>NW_027269286.1:9185000-11909165 GCF_023055355.1 Agelaius tricolor
TAAACACTAAAATAGATTATGTGAAATAGTTTAGTGATATCAGAAAATCATTCAGACTTGGGAATTATAAAAAATTATAATGTTGAGGCATAGTATATTTTTATGACTTGGGCTCTAAGAGGTCAATATGCACATTTTTTACTTAGGAGACTTGAGTTTCATTCTTGTTGGAACTGGTCTGAAACTCCATTTTCCATTCTGTATATGCACCTATTGTATGCTCATAGAATTGTGAAAAAAGTAAACTATACAGATGCAGCAGCAAGGGCTAGATCTTTGTCCATGCTATGGTATGTTATAAGAGCTTTTTTTCATGCATTGAATAGTCTTCCTCTGACTGCAGTTAAAATGGAGTGGCAAATGAAAGAATTAGTATTGATGATAATGCTTGCAATTGTTTAAAACTATAGTAAATAAATATTTTTTAATATGCTACAGTTATAACTTTTAAAAGAAGAAGCCTTGAAGAAGCTAGCAATATTTTTAACTTTCAAGTTTACATCACAACTCTTTTTTAAGTTTTGAGAATTTGGTAACAGCAAAGCCTCCACCCAGATACTTGCTTTCCCATCCAAAGGGATGAGGGAGAGAATCAGAAGGGGGAAAAAAAAAGACCTTGTAGGTCAAGATGAAGAACAAGTGCAAGTGTGACAGACAGAAATAAGTTTAGGATAAACTGTTTAGGTTATTCATTGATAAAACATTTCTTGTGGATTTTGGAACACAATAGAATAATTTCATATATTTCTTATAATATTTCTTAATTGGTGGAGGATGATCAGACATTTGAGCAGCTGCGCAGAGGAGTGGTGGACTCACCATCCCTGAAAGGGTTCAAAAAGAATGTGGGTATGGCACTTGAAGACATGGTTTGATGGTGAACATAGTGGGATAACACAGTTCTGGGGTAACAGTTGGACACGATGATCTTAGAAGTTTCTTCCAACCTCAATGATTTTGTAAATGGTACAAAGATACAGTGATTTTGTGCAAAATGGAACAATGATTTTGTAAAAGGATTTGCTCACCTCCACAAGATCAATGCCCAGCCAGGCTTCAAACAGCAAATACTTCAGAAAATTTCCCCCCAGTTTTATTGCTGACCATGATGTTATATGGTACAAAATGTACCTTTGGTAAGTTGGGAGATCAGCTGTGCCAACTGGGTTCACTCCCATTCCCTTGCTCATCCCCAGACTACTCTCTGGGGCAGCAGAGTGAAAAAGAAAGGCCTTGAAGCTGTGCAAGCACTGTTTGTCAGTAGCTAAAACATTAGGGTTCTTTGTTGGCTGAATCCCGTTTTATGTGATATGCATAGCACTGTGCATAATGCTTCAAAAGCAACAAAAGGGCAAATCAGGGAAAAGTCTACTGCTTCTTGCAGCTGGGCCTTGAATTGGAAAATCTTGTTCCTGTGCATTTCAGCCCCTGGCTCAGCCAGAAGCACTTCATCCCATCACTGTGAAGAAGATCATTTAGTGCTGTCACCACAAATAACTTCAGTTTCCCTAGGATTGGTGATGATCTTGTCATCTATACATCTTGTTACTTTGAAATTCTTTAAAAATACCTAGTTACAGATGAAATTACTGAAAAAAGGAAAAGTGACCATTCTGGAAGGGTAGATTTTCAAACTTTCACCTTCGACAATTGGATGTATCATTAGGAATGCTTCTACTCCTTGTGATGGACAACAGCATTCTGTTCCTTCTGAAATCTCAGAAATCATACATTTTTTAATGATCAAATCAATTTTCTCATTTCAGATGGTACTTGAAACCCTAGTAGTAAAAAAATGACAATATTTGTTACAATCATGATTTACCATTGTTTTGGCTGAGGAAGTGTAATTAACCTAATTTGGTCTCTATTTCCTCAAATTAACAACTATTTGCTATGAGTCTCTATCTAGACTTCATTAGCTTCTATGTTGAGGTAATTATGTTTTTTAGCAAAGAGCTGTCTTTACATTGGTAAATCCTGATGCTAAATAGGATGCATCAAGATGATCTGCATTGGTGAGGAAAACGAGCAGATTACACAGGTGAAAGACAAGTGCAATTGATTCAGAAAAATAGACTAAAAAAATAGACTAAAAATTAACTTACTTCATTCAATTTTGCATGTCATACATGACACACTGATCCTTTTTATCATTGGATCAATGTGTAGTGCAACACTGCTGTGTGATTGCATAGCAATCATTCTGCAAGATTTCTTAGGAAGTTATAACAATTTGAGATTCAGAAGTGAGACCTCAGGACTGTAAGAGGTTAAGCCACCTTTCCATCTGCTCTTTTGTTTTGGACTTGTGCCAAATGTAAGCCTTATCAGAAAATCTCTGTGTGCTCAGAACTGGTTTAAAGATTTATTGCTCAATTTTTTTTTTATTCTCAGTAAGAGTTCAGTGTGGGGGAGCAGGTAATGAAGAAGGAAATAATAAGGAGAAGATGCAGGCAGTGACAGGAGAGAAAAAGAGATGAAAAGTTAATTGTAGCAAATATTTTGATTTCATTTATAAGGAACAGTGAGGAATATTTTATTCTTTGTGTAGCAGCACAGGTAATTTTAACCATGAGGGACATCACAATGATTAGTATGTCTTTTACTGTTTCACTGGTCACATCATAATGCATATACTATTTCTTTGATAAAAGTTTATACTTCTCTCACATCAAAGTGTATTTTCCTCTTGTTTTTATCCCAGAATGAGACTGCATTAAACTAGTTCCTTTTGATTTTCTGACGTGTATTTGAACTTTTGCTTCAAATTGTATTCTGATTTCACAAAATGATTGTTATTAAAATTTGAATTTTCCTTCTTCAGCATTTCTACTAAACTTGCAAGATTACTTGGGATTTGACCCAGGGAAAAATATGCACTTTCACTAAGTAATTGAAATAATTTCAGAGACACATCTCAGCAAAGCCAATTGCTCAAGTGGGACCAGACTTTGATACATACACTTATTTTACAGTTCCATTTTATTTTACAAGGAGTCCAGTAGAAATGAATGGACATGATTTTGATAAAATTTTCTTTGTGTGCTGAGTAATAAATTATTCTGTCACTTTCATATGCCTGTGTCCTAGAATAAGATTGTTCAGTGTTTCATGGGAATACGCTTGAGTGAAAATTAGATACGTCATTTTTCTGTCCTGCTCTTCATTGATCTGAAAAACAACTAGTTGCTGTCCTCTCAGTGCTTATCCTTTATGCATATAAAAACTGATGTTATGGTCTACACCAGCCTTCATTTTTCTAGATCAAACAAATTGAGTTTCTTTAATCTTTTTTTTTTTTTTTTTAAGCAGATAAAATTTTTCTATTTTACCACAGCATCTAAGTATCTTATGAGCTTTTGAAGTTTCTCTAATTGTTTCAAGTTTTTATTTAAAAGGACTTGGAAACAAGAAAAATTAGACTTTTAAAAGGTTCACCTTCCACATATCTTAAAGGTGCAATTTAAACCACCTGTTTTCTTTATTGTATAAGAAAGAAAAATAATTTCTGAGGGCAATGGATACTCTAAGAAAGAATCTTGCAGAGATTACAGAAATTTTCCAGGTCAGATTTCATTAGGATAGAAGAAATATTCATATTATTTTTTTAACAGCCATTTTCTTAATACACTTCAAAATGAGATTGATTTTTTTTTTTTTAATTAACCTCATGTTTTTATTTTGCCTCAACTTCGTATCTCCATTTTGGACTTACACAATTGTTTTCTTTTTAACGTGACATTACTCCCACTTTTATATTGAATTTACTCTTATCGGTTTGAGACCATTTCTGCAATGGATCATGATCATTCTATATTCAAATCCTATTCTTTAAATGTTTTATAATCCTGCCAGGATTGGTGACAACCCACATATTTAAGTGAGTTTTCCTGTTTCACCATACAAGACAGAAACTAAAATGATAAATAGTATTTTTTCTAAGACAGGTTTATTTGACACTTAGTGTTGTGCCATTCTGGATAAACATAAATTTCTAGTAAATTTTATTCAAAATCAGAATAGTTGTATCTGTAAATTAATCAATGCTGAAGAGGGTGCATTCCTGAGAATGCCTTTGAATAGTACTGCATGAGCTTAGCTCTCTGTAACAAAGCACTGCATTGTGAAGATAAGCCCTGGGAGACCTCATCTGAAATTTTTTTTCCAGTTTGAAAAAAATAGCTATTGATAAAGGGTTTTTTTGGTATTTTTAATGCATTTATTTAATTATTTTTCAACCAACCAACCATCCACTTTACAATCATGACACGTAGAACACATGGGGTTGTGTCAACAGCTTTTGCCAGATAAAGATTCCTGTGTGTTTCTAACAACTCTGTCCCATCCTTGTCACTTCTCAAAAAATGCAACTGAGACAGTTCTACATAGTTTGCTGTTGACAAATCTGTAATTTCTGATTCTTATTTCACTATTGTGTTCTCCGTACTTGCGCAATGTTTGTCTAATAAATAGCTAGCAGAATATTTCTTTGTGTTGTTTCTCTGCTCATTTGTACAGATTTTTGCTGTTTCCACTTTTCCCCTTTACTGGAATCTGGTTTAATTGAGGACTATAATTCCTTAGGACTCTCAGACTTAAATCAACCCTACTCACTTCTCAAAAATAATAAGTAGCAGTTGAGGGATAAGAATGAGAAGTCCTGCAATTCTGTAATATAAATTTCTTCAAGCCCAGCAGTCTTAAATATTTTTAGCTTTAGCTAAATACTCTTTAAATTGCTTGCTCTCTCTTCATTCTTGTTTCTGTCTGAGTCTACATGTTGTTAATTTTAGCTGAGTTGAGCCTCTGGCCACAATCAACCTTTTTCATGAAGTCTGAGAGGAAAAAAATTCTGGGGGGAGAAAAATTTTAGCCTCCTATGTATTATATCTGCTATAAGTCAATCAGTGTTAGGCTTAGGATGCTGCAGAAAGATTCACTGTGCCTCATAGCACTTTGTGAGAGACTAGCTTGCGCTGACCAAGCAAGGAAATACCTAATCTCCTCTTAAAATTGGAAATAAAATTTGCCTGAATTCAATGAGAGTCTTTACAGTGACTTCAGAAAACTTTAGAACAGCCTAGAACATGGTACTGGACCAATCTTTAAGTACAAAATATATATCAAAATTCCAGCTTCCAATCTGCTTTCAATTATTGCTGATTGCAAAATTTTCCATGGCTGAGTTTAAAGAACCTCCCAGTGAATCTTTCTTTACCACTGCCTCTCCTCTATACACACATCTACTTCCTGCCTGAGACAAGGAACCATAACAAATCACAACAACAGGAATAGCAACAAAATTGTCAGTCTCAAGACCGTCAGAATGTCAGGCTGGTTCTGAATGAAAGGCAGATGAGGAAAACAGTTCCTTCATGATGGCAACATGATGGCAGCTATCCCAATTCTGATGAATAAGGATGTAGCAATAATGTTACTTCTTCAAAGTGTCTTTTTTCCTGATCCATCATCAGTGCTCTCACTGAAGCAACAGCAGTGTGACTCTGAATTGGGCTGTGGGAGGATGGACAAGTGGATATGTCTGGATGTTAAGTAATATTGATCAGACTGCTTTCCCCACCTTTTCTAAAACATTCTTTACACTTGTGATGGGTTCATGCTGGCCAAACACCCGTGCATCCATGAGAAATCATTTATTCATTTTCCTTACAGAGAATCACTTCTATGGCTGACTTTTTTCCCTCTTTGCCAAATAGCAATTAATGCAAAACCAACACAACACTAAAGAGAATCATCTTGAAAGCAAGTGCCAGAGTCACACTTGTCCATAATCTAGTTACTATGGTCTTCTGATGACAAATGAGGCTCTGGATCTTAGACAAATTGAAAGATTTAATTTATATAAGGTAGGTCTTGTAGATATAAGAAATGACTGCAAATATATGAAATAGCAAGAAAACACTTTTGTGTCTTGGTAGGAAAAAGTATTCTTCTAATTTTGAAAGAGATGAGATGCAGAAATCCAGGAACACAGGACTTTACATGTGAAATCAGAAAATTGGGAGTACAGGTAGCAGAAATATTCCTTTCAGAAACTGCAAGTTGTGTATTACCACAGAGAATTCCCATGAACTGAGCTCAACTCTGTTCTGTTAATTTCTAGAATAATCTATGATAAGCTTTGTTCCCAGGTAAATGTTTACTCTCCTAAACAATTTCTGTGCATTCTCCTAAACAATTTCCGTGCATACTTAATATGTTAGCACAAAAAGTATTTCTAACAAATATTTGAGATGTGACCACTGTGTTTGGAGGATCAAAGAATGCAATAATAAGGATTAAGATTTTTGTTTGGTGAATGGCATTAACATCAAGAATATTTATGGGCATAATTTCTTCTAATAATATAGGTGTGGCCCTACAGTTCCTTTAAGGATGGCAGAAAACTGACTCCAACATCACCTCTGAAAACTTTGTCCTAGTTCAACTAAATTCACTTATTAGTTCTCTCTAATGTTATTGTTCTCTCTAACAGAAACTTAATCTCAGTGAGTCTACTAGTGTTAACTCTGTAATCACAACTGACCTGTTAATTTCAGACTGGAACAAAAAAAGACACTAAGCATAATTGTCTTTTCAGTGCAAATGATTGATAACAACCCTCTTTTCCTGAATAGCTGAACTCTCTTTCTTCATATACAGTAGTAATTAAATAAACCACCCAAAACCTGTATTTCGTGGTTGGTAGATGGTTAGGCTGCTGTTGACAAAAATTGTTTTGTATTGAACAAGGGTACAGATAAAGGTGTGTCTGTGAATGTAAGTATTATGAATCTTTGGGTAAAAACTGGTAACAGGCTTTTAAAAAACAAAGAAAAAGAAAAAACCCACAAATCTCAGAATCAAAAGAAAACCTGTATAATAATTCTCAGATTGCAAAAAGCAAATATCAGGGTGCACTGTATGAAAAAACCAAAATAAAACCAAAAATTCCCTCTCAGCAAAACTGTGAAGCACTCCAAGGAAGAGGTTAATCCCAAATTCTTGCCAAGTTTTTTTTTCCCTTAATTTTGTTTCTCCTTACAGTTATTTTCAACATAACCCTCTGGCTCCAGTTTTTACTGTAGCTTCAGAGATGAAAAACACAACAGTTTTCTTTATAATTTTTATAGCACATACTATATAACATGCCAAATACACAATATTGTGGGGAGTTTTTATCCTTTTATTTTCTATTGTGGAAACTGGCGAAGTAAGGACACATTCAGAAAATGAGGTGAGTAATATCTATTCCATGTAATCTTTTATTTTATATAGTAATGAAAGGTTATCTTTAGAGATTGAACCAAATAACTGTCTTTATATCTTTGGTAGGAAATACCAATATTGCCTACACAGAGTGAGAGATAATACTTCTGGCAATTTTACTATCACATGGTAGAAAGAGAAACTAATGTGAGAGACGATAGTTTGGAAATGTATTATAGGTGGAGATAAAATGGGTCTTTGTATGAAAATCAAATATATGTTTCATGCCTGGGGAAAGTGCTGTTGAAGAATTCCAGATTCCATTTGGGCCTGTTTTATATGACATATTGCCAAAGATTTCCATGTAAAGGAATAAATTTCTCTTTCAATCTAGCTTTTGATGATGCAAATCATAATGTAAGAAGCCACAGTTTACTCTGTAACCTCACAACAGATTGATGAAAACAACAAAATAACAGCATGTGCTTCAGTATACTCCCAGTCTGCAATGGAAAGGAATGGTTGGAAGACAAGATTTGGTTGACATCTGCTTCTGAAATGTTTGGTTCTGATGGGTCTGTGAGGCAAACTGACAGGAAGAACTGCATGCTTCAGGGAGCACTGACAGAACTCCTGCAAGGGGACAATGTCTGGAGTGGGAAAATAGGGTGAAACTGTCCCAGTCCCTGACTGTAACAGGAAAAAGATGGTGGAGATAAGGAAAGCAAAGGTAAGAAAACCTAAAGGCAACAATTGAAAAGGTAACACCTATGAAATGAAATAAAATAAAATCATCTAATAAGTGTCAGACTGTGCAGACCAGATGCCAGAAATAAAAAATAACTCAATAACTGTTATATATATTTTAACAGAGATGGCTCCATGCCACAAGAATAAATTCAAGAGTCTGCAGGTATGGGACTTTTGCTTTACTTCATAAGATATGTGTAGCACCTTCAGAAAGGATGGCTTTATTGGGATATTAAAAATAAAAAACTAATATAATTAAAAAGTAGTTCCATTGAAAAGAACCAATTTACATCAGTATAGTATAAATACCTAGAAGAATAAAATCAGAATTCTGCATCTACATTGGGGTTAGGATTCTGAGTCACACGGAGCAACACCATATAAGGGCTTATAAAGCCTCAGCTTTTGGTTGAGGCTTATATATCCTAGTCAACTTATTTAATATGGTTTCACTGAGTTACATTCCTCATTTTGACTGGGAAAAAATTAATTTTCTTCTTAGTAGCAGGTAAAATGCTGTGGTTTAGATTCAGTACAATAATGCTGATAAGAAATTGGTATTTAAGTTTTTGCTAAGTGCTTACTCTACGCCAAGGACTGTTGAGGTTTCCATGTTCTGCCAGTCAGCAGGGGAACATGAAGCTGGGTGGGAGCAGGGTGAGGACAACTGAAATGGCCCAAGAGATATTACATTCCACAGAATATCATATTCAGTATAAAGCAGGTTGAGTTGGCTGTGAGGGGTCAATCTCAGCTCAGGGATGGGCTGGCTTAGTCAGTGGATGGTGAGCAATGTGCATCGCTTGTCCTTACTGGGTTTCATTTCTGTCTCTCCATTTTTCTTTATAATTATTATTATTAGTAATACTATATTTTACTTTGTTTAAATTATGAAACTGGTCTTATGTCAGCCCAGGAGATCTACTTCTTTCCTGATTTTTCCCATGCCACTGGAAGGAGAGTGTAGGGGAGTGAGTGCTGTGTGATCACTGTGTGATCAGTGCTGAGTGCTGAGTGCTTAGTTGCCATCTGAGGCAAGGTATTGCCAGAAGAGTTATACATAGATAAAGGAAGTCGTTTCAAATCTAGAAACTGTATTTAAGACCCTAGTCTTTTAACAATATTTGTGCAGATATATTTCTCTGGGCACATATATTCCTAATGATTACTGGGTGGTTATTAAGGGGTTTTTTTATTAAATATGTATACAAATCTCATTTCAGAACAGAGATATTTGTATGCAAAAGCATGAAATATTTTAAAAACAATTTCTCTTTTCTATTCTTAGGGGAAAAAACATTAACAATAAGAAAATGGTTGAAAACATTGTTTTAGAATAAGTGAAAGAGTGCATACTACAAGTAAAAGTTATCTGCATGTAACCCCAGTAGAAAGATGTCTGGATATGGAGACCCAACTTTCTTCTTACCTTCTCAGCTGGAAATGTACTGCATTGATGAGACAATATGTCTCATTCTGTAGTTAAATAGCAAGCTTTAGTCACTGCTTTGTGTCTATAACCCTACAAACATCATGAATTAATAACAAATAATGAAAAAATCAACAAACACATCTGCCTAGAATGTGCATTAAGGCAACCACTTCATGAAAGGAAATAGACGTATTAGTACTGCAACACCTCCTGTTTCCAACTCCCTTCCCCAGTGCGCAGACACATCACAGCCTGTTTAGCAAAAATAAATGTCTGGTTTTTGGAACTGCCAGAGAGCTTTCCTTTCAAAATGCATGGAAATACATAGAATGATGATTTGGGCTAGAAGGTTCCTTTGGTCAAGATTACTTGGTCAGTTGAAAAAAATTTATTTCAGGCCTGCTTAAAGATTTCTTATGAATAAGTGTCAAACCCTAACCTTGAAAATCTCTACTAAGACCAATTACACTTTACCCCCTGTAACTCAGTCTTTTCCTAGACTATTAGCATAGCTCCAAGATATATTCCTAATATTTCATCCAAGATTCTCTTCTGCCACTGAACCCCATAATTCCTCTTTCTGTTCTGACTGTCTAAGGGGAGCAATTGGTCTCTGTCTTGCTTAAACTATAGCTTTTTGGATTCAAGGAAAATAGTGTTTTTTCATTTTCTTTGTCTATAGAATGATTGTGACCAGTTCACTTAACCTTTTCTCAAATGTCTTCTTTATTTTCAAGCATTTAACCTTCTATTATTTCTTTGTGTCTCCTCTAAATTCCCTCCAATATATGTATAATTTTTTTCAACCTCCTGCCCAAAACTGTGGGTAGAGTTCCAGCTCATTCTTGACTAGTGTGGATTACAGCATAACCATTTCATTTATATGATACTTTTTTTTTGAGAGGAGTCAAAAAGGGTGGAGAAAAAGTAATGCTAGCTCTCTAACTTCTGCCTTTTAGAAATACATGGAAAAGACAGTATTTATGTGTTTTAGGTTGACATGCCCAGGTACTGGAAGTGGAGGGCTGCAAGATTGGCCTCTGTAAGAAGCAGTCAGAGCTGCCCTGTGCTGGATACAGGTTGTTCCAGAGGCAGGAGGTGCACCAGGTGTCAGAGCAGAGATTCCTTGCATCCCATTTTAGAGGCCACAGTGGAGAAATTGAAAGGAAGATGAGGAAGCAGCAGAAAAAGAAACCTCTTTGTGCTGACTGTAATGTCCCACCGCCTCATCTTCCTGCAGAACTTGGGGTGAGGAATCTGAGACAAAAAAGTGAAGTTGAGCCTGGGAAAGAAAAGAAGGAAAGATATTCTTTTATTGTTTTACTTTTTTTGTTTTCCCACTACAAAAATCAGTAATTGAGTGTTCATTTTACTTCAAAATAAATTAACTTTCCTCAAGTTTCTTCTTCTCATGATAGTCAACAAGCTGTTTTCCTGTCTATCCTGACACATGATCATCCTTGCAACTGTTCTTCCTATTTTTCCTCTGCATATCCCTGGGGATGTGAACTGGGTGGACATTAAGCTTTTTGCCAAGCTTGACCCAGCACTTCATGGTAGGTATTGCAGATATTTTTTTCCTAAATTGTGAGCATCTCTTCTGTGTTTTTCATGTTTGTGTTCTTTCAAATGAAAAATAATTACATCTAAATCCAGCAAAATGCACACACACAAAATAATTGCTTGAGTGACCACTCATACAGGCATCTTATTTATTAAAAAATAAAAGAAAAGTAAAGAAAAACAAACCACTGAATAGAATTCATCACTTTATATAGTAAGAAAAACACTCCCCACCATATTGTGAATATAACTCATATTTTGACAGCTATTTGAATCTGTCAGTAAAACTAAAGAAGAAATTGCCTGTCTGTATATCTACATCAGTATTTGATGTTGGATCAGAGGCATAACTTCTGCAGTAAATCTGATCATATCAACTTCCTGTACTCAGGTTCTCATTCTCGGAGAATGCAGCTTTCATCCATTCAGATAAAAATATACTCAAAACTGTGGTACCTGGGGACATGGTTTAGAGGTGAACACAGTGTGCTGGGTTGGACTTGATGATCTAGAGGTCTTCTCCAAATTTTAATGAGTCTATGTGTCCCAGGAAGTCGGTGTGCACCCACTCCAGCATGATATTCAGCCCAAGGGACAAAACAAGTATTAATTTGAAGTAAAACATTCAAACCATATATGGGCGGGTGGGTTCTCAGCATCCTTTTATTTGCCCAAGACATCTTCTGCTCTTATGCTTTATTACTTGTTGATATCCCTATAACTCTTACTAAAATAATATTTTGGTTTTCTCCTTCCTTAATAGTTCAGTCCAAATGGAGGCAAAGGGCTTTATTAGTAAGACATGCTGATGATCCTTCAAAGAAAATGTCCAGAATGGAGAGCAATATTATATCCCCAGAATAGAAATGAGTGAATTGTTGGCTGTGATTTCTTTTTATTATATGCCCTCTGTATTGCTGACTTTGTAAATACAGTTCTATCCCATCTAATAGGGAGAAATGAATGGTGGTTTTGTCAAAACAACGATATTTTGGTTTGTTTTGCTTTGTTTTGTCAGGAATTGTTACCTGCTGGACTGCTTGGAGTTGATCCTCCTGGATCTAAGACACTGAAGAAGAGTTCCATGTAGACTGCTGTCATTACCTTTTCTGCTATTTGTAGAAGTGCAACTGATCACATAATAGCCTCTGGAAATTACAGATAATGTGTATCAGGAAGCTTCACTCACACATTTTTACCTTAGTGAATTAAATATGTGGTACAATGTATATTTTGCTAGTACCTTTGCTTATTTTACTCAGTTCAGTTTTTAAGACCCTTTTAGGCATTGGCATGCACATTATATTGTTGCTCAAATTCCACCTGAATTTTCTCATATGCTACTTATGACTAACAGCACATGAGATTCTGTTTATCAGACATGAAAGAAAAAATTATTTGTTCATGTGGTAGATTTAATTTTGGTGCAGTAACTTGCTCATATTTTATTCTGATCAGGATTTCAGAGAGAGTCAGAAAAGGTTGAAAGGTCTTCCCCAGGAGTAGGGAGTATCATGGTTTTTCTTTTGGCCTGTGTAATATTTCCACTTAGGGGAATATTAACATGTTTGATCCTTTGTACAACATTTCTCTTTGTCAGCATCTTGCTTTGAAACTTCTGTGCTTATCCACAAAAAATGACATTTGGTATATGACTACAGTGGCTTGGGGATTGGATGGATTCATCTTCTGTTTGTCATTCAGTAACAGGTTCATGTTGAATCCTCCACATGCCTGAAGATAATAGTGAAGTGGAAAAATTATTTTTGACATTGTAACTCCTTTGTTTGTAAGATTTGATACCTGATACTCACTGGTCCATGTTTTTCCTATACTGGTATCTAAGATTTAAGTGTTCTTTTAATTCCATGTGACCATTAATGCTAAACACAGAGGGTCATTGAACAGATACTACTTTCATTTCCCCACAGATTTATATAAGCTGAAAAGAACCAAAGAAATGGGATGTTAGTTATATTGCCTTAGATACATATTAATGATGAATTATTGGAGAAATTATAATAACAACACACACATATAAATGTATATATACAGATGCACATCTTTTAATAAACCATTTCTGTACTGTATCAACTGATTAAAATTCGTTGAGATTTCTAGGAACCCACAAAGGAGACAAATCATGGAGGATCATGCACTGAAGAGTTTCCAATATACCACCAAATGATGCTATTAGTGGCCTTGAAAATTAAAGCAAAATTATTCTTTTTGCCACTTTTTGATGAGTTTGAATGCAACCTAGAGATGAAGTAATGGGTAGGCATCCAATATTTTATTATATATTTTGAATAGGCAATACATGTTTTTTATGTACAGGACTTTCTATCAAACTATGAAAACTTCTCATAACTGACCATGTGGATTTCATTAGTCTCTACATGTAAGTCCAAACCCAAGACAATTCATTCCACTGACTGTATTTCAGAATGAGGTAACTTAATGAGAATGGGAAATTTAGTATGCTGATATCTTCCCCTGTACTGTTTTTTATGTAAGTCTTATTATCAGGAATACTAGTTTGGGGGAAGGGGCTGGGTGTGGAAATCTCCTGATCTTAAAGCATCTTTTATTCAGAGGTTCAAAGGCTTTAGGAAAACCTAAGAACTATAACTTCTGCAATGGGAAGAATGCAGAGAGATTAATCTTTTTTAAAAAAAACAATACAAGGGTTAGAGAAGTAGCTTGTGTTTAGAAGATAAATATTTGTATGAATTGTATATAGCTTGAAAAAAAGGTAGAAAGCAGGGGAATTTGAAACTTCTCTTTCTCCAGAATAGATACTTTTCAGTGTGGGTGTACCATGATGAATAATGCTTGTTAGCTGTTTTAATCCAACTTTGCAAAAAAAATGTAGCTGCAAGGATAACTACTGTGTTTTATATTAGTCTTCATCTCCTGTGGAAACAAAGACTATAAAATTGATCTAATTGTTTTATTCTAGTTTTGGTTGTATTATAATTATTAGGTAATTGCTAATATGCTTTTGAAAAGTCATTCTGCTACTATGGGATAATTTGATTTCATAGAGATCTAATGACATGTGATAGATGTTGCTGGATAACAACCTCTGTCTTTTCAGGGAAAGTATGGATGTGTTCTATGAAGCCAGCTGAAGATTTCCAAATCCGCCCATATCTACTTGAAGTGCCAATGCTAACAATTGATCAAATAGATGAAAAGCCATGTTAAAACAGTGCATTTTCCCAGTGTCTAGAGCTCTTTAATTTAATGAACATCATCAGAAGAGGCATAGCATCATCAAGGATTTTATATGATAATTCAGATAGAGTGAAAAGAGAAATGATAAGGTTAGAAAAGGGTTACCTAATAATCTGTGCAATTGTTAGATTTTAAAAATTCTGCCAGTTTACTATCATTTACTCTCTTTACAAATAATAAAACATTCACAGCAGATATTTTTATGGGATTATCATATCTGTAATATGTCTAAAAACTAAAAAAATCTAAGAACAGAGATTGTCAATCAAGAGACACCATGCTTTCTCCCAGATAGCAATCACAATTATAAATCATTTCTAATGCTGATATGCAGCATAGAGTTAGATTAATCAGGCTTTATGAGCTGTACATGTGATGAATATCTAATCAATGTATTGCCCACAGGACACTTGATATACCAGAGAGAATACAAAACAATGGAGCTCCTGGAAGAAATTTTACTTAAACACAATAAAAATTACTGTTAAGAGAAGTCTTTGACACTGCCTCCATGAGATACTAATGTAAAGCTGTTGCTGGATGAAGAGATACTGACATGGGTTGAAAACTGGCTGAATGGTCAGGCTCAGGGTGTGGTGACCACTGGAAGGGAGTCTAATTTGAGGCCTAGGTATCAGTACAGGGCCCCAGTACTACTGACATCTTCATTAATGAGCAGGATAATGGAGTGTACAGGATAATCAGAGTGTACTCTCATTGTGTTTTCATGTAGTCTGAAACCCAGAATGGATGATTTACCAGGTGGTTGTGCTGCCATTCAGGTGTACTGAAAGATTGGAGAAATAGTCCAACAGGAATTGTATGCTGTTCTATAAAGAGAAACACCAAGTCCCTCATCCAGGAGGAATAATTCTATACAATTGTACAGTCTTGGGTCTGACCATCTGGAAAGGAACTTTGCAGAAAAGGACCTGGGGACAGACAACAAGCTGACCATGGCCCAGCAATGCACCCTTGCAACAGAGAAGACCAACAACAATCTAGATCGCATTAGAAAGCTAATGCCTGGCAGATCAGGTAAGGTGATCCTTCCCCTCTTCTGGGCACTGAGCACACATCTGGAGGGCTGGGTCTAGTGCTGGCTGGGGTCAACAGCACAAAAAACCCCCCACATGCATAGAGGAGCAAGTCCAGGAAAGAACCACAGAGCTAAATAAGGGATTTGTCACAAGGAGAGGCTCAGAGATCTGGGATTGTTCAGTATGGAGATGAGAAGGCTCAGGGGGATCTTATCAACAAGGATAAATGCCCAAGGGGACACTTAAAAGAATATCTTACCATTCACACTCAGTGATAGGATGACAGGCAATGGGCAAAGATTGATATTAAAAAAAATAAATTAATAGAAGAAAAATACTTTGAGTGTCCAATAGTGTAATAGCCAGAGAACCTGTAAAGTCTGGATCCCTGAAAAAAATGAAAATCTGACTGGAAATACTCTTAAGGAGCATACTCTGCCTGGCCTTGCTCTGAGCAGAAAGCTTGGAGTAGACAACTTACAGAGGTGTTTTCCAACCTGTGTACCATTTCTGTCCAGAATTCCTATCCCAGAGGCTGAATTTTATATGTGTCACACTGGAAAAAGTACTTTGTTTTTTTATTTAAAAATAAATCTGTTTTGTATATCTGATTGTCCATACTGAAAGTGGTTTAGATCTAATGGATGGAAACCAACTTCAATGTGAGACAACAAAGTATTTTCAGTGTAAATAAGAGAATTTGCATGCCTGGTTACTTTAACAGGAATGTATGGTATAAGAGGGGAAATTATTCTCCTCTGCATAGTGAAATGGTGATCACATTTAGAGTACTTCATGCATTTGGGTCAAACATTTGAAGATGGATATGGAGAAGAAGTAAGGAATGCTGTTGAAAATGGTGAAGGCACACTTCATGGCCTTTGAAGAGAGATCAAAAGTGGCAACATTTTGGTCTTGTGATGAGAAGGGTAAGGGGTAATCTAAATGTTCTTCACAACTGTTTTAATGGCAGCTTACAAAGATGAGGGAGCCAGCTCTTCTTGGTAGCACCAGGTGAAGTGGCTGGAGTGATTTTATCTTAAAATCTTTTATGAAAACTTGGGACATCAAAAATGTGAGAAAATGTGCAAGTTTCTGCCAGAAGAATCCACATATAAGTATTTGTGGCCTGAATATTATAGTGTGTGCAAGTAATTTAAGTTAAAATGTTCAGATTTGGTCTTTAGAGAACTAAGAGTTCATTCCTTACAGTTTCTAGCATCATAGACTTACACACTACATATTCATGAAAGGAAGACAGCAGAAGTGAGATGAAACTATAGAAAAAACTTGCATCAAGAACCAACATATGCATTTTTACTTTTGCTGCAATGAAAATCTTGTTCTCAGAGACTGTAATCAGAGATTACACTAGAAATTCCAAAAAAATATCTTTTTTCAGAAGTTTTTTAATGAATGTCTGCCAAGGGGAAAATTCAGAAAGGATTTTTGGACAATGAAGGGCTGCTTCAGTTTGCAGTTTGCAGATTTTATTTGACATGAGGACACAGACCACATGAATTTCATGGAGAGCAATTACACAGACGATGATAGGAAATTGGAATTTGGACAACTTCTAAGATACACCAAACAATTGTTGAGCAAAGTTTTCTGAAGTTTATAAGAAATTAAATACTTAAATTATGTAAATGTGAAATTACTGTATGGATTGTTCTGTACATATCCATGTGGATGTCTCTTCTGCTTACTGGAGACTCTTGACTGCAGCAGACTGATCCTGCCGTGGGCAAAATAAAAATGATGTTTCTTTGTTCTTCACTGTTACTACTTCAGCCAATCTGATATAAGGCAGTAGGTCACCAGTCAAAGCCTGTATTACTGCAGTCAATGAAGACAATACCTGACATCACTGAACAAGCTTCACTGAGCTCACTATGCAGTGCATACAATTTTGAGGTGAAGGAGATACTTCATAATGCAACCTCAGCTGTCTTATAATGAGATAAACCACACAGAACAGCTAGTCAGGAGGCCCAATGTTGTTCCTGGAGAGAAGACTCTTCATTTCAAACCTGGACTATGAATGAACAACCACTAGAACAATAATATTATTTAATACTTCTGCATGGAGTTTCTGCTCAAGATAAAGAGCTCTTATTTAGACCCTGAATTACCTTATTTTAAACTGTGTCCACATGTTTTCAAATCTCCCACTAGGGCATATATATCAAAACAACCTCATCAAGGATTGTTAGATCATGTGGACTTTGGTTGGACCAGGCTTATTCTTTGTGTTTTTCAAATAACACTGCACAGTCCTTTCATAGTACTAAGACAAATGTGACATTTAGAAAATGTGACTGTATTTTGCCAGAAGGTGTATAAATGCAGAATTTTTTTTCAAAAACTTTGTAATATTAAATCACTGTGACTGTGCATTGCTAAGTGAGCAATTAACATAAGCATTACCACCCACAGTATCAAGCATCATTTGATCCTAAGAGTCACCTAACATTTATCATTGTATCCATTTTGAAGTACAATAATCTTTATGCTGTTAAGGTGATACTCTGTCTCATGTTTATAACACATAAATGGAGTCCTGAAGTAACTATCTAGTACAATTCAGAGATGAGTAGGAGAGATCCCTGTTTAAGTGCGTACATTTATTGTATTTTAATCACCACTTGGGCTTGCTCACTGCAAAGGAGAGTTCATCATGTGCTTGGAAAAGTTCAAAGAGTGAATATTGGTTTCATCTATATTTGAACTGCAAGAATGGTATAGGAAGCAACAAAAATATTGTATGGCTACAGATAAAGCAAGTAAGAAGAAATGTGAAAGAAGGAAATAGAAAAGAGGTTGGGGGAGAGAAAGGTAGAAACAGAGACAGATAGACAGATAATATCACCACTCCATGGATCCCAATGGCATACTGTTGATCCTCTCCATCTGGTCTTCTCAGAGGTGAGGATCCCCTGGGAAACATAAGAGTTCAATGGATTAAAATACACTTGGGTCAGGTGGGAATGCTCAGGTACCTTCCCATGGGGAGGGCTAAGTTGGAAGCATTATGTCACTTGGTACCACAGAGCATGTTCAGTGCTCTGCTGCAGGGCCTCAGTAATGAGTCTGGTGAGTGCTTTGGGGGTCTTTGATGGATGATGACACCCCCTCAGCTGCCCTCATGTGAATGTCCTGTGGTGTGGCCTTCCTGGGCTGGGGGCTTTGCAATTGGGCCAGTTTGTGTGAGGGAGGGTGGATGTTCACTCCCCCTGGCCAGGGGTTACACCACACCCCCAAAACTCTCCTGCTCCCCCTTTCATTCTGGAGGGAGTTTGTGCAAACCTGGCTTCAGCAGATGAGTCTGTGGGCTGTGGCCCACACCTTTAACCCTGCCAGAGCTGATTTTCAGGACAGCTGCTGGGTTTGGTTTTCTTGAATATATATTCTTCTCTCTCAGACTCATTTACCTCTCCCCAGTCTTGAAATAATTGGACAATAGTGTCACCTTCTCTTATCTCAAGTTCTCTTAGGCAGCTTAACTCACAGTCCAAAGTTCCAGTCAGGAGGCGTGTTCAGGGAGGAGTGGGTTTTGGTGGCTGCAGCTGATTTATACAGTTTTGCCATAATGGGCAAAAAGTCCTTCATAACAATATTTAAGCCATTAACCACAAAATTTCAGTCTCTGACAAAGGGTGCAGTAAATACATGTTTAAACAGGAAGAGCTTAATGCAGAGGACTGATGCAATTCAAAAGATGACAGATTATAAAACAGTTTGTTTCATATAACAATGGCACTCTGCTTTGTTTGATATGTGGGTTCTTGTTTTAGGAGCTGAGTGAAAAACAGTCATTCAAGATTATTCATCTGAGTTCTCTCAGCCAGACTTAAAACTCTATTACCTTCTCTTTCTTCCCCATTTCTGGACTTATCTTCCCTTGGAAAATTAATGAAAATATAGCTTAATTATAGAGTTGATTTTTTAACAGCAGGTAAAATTGCCACGCTAAAATAACTGACCTTAACTAACATCTTTGTTCACATTTATTTTCAAAAATTTCCTCTCAAAACTAAAGTGTATGTATTTCAAGTGGTTATACTGTACTGTTTCTGTTCTTCTTTTAATGAAGTTAGGTACAGTGCTGATCAATTTATTACCCTAACCCCTGCCTCACACTGTCTGATCACACAGGCAGCTGAAATTATTTGGCTTAAGCTTCCAATGGAGTAAGTGAAACTCTTAATTTCCTTTTTGGGGACACTATCATGTTCCACTATGTTAACAATTTTATGTAACCATGAGGAAAATAGAAAAGTAAAGCAAATGTGAATTTAGGCAGAAGCAAAGAACTACCAAAACAACTGCCTCTACCTACACTACCCAATAATTTTTAAATTTTGAGTTTTCTTCCTAGAAGTTTCTGGATGTTTAGGCCAATCTGAATTGAAATTTGGCTGGATAGTAACTTGCTGAAAGAAAGGAGAATAGTTACACATTTTAAAAAAATTGTTTGAAGTCCAGAATAAAGGACAGGTGTATCTGTAAGAAGTGCTAAACTTTGAAACATAGATTATCACAGACTATAGCATCAGTACCATGGAAATCAGGGATGACTATAACAGTTTCACTAGAGTTCATCACTTGTACAAGACTGGAAGCTGACAGAAATGAATGTGATCAAAACATATGATGATGACCCCCAGTGTTTCCATGCTGCAATACTTCCAGGTAAATATTTCTTTTAATCGGACAGAGTTCAGGCCTGTAACATTATTACACCATCTTTTATGCTCATTTATGGGCAACTTGATACAACTATTTCCAGTTTGCATGGGAGTAATTTTGGGCAACAGTAGTAATAACATTTCTGTAATACCTAGAGGTCAATATTTTAGGAATGCATTTTCCTAATAATCATAGTGCTTGTAAAATAAGCTCTTGCTTAAAATAGTTCATAATCCAAAACAAATAAGAGGGGGAAACAAACAATGGACTGAGGAGTTATCTAATGTCATACAGTTAGTAAGAAGAAGATGAAAAATAATTGCTTGGACATTAAAATATTCTTACCATCTTTTTTACTTAACGAATGGAAGCGAAGTCACTATTCAGAAGAGGTTTGTTTGTTTTGGGTTTTTTTTGGTTTTTTTTGTAGTTTTTTTCATTGGTTTGTTGTTTTGTTTTGGTTTTTTTTCTATTTTTGGTTTTGTTTTTTTTTTTATGATGGCCATGTCTCTTTGGGGTTGCATTTCAGATTTTGGAGTTCCTGATAAGCCCTGGGTTGAGGCATTGTCAGCATAAGGTTCTGGGACCATTAGGTAATTCAAGTTTCATGTGTGTTCAGATTTGGCTGAGCTGGAATTGCTTTTATTTCTTTCATTTAGTGCAAATGATCTTGGTTTATTGCACATGATTATATAGAATGTGATGGCTGAGGTTAATGTGATGACAGTTTTTTGTATAATCCAAAAGAAAGAGGGGGAGAGGAGAGAGAAAAAGAAGGCTTCGGTTTCTTTTTTTTTTTATTCTTTCTAGGATAAAAAAATTAGCCATATATTGACAATCATTATGACAGTATCAGCAGTCATCATGAAAAGGAGAAACAGCTAAAAATTAGCTCACTAAAAAGACTATAATGGCCAAGGAAATCACACAGTTTTGGCATACAGCTTTAGTTACTCACATTCAGTGTACAGGGAAAATGGATGAACTATGGGATCAAAACCTGTTGTAGTTAATTGATTGTGGGCATATTTAACATGTTCATTAAAGCAAGGGGCTTATTTGGCAAATTATTACTTAGTCTATTATTTAAGCCCACACAATTCAGACATTCGAGAAATTTGATGGCATAAGGTGCTGACATGATAATGTGTTTTATAGAGAACATTTCAGAATTTCTGTATTTTTGAATGCTATTTAACTGTGTCCTTTTGTTTTTAAACTATGTTTTTTAAACAGATCCCGGTTTTCTCAAAAAACCAATAAAAACAAAGAAAAAAAGAAAAATTAACTGCAATGTTTGCAAGTGCTGTTGTATGCATGTCATGGTTTATTTACAAAATTTAGGCAAACATCCAAGCTATATGAATTTTTGCTTACAATAACAGAACAACCAAAAAAAAAAAACAACCAACCAACCAAACAAACAAAAAAAACCCTAAACCCAACAACAACAACAACAAAAAGCACCAAAAACCCACCCTAGTAGATGTTTTTCTATTTCAATGTGACTTTCTGAGATTGCTCGGGAAATCATTGCTCCTTACAGAGAGGCCTCAGTCTCCTTACCCATCCTTTCCCTTACAAAATACTTCACCTTACATAAGTACAGAAATTATTTCCATTTCAGCTAACTTACAGGAACTGAAAAGCCTCTCATTTACCTTTCAAATCTCCTGGATAATTGGTATCCCCAGTTGCTTGCTTCTGGTTTTCCTGCAGTGACTCCAGAGGAAGAGGTCAGCAGCTCTCTTGATGTATGTGTTTTTAAATACTTTTTTTCTGACTCACAGTAATGAGTAAGACTAATTTAAGACAGAGCACACTATATTTTTCTGCTTTATTTAGACAAACTGGATAGCTCTTTTTTTTCTGTCTAAGAAGCTAAAAATATATATGTCTGATTCCATAAAGCCTTGAACATGTGAGTTGCATGTAACTTACGACATTCAATAATATGTTTTCACGTATAAGAACCACCGGGTAAAATTTCACAAAATCAAGAAACAACATGCTTTTCTATGTGTGGAAAGGTTAGGTATGCACCAAAAAATCTTCACAGACACATATGGAGAAGCTCATATGAAAATGTCCATTGGCTTTCCCTGCAGCAGTTTGACTCAAATCTCTGGGACAGAAGTCTCTATAATTATGCTTATGGGCTATTATTATTAGAGCTGCAGCATGAAATTGTGAAAGAGCTTCCAAAATTATTAACAGTATAGTTGTAATTGTATGCATTTGAATTTTAAATATGCTTATTTTTCTAAATCATTGGCTTTAATAGGGCAAGACTGGAACATTTAATTGTAGTAAATGGAGGAAGTCCCTGTCATGTTTGCAAAAAAGTCACTTAACCCAAGCAGACAGCAGCTGTTTCCATGGCTGCTGGGCACAAGCCTTTCTATACCATCAATTCTTATGCTTGTAGGAGCTGATCACTGGTTGGTGATGTTCACCCCTCAGCTCCAAAAAGCTATTGTGGCAAATCTGTCACCAAAACAATAATAATAGCTTCAGTTCTGAAAACAATCACAAATTCTTCCTTTGGACTAAAATTCAAACTTCATGTACCAAAAGCCAAGTTACTAAATAATGGTAGAGGGATTGTCATATTTTTATCAATACAATTTTTCTTTATTTGCCTAAAGCATTTCAATGTCAAAAAGAAAAGGGTGCATTGGTATTCCTGTGTAAGGTGAATACATTAATATATAGATGTGTGAATATCACGTAAATATTGGTACATAAGTGCTGGGTTTTTTTTAGTGATAGATATCTTACATCAATTTAGGTTAAAGCAAACCAGTATAAAGCTTTTTATCATTGATACTTGTGCTTGATTGTGATAATATATCAGCATACTGGAGTTTGTCAAGCATACAAAAAGTTTCAAAACTCATTTTTAAAAGCTGGAAAAAAATCCCAAACCATAAATAGAAAAGGAAGTACAATAAATGTTAGCTGAGGATTTTATTTTTCCTTTGTCTACTATCATGAGTAAGCAACCTTTTTTTTTTTTCTAGAAGTCTAGAGTGTTTTCATATTTATCACTGCTGAAAGAAAAAAGGACACTGCAGCAAAAAAAAAAAAAAAAAAAAAAAAAAAAAAAAAAAAAAAAAAAATATCCCAAACCACAGAATAACAGAAACGGAGAATCACACAATGAGTAAGATTGAAGGAACAGTGAAAGAGTCATCTGGTCCAGCCTCTCTGCTCCAGCAAGGTCATCTTACTACACATGGCACAGAATTGCATCCAGACAGTTCTTGAGTATCTCTAGTGAGGGAGATACTACTACCTCTCTGGGCGATCTGTTCCTCTACTTGGTCACTAAGTTTTTCCTCATATTCAGATGGAGTTTCTTGTGCATCAGTTTTTGCCTATTGCCTCACTCCTGACACCCACTTTTTAGACATTGATGCTGTTCAGCCAGTTCTCAGTCTACTCCCTGTCCACTAATCCAGTTCACACTTCACGAGTTTGCCTATGAGGACATTATGAGACACAGACCCAAAGAAAAATAAAAATGACAAAGTGCAGTGTAGCCTTATAACCAATAAGCAACAATGTAATTTTCATTCTGAGTTCACTGAGCTTGTATGTGTCTTGCTTTACTCTGAAAGACAATATCTACTGAGAGCAATGCAGTTACTTGTGTAAATTGCTTTAACTCCTACCAAAAGTGTATTTTATTAAAGTATTAATCTCTTATTTCTGGTGAACTAGACTACATGCTATCATAATTAAATATTTTAAAACCTGCAAATTGTTTGCTATGCAAAGGTGGACAGGAGGGTAAGAAGGCAGGAAAGAAAGAAGTCAGGAAGAGAAGGATCAAGTAAGGCAGGTCACAATGAAAGAACAATCCTTCAGGAAAACAAATGCAAGTAACTAAAGGCCAGTAAAGGTGTTTAGTTACCTACAGTGACCATCTTGTCATTTTCTCTTAGAGAAAGGAAATAATTTTTATGATGATGCCAGTTCTAATAAACATTTTACATATGGACATAAAAACAGTAAGTGACATTCAGCTCTTTGTGTCCTAATGTAAATCTCAGCCTAAACTCCTAACCATCACGGTACTCTCTGTATATTGAAAACAAAACCAAACCAACAATAAAAGCTCCTCAGAAGCAACAACAAACTCATCAACCCTCTCCCAACAAAACAAAACAAAACAAAACAAAACAAAACAAAACAAAACAACAAAAGAAACAAAACAAAACCCAAAAACTTCACAGAGTTTGAGCTCAGAAATTCTTTATCAGTGACAAAGTAAAGAGTAAATGTTTCTAAGGAGAGCTTGAAAAACTCAAGACAAGGCACCGATCAGTTATCAGATTGAGTCAAGATAGTCCATACTTGTTCCACCTTACTTCAAGTGCTTTAATGAGTTGTTTAAGAATTTAGATATCTTCCTTTAGATTCCCTCAAAATAGAAAAAATTCCCCCACCTCAGAAATTACTTAACTCTCATACCCACTCTCTCATATTTCTGTCTCTATTTCCTGACTGCAGGGCAAGCCTAACTAGATAGATTGAAAAGAAAAAATGGATTGTGTGGAAAACTTTGCCTTATGATCAAGGGATGTACAGCACCTCTTGCACTATGATGCTGAGAAGCAGCAGTATTCTTTCTTAGAAGAAAATAGACCCCCCTGCAACAGAGCCAGAAAATCAGTTAACAAATTAATAATGTTTAATGCAGCAATTTTTCCCCTAGCTCTCTCTCATTTACTAATATAGTTTAACTGCACTCTAGATTCAATTTATACTCTGAGGGACAACTCCTCAGATTGAGATAAGTTACTGTTGCAGAAAAATGCTAGTAGTACTCATAGGGCTGAACAAGAAATGAAGGGAGAGCATATATCTAAAAGACATCAGGGGAACTTTACTCAAAAACAAAGAACACTATCTATCTAAAGAAGAATCCTAAAAGAATTGTGCAGAGAGGGATGGAGTAGTAAAACATTTATGAAATTATCCTTAAAGTCACTTACCCTTATTATTTCTGATTTTAACTTGAAGTTCTGTGAGTAACAGCTAAGCACTTTTCACTATTTAACTTTTCCCCTCTGTTGGCTTTAATTAAGGTTGTCCTTCTGGCAGACTCTTCAACCTGACAAATACAGCTTTTAAGCAAGGGAACTTTTCTTGTAAGAGAACAGATTTTCCTGATATTATATATTTCATATAATGGTCAAGAATAATAATATTTATCTCTTAACAAGATATTTGTATACAAGTTAATTCAGGAAAACTGAGATGATGTGGAGAAATTAATTAAGAAGAAATGGAAACAAAAGATGTATGTTTTTACTTGGTACTTATTATGATACTAATCTCTTAATTGGCTCTGAAAACATCTGAGAGATTATATTACTTTTGACTAATGTTGGGGTAATTCAAGAAGAATGAGGATAATATCTTTTTGCTAAGGCAGAACTTAAGAACTAAGAGAAAAAACACTAGCTTGCCCATGATACAGAATGTCAGTAATGCAATTAATAAGTCAGTTTTCAGAACCAAGAACATCACAGCGATATTAGGCATCCCCTATCACAACATTCAAAATGACACAGTAAGTTACAAACACAAGGCAATTTTACCTATCACATAGCATTTCTTGTTATCTTAAGAACCTTAATACATTCTGACAGTCTGTCATCAAGCAATCCACTTTCAAGATAGCTTTTCTGGCTTAAGCTTTCACAGCAGCAGAGTCCTATCTAAGGAACACCCACTGCACTAAAATCATTATCCTTCCTCTTAAAATATTCCAGTGGTTACTACTGTGAAAAGTAGCTACACTTTTTCACTTTATTAAACCATGATTTTACCTGTTTGATTAAACCATAACATACTGCTTGTATGTTGAAAAAATTGTTTAAGAATAATCTGCTTCATCATGCTTTTCTTTACATTGTGTTCACATCAGAAAAGCAAGATGTGTGTCAAAAACTTAGCTTTCAGATATTCTTCATTGTGCTTAAAAATTAATGTAATTAAGAGCTAACTAGAGTGTGTTTGGTATGTTTTTATTTGCCTGCTTTTCACACTACTGTTCAAAAGCCTTCAGTTTCTGTCTTCTGCCTGTGTGTGCACTACGATTTAAGCAATCTGTCTGGAATTACCTGCAGATTAAGAGATCTAATTTTTTCTTCCTAGTTGTGGGCTGTGTCAAAATTCCCAGGACAGGTGAAATTGCATTCAAGACAGTAAGGGAAATCTGCACACCTACTCATCTCACTGTAGGTACAGACATGGAGTCAGCTAATTACATTAGGCCTTGCACAGGCAATAAGTGCTATTTCAGGTAATTTATGATGTCTGGGACATTTCAGGGCCTTGCAGGTCTGACAGAAGACCTATAAAAGACCTGCCTGTGGTTGATAGAAATCAGATGGGAATCTCTATATCATGTACAGCAGCAAGCCTGTCCAATGAGCACAACTTGAGTGTTGTATGTGGCACACTCATTTCATTTGAATTGAGTCTTCTTCGATCATAATGACAGGAGAAATTTAGGGAAGTTACTATGTAGATAACTGCACCTTCAAACTGAAGCTTTTCTATTCAAGTAGTATTTTACACTAAATTTTAATTTTTAAATTTTGTATTCAAGTTATATTTTATATAACTAATTATATTTAAGTTAAATGTTCCACATCTTTGTTGCCCTGTTTTAGTTCTTGAAGGCTTACCGCTTCTTTTCGAGTAACATCCTTTCCTCCCTCAATTTGTTTTCCTAATTTTTAACTTTTCCATAACTTTCAATAATTTTTCTTGCCTATACATTTTCATCTTATCTCTTATAGAGTTTCATATAGTTATTTTTTTTCTTTTTCTTTTAAATTACAGAAACATCTGTCTTGAAGAACAATTCCGCTACAGTTGCCTTTGATAACCTTCTTACTTATTTTCTTTTTTAATTTGTATCCAAACATCCCAATGTACTCTAGGAACTATGTATAATGTTACTATATCTGCACAGTTAAATATTAGTTAGTTTAACATGGTAGGAAAAAGAATACATTTCATCCTTAAAGGAATTGCTTAGCAGCTCCAGACAGACTCTACTTCTTAGTCATGCAGTGTGTTTCTGTCTTAAAATAACTGCTTTTCGTTGTTGTTTTTTTTTTCCCTGTCCATAAGCTAAAGGAAATTAAATTACATGGCAAACCTTATGGGGTGGATAATAATACACTGAAATTAGATTTTCAAGTGACATATGAAGAGGTTTTGAATCTGTGAATCAGCTATAGCTTTTCATAACAACATTTGCTCTGAGGCAAAGCTACCAAGATGAAATTTAGATTTTGTCAAAGTTTGTTTCTGGATTTAATCTTAGGAACTCAGCTCTGATTCTGGGGTTTTTTTTTTGGAGGGAGCAGAAATCCACTTTTGTCTTCAAGGTAGAAGAGAACAGATGTGGGAAGTGCTGAAAGAAGCATCCAGACATGAACATCAGTGGAAAGGAGCTATCAGCAAAAATTTGCATCAAGTGCTGCCCTTCTTCAGAAAATACCCCTATTTCCATATATAAACCTCCAAAGCTTATGGGTATTTGTAAGACTATTCACTATTCACTCGAGCATTTCTTTTTAATATTGATTTAATTTTCACGCATTCATCTAGAGGCAATAAAATTGACCAACACATGGTAAATAACTGAATGTCATTTAGCTCAACCATTTGACAAATAGAAAAATTTGGAAAAGTACAGCTGCAGTATGAGTTGGCAATAAAACAAATCACAGAAATATGAATTTTATTCATAATATCAAGCACCTTTGACAGCTTTATGTAAAGAAAAGGATATATTATACTAAATACAATTTTTTCTTCAAAATGTATATTACTTATGATCAGAATCGAGAAATTATAGACTTATATACATTGGGAGTGACGTCTAGCCCATCTAGGAGGCCACCTAACCCACCTCTCCCCTCAGACTAAGCTGCCTTCAACACTAGGTAGCAGCAAAGGATACAGATCACACAGCAAGAGCTTATATGGATTTTACAAAAGAACCTGAAAACTTCTTTGTAATAACAAATTACTACATATAATTTAGCCCAAATGCTTTATCATGACACAAACAGCACACACATCTATAAAGCTTAAGTTATAGTACTAATTAGCATGATTTTTGTGTTTGACTACAGGAATTTTAAAGATGTGTAGGAATTAAGTATATGAATAGCATACAGAACTGGAAATGATAAATCCGTCTCAACTTATATTCTGAGATTCTGCAAGCTTATTTCAAAGAAAAATAATTATTATGTTCAATATAAGGATTATATGGAAATGAAGATAAAATTTTTATGCCATGGTGATTTTCCCTGTTTTCCCACCTTCAGAGAAAAAAATAAACAACAAATAATACCACCAAAAAAAATCACAGGGTTCTTTTGGGTTTTTGTTAGTTTGTTTTAGAGCATAAAAATTAACTTTGAGTGGCACTCTACATTTTCTCTTATCCACAAAAAATAAGAAAGCAGAAAAATCCCTTGGCCTACTACCAGAAACACAGGAAACAATAATTCCATTCAGATATATTTTAATTTTAGATACATATTATATCCATCAATGTATATTTGGTTGATTGAGTATCAATAAAGTTCATCTTTGGAAACATTAAAATCCTTGGAAAAATAGTGGCAAATTTTACTTACTTGGATATAAAGAGTCTTGGAGGTTCAGAGTGAGATGAATGGGGTAATTCATGCATCTCAGAGGCTTTATTCTGGTTTTCTACTTGCCTCAGGCAAAAGACAGTTCATTGGTTTACAGTGTCTTCATGTGTTTGAGGTTATATCTCTTGAAACCATAGAGGATAGAAATACAATATATATAGATATATAAACTTAGGATCATGGAAAACAATTTTAGGGAGTGCTTAATTTCAGCATAATGGGAAACACACAGCTCTATTTACACCAGAATATACAGGCATGCTTCTAGGGGATGTAAACTTAGAAATTGCTTTATAATTCTTCCAAAGAGTATAGAGGCATGACATAAAACCACTGAGTTATACTCAGCACTCAATTTTCGTCATCTTTTTTTGTTGTAAATCTATTTCAGCCTCTTTCAACCCATCTATTTCCTTTAATAACTGATTTTTTCTTTGATGTAAATGTTTATTTTTTAAGAATGTAAAATAAGAAAAAGGAATAATAAAATTGTGCAGAGAAAAAAATTGCTGAAAAATTGAAAATGTCAGGCAAGAAGCATTTTGTTTTTAAGGACTAAGGTACAGAAGCTGTCATTATGTGAGCATCTTCAACAAAATAGCCTGTGACTTGAAGGTAATATGCAATGAGTGTGATGCAGAGGTTGTTATGGTTTCAGGGGCTTCTGTGACTTTTACTGACTGTAAAATCCTACAACCAAATATGTCAGACCTGATCCTGGAGGTATAATTCAGTGAATTACATAGCTTCCCTATATAGTGCAAAAATGCATGTACCTTCATATTAAATGAAACACATTTTCCTCCTGTTAAAAGAAAGCTAATAATGCTGCCTATGTGCTTCCAAAAATTCAGAATAACTGTGCCAACATTAAAAAAAAGTAAAAATATTAATTCATACCCACATATATGCAGTGTTATACAGTGGCCACAGGGTTTGGAAAGTTACCTAACTACTACTATAATAAATGTTTTTCCTAAACAAAAGAAAAATATTTTAAATCCTGTTTTAAAGTACTATTTCCAAAGTTAGAGACAGCATACATGATATTGATACTCAGTGGGAGTTGGACACCTAACTGCCCCTTATGATTTTGAGTCTCCCTTTTTTCCTTACGGCTGTTCTAAGCAAATCAAAGTCGGTGGTAAATTTCTTATTTGGTTCAGGGGTGTTTAGATTAGGCCATAAAGGCCTGAATTTTCCTGCTGGTGACAACATTAAAATTTATTGACTTATGGCTTCAGGACAAGTTCCTAAAGTGCCTTCCTTCTCATAGCATGCACCATTTCCTTTTCAAACATTCATTTCCCACAAAACACGGTTCATATTTGTAGAGTTTACCTGTAAATAAACGAGGCATTTCCTGTGAGTTCATCATCAGTGTTACCATTGAGTTCTAGATTAATTTAGCATTTTGGTAGCTCTTCCTCCAATTTAATAAGTAGATTATTATAGTGGACAAAATACTCTTCCCCACCCAACATTCCTTGCCATACATGCTTGCCGTACACTCATGGCATTTTTTAATAGCTTTCTTTCTCCTAAATGTCTTGCATTACACCCTACAGGTAAACTTGAAATGAAAAACTAAAACATAAAATGAACAAAACATACAATTAAAACCCAGGTTTAAGACTGGGAAGTAATAGTTACTAGAAAGTAACTAATTGTAACTGGGAAGTAATTTTAAAACAAGAAAGGGTCCCTTTGACTCTTCAATATTGACTGTATGTTCTCAAAATAACAAAAAAGATTGTGTTTGAAGTTATTGCTATTTTGGACCCCGCCCTCTCTTTGGCTTACTGTTCTGTATGAAATTACTTGATTATCTCATCATTCAGGGAAGAAAATACACAGTTCCAGATGAATAAAGATTATTTTCTTCATGAGATGGCATTACAAGGCTTTATTACTCATAGTAATAAAATTGAGTGTGAGACTGAAAGAAAATGATAACAAAAATATTCTGAATTTTTGCTTAAATGTGGTTTTTATAAATATGTGTTACTTTTTTATTAAGGGGCAACAGTAGCCATATTTTATTTCTTGCTACTAGGTCTATATTTATGAACTAAAACTGTACTTTTCAGGGCATTCAGCAGTTTACAAAAATACTATTTATGATAATCTAGAAATATCTTATCTAACAAATAAGACCATAAAAACTATGAGCAATAGTTAAAAAGTAATTACCATTAAAAAGTAAATATATAATGGGATAATCAGAGGACAAATATTAAAGAGGTCTCATGTCTGACTTGCATGTAATACTCTTTTTATAACTGTCAACCAGTTGTAAAGAATCAATATTTATGTGTGAATTATCCTTGCTAGAAGACCTATCCCTCACAAACTTCAGATTTGGGCAGCCCTTTCCTTCCATTCAATTTGAAGTTATTTTTTGAGTTACTCAAAAGAGATGTTGGAGAAGGATATTACAAAAATTGCTTTGTTCATACTGTTATCATTTGGAGAGCTAAAAAATAGCAATAATCTGCAGAATTTGGACATGTCAGAAATGTGCTCTCTTCCCAGACCTGTCCTGAGAAGCAGAAGATGTAAGTCATATCAAACCTGTGATTTGCTGCTGAATTCAACTGCTGCCCTCAGCCAAAGATATGGCATTTTTGCTTCCTCCTACCATTTGTTACACATTTTAAATTGAAAAACTACAGAATATATAAGGTCACAAGGGATCTCATGACCTCATAAACTCCAATTATTCTCTCCAAACATAGCACTGATGGCTAAATTCCACCTTGGCTTTACCATGAAAGCATAGCCAGCAACTTAACTACCATATGTTTGTTTAAAAAATTGGGTATTTCTTCCAGTTTGGGGCTCCCTGGTACAAGAAAGAAGTTTACAAACTGGAGCAAGGAACTGGAGATCCATGAGATGGTGTAGTGGCTGGATTGGGCATGGCACTTTGTACTCTGCTCTAGGTGATCTGTCAAAGGCTGGATACAATGGTCTCAGAAGTCTTTTCCAAACAGCTTGATTCTGTGATTCTGTGATTACAGAGTATCACAAGGTGTTGTGGTTTGACAGGAAGTAGGTTTTCTGGGTTATGCTGTGGTCACCAATAAATGTTCAGATTTTAATATTGGCACCTGGTGTGGCCACTGGGGACAATAGATACGCCTCTGAGAGCACAGGGGTTGAAAAGCAGAGAACTCCCGTGGGAAGTTCTCTTGGGTTTTGCGGGGGAAAGAGTTTGGATCTCTCCCCCGTCCCAGCTGCTGCTGCTGGGCGAGGGAGGGGAGCCATGCATCCGGGTGAGGTAGGCTGGGGCTTGGACAGAGATGGGGAGGTGAAGAGGCAGAGGCCCAGGCATGGAAGGGTGGGAGAAGCACCAGGAGGCACCGGGCAGCTGCCCTAAGGTGGGGGAGAGAGAGAGTACAGCCTGTGCCTGTGACTGCTACCTTGGAACTTGATAACATGTGCCGGCAGCACAGCCGAGAAGGAAAGGAAGGGGCGGGGGGTGGATGCAGCGAGAAGGTGTCCGGGTGTCCGGCCGCTGTGGGAGTCCCAAGGTGGTCAGAGCCTGAGCTTTTAACCCTTTTTTGTACAATGAAAACTTTGCAGAACATTAACCTTTCCTAGAAGAGAGATAGAGATGAAATGGAAGAAGGAAATGTGCAAGTGTGAAAGTCTGGGCAAGTGAAAGATGCAGAAGAGTGGAGAAGAATCTTAGGTGGGAAGAGATGATGGAGTGGTTTTAGCTGGACTCTTCTTGTTATAGCCATGGACAGAACCATGTTTCCTATGACACAGAGACTGCATCCAGGGGGAGGCAATGGCTCAGAGCCAAGAGGGTTCAGTGTTGAGACCCCTCGGCCCCAGGGGGGGAAACTTGGGGGGGACAGGTGTCCCAAAGGTGAGACTGTGCTCTTTTTGGAACAGGACAAAGCATCCTTAAAAAGACAACCCTAGAAGCAGCTCTGGTCCGTGTTCAGTGGTGAGAGCACTGGACATGAAAAGGAAGAGGTCACAATGGCAGATGTACTCCGGGCGGTGCCACGAGTGACACGGAAACACACGAGGCTTCAGCTGTGTTTCCAGGGGAAGCCCATGGTACAAGAAGGACTCCTCTCCTCTTGATGAATTGAGAATTTATTATCTAAAGGGTGGTGATGGACTGAGAATTGAAATTTGGGGGATGGATGTATTGGAATTTAGTGGGGGGGAGGAGGAAATGTTTTTGGAAAGTTTTCATTTTCCCTGTGTGTTTCTTGTTACTTAGAGTTGTAGTTTAGTTAATAAAGTTTTCTTTTCTTTATTTCTAAGTGGGGGCCTGCTTTGCTTATTCCTGGTCACATCTCACAGCAGACACCAAGGAGCATATATTTTCATGGGGGCACGGGCATTGTGCCAGCATCAAACCATGACATAAAGACAGGCTGAGTGCACAGGCTTTGTTCAGTTGAGAGAACAGATTGCTAAGGCATCAACTTAACATTGTCTTTCATTATTGAACGGGTGTTTAGAAGACCTAACTCAGTTTTTCTGTGTGGCACAGCAAAATGATGAGAAGAATGAATGCAAGTTACATCAATGAATATTTCCTCTTGCTATTAAGAAACTAGCAACATTTTAAAAAAAAGCAAACAAGCTGGTCAGAAACTGGGCCAGCTTTTCCCCAGAGATTCAGAAATTCCTTGCTCAGAGATTTTCAGAGCTCTTCTGAATAATGCCTGGAGAAACTTAGTTGAAAATATAAGCTTTCCTTAACTTTATCATGTGGCTTATGAACACTTCCAAATTAAGTTGTTCTATCATTTCAAAATTTAATGTGTGAAACATTATGAGGCAGAAAATGTAGCCATATCAAATTCTTCTATCTTCTATTCCAGAGATAGAAGGCACAAATTGTGCATCCTACTGGGATGATGACAGTGGTGGGATTCAGGAACAATTTACAGATAGAAGACAACAACCGTACAAAGACTCTCTGAGTGCTTCTCTGTAGCAATTGTCCAGGATGACTGTGGTCAGTTTTATGGCAAATCCCAACAGCCTGCCCCGAACAAAATAAAAGATTCATCAATAATTTAGTTATTTCTTTATGTTCTGGATAATGTCTGGTTTTCTTTATTTTCTCAATTACTCTGAGTATTGTCATAAAATTTGAAGGTGTAAAAGTGACTAAGAAAATAGGAATTACAATAAATTATTTGTAGAATATATTTATTTCTATACATGGAAATTTTGACAAGTGATCATGCACCAATAAAGTGTGGTTTGTTTGGTTTTTTTCCCTTCTACTTTTCTGGCCTTGCCTTCATCGCCTTTCTGTTGCATTTTTCCATGCAGTGGTTGTTCATTAGAGAAAGCACTGTTCCTTTTAATTTTTTAAGAGCAACTCATAAGTCTGTTAGCACTTGTCTATGGAGCCATATGGGTTTCCATATGGCATTTCTTTTGATGACTGTGCCATATTCAATATCTTACTCATGTGAATGTCTGTGAAATCAAGTGCTTTATCTTTAATTTCCTGCACTGATGAGTAGACGATAACTCTGGGTGTATTAGCACATTTCTGCTTTATCTGTCTATCATTAGATTGGAGGATGGCCCTTTCACACATTTTTAAATTGGATAGTTAACACGTTTAAGACAAGATGTAGCAATATGAAATGTCTTCTGTCATAAGTACTATGCAAATCTTCTCCTTAGTATTGATCATTTTATTGTCATAAATAAGCAAGTTCAAATTTGTCTTAAAAATTTTTAAAAACTAAATTGGAAAAAGATGGATACTATGTGAAAAGAACACTGAGGGACATTTTTGATTTCTGAGAGTGTGTATAGGACTCAGAAATGTCACAACATGAGAAAGGTATTTGTTTAGAGTGCTATAAGCAGAAGGAATGAGTCTTTTTGTATGAAATAAGCATGATGTCCAACAAGGGGTTAATAGAAAAATGCAGTCTGAAATATTTTTGAAGATGTAAACCTCGTAATGTCAAGTATTGCCGTTCAGCAAAAACTTATTTGATGCAAGTAGATGCAGTTACGATATCATATCTTGACATTCATCTATCAAACTAGGAGGTGATGAAAACTTGTCATTTTATATGGCTAGGTAAAATTAAAGCATATAAAATAAATGTGCATATGTAAATTAGATCTAGAAACATTGTCTTTTATTTTTAATGCCTACACCCTGTATATGTAGTTGGGTTTTTTCCTAATACTTTTGACTCCCTTTTAAAAAGCATTTGTGTGTATGAGGTACACTTTTCTTTTAAAAGTTCATTTATCAAGTGTGATTCTTGCTTTGGATTGATTTTAGATGCCTACATTCTCTTGCTAGGAAAAAAACAATATCATTTTACAAAATAAAAATGAATTATATTAGCAGTGTTATGGTATACAAATTTATGGTTATGATTTTAAAAATCTTATTCAATTAGAATGGAAAATAAGAAAAATATTTTCATCATTAGTATTTTTCTGAGATTCTATAATAATTTAACGATATCCAAGGAAAATGAAAGAGTTAAGAATGACTCATACCCAGCCTTTTGCCTTTTCATTCTGAAGATGTGCAAACTGTGTAGTGCTAGTAGCAGGCAGAAACTGTTCATCAGCCATATCAGCCATCTTTTCCTCTGAGGAGGAAAGTTTCTTTGAGAGAGATCATTATTACAGTTTGATTCAAAGCATAGAAGTTATGATGTATTTTTATTTAAGCTTGCTTTCAGAGTCTGAGTACAAAAAAAATCTGTCCAGTTATAGAAATACATTAATATTTTGAAAATATATTTCAAATGATTGCTTAAATTTTAATTTGTCAGGGGCTACTAGGAAGAAAGGAAGATAATATTTTGTCCAATGGAAAAAGAAGAAATAAATGGAAAATAAGAAATAGAGAGAAATGAAGTGATATTAAAAAAAAAAAACTTTGGGAGAACTTGGTTTGGAAATATTAGGAAAACCTCATGGATATCCACACTTTGTAAAACTAACTTTTTCATACATGAAGATTATTTAATGTGCATGTACATACCTGGTAAAATTTTGTTTATTAAGTTCAGCTTTGTATGCAGTGCATCATTTTACTGCCACTACTGCATTGATCCACAGCAATACTGAATACATATTTATGACGAAAGAAGGTTAATAGCCTTTAAAAACTCCCTTAAACTTTATTCTTTAATTAATTCCATACACATATAACATACAATTTCTTTTATAGCAGCTGGGTGGTTTTTGTTTTGTTTCTGTTTTTTTTTTTCTCTTTCTGTTTATACAAAACATAGGGAAAAAACTCAACAGTATTTTCTCCAATAGCTATATATGTAAGTATAATCCCATTAATATATAAACCTTCATACTTTTCTATCAAAACCAATAACTTTTTGTCAAAATTTAAGAGCAACATAAAAGGTCTACTGCAGCAAAAGACATTAGTGGAAGCTATAGTTTTGATCTCTTATCATGAAGCTCTTCCTACTAAATAAAAGCAAAACCACCCATATATATATATAAATCATTTTATGGGTAGAGCTGGAAAGCTTTATTCAAGGCTTTTTATTTTCACATTGTCTTTTCTTTATCTAATTTTGTTCTTTACACAGTTTACCAAAACTGATTCAGTAAAGTGCTAGCTCATACATACTAAAAAATGCATACACAAAAAAGGGTATGTCCAATGACTGTAATGATGAAAGAAGCTGAAAAATGAGTCACTTTTTAAATGAAAAATAATCATTCATACCTCTCTCTGCAGTACTAACCTATGCAGTAGATAATTACTATTGGCATTCTCTACACTGTAGTCATATGACCATACAATTTAGGAGTGATTATAATCTTTTAAAATTCTCAGTAGTAAGTAAAAAGAGATATAATTCTGATATAACTGTTAGTAAAAGGGAAAGAAGAGAGGAAAAAAAAAACAACCAACAAAACCAAAACCCACAAAACCATATTGTTTAATCTATACAGCTCAGCAAGCTCTTCATGTGGTGTTATGTTTTACTAGAATAATTACATCAAGCTGCAAAGTTATTTAAAAATATTTAAAATATAGGCCATTCAGATGAAGCAAAAAATTACATACCTGATAACATTTATGCGCATATATTAATAATTGAGTAATAATTGCTCTCTATTTCTTTCACAGTAAATTCTATTTAGCCTTCGTGAGAAAGGAAGGACCACAAAAGATGCTTGTGTTTTGTGCATACAAAATGTGTAAGCTCCTGAAATTCTTTAAAGGACAAAAGACACACTGGAGCTCTCTTGCTTTCTTTTTCACACTGACTCTAATGCTTTGCAATTACTTAACCAGTGACAGTGTTCACTTATCCAAGATCTGTAGTCAGTTCTGTTTTAAAAATGAAAAGAAAAAAGAAAAAAACAAACAAACAAACAAACAAAACCTACAAGCCTGTAAGGTATAGGAATAAGATCAGATCCAAATACTGAATTTTCTTTTGTTTAGTTTTCTCATAAAAAGTTACCCTGTATCTCTTTTTGCTAGGAGGAAGGAGGGAAAATGGAGGTGGCTAAAGTTCATGAGTGCGAGAGAGAAAGAGATCCGCTGGCACTATAGATTTACAAGCTTTTATTCAGCATTTATCGGGAAAAGGGCTGTCCTTACTGCAGTGCTTGCAGCCTGAAATGCATTCCATCATTTCTCTCTGAAACTTTCGATAAGACCAGGTGTGTGATGGCCTTCGGCTCTAAATCAGGCTCTGCACTTCCAACATGACCTTCCCCTAGGCACCGCAATGCCTCTTGCCTTCTTACACACAAATTGAATTAAGGTACTTTGGTACTTGTCTTCCTTAGCTACTTTACCTATTTTACATGATATAGGACATCAAAGAGTTTTCAATTTCTGATTTACTCATTCCCCAGCTTGGATTGTAATGGTAATGATGTGTTTATTCTCTAGATCTGAGCAATGAAAGGACTGAAATACAATAGAGGAATAAGTATTTAGCATTCCAGACATGGCAACTGAAAAGGAACATACAAACTTCAGAAAATTCATTTGCTGCATTTATAATCTCAAGGTACAAAATTAACTCTGATAAAATAGAAGTAGCATGCTATTCTTTCCACAAACTTTGTGATTGTTTTCATTACGTACCAAACTTAATTGTCTTATTATACTGAAATATTTTTAAAATTCATAACTGGTATAGTCCTTGAGAAAGTAATGAGGAAGAAAATATACAGAGTTTACAGACTGCTGCTCCTTTAGGATCCAAGAATTTAAAAAAATTGGCATTAAAAAAATTAAAACAAGCAATTAATGCCCACATTTAGTTGATTACAAGAACTCAGTTGAAGCCAAGAACCATGGAATGGTAACTGGAATTTAAAATTTGTATTTTTCAATGGGAAGTAATTTTCACAAACACACTAGTAGTTAGAAAGCCTCACTGCATCTATAAATACTCTAAACTTGCAGGATGAATGCGTGTATAGAAAATAAGTGGTTTTAAGATTATGACAATCCATTACCAGATTCGTATGATGATCTCCTGAGTTTGTAGGAGACATTCCGTGGGAAACACTGGTTCTTACCACTTACATCTGGATTGACTTTCTTAATTTGATGCTTGAAATAATTTAAAGTTTTATGTAGTAAATGCTAACAAGAAGATTGTCTCACAGAAGCACTGATCTCTCACTGAAATGTCAGTGGCTTTTGTTGCTTCAAATTCAGCATAGAAGAGTTAATTAAAAGCTCAACAATAGGTCCTCAAAAACATCAACTCATTTTGTTTCAAAATTCAGTATATGAGGAGACCTGAAATCACTTAACTAAATACCTAAGTCCAGTTTTCATGGTTCTACACAGAAATCAAAATTAAATTTTATTTTTCTTCCTGACTGATTTTAATTGTAACCTATTGTGGGAGGTAAAAAAAAAGGCTTCTGAGTCACTTAAAGTGGAATCACTTTTCTTTTGTAAATACTTTTACTCACCCGGGTGCAAAATGACAAATCTTTACATTCTGGTGGGTGGATTCTTAATCATGAGGTCAAAAATGCAAAAAAAAAAAAAAAAAGTTTATTTATTCCACATAATACAAGTTGGAATACTTTCTTCAGGACAGAGCAAGTCTGAGCTATTTTTTCTCTTTTCTCTCCACCTACCCTTCAGAAAAAAAGCATTCTCAGCTGACTGATTATTCAATCTTTCTCCTTTGTCAGAAATGGGAAAGTTAGTGATAAAATTTAGGACAAAGGAGCTGGAAAACCTTTAGCTGACTAGTCTAGTGTCTTCTTTGTCACGAGACACTTCAAAAGGTCTTTGCTTTACCTGATGGCAGAGCAAGAACATCTATAAAATTTTAGAGATAATGTTCTGTAGAAAAAAGTCCAAAACAACGAGGCAGCAGCAGAATTAGTGGCAGCAACTGAGGCAAACTCACCTCAAACCCACCAACTCACCCTCCAGGGGTGAGGGTTGGATCTGGCTGTACAGGGGGGTAACAAGCAGCTGCCCCCCCTGGGGCCCAGGTAACAGAGACAAGAGTCTGCCTGGGCTACTCCAGCCCTCTGATTACTACCCACTGCTTGCTGCAGTGATTACAAGAGATGACGTTGATGAGATAAGTCCTAGGACAATCTAAAGGATGGGTTGAAGGCACAAGGGGCAGGTGGTGAATTTCCTCATTCCATTAATTGCAGGGAAAATGCTGAAAGGAACAGGAGAACCCACCTGATCAACACGTAGCTGAAAGATGGGTGCCATGGCTGAAATTTTGGCTATTTTCACCGTGGGGTGGTTTACACACAACAAGGCATGATGGAGACAAATGAGGTTCACTCCATCAAAAAAGGGGGAAAAAAGTTTTGCCCATGAGCCAGCAGGACTGATTGAACGGGCTTCAAATTTGGTTTGAAGAGAGAAGGGGATAAGACCAGGCTCAACAGAGATGAGCCTAGTGGTGGCATGCCAGATTTGTGGGCAAAATCCATAGGCCAGCTGAAGTGCACTGAGGCCAATGCACATGGTATGGATAACAAACAGGAGGAGCTGGAAACCACTGTGCAGAAGGAAAGTTGTGATGTAGTCAGTCTCACAGAAACATGGTGGACTGGGGGCAGAGTGGCTGAAAAGCAGCCCAGCAGAAAAGAACCTGGGGGTGCTTTTTAACAACTGTCTTGTGCCCAGGGGGCAAAGAATAGCATCAATAGCATCTTGTACTGTATCAAGAATGGTGCTGCCAGCAGGACCAGAGCTGTGATTGTTCTGCTGTACTCAGCACTGGTGAGGTTGCACCTAAGTCCTGTGCTCAGTTCTGGGCCCCTCACAGCAACACAAACTTTGAAAAGCTGTAGCATGTTCAGAAAAGAGCAACAAAGATGAGGAAGGGTCTAGAGAGTAAGTCCTGTGAGGAGCAGCTGAGAAAGCTTGGGGTATTTAGCCTGGAGAAAAGGAGGCTCAGGAGAGACCTTTTTGCACTCTGAAAGAAGGTTGTAGCCAGGTGGTGGTCACCTTCTCCTTCCCTGCAACCAGTGTGAGGATGAGAGGACATAGCCTCAAGCTGTGTCAAGGGGGGCGTTCAGGTTGGATATCAGGAGGAATTTCTTCATGGAAAGCATTGTTAAATATTAGAATGGAGTGCCAAAGGGGGTGGTGGAGTCACCATCCCTGGAATTTCTCAATAAACAACTGGATGTGGAACTTAGTTCTGTGGCCTAATTGACAAGTTAATGATCAGTCAAAGTCTGGACTCTATCTCAGAGGTCTTTTCAAACTTAAATGATTCTGTGTGAACAACAACATTTATTGTCACTCTGTTAATTGCTGCATAAAGCTGTAGAGGTAGTGCAATACAAGGCTGGTTCCTAGTGCCTCCAAATACTGCCTGTTCTATTTGGTTCAGGATTTGTTAGCATATTCCCTCTATTTCTCAGGGCAGATCAGAGCAAAGGTTTATAACTGTTATCCTAATTTCAGATTATGATGTCTTATTCCTTCTGAAATAGTAAGATTTCTGCCACTTGAGTCCTGTTCTGTAAACACTAATAATGAACTTATTGAATATTAGACACTGCAAATTACACACATAGTCACACACATAATATAACGTGTGGGAAAGATGAAGTAATTTTTCCATATCCTCATTTATGGCAAATGCTATGATCAAATACTAAAAAGATTGTTACATATACAATTTTTGTACATTGCAAACATTAAGGATTTACTTGTGCTTTCCCTATACTAAGATTACTTCTCAAATTCATATATGATAACGAAATGGCAATGACAAATTTATTAAAGACAAGTGATGCGTTTAAACCCAATAAGTTACTTTTTTATTCAAAAATAAATTAAAACAATAAATTTATTGCATGCACAGATGAATCCAGTCTACGCACACAACAATCATTTGCTATTTAATTTTCCTGGGTTGGATTGCTTCATACCTTGATCTGATGAGCCATTTCAGCTATCTTTCCTACCCCCATATGCTTGACATTTTGTTCATTAGGATTGGCTTTCCCCGATCGTCACAATACAAGATAAACTGTTATATTAAGAGGAAATGATGGTGTCACCTCTCCATAATTGAATCTGGAAGATGTATCTGCTGTTCTTCAAAATGACATATTCAGGAAGCCAAATAATCAACCTCGAGGGAAGAGTGTTTTGTGCCTGAGAGATTCAGGTCGCCTAATACTTCACCAGTGGTTTTTGCAGAAAATGTGAAGCTTTTGTCAAAAGAAGCTGGCTCACCTGATAAATAATCATGTCATATAGAAATATATGTTTTTGCTAAAAATGCTTTAAAAATAAGGTTTAAGGTACTAATTCAGAAAGAATAGGATATAAAATGATCTATTCATCACTCTCTGCTGTCTTGCAAGGGCTGAACTTCAAGTGCTCTTTTCTCTTGCTTTATTTTTCCATTCAAAGAGATAAGACCATAAAAAAATAGATATCTGAAATCAGTGCTTAGAAAAGAAGTTCTTAAGTAAAAAATACAGTGGTTTGGCTGTTTTTTTTTAATCAAACCAAAACATACATTTAATTTAGCATGCATTTTTTCTATACAGAAAGATCAAGGACATCTAGAAAGGATTATTTCCATCCCAAGTCCTTCAGCCTTAAAAAGTATGATGATGCTGCCAACTACAATAACTGGTAAGACATGTGTAACAAAGTCTTCATGGAATTAGAGAGAGAAGTTAAAACGTCTCCTAATTTCTATGTCAATACATGCAAAAACTCTAGTAGGTTGGTTTTTTTTCAAAACCACATTATTTTTATGCAAGAATATGCAATTTTAAGCTATTATATTCTGAATTTTTTTTCTTTGTAGCAAATTTAAAACTTCAAAAGCCTTAATTTGTCGTATTTCATGATTCTTAAAGTGTCTTTTCATTCAGAATTTCAGTTTCAATATTACCTGTATCAAAAAAAGAAATAGGTGTGATTTGATACAGAAATCTTTTTTGGCAAAACAAAGCATGAAAAAAAATCTTCATAATCTGTTTATGGATTAAATCATGAAGAGATTATTCTCAGTTCATGTTGCATCACTATTTTAAATGGAGATCTTCAGAAAGAACCTCAACCTTTTAGCTCTTTTATCTCTGGATGACAATCAGAGTTAGAAGTCAGTCATCTATGACTAAGGCTTCAACTTTTACTAACTACTCTTTTTGATATTGATATAAAATATTGATACCTTCTTTATTTGATATTACAATGGACATACAATTTAATTTTTCACACCCTACTTCCCTTTCTTATATCAACAAACTGGATAGTGTGCTAAATAAGTACATTGTTCAACCAAAACACTATAAAAATTTATCTGTGAACTATTTGGAAGGTATAGTTTTTGTTTCACATCTAGAATCTCAGCTAGATTTCATATGCAGTCTCTTGCTCTCTCTCTTTTTCATCCAAGTACTTTCCACATGCTTTTTTCCTATTTATTTTATCTCTTTTGTCATAAAGATACTGTCTTATTATTGTAATTATCCTTTTTCTTTTTAAAAAGTCTTGGTTTTCTCCTCTTCAAATGGATGATTATTTTTCAGAAACTTCCTTGGAAAGAAATAAGATTGGGATAAAAAAATCCCAACTAAAATAACCGTTATTTTGAGCTGAAAACAAAGGAATCCAAAGACACCTAGTCATAGACCATTAGACCCATAGATAAAGTCCATTCAAAGGCAAGAGTGGGCATCTGACATGTCTCTAAGATAGAACTCTATGGTACACTAATTTTACCAGCAATTTCATACATTTTAGAGGCTTCCCCTTTCTAGGTTATTTCACAATAATCAGCTGATGATCAAAGGAGTAGAAAGTCCACTACAACATCACAGTCACAGAATCACAGAAAGGTTGAGGATGGAAGTCTGAAGAGAAAGGAAGTCTTCTGGTTAAACCCTGTTTCTCAATCAGGGCCACCTGCAGTTTCCCAGGACCATGCTTTCCAATATCTCCAATGATGTACATTCCACAATCTCCATGGCAACCTGTCACTCTCACTGTGAAAAAGCATTTCCTGATGTTCAGGCACAACATCCTGTGTTTCAGTTTTTTCTTATTGCCCCTGGTTCTGTGGATGGGTACCACTAAGTGTGGCTCTGTCTCCTTTAGATCCTCTCTTAACACATTTATGCCTGATAGTTCTGTTCTCCAGGCTGAACAGTTCCAAATGTCTCAGCCTTTTCTCACAGGAAAGATAATCATGTGCCCTTGTCATCTTTGGGGCCCTTTGTTGGACTATTCAGTATCTCTGTCATTCTGAGGAGCCCAGAACTGGATAGAGGACTCAAAGAGTGACCTCGTCAGTGCTGAGGAAAGGGAAGGATCACCTGCATGAAACTCCTGGCAAACTTTATTGAATGCACCCAGCATACCATTAGACTTTGCAGCAAGGGCTCCTTGATGGCACCTGTTCAATCAGACACCCTTTTAATCAGACAATGCTCTTTTTACAAAATTGCTTTTCACCTGCATGGCTCCTAGCTTATATATTCATGCTTGGGGGTGTTTCTCCCATGTACAGGATTTTGCAGTTCTTGTTGAATTTCATGACATTTCTCTCATCTGGATTCCCTAGTTTGTCAAGGTCTCTCTGGAAGGAAGCATGAATCTTTGGGGTATCAGCCACCTTTCCTAGTTTTGTATCAACAGAAAACTTGCCAAATTTTCCTCTGCACCATCATCTATATCAATTAATGGAGATCTTAAACAGTTCTGAAGGCAGTACTGATCCCTGGAGTACACTGGTAGTCACTGGCCTCCAACTAGAGTTTGAGCCATTGATTGCCTCTGGGCTCAGGCATTCAGCTCATCTTTTAACTCACCCCACCGCTCATCTAGCCCAGACTCCAGCAGCTTGTCTATGGGGATTTTATGTAAGACAGTGGCTTAAGCCTTATTGAAGCCCAGATAGACAACCTTCATCACTCTCCCCTCAACCACCAAGCTAATTATTTAACTATATGGGTTTATCAAGGTAGTAAAACATGATGCACACCTTAGTGGACCCTATTTGATTTTCCTGTACTTAGTGTCTGGAAGTGTAATCCAGAACTAGGCCTGCATACCCTCTCCAGATTTATAGCAATGTTGTTGTTCTATTATTTCTAGAGTCTCATACTGTTGTTATCAGATTTCTAAAGTCCATACCACCGTGCTGTGTTCTTATGGCTGCAGATCTTCACAGCACAGACTCCTTCTGCTGCATGCTGTTCTCTCTCAGGTCAGGGCTCCTCCAAAGCTCTCCCTGGCTGGCTAACCCACCCCCTTTTATCCCAGTTATCTTCATTGGTTACAGCTGCAGCCCAATTAAGGACATCACAGCTGCAACCGGGACCTCTGAGGCAAAGCCTCTATACAGATATTCAAATACAATACATTTCTTCTATTATATAGCAAGATTATGTTGAAGAAAAAAGCTAATGCTGCCATTTTGAATGATTACCAGTTAAAAGCGTCCTAATTTTGTCTCGGACTCCAACAGTGGTGTATTGATTTAAGAAATCCAAATGCTCTCTATATCAGTTTCTAGGTCCATGGCATGTAGCTAGATAACAATACATGCAGATACATAGGGCTTCCCTGATGACTCAATTTACAACAAAAGCGAAAAAAAATCTTCCCCGCAACATGAGCATTTCAATGCCATTCTAGTGATAGCAAGTCACTTAGAATGCAGCAGATTTTGAATTCATCATTTGCTTCTATATGGATAACTTCATGTTCAATACTCTTTCTGGCTCAAAATATGCAAAGGTCTTCTTAAATCAAATAATAAATTTTGAATATTTTGAAATTCAAACAAAATAGTACTAAAACATTTTTCATTCCATGCTTTTAACTAATGAGCTTTAAAACATCAAAATGGAAGCATTTATCTTTCCCATAATACCTAAACATGGAGACAATGAATCATCTGAAAAGAGGAATGCTTTGCAGAGATGTTTTCCTACAGAATTTAAAAGCTATTTCTAGTAGAATTATTTTAAGGCACAATTTGCAAGTTCTACTGCATATTTTACACTTTTACTGTGCACCATGCCTAAAGACTTTAAAGACTGGTGAAATATGTTGCCTATATCATGTTTCATCACTACCTTTGTTATCCCTCCAGTCTTTTCTTGTAAAAGAGAGACAGTATATGATCTTAAATAAAAAGATATTTTGTTGTTTTTCACTTTTTGCACTTTATTGTCACTTTAATGACAATAAAGTGCTAAAAGTGAAAAAGATTCACTCTTTCCACAATAAAAAATTTATTTGGTTTTTTTTTTTCCCTAATGTGTTTTATACATGGAGAAAGGAGGAGTGAAGGAAATGTCTTCACCCACTTTTACTAGATCATAAAAAGGTCTGGAATAATGGCAAAATAAATTGCTTTGGCATGTGTATTAAAAAGCTAGTCCTATGATTGTGAATGTGGTGTCTTATAAAGAATATTTTCTGTTTTGTCATAAAAAGTATGATAATTTATTAATATCCATTCACACCTTTGCCTTTCTGGTGCAGTTAACATAATGTGCTTGCAGAATTTTCAAATAAGCAGGTTAAAGAGGATAGATATGCTAAATAAGCACTTTCTGAAGGGGACTTTATCCCATATTTGTTCCAAATATTCCAGGTATCTTTTTTTTCTGAAAATTATTGACTTTTCTTGGCAACAAGGCATCAGAGCATATGTGCCGGTGCACTGATTAGTGTCACCGATCTTTTAATCTTAAATTCTTAGGAATGTCACGCAAAGCTGGAAGGTATGATGTACTAGGCTTTTTTAATTTCTATGAAATACAAACTCTCTCTGTGTACACGGCATCTCTTCACAGATTTGAATGCCAGTTTTCACGTTTTTTAGTCTCACACAACCTAATTTGATGATATTTCTGTTTAAAACATGGATTTTTTAGCATCTTTTACAGAACTTGTTGAAAATTTAAGAGAAAAAAAAAATCAGCCAAACAAGAAAACCAATCAAATCAAAGACCATATATCATAAATTGTTTTTCCTAAAGCAGTAGATATGAAATAAAGTAATTATTATGATATAATAATAAATAATACCTGATGTGTCAAGGGAGTAAAACTAAGAAAACCTGAATACTGCGAGCTTGTTAAATATATGTGCAGAGCTTATTAGAAATATATGACTTTAACACTGAAACCTGCTTCAATGGGTTGACATTTTCTGGCTGGCAGATACCTACCAAGCCACTCTCTCACTACTCTTCCTGAAGTATGCAGAAGAAGAAAATAAAATTGAAATGCTTGTGCATCAAGACAAAGACAGGGAAATTCCCTACCACTTACTGTCATGGACAAAAGAGACTCAGCTAAAGGAAAAATTATTTAATTTACCATCTTTTTAAGTGCATTTGGATAGTGAAAAAACAAAACAAAACAAAACAAATGACCAAACAAAAGAAAACAAAGAAAAAAATTAAACATCTTCCACTCCTTTTATCAGTTCGGTTTCACAATGGCAATGCTTATTTAAGAGATCACTCCAAATAGCATAAGAATTACTTTAGAAGGAAAGCATTGTGTCTCTGTTTTAGTTATATATAGTTATATATTTGCTTTTCTAAAACATTGTTTCTTTACTTACTAGATAATAAACATTGTCATTGCAGGAAATCTATTTTAAATCAGTATTTCATAGCTGGTATTCTGGGAGGAGTATAGGAAGGCTACCCATTTGTGTAGGGATGGGGTGAGGAAGACCAAGGTGCAGCTGGAGCTGAACTTGACAAGGGGGACAAAGAATAACAAGAAGGGCTTCTACAGGTGTTTCATCCAGAAAAGGCAGGTCAAAGAAAGTGTGCCCCCACTGATGAACAAGGCTGACAAACTGATAAGAACAGACAAGGAAAAAGCTGAGGTACTCAGCAATGTTTTTGGTCTGTCTTCACTGGCAACCTCTCTTCCTGCATCTCTTGACTGGATGAACTACAGGGATAGGGAGGAGAAAAGTCCCTAACTACATAAGAGAAAATCAGATTTGTGACCACCTGAGGACCATACATAAGTATATGTAACCAGACAAGACACATTCCAGCATCCTGAGTGAATAGGCTTATGTAGTTGCCAAGGCACTATCTGTGATATTTGAAAAGCCATGGAAGACATGCAGTCCCTGGTGACTGGAGAAAGGGAAATACTGCATACATTTTTAGAAATGGGTAGAAAGTGCAAGGACTTGGCACTTAGCCTCATGCCATGCTATGCCATGCCATGCCATGCCATGCCATGCCATGCCATGCTATGCTATGCCATGCTATACTGTATTAAACTCTACTATACTATGCTATTGGCCTTGGCCCACCAATCCCGCCTGTCCACATCACTCTGTAGAGCCTTTCTGTCCTTCAGCAGATCCACACTCCTGCCCTCCTTGGTTTCATCTGCAAACTGTCTGAAGGCACATTTTATCTCCTTGTCCAGGTCACTGATAAAGATATTAAGTAGGACCAGTCCAAATACCGAGCCCTGCAGAGCACCCCTTGTACCTGGTCAGCAGCTGGATTTAACTCCATTTGCTACCACACTATGGACCTGGCCATCCAGCCTCTTTTTTACCCAGATAGGAATACTTCCATCCAATCCTTGAGCAGCCAGTATCCCCAGGAGAATGCCATGGGAAATGGTGTCAAAAATTTTACTGAAGAATGGGTAAACAACATCCACACCCTTTCCCTTATCACCTACCTCAGTGGTCTTTTCATAGGAGGAGATCAGGTCAGTCAAACAAGACCTGCCTTTCTCAAACTCATGTTGATTGGGCCTGGGTTATGATCCAGTTAGGGAGAAATGTCTCTGCTGGAATTAAGATGCAAATGAGACCATACAACAAAGTGAATAATATGGATTTTATTTAAATATATAAAGGAGGCAGAGATATAATGAAGTAGAAAAGGGAAACAGGGAGAGAGACATCAAGCAGAAGATAGTGACCACCCTTTAATCCAGCAGAATCCAGTTCGTCCTTTTTCACCCCAGCAGTGATGGGGGTCCCAGAGCTGTCCTTTTGGGGGTACCACCTTTATACAGTCCAAATTCCAGGTATCCACAGGGCATAGATGATGTTCCCACAATTTGAGGTGATATGTGTATGAGCAGTAGCTTTCATTCCCACTTTGCTACAGTGAGAATTTTTTTCTAGATGCATTTACCACAGTGTCCTAACCAGACCTTACTTCCATCATGCCCGGAATCAGCATTTTCTTACTGCAAATTCCTGCCTTCTGAGCTTATTTCAAATTCCCACTATGGTGGTTTATTTTATGGCAAGTTTCTTCTGTGGCTTTGACAGTGTTTTGACACAGGTATCTGTGCTCTTTTAGCCTGATCTCCTGTTTGTGCTGGGATGGAACTAAACTGATCTGCTCCATAGCCTTCCCCAGAACTGAAGTTGGACTGACACACCTGTAGCTCCCCAGATCCTCCTTGCAGCCCTTCTTGTAAAATCCACCTTGCAACAATGACAAAGGGCTGCCAAATGTAAATGTCAGTAGTAAGCGTAATTTTCTGCTGGAGTAATAACAAGTAGCACTCTCTTTCTGTAGTAGGGAATCACTCATTCCTCACCTCATCTACTTCCTAAGTGCCTACACCAAAGCAGGAACTACAAGGGACAAACTCTATATCCTTGTTAACAATCTGGGCTTACAATACATAGCCAGATGGGGTGGAAAAGCACATGTAAGAGTCTTTATTCATCCACTTGGGGTCTGTGAAGAACAAGTTCCCCACATCTCATATTTTGAGAAAGAAATTACTTTGTTTATTTCTGGTGTAATAAACTCTCAAAATCTTTAAACCTGACTGCATCCTTAGCTTTGATCTTCATGAGGTAATGCTTTTAAATTTAATTTTCTATCTTCATTTAACATTCTTGTAGTGTATAGATAATTTTAGCATGTAAAAAGTTCATTTTTGTTCTAATAATCCATGTTATTTCTTGGCATCTCTGTAGCACGATCATGCTGTGAAATCTTAATTCTTATGTTATTATGAAAAATTTGTTTTGTTCACTTAAAAAATCTCATTCAGTTTCTTTATAAATGTTTTTTACTTTAATCACTGAAAGATCCCCAGGCAGATTATATTATCACTGTTATCACTAACAAAGGCAAAAAACAACTAAAATGGCATACTATCTATTTATATTATTTCCTATGGAAAAAACATCTAACACCTTCAAAACAGAATTAAGGGAAAAGGAATGAAGAGAATGATGTTAGAAAAATATGCACACTAAATCTACATTACTCAAAGTTGAATAATATAAGCTTGTTATTTGATGCATTTTAAAGAGTGTTCTGCCAAGCTTTCAGCTGAAGGAACTGTACTGAACTTGTGTGCTGTTAAATGCATCAGATATTAAGAACAGATTGAAGCACACAAAGAAATTGAAAAAAAAATTTGAAAAAAAAGTAGTATTCAGCACTCAAGTAAATATTCTATCAATCAAATTTGTAGATTGACTTCTTATCAGAAACATACATATCATTCTACATGATCTTAAACTTAAATTGTGCAAAATACTATCTTGCAATAAAAAATATAATAAAAATAAAACATTAAAAGATCAGTCAGCAAATATTTAGATCGATAGAGAAGTTAGGAAAGGAAACTACATATGAATCTCCTCTGGTTACAAGTGAGTTTCCCAGAAAAATTCTTCTAACCTGTTACATTACTATAAGAAGTGATCTAAATTCACAATGTCTAAAATCACAATCTTAAGTCAAAAACAAGTTAGGTATGCTGATTTTGGGTTCTTCACTAAATAAACATTTTAAAGCTCATGAAAGGCTGAGGTTTTACTCCCTAAGTCATGCTTTAGGATGCAAGAAGCAATTTTTCATTAGTTGTATTGTACCTGCAGTGAAACATTTTGGTTATAATAGCAAGAAATAAATAAAAGATAAAGTTCCAACATTAGCATTCAGTTAAAATAAAATAAAGGGCAGTATCTATAAAAGCTGGTTTTTTGCTGATGAAAAATCTGAAAGGAATATTTGCCTTTTTTAATAGTCAGACTATATGTATGGAGATTTGATTTAATTTATTATTTGTATCTTGAGGAGACCACATAAGCTTGATCAGGGACTAACATGTCCTTGCAATAAGAATAGCACAATTAATTATAAGGAAGATAGTAGTTATCAAAAAATTTACAATTGAACAAAATTAATAAAACAACTGAAAATAGGCAAGGAAAATAAAAAAGAGCAAGATGAACAGCATATCTTGTCCTGGTAAGAGTCCTAAAGTATATTAGAATATGAATACTCAGTTTCACTGATATTGAAACTGGAAATTTGAATAGGGATTAATCTCAATTGATAGCACCACTAGAAGACATATTGAAGCTAGTTAGGGATCTAAAAAAGTAGCAAGACTCTGCTAATCAAGGTCTTGCTCATAATCAACAGAACAAGAGAGGTCATCAGCTTTGAGAGTTGAGTCATGCCATCTCTGAATTTCTTTTTCCTGCCTTTTTTTTTCCTCATAAACCACATAATGAATCTGTGTGATTAGTTTTCTTTTTAAGGTTTTAACTTTTAAATAGCTATTGATAAAGGCAATAGCCTTTCCGTTTGTTGATTAATTATACTCTAACTGGCTAATTTACTGGTGCTGTCATTGCATTAGATCTATTTTAACCATAGAATTTCAAAACCGTAGAGGAAATTGTTCTCTAGAGGCCAATAGGATCCAGTTTGACTGTAATCCAAATTTTGCCCTGTTTTGTCATCATAGTACTGATATTCTATTTTATTTGTTTTCTATTGTATCTTGTATTTTTAGATTTAATGCGGGGGAGGTGCCACTTTAGCTGTTGTTTGAATTGAGTGCAGGTGTCTGGGTGTCTGTAGTAGGGGGCTGCAGAGGTGGCCTTTGTGAGAGATGGCTGGAGCTGTCCCGTACTGCTCACAGCCAGTTCCAGGCAGCTCCAGCAAACCCACTGCAGGGTGCAGCTGAGCCCCACAGCTCCTAGCCAAGGTGCTGGCACCTCAGGATAAACACATTGGAGAGAGGGGAAAACACTGTAAGGCAGTGAGGGGTGGGGAGAAACATGTGAGAAAGAGCCCTGTGGACACCAAGGTCAGACAAGAAGGAGGAGAAAGTGCTCCAAAGACTGGAGGAGACAGACATTCCTCTGCAGCCTCTGGAGGGGACCAAAGCAGAGCAGTTATTCCCCTGCAGACCATGGAGTATCTATGGACATTTTCTGAAGGGCTGATGCCTGTGGGCAGGATCCATAGGAGCCAGCAAAACATATGAGGAGGAAGGAGTAGCTGAACCCAGACTGCTGCTGAACCCAGTCCCCATTCCCCATCCTGCCAGCACTGCCCATAGGGAAGGAGGTGGAGGAGTTGGGAAAGAAATAGTGAAGCTAGGCCTGGAAAAGGGGTAGGGGAAAGGTGTTGTTTTACTTTTGTCTTTGTTTCTCACAGTCCTATAGTTTTAATTGGCAATAAATTTTCACCAAGTCAGTTTTTGCGATGACATATCCATGTGATGATGCAACCATGTGGAAGGCAAACTCCCTCTGTTTAAATAAACCCATGAGTTTTTAATATTTTCTATTTAGTCAAGGATGTGGAGTGAGACAACATCTGGGTAGTCATCAGGAATCCAGTTAATGTAAATCCAACACAATGCTAAAAAGGAGACAGACAATAGGGACTACCAAAATATTCATTGTTCAGTTCACTTTTCTTTCTTGTCTTTTTTCTTGTTCTTGAGGATCTAACCTAAAGTAAGCAAGATAGATAAATTAAATTGAGCACTTATATAAATTTGTTTGCTAACATGAAAAAGAAATTACCTAGAAATGTATATGCAGTGTGAACTTTCGAAGCTCCTGTTAAGGCACTGAGTCTAAATTAATTTACTTGTAACCTTGGACAACCTTTGATTTTTACTGCAAGTTTTCTCAACAGTTCACTCTGTGAAGCTATACTGTTATTTAAGTATGTTTGCAATGTTCTTTGAAATAAGTAACTTTTATAGACCCTACTAGACAGAATGAAACACAATACTGCATAATGTTACATAGGTATACTTTATTACAACCCACCCCTCAAAGTACAGAATCAGTATTGTATTCTCTGAGAAATACTTCAAGGTAATGCAAAGTTCAAACTAGGTTGTAACTTACAGGCTGGCAAGTTCATAAGTTTGCTTGCTGCAAATGCCATGCTGTTTAACCATGATATATCCTTAACAAAGTTATTTTCCTCCAAATGTCCAAGGATTTTCTAGATTTGCTTTTTACTTGTTCTGTGCTATTTAGGAGAGTTAAGAAAAAAAAAAAAAAAGAAGAAATTTACCTGGCTGCATTCCTAATCTCTGCATTTGCAAAAACAAGTGAATAAGAAAAGTTGTGTATATCACCAGGGCATATAAAATCTAAATATCATCTGTCTCAGAATTCTTCAGAACATTTGGACTAACTAAATGTGATATCAAGGATTCAGCATGTGTGCAATTTAATTTAATAAGGGCCATATTGACTTAGATCTAAACTGTTGTTCTGAGAAATCTCAAAAAATTCTTCCTCAGAAAGATACATGACTAACTTCAGCACCATGTAAGCTCCTTGTTGGCAGTTACAGCGTACAAATTTAGAAAAAATACATTTTAAGAATGGCAGTTGTTTTTATTTATGTTCATAAATAGCTCAACTTGATGGATTGATCAAAGTGTTTTAAAATGTAAAATTTCCCTTAGAACTAAGTACAATGCAGAGATAAGAAAAATGTAAATTCAGTAATTTAAAGGTCAAACCCATTATATGGCAGCAATCTGAATGTCAAATCTACCTTTTCCTTGAGTTTTTCCTTTTTCCTCCTAATTGTGTTTGTCCAGTCGTTCACTTTGGCCTTTTTGTTTATTGCAATATGACTTCTCCATGGTTTGTTACTTTTCCATCTTCTATCACTTTTTTGCAGTAGTAGAAAGACAATAAGACATCTCTTTTTCAGTTTATTATTCTTCCCCTCATTTTCCCTGTTTCTTGCAAAGAGAAGTACAGTCTAAACAGAATACAGTCAAGTATTTCTTTGCCTTTCCTGGAGTCATATCAGGTATTTTTCATTTTTAGTCTCTGATCTCATTAGTACATCTATTAAGTAGCTTATGTCCTCATTTGCTCTTTTATGTGTTTCATACTTTTTCTGATTTTTTAGTATACTTTCCCATGCTTCAGATTTTTTATTTTACTTAATTTTTCTTGATCAAGAAAATAAAAATTCCAAGTCCTGTAGGTGAGACAGACTAACTTGAACCAGTACAGACTAAGAATGGATGTTGTTGTGCTGTGAGTCAGATATGAGTCAACAATGCTTTCTTTTGGTGGTAATACATAGAGTTATATTACCTCTGAAAAAGGATTATATTACAGATCAAACAAATGTCTGAACAGCAGGAAAGTCCTTTCTCACTGTGAGGTGACTGAAAACAGCTGTTTGTGGAGTTTCCTTCCTTGCAGTTATTAAAAAGCCATCTGAACATGGTCCTGGGCACACACCCAGGAGCCTAGGTGGCTTTTTTTAAATAGGATGTTAAACCTGGTGACCCTCCAGAGGTCCCTTCAAGCCTCAATAGTTTTTTGTTTCTATGGTCTTAGTCTCAAAACCAGGGCACTAAGAACGTTTATAACTTTTCATGTGTAAAGGAGTGTAAATTGGGGGAAAAAAAAAAACCATTATTTGTAGTTGTTTGTGTTGATAGGAAGATATATTGGACTGGTTGAAGCTGGATGGGTTGGAGATATATTGCTGGTCAGTCTAGAGACTTGTAGCCAGATAATAAAGGTTAGAATGTGAAGGATGTTATGATCACCAAGCAATGCAGGCGTATTTTAGAAAGAGTGCACTGAGCTGTCTAATTGTGATTTTGTACCTGAAACAACGAAGATTTCACTATCAGTGTGAGATTTACAAATGCCTGTGAGAGGATGGCTTGTAGGAGAACAGAGATAGTGCTGAAGGCAATCTTGCCCCTGAGGAGTTGCAGCTAATTACCAAAGGGTTCGAACAGGCCAGCCCTTAATAGGCCACAGCTGTGTCCAATAAGGATGGGTGTTATAAAAGAGTGGGTTAGCTGATTGAGAGGAGAGCTGGAGTTTTTGGCTGTGCTGTGAGGAGGAAGGGTCAGGTGGTCATCCAAGGGCCAGGAAGAAGTCACCCAGCCATGCAGAAGAAAGAGAAAAGGAGTCAGTGTTGTGAGGCGCTGCCCATGGGAACCCACGTGGAGAGGGTAGGAAAGTTTTATAGTAGGATAATAAACTGGTGCCAAGCACCAATGTCAGTGTTTGGTGGCCTGTATGAGGATGAGTCCCAATAAATACCTTCTCCCCATTTCTGTATTTCTCAGGTTGGTTTTCAGTCAATTATTCTTCATTCTGGAAATAATTTCCCCCAGGCCAAGAAAGGGTTGGATAATGACATATATGTCTTTCTTTCAATTTCTTTCTGAATGGAAATACATTCTTCTATTTGAAGTCTTTTTTTATCTTTTTGAATGCAGTCCAGGTCAACATACACACTGAGTTCAAACTAATGTCTGTAGAGTGTGGATAGTCAAGAGATGAGAAAACTGTGGGAAAACAAAGTTCAAAACAGTATCAAAGATTTAGTTGAATTTATGTTGGAAGTCACATGTATGCCATGGTATACAACAAATACCTCAGTGGAAACACTTCCCAGTTGTCTTTTTGAAGACATTGATTAAAACTGCAAGTGCGCTATCTTTTTGAAAACAGCCTCTGAGAGCCATTGGCGAGGAGCCTTTGGAAAGAAACCATATTGTACCCTGCCTGGATGATGAGAGAACCAAAACTCTAAGGCGCAGAAAAAATTAACACACTCTTCCCACAGTAAGAACACAAATCATGACCAAAAAAGAAAAAAAAAATCAAATATTAATAGTGTTTTAATTCTAACTTGACACATTTCTTAAATAAACTAGCAATCATAATAGCAAATATTGCAGTGGAATCCACAAACATGAAATCTGATGAGTGCCCTCTGTTTATTGACAGTATGGCTCGTCTCTCAATATCATTAACCTTTTTGCTCTGAACTCTGATCATTCTGGGTCCTAAGTATTAGCTTCAGTAGTAGAAGTATCTTAACTCATAACTTTGCCATTAATTAAGCATTTTTTCAGCTTAGTGTTACTTAGCTTTCTCAGGATCTTCAGCAATGGCTGAATTGTGTCATGTTGAAACCATGAAGAGAATGGAATGAGACTTTTAATGTCTTGGAAAGTGGGGCAACTTCTCTATGTCTCACTTCACTGAAAATATTTATTGAGATTTTTAAAAAATTTTGGAGTTTTTTTATTACTTTATTTTTTTGGAAAAGGATAATTTGTATTTTTCACATGCATGATTACTGCTGAGTATATTATATTTAATAATCCCACGTGTTTTGTGGGGTTGGTGGTTTGAGACAGGGACAGCACACTCCCTGATGTCCATGTGGCAACAGGGAGCTTTTATTTCTTGAGCCCCTCTCTATAAAGGGCATTTGAAAAACTCGGTCTGGATAGCTCATTGGTCTGATCTTTGATACTGCCCAGCTCCCAGACCAGTGAGGTGCCTGCAGCTAAGGCTGGAATGTAAATGGTTGAGATTCCTGTCAGTCCACTGAGCGGCTGGTTTTATGGAGCTGGCTGGGTTTATAGTGGAATTAATTGCCCAGTACAAGCCAGCTTTTATAGTAATAATAGTATATCTCTAAAGCATGGTCAGATGTCTATTTGGAGTCTTTTTTTATCTCTCTACTTGCCTTTGTAAAATTGAGGATGGCTGCTGAATCATAAGGCAAAGCAATTATTCCATCCTTTCCTTCCTAGTATAAGCTCTCTTCCATTCCTCTGCGTTCTCAGAAAGGATGAGAAAGATGAGTAAAGGAGTTCAGACAAATAGTTCAATCTACCACCAAAAAATCCTATGTTAAAATTGTCATGTGTTCTAACATTTGTATAAATATCTCTTTAAACTGGCTATATTTTTGTTTTGGTTTTACTTGTTGCTTTTTTTACTCCAATTAATTCTAATTGGCCAGAGCCATACCATCCTGAAAATTGCCCTTGTCTACCATTGTTTTCTTGGCAAGACAGGTGTTCTTGCACAGCGTGCAGCAGAGCAAGAGATGCAATTCCAAGGAGAATTTCAAGTGACTAATTCCATGATATAAAAGGCAAAGGAGGAATTGAATCAAATGAAATGGTGATACAATGAAGTTTTCTTTGCAAGTTAGATTAGAAATATAATAGAATACATAACAAAGTATTACTTTATGAGAAAATTATAGGCATTTTTATTCTCAGCTAGTAATGGTGTTAATTGATATGAATTAACAAGAAATTTAAGTAGGTGCCATGGAAATTCTTTTTTATTTCACATCTCTGTTCCTGTTCTTGTCATGTATTCTGTAAACTGCAAAGATATCCTTTCATGTAGCAGTTCAGACTGCACAAAAGTTTCAGAGTCCTGCTTTGCAAGTGATTGTCAAATATTTGTGAAAAATCTACTGATGTGTATTTTCTGGAATTAGGCGGCACACATAGAACTAAACCTTTGATAACATTCTGCAATTTTTCAAGCCAGTGTATTTTTAGTAAAAATTTGAAATTGAATTTTTTTCTTTGAACATTGTCTCCTTGATGTTTGTTGAACTCCTTGACGGCACAATTCCTCATCCCTTTCTATCAGTATATCACACAGCCCTTCTTAGTTGTTCATTGCCATTTGCCAACTGAGGCTCCCTTGGTTTTTCACTCCATTCTACTAGAAAAAACCCAGACAAAACCATTGTGTCCCATGGTAAACTAGGGATAGCATGAAAGGGAGGGGAGGGTACATTTCAAAAGGGTGTGAAGAGATATGCAAGAAGCATGTATGAAACCATTCAGAAGCACAAAGTTCTGATACAATCTATACTTCCATCATGCTCTCATGCTCCTTAAACATTTAAAACAGACTATTATAGCTCCAAAATGTTATATAAAAAAGGGATAATACCTCTAATATTATTTTCATAGAGGAAAATAAGAGTTTGAATGCAAAATACAGTGGCACAAGGTGACTTGTAGAAGTTTTACTTCCTCATATGTCATCTTGCAGCCTGGCTTTTTGGTACAAGTTCTGCAAGCCATATTGACAAATCTGTTTCTGAATATCCTGGCCAGGAGCTGTTGTCATAAGCATATCCAAATTACTGTATCTACAAAGCACTGAATTAATTTGGCATAATATATTTTTGGCATGTGACTTCATAAAATGTAGCATAATGTCATGAAGCCTACCAGCCTGAACTTCACTGTTTGCAGAGGTGACAGTCTCATGGGAATATTTTCAGCTCTGAATGCATGCAATTTGCCTTCAAAGTGACCTGCTGGCTCTCACTAATGCACTCTCACTGCTTGCTCTCTATCCCTCTTTTTCAGTAGCCAAGCCTGATAAGCTGGAATTTTATTTTTTTTCATTAAGATCACACTTTCCTCACAACTTAATAAGAAAGGTGCAATTAGGAATGCCCTATCAAAACTCTCAGCACTCATGTAAAAGATCTGGAAAAGAATCTGAAATAACTGCAGTAAAATCAATAACAGCTAGATTTCAAATACCAAAAGAGGTATATATACCTCTGTGCATGTATGTTTATACTTCCTATATAGAGATTTGTGTTCATGCAAGTGTTGTCTTTCCCCTCTTTATGGACTTGCTGAAGTACTTAAGGCATAACAATTTTTATTAAACAAATCACTGTTGACAATGATTAAAGAAAGAATCTAGTTTGTTTGAGAGCGTAGTTAATAGTGCTAAGAATTGCCCTTTCAAGATGGTGATCTCAACACCAACCCTGTAATTTGAAAACCAATTTTGCAACTGATGAGCTACTTCAGACAGTGACTCTATTACCACTGTACAGAATCAATGGTTTTTTTTAACTGAAGTAATAAATTTTACACTGATTCTTCTGTAAAACTTCATATTAAAAACATGATTCCTGAGACAGGTATACATATAGATGCTCAACTCAAGAAAATTAATCTTTTCTCTTAATGGATTACTTAAGTTAAGGACAAACTTTAATAAATTCTTTTTATTTTAATTATGATTTAACCTGATTTTTATTCATTATATACAATTATATCAGAAAATTTATTTTGAAGAAGCATACTTGTTCTGAATACTTCCAGGAAATGACATTAACAAAGCAAACTGTTTTATCATCCCAATTTGAAATGTCAAATATTGCTTTTTTAGGAAGCAGAAATGCATCACTTAATGGTAGAATTTCACATTATTTTACATAGTAGGAAAAAGCTAATATTCTATACATCCTTTTTTATTATTTTCTAATATTTAAGGATAAAGAGTATATCATTCATGTTTTAAGATTAGACAAATGTTGAAGTAGTGACATTTTTCTAAAGAACAGTTATTTTGTTTTTCTACTAAGTTGTGTACTTTCTTTCTTCTAAACTATAGGAATGCCAGCACTTGAAAAATGTCAAGGTGCATCATATTCTCTTTCATAGTTTGAATTGTAAGGAATGGGGTGTTACCACACATGCCAAAATGATGACCTCTGCAAGAATAGAATAAGGGAAGAAGAGACACCAGCTCAACGGTTTACATAAGTAAACAATTTGATACCACTGTATAGTGTGTTATCGTCTAGGTTAGTAATATTCTTATTAGGTCCACTTGCTATTCACTGCCGAAGTTTTTATGTGTCTCTTAACAATTTTTTTTGTTACACATTATAATAAACTATCTCAGAGGGCATGTACAGACATTTCAGTGAACAACAGATGAAAACAAAAGCTAATGGGAGAGTAATAAAGCTGGCTTCATTTTTCACAGCAAAGGTAAGTGTTGATGCCTTGATCCCAGGTGGCACACTACCAATTCCCTCAATGGGAAAAGGGTAGTTTGCCTGCAAGGTATTGGAGAACAAGAAGCGAAAAGAAGCCCATATCTAAGAAGTACTGTAAAGAAAATAATATAAAATTTTAAGTGTTTAAAGAGTGTGGGATTGTCAGGGCCAAAGAAGAACAACAGCTGTTGTAAACCAAGTACTTGATGACTTTACATGAAAGCAGAAAATCTATCTTACAATTGTTACAGAAGTAGAATGTGTAATGAATGTAGAAAGTGTAGACTCATGTGAAATGTGTAAATATAGAATAATAGTCACTTAATATATTTTTCACAGTATCCACACTTTTTGTGAGGTGAATTACAGTTCTTCACAGTTATTAAAACAGCAGTGGTAATTAGTGCTTGTTTCTATACCTGCAACATCCCAAAGTTATAGTATATCCCACTGGATGACAGTGTTGCTGGATTTGAAATTATAACATCTTTTGAAAATGTAAAAATCTACTTTCTAAAGATCATCAAGACAAAGCATTCTTAAGCTTGTAATGTAAAAGAAACTCTGCAGGGAGCTTCCTACAGGAAGATTCTGGCATCTTTTTTTTTTGGTCCTGACAGCCACATGGAACTAAGTTGAGGTTGTTGAAACCTTTTTGTGGGTAAAACAACTTTTTTGTATTGTTTTGTTAGCAATATTGCTGTTGTTACTGTGCATTTCTTACCTCAATGCTTTTAGGCTTCAGTAAATTGCTATCTCAACCTGTAGTTTCTGTTATCAGAAAGAGTGGGAGTGGCCTCTTGGGTATTTAATTTCCAGCTGGTGTTAAAACCACCACAATGTGTAACTGCTAAAAGACTCAGGCATTTAAAAAAGATAAAAAATAGAGTGTCTGTTCCTTCTAAATTAAAAACTTTTGTCACAGTTATGAACAGGCAGTAAGAGAGAAGAAATAGGATGACCCATTTGATGAAATGGTACATTGCAGTTGGGATGAACAACCCAACCTACTTATTTTAGACTTAGTATTTATTTTAGACCTACTCTAAGAATTATACTGATTCACTGAATATATAGGCTGCCCATTATTTATTATTTAAAAACAAGGTTAGAGAGTCAATAGTATACAGAATATTATACATAAGTTTAAAACCTTTCCAAAGGCTATTTTTTCAGGTAATACCTCTAGGCACATTGTCATTATTAGTAAGAAGAAATTGGTATATGAGGCATTTTCATTTTTAACTGTGGGTATCAAAGGAAGGATTTTTTCTAGTGTGTGTTGCAAGCAAAAATCCAGTTGAGCCCTAAGAAGGCTGAAGGGGAGAAAGGAGTGGATAATAGCTAGTAATTTGGTCCATTCTATTAGTGTGAGTAAATCAAGGGAGAAGGAAATTGGTTATAGTTGGGAAAAAGAGAAAAGCTCAGGTTTTCAAATGTTAAGTCTTGACAATTAAAAGGACAATCCAGATAATGTATCAGGAAATAGGGTATGAAAATTAAATCAAGGCTGAGGAAAGAAAGTTGTGAGTCATCATGGTGGATGACATATAACTTAATATGGTGATAAGACAAAGAGAACTGAAAATGAAGCTCTGAAGGACAAAATCTTCATAAAAGAGAGACAAGTGGAAAATGATAGCCAAAGGATATTTTGAAGGAGAAGCTGGAAAGGGTGGGGGGAAATCCACAAGAAAACAGGGAAACAGAAGCTAATTAATGTTTTCACTGATTTGCTAAGATTCTTTTGTTGGCCAGTATATTTGAATGAAATCTGGTTTTAACAGCCTGGAATTCACAGGTTTACCAAGTTAATGAGTTTAATATTAACATAAATCTGGACAAGAAAAACTGTTGTCAGGGACTGTTGAGTTTGCAAGATTGGAATGGATTGCTATTTCTCTCTAAAGATAATAAGTTTGTAAAATCTTGTTTTTCTTGGGTTTTTTTGGTTTTAACATATGTAGCAATGGATTCATTGATATCTCATTTTTCTGCTGCCATGTGCTGACCAATGCTACATGGATTCACTTTTGTTATGTGCTCTGCCAGATATTAAGTGGTTGCTCCTATTTTATGCACTTGTTGTGGTTTGAAAATGAATTGATAGCATGGAGATTAAGTAGACTTGGCTGACGAAGCACGTTCAGTCACAGATACATTTGATGTGTATATGACCTCTCTGCTTCACGTTGCTCATGGGCAAGATACAGTTGGCTGAAATTCCCACAGTGCCTGGCAATTGGATGTTGCTGTCACCATGGCAATCACTTTATCATTAACAGGCAAGTTGCAGGGAGCCATTTAAGTATAAACAGAGTTTAACTGGGTCCAGCCCTCTGCCAAAATACTGCTGTGGCCTGTCTCATGCTACATGGCATATCTGCAAAGACCAGGGCTCTGTTGTGGTATGGTATCGATCATTTGTCTTCATGTCTCTCTCCTATTCAGCTTTTTTGTGTCGTGCCCATTTACAATACTCATTGTCTACAACTGAGGTTTTATCCCTGAATAAGAAAAATAGAGCCTGACCTGAGGGACTAGTAGAACATAAAATAAATCAGTAACAGTGTAGTCACTGTAGGATGAAGAGGACAGCTGCAAAGATGATCAGAGGGCTGGAGCACCTCTCCTGTGCAGTTAGGCTGAGAGAGTTGGGGTTGTTCAGGTAAAGAAGAGAAGGCTCCAGGGAGACATCATTGTGGACTTTCAGTAGTTGAAGAGGGCCTGTAAGAAAGATGGGGACAAATTTTATCAGGGAATGTTGTGATAGGAGAAGGGGTAATGGTTTTAAATTTAAAGAATATCTATTTAGATTAGATAAAAGGAAGCTTTGGGGGTTTTTTGGGGTTTTTTTTGTGGTTTGTTTTTTTTTTTTTTTTTTTTTTTTTTACAGTGAGACTGGTATAAGACTAGCACATGTTTCCCAAAGAGGTGGTAGATGCCCTGTCCCTGTAAACTTTCAAGATCAGGTAGGATGTGCCTCTGAGTGACCTGGTGTAGTTAAAGATGTCCCTGCTTGTTGCAGGAGAAAGGGTTACTTGATGACCTTTAAAGGTCCTTTATAACCCTGGTCTACGATCTTTAAGAAGAGTTTTCTTCAATGCTGGAGTTCATGCAGGCATCTAACTTTACAGTGTAATTCAGTGTATTCTGCTCTGTCATTGATTGTTGCCTTTATCCTTATTCCGTTGCTGGATTGACCAAAACATAAGGTCAAACGTCTTAGAAAATGGCACTTGAGGAGGTGGTTTTCTCCCTGTTAATACAAGAATATTAGATTCCTCCCATTAAATTTTATTAGAGTTTTACCAAAGATACTGGTTTACCATTAATCACTGACAAATGTTTAAACAGCCTCAAACAAAACTTTTATTTAAAGAATATTTCTTATGGCTTTGGAAATTTTCAACTCTGACAAGAAAGAGAGGAGTGTGCATCTTCAAGTGCTGACAGAGCCTCAGCAAGCAAGAAAGAAAATAGTCAAGGTACAGTTTTTGATATAGATAGCTTGGTCTTTTGATATGACTGGGATCAATTCTCATAAAGGCCAAAATGACTTTTCAATTCCTGGAAGAGCCTTGAGGAGCTCTGATTTACATCCTGCTAGTAAGGAGATACTAAAAACTGAGTTGTCAGTGTTTATTATTTGTCCTCCAATTCACTTACAAAGAATTCTGAAAAACAGTGAAATTTAGAGTTCCATAAAACATTACAGTGATGCCCCCTTAAAATATTCAAGTTCTATGTGTAGAATCCCAAGTTTCTAGTACAATTAAAATAGTAGAGAAACTTCTATACTTGATGTAGTACATCCCTTTGTGGTTCCTCTTTTCTCTCAACTGTACAGACACTTGGATGTTTCCATTCCTCACTTAGATATATTGGGATGATATCGAACTGTAAGGGTATGATTTTTGAATGTGATAGGTTAATTTTCTTTATTTTTAAACTCAATTTAGATTTTAGAGGAAAGTTTGGAGAGGTAGTAATGATTTTGCATATGCCTATATCTATATATTCTTTAAAGCAAAAAGATGTACTTTTCCTGTTAAAGGTTTGTAATGACACATTTTTGCCTTCTCTCCTTACTGTTTTTAAGCTCTGATTTTACAAATTCTTAGCAGTTGCTTTGTTTTAATTATTGTTTTAATTATATGTCTGCTTAAATCAGCATGAGAACTTAGACTAGCAAAGAATGTGCTTCGAAAACTCACCACTGAAAGTCACACCTGAATTTAAAGCTCTGTAAGAAAATCATTATTAAGGGAGCTTATGAAGAAAAAAAAAAAAGAAAAACCTTCTAAAAATTACTGCTGAGAGGACTTGTAAAGATCATGCTGAGTGGTAGGTCAAAAAGCCCAACCCATTGACAACTGCTGGAGTTAGGAAATTCACTTATCCTGGTAGGCAGCTCCTTCTCTTCACTTACCCCTTTTGACACTGTTCTTTTATGTCATTTGGACATATTCAGTAAGGTGACACAAGGGGCAGACTTTTCCTGTGCTTATCTGGATGAGGTGGAGGTGTGGGGACTTGTTACTGCTTAATAGGCTACTTGCACTCAGCACCATCTAGAGCAAAGTGCAGGGTGAGGAAGGAGTCATACTGCCCCAGGTAAATTCTCTTTAGAATACTTGACTTCACTGATAAGCCACTGCAAACACCTGATGTCCAGCTGAATCTAGGTGAGAATCCATGTAAAGAATCAATAGCCCAAAGGCCATCAACTTATGTTCAAATACTGACAAAACTTGCCCATTGTAAGCTTTTAGACATAAAGAAAGAAGAGTAATCTAATCTCTGAATACATCTGACTTTTTACTGTAGGCGGGATAAAAATGAGCATATATATTCATGCAAGCATAATTGATATAAAACTTTGTAGGAAGACTAATCCAAGGTTAAGATAGAGACATCAGGTATTCATGTCTCTCCTTTGAATTCATTGGAGATAGTGAGATTAACTGTGTAATGTGCTAAAGAACTGAGGCCTAATATAGTTATATAATTTAATAGCTCATAACCATTGACCTGAATGTGCTTTCAGTAAGCCCATATTTTCATGTTGCTACTGATTTTGTCCGAATTCTCAGAGTTGCCTACATGGCTGCACAACTTCTATGTGTACTGGACCACAACCTATTAAGAGGCTGGGTTTGCTTTCACCTGTGTCACTACTTAAAAGTTTTACAAAAACCCCAAACAAACAAGGTGTAAAAAAATAAAAAAAAAAACAAAAAAAGGAAAAAGAAAAAAAAAAAAAAAAGACGAACTTTCCTAAAATGGGAGACAGATATTATAGAAGTGAGATTTGGAGGCAGATTTTGTGGCTACAGAGCTGGCAGTGTGTCCTTTATTTTGTGTTATGCATAATCAGCAGCACAGGACCTGGAAGGTATATGTACCCTTCTCACATTATTTTAAAGCTGTACTATCAATCCAACTGTATTCAACAATTAGAGTGTTAATTGAGCTCAAAGTGAACAAGCTCATCTATGGTTTCATTAAAGAATTAACTTTTCCAATTAAAGTTTAGCTTTATTTAGTTCATTTATGTAGACATCATCCTAAAGCAAATAGAAGAACAATTTTATCACCATTAGAGGTTTCTCAAGCATGATCATGATGAGCTTATACAGTGTCAGAGTTACTGAAATAAAGCTATCATAACAAAATTAATGTGATAGACTTAAGGAAAAAAAATCAGCAGTATTTGTATAATGAGATACTCAATAGTCAAGATACAAGTGTAGTCACTATAATGTCGATCTTAAAATAGTCATTGTCTAGGAAAGCCAGATGCATATATATGTATATAAATTGAATTTTTTTACAGAGCACATACCTTGTGTGCCTTTGTGAAAAATACTGAAATCTGAGCTATTCTGCATTTATGCTGCTGATAATTTAAAAGTAAATAAGGATAAACATTTTTGACTTATAATTTCTATAAAATCTTCACCTTTCCCAGTTAAAGAGGAAATGACAGTGTTGCTAACTGTAGATCTCTGAGTAATAAGCTACAAAATGCAAACTGTTGGTCACAATTATTGCTTTAGGGTTATGTAAAAGCTTTCAAGGCTCTAAGCTATACCAAATAAAGGGTTTACTCAGTGAAAGGTGCTTTATCTTATTTATCTTTGGCATATACGAGAGCATGAAATTTAGCAGTGATGTATTTTGGAGAATCCAGGTGGAAACAGTGATCCTGAGCAGGTACAGTAGAAATACTCTATTCTGCAATCCTTAGCTATCTATCTTTATGTTACCCCCTCACAATAACATCTGAATTCCGCAGAACACTTAGTTGTATAATGCTCTTGTGAAGTGTTCAATAGTCTCGTTTTCAAGTTGGATGGAAATAAGAGATGGAAAAATATTTTTTTTGTTTTAAATTACTTAGACAAAATATGGCAGTTGGTTATATTGAATTTTTATCTCCTACAACTTGATTTTATGACTTAACTGGAAGCTCATCCTTCCTTATACAGTTATTTATAAGTAAACATAAAAAAAGCATAAATGAACTAGTTGAAAGTGAGGCTGCTTTTTCACATTGTAGAAAGGTTGAATAAAGTATTTTTGCAGCAGGTTCAAAATCTAAAACTTTGGATCTACTATAGATCTGTGAAAAGTGGCTCTCAACTTCATTAATGTGGGTCACCCCCAAATCCCTTCTTTAGCTGCTTAATGTCTAACTTAGAAATTGCAACTGAATCTGAAGAGATGGAGCTTGAAAAAATCTTTCATCTCTCCTGTTTTTTTTTTTTTTCTTAAGTTTGTTTTCTTTTTTCATTCTGAAAAACTTTGAAAATTCTTTCTTATTCTGAAAAACATCTTTGTTTTTGCTAATGTGTTCATATTTCTTTCAGATTCCCTCTCTGCTGCCATTTTTCATCCAGGTGTTCTGCATTTCAATACAAAGAAATCTTCAGCTTTTCTGATGCCCTTTTTGAAGTTTCAATAAAATCTGAATGTTTGAAAAGGTCTGGTGTTTTCCCAGGGTGGCAATTCTTCCAGTTCCAGATCATGACATTAAAATTCACCTTTGTTTTGACCATTTGTCATGGTTTGACCTCAGCCAGCAGCTAAGAATACTGGCACTCGGTCAATTTCCTTGAGTGGGATAGGGGAGAGAATCAGAGAAGTGAGAAAACTCATGGGCTGAGGTAAAAATCATCTTTCTTGCCCTGCACTGGATCTGCTCCAGGAGCTCCATGTCTCTCCTGTTCTGAGGAGCCCAGAACTGGACACAGCACTCCAGATGTACCTTCACATGGGCAAATTAGCGGTATGGGATCACCTTCCTCAACCTGCTGGCTATGCTCTACTTCATGCAACATGGAAGATCTTTGTCCTTCTTGGCCCTCAGGGCACAATGCTAGTTCATAAACAGATTGTTATCCACTGGGGCCACCAGTCCTTCATCAAAAAGCTATTTTACAGCTTGTTGGTTCCCAGTCTGTACTGACAAACAAAGCACTAATATAGAACAAAACACTAAACCAGAGCAAAATAATAAAAGGAGGATTATTTTTATTCTAGATATCTAAAATTTAGGTATCTAAATGTGAACTATTGACCTAGACTTCATGTATCATACTGGATAAACAGTAATCATATCAGCCACATCAGTAGAGCTTGTATCCATCTAGTTTTGATTTCGACAGACTATGAGTTGTACCTTGAGAATACCTACTTTGTGTCAGTGAGAACAGATGATTTTTGGAAAAAAACCTCAGTACTTGGAATCATAGCTAGGTGACTAAGACAATGTGCTGTATGACAGCTTGAATGTGAAATTCACTCTGAGAATGGGTCAATGTCCTAGGATGAGTAGTTTTCTGTATATTAGTAAGTCCTGCAGTGAACCTCTTTTCTTCTCTAAATCTTTCCTCAAAAAACCAAAACTAAATCCAAGCAAACAAACCAACAAAAATTAAAACAAAATCACAGAAGTATAATAAGCAATTAACACTGACAAACAAGTGAGAAATATTGTGTGTGCAATCTCACAAAATGAAAAATCCACCAATGTTGCCAAAGTTCAGTTACTATGTCTCACATTCATTTAACACATTTTGGAAATTTGGCTGATGCTCCTTAAACCTTAAAGTTTGTTCACCATTTTTCTCTTGTAATTTTCTATACATGACAGAAGCTCCTTGTTTTGCAGTCCTGTTACCACAAAATCAAAAGAGAGAAGAAAAAATCTTCAGATGTTAGTCGGATCAGCTGAACTTTAAAGTAATTTTCTAGATGAGCCCTTTTCGCTTTCTACTGACTGCAGAAAAAGTTAAGGAAACTGCAGTCTCAGCTTATAGTGAGTCTTATGTCCTTTATAGATGTATAGAAGTTAGATTTAGGTGAGATAATCAGTCCAGAGTCTTCCTCTGGCCACTGTAGCACTGTGTGTCCCTCCCTTAATGGAATTAATCCTATACTAAAATAGGAAATCTAAAATGATTGGGGAAAATCAGTCTGTTAACATGCCTTTTTCTTCTCACTGAATATGAGGGAAGCCTATGGTGACTAACCTAAAATATTGTTCATATAGAAAATTGCATGAAATTAATTGACCTTCTATTATGTTACTGAAACTACGTAAAAGAAATTGCACATTGCACCTGACTGGAATGGAGTTGACTTTCCCCTCTTCACCACATAGTTCTGTGCCTTGCAATTGTACCCAGAAAGGTGTTGATAACACTCCAGTGATTTGGCTACTGCTGAGCAGATCTGGCACAGCATCAGGGCTCTCTCCAGGCTAAGACTGTTCAGCTGTGAGAAAAAATCTGGGGCAGGGGCACCGTGAGGACATCCAACCCAAATTGACCAAAGAGATGCTGGATGACATAATGCTCAGCAACAAAGACAATGGAAAGAGTGGAACAGGGAGGCATTTGTTACTAAGACATTTGTCTTTTGAACTAACCTCTGTGTGTACTGAGGTCCTGGTCCCAGGAAGTGGCTGAACATGCCACTTCTTGGGATGTTCAGCCACTGATGGGATTTTCCCCCAGGTGGCATGAAGGAAGTAGAAAATTTTTTTTTCTTTGCTTTCATATAAAGGTTTTTCTTTCTTTGTTAAACTGTCTTTATCTCAGCCTATGATTTTTTTGTCTTATTTTGGAAAAAATTTCCTCCAAGGAAGACAAGTGACAGAGAAGCTTGGTAGGTAACCGGTGGGCAACCAAGGTCAACACTCCACAATTACCACCCAAAATATTTTTTCTATCTCCCTTTAAAATGAATTTAAATCTTTTTACTGTCTTCAGTAATTGTCAAGTCTGGCATCAGAGTATTTAAATATTATCCATTGTGATACTTGTTCATTGCTGACTGCAGATGCAGTTGCACCTGCATTTAACGTGCAGAAGCACATTGTGCTTGTGCTTTACCTAACACACTTGTAGCAGTTAGGTTGACCATGTAACTGCAATTGAGGAAGGTTATTACAGTGTTGTCACTATTCTCTGATAGCCACTGTAAACCACATAAAAATGAAAGTCACAGATTACTGAAACATTTATCACCAGCATTGCTAGATAAAGAGGAAAAGTGATGTATTCACTGTTTATGTGGTGAGAGACTGAAAAGATACAGCAAAAGTAGTAGTATTAATAACAAAGACAGCAACAGGTGAATTTTTTGTTAGAAAGTCGAATTAGGACTGGCAGGAATATATAGTATGGAAATATGTTGTCCAGTAACATTTTCAGTCAGTTTATTTTATTTTTACATATATCAGAATCAGAAGTCTGAGCAATGCAAACTGCTATAATAAAAGAATGAACTAAAGTAGAATGCTTTCACCATAAGATTGAATTAAAATCAGTCAAAATACTTTTTAGATGTGAAATAGGGTGTTCCTTCCTTCCTTGTTAAAATCTCTTAGTTTTGCATTGTTCTGTGCTACATACTTTTTAGCTTGGAACGTATGTAAAATGAAAACGCTGTTAAGAGATATTAAAAAGTACAAAAGAATATTTCTGGCTTTCCTACACATACAGAAACACTTTGGATAATTTGAATAAGTTTCAGATAAGCAGCCATATTTTTGGGTGCTCATTAGAGCTTGGTGAATAATTTATAACAAATAATTTAGTTGATGAATTTTAACTCTCTTCAGCTCACAAATTGTCCATGAACAGATTGTGATTTTCCTAAATTAGCTCATTATTCACAATCATCCAGTGAATAATTCCTGTGACTAATTCTCTGTAGCTAGTTTGTGGCCAGTTGCTGTAAGCAGTTAACTTTCAAGCTGTTTTGGTCTGACATATAAATCCTTTAGAATATTTCTGCTTAACCAAAAAGTTTGAAATCAAAGCATCAGGAATAATCATAATAAAAATGCAATAATAGCAATAATAAAAAAATCCTATAAGATACATGCACTTTCCACCCTGCTTCAGTTCTGTGTACATCACTGTAATGTTTAAGAGATGTTCTGAAAAATAGAATTAATTTTTTTATACATCCAAAGGAAGACCAATCCTCATATAGTCAAAAGATCTTGAGAAATTTCTGAAAATTTTCATTCCTTGCCTGCCTTTAATTCAGTGTTTTCCCATTCAGTATAAGTGGGCTATATCAGAGACAATCATCGTGACATGTGAAAGCAAAGTGATTGTATTTGCAGTAGCAGAAGTTTGGGTTTTTTTACATTTTTAAGGATGGCATAATTTTCCAAGTTCAAATAATAAATTGTATAAAAGGTTTTTGAGTTTTACTTGTCTTTTGTAATCTTGATCTTATATTTTGTTATAAGGCCAAAGCTAAATGAATAATTCATTTTAAATTTTGAAAAAGAAAAGGACTAAAGGAGGAGGAACAGATGTATGCTTCTTAGTTTTGGCCTTGTATTTTCTTTATATTCTCAATTCCCAATAAAAATGTTTAAACTAAGCCTTTTAGTTTTATGAGTAACTGAAAGTACTTAAGTAAATGTTGTTATTCTTTTAGTTACTTAAGCTGATGAAAAAACCTGTTTTTTTCATTTTATTATTTGTTCTTATTTCCTTTACTCTTTTATAACTCTATTTTTAATACTTCGTCGAAATGTTGTCACATATCGCTATTTTCTTAATGAGGAGAAATTATGAGAAACTAAGATTCTCTTTAAATGAGTAAACATTTTTCTTTATTTGCAATGAATGTTCAATGTGTATTCTCTAAACACAGGCATAATCAAGTAAGAGGGAGTAGTTCCACAGCAAGAGGACTCTAAGCAAATAATCCATGAAAATCCCTCTTTCTTAGCGTCTTTCAGGACCAACGATTGTTTTGATTCTTCCTTACTGCATTTTGTATTCACTTTTGTCCTCAAGACATCAAGAAAAATTATCATTTTTCAGATAGTAGAACCTTAACTTGTTATGTGCTTACCCTGGAGAAATGGCAGAGTTTGGAAGATTGAGGTTGTATTCACATCTTTGTCTCTCCTCTCTGGATCTCCAATTGGTTGGGATGTTGCATTACATGGAAAAGTTTAATAAATGAAAACTTCTTAATTAAGTTAGCTGTTTGGAAATTACTGCATCCTGTAGCAGAATCCACACCTCCATTCAGATTTTTCCAAGGTTTGATTCCTGCAATCTACTGGGCTTTTATTTGAATAACAATTGCAAAATCATCTTTGATTGTAAGTGATATTTTGCATTTAACAGGCTCTCCAACCACTGCAATATTTAACACAGAATCATCTAAGTATGCCAAACTGTCTGTATAAAAAGGTACCTATTAATTTGCACATATTTATTTTAACAACCAAGTTCATGTTGTACATTAGCTCATAGTCCTTATCTATGATCTTCAGAAAACTCAGGCAGTGGTGCAACATTCACTGCTGTTTCCTATTACCTCCAAGTGCTTATTTTTTTTTCCTTGAAGAAATCTATGTTTTCAGTGTGACCTAATATTACTTCTAGTAAAAGGTATGCTTTAGCACATGTTATCAATCAGAAATTTTCATTAGGTTTTTGCACAAAGCTTTGATAAAGTCCTTTATCCAAAAGAGTTTTGTTTTGTTTTGTTTTTTTTTCAGAAAAGCATCAGCAATTCTAGAAAAACCTGAATCACAAGATACATAATAAGATCAGTCATTCACAAGGCCTATAAAATAATTAAGATGAATTTTCCAGAAACCATGTTAAGATAATTTTCTTGAAATATATTATCTAAATCTTATCTTTTGTGTTGAATATTTGTATTTAATTATTATTAGTTTTCTTATCTATATTTCTGTGAGACATGTCTCCTAGGTTCCTAAGCTGAAAATAATGTCTAAAATCTTTTTTTGTGAGAATTCTGGTTCGGGATCCTGAATTATAATGGTGTGAATGATGAAGACCCAGATTTCTGTACAGGTTATGTTCAAAACTGTGTTCCCCTAAAGAATAGAAATTCCACTTAGTTGTGAATTAGTATATTGAAGGTCCTCAACCTTCATAGCTTGAAGGAAAGTGTATTAAGGTTAGGGGGCAGGGGAGAAAAAAGAAAAGATACAAGCCAGTAGAGTCTTGGTGAGAGCAACACATATATATCCACTTAGAAATATGAGCGTATGGAGTCCTTCTATAAAGCTTACTTTATATAGAACTATTTCTTTAGCCTGAGAAAGGGCATATATTTTTAAAACATGCACTGAAGGGATGACAGGAAGTCAACGAGTTTTTAAGTATACTACTTAAATAAGAATTTACATTCCTTGAAGTCAACAAATATTTCAAATAATGAATGAGTGCATATTCCACTCTTGTCTTACTGTAAAAGGGGGAAAATAGGACCATGAAGAAAAATTAGTTGTCAGGTTAGTTCCCAGGGCATGGAAATCAATTATTTGTTTTGTGCTTTTGCCTTGAATCTTTTAACAGAAGGACTTGCTTTCTCCCTGTGAATTGGAGTTAGATGGTATTATTGACATATCCACAGGAAAGCTGTAATTTAAAAAGTATATAGTACATGGAAATGAGTTTATTTGGGGGAGCTTTTGAATGTCAAACACATTTGAGACAGTTTGCTCATTTTAGGATGTTGAATTTCAAAACATGAAAACCTGGGAACAGGCATAAGTTCGGTAGGTTGATTTATTTGTTGGTTGAGGCGTTTGAGATTTTTTTGCAAAATGAACAATAGATATATTTTTTTTTTTTATTAAATTACTATGCCTAATAGTATGCAGGATACCTGTCCTCAGAAACTCTGGAAAGTAAAAAACTTGCACAGTCCTTACCATTCCTGTAGAGGATACACACATTGACCTGTATGTGCAAGGCTCACTTCTGTGAACCCCTTTTCCTATGGATCTTCTTGAGGGGAACAATAGCAGCACTAGAGGAACAATATTCAGGTGAAGTACCATGACAGAGTAAATATCTGTATAAGAGTAAGTAGTTTTCTTTCTTCTCTGTTTTTCTCCCTTGTAACTCTGATGAGAAAATTTGGTCATGTTGTCATTTTAATGAATTTCCATAGAAATACCTATCAAGAAGTGAAGTTACTGAGTAAGAAATAATAAAATGTCCATCTAAGATGGCAGTATTTATTCCATGACATACTAAGTATGTTGATAACCTTAAGAATCTCATAAATTTCACGTTACATTTCTGTGTAGAAATGTTTGCCTTTGTGGTTTTTTTTTTTAATTGGACAAATCAACTTTGTCTTGAATAAAGAAACTTTTAATTTGCTTTCAGCAAAGTATTCCATAGAGATGAATGCAAATAAAGAAAATCTTCATGAAACATTGAGATATTTAAGCTGATTATATTTTTCACTATTTGAAGAAGATTGAAGTTTTTTGAAGGAATCTATAATTCTGTGATTTATCTACATTCTTTCTTTCAATTTTCCTCTTTTACCACAGAGTAAATGATAATAAATGATACACAGAGCTTGTTAACTCACTTATCAGTAGACTTAATTTCTACTGCTGAAATGCTTAAAATTTCTAGTGTTGTAAAATCAAACAACCACAAATGAAAAATAAAGCCCATACAAAAAGTAAAGAAAAAACTCCACACTAGTGTTTGCAGATTATGATTTCTATTTGATTGAATGAGTGAAAGAAATGAAGAGGCAATTAATAAATAATGGTTTGGTGAGTTGTTATTTTCTTTTGTCACCATTCAAACATGCCAGATTTGCAAGTACCCTAAACAGCTCCAAATGAAGTGTTAATTCTGTTTTGCTGAACTAATCATTACAGGTTTAGAAACATTTGAAAGTTTGTGTATTATTTTAGATTATGATGCTAAAACTAATGACACCAAATTTCAAACTGGATTTTTTTTTAGCAAGGACAAAAAAGCCAGAACTCTTTATAATTTTTTTTTCAAAGAAGAGAGGAAACTGGAAAAGACACATCATTGGGCCTGAATAAAACATTTCAGAAGGAAATCTTTTGATAATGTCTACATTAATATTCTTAATATTCTGAAATAGATATACTTCTCTTTCTATGATAACGAATCTTAATTCTGTATAACCTCCTATTCTACCACACTTTTGCTTATCTATCTTGTTCTTCTCCAGTGGGTAGTAATTTTTACTAATGACCATCAGTTTCTGAGTAAGAACATAATTCATTTTGCATAGGACACTGAAGAACTATCAAATTGTAATGATTTTCAGTCACTGTGGACCTGGGCCAGATTCAAGCTTAGCGACTCAGTGATGAAAGCCCCTGACTACTATTAACAATTCCCTGAACTGTTCAGTGCCCATTAAATAAATGCAAAATATATTTGTCATTTGGGCTCCTATCTTCTAATTTTAATTCTCCATGTCAGAAGTTGTTGGTCTAAAAATAAAAATGCATTTTCATCCATCAGGTAATTTTTCCTTTAGCTGCAATGTTATCTTAATATGTTCACAGTTATGGTCACTAAACTTTTCAACTGAAAATGAGTGGTTAGAGGATTCCTATCTTCACTACTTTGTTCTAAATTCTAATTGGTTTCTAGGTGTAACATTTATTCCATGAGAAAACATATTACAAAAATAAAAGAGACAAACTAAAACCCAAATTTTTTTACATGTTCCAGTAAGAATGATAGCAATAACAGTCCAAAATAATTACAGTCAGGGGATTATCTGATATGTCTTTTCATAGAATTATAGTTGGAAAGAACCCACAAAGATCATGAAGTCCAAGGAGTTCTTGAGGGTCAGCAACCTTTAGTGAGCTCTGTAAATAAAAAAATGTACCTAGCTGTTTTAACTAACAATGGCACAAAAGTTGTTAGAAGATGCATTTTTAAAAAAAAAAAAGTTTAAATAAATTAAAATCTTAATTATTTAGGCCATTGTTTAATGACCATATAACTATAATATAATTATCTAGTTATTTTTCCATATAAACTGAAGCTCTTATTACAAAACCCAAAATCAAGTTATAAGGTAATTGCTTTTGAACTACTTGGTAACTTCAGGTATAATTGCTAAGTAATTTGCAAAATATGTAATTACCATGGGCCATATGTTCCTATGTCTTGTGTTCTTTACAATGCAGAAGTGTGCCACAAAAGTGACTCAGAACACCTAAAATAGGGTAAAAATACATCAGCAGTATTAATATTAAAGTACCATGAAGAGAATCCACAGTACTTAAGCACAATCCACAGTACTTTCACTGATAAGCAACAGCAGTCATTGCTATTGGAAAGGTGGGAGGAGCCAGCTAGGAAGTATTTTGTACCATATGTCTGCTTCACAACCCACTGAAGAAGTGTCAAAAGAACATTGCAAGTTAATATTGCCTGAGACAGTGATAACTTACAATACACTGACAACACAGATTGCAGATGGCCAAATTACCACTACAAACACCTTCTGGCACCTGACAGCTCACCAGATGCTGGTGGGTGTCATTTGCTACTTAATCATGTACCTGAGGAGAGATTATAGAGATCCTATCCAGGATCCTGTGGTATCCATGTTGGTAAACAATCAATGGTCCTGATGTAGGAATTCATCACAGTGCCAGTGTAAATAGTGTAATGTATGTGTGTGGATACCCTGATGAATTTCCTCTACTGCCTTACCGAGCAAATGCCATGTCTGACTTAACTGATTGCTTTGCATTGGTAATCTTATTAACAGTAAGGTTAGAGAAAGCTCAAATAGCAAACGCATAAAGTTGCAGAACAGAAAATCAAAAGCTCCTCCCACACTGGCTTCTGAAAATATCCCTATAAGTTGGAGAATTCTATTCCTTCAATCCAGAAACTGTCAGTGTATTTGCATGTGGCCATGTAATTGGAGTTGATTGTCAGCTTTAGATTTTTAATGTACATGAATTCTGACCACCGAATAAATACTCCTCTAAAAACCTGAGGGTTTGAATAGTATCCAAATTATCTTGGGAATTGTCTGTATTTGCTTTTCCTTTTCCATTTTAATACTTTATCCAACCTTCTAACAATTATTTTAATCCTGTGTCCCAGTTGTGAGCCTATTCAAGATTTTGTCTGCCTTTAGCCATAAAATAAAATTTTAAAAAAAAGTTTCTGCAGGCTTCATAGAAACCAAATCACATAGCAACAGATCACCAAGGTTTTCATGAGCCTTAATGCCTTAAATATGTACTGTCTATTGACTTTATTTTATAGCTATTTACAAAAACTATTTTAATACATGTTTTAAAAGCCTTCAAAATTATTATTCATCTTTCAGGGCAGTAATGCATAATGAACTCTCAAAAATATAGTAATATATCTTTTTGTCAGTTGCAGTCTCTGTTTCCTTCTCCTACCCGGTTTCTTAAGTGGCTACTGTATTCTTTTCATTTACATTGTACAGAACAAGGGAAAGCTACTGCGACCGTGGTCACAGGGGTTTTCAGGTGAAGGAAGAGACGAGAATGTTGACTCCATGATCAGAAGGCTTGATTTATTATTTTATGACATATATATATATTACATTATAACTATACTAAAAAGAAATGGAAAGGAAAGGTTTCCTCAGAAGCTTGCTAAGCTAAGAATAGACAAGAAGAATGATAACAAAGGCAGCTCTCCCGGACTCTGTCTGAGATAGCTCAGTCCTTGATTGGCCATTAATTATAAACATCCAAGATGGGCCAATCACAGGTGGACCTGTTGCATTCCACAGCAGCAGATAACCATTGTTTACATTCTGTCTCTGAGGCCTCTTAGCTTCTCAGAAGGAAAAATCCTAAAGGATTTTTAGTGAAAAGATGTCTGTGACAAGCTGGGATCCTAAAATTGATGCATTACTATCTGCCAGATGAGAAATTAGGAACAAAAGTTGCAACAAGTCATGTATAGAATATTACTTATATTTATTTTGTTATAATATTAATATAGACCCCAGTAAAACAGCCTGAAAGATGAAAAAAACCCAGAAAGAAGTATCAAGTGATAGCCAAATGCAGAAAGTGGGAGAGTACGACATGACAGAACCTCTGACTGGACATCAGATATTGATTTTACTTAGCAAAAGTGAACCTATTTAGAATAAAAGATGAAGATATGGGAGTGGAAATAAAAATAGAGGAAGAGGCTGATGTAGTAACAGCAAGAAATTACACTGAAGCTGAGAAAGAGCACAAGGACCCAGACTCTACTGCAATTACACACAAGATTTAAATAGTTTTGTTTATTTGTAGCTTTCCATATTTAAATTCTTCACAAATTTAGTACAGCCTGTACTTTTATGTATTAAAACCATTCACCTAGTGACTGCTGACCCAGTGTCACCAAATTTGCTCTTCAGACTACCATTTTTAACTGCAATCATGATGTATTCTCACTGTGAATGTGTACTTCCCTAGCTATTTTAAGTTTCCAATAGCTGAATGTACCAGTGATGTAAATGGTGAGTGGACTGAGTGTTGCCTCAGTCAGCTGGTGTTTATTAGTGACAAGTTGTCTGCCAGACCATTGGGGCTGGCCCAGTTGGTGATTGGTGAGCTTTTGTGCAATTGACTGCCCAGGTTACTGGTACTGCTGGATTGATGCGTATCCAAAGTTAGCCCAAATCTTCTGCCAGGGTAACTAAGTTTTGTAAGCATTTTATGTTTAATCACAGAGAGGACCATGCAACATAAAGGTGATTAAAATTCTCATGTAAAATTCAGTGAAATAATCTAAAGTTATGAGCAGGAGAAAAAATTCAGAGGAAAATATATTTAGTCATGGATCTGCACCTTAGATATTTCATGCTCTTTCTGTCAGCTCATTTTTAGTTTATCTAGAACTAAAACTTGTACAAAATGCAGTAAAGAACATCTGGAGTGTGGGACAGATTCCATTTGAAGAAAAAACTGATATTACAATTTCTCATCTTCTGAAGAAGGTAAATGAAAAGAGTAGAGATAATCTAATCAAGAATGGCACTGAGAAGATGAATTTGAAATAACCATTCTGAATTTCTGATAACTGTAGAACTAGGAATATCATGTAGAGTTTTTAGTCAGAATGCTTAGAAACACTTTCTGCAAACCCCTGCAATTTAATTATAACATTTACTTTCTGAAGAAATAGAAAATATTCTTGAGTTCAGTAGGGAGGTAAAAAAATAGCTGAGAGATCAGTCTATATATTACACACTAATATCCAGATGAAACTTTGGTCTTGTGAAGTTCCTACATCACTGATTGCAAAAAGGAAAAAGAGGGAAACCATCATTTAATATTTGTCCTGCTCCTTTCACCCTTTCTCTAACCACCTGTTCCAAGCTGCTGCTGGATATGTTATACTTGGCTAGGAAGGCCTTCAGCCTCATCCAGTACAGCTGTTCTTACATTCTTTTGTATTTACATACATGGGTGGTATTGAATAATAAGTAACAAGGGGACAAATATACCGTAGAGCTCAGCACATGTCCAGATTTAAACTGCTTGCTTATGAACTCTTAGCAAACTCATAGTTTCCAAGGGCTAGAAGACAATTCTAGGGAGTTGGGAAACCAAAATCAGTTTTTCTCAAAATCTCTATTGCTATTATTAACCAGTAAATCATGTTGATGATGATGGTGATGATGATGATGATGATGGTGATGATGTGTAAAGATGTCTTCTCCTACTACATGATAACATTTCATAATTGTTTTTTTAGTAGTTGACCACATAATAGTGTACCAAAGAAAAAACTGGTTTGTTTTTTATTATGTGGCCTAATCTAATATAGATAGTGCAGTTTTATAGACTACATTTGTTTGAATCTGATTTAGAGTAAGAGTGTATAAGGCTGTCGCAGTGCATTTCTCTGAACAAGGTAGAGAACCTCCACCGAGTCACAGAAAGGCTGAAGCTGGACAGGGTCTCTGGAGGCCATCTGGCCCAACTCTCTTGTTCAAACAGGGCCACCTACACCCAGGTGCTTAAGATTTTCAACATCTCAAGTAGGAAGACTCCATAGGTCTCTGAAAAACCTGTCCCAGCCCTCTTGTCTGTCAGATTAAAATGTGTTTTCTGGAGTTCTGTGTTCCAGTTTGGACCCATTGCCTCTGGTTCTGTCATTGGGCACCACTAAAGAGAGCCTGACTGTCATGTTTTCATGCTTCATTCAGGTTTTTATAAATATTAATAGTATCCCCAGAGAATTAATTTTTCTAGGCTGAAAAGGCCTCCTTGGAGTTTTCTTATATGTGAGCTATTCTTGTAGCCTTCATTGTACTCTCACCAGAATGTCCATGTCTCTTCTTTACTGAGGAGTCCAAGATCTGACATGATACCCCAAGTATGGCCTCTCCAGTGCTGAATAAATGGCAAGGGTCATCTCCCCCCATTTGCTGGCAATACTTTGCCTAATGCAGCCTGCGGTGTCATTGAAATTCTTTTCAGCAGTGCATATTGCTGGTGTCCAAGATGTACAGGGTGAGTGTAAACCACTCCTCCCAGTTTTGCTTCATCAGCAAACCTGCTGAGGTTTACTCTGCTTCATCATCCACATCAATAAAGATGTAACACAGCACTGGACCCAGTACTGATAACCCCTGGGCAAACCACTAGTCACTTGCCTCCACCTAGACTCCCTATCACTGATTGCCACCCTCTAGGCCTGGCCACTCAGCTGTTTTCTACCCCACCTCATGGTCTTCCCATCCAGCACATAAGCAGTCAGCTTGTCCATGGAAGTCTTGTGGAAGTCAGTGTCAAAGGCTTCCCTGAAGTTCAGGTATACAATATCCAACACTCTCCCCTCATATTCCAAGCCAGTCAAACCTTGTTTGCAGGTTTCAGGACCAGTTCCAGAAATAAACAATTTGTAGTGGAACTGAAAAAACAGGTGGCTAATGCCTCTGATTTCCTTTTTTTCTGGCTCTTTCTTCAAACCTATAAGCATTTAGTAGTTGGGTCTTATGGACTTTTTATTGTGCCAGATTATCCAGCTTTAGAGGGCAGAGTTTAAAAGCTCTAGTTTCTCTGACGGACAAAACTGACAGATTTCACAGCTCTGCAGTAAACCTTGTGAGACTTTTGCTGCTCTGTTCACCTGACTCCATCCACTTACAACATTCCTTTACAGCAGTAGAGCTCTGAATGCTACTACATTCTCTCTAACTCCCTCAGTGAAAACCAGTAAAAATAGCGAGCATTAAACCCATCATTTTTTATTCATTTAACAATCTTGTCATTGCAGTATTAAAATTATCATTATGCCTACTGCCACTTCTTGACTTACAAATTTCATTTCTTTCTTCTGCCTTTTTTTGTACATCTCCAACTATATTTTTTCTGACTGGCTTTTCTTAAATTTCACAGAATTAAATAAACAACCAATGTAAATAAATAAAGCTGCATATTGGAGAAAAATATAGCAATTACAATATTTTTTAGGTTTGAAGTGACCTATTAAATTAATCTAGTCTGACTCTCCCTGTTCAAAGCAGAGTCCTGCTAAAGCAGATTTTTTGGGACCACGTCCAGTTAAGTTATTTACTTTCTCCAAGGATGGAGACTTTGTACCCTGTTTAGAACATTTGACCACCCTCACAAAAGAAAAAAAAAAAAGATTTTTATGTTCAGATGGAATTTTTTGTATTTTGATTGGTGTCCATTGCCTGTAGCCTCTCAATAAGCCCTACTGAGAAATGTGAGGCTCCCTTTTCATTATTCCCTCCCTTCAGATATACATAAATCATTGATGAGGCCTCCCTGAACCTTCTCCAGGCTGAAAAAATCCTGTCTCCCTCAGCCTTTTCTTCTGTGAAAGGTGCTCCAATCACTAAATCAATTTTTCTGGAGCATTACTTGATCTGTTAAGTCTATATCTTTCTTGTAGTGGGAGCTGAGAGCTGAACACAATCCTGCAGCTGCAGTCTTACCAGCACTGAACAGAGGGGAGGGATCACCTCACTTAAATTGCTGGCAACACTCCTAGTGCAACTGAGGAGGCTGGTGGACTACTTTGCTCTGAGGGTGCATTGCTGGCCTGTTGTCCACTAGAATCCTAAGATCCTTTTTGGCAAAGCTGCTTTTCAGATGGTTTCACTCCTGCATAAGCTGGTGCATCAACTTTCTTCCCCAGGTGCTGGATTTGGCATTTACCCTTGCTGACACCCACCCAGTCTACTGAGCTTCCTCTGAATGGTGGCATAACTATATCTTGTATAAACCTCTCCTCCTAGTTTTGTATTGTCTGCAGACTTGCTAAGATGTCATCCTTATCTGAGTCATTGATAAAGGTGTAGAAGAATATTAGAGCATGGACAGACCTCTGAGCTACACTGCTAGAAACTGCCTCCAGCAGGACTTGGTGCCACCATTCACATTCCTCTAGGATCAATTATTCAGCTCATCTTTACTCCCTCTCACTGTCCACTAACCTAAACTTTACTTTATCAGTTCCTCTGTGATGATGTTATGTGAGACAGTGTCAGAAGCTTTCTGAAGTCAGGGTACACAATATCTGTTGCTGTGCTCTCATCCACCATCTGTCAACTATTCCAATCATTGTAGAAATCTATCAAGTTGGTCCACCATGATTTCACCCTTGAAAATCCATGCTAATTACCCCTAGCTTGCTCCTTGGCCTTCATGTGTCTAGAAAATCTTTCCAGGAGGTTTCTCTCTGTCACTTTCAGAGTGACTAAGGTGATGCTGATTGGACTCTAGTTCCCCAAATCTTCCTTTTTTCCTTCTTGAATATAGGAGTGATATTTTTTCTCTTCTAGTCTTTGTGTACTTTTCCCACACACTATGACTATTCAAAGGTATTCAAGAGTAGCCTTGCATTGGCATTAGCCAACTTTCATTAGTCTTCATTGCCTTCTGTACACATTTTGTTTGAGTGCTCTATGTCTTGGTCATCCTCTGCTGACAATAATTCCTCATATTTATCATAGGAGCAATAGCATAGATAAATGTATATGACCACACAATATAATATTTACAACTGCTTTCTCCTTACCAATGCATATGTATCCTTTTGGTATTTCTTTCATAAAGGTAGAATTTCTGACATCTTTCCATTATCATAAACTATCACAAGATTATAAATATTCTGTATGGTTCTTCTCAGAGCTGCTTCTATTTTCTTCTGAGAATGTCCATGCCCAAATTAGCAGCCTTGAAAGTTCAACAGCTATTTTGTTTTGATATTATCTAAATGCAAAATGTTATTAAGAAGTTGAAGCAAAACATTTATGAAGGAAAAATTATGCCTGGCATAGTGTCAGAAAGTGTCAAAGGTTAGGAAGAGTCTAGAGAAGAACAAGAAACAACTACTGCATTCAGAGTCAAAATCAAATCTAAAGATTTACATACCATAGCCAAGAGCTTTTGAATACATCTGGTATACAACATCTGACCTGCTATGATTATGGCCAAATAGCTATCCCAAAGAAATCAATCTTTCTTTATTAGTGTGAAGTGTGGCAGGTGTTTAATTTGCTACAGTTCTCTAATCAGAGACCAGAAAATATTTTTTTCTAGTAATTGGTACTCAGTGTTTCCAGTTATGATCAAAGCTCTGTTATCTGTATTCCTTGCCTAATGGAGTTAGTATGTTACTTCTGTGGAAATTTGTGTCAAAAATAAAATTTAAAAAAAAAAGAAAATAATATTTAGCCTATTTCTGGCAAAAATTAATAAACTAAATCAATATTTCTAATTACACTCTGACTCCTATCTCATGCTCAGATGACATAAACTTCACAGAGTTTTTGATTTCTTTGACAAAATGAGTGATTTTCCTGTAAAAGGATTTGATGCTTAATGAATTCAGCGACTTCTAAAGCAAAGGCAACAAAATTTTTTCTGGGAACAAAAGCATTATCATATTGTATGATATAGAACAGTCACCCTTTAAAAAAAAACCCCTGTCTTGCAAGATTTCATTGTCTCACATACAAACTCATGTTTATAGTATTGTGTCAAAAAAGAAATAAAATTACAAATCACTTCTGAACTTTGCTTATTATATTTTGAATCAAAGCTGCCTATTGCTATCCTGAATGCCTTACTGTCTACATAAATGCACATAAAACCTACATGGTTTGAAAGTCAACAGGCATGAGGTGGATTCTATAATCATCATAAATCAACTAGAAAATCTGGGGTTTTTTTCAAACATAGAGTCTTTATTTCTTTTGAAGGTGAATGAGGCAAAAATGCAAAGAGCTTGATTTTGTGTCCAACATTACATTTTATCTGAAATATCATTTTCCCAGTATAAACTAAACGAGTGGTATCTTTAAGACTAAAAGCTATATCAAATACTAAAAAAAATAAAATTGAAATTTTACTGTGATATCTTCACCATTGGGAGGTTCAAGTTAAAGTCTTCCTCAGTGTTTAATGAGAGCATTAAACCCTAGGAAGCCTGAGATCTTTTAGGAATTTGTCTCTGAATCCTAACTTGACTTTTTCTGAGAAGACTCTCACTTGGGAGGGATTCATGTGGACTTGATTTATAAGGTGGTGTGATGAAAGAGGGTTGACAGAAAGATGAGTTGAGTAGTTAAGTCTTTAGTCTCAAATTTCATCCTTGTCATTCCTTGCTCTAAAGAGCAGCTTTTACTTTCCAAAAGGTACTTTTTACAGAATAATTCCGTTTAGCTTTTCTTTAGTTTATAATTTCAAACACAAGGCACTAGCCTCTGAACAGATTTTTCTCTATGACCTATATTTTCTGTCTCTTTCACACGTATCTAAATCTCTGTCTCATACATGTTTTCTGATACACCCTGGAAAACAGAGATTGCCAGCCAAGAGAAAAAGCAAAAGACAGTGTCCCTGACGAAGCTTACCTCAATTGAAAGAATTTGGCTCGCTGCAACTTAAGGGAAGTAAGTCTGTGAGCATTTGGAACTTATTCTTAACACATATTAACTGCTAATCTTCACTGGGAGTTTACAGATCTCTTAATCTCTTTAGAGATTAATTTATTTATTTAATCTATTTTTATTTATTTTATTTTGTTATTATTATTTTAATAAATTATTTATTTAATCTATTTTCCTTTCTTACTTTCCCACATTAGGAGGGTTTTAGGAATTGAAAAACCAGAATGCACTAAAAATTGTTTGACCTTACTTTCCCTTTAGCAGCTATATGCTCCATTGTTACCTTTTGTGTGTCATATATGAGCTCAGTAAATTCCAGATGTTTTTAGAAATTGAATGTAGTAAATAAAATTGTAGCTTTAGTATTCACAGGTAGCTGTTTCAGTCATATTTGTTTAGAGCTTGTGTAAAACTTCTTGATTTTTCAGAAGTTGCCATCATCAACATTCACTTAATGACTCATGTTTATGTGCTTAATATCCCGTTATGGAGGAAGTCAGAACTTTAAAGGTACATGTACATATAAACCATTGTTAGAGATAAAAAAATTAGATAAGACACAAGGTCATCAAATGAAAAATCATAAACCTCAGAAGAGAAAGGCTAAAACCATTCAACAATATTAAAATTTTTAATAGAAATTCTTCCTTATAGTAAGCTGCCAGTATTATAAAAAGTATTTTTAAAAACACATGTGAGCAGTAAAAGAAAGAAATCCTATTTAGTTCAGGTCTTCTTCCATTCCATTTCTGATACATCAATAATAAAGAACAGTCCTATCTATTGATACTACTGGTACTAAACAAGCATTTTTTGTGTTCTTCTGATGTGAAAATGATGCTATTTTCCCCTGCCACATCCTGTTCTCCTGAAGTCTCTGCTAACCTGTCTCCCATTTCTTTCTGACTCTTGGACAGAAGCTTACCCACCAAATGCCTCTCACAGGAGGATTAACCACACTGAACTGGCCTTACATTTGCTTTGTGCAAAAAGGTTAAAATTTGGAAGGTTTCTGGAAGCATCTAGCCTCAGGTGTGTGTAGCCTCTCTCTCATTATGAGATTTGGCAGGTTTCCATTGCTGTGTCCCTCAGGCACCTTAAGCAGTACTGATACAATTTCTGCTAGATCTGTTTTTTTATGCTGCAGAAGAAACCCTTTCTTCAATTATATCTCTTTTGACCTACTTTTTTTCTTTTCTTCCAAAATCATATGCAGATGCTTATGCCTATGGCTTCTGACCATACCAAGATTTGTAGACAGATATGCCTGGACAGCAGGATCTCTTGAAGGTTTCTCCAAACTCACAGGGGTCTCCTATCACTGGGCCAGGATACTGAAGGCTTATGAAATACTGAACAGAGAGAAGGGCATCAGAAGCTTAAAGAAAACACAGAGATTTGCATCATGGCACTCTTTGAGTAATCCTGGGAACTTGGCTATGGTTGGAACCAGTTGAGCTGCCTTTCAAACCCACTGCCAGCATGTCATAGGAGTTTTAGTGCCTGAAGTTTCTGCCTCCAGACTCCAGAACGTTTTTTCTCACTTTCAGCAAATATTGCTGGTAGACACAGGAATGTGTGTGTTCAGTTACAGCCAGGGAATTGCTTATAAAGAATCCCAACATCCCCCACAGGACTGATTGTGCACAACACATCCTAATGGGACTGAGTTGTGCTACAGGCTGTGAAAATGTCCTGTTAATGTTAGTATCAGGACCAAGTGGGGCCAAGAAGCAGGACATCAAATTAAGAGAAAGAACCCTACAACATCTGATATTAATTTGTGCCCTACCTCTCATCTAACATCTAATTATGAAATAAGTGTCGAGAATTTAGGAAAAAAATTATCAAGATAGGTCTAGGCTATGATATCTCCCTGTCTTACAGAAATTGAGATCTACCAGAAAATGCACAGTGCTTTATTTACAGCCTCTTTCTATTCTGCATGCAGCTGATGAAATCCCACTCAAAATAATGCATTTTTAACTGATCTTGACATCTTATATAGCATTTGAGGAAGCACTAAACCCCAGTCCTGCCTGAAGACAGAGCAATGCTGAACAGCCCAAATAGTCCATGTGAAAAGTTGGTGTTCAGCAGAGCCTGTGCAGGAATGTTGCCTGACAGGAGTGAGTGATTTCTCTTTGGCCTGTTTGCCCTGTGCACAAGCAAAGACAATGTCAATGTTCACCTATCAAGTGGAGTGTCCTTTACTTTCCTGCAGACTAGATTCCTTCAGACTTCTGTATTTTTAAATTTATAAGTGCATTCTGAACTCTGTACTGGAGTTTCTGTGTCTTAGTTCCTCATATGCAAACTGGGATGAGAATTCATTGCTGTCCCTTAGAGGTACTTTGTGGATAAATACTATGAAGATGTAGAGGTGTTAAGACATGGTAGTTTTGAAGGATTTGGTAGTAACTCTCTTATTTTGACCTTGTAAAAGAGGCAGGGTTGCCACACTGGTTTGGTAGTACAGAATAGTATTACTAATAGATTTTTGGCTTGTTGTCTCATTCACTCAATTCCACTAAGGAGTTGTAAACAGCTTCTTCATGGTGCTAGTTTTCTTCTTAATATATTAACAAGATCAGAGCTGGGAGAATATTAAAGAAAAAAAAAAACACTCTTCATTTGAATTTTTAAATTAATTTACTTTGACTTATTTTGAATCCCTATGGTGTGTGCTTTCCACCTTTATTGTAGCAAACAGGTTAACAGGAAGGCACATCCAGGAAAATAGGTAATTTTTAGGAATGGTTTTAGAATGTAAGAGGAAAATGGATCAAATTTCACCATTGTTCAAACAGGAAGCAATTCTACATTGGTTGTAAATAGTATGCTTATCCAGTAAGGATACAGAATATATATGATGTAAACTACTGAGATTATCCATTAGATCTAGAGCACCCCATGATAGTTGCTTTTGTATACTTCCCATGGAGTTCAATACTTTAGGATTTTGGAAAATTGACAAAATGTTGTATGAGATATCAATGATTACCTCTGGAAAAAAGAGGTATAACTTCTGATTCCTCTTAACTGACCATTAAGGTAGTGTCAATGGCATTTACATCTATTTAACAACCTCTTTTTAATTCAGAATCATAGACAATGACAACAGTATAAATGAGATTTGAATAATGGCACACAAAGCTTAAGTTAGTTCCTGAATCCTGGAAAGGGCTCAGGTGTGTTATACATTGAGAATGGGTAAATTATACATTTATAGCCCTTTGAGGCCTGCATGCAAAATTGTTTCTAATTTATTCAAAATTCATGTTATTCAGTTTTTGCTTATTCCAAGTGTGTTTAGCAAACAAGAGTCACTTGTGAATGATATGTTCTAAAATCAAATTTAAGGGTAAACTTAATTATGTTCACAGATGGTGAAGCATAATTGATGACAGTATGTCAATGTAAACTGGAACTAGCTGTGTCTAAAAACATATCACCACTATCAACAACATAACATTATGAATATTTTAAATGACTACTTTATAAAAAGGATGAATTGGTTAATTCTGGTTGCCTCCATACATGGCCTAGTATATGTCAACTATTTTTGTTTATGTGAGCTTCTGTTTCATTTGTTGCTACACATCTTGCTTTTTATTAATGCTGCAAAGAATCAACAGGGGAAATATTTTGGTAGCAAAAGGAAAATACATAGACTACACTTTTCATGAAACAATAATTGGGGCACTGCCACCTGAATTTCATGGGAATTTAGAAAGAAAAATAGGAGAATATAAGATTCTTTCTGCTTGATTTACCATCACCAATAGTGAAATTCTGTGGTTTTATGATTCATTTGATAGAAACCACTTCCCATTTACATAAAACAGACTGAATCCAGCTGTAGAAGAGTATTTGTACCTCCAAAGGAAAGATAGAACATTTTTTTGTTATATGGCCACAGTTCTTATAGGTAAAAATGCATTTCAGTGGTCTAACCATTATGTATGATTACCAGATTTACATGTTTCCAAAAAAAAAAAAAATCCCTATATTACTCATTTATTATTAAGATCTGAAATTTTTAAATATATATTACTATTCAGTTTTGGTTTTTTTTCTTTGTTTTAAATATAGATTTATTTTCTATGGTGAATATTTTCTAGCATTTGACTGAAGAATGGTAGAAGGTGAGAACACTGATACTCAGATAGTCTTCTTTAGGACTAGTGGGGTGTGTGCATGGCCTAGGGTGCCTTGTCAGGGAACTTGAATGTCACCTTACCCTAACTCTTTGGGAATGGAGCTAGAGTCTTAAATATACTTAATCTCAGATTATTCTTTTCTGCCTAGGAGATGCTTAAAAAAAAAATAGACATTTATGATATTTGTATAAAATCCCTTCTAAGTCAGAGAAATCAGATGGGAAATAGAACCTGCTTATTACAAATTTTTATTATTATTATTATCATCATCATCATCATCAATTGCAATAAATCATTGCAATTGTGATGTTACTTTTTCACATTTTCTTGTATAAGTAATTGAAAAAAGTAGTAACTTCCTCTGTAAGGAACCCACACAAGCGAAGTCCATAAGAGTGGCATAGAGTGGAAAATATGAAATATAGCAAAAAGACAAGGTTGTGCTCTTACCTTTGAAAATCTATCTATCTCCATCACTTCTCCCCAGGCTTCCTTATAATTGGACCTATTGTCAATACAAAAGATGTTTGTTAGAATTAAAGTGTCAGTGCTTTGGTGCTATGTAGCTCTGAACCAGTTGTTGATGCTCCCAGGTGGACAGCAGGCAGATGACAGGGAAAATGTTGCTGAGGAGCTGCTGTTTGTAAGCTGCTATTACCCTTGCAAGTTGTTACTAACAACTGATTAACAGAGTAGCATTCCTCCTCCCCTGCATTTCCATTTGCTGGGGCTTTATCTTCACTGATAATGGAACAGAAGATTTTTTTTGTGAATTCTCTGGCATACAGCAAGGCTTCAGTAGTGGCCCTCTACAAATGCAGAAGGCATAGTGGGATTTGCCTGTGGTAGTTTTGCATAAGTGTGCTTAGAGAAAGAATGTTTTAATTTAAATATACTTTTTATTATTATTATTAATGTAGAGTTTTCTTTACATTATCCTTCTTTCGTGACAGAGGAAACTTTAGATTTCAAGGAGCAATTACAAGAAACACTAAGGCAGAAATAGGTTAACAAAAAAATGGAACAACTTTACCGCACTGAATAACTAAATAATAAAACAGAAAATAAAATAAATGAATAATACTTGTGCTATTAAAATATAAGAACTCTGGGAAAATCATTGAGGAAAACATTTCACTACAAGAAGAAATTCAATAGGCTAGTGCAATTTTCTTTGGAGAAGCCATGTCCAATGAATGCTATGCCCATTAAAGCATACCCCTGAGACTTTTGTGATTTTACATTTATGCATCTTTGTTGAAATGGATTTTTTCTAGGGCTGTAGAATAGCAGCAGATCAAAGCATCTATCTCATATGTTCTACTGTGTTATGCTATGACTATATCAATTGTGATTTGAAAGAATCCATTATTAAATCTGTTTAAAACAAACATAGACACCACAATATAACAGGTCTAAGTCCATTTTATTACCTTACATTACACATTTAATGGATATAATTGTTTGATGCTAAGCTGTGTAAGAAGTAGAGCAATAAGATTTGTTCTAAAGCAAAGATTAAAGAATGTTTTCAAATGTTTATGGATGCATTGGATTTGAGTCAAGGTTTTGGTAGCAGGGGGGGCTGTAAGGTGTCTTCTATGAGAAAGGACCAGGAGCCACCCTCATGTTCAACAGAGATGACCACAGCTGGCCAAACCTGAGCTGGTGGCACTTTTATGATAGCATATTTAAGAGTAAAAATTATGCATATTAACTGTGAGAGAGAGCACTAAGAAAAATGTGATGGAAAAAACCATCAAGGAAGCAGAAGAAAGGCACTGGAGCAGAGGTTCCCCTGCAGCTGCAGCCTGCAGTGAAGACCACAGTGATGCAAATTGTCCCTCTGCCGGCAGTAGAGGACTGAGGGGAAGCAGGAATCCTGAGGGGAAGCAGGAATCCACATTGTAGCTTGGGAGAGATCCCACATCAGAGCAGGTGGAGATGACCTGAAGAAAGCTACAGCCTAAGGATAACCCCAAGAGTGAGTTCCTGGCAGAAAGGAAAGCAGCCTGTAATGGAGCAGGTTTTCCTAGGAGCTGTGGCTCTATAGGGGATCCATGCTCTAGTAGTCTGTTGCTGAAGGATTCTACCCATGGAGAGGACATATGCTGGAACAAATCATGAAGACCTGCAGCCTGTGGAATGACCCCATATGCATACAGTGGAAGAATGTGAAGAAGGAGCAACAGAGATGAAATGTTACATAATCACATACCCCGTATTCCATCCCTCCTGTGTCACTCAAAGGCTGAGGGAAACAGAAGAGTCAGGAACAGGAACAAAGGAGTAAAGATAGGCTTGAGGTCAAAGGTTAGGAGTGAAGAGAAGGTATTGTTTGCATTGTCCTTGTTTTCTCGCTATCCTGCTGTATTTATAATTGCAATAGATTACATTAATTTTCCCAAAACCAAGACTGCTTTTCCTGTGATGGTATTTGATAAGTGATCACCTCTTCTTTATCTCAGCCCACAAGCTTTTCATCTTATTTTTCCTATGGACCTTTCTTATGAAGACAGGGTGAGACAGTGATGTTCTTCAACCTGGAGAAGAGAAGGCTTCAAGGAGATATTATAGAAGTCTTGCAGTATCTAAAGGGGCCTATAAGAGATCTAGAGAGGAACTTTTGACAAGAGGCTGTACTGGTAGGCTAAGGTCAAATGGCTAGAAACTGAAAGAGGGTAGATTTGTATTAGATATTAGAAACAAATTCTTTATTTGTAAGGCACTGTCAGAGGTTTCCCAGAGAAGCTGTGGATGACACATCCCTGGAAGGCCAGGCTGGATGGTGCTTTGAGCAACCTGATCTAGTGGAAGGTTACACCCCTGTCTATAGTGGGTGACATGATTTTTAAGGCCCCTTCCAACACAAATAATTCTATGATTCTATGAGTCTCTCCATGTCCGGCAGAGGAGAGGGAGTTAGAGATTGGATTGTTGGTCATATGGCAGCCAGCCAAGTTCAACACATGATGAATCATCTTTTGAAAACAATATCTGATACAAAGTATATGATCAAATAGCCTACTGTGGGTTTTCTTCACTGTCTCTGTAAATTCATGTCATTTTATATATTGAGATTGGCTGAGTTACCTCTGGAGCTTCTTAGAGCTCCATTGGCTTTACAGGGCACCTACAATGATGAGTTTTTAAATTATTGAAGTTGCAAAGGAAATTTGATGAGTTGTACAGTTTCTTTATAGAAGTGAACAGAATAATTTTTATATTACTACTTTCTCTTAGGAGACTGTTGGACTTTTCTCTAAATGGCTGTCTTCTGGGTGCTGTAGTGTTTTAGTCTTTCAGGTCTCTTTTATTTTTTTGCCTGACAGCCAAAGGCATTCTGATCATAATGTCAAGACATGGGAATTTGAGTACCAGCTTAGAAACAATCAATTCAAACAGAAGTTTAGGGAAGAAAATTTCATACCTGTGTGGGAGACATCACATCCAACATTTGTGATAAGGATTTGAAGTAAAAAGTCAAACTCTTTTTATCTTTCACAACTGCTTCCAAATCTTCATTCATCAATGTGAGTTCACCTTGGAGCTATCTTTACTACCTTTACATCCAACAGGTTGAGTGCTCTATGCTTTGTGTGCTTCAGGCAAGGCATGAGAGACAATGTGGTCCACTGCAGTTAGAAAAGGGTTAGGAGTTCCTGACACCAAAATGCAGCTCTCTTAAAGGCTTGTTTTGTGTCCTGCAACAATATGCTTAACATATTGCTAATATATTAGGAATCAATACGAATCTTCTCTGAAAAGGCTGACAACAGCTTTTTCTCTTCCCAAGAGCCACGTGAGGATCTATCACTTGCAATTTGAAAAGAATTCTGGAACTAAAAATTGATACTTTAGAGTACAGTACAATGACTGTTAGCATTGCAGCTAAAACCGGTAGTATTTTATTCCTTTTTAATGAATTCACTAACAGAAATGTGGATTTGCTGAAATCTCACCTATCTAATTTTGTAGACTCTGAGGTGAGTGTCAGAACACTGGGAGAAGTTTTCATTACTAGATTCTCATACTTAGGTAAAATCAGGTTATTCTCTGCAAAATTTGAGTAAATTTAGGCAAATTAAAAATGAAAAGAATAAACATACAAAGAGGTTCTTTAATGAATCATTATTTGTGATACTGTGAAAAAACAAAAAAGTTTTTGCAATGTGGGAAACTAAACAGGCAAATCATAAAAAATTGTCAAAAATTTAATGAACTTTCTAAGATTCTGTTGCATGATTAAAAAAAAACTGTTCAGAAGTGCTCATTTTTGCCATTGGTGTCTGAGACAGACAAATTTAATTTATAGCTGCGATTGACTTCAGCAATCCTGTTTCATTTATAAGCCATTATGTAATAGCTGTTATTTGATAAAGTGTCATTTCATCCTTTTCTGAGATAACTGGAGTAACTGGCAAAGAAAAAGGAGACAGAACAGCATAATCATATGTGATGAATACATTGTACTTTAAGCACAGAGACAGCAACAAATAAAAGCACAGGAAGAGATTTCCTTTCCGATTCCACTTATTTAAATAGGTTAATGCATTAGGATGTTGTACCTGAAGCCTACCACCTAAATTCTAAGTTGATTATGAAATTTGGCAAACACAGAATATTTTGAACACCTGAGTTTTCCTCCATTTTATGGGCATTGATGTATAGACCTGGTCACTTGCTAGGATAACTTTGTTGGAAAATATTGTATCTATACTATTAATTTCTATCTTATACAAGTTCCTTGGAAATTTGCTAAGGAAACAGTAACATTGCCAGCCAGTCAAGGGAGGGGATTATCTCAGTCTGCTCTGCAGTAGTGCAGCCTCATCTGCAGTTTTTGTCACCACAAATAAGAAAGATATGAAGCTATTAGAAGATACAAAGAAGGGTTACAAAGATGGTGAAGAGCCTTGAGGGGAAGCTGTATGAGGAGCAGCTGAGGTCTCTTGGTCTGTTCAGCCTGGAGAAGAGGAGATTCAAGAGGAGCCCTCACTGCAGTTACAGCTTCCTCATGAGGGGAAGAGGAGGGCCAGGCACCGATCTCTGCTCTGTGGCGACAGTGACAGGACCCAGGGGAATGGCCTGAAGTTGTGTCAGGGGATATTTAGGCTGGATATTAAGAAAAGGTTTTTCACCCAGAGAGTGGTTGGGCACTGGAACAGGCTCCCCACAGAAGTGGTCACAACCTGACGCAGTTCAAGAAGCATTTGGACAATTTGAAAAATGCTCTCGGATACATGGTGTGACCCTTAGGTCCTCCGCAGGTCCAGGAGCTGGACTCAATGGTTCTTTTGGGTACCTTCCAACGTGGAATATTCTGTGGTTCTGGGGTTGCAATTAAAGATTCCCTTTGATTAAACTGTATAATTTATTTTAAGCAAATTTCATGTGTCCAATAAAAGACAAATACAATTTGCACAGTTTATCTTGTGTGATCTACAATAGACCTGCATGAATCCAGAGTGAAATGGACAGTATTTCAATGAACAACACTGTCCCATCTTTTCTGGCAGATGCATTCTATTTTTCTGGTTCATCTATTACTGTTCTATTCTGAGTTCATGACTGCCTTTTATGTTCAATACAAAAGCTAATTATTGTGCTAAGCAGCTTTTCTAAAGGCTTTGCTGTTGCATCTTTGATTCTTCATGAACAGAATGGCAAATTAAAACATAGATAAATGATCTAAAATTGAAAACAATTGTTCTACTTATCATGTAATAATAGACACAAGGCTTTTTTAGGAGAACATATATATACAAAGACATTTACAAGTCTGCTATTCTACAACTCATGCATCACCTCCTCTCCAATTTTTTGCAGTAATAGCTATGTAATGAGTCTGTTTAGGATATATCTTACTAAATGGTTCTAATCTATATAGGTTCTCACTCCACACTCTTCACCACAGTATCTGAGCAACTTCCAGTAGTGCATTAAGCAATGTGACTAACATCTGTCACATATTTTGGTCTCTCATCATTTCCCCAGGGGTAGATCTATGTGCAGTGAAGTGTTTTGTTTTGTATTTATTTATTTTTCAAGTGGTCCATGACTTGGGGTTTAATTAGTCCACAAAGTAAAGATTACTGTGAATCAGAGAAATGTGTAAATAGGGAAATGCTTGTCATGAATTGAGGTACTGAAATTAATATCCCAAATATTAAGGTATATCTTCTGATCATTTTTCACCTGCACATACCCAAACTTTTTTTCTTGTGTCTTCTTGAGAAATTTTACAGTATCTCTCTCCTAGAAGTGTATGGAATCAAATCTCTGACACTAAGCAAACCACAAAATACACCTGGAGCTTTTGTATTTCACATCTGAGAGCTGATCTTGACAGTTTATTTGTGTCTTGCCTAAAAATAACTTGCAATAAACTTAGGCAGCTACTTTGATTATACTGCAAAGGTGGGGACTGAAGGCAGAACCTCACTGAAAGAGTGTTTTATGTTTCTTTCCATCCAGGACCACATATAAACTTAACTATTGGCTTTCTTATTTGAAGACAATAAACGTAAAGCAGATGCCTGCAAGTAAGCATGTGTTTAAGTACTCTCTTGTTTCCATGAATCAGAGCATAAAGACAGTAAAAGACCTATTTAGATCCTTTATCCCATTTCTCAGACCATGTGCAGTTCACATATGCTTCCCTTATGGCAGATTTGATAGGATTTTTTTTTCTTTTCCAGTTGTTTGAAGTGGTTCAAAGTAAGGTTCATTTGCTTCAAAGCACAATTGCATAGCTTAGCCAACCTTAGCTGACTGGCTATTCCCTCTGAGTTACTTTTTTTTTTTTTTTTTTTTGGTCTCTTCTCAGTTTTCTTCAGTGATAAAGCAACAAATTCTTAAAACCATACTTTTTTTTCCATATCAGAGTGCGGAGGGAAGTTTAAAGTGAGGAGACACTTTGATGCCTATGTTAGAAGGCTAAGCTCTTGGCATCATTCTATGTCACCAGGAATCATGCAGGGCAGGAGTTACCTTCAGTGCTGTGGGATTCCACAGTCTAATCAGGTATCAGAGGATGTGGGTTAGAATTGCTCAGAACTGCCCTAAAGCCCATTAGACAATGTGTTAACTGCTTTACTCTTGAGTGATAAAAACATTATTTGGTTTGTGTTTTTCTTTTGTTTAAAAAAGAACACATAATTTATTCCCTCCCTTTCCCCTAGCTAATCTGGTATATCATTTGCAGACGGCTTTCTCACCCCATGGTCCCTATTTAAGTATTCTAAAGTCAAATTTGGTGCTGATAAAACAGAGGTTGTGGCTTCAGTCCCTGTATGAGACTCTCACTTTAGAGTAGGTCTTGATGAACCTTGTGGGTCCTTTCCAAATCAGAATACTCTCTGTGATTCTGTGTGAAAAATCTGATTCTCTTCCTAAGTGCTATTGAGCCTTTGTGCTTTCTAAACCACAGAAGAGCAGAATAAAGGGCAGAGACAGCTTTTAGTGTAATGCTTGTTTGAAAAGATATTTGGTAGATTTCTGGACATGCATACAGCAAATTAACAGAGTGAAGAAAATAGACTCTTTTGAATCTAATGATTATTTAAGATGTGCTCCATTGCACATACTAATAAAGTATCATCGTTTGTATTAATTTAAGTAAAATTTATGGCATCACTGATGATATTTATCAGCATGATATTGCTATGGAAATTTAGCTAATAAGAAAAATAATGAACTCCTGTGCAGTTTCAAATTGCTTAGTAGGAAAGATTTATTGCAAAATTTCAAATTTGTTTTCAAGCAAGATAATGAAAAATGTATAAAATATTTTTATACTGATTTGCACTTTTAGTCTTGACTTATGTGAGTTGGAAAATCCAAACCTATTACTAGTTTATTTAAAGAGGTAAAAAACCCCAAAATTAATTAATGTCATTAATCAAAATAAGCCATGTAAGTACAGATATCAAAGAAAGCCATCAAGAGCTGAAGCTGGGATACCTAAGAAATCTGGAGTGAATTAGACATGTTCAGGAAGGTATCTACTTTAGCTGTCTTTACAGGTTTTTTCAAATGAAATCCAATTTGATCAAAGCCACCCAGAATGGCATTTTGACATAATGTGAAGTGCTTAAAAAAAGACAGAATTGGAATATTCCATAAGCATTGAAGGATACTGTCAGCTTGCCAGGATGAAGGCCTCTAAGAAGTGGACGAAAGCCTCAAGAGAGTGACAGAACTCTTCCGAACACAACAGACGTACCATGTATACGTGGGAAGGGAGGTACACTAGAGAGGGAAAGAGAGCAAATCCTCAGAAACTCTTTGTGCAGTGTAAATCTGTCATATAAAATCATCCCCATTTGTGTGTTAAGTATGCTATATTTATATATATATACATGTGTGTGTATGTATGTGTATATATATATATATGTGTGTGTGTGTGTGTACAAGTGTACATATATACATGCATATATGCAGGTACATGTGCAAACATACACCAGGCTATATACTGAACTTGTTTGGAGATATCACCAAAAATCCCCTTTTGAATGGTATGAATGATACCTCCTAAGGAAATTTCATTTTTGTCCTTGCTTGTGACTGTCTCTTGGTATTATTTTAACAGCTATCAATTTAAATATTTTAGTACTTTTAATAAAGCATGTTTTATAATTTTTTATAAAAGTACTAGATTATTCACAGAGTTATGGTTTGTGAAAACAGAAATAAATTCTTTTCAATTCCTTGATCATGCTTAATCAAGCTTTAAAATCAATTGTGGTCTGCAGTGTTTTCACTAAGCATTGGTGTTGTGTAAGAAAAGTGTGTGTCTGGTGTAAAATTCAATATTATTTGAAAGTTCTTGGTTTGCTATATGTGTCCTGCAATATTTATACTGTCACACATTTCAAAATTAGTGCTATGACTTGATAAATGCAATGATGATGCACAACCTGAGGCTTTTCATTCAACCTTATCCAAAAAGAGCAAATTAATATTAGAAAATATAAGTATTTATATTTACCGCATACTTTTACATTAAAACTACCGAATTTTTATTTATTTCAATGTAGTTTATCAATATTTTGATTGTTCAACTTAATCATGGGAAAAGAAAAGTTTTTGCTGCAATATTAATCACCTAGCAAATTTGGTATGCTTTCTTGAGTGATTATAATTCCACTAGAAGGGACCACAGGTCCTATGCTAAGGTCCAAATGTAATATTTTCCATACACACCTGACTTCTTGAACATTATAACAAAAATTAAAAAAAGAATAATGAAGTTTAGATTTAGAGATCTAAAGCAGCATCATTTTTCGTATAAAAGCAATTTCAACTGCAAAAATTTTACAGAGAAGTCAGGCTTGATCAGGAAAACAAAAAGGAACCAAACCAAACCAACCAACCAAAAACCAAAACTAAAACAAAACAAAACAAAACAAAACAAAACAAAACAAAAAAAACCCCAACAAAAACAAAACAAAAAAAAGGAAAAAGAAGAAAAAACAGTTTATTTTCAGCATATAATAGATTCACAGAATATTGGGTTGGAAGGTACTCTGAGGATCATTTGCCCCAACAGTTACTGGCTACAGCACAGTGTAGGTAACATGGCCCACAGCCCTGTCCAGCAGAATCTGAAGTGTCCTCTACTGGGGGAATCCACCATTTCCTTGGGGAGAGTATTCCAATGGCTCGTTGTTCTCATTATGAAAATGTTCCTCTCCTATCCAGTCAGAATCTCCGCTGGAGTAACTTGTACCCATTGCCTCTCCTCTTTGTGCTCTAAAAAGGGAGTGCTGGCCTTATCTTCAGCCATATTTAAATTTTGAAACATGATGATAAGAGCTTCTTCAAGCCTACTTTTCTGTAGGATGAACAAACCCAGTTCTCTCTGTGTTTCCTCCTGTAAGCCTTCCCAGTCCTTTTCATCATCTTTGGGGCTCTTCTTTGGATCAAGTCTTTTACAAGGCTAGTATCAGCATTAGCTGGGCAAATTTGAAACCTCATTCTCATTATTTGACTTAGGAAAGTTGCAAAAATGCTGTCTCATGAAGATTCAGCATCAGAAAATGTTACTGGCAAACAGTTTTCTACTAGTCTGTATGTTCTCAGTTTCCATCTTTGGTATTGCTGGTATTACTAGGATAAGCAAGGATGCCTTTCTTATCTCAGGTAATGTTCTGCACTCCACTTTAAAGAGATCTCTGGTGCCTTTGTATTTATACAATAAATCTTTCCTTCTATCTTGCACCTCAAAGGCTGAGGCTGACAAGAAATATTGTGTATGACTAAGTAATTTCATACCTCTAGGAGCTCATGACACATTCTCTGTACAAAACAACAACAACAAAACCGTAACAAAATTTTAAAAAAAAGAAAAACCAACCTTCTTTCCTCAGAAAACAGGTGCTTCTCTTATGAAAATACTTCATTGTTAGCAAGATACCCAGCAAACAGGAATTAAAACATTTGTTAAAGTTTATGCATTATTGTGCTAAACCAAGCGAGTTTCTTGACAATATTGTTGTATAGAAAAAAAGGTCCAATAAGACAGAGATTGCAAGTAACTTATTTATTCTCTCACAGAATATGCTAGGTCAGGGTAGTTTCTTTGAGATTCTGTCTGCTGTGGTCCTGTCCTTTAGTTCCTGCAAAATAAGGAATAGATTGTATTTGTATTCCCTCCCTTGTTCTGTTTGGCGCACCAAATAAAATGACAATATGGGAACAAGCATCGTCCAAACAATCCTAAAGCTGAAAAAAAATCCACCCTATATAAAGGTGTAACAGTAAGCACATTCTTCCTGCTAGGGAGTTAAGTGTGGGATTCAATTTCTCTAAGGGAGGCAGTCTTCCTATCAACCCATGGCATGACCAGATGCATGATTCAGTTAAGTTCCAGATGGTGTATACCTTGGAAGGGTTTGTCTTTTGAAGGCTCTGTATTTTCTCATTCTTACACTCACTTGCCTTCCTATATTCACTTGCCATTTTTCCTTTCTCTTTTACTGCTTTATTCTTTCTTTGCCCCATCCTGTTAACCTGCTATTGGTGCAAAACTTGGTGGAATGGTACTACCTCTTACCGACTTGTATTTTGGATAACCCAAGTGGAAAACTTTGGGTTTAGTGGTTGGTTAACATTTCTTTTTTCCGGAATCGAGAACTTTGCACACAGTTTTATACAGCTGTTGAATGAGCTAATTCTGGATCAAGTTTATGAACAATTAATTTTGTACCACTCAGTACAGTATCAGAACTAACCAGACTGGCAAAGTTTACAAGGTGAGACATTGGGCCATGTTATGGGAGATATGGATTTTCTAGAATGAGATACATTATACCATTAGTTTAAAAAAACCTTTACAAATCCTGAATCAGAGATATCTGTTTCATGCACTGTCTCAGTAGCCAGCATTTTGTGGCATTCATCAGTCTGCCTCTTCATAACATATTAGTCTTTACTGCTGCAAGAATTATAATCTTCATCCCATTCACTTGTGTGAATTTCTCCTGGGCATAGGAGCTTCTTTTCCTCTCTTTTTTATGTGCCAGGCTTCTTGTATATGTACTCAAATGTTACCATGACACTGTGAAATTTGCTAGCTCACACTTAATAAAGATTTTGTGGGTTTTCTCTGTGAAATTATTTCCTGCATGCACATGATTGGATAGGTAGGTGGGTTTTTTTTGAGGGTTGTTTGTTTATCTGGGTTTTTTTTGTGTATGGTTTTACTTCCCTATTGTCATGAGGAGCTGTTAGTGGTCCTGCTTAATTATGGCAAGGATCCAATATAGATGCTGAAGTTTACAAAGCCCAGGTGGCATGTTGACAGATGAATTGTGATGGCAGCTTGAGGGCTTGGTATATTAAACATGATGAGGGGGTGGGTGAGGAATGAGGGTCTCTGTGATTTGCACATCCTTCATCTGATCCCTTAAGCTTTCCAAGAGCAAAATTCATTAAGGAGATTAAACACAAAACCAAAAGCCTGATGTGAGAAGAGAGCACAGTTGAATTTTTTCCCTTTTCCCCAGCTCTGATACCTCAATATTAAATTGATTAGGTCATAAAAATGGCCTTTTAGAACTTGTGAAATATTTAAAGCTCCAGCTTGGTCACAGGGCAGTCAGTATTGACACATTCAGACAGCCTTCACAAGACCAGTCTGCACCTGCTAAAGTAACACTTGTCTGGCTAACACAAAAGTTTGAAGAGTGCCTGTTTGTAGTATATGCTAGAAAATTATCTTTTTAATCTTTTTGAAATAAGACTGTAGCACCTGATGCTGCACAAATCTTGAGTCTTCTGAACCCCCTCAAGGCTGATTCCATGCAGTTTGATTCTAATTAGTGGATTAAAAGTAAATAAAACAGCAGGGATTTCAAAGTATTCTTCTCTTCCTGTTTTATTTAACATGCACCTAAACTTAAATGCAATCTTCAAGATTTCACAACTTTAGACATATATATCAAGTATGGAATGATTCAACTCTGCCTTGAAAATATTAGCAATGATGAGATCAATCTCTTATTTCTAGAAGGCAATCTGTAAGTCTGTGTTCTATTTATACATGCTTAGGATATATTTAATGTATGTTTGTTCATCTGACTTTTTCACAGGCTAGGTAATGGAATGCATTGAACTTGATCCTGAGCATGATATGTCATATTTCCCTCTTTCCTAATTTTACCCCCTATGGGTCTTTAATAATGTACTATATCTTTGAAGCAGGTTACTTTCCTGGAGATAAAACAACTCTTCATATCTGTTCTGAAGGAAGAAATTATATAGATGTGTTTCATCTGTATGGGAAGCACTATTATGTTAGGCTAGATATGCATGGCTTTTATGCAAGAATAATTGGAGATAAAACTCGTGTAAGGGCACTCAGCATTTCAGATGTGAAAGAAAAAAAAACACATCAAAAGGAAAAAGGAACCTGTATTCTGTGGAAAGCATGATGGCACTGAATAGTTTCCAAGGTTGTTGGTTCATTCTAGTTTTTCTTTTATTAGAGGCTAAGATTCATTTGACTCAGGTTTAATTGATTTCTAACCACAGGAGCACAGAGGAATCACCTTCTGAGGTGCTTACTGAGGTCATCAGTGAGACCTTTGAAGAGGTTGTCTTAAATTGCGAGTGCTACCTGCAGTGCAGAAATCAAAAGGGTGGTAGTGAATGTAGATACTGAGAGGTTCTTATCAAAGCCAAGTAAAAGATGAAAGAGGGGACCAAAGACATTAACCTGTGGGACAGGAGAGACTGTGACAATTGGGATTCTCAGGATTATATTGGCACATATTTAATAAGCTATATTATCACGTGACAAGTAGTAAAAGAGTTCAGCTTTACAAAGTGTGTGGCTCCAGTATCAAAGAAACACAGACCATTTGCTATTTCTTTGGTATTGCACTGATGACAAAAGGAAGGAAAAAGTGTCAGAGCAGTGTCAGCCTTGTTTATGTTCTTATTCTTTTATCATTAACCTACTCTTTGGGGCAGCCAGTGGGGTGCACTGCCTAGGACTTATTTCATAACTAGGATAGAGTCACTGTGGAGGAAGAGAGTTTTTATTCCCTTTTTTGGCAGTGTTTTATGGGATCTGCTCTTTGTTTGGTGAAGTTATAAGTCCTCTATGTTAGAATGTTTAAAGTTATAGTTTAGTTTTCAGCAATTTCTGTTTGCCTCCACTTGTGTAAGAATTCGGAATGTTTCAAACATCATTTGAAATAAGAATAATTTGAAAGAAGAATAGACAACTTATAGACTCAGATAATATATCAAAGTTATGAAAGAGGGACTTTCCATCTCTGAGTACAGAATACAAACTGGGTGGCTGGCTCTGACACACTAACTAGTAGTCTGAGTAGTGAAAATATATGCCAAAGAGGTTCAAGTGGATTAATGTCTTCTCCCAAGGATATCGTGCAGAGTGGTATTTTCCCTTGCTTCACAGAACACTTCAAATTCGGATAGCAGATGTATCTGTGCCTGTGCAACCATTTATCTGGTGAACACATTAAACATTATTTTGGTTAATATCTATTTGGTATTTCTAAAAGTGTCTGTATCACTTTTAACTACACTATTCAGACTCCTTGGTAGACAAAGAAGTTCAGCTGCTAAGGGATTTCAGCTAAGGTATTTTAGATATTTTTTTAATTTAAATTCATTAATAGCTTTATACCTTTTCTGTATAAAGGTTGACAAGACTGATGGAGGCTAACTTATCTCCAGTAAAGAAACCTCACTGTCTCAAAAAACTAGCATACCTTTTATGCTGAAATCATAAACTTCTTTGAATATGATGATATTTTCACATAACTGAAGTAATTCTGTTTTTTCATTCACTTCATTCTCATGTCTGAATAGTTTTATCAGGAGTTGTAAACATATTCTTTTTACCCTGCATGGAAAAGAGCAGTGGGACAGAGGACAATGCTCTTTAGATATAGCCCAGGGCAACAAAAAGGCATTTGTTCAATCACCAAAGAATCTGAATGAGTTGTTTTAGTATTAAAAACATGCTGTACTTAGGCAGTCAAACTAGTTTATTTGCTAACTCTCCATAGCTTCTGAAATGGAACACAAATTTAAAACATTGAAATTACTCTTTAGAAAATTAAAAAATATATAGTTTGCCATAAATTCTGAGTGTAGGACAGTCTCAAAAACAGTTAAAAATATGGATTGCTTTGCTTCCACTTACCTCTAGTCCACACAACTACAAATAGATATTTAGACATACTCAGCAGCACCTTAAGCCACATACAGAACATATATGCTATTTACATAGAGGCCATGTGGTCTTGAACAGCCATGAATCACAAAACTTTGGTGTGCAGTATTCAGAATACCTCAAAGCTTCCCTCATTACACAGTATAGAGAAAAAAATTGAAACCACTCTCCCTGAAACAGGGGACACCTTTTGGTTTTTGGTTCTTTTATTATCAATTTTACAAGAATAATAATGGCACCACACAGCAGAAAAGAATATGGTCAGCTGAAGATTCAAAAGCTTTAAATTTCTTTTGAGAAGTTGGGAAGGGGAACTATGTCCAAGACATCCTTGCTCAATACTTACTAATTAATTGCTATAGGGTTTGATTTGTATTTGCTACATGTAAGGGGTCAGACTTTTTTAATGTGCAGATGGGACCTGTTGATAACTATCACCAGTCTTTCATTGCACTACCTGCAAGTGGCACATCACCTGCTAGTCAGTGAATTTAGAGTTCTGAGCTAACAGTAAAATTCACCTCTATACATTACTCATTTGCTTCTGAATTGTCACAGTTAAAGGATTTATGTGATTATATGAACAAAAGTATGATTTTGAGCAACATTCTCTTTAAAATGCACCTTCTTTTGATTTTTTTACCTCATTTTTTGAAAAAAACCCATCTATTTGCAGGCATGGTCATGTTTCTGATCTAAAGGGAAACTGCTATATCTTTAGTTAACTTGGAGAAAAAACACTAAGTGCTACTTATGAAGAAACAAAACAAGAACAACAAAAAAGTGGTCACCTCTGCTCAGAAATGTAAATCATAAAATTGAAAAATATAGCTATGTGCCCAAGTGAAGTTTTATTTTGTTTGCTGGGCTAGCTTCTTAAAAGGTTCCTGCTCATGAGTGTGCATTAAAGCAAAATAATACCTTCTAGATAAATTTCTTATTAAACTGATGACACTGACAACCATGTTAAGGATTAAAATGTACTTATGAAATTTTAATTTCTAGAAACAGGTATAGTTGCAAAGAACTTCATATACTTACTTCCCTAACTTAATGACAACGATTTAAACCTCAACCATTTAAAAGCTCTGGGATGAACACTATACCTCTAGTTACTCTGGCCCTGTTATTTCTTTGAAATAGTGAATAGTGAATCTTGTGAAATGTCGTTGGCTAAAACTTATAGATTTATTTAATCTCTCACAACACAGTCATCAACCCAAAAAAGTGGTGGTGACTATTATTAAATACTATTAGCAACCAGTCACAAATGATGTCTTCTGGGGCTCAGTTTTGGGGCTGGTTCTGTTTAATCTTTATCTATGACCTGGAAGAGGGGATAGGGTGGAACCTCAATACTTTTCAGATGACACCAATTTGGGTGGGAATGTTGATCTGCTGGAGGGTAGAAAGGTTCTACAGAGGGATCAGACGGGCTGGATCAATGCACCAAGCGCAGCAAAAAACTAGTGTTGTTTAATCCTGAGAAAAGGAAGCTGAAGTGAGACTTTAGTGCTCTCTGCACAGCAACCTGAAAGGAGGTTGTAACAAGGTGGTATAAGTCTCTTCTGCTAACAAGTAATAGGACAAGAGGAAATGGTCTCAAATTGCATCAGGGTAGTTTTAGTTTTGATACTAGGAAACACTATTTCCCTGCAAGGATTGCCAAGCACTGGAACAGGCTGCTCAGGGAAGTCATTGAGTTGCCATCCTTGGAGGTTTTTAAAAGATGTGAAGACATGGTTGTCCAGGACATGGTTTAGTGGTGGACTTGGCACTGTTAGATTAATAGCTGGATTTGATGTCCTTATAGAAATTTTCCAACTTTCATGAGTCTAGGTTTCTAAGATTTAATATTTCTGAATTTAGATGCATATATGTTACACTTCTAACATTTCTATTTGCCACAGTGGAAGTTCAGAAACCTATCTCGTGTGTAAATATGAAATGAAAGTGTCTTGAATTGAATCCCACCCAAAGAGACTTAAATTAGATAGTACCCAGCTACTTAGCAACTTCAAATTGTCTCAAGAAGAGGAAAACATAGCTGAGAAAACAGGAAGTAAAATCACTTGAAAAAACAATTTCATGTAAAGACCATTTTAGCAACTAATGCTTCTTTAGAAACCTGAGTCACTAATCTTTGCTTACCTTTAAAAACACATATACATGTCCCTTGCGCAGCAGTCTTCATTAATGTGTTTGCAGTGCTTTGTTGGCAAAAGCCTTCATTCAAATATGGTACTTCCACTTGGAACACAAAGACGGAATTGGAACTACTACAGCCTTTTCTGTTATGTTTGTCTATGCAGAATCTGAAGGCAGGCCTCCTCCTCTGTCTAAATGTCAACATCTCCTTCTGAATATCTATGCCAAAACTAATTTCCCCAAGCATTCTTAATATGTTCCTTTATGCTCCTAGAGAGAGAGAGAAGGAACCAACTGTAGGGAACAATTAATTTCACCTTAAAATAGAATGAACAAATTGCTTCCTAAAAATGCCTCTTTGCTTCACTTGGAGGAACTATAAAGAGATTTTAGGGAGTGTGTCTCAGATGTAGACTTCCACATTATAGACAACTCAAGTTAGGTGAGATGATTTTCACTCTAAGCATCAGTATAAATAGCTGCATCATCATTTACATGAATAGCTGTCTGCAAGGAGCCAGTATACTTGTTTAGGTACACTAAAGACCTGCATAATGAAATTACAGCATTTAGATGAGAAAGTTATGGCAATTTGATAGCAAAGCAACTTTCTAAATTACTTTGATGTTAGGTAGTAAAACTACAGTTTTGGTTCTAACCCTGGATTTTTTTTCCCTTCACAATCTACAGTGTTTTTAGCTCTCATGGAGAAAGATAAGGGTGGAATGTCAGTTCAGTGACTTTTCAGAATTCAATAGCCACTCAGTCCTAATCTTCAGATAAATATATACATACATCACGACATCACGTTCCAAGACAATATTTACTGCAGTGCAGAGACCTCATCTATAAATCTTTAGTTACTTAAAATGAAGGCTTTGAGAAGACATTAGAGGCATAATCAAACACAGAAGTGGAACTGATAACATTAAAAGGACAAAATTATTGTTCTTTTAGAAATATTGGACAGTTATGATTATCTGAATTCTTTCAGATTTTTAAGTAATATCTGAATATCTTGTGTGTTAAACTTTCTCCTGCCGCCCAGCAACCTTCCCTCTCTCTCTCTCTCTTTCCCTCCCTCCCTATTTTTTTTTTTTTTTTCATATAGAGTTCACTGAGGATCAGAGAGTCATAGAATGGTTTGGGGTGAAATGGACCCCATTTATTTCCAATTCCCCTGCCATGGGCAGGGAAGACCATCCACTTAATCATGTTGCATAAAGCCCCATCCAGCCATTCTTGAATACTCCCAGGAATGGGCCATTATCTTGAGTTTGCATGGCAAGAGTTTGGTAGCAGGGGGGTGCTACAGGGGTGACTTCTGGCAGAAGTTTCTCCCATGCGTGGCAGAGCCAATGCCAGCCGGCTCCAAGACAAACCCACCACTGGCCAAGGCCAAGCCAGTCAGAGATATAGTAATACCTCTGTGATGACATATTTAAGAGTGGAAAAAGTTATTGGGCAGAAGTAATTGCAGCAGAGAAGAGAGAGTGAGATATGTGAAAGAAAAGTCTTTGTAAACACCAAGGTGAATGAAACAGGAGAGAGAGAACATGCTCCTGGTGCTGGAGCTGAGATTTTCTGTGGTGCAGACAGTGGTGAGGCAGATGGTGCCCATGCAGAACATGGAGGTCCATGTGGGACCAGAGATCTACCTTCAGACCATGCAGGAGACCCAAAAATGTAGCATGCAGTACTGGGTGGATGCTCAAAAGAAAGTTGTGAGCCCATGGGAACTCCATGCTAGAGAAGTTTCCCTGCAGGACCTGCAGAACCATGGGGAGAACAGGGAGACATTTGGAGCAGTTTTGCTAGTAGGACTTGTAACCCTGTGAGTGACCCACATTGCAGCACCTGTTCTTGAAGCATTGAACCCTGTGAAAAGGATCCACACTGGGGTAGCTCATGAATGATTGTGTTCTGTGGGAGAAACCCACACTGGAGCAAGCGAATGATGACTCAGCCTGAGGGGGAAGAAACAGCAGCAGAAAGCAACACCTGATGAAGTGACACTAAACCCTATTCCCCATCTCCCTTGGGGATTGAGAAGGTAAAGAGTAAGGAACTATGTTAAGCCAAGGAAGAAGGGAGAGGCAGTGTGAAGGTGTTTCTGAGATTTTTTTTTTTTTTTTTTTACTTCTCATTATCCTACTCTAATTTTGATTGGTAATAAATTAAATTAACTTCTCCAAGTCAGGTCTGTTTTGCTTGTGACAGTAACTGGTGAATGATCTCTCCCAGTTCTTCTCTCAACTCATGAGCTTTTTGCTATATTTTCTTTTCTCTTTCCAGTTGAGGATGGAAGTGATGGAGCAATTTCAGTGGGAACGTGTCATCCACCCAGAGTCAAGCCACTATAAGCGTTTACAATTTCTCTGGGCAACATGTTCCACTGCTTCATGATCCTCACAGGAAGGAATTTTTTTTTCCTGACATAAACCTACCCTTTTTCAGTTTAAAGCTCTTATACATTGTACTAATACTACATGCCCTTGTGAAAAGTCTCTCTTCAGCTCTCTTGAAGCCCTCTCTAGGTACTGGAAGGCTGCTATAAGGTCTCCCAACTCTTTCAGCCTTTCTTCACAAGAGAGCTGCTCCAGCCCTCTGAGCATCTTTGTGACCTCTTCTGGACTCACTCTGTCGGGTCTGCATCCTTCTAATGCTGGAAACCCCAGAGCTGGATGAAGCACTCCAGGTGGAGAGGTCTCATAAGAGTGAAGTAGAGGTGTACAATCACCTCGCTTGTCCTTCTGGCTCCATTTCTTTTGATACAGGCCAGGATACAACTGGAAACTTTTGATCATGTTAAACCTTTATCTCACATTCCTTACATGTAATCAGATTTGACTTTTTTCTGTATTTAGCTGTGTAGAAATTTGAAAGTGGGCCCATGTCTTCCAAGTACTAGCCATTCTAGCATGACATTAATTTGTTGTCAGACCTCTCAGTGAGTTTTCTATAACCATTCTCTCCCCATGGTTTCTTGCTTGATCACTGGTCTTGTCCTCAAGGCAAAAAACAAAACACAATACAGATGTCTTCCAGTTTTGACATTATTCTTCTCTTTTGCTATCACATTTTTTTCTTCATTTTCTTCTTTTAATCTTACTAAGGCTTGTCTTTTTAATTCTTTGTCCAAATTCTGCTTTTCTTATTCTGCTTCCAGTTGGGTTTTTTCCTTGGTTTGTTTTGTCTCTTAATGTTGCTATGTATTATTTTGTTGTGATTTTCTTTCTGTGATCTCCACATATGACTTGAAATTTTTGATTACTTTGAGCATATAAATGGGAATTGAATAATTTCTTCAATGGGCAGAAGAAGTTAAAGTGAATTCTCCATCAAAGCAAGAATACCTATGTAGGTTATGTTAATATTTATGCAGGTATTATGGAGGCATTATGTTGATGATTATTATAAACACATTTTTAATCCAGAACTCCCTGCATATGAATAGATAGAGGGTTCTGTACCACTATAAACTGATGAGTTTTGTATTTCAAAGATGTGTCTTTTGCGTATTTCACTAGTGCTGTTCCGACCACAAGAAGGCTTGCTATAAATAAAGACAGGCACAAAGCTATGAAGTGGATCTCATTTGAAAGACTGCCATTCCTCAGAATCTGTGCATCAAAATATTGTAAAGCATTTTAGAGCAATACACTGACTCAGCTGCCAAAACCCCATTTTTGTAGGTAGTGCTCTAATCCACTGCCCTGCTGCACTGACCGATGATGTATCATGCTTTTTCTTGAATGTTCAGAAATCCTGCAAAATGGCACAATGACATACTGAGTTACTCTTCAGCAAGTAGCACATAGTCAGTTTTATTTGTCCTTGAAGCAACAGATTCACTGTGCCTGTGACATAGAACCATATTGTACAGGCACAGCATATTGCACAGGTATAAAACATTCTCAGCTCAGTGTGCTTCCAGCAGATTTGTGATGACATGCATTGAATCCTGAAACTCCTTGAAAGCCCTTTATTCATCACAGGTTGTATATTTTGTTGCTACTATTGTTCTTAAAATGTAAGGAATTTAAGTAATCTGAACAATTTTGTTGTTTAATGTCAAATAATATTCCTGAGGGTAATGGAGTTTAATTTTGAATCATGGTTTTACCCCTATCCCAAGGATGATTAGTTTCAATGATGCTAAATGGCTCATAAAAAAAAAAAAAAAAATTGAGCTTTATTTTGGCTGTGAAGTTTACAGCATTAAGCTGAACACATGAATGTTCACCTGAAGATACCTGGCATAAGAGAGATAGGATGCAGTGTGAAAAGTGTAATAGCCAAAGCATGGAAAACATCCAATGAACTGCTCTACTCCTGAAGCTATATACCTACATCTCAGGTTTGCAGATAGGTGTTTCTATGAAAAAACAAAAAAAAGAAGACCAAAACATCATCCACTTTTAGAAGTAAATATTGCAATTTTTGTTTAAAAACATGTCTTGCCTCCTCGCCTCCTCCACAGTAGCTCCCTGTTTTAGCCAATTACTGTTTAGGAAAAAATTCATAAACAGCTCAGGAATGGGAGTACTGATTTTTTCCCTCACAAAAAAGACAGCACTGTTTTCCAGTTTCAGGTGATGGGTTCCTTCGAATCAGTTGTCCTTCCTACTCTGTTATTTTATTGCTTTCTTCTACAAGGTTTTTAAATTTGATTATTTTACCTTATATTGTAGGGAGCAAAGAAATAAAACAGGGTGGAGATATTTTAAAATGTTTCCTTTTTCAGCTCTTCCACTTTTCACAGAGTAATTAAAAGATCCCAGGTTTAGAGAGAGGGAAAATAAATGTCACTCTATAATCTCATGGCACACGACTATAGTCCTGTGTCCAGATTAATTTTCAATGCTAATTAAGAGATTAAGAGCTTTTGAAAATACTGTTGGGTACTCCCTAATATTTTAGGCATTTACCTCCACTTTAAAATCTAACTTATGATCTCAGTTTCTCTTAAACAAGAGCTAAGATTCTGATATTACAGATTTTTGAGAAAAGGCTACATGAAAGTGTCGTAGAGTACAGTTAGGTAAGCTAGCTATGAAATAAGCATAAATTGTAACCACAGTCATGGTGATGTAAATCTACAGTAGTTCTATTGTATAATTATGTTTTTCATAAAACATAAGATTTATGATCAGTGCTGCTTCTTTTTTTTTTTTTTACTTTTATGCCTTCAGAAATAATTATTTTCTACAAATACCACAAGTTTTATATTACAGCAATATCAGATGTATAAAAGAACAATATTTTTTTCTTTTTTTTCAGACAAGATGTTCAACCTTATTTTTTACTGGTTAGATTTCTTATGGGAGCAACATATGCCAATGTGACGGTAAGAAAATTATTTGCATCTTTAACATATTAAGGGAAGAATTAAAGTGGCTTAAATTGATATCTTAGAGGAAATAGATGATAAAACTATGCATGTTCATAATTTTTAAGGGAATTACATTTTTAAATGTTGTATCGTAATGTCGACTTAATCTCTAATGTAGAGGGAATTTCAGTGTAAAAGTACATGATTTTTCATAGCACCACACATATCTTACAGTATAGATTAAAAGTTCCTTCAAACATCAAGGAAAATGTGTCATGGTGCATTGGCTGTGGAAAGAACTTTCTACTGTACAAGCACGGACTGTCAAGAAAAAAGAGTTATGGTAGGCAGAAAGAATCACAGCTGCCTAGAACATTCAAATTATCTCCTTAGCAGCAGAATGATTTCCATGGCATATCACTCTTGCTGTAGATACATTTTTCTTTCTTTTTCACTTTGTTTTTTTTTTTACTTTTTAGTTATTAATTGGAACTGGGGTTTAACTCTTTGTTGACATGAAATTTGATTCTGAAAAGACAAGAGCAAGCTATAACTGACAGAAATTGAGTGTACTGGTCTGCACAGAGACAGGGAGTGCATTAGAGTTGAACTGGACACAACCTACTATTTTTTACCATTTTCATCATATTGAAAATAGAATGGAACCTGATTTAAACCACACTGTTCCAGTTTTCCTCCAGTGAAAGTGCACTACACTTAAAGTTTGAATAATAGAGTGATGAATCAGACCTTTCAATGCTAGAAATAAAACAAGTGCAGAGGGCCAGTGACTTCTAAATTTATGAACAGCTATATACACTGAACTTGACAGTTACACCATACTGAACATGCAACAGTACACCCGTGACTTAAGAACAAGTGTAAGCATGCAGTTCTCAAAAATAACCAGAAGAATATAAGAAGGAACAGACTTATGCATTAATGCAAAAGACAATCTATAAACATGGGGAAGATTAATTACCTTCAATTTTTTTTTTTTTTAAACTAAAGTAAATGCTGCTACTGAAGTATACTGAAATGAGGAACTGAGACAGGCAAGTAAATGACATGGCTTCAATCAGACTTAGCATGTGAGTTTTACACAAATGGCCAAGCATGTGTCTCTGATCAGTAGAAAAACTATTAAGCATGGCCTGATGTTTTAAAAGTTTTGTCTAGGTCTCTTTGAGACCAGTGGAAATGAAAAATTCAAATAAGCCAGAGTTCATGGAATTCAATAATTTATTTCAGTAGTGTTCACAGAGCTACCTACAATTTAAGTTATGACTGTCAACAGATCTTGAGAGTTTAAGTGCCTGGTCTTTAGGAAGATGCCTCTATGAAAGCATGGTGATATGAAGTAATTTGAACGTATGAATGCCACCTGAACATTTCTGGCATCTCCCAGCTTTTTAGCAGGTGAGGTTTTCATAATGCTTTTACTCCTGTAATGATCATCCACTGTTCTCTAAATTTCCAGCACAGAGATCTTATAATATTAATCACATCTAATGAATACAGGCACTGGGAAGCTTAAATACGCCATGCACAAAAATGTATATGACGTAGGAAATTCAAGTGTTTCATGCACTAAAATGTATATGATAATCTCTAGCAACAAGTTTTGTGGATATGTGCTTTGACTTGCATTTATGCAGTTAATATCTGTTTTCCCTCTTTTTTCAAATCCAATTATAGCATATTGATAGGACAAAGTTTTTCTTTAAAATTCCCATAATCTTCAGTTTTTGCCCAACATTTTTCAGAAATTGTGGTCCAGTTAAATAAAAAGACAAAAGTAACATTTTGATATACAGCTGACAAATGGAACAAATACAGTGCCATTTTCATACACAGGAAAATTTCTGAGTCCCTTCTTTAAGAAGAAAAATTAGCTCAGGCTGAACAACAGAATGCAATAACTTCTAAAATGTTTGTATTAAATTTTTAAAAGAGAACAAATTTTATTATGTTCCTATCCTTTGGGGGACATGAATCCTGACTGTATCTGAAGGCTGGAATAGCCTGAAGATTGTATTTTTTTTACATTCTGTTTGAGGTTAGATGCCCAAAACAATATCCCCTTGTAGCAAGTATGATGTAGTCTGAGTCATACATCCACCTAAGGTCTCTCAGTGGTGCAGTTTCTAAAGGAAATAGGTCAGGAGGGAAGTGAGGGTAAGAACTGGTCCTAATGATTTATGTTTCAGTCACTGTTGCTGTGAAGTGTTTCAGCTGGGGAAGACAAGATACTATTTTCTGGATGTGTCAGACCAATAATTACCATTTAATACTCCTTTCCCAAAGGTGTCTTCTATGGAACAAAGGGCACTGGCTGTTGTGAGCGTTAATAATCAATATGGTTTATTCTATTCACAGCCATTTCAGTGGCTAATAAGGTTATTGCTATCGGAATTTCAGTACTGGGTTTGCCTGTGTAAGTAACATTTAGCTGCATGATTAAACAAGCCCTTTGTTTGCTTCCCTCTCTCCAGATGGGAACTTAGCTCAGTATGACCCAAAGACAATTAGGTAAGTGATATTGCTCTGCTGTTTACATCTGACCTTAGATGTCAGATATTCTGTTTGCCTACACCGAGCTCAGATAAGCCTATACACATTGTGCGTGGACCCTGAACTCTCTCAACTAGACTTCTGATTTCCCCTATGGAATAATTGAAGTCCTGTTTGGCCTGTCAAATCATTTAGTTTTGCTTCCAGACATGACTTTTCCATGCTTGTGAAGAACTGCTTGGGAAGGCAATAAGGTTCTGCTCAGAGAACATGGGAGATTCACATGAAGGTTCTGGTTAATTGAACCAAAACCTCTAATTATATCTGCAAGACCTGGATTACTGATCACTAAAGTGAAGCCAGCTGCCAGGTTTAATTCAGCAGTCTCTTATGAACCACTCACTTCATGTCTGCAGCTCCTACACATCATCTGGATAAGACACATTATCTGTGGAGTCAGGTAACCCTTGTGCAGCCTTACATCTGCTTTGCCTAAAGTCTAGATTCTCTGCCATACTCTCTGATGGACTCAGGAAAGTGAAAGAAATTGTTTCAGTGAGGCTTTGTGCTCGAGAAAATATTGTCTACAAGAATCATAAACCAAGTGCAGGTTTTCAAACAATTGAAAAGGAAACAATTTAAATCTACAGTGACAAGTTCTAAAAGTGTAACTTTCTACTCAATTTGCCAGTCCCTTAGGAACAGTAGATCTTAAAATTCTGGAAGTGCCTCAAAGCCTTTGACTTCTGTGAAAAACTTTAATCTATGAAAATCATAGATCTTCCTTCCTTAAAATGTACTTTGATCTAACCTTTTAATTTGGTCCTCCTTGTAGTTATAATACCTTCATGCATGATGTATACCATTTTCTTGTCTTTTTTCCTTTGTTTTCCTTCATACTCCTTCTCTGTGAATCCTCATTCTGTCACCAACTAAAACATAGTTCAATTATGGAATTGAGTAAAGGATGCTAGAAACCGCTACATTACAGTGTACTAATGTTCACATCCCTCTTTAATTATGTTACTGTGACATCAAATTTAACAGCAAGAAGCTCCAATATCTATGTTGAGTATGTTACTTATCTTTTATTGAACGAAAGACTACATAATAAGCAAAATGGCTATTATCTCAACAAGTGAATATTTTCTTATATGAAGGCTGATGTTAAACAATATATGATCTACAGACTTTTTTTCCATCGCAGATTATAATGCTTCCATTTCTGTAGGAGAGAAGAAAGTAAAATAAATAAAAGGTTTTTTTTGCTGATTCCATCTGGTCTGTTGAGGTTTTCTTGAGAGAAGAATCTTCAATGACTTGTTGTCAACTTCTGATTCCAGAAGAAAAAACTTCATCTTACTTCTTTCCTTAATTCATGGCAACTGAATTTTGGATAAGGAGACTATCTCCTCATGACCCATATTTAGCTAGGATAAATCTATTTTATAAGGAACATGCAAGAAATCTTACTACAGTTCTTGGATCATGATCTGTTGCAGTGCCTTTTCATTCTCAAACTAAAAAAAAAAAGTTTTCACTTTTTCATTTCAATCATATGTAAATAATTTGTTGGATTTATTCCCTTCTTCTGAGTACATTTGTTCATTAAGGTTTAACACATTGTCTGTGTTCTTCACCACAAAGCATTTACTTTGCCTCTGTTTAATCAAAAGTTGGAGGGTCCTAAGGTACCTGCTATTTATGTTGCTTTTTTCATCTCATTAACTTCCTTTTCTAATTTACACTGGTACTCAAGATATACTTTTTGTATTGCCACTGCAGCTAAGCAAATTATTCTACCCCTCATGACTGCTTTGGCAGCTTCCCACAAAACACCCAGGCTAGTTTCTTGGTTTTTATTGATATTAATTTATTCTGAAATAGTCTTCATCTGTTGCACAAATGCTGCAGCTTTAATTAGAGAGTTGTTAAATCTCCATACTTCAGATCTCCTATAATTCAGTATACCATCCAGAGACATAGACACCAGAAAATTATCAGGCAAAGCTGGATTTGAAATACCAGATGGTTACACATTACAATGTATCCTCATAAATAAATAAGAAGAATCCCAGTTTAAATGTAGTTGTAGTAAGGTATAAAATGTAGCTGATGGCCTGCTTCAGTGCTGCTGTTGGCATGAGGACAAAACCTCTGCGGTATCCTTTGTTCACTTCACTTTTAAATTGTTACTTTACTAACAAAGGTCAAATATCACATCCCTTTTTCAAAATAAAGAATAATTAAAATCTTCATCCATTACAGCCCCTGGAAACTTCTGTCATTACGTAAGAAAAGGTCAAGAAATAAACTGAAATTCCAGCTATTGGCAACAAACAGATTTGCGAATAAAACAGGGCTGCAGATCCAAGTGTAACAGGGCTGTGCTAATCCTTTGCAATATACCTTTTTGTATTAATGAGCTCTTTGAACAAAAGAAAAAACCAGATTCTTTTCTCCAATATGATTGTTTAAATCATAAATGGTGTTAAAAGCAATGGACCTGTTTTATTGTGGCTGATTTGATGAAAATAAGGTGACAATCAAACATAAGGGCAATGACTGCATAGGTAAACTTTGTCATCAAAAATCTGAGGCAGTTTTTCTGTTGAACTTGTTTTACTGTGCATTGTATGTTTTATTCTTAATTTACAATTTCTCCACAGTAGCATACTATGCAATCTTAATACAGGTTCAAATGCAAACTTAAAAAACCCCCCAAGATCACCTCATGATGTCTATTACAAAAATTATAAATAAATAAAACATAGAAAGACAAAGTGAAGTTAAGATATTTTGGAAGTGTTCTGAGACTAATGTTAGACAGAGGAGAGATACTAAAAGGTGGAAAATAATTGCAAGAAATGCATTTTTACTTCCAAAATTATTTTTAGCATGTAAATCCTATAGTTTTAAAAGATTAATTAGAATGCTACTTCAGAACAAGGATAATTAGAGAAATACACTTTTAACATCAACAATAATAAATACAAATGTCTTTATAAACTACTGAATATTCATTTCATATGTTGTGGTTTTTTTCAAATGTAGTTTGTATTTAAGCATATGCTATCTTTTTAAATACCTTGAGGCTTTCATGTAATTTTTTCATCACTTCAGTGAAGGAAAATCTCTCTGATTTTTTTTTCACAAGCCAGTTTATAACAGTGCATCCCTGAGGTGTGGCAAAATACAGTGTGAGCAAATACACTGAGAACAGTGTGAACAGAAGAGAGTGTGAACAGAGCACCATAACATTCCAGTGGAGAACTGTTATTATTGGCCAACAAGAGTAAAGCCTGAACTTCAAGTTTTCATGAGTTTGATTTCAGAAATGTAGATCTTCTGCATACAGTTTGCAATATTTCTCAATTATTGTGGTCATCCTCTCGCCTAATTTTGTTTTCCTAAAAGTGTTTCATCTAGCCTAAATTGTCAGTCTAGATGCTTTTAACATTAATAGAGGGAAAAAACATGTACCTTCTGAAGATAATTTATCCTTTACTGTGATAGGAGAGAGAGCTCCTGCATGTGGCTCTCTCTTTTGATCTATTAACTTTCTATTTAGTAGTGTGTAAGAAATTCAGACCCAAAATTAGCTGTTTGTTCACAGTTACCTAAGATCATTCAAGATAGTACATGCAATTCAGTACACCATCAGGGAGCTGAGACAATATACCCCCTGTAAGACACCAAAACCTCCAAGGATATCATGAATGGCAGCAGGCCCCTGTGTGAAAGCAGTTAAGTAGTATTCCTGATTATTAATTCAGATGGGATGTCTAATGCTTGGATGGCTTAAATTGGATGCAATGAAGTCCACCAAAGAAGAAAACAAATAAACCTATTTGTTTATATACTATATAAACTATATAACCTACATGCTTTAAAGAAAATGTAGACTGTAAACTAAGTTAATCTGAATTTTAACAGTCAGTTGTCATATTTGTTTTCACAATGATCTGCTATTTTATCAGTCCTCAGAAATTCAGGACCTGAACTTGCCATCCATCATATACAGGTGCATGAAATCTGTTGTGCATAACCATGACCTAGTCTGTAAGTGGGAATTTGTATATATTTGTATTCTTAAATGTCCCTACGACTTGTGCTATAAATGCTCAAAACAGCAGTTTTAGGTACTTCTCACCTTCACCTCTTCTCCATATAAATGTGATTCTAAGACTACCAAATATTTCACTACGGAGTCTAACTTTTAAGATATAATTTGTCCTGGATATTCTTTTGCATAGAAATTCTCTGGTTTGTAATCTATCAGTTTGATAACATTCATTCCCTCTTATCTTAATAGTGTTTTGAGTTTCACAACTTCAGGAGTGAAGGATGACCTTAATCTGAAAAAGTTTATTTCTTGAGTAGCTTTTTGTACTCTGGGGTGTACTCTTTTGAAAGGGAGTGAACCACTGACCAGAGAAGGCAAGCTTAAATTAGTGCATATCCTCAGGGCAAACCTCCTGTTCTCAGCACTTGCCTGAAGCCAACACAGTTCTCCTGTTTTACTTAGTGGTGCAAACTAACCCGATTTCCGTCCTCATGTATCTAAATGGCATCTAGGCAAAGACACTTCCCCGAACTTAGGGCTTAAACTTTAGCTAGTATACACGAGTCTGTATATGTCACTGTGTGACCAGAATGATTTTGGCTTGAAGCTAACATAATTAGTTGATATCAACAAACATTGACAATATTACCTTTTATGTTTTAACAATAAACTATTAGCAATTATTTACATTTACACATATACCTCAAAATAGAATACTGAGAAATGCGATTTTGCTGCTGTGTCATTGGTTTCTTCAGAAGAACTTCCAGTGTCACAAGATATTCTGGAGCATTTTTCTTCTATATCTAAAGGGGAAAAATTTGAACTAACTGTCAACCACTACCTAAAGGTTTAGGGATTTTTTTCAAGTCTGATAAGTCAACTAGTACCTGTCCATTTTCACATTACCTTTCATCAAAGGCTAGTTAGTTGGGATATCTGCATGTCTTTGAGAATACCTCAGTGAATATACAAAGATTACAGTCAAATCATTTAGAGCACCAGCTGACAGGCAAGTAGAATACCTTAAAGCATCTAAGATTAGCATGGTACATAAAAGGGACTAAATAGAACTTGATAAGGTAAATGTATTCTAGCACAAAACACAGCTGTCTTATGCCAGGGACAGGTGAGTAGCTCTCTTAGGCTACGTAATCTGTGTTGACTCAACTTCATTAGAAACATAAGATGCCTGAACAGAATCTGTAAGTAAAATAGGCATTTGCACTTTTAAAACTTCATTTAGATATCAGTAATCTTGAGTTAAATGCCAACCTTCCTGTCTCAACAGGAAAGATCTTAGGAGAAATATTAGAAGTTCCTCCATGGAAAGATTTAATTTCTGAAATTCTCTGTTATGTGAGCCTGATGAGGACACCAAGTAGCATGAAATTTAAGAAATTAAGTATTAAATATTAAACTATTCAAAATTTTTGCTCCCTCTCTGAAAATCCATTGCTCTCTAATGTTTAAAAAAGAAAATAGTAATGTCTGTAGAAGAAATTTCAAGGACTTCTCATGTTTTATTTTTTTTTCATGCTATGAAGTATAGCAAAAATGCAAAATCCTGAAAAAAATTGAAATGTCTACTCAGGGATGAAATAGGTCTAACAACAGTGCTCTTTATTTATTAATCTGAAGAGTGAAAATCTAATATATTTATTGTGGCGTTTTCATTTACTAAAAGCGCAAGGATAGAAGAAGAGAGTACAGATGGAAGATGCAAGCAAACACAAAACTATTCATTTTCTCTCTATCTAACTAATTTCTCCAATCTTAATTAATTTAGGAATTATTCTGTAAATAGATTAGGCATGTACTACTTGAACAGTTGACCAAATATGTCTCATCACAAGAAAAATATCAGAATTACACATGTAGACATAAAGTTGACACAGTATCTGCTGCAGTCATAAAACTCCAGAACAAAATACTTTTCTTTTTCTTTCTTTTTTCTTTTTTTTTTTTTTCTTTTACTTCCACAGAAGTGAACAGCAAACAGCAATCAAAAAATCTCTTGGGAGGATGAAGAATCCCAAATGTGCATTGCACAGAAAAGCAGTATCCCACTCTCTTCCTGGAGTTCAGCACTGTCAGCCAAAGTTACATGTTTGAGAGGAAATTCAATTCTGGGAAGTATTCCAGATTCATTTATGAGAAAGTGAATCTCTCTATGACCAACATATGCTAAACAACCTATTGTGCACGGGATAAGGGCTATTCTTTCTTTTCATACATCCTTTTATTAACTCAAATGAATAAATGCACATTATACACAGAGCAAATACCACTAAAATAGCACACAGAATCACCATAGAACACTTTGGTTTGGAAGAAACCTTAAAAACCATCCAGTTTCAACCCCCCTGCCATGTGTCTTCCACTAGAACAGGTTGTTGAAGGCCCCATTTAACCTGGCCTTGAACATTTCCAGGGATGGAGAATCCACAGCTTCTCTGGGCAACCTATACCAGTGTCTCACCACTCTAAGAGTAAAATTATTTTCCTGACATCTGATCTAAATCTACCCTCTTTCAGTTTGAAGCCATTCCTCCTTGTCCTGTCACTATGTGCCCTTGTGAATAGTCCCTCTCCAGCTCTCTTCAGGTACATGATGGTTGTCCCAGAGCCTTCTCTTCTCCAGGCTGAAAAACACAAACTCTCTCAGCTTGTCTTCATAGACCAGTGCTTCAGTCATCTGATCATCTTTGTGGCCTCCTTTGAACACATTTCAAGAGATCCAATCCTTCTTATGCTGGCTTTCTGGGCTGTGAGTTCACATTGTTGTTTTTTCAAGAAACATTTGAGTTTCTTGTCAAGGACAACAAGTTGTCCTCTTCTGGGCTGCTGTCAATCCATTCTATGGCTAGCCTGTACTTATGCTTGGGATTGCCTTGACTCATGTGCAGGACCTTGCACTTGGCCTTGTTGAACTTTATGAGGTTCACAAAGATTACAGCATTGAACTTCCTCTCTGAATACAATAGCTGGTAAGTGACTCAAATTTAGAGCAGGGTTGTTTGTGGTTTTTTGCTTGTTTTTCCCTCAGTGCCAGTCACAGTGCACTCTTTTCTTACCAATATATTAAAGGATTTTCCCTGACACTACCAAACCTTTTATCACAGGCAAATAATAAAGAAGTAACTTGATTGACTGAAATGAGCAGCCCATATTTGATCTAATGACAGAAGGTTCAGTCTGCTCATATGCTCAATTGCACCCATAAATTATGCACTAAAACCGAGCCACTTGAACGGTCACAGTGACTATCACAGCCTCCTTACTTGTCTTGCACCTAATTTCCAGGAACTTGATCATATTTTTTTACTCTGTTCAGTGTACCACCTCAACAATAAAGACCACATATTCTCATCCAGTTTTATTCTTCCAATTCTTGCCTATTTTTGACAATATATTCTAATTCAATTCACACTATGCACTTCAACACCAAATTACTTATCTATTAAAAGCACTGAAAATATTTATTAAGATTCTTCAACTTTGTTTCTGGTAGAGAAAAGGCGATGACTTCACAGCTATTCTGATGATTATAGGTATGTGAATTGTCTTTGTTTCCTTGTAATTAAAAGTCAAAGTCACAGGCCTCTATTTCAAAATTTATGAATTTCATGCCATCATTCCAGCTATTTTTCTTACAAATTTAGCTATTACCTCTCTCTGTGTCAGAGACAGTCTTTTCTGAGACACAGTCTTTGCAGTACTATAAAAACCAGTAAAACTGTAGCAAACCATTGATTCAGCTGCTTTCTTCCCTGAAACCCACTAAAATCCTCTTAAGGGTTTTATGCTGCTGAAAATCACTATAATACCCACCTGCCTTCCCTTTTATTGTCTAGGAAAAGGGAATTTTTAATGACTCTTTAGATTTTTTTAGGTGTGATGAACATAAATCCATTTCACCTTCACTTTTAAATTGGTGAAGAGATAATCAGTCTATGTTCAAGCTATCCATTTTATTTCTCTTCATTCTAGGTTTGAAAGTAAAATCTAGAAATGTAATTAAATAAGTCTAGATAAAGAAAATAGTCATGATATTAATTCATCAGTTTTAAGAACAGCAAATGTAAATTTCTTGTGTGTTATTTCACATGGTATGAAAAAGATATCATGAGTATTGTCTCCTTTCCAGAGCAGTTCAAAAGCAAAGAAAAGCAACACAGCAAGAGTTAGGCAAAGGTAAGATTACTCATGTGATTTTACTTATCAAAATGTCAAGCATAACCTGAAAACTTCCTGTCAGCCATCCCAAAATGTCATAAAAAGAGAAGTTTGCAAGGCAATGTGGAACCTTTCCCTTTAGACAGAGGTGTGATTTGAGTTCAAGCCTGTGAGCAAAGAAACAGTATTTTAACACAAACTTTCAGCCCAGATACCCTTTGTGGTAGAAAGAATCCTTAATCCTCTGCAGCATTTCCTTCAGAGCAATATGAAAAGAATATCTAGCTGAAAATGCTGTTACACAGATCACTTATTTTATGGGACAAAATAATTGTAGGTCTAAGCAAGAAAAATTCCACTAATGTGACAATAACAGCACTTGCTTACCACAGCAATGAATTTAACATTGTACGGACAAGTTCCTCAGATAAGTAAATAAATAAGTGTTAAGTTTCATTAGTTTATCCCTCTGTGATACATTCAGACAAATGCCATCCAAAACACTGACTCTACTTGCAATGAATATACAAGATACAGATCAAAGAAATCAAAATTTTTACTTTGAAAAACCTTGCTGTCATTATTTTCCCAGTTTCTAAATTGCTTACAAAAATAAATCAGGATTCCTTGGAATTGATTGTCTTGAATTATTCTATAATAATTCTTATTCTCTTGGTTTAGTATGATGACTTTATTTCTTGTATCATCAAGTATGATGATGATGATACTGAGTCATTTTTTTTGAGTTCATTACTCTTTCATGATATTGTTTCTATTACTTGACTGGTTAAATGAAACATTAGGAAAATAAAAATATTAAAGTGTGCTTATGCATTGATAAATGAACTAGACAGAGGTATTATTGGCTATCAAGCTCATCTGCTTACCTTAAATATTTGGAAATTGCCCTAAGTCATGCTAGACATTTTTGTCATCTTGTTTACACAGTGAAGAGAAATAGCAACATTAACAGGCAACTCTTCTGACATGCCTTAAGGTCTGCAGTCTTAAGGTTGTAGAATCCTTTTGGTTGAAAAGACTTTAAAGATCATCTAGCACAACTACTAACCCAGCACTGCCAAATCCACCACTAAAATATGTCCCTAAGTGCCAAATCTCCATGTCTTTTAAATACCTCCAATGACAGTGACTCAACCACTTTTCTGGTCAGCCTGTTTCACTGCTTGACAATTCTTTTGATGATGAAACCTGAACCTCCCCTGGTGCAACTTGAGGCAATTTCCTCTTGTCCTACTGCTTATTACCTGGGAGGAGAGACTGACTGCCACCTCACTACCATCTCCTTTCAAGCAGTTGTAGAGAGTGATAAGGTTTCCCCTGAGCATTCTTTTCTCCAGGCTGAACGACCCCAGTGCTCTCAGCCTGTCCACATAAGATTTGATCATCTCAGATGAACTGTCCTCTAGAAGTCCTCTTCACTGACTAATTGAATCTGCAACATATATAAACATGCCTGTTTAATCCCATTTGCACATTGAGCATCCTCTGCTCCAGTTGCTAGTCTAGAAAAAAACAGGTGTTTATAGGTTACATACCTTGTCTGCAAAAGCTAAGAGAAGATAGCAGTATGACACCTATTTTTTGGCTTGGTCTGATTAATTCTCTTGCAGGCATTATGCTCAAAGTTGAAGTTGATGATTTGAAGAGACATATCATATTTTATCGAAATATATATACATCCTAAAGTGGTATAAAAACCAAAGTCAAGTTCAGAAGTCACTCAAATGCCTAAAAAAATTCTGAAATAAAATTTTAATATAGAAGTAGTCCAGTTTTCGGTGAAATATGATTTTTCATGAGATTTATTGATAAGAAGCTGCATTCTGATATGCGCTATGCAGTGCAAACACTAATCTAACATATCTTTGTCTTTTTGCTTCATTTCTGAAAATCATAAAATCCTAGTCCCTGAAGATTAAAAGCTCAATTATAAATGTTTGTCCTACACTGAAGAATACATACTTCTTTACAATCTGTGCAAGATTCTAGACTGAGAATAGCACACAGTAATAAGTTAGGTTTGTATGAAACAAACACCGTAGCTCTTTTAAAGTTTATTATCTGCTTCACAGAACTTTGGAAATAATTCAAGAAATAAATTTCTCTGTTTAGAAAAGCAGGAACCTGTAATAACCACCAAGACTTTAATATGAAAAAGAATGTAAATCTAAATGAATAGTATTTTGGAAAAATGCTGTATTTTTTTTGTATTCCACATTTCTCTCTGAATGTAGAACATACTCATACGTCCTTTGTTCCTCTGTGCTTAATGTATTCCTGGCAGTGGATTGTTGCAATAAATTCTGCCTCCCTCAGGTGCTGCTGTTCCATAAAGAAGTGAAAAAAGACATTAGCCTCTTTCATTCTTCAGACAAGAGAATAAAACTGACCACTGGAAGTGTATTTAGAAGGTAGCCATCAGCTTACTTTCTCATTTTATGAACAGTATCTCAGTGGATACTAAAGGTTTTAATGCTGCATGAAATATACAGGAAGAATTAGCATCTAAAAGATCCTGAATTCTATTTTTTATTTCTGATTTTTCTAATTGCCTTATAACAATTTCAATTATACAGGAGTATTTGAGGGGAAGTCAACCCATGTGTTATTTAAGCCCTGTCCTTTTACTGATAAGCAATGGAAGACTGTAGGTTGTTATTTCTTTGACAACACTGGACTGAAGTCGTGATGGTGACTAGCTGACAGTGCAGCAGGGACATTTATAATCAGATGCATAAAGCCTTGAGGGATGGCTTGGGCACTCAAGCCCCTCCAATATTTACATTTGGTATTAAACACTTCAAGTGAAGATAATGATTTTGGCTCATTGCCCTTTCCCAATATTTTGAACCAGTCATGCACCCATGGCCATAATAAAAGCAAAATTAACTCCGCTGCAAAGAGAGAGGAACAGTTGCTAGTTGAAAAAAGGTAATGTCACATCTAAAACAGCTATTTTGACACTATATTTTAATGAACATTTTAATATTTTTGGATTCATCTTCTACACAGGAGATTGATAAATTAATGTAGTCTTTCTGATCTTCCAATAACTCTGCTTAAAGTTGACAGAAGACCCTCACTAAAAAAGAAAGTCAAGTTACGCAGTAAGGGTAATAGTAATCACAATTCCATATTTTGATATTTTCTAAATTAGCTACTAATGAATAAAAGTGCCATGACTTAGAGTAAAGCAGATTTAATGACCGAGATTGTGATATGGTATTTTAAAAATAATGAGAAACCAGTCAGTCATTGGGTTTTTTCCCCAGTATCAACTTATGAGAACCATGGTACAGATAATCCACCTTATGAAAGCTATTAAACAAACTGCTTATCTAAACCTGTAAAAAGTTTTATTCACTAAATAAAGAATTAAGAAATATTCGTCTAAAAGCAGAAATGTGTTTGACAACTACTTCAAATGTTTTCAGACTGAACTTGAGATGAAACTGTCACGAGACTAGCATTGGCAAAGTAATGATGTCTTCTGTAACAGAATTTTAATTAAACAGAATATGATGAGGAGAGGAATTTTTTAGCTTCTAAGTGAGAAGCTGAGTTTCACTAACACTTTTTCCCTTCATAGAGAGAGCTATCAACTCCTTTTGTGGAGCTATCGTCTGGTTAACTGCAGAGATTGGAAAACAAGGTAGAGTTCCAGGAAATGATGAATCGTTAACCTTTGAAATAAAAGAAATAATTGCATACTTTGTATTCCTCTCTGGAAATGTATATCATTATGTCTTGAAAAACAGCCTGCAAAACCAAATTCTATAGTTCTGATTTCCAGAATTATGGTCTTTGTGACAAAATGTACCTTCCAGTGGTTAAAAAAAAATAAATGAGTAAATAAAATTCTCAGAAAACAGAGAAGCTGAGGGATTACTGGACCAAAACTGAGGCAAAGACAAGCTTTTTTGTAGTTTATAAATAGTTATTGAATAAAACTGTGACTGATATAAAAAGTTTCATATTTGGTTGATTTATTTTTTAAAGGATGTATAATTTGGATGGTGTGTGGAACCGTAAAATTCAGAATATCAGCTTCTAATTATTAAGTGTTAAAGCACAGGGTTAGACACTGTACAGTAGGGGAATTTGCATTTCTTTTGAAACAGTGAGGACAGGTCAGTATCAGTGATAAAATATTGAAGCAGATAGGTTTCAGATGTCATTTTATGTAGCAGCTCATACATTCCTTAAAGCTCACATATAGAACCAATAACTGTTCCTTTTTCTGCTTTAATTAGACCTGAAAATATGACTGGAACTTTTAAATGGCAAAGCCCTGTCAGAGTTGTAAAGGCTTGAATTCTACCCACCCAGTTGATGGAACTGAACAAATAACCCCTCTGAAATTACACTTTAGAATAAACACTAAATCCCAAGTCTACCAACACAAGTTCTGTAGGTTAAACATTAAGATTAATTCCTGCATTCCTCAGACTGAAGTAAAAGAGGCAGAAGGAGATGGAACAGTTAATTTGTAACTGAATATGAAGAGACCCCAACACAGAGACAATTCCATCATCTAAGAAAAAGAAGAACTGCTGTTCCAAGTCACTAGCCCACCACCATAACTTTGTCCTGTGATGGCTTTACCAGCTCTAGGTAAAAACAAGAAAACAAACCCCCAGATTTAATTACAGAAAGAAAATTTTTGAAAGATCAATTAAATAAAATTCTAATTGAAATTTTTGAATTCCAAATCAATTGAGAGCTGGTTTAAAGCCAAAGTCTGATTTCTATATTGTTTTGAGAGCAACACAATTTAGTTTTGACCAATGTCAAAGCAATAGGATTATTAAATCCATTAGGATTTTAGAAGAGTATTGCTAAACTGTACAGAACTAAATATTATCCTTTCTGGTTGGAATGGAAATACCACCATGTTTAAAACAGAAACAAAGCTGTCTTCACTACAGGCCTCTGGAGAGTGCTTAGTTTGATTTTTGTTAAATATTTATCTTATGATAAAAGTATTCTAGCTCTAGATGTTTCATTTTTATCTCCATTAACTAAAAAGAGAAGAAAGGTAATGACGATAGTCACAGATGTCTAAGTTTCTGAAGTTTAGAGTTAAATGAGTTGAATCCTATCCAAGATGTCCATTTTAGGTTGGACTCATTAGTGATTCATAGATACCCACAGTGTAGACATCTGTGTGCAAGCTAGCTGACTAGCTGCCTGTGTAAAACATTACCTATAAACTTGGGCAGAAGGAAACTACTCTCTTTGTAGCCTATATAGTCTACAAAATTCAATTTTGTACAGTTACTTGTTAGCTGCATAGAACAAGGAACAAAGAAAAAAACATATGTTTATCATATCTCAAACTAAAATTAAGACTATTTTTGCAAGAATCTTCTGTTACTCTTATCAGCAGTAACAATAAAACTTCATATAGTGGTAGCTTGCAGTGGGAAAAATCCCTTCTGTCTGTTGTTTTAATCTTTGAATTTCTGAGTGCATGTTTAAAATAATTTTCAACTGTCAAGATGCTAAAAGATCTGACTGAGCAAAACTAAAATGAAGAACTTTGTGCCTGAAATTATTTTGTTGCTTTCTTTTTGACATTTGTAGAAAATTCTAGACAGGGTCAATCATTTTGAAATATGAAGAAGACCAAAGAATTCAATTGAATCAGCTGATTTGCTGAAGTTTTGTTTAGCATATATAAAAGAAATAATAAAAATTGAGCCACAACAGGAACCAAGGTACTCAGAAAATAGATATATCCAATAACAAGCTTCATTCCTGTAGATTTAAATTCACTTTCACAAGGTAAGCAATGTCAAATATATTGGATGGATCCTCTAGAACTGACTGTGCAACCTAATTTTCCATTAATTTCATAAAATATCAGTTAAGACAGGTTACCACAGAAATTACGAGGGAAAAAATTCAAGTGAGTTACTTAATCATATTTATAAATGGCCCTGTCATATAATAGTTCAGTTTGGCCTTGGTTTCATTGCATTTAAAAAGAGACATCACAATAAACCTTAGATTCACTAGACTTTTCAAAAACCCTCTACTGTATTTTGTTTCTTTATATTGCATACATTTCCTTATAAGAACTTTTCTTACAAGTCTGCATGAGCCTCTACCGTTTCAAATCCCCCATATCAAGTTTATGGGAAGATACACATATATTTGCATGCACACATTTCTGTATGTTTGCATTCACCCACTTCAGTCTGCCAACCATAAAATAATCAACTTGGCCCTTGGTTCTCCAAGAGGAATATCATGCTCTTCAAGGTTCAAAGCTTTTCAAATCTTTGGATCAGCCTCTCCAGAACAAGTCTCCTCATCCGTTCCTTTATGCATAGTAAAAATTTTCTTAGAGCTGTGCTTTCCTCCTGAATTAAATAAAGTGATAGAGGTGTTCAATGTACCACAGAAACACATAATTTCAAATTTTATCATTTCTGAGATGGATTAAAGTGATGAAGTTTTACCTATCATGAAACATACCCTCTGCAAACTGAGATTAATTTAAACTCATCATGTATTTCTGCTTTCCTTTTTATTTATGTTGTGAAAGGAACAGCTGATGAATACTTTCTGACTTTTATTTGTCATTAGTATTGAAAAAGCAAAGTATTGTGGAGAACAAATGATACACCCTAGTTGATCAGCTGTCATTACATTGTGAACCTCTATCCAGAATTCTGATTTTTGTTTAGTAATTAATTAATATAGGAAATAGGCCTTGTGTCCTTCCCAGAATATAATGAATAACAGAGGTTTTTTGGGGCCAGTGATGAGCCTGTCTTTCCCCTGTCCAGACCATGACCTTGGACAATTTGTGTACCACTATATTACTGAGCATTTAAAACGAACAAACAGAATAAGTAAATGCAAATATAAAAGCATTTGGAAGCAAACAAAGGAAACAAATCAGCATTGTTTAGCTGTGTTAACAAGATGGTATTTTTTTAAGGTTAATTTGATATTTCAACAGGAGGCTTAAGTTGAAACATAGACACATACTGTAGTTGGTAAAGTTCAAGCCAGGATGGTGCTCTGAAATAAACAAGGATATTGGAAATATCCCACCTTCTGTAGCATATTGCAGCAACAGCTGAAAGGTTCTTCATGCTGATTTTGGACTGCTGAGGACAAGTGGCTGGAACAGGAAGCCAATGTCTCTCTTCTGTTCATGCCTCTCTTCAGTGTCTGGCAAAAGGGAAAGCAAAATCCTTCCAGAAGAGTTTGAAGGGAGTAGATTTCAGCTTCCACAAGATCTTTGTTGAGAGTGTTTTATTTCTACATATAGAGGCAAAAAAAAAAAAAAAGGTGTCTGATTCATTCACATTTTATAGGTGTGATGTATTACTCAACTCATTAAAACTTATATTCTATATGGGTTAGGCCTAAAAATAGTTTCTAAGATTATTAGTCACACCTAGTTCAAGAGAAAAAAAAAACTGACCAAAACCAATGTTCAAAACAATATACACACAGAGGTGGAAGGCAGGGAGAAGACTTCCCTGCTTTTCTTACCGTGCAATAAATGTGCCATCATTCACTCTCCTTCTGGAATTTCTACCACATATGTTCCAATTTCTGTCTCTTGAGAAGAGTCTTTATTAATTTACTTGTCCTATTTTTATTTGAAGACAAGCCAGGCTAGAAGACAAATAGAACCATGCAGAACAACCAGGAAGATACTGTTGTGTTATTGGTTATTTCAACAATGATATCAGTACTGATTCTGTTTTAACTTGTGTAAACATCTCTGAAAAAACCCAAAAGGGGTTTTCCAAATTTAGAATGCAAGGATTTTTTTTATATTTTTATATTTTTTATTGTCATTTCCAGGGATTTTTGACACTACACAGAAAGAAGTTCATGACTTCCTAAATCATTCAATTGGCTGCATTTGCATTTGTCCTTGAATAATAACTTTAATTTATTCTTACTTGGACAAATATGATAATCACCATGAGGAATATTGTTACAGCTGCTGGTGTGCAAAACTGCTCACTTTAGACTTGTAGAAATCCTTGTTTATCACCGGCATGATAAAGATGAAAAGAAAATAGATAAATGTCTTACAATGTGCTGTGAAAAATATTTTTATTAAATTGTTTTATGAAAATTATCACTTTCATCTCTTCTATGTTTAAACTTAAAATTTTTAATATATAATTCATAATAATTTTTTTGAAACTTGTTTTCAAACTTTACTAGCAGCAATATATGAGATAAACTCCCTTTTTATATGTGGCCTTCTCAGGACTACACATCACAAAGAAATGCTCAGTCATAGCCAATAACAAAAAACTGGTAGCTGTTCATTGCAGCTACCTACAGAGTCAACTAGAGTAATACTGGCTGCCATCTTTTTCTTTCTTTTTCTTTTTCTTTTTCTTTTTCTTTTTCTTTTTCTTTTTCTTTTTCTTTTTCTTTTTCTTTTTCTTTTTCTTTTTCTTTTTCTTATCTTTTTCCTTTTTCTTTGTTTCCCTTTTTCTTTGTTTCCTTTTTGTTTTCCTTTTTCCTTTTTCTTTGTTCTTTTTTTTGCTTTTACCTAGGCTAAAAGGGTTTTTCTTAGAAGAGGAAAAAATGAGTCTCATGGTTCAGCTGTGAGATCTAAGGACTAAATATCTGTCTAAGCACATGAGAGAACACACACAGCTCTCTTTCAGTTTGCTCAATTGCCTGCTGTGTCAGTGGCTTAAAGTTAAGGAAAAAAGGAAATGTACCGAAACAAGATAATGTTAGCCTACAAAGGCAAAGAGTTTCGTTCTCACTGAAGTACTGAAAGGAGCAACCTGTAAAAAGTCATAAATACAGACTCAAACAGTTGCAGTCACTCCAGATCTCCAGTGAAGCAACACTCCTATTATCATAGCAGGATCATTGCACAAAACTGTGGGTTTACTTTTCTCTAATATTTCTTAAGAGCAGAAAATAGTTTTCTTATCATTCCCATTATTCTAAAGACGACCACCTTTGATTATATGCTTTTATTTCTGAACACGAGCAAGCAGACCAGTTCTTTTGATTCAGCTGGTGCTCTTTCAGAAAGCAGCAGTAGGAAGACAGTAAGAATGTTATTTAAGATATTAAAACAGTATCTAGTTATAATATGAGAGGAACCAAGCAATAGTGTCAGTCACTTCACAATATGGGAAAAGTGTTAGCATACCATCAGCTTGTTCCATTACTTTCTTTTGAGCTATTACCCACTTGTAAACATAAGTTCATTATCATATAAGACATTAAGTAACCCAAACAATCCAGTTATTCTCAGTCATATTGCACAAATTCTAGATGATCTATTTACTCATATGTCTCCTACTTTCCATGCTGTGGCAAGTACTTTGAACTGTATCTCCAGCAAGTCGTCATGGTATGGACTCTTTATCATCATGTTTTACACCTTTGTTTGCAACTCTACCTGCAGCTGAAGTAGCAAAGGTGGTACTTTAGTTTTCAAACTCAAAATTATATCTTTGCAAATATAATAATATCCCAGTTATATGTCATAAAATCTCATGACTATTTTTTCAACATAGCTTTGTGCAAAGGATATACTTGCTACTGTAACACTGTTGAATTAGAAATATGATTCAATAGTACTAAGACTACAAGTAGACACTTGTATTGAGATTACAAGTAGAATTTAACTGAAGGATGAGCAAAGCAACTGTGCCAACCTTGTTCTCCTGGTATGAATGGCAGACACTTCTATATTTACCTCGAACTGCAGAGATGACCGTCAAGCTGGCAAGCTGGCAATGCCTCTGAACCTCCTGTTGAGCAGGACATAAATGACTAAGAAAATGACAGTGCTTAAGAGAAATACGTGTGAGTCTTCCACTGGTCAGGGTGAATTCACAAATCATTTTCCCATGTGATCTATGAATGATGAAATCAAACCTTAGTAGTGTAAGAGGTAGAAATTTTGTTGAATAGCCAAGGAATATTTATCCTCTTCCACTAAATATGCATATTGACTTGATCTTCTTCTATTACATAGGGCTTTTTACTAGTCGTAAATCAGCCTTTCATTACACTTAGTGAGAAGGACAGGTACACTAGAATATTCAATATTCTGTGATTTTCCCTAGTAGATTTCCTGAAACTAATTAAAGGATGAATTTATATCTTCAAGCTATAAAGCCTAAAACATTCACGTGCCACACCTTGCCTTGTCTGCTCAAAAATTAAGACATGTTGTAAGAGGGACAGATGGTGGGAAATGAGGAAGAATGCACATATGTGTATGCAATGCATGTACAGCAGGGGAAAAAAAAAAAAAAAAAAGCAACCCAGAAGCTTTGAATTACCACCTGATCAGGTTTCAGCTCTGAAATATGAACTTTTTCATTAGGGTCATGACTGAGTTTCACCTGAAATCTAATCAAAATAAATTCCTTCATCCCAAGTAAACAGCAAGCTTGCATTATGGATGCATATTATCAGCACATTTAACAATTTTTAGTAGAAATCAGCAATACGCTAGGAGTGGAAAATTCCCAATTTTCCCAATGAAATTGGGCCTTTTCCCAATTTCAAAGATAAGTTCAATAAATTAGAGTTGTTAAGTATAGAACAGTTGGAAAAACAAAGTAACAGATAACTACCAAGCTAATTGTGAAAAAAATTCTGTTCCTACATTAATAATATCAGAGTTTTGCATAGAAAAAGTTTATTTGCTTGTTTGTGGAATTTTTGTTTTAGTTTGATTTTCTGTTGATGTTTTTGTTTGTTTTTTTTTTTTTTAAGTGGTTTTCTTTTGCTTTTTTTCTTGTTTTCTGGCCTAAATTTTTTGTGGCAAGAATAAGGAACAGAAACTTGCCCAAATTTCCCAAAATACTGTCAATGTGTCACATCAGGGAAGATATGGGGAAAATCCCAATGAAGTCATGAAGTCAGCTACTAAAGAAACAGAAACAGTTGCAAGGAAGACAGATTACAAAAATCGCCAAAATATAAGACTCTGTGTGTTGTATCAATAGTGACAAGTGGAAAACAAGAACTACAACATGCATGCAAGGAAGGTAACTGTGACAGGAGGGATAAAGTTTTATACACCTTCTTGGAATCAGGAAGTGCACTGCTTTCAATGAAGCCTGCTGGGATGGCTTTCTCAGCTAGAGAAATTAAATTTTTTGGAGCCAAAGTGAAAACAAGCAGGAAAATTTGACATGGCCAGTATGGTCATGGCTAAAAGAAGTTTATGCACTGCAAAGGAAAAGGTGAAAGACTGTTCCAATCAAACAGCAAAGAACATGAACCACATTTTCATAGGCTGTATTTCAATGCCTCATAACTTTGCTACAATGGGAGCCTTTTCTCACCCAGAAAAGCATATCAAAACAATCATTTTAGTATCAATTTAACTCTCTTACATTTACTTGGAAAATGTCTTCTGAAGATTTGGAATTTTCTGAGAAAAGATGCATTTTGAAAAAAATCCACACCCAGCTCTACATTTCTAGTACCTCTATTACTTTCTGTAGATATATAATGCCAATTATTTTTCATTCTCAGCTAGAGCTTTTTCTCCCCCAAAATAATTGTTTTATATCCACAGTTACAATCTGTCAACAAACTTGATAATAAAATAAAAAGAATAAAAATAATGCTTAGCTCAATTTTCTATATTATTCTAGCAGTATCCTTTGTAGAGGAAAGGGCAAATGTGATATGCATGCCCTCACACAGATGTGTATATAAGAACACAGGAAAAATATTACTATGTGTTTTCCATGTTGATGATAATGGTGATGATGGTTATTAACAACAACAACAACAACAATAATAATAATAATAATAATAATAATAATAATAATATCCAAATGTCTTTGAATCAAGCATGTTGAGTTACTTTCCTCTTCCCTTGCACTTGATTCTCTTTTGTGTTTTTATTTCTTCAGCATGAATTTGCAAAATTCCTTTAAAATGACAGTAACTACAAATACAATCTGAACTACCTGCTCCTTAGGTCCATGATTGAACCTTTGCTTAATTTCCTGGTCACTGATGGAGTTGTGGCTCTATGTCCAGGGAGAAATCTAGGGGGAGGGGGAAAGATACTATTCATATTCTTCTGCAGAATTTGTGAGTTTTCACCTCTGGCATTCAGGTTAGAATGCCTCTTCTGATTACAAGTCTGCAGCAAGACTCCTGAGGACGTGACTGTACATTTCAAAGCAGAGAAAATGAACGTTATTTCAAATTACTTCTCCACTTTCTGAGTTAAATATATGCTAGAATACTGAAGAAATCTGAACTAAACACCTTTTCATTTTAACACTAATTGGATACGCCCAAGTAGCACAGGGAATATAAAATATCATTAAAACAAACAAATAAACAATGATTATAAAAGTGCTTTCATGATTATAAAAGTGCTTTTTTAAAACTTCTAAGAATGCAATTTCCTCATTTTTATTAGGACAGATTTTTTATTAGCAGGGAATTTAAAGCAATTTCTCTTTCACTGGATACTGAAGGCCTTAACAATCTGGAATGACTTTTCTCTTTGCAATTCTCCTTAGGAAAACCTGTTTCTGATGTACTTTGCTGCTATTTCTCCTAGTATGAGTCCCAAAATATGGCCATCCTGGAATCTACATTCCAAAGAAGGGTTACATTCTAGTCCGTACTATTAAAAATAATTTATTAGCCTCAGGAAGAGGTAGTCATCATCTTTTCTATAGTGTTCATAGACCCAGAGAAATCCCAGTCTGACTTTAAAAAGCTTTTTCAGGTGATAGTGCATCTTTCTTCATGCAAATAAATGAAATATAACCCAGTTCTGAAGAAATACATATTTCCTCCATGTAGTCCATCTCCAAATTCCTTTTTCCCTTATCATAAGAATATTTTCAGTACAGAGTTTTAAAGAAAAATAATATTTTTATCACTGGTCACTTTAAAAATAAACACAAAATAAAAATAAAATAAAAGGAAAAATCTGCTTAATGTCACATCTGACTGATAAATATATCACTTTGTTGCTACTTGAGGTTACTGCAGAGGAGCACGTGAAGAAGGCTTGGCTCATGCTGGCTTTAAGGCTGAGCATAAACCCCATTTTAACTTTCTTTGCATGATACATTATAGAGTGTGGGGGGAGTCTGTTTTATTTTAATAATTTTTCATTTTTAAAGTATTACATTTTTCACTTCTTTGCTAGAATTTAAAATGAAAATCTAAATAATACTCCCCCAAGTAGCTGTTAAATGCAATATCAAGGGATTTCTTGAAATGTTTAGAAATGCTGTGTTTACCAGCCTTAATTAACATATATTTCTTCAGTTTACTTCACTTTTTAAATTTTGACCTCCAACAATTAGGAATATAAAACCAAGCATTTTCCCAAAAGCTATTCAACATTAGTCAGGTTCCTGTAAGAAATGTGCAGTTTGGCTTCATTCACTTTTCACATATGAACCTTTCCCAACTGGAGCGACTCTATCTTACCTGGAAAAATGCAGAAACTCTAAGGCTGGTGCAAAGTTTCTCACTCAGGCATGCATGAGATTTAGTCTTTCAGCTATCTAGTGGTTCAACAGACCACTCTACAATACCCAAAGAGAATTGAGAAAATGCAGATTTAGGGGGCAGCGCAAACTCCTGTAACTTAATTTTATGAGGTTGTTTGGTTTTTTTTTAATATGTAACTGCTTTAGAAGAATATTTAGAATATTGTACAAAAAATTTAGCAGTATCCTGACTGATGCAAAGTTTGTATTTAAATTGTGGTTTTTTTCATAGCATGTAAGCTGACTAAAATATTTTGCAAGTCTATTTCTTTTAGTTGTTTACTAATTTTTTTGCACAAACTCCTACTCTCCCTTTGAGAGAGACGAGTAAGCACAGAGAGAAAATGGAAGAGACAAGCTTTCTATTGTAAATTCTTACCCACTTGTCTTAGTCTTCCTTTTGTATACTTCCTATTATTTCAGTGTTGTCATCTACAGTCCCACCAGTTTACTCAACTGGATTGAGATGTTTACATTAGTATGGCTGAATTTGTCAAAAATGATGAAACAGAGATTTTCTGTAATGTGTTTTGTGGAAGAGCTTTTTGACAGCGTTCTAACTGCTGTTTTGGAAAACATTTTTCTAATCATGAAGCCTCAAATAGCCTTCCACTTATTAGCTTTTGAATGAGGGATATTGAAATCGGTGATTTTCATTGAAATATATAACACACTACTTATCATTAGACTAGGAGATAGCATCACAGCAAGGCATTTTATTTTGAAAAATAAATCATATGGGAATAATAGGTAAAAAAGTAAAAAAAAAATAAGTACAAATTAATCCTGCTTTCACTTAACTGAATTTTATGTTATTTAAACACAATTTGGAATTAATTTTGACTTCACAGACTGGTACAATTCCAGGAATTTATTTATTTTTAAGGAAACATGGAGCAATTTTACTTTTAAATTAAAAATATTTTAGCTCTGATTTTATGGATGAATAGCAAAGGTTCCTTTATGACACTGTGGTTGTACTTTCCTGCTTTATCTATTTGAAGCTTGAAAACATGAAAAAAAGCCATAGTGACACAATTAAGAGTAATGAATCACATTTGCACAATTATTACAGTTTTTTAACTAATGGGCATCATAGAATATTGGAAAATTATTTTTGTTTCAATTTCCTAACATGATGCCAAATGCTCTTAGTAAGTGTGATCTGAGCTGAATATCAGCTCATACTCCTTCTTGTTTGTGCTTTCTGGATTTGAGCACTTCATCTGTGTATATATATCTCACTATGTCTTATCACACAGATAAAGATTTTTATGCAGCTGAAGGAGTATCCTTAATTATTATCAACATGTGTCAAAATAATACTATGTCCTGAAGGGCCTAGGTTTGGAAAAACTGAATAGTAGATGAATACTTGGTCCTTTCAATGCCTTAGTCTACCTGGACACTCGGGTTCTTGAAAAGCAGAAAGGTATTTGTTTATTTCTGAGTGCAATGGGAACTCAGCTACATAATAAAAAATTGGTCTCCATTATGAGGAATCTCATGTCTAAACAAAGGAGAGGGGAAAAAATGCACAGCCAGAGAAAGAAATGAGGTATGCATGTATCATCACAGGACCTGTGACAGCTACAAGCACAGGATGCCCCCTTCCCAGTCTTTTTGCAGAATCACAAAATGAGTAAGGTTGGAAGGTACCACTGGAGGTCATTTAGTCCAACCTCCCCTGTTCAGGCAGCATCCCTGGGAGTATGTTACTCAGGATTTTGTCCAGAGGGGCTTTGAGTATCTCCAGTGAAGGAGACTCCACAACCTTTCTAGGCAACCCTACTGACTACAAGAGGCTCTTTACAGCCTGGTTTATGAAGTATTTTATGAGAAGGAGAGGCCCTAAAAGGATAGAGAAGTAACAGAAAAGAGAATTTAATTGTAAAAGGCCAAGTTGTACCAAAGGAAAATATTTTTTGATGAAATATAAACTTTATCACATTCTACAAAGAGAACAAATGAAATGAGTTATTCAAAGATTACCTGTGGATGGTACGACTTACAACAAATTTAGCTCCATATTTTTCTTAGGTCATAACACTATTTTAAATTGATAAGATTTATATACTAAAGAACTAATGGGAATATAAAAAAATAAAAATAGGAATTTAAAATAGATAATTTTCTTTATGAGCTATGAAGAAAATAAGAAGTTTTCTTCCTTAAGCTACTGCAAAATATTGGGATGTATAATTTTAACATAATTTGCCTCATTATTTCTCACATTTGTTCCTGCCCTGCTTAATCATATCTATTTGTAATAGATCTGTTCATATGCCTTCCTTTGTGATGAGTCATGGCAAGACTGGCACCAAATGTCCTGTATTCTTTGTTCTGTGGAGCTGCTGTAACACAAGCTGGCCTTTTGCATCATTATTTTCTTACTTCACAACATGAAAGAAATGGCACAAGTAATGGGCTTAGCCAGTGAGTAGTATTTCTAAAAAAATAATAAACACTGGAGGAAGTGAAACAATTTCTTTTCCAACAGAGTTGTTGTTATCAGACAACTGGAACTACCACAAGTTGAGTTCTGTTTGTTGGCAACTCATCTTCACCACCTGAAGCAAGTATGCTTATCCTCTAATCCTCCTTCCAGGTTTTCAGCTGTCTGTGATCCAAATTCTGGTTTGGACACAGTACAGCTGTCTAACTCCAGCTTAGACTTCTGATAAGACAGAGATGAGGAAAAAGCAGAAAGGAAACTTTCAAGCTAGGGCAGTGCAAAATAACAGAAGCAAAATCACAGATTTTGATGAGAGAGTTTAGATAGTAACAGCAAATATTTAAATTATAATAATAGTAGCTCTAAGATTCAAAATAAAAAACTCTGGACTGGAAACTGTTAAAATCCTACGGGAAGCAGAAGAAGGGCATCTAACCCACAAAATGGATCAACCTGTTTGAACCATTGGCTTCCTCACCAAAAAGGACTGCAGCATCTCATCAGAGGAATAGGGGATGGCATCAACATTTAGCCTAATAGCTTGTTTTTCCTGCCTGTCACACCTGTGTATCAGTTAGCAAATAAGGGCTTTATACTCTTACCAGGTAAACATACTCATTCTGGCATCTGTGTGGGTAAAGTTGATTGAAAGGATGTGACAGAGGAAGAGAAGGTGACAGAAAGATAAACCCCCAGGCTTTTGTTAGTGTGAGCCTTAATGGTGACTTATGGTGGCCAATAAGGCTATAGATATTTTCTCATATTTTAAAATGTTTCTTGATTTATGTATTACAATTCATAATCTTTAACAAGAATTCTCTCAGTACTGTGATGGAATGGGGCTGTAACCCTACTCAGTTTACAGAGGAAATGCAACATTTTTTCTTTTCCTTTTTTTTTTTTTTCTTTTTAATATTAGGGGTTTGTGTGCACAGGTTTTAGTATGCTTCTGTGTATGAGAAAAAAATCAAATTCTAAGTTGATTTCTATTCTAAATTCTAAATCAAAAGTTACTAGCAGTGTAACACCTATATAACACTGGTGTGGTTTGGTAGCCTTGCAGAAATAGGATGTGTTCTATAAGTTGAAACTTGGGATTTATTGGTTCATAAATGGCAATGTCCTGGGGTGACATTATGATGCTTGTATCCCCATTCATGTGTTCTGTTAATGTTGGATATTATGTTCTGTACCTTTAAGACCGACTCTGAAGAGGGAAAGTTTTGTTTTGGTTTTCTTATCAGCCTGGCGGGACACAGAGACTGCAGCTTTTGCTTTTGCTGCTTTTGCTTTTTGCTTTTCTCTCTCTCTCTTGCTTGCTTTGCTTCTTCTTGCTTCTGCTCATTGGCTAGTTTAGCTAAACTGTCCAATTTCTTCCTGGACTGTTTCTCCTTTCCTTTTTCTGACCATTTCAAACCTGCTCCGGACTGGGACCTGAGAAACACCAAGATCCTGCACCTTGTGGCCTGCAGCAGCTGCCCCAGCGCCGGAAGGATTGAGAACAGAGTGAGCACCCCCAGAGAGACTTTCTGAATTTGTCATCTTTTTCAGAGTGGTGTCATCCGGTATTGTTCATTTTGTGTGCTGGGGGGTGCTGTGCCTGTTAAATAAACAGGTTCTTTCCACTCCTCTCCGAGAAATCCTTCCCGAACCGGCTGGGGGGAGGGGCCGTGTGGGTTTGCTTACTGGAGGGGCCCTCCTTTGGAAATTCTCCTCCAAATTTGCCCTAAGCCAGGACAGGCCACACATTCGATTAATGTGTTACAATCATATATTTCAGCTGCATAAATACTTAGTTCTGTACAGCTATATTACTATTGTTTCATCATTAAGCATTCCTTGATATGTTGCTCTTTTGTGGTTCATAAAACATACTGTCTTCTTTCATGTCTTATTTCACTGAAGTTGTAATCAGTGTGTAATAAATTAGGTATAAATAAAATAGGAGAGTTGCAATAGATGAGGAAGAAAGACAATCTGGTCCAGTTACTGCAAGTCACTTACAGCAACTATCAGAATGCTGCTTTCTAGGGGGTAGAACCTGTCGTTTCCCTAAGCAGACATCGAAAATAAAAAACTTGTTTTGATGCACTGCTTTATTTTTGCTCCTTGCAAACAAAAGATGTTGCTGAAATTCTCCACAGACAACAGAAATCATGGCAGCATAAACATTCACTCTCATTAAAGAAGTAAAAACAGTTCATATCCCTCAGATGGAGAAGCACATTATAAATCAAATTGAACTGTGGTTGATTTGGCACCACCTGAAACTGATGTAAGACAGCAGTAGAACTGCCTGGGCAACAGAGAAATAATCCATGAGTGCATTTTTTACCTCTTTCTGCACCATATTTTTATTTTGTCTGGTCAATTTTGTTAACATCATAATAGTACATTAGGATGTTCTGGAAATTTAGGGCCTGCAACTAAAACTGTCTACCTAAAATATATCTGTGACAAATAATTGAAATTAGGAAAGATACGTAAAATGAACATTCAATTGGAGACCAGCAATTTTCTTCAGTATTTTATGTCATCAGCCATAGAACCAAAAAAGTTTAACCTTGGATATCTTTACACCATAAACATTTTATGATTAAATCCATGCTATAAGGCAGATCATTATACAGTGAACAACAGAGCCTCAGTATGTAGGTAGTGTTAGGATGTCATTGCAGCAAACCAGTTCCACATTTGTTTGGCTTGATAAAGATTGTGAAAAATTAGTAAAGCTCAAAGTTTTAATGTATTAAGTATTTAATTACTTTCCATGCTCTCTTCTATTTTTGGATCCAGACTGATAGTAACATTTCTAGGAATTTGTTGAAACCTAGAGAAATAAATAAAATATGTAAGTGTTATTGTTTCAAAGGAAAAAATGAAGTCTTGGGAGTGAGATGGGTATTAGGGTAAAATTTCACCCATGACAGGGTGACTTTATTCTCTCTTTGGGAAAAAAAATCTATTAAGAATGCAAAGTAATCTCTGACACTGCAACTAATATTTCACTGCTTATAGAGAATAGTTTTGTTTATTTTGTTCTACTTTCTCTACTTTTCTGCCATGCTTCTATTTCTCCTGGCTTTGTGAGTATGTACGAGGAAAGTTAAATATGTTTTCTGACACTTCCTGCTCCACCTCTTCAACCCTTTCCTCATTACACCTATGCTATGTAAACAGATTGGATATCTTTATTTATACTTGCTAATCCCTTACTCTCTGTGGTTTTTTAATACCTTAAAGTGATACATGACCTCAAGAGGCTGTAAGTATTTCTCTAGCTTATTAAGAACAATTTTCATTGCATTCTTCCTTTCTAAAAAATATCAAAAATTAGATAGTCACTAGGTTCACAGGGAAGCAAGCATCTCTTGCATAGTGCATAACTCTGCATGCCAGAACAGCTAGTAAACTTTGGAAAGTGAATTTAGATTAGATGATTAATCTTTCAACTCTTGATTGATGTGCCATATACAATGCATCAATGAAATGTCCTTCCCTAGTCTGTTATACCTGGTGTACTGTGACATTTCCTTCAAGAACATGGATGTTCATTTGAAATCTATTGATGGAAATAGAATTGCAGCTTTCATGTGATGGGTGAGATTGGTGATGGGTGAGACTCAGAAGGTTTGGAATTTCAGTTTGATTGAGATGAGCATCTAAATGTTCACAGGCTTAGCTGAAGCTTATTAGGACTACACAAGCCCCTCGAGTCTGAAAAATTGGGGCAGAAATCTGGAAAGAGGATTTCTTGTCAGATTTTTTTAGCAATCTCAGTCTTAGAAGAAAATGCCATGAGAACAGCTTTTCACAATATTTTGGCACCTCTTTTTCCAGTCCCAGACATAACATGGCACTGAAAGAAGACAGAGAAGTATAACCCTTGCCTGAACTAAAAAAGACACTTAGAGTTTTAAAGTTTTAGAAATGAGACAGTTTTTTGCCAGTCTCTGATAAACCTTTTTGCCTCTTTTGAACTCATTCTCCTCTCTTTAGCCAGGCACTGGAGAGAAAAGATGCACATGTATTAGCCATTTCATTAAGTAAAAGGCATTCATTGCTTTAGTCCTTGAGTAAACTCATCTTTTAATGTGATGAACAGCTACAGCTTTATCCTGCAGTTATTTCTTTAACAGCATGTGACAGTGACAGTGGGACAGACGTGTTTTTCTCAAGCAGCTACACCGCCATAAACATTTACGTTAAAATGTCAAGAAGACATTTCATTTTCAATATTTTTTAATGTTCCACTCCAACTGCCAAGTCAAAAACAGGAAACAATGAATATTTCTCTCAGCTCTTCTTCACCCAGATCTAGTTGCTTTTCAATCAAGTACAAATAATTAAAAATAAAAACAATATTTTGAATTTCAGAAGACTTACAGCAGCATTATTAACTTTCATTAAGTTTTAGGGATGTAGACTATTCACTTGCCATCTTGTCATATTCTAAGAAGAAGGACTCAATTCAAAGCTCCACAAGTCACAGATTTTCAGCAAGTGTCTTCCTGTGGTCTGTATGATTTCCTTATTTAACTGAACCATCTCAGTTCTGCTCTGTAATATCTCTTGTATGCTCCCAAAATGCATCTCTGTAGCAGTTATTAAGAATATTAAAATATAATGTAATGACATAGAAGTTATAGAAAATAATAAATTGATTAGAAAGTTGCTCTTTGTTCATTAACGACACAGAGATAAATTAGATAATAGTTTACATTCAAAGAAAACAAATTTGAGCTATAGCTTCCATTTCCTTAGAACCTTTAGAAAGAGCACTCTCAGTTTAATCCCACAAACAGTGAAAGGCAAGTGAAAGGGGGAAAAACATTGAAAAAGTCTGATTTGCAATATTCAGATTAAAAAATCTACCATTTAGTTTAGGAATTATTTTTTTATCTTACTTAACATCTAAGTAATGGCTTCAGTTAGTACAATTTGACATGTAATAGTATTGATTACACTGCCATGTGAATAGGTTAAAACCCCCAATATTTTACATTAGATTACTTATTTTGTATTTAATTTTATGAACCATGTTGTACAAATTATTGTCAAATACTAGGGTTAATGATGAAGATAGTATTATGCTTTTTATCTAGAATATTGTGTGCTAAATTCACATCCACTGCATGATACCAGATTTTATGTCCCTGTCTAGGAAAGAAGATATACAACATACTGTGCCATCTGCATCTTAGAAGAGCTCATTTTGACATTTGACAAAGGCAGACATGTTTCTTTAGTAAGTAAGTATCTACTTGCCTGTGAAAAAATCCTATTTTTTTGCAAGAAAGGAGCCCACTAAAAACGATTTACATTACTTATAAAATAAAGAAACTCAGTGTTTTCAAACACACAAAACATTGTCAAAAGAGTTAATTTTATTTTTATATAAAATCAGGGTTTTGAAGTAGTTTTCTTTCACTGCTTCATCAACATGAGTGTATATATCATATGTTGAAAATCTGGGGTTTAAGGTATATTTTTTTTTCTTTGTGTTCTCCCTTTTTTACAATGCAATGAGTATTGTAAAAAAGAAAGCACAAGTATGTCTACAGGCTTACAAAGCAGGCAGACTCAATCCCTATGGTAGAGGTGTGGAAGCAGGCATTTTTCTCACCAAGTGAAAATTATGACATTGATGGAAATGTTCTGGGTTTAAATCAATACCAAAATAATACATGGTAACTCTTTTAATAAGTTAAGGTAGGAATGGTCATTAATTGCTCCCTCAGGCAATCTTAACCATTCCCTAAAAATCTTACAAACACTTCAGAAGTAATTTTCAATGAGAAAAATTGTCATAATCATAACATATAATTTAAAATTCAATTTGTAGTTTAAGAAGAATAGTTGAGAGGAATATTGTCAAGTTTTAAGAAAAATTAATTAAATCACAGCAGAAAAGGGTGGAGGTGGAAGGAAAAAGAATAAAAAATGCAGCTTTCACACTAATGTTCAGATATCTTGCACTTATTTTAGCAAGACTCACAGATCCTCACAAAGACAGTTTTTAGAATAATTCCTCAAGAGATAATGTAATGAGTTCATTCCAAAAGCTAATTGCCAAAAAAAAGAGAAAGGAGCAAAAAACCCAAGAAAAATATGTCCACTGAAGTAACTGGATAAAAAAAAAAAATCTCAGCATCATTAGTTCTCAAGTTTTTCCTTCTTAAACATGCCAATAGGAATAAAGAATCCATCTAATAGGATTGCTGAGCAAAATGTAAGAACACTTCTAGTACCTTTCATGCACACACTTGAATTTTTTGGGGAAGATCAGATAGAATTGAGCTAATAAGATGTTAAAAATGCAAGCCCATAGAAAACACTGAACACTTGCATTTCATTTCCAGGATAAGTAAGGGGAAAACAGGTAAAGGGTTTGGAGAAAACTGCTGTTCCTTTTACTCATGGTTGCCTTAATGATCTAGTATATGAGGAAAGAACACTATAATTGAAGCTTATTGGAGCTTCTTTCTGTCTCTAAATTGTATTATTTTGAATTGTCTGACTTCAAACTATAATCTCCCTTATCTCAAAATTTTGGTTACCCAACTTTGGTATTCCAAAAGGCGATGGAAGAAAGAACTTATGTTCATGCTTTATTTTTTTCTATTTCATTTATTGTGATTTCCCGCCCCCCCCTCCCCCCCCCCGCCAATATTTAATTAATATTTCTCTTGGTTCAGCTTGGTTCATTCTATTTCTCCTGTCTTTATACATTTCTGAAAAGATTCTGACTCTGTCTTCCTCAATGAGGTACATGAATAGAGTAATGACCATGGAGAAAAAGTAATTGCTAAAAAGCATAAGATACAAACATTAGAATAAATCAGCAAATACAGTCAGCTGACAATATAGCGTGAATTAGTACAAAATTACTAATGCTTTAGGAAAGCAAATGTTGATGGATTATGACTTTCAATTATTAAGTCTGAATTGTGTGACACAAGAGGAGGGAAAGGGAAAGATGTAATGCCTAAAAGAAAATAATAAGAAAATACGAGCCAGCATGAAGTTTGTGAAAAAGGGAGTCAGAATTCTCCAATTTATAGGCCTCCATAATATTTATAAAACTTTATCATTCAAACCAGACATAATTGTCAGGGAAAAAAAAAAAAAAGAGAAAGAAGTAATGCAGAGTACCCTGGTTTTCATGCAGTCTTGAAAACAAGCTTCTTAAAATGGCTGCTGAATAAGTTAAATGCGTCAAGAGGCTTCCATTGACCAGGAATTATCTAAAAGAAACCTTTTGCTAATAGTCTCATAATGATATGTTTCAATAATCTCTTAATGGTGTATATGAAATGTTTAAATGGTAGTACTCAATATTCAAAAACAGTATTACACATTTGATGATGAGACATAGTGCTTCATTTTAATCAAGACTTGAGTACTCTGAGTAATTTTGGAGGGGAATAAATTGTTGATAATTGTGAATCAAAGTGTGTTGTAGATAAGAGTGTGGACCAGAGGGTAAAGATAATAATAGGTCGGAATTTTATTGTGGAAAACTCAATGAAAAAACTAAAAACTTGTGGTGGTGGTGATGATGATGATGGTGTTGATGATGATAAATAATAATAATCATGAATAATTAATAATAAAGAGTAATAATATTTTAATGTGTAAATTAAATTGGAAAGACGTATTTTATTTTCTTCTATCATGTCCACATGCTAATAGTTAGTAGACTTCCACTTCAGTCATAACTTGAGCATCATCAAAAGCTTGCAACATGCTGATACTACTCCTTCAACAGCAAATTATTTGGAAGTTTCAAAAGAAATTTCTGGAAGAAGTGGACTGAATGAAGAACAGCGTTCCTAGGAAGCAGAATTTCATCTGGAATAGGCTGAAGATAGGCAGGACATTGCCAGTGCACCCGGGAGACTGGTGTTGATGGAATGAGGCTATCTAAGTCTACTAGTAATTTAAGGCACAGGAGATTCTTTTTGCAGATTTGATTTGCATCTACATTCCAGATACAAAGCTGTGGAGCAAGGTAAGCATACAAACCGCGAAGCCATCAAAACCAGTTTCCATGCAGTGGGACTGATAAGTCCTTCAGGCTTCTGCATCTGTATGGGCTCTGTTACTTCTAGAAATTTGTCTGAATTTCACTGTCAGCAAAGAGGCAAGCCTGCAGCTCTAAAATATTAACAAATGAGTTCTAATGAAATCCATTTCTCTCCCCCTTTGGATCATCCAATTAAGCAGTACACAAACACACTATGAGCACCTACACTACATACATAAACCCAGATAATACTAGAAATATTTATAATGAGCAAGTTCATACAGTGAGATGACACTGCATAATCCAAGTACATTATTCATGATACTTACGGTATAATTCAGTGTTAGTGAGAATAATATTTTGTGTACAACCATTATTATTTTGTTAATGGAATATGATTACCTGAACCTTTGGAACACAAAACTTGCTAATTTCTTGGGGGGTAGGCCATGACTGAAATAAAATGAGATCCAGGGTCACCAAAACTGTATGAATTAGAGAACAAAAGTATTTCATCGCAGCTATCAACATGTGAGAACAATGACCTGACTATCAGTAATATAGTAAAATCGTCAAAAATGCAGATATTAAAAAAAAGCAATAAAAGTCTTTATAAACATTTATAGGACTTTTATTATGACTGGAAATATACAGGTGTTAAAATATTAGAAAATATTAGTGAGTTTTGACATTGTATTCCTACTGCTTAAGAATAGCTTTAGAAACTTTAATTTTCTGGGCTTATGTATGGAAGATTGAGAGTGTGCCACATGGGTTAAAGATTACTCTCTGTGACAGGGTCAGAGTTAATAACATGTGCCTTAAATTTACTCAAATGTCCATAAAGAAATCTTGCTAAATCTACAGTCTCACCAATTTCCACCCCCCCCAACCCCCCCCCCCCCCCAAAAAAAAAAAAAAAAATTTATGGTCCTTGGAAGAAAGGCAAGGCAACAAATGCATTGTGAAATTATGCAGGGAGAAAATGAGAAGGGCCCGAGCCCAAACAGAACTTAAACTGTCTACTGCCATAAATGACAACAAAACTGTTTTGATAAATACATCAGCAACATAAGAAGGGCTAAGGAGGACCTCCATCCTTTATTGGATGCAGAGGGAAACAATAGTGACAAAGAATGAAGAAAAGGTAGAAATACTCAATACCCTCTTTACATCAGTCTTTATTAGTAGGACCAGTTGTTCCCCAGGTGCCCAGAACCCTGAGCTGGAAGACAGGGACAGAGAACAGAATGAAACCCCCATAATTCAAGGGAAAATGGTCAACAACCTGCTACAACACTTAGACACAAGTCTGTGAGACTGGATGGGATCCACCCAAGGGGACTCAGAGACATGGTGGAAGTTCTCACCAGGCCCCTTTCAATCATTTACCAACAGTTCTGTCTAAAAAGGCAGGACCCAGATGACTGAAAGTTCTTGTGATGCCCACTTACTAGAGGGGCTGGAAGGGATCCAGCACTTCCAGTGCTGTGGAAGGCTTGAGTGCCAGAACATGTGCAGGACAACCAGGGGAGCAGGCCCAACCAACATAGGTTTAGGAAAGACAGGTCCTGCTTGACTGAACTGATCTTCTCTGACAGCATGTGCTGCTTTATGGGTGAGAGAAAGGCTGTCTTTTTGGACTTCAAGAAATCTTTGATATAATTTCCCACAGCATTCTCCTGGAGAAAATGACTGCTTTATGGCTTGGGCAGGTGCACTCTTCACTAGGTACAGAACTGGATAGATGTCCAGGTCCAGGGGGTGGTGGTAAATAGAGTTAAATCCAGCTGACAACCAGTCTCCAGGACTCAGAATTGGTGGCAGTCCTGTTCAATATCTGTATCAACAATCTGGAGGAGGGGATTGAACATTCTTTCAGTTAATTTACAGAGGATACCAAGTTGGACGGAAGTGTTGATTTGCTTGTGAGTGGGAAGGTCAGAGGGACCTGGACTGTGTTAGTAATGGTATGAAGTTGAAAAAAGGCCATGTTCCTAGTTGTCATTTGTGTCACAACTCCATGAGAAGCTTCAAGTTGGAAGCAGAGTGGTTGGCAAGATACCTGGCAGATACCTTTGCTCTCCATATGTAGAGAGATCTGAGGCTTTTGGTAGACAGACAAATGAATCTCATATGCACAGATGGGCACCAAGGCTAGTGGCATCCTAGCTTATATGAGAAATACTTTGGCCTGCAGGACTAGGACAGTGATCATCATCCTGTACTGATGAGGACATACCTCAAATCCTGCATTAAGTTTGGGGCACCTCATTACAAGGAAGACATTGAGGCCTTGAATGGCGTCCAAATAAGGCCAACGAGACTGATTCTGAAATATTAATGGTTTGAGAGAAAGATTGATTTCAGCTTCCAGTAAGACTGTATAGACCATGCTCATCAAAATGGTTTAGAAACATAATTTTTACTTGTCTCTAAACTTCAGTAAGGTTGTTATGTTTGTGGATTTATCCAGTGTTACCCTCATCTTAATAACAAACTCAAATTTCTTTTCAATTTGGTTTCTAGTGACTTTAAGTTATGTCTTTACCACCCTAAAACTCTGTTAGTAGAATTTGCTACATTGTACCTGAATGTGAGGAATTAATCAGAATTCAGATTGCAGCTGTTCATATATAAAACAAAATGGTAAAGGTAGAAAAAGTACCAAAGGGAAAAGGGAAAAAAAACCCTACGAAAAAGCCAAGAAACAAAACCAAACAAATAAAAAAGACAGACCACCGAAAAACCTACTCACAAAAAATCAAAATCATCACTGGTAAAAATACCTGAAAATAATAAATTTTTTTTTTTCCTCAGAGCACATCTTTTCCCTTAACTAGAAATGGGTTTGCAACCTGAATGTAGTTGCAATGCACAAAAATGGATGCAAAATAAAATTCCTATGCTCACATAGAAGATAACATGATATATCTTTGAGTTATGTAATCCGGACATCACCTATTTCATTCACCCAGAGTAACCAAATTTTTTTAATAACCTTTGTTTGACAGGTATGGGCATAGCATAGCACAGGGTATTTAATTGTCATGATTCAATGGTAACTCATCTAGTAGACCTTTATATGCATTTTATGTGTAAGAGTTATATAGGTTAATGCCAAGTTTTATGTTTACCCAAAGAATAATTCTTTTTTTTCTCAGAGCCCTTAAGATTTTGGGTTAGTTGTGTATTCTTTCATTCCTTGTATATCTATTGTGTATGATTTGTAAGAAAACCTTGGGCCTTATGCTGATTTTATTCAAGGATTATGGTTCATCCAACTTCAAAGTTGTTATCTTGGGTCTCTACAATTTCTGAAATGTCATGCCAAGTTTTGGAAAAAAGTACATTACAATCCCAGATCAGATGCAGTCTCATGTGTACTGCTCTGTAAGAAAATTGAATGCTAGCAGAATGGTGGTAATTTAACCAACTCTCAGAATAAACATATCTAAAAGTAATAATGACTTAAAACAGTTAAATAAAAATGAAATTTTTGTTCTTGCTTTGTTCAATTTTAATCTTACCCTGCCTTTTGCTTTTCTGCTGAAACAAAACCACTTCTAAACTTTGATAGTTTATTTTCATGTTTAAACAGATGGTTGATAAAAGATTATGCAACTCAGACATCTCACCTAACCATTAATCTTCATTTCAGAGCAAGTGCTGAACATTAGTTGACACAATTCTCTGGGGACCTTTTGGAAGAAAATCCAAGATACTTCCTCTCCTTTAACTTATGAAGTTAGCCTTTACTTTGTCCTACTGCAGTTTTACTTTTTAAAACAAAGTAGTTAAGGAAGGACAATGAAACAATTTTTACCTTTTTTTTCCTCAATTAATGAATTTCTTACTCTACAAAAAATGGAAAAGCACTTCACAGTTCATATTTCTCAGTCTAAGTTCAAAGCTCACTAACTAGATCACTAATAATGACCTTTTTCTTCAGTTTCTTGTAATGTACAATGTCTTAAAATACTGGTGTGCTCCACAGAAATCTAAAACCCATTTATCATCATGGATTAGCAACTCACAGAAGACTGTAAGACCTTGTACCAAATATGCATCTGTAAGAAGAAGTCAACAAGACAGTAGCTACAACAGCAACAGACCTTTTGTACTAGGATAATTCAGAAATTCAAAATCTGGTTTTCAGATTACTGAATGTTGAAGTGAGAGAAGTAGATCTTCCAGAAGCTCAGCATTTCAGCTCATGGCTAAAAGAAGTTTCTGACTTTCATCAAAATTAAATGTCACATACATGCCACAGAGGTACACAAGATTCAGTTCTTGGTCCCATTTGTAGTATTCTCAGGGAGTAATAGGTTTGCTACTTTTTTCATAGGCTTCCCATAAGTTCCTCTTCTGATGCTTTGCCACAGTCTGTGTGCATCACAGAAAAATGTATTCTAGATGTCCCTTAATAACAGGATCCATGGAAATAATATTGAAGAAATCAAAAGGTTCTACTAAATTTGATCTGACTGAGGCCTAGAATAAGAAAACATAGCCCCAAAATTGTGTATTGCCAAGTTTTTTTATTTCTTCTTCTTCTTCTTGCCTGGAATAGTTTCTGTAGATATCCTATGACTTTGGAGAGTGAAAGAAGACACTGATGAAAGTGGAATACTCGGTTTGATAGTGGATCTTCCAAAACTGGGAAAAGCCAATCTAATCTTTGAAGTAGTTGCATATTTCTAATAATATCTTCCTATTTCTTATTAAAACAAAACAAAACACAACAAGCAATGGTAGAAATTAATCTAAAAGTAATAATAACTTAAAACACTTTGTTTATTATTTATTGAAAATTTTCTATTATTTATTGAAAAATATTTTTTAAATATTAATGAAGCATAAGACTTGTTTAGTAGTACTTCTAAAGCCTTATCAACTCATGGAATCAGAGTCCAACAAGAAAAAAAACTACTTGCACAGTCTGTTGGCAGGTTGTGGTTTTTTTTCTTATTTTATTGTTTTTTTCCGGGGATATACATTATAATAGACTCATTTAATCTTGCTGACATATGCAATAGTAAAGAAAATAAAACTAAATAGAATTGGCTGTTAGCTTTATAAAACTTGAAAGATGGCAACTTGATGATTTTCAGAAAGCATTTTTGTTAGTTGTACAACTGGAATGGCTGACTTGTACCACTGTATAATTTGGAAAATCTAAAATATTAACATACTATAAATTGCAAAAAATATATTTTTTTTACTAAAGTTAAATATTAGTGCTCTACATAAAACTCACTGTGAAAATTTCTCCATTAAAAGGTATGTGGTGATGAGAACCTTTTCTCCATTAAAAGGTTCATGGAGGTGTGATAAGAAAGAAGTAAAGTTTGTTTCTTATTAGGTACTGCTCGGAAGGCACTGTTGTTTTAATAGACTCCTCTGATCCCAATTTCTCGATTTATGCTCCCTTCCATGACTTGAATTGGGAGGGATGTGTATCTCACAGTCTGCAGGTTTAAATGCACTACATTTGCAAAATAGCTGTATTATGACAAATCAACTCTCAAAGATGAGTAAATTAATTCCCCTGGTTTTCTTAAGGTTTTAATATCGGATGTAGAACTTTAACATATTACATGACTGCTTGTCTAAAAATCTTCTTGTATTGTTCTACATTATAAAACTGTCATTTAAGAAGAACACATTTGATTTTAAACAGATTATCCCTTCCTTTTTAAATGAAATATGAAAAAAATATTATTGAATAGACTAAGACTAATACTATGCATTTTGGTAACCTAATTATTTTTGTTTAATCATGCAAGTTTCTTGCAAACTTGTTCTTATGTTTATAAACTTTCAAATTATCAAGGGACTTGAACCAGCATTTCCTGAAGCAAGATGGATGTCAGCCATTGCTGTAAAACTACAGAGGCATTTAACAGATCAGCCAGTGTGTGGATAAGAATTAGTAGGTCCTATCTGTTTACAAGACTGATGAGTAAAAAATGAATTAATCTGCTCCTCTGAACGGCTGTCCTTTAGCAGAATCTAATTAGTGTACTTGGCCAGTTAAATAAGTGATGGGTAATTTTATCAGCTTGTTTATGGTATTTATGCTAATCAAAAACAAGACTAGAGAACCAACTATGTGCTGGCTATTTTTTTCTGGGCAAATCTAACATCTGAGCCAAATGAGAGTAAGCACTTCTTGCTATTAATGCTAAGGGTGTGACTGATGTTTTATTTTATTCTTTTAAACTGTGGATCTTTACTTAATTTGTCAACTAAAACCAGCAATGAAATTAAAATGTGCATTTTATATGTAGGTTTGTCTAATTATATTAAAAATTGCTGAAGAAAATATTATAATACATAATGTTTATTTAGAACATACTATTTTATTTTTCTAGGTATGCACAGTAAATTCAAGTCCTTCTGTTTCTTGCAATTACAACTCTCTGAAATCAGGAAGAAAGGTACAAGCAGGGGTTAATTACACATATTCAGTGGTCCCAGCAGGGACCACTGAATATATGTAATTTGTCAATTTACAAAACAGTAAAGCCATGAGCTATGATCAAGGTGTAGATATTCAGTATTCACTGAGAAATGTAGAATCAACATCTTGCAGAAAAATGTAAATATCTCTCAACATATGACATGCAGGCAATTTGCATTTGTGTTATATGAATTTCATCTCCAAGTGGGATGTTCTGAAAAACCAGCATTATGCATATATATGTATGTATGAAAATATATGTGTATATCCCAGAACAAAGTTTTCTGCAGCAGGATACTGTCCTTTCTTTTGCCTTTTTAGTAGAACAAGCTTCTGACTTTTTTTGGAGTAATTATTACCATAAAACCAATATAAACAAAAGGTTTCTAGGCACGGCTTTTATGACCAATATTTGCAGATTCAGCCAATGCTAGTAAATAAGTGAAAACCCTTAGTAAATATATAGCAAATGGAACTATTTTTTCCCAATCCATAGTAATAAATACTTTTGTAATTTTTAGTGTTCTTCATCTTCTTACAGAATTATATGTAGCTTGTTGGGGGTATTTTCTGGCCTAGTATAGCAATTTTTTTCTGTCTTTTCCACAAAAAACATTATTTTTCATCTATTCTTAGTTACAGGTAAAGTGCAATTCAGCCTTATAAAAAAACCCAGCCTAATAAGTACCATACGTGCATCTAGTAAAGTAGTTTTCTATTTTTCAAATTCTAACTCCCTTGGACTTAGCTGATAGATTTTATTCTATGTACTTCTTTGCAATATTATTAACATTGAATGAAAAGATTGATTGATTGATTGATTGATTGAAAAAGACTTTTATGTAAATATTTCCTTTATCAGGATTTTCTCAAATAAAAAAAATTTCAAAAAAGAAAAAAGTTGAAAAAGGATGGAAAACTCATGTACTTATTTAATTTAGGAGCCTTTCTTTCCTCCTCACTTGTCTGAATATATATTTAGTAATTCATCTAAATTGCATTGCTTTGGAATACAAATTTTGTGGCCTACATTGTACTGTATAATTTCCTAATTCTCTTTCTTCTAGGGATGAACATAGTAGTCACAAACGACACATAAACCAGAGTGGACAGCACAGTCAATAAATCTTCTAAAAACTGAAGATTGATTTTCTTAGCCTGATATTCCACATCTTCTTGTCTTGAAATTTACATGTGAAAAATAATATTTTCCAATTTATATCATTTTTATATTTATGTATCTCTATACATTGGGAGTATTGACATATAATATATATGCATGTCTAGAATGTGTGTCTACATCAGGACTACAGTAATCTGTACTAACTAATTCTACACAGGACCAGCACTTCCCAGTTATCTTTTCCCCTGTTGCATTACATCAGTACTGGTGTGATCAATGGATATAAGTTGATAAGGTATCATTGGTTAGACAGCGGTTGAAAATTGCCAGAAAAGGTCTTGATGTTTATGGTATGCTTTCCCCACAAAACTCCATCTGCTTAGCATTTCCATGCCATATATCACATACCACAGGCAATGCTGCAAAGACAATTTAATTGAAGGGCTGTAATGAGAACCAGGTATCTCTGATGAAGAATTCTTGGAGTCAGGATGTCTCATGACTCACATTTCTGCGTAAATTGGGCTTTGGAAGTGGCTTAATTTTATTGATGTCATTAATTTGTTTTCTCAGTCTGACTTTTTAAAGTATAGGTGCAACTCACATAATCACAGAATGGGAAATGCTGGAAGGGACCACAGTAGGCCTGTGGGTTGGATCTGATCAAACCTCCCTGCTCAAGCAGGGTCATCTTAAGCACATGGCACAGAATTGCATCCAATAATTCTTGATATCTCCAGGGAAAGACACTCCTCAACCCCTCTGGGTAACCTGCTCCATTGCATGGTCAGCTTCACAGTAAAGAAGTTTTCCTCATGTTCGGGTGGAACTTTCTGGGCATAGGTCTCTGTCTGTTGTCTTTTGTCCTATTGCTTGGCACCACTGAGAAAAGCTGGGCTCCATCCTCTTGAAATCTTCCCTTCAGATACTCACAGAAATTGATATGATCTCCTCTCAGTCTTCCTTTCTTGATGCTAAACCCAACTAGGCCCAACTAGGTCAGCCTGTCCTCATAAGAGAGTTGTTCCCATCACCTATCGTCTTTGCAGTCCTCCAGGAGCTCCATGTATGAAAGAGCCCAGAACTGGATGTGCTCCAGATGCAGGCTCACCAGGGAGGAGTAATGCAGCTTCTCTTTCCTGGATGAAATGTGGTCCATGATGATTCCCCATGCACATAATCTGCAACCATAAGTGCCTGCTGAGGGGGGATGGAATGGAGGATGCAGCAGAGTGGAAACCCTGTGGCCAAGGCTCTGTTGAAACCCTTGCAGGGAAGGGACCTTGGTCGTCCTTTACAGCTGATGAACCCCGTGTCAGCTGTCAGTCAGGGGAGAGAGAAGATGTCTTGTTCTCAAGGCAGGAACTGTGACAAAATTGCTCTCTTTGGATGAACTTGGTTTATTTTAACCTAATTGTAATACTAACACACAGCTCCATCCCCAAGTTACCCACCCCCAAGGTATGACCACCCCTCACTGAGGAAGTGTCCATATTTTAATGACTATAATTTTAAGATCAAAGTAAGAAAAATTTGCATCAATAACAAAGGTATGTATGATCAGAGTCATTAAAGCTCCATCTAAACATAAAGAAATATTATAAAAGTATGTTGAAAATGGGGAAAATTAGGGAAGACTCCACCATAACTTCTGGGATCAGTCAATGGGCTACACCTGTCCTCTCAATCATAGGAATGAGCAAGAACCACATTCTGTGTGTACTGAACACTTTTATTGGGGATTAGAGTTTGTCTGTGTGTTGCTTTGATTATGTTTCTGCAGTCAGATACCATCACAAACAGTCCTTGAACCATAACCTGTCACCTGGCTGTTTTGTATTAACGAAGTGTGTTATTCTCTAAACTGTTGGTATGAGTCCTTCATGGCCTGTGGCAATTGCTGGCAGTGGGGGACACAAATAAAGTGGAAAGACCAGCTGAGGGATCTCCTTTTGATGTCTGTCCCTAAATAAGTCAGTCAAACCACCCTCTGATCCAGCAGAATTTCTTAGTGAAGGGTCCCCATAACAGGATGCTGACAGACTGGTTGGGCACAAGGGTCTTGACTTTCCTGGGGCACTGCCAGACAAAGCAAATAGTAAGGATCAAGGAAATCTCCCCACAGTAAGGGCTGAGGATCTCCCCTATTCATGTGACAATCAGCAAACTAGATTTTGAGCAGCAGAGTTTTCATGCAATGTATGTGAAACTGTAAATAAATATGTATGATTAATAAAATTGTAATCATAGTGTCAGGGTCCAAAGAACACACAAAGTCTCTACAATCTCTTTCCCATCCTGTCAGGAAATTTTCCTAATCTTCAATTCAAAATGTTCCAAATTTTGAAAACCTTTCTGAATGCTACTCAAAATGAATTAAAAGTGCTTACAAAATATTGTGCATTTAATCAGATTAAAAGTTAAGGATGTCTTTTTAACCTTTCATTGGATCCCATAACAAAGCACAGAAATTGTTCCAGAACATATTTTTCACAAGTCGGAGGGCTGCAGTTTCAAAATCGCTGGCCTTTATCTTAGTTAATGTTTTCAGTTTGCTTGTGGACAAACACTCTCAGCATAAACACCATCACAATTGGCAATCTTGATGACTGCCTCAGCAGGACAGCTAGAGAGTTAATGGACATGAAAGCTGAAGTGGTTCAAGTTGAAAAGCACAGATCTATCCTGTTGGTAGAACACTTCTGTTTTTTCACACTGCTAAAGACAGAATTTTTTATTAGGGTTACAGGCTTTAGCTTCTTCCTTGGTTTTGTCTTAAACAGAGAAAATAAGCAATTGTAGGAACAGGAAATGAATTTTCTGGCTACTGGTTTTTTTTGGTAAATTATAAATTTCTAATGTAATTGTTAAACCCTAAAGTGTTTTTGAAGGATACCCTGTGGCACACAATATGATAGATTTGGATAATAAGATGCTGTGTTAAATTCTTTTATATACCACAAATCTCACATAGTCAGAACTTAAAAAATAGGTATAAAATGTAACATAAAATGAACAAGAACATTTTAGAAAGAAGTAATTTGATGTAGCTTTCCATGTCACAGTAGGTCTGAACATAAGCCTTCTTGTGCAACCCAGAAGCTTTAAGCAGAAAAGCTTGATGTGTGTGGGGGGCAGCTGAAGGCAAATCACATAGTGCCTGAGGCAATCAGCAGTATCTCTGAATCCTCTTGGATATTTCTGAAAATGCAGTAATTCAAAAGTGTGTTATGAAGACTTATATGAAGTTAGCTCCAGTTAGAAGAGTAAAAATTGGTGTTACCTCACTTGTGGATGATATTCAGAATTGTATTTGTCACCCAATGGACACACTAATTATTCAAAGCAGTCTCATGCCTCAGATGAAATATCTAGGAAAGAAAAATATTTATCATCTCAGTTACTTCTATGCCAGAGGACAGCTCAGAGCACATTACTGACTTAGAAGGCCCTTAGCATCACATTTCTTCTCCACTGAGTACTCACAAAACTAGTCAAGTAGGTAGCTCTTTAGTGCAACATAAGGCCAGTCAATGAAATTGCTTTTAGAAATGAACAGGATTCTGAATAACAGAGATTTCCTTCCTTCCTTCCTTCCTTCCTTCCTTCCTTCCTTCCTTCCTTCCTTCCTTCCTTCCTTCCTTCCTTCCTTCCTTCCTTCCTTCCTTCCTTCCTTCTTCCTTCCTTCCTTCCTTCCTTCCTTCCTTCCTTCCTTCCTTCCTTCCTTCCTTCCTTCCTTCCTTCCTTCCTTCCTTCCTTCCTTCCGCCACTTCCTTCCGCCACTTCCTTCCGCCACTTCCTTCCGCCACTTCCTTCCTTCCGCCACTTCCTTCCTTCCGCCACTTCCTTCCGCCACTTCCTTCCGCCACTTCCTTCCTTCCTTCCTTCCGCCACTTCCTTCCGCCACTTCCTTCCGCCACTTCCTTCCGCCACTTCCTTCCGCCACTTCCTTCCGCCACTTCCTTCCTTCCTTCCTTCCTTCCTTCCTTCCTTCCGCCACTTCCTTCCTTCCTTCCTTCCTTCCTTCCTTCCTTCCTTCCTTCCTTCCTTCCTTCCTTCCTTCCTTCCTTCCTTCCTTCCTTCCTTCCTTCCTTCCTTCCCACCACTTCCGCCACTTCCTTCCTCAGGGCTACTGCTGCCTCAAACCAATTCTACCCAGGACCCTCCTGTCCAGGTCCTGGAGCCCAGCCTTGTGGCTCCAGGACCTGGAGGAGTGCAAATAGACCTGATGCTGCTTGTATGAGATGTTTTTGAATTGAGAGAACATAGTTATAGGGAAATTAAAAATTTGTATTTAAATGATATGGTTTGTTTCTTAGTCTTTTACTCATTTTGTACCTAAGCTAAATTATAACAGGAAAGATATGTAAAGGGATTAAAAAAAAAACCACAGAAAGGAAATAAGAAAGAAAGTAAGAAAAGTGAAATGAGGAAGAACTCATATTCCAAACCAGGTCCTGCTGTAATCAGCTGTATTTTTAGAACAGAATCCCATTGGTTTCCTGAAATATCTCATCAAGAGTAAACAGTAGAAGGGAAAAGCTCAGTATAAGAAGTAAGGTTTAATTACTAGAAAAGCAGAATCCACTGAAACCATTCAGTTTCCACAAACAGAAAGAAGATATCAGTATATTTGTAAACAATATTTTTATCAACATTGCAAATGGTTATTCAAATGGGTTTTCAGAAGTCTGTGAGACATTAAAGTGGTACAGGAAGTTGTTTATTCTGATTATGTTGTACACAGTTTCTTTAATAGGATTGATGATCAAAATAAAAGACCATCTAAAACTCACATATATAAAAACCCTACTTTTTGTACTTTTGGGATCTGTCATAATGTGTTAAAAACTGTGACAGTATTTTAAATATAGTGGTGGTGTGTCTTCCTCCTCTAAAAATTATAACATGGATCAGTCCTCTCTACCTTTCAGCTAAAACCTTAAACAGAACTAAAAGTCTTGCAACAAAAGAATGAACATAATTAAAGGGCTGAAGACATAGAATCATAAATTTATAGAATCAGTTGTGTTGGGAAAGATGTCCAAGATCATCAAGCCCAACCAATACCACCACCATTAAACATATTCTGTCACAGCTCAAAGTCACATCAGTAGAATACAGAAAACTTTTTTCAGCAAATAATAATTTTGCACAAATGGACATAAATTAATATTGCATGTATGCAAAATAGATTGATATGTTCAATTACACAGAAAGGTTTTCAGGTCCAAGATTTTTCTATAGATTTTTAAGTAATACTAAGATTACCATTCAGCAGACAGAAAACCCCTAAGATTTGGTCCTGGTCTCTGATGTCAAGGATGTAAATCCTCACTGTAATTTTAGAACTTCTTTCTGCTATTTTAAAAGCTTTTATGGACCTAATAATCTTTGTATGATAAGAAATTATTAGAAGTTGAGCAGTACTGATCAAAGAAAGATTTTCCAAAGAAAAATTTGAGTTTTCACACCAAACGGTAAAGATTTTAGTATTTGTGTTTAATTTTTTCTTTTATGAAATGCCAGAATATCTAATTCTCCTTTTCCTATTCCAAGTTAAATCCATATCTAACTGTAAGGACATTTTCTAGAAAAGATAAATTTTGAACATAAAGTTCAGCTTGCAAGACTTCAGGCCAGTGAAACAATAAGGAACTCAAAACCCTCAAGTTCCACAGTTTTATGAGGAAATATCAAGAAATGTTAATAACTGCTGGCAGAGTTGTTTGCTCTTTACCATAGCAAAATCTTTTAAGCAGTGGCTCTTCCTAAGTAGGTATTTGTACAATGTTTACACAATAGATCCTTTTCATTATTGGTGTTTGAATAAACTTTTGTAATACAATAAACAAACAAATAATAACAAATGAGGAATATGCAGAGAGCAAAACAAATATAAAATCTTGTGAAGTTATTTTTTAATCTTGTGATAATCTAAAATTGCTTTTTAAACAATGCCATAATATTCAGGAAATGTGCAAAAATCACTTAAAAGCTGATGGGATTCTCAGAGTGAATTGTATGCAAGTATTCTATTTGCTCTGGGAGAATCTATCAAAGACTATGCAAGCATATTTAAACTTGCAAGGTGAAAAATGATAGTATTCTGTGCAAATGAGCCTGCAGTCCTTAAATTCGGTTTTAACGGTTGGATGTAATTGAACTCTATTTTCTATATTTTAGTTGCACTGCTGATGATCCTCAATAGCCACTTCTGTCATAGATTAGGTTTTCTGTAAAAGATGAGCATCTGAAATTAGGTCAGCAAAATCAAATGCTGTAATTTAGTTTTATCTCATTATTAAAGATATAACAAGGATTATATTGCATGCTATTATTGCTTTATGTCATGTTATAGAACATTATGTTCCATCAGTGCATGGGTAATCTCCATCAAGAAAGCACATAGTAATGGTAATGTACAGCTGGGCAAATGACTAGCTTTGGGAATTTCTTGAAGGCCAAAACTGTATGAAGAAATTTTTGACAGCTGGAAAAGTACAACAGAAATGTTCCAATATGTATAACAGCAAAAAATTATCCTAATTTTCTTTGTTTTTTTTAAAGGGGAACAGAAGAGAGTTTTCACTGTCTCAAACCTTGGATTTGCTTTTATGCAAGAAGAATTATTTTATGGATGCCTGGAATGCAAAACTGAGGATTTTATCTGATTCCTCAGTTAGATCTTTTTCTTATACTTTTTGAAATGTCTGCTTACCAGCACTTTGCCATGCCAGGATAATATTAAATAACTGAAGGAAGCCACACATACTGGGCAAAAAAGAAATACAGAAGAGAAAGGAAAAGGGAAATTTAAGGTAAAATGAATAAAAATAAAGATGAATTTGAGAGCTGTGCATAACTGAGGCACTGAATCCTGCAAAACAAGTTCAGTCAAAGGATGATCTCTGACAAGGAAATATTTGACATGTAATATATAGAATGTTATAAATTGTGTTTGTATATGGGGATAGCAAGCTAGATATTACTTTGATAAGAGTTGTCCCTGCTAGAAATCAAACAGTGCATCTTTCAGCTGAAAAAGTACAAACACTTCATTGTCACTAACCCTGTGAATAACTACACAGCTTGACGTTCAAGTTTTAGATTTGTAGCGATTTAACTCTCATTTGATGAGGGCAACGTAACCTCAGCAATTTATAGAGTTGGGATTTTTTTTTTTTCTCATTGGATATATTCAAAATTAATATAAAGAAAGCAAATTGCATGCATTAATAAGCTATCAGTCCTCAGATCTCTCAGAAGTGTGACTAGTCATTAGGAATAGCAAGTGCTGTTGACACCAGCCCCCAGGACAGAGAATCAGCATTTAATATAACTGAGCTTATATGGGATCTGTTGTTCTAACCTTTCTCATGCTTATGCTTAAACAAAAGTTTGAAGAATTACTGGACAAGGCTTGACACAGAAAAGGCAGGGTTAAAGAAATGCCCAGGCACACATCAAAAGGAATTGTTAGGAAATGCACATTTTACCCTCTTACCTAGTATGCTGGGCTTAATTTACTAATTAAAATTAGATAATCTGTGGTCCCTACAATACCCAAGTCTTATCTATGTTGCTGGCAGCTCTAGGAGACATACTTGAGGAGTGACAGTCAAAATCCAGATGGGGTGCCACAGACTTAGGTAGCTGAGCCAAGCCTATGCAAGAACAAATCTGCAACTGGCTACAACCTGGAAAAGTACTTCATCCCTCCTGCTCTTCCTGTTTATTACTGCTATTAGTAGATTACTGAAGATAAACTCTAAGAAATGTGCTAGCACTTAGAGAATTATCAAGAATTCTGTTACTCTAGAAAATATTCATCAACTCAGATTTTTCTACTGATATAACTGAAACAGAGATTACACTAAAAGTAAAATTATGTAAGAATTTTATCAAATTATATAATAAAAGATCTGTAAGACAAGGATCAGGAAGTAATTTTGAGCAAATAATTTAAAAAGATAACGCGAAATGATCCTAGATCACAAAGGTCCCTAGTAGGACATAATACCAACAAACTTGGGGGCTATAGAAAGATTAAAATTCAGATATATTTTTGCTGCAGAAAGGAGAGCAAGTGAGGAAAAGGTAAAGCAAACCACATGATTAGAGCTGTTCAGGAATCATCCCACCAGTCTGCCCCTGATCAAAACAGTCTGAAGCAGAAAAATAAATCTCTATGATACAAGACTGTGTCTGACTTGATCTGGCATTGATAATGGACATCCTGAAGGAGGAGTGGATAGAATAGAACTATTGTAACAATTCTTGTCATTTATTTTTTTTGTTTTAATCCTTGAAAAAGAAGGTAAAGAATAAAATTACTAGATTTGTAATAGGAATTTCTGTTAGTCTTTTATTTTAAACAAAAAAACCCATGTTTTCTTAATGAAGAGTTCACTAGGCCTTTAATCAAAATGAATTTTGGTTGTAATAAATAAAATTATATGACTCATTATGTGAAAATGTATGTATATGCATAAAAAAATCTATAGTAATTACAAAAAAATGTCAGCAATAAATGTATTTTGCTATTTTAAATATTAAAATAATTTGTAAAAGACCCACAAAACTAGTAGTAGTTGAAATTTTTTCCTATCTATTTAGAAAGCTTTCATGAACAGAGGCAGCCAAATTATGTAGCTTTCTTGGGGTAAATAATTGGCAGTGTTTTGTGTACTCTAGAAGCAAGATAGTAATTAATATGCCTAAAAATCACAAAATTAAGATGATGAGGTCCTCTTGCTTGAACTAAAGGCCTAGACTCATTGATTTACAAGATTTTTAGTCTGATTAAATTTGCAGCCCAGATGGTTGGTGAGCATGGGAACTCATCCCCTAGGGATGAGGGTCTCCAAAGAAAACTTAGTCTCCATGGAGAATTTAAAAGTCACTATGTACAGATAGGCATGTACCTACACATTTCTTCATGCCTTTCTGTATGGAGGAACAGGCAGATTTTTCACTAAGTGCAAAGTATGTTTCAATGTACATTTCAATAATATTAGTATTGAATCATATGTCATGTCCTTTGGTATAATGTACAATCTAATATTTCATTCCTTCTTTTTTCCTCCTTCTTCTACCCTGAACTGAGACAGGACTTAAAACAGAGATAATAAGTGTGCAGGACTTAGTTCTTCTTCCTGTCAGCCCATTTCTCCAGGCTGTTGTGGTCCCTCAGGATGGCAGCATGACTCTATGGTGTATCAGCTGCCCTTCACTCCCACTGTGTCATCAGCAAACCTGCTGGAGGGTACAACTTACACCTTCATCCAGATCTTGGGACAATGTGTTTCATAAAATTTTTAAACATTTGAACAAAGTTTTTTTTTTGCTTATTTTTTTTATTTCCTGAAAAATAATTTCTTTTTAGATATTTGGGTTAAGATGTACAAAAGATGTTAAAAAATAAGAAGAAAAAAAAAGGAAATTGAAGTCAGGGAGAGTTTTGTTTATTTATTTCACAATTTTACAAACTCACTATCATGTGAAAAGAAAAGCACCCTATTGTTCTTGCAGCGTTGAAATCAGAGTGAAGTAATTAATGGGGTTCCATGATGACATGATGTAGTCATTACAAATTCATATTCAACTTCAGGATAGTGGATAACCTTCCTCCCCAAAGCAATTTTCCTCATAACTCAACTTATTTCTGCATATGCCTAGAGATCATTGAAAACATCTGTAAAAAAGAAAAAAAAAAGATCTGATGATTTAAGATGCCTTTTTGCTGTATTTTAGGGTGTTTATCATTATTATGGGAAATGATGAGCTGGGAAGAACAGATGACAGTCAGAAGAAAGAAATAATGGGAAGTTAGACCTATCTAAAAATAATTTAAAGGGGGAGGAAACACTGCCAATTATTTACCCCAAGAAAGCTACATAATTTGGCTGCATTTACAGAAAAGTATGTTTGAAAAAGGGGATGAAATAGGTGACAAGAAACAGAGTTATGGAAAGAGATGACATTATCAGAAAGAGAGATAAATAGGTATATGATGGTTAGTTTCTGATCCCAAGAGAAGATGGAAAAGGGAACTTCAAAGACCTTTGCTCCCTGTGAGGGCAACTGATGGAATTTGGAAAGTTGTTGTCCAAGATCAAAACTAGATCTTTGATTTGATTTGATGTGCCTTTTCTAAAAGGCCAAAATAACTGTAACATTCTGGATTTGCTTCTTTGTGAGAAAGCCGGGTTATATGAACACTTTTCATTATCTTAGAAAGGTAGGCTGGTCAAAAAATATCACTGGTATCTTCATTATGGTCATTCATTCTGTGCAAAGGTGAACTGAAACCAATTTATCTAAAAATTCAAACTTCTAACCTTTTTCAAACTGAATATTAAACAGTAGGAAAAATTTAACACTCATCTACTCTTCATGTAAAACTCTAATAATCTTGCCATCTTCAATGAGATATGCAGATTGCAAATCAGATATGATTCTGGCTTAATGGAGAAAGTCCTGTAATTCTTCAGGGGAAGTTCCAATCCATTATGTGAGAATTCTTTTTGCAAGCTGCTGCTGAAGTAACTGTTTATAGCAAGAATGGTATGAGGAGTGCAATCTTTATGATCTGTAAGAGTTGCAGTATTATATAAAAGTTTTTTTGTTGTATGTGCTTTTTTTGTTAAAAAATCCCTTAGAATCTCCTGCCAAGTACAGAATCTCTTTTTTGCCTTTCTAGATATTACAGGAATGTATAGGAGTAATCACTCCCCTAGAAAGTCTGCAGTCACAACAGACTTGCCTACAAAGCAAAAGAAAAGAAAACAAAACAAAGAAAAACAAACCAACCAATCAACCAAACAAACAAACGAAAACAAGTGAATAACTGTCATAAAAGCAAGGCTTTTTGTGTCTGATTTATTTTATTCTTTGTTGAAATATTTCTACGAACTATTTCCTGACTTTACTTTCAGAATGAATACTTCATAGATGTAAAGAAAGCATCAGCTCTTAGATAATCCTAAAAGAAATTTTTCAAACCACTGGAAATTTTACCATATCATCATCGTGTCTTTCTGCTTTCAACTCCTTTCTTATCTTTGTGACATTCAGAAAATTCATGGATTATTTTCTATCGCATATTGTCATTTTAATTCTTTCTACTGAGGTTTACAGCTATTAAAAAAATCTCTAATACTTTAATTAAGATGACAAAGGTTAATCTAATTAGCATAAAAGCTTAAAATTTGTGTATCAAAGGGGTATTACAAATACCACATTTTAGTATGAGCATTTACACTTAAATAAGATGGAAAAATTGAAATGTCCTGTATTTCTCTCAGGTTAGAATATAGGCAGAACTGAGATCCCAGGACCTCAGATTGAAGTTTAGCCTTCCTGTCAGATGAAGGCATTAAAAAACTCTGAGGCCTTCCTTTGGTAAGTGTAAAGGTTCTTCAAGACCCCAACGATGAGTAATATTGCATTTTCCTCCACCTGAGGAGCCTATTTCACTCTCACACTCAATTGCAATCTATATTTAGTTAGAGAGTTTCTTAGACATTGATTACATCTCTAGTATAGCCTAAATCACTACTCCTACTCTAGGCATGATGAACGCAAATATGATTGCACTGAAACTCATTAAAAGTAGAGAAGTAAAAATGGCCACCTTTTTTTTTTTTTATTTGCATGATAAGTTCATGATTAAACCATTCGTCTCTCAGTCTCTCAGTGTGAAAAGTGCAAGCCTGTAGAACACGATATCCACTGTGTCTCAGGACATAGAATAAAATATTTTCCTGCTGAAGATATGTCTTTTTTTTTCTGACAGGAATCCACTATCCACAAAGCCAGAAGAGAAAAGGTACCAGGTTAGGGCTATGAGACTAATGAGAAAATAACCTTCTTCTGTTCTGATTCCTCTTCTAGAATCTTACTGATTCCTAAGCAGTGCAGGCCCATTGTGGGCTATGTGATATGTTGTTTGGTGGAAAAAGTATCCTGCAGATTTGAAGAGTAGCAGGAACCATCCAACTCGTGTAAGTGCTTGTTTTATGAGCCAAAAATTCAACTTGTTCTCTTTTATGTCTTTTAGGTGCTTTCGTGACACATACTTTTACATTATTTAATATTATTTCTCTCTCATTTATTTATTTGCAGACTTTCTGTGCTCTAAAGCCTTTAAAAGTTTTGGCTATTATTCGTTTTCAATGACAGTATCACATGTGTGAACAAACACACAGATTCCTACACATAAAAGCCGCATGTATTAAGAACTCGAGACGAGTGCATGTGGATATCAGCCTACTTGAAAACATATGTACAATGTTGGAGTAGCCACATTTGACCAGCATCCAGTCCCACAGTGGGGAGTCCTCCTGTCACAGCCCAGTAGACAGAAGGTAGCTCTGGCTGCATGTGCCCAGACACAATCAGTAGAGAGGCTAAGCACACTCCTGTGACTTTTTGGTGACTTTAAATCTGACACAATGGCCTGAACATTCTTCAGTCAAAGAATCAAGAATCACTCTGTCCTTCACAGATTAGGCTTCTTCATTCCTCTGGCAATCGTTGATTCTCACAATGTGCTATGTGTTTCTAGTTAATTTGATTACCTTTTAGTCAGATAACCATGTACACACATGTATTCAGGTCTGATCTTTCACCTCTGAAAGGATTCATCAGAAGCATAAGAAGGTAAACAATAATGACCTGCAGAAGGAATAAATATGCAACCAAATTCTTCTATTTGGTTCTTTTCAACTTAACCTACATTATGTGGCACAGGAAGATTACCATAAACAAGACTTCTAGAATAACTTATCAAGATGTATTACAATACATTTGTTTAATTATTTTAATATTTAGCATTATTTTATACAAATAAATCCAGAAAATCTTTCTTAACAATCAATTGAAAGGTGATTGTTCTGGTGTAATTTACCAAAAAATTAAAGAATGAGTTGGTGGTGAAATACAATGTTTCTGTTACAGTAGGTTTTCCATTTTTTCCATCTTTCCATTTCTCTCATGCAAGTAAATGTACAATGATATTTGTGCAGTTTTTGCACAAAGTCTGTAAGATAGAAATACACCCAGCTTCAAAGAAGTTCAAGGAAAAAAACAAAATTAGAGCAGCTAGAACAAAAATCAAACATGATGTTATAGTAAACTGTGAAATAAATGGTACTATTTGTCTCCAGCTGTCATCTTGCTTTTTTCCTGCAAGTGGTGACTTCCCTCTCTTAAATTTATGGAAGCTCTGATTACATATGATGCTGTGGCACAACAAAACACGTTTAGTTGCAGAAGTTTATTAGAGCATGTTCAATGACTTACTGTGATTATATCTAAAGGTACAGAACATGCCCAAAGCATTACTGAAAATATCTGAAGGCATAAATCATCTTGCAGGTTTTGAAGGTCATCTTGTATGATCCATGATCCCTAAAGATATTTATTTTTTAGGTAATTTTTATTGCTTAGTTGTGTCTTTTTTCTCTGGCTTTTTTTTTTTTTTCCTTAAATATACTTGTCTCCATAGAAAACCAGATAATAGTTAAATCAGAGTGGGCACACTGCTAACACTGGTTTAAAGATCAAGCTTCCTTAATTTCACTGAAGGGAACACCTAATTTTACATCTGAAAATCTGAATCAATTAGATGAATGTTTATGTTATTTAGCTGTCTGCAAGTGATGTGACTATTTTTTTCCTTTTATTTGAACCGAACTCTACAGTCATGTAAAGATTGCAAAACATGACCATGTTTTATAGGTAGCTTCTGAAAGACTTTCTCTTCTGATGTGTGGACTAGAATAAAAAGGTATAAAATCTTTCTTAATTGGGACAAAATCTTAGTAGGCACCAGTCTATGCAGTTTATTAGAATAAAATCAGTGGTATTTAATAAAAATCTAATGGCTTTCTATGAAAGATAAGGAATTTCTGAGATTTACCAAATGTTCACACTGGGATAAAATTCCAGTAAGAAATTATTTTATATTAACTGAAATGTTATTTAAGTATTCAATGGCACTCATATACAAGCTATGGGCTTGGCCCCAAGTGATACTAATTAGATTGGGAGACTGAAGATCATAAATCTTTTTGCTGACTTATTTCAAAGTCCAGGTAGTAGAGATTGCTGTTGTAGCTCAATATGATTGTATCTTTACTGAAAAATGCAACCCTCTAGAAAAACTAATTATAAATTACCCTTCTATTGTACTGATTGTAGTAACAGAATATGTATCCATGTGTAATGCAATTAAGGTACTAGGGATCACTGTGAAAAACTTTTCATGAGACTGACAGGCCAGCTGTTTTAATCTTTCAAGAACTTTACAAAATTCATTCATTCACAGAACCCTTCATGCCAACAATTAATTCTTATATGTCATTAATAACTATTAATATGAAGATGAGATTATTAGTCTTTAATATCCCAAATTACCTGTGAGTACAAAATGCTGCATAGTTGCTACTGACGGTCCTGGGTGGTCCTGGTTCATCAATATCAGGTTGGTCAAATTTGAGAACTCATTGATGAGAGAAGCCAGAACTCAAGTAGTCTTGTCTTCTTTCTTTTCTGATTTTTCTTCCTCATGTCTGTTGTTTTTTTGCTATTCCCCCTCCCCATGCTGAAAACAAAGGAACAAAAAAAAAAAAAACCACAAAACCCACAAATCCCCTCCCTCTCGAAAAAAACCCAGAGGGCACACCTGCTCCTGATGCAGCTCACTCTGTGGTTTTGTCAGTCAATATCCTAATGTATTTGGAAGATGTTCTGCCCATTCTCATCCCATAGTTCTCATCTTGACTTTTGGGGATTCTTTAACACTTGTAAAGGAACATTTTAACTTCTTAGCCCCTTTGATTTGTCCCCATACATTCTTCTTTGCCACTTTAGCAGTCAAATTTCTCTCATGCTTCTGCAGAATGCTTATATTTTATATCTGAATTTGCCATCACAGATATTACAAAATATGTATTCTTGTTTTTAGTTATACTCCTCTAGTACCCATACATTGGTTCAAGATAAATTACTTTTACCCAAATTAACACATTTCAAACATGTAAGTGCCATAGTATTTGGTCAGGCAACACAATATTTTTTAATCTTAATTTTAAGTCCAGCTTCCCTCTCAAGTTGCAGCAGGGGTGTAACAATATCAATGCTTTAATCTACATCAAGTGTATGACACTGAAATGAGTATTTTAATTATTTCTGGATTTCCTTCTGATTTGGTTTGTACAGTGAAGCAATCAAACAGGTGTGAACAGGATTTCTTTCAGACAAAACTAAACATGAAAATATATACCACATGTACACCTAATTGTGGTTAGAAATGGTCATTCAGTCCCTCAGACCCAGCTAGCATGGTAATATGATAGAGATTGGAGGTGATGTCTGGTCCATAAACATGCTCAAAGCAGGAACAACTGAGATCAGGTTGCTCAGTGTCTTGCTGTGCAAATATCTCTAAAGATGGAGGTTCCAATCTGTTCTACTGCAGGACTACCCTTGTTCTGCTGGAAAAAAAAACATCTTTAATAAATAATCAAAATTAACCTTTTTGAATCTTGTGCCTGCTGCCTCCTGACCTATGAGTTTTAATCTCTGTAAAGAACTTGACTGCATTTTCTATACTGTCCTGTTAAATTTTTAAAAACATGACTAATTCTGAGTCAGAATAATTTGAGAGGTTTTTTGGAATATAATACAACTGCTCAGAATTCTGTAGTTTATTACTCTTCAAGCTCCTTTTTATCTTTTTGCAATTCTTTTTTCAAATCAGTAAAATTCCATTTGAAGAAAAATATTTATATATTGTTATTGTTGCACAACCCCAGTTCGTTAAATGTTTTCCATTCAGGTTTTGGTCTACTGAAAATAGATCAGAGTTATGGGAATGACTACAAAAAAATGGAGAAATCATTGACAGCCTCTTATATTCAGCCTTCCTCCCTGTGCCTCTAATTTTTAAAACGAGGTTAAGTTAATAAGTACAATATGATTAACACTACATATTGAAATTCATGAATAATAGATAATTGGAAACATTTGTCATTCATTTTGATAAACAATGAAATCTTATGCACAAACTACTGTCTTCTAAAGCATGGGTAATAAAGCCAAAGGCCAGCTTTTTGTGACCACTCCTAGACAAAGAGGTAAAGAATTAGTATGGAAGCAAAATCATTCTTGCATCCTTAAGTGGGGTAGCTATGTGAAGTACTGCCTACAGTCAATTCATCAGAACAATTAAATATTTTTAATTTTAAAGGCAGTTAAGCACAGGCTCATCTCTGAAGATGATGTGATAAATTTTTCATGCCTTAAAACTTCTGAATCACGAATAGATACATTTATATAGTACTGTCTAAGGAGCAGATTGTCACTTGCTAAAGGTTCACAAGAGGTGATTTTCCTCTCAGTTAAAAATTGTGGAAATTTAAGGTTTTAAGTCTGGCTGGTTGTTTCCATATCCCCAAAATAGCTTTTAGTACTGTAAATAAAAGCTTTTTCCCAACATACTGACTTTAGTTTCACTTGGGAAAGGGAATTAATAAGACTTAATTGTGGTTTTAGATTGAAATACAGGAGTTAGTTTTCCTATAAAAAATATTCAGTTATCTAAAGAATATTGATTAATGTAAAGAATAAAGACTTTTTTAAGGCTAGAGGTCAACATCAAGTATGAAGGATGGACAATGAATTATATGACTAAGTAATTAGAGATAAAAATATTACTATGCTTACAATGTGATTATATATTATATTATTACTTCATAATATTAACATCACCAGTTTCTAACAGACATCACATGCAGCATCAGATGAACATCAGAAGCAGCATGACCTTTTGCCACTGCACAAAGGATTTGCAAGGATTGGCACGGTTACTTTTACCAACATGGCATTTTCTTGTGTCCCAGTCTTTCAACTGACCCCAATCTGAATTCATGCAGAAGAATGATTTTACTGAAAACTGCTAGTGCATTCAGCATCCCACTTACAGTAAATTGTTTACAAGGTCAGGACCTCACTAAAGACACTGAGAGATACCCTTGGTCACATTTTTTAAGGATATGAATATACCCTTGAAATCAAAAAGGAAAGAAGAATTAGCAAAAAGTTATAAATCTTGAGCACAGAAAAAGACCACTAACTATCCTATAGGCTCAGCCCCCAGTTGTAGTTCTCTCACAATATTTATATTTTCATTTTCAAGAAAGTAATTGTATAAGGTGATGGTTTTCTTCAATGAATGATTATTTTTAAAAAGATATTTAAGAATTTTAATAAACTTGTCAACTTGGTACTTGTCTCATTTTCTGCTACATAATGAAGTCTTTTCTGTGACTGCCGTGCACACAAGCAGAATTTTTAAATGGGAAACCTAATTTTGGCAGGTCTAGGTCTAAGTTCCCTGGTTCTCAAGAGTCTTCTTTATTTCAAGTTCTATTAGCAATGTACGATGCTAACTCATGTCCAAGCATATCCCAGAAATCCCTCCTGAGATATTTAGCCATGTCACTTTGAAGAATACTGAAATGAGCAAGAACAGAGTTTTTTTCTTTTTTTTTCCTTTGATTCTTTTAAATTCGTTGCTCTGACATAACCTTTGAAATAGATATGACTGTGTGAACAGACTGAATAAAAATAGGTAAGTTTTATGAAAAATGAAAGCATTTATAATTATAATCAAATCCTGCTAAGAATGAAATCCCACTGATTTTAATGGGATCAGAATTGGGCCCCACAACTCATCTAGTTAAGCCTCAATATTGCAACAAAGAATGGTCATTGTTTTGAGACCAGTTTAATACTTGAAGTGGGGTCATGCATGCATAGCATGACGAGTTTCATTCTAAGCTCTGAATTTCTTTGCAATAAGTCAGGTAATTTGTGGTATTTGAACAGCTTCTGCAGTTGAGATGAATCTTTTTAACATTTAAATGAACAGTAGGAGTAGAAATAGCGGGGTACTGAAGAATGTACGGTAAACTGTTGAGCAAAGGATAGAAATAGGAGAATAAATGAATATTGCAAACTGTTCCTTTAGTCTGAAGGATTTAAAAATCAAATCAAAGGAACATTTCCTATGTATTCATGCTGCTCATAATCTCTGACTGAATTCCACTTCATATTCCTTCCACATTGTCCTATAGATAAAATATCATCATTGGAGTTGCATCAGAAAGAAGTGACTGGGTGCTAGGAGGCAAGATGGGGAAGCAGAACTTGATAAGGAAGCAGTAAAATTATCTTGAATTTTACCAGAGAATTCATACTGAGTAGTAGGCTTGTATACAGAAAGGCCTTCTACCTCCCGAGAAGAAAGATGTTGCTCCAGCATCTTTAATTTTTGATTTCACAAGCATCATTTGGAAGAAATGTACTGCAGATAAACTTGATTTATTGCCTCGCATTTCCATATTTGAGATTAAAACAGACTGGGCAGATGGGTATTGATCAAGAGTCTTCCAATTCAATCTCATCCAAACATGTCCCTTCATAAATTTAGTATTCACCAAGTCAGGGGAAAATGCATAGATGTATACACACACACAGATTCCTGGCACTGACAGTCTAGAACATGAATAACAATGGTGTCATGGAACTATTGAGACCTCCATTAGAAAGTGGGGAAATTATATATGGAGAGATAGGATAGCTGTGAACATGGAAATGAGAGTGATGATGGGAATCAGTGGTCTTCACTTACTATAACTGCTTCTTTTTCTATTAACACACAGAAACACTGTTGTTTAGGATGCAGTTGACAAAAAAAAGGAAAGAAAAGAAAAAGTAAGGAAAAAGGTGCTTCCAGAGATTTTCCAAAGACAAATTGAGTATTTATTTATTCAAGGTAATGAAATTTTTTTCTGATGCTGCCATCTAGGAGGTGCTCTGTCTGAGTAATAATAATTTTAAACCACTTTTAGGATGGCATTTTATTTTAGTGCTCTAAAGTAAATGAGGCTTTAATATTGTTATTGATGGTCTGGATGAGGGAGTCTACCCTCAGCAAATTCATGGATTCACCAAGTTGCATAGGAGTGTCAATCTGCTGGAGTGTAGGAAGGCTCTGCAAAGGGGTCTGGACAGGCTAGACCCATGGGCTGAGACAAGTGGTATAAGGTTTAAGCAGACCAAGAGTCAGGTCCTATATTTTGGCCACAACCACCCCATATGCAGCACTGCAGGATGAGGAAGAGTGGTTGGAAAGTGGTGAAGTGGGAAACGACAGGGGGTGCTGGTTAACAGTGGCTGAACATGAGCCAGTGTGTGCCCAGGTGGCCAAGAAGGCTGATGGCATCCTGGCCTGTATGAGCAGTAGAGTGGTCAGCAGGAGCAGGGAAGTGATTGTTCTCCTGTATTCGGCACAGGTGAGGCCACCCCTTGAGTCTGGTGTCCAGTTCAGTTCAGGAAGGACATTGAGGGGCTGGAGTGAGTCCAGAGAAGGGCAGTGAAGTGGGTGAAGGGTATGGAGCACAAGCCTTATGAGGTGCACCTGAGGGAAAAGGAGTTGTTTAGCCCAGAGAAAAGGAGGCTCAGTTGTCGCTCTCTACAACTACCTGAGAGGAGTTAAGTTACTTTACTGGCTAAAGTTACTTAAACCATCAATAGTAATATGGGGCTTCCAGTAGAGCTTCATGTCTTAATGGACATCTCAGGTCTTATCAACACCAAGATAAATAAAGGATGTTAGAATGTGCATCTAGACATGTTTTAATAGTTCAATTTTCATTCTTCCCATCCATTACATAGAATACACATTGGTTAGTACAGTTTTCATAGCAAATAAATAATAACAATTCAAAAGATTTTATTTTGGTGGTTTTAATGTGCTATCAACAGAAAAAGCTTTGATGATGTGTTTAAGTACAGACTTCTAAGACAGTGGACACTAGAAACTGAGGGTGCTTTCTTTTAACTCCAATATTAATGGTTTATATTTTCTGAAGTAGAAAGTTGCACATTCTGTTTCCTGTAAAAAAATTGGAGTTCTTGAAAGGATCACTGTGTGGGATGCATATATGTTGCCATGGATCATTACAGCAGTCTATCATGTGAACATGCTTTTAAATAAGGTTTGCAGCACTTTATTTAACAGGCCATAGAAAATAAAATACTCTGTGAATTTTATATGTGGTATTACACCACTAATGACATATTTATAGAAAACTAGAGCCAATGTACATAAAAGCTTAATTCAATATTTTTAAGATTCCAGTTTCTAAATGCAGATATTTCTTAATGACTTTCTATTAATTACAGATTACCCTGAACTATTTACTTAGCTTCTTCCTAGTTTTAATGTGTAAAAGTAGCATTTATGCCCTAGAATGTGAAAATACAAGGATTTCTCTATTAACCCTCATCTATTTTAACTAATAATATGAAATGACTATGGTAACTTGGTCTTAGTACTAGCTGTTGAATATGGTTACTGCAGCAATAAGAATTTTTCTGTTTGCTTAGTAAGAAGTAAGACAAATTGATTCCTTTTTCAATTGTTTGCTTCCCCATTCTCAATCCCAGCTTTCATTCAAGTTTAGTATAAATTGTTAATATACATCCTGCAGGTGTTCCTTTCTTTTCATAATTGGGTATTTTAGCAGAATAAGAAAAATTCAGTGTAGTCTCTGGCAAATAAATATTAAAAATTTTAAGTGCATCTGAAAATGCTTTAAAAAATGTAAGCATTATTTTCATCTTAGTATCACTCAAATGCATTACCACCAAATTCCTCTAATGATTTCAAGAAGGTCCCAAGAGGACATGCATCATGTTCCACTCATGAAGCCTTAACTTCCTACCATTTCTTATTTAATATTTAAATGTAAATATTGATTTATGATTTTTATAACAAAATATGTATCTGCAATATAACACTGATAATTTTATTTAGAGAAATAACCCAAAATAATTTAGTTTCACAATGTGTACTACCTATTTTGAATCCCAGAACATCCATCAGAGTTTAGGGTGGTTAAATGAAGATGCTCATATACATCCTTAGGGCTCTGGAAGATTATTTGCTACTTGCATTGTAGTAAAATTCTGACAAGTATCAGTTCTTTAAAATACCAGCATCAGAGTTCTATAGAAGTTCATAATTTATATCTTGAGGGGCAGTCTTTTTGGCTATGGTAATGTATTTCATCATCACCATAAATGAATATTTCATTCTCTAAAATTATTGTATAATTTATAGGAGTAAGATACCACCAAGTACACATCTGCATGTACTAACTCCGATTTCAAAGTGTCTCTTTTGTACATTGGGTTCTTAAGTCTGTCAAGATAAAGCTAAAAAATGCTATTCTAAAAAACACTATTCTACCTGTATCCCAAGTAAAGAAAAAAAAGATAGATTAACACATTAATTTTTATAGTTTGTTTTTGGGTTGATTTTTTGCGTATGGTAAGTAATGGGATCACTTTATGCATTATGATGGGCATGAGCTTTACTAAACTATCCAAAGACTTCAAGACAAGCTGATAATTTTTCTGTTGTAAATCACCAAGGGTGTTGCCTTTTGTGGGTAAACAACACACAAATAATCTTTGAGCTGCTTACACTTACATTTATGCTGTCCAGTTACTCATGCTGAGGTGATGTACGAAACACTTCAGCAGGAATTTTGTATCCATTCTACTGCTGCAGACAGAGCTCTTAATATGATTGGAATGGCTTCTTACCTTGATCGGGGTTTACAGTACTTAAAATGTATGTGCAAATATATATTTGTATATTTCAATACTGGAAACAAAATATTGTGAAAAAAGTTTAAGCTTAGGTTTGGTACTGGAAATTGATAGAGGCTGTTAACAGAAAGGAGAAATAAATATTGTTGCAGTTTTTCAGTGTTCTGCAGACACAAAAAACCTAAGGATAGAAAATGCAGCTGGCTTGTGGGCTGATGAGAACATTGTGTCCAGTTTACATTATACAGCATTTGTTGCTTTTAAATGATAGCAATATAGCACTGACAGTTGGCTAAATAACACAAACAACTTTTTCCTCCCAACACAACAATATGTAATGATGTAGTTGGAAACTCACTCCTTTTTTTTCTTTGTTTGCTTTTCTTACAGCTTTTGGAAATAGAATGTTAAATATATTCTACAAATCAATGTAATCAAGTAATAACTTGTTTCTTTATCAAACCCTACTTACAGCAGCACAGGACTCATGTTTTGGGGGAATTTTTAATCTTGTTTAAAACCACTATTGAGGAGCATATTTGTTATGGATAAGGTTTGGAAATGATTGATGCTGAACCTAACAGATCTGTGATTCTGTTTTGCTTGTCCTTCTGTTCCTTCTTTGTTTTTACAACAAAAAAAAAAAATCTCTGTACTATTCAGCTGCTGGTATCTTTTTGCCATTTACTTGACACTCATGAAATTCTAGGGTCATCTCTTTAATATCACAAATAATTGAAATAGTAGTACTAGCCAGCTTCTCTCCACCTTTTTTCCAAAATCATTAGAGAAGTTACCACACATTTTCCATTGAAAGTCTGGTTAGAGACAGAATGTATTTCTTTTGGATAACATTTATTATTTTATGTCCTCTAATTTTTACACGGTTTGCTTTGCATTCTTTAAGAGCACTAAAAAGTACCAAATATCTTTACTATTTCTTAATAGTGGGGGTCAAACTGTCATTAATACTATTATGTAATAGTCACTAATAGTAACTTTAGTGTGCATAATTTCTCATCTCTCTTACTGCTTGCCATTTTCTAATTTCTAACCTTTTCCTTTATTTTACTAATAGAAGCATCAATACTAAAATATTTAGTGACATAGAAAAAGGACATACATCTTCTTTGTCTGGTATGAAGGTATTAGAGCATATAACCTCTCTGTGTGTGGTAATTCTATCCAGCACATTAAAAAGGACAAACCTGCCTTGTAAATTTGTCAGACCTTTTCAGAACCTTATAGATACATGAGAAATAACCAGAAAAGAATCTCAGCCTCTATAGGATGATTGTGCTGTATTAGATTTAATATATCTATTAATAGGTTCTAAAAACACTGTTGATAAAATCCAAAATACAGATCAAATTTATAAAATGATAAGTCTGAATTATCTTTATTATAAATAAAATCTGGGCTTCATTATTTAAGCTACTTATCAAGTAAATTTACATTTCTAGTAAGTTTTTTTGTCTTATCTCTCTGTTTTTGTGGCTGTGCTTTTCTCTCTGCATCTGCACAAATTTCTACACTTTACTATTGTTTTTCTATCTGACCAAAAATATAAATTTGCTCTTGTCTAATAAAAGTTTTGTTGCTATTCAGAAGCTGTTACATACACACAGTGTTATTTGGCACTGGAGAGATTTTCAAGTGACTTGACCACATAAAGTCTAAGGAAAATGTAAACAGAATATTTTTGAAGACTTAATGGTCTATTATTTCAATAGGCTTTTTCTACTCTAGAAAAGATCAAGAAATAGATTCGAAACATTTTTAAAAGATGCCCACCTCTTTTTTTGTTTATCTCATTTCGTTCCACTTTATGACTTAGGTCTTTCCTTCTTACCCGAAGCATGTCTTAGGCTAACTTAACAAATGCTGGGGAATTTGCAAACCTTATGGACTTCAAAGCAGGGGATATCAATCTACATTCTGCTCAACAGAAGGAGGATAGTAGTGTTTCTTTTGAATAAGCATTGTACTGCAATTTTCAAAATAAAATGATAAATTATACAATATTATTTTTCTCTTAAATGCTGTTTGAATTTATAGCATAGTAATGATATGCAGTGTGAAATCTCTTCCTGAAATCCTTTAAATATCTAAAATAAAATTTTTCAAAAATTAAACTGAGGGTCTTTCTGTATTGATTAATTTTTTAAACTTTAGGCACATGAATTTCCAAGTTGTGACTTATGCCAGTTTATAGGTCTTTTAAGTGAAAGAATATTAAGTCACTGTAAAATAACTAAACATTTATATGACTGTTTGTTGCTTGAAAGACTCATACAGAAATTGAATATGAATATACAGAAAATGCAGGAATGTATGAGGACATTCCTGAAACACCAAACACTTTCCAGTTAAGTCTTTTGTTCCAGCCTACAACACTTTTTTTACCTGTGCAGAAAATAAAACAGTATTTTGAGCAAAATATAGCTAACTTGTGAAATTCTCTACTGAAGACTGACCCAAGTAACTTACTGCATTCTGAGTGAGACTGGCTAGTGACAAGGCAGAGGCTATCAGCACTGATCCTCTTGTTCCATATTTTTTAGAGGAATACAAGGAGTAGTGCCTTAGGAGCCTAAAGCTCCTCCTGAGTTTCCCAGCAACTCAAACTGCTTGCTTTCTAGAACTGTTTCATCCTCAGAGTAATTGAACTTGCTGAGAGTATTCAGCTTGACATTAAGAAATTACATTCAGCTGCCTACTGTGCCTTTTCAGAAACTCTTGAATATCCTAAATATTTCAGTTGGTCTGACACATATGGCAAATAAATGTATAGACCATCTGTGTTTTTCAGGAATGATCTTCAGGTTCTTCTTGGACATTTTAGACATTTAAAATACCCCTAATGCCAATATATATGATTTGGTGTCTAAATGTAGAGGTCTGTTTTGTGTGTTTACTTCATGTCACTCTTCATGTAAAAGCGGTGTCTAAAAATCTATTATAGTAATTGTAAAACTCAAATTCCAAGATCAGTTGTTCCAGGAGTTTATAGGAACTTCATGAGTCCCCTGTTATGTCTTCCTGCCCCGTATAGATGACCTGAGGGCCTGGGCTGCTTCCAAGTACATGATATGCCACAACATAGGAACCCAGATGAAGTCATGAAGGTTTTTTGAGATGATCTGACACAGTCTTCCAGGTAACTTCAGTAATCCATACACATACATGCACATATCTTAGACAAAGAACTCCTTTATGTGGGGAGGAGCTTAATTTTCCTCCTTCTTCTTACCTTTTCCACCTCCTCTTGCATTCCTATTTTTACAACAGTGCCCTGCTTTGGAGACACCCTAATGGACACAGTTTGTCACCTTAGAATTGGAGAGACCAGGAATTAAATTACTGAATGGAGAAATGGTTAAATCACATAAGCACTCTACCAGATGTCCTCTTCTGCTACAGTATGTTTCAGTCCTAAGGAAAAAAAAATAGGAGAAAACTGGTTTTGAGTGATAGCTTTTTTCTCCTCAGGCATCAAAAAGAGATGAATATTGCTATTGATGGTTTTCTGCCCACAGAGGTAAGTCTTTCCATTTTCTTTATTGCAAATGTAAGATCATGTAACCCCTTAAAACAGATATAATTTTTCTATTGTTAGACAATATATATGTGCATTCTTTAGAAGGTGGCATGATAAGTCCAATACAAGTTTTTTTACATTTCATCCATTATAATTGACATTAAAAAAAAAAAAAGATAGGTGGATGGTTGATTCATTCTAATGTGCAGTTCATCTTCAAAAAGTGAAAAAAACCCTCCTTACCCAATTTCAGAGGGAGATTACTGTATTATACAGATGACACTAGTTACCCTGGATTGCATTATTTCAATGACATGACCTTTAGATTCTTCATCCTCTTTGAAAGGATCTTCCAAAGAGCAATGGAACATATTACTGCCTACTGCTCTGTCTCTCAGGAAAAAAATTAATTTCTTTAATTTACTGAGATCATTTTCCTGTGAAGTTCTCATGACAAGTTTCTGGCTCTTTGTACAAATGCATTTATTCTTGATTCATTACAGTTTGGGAAGTAAAGTCATGTACTCTATTCTGATAGCTCTAAATTCTGTTTCTGTCACTTAAATCTAAAGATACATTGTATCTAGATGGACACGAGGAATCTTAATTGTATTTTCGTGTGCGGAGAGATTTCTTCATGTTTTATTTTTCCTATATAATAAAATAATGGCGTGATTTTCTTAGAATTATTTTGTTATTGTTGCTTTGAAAATTATTTTGCCCCTCTTGACTATGCATAGTAAAAATTACTAAAGACATTTCCTGAGTGTATATTGCTGTGACTTAACTTTGATATTAGTCCTTTTTTATACATACATCTTAGCCCATTTCGTTTCTGTGTCATGGAGGAAAAAAAATTGCCACTATTCAATTTTCACATTTTCCTAGGACTTATTCATTTTGATATTTTTTAAAATTTTGCTTGCAGATAAGATGTAGAAGTCACATACCATGGCTTTACTGTTGTAATTCAGAAATTGTTTTTGTGACTGCTTTATATTTTCAATTTAGGTGTGATTTTAATTAGCAAAGGAAAGCATCATCCTACTTAATTTATTTGCATGAATACATGAACTCCTTTATCTCCAGATAATCATTATTATTATATGATATTACAACCATAGCAGGAAATATCCTGCTCTTCATTTTCATTTAATTGTTTTTCTATCTATATTTTATCAAAACTGATTTTGCTATAATCATACTTCAAGCAGAATAATAGGAATGGCAACAAGACATTATGCATCTGCAATCAGATTTCCATATCTAGTCCTATGAAGGGGGTGTACCTTCAATCTGTATTACATGAAAAGACTTTAATTGGAATAAGATCCATTGTCCAGACACAAAGAATTGCTAAACCTTCTTCAAATCCTTAATTTGAAATTCAGAGTTGGAAATTAATTAAAATGAAGCCAACCAAAAAAAAAAAAAAGCCAACAAAACCCAAAACTAAACAAAACCAATGGAGAGCCAAGACAAACGAAAGACAATCAACCAAGCTAGTAAAATCAACAAACAAACCACAAACCACTACTCTTTTCTAGGAAAATGTGATGTGGTAGTTTTAAAATAGTGGATCAGGAAACCTTTATACATTACTGGAAAGTAATAAGACTCTTCCACAATCTTCTTTTCCCTTGCTTTGGTGTGCCTGTATCAGACTATAAATTGAATCTAGAAAAAAAAAAAACAGAAGTTGAACTGGGAAATCTTGGGAAAAGAGGAAAGCAAAATGAATTTTTTTTAACAATGGCTAAAGGTAACTTCCATCTGTTTCTGCAGTTAAAAATTGTAGAAGATATTATTTGAATATAAAGAAAGCTGGTTTTGTGAGGCCACCTGGAATAGTCCTTTTGATCTTCTGATATAAACTGTGACACTTTCCTTTGTAAAACAGTATTTATATGATATTTTAATTTCTATTTTAAAATAAAAACTAGTCTATTTTGAGCTAAGTTTTATGTAATTACTGATAGATTAGGAAAACCAGTTATTTTGGGGTTTGTTTGTTTTCTCCAGTTCTTTCCCTACAAAAACCAAATAAACAGTGAAAAAAATTTAAACTTTGTGACTCCTTGTCCTTTCCTCCTTTTTTGCGGCACATGTCCTCTTTAATTACATGTCCTTGTCATGGAAGTGTCTAAAATTTTGGTCTTGCTTCACAATTTTTTTTTCCTGTCTGTCATGTCATTGTGTCTGAGAACTGGTAAACCTTTCATAAAATGTTTTTGCCTACTGCCTTAAAATCCTGCAAAATAAATAAATACATACATACATACATAAAACCAGAAAAAAAATCATGCAAAAGAAATAATAAATATGTCAAGGCTCTGGCAGCACATCAAAAAAAAGAGAAGTTTCTGTTATTATCATACTGTGGCAGTCATTGGCTAACACAGCTGAATAATGCCAGCAGTCTATCATGTTTTAGACTTTATTCCCCACTATGCTCTTGCTAGCCTTAAAATCAAGTCTTCAGTGAGAGGGAATAATATAGAGCTCAAAGTAGGTTTAGAAAGATCAAAGGAGCCATTACTGGGCCAGCATTCAAACAGAGGGGAGGGAAACACGGTGTTCCTTATTCTCCCAGATACTGCGGAAAAAGTCAGTGAAGGGATTTTCTAACGCAAAGCAAAAATCTTAAAATCAATAGGATGCTTTACTGTTATTCACAGTTGTGCCTGTAAAGCATGGGGTGGAGAGGTTAATTAATCCATTTAAAAGTCTGTGTTTTGAATTAATTTGAAGTTTTCTACAGTAAGACTGGTTTACAAATCTCTGTTTGGGAGATAGGAACAGGTATCCATTGCTTTGAACTGTGCATAAGTGGATCAATTGCTATCTGAAAATATGGTTTTAATAGTAATAAGAAAACTTTGCTGATGTTATTTAAGTGCTTTTGCACTTGTCAGAATAGATCAGGTATGTATTATCCATCTAATATAACACTTCTGAATTACATTGATTTGAAACAAAATAAAAACCAAAATAGAAGACGGGAAAAATACTTTGATGTTAATGTTAAACATTTCAGACATCTCTTAAGTGCAAGGAAGTATTTTACAATTTATAAATCCCCCGTAAATAATGTATATTTTCATAATTCATTGACATAATATATATGTGTATTTATGTTTTTCTAGTAAATTATATGTTTTTAACAATGGGCAGAAAATGATACAAAGGACGGTCCACATAAACATGAGGAAGAACTTGTTTATAGTGGTTGACTGTTGACTGAAACAGGTTGCCCAGAGAAATTGTGGAATCTGCTTCACCAGACAGACTCAAGAATGGTTTGGACACAATCCTGTGCCGTGTGCTCTGGGATGACCCTGTTCAAGCAGGGAGGCTGGACCAAATGGCCCCCTTTGGTCCCTTCCAATCTGACCCACTCTGTGATTCTGTAATCTTAAAATTCCTAATAAACTAAAAATATACCAACAAAGGTTATATTCAAATAGCCACCAACAAACCCTTGCATTAATCACACTCAAGGGAGCATAATCATAGTTCGATAATAATAGTGTGATTTAGTTGCTGTTTGTAGTCTGCCAGAATAGATTAAGAATGTAGTAGATCACTTGTCCAGGTGACTAAAAATATTCTATGCCTTGTTTTACCATACTGAAGAGATGGATTTTCTACCATGGGCTAAGATGTTCCTGGGCAGGGCATCCTTATCTATTTATGAAAAAGGGAATCCTATTCATACACATCAGCATTTTAGTGGAAGTCCAAGTCTGATATTGTGAACTAAGGAACATGGTGAGATTCAGAATCTGTCTTTGTTTTTTTGTGTGTACACACTCTTAGAAAAGCAGGAGGTGAATAAGACTGTGTGAGAGACTGAAATGTTCATGATTAATGAGTCAATTGGCCCTTTGCAAAGCAGAGGGTGCTTTGCAGGTGATGGAAAAGGTAATATCCCAGTTGCAGAGGGTGTGAGCACTAGAGGATGTCCATGTCAAACCAACCTCTTCTTTCCATTCCAAACAAACTCTTCTAAAATAAACTCTACATATTTATATTTTTAAACACTGATCACTCAGTTTTATTTCATTGTAATCTGCTCCAAGGGATTGATTAACAAAAATCTGAGTTACCTTCTTCTTCATGAGTGGGTTGTAACTGATAATCAGGTTACTTTCCTGACAGCATCAAGAGACAGGGTTATCCAGCACTGCTATTTAACCCCCATACCAGAAAATCAGGAAATAAGGGGAGATAACACAAGAGATTGCAATTTGGAAAAAAAAAAAAAAGATAAATTCTTTGCTTTAGTGGTGAGGTACTGTGTTCTTTTTCAGGAAAAAGCTAACTTTTCTTTGAGGGTTTCAACAAAATATTTCTGAAAATATTCACAGACTTACCAAACAATTGGTTAGGGAGCAATTAGTCCAGGGAAAAAGTATAGCTGCTCTATTTTATAGGCTAAATCCTGACCATGCCATCTCAAAAATTTCTTCAGCCCTCCGACTTCTTTAATCATACTGAAAAGTACCCAGGAGGAATTTAAAAGGCCCTGTGAAAACATTAATTTTCTTTTGTATGTGGGTATATGAATTTTAAAAAATATGTTGCTGTATTAGTCCAAGATTCCTTCTTTTCCCTCCCTGCTCATTCTCTGCTAAATGAAATATCGAATGTCAGCTCCTTCAAGATTTTGTAAAACTTCTGCTTGTTCTTTCTTTTTTGAAAAAAGTGTTATCCCAGGCTGCTCTTGAAAACATATTTTTTGTCTGCTTTTCTGATAAATTACAGGTCAGAATGAATTTATTTACTGAGTGAACAAGCAAAAATTGTGTTGAGAATTTGGAATTTGGAGAGAAGAACTAGCTTCATTTTTTGCAGAATCTTTTGTCTGTGGAAGGACGCACTCTTTCCAATGGGCGGGTTTTCCTTTCCTGCATAAAATCACAATAAAATGCTTTATAAAAATTTCTTTGTGGAGGTCAAAATAGATGTACTCTTCCATAAAGCTGTGGAATGCCAAAAGAATCTGCAAAATGTCATGGCAGTCTTTGAATTTTCCTAGTCTGTACAGCTGTTGCTCCATACTGCTTTTAGAGGGCTTGACTACAATTAATAAATTACTTTTTATTTAACTATAGTCTTCCACTCTCTACCTCAATGTTTGCATGAATTATAGAATAGTAAAAGACAAGGCAGTGGCTTTTGCATGTACAGTTTCGAAATGATTATTTTGTTTTGCTTCTGAAGTAGAATGAATAAGTGCTCACAGTCAATAAAACAGAATGAGCAAAACAAACAAAAAAACCCCCTCCCTATTTCTTAAAGTCTTCCAGTTTGATTTACGTGTGAAGCTCTCTTAATCCTAATGAACTCCATACAGAGGTAAGCATCGGTGTTAGCCAGAGGAACAAAATTATTATCAGGACATTGAACACAGAGTCTCTGGTCACCTGCACTGCCAGTGCCGGGCAACTGAACCTGGCCAAAAGACAGCAAACACATCATTCACACGCATCTCTCAGAGCATGCAGACAGCAAGCACAGAGGTCAGAGAGCAGGGAAATCTGCTCATTGTCTAGACTGTGAGCAGGCAAATATTTGCAGAATGCAACTTCCCAAGCACTTGGTCAAGGCTGATATTTGTTTGGAAGCTATCGGAGATCAGCAGGCCCTCCAAATTTTTGAGAATTAATAAAGAACAGCGTTTTGATTTATGCTTAGCAGAAAATGACATAGAGAAGTGAAGACTCCAAAAAGATCATTTTGCAAAAGGACACTGTTCTGTTTTCTCTAATGAACTTATAAAAATTTGTTAGTGTATTGTATTGCAAGGGGTGCAGAAAATAGTAACTAATAGAAATAATTCTCACACTTTTAGCTGTTAGTATTCAAAAGATCTTGGAGTAGAAAGTGTTATGCTCTCTCTTTAGTTTTCATGGTTTTCATTTCCACAGAAAGAGTATTGCTTTTGTATTTATTTCATTTATTCTTTGTACCGTTTGCTTGGATTTTCAAAAATAACTGGAGTATTTGTGCAAGGTAGAGATATAAATTTTCTTCCTCACTGATAACACAAAGCAGAAACTGAAATGTCACCACATTCGGTTTTATGTTGACAGAACAATACCACACATAATTTTCAATATGTACTGTTTTCTGTTTTACTACCAGTTTGAGTATAGAAGTCATACTGTAGGAATAGTTAAGCAGGAATACAAGGAAATTTTCCAGGGTAATTAGAAGGTTTGTGGAATCTTTCTACACACCTGTGGGTTAACCTGTGGCTCAGCATTTGCAGCTGTATTTGTTGTTCTGATAAACAATTTCTTCAATCAAATTAATTTTTTTTTTGAGTAAGAATAATTAAATACTGTAAAATATTTCTAAGACTATATTCAAAGATTATCAAACAAGACATGTTTGTATGGGGAGGCAAATACAAACCAAAGCAGAGATTTTGTTTGGTAGTGAATTCTAATAGTATAACACTCTCTGGGGCATATTAAGTGCATTTGGGAAGTAGTATTATACACTAGTAAAGACAGTAATGTTGCAGTCCCTGTGTCCCATATAACAAAATAATTGTTGAACTTTAATCTCTCTTGTACTGCCACATATTGCCTAAGGCTCAAACAGAACCTTGACATTCAGGCTACCATTTTGTTTTCTGTACTATGTTTTCCTATAACTTTATGTTGCTTCCTGTAAATACAAACTGTTGGCATATTTCTAAGTTCTTTCCCTTTCTTTTCTAACTGGGAAATATCTACTTACTTTTCTGATGGACAAAATCCAGCATTGTCCCAGAATGCAAATACTCTGAAAATCAACAGACTCATGAGATGGACCTACACCAGCATTTTCATCATCCTCCTCTTTCTCCTTCTCTTCAATTACTATTGCCACACCAACTTCTTAAAGTAGCTACGTAAACCCTTACCAGGTTTATCTCTTCAGTGCCATTTTCACATGATGGAAAGAGGGCAAGCTTTCCTATGTTTCTTTTCAGCTTCTCTTTTACAGAAGTTGATCAGCAGCCCTACACTGAGATGTCCCAGCCTCAGCAGAGTCCTGAGAATGAAGTTTTAGAAAAGTTATCCCAAATTTAATATTTTCATGAGTAATTTCAAGATGAGGTTTCTCACTTTTGTTTTGTTTTGTTTTGAGTTTTGGTGGAGTTTTTTTGTTTGGCTGGTTTTGGTTTTGTTTTCTTTGGTTTTTGGTTTCTTTTAAGGCCTGGGACCAGTGTTGAATCCCAAGAATGCAAGAATGAAATGAAACTGATGTCTAACTGCTGTCTCATAAAAACATTGCAGGCAGCCTGGGCAAGGATTCTAAGGGAGATTGCCCGACAGTCCAGCTGTGCTAGACAAGTCCTCCAGAGGCTTCTGCTTTCTGTGTGCTTTCACTGAGGATTAGCATTGTTCTAGTCAGGGACTGCACACAACATCAAACAGAAAAAGAAAAGTTGAGTCACACAGAGAAGGCAGCACGATCTATCATTTCAAAGGTGGCACTCATCTCATGTTCTTGAGCCATCTGAAAATTGGGCCACTGGACTAAGTTAGTTATCTGAACTCCTTCAATTGTTGGCAGAAAATTAGTGAACTGAACCAGTCATATGCAATGATCCACATGTGGGGCAACCTGAATTTTTCAACAACAGCCTAAAATTAGACAGTCAAGCTAAATCTGTAAGATACATAGAAAATAAGATAGTGTCTTGAATATCTGAGAAAATAATAAAGCCCATAATATTTTTTAATTATGCAATTAGCTAGTATTCAAATAAGCATTTATTTAAACAAATGAACACATTTTATTTGTAAAAAAATATTTTTAATTCTAAATTAGTTTTCACTAGATCTAATTGTAATTCCTAAAGCTTTTAATTTACATTTTTAGACTGAAAACCTAAAATAAAGAATAACTTTACATCAGAAGCATTAGCAGTTTAGTAGATAGGATTCTATTTTAAGGATTGGGAACTGGTCAAAACTTGCCAAGATCACATCTAACATTGTTTTGAGCAAAAGGTAAGTAAAAACTTTCCTGTCCTCTCCTTCACCCTTCCCCTTCTTCCCTGAAAATTCATATTCCTGAAGTGTGCTCTTCCAGTGCCTAGAGTCTGTGGTGGATATTGAAACTCAAAAGATTGGTCAAACAATGGAAGAGTCAAGAGTTAAATAAGGATAAGAAATGAATAATAGACTCTCAAACAGAGGCTGAATGAACAAGTCATTTCAGATACTGTTTTCACTAAGCAAACATCTAGGCACTGTTTGGTGTACCAGATTGATTGGGATTAGAAGTCAAGGTGGTCTGACTGAGCTACAGGTTAACAGCTAATAGCAAACATTCATATTCACTGTGATGGGAGGAACAGATGAAGCATCAGAATCTGAAAGAAGCTACTTGAAAGTATCTTGTGTATGTCTTTGACCTCTGTGTAGTAGTAAGTGGAGAATCCACAGTGACATAATTAGATATCAAATAATCACATTCAGTTAGTGTTTACAATACAAGAGTCAGTAGCGAACACACACTGCTGCCTGCATAGAGTCTGACAGCTTTAGCACTTCTTATCTAGCCCTCTGTTCCTGACTTGCAATGTGAGGATTTAAAGATGGAAGAGATACTGCCTGGATCGTCTAATTTGTCTGCACTCATTACAAATTTCCTTTTCAGCCTCTAAAAGCACTGAGTCCTTTATAAAAAGGGAATCTTTGAAGCAGTGAGGCTTATCAAGGAGACTAAAGCAACATCCCTCAGTAATTGTAAGCCTTCAGTCTTGCAGCCTTCCCTTTAAAGTAACCAGTAGATCTCATTCTTGCTCAGATGAGAATTAATGAATATACAGTTCTATTTTTCAACAGTGTAACTCCATCTGTTACCTTTTGTATGTATTTATATAATTATATTATAAAAATTATAGTTAATTTTTATGTATGAACTTTAATATTTGATACATTTCTATATAAATGGAAGATTAAATCAAAGTACAAATCTAAGGTGGTATCTTAGTATGCGGATCTTTTTTTTTCAGATAGCCAGACTAAAATTAAAAGTTTTGCACTTCTTCCACTTTAAACAGAGCATCTCATAATTTAAATGCTAGTTTGGATATCCTGGAAGTTATGGTCAGGATGCAATGCTGAACAATGGCTCTTTTCTTTCTGATGTCAAACTTTTCAGCAATGACTCCTGCAGAGTGGTTTACCCTTTGCCCTTTTTTCGTCTGATGTGTTCTAAAAAAATGCAATGAGAATGGAAAGGAAGGAAGGAAGTGGTGGGCGGAAGTGGCAGGTGGAAGTGGCAGAAGTGGCGGAAGTGGCGGAAGGAAGTGGCGGAAGGAAGGAAGTGGCGGAAGGAAGTGGCGGAAGGAAGGAAGGAAGGAAGGAAGGAAGGAAGGAAGGAAGGAAGGAAGGAAGGAAGGAAGGAAGGAAGGAAGTGGCGGAAGGAAGGAAGGAAGGAAGGAAGGAAGGAAGGAAGGAAGGAAGGAAGGAAGGAAGGAAGGAAGGAAGGAATTTTTCTAAGTGGAGTGTTGAGCATTAGGTTGGTGTAGTAAATGCGAAAATTTAGAAACTCAGAGTGCTTCAAATGTTGCACTTTGTCATGGAGACATCACTGGTTCAATTGAGGACTTCTGTCTGTATGACTGCATAGCAGATATAGATCCAGCTCGAGACTGCTTCCTGCCTTTTTGTCCATTCAGATAATGGGACAGGTGGTGAAAATTATCTTGTTGTAACTGAAGTCAAATCTTCTCATGACTAAATAGAGCCTGGCAGAATCGAACTGAAGAGCAGAAGTAAGAGAGATTTAAAGTGGATGCAGAGAACAAGATTTATTTTAAAGTCTGCCTTAAAAAAGAACGTGTTAGTGATTTGTAACAAAATAAAAAAAAATCATATTTTTTACACACATTCCCAAATCTTTTACCCAGTAACATAAACTTTTAAACTTGCTACAAAAAATATCTGTTATAGTAATTTTTGTCATATTTATTGCATTTATGGATTTCTCTGATAATAAGATTTAAATTATTAACTGAATAATAAGGTCTTAAAATTTCTGGTGCACTTGAAAAAATCCTCTAATAACCTCACACAGTTAAAGTTCTAAAACACTTTTTAATACAAACTTGCTTGAGAATCAATGCTTTTACAAAGTCTATAAAGTCACTTTGCTCCTCTTCCCCCAAGAGAATGATGAATGAAAAGTCTCTTTGAATTCTGCTCTTTTGTATTCCTTATCACCAATCACCAAATGAAGGCAATCCAAATTAGGTATTCATGAGTAGCTATTCCAGAAGTGTTCCTAAACAACCATATGTGAAAACATTTCTTATTCTAGAATAGTTGTACTTTATTTTGACTTGAAATAACCTGCCCTTCATCTAAATGGGAACAAATGACATATGTTGAAATGAAGCCCATGGCTTAGACTGTTTGAAAATTACTATTGAGCTTTAAAACTTAGTGGGAAGCATCTTTAATCATAAATATGTTAATATTGCAATAGCTGTATGTGGTGTACTAGCCTAATAACAAACAGAACCAGAAGTTCAAAGCTGTAGGGCAGTTATAGCATACACAGTTTCTAATCAATGTAAACTGTGGTCCAGAAATGGTAGTCAGAATGTAAAAGAAAGGGAAAAAAACAAATGTCAGTCTCTAAATCAGGACATTCCATTTGGCACATTTTCCAGGCCCTAACCTAGTGAAGTCAATGAATGTCTGTAAAAGGAATGCCAAAGCCATACTGTTTGTCATACAACACTAATTGAGAATGTATTGAACATACCACAAGACTCCTTTATTAGTCTGACTTTTAAAACTGTAATTTCAAACAACCAAGAGGAACTAAAACCATCATTTTTGACGTTCACATCCATTACTAGTGGCTAACAAAAAGGGGAATACTTCATAAGTCACACATATACCTCCAGATCAATGATCTCTTTTTATCCAACACGGAACAGTTATTCATGCTTTTAAGAGAAACCATTAGAAATATTTGAACAAGAGAAATATATTAACTCTATTTATTCTAGAGTGTCAAAATTAAAAGATGGCTTGCTAATTTCTAAATTCCCCCTCACATTAACCAATTTTTGTGACTAGTCCAGTTAGCAAAAGAAAGTCTGTGAAGTTGAGATTATTTTTCTGAAAATAGTAGTGTAGAGAGGCCTTATTTTCAGAAACCAAAATGTTTTTATTTGCATAATCATCCCTCTAGGTAGTTAGTTATTACTTCTAACAGTGGAACGACATTATGTCTTGGTAATATAAATTATCATTTTCTTGATACAGAAGTCCTCTGATTGCAGCTACCAAAACCTGTCTGTATAAGAGCTGGCATGACTTCATAATCCTGCAATTCCATTCTGCTTTCAAAATATAGCTTGGTACCTTTTAAATTGCTTGCAATTTATTATTGTTATTGTAAAGCATCAAAACTGTACCTGATTAAACTTATCTGTTATGAAAGAGCTGTTACCCTTTGTGTTGACCTCTCCCTGTTCTACCTTCCCTTTCAAACATATCAATATATTGCAGGGGATAGTAGCCCCAAGGCAGAACAACATTGGGAAGATCTATGCTTATCAAACTACAGTCAACCAAGGAAAATTAGATACTGTTTACATAAAAGAAATTGGATTAAGAGATTTGATATGGTCCATTTTGCTTAGAGAAAGCAGTTACTGAGACATAAACTAGGTTAAGTTCGAAACAAGTAAAAACAAAGGCAGAGTTCTATCACAATTTAAACTAACAGATTTCTTAAATTAAATAAATCCCATAAACTTTCATGAAGTTGTGTTACATTTGAAGTTGATTAAGTCTTTAAAGAACATTAGATGTCTGAAAACTTTGGGTATTCATTAGTAAATATACTTTTTGGCCTATCTGAAGTTTAATCACTGATTATTTTGGTTATTTTTTTTCAGTGAACTCTGTGCTAGATAGAGTTTCCAAAGAAATAATAAAACCTCCTAATGGATATTGTGGAAAAAGAGAGCAATTAAAGTCGTTATACTGAATGGCTGGTGCAATTTTCAAAGAGAATTATCTACCTTTCTCCCTCACTATCCACCACTCACTAATACATCTCTGAGTCCACAGAGAGAACACAAACAGTAGTTTGTGTGATAGACACCGGTTTGCCTAGAAGAGTGAAAATGTTATTAAATTAGAGCTTATTAGCCCTGACAACAATGCATTTGATTATGCTGCTGAAAACTTTTTTCATAATAAACAGAGAAGTTTAGATTTTTTCTTCCAACTAATTCTTTCATGTGACTTTATTGTTAATAACATTACAGTCGTTTTGCTGAAAACCTTTATGTAAGCACACTGGTTTCATTAAGGCTTTTAGGTCTGGTTTGGTTTTTGCTTGTTTGTTTGTTTGCTTTTTGTTTGTTTGTTTGTTTTGATTTGGGGTTTTTTGTTCTATATGCTTTCAACACCGTCTGATTCTGGATGAGCTTTTGTGCATAATCATGCTGGAATAATTTTCTTTTGTAAGGATGGCAACCCAGTTACCAGAGGAAAGTTAATCAATACAGATTATAGTGCAAAACTCCCTCATGAAATTTAGTAGAGAACAGAGTTATTGTTAGAGAGGAGAAATTTGGTTTAATACTTCATCTTCCATAATAGGAAAAAAATAGTTCAATCATCTCAAATTACACAATTTTTTAAGAAGTAGCAGATACAAATCTGTCTAAACTATGATTTAAAATGGTTTACAGGCAAAATTAAATAACCCATGTGGATGCAACTCCAGACTTCATCCTAATAGCCCAGAATTACAAAAGTCTATCTTGTCCAGAGCATGTCAGCCATGACTTCAAGACTCCGAAGTGTCACGGGAAAGCCTACTTGCTCCACATTAGGAAGATCGAGCAGACTGCAAAAGACAGTATACATCCCAGAGTGTAGATTTCCACTCAAACCTACATCCAAGGATGGCAATTACAGGTTTCTGGGTGCTCTTCCACCACTGTAGGAGAGGGGTAATAACCAGCCATGTCTCTGGCATATTAATTGCTGACATTGATGCCTCCGGGTTTTGCTTTTATATTTTTCAGATTCTGTACTACTTTAGTGTGTAGTTCTGAGCTTCGTATTAGGGGATGCTAAGCTCTTTTCAGAGTAGGTAGACAAAACAATTCCTTTCCTAGCTTGGGACCAAGGACAACCACCCAAATTTCAGGCTTAAGAGCATAAACAACATGGACTGAAGGGAGAAAAACAAGAAGGATTGAACTTCATAACCTAAAGCCATAAATGGACAATTAGCTCCAATATGCTAATGGACCAAAACTTATGAAAGTGAGAGACCATGTGACCGGTCATCCATTTTGTGATCATTTTGGGTTCATCTTGGGTGCAGCCCTGGCTGGGCTCTTGTACTGCCCAAGGTGTATCCATTGAGGCCTTCTAATAAATACCGACATTATTCTTCAACTCTGTCTAGCCTCTGTTCTAGGTCAGCCTTCACAATGCATCAACATACAATAAAGTCCATGGAAGTTCTGAAGTATTGCTGACTTGCAAGTGAAAGGGAGAAAAAAACCCAAACTATCCAGTAATTTCATTCTATTTAAATTAGTGGTTTTGTAAAATTTCTATTTTTTTTTCAGAGTTTTTCTTACCTTTCATGAAGAACATTTAAGTCACAACAGTAAAGAAAGAATTTGAATTTACATCTATGTCCTATTCCCTTCAGAATTCCCAGCTATCATGTCATTGTTGAATTTTAATTTCTAGGAATACTTCAGAAAAATATGAAAGGTGTCCTGTTTTATACCAGCTCCAAAAAATCAATTAATGGGAGTACCATGGACCAATTGATACAGAACTAGAACCTTAACAAGCCTTTTTGAAATATTATAGGCTTTTTCTAATTATTTTTTCTTTTCTTCTAAAATAGCATACAAATTCTCACAAATTATGATACAGAACTTTCTATATAAACCATTACTGAAAACTTCCTTTTTATTCATAAAGGAGCAATGCAAAATTGCATGATAATATTTTAAGATGCATTAAATATCTCAAATTAGTTTTTAGCTAAGCATTTTAACATTTGCAAAGATAAAGATGACAATAAATTTGGTATTGATTTGTTGTGCTTTGACATGAAATCCCTAAAAAAAGTGATTTCAACTTGACAGAGATTAACAACATAAAAATTTCCAGTAGTTTGTTTACTCACACATTATCTCAGAGCTAATTACATAAATGGTATTGTGTGTATCTGAGCCAATAAAACAGTATCTCTTTATATGTTTGGACTAACAACGAAAAAAATACAAGATCCTTGCACAGAGACATTCCCCAAACCTCTGTGAATCAAATCAGTCACAGAGAAAGAAAGATGAATCATATCTAATCTTCATGAAATTTTTTTTCTGGGTTCTTCTGTCAGCAGCTCGCTTAAAGTACAACTTATCAGGTTACAACACATCTTCATGCGCAGAGACACAATCTGCATTTGCGCTCTTGGTCTCTGTGTGTAGGACACAGTTTACTCATGAGACTTTGAAAACGTTGTGCAGCAACAGGAAACAAAAAAGGGAAAAAAGCTAGAACTTTTTCCCGAAACTGATAAGAAATGCAGCATTACCAGTGTTGCATGGTATAGTGACCAAAATGAAAAGGATTTTCTGTCAACTTAATTAGGCAATACAGTAACTATAAATCTGCTCAGAAGTATAGTTGTGGCTAAAAAAGGAAAGTAAACCACTACAATGTTCAACTTTCCATATTTCTCTGTAAATTATTAATAAATTGAGGAGGTGCAGATCCTCTTCCTCATATTTTCAAGCAGTATGGAAAGGATTTAAAAATATTTTAAAATTCTAGAAAAATATTTTTCCTCACTGCCTGTAAATATAAAAAGGCATTTGACAGACTGAATGATGTTTATGAGCAACATTAGACAAATAAGTATGTATAAAAAAACTATGTATAACTATTCTATTGAAATCACTTCAAAAATTTCCTAAAGTGTAGGTTGGATTCTCCCCCCCCCCCCCCACAACCCAGCTTCTCCCTATCTTGATCAGTCATTATACTCTCTTTATTAATTTGGGATTTAGAAATGCATTTCTTTTTAAGGGAAAAAAAAAAAAAAAACCAAAAAAGGATACTAGAATCATAGAATATACTGAGTTTGAAGGGGCCCACAGGGATCATTGATGTTCAACACCTTGGCCTAAACAGGACAAACTCAAGAATTGCACCATGTGCCTGAGAGTATTGTGATAAAGAGAAAAAAAATAGTTATGGCAAAAAATTATTTATTTTTCCCGGGAAGAAAAACAAAAATAGACTTGTAATATATTCCAGGAAGGAAACAACAGTCTGTTCCATACAAGTGGATCCTTTTTGGATATATCAGAATTTTGATTCCTACATATCATGTAATGATAATACTGATTTTTGTGTACCACCGAATAAATAATCAAAAATCTTAAAGCATTGCTTTACTATTATCAGCAGGCATGAGATAAGTCTGAACTAAGTAGTTTTCTGCAATTAATTCTATGAGATATGCAGGGAATCTCCTTAATAAACACTCAAAATTATTACGAAAGACAATATTTACCCCCTTGTACTACTGCTGCGAAACAGCATAATAAATTGGAACAGGTTGCAGTTCACTAGGTGAGGTAGACTGAAAATCCATTAGATTAATTACTTCTCATAAGTATAATTATATTTACAGTATGCTACATTTCTAGATGTCTAATGGGCTTCAAAGAAGTGCAAGGTATAATTAAAAACTTTATCTGTAAAGGCAAATCACTGAGCTTAAAAAGAAAAATTCTTCCAGCTCAGACAGGAAACAGCAGGCTTCACTTTCCCTAATTTGTAACTGCGTTATCTAAATAAAGAGCTCACGTTCTGCAAACCCTAGCTAACACTGGAAATACACCATGGTTTAACAGTGAAAAATATGTGTTTGAGAAAATCTATAATCATTTCAAATGGATGCTTTCTTAGTGGATCTAAGCTGAGGATGTTTTTGTTGTTTATGTCGGGTAAATACGTGGTTCAGCAGTTTCAGCCAACTGAAAACGCGATGTCACTTGTTACTGAGTTTGTATACAGTGAGCAGTCATGAAGAATAGATAGACTTGCATTGAATGACAAAATATGTTTTATTAATCCTAAAAATTTATTTAAAACAGCATAATTATGTAAAAAAGAACCAGAAGGGAGATCGAGAAATGAATTATAGGAGTTTTACTCTGCCTTATGTCTAAAATTTCATAATTTGAATTATGCATGCTAAAATCAATTTGTTCTTAGCAGAATGAAATAGATACTCACAATGTATTAGACTGTAAGAGAAAAAAAAAAAAAACAAACCAAAACAGGTATAAGACATGTATGTGTCTCCATCTCATTAAACCTCGTTCTCCCAAGGGTGATTGTATGATATACTTGAGATATATAAAATCAAACAAGATGAAGCTCACTTCTAAAAGTCATATCTTATCACAATGTTGACAAAATATTCTACAATCTTTTTTGTCATATAATTGTCTAAACCTTCCTTAAAAAATGGTAATTTTCTTCTAACTTGTCATGATGACATAATGCTTCCAGTAACCTTTTACTTTAGACAAATCCATTTTCTTTCTTCAGCTCCATCCCCTGAGAAATAGTTTCAAGATTCTAGTGTACTCAGATGCAGTCGCCCATAAAGACTCTGAAATAGTTCTCATAAATCCCTTTTATAATCTTTTTAGTTTCCCATTTGCACTATTTTCTCATAGCTTCTAACCTATTGTCCTTAGAGTGTGCAGTTCTTCCATATTGCATATCTGATAGCTCTACTTCCCTGGATGGAGCTGGAGTTCAGCGCATAACATCTGCATCAAGAAAGAGAGAGAAGTGACACAGGATTTTGTCATCTCTACCCTCATTTGAATTTTGTCATACTTTAGTCTATATTTTCCCTGAAATCACAGTGGAGTTACTGCCTTTTTCTAGATAAATGGGGCAGGACACAGGAAAGCCTTATTTTTAGAGGTGGCAGATTGTTCTCAAAGCCAATGAAGACTGTTGTGTATGCATCTACATTTAAATCATGGGATCTTAGAGCATTTCCAATCTCCAGGAAACAAGTGACCAAACACTTTCTTAGACTGGGCAAATGAAATGTTACTGCTTCACAATTCTGGTCTGGGAACTAGAATAACAAGAATAAAAAAGGAAAATTAGAATAACCTAGGGAGCAGGATTATTCAAAATCTCACTCTGAGACCTAGAATCCTACATTTCATTATGCAAAACCAATCTTTAATCAACATACTGTTTTTCAAAGACAGTCATAAGTGCAGTGACATTTCTGAATGTAATCCATGTAATCTTATAATTTAACTTGACCATAAATAAAGCTTGGATCTCATCTAGAGACTTTTGAAGTTGCATATTTACTTTTCTTTTTATTCACATCTTTTCAGTCAGATTCTTCCTTTACAGAATCTCATTTTAAAAGGAAGTTTGAAATGAAACATTTATTGAAGAAAAATAATCAAGAATAGAGGAAATTTCTTGTTTTTCTTCTTTTATTTTAATACAAAGAATTAACAGTTGACTGAAAACTAGTAGACTGAGGGGGAAAACAAAATAAAACAAAACAAAACACAAACAAACAACCTCCCCGAAACAACAAAAACCCAACAAAACCCACCAAAACAAAAAACAAAACAAAACAAAGCAAAAAAACTTAAACCAACAAACCAACCAAAAAAATATCCCAATGCCCCAAAAGCTCAGTTCAGGTGGCTTTTATTTCTAAACTTAATTTTCATTACTCTCCTTTTTAAGGTATTACAACATTCAATGTTTTTATTTGAGTTATAACCAGGCTATTCTATTGTTTAGATCTGCTGAGTATGTTTTATTCTGAAAATAAATTTATCAGTTTAATTTAACTAGAGACAAAGCAGGCCATTGATGCTGCTCCTTCTCATAAAACTGTCTGTTAGGAACAGTCTAAATTGACAAGCAATTGACCTCCTTGTGTCCCTCTCAGGAAAAATGTGAAAACTGACTTAATCAGGTTAAGATATGCAATCATATTGATGTGAGGGTATGATTTAGCATCTGATTGCACATAAATGTCAGATGCATTTAGGATGAGCATCAAATAATAAAAGATACAGAAAAAGAGCATTCTTCACATAGAAAAAAATTGTAACTCTTCTAAGAGTTCTTTTATGAAGCTATATTTTATTTTTGCAGTCATTTCCTTGCCTTTAATAAAGAAAACTTCAGCAAAAGCAAAGAAAAAGTTTGAACCTTTATCTAGGTCCTATTTTTTTCAGAATTCTCAGGTATCATTTCATTGCTGACATTTAATTTCTAGGAATAATTGAGAAAATTCTGAAATATGTTCTGTTTTGTACCAGCTCCATAAAAATCAATCAATAGCAGTGCCATGGACCAATTGATATAGGATTAGAACGTTAATAAGACTTTTTAAAGGAAAAAAATGAAACAAAATTCTTATATTCTTTTGGTGCCTTGTATTCATAAATATATCTAAAGCATACTCTCTTCCAAGCAAAATCAAGGGATACATACTAATAATTAATTAGGTTTCTTATATTAGCTTGTGGGGTCTATTGCTCTTGAGAATACCTTCTTTTCAATAATAAGGAACATTTAACAAGGAACCAATTCTGGCATGTTCATTCCAAAGTTATGTTGTGGTATTCTAATTTATAATGCTTGACTTTGAAAACAGGCATTTGAAGACTGTTAACTACATCCACTGCCTTCCCTTCATCCACTACTTGGATGATCTTGTCATAAAAAGATATTAAATTGCGTAGAAAGGACTTTGTGAATCCAGGTTGATGATTGTATTATTCTTTAAATATCTTTCAGTAGCATCCAGTAAAATTTCCTTCATTTTTCCAGGAACTGAGGTTAGACTAACAGTCCTGTAGTCCCCTTGGTCTTTGTTCACACCGTTTTTGTAGACTGGAATAACATTGACCAGATTCTAGTCATCAGGACTTCCTCAGGCTCCCAAAAACTTTGGTAGGGGGTTGAGAGGGGTCCTGCCACAATAGCTGCTGTCTCTTTCAGTGTTTAGGGCTGAATCACATCAATCTCCAATGACTGTGAATATCCAATTTATACAGCTGTTCCCTGAAAATTTCACTGTCCACAAATGGAACACCGATGTTCCCACACACATATTCCTCTGACTCAGGAGATCAGGCAGCCCAATGTCCATCAATATTACTAGAAACTGAAATAAAAGAAAAAAAAACATTTCTTAATTCCTATTAGTCAGATAAGTGTCTTCAACAAGTATCAGTCCAATGTTTTCTTTAAACCTACTATTGCTATTAACATACATTAAAAAGCTGTTCTTATTATTCAGTTTAAAATTTAATTGAATTTTAGTCTTTCATGTCTTCACCCTGCATCCATGAACTGTGATTCTGTAATTCATTGCAACTACTGACGTCACTTTCAGAAACCATAAAATTCCCTATTTATTTGGATCTCCACAAGGAATTTCCTGTTCAGCCAAGCTGGTCTTCTGCTCTGCTGGCTTGACTTACAACATGGCAGAATTACTTGTTTGCACAGTGGAATTGCCTGATGCAAAAATGAAGAACTTGGTGAATAAAAGATCACTTTTGGTCATCCTTTCCACACACTAGGATTCAGGTTGCTTAGGCTTTCTTAGTTCATATGGCCACAAAATAATTGTCCCAAAAGAAAGGTGATTACTAAAGATTAATATATCTCCTGGTCAAATAGTAAATGCTGTGACCAGTTGCTCCTGGGATATCTGAGGTTCTTCATAAACATGCTGACAACTACTTGCATGAGTAAAGTCAATAGAAATGTTTTCTTGTCAAGGTGGAAGAAAGACAGCAGAAGGGAATATGAATATTACAATTAAGACTGTAAAACAAGCAAAACCTAGTTAAAATTAATTTAGATATTATATTCTTTTTACTTTTATTTGAAAAACTTCCATTTTAGGCAATGTATCTAAAATTATAGTATTGCTGAGAAGGATGTAGATTACCAAAAAAATTAAGGCCTGGCATTTTTATCCACACACATTTGAAAGGGACTTCACTGTAGTCCTCAAAAATTGCATCAGGATTTCCCCCAAACTGTCTTGGTCTTGTTTGTTTTGTATTGTTTTATCATCTTGCAGAATAAAACAAAATATTGTGATTATCTAATTGTAAAACTAATTAACTCTCAGAGTATCCATACTCCAGGTCTCACACTTTTTCTGTAGGTAGAGAGCACAAAACAATTCACTGTCTAATCTCAACCGCGAATTGAGGGTTTAGAGAACAGGGACCTCTCATACTCTCCTAATTATAAAGTTTCACAAAATATAAGAATAACTGTAATTTTATGTATGTATGATAAAGATTTCCAGGTTTTTGTTTATTATTTTTAATAAAATAATTAAAATGTGCCCTTCTCTTACATAAAAACATGATTATTACAATGAGAGATTTGAATGTTTTGTCTTCAAAATGATAATAATAAATTAGTAGGTAGAGTTGTTGTGTTTTGGGATTATTGTGCTTTCATATAATTTTGTCACTTTTTCTGTCTTTCTCTTTTTGTTGTTGTTGCTGTTGTTGTTGCAAGTTACTGTCATAAAAAAATACAAAGCCCTATTAATGTAACACTTGATCAAAACAGTGCAAAAAGCTTCTTATTGTCTGTCTATAAAGGATAAATGCATATTTTGATATTCTTTTACAAAACTTCCCTGTCCTTGCTTTCTTCTCCTTTACTGACTATTCACTATACAGCTTTCCTTTTACACTCTTTTAGATTTTATAATTGAGTCGGTGAATGATGTTGGATTAACAAATGCCATAGAGACAAAAGTCTATTTTTTTTGCAGCAGAACAGTATATCCTCAGTGTACAGTTTTTTATGGGATTACTGTAATCTTTCTTCTCCCTTTATTTCCTTGTTTTATTTTCTGAAAATCACTTTAAGGAGTCTTTAGAGATTGCCTCTTCACACAAATCTGAGGAATATTTCTTAACACTTGACACCACCTGCTCTAAATGAAGCACACTTAAATCTACACATAGAAACCTAGAGACTTTGCAAAGTGCTCAACAGGAAAAAATTGACTGAGGGGAAGAAGAAACTTAAGAACATGTTGAAGGCCCCTTGGTTACTTAATTATTCCTAATTTAAAATAAATATGTAATTTTAAGGAGAAATACATGATATTTTAGAAATGCAGTTTTAAAAAAAAATTGGAATGGAAGGGAAATGGCTGTATTACTAAAAGAATATTAATGATGGGGAAGAAGCAAAGAGGAAAAAAGCCATGGGGTTTCAATATTTTGATTTTCCTAGTAAATGATTTCATGGTTTGGCAATTTTCTGCATTTCTTCTTTAAAAAATATTTATATTTAGAATGCAGAATCTGTTGAAATGTCAAGGTCCTTAGACTTTTTAGTGATCTGAAAAAGATATGCTGCGGTCATGACATTTGCGTTTGATTAGCAAAGGCAATATAACTCAGTATGACATTCTGTTAAGAAGGATTAAATATTATTACATGTATAAGGTGGTCAAAGAATTTACAAGAATTTCTGTTTATTTCTGTGCAGTTGAAAAGTATAATTTTGAAACTAAGTATTTAGAATAAGGTAATAAAGATTCTTTCTCCTATTTGTGTTTAGCAGCCATTTTAATTCCTTTGCATCTTCACTATGAAATTACTAGAGCTGTTTACAGATTCTGTTTTAGACACCTATTTCTAAGTCTCTTCTAAGGGTAAGTCATTTCTCAGTACAGACTTGAAGCTTAACCTATAGATAGGCAAAAACAAACAACAGGACCAATGTTTTTAAATTGCTAGGAGAAAGGAAAACTGGTGAACAACAAGTGCTGAAAAAGAAGACTTCAGGTTTAACAAAAGCTGCACTGAAGAAGATAAATTAGTTGTATAGAGCATAATTTTATATCAAAAAATGTTGATTTGAGGGTCACATATCTCAGCTTGCTCATATCACATAATTTGAGATGGTTAGTGAGACCTGTTATTTGAGTGACCTAAACAGTTTTTATGTCATCTGAAAAAATCCTTAAAAATACTCTGCTAGCAGTGGAAGCACATTATTAGAGAAGAAATCTTGTGACTGAAAACTTAAATCTATTCTTCTCAACAGATACACTTTCCTCTTGCATCCAGCTTCAACTTCATGAGCATCATGCCAGAGTTCAAGAAGCATTTGGACAACTCTTTAAGACACATGGTGTGGTTCTTGGGTCTGTCCTATGCAGAGCCAAGAACTGGACTTTGATGATCCCTGTGGGTCCCTTCCAACTCAGGAAATTCTAAATAAGATTTAAAAAAACAAAAAAGAGGGAGAGAAAGTAGAAGATGTCATCCCATGCTACAATGTCAACAGTGAAGACAGAAAGCCTAAACTCCGAACAAATCATGCATTAGCCTATTCAGAGCAATCAGATGACAGGAAAGAGATGTCAATTAGTACATTAAGGTCAAATGTCCATTCAGAAGGGCATTTTTAAACCAAAAGTTTTATATGGAGAAATACATTGCATGTCAGTGGACACATGCACATTTCTACAGTTGGTTTAGCCAAGATATTTTCTAGTAATTCCTCTGTATTAATATATTGCTTCCAATATGAAGTTTCTACTGTATTATATTTTTAAAATACCACAATGTGTTTTAAAAAAGAGAAAATGTTCTTTTCAAGCACTTCAAGGTATCTTTTAGAAAAACCCCGACACACAAAAACCCTAAGAATCCTTCACAGTCTCTAATCCACTCCATGGAAAGAAAATAATGGGATTAGATCACTATCATGGTTTCTTTCATTGAATTAAACGGAGACGACTGCGCTCTTCAATACAGCAGAACATGGAAACACTTTTGTTGGCATAAAGTCAGATGTCCTCATTGTGCTCATTATGTTTAATCATGTCATTATCAAAACCCGTCCTTCACCTGACTGAAAAATCCTAGTATTAACAGCTGCTTAAGACTAAATAAAGAACTAGTCTGAACTAATTTTCTGTCTGGAATTTTAAATCATTGGCTTCATTATTAAGTAGCAGTGTCTAATTTTGATCTCCATTTCACTGCAGTGTTTCTACTGTATCTGAGAAAGTTCTTTCATGTCTTCATTCCTTACAGTTCAGCCATTTCATGGGTATGTGGGTAGCTGGTTTAGATGACCACTCCTGTACAGTGACAATATGGAATTCATCAAAATATACTAAACCTAGTAGAATTATGGCAAATATATTATAGGATTTATTAAATCCTTTCTAGAAAGATAATTTATCTTTCTAGAAAGATAATTTATCTTTAATATGATCATAACAGAACATTTAAATATGTCAGTTACATTAGCTTTAGGCACATATATCTGGCACATATATCCTCTGTGGTTTATTTTCAGCCTGTAGTTATATCACATGTACAGGTTCACTTAAAATGTAATATTTCAGGAATTTTTATGGAAAACAAAGATTCATCCACATAAGAAAAAGCTGCCTTTTAAAAGTTGATATCAAGTCTAAACTTAGATTTTATACACCATTCATATATATATATATATATATATATATATATATATCTAGACATAAGAAGTCATAAGCATACTTTCATAATATTTTGTCATGAAAGCAATAATTATAATCACAAGATGAAGAAAGAGACAGGTTATTAAATATTATTTTTGTAAATAATTTCACAATAAGATTTAATTTACATGTAAAATTCCTTCTAATAATTCTAAAAAATCTTTTTTCTTTTTTTTTTTACAAAAACATTTAAGAAGGGATTTAGAGTTCACTGATCCTCTCCTAATGGTTTTAATGGGTGTTGAAAATATTAAAATTAAATATTTTAATCATTACATGACATCCTCCTTATTTATCTACATTGACTTTGCTTTTCCTATATATTGCATTTCCTGAAGTATCATGGCTCTTGTGTTTGCCTAGTTCCTGAGAGGAGACAGTTTAAAGCAAATTTCTATGTTCATCCTCTACTTATTTACAATTTACTATCTTACATACCTGCAAATTTTAGATATCATTACCAAGAAAAATTACAGAATTCAGGAAAAATAACAAAAAAAAAAGATACAGGGAGATGGAGGGAATTACTTCAGAGTAATGATAAATAATCTAAAAATAAGAGTTTAGCTAAACAAAAAACTGTGGGGGATGAGAGAGATAGCAAGACAGAGAGGGAGAGAGAAGAAAAGAAAATATTTTATATGGAAAACCAGCTATCCTAGAAGTAAAGAGGTAAGATTAACAAATGGTATGTTTAGACTGAATATCTGTAGATATTCTGACAGGGAGATGTAATAGGATTTGGAATAGTCTCCTAAGGGTAGTGGTAGAAGATTCATCATTTAGCATTTTCAACACTAGACAGGACAAAGCACAGGAAAAAATATAGTTAGAGAAAATCCTGCCTTGAAAGAGAGATGAAATGAATAATCTAATAGGCCTTTTCCATCTCTAACTTGTTGCTATGAAACTGCCAGAAAAGACTAAATTTAATCTTCTTGGTGTCTTTTATTCTTTTATACATAAATTATCTTAATCTTTCCTGTGCATTTTCTACCTCCTCTGTCTCCTTTAACACAGATTTAGAACAGGTATTTAAAATGCTTTTATTCTATTTCCTCAACTGTTGCAACTTAATTTTAGTTTTCATATGAACAAAACATGAAAATGAATAGTGGTTAGCTCTGTATTAGAGATGAGCAAGAATTTTTTATTTCAGTGTTTTCTTCTGGAATTGTTAGGATTTTCACTAAGTTTCTGTAAAATTTTAGACAGCAGTTCCAAACGCTGAAAAAAATTAAAATAATCTCTAATTACTTGCCATGTTTTGAATATTTTATTTAGAAATTATATTATATAGATGGTTTACATAAACATTTTAAAAAATTAAAGAGTGATACTGCTGAAGAAAACATAAATATCACTGAAATCTTTCAGGCCAATACATTTTACTGTTCTGTTACTGTTGTTGATTTTGTTTGCATTCATATGTGCTGTTTCCTTTCAGCAAAGGAAATGGCTGTGGGTACTTTATTCTCAGAGGATGGTATAGACATGTGTCACAGGGAAGTTACCGTACAAGTGTACCTTCTCATCTCTGAAATGGTCTTCAGAGAGCCAAGTGCCACTGGAGACTTGGGAGTGACAAGCCACAAGAGACAGACCACAAATTTCAGAGAAGGTCCTGTGAGAATCAAAGCTTTGTCACCCATGTCAGAATGGAAAATCACAAGGAGAGGGAAAAAATTATTGTTGTGATGTGCCAAATGCATGAGTGGAATTAACAGTGTGATTCATGGAAAAACCCACACACAATACACTACTTTGTGGTTTCAATAATTGCTTTCAATGACTTAATTTTCTGAAGATCTCTAATTGCTCTTGAGGTCAGAAAGCCAGGTGGGTTTGGCATGTTTTGCTACTGGCTTAATGAGTCTGAGATAAGCAAATGTCATGATCTATGGAGGGATTAATTACTGCTAAATTGGTGGTACTTTTGCTTATGGCTTAACTGAAGGAACTTGTATTTTATTTACACAACTTTTGAAATACTGACTTTAGTTATGGAATTGAAATTTTTCTTTTCTCTTTAAACAGAAATAATAAAAGCAATTGAAAGTTACTGTTCTTTTAAAGATTTGTAGTTTATTTACCATTTCATGCCATTACTTAATAACTCAGAGAACCAAAAAATCTGAATCTAGGAGTTGTGCCTTCACTTTTTCTCAGTATTTTTAACAGTTAATTGGCTCAAAATATGGTTACTAATATGTTATGTAAATAATTCAGTTCTGGCAAAAGTACATATTGGTTTGTACAAAGACAAATACCTGAAACTATGGCTTTAATGAGATATTTTATTTTACTAATGCAATTGAACAATGGAATTTGTATATTATCAATGTGAGATATTCTAAAACACACTGCTGGCATGAGGAAGGATGAATGTACTAAATAAATAGTGTTCATAGTTTTAAGATTTTACAGCCTTTTGTAGTGTCTACATTCACATTAGAACGTAAAATACAGTAGAACATTTTCTTTGCCCCTGAAGATAAGTGGCAGAGCATTTCTTTCTGATTGGCACCTATAGCTAAACTCTTTTCTCCCCACAAACAGAATTAATACTGTACTGAATCTTGGGAACAATATGGCTCATCCATGACTCTTCCTAACCCATGTCTTAGGAACTGCCTGGACAGCATTAGCTGCCATGAAAGCAAAACTTCTAAGGTTGCTAGGGAGTGTGCTTGCCTGCTTTCCACTGTGCAGATATTCAAGGTCTTGGGTGCCCAGCTTCAAACAACTTCTCTGTTACCAGGGTTTTGAAAATGATAAGCAGTGGAGCTCTCTGTTCCTTAGGGTTTTCCTCAGGATATTTCAGAATGGGCTCTTTAAATCCCTCTGTTCTAAAAGAGCAGAGGGATTTGATAGGTTTTAAAGGAAGTTTCTCCTGAAAACACTAGTTTTGATATTTTGATATATTGTGCCTTTCCTATCGAATTCAAACCCAGAATACAAAAGAGAAAAAGATCTTAAAATAAATAAATAAAATGGCAAAGCATGAACATGAGAGAAAAATCAAAAAACGATGCCTGTTGTAATAATACTTGACATTCAATTACTCTTTCTAGAAGATACACTACTGCACTGCTATGTGCACATATGCATAAGTAGCTACTCTGATTAATATTTGCACAAGAATATGAAAAGAAATAATGATTTGTAACTTATTATAAAGACATGCCATAGGAGCTTGTTAAAAATATAAAATTTCTGGTTGTTTAAGTGGGGATGGCACTTTAAAATATTTTCCTAATAATTATTAATTCTTTTGATATTTACTGTATTATCATTATTCCAAAAGAATTATTTTGGAATTAGTGAAGATGTCATACAGATTTCTAACATTAATTCAACATTGTCACATGTATAACAGATGAAATTAAGAAGTATTTTCCTTCAATTTTCAGTGTACATTATCATTCTAAATAAGGGAAATACTTTGCTTGTTTTGGAAGTAAGAGGAAAATAAGTAGGAAGCTATATGGGAATGGTGCTATAACTCTAGGCTACAGAAAGTGTTATCCATGTCCCCTTTATTGGAAAAGTGTTCAGAATGGTGTTGTGAGAACCATCTTCAAGCACGCAATTTGTAACTGTGTGTCTCTCATCCAGATACTCCATTTCTGCTTTAGCTAGGTACACTAGTGCAGGGAGGCTGTCAATGTTCTGGCAGATTTTAAAGTAACAAGAGATAAAAAGATTGCTTCAGGCTTACAGATGTGAGTCCCACATGTGGTTATCTTGCTGTTACACATATGTGACTGGTCTGCAGTTCCTTTTGAGAAAGATGCTCACAGACCTCATAATCTCTCTCCTTGGATGCTGGGAGTATCAGCCTTTAACTTTAGGAGTGACTTTCATTCAGAGAGACTTTATCAAACAGCCAAATTCATGAAAGTTTTGCACAGAAAAGGCTGGATATTGAAAGAGGTGCAACTTTGCCATCAGATGCTCACCTCACTGACGAGTATTCACACTTATAATTTGCAAAATGCCTGACACATAAAGGAAAGCAGTGAAGTCCCATCAGAAATATACCTTGAAATTCATATGATTGTGTAATGGCAATAATAATAATAATAATAATAATAATAATAATAATAATAATAATAATAATGTCCCATTTAACATTAGAAAATACCAGTTTGTTACAGAACTTTTTTGATACATACAGAAAAGATGAAGAAGAAAATTATGAATCTCATTGCATTCACCACCTATTATTTAATTCAAATAGCAAGGTACTTTCCTGAATCCATTCTTAAAACTTATATAGAATTAGCAGTATGAAAAGCCCAAGCAGCACCATTCTGCAAGGAATAGAACATTCATGACATTATTAGAAGCTAGGAGTGATAAATATTGTGTTGAATCACTAGCTTCCTAATAACAAACAGGAAATAAAAAAATATTAAAAAAATAAAAAAACATGGGTGGATGGCTCAAAAGACTGACGACAGTGGTCAAAGCTAGGGGAAAAAAAGGATGGAGCAAAGTGAATTATGAAGTAAATACCATGATCACTGTACATAGCTAATGCACATCAATGAGAAATATTTGGTGTTTTTAAGCATTTACTTGGGGATAAAATGCTACTGAAATTTTCATTAACTAAAATACCTAGTAATATTGAATCTTTGAAATATGAAAGGATTTGAAGTAAAATCCTTGTCTTTAACTCATTCTATGTGTTTTGTATAGCTTATCAAATTCAGGGAAAAATTCATGTGTAATTATCTGACATGCTGCTATACAAGTTTTCGATCTGTGGTCTGTTTCTGTCGAGAAAATGATAGCAAAATATTAAGCTGCTGAGATTTTTCTAATAACACATTCCATCATTTATCTTGTCCCACACTTGAGGGATTAGTCAGATTTTTTAATATTTATTGTCAAACATTTTTGTTTGTTTGTTTCCTGTGTTTGAATCTTATTCTTTATTTTCGATTTGATTTTACTTTCAGCTAGTATAATTTTACATATTATTGCCCTGATGAATCTGTGAGGCCAGTCATATTCAGAAATATACAAAATGTTGTTTCATATAGCAGAAAATGTATTACAAACTGTATAGTATTATGAATATTATTCCAAATTTTTGGGTTGGTCATTAAAGCTGAACACTATAGTATAACGTTCTGAAGTTTTTTTTCCTCAGCAGGTGTTGAATTATTACTGTGACCATAACTATGCTTTGTCTTCCCTTCTAAATGAAAACACAAGAATATAGCTAAGAAATTGCAAAATATTTACCACCAAGTTAAACTTGTACTTATAAAGAAGAAAAATATGAAAATAAAAGAAGAAAAAAAGAGAGATAGATAGATCGATAGATTCACCTTGAAATTAAGATGACTAAAAGTAGATGTCTAATTGTAGGCATGAACATTTGAATTAAGGGTTTAATATTCTATTTCTACAGCCTTAGGATAACTGTGCTCTTTGAGATCATGTAGAGAACTGAAGACACTTCTATGGCCTGGAATTTGTAAACCAGGACTTAATCTTTATGGGACAGTTGAAGAAAGGTAGGTACCCCGCAACACCCAAAAATGCCACTAAAAATGTATGTTTGCCCAATTAATTGGCCATAGTCACTACTATCAATGTAACCTGGACAGAAATTCAACTCATCATAAAGTAGATACTGAGGACCCAAATCTATACAAGCACCTAGAGTGACTAAAACACCCTAGAGATTCTCAAACATTCTGATGGAGTTGACAGAGACAGCAAACAACATATGAGATATTCAGGCTCTTCTGGAGTGGCAAATGAAAGAAAGGCACAGCACTTTAAAACTTCCCAAATGGTACAAGACTTATGTATGTGTGCTGACAAAAGAAATTACTTTGTTTTATCTTGTCAGGTAAAACATATTCTAAACACTTGGACTCTTTGGAAGCAACTCAGAGAAGTTGTCTAAATAAAGAGATTTAAAGCCATCTCACATTCTGACACACCATAACTTCTGCCACCTAACTTCCAGCTGCCTGAAGCTATTTGAAGCATGGACGTGGTTTGATTCCTTTAGCTAGAGTTATAAGAGATCTATCAATTTATCAATTGCTTTAGCCTCAGTCATAAAACCTCATTAAACTTTTAATTTTTTTATTATTATTTTTTTACTTACAAGAAACAAAAGAGATTGTAGAAGTAACTGGAATTTCTATATTTATTCTGAGCCTTTTTTTTCTTCTCACGTTCCCTTTTACGTCACTGTCTCTAGTACAGTGTTTAATTTTCTTTTCAGGTGTTCTTACAGAAGGTGTAAAGTGTTCACTTCAAAATGAATATAAAAATAGTCAGTGGAAATGACCCTGTCTGATTTAATATGTTAAAAACAGATCTTATTAAGAAAAAAAAACAAAAAAAACCAAAAAAAACCAGAACAGGCAAACTCTCAAGGATAAAAAGGGCAAGGAAGATAGAAAATCTGGAGTTTGACCCCAACCAAGTTTATAGCCCAAGATGAAAAAAAATCACTTAACACACTTGACACAGTTTGTGCTCCAAACTCTTAGGATGTTTTTGAGCCAAGATTTGCCATTCTTAGAAAACCCAGTTATATTTTCACACATACCATGTGGAATTTTTTCTTTTTTTAAAATTTTATTTTATTTTATTTCTTATAAAACAAAGAATAGAATCTGAAAATATTTCTGGAATACAACCGTAGAGCATTTTATCTAAAAATATTGAGGCTGTTTCTTAGATAATACAGACTCATTTGAATTCCAGACCTACTTGTCATACTTCAGCACAGCCACCTATTTGAGGACCACTAGTAACTAGTGACAGGAGTTGGTGTGACTTCTGAGAATTTTATGGCTTCTTACCTCTAATTGCTGAATTAATAGAATCTATTTTTCCTCAGGTCTCTCCACAGAGGCAGCTGTGGGTCTCAGAACACCTGGAAATCCAGTTTACTGAAGCTTGTCAAGGGAGCCAATCTATTCTCAGAGGATGTATAAATCACAGACATTATAAAACAGAGCTGAGTGCCTGGAATTTGAAAACTATATATACTCTTATTTACTTTTTTCGCAGAATACAAGTCAGAGAGTTTCAATACTGCTTTAAATTAGGGTTCCAGGATCTGGCTGACTAAAGATCCAGAAAACAGAAGAGCAAGTTGGTTATAGGAGAAGATTTGGAGTTCTTTATCTAAAGACATTTAGATAATGGGGAGCTACACCAATATATATGATGGCAGTTGAACAGTGAGGAAACTCATAAAAAAAATTTGACAGCTACTTCAGAAATCCTTGAAAATTAAAAAATTCCTATTAAATAGAAATTTATTTGAATTCAAAAGACCCAAAGACTGATAGTTGTTTTCAATTAATAATGTTCTATTAAAATTCATTTTTCAGGTTCATCTGTAAATACTACCATTACTACCAGGTTTACATTTGTTTATATCATGCTAACATGTAACTTTATCAGGAAACAAAGTGTGATGTGTTGCAAACTTTTAAATAAAATATATTAATAAGTGTTACCTTTTAATACAGTTCTTAAATACTTCTACATATCATTTTAAATGCAGGGATTGAATTAGATTTTATTACCATTATCATTATAAAGATGGAATCTTTTCAATATGAATAGATTATTATAATATATATATATTACTATAATATTTTGAATATGGATGGAATATTCACTTATGTGACAAAATCTAGGTCTTAAAGTACTTGCTGGGGGAACACCTCTTTGCTCATGTAGTAGCACTGAACAATTAACAAAACAGTGTAATGTAAACCAAAGTGGTCTTGATGTTGTAACTTTCTCATTTACCACTGCATTTTGAAGGTATTTAAACAGAGATTTAGAGAAGACAAGGCTTGACATAGCCATGTAATTTTATCCTATGATGTTACTATATTCTTCTCCTGACCTCATTAATCAATAGTGAAAATTATATTGGCAAACAATAATTTTGCATCTGGAGATACTGAACTAGTTGATATCTTAAATGATGCAAAGCAAAGAAAAAAGATAATTCTGCTGTTTGGAGTCTAAATGAAATCTCAATTTTTAAATAGATGACTATATTGAAAACTATGTGACAAGGTTCTCTTTCAAAAAATGCAATTTTCTGGCTTGATTAGGAACACAGAAATCATAGTAAATATCAGTCAAGCAACTATATTCAAAACAGAGATCATGAGACAATGGTTGTCCCATGAAACAACCTTTGGAGATTCATTACAAAAGTTCAGTGGAGATACTTCTATCAGTTTTAGCAACCTAAAACTAAACCTGTATGACTAGAGTAGACACCTAAAATTTGGATTGAAAAAGAAAGGGGAAACAAATACACATATTGAAAATTCTTTCAAATTTTATTGGAGCATGAATAATTTGGAGTACCCAAGGAAACTATGAATGGATAGCACACTATAGCTAATTTAATGTTAAGTGTATCCTGTTAAATCTTGAAAAATACATCATTTTGTCATCTTTTTTAAGTGTAAAATAATCCATCAGGAGATCAAGATGTATGATTAGTGGATTGAGAGCAGCCCTTAAGTAGAAGGACTTGAGAACATGAATGAAAAATGGAATATGACTCAGCAATGTATGCTTACAGTTCAAACAGCCAATTGTATTCTGGGCTGCATCAAAAGAAGTGAGACCAGCAGGTCAATGGAGGTGATTCTGCCCTTCTACTCTGCTCTCACAAGGCTCCACTTGGAGTGCTGCATTTAGTTCTGTGGCTCCCAAAATAAGAAAGACGTGGATCAGTTGCAGTGAGTCCAGAGAAGGCCACAAAGATGATCAGAGGGCTGGAATACATAACTGTGAGGATGCACTGAGGGAATTGGGTTTATTCAGTCTAGAGAACAGAAGGCTCCAGGGAGATCTTCAGGAAAGATGGTGAGGTAGCCTTTATAAGAGAGTGTAGAGGTAGGATAAATGCTAATGGTTTTCAAAGGAAAGAGGGTAGATTTAGATCAGCTATCAGGAAGAAAGTAATTGAGAGAGTGGTGAGACACTGGAACAGGTTGTCCAGAGAAGTGGATGACCCATTCCTAGAGCTGTTCAAGATGAGGGTGAATGAGTCTTTAGACAGACTGGTCTGGTGGAGCACCCTGCCTATGGAAGAAGGGTTGGAACTTGACTGTCTTTAAGGTCCCTTCCAACACAATGGAAGGGACTATGTTTCTATGTTTCAATGATTCCTTCTCTGGATTCAGCAGATAGCCATTAAGAAGTAGTTTTCTTCTTTAATTCTTCTTTAACAAACAGTATGGAGATAATTTGTATCTTCATACATTGTGAGTGAAAGGAAAATAACAACTGACAGTATAAGACCCAGTGAGAGTACTTATATATGAAATCTCTGTTGCTTGTGTGTTTAAATTAATGAAGTGATTGTGAGAAAGTCATGGAAGAATTAAAACAAGGATGTCTGGGGATAAAGACAAAAAAAAAAGAATTTGTAATACTGTCTGTTTCCCTTTAATATGTTTGCTGCTGAAAAAGGCACTCCCATTCTGTCCTTTGGCTCCAACCACATGCTCTCTCAGTGCCTTTGCTTTGCAGATTTGAGTATTTAGGTGGCCTTGAGAGGAAAAAGAGGGAATTGATTTACTTGATAAGAAACAATGTTTGTATTATTTGTCATGTGATTGCTGAGAAAGCTGAAGGACTGTGCAGTGAGGGAAAAGAGGGAAAGAAGCCAACCCTTTATCTGGTAGCCTATCCCCGTATCAGTTTAACTGATAGTGGAGCTATAACTAAAGTTATTTTGGATACAGTTCCATGAATATCTTAAGTGACACTTTAGAACATAAGTATCTCAAGATTTAGCACATTAAGAACTGTATAGTCTCAGCTGGAGAAAGAAAAAGTTAAAAAGAAGAAAAAAAGGAAATTAGGAAAGTGGTGACAAACAGTAGTAGGTTGGGAATGACTAATGTGAAAAATTGGAATATATTCACTAGTTGAGCCATTCAAAGGGAAGCCTTTTGCTCTGTCATTGCGACGATTAATTTAGGCAAATGGAACAACAAGGGCAAACAGAGAAGTGAGAAGCACCTATCAGACAGCTAATAAAAAACTCAATTCACCCAGCAATTGGGAATGTGGATTAACAGGGGAGACAAGTCCAGAGGATATTAGAACAAGCACTACTGCACAGTAACAAGAGTAGGTTTGGGGTGTACTTGAGAACAAGCTAATAATAAATGGAATCTTCCTAAGACTTTGTGACATTTTCGTGGGAGTAGCATGAAAACTGTTGCTTTTTGGGTTTTATACATCAATCTTATATTAAAAAGAATTGAGCTAAATCACAGGATTGCACACTGTTAACGGTAGCCCTTAAGAGTTTCACTAAACATCAGAAGTCTCTGTGCCCTGATATTATTTAGCTCAACAATATATATGTCCATCCTGTCAAAATGTTCATGTGAACAAAAAAACTAGGCCTCCTCAGATTTCCTCCATTCTTAAGTTGGTAAAAACAAGTTGCTTTAGTCTGTCATGTTATTGGTAGGTATGCAGTTTGCACAGTTGTAGTTTGCTGATTTTAAGCAAATCCAAATTGAAAGCAAGGTATAATGCTTTTAATGCCAGTGAGACAGATTTTAATTTTCTAATGGAAAACGTTTAAAAGTAGAAAGAAATAAAAAATTGTCATTCATAAGATAAACTATTGCCCAACAAGATAGTGTCAAGCCGTGTAGGCAGATTTGAAAGGCTAAAACAAGCCACATAAGTTTTCCTGCCACTTTGGAAAGTAGAAAGTATGAGTCACTGAAGGCAAGGTGATACACTCCAACCAAAGATAAATATTTGCTTCAGATGTGCCAGAACAGGAAAATGTTAGCAGGAGATTTTTTTGTTGCTTATTTTTTGTGTGTGTGTGGTTTCTTTTAAATAAAGTCTTGCCAATTCAGTTTTTCATACGGTTAGAAAATTGCAAGACAAACACACAAAGACCAACCGTGGTTGCAGGTTTTGTGGATGTGGCAGTCAATATTTTTCTTCCTGACAGGAAGAGAAATATTTAATGCAGTTGAAGCACAGACTTGGGTAAGATTTACATAGAGGATAGGTAAAATTATTTCAGAGCAGTTTTGGAAGCATGCTACTGGAATTCACTGAGCAGTCTGAATAATAGTTACTGCTATGAATAATAATATCAATTTATTCTTGAAATTTGGAAGAGTCCCTTTTCATGCTAGAGATGATTTCCGCATAAGGAAATAATTTTTTTCTGAAATTAGTGATAAGAATTCACCCTAGCTGCTGTTACAAAGAGGCATTTTCTAGCATGTTTCCTGCAGTGAAAGATTCATAAGTGAGTTGGCTCTCTACTCTTGGGCCAATACAAAATAATTTTTGGTTTTGCTCCCGATACTGTTGTGAATATGTGTGTACTAACTTTTTTATCACAGCAAATTTCAGGTGCAGGATGTGGCAGTATAGATTATGTCCTTTGAATAGTTGAACACAAATCAGTACTTATTTAAAAACTCTACTGCAACATCTGAAATATTTGCTTTTATTCCTGAGTGACTGGACATGACCTGCTTTTAAAGAGATGAAATGACCTGTGCAGTCTGTTTTCCAGTATTTTAGTAGGGAAAAAAATCCATAAAATCTTCAAGCTATAAATAATTTTTCACTGCAGAATTTTCATGCATTTTTTCCTTGCAAAACACATTGCATCACGTGACTTACAAGTAAATTTGTGTTAATTTATACAATAGATTTACTACAATTTTAAAAGCTTCTTTATTAATTTGATCTTTTGCTCTAGTATGTAATCTCATATCTGTAATATATATATATAGAATGTTTATGATATAAATAATACAACATCTATCTAAAATTATATCTCCTGATATCATTAAATTATCACCTGATATTTTTCTCTCTGATTTTTAATAATAATTTTAAATATTACCTACCTTTATTAGAGGTAGCCCGTTTTTTAGTCATGAAAGTCCTAAATTTTTTCTTTCATTAGGTGTCACTTGTTGGGTTTTTTTTTCTTTCTCTCTCTATTAATAATCCTGATTCAAACTTTGACGACAAAGCATTCACTTTTGCTACTCCATTAGTCTAATTTGTTAAATGATCTCCTACAAATCTCTAGTTATGAATATCACATTTTGAATTTAGGTTTCTCTTAAATATATAGCTATTCAGTCATCCATTTAATGATGCACAATTGCCTACATTATTGAGTGAGATTCTGAAATTTCTATTTAAAAGAGGTTTTAGATATTTTATTTTGAATATATTTACTTTGTATGGCACGCTGTGATACCTTAATTGAATAGGCTAAATAATTTGAGCAGTAATACAGTCTGTGAAACAAAAGTAGCAAACCAAAATATGAGTTAACTGATGGGCAGTTAACTCAATCAAAACAAGTTATACCTAGAAGCATAAAGGAAAAGATTACTAGAGGCAAATCAGATTATCTTTTTCTGTACATAACATAATAGTTTGCATGCATCTAGGAAGATATTCCCTAAAGTATCAAAGATACTGAAAGTACACAGAGAAACATCAAAGACATTAGAAGTAATTTTTATTGCCATATAGAAACTGCAGAAAAGAATAATAGTCAAGTCTTCTAATACCACCTTCATCTTTCAAATAATAAATAAGCCATTCTTCTCTTTTGAGAAGCACACTCAGGAGACATGAAAGCTTAAATAAAACATCTTTCCTGCTGACAGAAGTGCTTTTTTGGCATAAAAACCAACCTTAAAAAAGAACATAATGCATTTTATTTCTAATGCATTATGTAGATTCAAATATTAGAGATTGTTACTGAGTTATCAAGTAGAATTAGGAAAAGCGTTATCAATAATAAGAAAAAAATTAGTGGATGGTTTGAACACAGATCCTTGGCTTAACGCTTAAAAGAAAAGGTAACAGCAAATATAGCAAATTTTGATATCAATTATAGGAAAGATTTTTTTCTTATACGGTATCTAAATATCCTAAATATTTTCATATCAATCTGATAAATAAGGAATTTTTTCCACTTAGTGAGTCTCATAGTAGCAGGATAAATGGTGTGTTATTTGGTTGAGTATTTATTGGGTGGACTATCTTTTTGATCTTTTCCATGGTTTTAACAAAGCATGGGCCACGAGACTGACAATATATTTGCTCTAAAAATGTGTTTATTCATTTGAAATCTCTTCATTCACCTAAAATTAACCTTTTAAAGAAAAAAAAAAACAAATGCAGTCCTTGCTCAAAATATTTGACCATCCAAAATGCAAATATAGGCATGAGGAATTGCTGATTACTAAACAAATTTGTCTAATTAGCTTGAATTTCAGAGCAGGGTGGGATTCCAGCTAGAGAATCTTGGGACTTAGTATGGACTCATATATAAGTGGTCTCACAGTATGGTTTTTCTGGCTGTGTTTTACAGAGGTGTGTCATAAGCCTGGCCTTAGCAATGACAGTTCACCTGATACATCTAAATTATGTAAATGTCAGGCCACAGATGTCATTGAAATACTGTAAACATGTAAATTCAGTTTTTAAGGATGGTTAGAATACAACCTTTACAACATGCAGGGTCTCATCTTACTATACAGCTGATTAGGCACTGAAATAGTCAAGTCTTTTCAAGATGATAATTTTATCATTTAGAGAAACAACCCCCTATGGATTAACTTTTTTTTTTTTTAATTTTACCTTAGTCCAAATAATCTTTTCATTGACAATGACTAATATAGATCCTGTTTTCAGCCAATAGTATGAATATTTGTTTGTAGGAGAGGAAATATTCATCCTAAGCTGTTCTGGACTGAGTCTTTTTCTGACATTTACTCTTATAGCTAGAGAACATGCCCTTTTAATTTACAAGTACAGATCTAAGCTTAGATAACCAAATGTTATTCAATATTAAAAGAGAGGTGGAAAGCATTTGAATTTCTGGAAATTAATCTGTTCTCATGACTTCATAATAAGATAGGAAATGTGCTGAGAATAATTCAAGTGCATTTTTGAAGTAACTGGAAGTTGTAAAATTCAAATTATTATAGTAATTCAAACTATAGTGGCTCCCAAGGTTAAATCTCATTTTAGACTGAACTTGAAATTTTTAACACATCCCTTATGTTGGTGCTGAGATTTCTAAGTACTTCCTGTTGTCTTAAACTCATCTCTGGAAGTCAATGCAAACTTTACTTTTTTACATCATGAGAAAGTCAAGGACAATCTGGAACACTTGACAGCACAACTCTAAATGCTTGTTTAAACCTGTTTACACCTTAAGTATTTTCTTGCTGAAAGAATAAAATCCTCAATGTGGTAACTAAACTGGCTGCATGACTTTTCTTTCTGGAGCCAGGACCCAGAAGCATGTTTGATCAACCTCCTTGACATATAAATCATAATTTCAACAAACACATTCCATCTGTGAGAATGGACCAGCAGTAAACTGAAAGGCTCAACATTAATTAATCCTCATTTCCTGCCAGTAGAAATCATCCCTAGGATGCAAATGTTCACATATAAACTAGCCATATTAAGTTTCCTAGTCCGCAGAGAAAAATAGGAAGTTTTGCAGAAAAGGCCTTTTAATCCTGAAACATTTGTTTGAGCTAAGTCACATGAGTAGTTGCCCTAAATGTATTTATTTCTCTCTGTCTATCTGATGGGAAGGTTTGGGTTGTGCATCATGTATATGTCTACAGGGTAGACATGTAAAGCTTGAAACCTATCAATCTCATAGCAGAAATATTTTTCACTATACTAAAATGGACTAATGTTTCTGAAAACTCAAAACCAATGTGTATTTCATTCTTTATTGCTAGTATTGTTTTCCAGTTGCTTAAAATTACTTTCAACACATCCGTATCTGTTTGGATCACTTGGATATGTCTGTGCTAATTGACACCACACAATGTGGACTTGCTCAGAATGGAAAGGTTTTTTTTGGAATACTTTGGACTTGGATAAGGCCAAAGGTGAAACCGAGATGTTTGAATCATCAAAATAGTGTAATTCTTTGAGCAGAGCAAAACAAAAAATGGACTATGCTCAGCTTGTTAGTCCAGAGCCCTGAGCACTTAGGATGATCATCATTATGAGACACCATAACACATGAGGTGTGGCTATCCATGGGCAGGAACAGTTCCTGCTCCCAACTCTCATAAACATCTAGGCAGCACAAAAGAAAATAATCATGTCTGAATCATCAGAGTTTTTGTCTCAGATCATAATGCCCAAGCTCCATCATCTTTCCCTCTCCTTTGACTGGTATGGCATGCTACATTAGCTAAGAATATAGAAATATTTGCTTTTGGATACAGCAGCTGTCATGACCTGACTGGGGCTGCCCAGCCTGTGGGTGCAGAGAGACTCAGCCCTGGGTTAACAGGGTCTTATGATACATACCAACATAGAGGAGTGTACCTTATAAATTTCTCCACTTTTTTTTAGAGTAAGTGCAGCATGAGAAGTTCCAAGGGAGAAAAAGTCCATTTTGGGCAAAAATTAAGTCATTTTTATATCACAAAGACATAAAAAGTGATTGAACAACCTGCTTTAGCAGCCAGTACCTAATGTTATTTTCTATTTTTCACCTGGGATAGCCAATAGATAACAATATTTTCTCTTCTTGCAGACCAATATTTATGTTTCTAGGCTGTTTTTCTGCTTTTGCAGAAAATTTGCAGTTACTGGTTGCTATAGACTCTTACGTTATCAGGATGTTTTTCCCTTTTATTTGACTATCTTTCCCCATTTCACAGGATAAATTACACTTGTAATTCTGTCTTTTTACAATTACCCATGTTATCCCAGGATGTCTCTGGTTTCTAGGTACCCAGCTGTACTTCAAAGATGCCAGCTGCAATTTTCAAGGATGGTTCTGATTCACATGCCTAGTTCCCAGGCTGGTAGGCATTTTCTCTGCATTTCAGCAGACATTTTCTTCTTTTCAATGACTATTTCCTTCCATTCAAGTCACCTTTCTGACTGCTCACATCTAAAACATAAAATACTTGTTCAGGTTACACTGAAACAAAATTTTCACCTCTATTTTTTACTACCTGTACAGAAGTACTGTGGACTTTTGCACAGATGACAAATAAATCCATAGGAGAATATGAAACTTTACATAATTTCTGTTCAAAATAGGAGTCTGGCTTGGAAAGCCTTAAGCTCTTCTTTCTGCTCAGCAAAGGTGTAAAAGTGTGTTGGCATGGGAAGGAATGTGGAGAATGGTCTGTAAATGTGCGTTACTCTAATTTAAGTAGTTCTGAGGAAGATTCATGCCCCAGAAAGACACAATGGAGTTCTGACCAAGAACCTTTATCAGGGAGCTGATGTTTGCTTGACTCATCACAAATTAAGTTCCTTTCCTATCGTGCTTATCTCAGCCCAGGCTGCACCCATACTCCACTCTTCTTTTGCCTACAGGTACAGATAAGGGAGAAATGAAGAATTGTTACTTCCTCTGGGCACCTGCACTCTGAGGCAAAAACTGCTCTGTTACATAAAGAATCATTAGTCCTTACTTTCAAATAATAAAGCAGACACATTTCAACAACCAGAAGGATCAAAGAGTGGTTCTCAGCCTGTGGGCAGAGACAGGCACCTGGCACAGCCTTTTCCCAAGTGGACAGTCAGAAGGCAGGATGGAGGCACTGACTGTGTCTCTTGTGAGATAGGATTCTGAGACTGGAAACTGACAATGAAGGAATTGAAGGGCCAGACTAAGAAAAGCAAGTTGAAGAAGTTTACTGCCTTCCTTGTTCTCTTCATCTCCAGCCATCCTCTTCTTTCTGCTCAGCACCTACAGCTGGTCCAGAGTCAAGCAGAGCTGGAGCCAGCCGGAGCTGTCACATTTGCAGAGTGGAGCAGCAGGCAGTGACCTCAGAGTGGCTTCCTTAGCCTCTTTCAGGGAATTTCACCCAGCAGAGCTGCAGCCCCTGCACAGAGCACCAGGAAGGGAGAACTCCAGGCTGTAGTGGCAGCCACCAGCCATGGGCACTACCCCAGGGGCACATGCTGTCTGCTATTGTACCTCTGGTGTAGACCTGCCATGGGGGTGGACCTGTGCACTTCCATTGCAAAAGCAGAATCAGTGACACATAACTATTGCTATCCTAAAGGCACACAATACTGCTTCAAAAGGAATAGACAGAAACAGGCAGAAGGTGCTAAAAATCAACAACTCCTTTAGTAAAGACCTGACAGTAAAATAGAATTCTGATTTTCCAACACATGCCCCAGGAGCAGTCATACACAAAAATGGTGCTCCTAAGCTGTGGAGAGGTACCCTCACGGTTCTGGGCAGTTTTTGGGCAGAATTAGCAGAGATGTTTCACCAAGGTGTAACCAGCCATCACCTGCCCAGTCCCATCCTCAACACATCCTCAATCCCTCCTCTCTGCTTAACTGATGGACAGTGCTTGTGTATTTCAGAGTCACTTGAAAGACTTCACTGGGCCAGGAAGAGACATAAAAAGTGACCTGGGGCTCAAAAAGCTCCTTTTCTGCCCCTTTCCTATGTACAGACCACCAAACATAGTGGGGGGAGTGAGAAGTTACCCACCATCAAGCTCCTTTGGGAAAGAGCTAGGACACCACAATGATGTGAGTATTCCACCTTCCTCTACTCTGCCACCAGATGATTCCTCAGTTCAGCATCAGGTGTGTGGCTTCTCACTTACCATTTTTTCTCCCTTTTTTTCCATCTGCTGTGCATCTTTCTTTCCTCTTGAAAATTAGAGGCAGGAGCAATGGCCACAGGACAGATTTTGACAGTCAAACGTCAATGTACATAAATCCTCCATGACAACACCAATATATTACATTCCCTAATATACTTCCAAGGACTTGATCCTGAAATTATTAGCACTCTGCATTGGTTAATTCATATATCCAGTAACCAGTTCCCTGAACACATGTAAAAATTGGATTGGCTTTTTTTTCCCTGATTGGAAAGGTATGCTGGGGCAAAAAATATGGATGTATATTGATTTTTTCAGAGGTCACAAAGAAATCTATTATGTTGCTTTCAGTATTCTTTTCTTCCAAAATAATCTTCCACATTTTTTTTACAGCAAGGCTGCAACTTTTGTTGCTGAACTGTGTCTGTACTACCAAGCTCATTGTAATTACAAGATCTTGAAAAATAAATGACAGCTGTAATAGAAGATCAAAAAATTGCCCTTCTAACAGCTTCTGTATCATTTCCATTGATGTTCCAAATCTCGACAGAAAAATCTCATGTATCATCCTGGTTAGAGAAGCAAGTTGCTGGTGGTAGTTTATTTACAGAACAAGAGTGTGAGGGGCACTAACTTCCTTTTGACGTTAGAATATCAAGATCAAAGTACAGACCTTTCTTTTTGGAAGCCTTGAAAGAATTTTGTTTGCATCCTAATATTGATTCTGTAGGTCTAGGCCTGTTTATTTAAAGAAAGACTTCATTTTAAAATAAACATGAACCTAATTACTTATTTGTCATTCTCTTTTCCCTTCTTCAGGTTCTCCAAAGAAAAAAAGAACCGAACCAGGTTTTTTTCAGTACGTGTTTTAGTCAAGATTGAAAGACAATGTTCTGTCAAACCCATGAGAACTTATAGTTCATTGGTTGCTTTTATTTCATGGAAAAATAAAGCCATTTTTTGTTACAAGGAGTATCTAGACTTAGCTACTCTGTAAATATTTCTTCTCAGTTACAAGCAGTCATCAGGATTGTTCTTACTGACTTATTTTAGTATTTTAAAGACAAAGGGATTGGCAGTAATGTCTGCCTTTGCCTAGCAGTATTTATTTATCCAAACTGAGGAACTGAGCAAAGTACAAAAAACTCTCTTTCAGCTCATACTCATTGTTTTCTTACTTCAGAAGTCTCAATATGCAGTGAAACAATCAAAGCTTTAGAGTTCAGATATTCCTTGCTTCTATCAGTAAAAGCTTGTCCATGGATAACTTTAAACCTTAGTGACCTGGAAGTGGAAACTCTGCTTGAAGGATAGTAGATGTGCATAATTCTCCCTAACCTGACATGCTGCACAGCATCTTCTACCATTTAGTTGGTTCAGGGTGAATGGGTTTCTGCCAATGATTTGGAATAAATCTGAAGATGCCACTACAGATATAAAAAATGATTGGTGGTAAGATTCATAGTCTGGATTTAGCAACTGCAAACTGAATGGGGGATCGACTTCTCATACTGTTGAACATTGATATGTTTTATTTGGCCCTAGCTAAACCAAACAAAATGAAAACCAAAACAAAGAAACCTCCAAATAACACGAACCCAACAAATGAAGAAATTGAAACAAAACTAAAAACCAAAACCAAAACAATGTAATAAATAAGGACAACCAAAAAAAGAGAGGAAGAGAGGGAGAAGTAGCTTCATTTAGGAAAGACCCAAAGCAGAAGTACCAGTAACAGCAATGACAGATTTGTGAGATTATGGAAGAAGTGGTATGATGTGAGTTTCTCCAAAAACATCTCCCTTTGAGAACTACATTTATATGCATGAGCACTATTTTATTTTCAGAAGCAGACAGGTGTCTAATAGAACATTTTAATAATTTCTAAGAATATGAATCCTGAAAGTGATTGAAAGTAAAACTTTTTACATAGCTAGCACTGTAACATGCCAGTAAAATCAATAGAAAATGTGAATTTTAAAAATACGGGAGTGACTATGAATGTATTTGAACAAGATCCCAATGTTAAGCAAACTAGGGAAAATAAATCTGTTGCAAATATATACAAGAAGAAAACTGTTACCAGGTCAACCATCCTCTCCACATGCTTTACTTTTCATACAGGTACCTTTCAAACACACATAACATATAATTGTGGACTACTAATTGCTCATTTGCAAAACTGTCATTTCTATAGGTCTTTAATGCTGATATCTCACACAAACCTATCCATGAGGAAAACTTCAGTAGTGCTCTTATATTTTTTATAAAAAAAACCAAACTTTAATATGACTCATCAAAATGGTAGACATCTCCTACTTTTCTACAAGTAATATCTATCTTTACTGTTTTAAGAAAACCAAATAGACCTGATAAATGAGTGATGAACAGCAGAATCTTACACAAAGGGGATGATCATAAAATAAGGCACTGAGAGAAGGTGTGATGGAATGTAGCACCAGAAACTTCCCATTTTCCTTCTTGTCCAGACAAAGCAACCTTAGCCGCTCCTCATAAGGCTTCTCTAGACCCTTGACCAGCTTCTTCATTCCTCTGTGAACAAGTATGTGTGTTTGACAAGTTAAAAACAGAAGTGTTTTACATACAAGCTTTGTGCCAGATCAGTGCCCCATTTTGCATTTACTACTCCTTGTGAAATTAAAGGCCTGTGATTTTCTTAAAAATAATTTTAAAACTATTTATTAGTTTTAAAACCATGAAAATTAAAACAAAACAGAACAAAAACAAAACCCAACAAAAAACCCCCAAACCAAACCAAAAATAGTAAAATCATCAACTTATTAAATTGGATACTGCATTTTGAAGTAGATGCAGAGAAATTATGTAGACACAGAGAATCACAAAATGGCTGTGATTCTAGTACAGGTATCTGTTTTTTCATTAATTTCCTTCAGTAAGCAAACTCTTAGGTCACATAGTTTGGTAAAGTTAGTATTCAGTTTGGTTCTGCATAAAAAAAGTTTCACTCCGCACATGTTTGTGATTCACTAACAAATAATTTTAAACTATTTATTCTTGGCATACTTGCACAGAATTTGGCACTATGTATGTACTTCATTAACAAAGGTTATAAAAAACAGAGACATTTCTGGTTTACAGTGTGTTAGAAATAGTCCCAATATCCAAGTGGCTGGAATGGGAAGGGCAAGCTTTATTCCCTTTTTATATCCATATATACCTCATTCTTCTTGGTTTTTTCTGTGCATCAAAGAAGCCTGTTAATAATTGGTTTTCTTTTCCTCTCATACAATGTAAGGTTGTAGGTTAAGCCATTGGACTTGCCACAAAAGTGTTGAATTGATGTCCCCTTAAATCAAATGCCTTCTTCTCACATCATAACCAAGCACAAAACAGAAAAATGAAAAAATCTAATTCAATCTATTTTTTCTTTGTAATGTTTCTTATTTATTTATATTTCCAAGATATCTCTTGTCACTTTAAAGAGTTTGGCTACTGCAAAACTAAGTGCTCCATCAGTTACCGCATAGTTGTGATTCTGTATTGTGCAGAAAAAATTATCATGTTCATACAATCCTAGAATCAGAGACTGGTTTGAGTTGGAAGAGACTTGTAAAGTTCATCAAGTTCCAACCCTCCCTCCATGGGCAGGGACACCTTCCAAGTCACCAAGTCATTCATAGACCCACCAAATCTCGAACACTTCCAGGGATGAGGCATCCACAGCTTCTCTGGGCAACCTGTTCCTCTGCCTCACCACCCTCACAGTAAATATTTTTTTCCTAATATCTAATCTAAACCTACTGTCTTTCAGTTTAAAGCCATTCCCCCATGTTCTAGCCCTACATGTTTTTGTAAAATATCTCTCTCCAGTCTCAGACTTCTCTCACCAATCAGGGAAGAAAGGCATATTCTTTTCATATTTCCTGAGACAATGATCATTACATGTGATGTAATATTTCTACTATTGCTTGTGATGTAACATTTGCTCCAAAATACATTTTCAAATTCAAAGACCATCATATGAATGCAATGGATTGGTAGGACTGTACATGTACCAAGTATCAACCTTACTGCACTATTTTCCCATACAGAAAGCTTTGCATATGCATATTTATACAAATAAACACTCACACATAGAAACAACAAACAGATACAAGCATAGTATGCATATTAATTAAAAATAATCAGTATGATTGGGGGGGGAAAGAATGAAAACCACATAGACTAGGGCAGCTTCAATTATAAGTTCACAAAATGTGAAAAGTGCAGCTCTATCACCTAGTCGCGGAGAGTCTTAAAGATCCCAAGGGTCAGGTTTGTTCACTGGATGGTTTCTAAGGTTTAGATTGTATTTGGCATTTTAGCAATCAGAAATTGATCCCTAACACTCTTTCCATCATGTTTTGGACCGGAAGACTCAAACTGCTGCAAGTAATAGAGATGTATCGGCAGACCTACTTGGTAAAATCTGTATAGCTTCTTTCTTCCCTGTACCTGGCCCAGCTAAGACTATTACTGCCTATTGATTCCTTTCGTAAGCAGTATACTTCATCAAAATCATTCCCACGCATGAAATTGGTACAACACATGAGGAACATTTATTGTGCAGTCTATTATTGTTCCATCTCAGTGAACCATCAAGAATGAAGTGAATCACTGAAGCAAAGCGAGTTGAACTACAAAGTCCTGAAATTAGTAAAAAATGAAAATATGTTTAGGCTGAGGGATTTTTTATTTAATTTTTCTAAAAATCCTCTCTTTTGTGATCCCTCTAATAGGAAATAATTTTTCTGCATTTTCTTCATTTTTGCCTTATCCTCATATTTCAACTTCTGCAGCGCTTGCATATTTAGGACTCTCTCCAAATCCTATTACATAGTGTCTCCTCTGTTTTGATACATTCAGTGTTCTTTTGATGATCAAGAAGAGGTGGGATGTGTTGTGCTTGGTTGTGTTCACTTTAGGGAGTTGGCTACCAGTTGGCAGTGCGGAGGCTGGAGGCTCCAGGAGGAAGAGGCATCTCCCCATGAGGTTTTCCTCATGGGCAGGCACTGGCAGTGAGGGCTGTCCTGCTGCTCCAGGCCGGATCAGGGCATCTGGAGTGTAAGGGCAGCCCCAGTTCTGGGAATTGTGCACCTTCATGAGTACGGGGACAGACCAAAGCCAGGCTGGCACAGGGGCCTGATGATGGGGGATCAGGCTAATGGCAGACCAAAGCAATGGAACATGGCAGGGGTGGGAATTCAAGCGGACACTGTGCACAGAAGCTTCAGCTTGGAAACATCTCTCACAGCTGGAGAGGAAGCCCCTCTGAGGCTCCCTAGCAAAGATATTTGGGAAAGTTAGAGAAACACCTTCCATTGTTCTCTTTCAAGGAAGTAGCACACTAGCTTGGTACTGAACCCAAATGTCTATATCCTGGGGAGGATGGGACTCAGGGGCAGGACACTGACCCACATTCCTAGCAAAATTAAACCATCTTGGTTTTGTACATAGGCTGACCGCAGAGCAGCTGAAATCAGAAATTCCACATGATCAAATGAGTTTAAGATGACTGCAGCCTCTAATGGCTGCATTAAAAAAAACTTTCCAAAGCAGTAAAAGCTTAAATAATATATGAGTTCCACAGCATCAAATATGTAAATATATAAAACTCTATTTAGCACTCACCATGAGCTAATTTAGTACAATTTACCGTAAAGCTGATAAACAAGGTCAGAAGTAATTTATAAAGGACTTGAGTGTGAACTGTGGAACATGTATAGGCCTGAAAGGTGAAGCAAACGGCCTGAGGTATTAGATGCAGCTAACAGATCAGAAAAAGATCCCATGTGAAATGAGATAAACAAATAATCTGTGTCATGGTGAAAGAAGTGTCTAGAGAAGGCAGTAGGTGTGCTTGCTATACTTTGAACAAGGATGAGAAAGGCAGAAGGATTTTTCTTAGCAGACACCCACTTTCTCACTTTCAGTGCTCAAAACAATGTGTGGCTGCCAGGAATTTCTTATGCATTGTAAACAGGGAAAAGGTATTTTAACTCTGCCTCAGAGCTTTTTGCTAGTAATATAAGTCCCAAAGGCTGTAAGTGCAAAAGAGTGGTACAGAAACAGTAAGTGTCACAAAGTGAAGCATGTTGGAAAAAAATCTGAATTTAAGGTTAACCTGAATTTTTGTCTAAGACAGTACAGAAAGTATCATATATGTAATCTGGGGATGCCACAGATGAACTCAAAAAACTGAAGCTGAACAGAGGGCAAAAAGGCCATGAAGAACATTGTGAAAAAACCCTCCATCAGTAACATCAGGAAAGAAAAAGGGAAAAATCATCCTCTGTGTGGCAATCTGAATCAAAAGCAATCAGGAAATGCAAGCCCTTGCCAATCAGTAAAGTGCAGTTGAACAGTGAAAGAGAACTTCTGGCAGGTAAATGCTTCAGCCTCGTCTACAAGGACTTACTAACCTCACATCAAGCTCTTCCACCCTTCCTCAATGCCGAGCATTATTCTCTGCTACAAATAAAGCATGACTCTTTGCAGGTCAGAATGGCAGAATGGGAATCTGAATGATTTGTGACGCTGAAACAAAGAGCACTTTATCCTAGTCACTGGTGGAAATACTGTTCAAGTAATCATGGTTTGTTACAAGAAAAATCAGGTGAGATCACATTGATCAGATTTAAATTTAAGCTTTTCAAAGTTAGATGCCTATTGTTAGTGACTTACTGGAGGTGTCTTCACAGATGATATAGAAAAGCAGGCATCTCCAGAGGGTGATTCTTTCACCCACTTTAGACACTGACGTTAGAGTGGATTTATCACTCTCTGATAATACCAATTCCTCTCCATTGACTCTAGAAAGAAACTGTGTGATGACTGTAGACTAAAATTAAGGACTTTTAGATGCTCTAAACTTAGTGACATGAATCCTGCATTAGATTAGCAAATTAAAAAGATAGGAATTTTGTCCTGTCCTTCTGCACATAAAGTGAGTTAAGATTTTTCTTTTTCCTTGTGTCTTTTCAGAGCTTTCTTCTTACGGTTTGTTTTTCTTTTTGGGAAGGGGGGTGGCAGCAGGAAAGATGGGAATTCCATTTCTCCCATGAATTTAAGATACCTTACATGTGACAGCAGCATTGTTACTAACAATATTGCTCATTCAGGAGTCATCTTTTGTTTGGCTTGCATAATTTAATGGTGGTATGAGAAGATTGTCTAGATGTTTAAATGCATATATTTCTGTGTTTGTCTGCAAGTTATCTGTAGCAATGTTTCTAATTGGATTATCAATTTAGGGCAAATCTGACAATGGTTTTCTCTTTTATTTATGGAGCTAACTAAATAAATTAAAAAAGCAGAATTCAATACTGTGTTGCAAGATGGATTGGCTCTGACTCATATATACAGTGTTAATAAAGAACCTTATCAAGAGCATATCTATACAGCAGGGAGATCTAGCTGGAGCAATGCAAACCAGAGCCTTGGGAGAGCCAATATTTAACTAAGCAGTGATCCAATACTAGAAGTTATTCCCAGAAGCTTCTTTTAATTACAAGTACAGACCTGAAGTTCCTACTGGTTTCATGAAGTGAAGCATCTGTTGGAAGAAAGATATAAATAAGTGCTTTTAGTGATAGAAAACTTCTATTCCAAGCTTTAAAAGCAGGAAAGTAACAGGATATAAGCCTTCAAATATTCTGTCTCTCATAGTAATGCTTGGTTTATTTGATGACTGATCATGTTTTCTGCACACATCTTAGGCTTATTTGGTTTATTAGCCTTTCTCACATTCAGTGAAAGACTAATAAAAAATAAATATGCTCTGGTAGTAATGTGGTATAATTTTATTTGCATTTCACATTTTTGTTCACATTGCAATGTATTTTATCCGAATAACCCCTAAGATTTCTAATGGGACAAACTGTTTTAAAGTACCATAATTTTCATCCACAGATGTAAAAATACTTTTCAAGAGGTAAAAAGATGTTAAAATACCTTTCAAGAGGTAAAAGCGTTGTCAGTTTGGCAGAACTTTCCACACTGGGAGCTTATGTGACTTGTCCAGATCAGTAATACCATCAACAATGTCAATGGCTTCTCAGTGAAAGTGAATCCACTCAGAGAAACATGCTGGAGTCCCAATGATCTGTTCAGTGAGTGCCTCCTCTACATTAGAAATGCTAGTAGTGGCCTGCTATGAATGTGTCTAAGAATACATCTCTGAACGTGTATGAATGCTGTACAGTGCTAAATATTATGCATGCTTAACATTAATTGCCATCTTGAAAGCAATTTCAGATAGAGATACACTGAAACTGTGGTGTGGATCTGAGTCTTCTTTTATGAGTTTTATTCAAACCCTTAGTGTGTGCTGCATACAGGGTTTTTTTGTTGGTGAGTTTTGTGGTGGTTTTCTTTGTTTGTTTGGTTGGTTGGTTGGTTAGGGTTTTTTTATCTTAATGTGCTAGTTTCTGCTAAAGCTTCTTACAAAACAAAGAATCAAACCAGAAATGCCTAGGGAGAGGAACAACAGCCAGAAGGTGAGACAAAGACAGAGCATGAGAAGTAATCTCAGTTGGCAGGTCCAGCCAGCCACAACAGAGTGATAGTGTGGGAATTTGTTGAGAGAGATTTTCAGGACACCACACCACAAACCAGGTTACACATTATGCAGTTCATAGCACAGCCTTCTGCATTACTGCTACTCTCAACTACCAAGGCATGGCAGAAATAGTTTGCCCTCATATCATTTGTTCTTCTGTCTAAACTGTACCCAGTCATTTTTATATGCCTAAAATTGGCTGAAAGGACTGTGCTCTTAAAAATTTTCAAAATGGTAAATAAATCTAACAATGTAGTTAGTGACATAAGTTATCACCATTTGTCAGACATGAACTTCCAAGAATGAGAGGGTAGACATTCTCACAGAAATATTTTCATTTGTCTTACATTTGACTGTAAAAAAATCAAAGCAAAATGAGTGAGGAGTAACAGCTGATTTACAGAAGTGAATGTTGTGCATGTCTTATTGTTCAGCATTTCAGAAAGCTGTTTCTGCACCAAATTGGACTTGGATCTACTTCAGTTTGCAGAGGTGTATGTGCTCATTCTGTGCACTTTGGCTCACCTCCTAAAGGCAGTTTTGGGGCCTAAATTCATTGAAAGAAATGGAAGCTAGGTGCACAAATACCTTTGAGAACCTAGCCTTGTCTAATTATATCCTATGATATGATCCTGAAGTTATAACCATCCTAGAGAATTGAACAATGCCAGGCAGCATTCCCAGATACTGAAAGAGTTTATACTGTTAAATTTTTGAGATAGTTGCCAGCATGATTTTATCTTGTGCTGAAGGATTCTTGGCTGAGGCTCATTGGTTTGCATGGGAGTGGAATAATTCCCAGTATGTAGCTTGGATACTCTGTGTAAGAGTTCATTAGGGAGGACATAGGATCTTTCAAGCCAATTGTCCATATTGTGCCAGAGAGTAGTCCTGCACAGGTTTCATAGGCACAGTATCAATGACTCTGGCAGAAGTTAAAAAGTAGAGCTGAAGGTTTAGGATTGCCTTTGAAAGAGAGGAACTTCCTAAGGAATAGAAAATTCACAGCCTCACTCAACAGGAAGTTAAGAAAGACAGGAAAGCAAAAAAGACAGACTGGGAAAAATCATGTGCATGCCACATTAAAAATTTTGTGGCAAAATACAAATCCACTCAAATTCATTGTTAGCTTATAGACACTTGGGTGATAACAATGAAAGAGTGCATGCCTTTCAGGAGGGCACTGGAATATGATCATAGATTTTGGCAATTTTATATATATCTATATTTAACAGGATTAGGGGGAATACCACACAGTACTGTAATGACTTTTGTCATTACAGTTTTAAATTTGTTTTTTTAATCAGTCATTCACAGTACTGTGAATGACAAAATCTTACCAGATAAAATTTAGGTGCACTCTGGAATCTGGTCACTTATTGGACTATTCTGTCCATAAGTATTGTGATACACTATAGAAAAAAAAATCAAATAATGATCCAGGAAAGAGCTTGCAAGACTGAGATCTCTGCCAGAGAAATTCTAGGATCCTTTAAATGCTGCTTTAAGAAAATACTTTTACCTGCCATGATTTCAGGAGTTCCAAGTATTGTTCCAATTTTTCAAAATATCTGTGTGGTTTATTATTAAATTCTTAGGAACATGTTGCTTACAAGTTTGTTTTAATATGTGGTTTTAACTGAAAAATAATCTTTTACAATTCAAATATTGCTTGCTGATTAGTCAAGATTTGCTTACTTCTACAGTAGTAGTCTTTTTGTGATTACAGTAACATTACCTCAAGAACAACATATTTTTGGAAATTTTATTAAGTATCTTTGATAAGAATGTTTAAATATGAGAATATTATTATCTTTTTCTTTCAAATATATTCACAGAACATATATTTTTCTTCAAAAGGATTGCTTTTATTATGATTTAAAAGGAAAGGTCTCTCCCTAACGATTCACAATGTTTTAAGGCCCTTTTGACAGAGTGCATGAAACAGTACAAGAAGTCAAAGATTTCCATGATACAGCCCCTCTCCCATGTTCAGGTAAAGATTATTGCATGATAAATATACAGCTAAAATTAGGCTGCACTGTAAACTGAATTGACGACCCTTCTGCATCCTGTTCTGCACCCTGTGATTTCTGTTCTTATTTGGCTCCAGTCACTTTATCTTTTATATTTATACAAAGCATATTTATGAGGAAGCAGTTTATCCCTTTGTGGTAACTGGCTTTACAAACTGTTTTCTCTGTTTGTTGTTGTAGGAATTTATTAGCTGCTCCACCACTTATGTGTTGTCTGCTTGACAAATTTTCCATTGTTTTCTATCTTTTGTCAAGAATATGAAACAATCAAGGATACCAATAAAAAAAAAAAAGAAAAAAAAGACACAATGATGTCCAATTGCTATTCTCCAGATCCCAGGAAAAGTAATTTAACTTTCCGTGTTTAATGTGGCGATGACCCAGGAGCTTGGTGAGCCTGGCAGCCTTGGCAGGCATTCTTGACAGCTTGTCAGGCCTGAGGCTACTGCATGTTGTCTTTCCTCTCAATAATTAATAATTAATTAGAGTCCATGTTTTTTTAATGATGGACTGATTTAAATGTACTGGTTTTCAGGGGGTTGTATTTTTTTAAAATGTCCATTTTTTGAAAGCAAGAGAGACAAGTAAGAGGAATGATGTATATGCCTTCAAACAAGTCAAATAATCACTATAGGAATAAAGACCTACTATACACATACATTTATCTGTGTATATAAGGAACATTTGCACACAAAACATCTAGTCTCTACTGGCCAAACACAAGTGACTAAATACCTTTTTGCAAGCCCAGAAAATCAAACACTGCCTGAAGCACCTCATTTATGGATTTACCATGCATACAAAACACAAATCCCAAAGCTGTATTTTTTTTTGTCTTAATCAGTTGATATGTTCTGCGGAAATGTAGGAAAACTGTGGCCCTAATTTTCAAAGGCACTACAAGGAGCCACAGAACAGACAAGGGAGAAGAAAAGGAAGCCATTGTTAATTGATGTGAATCCAGTTCTCTCCTATTGTACTTCATTTCTGTGTATATTATATATTACATAATAAACCTCACATAATATATATGACACATTATGCACTATGCCATGTATACTGTATATTGTATGTTGTATGCTATACATTATTTCTACTCTGTAAAATTCCCCTTGCTTAACGTTTTGTTCTCTTGCAGAGGGCCAAATTCAGTGAAGACTCCTGATGTTGCTGAACAAGAGGAAGTCCACAACTGTCCTTTGAAGTGCAATGTCCAACCTTAAAGTGTTCCACGTTCCACACCCAGTGCCTAAAAATCACCTTTCAGAACAAAAGACGAATCCAAATATCCTCAACAGGGTTGGAGTCCCTTCCTTTGTAGATTTTAGATGCTTTCTTACCAAAACCTGACTCTCTATAACCAGGACTCGGAAACAGATCCCACATAAGGATATCTGCATAAGACACAACACCAACTTCGTTTCCAGGAACATCTCATCCACAGGTAAATAGAGGTTCTTCTGGGGTGTTGCTGTTCTCTTGTATGTAGGTGATAAAGTACCAACAGAGAAGAAGTGATTTCACACTATGCATGACAGCTCTGTACCCAGCTGCAGTCCTTGTTATACTAAGCCTCCCTGAGTGAAATTCTATTTAGTCCAGTAAATGTAATTGTCTTTCTACTATTCTCAGGAAAAAAAAATCATCAGTATTCATGCATACATTTATTAACTTTTAAACATCTGTACTTTATTGTAAGTATTTAACATTTGTGAAAGCTTTGTTTAACTGACACTAATAAATAGCACTCTATATACACATCATCTTCCAAGCCTTCAGACTTGACATAAGTGTCAGCAATATCCACCTGGGTGGATAATAAAGGATGACCCAACAACAAACTGAGACATTTCCACCTACTTAAAGTCTGTAACTTGAGAATAACAGTGTTAAACAAAAGGGAACATTCAAAAAAAAAAAAATTTCAACATGGGAGTAGAAGCATTGTTTTTTAGGGTTTTTTGGTTCTCCTCTCACAATTGGCAGGCGGTAAATATTACAAGATTATGGCAGTGTGAAAGCTGTGATCTCTTAGCTCTTTGGAGAGGCATCCTACAAGAAGGAATGTGTATCAACACAATAGTATTATCTATATTTTCTGATTAACTGAATTCAGTTGCTGAATCTGAATTTCATTTAGGGACACTCAATTGATGAACTGAGATTTCTTAGGCAAATTAATTACTGGTAGGACCAGGCTAACTTGTTTGCCATTTCATGTGGAAATAAATCTCAGGATCTATCTGAACTCCAGTGTTGTTTGTCTTATAAGAATTTAAAGTGTCAGTTTCCTGTACCTTCCTACAATCACTATTTGGTGAAATGATGGTACAACAGAAAGGATCAGCGATACCATTTTTTGACAAAAAGATGGGAATAGGTCTTGACAGTTTGACTGCCTTATTTCTGTCCAGAGGCAGTAGCAACCGTGCCAATGTTGTTCTGGACAGTTGCTTTTATCAAACTGTTCACAAAACTTCCAGTGATGTGGATCAGACACTGACTCTAGATGATCTATTTGACTGCTTCACTATTCTTACTGCTAGGAGAGATTTTTGTTTGAGCGTGCAACCTAAATCTGCCTTTCATATAATTCCTTAAGTTGATGTCACAGTGGTGTAAGAAAAATAGACCAAAACATCTCAGACAAAATGCTTTCCTACATCAATAGCCAACATTATCGAGAACTTCTTGAAAAAATGGTGGGACATTATTTTTAAATCTTAGTGACTGCATTTGTACATATGCTGGAAGCTGTAATACCTGGATTATGTAACTGCTGACATGATGACCTTTTATAGATCCTATGTATTTATATACTCTATGCATATATCCATTTCAATGCAAAATAATAATAAAATACACACAGTTTTTGTAGCCCAAGGGGTAAGTAGTATCTGGCAGATTAATTAATTGAATAGTAATCCAGGAGGAAATGTATTCCAGTGGAGGCAGTGGAACACTCCCTTTCCAATTGATCATATTTAGTTAAGAGGATTGGCAGTAGTTTGTAATTCACTCAGGTGCTGCTTTGGGCAGGGTCTGTGTTACTTAATCTAATAGCTCTTTTTCAGCTTTGATGTTGATAAAGGCCCCTGAAACTCATCTTCCTTAATTGTATTATAATAGAAAGAGTGCCCTAGGGACAATAACAAGGAGCAAACCCCAAAAGACTGAATTCATTTGCTACAATTGGAATGTGTTAGGCTGTGTGATAAAAGCTCATCTGTACACCCACTGAGAGAGCAAATAGCAGGTGGAGACTTAAAAAATACCCTTCCAGGTTACTCCCAGGTCCATCACAAGAGCCATCAGCCTATCAAAAAAAACCCCCACATTTTTACATAGGATCACAGGGGTTCAATGGTAGATGTGGAAAATCCAAACTAAATACACAGAGAAACAGGTAGTATATCTGGGCTTTTCTTAGGGCTACCTCAGGAGTCTTAAACCCAGTATCCAGAGATGAAATCCATCAAGATCATGTGAACAGTCCACCTTTTTGACTGACAAGAGTTACTGCTAAGAAGTGTGGGACACATTCTGGGATACAGGGGAAAAGCATTTTGGAATAGCATAGAACTTCTTATGGGTTATTTAGAAAAGACAAAGGCAGAAAGGGGGTGGATCTAGGTAATCTGAGGAGCAATGAGCATTGAAAAATAGAAGAATGAGGGGACAGAAATGTTTTGTCATATGCAAATAGTTTGCAAATCAGTAAACTTGTCTGCAAGGGATCAGTGCAGTCTGCCCTATTTTTTTATTAAACTCCATTTATGAATCATTTCCTGAGTGAGGGACTCTATTTGACATGCATGTGTGGATGAGCTCTGTGTGCCAGCAGCCGGAGTAGGAACTCAGGTCACATGGTCCCATGAATGCAGTAACTGGAGCAAATATGGATGAGTTCCAGGATAGTGGGTTGAATCTAGCCAGCAGCTGAACTTCCACCCTGTCATCCCTGAATCCCCTCTCCCACAAGATGGGGGGGAAAATTAAAGGAAGATGAAAAGACTTGTGGACCAAGATAATGAAAATTTAACAAGGAAGGCAAAAAATGTGTGTGAGAACAAAACTAGAGGAATTAATTCACTGCTTCCCAGTAAGAGGCATGTGTCAAGCCAATTCCTAGAAAGCAGGGCTTCAGAATTCCTAATGATTACTTGGAAGTGAAATGTTCTCTCTTCTTTCTTTGTGCTCTTGCTTGCTGAACATGGTGTCATATGGTACAGAGTATCTGTCCAGTCAGTTTGGGCCAACAGTCCCAGTACTATTTAACATTTGTACTGTCCCTATTTAACATTTAACATTTTTAATGTCTCTTCAACCATAGAAATCTACTTCTGTTTTTAAATATAGGTCTGGTCATATACAAGGTAAAGTGGGAATAAACTTCTTATACAGAACACTGGCCCTAAACATGCTCATACTAATAATTTATAGAAAAGCAAGGATGGAGAATGTCTGATTCCTCATTTGGCTTTTCCACCTCTCCTCTTCTAAATATATAACTTCTGACTTCAGCAGAAAGGGGATGGAAAGAAGAGAGTTCTGCTCCTTCATTCTGAAACCTGAGGGGTTCCCATACTCTTTGCCTCACTAAAACAAAACTTCACTGGTTGACATAGTGTGTCTGTAATTAATGAATAAAAGAGATAAAACAAAAGTCTCATTAGAAAGGTGAAAGTGCCCGTCTTTAAAACAAAACAAAGCAAAAAGCAAAATAAAACAGACATGAGGCTTTGGTGACAAGAGTGATCCAGCACCTAGCAGACCTACACCTAGTGTATCACTAGTAACAAACTAGCAGGTGCAATATTAATAAAAGGCAGAAGAGGATCCAGAGCTCTGTGAGTCATGCCATCAGTTCTCTGGATTGTGCTGGATATTGATCATAAATAAGTAATCATTCTATTCTGCTGTTGATTAAAATGTTAGTAAAAATACAAAGTTACAGGATCAGAATCTAAAACCATACCGTAGCTATGAAAAATCCATAAAAGGGGTCAAAACATTTTTCCTCCTGCTTAGTTCTTCTTAGATTAATACAACCTTCTTGTCACATGGATTTTCAAAAGGATAACATGTCTGAAAGATGGTATTTTAAGTTTCCATTTGCAAGTGACAAATCATTTTTCTTGAGCATTTGTATTATATTGTATATACATTTGTTTTCACTTTCTGTGGTGTAAGACCAAACATGTACAGCAAAGTTTATATAAATCATACATAAGTGTACTTATATAAAAATTTAAAGGAGGTGAAAATTACTTTCTTTCTCAGTATTGAGTTTCTGGACCAGATTTAGTGTGTACTTTATTTCCTTTTGAAACTAACTAAAAATTAACAAGGTAAAGAAGGTTTTTAATTTCTACTGAAGTACTTTTTCTCTCTCAAGGCTCAGAATATCTTCTCTACAAGGTCAGTTCCTATGGCCTTTATTTCAATGAGCAAAATGGCAGATTGATCCTCTTAAAGTCTGTTCAGAGGCTTTAAATGAAACTGTAGAACATTATACTGAAGCCAGCTGGCTGTTATGTGAGGTGATAACATCCAGCTGAGAGGTGGCAATAAGTAGCTGGTAGGCAGTGACATCTTAAAACAACAGCCCTTTCTGAGATAACACCAGAATAGAGGCTCACATTGCTGTCTTTCAGCATGATTTACTAGGTTTCATTTAGAGAAGCACCTTCTCACACCTTCTCCTCTAAAAGAAGTTTTGGATGAAAACTAACTTATGTCTACTCACTTGGAACAAGTCTCACTTTCAATGCTGTTTTTCACAATGAAAAAATTAGCTATTGCAGAAAACTGTATTTGAAATTCCTAAGTTATTGTTCATTTATACCGGGAATATTTCTGATTTGTTATGGAAAAAATATTTCTTATAAGTAATAAATACATGAAATTAAATTAAAAAGGCAAAGAAATAAATTTGTACAGAAATTAATAAAAATTACTTTTATAATGAAATAAATCAAATATTGATAAGGAAATTAAATGGAGAAAAAGAGGTTCTCGAGATAAGTATTAATTGCATAATGAGCCTATGATCTTTAATTACATAAAGAGTATCCGAGTGCTCATTTAAAAAGGAAACAATAAAAAAGAAAATAATATGAATTCACACTGTATTTAATATACAAACTGAAATACATTCATCTTGGTATGGGGAAGCCAAATCTTTTCCCTGTCAAAAATGAAAGGCATTTTTGTGTTGTTTTGACTGAGGCAAAAGAAAAAGAACAAAAAAAAACCCCTCTAAATCTTCCCCAAATTGAGATAAAGGTTGATGCTTTTCTGGAAAATAAAACATCAATTTGAAGCTTTTAGGTAGCAGGAGGGGTTGTATTTGCTTTTCTGAAACTTTTCAAGAAAATGATATATTGTCAAAAACATAAAAAAATAAAGGATACCGTAAAATGGAATATTATAATTTATTTCCTAGAATAAAAAATTGCTTTCTCTGTATCCAGTAGCATTAGAAAAGGGGAAATACATGTTGCATTGTAATGGCTTCTTGATCTTACTTTTCTGTTCATCTCTGTATATGTGTTAACATGGCAGTTGCACCTCACCTCTCTAAAAGTTTGAGCATTTGCCTCTGATTTCAGTACTCCTCAGCTGCTTCAAACCAAAAGGCCAAAGCTGTGGCTGGAGTTCAAGGTAATGAGCAGTTGCTGTGGTCTAAGCCACAAGTTTCTTTGTCACATGAGGTAGCAGAGTGTATTTCTGGTGCCTGGTTACCCATTTTCTCCCTCACCAAATGGCATAGCTGGGATTTGAGATCCACCTAGCAGCAATCAGTGAATTGCAAAGCAGTGACTGCAGCTTGCTGGGTGAGAGATCAAAGGAGCTTGGTTGTGAGCACAGGAAAGAACGGGAACAGTTACAAGCAGCCTTCAAGGAAATTGAGCTTTAAAAAACATGAAAACGCTAAATGAACCACATAATTACCTGGGGAAAGAGGAAGCAAAAAAAAAAAAAATCACAGAATAAATGGATACAACAAAGAAGGAACATTTTAGATTTGTTTAGTTATTTATGTACATGGGTTTTTTTTAGTATCTGAAAGGTCTCAGTAGGAAAGAGGATAAGCCGAATTCAGCTGAAATATTAACTGGAATTTAGAGAAAACACTAAAAGAAACATATTGCAAGATATCAATGATTCCTTATGGTTCTTTATTAGATTTTGAATTTGCACATTTTACAGTAGGAGAGATGACAATTTTTTTAATGTCTTTCAGGAAAAGAAGAATTCTTCTCCAGTTAGTGTTGACATCTCAGGTTATATATCTTGACGATGCTACAAAAAAAGAAAAAAAAAGAGAAAAAATCCTAACAACACACCTTTGGCAAAAATCTTTAAAATCAAAGTAAGCTTGAGGCAATCACAATGACTGACAAATTTACATAAAAGCCACCAAATTTGCATTCATCTACAGCATTTTTCCCGTACTATATCAATTTTAAACTTAAAACATATAACATTTGTTATGAACATTCTTCTTATCCCATAATCTATTCTTGATAAGAGTTTTTAAAGCTTCATAATACTTCAATCATAAAATTAATTAATTGGGCTTTTGTGATATATCTCATCCTTAATTCAAAGCTTTATTTTTTGAACAACATACTGAATTTACTCCAGAAGATATTATTTGTATGTCCTGAAGATAGTCTATCTTATAGAATAATTATAATATGAATTTACTAAAAACTTTAGTATTGTGTTGAGGGTTTTTTTGTGTTTAAACAGCTATGTGAATTATCAAATAAAAGACATTGCCAAGAATGAAATCAAGTGGATGAAACTGTGGGTCTTTTTCTCCAGAAAAAGTTCTATACCATGTGTATATGATTGTCTTACTCACAGTCCTTTGACCAAATATGTAAAGCAGGGGGCAGAAATTCTGCTATGAAAAAAAATATATGTTCTACAAAAATTACAATTAATTGTATGTCATGGTCGATCAGATGCATTAATTAACATAACCAACTTCCCAAATCAAGGGAAAACTTTCACATCAGCATAGAAGACATAAGGCAAAATTCCTCTCCCTAATTTTTCTAAATCATATTGAGATTATTCAGCATTAAATACAGAGTAAAAAACTGAAACTATAAAGAAGCATATTATCTTTGCTAATAAGGAAAATAAGAAATTTAGATCTTGTAAATAGGAAAAGGGAAGTATTTTATGAAAATTATTTTCAAACTATCTCAGAAATCAGTCCACATGAAGTCATGCTCAGATCTGGCCATTTCACTCTAAGCATTATTTCTGCAGGGAATAAAAAAGAGAAAATTTAGAGCATTATTATACTCATATGACTGCATGAATGGTATTGAATATGAATCTTGAGCATGAACATTTTCAGTCATAGAATTTGCCTAAGTGTAATTGTAGTTAATGGAGATTTAATTTGTGTAACAAATTAGTTCTGAAGACTTGATGGTGTCCTTTCAACATAGGTCATGCTATTTCAGGTGACTTGTGACATCCTACCCTGTGTCCAGCTGATGCACTGGGACTTAAGCCTTCTGTATATTTATGTTAACTCTGACAGCTATTATGACAGTCTGTGACAGCCTAAGACATTCAAATAACACTAGAAAATTCATTTTATCTGTAGGTACCTATTATCTTGATCCAAATATCACTCTGTGGTGTTTGTGAGTGTCCCCAGGACAAGGTGAGAGATGAGAATCTGACTCCATGTTCTCAGAAGGCTGATTTATTATTTCATGATATTATACCATATTAAAAGAATACTGTACTAAAACTATACTAAAGAAAAAGAAAGGATACAGACAGAAGGTTTAACAAGAATGAATAATAAAAACTCATGACTGCTCCTCAGAGTCTGACACAGCTGATGGTGATTGGTCATTAAGTATAAACAATTCACATGAAACCAATCAAACTTGCACCTGTTGGTAAACAATGTCCAGACCACATTCCAAAGCACCCAAACACAGGAGAAGTGAATCAGATAATTGTTATTTACATTTTTCTCTGAGGCTTCTCAACTTCCCAGGAGAAGAAATCCTGACAAAGGGGTTTTTCAGAAAATATGACAGTGACAGTACCCTAAGACATCAGGTTTCAAGAGAAGCCCTAAAAATTGGGATCATATTGATGGATAATATGGCAACTTGCCTCGAAGTGTATGTCTCTTATAGATATGTCACCTCTCTGAGCTGGGGGGAAGGGAGTGGGCATACGCCCTTTAAGTATGTTAAAGTATGTTATCTATTAATAAATAGATAAACATTTTAAAAATGCTGCTTAAAAAAGAAGTCTACCCATTATGTTTTCAATAATTTACCTTTCTGAAAATATTTGTAGCAGATTTACAAATTTCACATAGATGTACAAACAAAGCTGTGACCCTACATACACATATGCACTTTATTTAATCTCCTGTGCTTCCTCTCCTCATACTCACATTTACAACAGAATAAGAGCCTATTAATAAAACCAAAGACTAGTAGAAGTCTAGCAACTAAATTTCCATTTCTCAGTATTTTTGCAATCAGTAATTTGTTTAACTTATTCCCTAGTATTGATTGGGAAAGCAATGTAATTGTTGAAATATTCTTTTTTTCCCCAGCTGAAAAAATAAAAATATATGTTGCATAGATCCCTTTGGAAAACAGGATTCTAGCTGATATCTAGAAAAGAAAAGATGTCCCAATAATTAAGTCATTAAACTGACCACCAGTAGGTGGGCTAGGCTAACAATACCAGCAAGGATGTGCTGGTGGGTTCCAAATATTACAAAACATTGTAGCCTACAAGTAAGTCCTGGGAATCAAATCATTCTTGGGCAGATGAACAATACAGGGAGAAAAATGTGAAACTGTTTCTAAAGGGCAAGGCAAACTCACACTCTGCTGTTAGAAATGCTTTTTATGCCACGTTTGCAACCAACTATCAAATGACTAAGAACTGGGAAAACTTTTGAAATACCAGAAAAGGGACAGGTGAGCTCCATCTAAAAAAACCAAAAATTAAACATAAAATAAAATTTATGAGGAAGTTTTAAACTAAAGACTGAGAAAAATCCAACAGATGTTCAAGGGTGAAGTAATAAAATCTCTGCAGTATTATAAACCCTGACAGAAGTCAATGTTGAGACAGGTAAGAGATATGAGCAATCTCTATAAAAAAGACTCTACTGAATCAAAACAAATAAAAAATATGATAACCAAAACAGCATTAAATATATAATTACAGAAATATAAAGAATTTGGTAGTCAAGGTCCAAACCCTGACTTGAAATAAAAGAATTGTGATACTAGGGATTGAAGAATATGATGGAAGTCAGATAACCAGAGCAGCACTCAGTCTTGGATGTTAGCAGACAATTTACATTAGGAATGGCAGAAGCTGTTTCTGTGGAAGAGTGGCACTGTATGTTAAAAGAAATATTAGATTGAAATATGGAAATACACAGAGCAAAATAAACACTGGCATAGAACATTTATTTATAGCAAAATCTTGTGCCCAAATATAACAGTATAACAGTAAGACTGTACTATTAACATCTTAGAACACTTAGATATGAAAATCTGGGGAAAAATATTTTTGCAGTTGTAGGAAATGACTGTTATATCTATTAAATTTCCTTAATGAAGTCAAATAGTATATTTGTTATCAGATTTTTTTATTATCAGATTATTTTTGTTATCAGATCTTTTTATTATTATCTTTTTTATTATCAGATTATTTTCTCTACATAGAATTCCAGGAACATTTCTGAAAAGATTTTCTAAAAAAGACACTATGGTGTTTCATAGTAACAAAAGAAAGTTGCACAGTTGGATTAATAACTGCATAAAATAAAAGCAACAAGGAATAGTTAGACCACCTAGTCTGGTGGATTCAAGGGGAGTAAACATTGAAATTTCAGAGTAATTTCCTCAAAGACTTCTACTGGTCAATGTATTCAGCTGATGAATAGTTAAGTAATAAATCTTACTGATAATATGGGATCACTGAGAGAGTTGCAGAAGTATCTTGCACTACTAAGTGTCTGCTAATCATAATGGCAGACAAAATTTGGTGCTGAGGTGAGAAAAGTATGCCTGAAAAAACCAGAAATTTCATTTCTACAATTATTTGCAGTCATTGCATATCAGTTTATTAAAAAAAACCCCAAAATCCTCAATCCAAAACATATCAGTTTGAAGCTCAGCAGTGATTAAAAATAGAAGTAGAATCATTAGAAAAGGAACAAAACAGAAGTCAAAATTACCTCACTGCATAAATCTGAATGGATTCATTTTATCTACCAATTATGATAACGACTTTTCTGCCTCAAAAAAAGATACAGAATAACAAAAATAGTGCAGGGATATAACACAAGATGTTCATAATTACAGAAGAGCTTACATGTGAAGAAGGATTGAATAAACTAGGATCCTCCTATAAGAAATAAAATAGATGGGATTATTATATGTATCTGTTAAAAATTAAAACCCTAGAGGCTTAAAAGGTGTTGTTTTAAAAATAAGACTAAAAAAGGTTTTTTTTTAACTTTTAAGCTAAAATAACCCACCACACAATGAGCAAAAAAAAAAGTTTTGATTTTATCTTTTTAAGAAAGGAATTTTATATTCACTTTTCATGCCTTCAGGACACCAACAGACTTTGTAACCTCTTTCACTGTCTAGAATTTTGGCAGTCTGTACTCTCCACATCAGCTCCAGTATGGTGCTGCTGTAACCTTAGGTCAGACTGCTGGGAAAAGAGTGGTGTTAGAAGCATTAATTGCATTCCTCCATCCTTCAGTACAGAATTGGATTTAAGTTCAGAGCCTTGCCTTTGCCTAATCCATATTGCAGGTGTACTTGTGCTTGGCTAGGTCCTGCTAACACTGACCTGCCAGCTTGGCTGGCTGCCTTGATTTTTGTCCTGCCTTAACCAAGCCTGGGCTTGTTTGTCTGTTTGGGCTTGGTTGAAACTGGCTTTTGTCAACTTTTCTGAGCAGCCAGTTCAGGATCATTGGCATAAAGCCCTTCATGGAGCTGCTGTCTCTGCTTGCCTTGCTGTCCCCCTCAGCTCTTTTCCCACACACAGAAAAAATGATATCACAGGATACCTTGAAGGGTAAAAAAAGACCTCTGCCCCATTCCTCTTCTTGTGACAGAGGATTAATCTTTATACTACTTTGGATAAACATTGGAATGCTTTCCATAGATGGCTGGGGCCAAACCATTGTCATGGCCAAGGCCTAAAAACCCTTGTCTAATTGGTAAATACTTTATTTAAGTTTTCTGTCGATACATTTGGTTCTGGTAAAAGGTTATTGATTATTAAGTTCAGTATTTCTTGATGCCATTTAGTGTAGTTCTACAACTTCAATGCTTTTTCTCATTCAGTTTCACCCAGACTCTTCTATGTTCTAATGTAGTTTAATAAAACACTCTTGTTCTGACCAGGAAGATAATCTATTTTTAAATAGGTCTTCAGTAAAAAAGAAATAGTAAAAAAAGAGAAAAAAACACCCAACAGATAAAAATGATCATTTTGTTGGGGAAAAATGGATGGGATTTTTTGAGAAAACTATGAACTCTGAGGACAAATGCAGAAAAAGTTAGGGAAAAACACACATACACTTTGGTAACTGTAATCACAAGTTTGTTAACAGGAAATTCACATACTGTGATATCCAATGTCTTACACAGATTTGAACTAAATTCTATTGGATATTATTTGAAATTTTTAAATTATACATTATTGTACATTCTGGAGAAAAAATCTGTCTTTCAGCAAGTAGAGGTGTACATATGAAAAACTTTTTTTCTGTAATTGTCTAAATGCAAAAAATATTTTTAAGTGTTTCATTTTTCATAATTCAATCTTTTCCAAAACAAGCAAAACAACATTTCTTGACTGATTTTTTTTTGACTAGTTGTAGGGTTTTATTAAAAACATGAGTAATGTTGACCCTTAAGGTAAAAATAAGTAAATACATAAATTTGAGATCAAGCAATACACATCATAATCATACCAAATAATCACACAGCACTGCACTTGACATTAAAAATATTTCCCAACATATGACTGTTAATGATAGCAATTGCTAGAGAGCAAGTTTACCCCACTTCTAAATTTAGATTTTGGGAAAACACAAATGACAACAAATCCTATATTATTATTCTGTAACTAACAGTAGTCCTTGTATTTTAAAAAATGCCTGTTCATTAGCTTTTAAACAAATATCTGTGCAGAAGAGTAGGCTAAGAGTAGTATAATGACAGTATCTCTGTGGAAAGCATAGCTTATCATCCTTTGCAAAAGATGAAAGTTTCTCATATTAAGTGTTTCCGTGGGAGTGAGTTGTTGAGTTGCTAAAGAAAATTCTACCTACATGTTTTAACTAAAAATGACTGTTTCACATTACTGTTGATAGACTAACACAAAGGTTAATATTGAGAACTGCCTGTATACATGGCCTTCATTAACACCATATAATTATACTGAGATTTCTTGAGCTTGACTTGTCAGATAAGATCTTATCTAGATGAATGGTTTTTCTTGCTTTGAATGCTTGAATGAATCTGAGAGTCATTTGGCACTTGGCAGCCTACATTATGACATGTTATCAGCCAAGTAGTGCAAAGAAAAAATTAATTATTTCAAAGAAGAAGTACATGATAGAAATATTTTAAAATGTAACAATAGCTGTGTTGGCTCTAAGGAGAGAAAAAAAAAAGATGAAGCGGAGACAAGTCCAGTGAAGAAGAACATCTTTCTTCAGAAACTTGCAACAAGGTTACCTATCAGTGAACACAGCTGTCAACTATCAATCCCCAGCTGAAACATTATTTGGAAAACGAAAACTAAAGCAATTCATGAAATGTTTTATTGTCCTCATCCCCATAAATTAATGCAACCACTTTTGCTGTTATTGTCATTGTCTTCAGGGTGTTTCTTGACATACTTTCTTTCAAGGGTAGTCAGAAGACAAATTACATATTGAGATAAAATACTGGAATGCTTTTTTTTTTTCTTTTTATTTCACTATAATTTTACTCTCATTCTGTGGCTATGTCATTGATTTGGTTACCTGATTTTGAGAAGTCTTTGTACAGAACAAAAATGCACCTGTTGTTTTGTAAGAAGATGTGAAAATTTGTGGATGTTTGGCCACTGTTTATAGAAAATTTACATTTAAATTTAGTTCAACAATAGTGGGATAAGTGGCTGCCCTAATGTATAAAGACACATAACAGAAATTTGAAAGATTGATGTGGTGATTTGCTGTAGGCACCTTTTAAAAATAATACCTTGCCAACTCTTTATACTCTCCTAAATGTAAAACACGTAAAGCTCGGTATTTGTTAGACTTTTTTTTAATTTGCAAAAGTGCATGATTGCACTTATCTCAGGGAATCATGGACTCACAGAGTACATGGTGTTGGAAGGGACCTCTGGAGATCATCTAGTCCAGCCCCCTTCCTGAAGCAGGTTCAACTAGAGCAAGTTGCACAGGATTGCCATTAGGTGGGTTTTGAACACTTTCTGAAAAGACTACTTATTATACATGCAGTCACGTCTCTCAACATTTTTATGCCAATGTAAGTCATGATTTTTCTCTGCTTGACATTAATGCAGATTAAAGTACCATTTTAATTAAAAAACATGATAGTTCCTCCTAAATAATGTTATCTGACCACTTTGATTATCTCAATAACAAGAAAACACAATGATCAATAATTTTCTTTGTCTGTGAGTACAGATTATTTGGTGACTGAATCTAAAAGTTAGGAACATGCATGCTACAGTGTACAGTTAGATTTCTTCCAGGCTTGTGGTCCACTTCTAACTACTGGGATCCTGTATGTGGTCATAATCCCTAATTTTGGAATCTGTGGGGTGTACAAAATCAGAAAGGACTCTTTGGAAAAAAACCCAACCAAACCCACACAAAAGCACACAAAACCATACCAAAAAAAAACCTGAAAAAAGCCCCAAAACCACAAAAAGGCCCCAAACAACAAAACTGCAAACAACTATATGCATTTTCACAATGATTTGATGGGGAGCAATCTATACTGCCAGACAGTTTCTTTAGATATCAGGATCACAGCGAGCTAAAATAAATATTTCTACCATGTGATATTGATGCTTGATGTAAACTTCTACAAATATTTAAAGGAGAAAATTTTAAAGTATGAAGAATCTCAATTTACCCGTTTATTCTATATATAAAGAATGTAATGAGATATCTTCATATTCTCTCTCAGTCTTCATTGAATGTCATCTTTTTAGGACATGGACTCCTTGTCTTACCAAAGAGTCTAGCTCTAGCTCAAAAGGAGAAAAAAACATTTGTTGAGAATTTTAAGTACTACAGCAATGTAAATGATGCAAATATTTTATGGCATTAAAGCCTCAAAACATGAACAGGTGTATTTTCAGTGCTAGCATGCTGCAATATGTGCCCAATAAAGACTTGCCCACATAAAACTCTTATCTCCAAATTATAACTGCAGTAAAAATAATCGCAAATACAATTTGATAATCTGTCAACATGCAGTTATTTCAAAATTGAAAATAACATAAGTGCTTCCTACCATTATTATTTAGCCTCTAGGTTAATTGCTTATGAATGATAGACTAAACTTCAAGACCTTATCCTCCTGAGAGGATACTAATGCCCTTTTGTCCTTTAATTTAATGCAGTGTTTCTTTTGGTTTAAAGAAACAGATACTACAACACAAAATAATCTCCTAATTTGTGTGTCCCTTAAAATTGTGTTAATACTCACAACTCTGTCAAAAGTTAAATTGATTCTCTAAAAAGGAACACTGAAAATGTTCATTGGACCTTTTCTCTCTTTTTCTGTATCCACAGAAAGCAATGACTTTCCACTATAATTGTTTTTCTCTCTCTTTGCATTTCATCAGACCTTTCAACCTAGATCAAATTACTAGACTCAAGTATTTTCCTCAATTTTCAGGCATTTTGCAAAGTGACATTAAAATATTATTGAAAAATTTATCTGTCATAATAAAGTGTGCTTATGTTACAGCAGCTGATCTAGATTATAGACCAAATTGCTGAGGAGGTGAGGTGACAGGTACTTTGAGTCCTAAACTTCATTTTGTAGCAGTGCAGTGTGAGACTCCTAACAGAAATCATGGACATATAGCAAAACCACTGTAATCAATTACCATTTTCCATATACAACTGATAAATACTGTTCTCATACTCTTATCAAAGCTGCTTTGAAGTCCTTGCTGCCTCTTGCTTTCACTGATTGCTGTGTGAGCAGACTGGTGATGGGCAGTGAATGACTGCAGCGAGCATTGGCAACCAGCAAAGATCTTTGCAGGGGGATAATATCTGATGTGGGGATAAACTAGAATAAAATGCTTGAAACAGGACCTTGCACCAGCAAATAGATCCTTTCCTACACTGTAATCCACTTGGGGCATTTAATCAGATTATTTCTGTATTATATCTAGATAAGCTAAATCTGGCTAACTAGGTTTTTGAAGATTTGGACAACTTCCAGGCATTAAATGCAAATTTCTCTAATTTCTCAGTATGATTAAAAAGTCTATTCAGTTTGGGAATCTACTCTCTAAACACACTTTTTGATGCATGGTTAAGACAGTTTTATGATTCAGTAACACTGAAACAGGCAAATTAATAGGACCTTTAGAGATTTGTTAATCAAAATTCTGAATTGTGGATGGTTAATAGTCCTTAGCCATACTTGCTTGACATTTAAAGTATAGAGCACTTTACAAACATTGAACAATTACAGTCTCAACTTCTTCAGGTGGTTGGAAAATTATTTTATCATTAATGTGCAGACAAGGAAACTGAGGCAAGGGCAGTTTCCCAGTTTTGGAATATCCTACTGACTGGAAAGAGCTAATATCACTGTCCAGACAGCATTGATCTGGGCATTTACAAAAAACCTTAAGGAAACATTGGACAAGGTGATACTATTCTATCATTTTTCACAATATGCAATGTAATGGTGCAATATCTATTATTGAAATGTCCATATATTAGTTGTAAGAATTAATTACTCAACAATAATTTCTGCTACCAGTAAGAAGGTGCAGGCTTAAAGGAAAATCGCATTCATCCAGTTTGGTTGGGAATGTAAAAAAGGATTTTGTAGTATACATTTTAAAACTAGAAAGTCAAAATTGAACAGGTGAAAATAAGAACTGTAGAAATTTTATATAAATGGCAAAGAATTTATAGCTCTGGTAGTCTATGTCATTCCTAGGGTGAGATTTATGGGTTCTTTTGTTATTTGTGTGTTTTTAGGAGTCTCTTGAAAAGAGAAAGTGCATAAACATACTGACAGAGGAAAATCTCAGAAGATGTATTTTGACTGTATAGTAGAAAGTCCTGAACTGAGTTCAAGGCTGCAATACTTCCTCTTTTTTATTTCTGTCCTTCCTTTAAAATACTCAATTTTCCAAGTTTTGCTATTTACACAAACTTTTGTGTTAGGACCACTTCCTTGTGGAGGCAAATGAACTGAAAGAAAAACATAAATGCATCAAATAGTGCTTTGGTGGGTTCAGTTTTACTTGTCCTTTCCACTCTTTATTTTCTTCACTCCTCGTTTTTTCACCACATGTAAGAACAAATTTTACAATTTAATTCTTCTAGGTAACATAGTATGCTACTTATAGAAGTTTTTAAAAAACCCTAATATTTGATTTATTGCTCTATCTAGTGGAAAACAAGTTTCCAGATCTGGGGATTGATTACTAGAAAACATTTCTTCATTCATCTATTCCAGTTATTATTTTCTATGTAGAATTTCAGGTAATTTATTTTTTTATAATATAATACTTGTATTTTTTTTTGTCATTTAATATGACTAGATGTTGTACTATATTTTAAGAATAGGTCCCCACATATCTCTATAGTGCTCTGGAGATATACTTCATAACTCCCACATCTACTCATAATTCAAAACCAGAATTACAACCTAAATCAAGAAACTTCTCATTTTATTTCATCGATTAGTGAGAAAACATGGTGTCATGGTTTCAGCTAGCTAATTTCTTCTCAGTAGCTGTTACAGAGCTGTGTTTTGGATTCAGAATGAGAATGGTGTTGATAACACAATGATGTCTTGGCTTTTTGTTGTCATGTTTATCCTAAATCAAGGAATTTTTGGTCTCATGCTCTGCCAGTGAGGAGGGATGCAAAAGAAACTAGGGGGAAGCACATCTGGGACAAGTGACCTGAACTGACCAAAGGGATTTTCACACCTAAGAATGTCCAGCCCAGTATGTGGACTGGGGGCAGTTACCCAAAAAGGAAGGTGATCTGGGTTCAGGAAGGATCAGTCAGTGGTCTGGTGGGCAAGTTTATTGTATGTCACTCCTTTCCCCCTTTTTAATATCATTATTATTATAATTAATCATAACTATTGTATTTTACATTATTTTCAATTATTAATATGTTCTTGTCTCAATCAACAAGTTTTTTTATTATTTTTCTCGCCCCATTCCACCTGTGAGAAGAGTGGTTTGCACAAGCAGCTCAGTGGGTCTTTATTTCCAGATGGGCTTAAACCACAACAAATGGTTTAGCTATCACTATATCTAACTCTAAAATGTCACTCACTTCAAAATGTCCCTGCTTCTTCTAAGTTTACAAGGGCTTTAAGAATGTGTCTTGCTCCTACAAGGCTGAATGACTAGCATAGGGATAGCCAGTATTATCTTTTCTATTTATCAAGTTCTTCAAAACAGGAGAGAGGTATTGAACAATTACCATACTTACAAGTTCAAATATTACTATCCAAAGAAGAATTCAAGCTAAACATTTAAATATTCCTGAATTATTAATGAATACCTATGCAGTATGCAGGATAATAATTAATAATAACAATAATAACAGCAACAGCAACACCACCATTGAAATTTAAGCTGTTATTTTAAATGTCCTGAAATCCCACATGCCTCATGAGGAAGTCAGAAGAACCAAATTCTCAATTAGAAAAGGCTTAAAAATAGATTGAAAGTTGATGTTAAAGCTGAAAATGTCATGAGTTATCATCCTTTCCGCTGCTCTACTTGAAAAACAAAAAATCAAGCAATTTAAACGAGCAATCCCCCACTCCTCTTACACCACAAAAATAAAAGCCACCCCGAAGCCCAAAATATACCACTACTAATCTCTTTTATCTTCTTCTAGCAGTATAAAAACATTCTAATTTTCATAAACCAACAAAGAGTATAAAAATTAAAACCACATTTTCATCTTAACCTTTGCAGGTAATAAATTACTCTGCTGTAATACTGATATTTACATGAAGTATAATTAATACTTTCAGAGAACTAGAAAGGAGTCTTATGGAAACTTGATTCGTTACTGTATTAATGTATTTAATTGGGTGCTTCATTGTTAGAATGAAGAGGCATTAATTAGACATGAGAGATCTGAAACTGGACAAGAGATGTGCTTGCATTCCCAGAATAGCTTTTTAGACTTTTGGTGTCAGAAAAGCAAAGTATATCTTACAACAGGGTATGCAGAACATTAAGAATTACCAGATGGTTTTACACAAAAGCTAGGATGTTTTTTCTCAGCTGCATAGACAAGATGCAGGCAAGAAGACGCATAGAATTTGGACCTTGGCCAAATAAACTTTATTAAAAAAACTTAGTTGACTAATTATATCAGATGCCTGTGTCAATTAAACTATGGATTTTATTTTTTTTTTATTGTTGTTATCACTGTTGAAAGGTGGAAATCCTAAGAGGCTTCAATTTTACACAGGCAGGACACTGAGACACTAGAATGAAATAGCTGTGGAATTTGTAACCTGAAGTTATGGAATCAGTTCACTGTGAAAAAGGTGCAAGAGATTGGAACTAGCTAGTCAGCAGATTATGTTAAGAAGACAGCAGGTATAAAGTCCTACTCTAGAGGAAATTTGTGTCTCTCACCTTCCATGAGCACTCAGGTAACCTAAGCATTTAGTTGTTCTAGGACTAGCTGGAGGTGCTTCCTTCTAATATGCAGTAGACAAGTGATTAAAGCCATCAGTGGTGATGTGTACATGAAATAAGCATTTAATAGGACAAAGAGTTGGGTGGTAACTATCTTCAGAGGCTATTCATCAGCAGACTCACACGGGTGTGACAAGTTTCTGTCAAAGCCATGTGTTTCTAAACAAAACTGAACATTTTTCAAAGGTTTAGCACAGATCAATCCACATTAAATCACAAACTATCTGGTGAGCTAGGTGGTCCCTTTAGGAAGAGCAGAAGCAAAGAAAGATCCCAGCTCACAAAGACAAATGAAAGAGATTGGAAGTGGAAAGCCTCCTTCACAAATAAGTAGGTACTTGGTATAATTCCTTTAAAACCAGCTCTGAAGTTGCAGACATGGCAAAATGGAAACAGATACCTGTGAACCTAAATGTATTGCTATTAATGTTCTGACTTTGTGTATACACATAATTTTCTAAAAAAAAGTCATTGAAATGCTACCTCTGAATGGTAAATGAATCTAAATTTTTTTTACAACAAAAATTTTTTCCTCATCTGATTCCATGGACTATCTGAACAGACCAATTCTAATCCTCTCAAGAAAAATATTTCATTTTGTAGTTTTTTGTCCCCCCAGCCTGGGACCAAAAGTTGTTATGCTGGGATAATTAAAAGGGGGATTGAATCAATAGGAAAAGGCTAAGGTATGCTTTCAGATGGAACTGTTATCAGAGAAATGGTATGGTGAGGCTCTACCTGAAGTTTTTAATGGTAATTTTTTTAAGACTAATATTCTTAGAAAATAATCTAATGAAGCATAAGCAGTTCTGTAGTGCATTTCCAAATATAGTTTTGACTTCTTTTAAAGGAATAGAGAATGAGAGGACTAATCTGAATCAAATGGTTAGCCTTCTTACAGAAAATAGGAGTTGACTGGACCATAATAGCTCTTTTCAATCCATATTCAATTATCTGTTAAAAGCAGCTTGTACATGGCCTGTATAGCATAGTATTGTTAGTGATCACAGACCTAAAGTTACTACTCTAAATGGATGTCTTACAAGAAAATATGCATGATGAACACTTTTTCAAAAAATAAATTGTTGCTACAGCCATCACACAGCAAGATCTACTCATGTTTGCAGGCAACAAATTATAATTCTCACATGAATTCTCATATTCTGTTCCTTGTTGGCTTTGCAACCAAGCTGCAATTACCTGAAACAGCATAAATAACATACACGAGTCAGAAATATTTACTCAGATGATGGAGAACTTAAATATTCCTATAAATAAAATTGTAAGACTATTTTGGATTCAGAAATGTTTTCCTGTAGTAGAGATTTAAATGTCAACGTGGGGCAAAATAAGTGAAATTTTTTTGCCACATGCAGGTACAGTAGTTGAACACCTCTTGCTTTCAGCAGTCATAGAATGGTAAACAAGAGGAAAGGGGTGTTTATATTCAGAGGGTTATACGTGTATATGTGTATCATCTACATCAATAGAATCAATATTGTGACTGTCCCCTGCTGAGAAAATCATCTGTATTAAAAAGCAGAGAGGTAAAGAAATCAAATATAAACACATCAGAAGGTTTTAGAAAGAGAAAGCTATTGTTGAAAGCAAAATTGTTAAATTATATAAGGGTCTCTAGATTACAAGTAATGGAAGTTCTTTTCTAATGAACTATTCAAATCTTTAAGGAGCAATTGACACTACCAATCATAAGGTTGTTTCAGTGTTATTATTGTCAGTGTTATTACATGTCCATGTTATGGGCATGGTGTTCAAGGATCCTGTTTCTTTTTATAAAGCATATGGGTCTTGGCTAACTGGTCTCATTTAGATCCAGGTATGACGAGAAACAATTGTATAATTGTATAATAGTGCCCTTTTTTCCTAGTTTGATTTATAATCTTCACAGGGAAGTGAAATGTAGGCTCTTTTTTTCCCCCCATGCTAACAAGCTGAAGGGAACAGGGGAATGTGGTAGTCTATGCTGTGATTTGTCTGCTCTGTGCTTTCATGGCTACAGTCCTTGCCTTGCAGCAGCCTTTGTTCTTCCTGGGAGACCTTACATGAGGCAGCGTGCTTTAAGGCTGCCCACAGGGCGGCTGCGACTGGGGGTCATGACTGCTAATAAAATGTTCACTCTACTCTTACCTCTCAGGTTTTTTGGTAGCAAAGGCAAATGGGTTGAAGTGTTTGCCACACAGGAGGATAGGGTTTTTTTTTAATGAAAAAAGAGGAAATTTCTTGTTTCAACTGAAGCAGAATTAACATGGTATTTTAAAACAGTGGCTTTATGAGCAAGCAAATGAAAGACTTTGTTAGGAAAAAAAAAAAACCAACATAAAAAACAACACAGTAATTTTTAATTTCTAGCAATTCCAGGCCAAGGAAGAAAAAAACCGAAGGTGTGATGTTGAAAATATTAGTCTGGATGTATGCAAGTAATTAAGATGACCCTTCTATTTTGAGAAGACTTAAAATTATAAACAATGGGAGTTAAGTGATAAAAAATTGAACAGACTATAAATATTAGGGGGTTTTTAATTTTATATTTTTAATCATAACACCTCATAGGTCCTTTCTTTCATAATTTTTAACATGAGACATTGATGATCATTTACAAGGCCTTCAGAGAAGTAACCTTAAAAAAGTATGAAGAGCTTCCATGTCGCTGCAAATATTTAGGCAGTATCTTTGTGCTTTAGGTATTTCAGAGACAGCTCAATGCCGACAAGTTTTGAAAAAATCTCATGTCAGGACTGTTGCAGTAAGAACTTTTTTTTAGCATTTCTGACGTTGCTTCCCTGTGTTTATTTCCCTAGGTGTCTCTTTCCATTCTCTGTTTTGTTGGGTTTTTTCCCCATTTTCTCCATTCCCTTTCTCTCTTGGCTTCTGACCTAAGACTGAAATCAATTGTTTCCTGCAGCATATGGCACAGACACACTGAGATGAAACAGTTTATCCACCCCTGACCAAACTCAAGAGAACCAGGAAGAGAAAGACACCTGCCAAATTCATCCAGATGGTATCCCAGACTGAGGAAGCAGGCCAGGGCCCAAAAGCTGCACCTATTATGCCAACCTGCCTGCTCAGGACCTGCAGATATACCTGACCTGCAGTGACCCCAGCAAAGAGTAAGCATAGAATGCATTTTCTAAATCTTCTTATTCTGCTTTTCTATTGCTTCATTTTATTTTTTTTAATAGCTGTCAAAATAGCATGGCTATAATTAATGGAGAAATTTTATTCTATTAGTAGTAAAAGAGTTTAATGAAGTAAGAGAAACTGAGGTCCATTGTCTGAAACAAGCACAGTGTTCCTTACAAGCATGGTATATATGCATTTTGTCAATATCTACTCCAGTTTCGAGTTTCAATACTTTTATTTTATTTTATTTTGCTTTGTGTTTTGTTTCTTTGTTTTTTGTTTGTTTGTTTGTTTGTTGGGTTTTTTTACATTTTTTAAATTTTCTGAAAGACAGAGTTAGATAATGCTATAATGTTTTTTAATGTTTTTACTATGTTGGGTCCACTGGGCTCATCAGATAGCAGTATATTCTGTTCAGCAATTAGCTTTTTTTTGTTTTTTTTTTTTTTTTTTTGCTTGGTAGAGGTGAAAGTGGTAAAAAATGAGGGTCATTTTTTTAGTGTACATGTTAAGAAATAATCTGGAAGCTAATGGATCTGGAGAGCTTAAGGGTTCACATTTGACCTGCTTATAGTTATTGGTTCAGTCATGTAGCTGATGAAATTCAATAGTTATTCTCAGTTTCTGGTAGAGTCAGCATCTAGTTTTCCACCTACCAATTTAATCATAAGTGTTTGGGAGTCTGGATCCATAAAGAGACCTAAGTATCACAATGCTAAATATTGCAGAAAACCTAACTTTTAGCCTTCCTGCTAAACAGTGAAATCCACAGCCCCAAGTCAGTTTTCAAGGTTCTCTATGCAATGCATAGAGAGAATTAAGCACATAAAAAATGGCTTTAAAGAAACCAGAATTTTCAGTAGGAGAATGTTTAATCCACCTTTTGTGAAATATGAAGGCCAAAATATTGTATATATGTGTCCTTATTCCTTTCAGGCTTTGGCATCTTCCTTTACTCAGGTATTTATCTGTGAATTTTATCTTAGTTCATGCACAATTGGTCATATCTACCTCTGAGATCAAATCTGAGAAAAAGGAAGAACTGGATGTGCAGAAAAGGTAATCTTTTTGACAGCCAGAAAAATATAGTGGCCAAGTGTCTACAGACTTGGTTGTAAGGTATGTAGTCTAAATCAGCTTCTTATTGCTTCATTCTAGGACTCATCTGAAGTTTTGCCAATACACTAAATATTTTATCATGTCACTGTGAAAATAGCAAGGCTCTTATCTGGTGACCAGGACACTGTCTTCTGAATCCCAAGTTCTGTTACTTGCTTCAGTAAACAGTTGTTAATTTTATGCACTATAGCATGACTTCAAAAGGACATTTCCAAAAAAGGACTGAAGTTCAAATAAACTTAGTTCTTCAAACTAAGAGAAAATCTTAGGATATCCAGGGAGAATGAAATGCAAGGTAGGAGCAATGAAATATGGAAATTTTAAAAAAGTGTTACAGTAAACAGTTTTGAAAAGAGATACTGTTCTTTTCACAGGGATAAGTAAGATTAAGAGGTCAGAGCATTTAAATACCTTTTACAGAACAGACACAGAAGAAGATAATTGCACTGGAAGCTGAAGACAGACACAATTGTTACTAGAGATGTGTGTCTATTAATGAGAAAATGTACAAAGAAGCTTGGCACAGAGAATGCACCTCATTCAATCATTAAAAGACAACAGGCAGCCATTGATGGGCCTCAAGTAAGTACAAACAATTTGATAAGAGATTAATTAAAGAAACTGAACAGTCAATAATTAAATAATTCTCATTTTTGAATGTTTTAGGGGCTCTGAGGAGAGAACAAAAGCAATATTTAAAAAAAAGGACAAACTCTTTAGTTATCAGTCCCTGAATGAGAAACAATGTTTGGTAACAAACACAAAGGAGCCAGTTTGTGACTCAGAGATCTAAAATTTGCTTTATTGTACCTTGCTTGTTCCAAAAGAATATTGGTACTTCTAAACTGTCATTTTAGAGCTTAAGTTATGTAGGAATGAAGATGAAAAGCAAAATCTGACAGAATTTAGAGAGATTCAAGAGTCATCCTCAATAGGACCTCACAAATATTGATCTAAAGCTAGCCATTGGTATAGGCCACAGTGAGGCCATTCAAGATGACAGCTTGAGGCACATTAGTCTGCAAAAGTATATCTGTATTAATCAAGTACATAGAACTGTTCCTGGACCGATCTGGTGTACCTTTAACCTTCACTAGGTTACAGGTAGGCACTACTTGCCTGGGGCAAAGTACTTACTTTCTGTAATTATATATGTATAACTTCTGTCTCTATTTATAAACCTGAACAAAGACACAGTTCATCTCTAAACAAAAATTTCACTTTTTGCTGAAGAAAGGACTATGTTTACTTAACTCTTCTCAAGGAGGTCCCTCAGTTTTAATAAGCTAGAAGATGGTCAGAATAGGCAATATCTGTCAACATTTTCGTGTGAGATAACCTACAGAATTTTCTTATCTTCCAACAGATTTTTTCTCCATCCTGCTGAAGAAGGCTGGCAGCAACACTGGAGGTCTGCCATTGAAATTTTTCTGAAAGTTAATGAGGTGACTCCATTTTTCTCCTACACAAAAGCTGTGTACTTTCAACATCTGCTGAGACAACTCAGCCCATCCCCAGTCTCATGATTTCTTCTGATTTTGCTTTAATTTTCCACATCTTATTTCTTCCCATTATCAGCATATTCTACTTTGAAATTCAGGCATAGGTCATCCAGTTTCATTATTTGTTTCTTGTGTTGTAGAAAGATGATTAAAACAAGCAAGAAAACAGAAACAAGGCTTTTTTTTTTTTTAATTTCTGCTAGAAGATAAAGCAGTATGCTATATTTTCCATATAGCGTACAAGACATGAGATAAGATGGGACCTTTCCTAATGAAGACACATCTGCTGCACCACTGATTGAATATCCTAACAAGATTACTGCTGGAGCCTTTTCTTCCCTTAAAAGTTAGTTCATCCAGACAGATAGAAGTATAGACCATCTTTCCAGCTCTGTGATATATTGCAGATGTCTCAGTGTTCCCTATAGACAAAACACAGACATGAGTCTGTGTAGTGTTACTGTGATTCAGTGTCCTCCATGCCATAATGTTCTAAAAGAACATCTACAGCTACAAATAGATGTACAGTCTTATATATCTATACCTCTCAGGTGAAACCAAGCAGGAATAATTTTTAAATTATAAAGAAATGATTTTAGGCAATAATTTTATATCTGTAGCTTTCATTCAGTAAAAAATATTTTTAAAAAATATTAAATAATGTGTGTGTTATAGCTGCCAGAGTCTTAAAGAACAAAGTATTTCTAATTTGTTTGAATAATTATTTAATATCTGTTTCTGTTGTCTGGACCATCTGCACAGCCATACGATCTTTTTCTTAAAAAAAAAAGATTTGCAAGAACTTGAGCTTTGCTCAAGACAAAAATAAACAATTTTCCATTGCTGCTCTAAAGCTGTTAAGAACTTTACAATCCAAAATGCTTTCTAAAGCCAGAAAGGACCTTATCTTCTTTTATGATTGTTCATCTTCTGAGGCTGGTACAGAACAAAAGACAAGTCCTGAACATATGATTGTTTTTATATTTGGAACCATCTCCAGCAAAGAAGGTGTATATTTCACTTGTGAACAGACGTTAATATAACATGCCTACAAAAGTTGAAGTTGTCTGAACAGCAAAATTTTTCAGTGTAGCTTACTTTACTTCCTCTACTCTCCGTGTTCTAAGCAGAAAGTGCTTGAATTTCTTCATGCAGTAGATGTAAAATGATCCATCTTATGCCAAGACATGTAATTTCATTTTTGTTTTGACTATTACTATTATAAGTAGACACACACCAAAATGCATGAAAGAACGTTTTACTGATTGAAGAACAATCAGAATTGAGATATCTTGGTTGAGTGTTGAACTTCAGAGTGCTGCTTTGGCCAATAAGCCCTATATAGTCAGTATTTTGGAGGATTGGGGATCAAATATGGTCCACCTATCAGACCACCTTATTTCTGAATTTATATTTAAGTGATGGTGCCTGAAGATTAGGCCTTGTGTGTCTGACAGAGAATGCAGTGGTGTGTTACTAGGTAGCGGAAAACGGAATGGGACTCCCTGTAGTGGCCTTATTCCTGGGAACAGTTGTCCTGAATTAAATGTATCTCAGGAGTGCCTCTGTGCTTCAATTTAGTCAGAAGGGAAGATGGTGCCTGAGTTTCACTGGGATGGTGCACTGAGACTTTTCAGCTCTAAAGCTGTCATGCTGTGGGAGCCTGCAGAAGCCCTACAGATAAAGCTGTGTAAGGCTGACATTTGCTGAATACAGTCCTTAATGATCACTAGATCTCTCTGGAGTCATTTGTGATTTGAAAGCTGAAAAAACACCCTGTTAAGGGTAAAAGGTAAAAAGCTGTAATGAAGACAAGAGGCAACCAACAATTCACATTCTGCATTTTTTGGAAGTAAGTTGTTGCCTGTGATCCCAAAGAACTGCGTGTTATGTCAGCTTATCTGAATAATTTTACCAACAAAATAACAGAGCTAGTTTTGCCAATTTAAATTTAATCTCAAATTCCATTATTTTCTCAATACATAGACAAACATAAAGATGAAGGCCAGTTATTTTGTGAGTCCTCTTTTGTGAAAATGCGGCTTGGACTGCAGCTGCCTCTATCTTGGATGAAGAGGAAAGAAAGGAGAGCAGGAGAAATGGGAAAGTAATGCTTACATCTCCATTTCTAAAGCATTTCTAAAAGACAGAATTAGGGCAAAGACATGGGTAAAAAGTATTTATGCTCACTGTAGCTGTGGTACAAGAGAATGATTCTTTGGATATCCAAATTAAATGAAAAAAGAATTTGAGGAAGGAATGGGGGGATGTCAGTGTGTTTTTTTAAAGAGCTGAAAAAAGAACATGGGAGTAGCAGGTCTTAACTAAATGATTCATAGTGAACATGGAATTCCTGATGCAGACTTTATTAGCTGGTGAATCATTTGTGGCACATTTTTGCAGATACACTGTTTCTTTCAACAATGGAACCTATTATGTCAGGAGAAGCATCCAAATAGTATTACTCATGATTTTATTTGCTTCTGTTCAGTTTATGTATTTCTTATTGTTTTCTTACCCTATGCCTTTTCAGAGTGCTGTGCTGAGACAAATGGGTACATTTCCTTTTAAGTATGTTTTTCCTCCTCAAAGACTTGTTTTGTTTTGTTTGTTTTGTCTGCCTGAGAGCTGCAAAAGAAACAAGTTGTATTTGGGCACAGAGCAATAATAAAACCATTGTACTGTTAGATGTAGGAGCATTAAAGGACATGATGCTATTGTGTGTTTGTGATATTTGGAACCATAGTCTAGAAAATGCAATTCTAAATTTTTAGCTAAGAATAAAATTGCAAAAATTCAAATTGAGAAAAGGGGATAATCTCATCATTTGACACAAAGATGTATTAAAATTATGCATGCCATATGTCTCAATGACACTAGAAGTAAAATGTTTCTAAGAAATTTTCATATAACAATATATCTTTCAATGTCATATCACCATCTCAGCAGCAGTATCAGTGAAATTTAGTTCATATCAGCTCTTTTAGATGTCAGATTTAGCTTCACTCTTCAATAAAGGGGAAAACTCTTTTCCATCCTGCTTCTCCGTAAACACCTGCAGTTCTCTGGGCTTCCTTCTCTCATGTAACTACTGAAAATGCCACTTCACTGCCTACTAATTTCTATACAGGTTATTAGGTGAATTTAAACAAAACAACATCATCACTTTCTTTCAGATCATCACGGCACTAAAGTGAGTTCGAAGTTGAGTGTGCCAGAATATATTATTTTGAAACACTCTGAGAATATTCTTAGGGAGTGCAACCAAAAGTCCTTTTGGAGTAAAGTACACTGGGCTCTCCATTCCAGTCAGCTACCAAATGTGCACCAGACATTTATAAGTATCTGCTCCATACTATCATGAGTTTCTTCAATACACACACATCCTATTAGAAGTATAAGTACTGTCTGTCTGCTATTGCCCACAACCTCTCAACCATTTAAATAATGAGCCTTATCATTTATTCACACTTCCTTTCACTTAAATTAATTTCTTTCTTTTCATGCATTTGTAGTTTAGTGATATCTTGCATATTTTGTCTCACTCTATTTTATTATTGCCCCATTATTAGCGCTGTATTTACAAAGATTCAACATGATCCCAGATGAGTTCCTGAGGAAGTGAAAGAGCTCATTCCTAAGGAAATGACAGCATCAAAATTTATGCATCAGGATGATAAACTTCTGCAAGTATCTAACTGCCAGTGGGTAGGCAAAAAATGCCTCAGTTCATCTCAAATGATGAAGACCCTGTTTAGGAAGGCTCAGTAGGAGCACTGCACTTTGGGTGCAATGCAGATGTTCATTGATTACAAGCACTTGAACTGACCTTCAGCAGGAGGGTACTGCCAGCACTGCTGTCTGACTGCATGCTCATACCTGAGGTCTTGGGATCTCCATAAAGGGAAGTTTAGGAACCAACCTAGCACTCCTTTATTGTTCTTATTTCTCATTAAGGACAAAAACACATCTACAATTACCTTTCCTGTTTGCTCCCTGCCAGAGATTGTATCAGGAACCCCCTGTGTGAGGACTCCAGTTTTCATCCTGAAAAGAAATTGTGGTGTTCTTCTGTACCTGTCATTGTTACATGTGCAGTGGGAGGGAGGAATGACAGCCCTGGTGTCAGAGTTGCAGAGAGATGACACATAGCACTGAATCATAAAGGCTGTTTTGTCTTTAAAAGCTGTTCTGAGGCTCTGAGCTGTGAGGGAATCTTCTGCCTGGAATTTAGGTATGTCAAAAAACACCTGCCCAGCCTATGTCCTGTGTGAATCTAATTCAGCCCCAGTACTAGGCAAACCATAGGAGTGTACTCACCAGAGTCCTCTAAAGACCTATGCACATGGTTCCATGTCTTTTTCAAAAACAGTGGGTTATGAGCTGATGATATGATCAAAGCCACAAATGGGCTGCTTTTCTGTCATATGGCCTTTTGATTCTCAGCCTACAAACTAGAATGACAAGCAGGAGAGAAAGTGTTTTCATTCAGGTTACAGAGCAGTTAGTGGTAATGTTTGCTGTTTCTAATGCTCCCCTGTCCCTTGCTCTTTTGTCATCATTCACAGGATACTCCAGCTATTGATAGGCTATTGAGAGTAAGCAGTGGCAGAGAAAACCTGCTCCCAGGACTTGACTTGGTCATGGATTTCCCTTCATATGAAGTTTTAAGCAGCCACTTCAGACTCGGGTAGCTAAAGGCTTGCAGGACAGGCAGCAGGTGCAGGTTTTTATCTCCTGTTTCAGTAGACAGTCTGCAGGTAAAGACTTAGCTGTGAGTTGTGAAATTCTTTTGATCAGGTGAGGAGGAAGGCATGTTTTGCCACATTTGCAGACACACTATAATTTCTAATGCTACATGGTTTCACTGAATGCTCTATTTTCACTTGGTTTGAAATCAGAAACAGTAAACATTATTCTCAGTAAGACTTTGAGGCTGTTGACTCTGAGCACCAGCATTATGGTGTTTTGCACGGTCTTTATGAAATACATCACAGGCAATTGCAGTGAAAGGAGTAGAGTCATAGAAAATACAGACTGGGTTACCCTGCTAACTCAGAACAAGAGATTTTTATTCCTTTACTTTTTTTTTTTTTTAATAAGATTTGTGTGTACTTATTCTTATGGAGGAAACCAAACAAGAATTAAGAGATTACCATTAGTGTAGGAATTGCATGTGTTCATAGAAAGCACTAAATTCTTGAAGGCACTTGGAGTATCCTGCTCCACTCTCATATCTCCGCCCCTGCTCCTAAATTTGTCATATAGTCCCAACTACCTTAGATTTAGTCAACCAAAGGTACACCCCACTCTATTAAGGTTTACCTCTTTCTTGTTCAGCTACAAAATCTGTTAAGTGATGTGAGTAGGTAACAGTTCCCAGTGAACCAGCCAGAACCAAAATATGGTGAATTATTGTGATTATCCTTTTGGAGAAAGCACTAAAATCCCCACAAATTTGAGATAGGAATGTATAATTAACCACATTGACATTATCCACAAATTTATCAGCAGTTAGTTCACTAGATAGGTACCACATAATTTAAAAGGATGTAACTAAAAGCCTGTAATTTTTTCTTGGTGTTATCCACATTATCCAAACAAATTTTGTAGAATGGCATCTAAAGTTTTGACCTTCATTTTGCCCAAGGTAGCGGATTTGGTGACCATAAACTTGTCAGGCCACTGATCTCTACTAGTTCAGTGTCACAGGACTTCACAAGAGGAAGGGAGAGAGAAGCACTTCCTTTTTAGCATAAATGTGGTTTTTTGAAACGTTAAGCCATGATAATGAAGCAGTAGTAGCTTACAGTGCCATGAACTCAGAGAAGAAAGCCTGCAACTGTGTCTGCAAAATGGGTATTACACTCATTGCTGCTGTTCATTCTGTATTCCTAAGACAATTGTATGCTGGTGTGTTAATTGGAGATGAACAGGAATAGAAACAGGCAAAAACAAATGCAGGAATAGAAACTAACTCAATTTTCATCTATGAGATTTTTATTTGAGCCAAGCTGATGTGGGCTGTGATATGCTACTACAATTTGCCTGACACAGGAAAAGGTCAGTATGACAGCTGGTAGTGTGGTCACAGCTGTAGAATACCTTTATTTTTTATGGCTTTGTATCACATGTAAGATGGAAATATTAACTAGGAGACAGAATGAAACCATGCTGAAATAAAACCCAAGACCACATAGACTGTGCTGTAAGGACAGAGTTTCTGTTTATTCGTTAGGAAGTAATTACCTGCTAGTATAGAACTAGCCAATGAATCCTGGAGGGTGAGTTAAATTTTCTCTTTGGAAAATTTAGATTTTCTCCCATTAGCCCTGTCTTCAAACCATCTAACCTCACATGGTTCTTTAGACATGAAGAATGATTCCTACAACACTAAAAAGACTTAGCAATGATTATGCAGAAAAAACCATGTCAGATCAGTTATATTAAAGGAGAGGGCCACTTTCTGAAGGACAGTGAGAGTAACCAGCAGGGAAAACTATAATTTTCTTTTATAGTCCCTGTTGATTTCCTTTTTAGTAAATTGAATGGAAAATACATAATATTTTTATTCTTAGCCATACCACCAGGGTAGTCCCTGGTTATTATTTACCTTTGTCTAACTGTAGCTTTGGTTTTCTATCATCACCATAGTGTTCAAACACTGTACAGTTCAATCAGAGCTTTGCAATGAGGGATAAAACAGAACTATAGAGAAAAACTCTATTTTATTTTTTTTCTTGATTAAAAAAAAAAAACCAACCAAACAAAATGGGCCTAAAAAAATGTTAGGAGACAAATTGTCTTCTCCAGTGAGGTCTAAGAACCACAGGCACACCTAGGACAGTAAAGTGATCAGATCCAGTCTATATATAGCTCTTCTTGAATAAAACTGCTGTTAGGAATTTAAGATGCTCTCTTTCCAATGATTATTCAGAATGTATTTTTGGTGCAGCTGGAAGTATTATACTACCAAATAAGCAAACCTGAGGAATGAGAACATAGCAGAGCTGATAACCTTAAAGGTAAATATGAGAATTTGTATTACTTCTAGTGCAAATGCAGATGCAGCTCTCAACACTAATGTGTGATGAGTGACTAATGTCAGCTCAACATGAAAGACTTCAAAGGCAAGAGAAGTTCTCTGATCATGAATCCTCACAGGGTACCACATGATCACATGAAAGTATTGGAGTTTCTGCATAGAAGATGACTGGTTAAAGGTCATAAAAATAGATTTATTTATTGACAAACCTTATGGTGATTTCAAGGCAAAGCTATAGAAAATATTTTACTAATAATGTTGTTTTCTGTGCATTAAGTGACAATTTAATAGCAGTAGTTTTATGAAAAGAAATGTACAGCCTACCAGTAGGGGCAGGGAAGACCCACACAATATTCAAGACATAAAGTAAGTTTGCTCAGACTTCAAAATATTAACGTTAAAAAGAAAATGGTTAGACAACATTCAAAAAATATGGTCAAATTCTACCAATTTTTTTTAATGTGAATCAGGAGTATTTTCACTTACTCTATTTAGAATATTTATTTAGAATATTTAGAATCAAACACAAAATGGGAGAAAAAAAGGAAGTTATGTCTAATCACTAGTCCTTGGAATAGTAGGACCAAGCATGGTGCTAGCTTGGTATTGGTATAAATCTTGGATTACTTCAGTGAAATTCAAGAGACAAATCTGCAATTGGGTATATCAATGCAGCAGAGGTCTAGAGTTCTAATCTCAATTTTAAATTAATTTTTGACTTGGACAGCATAAATGTACTGTGAATAAAGACATAGTAAGCATACTCTCTAAATATCCCAAAAGGCAGCAGTTCTTGATCTGAGGATGTCCATTTAAATTGACTATATTCATCCTATTAACTTACATTAAGTACACAGAGAAAAAGAACAGAGGAATGAGAAAAGATCAGGCCCTATGGTTTTTATCATAATCCTGCATAAAGAAGTTAATTAGGAAACAGTATCAACCATGAGATAGGCTAGAACAGAAGTTCTTTCCTTGGAGGAAGAAGAGGGTAGAAACAAATTTAGTCTGTCATAGTTTTGGTGAATCAAGGCTGAAAGAGACACAATCTGCACATCCAGAAAACTGAAAGCTTTCAACACTCCTAATGAGCTTCTTACCATCTATTGTTTCCTAGTTGTTTTCTGGTCCCTATGTCCATTTTATTAATGTTGAAATTCTCATCTGAACTAAGAATATGGTTCTTTTTATCTATATGTCCTCTTATATATTTTTTCTTTGTTTCAAGATTCCTTTTGCACCAAAACTTTATAGTTACTTCAATTTGTTTCAAAAATATTCTTAAATTACAATAAATTTGCTCATCTAGGCACATTTGCAGAAATTTTCAAAGTTTTAGAATATTCTGATACCCGGATGGACTTTGCGGCTTTGACAAGAAAATTCTTTGTGCATAGAGCTATAAGTACAATTATATTTTTAATGATACATAGCAAATCAACAAAGAAATACTTTTACAATATGGGATGACGACATGTTGCTCAATTTGTAATTCATTATACCATGGAAATGAAGCTTTATGATGTCATTAAAATGCATATGAATTAATAAGAAATCAAAATTTATTAGAAAAATAATAATATAAAAACAGACTTGCAATATGACAAATAAATAAACCTATCATTTATATACCAGTACAGTAACAATAAAATTCAATGTCTGAGAAAAACGCAACAGCACAATGAAAAGAAAAAGACCCTATAATCATGTTCATAATTATCAAAGAATTGTTAACAACTCCAATTTTCCTAAACTCATTTTAAAATCTACTTGTAGGTTTCAATTCATACAAAGTGATTTGATACTTGAAGAGTGTATAGTATATGTTGATATTTGCTTGCCATTCAGTGTTACATTTAAATACTAGTCTATAAAAGAGAGCTGAGGATAAATTCAAGCTGTTCATTTGGTGCCTGTCAGGTTTTGTGAATATTATCTATCTAAACATTTTGAATGGAGTACTGAGAGTACAACACACAATTCTGTGATGCTTCCTCACACATGGAAACAATTTGTTCTTCTACAAATTCTGTTAGTTCCAGAGGGGCTTCTCATGAAATGTGTACTTGAGATTGGGAAAAAATTTTTTAAAAAACAGAGCTACTGAGTACCCCAAGTTCAGATTAAAAGAGGCAGCTCCAAACATCAAAGAACTAAAACTGTATGTATTCTTATAGAAGTATTTTGAGAAATTCTGGAAAATTGAATCACCTTTATTTTTCCCTCTTCTTTCTTTCCTTCCTTCCCCAAATGTACCCTATCAGGGACTCATATGTCATCTAACTAATTATATAATGTAGTTATGACTTTCAAATTAAACTGAAATTTTAATTGATCATCAAAATAAAATAGAAAATATATGGTTTTTTTCTCTTTGAAATCTTAAAGGAAATATTAACAGAGGGAATACTTTCCAGAACTGTGTAACAAAATTTAGGTGTCTTACGCAGATATCCTTATGAAAGGTATAGATATTTAGTATTTTAAGCACTACAGACACTGATGTCTGAAGGGCAATTTTTCTAACCAGTTGCCTGCTTGGGGAGAGATGTGAAACTGCTTTGACTCCATTAACTGTATGGATTAGCTCTTCCAGTTGGGATCAAGTTTCGTATACACAGGAATTTTGGGTTTCATCTCATCTTAGTTCCCTTTCCATTTTGTTGTATAAATAGGCTCCTTTAGTACATAAACTAACATTTTGAATTAAGAATATCAGTAAAAAAAAAAAAAAAAAAAAAAAAATTGTCTTCCTGCTCATCCCCCTAACCCCAGACCTAGGTTTGCCAGATATTGGTAGTAAGATCCCTGAACTGGGATGCTGCCCCTGAGCATCACTAGCAGAACCATTTCATGTGACTCTCATGTAATACTGTTCTCAGGGGACTGTTTTGCATACAATAAAAGAGTTGCAGTTATTGTATCCTATTATTATGAGTCATTAATCAGACATTTCTGACAGTTAAAAGTACTAGTCTTCATATCTCAGCAAACAGTTGGAATCTAAGCCTCCTGTTGGAATTCTGTCTCACTATGTGAATTAGAGGATTTTGGGCTGCATGTTGGGGTGAGTAAAGACAAATACTGCAGAAACCTAAGTAATGTATCTAGCTGTGTAGCCCCTTAGAAACAATAATTAATGCTACAGTATACTGAGATAAGCGTGAATAAATGATAAGCTTTACTTAACATAGTGAGCTGAAAGAAGGGACAGGAGTTTGAGGGTAAAATATCAGGACTCTAAAGAGAGGTGTAGGAGAATTGATGGATTATCAGCTTCGTCTCTGAGAAGAGATATGTGATGAGGAATCTTGCATTTCAATTTTTCTGCTGTGCTAGGATATTAGGCCTGTCTTTCAGACCCAGGAAAATTGCCCCCAATGGTAGTGGAAAAGTTAATGTAAAATATATATATAAATACTAAAGCAATAATGGAAAACCATACTCTTTTATGACTATTTCAAGGTCAGAGAATGGACTAAGGAAGAGGCTAATTCTTTTGCTGCCTCTTTCTCTCTCAAATGCATAGAGAGCCATGTGCAGAGTACTCTAAGCACACTACTTCAAACTCTGCTTTACAGGTGGCAGGGTAGAGAATGGTATCAAAATATATCACTGCATCATGAAATATTGCCCCAGGGAAATGACAAGAAGTTATATGTTAATTACAGTTCTGGTGGGATGGGTAACTCTGCCAATTAATATATGAGCTCAGCTCTAATGCATATTTTATATTCAGAAAGAAAAAGGTACCAAATCAAACCCCTCAGAAAGCAGAGCTAAATAACATGAAGCTTTGAGGGAAGGCAAAGTCTGTGTTTCACTCCACAAAGGAAGGGCAAAGCTTTGCCATACTACTATTTATTTACATGTCTAAAATATAATGCATGGCTGATAAAACATTCAGGAGAAATCATAATATAAGGCAATGAAATAGTACACCTTTGTCTTCTGAGACATCAACCATAGACTGTGATGTGCATCCACTTAAGCAAGATTATTTTCCTTTCTGATGGAGTTTACATGCTGAAAGCTGATAGCCCAAACAGGTAATTAGTGTCAGGCAAGGAGTTTGAAATGACTTTGTTTTCTACAATGCTTATGAAATTTAAACCATATTGCTGGTTTATCTGCAATATTATAAAGAATTTAGACTGTATGTCTTTTTTATAATCTTTTAATAATCCATAAAAAAAAAAAAATCAGTTCCCTATGTTCTCTGGAACAGTTTTATGTTAGCTTAGAGTAAAAAGATATCTCAAAATATTTCAAAACACCGCATGAGATGATTTTTTTTTTTAAATCAACAGTGATTATGTCAAAGAAATTACTGAATTCTAAATAATCACACACTTGTTTTGTGTCTATTTTCACAACATATAAATCTTGCTAACACATGGCATTACCAAGAGGAAAGTACCTCAGGCTCTCTAGCAGAATCTAAATGCTAAACTTAAGTGACAATGGGGTAGTACCATGAGTCTGACTCATGGTGACTCAAAAAGAAGATAAGTAACACTGTAACTAATTTTTTGTCCAAAAATGAAGAGCTCAACAAAAATTCAACAGTCCCAGGGATCCTTTAATTTTACTTTCCAGCAAATTTAGACTGATATTGGCATACTGAAAAGCATGAAATTTTCCCAACGTTTTTCATCAAAAGAGTAAAATATGCCACCCTGACTTGCCAAACTGGAGACCAGCCAAAGTTAAAATGGTCCTCTCCATGGAAAAAGAAGGGGCAAAAGAAAAGGGTGGAAGATGTAGAAGAAATAGAGAAGAAGAAGGGACAGCAGGGAGTGCAAAAAAGCTGTCATACTGTTCTCATTATTGCCATGGAGAGATAAAGACAAGAAATGTTGCTCTAAACCACAGAGTACCTGTCACCTTCTCCCTACCACATCTTCAGTAACAACAATGGGCTTGACTTTCTAGGGCTCTGGCACGGGCAAAGGAGGTAAATTACTTGTTTTTCCATCTCCAGTGGTGTGATCCCCTCACCAGCTGATAACTGCAGTAGTGCCTAAGGGTTTCATTGGCAGGGTGTGTATCATAAAAGGAGTGAAAAATGTCCTTCCCATCACTTGACAAACAAAAGATGCATAAAATCCATGAAAAAAAACCCCCATCAGTGTCACATGTTAGTTCCACAGAGTTGTTGGGATCTTTTTCCTGTAATGAAACTGAGATAGCAGAAATTACGTGCCAGGTGAAAGATCTGATTTCATATCTCAGCATGTCTGACTGAACCCTGTGCACTACGATGACCATCAGCTTTGTGTAACTTTTAACAGAAATGACCACAGAAGAGATTTTGTTATAAAGAGAAAGACTTTAGAACACAATACAAAGACCTCTGGCTTTCACTAAGTAAGCATGCAAGTAATTTCTTACGCAGTTTGGATTTCCAGAAGTAAAAAAAAAACAAACAAACAAAAAAACAAACAAAAAGCCTTCTTTCTTGTCTTTTTCTTGCCTTCCTCTTACTTTCTAATGCTCTTTAGAAGTGCTGTGGCTTAACCACAGACAGTAACTAAGCCCCACACAGCTGCTTGCTCACTCTCTCACAGTGTAATATGGGAGAGAATTGGAAGGGTATAATGAGCAAACACGCAGGTTGGCACAAAGAGAATTAAAAGGCAAAGCAAAACCTGCACATGCAAGCAAGGTGAGACAAAGAATTCGTTCATACTTCCCACAGACACTCAAGTCCCAGAAAGCAGCTTTTGCCACATGTAACAGTTACTTGAGAAAACAAACACCACCACATGTTCACACCTTCCTTCTGCCCAGCTTTATAGGCTGACCATGACACCATATGGTCTGGGATATCCCTTTGGTCAGTCAGCATCAGCTGTCACCTCAGATGCACCAGGGTCATCTGTCACTCAGATGTTGGGTGCACTCACCCAACATCTTATGCTCTCCCCTCCTCCTTTCTAATGGGGTGGCATGAGAGGCAGAAAATTCCCTGCTGTGTCAGCACTGCTCAGCAATAAAAAAAACATCTCCATGCCATCAATTCTGTTTCCAGAACAAATTCAAAACCTAGTCCCATACTAAATATTGTAAAGAATGTAACTCTACCCTGGTCAGCATAGTGAAGTTGTATAAAAACTTCAGGAATAATGCCAAATTAAATAGACTAAAAATATATTATGAAAGGCATTAATTACTTTCATCCATAGCTTTATTAGAGAATTTCCCTAAAAATATAAGGATCCACTGGAGAATACTTTGTTTTCCTTTTTTAATTGTTTTCTGTTTTCCCAGTGATCTTTGTCCTCATTTTGCCTTTGTACTTATTGTCAGAATAACTCAATTCTATTATATCAATATTATATTGCTATGCATTTTTTATACTACAAACTCTTCATTCATATTTCTACTTCTAAAATCTTTTGAGGTATTAAATTAGACATTTTGAGATTTTTGAGGGGCTTTGATTATTTGTTTATTCTATTTTTAAGAACTTCTCTTGTCTTTAAGAACATCTCAATCAGTGATAAAAGATTGTCTTTGTCTCTTAGTGAGCTGTTTAAAACCTATCCTGTTCTGGTGATAATATGGCTTGAATCCTTGAAGAGCTGACTTATTGAGCTTCCCTTATTGCATGAGATGCTGCCAAGGAATCATGATGAGTTGATACATCCATGGATGAGGAATTTAGTGCTTAGAAGTAAGTAAATAATGTTGAATTTTCAGTAGTAGTTAAACAATTTTTGTGGATTTTTAAATATTATTTTTATTTCTTACTTCCATACAGAGATTTAGATCTTATAATCAACCCATAATGAATTAACTTCCTAAGTATGAATTTATGATATATTGTTTTCATAAAATCCAGATAATGTATTTATCCTTCCTTCTCTAATTATGTTGATTCCCTGTTACAAAACTTGGTATTTTCAGATGGCTATGACAGTAAAAGCAAGAAGCTGATCCATTGGGAGGACATAATTTGAAAGCAGTATCTACAAAATATTACAGGAGAAATGTGGGTGGAAAATGATGAACAAATTGTTTGAGTCAAAGCTAGCAATATTTCAGCAGTAGTCTGGGAAAAAAAAAGGTGAGAGTGTAACAGGGAGATAAATGAAGACAAAAATAATTTTTTGGCAAATTACTCTAAATATTTGGCTAGTAGCTAGCCTTTTATCATTTTGGACCAGTGTGGTGTTATGATGTGTTACATAATACAATGACATTAAGGTTTGGCATAATGAATTGCTCACTTCCTGTAGAAGGAGTAACAGACTTTGGTTACTTCAATTATATACCATCCATTTGCTCTGTACATGGGGATTGTACTTCTACCCATAAAATGCATTTTTTAAGCCTCTTCATGAATTTGGCTAGTTCTGCTTCTGAGCTTTAATAACAATTTTATAAACCAAGCATCAGGAGTGTGCATGCAGTTCAAAGCAAGCTCACCTTCAGTCATAAGACTGAAAGACCTTCTCTTCCAGCCACTGGTTTTTTTTTTTTTTTTGGGGTAATTCTAATAAAGAGTATGGAAATACAAAATTTTTAAATGGAATTTGACTTTAGGATGCTGATTTCCCAACCACTAATTCAAAAAATAAAGGAGATAAATTATATCATGCACATTTTTTTTTTAATTCCTTTTAAGAGATTGTGGAAAATCAATATGATTTTAATCTGTGACTTTCATACAAACCAGAAGTGAGATAGGAATTCTAAATCAGGCTAAAAGGAAAAAATATATAAACATAAAGTGGTTGATCTAAACTGATAAAAAGCAACAGGCATTTTCATCTGGCTTTGATTCAAGTTCATGTTTTTGCTAGTGAAGGATACTTAGCTGATGGCTTTTATATTACTGGTAGTAGAGCAAACTTAGCTAGTTTGCTTAACTAGTGACCTGCAGTCATTCAGTAAAATGTTTTTAAACCATTAGTGTGGCCTCTGCTAGTGCTCATGATATTCTCTGTTGTAGTAATCACATGGGAATAGCTAACGTGTGCAAGTGCATCTAAGTCTCTAAGTGTAAATATTTTTCTGCATCTCTGTAACTGTTGTTCATAATGCATAAGATGAAACAGCTAGCCTAAATTGTGAATTAATTTTGATTTTTTTGGCTTCTATTTCTTAGCCCAAGGATATTTGTTACCTCTTTGCTGTATGTTTCCCAGCACACAAGGATTCATATTACAGTTTCCTGGCTCTGATCTTTTATTAGAGTTCTGATCAGTACTGATATCAAATCTATGATCTATAAGAGAGTCACAGAATCATAGAATTGGTAATGTTGGAAGGGACCACAGTAGATCATCTGGTCCAATCTCCCTACTCAGGCAGGGTCATCCCAGAGCACATGACACAGGATTTTGTCCAGGCAGTTGTTGAATATCTCCAATGAGGGAGACTCCACAACCTCTCTGGACACTCTGTTCCAGTGTGTGGTCTCCTGCACAATAAAGTTCTTCCTCATATTCAGGTGGGACTTTCTGTGCATCAGTTTCTGCCCATTGCCTCTTGTCCTATTGCTTGGCGGCACCACCAAGAAGATCCTGGCTCCGTCCTCTGGACAGCCTACTTTCAGATGGTTATAGACATTGGTGAGGTCCCCTGCTGTCTCTTTCAGGGCTGAACATGCTAAAGGAAAAAGGAAAAATTGTACAATTTATTTTTCATGGTAAGAACAGAAAGCTGTTTGGAAACTTCAGCTTTTCCACTACATTAAAATTAATTCTTACTGTTTGATGATCTGTAAGATCTCTTCCAAACCAGGCCAAATGTTTGCTATCATAAAAATTCACACAGAAAAGGGAATTTCACTACACCATATATTTTAAATTATTCAAACAAATTTTTTTAAGCTTTAAGTGTAACTTGAATAATCTCACCTTTTTTTTTGTCCCATATTATCAGGGAAAAGTAAAACCAAATTAGAAAACTACTTGGTTTAGAAAATGAGTAACTGTAATCCATTTTCTTCACTCACATTTATGTTTCTACACCCAAGTCAAGGAGCAGCACACCATGCTGTTCATTGCATTAGCTGCAATAAATAGGCTGACTGGGCTGCATAACTTCAGAGTAAGCAGGATATCTGTTCTGATTTTTAACATTTCTCTGCTATTGATTCTGTCACTGACTAATTCAGCAACAATCAAGACCTGTCTTGATCTCCTTTTCCTTACAACAGTAAAAACTGGAATGCTTTGCAGTTGGGGATCCCCTTTTCTGTACAGGCAAAGGTGAAGCATTCTTCCCATCCCTGTGCATATCCCTGTCTCCTGTGTGACAGTGTTTGGCTTTGTGCCTTTGTGTGCACTGTCTGTGCTTGGCACTGGAGGGAAGAAAAGCTTACAAAGATTTGTACTGAGAGTTGTAAAATTCTGGTGGGAATGGATCCTAGCACCCCTAAGGCAAGAGCTGCCCTTGCTTTTGAATAAGAATTATAGATGTCTTCAAGTGAGGTTAATGTCTGCATTTGGAAACAGGTAAGGTGTTGTGCATTTTCCTCTCATTTGAATCAGTGAAAATTTCCCTATAAGTTTTTAAAGCACAAAAATCAGGATGATCAGTTCTATTTACAAAGGCATACTTATTAAAGCTTATCTTTAAACAATATCAAGTCTTTGAGGATTTTTCTTTCCTTTTAGTGTTTATTTCATTATTTATGTGTTTTTTCTCCCCAGGGTAATGAGGGTCAGTGTGGATTTTTACTAGGAATTTCTGGAAATATTTATTTTTCAGAGTCATACCTGGATTTTTTTAGCCTCTTCAACCTCCCTCCCGCCAACCCCAATGTCCATGACTTTTCAGAATACTTGTTAATGGTGGGCATGCAAGCTAATTAGCTAATTTCCTTTGGGAACACTGAAGAAGGCAAAAAGATTCAAATGATGGTTACCTAGAAACTGGAAAAGTGTATTAAATCAAGTTTTTTAAATCTATATGTGTTTTCTGATGACAGAATTTGTGTGCTTTTAGAGAAAAAAAAAATCCAGTCTTAGTTTTTAATTATGATCATCGTTTTGCATATCTCCATACTTCTTACAGTCATCATTTTGACAAGCATAAACATACATTTTCTTGATTAAAATAATTTTCCTTTCATGATTACACTTGCTGACTCCTCATTACTTAAACTGCTAGAAAGATATCTCAAGGGAGTGGCTTAGTCTATTCCTTTAAGGTCAAGAGCTTCACAAGTGGGTGTAAGTAATTGAGTTATAGGGCAAAGATGAGTAAAGCTTTCAGGAAGTTAGGAAGAAAAATCCTCTTGATAAAAAAATGAATCTAATTTAGAGTGTTGTTTTAGTACATAAATTGTCTAATTATATTGTATCTCACAGGCAAATTTCATATTAATTGCTAAAAATGAGGGACCAATTCTGGCCCAGTTCCCATAATCCTCTTATGACAGAGTGGAAGAATTAGAGGTTCAATAAAACTGATTGTGCTCCAAAAATGAATTTTGAATTTTGTCTGTGCTTGATTGCTGATGTTTTGTCACATAAGTATAGGTAAATTGTTTAGATTGGCAGAGCACTTTAGTTTTCCAGGGAGAATACTTTCTGCATCTTGGGTGGCAATTCTTCTGAACAGGTATAGAAATATGTTTACATCTACATCTCAGTCATGGGAAAATCAGTGCAGGAAAATTGGCACTTTTAGATCACCACTTACCCTATCATAAAGTACTTGTGTAAAATAGATCAGATGAATCCTGCTCCACAGCTTTTTCTGACTATAAAGGAAATTCTTAACAACTTAGTCCCTCATGGCAATAGCTGTGTGAGACCTTCTCAGTGAGGGTTTAATTTAGCTGCATTAAGCAGGGGTATGTAATGCTGTGCAGGTTCACCAAGAGAATCTTGCATGGGAAACAGTATGGCTCCACACTGTATCTGTTCTCTGGACAATGAGCTGGATGTCAGATGGCACACCTATGGTGTGTCTAATGAGACTGTGTATGGGTGACTACAGTGATCTGATGACATTATGTGAAATACAAACACCCTCTCCATACACTGAGTATTATTACTTTGCTTCCTGGTTCATTTGCACCATATTCTTTACTAGAGTTTAGTCTTCTGATTCAAACTTCTTGGAAACCTTTACAGTTCTGCCCAGTCTGTAGTCCTGCTGCTTGACATGGGAGGAATGTTTGTGCTTTTACTTCCAGATGACAATACAGTCATTGAATAGCAACACACTGCTACGTCAAGATAGGAAAACATGAGAAGAAAAGATTTTTTATGGAAATTAACCAAAATAATTGCCCTTTCAAAAAAGTCAGCGTCCTGGGTATTAATCTCTAAGATTAATCACAGACTCACAGAATATTCTGAGTTGGAAAAGACCCTCAAGTATCATCAATCTAACTTTTAAGAGAACAGTCTATATACAGAGCAAATCCACAACCTTGATGTTGCCAGCACCGTGCTCTATCCAGCTGAGTTAAAATGCAATCTTTGTCATCATCTACTGTGCCAGTCACTGCAGAACTAAGGAGCCTGCCCAGGACCAACCTGGGAACTAACCCCTTTGACACTAATGCCTGGGTCATTAGTTTTGACCTTCTGTAATTCAAGAGGGGAAGATGACTGATACATTAAGTATGTTATTACTGCAAATTGCAGTGTTAATGAACCATCTCGAAAAAGGTTTCCACAGACATAGATGACAAAAATATCCACAGCAAAATCCAATATTTATTACAGAAAACATAATTTTTTGCTTGTTACTTACACTGTTTTCACCAAAGATTGAAAATATATGAGTTCTTAGTGAATATTTGCCAAGATAGGGACTTTTACCACTGTAGACAGTCTAGGTGTATTTATCTAGTTAGAGGTCCTGATGATAGTCATACAAGTTGTACCTGAATTACTTTCAATTTTTTACCCATATGAATATTTTTGTGTACCCTCTGAAAATGTGTTGTTTCCACTTGTATGTAAAATTTCTAAAAAATTATCATAAAAAATTACATTTAAGGAAAAACAGAGCTATTTGCTAAAGAACAGAAACAAAATATTTATGAAAACTTGCAGTTTTAGCCAGAGAAGTAAGTCAGTAGGACTACAAAAAAAAATAGAGTCAGTTTCATAAATAGTCAATGTTGCTGCATAAGTGGGATAATTTCAGAATATTAACAAATATTTCAGCTCCAGAGGGGCAAAGAAGAGACAAGAATATGGAGGAGTGGCAGATGAAAATGTGATAAGCCACATAAAATCACTACACAGAAGCGGTAAGAAACAATAAAGAGTTAAAAAGTCAGAGCTTATTGATTTAGGTCAAAAGACAACTCCATAGTTTTTCACCGTGACACAGAAAGAAAACAAAGGGAATGTAGGTGTTTAGAAGATTGAGAAATTTATTTTTAATGAGTTTTGTCTAGTCCTTTCCCTTCCATCATAAATCTAGACAAGAAGTAGTAAATAGTTTTAGTTTTCTGGCCACGCAGCTTGACTTGAATATATAAAATTCATTGTACATTATTCAGAAACTCAGAAATGCAAGGCCAGAATGGATCATCAGATCATCTTGTCTGACCTGTGCTATAACCCCACAGAATTTTACCCAGCTGAGACCTATAATTTATGCTTGAATAATACATACAATAGCATTTCTCCTACAGCTTTTCTTCCCCATTCTTCTGAGAAACAGCTAGCCTCATTAAAGAATTTTCTGAACTCCTATGATAACTGGAAGACCCAAACTGCCAGGATTTTAAAACAGAATAGTACCTCATCCTCAGTCCTGAATAACTTTGGCTAAGTCAAGGTGAAAATTATTTTGATATAATTATTCATGTGTGCAGCATTCAGAGGATTATCTCTTTGCTTAGTGAAATGTGATCTGAACTTGTACTGAGCCAGTGCAGCAGACCATAATGATGAGACAGTAATTTCAAGCAGAATTTAGGCAGAATTTAACCAGAGGTTTTGTTTATAGAGACTTGCATATTAGCAGGAGTGTCTGCTGTTTAACCCAAGCATGTACCACGGCTGTCTGTAACAATACCACCTCTATTTCATAAAATCATACAATGGTTCTGGTCAGAAGGGACTTCTAAAAGTCATATAGTCCAACTACCCTTAAATGAGCAGGGACATCTTCAACTAGGTCAGGTTGCTCAGAGCCCCATCCAGCCTGACCCTCTGTGTTAGCAGGCATGTGGAGTCCACCACTTCTCCAAGCAAACTGTTCTGGTCTTTCATCAACCTCGTTGCAAAAACTTTTTTCATATGTCTAATCAAAATTGATCCTCTTTTAGGTTAAAATCATTTCTCCTTGTCATAATGCAACAGGCTCTGCTAAAAAGTCTGTCCCCATCTTTCCCATAAGCCCTTTTTTAAGTACTAGTTGGTGCAGTAAGATTTCCCTGGAGCCTTCTCCAGGCTGAGCAGCCCCAACTTTCTCAACATTTCAACACAGGAGAGGTGTTCCCACTATCTGATCCCTTTTGTGGACTTCTGTACATGTGAACCACTTGTAAGTGCTCGTTTCTATGGAGATGGGTAAGAGGGTATCATTTGCCCCAAATCTTAGTATGTCAGTTTGAAGCATTAGTATTGAACAGGTAAAAGACTGATAACTGTTCACGTGAAAGAATATTCTAGAAACCTGAAGACTAGTGAGAATTTCATCTTCACACCCTGTCATGGTCAATGAGTGGGGGCTTGTCATATGCTACAGGAGCATCAGAAGAGATGTAAGTGATATGTCATTTCCCTACCAATTCTAGGTTTCACATAATGGATCATTAACTACTCTTGCATGTCTGTACATTTCTTACTGAGATTCCCAAATGAATTAGAACCACTGTGGTGTATATAAAAAGAAACATGAAACATACAATGTTCCTTAAAGTTCATTCAAAATGTTATTAGAAAATTCAAATAACCATTATGTTGCTGATCTTCCCACTTCATCTTTCTCTGTCCTTGCTTTACTAATCGTGGAATTATTGCTTCTAATGTATATAACTTTTGTTTGCCTATAAAGAACTCCTTATTTTCCCATAGTTCCTGTCAAAAAAATTATTCGGTTTTCAAATGTTTATTGTTGGTCTTCTCAAACTAGCAAAACAAATTTCAAGAACACTGGTGATTTTAGATAAATTAAAAGTAGCAATATTTTTAAACATCATTACATACAAATCTGAAAACACATAAATCAGGATAAAATTAAGCTGGGTTTTGCAAAAAGTTTTACATTTTTTGCATTTTTATATTCTACATTTACTTATTTGATGATGATTAATAGATTGGAACTGTGAAGGAATTTTCTTATCCATGTATAAATTAAAATTGACTATTTAATTTTTTTCCTCAGATGACAAAAGGAGTACTCCATACAGGAACTGAGCATGCAAAAAAAAAAAAATTGTGATCAAATTCATTTCTCTCTTTAAAAGATCCACAAGTATTTTACATGGAATGACCATAATGATATCTAATTCATATTATAAAACGTGCCGTTTCAGACTGGGTAAAAGCTGAAAAATGAAATTTCCTTTCTATTTTAGGAAGTTAATGGAATTAAAACTTTTCCTTAAAGGAAATCACATTATAATTTTTTTTTAATGTAAATTTTAAGAGTCAAGTGTTAGTGAAGACTGTGCTTGATAAATCTTGCTATATAGCAGAACAACCCAACCATCTTTTGTACACATTATCTTTTGAGAAAAGCTAGTTATGCATGAGAGTATGCTACAAATTTTGAGATGAAACTAAGCCTGAATCCTGTTCATATTATTCATACATGACTTGTGGTTCACTGAACTGTAACAATGCAAGTCATTTCACAAAGTCTTTTAATGTTAAACTGGCAGGGCCACTTTTGCAAGGCTTTTCTATGCCAGCTCAATCCTTGATCTCCTTTGTGTAGAAATGCCAAGAATAACAACTTTTGTTTATGAGTTCTAATGGATATTCTTTTCCATTTGAGAACAAGTCTGAAAAGAGCATCTACCCTCTAATTCTTTGTCTCTTGTAGTTCTTAGCATGATACTGAAACATCAGACATAATTAAACAAAAATGTATTGTAAATCCCAAGATAAAATGTGACTAATGATTAATTCTCTGGTATTTTGTCAAAACCCTTCTTATAATTTCAAAGTTCTAGTCACTATTCACATAGCTAATTCTCCCTTAGTAAATTTTTCTTTCCACCAGGAAAATGTTTGTGTGCTGCTTAATAAATAATTTCTGAAAGTTCTGAGGATATCCTTTCTGTAGTTGTTTTTCTTTACTATTTTAATCAAAACTTTGATTTTCAAAAGAGTATGTACTTTGAGAGTCACACTAAGGGATTTAATTTTTACATATATATGTTTTTCATTCTCACATCAAGAAGATGAAGTAAATTATTTTCCATAAAGACATAAAAACCTAATGCTACCTTCTATATGGTTTACACTACAGTTAAAAGACAGGGTTTTTAAAAAGAAAATTTCAGAATTATTCTTCTTAAATATAAGTGCAAAAAAATAGATACAGAAAATGCAATTTTCAAGTCTACTTTTCTGGTGTACACTTATTGCACATTAAACTCTTACCTTGCTGTCTTTCTTTCAAATGCCCAGATATTCTTACATCTCTTTCTGTGGTCCACGTTATCTGTTGCTCTGTAGATGTTTGAATTCAAACTACAAAACTAAGCAGAGAAATTAAACCAATTTATTGAACTACAATGTTTTCATCCAAGCAGGGCTTTTAATGGTCCATGTAGTAAAAAATTTCACTGGGTATTTTATTGGAAATTTATTGCCTGTTGAATTTGTTTCCCTCTGTTAGTTTTATCTGACTGTATTTGATGGTCACATTCTGACACACTCTTCTTTAAATTTTAAGTATTGATTAGAATTTTCAATCTGAATGAGATTTCAAAGACCCTGAAATTAATCAGCCTTTCAGCAACCATCAAAAATTAAATTCAACATTTAATTTTTTATACTGCAATATGAAACCAGAAGAATTTCAGTTTATTCCTTTGGCTACATGAATTTGTTTGTTTTGCCTCTATTTTGCTACCTTAGATATGCCTTTATTTTCTAGTCACAGAAATAAAAATGTACAATAACTTACATTACTCGGAGACTACTCTCAACAAGAAAATGTTTTCTGGTTTTTGGGTTTTTTTTTACTATAAAGGTCATTGAAAAGTGGAACAGGTTGCACATAGCATTGTGGAGCCTCCAACTGTGGAGATTTGCAAAATAATCTGTATGGACACATTCATGAGCAACCTTCTTGTGCAGACAAGTTTGGCCTCAATGATCTCCAAGTGTCCCTTACAACTTCAGCTATTCTTTGTGTCTCATATTTTTTATGCCATTCAAGATGTGTTCACTTATTGTTCTGCTGAGATCAGGACAGAGACACGATCACAAGAATAGCAATCTATTTCCAATTTGCTTAGACCTTAATCAAAATTTAGTAAGTAAGGAATCATATTTTACAGGACAAGAGAGCTCTAAGTTGTCAAGAGGAGCACATGTGAAATGAATTGTATTATTGCAATAAGGTGTTTCGAATGAGTTCACATCAGAAACCTGCAAACTACCTGTAGCTTGAAGAGCTGAAGAAGAATGTGAATGCCTATATTTAAGAGGAAAAAGTCAGTGTAGAATTCTTCTTATTCAGCCTTAGAGACCCACTATACAGATATATCTGACTGAATTGCTCTCCATAAGTTCCTTTCCTAATAAGATGAGAGGAACAGACCTTTCTACAGAAGAAAAACTAGATTCTCTTTCATACATTGGCATTAAATTAAGATATGCCGTGTCTTTGAAATTTATTATTTTGGTGCAGATTTTAAATGAAATCTAGGGTGAAAGCTGACATTTAAACAATAGGCATCTCTCTTCCACGGCCCAGAGACCTTAGAGAAAGTACACCTTTCAGAGAGTCGGTATTAATTTGAGTGCATAACAATTTGTTCCTTACCACATTTACTCATTTAGAATTTTTCTCTGATCTTGGTCTGTCTGACTTAGCTTTTGATTTATACCACAGAAATTATCCTGGTGAGCTATGACACAGCTCACTTTGACTCAGGATTGGCAAATAGAAATAAAACCAAACAACACAAACCCCACAAATACCTAAATATTGATTCATTGTTGGAAACACGGGCATATAAAAAAGAGCAGGAGCATGTCCTATATTTTGCATGTACAGTCAGTCTAGAAGGGATTAGCCCTATGTGCAAGTCAATCATCTGTATCTGGAGTTCAGGAATGATCCTGGTATTAATGCCTTAGGTGGTGCAGAGGTCACCAGATTATTCCATAAATTTTAGGAATAGATGCGTGCCTAGAGAGAAATTATGTCTAACTGTGTTTAGACAGCTATCAGGAAAACAGGTCTGAACAGCTCAGCAACAACCTATATCTATTTATGGACTTAAGAGAGACCTTCTGGAAAAAAAGTGACTCAGACAAAGATTTAGGTGCATGTTGTGAAGGTACACATCTATTTACTTACATGGCTCTGATGCACATATTATAGTGCCTACTAATAGTAGCCTCCATCTCTCACAACACTTTCATTATCTAAGTTAATGTCAAATAGAAATGAGCTTTTAAATTTTATTTGATGGGAGTTTCTAAACCATATGTTCTTCTTCAAATCTTATGTCTATTTACCATGACTGGTTACTATTTATCCCATTTGTCATAGTCCTCCAAAATCTGTAAATATTTAACTATACAGACAGATATCTATAGGTACTTATAGAAATGCTAGGATTTTTTATTTTTTATTGAATTCATTGAAAATTAGGTATTTTGAAAAGGATGTCAAATATCCCTCTAAGCCTTGATAGGAATAATACAATTAGTTCATGACCAGTAGTGTTGATCTTTAGCTAGACAACATCCTCCTGCAAAGAAAGAATCAAATTCTTCACAAATGTCCACAGAAATAAGACCCTGGTTATGAACTCCACCCCACTCTAAAAAGAAATATTTTCAGAGGAGCTTCTTGTTTCTAAATCCAGTTCTAGTTCACAAACCAATGTTTAGTGTATGCATAGAGAGCAACCTGGGAATACCCAAGAATAGAATTATGAATGCCACAAAATTTCTAGACTCCAAGCTCTGCGTAAATGTCAAATACAGAAGAATTTTGTTGGAAAGGAAAGGAAAGAAGGGAAGAGAAGGGAAGGGAAGGGAAGGGAAGGGAAGGGAAGGGAAGGGAAGGGAAGGGAAGGGAAGGGAAGGGAAGGGAAGGGAAGGGAAGGGAAGGGAAGGGAAGGGAAGGGAAGGGAAGGGAAGAAATAAAAAAAAAAAATAAAGGGGGAAAAAAGAAAAAAATTAAAAGGTGATTTGATAGTGGAAAATTTATCCTAAGAACTAAGTAATTTGGGGAAAATTTCATAGGTCCAGTCTTGCAGCATTTCACAAGTAACAGTTTTTCTTCCTTCATTGGTGTTCATTCAGTTACAAATTACTTTCTTTTACAAGCATGCTCTTATAATGCTCTTTCATTTTGAATTATTATTAGTAGTAGTAGTATTAGTATTATTATTGTTAGTGTCAGGAATGAGGGTTTCATCATGAAGTTATTTGAGTAAAATCCTACCTCCAAATAACTTAAAGGTTTGTTGAAACCTATATCCAAAATCAAAGTTACATTACATAGAATTTGTGTGTGCATTTTATCTGAAAAAAATGACATAATTTACCTCCACCTTCTACCTTTTCCATTAAAAATAATTAGTATACATATATTTACTATGATAAGACAGAAAAAATATTTATTTTTTCCCCCTATAATACCTGTTTAATCCATAAAGAAACTGTGGAAGTTCAGAAATTTCAGGAGTTATCATGGGGTTCTTTATCACCTCTTCTTTTTCAAAGAATTATATAAAAATTCATTATACTATCTAGAGTATGCTAATCCTCATTTCTAATTAATATTTCAAGTAATAAAAGCCTTATAATTACCAATATTGAACATTTATGTTTAAAGTTAACAGAATATAACATACTTTCTTTTACAGAAAAACTTTCTCAAATTTATTCTCACTTTCAAACTGAGGTTTTCTTGAAAGAATTCTGGGGTTTTATTTTTTTTCCACACTTTCTTCTTAAGCTTTTAAATCTGTAGCATCATATGGGAGAAAAAAATATGAGATTTTATTGACGCCAAAATGTCTCTCCCAATGCAAAAGACATAATCTGCTCCCCAGTAAAAGGAAAATAAATGGTAATGATCCCAAGTTTATAACCACGTCTTCTTTTATAATTCATTTCCTCAAGAATGGGCACAGAAATATTTGAGAAACTAGCTACAAAATGTATTTTTTTCCTATGAAATCTGTTCAGTTTTATAGGTATAAAAAGAGACATTAGACATAAATAGCACCAGGACTGAACAGGTTTGCAAATGGTGTATATAAGATACAATAGCAATATTCTATTTGTGCCCAACTGCAACTTCTTTCTTAAAGCTCTAGACTCCAACTCAATATAACACTATCTGATAAGAAACATGGATAGAAGCAAAGGAAATTAGGCTTTTGGTGGTTCCTAAAAACTTCGTTTCTTTTTTTTTTTTAACCTCCAAGAGTGTAAATCATTTTGACTCCTAACATATCACCAGAAACAAAGAAAACCAGAGACATGCCACCTGTCTTTAGGCACTCCTAAATCAGGAATTAAACTTTAGAGTAGAAAGTGACAGTCCCTGTACAGTCAAGAGGGAGGGAGAATCCTCCAGTTAATGATTAACACTAGAAAAAAAATCTCAGTGATAATTTAAGGCACTAGACTTAGAGTTACAGATTATGTTTAATGTTCTTAAAGTAGGAATGCCATTTACATTGGTAGGCTGGTAGTAAAAAAAGCCATTCCTCAAAGAGTTTCTTTTTAGTAGCACAGGATGAAATCCAAAGAGCTAACAGGGCTTCTGTATAACTCAGCTGAGATCTGAAATACAAACTGAGCAATCTAGTGAGCAGTCAGCTAACGGCTCAGAAGTCTGCCAATCTGTTGGCACCACAGAACCTACTTAGAACATCACATTTATAAACCTGTCAAAATCCTGAGATACCTGAATATGTAAGCACTATCTTGCACATATGAACTTGAATAAGTAGAATTGTATGTACCCTATTCAACTCTGAATTTATTAGGGAAAAAAAAATAATTTTGTAGCTCAGTGATGAGTGGACTCTTAAGGGGGCACATTTCCACTATGCCATTTCTTATTGGATAACTGAAGCTGTTTCCTGTACAGAATATTCTCTGCTAGAAAATCAGCTCACAGGATCTCTTTACAAAAGAGACCTGAGAGTGTGTTTTCCCTACATATTATCATAGGATCCAAATCTTTTCCAAGCTGCTCCAAAAATAGCATTCCAGTCACACAATAGGGCAATAATGTAAAGAGATACCACTGCATTATTCAAGATGATACAAGTCTGTGTACTTGGCATTGGTTATTAACTTGGATATTTCACTGCAGTCCAGATGAGCGGATACTGGCTCGGGTTCTAGAATTCATCTGGGCAACAGCAGATTAGAACTGCTTGCCTGTATCTCACTGCATGCTGGAGAAAGGCACTGATGTGCAATTTGTGAATGTGGTTTAGTTATCAAAGCCCTGGAATTCAATTTAGCTTTCTTTTTCAGAATCTGGCTTATATTATTCAAAAGTTGAACACTAGGAACCTTCTGTTTTAGTGCACAGACCATGAAAAGAAATAATGCATTAATACTGGGACAAGCTACAGAGGACAGTATGATATCCTTAGAAATTGAAGGATATCAGACTAAAATATTAGTACTGTGTTGGATAGCATGCTGTATGCTAATATTCAGTAATTGGTTAAGACAGACACAAAAAGTAGTCTGCATAATAGTGTAAGGATTTAAAAATTTTTGTTTTGAAAGATGAGCATGAAAAGGTAATAGCTCTTCCTTTAAAAGTTACTCTTTTACTTGAGCAAGTTCTCAAATTACATCCTGTAGTTGTTTTGTATCTTATTTTGGAAAAGAAGCACCTTTAGGGGATGGATTGTCTGAATTTTTTCTTTGAAGTAATATCAAAAGACTCTTTAGTAGCAATTGAAGTGATAGATAGATAGATAGATAGATAGATAGATAGATAGTTTTTCTCTGACAGCATGTGAAGCACTGTTGCCTGTTGGTCTGTAAATCTATCTCTTTTTTTGTTTGGAAATGATTGTGTGCCTATTTAGAATCTGTTTTGAGATAAAAGGTTTAAGTAGTTTCATCCATTTGATTAAGTGAATTTAGGATACTATGGAAAATCTTCTCCTGAATAATTGTTACCTGGCATCATACAAAATTCTGGTCTCAGATATTTTTTATACAACCTCAGTTACACTCAAAATGCCTACATGTGCTTCAGAAACTAAACTTCTTAAGGTAGTGCAGCATTTTTACTTTGTTATCTAGGAAACAAGGTACCCAACATCTTAATTGTTTAAAATAAACAGTAATTCTTTGCTAAAATAACCCCAGCAATATAGAACAGTCTTGTGAGTTCCAGCATTTTTCATATGATCACCTGATTTATTTCTCTGTAGAGAAATAAATCCTCCCTCACATCTTGGGAAAATAGAAATGAGGAAATGTTCAGACACAGCGTAACACAGCACCTGAATATTAGTTGCTTTTATTCTACATCTTTACTAAGAAATAAGTTAAAATGACAGCCATTTCAAAGGGGCAGATCGCCGGCAACCACAGATTTGATTTTGAATGGATTTCACTCCCATCTGAAAGTCTGGGACTAATGCCATGTATTGGGAAGTTAAATATCATGCTGTTTATAAGAAGCAAGAATCAAAGCATATACCCATCCTAATGGAATTTAACTACTATTAAAAAGTATGCTTTCAACAGTTATAACTTCTGTTCCTATAACAATTTGCACAGTTTCTTAAAAATCTACAAACCAGCAACCATAGAAACTTATATATTTTCTCCCACATTAAGCCAATCTTTTTTTCATGTTTGTTCCATGGCAATTTAAATGAAAATAACCTTCTTAGTTATTACCTTCATCTCATTTTTTTTAATAAAGAGTATTAGGTGTGCCTTAAAGATTCATTTTAAATGGCACCAAAAACTATCTCCCCATATAACAGACATGAAATGATTAGGCAAAGATGTGATATCAGATGTGTGTCAATATTTGTTTCCCTTTTTTCTGCTTTATGTATTTTTCATGGAAATCATACATTTTTCCATATTATTTCTAAATAATTTAGTAAATATTTATTCTACATTGTTATCTGAAGTCAAGAGATCAAAAAATTATAATCTATTAAGTATTTTCTTTAAAGATATTTTAAAAAATAATTCTCAAATTCTCCTCTGAGTTAAAATATATCAATTTGTCTTCTTTTTAATCCTCTTCTATATCACAACAACTGAAATTAAGGTGCATTCCTGACTGATATCTCCTAACATCTCTTATTCAGCATGACAGAACTTCATTAAAATCCACAAAAGGAGCACTTGGGCCTTCAGGAGGACATAAAACTGAATTGATTACCTGATTATCTCTTATAGGCATAAATCTCCTTTAATTGTAATCAAGCAGGATCTCAAAAACCAAAAGAATCTCATGAATTGTTTGAAAAACTTGTAAAATAAGAGTTAGCCTTGCTGTTTGATGAAGCATGACTCTCCTTCAGGTAAGTAACAGGCTTTCCTGTACTATGGACTGTTTGATTCTATTATTTAAATGTGGGAAGACTTTCTCATGATATAATCAATATAATAGTTCCTGTGTACCTTCAGCTGCAAAGAGCAGGACAGTGAGGAAAGGAAGCTGCCTTTTCTGAGAAGAGTGTGAGTGCAGGAAGCTCTGCCTAGGAACAGGTATTGAGCAAGCTGAGAGATAATGGGTTGGGATTAGAGCTCAATGATGTGGGCATTATCATTGTAGATGTCTTCCAACTAATAAAGGAAACATTATATTTGCAGAATCTGCTCCTCATGGTAGACCTTAATCATCCTAATATCCATGGGGAGGGAAGCATCACAGAGTAGAAGCAACAAGAGAGTTTCATGGAGTGCATTGATGACAACTTCCTGGCAGAGGCAATTGAAGAAGCAAAAAAAGGGGAGATTCTTTGCTGGAATTCCAGATAAGGAATAAGTCCAGCTCTTAAGTGAATGACCCATATGGGAATAGAACACACAACCCTTGGCATTATTATCACTGTGGTCTAACCAACTTCTTCTGCTATGTTCTGTACAGCTGAAATGTAATGGGAGTGCTGGTCTAGTTCTGTGCTCTGGAGTGACTCACCACACTTACCATAAATAATTTATTCTCAGTGAGAAGGAGCAAATTCTTTTTTAGGAAAAGTCATGCCTAATACAGAAAAAAAAAAACCAAAAAACAAACAAAACAACAAAACAACCACTCGTTTGTATTGTCAATCTTTTTTTATTTTATTCCACCTTGACACACAATCCATTTCTAAGAACTTCATGAGCAACATAATCAGGAGCAGCCATACTGACTTCTGGTTTTGCTTTTGGTTATTGAGTTTCGCCTTTCTCAAAACTTTATGAAACATTACATCTATAATATCAATTTCAAGAATAACTACTTGGTTTTAATAACAAAACTGCTGTTATTTTCACTCACTAAACTATTTTTCAAAATTCAGTACAAGATAGGAACTTCATTACAGTAAATTTAGATTCAACAATTTCACACATAATATTTTTTAATGAGAGAGACCTCAACAAACACACATGAACAAAATAATTTGTAGAAAGAATCAAATCAAAATGTAAAATGATCTTCATATCCATTGACAAGTAAATCTCTGATCTGTAAGCCTCATGAAATGTTTTTGTTGCAATATTGTTAGCAATTTCCTCATATGACTATGAGCATAACAGCACAATAAGCAATCTTGAGAACCCTTTTGCAAATATTTATGAGTGATCATGTTAGTTTTGTCCGTGGATAAATTCACCTGACTTTCTGTTTATCTTTTTACAAAGATGCCTCCTGGCTGGAAGAAACATAATGTCACCTTAATTATGTTCTTGCCATGGTATCATAAATTATTTATGCTTTAACATATTTATATTTAGCCTTCTCTAGCTTTCATTCCTGACCTCCAGTGTGTGAGCTATGTGAGGAAGCACAGTGTTAAGGTATATGACCTAGTAATGTTTACTGGTTTTTTTTTACCTTGTCATATCTCTTAGTAATGTAGATCATTGAGACTGAGCAGCTGTGCTAGCCAGCCCATGAAGTTGTAAAGGTGAGACCGTTCTTAGCTACTTTAAGTGGATTAAGATTTTATACATAGCAAGAAGGTCATTCCAGCTACTATACCTGCTTCACGATATGTGTACAGCTCTGAAGATTGTCAATGGGCAAAATATAGGTTATCATAGCTATATCATTAAATCAAAAATTGTCATGGGACTGAGTGTCTTAGGAGTACTAAAAGTTATGGTGCACCTCCTCCCATTAACTGCAGGAATTGCGAGCAGCCAGTACTTGAAGGAATTAAAAGACTGGATTTCAAACTGATGACCTAGTACCTGAAAAAAACATTTCTTATTTTGTGTCCTTTTCCCTGAGTCAGTATTAACAGCATCAGCCTCTCGATTAACTGCAATTCCTGAGTTAGGAATCAGAAAGTTACAGAACTCAAATGCTTCTGGAGCTGTGAAGAAGATCACTGCCAGCAGAAAATCCAGCAGATGCAAAATGCAATTGAGCAATTTAATTAGAGCACTTGTAAAGTAATTTTGACCAATCTGATACAGCATACAAAACAAGCTATTCAGCTGAAAGTATAGATTGCTTTGTATACAAATATTATATATAATTGCTTCTGCAAATGGATTTGGGAGTTGAGGAGTAACTTTCAAGAATCCAAACCTCCAAACTACATTCATATTCCCATTTACTATCTCTGCAATGAATATTGTGTTTAATAATAGTAAATGTACAGACAGTGGTATTTGCTAACCCAGACATATTCTGATTCCCAGCATGAGCTGGGAAATCAGTGATTTCAACTTTTTTCAGGACAATGGTTGAAATTAGTGAACTAGGCTCAGGCTTCTCATTATTCATGATAATTTCAGGCCCATCTTACTCAGATGGTAGCTAAACAATACTAGCAGAAGTTTAGGAGTGCTACCTCCACTAGCCAGTAAGACTATTAGGACTATCACATCTAACCAGGACTTTCCTGGAAGCAGTTTCAAGTTCTAACGTTCTTGACACTCCAAATTCAAATGATTATGAAATATGAATGGATTTTAGTGTAGAATCAATTTCTAATCTTATAAGAGAAACATTGTTTGTATAAACCTATAAAATTGTTCTACCTCCCATTTGTCAAAGCAGAAATGAAGAGCAAATGAGAAGTGAAGAAAAGGTGGAAAAAGATATGCATATTTTCCCCAAGATGATGCCTGACTGGGACAAACTGAAATGACATTTATTGTGAACCTTGTGAAGAATCAATCTTCTTAGCTTGAACATAGTTGTAGACCTGGTTTTCTCTCTTTTGGCACTGTAGGTTTCCCTTCGTCATGAAAAAAACCCAAACAAAGGAAAAATAAGGCTACCTCTAACATTGTGCTCCCAAGCCATAACAAGAGTTCTGGACTTAAGGTAGATGATAATAATGCCTAAAGTTCTTCTATAACAGGATGAGGATTCAAAGTTTCAGGCCATTTCTGAGATGATGCCTCCCACGCTTCTGAGTCACACTGTTGCAGGTGACATTTGCACTATTTCTCAAAGAATATCTCTATGACAGAAATGAGATAAGCAGAGCTATTTCTGTTGATTACAACAAATTTAAGTAAATAAGGGCCAAAAATGAGATTCTGAAAATCTTGGCCATTACATTTATGGGACTCATTCAAAAAAAATTTATAATATTTTTTTTTGGTGGATGCATGCTAAATTGCATATATACAGAATGTTAAAGGCAAGCTATTTTGTCATTACAGAGTTAATAACACATTAGACATTATATCTGAAATGGGAAAAGCAAAATTATTTCTGTGATCATGTGATAATCATTCTGATCTCTCAGTGATGGCTGAAAATTCAGAAGATGAAGGCATCTAGGAACAAGAGTAAAAGCATATTCTAACTAGAGATGAGAATCCCTGTAATAATATCCTTGGATAACTCTATTCTGATGCAATTTATTCAGATTTTTGATTCTTGAGGATAGTTCATGACTATACTACTAATTCCTGAGTTACTCATAAATAGTTACACATTGTAGAGTCTCTGGAGTTATGGGGCTCTGTTCCTGTCAGGACCTGTGCACCTCTGGAAACTAAGTAGGGTGATCATTTGGCTCTCTGACAGGTCCAGACCAATATACTGTTATAAAAACATGATATATTCACTCAATCAGGCCATTCATGATAAAATATACCAATTTACTAATTTTGTAAGTACAGGTAACAGTACTGCTTACATTTTATGTATGGTGTCTTATACAACAATATCCTTTCGCCATTTCTTGATTCAGGTCAACTATTTTATTGTGATTTGCTCTTCTACTGACAATACTCTAACTACCACACTTGATGAAAATATTAAATATCCAAACTCTGCATCTACATCTTAGGTCTTTGTGGAGAGGTTTAATATCAATTTTCCACTTTAACATGACAATAGTGTCTTGGTTTGGAAAGACAGGAATCTGCTAAGGAAGGCAGGAGCCTCCCCTGAAATGGAGAATGGAGAACCGTCCCCACTCCTCCGAATTGCTATAAATTTTAAATTAAGGGGCTCCCAGGCAAAAATATGGGAGCAGGAAACAACAGTTCTTTAATAGGGAAAAGAAAAAAAAAAGGATAAAATAAACAACGCAGTACACATGAACAACACAGACAGAGTCAGAACCCAGCCTGACACCCTGTGGGTCAGGGTGTTGGTGGCAGTCCAATTGGAAATGTGGTTGCAGTCTTCCTGAAGTATCAGGTGTGGTTCTGTTGGAGCAAGGGGAATCTGCAGAGAAGGATGCATTCTTCCTCTGAAGATCCAGTGGAAGAAGACGCAGCTGCTGTTTCTCTGGGGAATCACGTGGAGAAAGCCGCACTGTGTCTCAAAAACTTCTGGATTATATCTGGGTAGCAATGCTTGGCTCCTCCCTCTGGGCAGAGCATCTCACAATGGGACTTTATAGTTCTTATCAGTCATACAGTGACGTTCAATAGTCTGTTATCAGCAGATGTCCCCTCCCCAGGGAGGTGTGAATGTGGTGACTCAAAAGAGAGAGACAAAACAAACTGCCCATTTGACAAAGGTAATCTGCCATAGAGATGGTAATGGAAAACAACTTGCATTGCAATCTTCAACAATAGTTTGGAAGTGACTTACCTCGACTCTTGGCTCTTCTCTGTGCAACCTAACAACAAAAGACTTAGCAGGACAGTTATGAGTATGCGTCACATTAGATATAACCTCAAGCTATTTCAAAGGGAGACCATAAAGACATAATTTATCCTATAAGATCTGTCCTGGAGGAGACAAGATGTATGAGCACACGAATGTTTGCTTCCAAGTCATTGGCTCTACAGGACATAATCAGTATTTTGGTTATACAGTGGTTGTGCAGTGTAGATGCACACAGCAGCCTGTAGGCTATAAACATGCAATATTATTCAGTGTACTCTAAATCTATACCCAAGTTAGCTCTCAGTAAGAAGTTTTTCTGGAATCAGTTGTACCTCTTTAATATGGACAGCAATGTAGTGCTGGCCAACAGTGATTAAAATAGACAGCTCCTGAGAGAAGATCATATTTCTCTTCCAAGATAAATTGTGAGTTTTGCCTACTTACCTGAACAAAGTGCTAAAGGCATTTGCATTATAATATATTATAATAAAATATGTTGCTGCAAAAACAGATGGTGCTGCCCTTATAAGTCTCTTAGCCCTTATGAAATAAACTGTCTTAGAAGGTACACTGCTGAGGTGTCTTCCCCTGAGTAAGGCAGTGGGGAAACAGAGCTATATGAATAAGGGATAGGAAGCAGGAACACAGCCAGAAATGTGTGCACCACTGACTCCTTTACAGGATGAAAAATCTAATAATATGATGACTCTTAAAAAAGTCTCTGGGTCTACTGCCCATCTGTTTTACTTGTGTGCACTTAATGATGATGGAATTGTCCTATTCGTTCTCACAACTGCTGCTGGGGAAGTATTCAGACTCTTTTGAAAACCATCATGATACTCAGTAAGGGCAGAATCTAAACAGCATTTTGAGTCTGTTGCAAGAGAAGACCACTGGTGGTCAGAGCCTGAATAACCATTTACCCAAAGACCACTAAAATTGACACAACTTTTAGGGTCTGTGTGCCCAGGCTGAATGTAGCTGCCAGCTGCCACTGTGCACCAAATCTGACAGATCATCCTTATCACACATGCACAGGGAACTCTGTATGGAACAGACTTGGGCTCACTGTGCATAGAGGCATAAATCCACCCTAATTTCTTCCCAGGGAAAGTCATATATGACAGGCAGAGTTATTTGCTAACTTTAATGGTGTAACTCTGCAGCCCTTTAATATCATATTGCCTTTGATAGGCAGTAAGCTCTGTACTGAGTTTGCCTGGCTTCAGGGCTGACACTTTTCACATCTGCTCTGTCTGAAGTTGTCTTGACCTGCCTGCAGCTTTGTTTCACTTGGTTTACCTGTAACAACAATTTATCTTACAGATCAGATATCTATGTCTAATTTATTTTACTTTTCTTGTATTTGAAAGGTAGAAAAAACCCAAACTCTAAATAGGAGTTGTTAGTTCTTGTTTGTATGTAGAATGAGAGGCTTATGACTCCAGCATAATGATGTAGAGCGGAGGAATAGAAGTTTGGTACAATAATATCTTTGAGAGGTGGGAACTGGGAATATATCAGAGAGAAGTACAGCAATGGGACTTTAAGAGATAGGGCGCAGGGTGGCATTGGAGACTCCATAACTGTGAAAAACTCAGGGATGAACATTTAAAGAAAAACAGACTTGGAGCAAAATCATTTAGTCCACAAAAAAAAAATTAAATACGCATTTACATGACATATGTAAAGGGCAACATATAGAGTAATTTATAGTAATTTTGATACAAGATGAAACTGTTAAGTTCATAGAGAAACAGAAAAAAGTATGAAAATGTGTCAAAAATACACAAAAAGGACAACTAGAGGATTCTAGAGTGAGGAAGAAGCCATTAACAGGAACATCACATTCCTCACAGCAAAGGACTCCAGCTACTGATGACTCACCAGAGAATCCCTACCTCTGCTGCCATTATAAAAACACCACGTAGCAGGAAGAGGAGGAACCTGAAACCAGAAAAAGGAGAAAATGTAAAGGATGTGTACACAATCTTTTTAACTACATCATAATTAATTTTTTCTTCTCTGTAATAATCAGATCTAGTCCAATAATGATTCTTCAGTTGCACTGTTAAGATTTCGATTACGTCAACAGCTTTATTTGTAATGCATTTCCTTTTTTTGCCCATTCTCAAGATTTTGAATATAAGAAGACATAAGGAAACAGTCTGTTCAGATTGACTAGTATCTATTTCAGAGTGCTCAAATTATTCAATAAATTCTAGTGAATTAAGTAATAATAATATTATTAACCTTTAACAGAGGTGATATTGCTCTTTGAATAACAGAAAGATAGATAAAGCTGTATTAGTAATTACCACAGTATATTTCCCATGAAATAAAATTTAATAAAACATGGGCCCTGCTCCTACCTACAGTGTTTTGTAATAATTAAATTGCCACCACACTTACTGCTTTTAATGACATTTTATGAGCTTTAATATCTATGTAGAAATTGAATATTTTCTTCTCTCAAAGAATAAAAGCAAAATAACTTGTTTTTCTGTTTTAAGACTTACAATGTAGTTAATGAAGGTTGGAATCAAAGAGATTTGCTAAAAATACATTGCCTAAATTAAAAAAACCCCATACTTTGTACTATACATAGAATCCTGTGTGCTTTAAATATTTCTTTTCTACATAATGAAGTACATGTACAGAATGTGGAAACCTTGAGCTGGAACAAGTATTACATGTGCCCATAAATTAATGTGTCCCCTTAGGAAAATGAAATTTCACAATGTAATTACCCCATTTCTTCACTGAAGACATAAAGGAATTTATAGAACTAATTACCCTGATAATGGAGAGGGATTTTTCTTCTGCTCTTTCATTGCAATCCCACCTAGAAGCATGATACAGGAAGATGTAATTCATTGAACTCCACAGTGGCTCTGCTGTTATATATTTATTGGAAGAAACTGCGGTATTTCAATAGTTTTTTGTCAAATTTATTCATAAACTTCCAATATAGCAATAAACACAACATTCCAATATAATCCTGGAGATTTTGAAATATACTTTTCCTGCTTCAAGACTTCTTCTGCTAATTTTCCATGTAAAATTATTATTAATTGAAAAAAGCACTTGACTTAAATTACTGTTTTTTCAAATCTTCCCTTCCACAACTGTTTGTAACACAGCATATGAAGTTCCACATTAATACTGTTCTTTAGGCTTAAGAAAGATTTAACTGAAAATATTTATGGTTATCCTAAAAATGATCCTTAAAGCTATATGCATCTAGTTAAATATGGATAATAATAATAATAATCATTAGAGAACATCTTTCATTTCATGGTCTCAAAAATGTTTGCAAATTGGAAATCTTAATTGTCTAGAGGTAATATTTGCTCGTTAAGACAGTACACATCAGATGGCTAACTAGACAAGAAAAACAATCTTATATTTAAGGAGTGTGATGCTCAAGAGATCTTATCAACTAAAATAAATAAAAGAACAAACATTTTTTTAATAAAAGATTAAAGATAGGAATTTTAAAAAAAGTTTAGAAGTACTATCAGTCCTCTGAAACGCTCCCAGGCCAATATTAGGAGTAGGGAAAGTATCTCTTTTGTGAATATGTGTGTGTGTGTGTGTGAGATTTTTATTTTTGTTTTTAAAAACACAGTTTGTAAAGGACAGCAAGAATAGAAAAGTTAATAGAGAACCCCATATACAGTTAAAGATTCATTTTGGTTTGAAAATAGCTGTAAAGTCATGGAGTCCAACAAAAAACTGTCAAGGGCACCACTAAACCATGTCCCTAAGCATGACACCTGCACATATTTTAAATATCTCTGGGTCTGGTGACTCAGACGCTTTGCTGGACAGCCTGTGCCAAAGCTTGATAGCTGTTCCAGGGAAGAAACGTTTCCTAATATTCAATCTATATCTCCCTGGCACAACTTTTGTTCACAAACAACCAGATCAGTTGGACAGTGTCCATAGCTGTCATCCTCACCAGCTGTCTCAGGAAGTAACCTTCCAAATACTGCAAGACCCTCCTAGACTCTTTCCTCTCCACTGTATCATTTTTCCAGCAGGAATCTGCTAAGTTAAAGCCCCCCATGTGAACAAGGGCTAGCTTTTGTGAGACTTCATTTTATTTTACATATTATAATTATAAAATATTTCATCTGCCTTTTCATCTGGGTAGGGTGGTCTACAGCAGACTCCTACCAGGATATCTTCCTTGTTGGCCTTTACCCTGATTCTTACCCACAAAAACTCAACTCGATCATCACCACCGTCCATCAAAACTCTCAATCAAATGTACATTTACCCTTCCACCTCTCCTTCCTTGCCTATCACTTCTGAAAATTTTTGAGGCATCCACTATGGCACTCCAGTTGTACAAGTCATTCTACCATGTTTCCATGATTGCAACTATATTTCTGCACCATTTAAAAAATTTATCTTTTTCTATAAATGGCAAATCTTCAGCAATCAAAAGAGTTAGACTTCAAAGACATTTAACATCCCCTACTCTTACTGAATTGTAAGGACTAGTTATTATATCAAAGTGCAGACAGTCATAAAAGAAATGTCAGCGAGGACTGGTTTGCCTGAACATCAGTGCTTTAAAATTCAATGGTTAGTGCTGTGCTAGTCATCTTGGGCCTGTGTTATCGTCAATGAAAAGAAGCAGGCATCTTTAGAGAGAGATTAATCTCACCCTATGAAAGGCAAGCAAATTAGATCAAAGCAGTCACCCTCTGGAAGTGCATATTTATCTCCAACAACCGTAAATGAAGCCTGAGGTGAACTGCTCAGACTCGGATGTCTAACACATAAATGTTAGGTGAAATGAAGCTCTAAAATTTACCATTGAAAGCTCTGTACAGTATTAATTCCATGTCTTTCAAAACTTTTCTTATTTAGCATAGACCACAAGTCTCACACAAGAGTGTCTGAAGTTAAGATCTTTAGAACAACAACTGAAAAATTTTTGCAGTTGGAGATGAAGTCACACATCCTACTAGGCATTGACAGTGTTTTGAGCCACTAATTCTCATAGCAAGGAACTGGAGTGAAAGTGTCCAGATAATCCTGAGAAGCAGATTGCTCAAAGAAAGAAGCAAAGACTCAAACAAAAAAAAACAAAAAAAAAAAAAAAAAAAAAAAAACAAAAAAAAAAAAAAAAAAGATGTTTCTACCAGTCTGCCCAGAAGAGAAAAATCTTTTTTTTTTTTTTTTTACCTAGAATCTGGTGTCAAAATGAATGTTTGACTAATAGCATCTAGGAGACTCCTGAGATCAGAAGACTAGGTTCTGAAATTTTCAGCTTTTACAAGGGAAGCAAAGAAACAAGAAGCAAGAATCTAGAAAGGAAGATTGACCAAAAGTAACCCTTTATTCTCGTTTCCTACAAATACAGCCAGAAACATTGAAATTATGATACAGACAAAAAGATAGTCACCAAGATCACTTCAACTGCCTGGCACTGAAAGAGTCAAAATTTAAAATTACATTTATAAAAGTCACAGAGGAATGTTATTTTAAAGTTAATACGAAGTCACATCATTGAACATGTGATTAAAAATGTTTGCTGAAATCCTATTACAGAGTGGGTAAAGGCAACTTTTGCAAAAGGATGATCTACATCTCTCAAGCAATGCTGAAGTAACATTAAAAAAAATATAAAAAATAAAACAAACAAACATACAAAGAAAACAAGAAGAAAAACAGAAACTAAGAAAAAATACCCTAAGATAGTAAATATATAAAAAGTTTTCTAGAAATATTTCTGACCTATTGTAGAAGAAGTTGAAATAGAAATGGAAAATAGATTACCGCAAGAAGTAAAAAGAATAAAAGAATAAACCACATTTATCAGAAATTTGTGCTCAATCTTTTCTAATTTATACAATTTTAGAAACATATTCCTTCATTTCTGATAATGGAAGCACTCCTTATATTTTACATAATAAATGATGTGTTCATATATATATATTGAATCTTGGACACCAATCTATAACCATTAACATAATATCAATCATAAATTATATTTTAATTTCTTCTGATGTTTGAAATCTTTCAAAATTTGATCTAAATTACTTTAGAAATTTCCTTGAGTATGAATTCCCTTGAAAACTCCATTTCAATAGAACAAGAAAACTTCTGAACATCTAAAAGCCTTTTGTTTCCAGAGATAGTGTTTTTATATAAAACAAGCAAAGTCTTTGAGAATGTTTGAACAGGGAGAGAAATATCTGTTTTGTGCTGGTTTTCTCCCACTAGAGCTATTAGTTTAGGAGAGAGAGGTAAAGAAATATTACAAATTAAATGGGAAAAAGGAGTCAGTTTCTAAACTCCAAAAGGCAATTAGAGTTGAGACTATGATTTTCCATCGTAAAAACATTTAAATAGGAAATGATGTGGCTTTAAAATAAGAAAAAGTATTTCTTTAAAATCTGGTAGAGGAAGAAAAGATCAATAAGACCAGTGACAAATACAAAATGCTGTTTATGGACAGGAACTAATTTTAGTGGTTTTAGATTACTCATTCAGAATATTTAAAAGATTACTCATTCAAAATATTCAAAAGAAAAGAAAAATGGATGGTGATGATATTTATAAATTACAGAGTAAATGTAATCCTGCTTTATTTAAGGGTAAATTGTCATATACTTAAGAATTCCATATTTAGCTGTCTTTGTCACTTGGAAAGTTTAATATTTTCAGACAGTATTTTATAGCAGTGAATTTGATGAAAATGAAATTCCAACCCCCTAAAATTCCCATGCAGAATAGAAATACAAATATTTGTTGAATAAATTGTTTACTTTCATTAATTTGTCCAGCTCCGTTATTTAATAGATATGGCCTTGGAAGCACTCTAATATTGTATCTAAATTTACTTATATGTTCTAAATTTTGTGCCCCTTAGCCTTGATTTATACAATCCTTAATATCTAGAACATTTGTTTGAAGGGTGTAATTCTACCCTATCTATATTCTATCTCACACAATCTAATTAAAAAGAAAATCTTGTCCTCATTTGCCTTTCTTAATTCCTTCCTCCCACCATCTCCATTACTGACTTTGTGACTGAAGACTCCAATTTAAATTGTATTCATCATCTGCTTTTTGTACCAGTATAGGCACAATTTATTTCATATATTGTTTTAACTTGCATTATTTTATTCTCTTATGTCTGTTTGGAATAGAATATACCTTCTCAAAAATCAGTTGTGTCACAATGGTTGCAGAAAAACATGCTATATATGTTGACTTAATCCATAGTTCTTAAAGAGTTCTCATCTTTCTGAGAAGAAGAAAAACTTGCCAAATTTTTCATGGAAAGAGCATTGATGTATACCTCCACTTACTTACTATTTGACATAATGATTATTTGTGCATTGTTGTGTGATTACAACCAATCATGATCAATTATGTGAAAAAGTAATAGCAAACAGTAGTCATAGTAAATATAGATTAGAGATGTAGTCTAGCTATTTGATAGATTTTGTTCAGAAAATTCTCCTTTAGCCTTGCTCAAGTACTACAGTGGAAGTTTCAATGCATCAGCAGAGAAATGAATATATAGACTGAACAAAATTAGATTTTAATTTTATAATGTGGGATAGAAAGTCACATCTTGGGACCAGGAGTCAAACATGCTGATATGTGAAGTAAAAGGAAACTAGTAGAAGCAGAATGAAAGCTTTAAAGTGTTAAAGAATATCTGCCTGTGGCAGACTTGAGGAAGAAAATAAATGACATGCAACTGGGACTGAAACAGACACTTTAAGGGAGACAAGATGGGATAGACTGGGAAAAAAAAATCTTCAGCATATCAGCTGAACATAAGTAAAGAGCAACACTAAGAGAAATGCACAGAAAAATGTGAGGACATGCAGGTATGCAGAGACCAGAGCAGTATAGAGATCATGGAATGTAATGAAGATGAACTGATACCCAGATAGCTCTGGCAGGAAGGCAGAGGTGGAAGGAATTATAAGATATTTACATTGTATTGTCTTTATAGGGGTGATTATAGTAAAAAATCTTATTGAAATATGGAATTTCAATGCTTTCCAGATGCTCTTACCATAAAGCCCTAGAAAAAATATGGTATAAAAATTCATTGGTGCAAAGTTCCAATGCTGATGGATCAATGCTTTTCAATACAAAAATAATATCCTGAAGAAAAAGTAAGTCTACCAACTAAGAACTTTTTTGTGTATTTTACTTCTTTTAAGAGAGATTATTTTTAAATGCTCCTAGTTAATTGTTAAAGCTGACCATTAGTAGTAGTAGTAGTAGTAGTAGTAGTAGTAGTAGTAGTAGTAGTAGTACTTTATCTTAGATATAGGTTCATAGCTTTTTTATTTGACCTGTTTCCCACCCCCAATCTTATGGACAGTTAATGGAAATAACACCTGTTTAAATCACACAATATTTTTCACACCAAGTTATTCTCTTGCTGTTACCTAAATGACAAGCAGCACCAAGGCAATTGTATAAAACAGATACAATGGAAAAAAATAAATACTTTAATAAATATCCAGGCAGATTTTATGTCCTTTGGTTTACTCTGGAGAGCAGCCAACAATCTCCTAACTGCCAAGAGTGTAAGAAGCAGAGGGGTGTATCTTGGATAGTACTCTTCAGAGATAAGCCTCCCTGAGGTAACAGTGAAATAGTGGAGACCTAGCAGAAACTAAAGGACTATAAGGTAGGAAGAGAGATTAAAGGAAATTTTCTCATTCTCCTTGTACTTAGAAAAACAGTGATTTGGCAAAACACCTTCTGAAGACAGAGTTTTCGGTTTAACTTCCATATTCACAGAATCACAGAATGGATAAGGTTGGAAAATCTTATGGTGGTCAACTTGGTACAACCTCCCTGCTCAATCAGGGCCGTCTCAGAGCACATGACACAGGATTGTGTGCAGACAATTTAATCAAAATTGTAGGTTGAAAAATAAACTTTTTGCATTGTGGCAATATTTCACAGCACTGAGTACGGTTATGCCATTGTTGATTAAGCTAAGCTTTTTTGTGTGTTTTAAGGAACAGAATGATTTTCACATACTTTATCTTGCTCCTAAAACTATTAAAGTTTTTCCTCTTAAAACTTCTGGATTAGCTGAAATAGCTTATTCTTTTCTTTTCCATTCTGTTCAGTGAATGATCATTTGCCAGCCAATAATGCATCCCTTTACAGGGAGGTTTAATAGCTGCCTACCTTGCTGAGATTCTGTGAGAATTAAGTATCTAATGCTGTTAGTAAGTACTTTGCAGATGAAAATTGCAAAGTAAGTGCTAAATATAATTACTGTTATTAGAGACACATTCCAATCCAAATGTTTCTTTGATTTTATAGCTGACATAGATTCCATTTGGTATAATATGCAAAAATGGCCTTTATAAGAGTGGTCAGGTAATGAAAGTTCTTATGATGTTTCTTGCTGAGCAGCTCATAACAATTTGTAAGCTAAGAATCAAATGCATTTTTAAACAAACAAGTAGTCTTTCTGCTTTTAATAAAAAGGCTTTCCAAGTAAAGTAATATTTCTATCAGTCAAAATGACATGAAAAGGCTATAAGATTTGAAAAGTATCCCAACAGGAACCAGATCCTGACTGGTTTGTAAAGATAGAGCTCTTTTTCTTTGCACAACTACACAGGCACCAGAAGTGCTAGCAGAAAAAGATTTAAGTGTGGGTCTAAATGCACCAGCAAGTAGTGAATTTCAGTGGTTGGTGTACAACTATAATTCACAAAATTTACCAATCTGGTTTTTTATCTTTAAGAATATGTAACTTCATATTTGGATAATCCCTAAGGAACCAGCTGTCTTCCTGTGAGCACTCCTACTAGATTCACCAGTGCTTAAAAGACATCTGGCAATGAAACCATGAGAGCTAGAGATTAGAATTAGCCATTCAGTGATGGCAGTGAGGAGAGCTCCACTCCACACCTGACTGAGGCATTACTTACAATGCTACCAGAATAATGGTTTCTTTGACTTCCTTTTTCAGCTGAAATATAGGTTTATTTCACAGAATCACGGGACTGGTTGATTTGAAATGGATCTCTGAAGATCATCTTGTCCAACGCCCCTGCCAAGGCAGCATCATCTAGAGCAGGTTACACCTGTCCAGGTGGATTTTGAATGCCTCCAGACAGGAAGGCTCCATGACCTTCCTGGGCAGCCTGTCCCAGTACTAAAAAATTTACACTACTAAATGTCTGAACTGCAGTATAAGCAATCCCTGTCTCTATTATCTTTGTTTTACCATCAGTAAGCAAAGTTTTCTGTTTGCTAACAAAATTATGTGGTCATTTTTTTTACAGGCTAGCTGCATTTGCATCACATTAACATAAACATGTAAGTTTAGCTGGCAAAAAAAATGGCGGGATAATACACATGGAGTACTTTTACAGTTTGGGAAACAATATGTAGCTATTTGCTTGTACAGAATTAACAGGTATTGTAATGTTTCTGCCACACTCTGTTGGGAATGATGGTCTTTGTCTGTGGTGCTGCAGATTATAGTCACCTAAAAATAAAGCATTCTAATACTGAGTACCAAGACAATTAAGACCTGTTGTGGAAATAATTATGTGTGAAAGTCTTGTTGTTATACATCCTGGGGTCATGAAACACAGCCTATCAAATAAGGAGAACCACAAAAATCCATGAGATATCAGTTTGAGGCTCTCATGGCTGATGCCAGCAAGACTACAATTCTTTACATCTATTCATAAGACCCTATGGGAAATCTAAAAAAAGTGTAGTATCCAACCAAGTTTATTGTTATCTTTTTATTCAAGCATCAGTCAAGCAACATCCAAGGAAAGATACAAGTAGAATAATAAAAGCCACTGTTCCAGGAGTAATAATTTCTATTATTTTTTTAATCTAATGGAACTGATCTAAAATATTTACCAGAATTAACATTCCTAAAAATGTGTTAATCCTATTACAACTACTCCTCCAAACAATAAGGTTATTTCATTTAAAACATATCCTTAATTCTTACACTGTAGTAGGAATCATTGATTTCTACAATCTTTTCTAATAATAAAACATGTCTCACAAGCCTAAAAAGATTGGTGAACGGCTTTGAAAGGACAAAAATTAGATTAAATACACTGATCATTTGAGAAGTCACTGTCGTCTATGGACACAAGGTATCCAGAGGGTACATGGAGAGAGTTTCACCTTTCCTGATGCCATGCAGCTTCTCACAAACTTGCACAGTGGATGCATCAGCATGATTTGCCAAGAAGAAATCTGTTTAGCAGAAAAATGATTCCTCGTGGGAGTTATAGCTGTCCCTCAGTATTCACTGATGACATCAAGGTCACAGTCCAATATGAAACTAAGCACTTTTTTTGAATCTTCATTCTAATGACTCAGTGGACAATCAATATCATCTCTTATTTCCTGGTCAGGCAACAAACATTTTTAAGAAGGTTTATGTTTACACACAATTAAAAAATAAATACATCTTTTGTTAGGTTTTATTATTAACATGTTTCTATTACTTTTACAGTCACTATTTTTTCCTCTTTTCTTCTTTTTTTCACCATAGAATGTGTCTCATAGCAGTCCCTGGATTTTACATAAAAATACCAACTCCAACATGAGCCTAAATAAAGGTATGTGAATTTCCATAGAGACCAAAGGAGAATTTTGATAGACAGTTCTACAAGGTCTGAGCTACAAACTGAAATTCAATTTTGTCTGTATCCTTCTTTTTTAATGAAAGATATAATTACATTTTCGTTAATGGTTACTCATTTTTATTGTCATGATGATTTGAAAAATAAATGTTCTTTTTGTGTGGAAGACTACAGCCTAGATGTTTGTTAGCATCCAATTTAATGTCACAACTCTATTTATTTTCTCATAATTATATGTATTCTTATGTTCACTCCAGGGATCATCTTATTAAAACTATTAATTGTGTTATCTGCCTTTAGTAGAATTGAAGTAAGAGTATAATGGAAAATAGAAAAAAAGTCTCCAAATTGAGAACTATCTTGGAGCTTTGTGTCAAGTTTATATATAAAAAATGTAAATGGATATATATTAAGGAAATACATATTTAAAAGGGATGTAGCATTTTTTGTATGCAAATTTGATAGCAGCTTTCATTTGGATACTGCTTCAGTAAGTCTAATAAACAAGACATCCACCTTTTCTTTATTGAGAAAATGCCTTAATAAAATAAGTGCTCTGAACAATACTATTCAAATTAATTTCAGTCTCAGAAATGTGATCAGGTTGCTACAATTCAAATTGCAGCAGACTGCAGCACCTGACAATGTCGATCTTAGCTAAGGCCTATAGGAGTTGTGGTTTACAGTTTTCCAAGTTACCAAAATTTCACATGTTTAGTCCCAGTAGGGTCACAATTCTGTTTTTGGCTATTTCATGGGAAAATATCAGTCTTCATTGATCATTCATTCATTATCAATCCAATGACTTGAATTCATTAAATATCAATCATTCATTGACATGACCACAGTAAGTATTGCAAATAAATATTTTGATATACTTGGACTTTAAATTCACATCTATGTAAATATTCACTTTTTATTTAGAAGTCTTCAGATGTCTCTTTAAAAGAAATGCATGTAACTGGATATCTATGAATGGTGCTTTCTTTAGCATGCTTGCTATTTGTACAATACAGTATATTACTATGGCTTCAAATGGGACATTATCATCTCTTAGATATGCAAACCAAACCAGAAACAAAAGAGAAGTTAAATATCTGATTTTGCTCATAGACTTCAATGATCTAAAAACTACACACAGTTTATAGATATTTGACTCTTGTTGCTAAAACCATTGAAAAGTAGAACTTGAGAAATTAAATTTAACAAAAATACCCCAAACATCCTGTTCTATCTTCTCTGACATCTCAAAGACTTCTGGCAAACTAATTTTTATTTATCACAGTAGGTGTATATGAAATTACTCTATGATTAAAATTTTATACTAGTTACTCAAACAGGTGTCTACATATTCAGGGCTGCCTAAATACTCATTTGAATCTTTGAATAAATATTCATCCTCTGCAACTTCTACCTGACTTGAAATTTAAATGATGAAAATGTTTATAATGGAGCAACTTAAATACTGAAAAATATATTCTAAAGCTTCATTCTTTATAAACAATTTATGGGTCTAGTTATTTTGTTCCTACCTTGTTTTTTGCCCTTTGCCATTTGGGAAAATAGGTCTGCTGAGTTTATTTTTGTTTTGCTTCCATATAACGCAAAACAAAACAGTTCTCACTGGGTTATTACAGTCAAATCAGTCTGCAAATTACTGATGGTCCACACTGTTACGGGAAGAGGCTTGCAGTTCATTCATAATCCACTGTATGTTGTGATTTCAGTATAGATTCCCATTAAATTCAGTGATGGGAATGTGTGATTTGATAGTGATTCACTCTAAATGTTTATTTCTGTTTACTTGGCAATAGGCAGTGTCTGAGATTCTACTGTGCGTACAAACTTCTACTCATCCAAACTTCTACTCTTCCTACTGTTGAAGGAGTAGATAAAGGTACATGAAGGTACGTGACATCAGCAGTGATGACAAATGAATGTCAGGTATACTCAGATCAGATTTCTCCTATTAATAGGAACAGCTCTCAATAAACTTCCTCCTGTCCTGTGCTAAATTTACCCTCGAAATACTCACTTCTGCATAAACACCACAGCTCTAAATAAAGGACACCACTAAGAAAGTCTCATATTAATGATATTTCAGATGTTAGCTCTGAATTTCACTGAACATATCCCTTTTGCTTTTGGTTAATTGGTATCATTATCACAAATGTCACAGTTGCTTAATTTAATTAGTTCTTACTCATACATAATATTAATTTTTTTTCTTTCAGAAAGCCAAATGAAGAAATGTAAGTGAAAACAGTGTTTTGGTTTGGTTTTGCCATTTCTGTTCTGTAGGATTTTAAGGAAATATTTCTCAGAAAAACTGTTTCTTTACAAGTAATATCTTTATTTTCGTACCATATTCACAGGTTTTGGTCTAAAAACTATCTGTACTAATCAGACATCAATTTACTTCAGCGCTGAATTATGTATTTATATTTGAATGTCCGAATCTTTTCATGTCCAAATCTTTTCAAATGAATTGATTTTCTGGATTGTGGTCTTAGGATATTTCTGATTTTATTATGTAAAGCAATAATCTTTGCTTGAAAGTACTTACCATGGAATAAAAACTAGATCACAGTAGTCACATGCTCAATTTTAATGAGTTATGGAAGGTGCAAAAAGCCTTCCTCATACTCTACACTTTTTGTTTTCAATTAAATAGCAAATGTAGTATTAATTCCATGATAGCAACCCCTTATGGCAAATAAAGAGATAACTATCATTTTTTTCTATTATAACTTCTAAAAACAAAAAAACACCTCAAGCAAACAAAAAAAAATTCCCAAACAAACAAACACGAAAAACACCTCTGGGTGCCTCCAGACCCCCTCTAGTATGATTACAGCTGAAGAGAGTGACTTGCTTTCTGAATGATCCCTGCCCTAAAGATGTGAAAAACACACCAAAATATACTGAGGAAAAGAAAATTGCTTAAGGTCACACAGCAACTAAATGACCAAGACAAGTAAAGAATTGAGAGACTTATCTTGCCGTTATCAGCACTTGCAGCTATCTTGACTGCCCCAAACTTAAACCTTTTTTTGCTCTGCCAGGGATTATTCCATACTTTCATACAGATTTCATCATCAGTCTATATTGGGTCTTCCACTGATGTCTGAGTATTTTCTAAGTCATGGCTGTATGTACCAACTACCACACTTTAATATACAGGCCTAGAGCAATGTTGGAAAAAATAGGTAAAACTTACTGAAGATATTCCTGGGGAAAAAAAAGAAATAGGTGTCAGCCTTACACTGGTGAATTATTTTTGCACTGCGTGCAATGGGATTCAATAGACCTCAATGAGAACCCATGAAATGAAATAATTTTGGCAGTTATATCCCTCTCTATAGCAAGATTATTGATTCAAACTGTATTCAACATTTATAGTAAACAATGTGGTACTGCAGTATTCATGATGCTGCAGATTAAAAATGGGAAGAGATCAACTTTAATGAGAAGGAAGTTAGACAACTGTTTCTAGTTATTTGAACACAATTGGCTGTGGAGGAGGAGATATAGTAGTCTTCCTGAATGTACAACTCTCATCTAATAGCTTACAGGTATTTTGAAGATTCATACAAAATGTCAGCATTTAATTGACTATATAAATTAAATGGAATCTTCAATTTTGGTAATTTTCATAGCAAGAAAAGAGATCCAATGAAAATCAAGCAAGCTTCTTATAATGCGAGACAGAGAATTTGTATAAACCCTGCAGTCTTTTTAAAAGACAGTACATTTATAATATGATATTCAAAGTAATAGAAAAATTTCTCTCTCCCTCACCCTTTCATCTCTCCCCACCCCTTATATTTTTTGACAAAAGAGAGATTTGTGTATCTGCACATCAGTTCAATTATGGTGAAGAAAAAACTTCAGAACTTCAGTTAGTTTATGTTTGTATATAAAGTAGATGTTCTTCTATTAAGAAAAACCCACAAAACACATAGATAGGCTATTTTGGTACATGATTTAAACACTCTAGATAAAAGCTTAGTCAAGCAAGGTAGAAGTGTTTATACTTTTTATCTATTTTTGTGGGGTTTTTGCCCTGATTTTGTCTCTTTTTTTCCTTTAGGTTCTGTTTTAAAATACAAGAAGAGTTTTAATAAAAGATATTAATTATTCAGAGTATGACTCCCATAAGATCATGTCATAGATTTCACAACAGAATGTGTAACTAACAATGAAACTTAGAATCATAGAATATTTTGAGTTGGAAGAGACCCTAAAGATTATTTAGTTGCAACTCCCTCTGCCATGGACAGGGACATCTTTTACTAGATTAGGTTGCTCAGGGCTCCATCTATCTTGGCCTCAAACACTTCCAGGGATGGGACAACCACAACTTCTCTGGGCAACCTGTTCCAGTGCTTCACCACCCTTATAATAAAGCATTTCTTCCTAATATCTAATCTAAACTACTCTCTTTCTCAGGTAAAACTTTTCCCCTTTGTCCTGTCACTATATGCCCTTGTAAATATTCTCTCTCCATCTTTCTTGTAGGCTCCCTTCAGGTGCTGGAAGGCCACAAACAGATCATACAGAAGTCTTCTCTTTTCCAGGCTGAGCAAAGAAAATTCTCCCAGCCTTTCATCATAGGAGAGGTGCTCCAGCCTTCAAATCAACTTGGTGTCCCTCCTCTGGACTTGCTCCCACAGGTCCATGTCCTTCCCATGTTGGGAGGCCCAGAGCTTGGTGCAGCACTGCAGGTGGGGTCTCACCAGAGGGGAGCAGGGGGGCAGAATCCCCTCCCTCTCCCTGCTGCCCACGCTGCTTTGGATGCAACCCAGGACACATTTGGCTTTCTCTTCTGGGCAGTGAGTGCACATGGCTGGGTCATGTCCAGCCTCTCATCCAGCAGCACCCCCAAGTCCTTCTCAGCAGGGCTGCTCTCCATCTCTGCATCCCCCAGCCTGTGTTGATACCAGGGAATGCCCTGACCCAGGTGCAGCACCTTGTACTTGGTCCTGTTAATCTCATGAAATTCCCATGGGCCCACTTTTCAATCTTGACCAGGTCCCTCTGGATGGCATCCTGTACTTCACAAGTGCCAACTGTGAAACTTAGTGACTGAAGTACTTCCAAAAAATTTACAATTATGTTGGTAAGAACTTAATTTTAAAAATTAATGTGTTATGATAGTAAAATTTGATCTTCAGCTTCTTTTGAAACAAAAAACACATAAAATTTATTTTCATAATTCTGTCCTTCTGTGAGGATTTATACAAAAGAAAATTGCATTTCAAACTACATAATATTTTTATTTTTCTTTGTTGTTTGTAACTATTTCTTTGTGTTCTGCCAACTGCATATTTCTGAGGGTTTTTCAATTTCTTGCAGGGGAGAAGTTTATATTTCTACTTCATGAAGAAATCTTTCTGGAAAGAGTTTTAGGAAAAAAAAATTCTAAGTTCCTGGAGAGACAAAGGTAGACAAAAAGCCAGGTCTATAAAACAAATATGAAGAGAATTCAGCTGCAAGACCCAGTGAAAATTTCAGCCCCGATTTTGCTATAATAATGCATTTATTATAGGCTTTGCAAAGGAAAAGGATATTAAATTGGTAGAAAAATATAGAGGTGACATTTATGAAGCTGAAGGTGGATCCTTCAGTTTCATAAATGAGTTTTTAGCATGAAAAAATAAAATGAGTTTGTAGCATGAAAAAATAAAGAAATACTTGATTCTCAAAAAATTCAATGTTTTATATGTACAAAGGTTAAAGACACCATTTTCTTTTAAGCAGCAGAGACAATTTTGTTTCAAAATGCATGAGTTGTAACATACCTTGGTAATGACATTCACCCTAAGTTGTCTGACAGAGCAGAAAAAGTTACCTAAAAAATGCCAAACATTAGTTACTCTTTCAGGGAAACTTCATAGCAAGTTTTCTTTTGGACTTTGTGAGTAATATATTTGCATATAAATGGCAAATATTCATCCAAATGAAGAGAAAGGACTTTATTTTCACTTGGAATCCAAAAGGAAAACACATCTATTTTCTTTCTCTATTAAAATTGTTCACCCTCAGCCTCTCTACCAAATTTGGCTTAGTAAAAAATTGTAACAAGAATTAGAGAAGAGTTATTTCTTCTAATTCTACAAGTGCCATGTTGCAGCATTTGCATCACTTTCCCTCACTGGGCAGTCAGGAAGAGCAATATTTACTGGCATCTTTTTGCATTTCTCCTGTTTAAAAGAGGGTGGTCAGTTTTTCTCTGGATGATAATGACAGTTTCTGATACAAATTTAGCTGCAAATGGTGAGACTCCTCAAAGCATTCTCCTGCTCTTTTCTCATGACACACCTGGCCCATGGGCCTCTGTTGTTGGCAGTCCATTGTTGGTAAGGCTCCTACAGTTCCATGTCCCCAAATCCAACTAGGAGCAAGACTGAGCATGTGTGTCCAGTAGACACAGAAAAAAACCCATACAATTTACATAAAACAATGTGCAAATGTATGTGCTGATGACCACACAAATCAAGAGAGACAGACTGCTGCACTGCATAGTCAGACAAGAAAAAAAAAGCATCAATGGTCTCATTTTGCTTCTCTCCATGGCTGATCAGGATTGGTGATGATCTAGTGGGAAATCTTTTCATATATATATCAAGGCTATATGTATCATAGGATCATAAAATCATAGAATATTTTAAGCTGGAAGAGACCAATAAAGATTGGGTTGATCCCCCTGCTCTTGACAGGACTACATAAAACTAAGCCACATGACTAAGTGTGTTGTTCAGATGTTCCTTAAGCTCTGACAGTCTCAATGCCACGACCATTTCCCTGGGAAGCCTGGCTCTAACCATCATCTGTGTGAAGAACCTTTTCTTAATATCCAACCTGAATTTATGAAGCAGCTTCTTGCCATTTCCTTGTCAGCTGGCCCTGATATCTATGTAAGTGTGTGTATGTGTGTGTGTATGTACGTGAGTATGTATGAATCATCTAACTGGAGCTATCTATAAAAGCAAATTAATAAATAGATATATTATATGGATCCTTCCATTACTGGGACTCAGACACAGAGCCTGCACAGTACATTATTCTGGATCTGATTCTCCCCCACTGCTTGTCAGAGGCTACTGAGATTGTTGCTGGCTCACCAGGAAACTAAGGTGACTAGGAGCACACATAAATTTAGTCCTCATAACCCCGAGAATCACAACTACAGCTACAAAGAGAAAACTCCATTTCATGCATATAGCACTATTCTAACTTCAATTCCATATACCTAGCTGCACTTCATGCTTATTCCAGACTCTTTTAGCAGCTGCAGGCTGTGACTGGCTGATTCCAGGTAACCTGGTCTGTGTGTATCTGAATGTCCAAGCAGCTTTCCATCTCTAACAACAATTTCTGCATTGCACATTTACTGGTAAGACAGCCAGTTTAGCTCCTGATCTGACTGCTGACTCTGTCCCAGACAAGCCAAACAGTCAGTATTTTTAAGAAGGATGCAAGGGTCAATGCCCTTCTTTAGATAAGATTATTTTTTGTGGTTGTTTTGTTTGTTTTTTGAAAGTATATTAAATTTTGAACTTAAAGAGGAACTGACAGAGGAACATATGGGAACAAAGAACCTTTATGCAACAAGAAGCTGGTGAACTGAAAACCACATTAGGGCTAAAACAATACAAAATTAATTGTCACTCCTGGTTCATCATTGATCTGCAAGAGATGAATTTCTTATAATCCTTCACAATCCCTTATGAGGTCATTGTGTATTATAAATCAAGGTTACCAATAAATTTCTCAAAGACCACAGCCACATTAAACATATATCTATATTGAATTTTTTAGGAAAAAAAAATCTGATTTTGTACTTTGGGAAGAATTCACTTTAATGGGCATCTTTTGTTTCAGAAAACAATGAAAAAAAAAACCCTTCAATGTTCTTTTTTTGTCCTTTGTGGAATTGAACCAAAAAAAAAATTCAAAGACCATAGATAACTTGTGAAGTTCCTTGCTGTTAGTGCTATATGAGAGACAATATATATTGAAGAAATATAAAAAAATATGCCATGTATGTATAGCAGCCTGAAATTCAAGAAGAAAAGAAAGTCACTGAAGCATTTCCATACAAAAGAAAAAAAAAATCATGGAAGATTCATTTACAGCAGCTGAAATATTCAGCTTCAAATAACTCAGAATCTAGCACCACCAGACTCAGTTATAGTGGTTAAAGCTGTAGTAATATATTGCCCCCTGAGCTTACTGCAGAATCACAAGCTGAATAAAAAAAAAAAAAAGAAATAAAAATAAAAAAGGTATGTAATGACAGGTTTCTAACACTGTGGAAAAACTCTTTTAGGATCAAAAATCACAGGGACTACTTTCAAGAAGGATCCATGCTTATGATTTTTTTGATGTTGTTGCCATGAATCCATTGAGAAAGTTAGATAATAAGCTGTTCTTGTTAGTTATGTAGCACTCCTCAAAAATTGAGTCAAGTAAGATTCTCTTGCTTTCTTTTTATTAATTAGGATGACAATGAAGCAAGTAAAGCAATAAGGGATATCATTAAGGAGAACAGATTGAGTCTAAAATTTGTTCCATAATAGAATTTTAATAACAAATTTCTATTTTTGGGTAATGAAATAATTTAACCTGAGTACTACAATGACTCACATTTGCTTGAATTGCTCTAACATCTAGATCCAAGGTATTCAAGACACCCACGAAAATTAGAATTTCAAAAGTGTTATATGCCTAGCTTCTCCTAGCTCTTGAAATGTCATATTTATAGGCTGCAACTCACAGTACGATAGTGCTGTTATGTGGGGCTATCCTGGAATTTATTATCCCAAAAAGATTGCTTTGTCAGAAGTGGCAGGTAATATTTTAAAATAAATAAAGTGATAGGTAGATAGGAGAAAAATGATACAAAAGCATAACATTTCCATGGAGAGGTGTGTATGGGTTCAATTAAAAAAATTTATGAAGACATCTGTATGTGAAAAATCATACACTCAAGTACATGAACAAAATACTGGTGTACTACATTCTTATTGATATTATCAATAAGAGGCTCCCTTGTTTCAAAGACTACACATCTGTCATGACTAATTGAAATTTGTGGCATTATTTTATATTATACTTTCTGAAGGAAGAGATTAGATTTCATTCATGCTGTCCATTATTTCTTAGTCTAAAATGTTTGTGAATTTAATGGAACTAGATTTTGCTAGTCCTATAATGTCTTCCATGCTGCAGAATGATGTTTGCTCATTTCCTCTTGCTGCCTGAATAATTATTTTAGCAAAATGTAATCATCTTCAGGGAGTCAATAGGCAAGATCCAAGCAGAAAGCCCTATAGCTTGTAGTGTACATTACTACAGTTGGATGCCTAAAACTGATGAGATAGCAGAGCTTGGATTCTTCCTGAAAGCACCAAAAGACTTCCCTTTCTCATCTGCTACAAAGACCTTGGTACCTGCAAAAGGCAGTCATAAATTCTATATGCAGGGAAATGTATCTCTATAGCCTGGAAAACATATGTACTTAGGAGGACCCAATCAATATTAAACCCTCTAGTCAGTTTTTCCTATAGGTTAGATATTCCACAATGGGAATACATAGATACAGGAAAATGGAACTATCTCTCCCCTAAGTGGAAATGCAATCTTAAGCCAAACTTCTGCTGATGCTCTCCAGAGACCACTTCCACCCTCAACAACTCTGTCATTGCGCAGTTCTATGATATAACCAAACAAATTATGAAGAAAACATGGGGAAAGATGCAAATTGACCTAGTTGAAGTTGCCCCCAGTCATTACTGAGAAGTTGGATTAGATGACCTTTAAAAGGCACTTCCAAGTCAAATGTTTGTCTTTATCTGTACAAAGTGAAGCAATGCAGAGTCCCAGGCAGGTGCAAAGAAGCTCCACTTTATTGTAAAAACCAGGCCTTTTTAAGCAGTTAGCCCATTAGCTACATAGTTTTAAATCATAACATAGATAATTCAACAACCACCATACACCACGATGTGAATATGCAATGTTTATAGAACTTGTTTTTCTACCTCTAACTCAGCTGAGTCACTTTCCCATAGTCTTTTTCTGCTTGGCTGAAGTAGCAGGCCTGAGCCATGATTTTACAAGGGTAACAAGGCTCTTACTTTATAAGGCTTTACCTATATGTAACATTTATCTATGAACCTTCCTTTTAAAATTCAGGATTTGAAACCATAAATAAAGAAAGTATTTCTTTTATAAGAGAATTGATAACCCTACACAAGTTAAGGATCCTAGATTTGTCTGGTGTTCAAGGGATTTGAAGTTCTGCTTTTCTAAAATCCAGTTGGTTTCTAGGCTTCTTGTCAACAGCTTTTCATCCACAGAAAAGTATTTCTCAGTGACAGGGCAACTAAACTCTTTCCTAAAGCTCTGATCTGCATGTGAGTTAAAGTCAAATTCATCCAAAACAGGCCAAATTTTCTCAAGATAGGTCAGTACTGATCCTGAGGAGAACTTTTTTATTTCATTTTAAGAATTATTTTCTTCACAAAGAGTTACAGCAGAAATTGCTTCAGCTGCAGTTTTACACTAGTTTTGAGAGGGTCTTTTCTTTCATCTTTTCATTTACTCGCCTGCTGAAAAAAATAAAAGGACTATGCTTTATTATGATGTCCAAGTGTATTCCTTGATATTCACCTTATATTATTATTTTCTACTGTGAAAGAATACAGTTTGCAACTATTTCAAATTATTTGACAGGAATTTAATCAGAGTTAGAAAACAGTGATGCCCTTCAGTTTTTTCTACTTGATATAATTTTATGTAGTTTTAAAATTGTATTTAAACAGCTAGTAGGGACATTTCTTGACAATTCCTTATTCTGTGTTTGTTTTGCTTGTCTGATTTTTTCTTCTTTTCTTTCTCTTTTTTTTTTCTTTCTCGTGTTTTGCTTATATTTCAAATGGGACTTCAGAAATCATTTAAGTTTATTTATCTTGCCACAAGCAGATCTATTTCTGGAATTGCCGAGACTGCTTGGAGTAGCAAGCCTCTGAGTGAAACTTCAACTCTGCTGGGAATTTTTCAATAACATCCTGATGCCTGCTTCTGGCAATCTGCATTTCATTGTTTGAGAGCAAATACTGTCTGTTTACAAATGAGATATATAAAGATTTAACATGGTTTCCCCCCAAAAAAAGATTTCTATTGAAAAAGCAGAATGACAGACAGGAAATCCCTGTACAAAGTATTCTATGCATTCTGCTCCATCTTCTATTTTTAAGTTATGTAAAATTTAGGCTTAAAAAGGTGATATATGGGTCACCTACCATACAATAGCTTAGTTAGCCAGACATCAAATTATCACAAGTGAATGAGAGAAAGGTGAGAGAAAAGCAAACAATTCACTTAGAGCAGGCAAAGCAGCCTTATGAAAGAAAGAAGAAATGGATCAAAAATATTAATTTTTTACAGACTTTTATTCAGTTTGATCCCTGTGACTGAAGTAACTGTGAAAATACTAGGAACAAGCATTTTTTTTAACTTCCAAAATAAAGCACTTATACATTTTCTAGGACTAAAACTAAATGCCAGAAGTGGATTGTGGGATTTGTGTTTGTGTAGTTTCACAATCCTTTGGAAAATTCCTTCCACTTTCAGAAACTATTCATGCTTTTTCAGGCTTTCCTTTTACTGTTTCCAAAGAGTTCAGTTTGATATATTTTCACATAGCTTAGCTGTTATGTGTGGGAAATTTTAATACAGTCGTAGGACTCTATAAACAGCTTAATCAAAGCAGAAATTCAAATATAATTGTAGATGTTAAGAGCATTCAAGTGTTGGGGGGAGCACGGGGGGGAGGTTGTAACGTTCAAAGGATGGCTCTTTTCAATTGCTTGGTTGATGCAGGAGGAAATGGGGAAGCATAAAAAAATAAGAAGGGCTTTGCTCATAACATTTAATTGGTATATGAACAAGTGAGCATCATACTGCACAAACTGTAGTGCTAATTTCAATAGCATCAGTCCTTCACAAAAGAGGGAGAAAATCAGAGGTTAAACAGGGTTGAGTCACAACTTGTTTTTCAACTTGTTTTTACAGGGTTATAGTTAAACCATGACCAAGCAGTAGTGAGGGACCATGAAGTGATTTCTAATTGAATTAATGATTATTCTATAAAATGAATGCAACTACATATGTATCAATGACATTGATACATATGCCTTTAAGATAAATATTGTATCCACCTGATCTAAGCCTCTATCTCAAATCCCTAAGAGCATCCCAAATGGCGCAAGCCACCTATGCTTCAGAAATTAAATCTGTGCTCCAGCAACTTTGCTGAGCTGGGACTTGAATTATAGCTTAAAGAATTATAAAGCAATTAATGCCATTTAAGATACTTAAGGGTGTCTGAGTTAATTTCACAGCCTTAGCATGTATGACCTGATCTTCAGAAGAACCAAAATATCTCAAATTAGAGGTCAAGTAGAATAATAGAGTAAATATTTGGTACCAGAAACCTATATTGATTGGCAAAAGAAATCTTCTCATAACGTTGATTATTTTACAGAAGTCTGTTCTGACCTGTGTGCTTCTATGTTTTGGAGAAAGTTTTAAAGTTTTTGGAAATTTTAATTAGGAAATTGTACACATAAGTACATCCAAAATTTTTGCACCAATTATCTGACCTATATATAAGTGGTAATGATAGTATGCGCTATCTGGGGAGATACAGTGTGCTCCCTCTTGAAAAAGAAGGTTGCAAACAGTCACAAAAAAAATATTTCTCACTGATAAGGAATTAGATGAGATCAAGTGTGAAGCAAAAATTTTCCCTGTATAAGTAGGATCACACAGCAGGATTATTTAAATTAAACATTTCTCAAACAATTAAAACATTCACAAAAATTGTTACTAATACATGTAGCTCTTATACAAATTTAATACCCTTCAAGGGCACCAAGGAGATAAATAAAAAAATGAATACATATACTACAATAAATAAATTAAACCTTCAGTTAAAAAAAAAAAAAGAAAATTCTATGTATATATTTAAGAACACCTAGTAAATTTATTTCAGACTTGTTTTTGATAACAATCTCACTCAAAATACACTTGCAAAAATTTGCAGTTTTCAAAAGATTTACTTTAAAATAATAACTTTTCATTCTTGACAGCATCAAATTCTTTTTTCACTTTTTTTAAATACCATTCATTCGATGTAGCACATTAATTTGCGATACATTCAGTACAGTTAGATAAAATATAATTAAGAGTCTATCTTGTTTACAAAACTAGCATGTTGAGACTATTAATGGTCAATTTACTCACACAAAACACTGTTATACACCAAACAGGAAAATAAAATGGAGTAATTATCATTTGCCTATTTGTAGGTTGGGTTCTAAAATTAAATTCCAATAACTGTTTTAGTGTAACTCAGATAAAACATAGATCAACAGTACTCAAGTGAGTTAGGATGTTTATTGCCATAAATAAAGTTGAAAGAAAACTCCAGCTAAATGTGATTACCACAGCCCTAGTCATTTCAAGTGTGCTTTCAAACAGGGATAATACAACATGGATTTTATACTGCTTAAAAATGATCACTTTTTTACCTTTATTCCATCCAGTTTCTTTTTTTCTTCTCTTTTCCACGGGCACAGATGTAGGGGGATAGAATATAAGAAAATAAAGATAGTGTGGAAAGTAATCTCACCCCTAAGGAGCTGCAGCTGGGCCAATTATCAAAGACTAGGAACAGGCCTGACTTTAACAGGCCACAGCTGTGACCAATGAGAAGAGGAGGTTATAAAAGACTGGGGTGGGTGGTTGAGAAGGGAACTAGAGTCAATTGGCTGCTTTGTGAAGAAGAAAGAGTCAGTGCTCTGAGGAGCTGCCAACAAGAAACACGAAGAAGGTATGAAAATTTTGTGATAAGGAGACAACAGTATGGAACCCCTGCAATAAGATGACAACACGCAGAGAATAATAGAATCATGGCTTGGGTTCAAAGGGACCTTAAGATTATCTGGTTCTAGGTCCCCTGCCATGGGCAGAGACACTTTCCATTAGATGAGGGCTCTGTCCAGCCTGGCCATGAACCTTTCCAGGGATGGGGCATCCCCAGCTTCTCTGAGGAACCTGTTCCAGTGCCTCACCATTCTAACACTAAAGAATGTCTTCCTTGTATCTAATCTAAATCTCACCACTATTAGCTTAAAACTCTTCCTCCTTGTTCTATCGCTACCTGCCTGTATAAAATTCCCACTTTCACTTTCTTATAAGCTCCCTTTATGTATGAAAAGGGTGCAAAAGGGTCTCCCTGGAGCTGCTTCTTCTCCAGGATGAACAAGCTTAACTCTCAGCCTGTCTTCATAGGAGAGGTTCTCCAGCCATTAGATCATTTTTGTGGTCCTCCTCTGGACCCGCTTAAACAGATCCATGTCTTTCTTTAGCTGTGTATTTCAGACCTGGGTGCAGTACTCCAGGCAGGATTTCACGGGGGTATAGTAGAGGGGCTGGCACTTCACTCTGGATGCAGCCTAGGATGTGGTTTGCCTTCTGAGCTCTAGTGCACACTGTTGATCCATGATGAGGTTTTCATCCACTAGAACCCCCTAGTCCTCCCTGCTGGGCTGCTGTTGATCTGTTCATCTGCCAGCCTGTTCTCATATCTGAGATTGCCCCCACAGAGGTGTAGCACCTGCACTTGCGCTTGTTGAATTCCATGAAGTTCTTGTGGGCTCACTTCTCCAGGTCCCTGTGGATGGCATCCCATCTGTTGTGTGAACCACACTGCTCAGCTTCATGTCATCTGCAAACCTGCTGGAGGTGCACTTGATCAAAGCTTTCTCTGAAACTGATAAAGATATTGAAAGGCACCAATGCCAAGACAGAACCCTGAGAGTTATTATTTGTCACTGACCCCCACCTGTCATAGAGCCTTTAAGCTGAACTCTCCAGCCACAGAAAGTTAATTCCTTATGCAAATAAGCAACAGGACCCTAACTTTTCTAAGTGTTCATCCCAAACCCCTTTACTTTCAGTAAATGTTTCTGGTGGCACTGAGGAAGAAGGGATTATATTGTGTTCTCCTGTAAAAGTTTTTAAAATAATTTTGGAGAGGAATATTTCAGAGTTATAATTGAGCATTACACAATGTTTTAGTAGTTCTACAGTTAATATATGCAGAGCCCTAAGAGCACTGCATTATCAGAATAAGTCCCTCAACAGATGTTCCACTGGAATAGCCCAGAGGAGAGACAGAGACAGGATTACAAATGCCTCACTTGTTAAGTATAGATTTAGATGGTATGATATCCTCTTCATCTTCCTCTGATATATGAGCTGTATCATAGAGCACAGGCAATTCAAAGACTATGCTTTCTTAGGTTTGTAACAGACATTTATAGGTATATAAAATATATGCTATTGAAGAGCTAAACTGGTGTAATGCCTTTCAAATATTAAACTTTTCTTTGTGCCTTAATAGTATGAAACTATTTCCTTCATGAATAGGAAAATGTACATTCAGAAACTTATCTTTAATTAAACTGAAAATTTTTGCCTTCTGGACTAAATGACTGCTGGGTCAGATAAACGTCAACTTTTTCCAGACAGCATACTATTAGAAATTTTTACATTAAGCCATCAACCTCTGCTAGTTGCATTTTATTTCCTTTATGGATGTCTAGAGCTTTGCAAGGTGTGAAAATTTTACCTGTTGTAGTAGTTCCATATAACTGGTCATTACAATGCTAAAGCACACTGAGTTTAGTAAAACCACTGATTAAAAAAATCAAAGTCAGTATTAAGGTAAGAACATACTTAAATTATGCCTAAGTTGTGAAAATAAGAATATACGTATCAGTTCATATTTGAAAAAAAACCAAAACAATACTCAAGAAGTTGTTAAAGGCTTTCAGAAAGCATGTTCTAACCTCATGCAATTTAAAGATTTAAAGATAAGGTAGTGGTTCATTATGAAAATCAGCATTTTAAGTGTCTAAATTTTCTTAACCAACAATACAAATAATGCTCAGCCAACAGCCAAGCGTGATAGACATTCTCTAAAATAAACTATTCAGTAGTTGATCTTAGTTATGCCTATAAGTCAGTACAGCAGTAGAATTATTAGCTAGGTGACATCAATTTAAAATGTGAGTCTTTTGTTCTACCAAAATCTTAACTTTTCATATCTAAAGGATTAGGAATAATTATTAATAAGTACTTTTATGTTTAGAATTCAGACCTTATGTTAATGAAACCAATCTCATTCTTTTCTGTACTTGAATAACATTTGCTAGTTTCTGCTATCCTAGAAATGATACATAATGGTGAAAACTGAGACTAGTAACAAAGTGTTTATCTCAATTTCTAAATAAAAATTAGTCTATATTTACATATTCATGTACTTGAGCATAATTTTCTAGTTTATCTATTTTTAATAGTTTTCTTAGTTAAAACTTCATAATGTTCTTTGAGCTTTCCAATATGTCTGTGTAGAATAATAGAAAGATTCACATAATTCTACAACCAGCAAATATGTTGCATAAGAATTTTTCTCTAACTTATTTTAAATTTTAAATAATGTTGAAGGAAACAGTCTGATAGGCCAAGTGATTTTAAATAGATGTGTAGATAAACAAATATAAAGAGAAAAATGTATAGAAATTATTTTTTCCTGCTTAAGGGTACTAAAACAACTTGGAGACAACCAATGTGTAAGAAAGAAATAAAATTGCCCTGGATAAGTAAAAACTGTTTTGCTAGGTGATTAAATCATTAATTATTTCCTGTAACCAGAGAAAAAATTTATTAAATTTCCTCTTAAAAATTTCTCGTTATTTGTTTATTGTTTTCTTTTAATTTCTACGTGCCCAGTTACGCTATTCTTCAAGCAAATCTAATTCACGAAGCCAAAGATTAAAATCTACACTAAATAGCTATATTAAGCTAAAAAAAAGGAATGATAAACTGTGTCTGAGCAAAGTCCTGGGCTGTGGTGGCTAAATATATAAATGCAGTATCCACAGTAATAATATAAATGGAATGATAGTCTGTGACTGTGTTCGCAGGGGTTCTTGGATGAGGCAAGAGACAAGAATGTTGACTCTATGTTCAGAAGGCTTGATTTATTATTTCATGATTATATATATTAAATTATAAATATACTAAAAAGAAATAGAAGGAAAGGTTTCCTCAGAAGCTAGCTAAGAATAGCAAAGAATGAATAATAAAGGTCTGTGGCTTGGACAGAGAGTTTAAGCTATTTGGTCTGTGGTTGGCCATTAATTGTAAACATTCAAGATGGTCCAATCACAGACAAACTTGATGCATTCCACAGCAGCAGATATCTATTGTTTACATTTTGTTTCTGAGGCTTCAGCTTCTCAGAAGAGAAAAAATCTTAAGAAAAGATTTTCACAAAAAGATGTCTGTGACAATAGTCAAGATCTGTGATTAACTAGATTTTAAAGAGGATTCAGCAATAGGAGACTGAAGGGGCACTTGCAGTCTGTTTGTACACTGGTGTGTAGAGGAGATGGGAAAATATACCCTCAGAGCAAGAGTGATAGGTGTTCTGGCTTAGTGTGTGACTCTGAAGTGCACATAAGTCATGTGCCAACAAGAGTAGGGCATTTTCACTCTGTGCTACAGGATAGAATAAGTGTATCACATGGCAAACATGCAGGTTATAGTCAAGTTATATTGATCCGATTTTAAAATCTACTTCAAAACCTGTGTCCATCCTTTATTTCATGATGTTAGAATCTACATTCTGATTTCATTTTAGATAATCTACCCTCATTGCTCCATACAGACATCTACTCTTGATAGAGCAGCAATTTTTCATATACAAGCAGCTGTTTCAATTCTTCATACTGCTAACAGTTATTTCACTCTTGTCACATCACCCATTCTTTATTATTTTTATTATTATTTTATGTTTTTCAAAATTTCTTCATTATTGTTTGTTAACAGTGGTTTAGATTGACTACTAGTCAAATATTCCTTATTAAAGTGAGCTTTTATTTTCAGTTTCTTGCCTGAAAGATTTTCAGCCAGATAGTCTGGAAGCCTGAAACTGCCATCTCCATTGTCATTATTTTTGGGGAGACCAAATATAATACATGGGGAGGTACACTTTTTTTCCCAAGAAAAAAATAGTTTAGAAGGAATCAGTAAGTTGAAACTAAAACCCCAGTGTTCCATCAGGGGTAAGCAGATCAATGTGTACTTCAGAGATTGATATTGTTTGAATTTGAATGATTGATTCATTCTGTTGGAGGGCACGGAACATATGATGCTTTCTGGACATCTCTTCTGCAGCAAATAGTGCTTGAAAAGCAGTTTCAAAGACAAAGATTTTATAACAAATAAAAATGCACTCTGTGATTTGTTACTGTACTGTACTTGGGTCAAAATTTTGTTCAACTGCTTAAGACCTCAACAGCTACACCTATAAAATTATTTGTGGATTTTAGGCAAGTACAAATGATAGTATTACTGATATTTAATAAATATGTGGTTAAGTCATTTGTATTGAGATCTGACATAGAAAAAATGCCAGATAATTTTAAACATATCTACAAGTTTAAACTATTTTAATCATCATAAAAAATTTCTAAATTCTACTTTGTCATTTAGACTTCTGAATTATTGTTCTCCTTTGCTGCTCTGTACATCTTAAATTAATTTTCTAAGCATTCCCCTCTGCAATTCTGCTCTGAACTCAGATTTTTGTATTATATTTTGCTTTCCAACATGAAAGACATTAGAAAGAAAATGTGAAAGACACTTGTGACATTAATTGTGCATCATTACTTTTTACTGACAACAATTCACTTGAACTTCCACTTTCACCTTATTCCATTAAGAGCCTGTGTTTGTTTAGGCAACTAGAATCAAGTAAGTGCTATTGATGAAGCCTCAGCTTTAAAGGAAACAGCATGTTCAGCTTTTGTGACAGGGTTACCTACTGCCTGAAGAACCATTTGGAGTAACTAATTTAGTATAATGTATATGTAATTATTGCTGTTTGATACAGGGTTCCTTTATCACATTACAGAAAACTAATTTTCATCCATATGCTTGGCTCACACATAGCGTGACTCATCTGATGTCAGAAATGTGGGCTGTATTCATGCATTTGATAACATATTTTTCTTCAGAATTGTATAACATTATGAGCTGACAATGCAGAAACAGCAATTATTATCTTAAGCGAGACAAGAGAAAATTTTAAAACCTGAAGACAAAATTGTTCAAATTAAGTGTTATTTGTGTATCAATAGAAAGATGAAAAAGTCTGAGTTCCCTCTCAGTATGCAAAGATATTGGAATACTTTCAAACTAAATGCCTTAATAAAAATGATAGAATTTTTTTAAAGTGCAAAATTAAATTAATTGGACAATTTTGTTCTCTGTAAATTATTCCTGAAAAGGATATGGAAACATTTGGGACATTTATTAAGAGGAAAGCAAGTCCATCTGCTATAGGAGACATGCCATTGTGCAGATCAATGGGAGAATAGCTTTAAGCAACATTCAAAAGGAGTTCTACATCGAACTGAGTAATGACTCACAAAGGAAAGTCTTGCAGGGTTTAAACAAGGGGGAATGTGTGAAAAGTTACGGCTGGGAGAGAAAAGAGTGAGAGTTGGGGAACAAATCAAGAGTTTCATTACACTGAGAGGAAGGATTCTAGTTTAGACTTTTCTGTTTCACATTAAGATGGTTAAGATTATTCCCCTAAAATATGCTTCGGTGAATGTTTTTTGTTTGTAGCAAACCAAAATTAAAAGCATTATCTTTATTTAAGCCTTGCAAACTGTACAACAAAAATATTTCTTGTTTTCCATATGTGCACCTATGGAAACATTTATAACATTTGTGCAAAATGTTATAAATAGATTTTAAATCGTTAACTACAGAGATATTTTAATTTCTGTTGTCTATATCTCTTACCTGGTTTAACCCAAATAAGTGGCTCTAATGCATGAATAGCAGTACCCTGTTCAGAGTTCTTTTGACCAGTATGTCAAAATTCCAAACATCCATCCAAGTAACATCACAATAAAGGAAAAGCCCTGTGACACATCAATAAAGATTGGCAAAATAAAGAAACACATTTAATATTTCAGAATACCTCTGTCCTCTACTATGAGATAGGGATTTCATGGCATCGTAAAATGTCTTCCAAAGAGACATCATGTCAGTTCAGGACCCTGATTTCTGTATTTTAGTGGCAGAATCCATCAGGAAGAAGGAAAAGTGTCACTGGCTTCTGTTCCCTTGGCAACTAGTGTTGCCAAACAACAGGCTGGGTACCTTCTAGCAGGTTTAAACTTTCAGTCTGTTGAGAGACTGACTGCAATGGCAGTAGAAAAAATACCTTTGCTAAATGCTTTTCTGATAGCAAAACATGACAATATTTTGCATATCTTTTCACTACTTTTGATGCTCTTTCCCATTTGCTTTGTGTTATCCTTGTTGATATTGCTAGCTTTAATTAATCTGAATTCTAAATCCTCCTTTTAAGTCTCTTATTTTGGATATATAATATTTTCTCAAATTCCCTCATGATAGTACTTGTTTCCACACATGGTCTTTTTTACAATGGTAAATGTTGGTGGGATGGCTGAAGTGAATAAAATATTAATTTTTATGGGGTTTTCATTCGATGTGTTTGAACTTTCTCTTCTTGTGGGTGCTACAATTTTAAAATATTTGTCATAATGAGATAACTGGGTGGGATTAGACATCTCTAGCTGCAGGGCAAATTTAAGGACTAATGCAGCTATTCCTGTAATTGGCATGTCGATAAAGGCTACCTCTGGTGGGGCTGGAGCTTTAGACAAGCCTGTCTGGAGCAGATGGTGCAGAGCTTCTCTCTGATATAAGACACACTATTATCTACAGACACCCAGGTGGGAGTCCTCTGATCCAATGTAGATGCCTGAATTTAAACTAGTTACCTTAGGTTCTTTTTATTGCCAGTGAAGAGAAATAGGCACTGTTAGGAAGACATTTATTTCTACCTAATGTAGACTAATAAACTAGGAAAGATGAACTTTGCCCTACATGTTCGTATTTCTCTCTGTTGTATATGAAAGAAGCTTAGTGTCTAACTCAGACAGAGAGGTCTACTCAATGCCTAAAATTGGATGAGCTGAATCCACTTTTTTATAGGTTTATGGAGACCCCAGTTACCATTGCCCTGGCCATTAACTGAGCCTCATTTGTGGCTCTTCTGGCCACACCTTCTGTTCTTAATTACATTAGCAGATTCATTAGTCACTCTCAGCCATGGGTTAAATTAATCACAAGTCATTTAACTTGCTTTAAACTATCAGGCATCTGGGCTTGACCCAAATTACTCTGTGGGAAGGCACTTCTATACTACTGTTTAAATTCCTTTCAGCGTTGTGTTTGTGTTTGGGCATCAACTCAAGATGCAAAAGCATAAGGTTTTTTGTTTTCAATGCAGCTGTCTGCATGTAAGCTGAGTGCATATGTTCTGACTATAATTAATGGAGATATGGGACATAATGCAGTTGCCAACCTGTGGGCATCCACTGCCATTCCACACTCCATAGGGAAAAGGAAACTTCAGGGCAAGGTTAGCAGATACAGCACAGAAGCAATGAATGACCTGGGTCCTGTTGGTCTAGCCAGAGGTCGAGTGACATACTTATAATACAATCTAAAAAAAATTTAGAAATTATGAGCAGGACACCAGCTGAATTTTTCCATAGTAAGATGTTCAGTTGACCAGTTGTATCACAACAACATGCAATAATTCCCTGACAACTTGTCAAAAAAATAAGACAATACAATTAAATGCGAGCTGTAAAGCCAATTATATGCTCAACCTTTATTATATATTATAGATTCAAGGCTTAAAGCTTATATTAGTTTTTTTTGTGAACAATTGTATTCAGATGGGTATAGGGACAGTGTTTAGAAAGAAGGTGAAATAATGATTTACAATAAAATATAAAAGCAGAATGTTAATTGCTTATCTGGGAGTCTGTTTTCCAGAACTGTGTTTGTTCTGGAAACAACTGACTGTTGCTGAGAACAATGAGGTTACACTCAGAGTATGGTAAGAATTCATCCTAAAATATGGTCATCTCCTCATTTTTTATTATTTTGTTTACAGAGGATTTGATTTGTGCCTGACAGAAAGTCACAAGTAAATGAATGTACATTTATACAAACTCATTATCTATAGTAGAGGAAATGTGTTTAAATATCTGTATAGAGGCTTTGCCCCAGAGGTCCCGGTTGCCCTTGATGGGCTGCAGCTGCGATGGCCTTAATTGGGCTGTAGCTGTGACCAATGAAGATAACTGGGATAAAAGGGGGTGGGTTAGCCAGTCAGGGAGAGCCTTGGAGGAGTTCTGACCTGAGAGAGAACAGCATGCAGCAGAAGGAGTCAGTGAAGATCTGCAGCCATGAGAATACATCAGAGAGGTATGGACTTTAGAAATCTGAGAATATCATTATGAGACTCTAGAGAAATAAGCACTCAGTCCTTCATGGATGTAGCACAGTTGTTGTGAAGCACATCAATATTTTCTGTAAGAACCTGATGTGAAGCAAGCTGAATTAGTTGTGTGTTTTTGATGTGCCCTCAAGTGATTTGCATTTTCTTATTTTTCTTTCTGTTTTCTGGGACACCTGGGACATTTCTTTCCCCTCCAGCAACTTTGGAACCTCAGACAATGTAAATTGGCAGAGATCTGTTGAGTACACCGGCAATGCATTAATCTAGTTCAGCTAAGAGTAACTCCAGAGCTGTAGGAGGTGACTCTACAGAACAGACCTCTGCAGTATATATTCAGGACAACAAACTTCTATGCCAAAGGTATAGATGCAGCTTTCTCCTCTGGGAGAAGAACTCACCAAATTTGCACACTGTATCACATATATATTTCAAAAATGTGCTGTCAGAAGTATTGTGCCTGGTCCCTCTGGGTTTAGGGTACAGACACTAGTGAAATCATTTTTCTTTATCTGTCAATGATCGTGGAACTTTTTAAAGTGATAATTCTGTCTTCTTTCTTTGTCTCTTTCTCTCAAAAGCAATTTAGCTTATTTTTATTTGTTTTATATCCCAGCTTTACTTCTTTAATCTTACTTTTCTGTCTATTTCTCCTTATAAATCCAAAAACTGCTCATAAACATCTGCAATGATTCTGACAGGAAGTGAATCCAAAAAGGAAGAGTTTTCTCCTAAGCATTAAAATTTTTAATCATAAAGCCCTTTTATCTTTCTGGAAAAGAAATTAAAGGAAAGTGGTTAAGACTATAGATGCAGACAATGCATTGAATCATTCTCAATTTATGTTATTTATATGCTACTTGAGAAAGAATGCAACAACATCTCTGGTTACTCTTAAAATTTCAGAAGAAACTTAGTCCAAATATACTGACCTAAGGATATATTCTTTGTCTAATATACAGAAGTGAATTTCAAGGAAATTAGCAGAATTTATTCAAATTTTTCATTAAAAACACACACAAAATGAAAACAATAATAATTTACCTTGAAAAACTTTTTTCATTAAAATATAGCCAATCTCTAGGCATTTATTGGTGTCAAATTTTCACAGTGAAAAAGGCCTAAATTCTTCTGTCTGCTTTCCATAAAAGGAAAAAAAAATGAAAAGAAGAAAAAAGATGTCCTAAATTAGATTGCCAATTTTATTTAACAAGGTTCTTACAAAATATTTTTAAATACCACATTTTAGACCTGTTTAAATATTAATAAAATTTGCCAGAGGTACATGGTGCTTTCTACCTTTTGATGTGTGGGTACTGTATGCTTTATACTGGGCAAGGCAGGATCTTATGCTAAGAAGGAAAGATTGCTTTGCTGTTTCCTCTGGAACACATCTGCCTGCTCACCAAAGGGGTGGTTTGGGGTGCAGTACAGGGCAAATAGAGAAAAATCCATTATATGCAAGATCCTGCATCATGACTTCAGACTCACTGACTCCTCAGCTGTGTTCAGCTGAGCTGAGCTGAGGCTGGGTGCACTGGATGCAGCTGCCTGATGCTACCTAATACAGAGATCCTGGCTGAAAGGACTGGAAACTATTCTAAAAAAGCAGTTAATATAGACAAGTGTGTGATGCCTGAGCATAAGAGGACCAGAGAGAGGAAGAGGAAAAGCTTCAAATTAACACTGGATTTGAAAGCCCCCTAAAAACATAAGGTATAGGCATTTCATGAGGCATAGATAAAACCCACAGCCAAGCCTGACCAATGATAGAGAAAAGAGTTGTTTTTTTTTTTTCCTCTAGAAATCACTGGACTAGAAAGCCATGCAAAGAAAAGAATTTCTTACAAGGACATAGTAGATAGTAATTTTCAAGACTTTTTGCTTAATTTCACCTGAAAGGTTAGCATTTTCTCCATTCTTATAGTCTGTTTTTTCTTGCTCTTGTGATGAAAAATTAGCTGAAGTGACTAGATTTTTCTGGATATTTGCTTTTTTTGGAGGAAAATAGGTAGTTGCCCTTCAAAGGTTGATAAAAAATTTTTTTTGGAGACTGGAAGGCTCTGGAAATTTGAATAATTACTTTTAAGAAAGTGAGAGGAAGAAAGGAAGAAATATCACTTTCTTCCTCCCAGTCCTCTGGCAAAGTCGGAAATTCTAAATAATCTGACTATTTTTACAATAACATAAAACATTTTTTTGCTGTTTGTTTAATCAGTTTAACCTGATCAGAGGCCAAGTCATGTTTCCAACTGAGGAATATAGGAAAAATTTTTAAGTTATCATCATAAAGATAATGACATTTACAGAAGCCAGGGCTGTTAACAAGCCTCATTGTTTAGGTGCATTTTTCAGTCTGCCACAAAAATTGGGATGTTTTGGTTTACAATAAAAAAACAAATCAGGAGGATTCCATATTTTTCAACACCATACTAAGAAAATGTAATGGGTCAGTGTAATATAGAAAATTTTGTTAAAACACCTAGGGTAGAAAAGCTAGAGAGTTTTGACATATTTCAGTTATTAATTATAACTCAACGAGGACAGTATTAAAAAAATATATGAAGGCAGGTGAAAAAGAATGACAGACATTCTTAAATAACTTTATTAACATGATGATTCACGGACACAGTTTGTTGAAATATTTCCAGTTAGCACGGTATTTAGTTAAACAATCTTTTTCTCTGTGAGCAGTGAAGTATGATTTTATTTCATAATACTAAACAAAAACAATTCCTTGATCATTTTGAATCTACTTTTTAATGTTAATCTGAGCAAAAGGAAGAGAAAGAAAAGCAATATGCATGAATACTGTAAATTAGGACAACAGCTGGAAATTAGGGCTGGAAAATAAAACTAAAGAATTCAGAACCTTATGGGATACTGGAAGATATAAGAACAAGAAATGAAGAAAAGGCAATGGTAAATTTTAGAAAATCTCTGATGAGACTGAACAAAATAATGAAAAAAGATATAAGAGCTACTATCATACCAGAAAACAATATGCTATAAAACAGGTTTTTCCCTCATATCTTGAAGTATATTTTTTTTTTAAAGAAAATGTCTCTGATGACCAACCTCTCTTCTGACTTCTAAATACAATGCTACTTATGACCTTTCACAACATTTGCAAAAGATTAGTACTGAGAAGGAGAAAAACTTTTTGAAAATTACAGATGAACACAGGAAACCATGACACTTGAATAATCAAGACAGTTTCAGTCAAAGTAAGTCTGATTCTTACTGTGCAAGATTCTTAAGAATCTTAATGATTAGCTGTTGCAAAGTCACCAACTCTTTACATCAGGTGTTGCTGCCCTTCTTTGGATCATTTCATTTGGGAATATTTAACTGTTATCAAAGAGAGGTCTGCAAGCAGAACATACACAAGCAAAGGTATAAAGCAATAATTTATTAGCTAATACATGAAATATAAAGCTAGATATTTTCAACTCTTAGAATAAACATTAGTGTGTTCAACATCCCTAAAATGTGTGAAAAAGTGTTTGCTGCTCAGACAGACATTAATAATTCTTCTGTCTGCTTTCCATAGAGAAGCATCAGCTTTAGCTGCTCCCTAAAATGTTGGGAAATTTTGCTGAGTTGCTGAACCCTTGGTTCCTAGCTTCAAGGTATTATTGCTCTTTAAACTGCCACCCCATGGAGACCACTGAGATACAACAGACTGACATTAATAACACCAAGAAACTCCTTGGACTGCTCTTTTTTCTTTAATGACAACCAAGTGGTCAGTTTTCTTCCTGAATCTTTATGGTACTCACAGACTTCATATCTGTAATTGTGCCTCTGCCTGTAGTTTTCCCTCTTATCCTACTTGTCCCTACTCTCTGGACCTTCTCATCACTTAAGGATTTCTTCAAAAGCCTGGACCAAAGTTGAGCTGCTGAGCTACATCAGAGCTGGGCCAGGGTAATACAGACAAGCAGGCCCAGAAGAGGCAGGGGAGGTTACAGCAGAGGTTACAGATTTTACGAGAGCTCCATTTCCTTGACTGGCCTGGACACGTGGAGTAGAATTGATTGCATGGTGACTTGGCTTCAGCCCACTTTGCAGCAGTGTGTAAGTTAGGTGCCTAATTACTGGAAGCTTCCCTCCTGTCAGGAGAGACAGAGAAGCTTCTCCAGGCAGAGAATTAGACCTTAATGGCCTAAATAAATATCAGTAGATGCCATCCTCTCCCTTCCTAACTCTCTCTCCCTAGAGGAACCTTTGTCTAACAATCCCAACTAGGTAATTTAGTAAGAAAAATTCTGCACTCCCTAGGATGAACTCAGGTCTTTGCTGACAATAATTTCTTATTGAAAAAAACAAGCATTTACCTAACATTTACTGATAAATGATTAATGCTCAACCTCTTACAATTTTTACTCCTAAGTAGTTCTGCTAAAATGCAGACCATTTACATAAGCACAAAGTGTTACATGGATGTATTCAAACCACTTTTTAAAAGGCTATAACTCACTCTGCTTTCTCTGGACTCAGGATCCAACACTGTTGCTGACAATTTGTGAAGAACATAGCTGTCTCAAGGCCTCTCAGATATATAGAGATGAGAAGGAAAAGGGTAAAGGGCTGGAGACAGTGTGTGACACAAACCTAAGAATTAAAACTCCTGTCCCAGAGCAGAATTAGGGACCTTGGAAAATTGAATTTACAGTCTTATTACTGCTGTTGGGTTGGAAAAGGGGGCTGAGAGAAGCCATAACATAGTCTTGATAAGTAATCACAAAACATAGCACCATTTATGGCAGCAAGGGCTTTAGCAGCTTTTGGCCATCAGCCTGACAGGTCTTCTCTGAATATTGCTGAACTGCTTGTTTCCTGCCAGGAGCTCCTTGAGATTTAGAAGCACTTGCAAGAGATCAGATCCTCCACACGGAGAAAAGGAGAAACCTAACCAGATGCCTGGCACATGAACCCAGCAGGCAAGGGGTGGAGTCCTCCTCCGTGTGCCAAGAACAGTCATGGGAGACAGAAAGAGGTTGGCTTTGCACTACATGAACAGCCTGCAGGATGGTCTGATTGTTGCATTTCCCCAAAATTTGCTCAAGGAAGTAAAGAGCACTTTAAATGCAGGAATCTGCTCCTATTATGTGCACGTCCTAAAGGAGGATATATCACACTTACCCTCCACTGCTTCTTACTGAGCCTCTTGGTGTCTAGCCTCCCTTCACAGTCCTTCCACATGGCTGAACAGGCAGCATAAGATCCAGCCAGGCCAGGAAATCCCCATGAAAATACTTCTGCAAGCTCATACTTAACCAGCCCCATGTCATCAGGGTCATGTCCTGTCCTCATCCAGTGTACCAATACATTTTATTACCTGAAAAAAAGGGTAAGAACCCAGTGGGTGAGATTATGTTGAGATCCAATTCCCTGATCCACTGGACACACGTCAGCTAGAAACGATATAACAAAGTGGAGAACGTGAGTGTGTTTATACCATAATTTTTTTCTGTTAAGTTTTCCAACTGCTTCCCCCTGCAACAAGTGGGCAAGTCAGGCACAAGGCCACAAGTGTGCCAGGATTCTGTGCCAGGTGGGAGCTACACTTTTCCCTCCCCTTTTTATTTACACTGTCATGTTCTAAGTGCTCCTTGAGTTATAGGATCTTATCATCTTTTTTCCTGATACCTTCCAAACTGGCTCACCCCACTGAGGAGGGGATTCTTGACTAGAGGAGTCTGTGTGGCGTGGGGCATCAGAGTCACCACAGAGCTTTTTTCCCTTCCTGAATGGTGTCAAATCCCAGCACAGAACACCCATGGGAACTTCTATACATTTTCTTCTGTGACACACATGCTGTTCCTCATCTTCTACTGTTTTTTCTCATAGTCACATAATTAGTCCTTGGTTTTGGTTTTTTGTTTGGTGTTGGTTGGTTGGTTGGCTGGTTGGTTTTTTGGTTTTTTTTTTTGTTTGTTTGTTTGGTTTGGTTTGTTTTTTTTCCTTTATCCCTCTCTCTCCTCAGGGAGACCTTATATTTAGTTAAAAAGTTGTTCTTAACACATCATTAGAAGGCACCCCAGTTCATCAGGGCTCTGACACTAAAAAGAAGCATATCTGAGCCACTTTTGCTACAGCCAGGTACATTCTGGGACACATAACTGCCTTATTTACCCATAGCTGCCCACATTAAGCCAACTTTCAATTAGTTTCCTAAAGCCCTACTCAGTTATATGTTTTTGAGCCTCATTTACTTACTGAACAGGCACAGACTCCGTAAATCTAAGTCATGCAAAAAGTCTGAATGATTGCAATCACAAGTAAAAATTATGCGGGTGAGTAAGGGTTGCCAGTTCAGACCACTAATTAATAAATGTCAGCAAAGTGCTTGCAATGAAAGATGATGTGGGAGCATGGCACATTCTAATTAAAACGTCAGATTTACTTCCACAAGGTAGACATGGACTTTGTATAAGATCAGTGTTTCCAGAACTTAGGAAACTTGAGAAAAATTTTTTTTAATATGAATTGCGTTTATACTGAAAATTTCTATTCCACATTTCAAACAAAATAAAACAAAGTACTAAAAAATGTTAACTGATGGCTTAGGGCTGCTTGGAGGAGACCTTGCAGTCTATCCTTTTGTATTGGAATCTCTTCTGCACCATGTGGAAAGACTTACTTCTGACTCATAGGCGATTTCAAATAGTGAGCAGTGCTATAAGAGTTCTCAAAAACTATTTTAAATGCTTCCATTTAATGCATTATTTTATGAAGTCATATTGTGGGGTAAGAGATATTTTAAGGATGAATCAGTGACATCTGATTCCACTTAGCTATAAAGCACAAAGGAAAAGGAAACGTTAGGCACTACTGTTTTTCTTCTGGTTCTCAGAACCGGTTATGGAAAGGTGATTTATGTGTATGCTGCTGTAAAATGGAAAGTAAAAGGACCATGGTTAAGTATTCCCCCTGGATAAAAAAATAAAATGTGTTATTTTGCCACAAAATTACAACTTTTGCAAAATATTAGTCACGGTGAAACATTCAGATTCCCAGAAGAGTATTTCAAGTGCTTTTGCAGCAAATGTTTTCATCTCCTCTTCCAGCATTCGGAAGAAAGATTGTCAGGTTAATAGAGTAGAAGGAGGAGTATTGGATACACTTTTCTGATTTTAATATAAATATAACATATTTTTTATATTGTGACTAGAAAAGTAGTTTATTTAAACTCTAATGTTTTAGAAATTCCCTTTGTCTCTCAATCAGCCCATAATAAAATCCATTTTTCTAAAGAAGTTCTCCAATTTGTATTTTTACCTCAGCATTTTCTTTTTTTTTCAGTTTTAAATAAATGATCATGTATCTGGAGCTCGCACTAGGTAACACCTATTCCAGAAACAGTGGCACCACTATCATCAGGTCTATTTTAAGAATTAAGAGCTACTTAAGGATACAAGTGGGAAAACATTATTTTTTTCACTATTTATTTATACTTTTTTAGGGAGAAAAATAATACATGCATGCTAGGTGGGGTTTTAGAAGCTATCAGAGCTTTATTCTAAGTTTCTTATTTTAAAAGGATAGTTCCCATGGTAACAATTACATCATTTGGCACACATAGTACCTGAGGAAAACAGAACCATTTAATAAAGAAACACACATTCACCATTGTGTGATGTGAATTGATTTACTTGTTGCCTAATTATGTTTCCTAAAAACAGGAGACTGCAACAGTTTTCAATGTCAGCATGACCACTTGCTTGTCAAAATTTTCCTTTCTGCTCCCAGTTCTTTGCAGCTCCAAAACTCCCTCTGCCATTCATTTCTCAGAAGCCTTGACACTGTTCAACTATTGTTGAAAAAGAACCTACTCTACCTATGCCATTTCTTTCTGCACGCTTATGCTCTTTCTTCTTCTGATGTTGAATGGTATTGTAGATTTTCTGTATGAAAATAAAATAAAAGCAGTTTTATTCCTAGAGATGAATGGTCATTTTAGGGGTATTTATTTTCAAATGTTTTCCCACATTTAGTTAGCTGCTTGAAAAATAATTTGGATTGCAGTCTTACAGGACTATGCAAAGGACAACTACTTTTTGGCTCACACCCTCTACATACATTTACAAATACTACACCTGCAGTCCAATGAGTTAAACGATAAAGACCTATAAGCAAGAGTTGATGTTATCCAATACCCAACTTTTCCGATTGGTCAATATTTTCTCTCACTTTTTTTCCCCATTCTGTGTGTTTTCATTTAATTTCTGCCTTGCAGACTGTAATCTCTCCTGAGTACCTGTCTCAGTTCTTTGGGATGTTAAAAACCTAGTTCTTTCTTCCTTTCCTTACAATTAATCATTATCACCTATTATCTATGCCTAAGATTGAAGTAATTCTCTTGACTCCTTCTTAATTTTTGTTGGTTGCTGCATAAGGCTCTGCTTTTTGATAAAACAAGAAAATCCTTCTTTCCTTCTGATTTGTTATTTCTCTAGTGGTTATTTGAATTCTGTCTTTTTTTTTTTTTTTTTTTTTTTTTTTTTTTTTTTTTTTTTTTTTGCTAAATAAAATTAGGAGTATACTAGGACATGCCTGTGCTTGTCAATCTGGAAAAAAAGTTAGGGTAGCTATTTAACTGCCTTAAGCATCAGGAGTTAGGCCAAAAAAGAAGAAAACAAACAAACAAAAAAAACAATCCCAAACATTTTTTTTCTATTTTTAAACTTATCAGGGCACACATTCTCTAAAGAGTTAAACCACAGTGTTGAAAAACTAAAATGGACACACAACCTGCCTGCAAACTCTGTGCCCCTGAAAAATGCTGCAACAATTCCACTACTGTCTCTTTAGGATAAGTGCTGTTTAAATTCATTCATTTCCTGGGAAATGATTTTCTGATTCATCAAGGCAAATAGGTACTGTGGGATGCAAAATTAATCAAGAAAAAGGAAATGAGGCATTTTTTTTGTTGCTTTCTCTCAAAGAAACTTCTCAGTAATACAGCGGACTAAAATGAAGTCAAGTGGCCGAAGATAAGGAGAAGAACAGAACTTAAAAGTCAGAAAAGGGTTGAGCCAGACAGCACCATTTTAAGAGAGAGAAGAGCATAATCTTTTGTGGATGACTGAATTTTACTAACATGAATGGCAAGGCGTTCTAAAGAAAATTCTTTCTCTTTGTCCTGTATATAGGAATTGCAAAAGAAACAGTCAAAAATGCCTTTGAATTAAGGTTGTAAGCTCATATTTTTTCAGGGGTCATTGTTACCCTGAACTCTTCAGGTGCATTGAAATTATTTCTTCTCAGTCTTAGTTACATAGAGAATTAAGGTGACTGAGTTTTGCAAAATTGCCACCATTTTGGTCAAGCCTGTATATGACTATGTACTCATAAACATATGACCAGATTCATCTTCCTGATGGATCCAGCTCCTTTACATCTCCCTTCAGGGTTAGAATAGGCAATGCCTTAGTTTCAAGGGCTTTTATTTTCCTTGACATTTTTGCATAGTTAAAAACACTTGGATATCTCTTTCAGTTCCATAAAGCGGTTTAGAGGAAGCAATTTCCTCATAGCACTCCTCTTTTTGCTTTGTAGTGCCTTGTATTCCCAAGTTCTTACTTATGACCTTTCATGCTGGAGACAGATTACACCTAAACAGACAACACCTCAGTCTTCAGAGGGGGCTTTCACATCAGAAAAAGATGAAATAAAAGTGGAAACAATGTAGCACTTTCATTACTTTCAAAGGTCTGCAAGTCTCTAGTGCTTTAACAAAAAAAAAGGAATGAAATTCCAGGCCATGCACTTATACGACCTTGGTGAAACTCTTACAAGGAGTAACAGGATTCATTTGTTATTTAGAAACATTTAATTAATATGTTATTTATCCCAATATGAACGCTGACTCTTGAAAACTTGACTCTGTTTAATTTTTCCTCAGGTTTTAGGCCCAGGAGCCCAAGGCCTTTTGTATCTTCTGTGAGAAATTAAAGAGTGAATCTGTACTGGTGAGAGCCTCTCAGTCTGGTTGACATTAGACCCATAAAAGTGGGTCCCTTCAATGGCTGAGTGACTGACAAGCTAATAGGATGCTGGCTCCATGACTACTCTATCACTCTAATTCACCATAAATCTGCCCTGCAGCCAAAATAAGCAATCTGATTCCCATATCTGCACAGAGCAAAAGCATTTTTCCAACCAGATGGCCAAAGAAAGAGATTATGTCACTGCTCTGGTACCAAACTGCTTGCTTGTTTTCTTGATTTATATATCATGTAGATCAATTTGCATTACTGCATGAATACTAGTGCTAACAAATGGGAATGTGAAGCTTGGGACAAGAAGTGTGACCATCCTTTTGGACAGCAGAAGTGAATTTATTGCACTTAAAATGGCTGTATATCTGTGAACTGACTAGATAATAACAACTAGATCATAACAACTTCTAAAGAGTGCTCCTAAAATTTTCACCTGTGCTTTTCATCCTGAGAGAGAGGGAGCATCTTCTCTCCTGCAGTTAGCCTCCCCTCAGACCTGGGAGGGTAGCAGTTTCGATTACTATCCCATAGGCTGCATAGCTCTCTTTAACAGGATGATTGGCTGCATTCATCCAAATGTAAGTGAGGCCAGCTAGGAGAGTTCTCAGTAACTCTATCCTCCTTAAGCTTCTGTTGCCCAAGATGATGCTCTGCATACAATGTTATTCAAATAGTTAGTAAACTGAACTCATGCTTCAGTTTAAAACAGCTAGAGAAAATCTAAAGTGAAATTCAATGTGCAAAACATTCAATCAAAAACTGAATTACAATCTCAATTGTGGAGCAATTCCAAGAAAAGGCAAGTCAGTCTGATAACAAGAATGCAGAGTGATGCAGGCTCAACAATTTACTTTTCTTCTTAATGGAGAAATGAAAATTATGTTCTCAATGCCAGGCACGTTCTACTACAAGCATAATAAAGGCATTGATTCTGATCTAAATTAGAAACACAAGGAAAAGAGAGGAATAAGAGATTAGCCTTTGTAGCAGTGTAGCAGTAATTCACCATCAAATTTTATTTGGTTTTTTGTTGCTTTGTTGTTATTATTATTATTATTATTATACAGAACCCTTTTACAGTCTTCTACAGTCTTCAACCTTTTACACCCTTTAACCCTTCTACATTCTTACAATACAAGAAACAAAATGTGAACATTCTAACATTAATGTGAAGTACTGAAGAAATACCTGAGACTCCATTGCTACTTTCCTGTTGTGGGACTTGAGCATTTTCCATATCCCTGGTTGGACACACTCTGGCTTCAGTTTGCCAGCATGGTGGGGTGAGACTTAGATGAACAACAGGCATTCAGCACACACCAAAGAAAAATCTGCATTCAGATGGAGGTGGAGGTGGAGTGAGCTCCATTAGATGTACCCAGAGCATGTGCCTGTGTGAGCCTATCCCTGGGCATACATCAAGAGCTCTAAAATCTCAGTCTATGCATGCCTGAATAACTGTCTCCAGTGAAAACCTGTTTGGGCTGCACCTTAATCCCTGTTCCTGAGACATCGCTTAGTGATGCAAAATCAGAGGTCTGTAGAGAATCCCATTCTATAGGTTTGGTGGATATTAGTGGAAAGGATACGTTTACATCTAATTATACTTTCTTTTAGTTTAAGTTCTTTCTTAAACTAAAATAATCCTAATCATATTAACTGTTTTTTGAAGATTTTTTCACCATCAAGAGCCTGATTCCTTATGTTTTGTTTCTGATGTGACCTCTCAGAAAGGTGAATTCAACTGAACAGTATGAATGTCTCATTTTACTTATCATAAAAGCAACATAAATCATCCACATAAAGTAGTTTAGACAGAAAAGCATAGAGGATAAAACAAAAACATAGACAAATATTTATTTGCATTATTTAATGGACTTGCTTTGGCCATGATCTCTGTTCTTTCTTATTTGCTCTCCATGTTCATTTGAACAACCAGATATTATTGGAACAAATGCTCACAGAAAATGAAGTTAAAAGTCATGAGTATTTGCAGAAGCCAAACATTTAATTCAGACAAAAATTATCATTATGGAAATGCTTTCTCAGTTTGTGAGAGATCACAGTAAATCACGCAGAACAGCTCTACATAACAAGGCAATATATAGGACTGATTTGAAATCACAGGTTTGAAAGAATAAATACATTTAAAAGAATGCACATCCAAAGACATGAATTGTCTGATAAAAAGCATAAAAAAAGCAGAGCTAACATTCATGACATTGCATGGAATTCATAGAAGAGAATTGAGATGAGTTAAAAAAAATTCTGTTCAACATAAATTTAAAAGGAAAACTGTGTTTTAAACTGTTTTTTTTTTTTTTCTGTACACCTTAAAATGTTTTATTTCCACTCATTTCACCACAACATGTAAAAACTCTAAGCTGAGTTCTCAGCTCAAAGTTTTCTGTTGCTAGCTGATGTATTCCAGACAGGAGAATATATTTTGATTTTGGAATGAAAAAAAAAAAAATGTTCAATATTCCTTAGTAAGTTTGGTATTTTTGTCAGGGGAACAACAAAAGCAAACAAGTAAAGCCACCAAAACAAAAAATGCAAACCAAATAGTCAGAAGTAGCTGTAATGAGAAGAATGTCCTTCAAAACTGCTATCTTGCTTTCTTTCTCAGTATTTTTGTAGCAGAACAAGCTTCTTTCTTGTCAAGTTTTCCCCTTGAGTAGAAGAACTGATGAGTATTGATTCAGTTCACAAATATAGGTTTGTGGTGCTGAAAAATTAAACTTTGTTATTTAGTACAATCCAATTCTATGATATATTTTTTTATAATTTTTTTTCAGAGTAAATTATTTTCTATGAAGTTATCTAGACAATATCTAAACATTTCACCTTAGCAAGAAAGGAATAATAACAGTATCAGTAAAAGGAAACTAGTGTATTTTGTTAGTTTTATGTTTCCTGTAAAACATCTTTTTACAGCTCTTTTCAAGGTCTCTTTATACTTTAAAATCTCCACATAATTCTTATGGGGGTTTTATTTCATTTTATTTCTGTCAGCTCAGGACTTCCACAGAAAAGCTGTCACAGAACCATGTACACAGAATTCATAGCCATGAAAATGATGGAAACAAATTGCAATTGATTATGCCTTATCTCTGAAAGGGACTTATTCCCCTCTTTAAGAGTAGTTGAAAACAGTATTCCAAACTGACCAGGTGACTGACTCATATATAGACATGAGCTGGCTAGCTAACCAAATATCTGCATAAAAGAAGTGTCTAACTCAGGCTTTGTTTCTGTTGTTGCTACTTCTTTTTATTTTAAGCAAGAACTAAATTCATTTAGCCATGTTTTTGTTGTCATGTAACATATCCTATTTTATACCAGTGAAAATTCTGAAGATCATGCAACTTATAGATAAAATGTGCATCAAGTAATTTGACATTGTAAGCAGGAGAAAATTAGATAATTTTTGAGCTTTCTGACTTGATTAGAGTGGAAGTGAAATGTGTGAGATTTAACTTTATGCTTTCTATCCACTCAGAAGTTTGGTTTTGAGATGTGATTTTTTCTTTTTTTTTTTAATGGTAGTATTTGTTGAAGTGACATTGGATTTGCTAGATGTTCCAATGATTTGATGTGTTTATAGTTCTCATCTCTTGTTGAGCACCTGCAGGCAGCATGTAATTGGACCACACATTTTGATCTTTAGGACTTTTTCTATATCTCAAGATTGGATTATCTGTTTATTTGCTATTGATGTATTTAGCTTTTAAGGAATTTATTTTTCCTTTTCTTTTGGTGATTTGCTGTTAACTCATGAAGACACTATAGTTACAACAGCCAGACTCCTGCAACTCGGATTCAAAGAATCTGAAACAGGGCTAGTTCAGATCTCCTGCTGTCAGTAAACAACCAGGGGCTGATTAACAGTCTTCTTATCATTCCAAATCCCTTTGATGTATGCTGTGCTACTTTTGACCTCTTTTTTCAATGCTATGTGTGTTTCTGGAGTAGGTTACCAATTTCAGTAGTGGAAAGAAGAGAGTAATTCAGTGTGCCTGACCTAAAATGGAATATCCCAACTGAATACAAAAGACTCACTATCTTACCTGATATCATTTTTTAAACCGTTTTCCAACCCCCACAATATACTTGTGAATAATATGTGAATCCCTAAACCTATTTTTATTTCCTTTTTCCTTTAAGCCATGTAAATATTTATAACAGAGCACATGCTGACACTATTCCAAGTAGAAAACAGGCACAAAGTATCCATAACCCTGGAAATGGAATAAGGTTTTTCATGTTTCTTAAATAGTACCTTACCTCTTTATTTCTAAGACAATTGCATTACAAAGCTTACATGAATCTGGTTCAATTTGTTTCCTACCTAGATGATTATGGGATGTGTAGGTTGTCTCTTATGAAGTAAATGAAAATTATCAATTAAGTTTACGTTATTCACCAAAGGCCTTACAGGCTGTATAGCTTCTGGTTAGTAGTATAGTTTATGTACCAATGACCTATATGGAATTTTTTCCTCCCTTTTCTCCAGTCTTCTGCACCTGTTGGTCTGATAATAGCCTTCAGTTCAGGTGAGAACCTGATAAAAAATGAAGTTGCTGTTGACAACTGTTGAGAAAAGAAGTTAGCAGCAGAGTTAGATAACAATTGTGTAAGAATATCCAGAGCAACTGGAATGAGGAAAGCAAAAGTACATTTTTTGAAGTTCTTCAATGGTTTATGCACACCTCAAGGACAACTTATAAATAATAAACTCTATTGATTTTATGTGAAACAGAGGTATTCTGGCACTTCTTCATCTGAAAAGCTTTAAGCTCTTTAAAAGAACACATCTTTACTGCCACTCTCTATTCAGAGTCCTGCTCAGTTTCATCTGATGCTTTGAAGTGATCCTAAGGACATAAGAAATGGTGGGTGAGGCTGGCCCAGCTTCATTCAGCCCAGGAGATGTTATACAGGAGAAGCACGAAAGTCTAGCCATTTTCTGAAGTCCATTCTCCTTACATTCTCCCAGCATGCCACTATGAGAGGTGTTGGAAGGAACATCTTTGCCCAGTGCTTTCAATAATCACTTTAAAATCTGAAGGAATGGGAAGCATGGTGGCAGCTGTAGAGAGTGCCATACATCTGCAATGAGGAAAACATGAAGAAAGAGGGTACCTTCTGTTACTTCTGTTACACTGGAAGGGAAAAGGCAAAATTTCCTGAGCAGAAAGCAAAAGAATGACTCTCAGAACTCCAGCCCACAGCCACAGGCTGAAGCTCTATTCCCACAGCAGTGTATGTCAGTGCCATCTCATATCATTATACCATGAGGCCTGCCTCTAACTCTCTGTGCTGTTCAAGGGAATTTTAATCAGGTTAAAATGAGGTTCTTATCTACCAAACAATGAAGATAGAATAAAGAACACTTAAATAAATAAAGAAAATTACATGCAATTAAGAACCAGAATGAAACAACTCGTTGGCAATTGTCCTTTTTCTGAAATGGTAATAACATTCATAACTGGAACAAAATCGTCTGTGCAGGGGACAAAGTTCTTCACAGTGTGGTAAAAATTCTGGTATGAGTTGAGAATTCCATGGGTTTGAATGAAGGGCACATTTTTTGAACTTGCTTTCTTTGACATAAAAACAGAGTAACATTAGGAGGGAAAATTAAAAAAAAAAAGGAAAACTAAGGTGGAGGAGAAGGAGGAGCAGTCCCAAAGGAAATATAAATATACCTTTTGAAATAAAATACAACATTGCATGCTATTCATTGAGACATAATGAAAGTATAGCTTGATAGTCAATAGTATAATTCCTTATAGACAATATCCTGGGTACATAGCCAGACGATTTAGCCATTAACTTCTGCTTAGATCGAACACAAATTTTGCAAAACTCTTTTTTCATGTCCTTCATTGAAAACTTTTCTTTAGGCATTTCTTACTCTGTGAGTCTCTAAATAATCCATAACTTTCTTCATCTTCTCAGTAAGAAATCTAAGCTATAAATTCCACATTACAGATTGGAAGAATTTGTTCCTAAATATCTCTCTTTCTTCAAGTGAGTTAAATTCTCCTCTTTCTATGTTTCTATGGGTAATCTATCTAATGTGGTCTTTCTAACTGTTACTCAGTCTTCATTTTACATTGTCACTTGCCTCTTGACTTGGAGAGGGAAATTACTTTCCAGTAGAATGAAATTTGTATTGTTCTCTCTGTAGGAAAAAAAGTAACTATTCATCAGAGTTTGTAATAATATGTTTCGGCTCCAAAGTACAAAATAGTGCAATGAGTCAATGAGTCAATAAGAGTTTCTCAGACAAAGAAGCATATATATGGCTATTATATCATATTGGTGGAATAACAGTTCTTGTAGGTGGATGTATCCTCTGCTGCAGATAAGATGCCAAAGAAAGTCTTTGAGCTAAATTTTCATAACAAAACCCCAGAATCCTTCTCAGTCATTTCTAATAACTTTTACCATGATCATTATTTAACCTGAATATTTGAAAATTAAACTTTGAAAGGGAACTTCAGGTGAACACGAATTCTTCACTCATTATAGGATTTTGTTTAGAACTACATAAAGTCAGAAATAACTTGGAGCTCTGAGTTGACAGAAAACAGAAATTCCATTAGCTCTTCTGTGCTGGTTGCAACTGAGGTATATTGATAGGGTGGTTTACTGTAAAAAGTAGGTCATCAATACACAGGTGTAGTTAGAAAATTAAGGTTTAGGGACAGATATTGACAGATTGAGAAGAAACACTAGAGGCTAGAAAGAAAAATAAGTGTTTACAGAAAAATGAGTAGAGCTGAATCCTAAGAAAGATGCTACAGGTTTTTAAAAGAGACTAAGAAAGAACCTTGTTCCCAAATGTAAACAAAAACTCAAGCGTAGATATTGCTATTAGATTAGGATTAGGATTTCCTAGATGATTGATTAATAAATTCTGCAAATATTACTTTACTTCCTGCATAAAACATGAACTGCAAATAGATGTCTTACAACAGCAGGGCTTTTTTTGTGCCATAAACCCAAAGCAAACCAAAGCAGACTCATACTACAATAACCTTCTTCTCCTGGCAGATATGCACATTGTTTCCAAAGACTCTTTTTTCTGCAGGTAGGATAAAAAGGCTGACCAATTCTGATAAATCTATTCTCAGTGCCTAAGACGTGTAAAACATAAGCTTATGGCCAAAGAAAAGGTTAAAAAAAGAAAGGGAAAATAAAAGATCATTTTCTCCCCTCTATAAATCAGAGGAACAACAAGAAAACAGAAAGGAAGAAACCTAAGTGGAAGAAGAAATTACGAACGTGATATAAAAAGAGTGCAGAATATGAATGACACACATCAACATTTCTGGAGTTAGTAACTCAGGACACTCTTATGTGGTCTGTATGTCTATGTTATGTATTCTCTCCTGTGATGCTTCATGTATGCAGCTGAGCTAAGAAATGTCATGACTGTAGGATTGCTTTAAGAGTCATGCAGAAAGTGAACTCTCCATTCCTTCCATTGAAACTTGTCACTTTTACTTTTTGGCCAAAAGTTGCCTAAATGACAGCTTATTACTGTCCCAAATGGTCACTGACAGATTAAAGGTGTTACTGAGCTTGCTTTTTTTTTCCTACAAACATCTGGGAGTGGAAAACATTTCTAGATAGTTATGAGGCCACATCTTGATGTTTTTGTTCTTTTTCTATAAAGTGCGTTGACTTAATTGACTACTGTGGGTGACATAATCCTGGTAGACCCACACTGAATGCAATTAACCTGAGTATGGCACAAACTGCCTCCTCTTGCTGTTGATTCTAATTCTAAAAACAGAACCACCTTGGCATGATTTTCAAAAGTGACCTCTATGTTTCACTTATCTGTGCATGTTTAGCTGGGGACAAGGAATTAGGCTTATCTTTCATTTTCTGAATATCCTTTTAATTCTGAACATCAAGTCCTTTAAAGTTTCTCTTGTTGGATACTCAGAATTGCCAGGTGTTTTTGTAAACTGTGGCCCTACTCTCAGTAGATATTCTCTAAGTCCAAGTTATCATCACTCCTTCTAGCTTTGTGGTCACAAAATAAAATTGGTATGACCTAGTTCTCACAAATGTGGCACTTGAGATTTACACCATCTGTAGAACTGTCTTTGTACAAAAGAATAGCACATCCAAGATGGATATTTCTGTTAGGGAACTTTTGTGACTGGCAATAATTGGGGGAGGGTTATAAGATTTTGCTGTTTTGTTATATTTTTGTTATTTTGTTAATATTTCTTATTTTGTTATCTATTACTTTTCTTATTTTGTTATCTATTACTTCTATTTAAAAAAGACAAAGAGTGATTACAAGGTAAAATACTGCTTGACTCATCCTCTGCAGTAATATCATTAGGGACTGAAATGCCAGCTTTAACACAGAAATCTTCATTGCCTCCTGACACTGAGCCACACTACACCTGCCAGTCTCCCAATAGTCAGTTTTCTTGTTTCTTTTTTTAAAACTAAGCTGAAGCATCTAATTAAGTTTAAAATAGAATGGCCCTGGGAAGAACTCTTCTGAAAGCTGCAGTAGAGATAGCAGCTCATCTTCACTGGGAGCTAAGGATCACAATACCACGTTCTTTCATGAAATCATGAGAGTTTTATGTGAGCAAAAGTGAGACTTTTGCAAAGGCAGCCAGCACAAAGAAGCCATACAACTAAAGAAAAGAATGTGGTATACATACTGAGGAGAAATTAACTTTGGGGGAGAATGAGTGACAGGTAAAATGAAAATGGATGTATGAACAGTATTTGTGCAGTCACAGAGTTCCTAGGCTTGGTTTGGCAACAACATGGTTAAAAGGAGAAGAAAAGTGATTTAATAGGGTTCAACACTATTTTCTGAAAGTTTCAGCTTGACTTAGTGGCAAAATCTCCACTGTAGTTATCACTGTCAGTGTAAAATTCTAGGCCCATTTTCCAAAGAAGCCTTCTCCATGAGAAAATGTTAGGGCCCAGAAGCAGAAGTTAAGATGAGGAACTGGTGGTTGAGCTTGTGCATGAACTACAAAAATCAGTTTCAACTGCATCCAAAAGGCCTGATCCTCAATGCCTGCAGAACTGCCTGAATTTATTAACTTCAGTCAGCAGCTCATTGAGGGTGAGATTGTGATTTTGAGATCCAGGCCAAAGACAATAAATAGTATGTCTGAAAATTATAGTAGAAGAAAGCCCTAGTAATGCAAATCCCTTTCCTTCAACTCCGTCTTACATCTAGTGAAAGAAAAGAGTAGTTTATTGTGTTATATATTGTTTTATTTACACTTTTGCGGCTGTATTAGCTAGGTAGAATAAAATCACTTTCACTTCTAATAAGCTAATATTTGATTTTCATAAAACAAAGATGTTATAGGACACAGAGTACTTTTAAAGCATCCTACAAAAAGAGAATATTTGATCTCAAAATACCTGTCTATTCAAGTGTTGATTTTGTTGAAACTACAACAGGGTTATGCTCCCTGGAATTTTTTTATTTTCTTTATTATTATTTTTTCCATAGCCGGCAACATTAAAAAAATCAACAGGTGCTTAGAAAATCCTTGAGAGGTTAAAACAATGCACTTCTTTTTACAATAGGCCTAGACAAGAAACACTTTTTTCCCCCTGGAATTTAACCTGGTATAGAGAAAAAAGTACTTAGTAGTAAGAAGAGGAAGCATAACCAAATACTAGTTATCCAATTCCTCCCTTTAAGTTTGGATTTTTGTATTAATATAAGATATATGTAGTGTTTGATATTTCTTCATGAAGATAACATTTCTAAGTGTATAGAAAAAATATCTAGCAGTTACAACTTCTGTTGGGTATAGAGGAGCTGTTCATTGGCAAAGTTGTAATCTCATGCTTTGGTTCCTCAGGTAGCTTTATTAAAAACTAAAGTGTCCTCCTTTTCAACTCCATAACTGTATCAATGATCAAGCATTATTCAGAGAATGTAGAGGAAAGATAAGTATGTACTTTGGAGTGAATGTCAAGAAAAAGTCTTATTAAATCTTAGTTTTGCAGGTATCTTATTAAATCATAGTTTTCCAGGATGGTACCAACAATAAACAGCAAGCGGGGTGGGGAAATGGTGTTTGTCACATTTAGAAACTATCAAGATAAAATCTGCTTTGACAACAACAGGCCTACTTATTTTCTTTGCAGAGTTATACTTGTAAAAGACAGAAAAGGTGCAATTTTAAATTATATTTCCAAGATAGACATATTCAAGAATCTTTACAGGAAGGAGATCCCCCAGCACCTGATAGCCTGTTATTTTCTGTAAAATCTCTATTAAAAAGACAGTCATCTTGCCTGTGTAATATAAATATAATCTTGGCAGAAAATAGTGATTTCTTTTTGAAGTGTTTTCCTAAAAAAAAAAAAAATTAAGCATGGAATATGGTAATGCTAAGGGGAAAAGCCCCCAGTGCAATAACTACTATGTTCTTAACACCTAATTTAGTGACTGGGGTAAAGGATAGATGCAGCTGTCCAACATTATTTCAGACTCTGTGGCTTTGACATTCATATTTCAAGTATAAAACTAGTAAATTATTACCCACATAGAGAAAATAATTTCATATATGTCTTTCCCAAATACTTTCTCCTTAGAATTCTTTCTCCCTACTGGCTAGAGATTTGCGATTAGTTCTTTCTCCTGTGTTGGCAATTGACAATGGTGACAGCAATGTTTCCAGTGCCAATATCTCTTCCTTTTTCTTCATAAGGGAGGACTGGGAAATGAGCAAAAGAGAGAATAATATATATAACATAACAACAGAACGTTCTGTTTTCCTTACATCTATTCATGACTTACAGCAATATTATAGACTTCTCTTCTTATGATAGAAATATTTTTTAATAATTCTGCTCCCCAGAGAGAAGTATTATAAGTGAGTTTTTTTCCCATATTTGTGCCTAGACATAAAAGTAAATTGTAGGGGTATGTTTAGCAAATGTACTACCAGAACACTATTAATAACAAATGTTGGGTGTTTAGAGGGAAAAAAGGCATGGTAACTACTCCCAGAGGCTGCTATTAAGATTTTCTTTAACAAAGCATCTCACCTGGAGAGCTTTCAAATGAATTCCTAAAACTAGCAATCTCTCCCTAGCAATTTCTCTAGTAGGAAATACAGACATTGTATAACACCAAAAAGCTAAACCTTTTAAAATTCTGTTTGTTATTATTCTCTGTGCCATTCTCCTTTTAGTTTCTACAAGTTTTCTGGAAATTACTTCCTGTGTGGGAGATGTCCCTCACTTCAGTGTGCTATCAATGTTTTCACCCCTGGAGCACTGCACTTCATGATGATCCAGCTCGGATCAGCCAGGTGCTGCCCTAGATAGCAGTCTTTCCCTGTGGGCACACCCTGGTTTGCAATGCAGGCATGCAACCTACTTTAAAAATTCCCACCCACATACACAGAAACACTCATGGAGTTAGCCTTTTCCTTGCTGAAAGCAAGAATTTTAGGAAATACCCTCACTGGAGTATTCACATTTCTACTTGATAAGCAAATCAGTAACAGGGGAGCCTGTAATTTGGTTTTGTGTGGCCTAGCTCTCAGATATGCAGCCAGTAATGTTTTTGTTGTGTTTATGTTTGGGTTTTGAGAGGTTTGTTCACTATACAGTAACTATTCTAAGGTTCTATTTATTAAGCAAACCTCTGCCTCATTGGAATATTCCTCTTTATAAACTTTCCAAAAGGCAACGCAGTTTAACCAAAGTAGAAACTTGTAGTCCCTTATGGATCATTTATAAAGCAGTGGTATGATATGATGGGCTAACCCTGTCTGTATGCCAGGTGCTCACCAGAGCCATTCCATCAGTCCCTTCCTCAACCTGGCAGGTGAGAAAAAATCCAAGAGGCTAATAGGATAAGATCAGGGAAAGATCACTCACTCACCGATTAATGTCATGTGCAAGACAGACTACACTTGGGGATATCAGTTTAATTTATTACAAATCAAATCAGAGTAAGATAAGGAGAAATAGAAATTTTGAAAAAACCCAAATTTCCCTCCAATCCTCCCTTTCTCCCAGGATCAACTTCACTTCTAATTTCTCTACTTCCCCAGTGGTGCTGGGGTACAGAGAATGGGAGTTGTGGTTATGTTGTCTCTGCTGCTCCTTCCTCCTCAGGGAGAGGACTCACACTCTTCCCCTGCTCCAGTGTGGGGTCTGTCCCACATGAGACAGTCCTCAACAACTTCTCCACTATGAGTCCTTCCCACAGGATGCAGTTCTTCACAAGGATCATCCACAGGGTCACAAATCCTGCCAGCAAACCTGCTCCAGCATGGGCTCTTCATGGAGCCAGAGCTCCTGCCAGGAGCCTGCTTCAGCACAGGCTTCCCACAGAGTTACAGCCTCCATTAGGCACATCCACCTGTTCCAGTATGAGCTCATACACGGGCTGCAGTTGTATCTCTGCACCATCATAGACTTCCATGGGCTGCAGGAAGACAGCAGGAGCTGCAGGGAAATGTGCTGCATTGCCTGCAGCACCTCCTGACACTGGTATCTGCAGTGATTTCTCTCACGTATTCTCACTCTTCTTTTTAGCTGCAGTTGTGAATTTTCCCCCTTAAATATGTTCTATCCCAGAGGCATTACCACTGTCTCTGATGGGTCCAGCCTCAGTCAGCAGTGGATCTGTCTTGGAACTGGGCTCTGTTAGATGCAGGGGAAGCTTCTGGCAGAGTCTCATAGAAGCCACCCCTGTAGCCTCCCATGTTTCCAAAACTTTGCTATGCAAACCCAATACATATGATTAGGAAAGTGTTTAAAGATGACATACAGAGCAGAACACAGAACCGTCTTCCTGCAGTTTTGTTTAGACAAATGTGCATAAGAAAACAAAGAAACAAACAAAACCAAAAAGAAAAAAAACAAACCAAACCAAAATAAAACAAAACAAAACAAAAAAAATAAAAAACCCCAAAAAACCAAAAGACAACACCCATATGAAAGGGTAAAAGAGATTTTGATCTTATAAGCAGAGTATGTAGTCAACCAAAATGTAACAGTAATGTGATTCTTGTTCTACATGTTAATAAAAATGCTTTAAAATTTCTTACAGAAATCTGTGGGAATTGTTGAACCTGAAATTAGGTTTCAGGATAAAATTCAAACTTAAGCTCTGCTGACAGTAAGAAAAAGGGCTGAAAAAAGGCAGTAGCTTAAACAGGACATAGGTAGGATTTAGGCATTCAATGCTTCTGACCTCTCTACAAAGCAACGAATTTTCCTCTACATCATTAATCCTATATAATCCAAATCTCTGTAACAATGCCAATTTTATTGTTTTGATCATTTTCTTGGCAGCAATGTTAGAACTGGTTAGCTACAAATTACTCTGACTGAGCCTCCAAACATGACTATGTTTATGAACTATAAATTATGTTCAAAGACATGTCACTCCTGCCTTCTCAGAACTATACAAAGTTCATTAAACTGTACATAATATGGTGTTAATGCAATTTCCTTTGATGTCAACAGAGAAAAACACTGGGCATATGCTCATTGCACTGGTAGGGATTTTGATGGACTGGGAGCACAGACTGACTGCTGTAGTGCTAGAATGTCTGTCCATGAATTCCAGGGCAAATCAGTAAGAAAAATAGCATGTTGTGTGAGTTCTGAGTCAATAAATGTGCATATTTGGTGTAGTTAGGTTTAACTACTAAATTTAATCCTGGAGAAAAATGAAAGACAGTGGGGATCCGGTGGAAAACTTATGCCATCTTAGTATCATGTGCTCATTACTTCCTTTATGGTCTGTGGAGAAAAAAAAATAAAGCTAAACATTTCAGTATAAATTTAATCTAATCAGTTTTGGACATTTTCTTTAGAATGCTATAATGTTTGCCACAGATAAGCATGTTTCTTTCCATTGGAGCAGCTTTCTGCAGATGTGTACACCCAGTATCATAGACCTTTACCAGTGAGATTCCCAATGCTCCTGTTGGGAAAGATAGAGAAGCCTTCAGTCACCTGACTTATGCTGTAGATTCTGACTGGTAACTCTCAGTCTGTGAGGAGACAACCTGTGGAGTGGGATGCTCTAAGTTGTTCTGGTAGAGCCAGGAACTGAGCAACTATCCGTGCTGGTGTTGCCACATCCATTGTTACAGTATTTGAGGATGTGTATATATTGCTGATTTAAATAATAATTTAAGGTCATGGTCAATTGGTAGCTGTGATCAACACTGCCTGAAGGCTGTGTTAAGCCACATGGATCTCTTATTTAGAAAACATAGGTGGAGAGGACAAGATACTTATGCTGAAAAGAAATTGTTAAGAAACCAGATTCCATTCATAAAAAACAGGTTATATGGAAGTATTTTTTTCTCAGTCATCTATACGATTTTTTTTTCTCAAATACCTATCTACAAAGAAAAGAAAATACTATATCCTTTCCCTCCTTTTTTTGCATACTCTTTTGGTAGAAAAATATCTATTGCAATATGCAGTTTCTGGACATGTTCTTGTGTGGGGTTCCCGATCTTGTCTAGGAGAAGAAGGTGATTTAGGAATTATGCTAATTATATTTTATGGTAATTGACTTCATTGATTCAAGACAAGTTGCATGGTTTCCCAAGGGCAAATATGCCTCACCAACCCAGTAGTCTTCTAGAGTGGAGTGAATACCTCAGTGTATAAGGGAAGAACTCCATGTCATCTGTCTGTAAGGTCTTTGACAGAATTTTCTGCAACATGTAAACTGGAGAGAGAGGAATTTTATGGACAGAGAGTTTGGTAGATGAAGAACTTGTTGAAAGGTTGCATCCAGAATGCAGTGGTTAATTGCTCAATGTCCCAATAGACATCAATGATGATTTTGTTCCATGGGGTCTGCACTGAGACTAGAAGTGTTTGATTTCTTCAAGGACATGGACAGTGGGATCAAGTGCACTCCCAGCAAGTTTCCTGATGACACCAACCTGTGGTGTGCAGATAACATACCTGAAGGACAGGCTGCCATCCAGAGGGACCTGGAAAAACTCAAATATTGGGCCCATGTGAAACTCATGAGGTTGAAAACGACCAAGTGCAAGGTGCTGCACCTGGATTGGAGTAATCCCAAGTATCCACACAGGCTGGGGTATGGACAGCAGCTGGACATGACCTGGCACTGTGCCTGCAGCCCAAAGAGGAAAAACAAACATGTTCTGGGCTGCATACAAAGAAGCGTGGCCAAGAGCGCCAGGGAGGGTTTTCTGCCCCTCTGCTCCTCTCTGGTGAGACCCCACCTGTAGTGCTGCATCCAGCTTTGGGGCCCTCAAAACGGGAAGGAAATAGACCTATTAGAGCAAGTCCAGAGGAGAGCCACCAAGATGATCAGAAGGCTGGAGCAACTCTCCAATGAAGGCAGGCTGAGACAATTGCATTTGTTCAGCCTGGGGAAGAGAAGGCTCTGGGGAGACCTCATTGAGGCCTTGCAGTACTTCCACTGGGCTTATAAGAAAGATGAAGACTTTTTAGTAGTGCCTATTTCAGAAGGACAAGAATTTTTTTAAACTAGAAGAGGGTAAATTAAGCCTGGATATGAGGAAGAAATTTTTTACACTGAAGGTGATGAAATGCTGGAATAGGTTGTACAGAGAAGTGGTGGATGCCCCATCTCTGGAAATATTCAAGGTCAGTCTGGGTGGGATTCTGAGTAACCTGATCTAGTTGAAGATATCCCTGCTTAATGCAGGGGGTTGGAATAGGTGGCCTTTTAAGGTCCCTATCAACCCAAAATATTTCATGATTATTCAGAAAAAAGTTCCACATACTATTAGCCGGTATTTGATAATTAACAGGGCTGTCAGATGGTTCCTCCATTACACAGAGAAGGCATGCTTGGAGACTGTAGCAGCCTGTAGAGGTCCTTGAGTTCAATCCCTTCCCATTTAAATGCCAAGGTTTTTCTCCCATCCTTAATTTTACATAAACAAGTTTCCAACAAAACTGTTTCTGACTAAGTTAGGTGAAATGCCTGAGCTTTTCAACACACACCCCAGATGTTGAAACCTATTAGAGCTGTGTTCCATTACCACCTTTGTGTTTCACTTATCTAGAAGGCTGCTGAATTTAATTATATTTTTAACATGGTTTTCTTCTTTACATGAACACTCTGTTCTTAGCAATTGGAAAGGATTTCTGTAATCTAAAAATTCTTCAATGATTGTAAAAAAAAACTATTTATTTGATGACTTTGTATGTCCTTCTAGCTACCATCTGCCTGTGTATTGTTTTATTTCCAAAACAAATGATAAACAGATGATATTGTTCCTTCTGCAGTGTTTATTTACATAGGTGGGGCTTGCATTTTAAAACTAAATGCTGTAAGCATCCTGTAATGTACACACAGCTTGGTGGTTGCTGCCAAGTCAGACTATGATTCTTCCAAAGAAACTTAAGTTAAAATAAAACATTTAACAGATGATTTTAAATACCATGTTTCCTGAATGCTTTAATGTTTCACAGCAGGTCTCAGTACTGTAAAAGAGTGTAAAAATTTGTTATTTGCACATGCAAATACGCATAATCAGATATTGATGTTAGAAGGACCACAAAGACACTTTTAATGCATATTTATGGTATGGTTTTTGAAATTATATTGATATACAGCTACTTCACATTTAGATTCCAACCTAGCTATGCAAAAATCTATCATCTGTGTGATCAAGTTCCCTACATCTTGGCCTTGGATACATATGGACACGACCTATCTTACTTATCTGACTTCTAGAACAGGTTAATAAAGGGTAAACACAGTGGATAGAACTTTGGGTCTATAACTTCATCTCTGGTAATGAAATTCAAGGAAAGGAAATAGATAGCCAGTAATATTGGGATTTCTTAATTTCTTCTTTCTGTCCCTGAAAATAACACAGCTGTGAAATTGTGTGTAAAAATTGATTTTATAAGTCTAGATACCATGTGGACTATGTCATGCAGAGCTGCAGCAAAGTATTTTATAGCATAGAGTTTATCATATTATATAGCAAGCAGTGTACTTATACAAAATGTCTAAAGGTATGTACACTTAGACTGGGAAATTTGTACTGAATTGCTCTGATCATGAGTGTAAACAAATAATGTTTTTGGAGGGAAATTCATATTTGTTGAAGAAAGGAGCAGTGTTAGCACATGAGGAATTTCTGTGCTACTGTAATATCAATGGTGGGACTTTTTTATTATACTGTGCTATACAGTGATACACTGAAATTAAAACTACAACACTGAACAACATGTTTACAAAATTTGACATATATCAAATACATGTATTATTTTGGGTTTAGGCTCTATTTAAGATAAATATAATTTTTTAATTTTATTTGTTCCCAAATTTTAAATACTGCGTAAATGGAACCCTTGCAAAAATACTCGTACCAATTCCAGTTCTCTTCCAGCTTTTGTAATTCCCTGCCCTTAATTTCAATACTGCCAAACATTTGCAATTTTTTACCTCTGTTGACTTTCAAATAATCACAATGTACCTTTTTGCACATTTCATATAAACACTTATCAGTTTTTTGCCTGCTTATTTACAGTCTGCCCATAATATTGCAAATTGTGGGCTTACAGTCTGTTCACATTTCAAAATGCAATTTCAGCTCCATCATAATATAGTTCAGTCTCAAATTACCAATTCCTTATGTTTCACTATCAACAAATGGTTGAAAAACAATCAGTCCAATTCCATAAACAATATAACATTCTCCACATCTCCTTTACACAGGCATACACACAAACACACGCATTGTTTATGACAATAACTTTTGGTCTATTTCCTTCCAGAAGCTAATAAGAAAAAAATTACAAAATTGATAATTGTGATAAAAATGATTCCCATTGTAACAGCACTCCATCTGATATGGACCATCAAGTCTCGAGATAGCATGGCCACCATTTTTAGCATTCAAGTTCCTCTAGAGTGATGGGACACTTTGGTACTCGGCTATTTTCTCAACTATACAGTATTGTAATGCAGCTGTAAAATGTCTGATCTGTAGTATTCCATTCAAAATGTTACCATTTTTTATTAAATAATTATGTGATACCTAGTTAAATAATTTCTTCACTCCACTACACATCCACTATCTAACTATGGTTGTGGGACTACTAACCCACAACCATGAAAATCAATAAAGTAGAAACAGTAACCAGCCTTATCTTTTTAATACCAGATCTGTGTATTCACCCTTATCTTGTCACAGAAATGGTAGCGAGGGTTTGAAGCAAGTTGTATTTTTTAATTAATATTATTATTTTGTTATTACTTTTTTCCTTTCCTGAAATATTAATGGACAATGTATTCCTTAGTCCTTCATAAAGAGCACTGGTCCATTTTCTGCAGAGAAGGACCTGGGATTCCTGGTGGAATACAAGTCAACCATAACCCAGCAATACACCCTTGTAGCCAAGAAGCCCAGTGATATCCTGCTCTGCATTAGGAAGAGCATTGCCAGCAGATCAAGGGAGGTGATCCTGCCCCTCCACTCAGACCTTTGTGAGGCCTCATCTGGAGTGCTATGTCCACCTCTGGGATCCCCAGTTCAAGGAAAAAAGAAGGAACTACTGGAAATGGTCCAAAGGGGGACCAAAAATAAATCTAGTGAACTCTAGCATGTCTCTAATGAGAAGAGACTAAAAGAGCAGAGCAGGATTAGCCTGAAGAAGAGAGGTCTGAGAGGGAATCTTATCAATGCAAACAAAAATCTTAAGAGAGGATCAAGAGGATGAGGCTTGAGCTCTTTTCAAAGGTTCTCAATGAGTGACAGGACAAGGGGAAACAGGATCAGTTGGAAACACAGGAAGTTCCATTTGATTTTGGGGAAAAAATTTTTACTGAGTGTGACAGAGGACTCAAACATGATTCCCAAAGGGATTGTACTTGTCCAAAGATATTCAAAACCTGCTTGAATGTGGTCCTGTGAAATTTGCTCTAGGTTGAACCTGCTTTAGCAGGAGGATTGGACTAGATGGTCTGTTCCAGAGGTCTCTTCCAATCAGTCTGTGATTCTGTGATTTTGTTATTCTCTGATTCTGTGATTCATGTGAAGCACAACAACATACTGTTAAAAAGTTATTGCCCCTGAGATGGCCTATTTTCAGCAGCAAATTAAGTGAATTTAGCTTAGGGCTTCTATTAAGCCTGTCAGTAGTTAAAGCTTAAGCATCAAAATGAAAGACACTTGTGAAATACTGATAATAGTAGAATCAATGGCAATAACCTCATTGACATAAGTGATGTCAGGTTTTCATCCACTATGACATGCAAAATGGCTTTCATTAAAACTACCATAATTGTAAGGCTGTTGATGATGCCAAGTCTTAAATTCTTTATTCAGTTGGGTTGAAACCCGAAGTAATGACCTAATAACACTAAGTACTTAAGAATCTTGAGTAACAATAAAAAATATAGTAGCAAATAATATATTGCATTTACAGCTATACTTTCAGATTTTAGCTACAGGCTATTGTAAGAGTAGTGAGAGCCACAAGCAGTAGATTAATGTCCCTATTTCTTGTTAGAATGGTGAAGATACAGACAGATGAACAAGTATCCATAGACTGCTTAAATGATCAGTTTTCCAACAAGCAGACATTCCCTAAGCATGTGTCCTCATTCCAGTGTGCAGACTGTGGGAGCAGAACCTGGAGGGCATTCCAAAAGGCTCCATGGAATGGCTGATATAACTTTACAGAAACCAGCAGGTGATCTATGATTTGGAATAAGTCCAACATTTCTTATTCATGGGACAGTGGAACTCAGGAACATAGCAATTAATAATTTCTACCTGGAAGGATATCTGAACTGCATGAAAACAAAACATTATTTTATTCTGTTTTTGGATCATGCCTCTGAGGTTATCTAGCAGCTGAGCAGTTGTTTCTTTAGTTTTGATTTCATTTCTGCCCTAACAAATGCAGAAAACAGCTCTTTCCTTCTTTCAGATATGAGTGATAACAAATCATACTCAGGAATGAAAAGCCTAGTTATACTTACCTGAAGATTCTGACATTTAAACTTCTTTTTAAGGACCTAGTGCTGCAGCCCACAGTAGCGTGGTCTCCAGCATGCATGTTCCTTCTTATACAGCAGACTGTGTAGACCTGGTCCTGAAGAGTAGTCAGTTCTCAGGTTTTCTTTGGACCTTCACATTCCTCTTTAAAAGCCACCTCTATGGTAATGCATTAAAAAAAACAAAACAAAACACATTCTGATAGTGGCTATAGAAGGCCAATGGGTTGGTCAGGCAGGACTTGACCTGGATGAAGCTGTGCTGGCTGTCCTGAGTCACCTCCTGTCCTGCATGTGCCTTAGCAAAGCTTCTAGGAGGATCTGTTCCATGGCCTTGCCAAGCACAGAGGTGAAGCTGACAGGTTAGTAGCTCCCAGGACTCTCCTTTCTACCTTTTTTAAAGATAGGTACAATGTTTCCCTTTTTTCCAGTCACATGGGACTTATCTGACTGCCATGACTTTCCAAAATCACGGAGAGTGCCTTGACAAGTACATCAGCCAATCCCCTCAGGACTCTGGGACACATCCCATCTGGTGCTATAGACTTATGTATATCAGCTGATCATGAATCTGATCTTTTCTTTGAGTGGCAGGGACTTTTCTCCCCCCTCCCCATCCTGCTGTCCATCCACTTAAGCTGGGGGAAGAAAGGGGAAGGTCCAGGGACTTTGACAGTGATGATGTTTGTATTCCCAAGTATCTGTTACATATGATGAAGCCCTGCTTTCCTGGAGATCATGGATTCCCTGCCCATGAGGAAGTAGTGAATTAATGCCTTGTTCTTCTTTTTTTTGTGTGTCGCTTTTACTTAATCTATTAAACTGTTTTTTATTTCAACTAAAGAGATTTCCTGTGTTTGCTCTTCTGATTCTCTCCCCCATGTCCCTAGAGGGGAGTGAGCAAGCGGTGCTGTGGGGCTGAGCAGCTGGCTAGGGTTAAACCACAACAACTATCTACAGATTTTGCACGTAGTGTGTCTGTGCTAAAATATCCAATTATTCTTGCTCTTTTTTTGATCCTTAAATAATGTGATGTCTTTAAAATTTAAGGTCTATAGAGCAAGGGGGTTTTGTGAAAGGGTGAGTAAGTATAGTACCATTCCTGTGCCGAGTAATACCCTCTACCACAAGAACAGATTCAGCAGAGCCCCTTGTGAAATAAACAAGTATTTGACAAAATTCAGGTTCTTCCCATCTGTCACATACATGTCTCTCTGATTTAAATAACAGTGTGTGTGTCCATATATGTTTGTGTAAGTGAAAATTTATGCACACACATACACATGTGTGCACATGCAGACAAATTAGCCTCAATAGAACTGATCCTTGTTGCAAAAATAGTGGTGATAGATGATCATAATAATCTCATAGGAAATCAAGATGTTATCACTCCTAAAACTCTTTGGAAAGTCTTTACTAAAGATTTAATTCTCATTTCTCAACCAGAACATCGGCCTACATTCAAAAATGTTTATATATATATATATATATATATATACGTATATATGTTTATATATACTTCACTTCTGCAAGTGAGACAAGATACATTTCACTGATAGAGATACATTTCATTTCCTTCTCCAATTGACCCAGGGGCCAATTGGGACAGGTGCTACACTGGACCTGAACAAGAAGGGACTAGTGGGGAATGTGAAGTTCAAGGGTAGCCTTAGCTGCAGTGACCATGAACTGGTGGAGATTGAGATCCTTAGGATGGAGAGGAGGGCACACTGTAGCCTCCTAACCCTGGATTTCAGGAAAGTAGACTTTGGTCTCTTCAGGGATCTGCTTGGCAGAGTACTGTATGATAAAACTATGAAGGGAATAGAAACCCAAGAAAGCTGTGAGAACCTCATGGAGTTTGACAAGGCCAAGTGCAAGGTCCTGCCCCTGGGTCAGGGGAAATCCCAACTGCATATAAAAGTTGGGCTGAGAATGGAGTGAGAGAGAAGTCCTGAGGAGAAGGACTAGGGTGTGTTGGTGAGAGAGGATTTTGACATGAACTGTGAATATGGACTCACAACCCAGAAAGACAACCATGTCCTCAGCTGCATCAAAAAGACCATGGCCAGGAGGACAAGAGAGGTGATTCTCCCCCTTTTCTCCTGTTTATTGGGACCCCAATGGGTATTGCATCCAGCTCTGAGATTCCAAACACAAGAAGGACATGGACCTTCTAGAGCAAGTCCAGAGGAAGGCCAAGAAGGAGATCAGAGGCCTGGAGCACCTCACCTATGAAACTGAGAGAGCTGCTATTGTTCAGCCTGGAGAAAAAAAAGCTCTGAGTAGATATTTTAGCAATTTTTTAATTCCTAAAGGGGGCTAGAAGAAAGCTAGAGAAGGACTTTTTAAAAGAGCATGTAGTGAAGTTATGAGTGTTCTATCCCTGGAAGCATCAGAGAGGGCTTTGAGCAACCTGGTCTAGTGCAAGATTCCCCTGCCATGACAAGGGTGTTGGATCTTTAGGGTCATTTCCAACCCAAACTATTCTATGGTTCTATGATATTTCTTGATATAGAACTATCTTTCCATTAGGTTGAAATCCCTTTACTCTCAGCCATCAAGAAACAACAAATATGAGCATTTCTAGTGCAATTAGTAGGATAAGAAGCTCATCATTTAGTTAAATAACAATTTTTTAATTTTTTTTTTTACAAATCCACCCTGTCATATCCCATCACACATATCTGTCCAGTAGTAGAAAAGCCTTGCAGAGGCTCCTAGTCATGACCTAATGCAAACGTCATTAGAAACAATAAAGTAGAATGCAACATACCAGAAATAATTCCATCCCTAAGGTATAGCTATCATTTAATGTAACATATGGCTAACAGAATTGGAGTAAAATTCTAATTTTCCCTCTGTTCACTTTGTAGAATAACAGAGACTGAAATCACCTATATTTAGAGAACATGCGGAGTCAAAGTCATTGGTGTTGTTTGTCCGCTTGTGTGAATCAAAATAATATCAGAGCTGCAAGTGATATGGGAAAATGGGTGGAGGAAGGAAAACAAATTGTTTTCAATTTTTCAAATCTGCATTTTAAAAAACTAATGCTATTATCAGTATATGATAAATTTCATCTGTCTCAACTACAAAAAATGTTTTTTTAAATAAGAATGACAATAAAATGGGGTAGTTCTCATCTGAAGTGCATTATATAGATAATTCTTTGGTTCTATTGCCCTCCTGCTATTTGAGATTTCACTTCAGGTTTTTCAATTAAAGATGCACATTGATTGCAAGCTAAATTTACTTTAACATTATGCCTTTCATCTGATTTTATGATAAGTATTGATTTTTATTTAACATCTACTGTTTGGTTTCAATAAAACTAATAATGAATGTTGTTGATGCATGTTATTTATATTAGACCTGATTTTTATAGCTTGGAGACTTTGTTGAAGACATGTGCTATGTTAATAAAAATTCTGAGTTGCTCATCCAGTTCAGTTGTCAGGTATGGAAATGTTCCTGTTGTTGCCAAAGCAACTTTAAGATTACAGCTTTACACTGGAGGGTGCAGGTATTTCAGAAAGAATGTGCCTGTTTATCTGCTGTTTGACTTTTTAAAGTGGCATATTAATCCTCTGCATTTTATTTATTTATTATTTTCTTTTTGCTATACCATAAGACTGCAAAGTCATAGGCACCCTATCGGGAAGGTAGATCATATGGATTTGTGCAGATCCCTTCAGGGGTGTTCTCACTTTACAAGCCTCATTTCACTACACCTATATTGTGCCAGTTGTACATACACACATTGTCTAGCAGCTCAATAACTTTCAGCCTGCATTTGTGGCCATCCAGATGCTAGGAGGAAAATCTGAGGTAAGCAACTCCTCCTGTAGGGCTTGATTTTTGATTTTAGACACACACAGATGATCTAGAAAACCTCTGCTCTGTTTTCCCTTCTATGGTATCTCATGACTGGAGCCAAACACTGTAAAAGACCAGGGATCATCCACAGAAGAGAAGGGTCTAATAGGGTTTGCCCCAGGACAAAGAGATAATTTCTTTCAATCATGATGCTCACAAAGAAATGTAAAGAAGAACATCTCAAGAGATCTCTTGGGTTTGGATTTTCTCAAACCCTAGAGATAAGGTGCCATGACTATATGATTTGACCAAGCAGAATTTTTATCTAGTCTATCCTATACAAATCATGTTACAAAAACATTCTCTGAATCTCAGGTTTTTTTGTCCAGAAGGCCCACATAACTTCATGAGATTCTAAATCATGCTTTCAGTACTCTAATGGGAATCACAAACAATTTTACTGAAATGTTCGTCCAATTACAGATAACACATACTGTAAAGGCAAGAACTGCTCATAAAACAAGTTTTGCAAAAAAATCTTAAATCTTTTTTATCTCTTGTAACAAATATAAGACATGCTGGTACAGTGTTCACATATACATAAATTATTATTTGGTAATCATTTGTTTGAACTATGATTATGCACTGTTTATAAATCAGAAGGTACTATTTGCTTGTCCTAATATAAGAATGCAATTTATTAGACCAGATACCAGAGAATGGCAGCATTTGAACATATGAATTTTCAGGTAAAAGGCACTAATGAAAAATTATTGTTAACTTCAAATTTTACAAAAACCTCAATTTTTAAGCAAAAGTCTCAGAAAAAGATGATCCAAAAATAAGAATAAAATCAATTTTGTTGAAAAAAATTTTGTTAAAAATTCACCATAAACTACATCTAAATATTTGGTTGACTATAAATATTGATAAAATTATCCCATTAATCTATGGCTGATTGTATGAATCTGTAAGCTTTTTAAAACTGTATTGCTAACAAAGTGGATATTTTCTTTAGAAAAAAATGACATTGCAATAAAATTCTACCCGATGATATAATGAATTTCTTTGAAAGATAAAACTGAGCTTGCCATATCAAACTAATATGGAAAAACAAAATACGTATATATATATATATACTTTCTTTTGCCTTCTTTTTTTTTCTCCTTTAAGATGATTGACCTAATGGTCACTATTTTCATTATTTTATTCATCTTGGAGGACTGTTCTTTATTTTGAAGTCCTTCTCTGTTTGGAATACAGAGTCCTAGAGGTCACTTAGGAAGAAAGAATCTTGGAACATCCACTATTCACAGACACAGAAATATTAGAACTGTCATTTCTAGAAGTACATATTGACAGAACATTGCTATTTTTTAGTCTAATTTTGTTTTGAGAAACTGTTTAATACAGCAGTGTCTATCAAGTGGATATAGAGGACCTAAGTATGAAAGATAATTTGAAAGCGCTCTATGTCAGTGTTATGTCAATTACCAATTACAGCATTTTGAAAGCATTCTGAATGACATATGCTCACATTTTTTCAACAAAGATACTGCAAACAGAGATATGTATCTGCTAAACTGTTTTTACCTGCGTTTCCTTTGAATACAAGTTCATGTAATGATATGTCTTTTTGTGTTTACATGTGCCTGTATGTCCCACTGTATATCTTTTCTGAAAAATATTTTTGAGCTCACTGTCAGATTTGAATAAATAAAGAAAAAAACCCATATAAATATAATGATCATGAGTTTTACAGCTTTCTATTAAACCACAGAGAGCATATATTTATAAATGCCTCAGTCACTCAATAGAGCAACACTCACGGCTTACAGGTCACAAACCTGAAAAAAACCAACAAACACTTCATTAGTACCATACCCACAAAGCAATCTTTTTATAGCTTTTGTGGACATTGTTCTATGGGGAATACTGCATTTGCAATACTCTCGTAACTATAGTCTGTTAAATGCTTCATTCTCAGTTTTACAACAAAAGAAGTAAACAAGTGAAGTGTGCATATATGAGAATAACTTATACAGACATGTAGCTGCATGCATGCACATGTCAAGACAAAACTTGAAGCCAAATTTTTTATGAGCTCCGAATTCGATTCCAGGATTTCTCTATTACTTAAGTGTCACAGATAAGTGTGGTGGCTTTATAATTTCTATTTTTACTATCATAACATTTATTTATGGAAAGACATTATTCCAGAAAAAAGATCGAGTTTACCAAATACCAATCTGCATTATTTCCTCCATATTTTTCTTGGCTTTTTTCTTTTTATTTATTTTTTCTGCTGCAAGGTCATGATCTGATTGTATGGTGTTTGTAAGCACACAAACCAAACATGAAACCACATGAAACATAATATCCAATACAATAGTCTTATGTCAGATTAAAAAAAAAAAAAACACAAAAAAAACCCCAAAACATGTTTGAATTAAGAAAATTAATAATTTATGACTCTTCCAATAGACTCTTCATTTGGCCTTGAATGGCAGGTCAACATAATAAAAGGTATGTGATATTATAAGGGAATATAATCTGATTATTTTTCAACACTGACACTATTCTAGAACAAAAAAAAAATGAGTAGAAGTAGTTTAATTTTAAATCTAACCAGGGAAAATGTGAAATCTCCTCTGCAGTAAAGGAAAAATCCAGGAGGGGTATTTATAAGGTTTTGGATGTCCTAATCTTAACCCTATATAAATAGATACAGGGACATGGAGATATATGTATACACGCACATAAATTTAAAAGATCTTGACAGGCCACTAAATGAATGAGTGTTCAATATTATTAGTGAGTTATCATTATTGTAGATGAAATTCTAGAAAATACTCAAAAATAAATGTTCTCAATTGAGGTGTTTGCATTTTAACACTTCTACAAGTGAAATCACTATGTGACGTGCCTTAGTGCCTTTTTTTCTGGTCTATTATTTTAATAGCAGAGATATGAACTGAGAATCTGGCATTATTATTCAGAAATATTGTTTTAGAGCTATTTATCATCATGATCTTAAAAAGTATTTATGACTCAGCTTCTTTTTCAAGGCCTGATATGTTGTGTTAGGTTCAGCTGAAGACCATGGGAGCAATAAAATACCTACGTACAGTTTAGTGTCTGAGTCCTATTATAATAAACCAATACCTGATAAATAAAGTTTGATTCAGTTGCCAGAGAAAAGTATCTAATGCTATTTGAGATACAATGGAGTATTGCATCCTGACTGTCACTCCAGAGTGATATAGTTGGATATCACAGTCCCTTGAAGAAATAATGTTTTGGTACCTAAACAGGGGTTCTACAGCCTGGAACAGAATCTCACCCCTTACAGCTTGCTAGGATTCTCTGCATTATTAGATTTTCAGCACAATATCCTCAAAGATATTGTACGGATCTCTATCAGCCACGCCAGCTTCGTCAAGTGCTAACACCATATGACTTATCTTAGACTGGTTATCCTGTGTGCTGGGATTCATTGCACTACTTCAGATAATAAAATTTTAGACATCTGTATGCAAGCTAGTCACATTAGTGCCAGTAAGTAATTTAAGTACAATTCATCTTACCAACAGAAGAAGTGTCTGAACTAAGGCCTGTGTCTTAGAAGTTCTGGCTTTTATCATTTTACTGCATTGATAGGGTGGCCAACCGATCTGTAGACGTATAAGAGCTGTCATATGGATCCCAGCTACAAAAATATTTTATACTTCAGTGATATATATATATATATATATATATGTATGTATATATGCCTCAGTCCTACTTTTTTCATGCCCAAGAGTATGCCTATGTCAATTGTGGGTCTGAATGCTCAATTCAACAGCAATTATGTTTTCACTGAAATTAGAACCCTAGTTTGAAATTACTATGCCTCAAAGCTTGGACTGCTAAAATCTCTGTTATACATAGAACCTGGAAGACAAGCACAAAGCAAGGAATAATTGGCTATGTCTCGCTCAGTCGACCAGAGGCAGAATTGATGATGTCTGAGACTGCTAAATAAAAAACCAGGGACCCATCTATCTCTGCTCCTCATGCCAGGTGTCACAAAGTGACTTAAGAAGTTATGTTCCTTAAGGACATACCTCTTCAGAACTGACAAGAGAAAACTGGAGAGAAAACTGAAGTCCTTGACACCTCACCATATACACTGCTTTTTGTTATCTCATTTCATGGCAATGTTGTGAATTTCCGTAACATTCTGTTTCTCTCCCTCTAAAGGCCAAGCCGTCAGCTAGACAAGTCAGAATATAAACTAGTTGATAACTACTTGGCCTCAAGGAGAGAGGTTGGTCTTTGACTCACTTTTATTAAGCAGTTTAGGCAAAGAGCCATTTCTGTCTGTAATCCATTGCTTTTTAATGTGGACCAGAACATTAGTAAAACAGCGGCTTCTACCAATCTGCTCTATGAATGAAATGTCTCCAGGGAAAAAGACTGAAAACAATCTTCTGCTTTTTTAAGTCACAGAAGGTTATACTTACAAAATGTTCATGTAATTGCACAAAACATGAGAGTCTAATTTTTCTTTCTCTTTCACTTATGACTTTGCCTGACAACTTTGCTAGCTTCTATGGAAATTTTCTCAGCAAATTTCACAAGCTAATTTGTGAAGAGAATCAAAAGGCTGAACAGCATTACAAGAAGCAATCTATCATTTTTTTTTCAGATATTCTGCTTAAATTTTCAGATGCAACACTTACACGCTGATTCTGCAGATGTATTGCAAATTTGCTTTCTCGTAATTATGAACTGTTAACTAGCAATTGTGCTATGTCAGTTCAAAGCCAATTCTTTAATGAGATCTTGCTGATTCTTATTAGGCATTGTTTTCTGTTACCACAGTTGTGGTCACATTTGTGATCCATATTGTCCACATAAATGATTTCTTGGTCATTTAACTTATTCAATTTATAATACAATTAGAAGAGGTATCATCTTAGTACTTGCAAAACAGTGGGCTCAGATTCCTGGAATTTCTCAGCCTTCATTTTGCTACACTTGCTTTCTGCTTTTGCTTAAAGCTGTTCTTCCATCTGTTTCTACCAAAACCCATGTATTTTCAGGTATCAAACAACACATATTTTATTAACTGACATTATATGATATGTTTTTAGCTTGGCACATTCCTTAAAACATAAGAAAATGCATTTTGTAGAAAAGGTCTGAGTACCTCAGTAGCAGAAGTAGCAGCCACTCTATTAAGTACAGAAATGATTCAGTAGACAATAAATACAAGCACACATTTCTTTGTTATCTGGGGATTGGAAGAGCTTCCAGTCTGAGCACACAGATAGAGGAAAAAAATGTAAGGTGAAATAAACTATGTGACAACATGAAAAATACAGAGTTTTTTTCTTTTCTTAATATGGGATGAATATATGGATTTAAAAAAATAAAAGGCAAAAACCAAAACACTCTGGAAGAAAATGGAAAGTAAGGACTATGTGGAAAAGAAGAAAGAAAAGATAATGAAGTTGATGGGAAGAGACTGAGGCAAAGATGAAGCAAAAATACCAAGTCACTGCAGTTCTAGGAGGCTGTCTACAGAAAAAAAAAGTGGCCTCACCTTGGCCTTTCATGAAATTTTGGAACTGACTCAGAGGGTACTGTGCCTTAGATTATACTTGCTGATGTGCCAAACTACCAAATAAACAGTTCCAGTCAGTCTGTATTTTCTACAGGTTACAAACATGCAGCAGAGGGAAAGTCCAGAGCAGTTTGCTGTAGAAAAATTGGCCAAAAATGAAATCCAGGAGGGAAGTATAAACATAAAGGAAGTGAGAAGCTCTTCAGAAATTATGTCAGAAAAAAAAAGAATACTCTTGTTTTTTTTTTTGTAGATAGCTTTGGGTGAGAGTTTTACCTCTCAATGTGCTTAATTTCTATTTTTTAAGTAAAACCTCCCTGATGTGCAAACTTCTTCAATCTATGAAGACAGCCTGAGTATGCTTTCCTTCATTGCCCATGTTTTCAAAATTATTTGGGTGTTGAAGTCTGAATTCATTAAGATTTTGTTCTTTCAAAATTCTGTAAATTCAATTCTAGATGGCCATCTCAATGTTCATTGCACAAAGAGACTCACAAATTAATTGGTTTAGTAATAATCACTACTTGGTCCAGGTGGAAACTTTCTTATTTGAGTTTATTTAAAATATAGTGGGAACAAGTAGGGTCACTTTCCTTTTGCAACATCCAGAATTTATTTAGATAAAGAAAGATACATATGTTTGAAAAATGTCAATTCCTGAAAGAAAATACTCTTCATACTGGACTGTAGAGCAATTCTCATTTTTTTCTTCCATATCTCTTGTCTGTTCCAAGTAGACAAGTTTTTTTCTCAAGTGTTAACTAGAGACAAAATATGTTCACATTTCTCTCTACATATTATATCCATTAGGATTTGCTTTTTGGAGATGTAGCTTAAGTATTTTAAAACAAAATAAGAACTTCAATATGAATAAAACATACAGTTTCTGAAACCCTTATCTATTAGGCTATGAGAGCGGAAGGAGGTAAAACTTTCTCCTCTGTCACAGTCTAGAAGAGAAAGTGTTTTAGCTATCTAATTCCAGAGTAATATTCAAGGCTAGTGAAACTGGTAGAACCCCAAAGAGCTTTATAAATTAAAATGCATTTCCATCAGCACTCCATATTTCTTGCATAAAATGGCTTATGCTTCTTTAAGTTGTATTTTGTAGTCTCATTTTAAAGTATTTTTTGAGAGCCTGAGTTTGCTGTAAAGAAATTAAGAAACAGAAAGATGTTGAAATTTTGGCTCATTGTTCAAATACCAAATTACCAATTTCTAGTTCTTAGGAACTAGCTGCACAGAAGGTATAGTCAAAAGCATTTACCAATGGTATGATTAGTATAAAGGTTTCTTCGTACATGCTGTTCAATACTGCATGTGTATACTGCAAATTTGTATTCAGAATCTTTATTTTCCGTTCATCAGTGTAATAATGTATAAGTCTGTGGTGCTTCTGAATAATTGTGGGTGTTTGTTTAATTTTTGCTAGATAAGGTATAACTAATATAAAAATTATTTTCATTTTTGTGGGGGAGAGAAGCATGTTAGTATCTTACTGAGCAATGTGCGAGCAGTGGGAAAATGACAGAATAAATATCAGGAGAGTTCATTTTTGTGTATTCCGAGGGAAAGAAATTACAAAATTCTCTGTCCCTTGCTACTAAAGAAGTGTGCAAAATAGTGCATCAGAAGGCAGCTTCAGAAACAGCAGGAATTGAGGTACAAATGGAAACAAGAGATGCGAAGAAAGACATGAATGATTGCCCTGTAGACAAACGCGGTAGCAAAGCCAAACAGGAGACATCAGGACAAAAAAAAAAAATCTAAGGAACAAATATGGGATGATAAACATCTAATCTAAGATTCTCATGTGTAATACTAGTGTTGATCTCAGAAGTAAAGAAAACTTTAATATGCTCTGTTTCATATGATTTGTATTAACTTTACAAGGCTAGTACTCTCTGGCAAAGTTACAAATTAATACTTAAAATACTTTAAAATAGTTTTAATATTTACACTATTCTTATCTATCTAGACACTAGTAGAAGACATGAATTATAAAAGTATTAAAATTTGAGCTACTGACAGAGTTTGGGGCTATTGGGAATGGGTGATATTGCAAATTAGCACTTGAATATTCTTTTCTCTGTCACTTCTTTTTTTTCTTGCTTTCTTAAAGATTTGAGTACATAACTGTAGAACATTATCTAAAGTATGCCAGTTGAACAAGTTTTTAAAAAGTATATGCTTCTGTGTGACATACAGCTGTTAGCTTTTGACTCAAATCTGCTACATGACTGCTTCACACTTCATTCTTCTATGATATAAGTGCCATTCTCCTTAGAAAAATGAAGTTTCATGCCTACATTCTGCAAGAAATTTCACTGAGTTGGACTCCTATGCTCACATAAAGCCAAAGATCTGATGAATGCCTTGGTTAAGGAAATAGCTTTGGAGCTGGAAGAGGGAAGTTTAAGTATTCATATGAAAGAGCTTGGTTCTTTGGGAACTCTTCCTCAAGCCACTTGGTCTTGTCAGGGTTATCAAGGTTTTAGGTTAACTATCAGAGTTATCAACATTTTAGGGGTTTTTAATGTCATATAAACCCTGTATATGACTGAAATGATCATACCTTTTATTCAATGACAGCACTATTTCTACAGATATGAGCATTTTCCATAAGCAGAAAATATCTTCTAGTTGTGAGGCTTCATTACTGAGCATACAGCTCAGACTGCATCTGGTAAAAAAAACACCTGCTTCACAGGATTACTGTGAAGAAATTATCCCCACAAAATATTACTTTGTTGCAAAGACTGAGAAAAACTTATGACTTTTTAAACTTCACTATATAGCCAGAATAACTCTCAAATATCCTTTCAAGACAAGGCTCTTGGGATATAGCAGGGCTAGGAGCTCATAGCTCCATGAATTCATTGGCAACACCTTCTGAAGCACGGGGGAAGAGGCTATTTTGAAACTAGGATAAGCACAACATTGCCACTAGATCTTCACCAGAACATATGGCTCCTGAGGGAATCAGGCAATCAATATTCAAGCTGACCACTTTCATAAGTAACAATTCTTGAAGATTCTAGGGTTTTGGCAGTGCTTCCTGTAATGCCTTGCTTATTACACTGATTACTAGAAAACGCTTCTTTGCTGCCTTGGGTATCAACTGTATACATGGACTCTGAAGACTCTGAGGGATTTTCACAGTCCAGGTGGACAGTATGCTTCAAGAACCTGAAATAGGTCCTAGGGAGCTGGAAATTTGTAAAGGCTCCACCCTCTCTGTTTGATTATTTGTCTATCCCTTGGGTAAGGACCAGTTAGTAATTAAAAAAAGGACTAAAAGGACTTATCTAGGAATATAAAATCCACTGACATGCCTATCACTGCAATAAAAAGAAGATGAGTACAGAGCACAGGTCAACCTGGGAGGATACTTCCACATATTTTTCCAGTGTTCAAGTCTCTGCAACACAAGAACTCCTTGACCCAAAAGTTGTTTTCATGTTTTCAGTAATCCTCAGTGAATTTCTTCTGTATGAACTTGTTCAGTCTCTCTCAAAATGCATAAAAACATTCACTATCTTGTAACAGGGAATTTTGTACTTAGACAACACATTTTGTAAAGAATCTAGTAATTCCTAATGCAGATCAGGTTGAAAAAATAAGAAAATAGATAAAAAAAATATTTATTCACAAAAACACTTCTGATGTTTTGTTACACATCATGGTAGCAAAATAGGCAAGAAAAGGAAGGAAAACCACTGTTAATTTACTATATTTAGATAATAAGGAAGCTCTTGCTTGCAAAATTTCTGAAAAAAATAATAAATATATTTTTTTAATATGTTCATTTCAGAGAAAGCACCATTCTGAGGGAGAAAGTCTCCCATTCAGAGTCCTTCCATTTGTCTGCATTTATTTTTCCCCAAAGCAAGTTTTCTTCTTACATTTCTCTGAGACACCCCACCCATTTACTTAACTGAAATCTGCATCACTTTCAAACTCTCTTAAAAAGGTGACTATTCCTTTTTTAGAAAAGGCATCACCTCCTTGACTTACCATTTAACCTTAAGTTATAAAACTCCTCCTCTTTGTGACATGACATGCTTACATGTTCAATTATTACTCTAATTCTGGCTCTTATTTCTTATTTGCAAAGGTAAACCCACACATTCTGTTTCTGGTCTTCATCTGACATTAGGCATGAGTGTTTGGGTTGATGGCATCATTTATCAAGCTTGCTGTAGAAAAATTTAAAATGCATTTTGAGTGGACTTTAATACCTAGGCGTACAGACTGTTCACACTCTCTGTTACAGCGTCACACTGAAGGACTTTAAATTCTTCCACTTGGATTAAAATTTTCCCTAGCACCATTAGAAAAGGGTTAAGATCTTAGTTTTTAGGTTCATGGCTAAATCTCCAGCTGCTGTGTAGTAACTTGGTCATAGCCTGGTCTGTTATTAAGTCATTCACACTGATAGTGAGAATATCAATGTTTCCTTTTTAGCCTGTGCATTCAAAATAAATTGATCAGAAATGTAAAACAGCATATTCTGGAGCATAGAAGGACCATTTCTTGATTGAGTTAGAAAAAATGCATCTCTGTTACATTATAATTCCATCCCCTGCTTTTCTTCTCTTTTCAATATTACTTATCAAAATCATAAAACAAGAGAAGTGAAAACATGTGGAAATTGCATAAAGGAAGGTCCTGCCAAGGAGAAACATTAAAAAACTTTATTAATATTATCACTTTAAATTAAATACCAGAAGATATTATTCTTGTTCTATTTCTAGAGTCCCATACTGTTGTAATCAGATCTCTAAAGTCCCATACCTCCTTGGTGTATTCTTATGGCTGTGGATCGTCACAGCACAGACTCTTTCTTCTGCATGTTGTTCTGTCTCAATTCAGAGCTCCTGCAAGGCTCTCCCTGACTGGCTAACCCACACTCTTTTATCCCAGTTATCTTCATTGGTCACAGCTGCAGCCCAATTAAGGACATCACAGCTGCAGCCCATCAAGGGAAACCAGGACCTCTGGGGCAAAGCCTCTATACAGATATTCAAATACAATACATGCATTTTGCTAGGACTCAAAGGCCACCTCTACTATAAGATGATTTAGATATTTTTAAGTCTTCCATACCATTAAAGTCTTCCATTTCATTCTCATTACTAAACAGCTCTATTAAGCCTTGCTCAGGAGAACTGAAACTAAGAATATAAAATGTTCAAAACAGGGTCTGGATGTACAGTGATCTGCACAGCAGTAACATCTGTTAGAGTACAGTGACGTGATTTGTTTTCAGTTGGCAACAATACTGACATGTGAAGTGTGTGGTCCTTGCATACAAGTTCATGTGAAAAAATACATCCCCTCCTCCTCCAAATTCTGATTCTGCGGAAACAGTGCACCCACAACCATTCTCATTACTTTTTTCACAATCATAAGGTTGTTCTTTCCACTATACATATCATAGAAGTCTATGAATTTTAACCAGAAAAACAATGAGAATAAAATATGAATAAAAGGTCTCCAGAACTTGAAGACTTGTTTGGAAACTGTGGCACTTCATCTGTATTCAGTGAGAACCCAGAAAAAATTAGCAGAGCTAAAGAAGAACATTCTTCTTTTTGAGACCAGATATTGGCCAAGTCTTTATGAAATTTCTACTGAAATAAAATAGCTCTTACACTCATAAGTAATAGAACCTTAAGTAAGGATTTATCTTGAGCAGTCATGGTGCTATATGATCATGAGTATACATACAGATTTCCAGGATATGTTAATGTTATCAGTATCTGAAAATCCCCTAACTGAGGAAATATAAACTAAAATATTATGAAAATGAAAATCATTGTAGCTATTTCAGGTAACACCAACAAGTACACTCAGCAATGCTCTTAGTAAAAATGATTACTTTAAGTGAAAGTTTAAGTGGAAGCAACTACCACTTGAATAATGCATGATTTGGGTAATTGTGTAGAATCAGTCTTTCATTGTTGAAAGTAATTTAAACATGTGGTATAAAATATGTAAAAACCGATTGAAATTACTGGAATGTAGAGCAACCTGATGATTTTCAGAATCAAAATAAATATATAAATCATTAAATATGAAACATTACATTTTTCATATTATAAATATGATATTTTATTGACGCATCAAAGAAAAAGACCAGAAACTATTATATAAAAATAATAAAACCCTTTTTAATGCAAATTACACAAGTAAGTCATATTCCATATAAAACAGATTAATGTGTTGTGCAGAAATGTAAAATCTAAATGCCTGGAAGATTTTTATTCCCCACATATTTTATAACAAGAGACAGAGGAAAACAGATTTCATAATATGTTCTCAATTTTATTTGATACAAATTATTGTTAATTTATGGCACAAATTATTGTACAATAAGCAAAATCTCATCTATTTTTTTGATAAATCCTTTGATATTTCTACACTGAATCTGATCTTCTTTAGTTGAATTCGATCTACACGTGTAGAATCTCTGCATAACAAATCTCTTAAGGATAAGAGATATCCAAAGAGAGAAACTTTGTTCTTTACACAGGGTTATTGATTTCTAATATAACCCCGCTGGTCTTAATTGCCTTTTTATAATTCTCTTCCTAACATTTTCAGGAGAAAATTGCTCACTTTCTTCAGAGTTGTGGGTCTCATCTAATTCAGGATATTTTGTGATTATATTTAGTATACATATGTGTTCCAATATTTTATAAATACATTCTACCAATATACTAGAATACTCCCCATCCTTTGCTGGATCCACAGGATTGCATAGTGTCAGGAGAAGAGAAATATGGCTGAGGTACTAACTGCAATCTTTGTCTCAATCTTTAATTCCAGAACCAGTTGTCCTCAGGATACCCAGCTCCCAAAGCTGGAAGTTAGTGGCCCTACAGTCCAGGAGGAGGAAATGGCTAGTGCTAATCTGCTATTCAAATTAGACAACCATCCAACTATGAGCCTGAATGGGGCGAATCCAAGAGTAATGAAGGAGCTGTCATTTATCAGCAGTCCTGGTTATCTAGAGAAATTGCCCAGAGAGGTTGTTGAGTCTCTGGAAGTGTTCAAAATATGTGTGTATGTGACACTTAGGGATATGGCTTAGGGGTGATTATGGTGGTGTGAGGTTGGCAGTTGGATTAGATGATATTGAAAGTCCCTTCCAACCTTGATTATTCTGGAATTTTGTGAAAAAGGAAATATGAATAATTTTTTTGGTCATGTAGCAGAATACAATATAGGTATATTTAGAGAAATTAGACTATATTTTGAGTAAATGAAGTTTGTTGTGCACGTCTTTCTTTGTTTGGGGTTTTGTTTTTCCCAAAGGGAGTTTTATAATCCTATCTCTCCAAGATGTGAGCTTCACATTTAGATATGAGTTTCTTCTGTCTGTTTGTGTATAATAAACCAAGATTTTCAGCTACTAAAACCTTGCAATTAATTCATTTGGTTGTTTAGGAGTTTTGGAATTCAGGCCATCACTTTAAATTTGTAAATGCTAATTTAGGATACTAATTGCAGGCATTTATTTCAAAAAGCAGTTAAAATTTTCTAAAACAAAAAGGTAGGCAACTAGGGATCATGCACTTATGTTAGATATTTTTGTCCACTGTCTATAGAGGAAAGTCAGTCCTTGTTACCTGTTCTTCTAATTAGCTGAATCTCTTTCACTGAGTCTATAGGCAACAAAATGACAATAGTACATTTTGTTCTTTCAGTGTGCTCATCTTCCATCTAAGAGGCACAGCAAGAGAGAGTTGCTGTCCAAGCATTTGCACATTTTCTAGAGCATTTAAAATTTCTGGAGTATTTGTCTCTGAAGCAGAAATCTCACAGTTTGAACTCTAGGCAGTTTGCTCACACAAACTCAAAGAAATATATCCCAATCTGAACAGATTTGAAATCACCTCCCCATTGGCAAAAGATACCTCGCCTGTCATGCCATGAAATACCTTGCATAGAAAGTTTTTTTACCTTTCAGATGCAGGTGAGCTATATCTGTCAAGACAGCAAGCTAGTCAGCCAGACTAAATCTCTCCAGAAGGTAGTGGGTGGAGCTGTGAGATTCTTATCTATCATCTCAGAGTTAATTTTATTTTTTCTGTTTTTAAGTCTAGCTATAACCTAATGTAAAATGCAGCCGTGCCTAAACCTAAGATCCTTTTGCCCCTGCAACAGATTTCCTGTGGCTAGATCCTCATTTTATTCTGTAATTCTGGTATGTCTTGCTATATAGTCTCAAGAGGAAAGTTGGCATTAGATTTGTCCAAGGTGTACTTTTATTTAGAAATACTCTCCTCAAATGTGGGTTTAACCTTTTCTATGCCCATCTTGCAATCCCCATAAATCAGTAGTCATTTATGCAAAAAGCTTATTAGTATGCTCCTCTTTCTGGCAGACATTAGCCAGACCAAATGCAAAGTGGATAAAGCACCTCTCACTTCATATTAATTTACTTTATAGTCAATAGAAATCTGCAGGACATGATGCTTATGACATTCTGCAGATGTGCAAAGGGAGCTGATCAGTCTTTCTCTTCCTGACAAATTAAAACTTTAAAGCAGCCTTTTTCTTGTACTACTCATCAGTCATTTCCAGAGAAGAGCCATTTGGTTAACTTGTGAAATGGCTGAGAGGAATCTCTGCATCAAAACAGTCAGGGGAGGTGATTCAATAAGGAAGTAATCAAGCTCTATGACTAAATATTTCTTTTTTTTGTATCTTTACAACTGAAGGAGCAAAGCTAGAATGAAAGGGTAGTCCAGGTAAGATTACAGAAAGGCTGATAAATAAAAATAAAATAAAAAAATTCTCAAACTAGCTCTTAAATTAAGCAGATAGCATTATTCTCTGTCAGTCCTCAGAGATCAGAGACACCAAATTTATTTTGATTACTTCTTGGGTGATCAGGCATATGAACTTTTAGAAAGATGGTAAAATTTCAATGCAGTAGTATCTTAATGGGCAGGAATTTAATACTCTGAATTCCTGACAAATTTTCAATTTCAGTTTTTTGTGCTCAGTCCAAGAAATAACTTCACCTTCTTCAAGTGATTGCATGCATTTTCCAGTAAATTTATGGTTATCAGTCAGAAAGAAAAAAAAGAAAAAAAAAAGATGCATTAAACCTGCAGAATTTTTCAAGCACAGTCATCAAGTTTCCACTTCTATTATCTGAACTTCTGTGGATTTCCATGTAGGAAGAAGTGATCAAATCATTGATTACTATGTACATCCTACTTAAATTTATGCTTAAAGTTCATTCTTTAAGTATATGGCAGTTTTAAGACAAGCTTAAAGTTGAACTTCAAAATGTTGTTGAGCATTAATCGTTTGGTGAAAAACAACTGGAACTGCTCGGTTATTTTAGTAATATACATCTTGAATCAAGTATTTTAAGCCATATTAATTTATACCATCTTTTACCTCTGAAAAGGTACACTCCTTTATTGGTAGCTATATTTGGTGCTAGAAATTGACTTTCCAAGAAAAAAGATCGAGCATAAATTCTTGTAGCAGCTGCCCAGGTGCACTTGGATGGACAAAACATATTCCAACTGGCTCTAATGGACCCACTGCAGGACACAGCTGATGTCTTTGGCCAAGACAGTGGCTCCTTGGAGAAAATGTATTTAAGAAAAGGAAAAATGTTGGTGGGACTTTGGCTCTTGATGAAGGCTAGCCTGCCACAGTTTTTGTGTTTACTTTTTCACACATTGATGCAAAAAAGTAATACATGTCGTCCCTTATTTTTCTTTTACACTTAGCTATTAAGTTTTAATTCATATAGACATACTTTGCTTTTATGCTGTTTTTATTCATTTACAAGTTACGAAACTTCTTCAAAATTAATTTTAAATAGAAAACTTACAGTGTTAGATAAATGTAAATTGCAAACATTTACAGTTTTTGAACAGCTCTAAAAGAATCTGATAACCTTACACTTATAGGAAACTGACAGCACAACACTAATTCTAAAACAAAACTGTTTTCCAAGCTCTTTTTTTTTGATAACTGTATATAAAGATAAATTTATCTGAATTTAACAGTCTAGAATTACTTTATTGCTTTCAAGATAGTACTAATTGCACAAATTATCCCTGAGCTAAAAGTGTATGCTCACTATACAAAAACAGAATAATTCACACTTTGCTGAATGGCAAAGTCCTCAAAATACATTTGCAACATCACAATATACTGAAAAATCCTGCCTTACTTTCAATTCCTATTCTAAAACTGCAGTGAAAAAAATATTTGTCAGAAGGTGAAAAATAAGCTTCTGCTTCCTTTTCAGTTGAACTTGAAGTATAAAGGCAGGGGTACAAGGGTGATCAGGGAATGGATAACTTTTCATGCAAAGAAGGAGGATAAGCAAGGTAGGTGGCAAGTGAATATGAACTCTTAAGAGGCTTGCTGTATAAGCACTTAAAGGAAGGGAACTGACTCAGGGAAAATTTTTTTATAATTATTTTTTTGGCTACAAAAGACAAGGTCACTATGAGATCTATGTGAGGCTCTGGAGTAGTTTTCCACCATAAATAAATTTTAAAACAAAATATAAAAATAGTAATTAACATGCTATCTGAATTGTATATAAAAAGATCTATATTCTAGAAGATGCATGTTAAAAGCAAAGCTTTGACTTGGTAGTTCAAAGATTTCAACTCTGGTTTTGTTTATTGTGTTGTTTTGGTTTTTTTGCATCAGGAGTTTTTCATGTACACTGGCACACATTCAGTTATAGTGAATATGGCACTGTAGTGGGTTAAGCCTGACTGGATGACAGGCACCCACCAAAGCTGCTCCATCACTCCCTTTCTCAGATGGATAGGGGAGAGAAAATATAACAAAGGTTCAGGGGTTGAGATAAGGACTGAGAGGCATTACTCACCAAATACCATCAAAAGCAAAAAAGACACAAATTGGGGAAATAAGCTGAATTTATTACTAACCAAAATCAGAGAAGGATTATAAGAAGTAAAATAAAACTTAAAAATATTTTTCCTTTACTCCTCCCTCCTTCCCAGGTTCTACCTTCTCCCCCTCAGCAGCTCAGGGAGACAGGGAGTAGGATTACAGTCAGTTCATCACATATTGTTTGTTGTCCTGCTGCTCAGGGAGACCTAATGTGGTGTTCCTCCTACTTTTCTTCCAGGAGTTTCTTCCAGAAACTCCTTTAATGTGAGTCAATCCCACAGGCAACAATTCTCCATGAACTGCTCCAGTGTGGGTCACTTTTCCATGAGGTGTGGTCCTTCAAGCCCAGCCTGCTTCAGTGAGGGTATCCCTGGGGTCACCAGTCCTACCAATAAACCTGGCTCAATGTGGACTCTTCTCTCCACAGGGCTACAGGTCCCCCCAAGAGCCTTCTTCAGCACAGGCTTCCCATGTGTTCACAGCATACTTTCAGGCATGAGTCTCCTCCACAGTCTGCAGGTGAATCTCTGCATTTCCATGAATGTGTCAGGGAGACTGCCTGCTTCTCCATGGGCTTCTCCATGGGCTACAGAGGAATCTCATCTCTGGCAGCTGGAGCACCTCCTCCTCCTCCTGTGCTGACCTTGGTGTCTGCATGGCTGCTCCAGTCATGCATTCTCAGCCTGCTCTTCTCGACTGTAATTAAAAATTATAACAGCAGAATATTTTTTTTTCCTTCTTAAATATCTGTCTTATCTATCACAGAGATGGTACTGTCATTCCTTATTGGCTTGGTATTGGCCAGCAGCGTGTCCGTCCTTGAGCTGGCTGGCATTGGCTCTGCTGGATGTGGGTGAAAGCATCTGGCAACTTCTCACAGAAAACAAACCTTTTCCCTCTCTGCTACCAATACCCAGCCACACAAGACCAATACAGAAACCAAAGAGAAGGGGTTCTGTGTGTGGCCTTAATTAATTTTTAAAACAGATTATTTCATTCTTAACAAAGGTTGTTCTCCATTCAGTCTCAGATTAGTATGCAAATTGCATTACACATTTTTTTTTTAACTGAAACCACAATGCCTTAATTTAACTAAATGTCAGGAAAATAGATTTATTTTCCTGGAAGGAAGATGGATAATTAAATCTTTCATGAAAATGATTAAGTCTTATTGAAAAAAACTAGTGCAAAACATTCAATTGTAATTGATTGAAAGAGTGCTGTACTAAGAGACTATAGATCAAAACATTTGGCATTCACAAGTGAGATGGGCCAAAGAAGAAAAAAATAGTACTTAGACAAGAGGTAGACATCCACATATAGTAAGTCAACTGTACTCTTTTGTGAGTCTTCAAGAGCATGACAGCAAATATCATTAGGAATGACACTGCCAAATCAACATGTCCTTATAATTCCAGTTTTCATCATGCGGGGTTTCTATTACCATTTCCCCTAAAACAGATATAAAAACAGAAGGAAAAAAACCAAAGCTAGTAAAAAATTATAATTGTCATGATCTCACTCATAACTCCTATTAAAAAGCCTTCTTGCTTCTATGGCATAGTAAGAATATACTGATTCGCTTATTCTCCTTTTATCCCCTTCTTTGCCTTTGCTGTTGGGCAGTGTCAGGCTACTGCTGCTCTGGGAGTTAGCTTACAAAGGCTGCTTTATTGCTCTTCACTGAACACCTTCCCACAGGGACCTTTAGTGTCACCTCGGTAATGCAACTAGCTGCCCCCAGTCCAGTGCCTGGAATACAACATTTATTTTCACCTTTGATTTTATTTCATAGTCTCATGATGTCAGAAGACATTTGCAAAAGCTTGGCTTGAATTCTCATTTTTGTTATGTTGTGTATTCTGACTGACATAAATTAAAGTTTAGGTGGTGGAAAGAAGGAAAAGAGAGGGAGTCTGAAAAAAAAAGTACAGATACGTTTTCAAAAAATAACTATGATTACTTTTAAGTTTGACATGTATTTAGTTAAACTAATAGTATTCAGACTGGTTCTAAACAAAGCACAAGTTATAGTGCCCAAGGCAAAAAGCATATCAGTTCCCTCATTATTGCACATTGAGATAGAAGCAGAACTAAGTAAGGGTAGCATAGAGGCATCCTTTTGAATTTAATTCTGAGTACAATCTGTATCGCTTTTAAACCACTGAATTTAAACCACACACAAGGGAACCTAGCATTGGATTGAAACTGGATAAAACACAGATAGGCATAAATATTCTTAGATAAGTCTTTGGATCAGTTGCAATCAGTTCCTTGATCATGCCAGAAGGCAGATATTGGAATTGTTTTTGATTTGGAGGCTGATATTTATAAAGATCTCCAATTGAATTAAAGATGATAGAGTAGTTCTCTTTATCATGCAAGATATTAATTTGAAACTCGCAAAAGGAAGAAGCTTCACTGCAGAGAGAAGTTAGATCAGTCTTGGTGAATACTTAGTGCAGAGAGTCACAGAATATCCTGAGCTGGAAAGGATCCACAGGGACCATTGAATTCCAGCTCCTGGCTCTGCACAGGACAGCCCACGAGTCACACCATGCACCTGAGAACATTGACTGAGTTAGGAGAGATAAAATCTTTGTTAACTCTTTGTTATAAAAACTTTGTTAAGCTTACAGTGTTGATTTTGGGTTCCCAGCACTGCCCTTTAGGTTTTTTGTTTGCTGTTTGGATTCATCTGGTTTCAAAACAATTTTTTAATGGGACTATATTGCATTGTACAGAATAACCAGAGTCCATACATCTATTATTCACTCTTAGTGGTCCATAAAAGTTAGTGACCATGAAATACATCACTGCAACGCTGGCTTCATCCTGACATTTCTGACATTTAGAATATGTGAGATAGTGCAGCACTTTTGTCTGACAAGGGGTCAGACGTTTTTCTCGCTCAATTTGAAAGCACCTTACTTCAGCAAGACTGTGGCATCTGCACAGTCACTTTCCCTATTCCAGTGTCCTTTGTTTCAGAGGGGTCAGGGCGTTCCTTTCCTTTTTGTGGTGGTTTGACAGGAAATATGTTTTCTGGGATGCTGTGGTTAGGCCAATGGATGCTCAGATTTTAGTATTGGCACCTACTGTGGCTATTGGGACATTGGGCCCGCCTCTGAGCACACGGGGTTAAAGCAGGGCTCTCCCCTGGCAGGCTCTCTTGGGTTCCAGTCAGTGAAAGGTTCAGAGCTGCCCTGCCCAGCTGCGGGCTGGGCGGGGCGGGGGCAGCCATGGGGCCGGGTGAGGTAGGCCCAGGGGCAGCCATGGGGCCGGGTGAGGTAGGCCTAGGGGCAGCCATGGGGCCGGGTGAGGTAGGCCGGGGCCTGGACAGAAGGGAGGGAAAGGCCCCTGCAGGATGGAAGGGTGGAGGAGCACTGAGAGGCAGCGGGCAGCCACCCCCCCCTCAGGAGAGACAGAGAGAGCCTGTGCCTGTGCTTGTGCCACCTTGAAATTTAATAGTGGCTGGCCCAGAAGGAGAAGGGGGGGGGCGGTGAGAAGGTGCCCGGCAGGGCAGCCATGGGAGTTCTGGACAGACAGAGCCTCAGATTTTTACCCTTTTCTTGGATGATGGAATCCTTGCGAATGCTAATCCTCCTAGAGCTGAATGAGAAGAGAGATAGAGATGAGATAAGAGGAAATGGGCCACGAGAGAAATAGAGAAGAACTCAGGTGGAAGAGATGATGGAGTAGCTTATGCTGGACTCTTTTTGTGTAGCCATGGACAGAGCCATGTTTCCTTGTGATACAGAGACTGCATTCTAGGGGGAGGCAATGCCTCAGGACCAAGAGGGTTCAGTGTTGGTACCCCTCGGCCCCAGGGGGTGGAAAATATGGGGGGGACAGATGTCCCAAAGTTGAGACTGTGCCTTTTTGGAGTGGGACGAAGTATCCTTAAAAGTCGACCCTAGAAGCAGCTCTGGTCTGTGTTCAGTGGTGAGAGCGCTGGAGATGAAAGGAAGAGGTCACCATAGGCACAAGAAGGACTCCTTCTCCTCTTGATGAACTGAGGATTGAGTATTCTGAAGGGTGGTGCCGGACCTAGAGTCGATGATTTGGGGGATGTATTGTATTGGGAATTTGGTGGGGAGGAGGAGGAGATGTATTTGTGAAGTTTTCATTTTCCTTGTGTGTTTCTTTTGTTTTTTTCTTTCCCTTGCAGTTTAGTTAATAAATTTTTTTCTAAGTGGGAGCCTGCTTTGCTTATTCCTGGTCACATCTCACAGCAGAAACCAGGGAGAGAGTATTCTCATGGAGGCACTGGCATTGTGCCAGTGTCAAACCATGACACTTTTTGATAATTTTCACTCACTCCATTTTCAGGTATGTGGTACAGAAAGTCATGCAATGTCCTGGTTTACTCTCCATTCACTACAGCTGAAATAAGAATTAAGAGAAATTATATTCTTTCACATATCCAGGTCAAGGTAGCGGCAAATTAAGAACCTCTTTTTATTAGAGTAATACTCCCAGAGTAAGCTCTTACTGCTGGTATACATGATGATAGAATTAATGCTGATAAATTTTAGCACCTACTGTATGGAGACTGTATGTGATTATAGAAATGTTCAATCTTCATTTCCAGATCACAGAATATTCTGAGTTAGAAGGGACCCAAAAGGATCATCAAGTCCATCTCTTAAGTGAATGGCCCATACAGGGATTGAACCCACAACCTTGGTGTTCTTAGCACCATGCTCTGACAAACTGAGCAAATCTCTTGATTTTTAGCCTCCTCTTACAATTAATGAAGAGGAACAGGCCATTCTAGGTTGCAGTTCACCTTATTAAAAAATAGTTGGCCAAAATAAAAAAGATAAATGATGCTTTAGGATAATCTATTTGTCTGTAACTTATTTTCTATAAAAAATTAAATTACTATCTCAGACGAAAAGTTCCAAGTCCAAATAATTCCAGTATTAGGGCAGGTGAAACTCACTTTCATCCCCTTGATCTTATTTTTCTTCACTGAAGTAAGAATTTTTCTTAATTTGTCAAATGCATAAATGTTGCATATTTTTGATTTAGTGAGAAATAGTTTACATGCCTTTCCATAATGAAATGATGCTTCTGTAGTAATAGGGTTTTGTTAAGCACATGGTTAATGACAGTTTTAATGTTTGACAAAACCACAATCCATATTTTACCTTTTATTTTTTTTCTGTTGTCATTAATGCAGACACTACAACAATGTAGCCTTAATCTATAAACCAATTTTTAATTCTATTTGTGGTAAAAACAGTTGAATAGTTTAGGGGATGGTCTATTATTCTGTTTTAGTACAGGTAAAAATGGCTATCTTTTATATTTAGCCAGATATATTGCTGAGAAGTTATAGCAAAATGTTAAAAAGGAATCTATAGACACCTGTTGTTCCTGTGTGGTAAAGAACATTCCACTTCAGACTGACGTGCAAAGCATCAGAAGGGCACTTCTTTCCTTATACAGGCAAGCTCCTCATAAAGCCAACATTTTATCTGTATTTCATTAGCTTTTTTTTTATGGATGACCTGCAGGTGTTTTTATGTACCCAACAAAAGATCTATTTAGCAGGTACAGTAGCTACAAACATTAAGAGGGATTGAGGACAAGATTACTGAAGATGCGCTTCAATGCATCCATTTGCTTCAATGTGTTCTATGCTTAACTGTGTATATGATGTTTTTTCAAATTCAGAAGTCTTAATTAACATTCAATGTTAATTAGATAACATCTAATTAGTTAATTAGTTAACATCTAATGAATCTTTCATGTTACATGGAAACCTCATATACACATGTAGAATTTTATTTGCAATACCAAATTTTCATGCAAATTTGGCAATTACTGAAATCTAATTACTCATTTCCACTCAGCCAAGCCACCTTGTGATTAAAGAAGTCCAAGGCTACGGACTTATTTTATAAGATTTATTAATGAGCTATTTATAGTACCAGGGGTGTTCTTAGGAACAGTTTTCCCAGCCTATGAAGTTGGGTCGGCCTGATATTAATGGAATGTTTGTGATTTACTTGGCAAGCCACCAAATGTGTCTGAGTAACATTATCAAGTTACATATTTATGCAAAATTCCAAGACATCTGAACTCAATTTTTTCTCCCTGATTGCTGTCCAGAACACATCAAACAGATTTACTATACATAGGGAGCACATATTATCTAAGCACTTCATAAAGATCAATACCTGAAACATGCCTATTGAGAGACATCTCTTCCTATCAGGCTCATATAAATCTGCTTATTACAGTGGAGTTTTTTCTAATTAACTCCTGAGAAGAATCAAAACCTTAATGTAGACATTAAAAGGAATGCACTAGTAGTGAATTGTTTGCAATCTGTTTAAGCTCTGGTTATCAACTTCATTGCAAAATCATGGGATATTCTCACTTATGTGAGGGGTACACATGTAAAAAATGTGAAAAAAATAGATTTGCAAAAAAAGGAAAGGATGTAGGCTATGAAGGTAATGTAAAAAAAAAGACAAAATATTATTTATTTAAAATATAATTCAGTTAAGTTTAAAACAACTTTTATAAATGCAGATAGCATTTGATTCTATGCTTTATCAAATTTGTCTTTGAAAAAGTTTTTAAACACTATATAATTTACAAGTCTTCATACATTGTGCAGCTAAAAGGACTGGGTAATAAAAAAAATTATTTGATCTTTCTTGTGGCAGGCAGCTTTCCTGCAATAAGTGCAACATGCTTTTTTTTTGAAATATGATCTATCTACTGGACATAGAACTTATGTCTTGTTTCCTCACAATCTGCTGAAATGACTAATTATCCAATTTAAAAATCTACAACTATTGTAATAATTTTGATTTATTTTATTTTCTTCTGCTTCAGCTGCTAATATTGTTTTTCTTTATGCAGTCTCTGTTAATAAAAAAACGTTATTAGATATCATCTTCCTCAAATAATATGTTTAGATCAGTGTTTCATATAATTTTAAAATAGTATATATATTTTTATCACATTTTTGTTGTTTTCAGCATCAATATTTTAGAAACTTGTCTAGATTATCTTAAAAGCTTACAAGAAGTTAGAGGTCACTGCAGAAACAATAGTGCCAAAAATATTGTACCCAATAGTAGATGTCATTTATCTCTAAAAAACTGAATTTGAGATTTTAAATTATTTTTATAATGAATGAGACTTCACCTCAAAAAAATGTTTAGAATTTTTTTTGATAAATTATTTCCTTTGTGCCTCTTAGCAAAAGAAGTAAGAGATTTGGTTTTCAAATTATTTGATTTGTAAATATTTACACTGTCTTTGTTGGATGGCATATTTTTGCATAATTGTTAGGTGCCATATTATCAAAATGAATTCTGTTTCTTAGAAGCACTATTCATCTTTACCAGAGTTTAAGAGGAGATATTTTCAAATGCTTATATGATGAACATGTGTAAACAAAAGTTTGGAAGACAAAAGGACCCGATTCAGGTGAACACATGTCGGTGTTCAAAGCTATTTAAGATGATGAACTTTCTCTGCTGCTCCAGATGGATATCAGCACTCTGTTGAATTTGTGTCATAGATAACTACCTGCATGTAACCAAAGTGTTGAAATTCTTGATGGTTATAGATTGAAAAGAAAACTTGTAATACCTTTGATGCTTATAGCAGCATTTTGTATTTCATGGACTAGAAATCTTAGAAAGCAAGGGAAGGCTCCAAATGTGAATATGACACAATTCTGATATGAAGAAAAACATTGCTTAGATCAGTTATTAATACATTGCATCCTTTCAAATTTTTACATGAAGCACTCACAAAACTGTTGTGAATTACTGTGCCTTGAAATGAGTCAACAGACTAGCAACAATAAAAATACACAGAAATTAACAATTTTTTGTCATTTGGTCCTTAGTTTATGTTTCAAGATATTTTACATGAAAAGATAAACATTAACAAGAGAAAACTTGCTTACTGTGTTAGTTATTACTATTTTTTCTGTCTTGAATAGTGGCATTGTGCAGGTTTGTCAGATTTTAAAAGACATGTATTAACATTGCCTTCATAAAGAAAATAAGTTGGTTGACTTGTTTGTTTTTGATGTGATTATAGAATGATCCATTGTATAGAAAATTTCAGAAAACTAACTTTTCCTCCTGAGGAAAAATATGTAAGAATTCATTATGTAGTTTATGTCATCATTAGACAGTGAAATACAGTGTACAGTTATGCTATCCAACCTATAGGACAGTGGAAACCCCCCCCCAGATTTTCCCATTCCCTAATATGTGGGTGGGAATTAAGACCTTGATCATTTCAAGTGCTTTGGATAAAAGGCTTGATCCCAATCCATCACTGTCTTCTGTGTTATGAAGTGTAAGTCAGTGATTTAATGCTATAGATGTTGATACTGTTCATTGTATGTACTAAGAATGAAGAAACACCTGTCATTTGTGACTGCTTTGCATCCCCAACTGCATTTGTATGTGTGCATATATATTGACATGGAAGGGCAAGGGAAGTAAGGGGAAGTCTGTGCTGTTATGATGCTCTCTGTGTATGCAAATTCAGAATAAAACTTGAGAATATTATTTCCATGAATGTTGCATCAGTGCTCCAGCTTATCTTTCATTGCTATGGGGAAACCTCATATAGTAATAGGGAAATTAATCTTAAACTGAATATTGTTAATATTGTTCAATGCTGCAATTTAGAAAAATAAAGATGACAGAAATCAAATTCATGTTAGAATTCCATTGAGACAAAAATTTGAATATCAGTTTAGAAAACAAAAAAAAGATATAAAGCTTCTTTTTTTTCTCAGGTTTTTATACAAATATAAATGTAATAAATATTTCCACTGAAGGTAACAGTGTAGAAAATTATGGTTTTATTTCTTTGGCTCATACTATACATAAAGGTGAGGAGGGTGCCCAGCCACACTAAGGAATAGATTGCTATGAAGATATGAGCATTAACCAGGTTTGTGAAATCTTGCTTGTGAAGGATACATACTTTTATTTTAAAACAACTTTTAATTTGACAAATACCCCCCCAAAAAAAACCAAACCCATAAATCCTTCAAAACTCAGTTTTTCTTTTCACTTGTCATGAAAAAATATTTAACACAACATCCAAGTAGGCAACTCACCAAAACACAATGTTTTTGAAGTCCAAGGTTGAAAGAGATTGTATTGTAATTAGAACATTCCCAAATTCAACTCCATAGAAGTATTTTGCCACTATATTGATTTTGTTTCCAATTAAAATAACTCAAAAATCACATGTAAGCATCCTAAAGGAGCTTTAAGTAGCCATAGCAAAAACGCTTTTCACAGTTTTCCAATGGTCTTGGACAGGAAACTTCTTGAAAAACAGACAGTTGAGTAAAAGACCCCACAAACAAAAAACAAACAAAAAAACCTACACAGAGAGCAATAGAAATACAATATTTCAGCATGAACATGTATGTACATTAGACTAAATTTTCTGCAATTTCATTTGAATAGAATTTTATATACACAGATTTTAAAGTTTCACTGAATCATGAGTCCACACCAGGAAAAAAGATTTAGGTGATGTTGGCTGGCTGTCACTTTTCAAACTTCTATCACTTTTATAAAAGGAAAAAAGATCCAAGATGGAAAACAGTAACTATTAAAAAAATAATTTTAGTACACCTCACATCCCAAAAAAAAATATTTAGAAAAAATATCCCCAAGAACCATTATGCATGGTAGATGAAGTTCCAAAAATGAAGATCTTATTAACTACCACAGTAACAACTGTCTTGATTGCTTCACAGTATTACTGCTCACTTTTAAAGCACCCACCGATATTTGACCTTGGTTTTCAAATGACCATTTGAGTGTCAAAAGAAACACTTGGAAAAAAGTCAGAAATAATCACCATCATGAGCACATCTTTCCTCAGTGAGAAAAGTGATATAAAATGTGACTAATTAAAAACATTTATCATCTTTCTGTTCTCTCCTTTTTTTGTCCTTAACTACAATACAATCACTTCAGTGATTGATGTCTTTAAATTCATGTGTTTAACTTAGTCATATGACTAAAAATGAGTTAAGTATTTAGTGGATAAGAACACTTCACTGAATGTTAGAATATTATCATGTGATAAATTATATTAATTCTTTTAACTCTTATAACGCTTGTCAAAATTGTATTAAATTTTCTCTTGAAATACCTCTGTCAAGTTCAAATATACTAATCCGTATGGAAAACCCACAAATAGTGTACGTATCACAGTATTTCAAGTTTATATGTATTGAAATTAGTTTTCTTAGTAAATGATACAGAACAAAAGTTGAAATCTTAACTTTGAGCTAAAACCAAAACAAATGTTTGATCTTGATTGAATCTTTATTCTACAGTCTCCACCTTCACTGAGGAGTTAGAAGTAAGGTTAGTACTTTAGGAAGAATCTATTCAGTATGTAAATAAAACTGAGAAGCAAATTATATGGACTAAATTTTTCAAACAGAATACCAGGTTTTTCTGAGTTGGAAGGTCCCCACAAGGACCAACCACCAAGTTCATTTCTTAAGTGACTGGCCCATATGGAGATCAACGCCACCACCTTGGTGGTATTAGCACCGCGCTCTAAGCAACTGAGTTAATCTCAGGGTCTTATTCAGCATTATTTGCAGAAGATATGGGAATTGAAATGGGATGCAACAGAAGACAGAAATTAATTCTCAGAAGTGAAACCATTTATTTAAAAGGACACAAGAAATTTCCCAGATAAATATGTAATTGAAGGATGTGTAGTACACTTTAACAACTCTCTTCACAAAATCTGTGGTCATTGAAATGAACCTATCTAACTGAAGACTTAAACCACAGATTTGATTCCTTTCTAATGGATAGCTCTTACTAAAAAATATTGAAAATTAAAAAAAAAAACTTGCTTTCAAAAAGAAAGTAGAAAAGTTCATAAAAAATAATTCAAGAACATGATTACTTACATAAAAATCATATTAAGAAGTTTTTGAGCCAAAAGCCGTCTGACCTTAGAGAACATTCTGAACATTATCATCATATATTTCTCCTAATCTCACATCTGGGCAGATGTGGTGCATAGGACATGGTTCAGTGTTAGCCTTGGCAGTGCTAGGTTCACAGTTGAACTCCACGGTATTAGAGTTCTTTTTCAACCTAAATGACTTGATCATTTCCCCCAAAAAATTTTGGCCACTGTAATAAACAAGATCTAAACCTATACTTGCTGCTTAACATGGCTTAATTGTAGTGCCTGCAGCAGTGTTAGCAGCATGGCCAAACCAAGTCCATCTATTACTTCTTTTCCAGGTCATATTAGTCAAGTAGTGCTGGGAGGATGTAATCAAGGTCTTTTTTTGGGAGAGTGTTTTACTGCAGGCTTCAGCTATGACACTAATTCAACCTGAATTCATTCATGCTTTCAAAATAATCATTGAAGAAATATTTGGCATGATTTTAAGTCAAGAGTTTAGTTGGTTTTTTTTTAATTTCATTATGTTCATTGATTTGGAGTGCTCATTCTAATAATATGCTTCTTAGACGTCTATTTCTGAAAATAGACTTTTAAGTTGCATATTTGTATTACATTGTATTTATTGTGTAAGAAAACAACTATATTGAGGCACAGGTTGGGGATAGCTATGGAATTTGTAGTACTTCACAGTGTAATCAATTCTATACTCTTATGATTCAGAGATATGTAATAAAAATAGCTCTATTACATAAAAATACTTCTTTTAACCTGTATGGATTTGTGACCTGGAACTAATGAGATTTTAACCTTCAAAAAATGGTGAAGCTCTCGATTCTGTGATGCAGCCTACACACTGCAGTGTCCTGTTTTGATGTGCCTTTTCTTTGCAGTATCCAGTGTCAGTATTTCATCCCATAACTGTGATACCCACACAGTTGAAATAATTTTTTTTATCTTCTAAAGAAGTATAAGAAATATCCTGTGGAAAACTCTGTATTTCATGCATATACTATTGAGTGATCATACTTTTGCCCAAATTAACATAATATACTTGTATATATTATATTAATTATGATTTAACACCATAATTATAAATATCTAATTTTGATTGTTTAATAGACTAGAAATTTTTTTAATCAAGTGATTAATATCTCCTTAAAAAAGTATATTACTAGGTTAAAGTCTCAATCTGTTTTGAATTATTATCAAGCCCTCTGGCAGTTTATTTGTTTGTAGAATAAGAGGAGTGCCTAAACACCAAGCACTGAGTAATAGCAATATCATAGTTGTACTGTGCATCCTTGTACCCCCATAAGATTTTCAAGGTATTCCTCTGGGTCTGTTTTTGGATTTGCCTGTTTGTTTGGCTTGGATTAAGTACTCAGAACCTCAGGAATACATTCCCTCCAATACTTCTGCTTGTTACCTCTGCTCTTCTCTCACAGGCATGAGCAGATTACCACAACTCTGGCTGTAAGATGTTGAGATATAATTGCAGCATGCTGAGAAGGTGGGGGTAAAACTGCTTCTCATACTGTTCTACTGCTTCTGTCCACAAGTTACCCATGTCCATTTTGCCCATGACTGTGTCCAATCTGTGTCTCAAGTTGTCTCAAGTTGCCTTCAAGTACCCAGTAATAACATTGATACAATTAAAATGTGAACTCTCCGCATGGCATTTTATTCAAAGTGTAGGGAAGTCATTCTGGAAGGCTTATGAGCCCTGAAAAGGAGGATCTTTATGAGATAAAAATGTATCTATTTCACTTTTCTTTGTAAAGTGGCTTAGTTCTTCCAATTTTATTCATGCCCAGATATTCATTAATTTGAAATAAATTATAATGTAAGTAGTGAAAACATATAATGGTAAAATGTATTATAAACAAGATGTAAATAATATTGAGGGGTTCTAGAGTTTTTGTCCAAAATCAAACTAGATATTCTTCAGTAAAAAATGTAGCTCTTCCCCTTAGAGAAGGAATCTGACAAAACTATATCCCTCCTAAAATCATTAAAAATATAAAATTTATATACAAAATAGTTCAATTCATACAATAAATCAAATAAGAAATAGTGAAATCAAGCATTTTAAAGTTTAAATGAAATATAAGCTTTTTCCAATTAATTTCTACAAACATTGAAAAATACCTGGAATATATACATGCAAAACAAATATTTTGTCTTTATTGTATAAATCGAGAAAGTGACATTTTATATAATTAAGATTCTCTAAGAGAAAACCTAACTCAAGAAGGAAAAAACAATTAAGCTTCTCTTCTTTTAGTTTGTGTCACATGTTCATGTATACTTAGTGAGTTTTGTGGGGAGGCCATTGTTATTAAGCAGCCTTTTGAAATTCCAGTTTGTACCTGCCTACTTTTTTCATACCTCCGACACTAGAAGGTAAAATTCGTAGCAATTCTTTTGTCTAGCACCATTTCCAGTTAAAACAAGAGAGCACTTGTAACTGTATATATTAATAATAAAGGGTTAACAGCTGTACCCCTGCCAAAAGTTAGACACCAAACCTGATCTCTTCAGTTTTACTTTAATTCCAGGTGACATCTTTATTTGATTTTTTTTTTTTTGGTTGAGGCTTTAGCTTTTGGGTGTTTTGTTTTGCTTAAAAATATTTTATGGTATTCATTGTATGTATGTATTAATTACATTTTCCATAGAATTGTGGAAATAACAGCTCAGGAATTAAAGTAATAAAAATTTTTAAATTTTTGAACTTTCTCACATAGTTTCTAATTTTGTATATAATTTAAAAGATAATATTGCATTTCAGAATAGGTCCATATTTCAGAGTTCAGTACTTTCAGTTCAATATTTTCTTGCAGAAAATTATTTTAAGGATTTTAAGGTGTTCAAAAAACAAAGCTTTGCTTTCACACAACATAAGTTTTATTGAAGATGATAAGTTCAACTGGGACATGAAAAAATTCATTAAATAGAAATCAAAGTCATTGTCGAACAAACTTCTTTGCACAATCCTCTCTCTTGCTCTCTCCTTTCCTCTTGCTCCCTCTGCTTTGAGATTATTTTGATTATTTTTCAAAGAGAGTAATAAAACTTTAAACCGCTCAGTAAAACCACACAATGACACTCAAGTGTGCATGCTTATTTATGTCCATATTCTTCATTCACAACATCCAAAAAAAGTCTTAAAAAATTTCAAAATGTAATTTACATATAATTTATTTTTTCTTTGGTATTTCATTTTTTTCACAAAATCGAAATATTAATTTTTGGAATAAATGTAACTTGAAATGGAATTTTACCATTGCACAGTCAGCTGTGATGCTAATAAATTATTTTTTATATTTCTTATTGATTACACAACTTTGATCACATTATATGTCTCAGGGGAAAAAAACCCCACCTGTTATATTATAATATAATTCATAGCAATTAATTACATTAAACAACTGCATTAATAGTTTGCTAAACTAATTCATAGGGAGTGCAATGAAAAATAGTAAAAGTTTTCTGTGATTACTGACATAACTTGTGATTATTGACATAAACTTAATTAGTAATTTTAACACTGTAAAGTCTAACTTTTTTCTACTTTGTTAATGTTAAAATTACATTTATAATATATCTGTTACTCTCACTCTACCTCTTTACCCAATCATTTTTCCATATATAACTAATGTAAATACTATGTTCACGTGTCACTATTTGTGTATATATACTGTCTTTACAAAAATATGTGTGTGTGTGTGTGTGTGTGTGTGTGCGTGTGTATAAACAAAAAAAATATTCAGTATATTAGGCATAACTCTTGTACAATATAAATAATTATATGATTTTATTTAAAATTAAATTAAAACTTACTTATTCCAAATGATTAAAAAAACCTACTGTGAACTTAAGAGGAATGATTTCATAAGCATTTAATATGCAGTCATATTGTGTAAGTAATTTTGCAAGAAAAAATATTAACAATCTATCTAACATTTTAGAAGGACCAACTCAATGATAATATTGCTATGCACATGTTTAAATCATGAAAAATAAAGATACACAATGGAAATACAGGAAGACCTTTAACACCAAAGTGGTTTGGGTTTAGCTAACATTTACCTCCAAATATAGGAAATATCCTGACTCCCTTCCTGAACAGGTGACATGTTTATCTTACCTCATGCCCTCCTGTTCCTCAGTAGTCTTTGACTTATCATAATGTGACCTTTATAATAGCTTTATAGAGGATCAATCAGGCCAAGACAGAACTGTAATACAAAGAAGTATTCATTATTTTATATTGGCTTAAACTAATAGAGATGACAAGTAAAACACAGGTGATTGATTTCCTGACCTTTGGAGTGTTTTATATTTAAAGTGCATAAGTTCCAGACATACAAGATATTTAATGTTAAAAAATGAATTTTAATGTTTAACTATATTTGTTATATGCTGCCAATGGAACTCAAGTTTCATGACAGCAAGATCTACTGTTTCATCTCTTTGCAAAGAGCCTTCATGAACTTCTCTGGTACTTTTCCAGTTCTTTTGAGCATATATTGGATTTTCAATGAATAAAATCTCTTTTAAGAGCTTTTCATTTTACATGACTATGAACTGAATTGGAATCAAGCCAAAATCAAGTTCAGAAATTTTTCAGAGGCTAATTTTCCAAACACCTACATAAATTACTATTGTGTCTTTGGGACTGAATATAAAATAACAGCATTAAACATTGTGTGGTGACAGGAAAAATTGGTGAAAAATCCATGTTTTCTTGTTTTGACAAAAATTAGAACCCATTTCAGAAAGAAACAAATGATCTAACAATATAAATTCTATAAGGAATTTATTGAATCTTTATGCATTTTTATACTACAAAAGTAATTTTTGAGCACCCGCTCATAACTTGAGACTTTGTATGTAGTTCTTGAACTCCCTCCTATATTCTCTGAATCTTAGCTTTCATGATCTTCAAAAAATCTGTACTTAGGCTAACATCCAACTACACTGATTCTCCCTAGAGACCAAAATATGGATCTCATTATCAAACAAAATCCAAGTGACTATCCTCATCTGCTCCCTAGTAAAAGAATTAATTTTTGGCTTTTTGTTCTACCACTACTGTGAATCTGAATAGAATCATATTGATACATATATATATATATTTTAATGAATGCATTTCAAAGTTTACCATTTTTTCTCTCTACTAGCTAGTGTCATCTGCAATTTATCTTTTTGATGCTTTCAGTAAGCCAAAAGAGTCTTAATTTTGCTAAAAATACAACAGGCTTTAAAAACAGCTTACGTGGGTCATTTAACCATGATAATTTAAACAATATCTTATCAACTCCCTCCACCCAAAACCAAAATCAAAACACCAAATAATTTACATGGCCACAGATTAGAATGGACTCTTCTAACCATGGTCCTTCTTTTTTCTGAATTAAAAATTTCTTGTCACTAAGTTAACTATAGATGCAGAATGAAATTTTATTTATCTCAAAGTAAAAACTGCTGTCATTTATGCAAAAGGAAGAACAAAATTCTGTCCATCAATATTAGGGAGACTAGACTTAAGTGGATTTCCTCAGCTTGCTTATTATTATTTTGTGCTAGTATTCTAATTTGTAGTAGATATATTGCCATCTCAAGCAATATCTATCAACCATACCACATAATTATACAAATTAAACACACATTTAGCAGTTCTGATGTTTAGTTGGTGACTAATACTTAACTAATGAATGTTAAATAATATGGTAAATACGTCCGTTAAATGCTCTTTCCTGGGACAAATTGGAATATTCACGTCCTACACAGTGGTAAAAGAATACACAAATAGCACATGAAGTCTAAGAGTCTCTGTATTCATCCTATGCCTAGATGTCAAAAAAAATAAACCTGCAGGAATGGGGTTGAAATTACCATGATTGTCTGCTGTCTCCATATTCTGAAACTTTCTTCCCCCTTTTCTTTCTTCTTTTTTTTTCCCCCCAGTTTTTTCTTATTAAAGTGTGCTTTAGGAAAACTAAAGAAATAAAATCAATGTGCCTTTCAGAGACTCATACAATCTGTAATGTTAGAAGTGACCACAGTGGGCCACCTGGTCCAACCTCGCTGCTCAAGCAGCATCATCCAGCAGCACATTGCACAGGATTGCATGCAGACAATTCTTGAATACCTCCAGGGATGGAGATTCCACAATGGACACAGGAATCCATCATCCACAGGAGATGTTGTCTCCTTTCTTGAAATCTGGCAGGATTTGATCAGAATTATTATTGAGATAATTATTTCTTAAGCAGTGGAAAAAATTACAAGGATTTCTGATTTCAATAAGCATTTTCTATTGTCTATTTAAAATTTAGACCTCCTGGAATTTTCTCTCATGTCTGTTAAATTAGTATTGACTATCCTTGTCCTCTTTATGATTCTGTTCTCTTTCAGGATATTGTCTCTATCCTCAGAGCAAGCAAATGTTACATTTTCAGACAAGAATTTGCAACTGATATATTTGTGCATTTCCATGTCCTCTAACAGAATGCTGACTTAATATTCCTTAATATCATTAACGGCATATTATAGTTATCTGTAATTTTCATTTTCTTTTTTTTTTCAGAATAGGAAAAGATCAGAGCTTGTAACTGTAAGCAACAGAAGTCTTTCAGTTATCAACATTTTTCTTGGCATCTCAGTCTCACTTAAATTAAATTCTTTAGGCAATTCCTACTTGAGTGTAGGTTACAGAACAGGAGTCTTAGATTTAGTATTCTTTACAGAAATATCATGAAAAGCACTTTAAAAATTACTATAATTATATCACATAATACATGATTGGACATGGAAAATCTGTAGTCCCTCTAAGAGTAAGAAATAATAAAAAGTGTCTCAGAGGACTAATACATGAGGAAAACGTTAAAAAATCCCAATGCAGAAGAAGAGAACCAAAAAAAAATTATAATGGAACATATCTGCTGTTACAAAACATCAGTCTTTAGAAAGGTACTAAATTTTTTTTCATATTCAAACATTCAATAATACTACTATCTGATTGATAGTTCTCCACATACAATATAGTTTCATAAAAGAAAAAATAAAATAGTCATGCAATAATGATAAATATAGTAAATGATTTCTCCACGACCATTAACAATCAAAACTCAAGATCAACCTGACACTACTGATCATTACCAAATATAAAATTCAAATTGTACTGCTAATAAATCTTTAATTTTATGTGTATGTGTATGTTTATGGATTGGTAGCATGTACTTCATCTTTGTCCATAAGAAAATATTTTTATCAAAATTACACCAACAAATTAATTTTTATTGCACATTTATTTGTTTAATCTGAAATATTTACAGAATTCCAGTTTCAGGAAATTATATTGTGGTACTTATTAATCTTTTAGTCTTGTTCAACACAAGGTTTTCTGAAAAGTAAGTACTGACTCAGATTGTTTGTTTTCCCATCTTCCCAGAAGAAATCTAGATCATGCTGTCACGGGTTTAAAAGAAAGATTAGTATTTGTGATATGTACAGGTATGTCGTGTATTATCTGATATGAAATATATTGAGTATCTTAAACTTCTTTTCATCCAAATATACTTTCGTATGAACATATATGTACATATATATGTATATACAGATATATGTGCACATATACATATGTATATATGTATATTTATTTCAATCTATATAAATATATATTTTGCATGTATATACATGAAAGCTGTCCTATACTTTCACACCTAGTCCCCCTTACCACATAAATCTTTTTTATATCCTTCTAAAAATCTTGCTTTGTTCTATTGTCAAAAGCTAGTTGACAAAAAATTCATACAAGGTATTTTCTCAAGATTTTTGTAGTCCAGATTTTTCAGGTTTAAGAGTCTTGTTTGATTCTCACATTTTCTTTTCTTTGTAGCACTGGGGGTTTTAGTTGCATTTCTACAAATCCGAGGCTTGGACTTCTCTCTATAAGAGGTTTATTATTATTTTATTTGAATACATTTTAAGTCACACTAACCATAGTTTGCAAAGCTGGAAAGATGCACTCATTATTAATTAAATATATTAACACCAGGTACTTCAGAGAATATTAATTTTGTGGAAAACCTAGATAACAGCTTCAGCCAGTGATTTTTTAAAAATAATAATTATTATTATTAAAAAGAATTATTTATTTACTATAATTGAAGCATAATTTTAGTTTTCTGTAACAAGACACTTAGTTTTAGTTTCTTGTTTACAAGAGACTTGCTTTACTTTACACTTAGCTTTTGGTATCAAGACTAAGAACACCCTTCTGAATTTTAGGGTGAATAATTAAGATAGACTTTTCAGAAAAAAACTATTACTTATATTTGAAATGCATCCTATCTTGTAACTTTAGAAGTCCACATGCCTGTCGCAGACATCTTTTCATGAAAAATCCTTTCCTTAGGATTTTCCCTCCTGAGAAGCTGAGAGGCCTCAGGAACAAAATGCAAACAATGGTTATCTGCTGCTGTGGAATGCAACAGGTGCATCTGTGATTGGCTCATGTTGGTTTGTTGTAATTAATGGCCAATCACAGACAGCTGGCTCGGACTCTCTGTTATCATTCCTTTCTATTCTTAGCTAGCCTTCCAATGAGAACCTTTTCTTTTATTCTTTTAGTATAGTTTTAATGTAATATATATTATAAAATAATAAATCAAGCCTTCTGAAACATGGAGTCAGATCTTCGTCTCTTACCTCATCCAAGAACCCCTGTGAACACCATCACACATGCCCAAATTGTGTCATTTATGACATCCAAACCACGAGAAATAAATACTGGATTTCTTTAAAATCTTTAATCTCTCTTTCCCTAAACCATTAACTACAATAAATAAATAAGTAAAGAAACTATATCTAAGAAATCACAGATAAAGTTAAATAAAAGTTAGTCTCTGTGCTAACCATATTTCAGTTGAAAAACTGTAAGAGGAATTTTTCATTCAAGAAAGAAATAAGGAAATAATAATGCAATAGTGGAACATAAAAATCTATCCAAAAATCATGTAAAAGGGTGACTCTGATCTGATAAAAAGGAAAAAAAAAAAAAAAAGAATTTTAGTTGGTTGACTAAAAGAATTTTTAGTGGTTTAGACTCTGTTACTTTGCTCACAGTCAATGAAGAGAAGTAAACACTTCCAGAGATGATTTATTTCATCCTAAGATCAGTCAGGTCAACTGTGACCTAAAAGAGTAAGTATTCTTTTTCCCGCTAGTTAGAATAGGCACACACATAAGACTGTCTCATGTCAATGTCTGCAATGTGGATGTTCAATATAACTCATCAAATTTCTATAGTACATTTGCACGCTTTTCCATATATCTAGTCAGATCCTATTTTTAAGAATGTTTAAAAGTAGTAACAAGATGGAAGGATTTCAATGGAGATGAACAGACCTAAATGAACAAATCTTAATGAAGGTAGCAAAGCTGTTTGCCTGTCTCTAGAAAATCTCAAATTAAAAATTGAAAGAAATCACACAAACACATTCACATATACACTCAGACTTTGTCAAAAGGCAAATATGACAATATGATAGTTAAGCAAATTATTTGTTTAACACTTTTACAGTCTCTCAGACTGCATAAAATGGCAGTTTACAGAGTTGAGTCCACTACAATAACATAAGAGTATGTCATATGCTTAGTCACATAAACTAGTTGACATTTACAATGGACAAAATAATACTGATTTCAACAGATACTCTAAGAACACTTTGTATGCCACATTTTCCAAATAATTGTCTTTGATTAACTGGTTAGGTATCAGTGTTTGTTTTTTTTCCCCTTCTGTTATCAGATATGTTTTTTCTCAGAGTCTGTGTTATCTAAAAATTTTCACCATGATATTTGAGTGTACTAGAATAATAAAGAATCATTGATTAACCACTCAGTGTGGATATCAAAAACTTTGAAACATGATTTATAAAGAAGCAATCTTTTAAAGTTTCAAAGAAAAAAAGGAATATAAAACTATCAGTAGAAAATGAAACTTTAATTCAGAGCCTGACTTGCTTGAGAACTTTGTTCATTATATTAGAAAATATATTAGAAAATATAATGTTTGAGAACTTTATTCATTATATTAGAAAATGTTGTGGAAAAAGAGAAAGCCTAGGTGCAGCTTTGTTCATCTTTAAACCCCACAAAAATATTTTTAGCCTAGTTGTCACACTGAATACCAGGTGGGCTGTTTTCAGTCATGTAAACATATTTCTGTAAGGCTATTAATGACTGTTTAGAAATTCTTGTGGCTTCCAGCTGCTGCTTTTGAAATCTGCAGACTTATTTAATTCACACCTTCTATGTTTGCCAGCCCCCTATTATAGGTCTCTGTAAATATCTGTAAATCCAGCTGCATAGGAAACAGTCTATTTTACCCAAAGATTACCATCTACAGTCAGGCACCTGATCTTGGTTGTCCACAGGAAAATAATTTAGCTTTAAAAACTGTTTAGGATCAAAATCTTGTTTACAGGCAAGTAGGAATCACCTTATATACACAATCAATAATTTGTCATTAATATAATTGAAATTTTAGCAGGTTAGCCCAATAATCATTATTAGTTCAGATCTGATTGTTACAGAAAAAGAAGGAATAGTTCTACAGAGGAAAAAGTCATAATAAGTGTGCATGGTTTACAGTTGTGGGGTCTTCAGTGTTAGCTTATATCCCATCCCTTTTCATCCAGAATTATGCATCTCCAGCCCACATACTGTGTCCCCATAGACACAAGGCCTGTACTCTAGTACCACAAACCTCTTTCTCTATGCTATCATTAAGTTCTCATCATAAAATATTGGTGACACTGTTCATAAGTTACTCAAAAGCAAACCAAATTGGCTGGTTAATTAGAAAATTACTATCACAGTTAAACCAAGTGAAACAAAGCTGCAGGCAGGTCAATAGAGGATCAGAGAGAGAAGGTCCAACAAGCCTGAGTCTTGAGGCTTTGTGCAAAACATGTGCCCTGTTACTAGTGGTGTCAATGCCATACTTTGAGCCATAAGATATTGAAATGTAGTGCTGTCCATGTACAAATTGACATCATGCCTTCCTCCAGCTCTTGATATTAGATACTCTAGGATGTCTGAAAATGGAGATTTGGAGGCCTGTTGATGACGCATATGACGCAGTCTGCATAAGTTACATGTTCTGGAGGGGCAGCTGGTGGCCAAGGAGAGCTGCTTTAAGGCACAGAGGATGGCATAAAATGCTTATGTTAAACTTGTTGTATATACAATCAATTAAGAAAGAAAGCTTCTTGAGATGGCAATTCATCCCAACCAGAGACAGACTCAACATGAAGAGGTAACCTGTGACAGGGTTCTTATGACTACAAAGGGTAAATACACAGCTACCTTAGACTTAGAAACCTAAATTTCAGACAGCAAAATAAAAATGAAATAAGTAATCATTCATGCTGTAATAGCAGCAAATATTTTGAGTCATCCTTGATTACATGTTTGCTCAATCACTATTACAACACTTAGGATGAGAGACTTCTCTGTTTCTGAATTCACATGTCCATGCTAAACTGGCAAGGCTCACTAATATGCCCCAACACCATGCTAGTAAGTCTATTCGTCTGTGATCTGTTGCAGAAATAACCTCTATGCTTGTTGAGTATTGTCTGTATAGGCATATTGTCTCTTTTAAAATCTAAAACCCTTTACTTGTTTACATATTTCTTTTAAACATAAACCAGAAGTGTGAAATTGAGAGTTTAACTGTCACACCTCTTAATTAATCTCCCTTTTTCATGCTTTGTGAAACAACTGTTTCAGTCCTAGCTCCCTCCCGTTCCTTACTCCAAAGAGCATCTCTCTTAGAAAATAAAACAAGTTCTTAGACAGTGGGATAGTTAAACCAAAGCACATTATATTGCAGAGAATGACATTCAACGGGTTTTCTTTACAATCACTCCTAAATGGTTGATCAGGGAGTATATATGGAGAGGAACTGATTAAATAATGATAGCTATCCTTCAGCTAGGACAGTTAGCTGAACTGAATCAATCATAAGTTATTCTTTTTGAGTTCAGTAAGCATACTGGTCTAGAGAGCATGCATCAAAGGTCAGCATGCTTTTTGGGTTCTCTGGAGTCCATTTGTTGGCCAATGGCTCTGAGCTGCTTGACTGTAAACTGTCTTTTAGCTCTACTGAGGATAAATTCTGGTTACTCTAAAGTAGGTATTGAATTGGTTTTTAAATTGTTCTTATGGGGTCATGAATTGTCATCAATAGGGATACACCAGAGCTTAAAAAGAAAGACATCTGAATTTCAAGACACTTTGAGTGCCTTGAAAATTCTCACTGCAACAATTAGTTGCATTTGATATAATGAACTAAGTGACTAGTTGTTTTCTTGAACTACTTTTTGTAACTTTATAACCTGAAGGGATTCTGAAAGACTTAACTAATGGATATTTTATCTAGAAGGTTTTCTTTTCTGACAAACTGGTATTATATTCTGACCTTGGTAACACCTCCAGAAAAATGAATTAAGACTCCCTAATTTATTAAACATCTCATACTTATCCTTTGTTTTATTCACCTGATATGTAAAAGATACGCTCCTATATATGCTCACTCTTTCCTGTCTAGCTCTGGATCACGTACACCTATAAGATGGGAATGAAGATTTTAGCAGTGCCCATTGTGATGGAAAAAGGGACAAGGGTTTTAAAAGAGTGATGATTCACACTAGATATATTAAAATAAAAAATCTTTACTGTGAGAGTGGTGAAACATTGGCACAAGCTACTCAGAGAGGTGGTCAATATTCAAGGTCAGGTCAGATGTGGCTCTGAGGAACCTGATCTAGTTGAAGACATCCCTGCTCATTGCAGAGATGTTGGATTGGCTGAACTTCAATGGTCTCTTTCAACCCAAAGCATCCTATGAGTCTATGATTTAAGATTCATGTGATAACATAGGTTTGTCTGCTGTCAAACATTTGAACTGCATTAATTATGCTCTTTGGATTCTTCATTAGCTAAGGCCATTATATAAGTGGTTCATGTCACCATCTACTAGTAGAATATGCAATTTCAATGAGTTTAAGAGTCTTCTCTATGGCTAGCTTTGAAAATTTACATCATATAACTGAGTTAGGATTTTCTACATCCAGATAAGGTTAATAAGCTTGAAATATTTTTATTTTTTTTAGAAAATGAATTCTGAGCTTGAAATCATAAAATATTCACATTTTAGCTGCTATGATGTAGTCCCTCAAATGCAAATGCTAATACTGCTGTAAGCAGTATTAGCTGAAGGATATGAAACAAGGTCTGTACAGAAAGATAATATCCTTTATTAGGAAAATGTTATGAGTGAAAAAAAATTGACTTTTTCATATATTTCTTATTCATGTTTAGTGTTTGTGTTTTCAGTATGTTGATCTTGTCTTGGTACAAAGATTGTTTGTTTTGTTTGTTTTCTTTATTTTTCTTGTTTGTTTTCCTAAAGGCATTATCTCTTCTCACATGCCAAGATACATGAAATAAATGAAATGGGAGATTGTGGTAGAGTTACATGTTGTAGCATGAAAATTTGTAGCATGATGATGGTATAATATACAGTAATGTATCAAGATGAAGGATCCAAAATACTGCTTTTAGATTGCAGAAATCAGCCAGGTTTCATGTCTATCTGTAGTGTTGAACAGGACTGTGTGGGGTCTATCCTGCTCCCTTCTTTGAAGTACAAAGTTATTGGCAAAGTCTTTTACATCAACTAATGATTTTCATTTATGGCCTGACTATTAAGGACATATTGAAAATAACTTTAATGCACTGTCTAGCTACTTCTTTCTTTGTGTAACTAAATGAATTATGAATCAGCCCCAGTGAAACAGACAGCCAAGCTGCCCACTTCAAGGACCATCCATTCATTCGGGGCTCAGATGTAACACTTATGTCTTTAACATAAAAAAAGATATCCAGATTTTAATATTCTAATTGTTCTTTTGTAAGCTGCCTTTGGAAAGTAAAAAGAACAAGAGGCAACTAGTGAAGTAATCATAGGCTTTAATGCTATGAAATGTAACTGTCCCTCATGATAGCCCTAATCTTTCATATATGTGAAGGTTTACTTCCCCTGATATTGCTTGCTATCCAAATATCATATATGTACAATTTCATTTCATGCCAAATTTTTCCTTGATGATTGGATCTTACTGGCTTTTTTAAGTTCGTGGAAGTAGCTTTATTCACTTCAGCAGATCTTCCACAGATTAGATTAAGCACAAGTTTATAAAGGACAAGTTAGTCATCAGGAGTAGTCAAGTCATCACAGATTCAACCAGGGGAAATCATACTTGATTTTCTGGACAGACCACTATGATGAAATAACTGGTAGTGGGGGAAGAGCAGTGGATATTGTTTACCTGGACTTCAGGAAGGCCTTTGGCATTGTCTCCTATAAGATCCTCACAAAGAAGTATGTTCATTTAAGATCAAAGATACGAAGTCTAGTCAGAGTCTGGTTAGTAGCAGTGAACCCATGGGTCAGTTGTGGGTCAAGTCCTGTTTAATATTTTGATTAATGATCCAGATGATGGGGCAGAGTGTACCCCTCAGCAAGTTTCCTGATGACACAAAACTCTGAGGAATGGCTAATATGCCAAATGGTCATGTTTATGTCTGGAAGGGCCTCAACAGACCGGAGAAATTAGCCAGCAGGAAGTTCATGGAGCTCAATAAGGGGAATTGCAAAGTCCTACACCTGGCAAGGAACAACCTCGTGCAATAATATATGCTTAGGACTGTCTAGATGAGAAAGAGCTTGGCAGACGACATCCTGGAGAAAAGTTGGGGAATACCAACTGAAACAGGAACAAGCAATGTGCCCTTACCCCAAAGAATGCAAAAGGAATCCTTGACTGCCGTAGGCAAATGATTGCCAGCAGGTTGAGCAAGGTGGTTCTTCTTTAATCAGCATTTGTCAGGACACATGTGGAGCCTGTCTGTAGTTTTAGGATTTTCAGTACGAGACAGATGGATAAGACATGGATATAGTGGAGAGTGTCCAACAAAGATCATATGGATGGAGGAGGCAAGAACAGGGATAGCTCAGTCTGAAGAAGAGAAGGCTCTGGGGAGATTTTGTTAATATGAGAATATCCAAAGAGAAGTTCTAAAGAAGTAGCCAAGCTTTCTTCCAGTGATACCTGGTGGCAGAACCAGAAGGCACACGGGGAAGGACAGAAGGTCCTGCCTGAACATCAGAAATGTGTTTCCTGTGAAGGTGACACTGGCATAGGGAGCCCAGAGAGATTGTGGAGATATTCATCTCACCTTGGAGATATTCAGAAGCAATTTAGACATGGTCCTGGGCACACAGTTCTAGATAACCTTCCTTGAGCAGGGGAGTTGGGATGAGATGACCTCTAGAGGTCCTTTCTAACCCTACACATAATTTTATTGTGGTAATAATAAATACAAAAATATTGCTATCCACTTGGTGTTAGCATGAGGGAGATTATGTAAATTTACTGTAAAATATTGTTATGAGTAGTACAATTTGGATTTAATGTTTGAGTGCAGACATAAAGGAATGTGTCATTTTATTATTAAAATTTCACCCTTGAAATATATCTGTTCATCTCCTCATCTCAAAATTCTGTCAGATATGTTCATTGAAATGGACAGTAATTAAATTCAGAGTATTGTCAGTCCTTTTTTTATGTGTGGAAAAATTTTTCTCATTTAAAGATCAGGAAAACAAAATACTAAATTCACTCACATAATTCCAGAAGAAGAGCATAATGATATTGCTAGATTTTAACTAATCTTTATTATTTCAGAATTTTGCATATGAAGAAAATAACTGTGCCCTGCTATCAATTCTCATTAGAAGCCTTTCATATGAAATGGATATGATTCCACTTTTGTATAATATTTAAACTAAATTACTATGACCCACAAGCAGACACCATCCCTGGTAACTGGATACATTTTCATTAGCTGGACAATTCCAGCTTATACCTCAGTAACCTGTTGGGGGAAAAACCAAAATTGGCTAAGCAATTAAAATTCAAAATAGCTCACAGTAGTGCAATACATGAACATAGACCTGATTTAACATAATGGACTAGGCATTGAAAAATTCCTATACCTCATTTTTGGACACAGATTTTAATGAGAACAGAAACTGGCACAATATTAATCAGTATGACATGATTCCTTGAACATAAAGGGAATAGGAGAAGTGAAAAATTAAAATCTCAAGAAGTTCTCATTAGTCTGATGACTAAAAACTGTGGATGTATTGGGTCACTATAATGCAATCCAAGAGGAAAGAACCCTCTCAATTTCTCAAGCACTTTGAATAATAAAGTAAAATACTAAATTGCAGAGAAATACAGAGGTTTTTTTTGTGTTATACAAGTGAGACATATTTCATCTTACCAGTTTTCATTTCCAGCGGCCTGATCTGGAATGGGATCTGTGTCCTTGAGCAATGCATCTGGATGTTCTGAGTAATGCACAGAGCAAGGTAACTTAGCAATATTCCTATGTTAGTAGTAAATACTCTTTTTTACTTGAATCTTCTCCACTAAGTAGAGCAAAAGATGAGGAATGCCAATAAAACATTGTCACTGATAAAAAAAAAGACATATAACACACTTTATTCTTACTGATAGGAAAAATGTCTTTTCTTGTGGTTCTACAAAATAACTTATTCTCAAGAATTTTGCTAGAACACATTAAATTTCTCTGAGTAACATTACATTATGGTAATAAAAATTCATATATAGTTTTATTATTTATAGTAATATTCATTAATTAACATAAATAGTTGTATCAGTAGGATTTTGCCTGTTATCTTTCTGGTTTTACTGCCTTAATAGGAGAAAATATAATGCAAGTGAACATAATTTTGAGATCCTTATGACTTCTTATGAGCAGTAATTTTTGATTTTCAGGCAGAGATTATATAGCAGTATTTGACATTTGTTTTATTAACCTTAAGATTCATGTTGCATTGCTAAAGTGGTACCAGACCCTCACTAACATTACCCAGTGTTTCTGAGGAGGATTATCTTTTTGTTATTTCAGTTATTTATACTTCTCAGCTGTTCTCAAGATCTTTCAATTCTATGCACTAAGAGATTCTCAAGAACGTTTTTGAGTTGCTTAATAGTGTTTGTCATTTCCTAACACAGATGACTTCATGCTGTGTGTGGGGTTTTTGTCTGTTTTCTGCAAATTTAAAGACATGTAAAATCCTATGGAATTTGTTGACAAATATATGTTTTGTAGTCTAAATCTTCTATTAAAATCTTGTATATCCAGTGATATTAGGGAAAGTCTAACATGGTAAGTCTAACATTGTTCCTCAGTTTAGGAGCAATGCTGAATTTTTAAACTTAGAGGGAATGAAACCAAAGCCGAAAGCCTCAGATACACATTAAAGTTTTTGTGTTGTAAATAGTTGCTAAGTATTAGCTGAATGATCACACTAAATTTATTTCCTTGGCATTTCAGCAAAATGGTATTAAACTGAATTCTGCTAGTTAGAATTTGAATTGACTATGATAAGACAAATAATTATTATTATAATAATCAGTTCTTATTGGCTTACTGGAACATTATTTAAAGCATAAGGTGCACTGCCTCTGCACTACTTGTGAGGGTAAATAATCTTTTTTTTAAAGTGTAGTTTCTATGTTTATGGGGTTGACTAACAATGAATCCCACAACTGACAGGTAGAAGCTGAAATCTTCAGTGCTCTCAATAATGATCTTCTAACTGGTATGTAGGAGGACCAAGAAGAAGAAAGGGAAAAGTGAGGAGATGAAATTGTTGAGAACACCCCATATAATACTCCTTATATAATCTTTAATGCTAACATAAATTAACATCAAAATAAACATGTTCCAGAATATCCTGAGTTTTTGATTTAGTATTTTGACTTCTAAATTACGAGATTAACCATAAGAGATTATCATATATTCTTATACTTTAAAATGTATTTTTTTATTTTATTTATATAGCCCATTGTTTTCTAATTAAAAGAACAGTCTGAAAAATTAAAACAACTGCTAACAATGAAAATTTAAAAATTACCCTTAACTTTGCCATTCAACTAAATAGGAATAGAATAAAACTAATAAATTTTAAAAATTGCTTCTGATGACACAGCTTTTTATACAGTTGCTATTGACTACACCAAGTTTCATGAGCACATTTCCAAATTGTGACAGACAGATGAAAAATACAAAAATGAAATAATAAGCTGTTATTAATCTTTGCACATGATAGTTTGAAATATGAACTGTAATATTCTAGAATATGAACTGAACTATGAAAGTATATTTTCACTGAGAGTAAGGAACAGAAATAAATTAAGTATGTGTCCTTGGTCTGTTAACTGTTCTAAAAGGATGGCAATATCTTAGAGATCAATGTATTGAAATGCCATGGCTAGATTTATCAGGTGATTTCTGCTAAAGTTCTGAGATATAATGCTTGCACTGCTTTCACATAACAGAAGTTGCCATTACTGACAACTGAAGAACTCCTAGTCTTCTGCATGCCTCTGTTTCCTTTACACTGTTTTCTTGTAAGAATGATACTAAAAGGTTCAAAGTCCTTATTATTCTTTGAGAGTGAGTAAGAAAGGGGAAAAAAGAAAGCAAGAAAAAAGAAAGAAAGGAAGATAAAAGAAAGAAAAAGCCAAATAAGCCAAATAAGAAATAAGCCACTCCTCTCTCCCCCCCGCCCTTGCAGGAAGAAAGGGACAAAAAACAGAGATTGTGGCTTGAAGTATCAATTTACTGAAAGCACAAAGCAAAAATAAGACATCCACAATAAACCCAGCAAAAATACATAAAAAAGAAGGCATTTTCCCTAAAAAAAGTTGTTTACCACCATGAACAAAAATAAGACGGTAGACACTCCCTGTAGGTGTCAAGGTGGCATCCACGTGGCTTCCCGAGCCAAAGGCAATATGGTGTCTGTACCCACACTCCACCCATGGTGACTTTGGGAACAAAGGCAATATGGCAGGGGGAGTTCCAGTGGCTACCATTTCCTGTCCCCCAGCCTGAAAGCAGTGCAAGACAATGACAAATCTCTGGAGACTAGGTCATCCAAGTAAGGGTCAGGTTGCCTCTCTGTCGAGCAGGTGCCAGTGCTGCCACTTCCAATGCTCCTTCGCACTGTGGGGTCTCCCTGCGGCTCGCTGCAATTTTCCTACTGCTCTGCTGTGCTCCTTCTGGCTCTGCTGGGCTCCCCCTTGGTTCAGCTGGCTCAGCTGCTACCAGCACTGCTGGTCCTGGTCACTTCACCTTGCCGGGGAGAGGGGGAAAACAGTCCTGCCAGGGTGCCAACTCCACACTGCCACGGCCCCACTGGGCTCAGCCACACCTTGCCACTACCCCTTCAGCACCACGCCCCAGAGCCACATCGCCACCTCTTCTCTGCAGCACGTCCCACAAAAGGCATCACAGAGAAGGGGACAGGGAGAAAAAAGGACAGGGTGAAGAGGATGGGTCTGCAGATATTATGCCAACAACCTCCAGCTAGAGAGAACCAAGAAAAAAGTCTGATTTTTGGATATTCCGCCTGGCACTCCTGCCCCAGTAGTGACTTGGTGGCATAGAATAAAAATGGCACTAAACTCCTGCCCACCGCTCCGCGAAAACCAAGACACCAGATATTATTCCATACTAAGTAGCCTATGCTCCTGTTAAGTTTCCAGGCATTTAATAAATGTATGCATACATATATGCATGGATATTCATTGACATAGCTTATATGCTTTAAAGAAACAATTGCTGTCTACATAGTAGCTTCAATTCTGAATATTACCTGTGTCTATCACATTGGCCTGTTCCTGAAACAAGGGAGTAAATCAGTTCTCGGTATCTGGGAAGGAATATCACAAGGACTTTGATGCCCACAATTAAAATACCCAGAGGAAACAGATGGTTGATGGTGGAATACTCAGACTCTCTTTGGAAGGAAACAGAAGCATACAAGTGGAGGTTTGACTAGACTGAATTTGATTCACATAAACAGTGAGAGTTATTTCAGACTTTGCATACAGAAAACAAATTAGAGAGAATCCTTTACAAACCAGTAAAATAAATTATCTAAAAGAAAGAAAAGTACATACTCATGAGAATGGCTCCAAAATGTAAATTTCAAGCAATTCAATGCATTGACAAGTAATGACCATTGAGAATTATTTTTAAGTGGAAAAAAGACTTACCAACTCCTAAAAAAATTGGTAAGCACAGGTAGAGTTGTCCTGGCACTTTGTAAGGATTGAAAAAGACAGAAATAGAAGAAAACAACAGTTGGACAACCTTACTAAGTCAGAAGCTAAAAAAAAAAAAATTAAAAGGAGGAACTGTACACAGTAGTAGAAATGACAGAAAGCTTAGATGTAAAATCATAATGATAAAGGCATGAATTACAAATATCAAACAATATAATTGAAAACATAATGGTTCTATAAATATATTGAGGACAACATAGTCAAAATTATAAAATCATTTTCATATGGACACTACATTTTCTTAACCTAAAAATAGTAGTTATGATAGATAATAACATGATTATATTTGCAAAGTATTAAAAAGGAAGACTAATACAGAGTGTGTGCATAAATCAAAAGACACCCAAGGAATTCTCTGGCAGGAAAAATATGATCTAAACAAGCATTAGAAATTTCCTGTAAAAGTTGAGAAAAATTTTCCCAAAAGTATTTAAGAAAAAAAGTAGAAGTGGCATCTAGTGATAAAGTGTGTTGAAGATAGAAGAAGTGACAGAAGAATAAAAACCAAACATAGTACCCATCTATGGAAAGAGTAGGAGAAAGGACTTAGAAGGTTGTGAAACAAAAAGTCTAACTGATTTCCAAACAAATATACAGGAAATTATTAGCAAGAGATTGTTGTAAACATCTATATAGCATCTGATGTGGATTTTTGAAGGACGGCCCATGTAAAACTTGCTTACCATCTTTTCAAGGGCAACTAGTATAATGGATAAGGGAAGAAGTAAATGTGTTATATGGTTTTTTTAAAGTTTTTAAATAGATATTCTCAAATTACTCTTTTATAAGGAAAATAGTAGATATGTATCAGACAGTATTGTGGAAATATTATTATTTAAGAACTGGTTGGAAACTTAGAATATGACTTAGAAAGATTATTTCTGTTCCTCAATTTCCAGAGTTATTTAGTAGAAGAATAAAGTATTTACCTTTTTTTAATATTTTCTTCTTCTCCTCCTTCTCCTTTTCATAACCTGTAATAGCATAAAACACCTTTTCTTTGAAATAAAAACCTCAACCCCCTTACTCATCCTTACAGTTAAACTGAAAGAAAGCAGCTTTGGTTTAGATGTTAGTAAGGTATTATTTTCTGTGAGAGTGGTGAGTCACTGGATTTCCCAGAGAATCTGTGGATGCTCCACCCCTGGCGGTACTCAAGGAGAGGTTGGATGGGACTCTGAGAAACTGAGATGAGTCAGAGGTGTCCCTGTAAATGGCAAGGGTTTGGGAAATGGGCAGTCTTTAAGGTCCCTTCCAGCCCAAATAATTCTATAATTCCATGAAAGTGAAATTAACTAATTTTGAGGCTTTGGTTCCTTTCAGTTATATAAAATAAGATATCTCTTGTTTTTAAAGGCAAACGAAATGTGCCATTTCATATTCAGTGACAACACATGGATTCAGGAAACCACTATATCTATATTTTTTCCTCTTTCTTATTTAAAGGATAATCTGGGCTTTTTGGTAATAAATTTATGCTTTCCCTATATCTTGGTAGCTGTATTACTTGCTGTTTTCAGGGATATAAAACTTTAGTTCATTCATTTTGTGTGTTTTTTCACTATTTTCCACAGTTATCTGTACTGCAACAGGAATACCTGTCACTAATGTTTTGTTCTTTTATTTATCTTAAATCTAGTTTCTGTCCCTTGGTGTTATTTACTTTTTCTTACTGTTTTGCCTCTTTCTTTTTCCTGACAGAAGTCAAAATGCTCAGCTGCTGAGCTGCAGCAAGTTCCAAGAATCTTTAAAATGTCTGATAGGGTCAAAACAGATGGCTGATTTGACTCTAGCCTTGGCCCATCACTTGTTTTGTTTCTCTGGGTACCTTGAAACATCAGGCTCTCACTGAGATTTTTGTCTTCCTTTAGAAAAGAATTGGAGCAGGAACAGTATTGAGATCTTTTTTCTTCCAAATTTCCTTCATATTAGTAAATGCAGCTACCATAAATAACTAAAAATGATTGTATGGATTACAGCACGTAGTTGATGAGTCTGGGTAAAACTCTAACAGTAATATAGATATTTTATATAGATATATACACAGACACACATATATATGTATATACATATATATACAAACAGGCAAGTATGGAAATAAAAAGTTTAATATAGATAACAAAATAAAAAGCCAATGTCTGGATGATTTCCTTATTAAAAAAAAAAAAAAAAAAACAGCTGGTGAAATCTGAGGAACCTTTCTGACCTGAGATATCCCAAAATTAACTGATATGAAGTGCCAACAGGAGAAAAACCAGGCACTGCAGGGCTGCTTAAACACATCTTGAGGCCCAGGGTGGGATAATCAAACCAAGCCTACAGTTACCACAAAAGCCAGACCCAGAATCCAAACTGCTGAGCATTTTTTAGACATCACAAGCCACTGCTGAACAGTCTCTGATACATGCATGGTCGTTCTGAGGTCCAAAGGACAATTATTTGAGCCAGTTCAGTTTGCAATACATTTAGGGTAAATGTAACATCTGAAGTTTTTCTCCTTCCTTCCTTCCTTCCTTCCTTCCTTCCTTCCTTCCTTCCTTCCTTCCTTCCTTCCTTCCTTCCTGTTCTTTCCTCTTAAATGTAAATGAGGAATGAAGCAAAGCATACAATGGATTAAAAAAAGAGTGTTTGTGGTTCAGGGTAACCAGTTTACCATGAGGATAAGTAGCAAAAGAGGTGTTTCATGTGAGTTTTTTTTTCTTTAGCCTCCACATTGGAAAATTAAAAAAAGAAAACCAGAAAAACTGCCTATCTGATTACCCATTTAAACAGGATAAGTGAAGAGGGTGACAGTACAGAGTCACCTATTCAACTCTTCTGTTAACAGAATCTCTACTTATCTACTTTGTTGTTATGGCATCTATTTTTGATGGAAGAGTAATAATTTTTTGGGGGTTTTTGGGGTTTTTTTTTTGTTTGGTTTTTTTTTTTGTTCTGTTGTACTCTGGTTGCAATAAGTGGTTTTAATTGGCTTCCTGCTATGGGAGACCTAAACAGAAGTTAATGTGGCTTATATATTTTTGCTTCTTTAACTTTAACCTAAATGGGTGTGTATAAGACTCAGCAGGAACTTGCAGTGTTTTTACCAGCAGGAAAAAGCTGCTAATTAAATGACATTTTCAAGTCGAATTAGAAATTAAGGTTTTTAGAAGTACGAAAAAGCAGTTAAAAGTAAATTACAGGTAATATTACTGTGGTCATTCAAGAAGTACATTTCTTAGAATGTTACTGTTCTTGCTCACAGCAGGCTGACAGACTGGATGTAGAGAGAATAATAAAAATTTTGTCTATGTTTATGTTCAGTATATGAGATAGCTAGACTGAATAGAAAGAGAAAATGATGTGCCACTAATCCTCAAGAGAAATGCCAGTTCAGATATAAGCTGTCAGGAAATTGTTCCCTTTACAATAGAGAACTTAGGCTTACTCTTCTAATAATCTACCTGTTCTCTATGTAGTACTTACTCAGGAATTGTGGCTGTTCTATCTATTGCATTTCACAATTCGTAAAACACCGGGCTTTCTTTTTTTTTCTCTCTTGCTCTCCTTCTAGCTATATATATTCATACTTTAATTTCTCTTTCTGCTGCAACCCTAAAAGTCTCCTCTTGTTTAAGATTACAGTTACTGAGCAGGATAAGTAACATGCTGAGTAACCAGAGATTCAAAAAGGAATAACATGGCAAGTATTGCTAGGCATCATTTCCTCTCTTTGCAATGATGCATGCTGGAAGAAACATAGTCTCTCTTTCAAGACCTGTATAATGTTGAAATTAATGTCCTTGGATCCCCAAGGACATTAATTTCAACATTGAAATTCTATCAATTGCTGAACCTTATAACTGTAAATACCTTTATCTTTACATCTATCTGCCTAACTACTACCTGCCTATGCATGTATGCATGTATGTGTGTCTATCTCTCTATCATCTATCTTTTCATTATACACTAAGACACAAATTGTGTATGATTTTTTCCCTGTATACATGTTACATGTATGATACTCATATGAACATACACATATGTATGTTCACATGCATTTAAATATTTTACTGACAAATAATCCTACATGATATACCTTTTTTTCTTGGGACATACTCATTTCCAGATTGGTGCTTTCTACAGAACTTTCCAGGACATTCACTGGAAATAATTTTGTTTTCTTACATTCAGTACTTTGACTTTGTTCAAAGTTAAGATGTTTACAAATATATGTCTTGTTATAGGAAGACATAAGGAGTGTTGGCCCTGACTGTAGTTTCATCTAATAATGAACTATAGCTCTCTCTATCTTGCCATGCTACTGAATGTAGCTGTGTAACAAAGTAATTATTTATTATTATCTCAAATTAACATGTATTTATGATATGCATATATTTTATTACAGCTGGTCTTTTGTCTTATTTAGCTGCTGTGCAGGTATTTAGGTAGTAAACTGGAATTCATTTTTCCCAATATCATGATACATTGGTTTGTATTCTCATACCTTCGCATGGGAAATCTATCTGAATTTATTTCAATAATCTAATACCACACACCAATATATGATTCCTCCCTCCATGAACTTCTCTCATATTTATAAAATAAATTATTTCCCTGTTGTCCATGAAATTTCCCAGTACTGTGTTAGAAAACCAAAGTGTTTCTTTTCAGTAGTGGCAATATAGGTTGCAATAGAATTAGAAGTGTTAAGGTAAAATTCTAGCTTAATGACGTCAGATCTTTTATAATGAATGCAAATAAAAGTAGAATTAAAAACAGAATACTGAGCCAATGACTGTGCAAATAAGAGCTGGTCAGATATCTAAAGACATCACATTAACAAGGTTTTAAACCCACTGTCATGTTAGATATGTCTGCCTCAGAGAAACCAAGCATACTGGTGTGCTGATAAATTCATAGTTTTGTGTGAGCAACTTAAAATCTACATTAAGCTGAATGCTATTTAATAAACCTCTTGAGAAGATTTTTAAATATGCCTAGGCTGTATCCAGGATTAATCAATGGGGATCAACCAGAAGATGTTGTCTATAATTTTAAGTGGTTTATGTTCTGGCAGGACTTGTGGGTGTGTGATTTTTTTTACAGCTTGTTTTTGCCTGCAGATTGCTAGTAACATTACACTACATTACACTTAGACTACTTTTTAGTGATACAGCACTATGTCAAATGCTAAATAGCATTATGTCACAGCAGTTTACATTGTCCTACTAAAGGCTGGTACTATGTGTAACCAGAAGTACTACTTCTACACATTTTCTTCAACTTAAAACTTTTCAATCAGGAAACTCAGTAAAACATGTAATAATAAGAAATACAGCATAATAGTATGTTTCTACTATATGTACATATTTAAAATAATTATTTCCTAAATGCTTTTGACACAGTGTAATCACAAATTTAATCTGACAGGTCTTATACTGCAGCTGTAATAAAGTTACTCATTTTCAGAGCCATTAAATTAACCACCTATCTACTATAATGAGAAAGTCAAAGTGACCTTAAGAGAGACAATAGGGGAAGTATATTGACTTTCCATTTTCTACTTTAGGATGTATTCTATAACATTTTCTCAAGTTGTATAAACAGAGTTTTTACTGACAGAAGCAACATGTAACTGGTGATCTGGACAATGGGAAATATATTGCCCCATGATGTGTATGGTAAAGTATTTCAGAAATCCATTTATGCTTGATGGTATTGGACTATTCTTCTATATTTAGGGATAGATTTTTCCTGCCTAGAATAAAATATTTAATTTATACTGTAAGGGTGTATGGAATGTGTGAACCGCAGCTCCAATCAGGTTATCTGATATAGGACATTTTCCATTTAAAGGGAGATAATAAGTAATGGAGCAGGTGATAAATAACACACAAAGACAGACAAATAGTAGACAAGGGCTAATGGAGGCAAAATGTCCCAAGACTTCCCATCTTCCCATCATTATTTGAAAAGTTGTTAAGTAACCATAGACACCGCTTTGGAGAAGGCCAGCCTGATCATGGAAACTGGTACAAATGGGAGAAAGAGGAGGAAAATGAGCAACTGTGATATCACCCAGGTTGTGAAACTATGCAAAATTTATTAAAGAAAGTTTACAGGGAAAAGATTATGGAGAAATGAATAGGAGAAAAGCTGTGTAGAAGGAGCAGGTCAGGTGTTCAACAGGGCTGGTCAGCATGCTTGTGCAGCAGAACCCTGTGCCTGATAATTTCATTCTGTCTTTTTTTCTTATTAAATCTTCTTTTAACAAATTTTCTGAGCAATCTCAGTCCCTATCTCATGTGTGTCAGTGCCAGGTGCTGGGGGGACTGATAAGAGGTGACTGAGTGCCAGACTCTGCAGACAGATACAAGGGATGCCCTTGGCCTGTGGTGTCAACTACTGGAGTCAGTGGGGTCATTAACCTCCAGCCACTGAGGTGGGTGTGATGTGTGTCCCAAAACCATCTCCTGAGGTGGCTATGAGTGAGGAGAGTGGCTTAGCAGTGGCAGCTGTATTGGGATTGTGAGTTACAGCATCTGGCCCAGGTGCCAGCTTTGGGGGCAAGTGTCTATTCCTACCTCAAACTTGCTCTGTGTGGGATTGTGAGTGTGGAATTGCAAACAAATTCCAAGCTGAGACCAGCTGGGGAGTAGGGGCCTTAGGTGTAGGCAGGACCATCAGGAAGTGGAAAGTCTCTGCAGGCATTCAGGAGGACCTACAGACACAGTGTCCAGGGAACAAATGTGTGGGTTCTGTGTGTGGTGAGCACCCAGAGAGACCAGCCCATGAGTCAGGGACCCATGGGATGAGTGAGGAGGGCCAGGACCTCGACAGGGCTGCAGGGTGGGCAGAGGGACCATGCTGGTGCTCAGGGGATCCGCCAGTGTGTGTGTGTGCTTGTGAACCCAGGGAGAGTGGGGTGTGTGCTGCACTTGTCACCCTCTGCCTCTGCAGTGCAAAAGGAGGAGGGGACGTGTCCCTGTGTGCCTGTGCCTGCTGTGATCCTGAATGGGGGGGCTGCTGGGGGCTGTGCCTCATCTGTGGCTCTCTGTGTCCTCTGTATGTTTGGGTGAAGCTCACCACTGGTTGACATGATAACAGCAGCCCCTGGTCTGACCAGAGTCTAGAAGTCTCCAGGCAGCAAGAGGGCAGAGGAGTGTGGAGGAGGAGTTCTTGGCCTGAATCTACTGGTGGTGGTAGCCAAAAATCCTTTAGCATTAAGATGGTAGTTTGTGAAAGATAATCTGGTATGGGGGCATCCTGGTTAAATTTAACTGCTAACTTTTGCACTGAAATCTCCTATGAGAAAAGACAGGATTCCAGAGGTTGCTCCAAACACCTGAATCAATCAAGGTAAGCTGAACCAAAAGGTGAATTAAATATTATGATTACAGCAGTTGCTAACATTACTGGTGATAGAGACTGAGATCTTATTTATGCAAATAGCTGCAATGTAGTAATTGATCAATTAATGAATTAATAGCATAAATTGCATATTAATATTTGAATAGAAATGTTTGTAAACACGTAAATTAATCAGATCTTGAGCCTGAGTGTTCTTATAGGCTTTGTTTGCAAATATACCTCTATAGAACTGCATATTTTTCCAATACCTAATATAGAAAAAGTCATTATGTAAAGTAGTAAAACTAGTTACAATACAGAGACAAAAAAATGAGAAACATTTAAAGGTAACTGCAGGGACATATTTTCTTCAAATGAAAGTGGAATATAAATCTGCAAAGATTTTGTCACTAGGTTTTCTGAAAAGACTCAGTGTGGAAAATATGAACATGTTAACTGGTGATATAAAAGATTTTTCCCTCACAATCAGGCAAAATAAGCAGACTGCATGGCTGATAACTCAATGCATTCAGTTTGGTCTCATCCAATTGCTTATTTAATTCCTATACATGGCAAGGAGTTTAAAAGCAAATTAACGTTGTGTCATTTCTGTTTCACAAAACTTGAGTCAAGCAAATTGCCCTCCAGGTGTGTCCTGAATAACATATTGGCTGATTCTCTTCCAAAGGAAATTAGTGATCTACACTGCTTGAAAAATGATTTACAATACATTCAAATATTTTTAGACAGATACTGATTTGAACACCAAAATGAGCAGTCACCACTCACAATAGTTATTGCATTTACCCACATGCAAGAAAATTGTAAAATGACTCTATTAATTTTCAGAGTACAAAAGAGAAAAGTGTTCTAAACAAAAACCTAATTTTGTTTATTTTCCTCAACTTTTCACTGCTCTTCATGGTTGAACCTTTGAGGTATTTTTTTACAGTTCTGTGCTTAACAAACTACATGAGAGTAATGGATAATTCTGCTATGTTGTAAAGGATTTGGTATGAGCAAAGGATATTCTGATATGTTGTAAAGGATTTGGCACTGCCAGCAGGGGTACAACACACACAGCAGAGCAACTTGAGGTAACCAGTTTCTCTTTAGCTGACAGCTAAACAACCCTATACTTTTTACCATGCCACATTTGCAATGAGGTAAACACCAGTGCCTGGATCAGAACCTGTGTATGAGTGATTGCAGCATAATAAATATCATATCATTCCAAGTGGATCATTTATCAAAGAAAAATATATATCTGGGTATGATTAATTGCCATTTCTGCTTGCCAGTATCCCTCCACTGATGATAAAGGGAATTAAAATGCTTTCCTAAGATTCATTGCTTAACTCTCCCTTAAAAGGTGAGAGTTAAGCAATGAAATTTCAACCAATAAAGGAAAAAAAGGAAAAATATTTTAGATTCAGGTAAAATCAATTGTACAGGCACCACAAAACATAACTCTATATCTTTCTGAGTATGTATAGACAGCTTTTCAAATTACAAATCAAAACTGAAAAATTAATTCACTAGTTATTAAATTTATCTTAAGGTTATTTATATAAGTCCATTCATGGATGTGCTCGTAGCATAAAATCAATTACATAAGATGAAGTTTATCTGCACTCATGTAAAGAGCTGGGTAGGAATTTAGGAAGGTGAAGGATGCAAGTGCTGTGTTGGCAAAGAAATGTGCCCTTTGCAAATGCCATTTTAATAGCATGAGTATGTATCAAGAGGGTTCCTCTTGGGAAGGATACAATTCATGATAACCAGTGCAGGTCCAGCAGGACACTGTCCTTCTTGTACAAACCAAGAATAGTCCTTAGTTCTGCTTCCCATGATAGTGTGAATTCAACACCAGTGTCTGGCAAATGTTTGCACCTCAGAAAGTAAAATGTTATTTTCTTCACAAGCAACATATGTGATTTACCTCTGAAAATAGCTAAGGTAATTTCAGGGTGGGTACATTATTTAAATTTAATTTTTGAGTTTATTTATGCACTCTATAATTAGAAAAAAATATTTTCAGGTAATGAACAATGCTTATCACGTGTTAAATAATTTGAGTTTTGAAAGAGTTTTGAATTTTTATCAATATAGAAGTGCCTGTATCAAGTGCCTACACAGACAGAGGAGAAAGAGCTAAATTATTTTACCCTCCTTAGATTGAACCTAATATAACTCAATTAGCCTACTGTAGTAAAGTAGTCAAATCTATTTGCTATTTTTTTAGACTTGTGGCAATAAATAGTTGACTGGTAGAGAAAGTGATTGGTACTTAGCAAAGTCTCACAAAGAAATAAATACTCTCTCTTGTGGAGATGAGTATCAATATGACAGATTTGCTTTATACAAAAATATTTGATTCCAGTTAACCAAACAGACCAAAAAGCTGTCTGTTTTAGATTGTGGAATGATAGTGTATATTTCAGATGAACACAAAACAAGAGAAAAAGAATATTAACATTGAAATTGTTAACAATAGCTTAGAAAGGAGATGAAAGTCATGATTTATAATCTCTCTTTTAACTCTCTGTAAGACAGATAACATTGCATTTCCTATCAAATTATTGTGTAATAAAAATCTTCTGATCAGTTCAAATGGAATTTTCTATTAAGTACAATCTAAAAAAAATCTTTTGGTTTGCAATAATCTATAATTGCATATAATCTTTATTAAATTTTTAATCTATTTTTGCATGGGTAGAATGTTTTCTGAAGTTTTCAATACGCAGTATACATATCCTACAACTTCTAGGTGCAATCAGCAAACATATAACCAATGTAACAAAAAATAACATTAACACACAGTATGTGTCAAACCAAGAAAAGGTAATAATAGATATAAATGTTGTATTTTCAATTTGCATGTGTTAATGAATGCTAGAAGCATCTGCTGCCTCCAGCAGCTCTCATTCTTGGGATTTCTCCTGCCCCTGTGTACAGCCTAGAGACCTCAAGGTCTCCATCCAGGGCCAGTGGATGCAGCTGATACTTTCCTGCTTGTAAGGTCAGCCAGCAGTGAGGCTGAATGTGTGTCTCACACGCACACAGAGGACACAGAGGGCCACAGACAAAGCCCCAGGAGAGTCACAGGCAAGGCTCTGCCCTCCCATTCAGACTCAGAGCAGACACAAGCACACAGGGACACGTCCCCTCCTCTTCTTGGGCTGCAGAGGCAGAAGGTGCCATGTGCAGCACACACCCCACACTCCTGGGTTCACAAACACATGTGTATTCATGGATCCCAAACACTGGCACAGCATCACTGCCTGCTTGGCACCTCTGCACACACAAAACACCAGCTGAACAGAAACATACCAGCTCATATCACAGCAGGGAAACATTTTCTGCTGAATTCGCTGTATTATTTCATGTACAGTTTTCATGCATGGACTTACTCTATACTTCTGGATGACAGATATCTGATGAGCAAATGGAGTAATTGAGAGAAGGAGGAAGAGTCCTGTACCTAAAAGCTATATAAGGTCCAGGACCAGGTCAGGATGTGTTCATCAATCTGGCAGAGAGGATGGGTCATGATTTGAGACTATTTGTCCAGGGACAAACCCAGGATCTTTCTTATGTCTTTATTAAAATTAAATATAGCCACTTGATACAACAATGGCCCCTCTAGGACATCAGGTTCTTGGTGGGAGACAGGATAGAGTAAATTCATTTGCAAACTAAACAACAGCAATTGAGTAACAAGGTATTTCCTGGGGCTCACTGATCACAAGGAAGGAAATAAATGCAGCTAGTCCTTATTATCAGGAAAGTGTTCTGATGATTTTATTCTTTTCTACATACTTGTAAATGCTTTATGACAAGGTCGGATAACAAGTACATGCATATCAGGATGATAAGCATCTTAGAAATGCCTGAAGGTTGTTATTACTACTGTGAGGTGAGAGTGAAAAAATAATCTCTAAGATATCTACCTTTGTCATGGCTATTACTATTTCATTGGTATGTATAAAGCCTTTCTGGAAAATTAATGTATGATTTACTAAGCAACCAGTTTCCATCTCTCTACATTCCATTCAGCATGTAATTAATATTTAAACATTTTTTCCTTCTCTTTATTTTTTGTGTTGTTTCTCAATGACAAATATTTTTACAGCTTGAATAAACATTAGCCAGGATCCTTAAATTAATGTTTGCATATATTTTCTATTTAGTTTACGTACTGAATGTATGACTATATCTGTTTCTACCTTAGGTGCATGCCAAGTACCACATATTACTTTTCCTGCTTTCAGAGACATGATTTATTCATTGATTGTTGAATAACCCAAAATTATCAGTAGTAGCAGATAAGAACTGAAAGATCATTTCATGATTCTGGGATTCTGAAAACAAAATTAATAATTAAAAAAAAATTCTTGCACTCTTAGTAAGTTCTTTATAGAAAGCCATTGAATGTTACAGAAAATATTCATTGCTGTTAATAAGCAAGACAGCAAACTCAAAATGCATTACAGGCAAAACTGTACAAAAGGAAGGAAGTCAGTGTAGTCTACCAAAAATAAAAAAAAAAGGGAAAAAGTAAGGAATTTTAAAAAAGAGAAAAATGTTAAAGAAAGAAAAACTAAACCAAAATGGAGTCTCTTTTTTAAAACCTAGACATATTGCAATTCTTTAAAAATAATCAGTTATGTCGTTTTGTATATACAAATTATATTGGAGCTTGTGGTGGGCCAGTTCCTTTGAAATTCACCTTCTTCTGTCCTGCATTTATCTGAACCACCCTTGGGAAACACACTGTTAATGAATAGGCTACAGGAGGGGTCATATTTAGGCATCTCTGAACATAACATTAAAACTGGTTTTTCTTCAGCAGCTCTGGGAGATTGGGTTCAGATAACCATATTTAACCAACATTAATATAACTCTTTTTTATCAATTTTCTTTTCAAATCTATCAATCTTAAACATTGGAATACTCTGGAAGAAGGGTCCATAATTTAATCATGCATTATTTAAAATATTTTGACTATTCCTATGACTAGATATTCTCTAGTCCCCCTTTTTTTTATGAAAAATACTGAAAAATCATCCCTTATTCATAATCTGTACCATTCCAATCATGATTCTATAAGCCCTTCTCACAGATCTCCTTAGTCTTTTAGTCTTTATTCTTCTTTACTTTTTTCAAAAGAGTTCCCAGGCTGCTTAATGTTTCTCCATACAGAGACCAATATCTAAAAATGGGGGGGAAGAGATCAGGATGGATATCATTCATGGTTTAAATGAAGATTGAAACCATAAGTGCCACAAAGGCAGTCAATATGAGAGGAGTGACCTTATTGCAAAGAACCACAGAGAAATCACAACATTTGTGGATTCTGAAATACTGATTTACTTACTCTGAGACTTTTGTAATCCAGCTAAGTACATTTAAGTTGGGATGATCAGAATAAAATGTATTATTAAAGTTTTGGGTTTATAATGCAGTGCAATGAAGTTTCCTACTTGTTCCAGAGCCTTGTTTAATAATTTTGATATAATTTTTCCTTTTTTTTATCTGAGTACAGAACAGACTTCTGGAGGATGATCCATAGATCATGCTCATCATTTCACATCTATGTGGACTCCAGTATTGCCAATATTCCTGAGGGGATAACAGCTATTTTAAAGTTTGTTGCTCAATAGGAATGAATCTACATTGCACAAAACAAGACATTAGATTGTCAGGCTAAAGGAAATCTAACACAGGAAATAACGGTACTGTGACACCATAAAGAGCAGTTGCCCAGTGTTATATGCAGCACATTTGTATACCCTAGCTTGGTCACTGGAGTGATACTTGAGCAGGAATTGAAGTAGGGCTGAGAAACAGACTCAAAACTTTGAAGTTGAAAGTTTTGCTGTGTTTTGAGATTATTTGAAGCCTCTGAACAACACTATCCTTGACTTAGATGAAGTTAGCAGCTAAATATTCTGTAGTCTTGGCTGTGGAGGTCACTCCCAATTAGACCTTTTTATCTATAATTCCACTGAACTCTTTTTTCACAGAACCAAGAACACCCCTTGCTTTGGGGTTAGCTTATGCGTTTCTAAATAGATCAAGCTGAGGAGGAAATGGACCACCAACTTTTTGAACAGGCAAAGAAAAAGCATCACCAAGAAGGAAGGAAAAAAAGAAAATGTTTGTAAAATTAGCAAAAGTTTATTGACTGAATTAAAAAAAATGTACTTGCAATGAAGGGCTTTTAATTTGTTAGAATTTTGCTTATTTATTTGTTTTGCATTTTTTCATTAAATAGGAAGTTTCATTAGAGCAGTGATGCCTCCTCTGTTGGCAACTTGCTCTACAAATGCTGTCAAAACAAATTTTTCTGGCAGTCAGGGCGGATTTAGGAAATATCAAGCTCACCTAAATTTCCCACAGGTTTTTACAATGAGACAAAGTAACTCTAAAAGGAACGGTTTGGTCCTGCTCTTACTTTTGGTTCTATATTTTGAATGGAGAAAAGTGATCCTACAGAACTAAGGAATTGCTTAGTCAAAAATGTAAACTAAAGGAATATTTTTCAATTCAGGGAAAACTTCCTATGGAATACTGAGATGCAAGTAATTAAAAATTATTTGGTTTATGTAAAATCTTTACTTATATTTATGCACATTCACAATTATTTACAATTATAGAATAAAGATATGTTTATAATTATATTGAATATAGTATATAATAAATATCTTTATATTATGTAATTATAAATGTGAACATTGCATTTTTTGAAAAAAAGTCAAAATATTCACAAATTTTTCAGCATTTAAATAATGTGCTTTACTCCTATATTTAAATAAAATACTTCACTAGATCTTATTTATTAATCTGAATATATGTTAAGAAACCTCTATATTCTTGGCCAAAATGTGTTTTAAAAGATACATTTAGAGGGCAATATTAGTTCTGTCACAGTAAGAACTGCAGGATTTTGGTTTTACTGAGTGCACTGTAAAAAGCTCTTGGATTTCCATAGTATATACTGCCAATGATTTTCACCCTGAGGATTTAATAGCCCTGTGTGGCATTTATGGTCTTTTTACATCAATTTCTTGATACATAGGCTTTATTCTGTGCATTGCAGACTCAGTGGTAGAGTTTATTGCAGCCATCATTTTACACGTCCTTGAAATGTTTCAGCTCCTTCTTAAGTACCATAAGAAATGTATATTTCATGTATATATCTAGCTCCTGCCATGGGTTTGCTTAACACAGCCAGATGTAAAAGATGTCCTGCAATAGTATATTTGAGTTGTACAATTAAATTAATTTGTGTCAATGATGATAACAGAAATATGTATAATATAGGAAGTCACTCTTTCTTACTCTTGAGAGTAAATTACCTATTAAATTACTAACTGTTGAGACAATACATTGATGTGAAATGCTGATTACTAATGTATCTCAACAGTAATGTTGACACATTGGTCCATAGTCACAACTTCTGCAAAACCACCTACTTTCCTCAAGCAAATTCAAATACGAAAGTTCTCCTGGCTGTTTTGGTGATTATAGCCCATAATTAATATTCAGTGTCTTCTTTAAAATGAAATAGCTCATATGTTCCAGGGTGTATTTTTTTCTCCTTTTTCCAAGATAACAAAGTCATTAGACTGGCTATCATTCTTAAAAAATTACCTGTCAAAATTTAATTTTAAAATCAAATAATTTAAAATCATGCATTTCTTACATACCTTAAATTTTCTAACATCTATTTTTTAATCTTGGGTGATTTTTTAATAAAAAAGTGGCAATATTTTCCTAATGTACATTTTTAGACGTGTATGCAAGGTGTTGAATTGCACAATTAAGAGATTTGATCTTGAGGAGTTAAGATATTTAAAATATATCACTTCATAATCTCATGTAATCTCCTGTTCTTTCTGTAGAACAATCTTTCTGGAGCCATGCTGGAAGCGTTTTTCCTAAGATTGGAAGAGTGAAGCACAACAGTATAATTCATTGAATATTGTCCCTCAGAACGCTGTCAGTTTGAGACAGCTCATAGGACATATCCACAATCTGTACAATAGAGACCTGTCCAAACACTTTTCCAGAAATAATGGGTTTATGTCTGTGAACTGCTTTAGCACAAGGAATGAGAACACTATCAATCTGCCATATGGCTGTGTTGCAATGTTGCTACACAAAAATGTTTTCAATTCCTTTTATTCTTTTAAGAATTACCATGTGTTAATGTATTTTGAGTGCAGTTGAATGTTATTTATGCTCTTCTCCATCTTCATTCTAGTAAGAAAAAAAACCCATCAAAACAGATTTTCAATGATTAACAATGGTAGAATTTGACTTCCACATTTTCTTCTTGAGTATGAATCTTCATTAATTATCTGGAGAACTGTTGGAGAAAAAAGAGCAATGCATAGAAATACGTGGGTGCTGTGACATGTATCTCAAAATGTGGCAGAATTTGTTCTCTGGGGATGTGCACCTTCTCCTTAACCAAAAATCTTTTACTGACATGTTGTCTGTATTTCCACAACTATTGCTCAATGTAGCATGTATGCTAAAAGTGTTAAAACTGAGAGTAAAATGAACCCTCTCCTTTCAGGTACTTCAGAAGTCTCTTCTCCAAGAACAACTTCTCAGAAATTCATTACATCCATGCATTATGAGTTTTAGGAAATACTATTACAAATTAATTGCTTAAACATCTTCTTAGTGATTTTCAATTTGTTGATGGATTGTGTCGTGAAGCATGTAATTCCTTGAGCAAATAACTTCAAAAATGTTTTCATTCTCTCTCCCTAGGTATCCACACTATCTGTGTGTGGGCAGTTGAGCCCAACCAACATCTAAGCACCCACCTGGTAACTTGCTCAGACTGCTGCCCCCAGAGAGATGGAAGAGAGGAATGGAAGAGCAAAAGCTGAAAAACACATGGGTCGAGATTAAGGCAGTTAAATAGGTGAAGAAAAGTTCCTCATGCAAACAAGGCAAAATAAGGAATTAATTTGCTACTTCCCTTAGCAGGCAGAAGTTTGCCACTTGCTGCAATGCTTGGCTTCAGTATGCACAGAAGTTCTTGGGAAGACAAACACGGTAATCACAAATATCCCTCCTCTCTCCACCTTTACCTGAGCTTTTATTTCTCAGCACTCCATCATATGCTGGGGCTTATCCCTCTGGCCAGCTGGGGGCTGCTGCCCTGGCTGTGTCACCTAGCAATTTCTTATGTACTCCCAGCCTGCTGTCTTAGTGCTGGGATCAGAGTGAGAAAAACATAAAAACATAAAACCTTGACACAAATTTAAAACACAGCACCATAATAACACCTCAGACAAAGCAAACTACCCACGTTAATGACTCACTCTTCTTGGAGTCCCGTTACACTGCTGACCTAGGTTCCTGCCTGGGAAAATCCTACTTTAAAAAAAAGTATAGCTAACACAAATGTAAATATTTTAAGCTTTTCTTGTTTATTGTCTCTAATGCATTTTATCCATCATGAAGGTATTTGCACAGAAAGAAAATCTGGGCCAGCATATCTGTGCCTGTCTTAACACCAAACTCTGTTTCCTTAGAAAGACTCCTAGCAGATTACTTGTAAATGTATATATTCATACACACACATATACACATAAATGTGAATAAATGTACAATTATATATACACAATATATGTTTATTTTTATATAACAAAGGTTGTTTGCTTTTAGTTGGGGTTTTGGGGGATTTCCATTAGGTAAATTATACCAGAAGGAGAACAGAAAGCAACTAATGACCAAAATGGCACACAAAATTTTTCATTATTTTCAATATTTTATACTTTGTAGAGGGAAAAATTTATACGAATTGAACAATTTTGAAGCACACAGACTATCCCAGCTTAATTGCTTCTCAATATATTTCTTTTCCTCCCTGTTTTTAGAGTTAACTCCAGTGTGGATAAATAAAACTTCTTACTTTTATTAGGTAATATAACTAAGCTTTGCAAAATCATCTGACCTAAAGTATCCATGGTATTACTGCTAGTTGATTTTTCTGCCTCTTGCAATAGTGTGTAGTATCTCTACTTGGGTTAGAATTTGGAATCCACACCTTATTTTGGAAGGAGATGTACAGAGGCTGCCAGGTAAACTATGCAGAATATGATGTAATATACATTAATATTGTAAGTTCAGTTATTATTCAGATACATTAATATTGTAAGTTCAAGGAAACCCAAATTATATTAAAGGTGTATATTTTTCAAGTAGGTTTCAGTGATTAACTGCAACAATTTATAGCTACTGCATAATCTTAAAAATGTTGCAGGTTTTTGTTGTACAATTGGCTTTTTGTTTCTCAGCAGAGGGGCTATAAAGCAGTTGAGATCTAGAATATGTATGTACACAGACTATACATGGCCAGCAGATTTACACAAAGTGATCTGCACTGCAGAATATACAGTTGATACATATTTACAGCTGAATCTTTATGCTACTAGTCATAAGAATACAGACATGCTGATTACTGTCAAATGTATAAGCTGTAAAGGTTCTGGTTTTGATACAGAATATATGATGTCTTTCATTAGCAATAGGGATCTCCTTGTGTTTGATTCAAGCCCTTTGACAGTAAAAGAGATATTGAATTTTTAGGCGTATTTCAACCATAAAAGGGAGACTTGATCTCTCTGAAAACTGGCTATCTTCAGTGCTTACATTTCTTACAGATTTCTTACAGATTTCAAATTTTTTTCTTTTCTTTCTGTGTTGTTTTTATTTTATTCCTTGTTATTTTTTAAAATAAGTTGTTGACTTGAGGAAAGAAATCTGCCATATTTTTCAGAGTCTGGACAATCTAAAATCACAGACTGGTTGTGTGTTATGAGCAAATAAATACAATGTTGTTTGTCTAGTTTGATATGTAAGACAGTTAAGCAAGATTCACAAACCATTTTACATTAATTTTGCATCCACACACATGCACTTATATACATATTACTTTGTAGATTAGGAACATTTTGAGGATCATTATTTCTTTACAGTAAAAGTGCACAAGCTTTCCGTCACATTAGTTTAACATAAAAATACAAGAACACATTTGTGAGAATATGAGCATGAGTCTGTTCTTTCTGTGCTCTCTCTGTCTTCCTCAAAGGCTTGTCTTTGTGAACAAGCCTTCTAGGAAGTAATGATTTGGAGTCAATAATATCTTATTTGCAGTTTTAAAGTAAGGCCCATAATACTAAATTCACAAAAATTTATAAACTGAGAGACCTAAATGGATTACAAGCAGCCATGTAGCTGTATTTATAGCAAGTTGAAAATAGCTCCTTCCAATAAATTTGGTTATGTTAAATAAATTATGGATCTACAAATAATGATGAAACTAGTAAAAATTTGCAGTAGTCAACAAGTGACAATTGTGTTTTGAGCTCTGAATTTATAACGAACTTCTTAAAAAGTGCACATGTTATGTATCTTAACTGTCTTTTTATAGAAAACTTCATTTGATTATTGAAAATAGCACTTTTTGAATGCTGCATTTGTCCATAATTAATATAATTAGACTCAGACAATGAAATAATTTGTGTGGCCTGCAATTGATTCCCTGTTCATTCCACTTACATCTGTAATTCTTTAAACTTTAGCACAGCCATACGAGAGATAATAGCTGTGTGCTTGTTCTAAGGCAGTCTGTCTCAAAGTACAAATCTGAGCTGATTCATTGAAATCATCATAGGAATTTCCAAAATTATTCACTTGGAACATAACATTAGGATATGTAACAGCAAACTAGGCTGCTCACATATTAACTATGCTTATGCTTTAGAGATGAGTGAAGAGGCGGATCCAAAACAGGTTTATATTACTGTTTGAGATTCTTTGATGGCAAATCTTTTGAGCTTCTCTAATCAGATTTTGCCACCATATGGAAAGCATCAGTTTTAACCTGTGGTAATCTGACCTTTTTTCACCAAATCTCTGGAGAATATAAATAGAAATTGAACAAGTGTTATCCAGTTTTACATCCAAAATAGAACAGAGTCAGACTCATGCTGAAATTTTACTTTTTTGCTAATATGCACTGCATGGCAATTGTTACAGAAAAAAAAAAACAATGGAGGAAAGTTTACTTTAATTCCAGTTTAAGAAATCTAACAGCTCTTATTTCCCAGAATAGAACACAAAGTGTCTTGGCTGTCAGGAGATTTCTTATGAGGAAAAAGTACTAATCTGCACTGATTCCTTTCCAGGTACAAAATCTGGGCTTACATAGAGGTGTGAGAGTCTTACCCAAATGCCTGACAGTTTTCCTGCTGTTTTCCCATGAGGATATTGGCAATTCACCATGTACTGCCGTGGTCTGATCAGAAGATGCCATAACACTCAGGGTAATAAGGGAAAGACAATCAGTTCTTGGCTGTTCTCACATCTCTCAGCTGAAAGTTTAGGCTCACCCAGGTACTAATGAACAGGGAACAAATGTACTGCAGTAAAAGACAGCACTAACAATTTCAGATTTCTTGGTCAGAACCATATTCTATTAAAAGTTCCTTTTTCTTTGTAAAGCTGGTAGGGAATATGCTATTTAAGAATTTGTTCTGAGCCATACAGAAATACTGACTCAGATACTACAGGTATAACGTGAGTTGAATAAAAAGCACTTAAAGGTGAATACTGATTAATTCTCTAAGGAATTGATGATAGAAGAAAAGGAGTAAAGATAATACAGTTCAGAAAATCTAACATGGGCAACTCTGGAAACTAAGAGACAAGGTGCTTCAGAGAGAGGGAGAGAGTGTAATGTACGAAGAAATGTGACGGATCTGGCAGTAATGGAAAAGCTGAGATTATACTCATAATGGAATATATACAATCCTACAGCTAAAATAAGAAGAAAATTATTAAGAAAGCAATACAGGGCCAGAAATTCTTCAATGACGTGAAAATAAATAATAGATAAATAAATCAAAAATAGATACAAAGATAGATTTCTAAGAATAAGGAAAAAATGTGAAAAGATCAAAGAAACTGAGGTCCACAAAAGACTTTCCATTAGCAGAGAACAGAAGAACCCCAGGAGAAAGAAATTTAAAAAAAGAAAAAAAGAAGCAAGGATATATAGCAAATTTTGGATTAGGTAAATATCAAGACAAAGGCTACCTTCTTTGCTTTAAAAAAACACAAATAAAAATACAAACCCTATCTTTTTTTAACTATATATCTTTATATATATATAACTACATATATAAAGAAATAAAATTTACAAATTTTTATAAAGAAAAAAAAAGAAAGAACATGCTATCTTTTATAAAGTAGAGCAGTAAAATTTGATTTGTGCATCTTAACTATTAATCTTAAATTAATCTTTTCACATAAGGAATTAATTTTTAGAAATATCCAAACTCCTGGAAAATAATGTTTTGGAGTTCTGGTATCCAGAGTTCTAATAGGAATGAGCTTAACATTGAAAAATAATGTTGAATAAAAATAAGGAAAAGGGAAGGGAAAAAAAAAAAAAGAACCCAGAGCATTACATTTATGTTAGTCTAACTCAAATTTCTGGCAGGATTCTGTAAAAAAATCATTAAGAAATCAATTTATAAGTACCTCAAAGATAATAAGGTGATAAAAAAGGACAGCATGAGTTTGTCTAGAACTGATCATGTCAAACTAATCTAATTTCTTTCCCTGACAGTCTAACAGGCCAAGTGAATAAAGAAGAAGGAGGTTAGGTACAGCTTGACTTTATGATTTTTTTTTGACACTGCAATGCATGACATTCTTATAAGCAAGCTAAGAAAATGCAGTTAAGCTATAATCACCCACTTAAAATTTACTCTGGAGAAGTAGTTATTAAAGGCTTACCTATCCTAGGAAGATGTTTCAAGTGTCATTCCTCATGGATCTACCTATGCCTGCCTTGTTTTCATTAATAGTTGTAATGGATGAAATATGTAAAGAGATTCACAGAATCACAGAATCAATTAAGCTGAAAAAGACTTCTGAGATTACCAAATTCACCCAATGATCCAACACCAACCTGTCAACTAGACCATGGCACTGAGTGTCACACCAATTTTTCCTTAAACACCTCCATCACCTCCCTGGGCAGCCTGCTCCAGTATCTAATCATGCCTTTTGTGAAGAAATTCTTTCTAATATCCAACCTAAACCTCTCCTGATTCACTTTAAAACATCTTCTTGCCCTGGAGGGGCAACATCACTTGTTGCCTAGGAGAAGAGACTGACTCTCACCTGGCTACAACCTCCTTTCAGGCAGTTTTAGGGAGCCATAAGGCCATTCCCGACCCTCATTTTCTTCCCAGCTTCCTCAGCTGCTCCTCATTGGATTTCTGCGCCAGACTCTTCACCAGCTCCATTGCCCTTCTCTGGGCATGTTCCAGCACTTCAGTGTCCTTCCTGAAGTGATTACATTATAGTAGAAGAGATGGCTGGCATTTTCAAGGACAGATCAAGACTATAATATGATTTGAAAAATTCCTACAAAATTCAACAAATTTAAATTCAGAGAATTTCAAGTTTCATTTTACTTTTCAATATGCACAAAACTCATTGTTTCAGTGTCTACTATGAGTGAGTTGACATTCAGATAGTTTCAATCAGGGAATACAGAGAAATTCAGTGGTTACATCAAAATTAAGTGCTAATGAGGGCTAGTTGACTAGATATATTTTTTATTTTTAAAGGTAAACATGGATCCTGGCCTTATCATAGATTTGAAACCAATTGTGAGTCAGTTATGTGAAACAGAAAGAACCCTTGTTTTGGAACACATTAAGATAGTATTTAATGTTAAGACATTATGATGGTAACAATTCTTGCTCTTTGTCGCACAGGGGTAGCACTGGCCAGAATCCTTCCTCTTCTTAAGACCCACAGACAGTAGTCCTCAAAATAGCATTCATAGAGGAGACCTTTGATCTCCTGTTAATTTGTTGTCTAGAGATTTTTTTTTTATAATATGTATCCTAATAAATTTAAGAATATCAGTTCTAGTAAGATATTTGTAAAAATTTTGTCTAGACAATAATATTGGTGTATTTCTGTAAGCTAGAAAACCTTTCTCCCAGTTAGGGTAACTAATCTGAGATTCCACAAACTCACAGTAGTCAGTGAGACAATGTGGTTTGTGTATATTGAAAAATAAAGCTGCATACAGGACACATTCTGATTCAGAAAGAAATCCAGCTTATGAGGACAGAGAAAATGAAATCTAACTTCTACCATTCCTTGGTGGTGTTATTAATATTCTCACTTACAACTTAAATTGCAGATTTAAGTTGCAGATGAAATAGGAGAGTAAGAACATTATTTTAGAGAATTAAGAATCTGTACTTCACAGACATACTTATTTCACTCCAGCTGTTTAAAGGACTGGCTAAGCCTTTACATGACATACTTTGCTAAAATAACTATATGCACTGTACTTGGTAATAGCGCATTTGCCATGTTGCACTCATATTCCTATAAAGAAGTTTATAGATTTCCGAGCAATTCTACAGCATTTTAAACATTAGTCCATCTTGGGAATTGAAAAGCCACTCAACTTCTAGAGCTCAGCTGACAAGACAAATCCGAGGCATGCAGTTATTTGAATGGCTTATTAAACTTAAATCATAACCAATTAGTAAGGATTGTGCTGTTCCCCTCCCTCATTGGTAAATACTCATTTATTTTCTTGTCTCATTTACTTTCTTGTATATCATTATTAATAAGCTTTCTCTCCTGCATAAAGCAACATGCTTGCAAAACCAGATGAAAGGAAACAATGAAGATCTTGCAGATTACACATGCTGACATTTAAGGTACTGTAAAATTTTATTCTCTGGGGCTCTGGCCTTGCATTGTGTTGTTCAAAGCACTTTCTGCTATGAAAAAGTAAAAAAAACTATGCTTTTTTCAGTAAGTACTGGAAGGAAGATGGAGGATGGAGAAAAATCCTACAGAGACCACAATCATGCCTACTTTCTGGAAAGCTTAAAGTTTTGTCCTCTCACACAGCTAGAAAAAGTAAAGGGCATGCATGCTGAGAATTGAAAGAGCAAATGGTATCTGACAGGGAGAAAAAACAGGGGAAAAAAATTGCAGCTTGTTTAAATTGGTAGTCTGTGTTCCACACTGCAGAAAAAAAGAGACACTCTATTTCTTCTTTGAAGACATCTGCTGCTGCATGTTGAGAATAATCATTGCAGTGGTATGAGGAGAGAGGTGGTATAGGTGAGAGCTATCCTTTAAGGAAGACATGCATTAATTCTGATATTCCTTCTTAGCATGTCCTGAATCTGGAGCAAAAACACAGACTCTGACATTTTTTATTTGTCTTGAAGACTGGCTCCCAAAAACTACTTCAGACGTGGGGTTCCTCCAAGGCTTGACAGACGTGTATGAACAAGTGTCTGAGGCATCAAGGTTGTTGGAAATGGTGCTGGATGCCTATTCATATGCCTATGCTTTAGTAACTGAATCAGGGAAAAGTTTTTGTGGGAGGATTCGCCTTCCTTGTACCAACAAGGGAAAAGGTTTCCTGGATGAGGCAATGCAATCAAGCATGTAGTGTTGTAACCATAGTGGTCCTGTGCAGGCCCAGGAGTTGGACTCTTTGTGGGTCCCTTCCAGCTCAGTGTGTGATATGATTAATTTCATATCATTGTCTGAACTTTTGTGACAAATTAGGCTCTTGTATAAAAGCTAATTAGAAAAATTTTGCCAAGAACGCTGTCTTTTGAAAACATGGATTATTGAGTATAGAATAGAATATTACAGGATTTGCAAGTTTGTCTATTATCTTCATTAAGAAAATACTCTGCTTTGACAGGAAGGTATTCCATTAAAATTCCATTCATGTATAATTATTTTAAAAACAGATCCCCTTCAGTTTAAAAACTTTTTTCTTCTGTGCTTCTGATTTTCAATATAAATTGCTTCATTTTCTGGCACCACTTACATCACAATATTAATTCTTCCTGAGTGTTATAAATACTGTGAACCACAGGGAAATGATGATAAATGTTAGCTTACTGTTTAGCTTAACTAATGTAGAATAAACTTCCGTCAGCGTCTCACTATGGGTAATAGCTAATGAGATTTCTATCTTATGTTGCAGCTTAATTGCATAGAGTTGTTCTCTTCGAAAGCTTGCTATCTAATGCAGTTATGTGGGAAAAAAAAAGAAAATAAAAAAGATTAAATGTCTAAGCAGCCTGCAAGTTATTTGCAAAGGTTATAATTATAACATTGCAAAAAATTTTAAAAGCAAAAAGAACCCAAGAAGAATAAAAAAACCCTAATATTCTACTATATTTTCCGTAGAAATCACTGTTTTGATTTAAAGGTATCTTATCCATTCAATAATATTGGGGTAATATTTTGAGTGTACAATAATATTCCAACCACCAGGTCTGGTGAATTGCACAATTTTGATTTGAGTTTAGAAGCCTGTTATCAATTTTATGTACTGAATTTAACATTATTGCCACTTTAATTTCATTTGCTCAGGTTCCAATTCTGCCCTCACATAGTATGTGCAAGGTACACTTAAAGATGAAGAGAATTAAAAGTTCACTGCTCATATGAGACATGTGGATAATTTAAAAAAAAGAGATGGATGTTAGGTGTATTAGGAGGTTTTTAGCTCTCTTCAGTTAATCTTAAACAGAAATCTTTACTTTGTGTATGCTGAAACAAAGTCAAACACTTCTTATGTATGTGAAAAAATCTGAGACTATTTTTTCTGCAGAAGAGGAAACACTCCAGTAATCTAACTGAAGTTATCTGCAATATTAAGAGCCTATTTCTGACTATCAGAATTCATTTGTACATGGGAGGTAAGTGTTCACTATTCTGCACTAAGGGATCAAAGATGTCGGGAAAATAAGCCTTCCTTCCTATTACAAATGTGGGACTGAAAACTTCTTGTTCCAGAGTATTTTTCTATAAGGAAAAATGGAAGAAAATTGATATTGTCTCAGTTTCTTAAAAGTGTATACCTTTTTACAGTATAGCCTCAAAACAATCTTGAAGAACAGCTTGTCTGCATCACTTCATTCTTGCAGTGCCCTTCTCTCCCTCTGTACTACTTCTTAAAGAACCCCTAGTGTGTGATCTAGCTGGGAAGAGGGAGTAAAGGGGAGTAGCTATTGTCACATGAAGCAAAGTTTAAAAACTCCTTCAACAACAGCCTCAGCCTGAGAAATCTGAGAAAATGTCTGATATTTTTCATGGCACATCAGCAAGGACATGTCATTACAGTTTTTGTGGATGTGTGCACAGGAGGGGCTGGCTGAAACGCAGCCAGCTTGATCAGGGAGTAAGGGTATCAAACTGGCAGAAGACCCTATCCTGTGTAAACTCTGCACATGCCATGACTGACGCAGCTTCCCAGACAGAGCTGTGATGGGAACACGCTGCCACCCAGGTACTGGGCTGCAGGATGTGCCCTCCTCCTATGCCAGTACCAGAAAGCATTAGTGAGCAGCCCCTGGGAGCTGGACCCAGGGAGAACTGCTCCACATAGTGACAAAGCAGAGGTGAGTAGGTGAGGGTTACCAGGGAGATACACTAAGGGAATTGCTCCCTAACTTCCCTGAGTCAGGAAGACAGGACATGGTCTATGGAGGATTCTCTATCCTCTCTCCACCTAGCAGAATGTGTTGACTTAAGGGATAGGGGGCAACGATGATGAGATACCACCAGGTGCAGCAAGCACATCTCTGTGACAACCTCACCTTACTACAAATTGAGAAGGCTCTGCAAGTGTAACTGAGCAGTGACAAGGATGAATGTTGATCTAGGTTGGAAGTATCGCTGAATCTAAGTTTGAAGGCCTATGACCTTCATCAAAACTACTTGCATTCAGGGAGTAAAAAAAAAAAAAAAGCTATTATCATAAGACACACTCTGCTGAGGGGAAAAGGAGATCCAACTTACTGACCAAATCTACTTCTTTGGGAATTCTGCTGTCTCCATGGGGTTCAGGTTAAAGAGATGATGAGGATAAGGAGGAAACTTCCCACCCTGGTATGTCCCTCCAACTGTTATCCATTATTCATCTTTCCTGTAGGCAGAAATTAAGTTTCAAAAAGAAGTCTGACATCAATCAAGACCTCAGGGCCTTGGGACTACAGAGTATAGGATCAGGAGCACAAGCACTGATCTTCTGAAATCTTTCAGTCACTGGGAATGATGAGGGAAGAAACAGATTTCTCACCTGGTGTCACTTGTAGAATTTGGGAGGTTTTGGTCATAGGTTTTGTACAAGGGGAGGTTTAAATTCAATATTTGAAAAATTTTATTTGTTTAAAGGGCTATTAAGTGCTGAAGTCCTGTTGTAGTGCGTTTTTATACTTTGTAATACTTTGAAGTAGTTTTGTTTTGTATTCCCATATTTTTCCCAAATGGTTTATCCCAGACTGTACCCCCCTCCCTTTACCTGTGTAATTCCTCTCCCGGGATGAGATCATCCCCAATCCCCCACCCTGGCTCTCTGTCAATCACTCAGATCCCATCCCCTCCATCCAGAAGTTTCGGTCCAGGTCGTCGAGTGATCAGCCAGAGGCCAGGGGTCAGCCCCCCAAGCCTTGCCCCATATGCTGTCCTATATGTCTATCCCCCAGCATCCATCCCTTAGGGTCACTCATTGGTTGGTAAAATGTTATCTACTTTTGGTTTCCACCTCCCTTTAAATGTGACCTTGGCACATCTCCCGGGGCTCTCGGCAGGAGGCCCCTGAGGTGCAGGAGCTCCTTTGGGATCCTAATAAAACCTTGGATTAACCCCTGCTAAGAGTCGGCCCTTTCTCTTCTACCGATGTCTCTGGTGTCTCTTGTGCTGCACAGGCGCCCAGCCCAGGTGCCCTCAGTACCCTCGGGGCACACACAGACAGTGTCTCCCTGTCAGCCCAGGTGCCCTCAGCACCCTCGGGGCACAGAGAGTGTCTCCCTGCCAGCCCAGGTGCCCTCAGTACCCTCGGGGCACACACAGACAGTGTCTCCCTGCTGTCAGCCCAGGTGCCCTCAGCACCCTCGGGGCACACACAGACAGTGTCTCCCTGTCAGCCCAGGTGCCCTCAGCACCCTCGGGGCACAGAGAGTGTCTCCCTGCCAGCCCAGGTGCCCTCAGCACCCTCGGGGCACACACAGACAGTGTCTCCCTGCCAGCCCAGGTGCCCTCAGCACCCTCGGGGCACACACAGACAGTGTCTCCCTGCTGCCAGCCCAGGTGCCCTCAGCACCCTCGGGGCACACACAGACAGTGTCTCCCTGCTGCCAGCCCAGGTGCCCTCAGTACCCTCGGGGCACACACAGACAGTGTCTCCCTGCCAGCCCAGGTGCCCTCAGTACCCTCGGGGCACACACAGACAGTGTCTCCCCCCAGCCCAGGTGCCCTCAGCACCCTCGGGGCACACACAGACAGTGTCTCCCTGCCAGCCCAGGTGCCCTCAGCACCCTCGGGGCACACACAGACAGTGTCTCCCTGCTGCCAGCCCAGGTGCCCTCAGCACCCTCGGGGCACACACAGACAGTGTCTCCCTGCTGTCGGCCGTGTCGGGGCTGCTCCCCCCGGTGTCTGCCGACTCGGGACTGGCCCAGGGCTCCTGAGAGGCTCGCAGAGAGACAGAGACAAAGTCCCATCTCTGGAGTTTTTAAAAAATGTAGCACTTGGGGACAGAGTTTAGTGGCAGACTTTTTAGTTAGGTTAGTAGTTGGATTCAATAATCTTAAAGGTTTTTCCAACCTATATGATTCTATGCTTCCATGATTCTGTTTGTGTGATTCTGCATGTGTATGCCAAGTCAGTTAAAATTTCTGAATCTATTCTGAAAATATTGTTAAAATTTTCTTTTCAGAAATAAATTAATAGCTAACATAATTTTTCATTAAATTTGGTTTAAAAAATGGAGTTTAATATGCCCATTTATTTATCTCAGTCTCACTAGGTTCTTTGGTATCAAAAAAATAGTTTCTGTAAAATTGTGAAATCTTTGATAATCATAACCTCATTTTTTGAAATTATCCATCTCAATTCCTGTCTGAAATTATTACCCTGCTCACAGAAAAAATTCTCCTCTACCTTATCCCTGTCACACAAGGTTAGGGTGCCTCTGTCTCACCAAGGGCCCATTAACATACAATATTAGGCTCTGTAGGAGGTGGATATGACTTTTGTTTACAGGATTCTGGACATGGAGAGAATGTTTCTCACATTTATCTCTTGAAACAATAAAGCTTTCCCATTTCAAAGTCCTGGTCAGTGAGCTCTTGCTGTCCAGTTGAAATCTGCTGAGGTATCCATGGCTGATATATCAAACACAGTAGTTTTTTTCAAGATCTGAAAAAATTGTGCATGTGCTCAGAAGTCTTATGGCCTTGCAACCTTCAGAGAACATTTAGAAAAGATGTAAAACAAAGTTAAACCTCTTGATAATGACACTTAGAAACAACAGGTCCCATCAGAAAGTGGGGTGGGGCTTTGAAAAAATGTGTAAAAAATCTTATTATTCTGTGATAGAAGAATGAAGAAGTTTGATAGGATGTGCTCCTCTGAAAAAAATGCCCTCTTTACATGAACTAATAAGAGTTCCTGTGCTTTCTTTAAGACACTAAGGCACTAACATTTAAGATAAACTGTTCTTGCCAGGGAACCTAGAGATTTCACAGGTTGATTTCCACTAGAATGCTAAAATTTCTTATAATTTTTCCATAAATATTATGAAGCCAATATAGCAAGAGAAATACACAATTCTAAGTGAATAAACACCACTAAAGCTACTGTGCATGACTTGCATCTTCAGCAATGGACCAGTAGACGATTCATTATTATTTTATAGCAATATCTCAAATAAACTATTGCACATTTTTACTGGTAATATTTTTAAATATAGCCCCAAATATTTTTTTCAAAATACATCTTTTTCAATTAAGTAATATAACAGAATATGAAAAGGAAATTATTTTGTAATATAAGGAGAAAAATTGCATATAAATAATCAATGTTTTAATTTTGTTTCTGAAAGAGAAAAAATTAGTTCAAAACATAATTTGAACTAATAACTAATTGAATAAATAATTCAGGAAAAAGCTTTTTAAGTACAACTTCTATACCAGATACCATCAGTAGTATCATATGAATTGTAAATTACTGAGTAAAAGATTTTCTTTTATAATTTTCATGTGATAAAGAGTCCTTCTTTTTAGTCTTACTGATGATTCATTATTCAATGGGTGTCCTAATTTATTGACTTATTCCCCACTGGGGATTAAAGTTTCAGAAAGGACCTACCATTTCAAATAACGTGTTTTACCTTTTACACTATATTTTACATTTTTTTCTGTGCGGTTTTTTTGGGTTTTTTTATTTTTTTATTTGGTGTTATAAATAAAAATTTAAATAGATGAGTTTTGGGAAAATAAAAAATAGACAATTACTTCAACTGCATTCTTCTCTCACCTGTGATGTAAGGGGGAAGAAATCTCACATGCTAAATTCACAGTTAAATGCTGAGCTTACGCTAGTAGAAATTGAATTGACCAATTTGGCCCTACAACTCTACTCATAAGAGATTAATGCTCTTACTACCTTCTATCCTTGAACTTTGCAATGAAAGAAAAAATGCCCCAAAACTATGAAAGAAAGCAAGGACAAAGATGAACAGCATGAAGAAAAAGTGTCGGGTTTTTGTTTGTTTATTTGTTTGTTTTTATAGAGAAAATAGCAACAAAACAGATATTTGAAATCTTTACCTTTTGTACTTCACTCACAATCATAACTTTCTATTTGAATTACTTCAGTTTCCAGAAAATCTTCCGTGCTAGGCAAAAATGCTGTCATATTAGTATTAAGTTGATACATACACTCTCAGAAAGATACTAGCACATACAGAGGAGCTAATCTTAAACCACAGATTGTTGCTGATTTCTCTCTTTTAGAGATACTTTTATTTGTGGGTAATTTTCATGATGTAATGGTTTTTTGCATAGCTGGAAGCCATCAGAAATATCCAAACTCTGAGTCACACATCTAGCAGGCAATATTTTCTGGTTTTCAGTTGTAGCAACAGAGTTTCATCATGGAGATATCATTGGTGTTTGAATGGCCTTTTCATCTATATTACAGAAAACATTTGGGAAGGTGTCAAATAGAGGGATGAACAAAATTTAATTTTGTTTTTACATGTTTACTAAATGGCTAAACAAGGAAGAATGCTCTACCCTCTTTATTAGAGCAATTCCTGAGTCTGGGGTACTGTGCAGTGAAGATCATCAGGTTTCCATGGTCACCTTAAACCCCCTCTCCTTTTGCCAGTCCTGAAAATAAGATACTGGAGGGGAAAGGCCAAGGGGCTGTAGGGTATGCAGTAAGGTACATCTTGTAGCTTTAAGCCCTAAGGGTCCTCAAAAATCACTGAGGAAGAAAAACCCATGAGTGGTTAATTGTGAAAACCTGATAAGAAAATCATCATGAGCAGGAAGCACAGAATCACCAAGGGCAAGATCTGCTTGAAAACTTAAAATAAAGCCATTGACTTTGTCTCTCCTGAGGTCCTCTGTAGAAAAGCTGATGTATGGGCTAAGTGGGCAGACAGTGAACTGGGCTGAAAACTGGTTGAATGGCCAGGCCCAGAGGGTGGTGCTCAGTGGCACAGAGGCTGGCTGGAGATCAGTAACCTGCAGGGCAGTGCATGGGACATTACTGGGTCCAGTCCTGCTCAGCATGCTCATTAATGAGCCAGATGATGGTGCAGAGTGCACTTCCAGCAAGTCGGCTGATGACTTAAAAATGAGAGAACTCTGCAGGGTTGTGCTGCCACCCAGAGCAGCATCAAAAGGAAGGAGAAATTGGCTGATGGAAAGCTGATGAAGGTCACCAAGAGGAAATAAAAAGTCTTGTATGTGGGAAGGAAGAGTTACATACACCAGTGTATAGTGGGAATTCTCCTACTGGAAAATTGTTTGGCAGAAGACCTGTAGGGTCTAGTATACTTAAAGGCGATCAGGAGCAAAAAAGTGCTGTTGCTGTAAAGCCTGAAAATGGTGTCCTGGGCTGCATTAGGCAATGTGCTGCCAGCATGTCACTCATTATTATCTGTTTTCAAAATTTTTTCAGAGAAAATAAACAAAGCGGGGAAAACAAACAAAAAACCCCACTCCTTTGTTTCTAATTGCAATGCAAAAATTTATTGTCAATCTAAACAAAATTCACATATGTGAGAATGTCATTCATGTGAATTCCTTCAAATTGCCTCCTATGTTATAGCAGCATGTTGTCTGTGTGAAATAATGGAAGCTGTTTGGGCTATCAGCATCAGAGCAGCGTTTGAAAGTAATAAGAAGCAGTGAGAAAATTTGTGGCATCATTTTGATATCTCTGGCATGAACTAGATAGAAATGATTTCAGTACTACTATAGCTGTAATAATAAGCTACAAGTCAAACTCTAACTGAAACTGAAACTGGTTTCCTTGATTTGGGACACAGAAAGGATCAATTACAAAAACAGCTTCATTAAAAATCCAGGTCATCTACAATCTCCAATAGTTTTGCAACTCCAGAAATAAAGAGATCTGTGAAGACTATTTTATACAATAATATAAGCAGTGGACAGCCACGTCTGGAATGTATTAGAGATATAACACTAATACACTAATATAACATTAAAATCTGATACCAAACTGTGACTCTCTCTGTCATAGGCAATTCAGTGAGAAAGAGAGGGAGAAAGGTGTTGCAGATTACAATGATAATTTCCCAAGCACTAAAGATCGCCCATTTTAAACCAAAAGTTGCATTCTAGCTTTTATAAAATACATTCATGTGAAACCATAAAGAACGTAATGTAAGAAAAAAAGGATGTCAGGAAAGTAAAGCCCACAAAAGAACTTACAAATCCAAAGAAATTACATTCACTGAATCACCCCTAACATGATAATTCTTTTTATTTGGAAATAAAATCCAAACATTGTGAAATACAACATAAGCATGAGAATTTATTAGATCATTATGACACGTTTGCAAAGACAAGCAATCTCATAACATAGCAGTTCAATTACATTAGAGAAATTTTTAATTTGAACTAAGACCAGTACTACAGGAAGAAGATGAGTGTGCTACTGACCTAAGTAAATCAAATATTCTTAATCCAAGGGAAAAATGAGGTCTGTGTATCACCAGTGAAAAACAGAATGGCAGGGAGGAGGAGAAAGAACTGACAGTTATGAGGTTCATTTCACTATGAATTATACATATGAGAAAATATATGTGTATGACATAATGTGTCAATATTAGATTATTTTGTCATTAAAATACTTCTTTTTATGAAATGAAAATTTCTTGTTCTCTGTGCCTAATCAAGAGTAAATTCTTCACAAAACTCAGGTAACTTCACATCTGAAAACCTCTCTGAATAGATCCTCTAAAACCTGAGAAATAACAAAATTTAGAAAATTTGTGAAGAAGGCTAAAGGTCTCCCATTTCATTGCTGCAGTTCCACTATGTAAAGTTAGAATGAGAATATTACTCCTGAAATCACTGTATATCAATCTATTAGAGTTCATATAGTCACTGGCCATTGTAGGAAAATTGTCAGAATTGACGTTTTGACAGACTTGTCAGCTTGTAAACACACCTCCCCGCCCCCAAAATTAACTTAGTTTGCTAATATTTTCTTCTTCTTTCAAAGGGGAGGTGTTCAGGAGGTGATGGATGATACCAAGTTTGTTTATTTTTTATGCTTCATGCATCACCAGGGTTATGCTAGCTGCCCTTAGTAAAACAGAGGATGTATTTGTGCTCATTCAACAGCCCCTTTGGGAAACACCATTTCTCAAACTGCCATTTGGGCTGTGTTCAGTACACAGTGTTTTATGAAAAAAATGCAACACATTTTTGATGTCATATAGGTTACCGATTTCTGCTCAGATGACATTTTGATCTGAGGAAAAAAACTGGGGAAGAGCATTGCCAAAAGACCATTTGAATGAAGAAAACAAATAAAAAAAACACAAAGCAAAAGGAAGAAAACATCTTAGGAAGATGAATTATCAGAATAAACAGATATAAAACAGTAAACAGCAGCTGCTGAAAAAAATATGATTCAAAAAACAGGAAAGAAATATAAGAATGCTTTGGATTCTGAACTATGAAAAAGAAAGCTCTGTCCCATACATTTGTTCCAGAAAGAAAAACAAAATAGGAATACTAAGGTATCGGAGGCAATCATAGGTTTTGAAAGAAATCAGGAAACAAAATATATTTAAAGGGCTCGAACAGTGGTGTCCTATGAAGTTTTTTCCCAAAACTTCTTTCATCACTGATATATACAAGAAATGAAATAATACAGTCAAAATTAGTGGCGTTTCTGTAAAAGGCTGAAAATTACAATCTTTCACTCAACACATCTAGCATAAGCAAGTTCCATAATAAATTGAACATGCTTAATTACTTCAGATGCTGGACTGACATTACATTTAATAATTTAATTTGATTTAATAATTCAATGTAATTAAGTTCAATACAAAAGAGTGTTTATTGTTAATTTATTATAACTAGCTTTACCAAGAACTAACATGTCGGGAATCATGTTCTGCACTAAGTTTTCTTATGAGCTTTTGGCAACTAACCAACCAAGCTAGGTAAGTACAAATTATGCACGAGTGTTCAGCTGGACTGTAGACAGTCAATGACACAGACCTTTATTTGTCTCTTTGACACTGACAGATTGGTGAACGAGAAGATATCTGAGCAAACTGCATTGCTTGCCTTTACCACAGAGTAGTTTTTATTAATTTCATTGCTCTGGAAAACAGCTGACATTCAATCTGGCTGAGAGAACGAAGATATTTCTGAACTGACTTCAGCAATCCTTCTTTTTGACAGCTAGCTTGCAATGAATGAAACTGAGTAATCAGCCACTCATGTTTGAAATAGGAACACTACACCTGAAACACATCTTGAACTTGCATTTCAGACATTTTTGGAGCTATGAGTGTGTTAAGATTTTCCATAATTTTAGAGACACTTCTCAAAACTTGATTGAATACTGAACTTTGTACTATCAATTACATTGAGTAAGATATATTTATAACATTTTCTTACTGATAATGAATGCTGTTCAAGTATTTTAATTTATATTTTCTTGAGAACATCTCTTCCTCTGGACTCTGTGCGCATCAACTTTATCATCCTTGTGATCAATTACATCAGGAGTTCAGGTTTTATAATTTTGGGTGACTTTGTGAATAGAATTTTTTTGTACTTTTTATATTGCTGAAGAACCAACTACTGCCATTACTAATTATTTTGATAATTTCTGTAGATCATGGATCTAAGCCAGAGACTATAACTACTGTGGGTTTTGGTTTTTGGGGTTTTTTTGGGGTTTTTTTTGTTAAACAAACTAATTTTAAAAGGAATTTCATTACCTTAGAGTGAGTTTTCTGTGCAGTGCAAAATATAATGGTCTGCAGCCTAAAAATGTTTCAAAACTGCTTGTCTTTCCTGTGTCAATCCTTATATGTGATAAAGCAACAAAGGAGAAATGAAACTTTATGTTTCTAGAATATACAGTACTGCTAGAACTGTGTGGTGTTTTCCTTATTATTTTGAATTGTTTACTTAATATTGTAAGGTTTCACTCTGTTTCAAAAGACTGTAAAAAAGCATAACCCGAGAGGGAAAAAAATAACAGATTTTATTCTTATTGTTGCACTTACTAGCTATATCTGACATAAACCAATATGCTTCAGTCATCATCATAAAATTAGTGAGAGTTGTTTAAATTCTGCGATTGCCAATAAAAGAACATTACCACCATAAGGTGATACATTATAGGAACTAGTGAAATCTTCTTGAATGCTCTTGTCAGGGCCCAGCTCAAAGGCATAAAATCATTTACTGTGGCAAAGTCAATATCATGATTTTTATTAGCTACTCTCCTACAATTTAATTATTTTTGTTAAAATTAATGGATTTCTAAATTTACTTTGTTTTGTTCCCATTTTCTTCTCATATCTCAAATGTGAAAAAATGCAAAAAATAGGTAGTAGTCATTTCTAGTTAAGAGCACTGTGGCAAAGCATCTGCCTGTTTTTATTTATTTTGCTGCACGTTTACTGCATGGATTCTGTAAATGTTAGTGAGAAAATGACAAGAAAAAACATACCTGGTTGTTTGCCTGACAGAATCTCTTTGGATCATGTGAAATCCCAGAAGAGAGAAGAAATATTCTCTCCCCTGACATCATATGAGACTACTCATCCAGGAGGTGGTTGTAGGGAAGGAGAGCAATGAAGGTGGGGAGACGAGGGTGGGGGGGAAGGGATTGGGAATAGGAAACTTGATGGAAAAATAAAAGACCTGATCAGAAGAAGTGTAGACATCTGTGATACAGACCTAATAATAATAAGGACTCATTTTACAGAAAAAAAGGAAAAAGACAGTCATAATGTCTTAAGGTAGACATCAAAATAGTTTTATGAGTCACTCTGTTAATATCTGTTTCTTTCCATTGACTGAATACAGAGTTCAGGGTGACTAATTGAGATATATACAAGACTTTACAGATATATACGGGTAGTTTGTATGACTAAGAGTCTAAGAGATATCTAAGAATAGAAGAAAAAACACATGATCAAATCTAATGTGACAAAATTATTTTCTCCAAGACCAAGAGGTGTTAGTGTAGAGTATGTTGGTTGAAGCACCCACAATTTTGTTTCAGGGTAAAAGACTGCAGAAAAGTTTCCACATGTAAATATTCCATAAGATAAACTGATTATCAACCTCTTTCTTTTCTTCATCTGTCTCAACCAACAGATTTTTTTGTAAAAATATTGTAATAAAACAAAGCAATAAATATAGAAGATGCTCTAGGAAATTTACAGGCTCAGTTTCACATTGCTCAATATCATAGACTTGCAACATAAGATTTTCTTTATCTAACTAATCTAACTAATATGTGTTTTTTATATTTTCATCATTAGATATTCTTCTTTATTATTCTTTTCCTTTTTCCCTGAGAAGACAGAAAGATTATTATGTTACTTTGAGTTTTGTGGCCTCTGAAGAACACCTGGTTTCAGGTAACAGAAGAAACCTTGATAGCTTTCAGATATGCATCTAACCTTTTCCAATTCGTAAATCCACATCAAGTATATGCTTTGTCTGTGTACTTTGTTCTGGCATGAAAGCCTGAAAGAGCAATACTAATAAAGCATTCCTTCCCTAGTTTCAAAATAATGATAAATAATGACACCCTAATGAACATGGTACTAAAGTATCCAATGTTTCAGTAATGACCTTTCTGATAAACTAGAGAGTAGGATTTTATTGCAGATGACATGAAACGTGGATAGACAGTTAAGATGTTGAAAGACAGGACTGAATTTCAAATTATTGCAATAAATTGGAGAAAACTGGGATAAAAGTATATGGGGACATCTACATTTTTATAAGCTTAGACAGGATAATTATCTATTCACATGCTAGGCTTTTGATTAGGTAGCTAGCAGAAAGAGGCAAACATTCTAGGGCATCTCTTAGGAAGTATGAACAGTGTTTTAACACGTAAAACATTGGAGCAAAACTTCCAACATGTTATGAGAGATGTAAAGAAAATGCAAACCCCTAAGAAGCACAGGAAGGATATAGAAAATATGAGGCACAAAAAAAAGTGGAAAGGACTGTCATCATCTTCCCTAGAAAATCAAGAAAGGACATGCTGAACCATGTTCATATCCATAGAAAGCTAATATGGAGAGGAAGGGAATAATCTGTTTCTCAAGTTTAGGATTTCAGAAAAGAAGATAGAAACTGGAATTGCTGGAAGAAAGAGTCTGGTTAGGCACAAACATTTTAATGTAGTGATACTCCTTCACGTGCAGCTGGAACAGTTTGAGGTTATAGAAACAGGCTTGATTAATTGTGTGTGTTTTACATGTACGTGTGCTGTACAGTAAATAACTAGAGTTTCCACTGAGTAGATAAATTATTCTAGTGGCCAAAGCTTTGTCATCAATAACCATTTTCTCCTGGAAGATATTTTAATTTGTTTGTTTGTTTTCTGCTTATTGGGGGATGTATTTTCAATGCTGTCAATACTAATTCAAAATGATTGGCAATTTTTATTCTTTCAGTTCTGTATGCCAAAATTTAGATAACTTAAGGGAGTTTTAGTTTTTCATTGTGATGTATATTTCCTAATATTTTGACAGTATTCAGACTTGCAAATTTAGCACCTCAGTGTGCAATAAGTAACAAAGTTCTCCAAAACTGCTGAGGGCAGACAATCCCAAAATACAATTCTTCAGCCAACTTATTTTCATGTTCATATTCTAAATTGAGTCAGTATGTTCCTGTGGAAGTTGTGGAGTTTTCCTCAATGGGAGTCTTTAAAAACAGGTTGAAGAAACATCCATCAACTGTGATGAATTGTCTGGTGTTTGAAATACAGGTTCATTCTTTTGGTTTGCTCTAATTAGTAAATTTATTATAAAATTGTCTAATACAGGAGGGAAAGATGAAACAGAAGAACCTATATACAATATATTAAGTGTATAGAAAATCTTTTTTTTTTGTATAATATGTTGCAGAGAGAATAGCAATGATTATGGGATTCTCTTTTGCGATAAAAGTCCCAGAAAAAAGTGTGAAGTGGTCATGCTCAGAGAAAGGCTTGAATGATCATCAGTTTCATGAGTAGGTAAGGGAAAGAACCAATTTGATTGATGAAAGAATGAATAAGAAACTCAGACAGTTGTGCCAAATTTTTCTTTAGAATCTAGGTCAACAAATTTGTTGAGAAATACAAAACAGAAATAATAATGGAGAAACATCTTTACCAGATCCTAAGTATTAAATGTCATTTGATAGCTTGGGGATATGAGACTTCAAGCAAAAGAGCTGATCAGAGACGAAAAGGTGAATGCCTTAAATGCAGTAATAGATGATGTAGAGACTATATTCAACATTTTCCTAATTTATACTCCTATATTTTTTCGATGTTATTTTGAAAGAAATGTCAAATTTTTCTCACAATTATTCCCATACATGTTTCTTATTCCCTTTTTATCTGTGCTGATTTTTCTGTTAAACTTTTTCTTAACTTTCATCTGCTTCCTGTATTTTTTTCTCTCATATGCAGAATATTTAATTTTATGAATTTGGTGTTGAACCTCTTCAGATATTAGTTTTGCTGTTATTTTTTTTCCTTAACTTTTGTCTAAATATTCTTCTAAAATCCATTTCTCCGTTCTCCTCATCCTTTTTTTAATCCTTTATTTCTCAGACTCAGTTGATCAGTAGTAAGTTTTTAATATTCTTACTTACACAATACACTCCAAAGAGCTCTTTGTCCTTTTTATTTTCCAGTCATCACTCTGTTTCATTCTTGTTACTCAAATGCTTTTCCTCATATCATTACCTTGTCTATTGACACTTTATTTGTTGCTTGTATTTCAGGATTTTTTTTACTGCTCCCTTATCTGCTTTTCCTTGAATATTTGAGGTATTTTCCAAAGTTGTTACAGCAGGTTAGGACCTCAGAACTTTATGTCTATATATGCTTAAAAAGAAAAAACAGGACACTTTAAACTAAAATATTTAGTTCCCACAGGTAACGATATTTTGCGTATTCTCCGACATCTCTGCTTTCTTCTTTCTCTACTACACAAACTGATGCATTGGTTTGATTGAGATTATACATTCTTTGGTAGAGGGATAATAAAAGATCATAATCTGTCTCATGTTCAGTCACAGATGCTATTTTTGCTCCAGCCCAGATATCTATGACAGTAGGACAGAAACTAATTCAAGTGGAGGCTTGAGCACCTGCTAGTTAGTCTAGTGCAGCTGCTTAGAACTGTGTCTCTCAAAAACTTTAATTATAAAAAATACTAAAAAAACAAGTGACTCAGAAAATCACTGGAGCTTACTTAGTATGTCTGACTCAGAAAATTCTTGGCACAGAAAATATGAAATCCAACCTGTGTTTTAATTTTAGACTATAATTTGGGTTTAGAACAGAAAACCCATCTCAAAAATCACCCACAGAGTGAATACTACTGTGAATCCTCCAGAACTACTCACAGCCAACAAAGAAAGAAATAAAGCTGGAGTATTTTTTTTAGATTACTGAACTTTAATTTTTCACACCTCCTTCACATACAGCTGGAGTGGCTTGAAGAGTTCGTAATAGACTTGATTAATTGCTTGGCTTTTTGATGAAGGAATTCATACTGTATAATTAGAGATTTCGCTGAAGTGGGTACATTATTTCAAATCTTACATAGACGGGGGAGGTTTTCACTTCAAAGATTTCTCACCAAGAAATATTTTTCATTGGGTAGACATTTTCTAATTCAATAATATAATGTTTTACAGTTCACAATAGCAAATCACATTTCATACTTTGGTTTTATGCTTCCAAATTTGATACATATTACACAGTCCTGATTTCCTGATCTTCTAGGACTCTATCTGTAAAGATTTACAGAGCACCAAACCTTACACACTAAAATCACGCAGGTGAAAATAATAAATGTCTTCCTCAATGTCAGAAGGGAAAAAGCTAGATTTGATACTTTCACAGAGCAATTGTTCGAGGTTTGAAGATACTTCTGGAGATCATCTGCTCTAACTCCTCTGCCAAAGCAGAGCTGAATGCTCAGGACAATGTCTAAACAGGTTTTGTACATTTCCAAGGTGTGAATTTGTTCAGCCTCTCTGGACACCCTATGCCAGTGATCAGTCACCCTCACAATGTTTCCCAACATCCAGAAGGAGCTTTCTGTGTCTCAGTCTGTGCTCAGTGCCTCTGGGCCTGTCACAGGACACCACCGTAAAGGGCCTGGCTCTATCTTTGCACACTACCTGAGGGTATTCATGTGGATGAAATCCTTGCTGAACCTTCTCTCCTTCAGGTTAAACCAGTCCCAGTGTACTGTCTGCCTTCCTATATATGTCAGCTGTTCCAAACCTTCAACCATCCTTGTGGCACTTCTTTGAGCTGCATCCAGGATGTCCATGTCTGTCTTGTATTGAGGAACCCAGGACAGGACACAGCCCTCCAGATGTAATTCCCATCTTCTTTGCATTCTGTCACAAAATATGCATTTCTTAGTATTTCTCGCTGAATACCTTTGATCAGTTACGATGAATCCCAAGGTCAAAATATGCCACAAGAAACATTTCTTCCTTAAAAGGGTTGTCAAGCATTAAAACAGGCTGCCCAAGGCAGTGGTGGAGACTTGGCAGTGGTAGGTTTACGGTTGACCTTAGTGATCACAGAGGTCTTTTCCACCCAAAACAATTCTGATTTTTGCATGGTCAAAGACATTTTGGTGTTAAAAGACAGCTCTCCTCAAGTTCATATTCTCTGAAGTATACAAAGGAATAAATACTTTTTTAATTCAGGCCAATATAATATCACATTAATTGATTCTATGAAGAAATAAAACTCTTGCAAATGAATAGCAAGGAAAATAGAAGTGATTTTTGGCAGACTGACAACTCCTTCAAGAGTTATCCTTTAAAGATAGGGAAAATTACACACATTTATTTCATTTTGTATATCTTGATGCAACTCTTCATAATGTTTAATTTAGCTTTTATTTTGATATAATCTTATTTATTAAGCAGGGACTTTGTTTGACTGACAGGGTTTCCATAGAGACTGCAGGGCAGGAAGGCGTATTTCTGAAATGCTACACATCTAACCCAAATGATAGGATTTCTTGGAATGGATAGCACAGTTTGTGCAAAGCCATATGGAGTGGGTTGGAGAGCATTATTCTTACCAGAAAACCTATGGAGATAAACCACTTTTCTCTAATTGCCATGTATTCTTTACTAGCCAGCAAGATGGAGGCAATTAAACACAGAAAAAGAAAAAAAAAAAAAGCTGGACTCTTGGATCTTTGCACTCCAAGTAAATTTTTGCTGTACTTGCCTTAAGCATTTGATAGGCCAAATAATACCATGGTATTATTTACTTGATACCTTATTTTTCCAATCAGGAAGTTAGAATTCATTTCTGCTATGTGCTGAGCATTCTTGCAAGGTTGAGAACAAGTTTCAACAAGTTTCTATTGATATTTGGGATGACCTGCAGGCCACTGAACTCAGTTAAAAACAGTATTGGTTTTGTTTCAAGGGGCATGTTCAGAGGTGGTAGCTGCGAACCTTACTGGATTGTTGTAAACACCCAGCTCTGCAAAAATTATTCAAGCAAAAGCAAAATGGGTGGTTGCTGACATAATTATCTGAGTCCACTCAAAAAGTTTCATTCTTGTCTTTTCAGGGATGTTCAGTTTGTTTCTGCTGTTATTGGTGGTTTTTTATTCCCAGAAAACCTAGTGTAAAGAAAAAACAATGTGAGCCAAGTTGCAGGCGAGGCAAGGCAAAGAGCCTTGTACTTTTTTCCTTATGGTATCTTTTCCTATAATTTCTACAGTATAAAGATCTTAAGACTGGTATTAAAATATTAGTTGTATTACTTATCCACATATCAAGCATAAGAAAATAATATTTACTTGTTTGAAATCATTGCTTGGAACACAGGTGGTTTCTATTCATAAACATTTTCAAGTGGTTTCTATTCATAAACATTTAACCTATATCTCCTTTAAAGGGATAAATCTAGTTTCTGCATATAGCACAAGGAAGTTATCTGTACACAGAGAAATATAATCAGGAGACACATCCTAAAATCTAGACTTGCAATGGAAATAGTCTATCAAAGACAATTCCATAGAAGGGCTATGAAACTAAACAAACTGGTCTAAAAATCTCCTGGTAATGTCCTTGTTTCTTCACCAAAACTATTGTCTGGTCCAGCTACTCTTGCTATTCTTTCCTGAATTACAGTACACCATAGAAAAAAACACAGCATACTCTGAATAATATAATTTTAATAGTTTCACTTTTCTCTCAGAAGTTCCAGATGTTAAGTAACCTTTCTTGTTATACCTAATGTCTTTTGATAATAGAGGAATGAGTTGAGAGCAGCCCTGAGGACTTGCGATTGTTGGGGAACAAGAATCTCCATAAGAGCTGACAATATGCACTCAAAGACTAGAGAGACAAAAATGCCCTGGGCTGTATACAGAGTAAGACCATCAGGTAATGGGAGATTATTGTCCCCCTCTGCTCTCATGAAATCCCACCTGGATTACCCTGTTCAGCTCTGCATCCCCCCAAGACAAGAAGGATGTGAACCTGCTGTAGTGAGTCCAGGAGAGGGCCACAAATGTGGTTAAAGACTTGTGTCTGTGAAAGAAAAAAACACTTCTACTCGCTGTAACCTTCTTCTGTTTTTAATCCGATCTCTTGTAGCATAAAGGCCACCAGGAGATAATGGAAATGGATTATAAATTTTGTAGGAAATTCTCAGTTTTACAAGACAGTGGGTAGATTTTACTTTCCCTCTGATTTATTCTATGATAAAAATTTTTAAAGGTAGTTTTATTTCATTGAAATATATGTTTATAGCTGCATGAAAGCAAAAGATTATTGTGTTTTCTGAGATTTCTAAGGACAAGTCACATTCGTGTCCTTTTCATTTACCCACACGTATTTGAACACATGCAATCCTCAATTTCTTTCCACTTATGTTTTCTTGCATGCACTGGATTGGACCGAGTACTATGAGATGGGATGTGCCAGTGCACTGCCAGCAAAAATCATTCTTTCATGTCTTTCTCCAAAGAGACATTGTTCCTTGTAATGAAAGGGAAAATGGGAACTGAAGACTAATAAGGTTTTATGAAAATAATTTTTAAAGCTTCTAGTATAGGTAAACTTAATAAACTTAATAAAATACTGTACTTTTGCTTGCTGTGCTTTTATCTAATCTTATAATATGAGATATTTTTATGACTTTGATAGGCGTAAGGTACTGTACTTAGTGATTAGAGGGGTTCCACAATGATATTTGGAGTACGCTATAATCAGCAAAATGATCCTTCTGGTTTGCAGCCTTCCTTTGAAGGCCTGTCACAGCACATGGACATTTTGTCTATTCCGTCTTAATACCATTTTCCTCTGGCTTTCATCTCTTCTCTAAACCACAAAACATAATAGTAAATGGCTTAACCAAATGGACGTAAATGTTGCTACCATTATTTTCCCTTTGAGGGCCAAACTATTGCAGCTCGGCTGCTGAATGAAGCACAGCGAGGTAACAACGTGCGCGGTTGCGCACAGAATAGGCAACTGTGAAAAGGATGTGGGAAAAACATGATGACAAGTATCAGGATAATAAGGGGAACAGAATATGAAAGGTTGGCTGGTAATCTGTTCTGATCAGAGCAGTACCATGTTTTCACTGTCAGCAGCAAAACTTGAACTGAATAGACTTCAAAGGAAATGAAACCCCACTAAGGACATAAAGAATTATCCAAAGGTTACAGTGTTATTTGTTTTTCAACATAGAGGAAGTCTATGTTGAGCAACCTTATTTTTTTAATAATTAAAACAAAATGCAGCCCAAGAGAAGAAAGATTTACATTACAGAGCAAGAAAACATACCCATGCTCATACTGAATAGTTGTACTAATACACTGTAAACTGTGAATTCACCTTTAAATTATGAGTACACTAGTAATTCCCTTTGAAACTAATCTAATGCTTGTGAAGTAAAAGAGCTATTGTTTGATGCTTTGTTTAACAAGAACATTAATTAAAACTAGTTTAATACCAATATTTTGGACAGCTATATGTACTTGTACTACTATACAATGATGGATACAGTACAAGCAACAAAAGCACTGTTTTATACTGTGGGTTTTTTGTGAGGTAACTTTTTTCTTGTGGAAAAGAACAGGAGAATGTTCTTGATTTTACTTGGTTTTGCTTTCTTATGGGAAGGGTCACATTTTTGTTTCATTAGTACTGTATTGCTTATTAAAGCTCTTTGAAAAAAGGTAGCTATGAATGCTTTGAGGAAATAATATTTATTTATTTATTTTTATTATTAATATTAACATACTAGTAATAATATACAGCATTGTAGAACATTAAAGAACAAACAAAATATTATTTTCAGCTGCAACTGCAAAGGAAATGTACTTTATTTTGAGATTTCTTTCATGACCATGCTTAAGTCATAGGCCTTTCATAGAGCTGTCTTTGACATTTCAGAAAGAGGAAGCAAAATTGGAAAGGGCAGGCAAGGTCTACCAATGCCAGACTTCAAATATGTACAGAAATTGCTGTTGTGTGTACAAACTTTAAACTATTTTCTAATTCCAATTGAATTCAGCAAATTCAATTTGGTTAAGCTGGATTTCTCTGATCCTACTCCAAAATTGAATTCACAGAGCTGGAGGAAGAAATTATTGTGTTGGTCTACTTCTTTTGTCCAACAACTCAGACTGTGTCCAGGGTACACTACAAGATGCTTTGCAGAGATATGAGAAAATATAAGCCAATTTTTGCCTTTGATTCAGCTGTGAACTTCTTTTTAAGTTTGGGGTTTCTCAACCTGCTCAAAAATTGTCTCACTAATATGGCAAAAGGCATTTTGAATTACCATTTCTTTATGATAGGAGTTCTTCAGATATTATAAGAGGTGAAATACTAATTTATCCAGAGAGGAAGCACATAGGAGATATTCTTTAGCTTGAAGACTCAAATCCTCACCTAAAAAGGGTAGAAAAAAAAAGTTTTGACTACCTCTGCCAATTGTATCTGCTCATTCACAAAAATGAGAAAAACTATTGACATAAAAAATAGAACTGTCTTGATTTCTCAATATTCACTTTTTTGTTCTGTCATCATAAGTCTTTATGCTCAACATTGATACATGGTTTTGAAGAGAAATGTAATCTTAAAACAGAATGAAGACTTTATCCAAATTTATCTGAGGGCTTTGTGTACAAAATAAGAGCAACATCTTAATTTTTCAAAAATTAGTATTCTATTTCTATTCTATTCTCCCATAAATACCTCTGAATAGCCAACATGGGCAATATTCCACGTGGAGAGTTTATTCTTTACTTATACAAAAGTAGAATGATTTTTTTTTCTTTCCAAAATTCTTTCATAATTAATTTCAGCTATTTAACTGAAAGATCACTTACTCTTTCAACCTCAACAACCTTCAAGAGATATTAACAAAAATCAGTAGTCCCAACCTGTATTGAGTGGTGATCATATTCAAGACCATGATTTTTCTATGTCTAATAATAAGATAGTCAGTCCCACACAGTCCTTCAATTGCAATAAGTTATTCCTGTAAAAATAGTTAACTTACTTGAAATTCATGTAATTCTGGATTTAAAATAAAGATTTGGAATTCATTACTCATTCTGCTCTTTAAATTCATAATTAAATTTCACATAAGCTCATATTTTTATTGCACTTGCTATCAGATTTACAACATAATGAAGTCCTTTTATGAAATCAGCATCTTATATTTCCACTCTAGCTCAAACATCCGGGATACCCAGATACAGTGATAGCTGATGTCCATCTTCAATACATCTATTTCAAATATGTAAAACCCTCTGAATATTTAAAAATGATGGCAGCATTTGTGAATCAAATCAGTTATTATATTAGCCTTGTTGTTTGTGTACATTCTTAAATATCTGTTTATAAGGTATGAAATATTCTTAAGTCAAAACAAATTCAGATAAATAATCAGACAAGACATAGACTTAAGTATATATCTCTATGTTAATCCTTCCTTTCTCTGATTTTTAATTGTCGTATCTATAATTTTAGATGGCACACTGAATGGTATATTAATTATTATATTGTACCAGAATATTGTGGGTTTTTTTGTTTTAAACTTCCATACATCCCTTTTAAATTTTTGGGGTCCAAAGTGACCAATACATATTTAGTTAAATACAATATATGTTTTGTTAAATACATTTTAGAGCTAGATTTGGAACTTGAAATAGAATTCCACAATGAAAAGCCAACTTTTGGGCATTTCTTATTTGTGTTCTCTCATAGGATTTCCATAAAAATTTCTAAAAGTCTGTTACTGATGGTGAAATTTACAATAGCAAAAGACAATAGCATATAGATTGAGTAGTAGTCAGTAAAAAAAAACAAGCTTATTACAAATGTGGTCATTCAAGAGCAATATTTTCTCTAAAATATTAGTATGCTGGTCACTGTTTTCCTCAGTGTATCTCTCAGGATGGAGCCGTGAACAGCTGAAGCAGATAAACTATGGAGCTAACTGTGAACTTTTGCTTATAAATTTATGTCTTTTAAAGATAGAACAGGTATCCTTGAGAATACCTACCTGGTCTGTCTGTGCTAGTTACAGCTGAAGTGCCTGACAAGATTTTGCTCTTTCTCATGACACTTATTCATGCATCCACTGAATGGATATATTGACTTTGTTAACATACAGATTCAGTTCCTCAGACCCATAGAAATCTAAGAGTGTCCCCAGCCATGCCATTTTGCAAAAAGTAATCCAGCTTCTGACCCCCAGTTTCATTTCACCTTTGAATCCCCAAACTGTTTCTTTCAGTCAACTGTGACTTCTCATACCACATTGCTCATATCAACGTTCCTACCATGCATTTCCTTCCAAGTGCAAATTTTACTTATCTATCCTCTGCTCTCTGCATTAAAACCAGTTTTATTTGCATGTTCTCCGTGTTTAAGAAGTCTCATGTGTGGCATGCAGTCTTCTAGACTGCATCTACAAAGGCTCAGAGATGATTATGGTAGCAAATATTCTAGACTCAATTAGAATTAATCTATTAAAAACATTCTTCTTGGTTACAGATGCAATAATGTATATATGTGTACTATTTGAAGAAGTGCAAACTACTTACTGCTCATAATAGCTATATTTATTATTGTAGTTCTGAGTCTAAATATAAGATATACTACTACTAAAATGAACAGAAAATGACATAAGTAGGAGAACTGAGCTTTTAACATCCACTGCAATAGCCAGGAAGAAAAATGATTATAGGCCAGAAAAAATTCTGTGATTTGTAACAAGCAGCTATTCAACACAGATGACTGCTGCTGAAGTCGCTGTGAGTGTTTTGTATTCTGAAAGACTTCAATATGATCCCTTTGAATATGCCTTTATTTCTTAACATTTCTTTTGGTTACATTACTGCACTACTGGCTTTAAGTGCCTTTATAGTATTCAATGTATTCAACTTGTAAGCAGTAAGACCAGGAAATAAACAACAAGGTGCCCCATCTAGAAATTCACCACATTCATACCATACACTACATACACCATTTAAAAAATTATTTATTGCTATCATTTGTTATGATGTAAAGTAAAGTAAAGTAAGTAAACCTCTCATAAAAGTAATTAGAATTCCATAGAGCCTAACAAAGCTGATCCATGTCTATCCACCTTAGGGACCAAAACCGAACACTAAAGGGATCACCACAGAGACAAGAAGAGGAAAAAAATAATTACATTCTCCATTTTGGTTCAGGAGATTGTTCAGTAGAAAACAGTCACTATTTGTAGCTACAGAGATGTACAAAAGGATATATATACTTAAACGCAATCAGGTAAAAAAAAATCTCTTTTTCTGGGCAATTACAATGTTCAAAAATGAAATAAGATACCCTGTGAAACTTGTGGAAGGGATTCCCATGATGAGATTTGTCAGAAGCCACATGCCAAGATACTCTAATAGGATATTATAATATTATATATATTACATTATATGTTATATTATATATTATATTATAATTATAATTATAATCTCTAATATGATATTAGATGTTTAAGTTGTCTAGTAGTATCAGCAGCTATTGTGCCACTGCCTGTACTTATCTCTGTATTCAAAGTTTTATCTTAGTCATTGTATTTAGATGGGTGAATTTAAGTGATATTAATAACTGATGTTCATTTCCTTTTATGAAATGTGTGCAAAAGTTTATCTTTACAGAATATTGTGATCATAAATTAATTACTGTCTGTTAGAAGATGTGATACTGTTTAAGTGCCACTAAAAACTAAAAAATGTGTTTAATACAATTCTCATTACTCAAGTTTACAACAAGTATTTCTGTGTTGCCTGTCCTTAATTCCTACTCCTTAGAATGGAATGTGTATTTTATAAAAAATTTCATATTTTTCTTAAAAATCTTCTGTTAAAAATTACTGTCATCAGACATTATGCCATCACTTTCTATTTCATCTCATGGAAGCCTGCAGCATTACAATTGATGCAAAAATTGAAATACCCCGCCCTCCCCGCTGCCACTTCTGGTTTGGTTTGGTTTTCATGGTTTGGTTTTCTTTCATGAATGCAAAATCTCACTGAAATCAGTGAGGATTACACTGAGATTAAACAAATGGTGAGTACCTTTTTTTCCAGTGCACACTAGCCTCAGAACCTGCAGTCAAAGAAAAAAACCAGGAATTGTTTTTCTCCAAATCACAGTCTGATATTCCTGTACTCTGGTAATGCAAGAAAAGAAAGTTCTTCCCTATCAGTAATCCTATACAAAAGGACATATGCAATGAGTTGCTTTGGAGTCTACCTAGATAATTGTCTTTCCTCTTCTCATTGTCAGCTTATTTGGTCCAAAAAACTTGTGTTTCAGTTTGTGGTTTTCTCACCTTCTCACACTATGTTCAGTTATTGAACAGCTTTTAAAGATATGAGGTATCTAGAAAGGGGTAGCTGATTAACCTATGCCCTTCAATCTTTAAACAGAAATATTAAAAAAATTACTTTAGATAATGGAAAAAATTTCTATGACTTGCAAAAGCAAGGGGTAATAATAGTGATAAAAAGCTGCTTCTATTGGTACATCAGTCTTTCAATGCATGAAAGTCACCATGTACATGTTATTTGAGTTGTAGTCAATCCATACATAGTAGAGCAATGATAGCAGTGCAAGCTGCTGTCAATTTACAGTATCAACATCCATCACATAAAGTTATTATATATGCATCTATTATTTGGTGTATTAGAAATAAAGTCATTGCAATAGAAATTTGTCATAAGATCGATGTTTGAAAATTATTTTCTTGGTTTCACCTCAGTGTTTACAGTGTTTGGCAGCAGGAGACCACTGTCTTTTGACAGTCTTCTATAGTCGTGGCAATATCTCTTAATTTGAGATAAAGCACAGTACACGTCCTTTAGATTTTTTATTATTTATAGATTTTTGCATTAAAGTTACTATGAGAAGGTTCAATGAAACACAAGGTACAATGAAATACTATTTGTTTCAGTCCTTCAATGAAATACTATTTTTTTCAGTCCTTCTTTATTGCAAACCTGACTGGTCACATATTTGCATTAAACTGTTTCATGCTCTGTCTTATCTCTACTGCCCTAGAAATGTAATAGCACACAAACAGTAGAGCATTTATTAATTAAATATATACCAAGTCTGTTGCTTGTCTTCAGCTGATACAATGAATGGGTGTAGGAGTTACTGACATGAGAAATTATTTTTTTTTATTTAGGCAAGTATCAATATAACTTCTTTGCCTACTGAATTGTTCTCATTGATGACTGATATAAATTAAAGAAAACTTTATATGTGTGAATATTTGTCAAGGTCAAAGCTTTTATATCAAACACTTAGGCTGTTTGCTGGATTCTTTTCCCCTCCATTCTGTTTTATTCAATTGTGTAAAACAATTACATACACTCATGGAAACAAAGAACACAATGATAAATGAAATGGCATTTGATTTTTTTTCTTACAATGTCAGTTTTTAAATGTCAACATTAACATCAATTTCTGTTGACTACTGATAAAACAAGTGACAAGAAACTGTTGAATTTCAGCTCCAGGTGGGAAAAGCTCCAGTGACTGGTACATGCTTGGTTTGTCTCCGTCCTGGAAAAGACATGATAGAAAATTCAGTAATATGGCACAACATGGTGTTGTCAGCAAACTTGATGAGGCTCCATTCAATCCCATTGTCCATGTCACCAACAAAGATGTCAAATAGCTCTGGGCCCAATACAGACTGGGAAAGAGTCTCCCCGTGACTCTGAATAAGCAATAATTCTAGGTATCCTTTCTTTTTGTCAACTTTTTCTATATATTTTGAAAATATATAGAATAAAATTGTAGTGAAGAAAACATTTCACAGAATCACAGAATCACTAGGTTAGAAGAGACTTTCAAGATCATTGAGTCCAACCTATGCCCTAACACCTCAACTAAACCATGGCATTTAAGTGTCCTTAGATTCTCATCTTAAAATTGTTGTAGGTATTTCCTTTCATAGCTTATAATTAAGTTCTAGACTAGTAACTCATTCTTTATTATGGATTTTGAACCCCAGAAATGGAGTAGAGGAACCACTAAGAGTTAAGCAATTTTATTATAATTTCTGTTTTTAAATCCATTCACTGTGACCAAATTTAATACAAGCAAAAGCAAAAAAACCTCCACAACACATAAATAAATTGCTACAAATATTTAGACTAACCAAAAGCTGAGATGAATCATTACTATTCATTGGAACCATTGTTACTATGTTGATTGTTACTATGTTGATTGTTACTATGCTAACTGAAGGATAATTCATATATTCATATATATTGGGTAAAATTATGTGATCACTGGAAGTTGAATTTTGCTGGAAATTGCAAAATTGAATTTTGCTGGGAAACAGATAACTCTGTTTCCCTTAGATTTTGATATCAATTAGTCTTATTTCATTGAACCTTGAGTAGATTTGTACCTGCCACAAGTTACCCAGACAAGGGAACAGCCAAAATGTTTCAAAAGTGTTAGTGAAGTAAAGGTTACCAAACATTATTTCAAAAGGTCTAATTTTTCATCTTCTTCATAGAACACTCACTGAATGGAGAGGATTTTCCTTATGGAGGTTTCATTATTTTTTTTGTGATAGCAGTGCTACAAGCTTAAGGTAAATTTCTTTCCCCATTCATGAAAGTTTGTTCAGTTACATCTGATGAAATTGCTAATGTCAGCAACATACATGGAAAATAACAGGACTGCAAGCCGAGCAACACATTATGACTGGTAGCTGTAACATTTACTGTACCAAAATTGTTTCTATATAGACCCAAAAGAGCATTTCTGTGCTATTTATAAATTCTGGAAAAATAGTACAAGCCTTGTTAATTCAAATCAATAAGATATTTTCGGTCTGATATGTACTTCAAGTATGTGTCTGCCACTAACATTGAACAGAAAATTAGTTGGGGTGGGTTTTGTTCAACTGAAAGATAGGGCTCAACCAATCCACAATAATGCAAAAGGCTTTTTGAAATGGACTACAAGTGAGAACTGGGAAATTTGAGCTAGTTCTTAATAGCTCACATCTCAGAAACTAAATGTGGTTTTTTCAAGAGTTCAGTTATAATGAGGATCTCACATGAGTAGCTTTTGAAAATCAGTCTGCTTTTTATGATACTATTATTAGAGCTGCAACTATTTTTTTTGTTATAACTTTCAGACACAGTGACATGGAATCACAGAGTTTCCTTTCTGCAATCCTCTGTTTTGTTTTGGTTTGGTTTTTTTTTCCCCTTTCTTTACCTAGTTAAGTAGCATGGTAAAGGTAAAAAAAAAAGGGAAAAAAAAAAAAAAGAAAAAAAAGGAGGAATCTTATACGGTATCTTAAAGGCAATAATCTGTTTTAAAGTTTTACCAAAACTTTCCCTGACACTACTGGGTATCAGTATGCATACTGCCAAAATAAAATATTAATGAAACTGATGGTCATGAATACACTGTGTAATATAACACAGTGTAGGAAATCCCCTAACCAGCTCTCAGCCAGCCTAAACCTCTATCTGAAGTGACACACTGTCATAGGGAGATGCTAGCTCAGATCCTGAAACAACATTGAAGTGTCAGCCTTACACAACACCATAAGAAATCATCTCAAAGATAGGAGGAATTGGCTTGCTGCAGCTCTGCTAAAATGACTATACTCATTATAGGTCTACAGCTAACTCTTTCTCTGATATACTGGGAAAGCTCTGCGCCACTTGCAGCACAGACAGCCATAAGATATTCCATAAGACCAGCACACATCAGTAAAAATTATGTAATTCCAAAAAACTTGGACTCCTATTTCAGAATCCAGCACAATTGCATAACAGTATGGTAAAATAATTAATATCACATGGTGGCAATACATAAAGTTGCTGAAAAACAATTACCTCGTAACCTGAAGTTTTTGGTCTCTTGATAATGCTTAAGCTTAGAAGAAATAAACTAATCACATAATTGCTCTCACATTATACAGTTGTTCCCACATAAAGTAGTTGGCACTCAACTAACTAATCAGGTGTGATTACAACTGCAGTATTTGTGAATACTTAAAAAAGAAATCTTCCTATAAATCTGGAAATGAAATGCAGCATGACTGTAGCAAAGAAAATAGCATGGAATAAACTTTTATGGCAAGTAAGAAGTCTGAAAATGAATGTTTGGATTCCAGGATAGGGTGGTGTAAACAATGGATTAATTTAAAATTCACTGCTCAGAAGAAATTAAAGGAAAATGGACAGGCAAACTGAAATAGATATATATCAAGGTTTGGACCATAAAGAAACAGAAACAAATGCAAAAATAGGTACTTTAAACATGTTTTCCTACTCAATATGAAAGTCTGTTAAATTTTTTGACTCCTTTTTCTCAGCATTGGATAGTTTTTCCTCAAGTGTAAGTGAACTTGAGAATGAAAAATATTTAAAAAAACCCTGATAGTTTTGTAAGGTAAAAAGCAAATGGAGATTCTTCACCATCTGTTAGAGTATTTTGGAAATAAAGTTTATCAATATGTTTTGAATCCTGAACTTGGCTATTGCTAATATTTTAGCTAAAATTATTAATTGACTTCCAATCAGATGTAGAGATAGTTTCCATTGCTCTGTGTAGTATAATATTTCTAATAACAATATAAAGATCAAAACACTACTAATAGTTCTTATACCTATTCTGTAGGTATTAGGGTGTTCATATACTATTGCAATAGTATATTAACAACCCAATCTCTATCTCTTTGGCCATTTCATGCCTTTATTCACAGAACTTGTAGGCCACCCGCAGAAAAAAATATGTTTAAGCAAAGTACCCAGGTGTGAAAATTTACACCTGACTACTTTCCCTGCAGTCTCTCTCACAGCCCCCATCTTCAAACACTATTTGACCTTGAGGTGTGTAAGTTAAACAAGATTTATTTCAAAGTAACCATATTTCTAAACAGGTACTGTTTGCCAGAAGAATGTATTTTAACATTCATGGTTTTTAAATATGTGTCCTACATTTATTTTATTTAAACATTTGCTTAAACTGTAGCAAAATGGCCCCCTTGTTACAGAGGTAACTTAAAAACACCACTACCTTTAGTTACCTGCATAGTTCTTATTAATATCTATCCAATGGACCTGTGCTAAGGTCCATTCAGCACTAAAATATTATGGTCTTGCTAATATGTACCTAGGCATATACAAACATTCAAAACATCAAGAAAATTCAGGCAAAAAATAACAAAAGAAAATAAGAAATGCAGAAATAAAAATCTAAATTGTTATGACTATTAAAAACTTATTTTTGGTGAAAAAGAAAAAGGTACACAGTGTAGTTAATATGTCAGTCCAAAGGAGTATAACAAAGTCAGAGTGAATATGGTATCTAATTTTAATATTAAGAATTTGCCTTTTATATAGATAACTAGTCATGGTTATAAAAAATAAATTATGTTTCTCCAAAAATATTAATAATAATTGTATCTTTTTATATTATTATGACTATTTTAATGATATTTGTATTTTCCTGTCTAATTCTCACAAAAGCAAACTGCTTTAAATTTATTTTGCGATGAATGTGTTTAATTTTTTTTTTACGGTATTATATAGGAAACAATAGAAACCCATGAAAAGTTAGGAAGGTTAGAACATAAGAATGACAGTATGATGTATTATTCTGTTGTTTTGGGGTTTTTTTAAAAGGAATTTTACAGAGTTCCACAAAGAACAAAGAGTACAGTCTTAGGCAGAAAAATTCAGTAAGTTTTACTAAAAGGTATAGAGATCCACTAGTTTACAGAGCTGAAAATCAGTACAATATTATTTAAAAATAAATCATGGTAATATGAATCTCAATATTTAGATTATCTTCAACTTTATATAAATCTACACAACGTATAGCATAATCAATGCTAATTGCAACAACAGCCATAAGTTTTTACTCCCAATGCCTCATAAAATATTTTATCACTACTGTATGACATAATAAGCCTAAGTCTTGGATAGGAAAAAGATTTATTGTACTTTTTGGTAAATAATAGTGAATGGTTTTCACACTTGTGTCTGATCTATAACAGGAAAGTTTATTGTCTTTTAGTTTTTTCTTTACTTCACTTGTTTGCTCACAAGTTCACTCTGGGATTGCCATCCTCTGGAAAACTCCAACTCCCACATACACAGAGACAAAGTTTGCCAAAGCAAGTTCATTCAAGTTCATTTTTCAAATTAATTCAAACATCTTATGTTTCTGAAGCTGCCTTAGAATACTACAGGAAAAAATTTATAGAGTGAGCAACTTTCTGAAGAGAGAAGGAGGCAATTTGTTAACTAGTGAATAGGAACAGCACACCTTCCAGAAGCTGTACTTTCCCAAAACCTGTACACATTTCTTTTTCTAAGGAAAAGTACGTCCTTAGACACTTTTCCACCATGTGCTAGATTGGAGGAATACAGGAAAGCGCCCACCTTTATTCCATAAGTTTAAGCACTGGATTTTAAAATTTATTGTCTGAAAATTCAGTGCATTACATATCTTGTACAAAAACACAGATCCAATCATGAGATCTGGAACCAGGTAATTAATTTAATTTTCAGCAACTGTAATCTTGTCTGATATTATTTAAGACCTCGTTCTTTGCTCATGATTCTCAGTCCTATCTGAGATACTTCACAGACCCTTGGTAAGGCCCACAGCTTCAAACCCCCTTGGAATAAAAAGAGCCTGAAATAAAGTTTGCAGTTCTGGGTGGGTATTCCAGTGAGAAGGCTATTATGTAAAAACAGGTCTCTCTCTCCAGCCATAAAAGTGCTTGACAGTTTTTGTATCTGAATATAAAGCACAATTGAAAAGTAGGTCTTGTGTGTTTATTTAAAGATTGATTCTACTCAGGCTGAATTTCCAAGACTCATCTCCAGCTTAGTTAGATGGATCTTAGCCCAGCTCTTGCTAGGTGTCACTGTTTTCCAGACTGGAAATGTGTGTTTCACCTTGTAAATACAATTTAATTTATTTCCATCTAAATGCATGACTTCCCTTTCTGCTATATTGAACCAGATATTGTTTGATTATGTTCAGCTTGTCAAGTGATCCAGATAAATTTGTACAGTAATATATCCTCTTTATTATTTACTACTCTCTCAATTTTCAAACCATTTACAAATTTCATCAGTAATGATTTTATGATTTCTTTTTGGTCATTGATAAAAGTACTTCACAGCATGAAGCCAAGAGCAGAACTGAATGAGATCTTACAGAAAATAGAAGCGCCAGTATTTTTAATTTTGGGGCTTTTTCCAAAATAGTTATGTAAAAGATGTGTTTCCCTTGCATGATGTATTATTAAAAATAAATAATTATCTATGCCTCTATAAAATTAATTAAATTATTAATTTGCAACAAAAAAATTAATGAAAATATTTCTTTTTTAAATGATTGTCTTGTATTTTTAGTTCTTCATATAGTGCATTAATTAAGCTTTCCATAGCTTGCCTTTATTTTAAAGTAGAAACCTTATGTGCATGGGAAAGAGAAAAAAAGCAAAATTTTGAAGTATGATTTTTACTTCCTTAAGAACTGAGTACCTAAATTTTGAATATACCTTATCTTTAAACAAAGGGATTTTAATTGATAGAGATGTTTTGAAGAGTATTTCACAGTTCACTTCTATTACATATACTGTCAAATTGAAAAAGACAATTAAAATTTAAAAATCTCAAGTGCCTCTTTTTCAACAGCAAAATAAATTAAAAAAATTATGTATTCTATATAAAAACCAGAAGGCAAATGCAAACTTGCCACTACTTTAGTGAACCAGATTTCATTTAGAAAAACAAATACTCTTCCAGAATTGTGAGATCATGAATAAGTAGCTGTGAAAAAGAATTAAATGTTAAAAATATTTCCTCAGAATCATATTAATTGAATGATAATTTATGTCATAAACATATCACTTGTTTGTTTTTAATCATTTCAATGAATAGATCTTAAAAGTTAAGATGCCAGATTCAGGTGACTGAAGTATGGCCTTAGACATAGCTGCATAGAGAATGAGACAGAAAATAAGTCACATGAATTTTGTCAGAGAACTAATTAAATATTTTAATTTGATTCAAGTGTATATTCAAGTACATTCAAGTACATATAAAGCTATGAATAAGTGATGACAATCCTGAGAATTTCATCACGTGCAAACCTTAGCAAAAATAAAACAGTAGAATTTTACCACCAGATGGATATTTAGGGAAATAAATAGATCTCTATACTTTACTTCTGTACTACCTACGGTAGCTGGCAGGAATTAGTTTGACTTCCTACCCAGTTATACTGCCATATTTCAGTCACCTGAATACTTACACATCTACAAAGGATGAAGGCTCCTTTAATTTCTTTTTTAGTCTCCCAAATCCACAGATTTATAAATTTAGAAATATAAGTTCCTCCAGTAAATTTATGCTAACATTTCCAATTACGTTGTTACATGAATAAGCTTTCAACTTGGAGAGCAGTCTGTATCACAACTCAGTCATCTAATTAGAGCATGGAAACCCTTAACAAAATTTAAGGCATGTTTGATAACACCTGTTTAAAAGCTGCCTTCCTAGTCATCTGAAGTTGCTTTTGAGGTTTCTTTTGTACCAGACTGCCAGAGATCTAAGGCAAAGTGCCTTAAATAAAGTGAGCCCAACACATTTCTAAACTAATTCATTCAGGACAGCCTTTCAATATTCTTAAATTTAATCAGATAACAGTTCTTTGTACAGAAATGGCTGTGCTTTAAAATCTACAACGTTCTTTTCACTTGCAGTCTCACAATTGCTCTGCAAATGCCAATTCAACACTAATGCTCATGGTATTTAGCTGGGCATTGCTAGGATGTCAGCAGCTCCCTTGGTCTTGTTTGAACATTTGAACTATTTGATAGGTAATTAAGGTTTCTCTCAATAGTCTGTAGCTTTAGTTAAACCATAAAATCTGTGTCAACAGAATTTTTTTCTCCCCCAGCTAAGCCTCCTCTCACTTTCTCTCTCTATCGATGTAGTCAGTGATCTCACCTCTGTAAAGTGCCTCCCTGAGTGCCTAACCAAATAGACACATTTTTTCATCTAAAATTTTTCTCAGGGAGAAGAAAGGCACTTCTAGCTGCACCGCATGCGCGACCACTATAAATTTCTATGTGCAGTAAACCAAACACAGTCAGACTTCCTGTGTGTAAATCAAACTAATCTGGAGGCAAATTGGGGAATCCTGCCTGCCCAGGATGTTTTACAGTGAACTGTAGTCTGGTTTCATTCTCTAACTTCATTAGGAATTTTTCAGTGGCATCTCATGTACGCATGCAGTAAGTCTCACACTGTGTACCCTGTGTGAAATTTAAGAGTGCAGCAACTTGGTATACTAGTTATAATCCCTGAAAATCATGGAGTATGATGAAAACTTTGAGAGATCAAACTATAATTGCACAAACACATCGCTAGCATGAGAAAAATTAATGTTTTTCCAGTACCAAAATATGCTATTGCACTTGTAAATTTGCATTCTCTGTTTGTACCGGGAAGTAATATAATAAATTATAAAACAATTTATTACATGTTGCAAATGTTAGAGATTATGATCATAATATGATTTTTTATGCTAACAAAGGTGAATTTATATGAAGACAATGAGAGCAATAAAACTTCAAAATTATTATCTTTGATGATTTTTATAATTAATTAATTAGAGCAGAAAGGACTTATAATTAATTAGATTAGGAAGGGTTAACCTTTCCTGAAAATTAATGACACTAGAAAAATCACAGAAAACCCAAAGAAATAAAACCCCCATCATTTTAATTTCTCTTACAACAATTTCATATATATGAAAACCATTAACTTCCCATTTTATTTAAGAAAATAAGTTGTATGAGACCAGTAAGATTGTACACATGCCTTTTGCTGAAGACTTAGGTAATCTAATATATTGTCAAGGCTCTGAATTGGCATCTCCATTAAGAATAATTTTCCTTCTTAAAGTCAGACATGAAAGCATGTGGTGTAGTTATCCAAATTTTTTTCTTCTTAATGATTTAATCCATTAAATTGCAAAATTATTATTTTGATTAGGTTTGTAACTATTTTGCCCTGTAGCAAAACTTTGTTTTCTCCAGAATTATTTGCTGAGACAATTTCCTAAAAGAGAAACAGATTTGTACAAGAGTTAAGGATGTATATTTGTAAAATTTCCTCTGTGTTTTCCCAGAGAGGTTTACCTCCTCCAAGTTAAAGCAGTTGCTATTTTTAAAACCTGACATTCCCATTGCTGAATTTATTTTTTCTTTCTTATTGAGTATATGGAGCATTTATAGTGATTCTCAAGTCTGAAGATGTCTTCTTCAAACACATTTGTATTTAAGCAAATAAGGTAAGTCCACAAGAGAGAGGTAAATAGGTCTGGTTATCCTCCCAACATAAAGATTATAATTACAATGGCACGTGTGGATGAAAAAAGAATGAGGCCATATTTTTGTCTGCTTTAAAAGTTTTGTTTCATGGCTACTGTTATGTGTTTATCTATTGTTTTTTCCCCAAATATTGTCATGAAAAATAAAGAAAAAGTGATCTTTTGACTGCAACTGCTCGCCTATCCCTTCTGCCTTTTTATTTTTTGTTTGTTTTTGCTTTAAAGCGAAAACATCTTGAAAGTGAAAACATCATGACTGAGGGACTGAAGGTTTATTATCTCTCACACCACCATGCGTCTGAAATACTAAAATAATATACAAGCTTAGTCTTTCAGCAGAGAGGATGGCAATCTGCTGGTGAGAAAGGTTTAAAGATCTGAGAACAAGGGAAGATCCTGGCTCCTGAAGAAGAAATGTTTTGCTGCAGACCAGCACTGTCTAGGGCCTTTCTGGGTTAGGTGCTCCTCACCAAGTGCCCTTGCAGAGTTTTCTGCTCTGTGTCACCACAGAGGTTTCTTCATGGATGAATTAACTTCGTGCCATAAGAGAGACCCTGGCAAATTTCAGGGTCTTTCAACGTGCATTTGTGCTGCCAGACATCCACTCCCAGGCTCTCCAAGCCTTGCCATGATCAAAAGATTTCACAGACAAAGCTGTTTACTTCTCCTCCAAAGAGCCCCTAACCAACCCAAAGTGAAGCAGCTATTTCAAGACAAACAAGAAGCTTTGCTCCTTCCTGGCTAACTTCCAATCTTTTAACAACATATATTGGACTTAGAAACCAAACTGGAAACAGACGTATTAAATATTTCTACCATCTGTCACAAAGCAATTGCAAGTGATTTGCATATCTTGCTTGCCATAACAGTAATGATTCCCTTCAGTTTTAGTAGTTAAAAAGAAAAAAAAATATAGATATTAATTGGACTGTCACCTTTTCTGTTCTGACTTTTTACAGACTCAGAAGTAAATATTTGCATACAATTGTACACTGCTAGGAAAAAAATATTACCTATGCATTAACACACCACGTTTCAGATATCTGAGTTATCAAACTTAAATATTTTTTAGTTCAGTGGATAGGATTTTATGAATTATCACTGCCACAGATGAAAGAGAAAGAAAGAAAAGAGAGTTCAAAGTATGTCTTCAGTGCAAACCAACATAATTAATAGGACATGACTAGTTTTCAGAGTAACTGTGTTAAGTCAGGGCCCTGTTGAAAATTTTAAATTTACAAATAGGAAGTGAAGCTTGTAAGACTGCTTCTCCCAGAGAGAGGAAAACAAACAAGAAAAACATGAATTGATATCCTGATTTCTGCACTAGGGAATTCATACAGATAGGTTAGTTTTCCCATCAACTACCAGAGCACGTTAAATAAGTGATTCACAGTCAGCAAGGTATTCTTTCTGTCACTACCTAAATAACTTCTGGATAGTTCACTGTATCTTCAGCTACAATCTTGCTTTGGCATGCATTGAATCATATTAATACCTGAATGAAATTTATTCTTTGAATCAATACTACATTTTCCACAGCTTATAGGGATATTATGAAATGTTTGGTATAATATGCATATATGATCATTCCAATTTTTAACTTTTTACATCTTATTTAGCAAATAAAAACATGATAATTTTTAAAAGTGTAAAATATCTATCAACAGAACCACATTTCTAAACTAAAACTTACCTCAAGCACTTCAAATTATAAACAATGCTGCCCACCTCTTGACATACAAACTCCAATGTTTTAGTAACTTGCTTAAATCATTAACCTTTCTCTCATGAACAAATATGTAACAAAATTGTAACTTGCAAAATTGAATTATTCCTTTGTTAGGTGAATAAATATTCTCTGCTTTCAGAAGTGCCAAAAACTTTTAAAAAGTTTCTACCTTTGCTTCTACACACAACTAAGAGGAGTATCCATCCTTATTCACCAAGATAATTCATCCAGAAATCTTCCAGTAACAGGGGTAAATATATGGAGTGATACTTTGACAAATAGAAAAAAAATCACCATCTTGAAAAGAAGAACTGAAAATAATAAAACAAATGGCATCTGCCATTAAATACTATATCTTAAAGATACATTGTGAGCTTTTTCTTTTGGCTTCTCTGAGACATTCTTAAATTATTCCTTCCTTTCTTAGCATCTGTTGTTAAATATTGAAAGGTGTATGAAAATGGAAGAAAAAAAGAAGGTGTTTAAAAATGGAAGAAAAAAAGATCACTGTCTTTTGTAACAGTGCAGAGTTGTCAGTGAATTGATAGACATGTAACAACAAAAACAGCTTCTGTTTTCTAGGAAATTTATCTATGCAATAAAAAATTTACTGTCTACAGTAGCCATGCTTTGTACACAGGACACACAGAGGTGATGACATTTTCAAGTTATAATCTCGATTTTTTGCTAAATGATCATATTTTAAAGTACCTTTTTCAATGCCATGAGAGAAGGAAATATACAGAGGAATTACTTCAGTTATTTATTGCCTAAAATTTTAATGTGAATTCTTTAAGAATATTTAATTTTATCTTTTCCTGTAAAGCACATGTACTAAGCAGCCTGTTAGAAAACCTTTCAGAGTTTTTGTTGATTTTGCTTATTGAACATTTACTGATTCCAAAGATTTAAGGTTAGAAAAATATTTCTGGGGTCTTTCTTTGCCTGTGGGTGCAGTAGCACCCCTTTCTCCTCACAGAGAGCTGAGTCAGAGGTGATGTGGAATTTATTTTATAATCCCCAAGAACTTATTCCTAGGTGTTTCGACATGTGTGTGCTCTTAAACTCTTAAAGAATTCCAGAATGTTCTCTCTCCTCATCTCTATTCCATTCCCTCTGTATGTTCAGTTTGAATTCAACTACATATGAACTACAATGAAATAATAGAATCACAAAATCATAGAATGTCCTGGGTTGGAAGGAACTTTAAAGATCATCTTGTTCCAGCTCCCCTGCCATCAGCAGGAACATCTGTCACTAGATCAGGTTCCTCAGAGCCCTGCCCAACCTGGTTTTGAGGTTCGGGGAATCCACAACTTCTCTGGCCAATCTGTTCCAGCATTCTTCATTCACAGTGAAGAATTTCTTCCTAATATCTAATTTAAATCTATAGTCTTTCAGTTTGAAGCCATTCCTCCTTGTTCCATCACTCTATGCCCTACTAATAAGCCCCTCTCCAGCTCTCTGCTGGCTCCCTTTAAATACTGGATAGCTGCTATAAGGTCTTCCCAGTGTCTTCTCTCAGTGTCTTCCCTTCTCTAGACTGCACAACCCCAATCTTCTCAACCATGTGTGACAGCCCTAATTTTTGTATTCTTTTAGTTCATGCACAGAATTTCTGTAGAAATTAAATGTAACTTCTATCCCTTCATCTAATTTGTTACTTAGTTATGACCTTATCTACCTTAAGCATTAATGTCATGAGTTTTATTCCTGGTATTGTGATACACCTGACATTTCCACCAAAAAGCAAAAGTTCATTGAGCTGGGGTGAGGACAGTCACATAGGAAAACTCTTGTCCAGAATCCAGCTGGGACAGGGTTGATTTTTGCAGTAGACAGGGCATTGTAGGACCCAGAGGATATTTTATAGCACCTCATATCATGCTGCGAGGAGAGGCAAGGCTCGCTTCTTGACTGGGCCAGCAGGAGGTCAGAATTGTCAGGTATTGTTGAGGGTTTCTGTGGGGTGAGTAAAAACATTTCTTTTCTCCTACAATCTGTCATTACCATTGTTGTGTTTATTTTCTTATCTCATTGTAGTTTCGGGTAAATTGTTCTTATCTCAACTCAGTATCTTTACCTTTTGTGCTTCCCATTCTTCTCTCCATCCTGTGGCAGGGGAAGAGGAGGAGCAGGGGGAAGTGAGCAAGAAGTATTTGGGTCTGAGTGTTTCAGTGAAAATACCAAATTGGAGAATACCATTCCTAAATCACAACTGTGAAATCTAACTTCTGCTGAAGTTATTGAGGATTAAATATTAATTTGAGCAATCAATACAGGACTAGGAATATTCAATACTGAAATTCTACAAACATTTTCTGTACTTTCTTTTGCCTCTCCTGGCTAAGGATTTACCTATTTCTAATTTCCATCAATTCTTTCTGAAAATAAGTGACGTGTTATAAATTTACATAACTTCTCAATTTAATGTTTCATGACAAGTTTATTAGTTTTAAAATAGATTTGAGGTACTTGAATAGCTGCCAGTTTGAGGAACTTGAATTAATATGTTAAAATATTGAGCAGAAAAGTTCTAATGTTCAATACATATTTTGGTTTAATTAATATAGAATATTTTTCTGCTATCAGACAATGGCTATAGTGCAGTAGTCGTGAAATCAATATATTTGTATATAAAGATTTAATTGATTCAATATTTCCCTATTATCTCCCTGTAAAAGGAAAATGAGAAGCTCCTAATAAATGTTTTGACTTTTTAAACTAAATTTTTCAAAGCAAAGTTATCCAGGGACAATAATAATTTTGATAAAACTTTGAATGATCTTTAATTTCTAGGGAAGCTGCTTTCAGTTATTAGATTTTAGATTGTGTAGTGTATCTTTTATATAATGCCTGCACATCACTTATTTTATTTATCATGAATTCAAAGGGAAAGAAGAAAAACTGAAGCCACAACTGGAAAATTTATGAAAATGTATGTGGTTTAGATATAACTGTGAAAGTGTCTGGTTTCCAACCAAGGGATCTGGACAATGCAGCATTTCCCAGGAAGAGCACCCAAAGTAATTAATGGACTCAATATGAGCTATAAAACTCTGCTAGGATAGTTAACCAGCAGCATTCAAAACTCCTGAGATTATTTCAGAGGCATGAGAATTTATAAAGAATATTATCTTAATTTTTTTTTGTTTTGGTTTTTGTCTATTTTTTAATCTTTTTCTTTCTTCTTCAGAAGAGGACATGGAAGAATTGGAAATGAAGGAGTGAAGTTGAACATGGGAAAAAGGAAAGATGGAAGAAGAGGGTTTTAGCTTTTATCTTTGTTTCTCACAATCCAAATCTATTTTAATTGACAATAAATTAAATTATCTTTTCACCAGTTTGAGTTTGTTTTGTCTCCCTATTTTTATCTCAGTCCATGAGCTTTCTCATCTTATTTTCTCTTTTTGTCCTGTAGAGGAGTGGGAGTGAGAGAGCATCTGGGTAGGCATCTGGCAGCTAAGGTCAGCCTACCACAGCAATGAAACAATAGATTGTTCTTAGAAAAATTTCCTCTGATGTTTTTTTAAAAATCATTAAAATGGAAATTGGCAAGTCTACCAGAAGTGATTGTTTGTGAGGAGAAAAGAACGAAAATTAAAAGAGAAGATGGTAGGAATATTTGAGTTTCTGTTTCTAACAGTCTAGGTAAAAACTGAGAGACAATTGATGCTAAAATGTAAATTTTTCTTCTTGATGATTTTCATCCCTTTAGTACTCATTATCTCTCTGACTTTTCTACAAAAGAGCTATTTCTGTAATGCTGCCTGAATGTAATAAAACATTAGAGTAGAATTATTTGTTCTGCTTGACAACTTTATTGCACTTTGCCATGAATTGACTCACAGTATCGGCAGAGTACCTCAAAGACAACATAGAAAAAATATCTCTCTGCTTTTCTTTTTTTTTTAAGATATAATTCTTAGTGAAACCAGTGGGCAGAGGAAGACCTCCAGACTCAGTCTGGGAGGAGTAATGCCCTAAGTAGGTGGTGAGCATTGCCTTGCAGTGTTACAGAGACAACGGGAAGAGCCGGGGTGGTGGTGTTTGAGAGGCTCCAATCTCAAGATGTGAACACTTTGGTTCTCCCAGATCAGTTCATTGTGGCATGAAAAAGCAGGCTGGGCTTTAATAATGCTATAATTGAAAAGGAGATTTTCCATTAGATTGTGGAATTCTGCTATGGTGCTTAGAGCTGCCTGGTTTGTATGAATGAGACAAGACAGAAGGCATCTGGTGAGGAGATCAATATGGTTATTTCCTTAGTAGTCATCACCATAAGATGCCCACCACATCTGAGCACCAAAGAAAAACTGCTGTCATTGTAGAAACACAGAGAGGGCAGGCTTGGCTGCCTTCCTTTCATGGGAAAGTTTTATACTTTCAGGTACAAAGACATTTTGGAAAGATAGAGAAGTGTCAACAAGAAAGTGATTGAGGGATTTGAAGGAATTATGAGAGACATGAAGCAGGAATCCTATAAGAAAAAAATGTTAAACTTAATTTTGTGTTACCTTGGCACATATACATATTTCTGTGATTAATACTAAGATTATTACATAAATATGGTGGGCTGCATGCATAGAAGTACAATTAGACATTTTAGTGAAAAAAAAAATTATTATAGAATATTTAATTCTTCCTGCCTATACTAAATCACACTTATATACAATATGCAGGTCAAATAAACTCATTAGTACACAGCATTCTCCATGCTGCAATCTAAATTCCTGCAGGTAGCAGTGACACAGAAATTCTGGGATCACAAAAGTGCAATGTAATGCATGCTACCATCTGGGCTACACTGGGATATGAGTAGTTTTGTAGAATATTTAACAGTCAAATGGTAATTGCAAGTATAAGGCAAAGATGCTAGTTAACCTAAATTACTACTATAGAGGTTTTAGTTTTTTCACCAAAAAATTGTCAATTGAAAGAGGATTTGTGAATAGGACAGTCTGCTGAATGGGGCTGAAGAAGACAGAAAAGGATAATATCCTCACAATATGCTATGCTGTCATAAAAATTATATTAGTAATGTGCCTGACATATTGATGTTTTACAGCTGAATGCCATTTTTAACTAGAGTGGCTAAACAGATGCCCCGTGAAATCTATCTATCTTTTTTTCCTTTTGAAGATTCCTGTGTTTCTTTGTTTTTTTTTCAAACCCTATAATTCTTACTAGTAGTATTGAAATGCTTTACTTCTATACCTTCAGAGGGTAAAGCTTTTAAAGTGTTTCCTTTTGTATATTTAGAAGAGTTGAAGTCCCCAAAGCAAAAAGAAATTAAGAATAAAATTTGACAATAGTCAATAATCTTATAAAAAGTCCAGCATTGCAATACAAAGGAAGGTATTTAAATGTTAATTCTGCAGTAATTCACAATAATATTTTAGACAAATTTAGAATTTTTTATCATACAAAGAATTACTTTGTAATATTTTCTGCAAGAAAGTTTGGTTGTTTTTTTTTTTCTTTTATTCCACTATACCTATTCCAGGTACCTTTTCCTCTTTTAAAAACCTTATTTCAACCTATGAAAATATTACCTTAGCATGAGCTAAATTATCATTCCAGTTAATCCTTATTCTGTTTTCCATCAGAAATCTTGCAAATGCTGTGGTGGGGACATAAACATAGAAGATAACTTCTTTGTTTACCATGTCTTATCAATGCACATAACAACAAACTATATGAGAAATGGACTTCTCTGCTTTAGAGAAAAGATTCATGGCAATGAATGCAGCTTCATAAAACTAAAACATCGCCTTCTAGGCATAATTAAAACATTGCTTACACTTCAACTTATGTGAATTCTGTTAATACAGGTTAGGTATTGTTGATATTTTTTATCTTTGAATTTTTTTATAGAAAATGAAAATTCATCTTCGACAAGCTAAATAAGAACTGAAAATGACTTCTCTGTTTGTAAATTACTCTTTTTTATCATTTCATAATATTAAAATGACATAGGCTAACTGATATTAGGAAAAAGAAAGAGACAAGCCTGTGGCTGTTCCTATAGTCATATAAACTACTCCTATAGTAATGTAATTCCTATAGTGGCTATTCCTATAGTAATACAAACTTTACCTTGATCTACTTTGGCTAAAATGGTTAAAAGTATGTGCATTCAAGTTCAGCGATTACATATACAAAAATCTGAGCAAACAGTAAAATAAATCATGGTATCAGCTGTTGTGACAGAGTCCTTTAAAAAAAAGACTTCTTAAAAGTCTGAAAATTCTGCCTTTCCTTCAAAGAAGTGCCAAGCTATTCAAGAATCATGCATTTCTATTGTGGTTTAACCCCAGCCAGCAAGTAAGCACCACACAGCCTCTCACTGCCTCCCTCCAGGTCAGATGGGGCTGAGAACCAGATGAGTAATAGTGAGAAGATTCATGGGGTGAGGCTCATGGGCTGAGATAAATTAAAAGCCTCACATGCAAGCAAAACAAAACACAGTAAAGGACTCATTCACCACTTCCCATGGGCAGGCAGGTGTTCATCCATCTCCAGGAGAGCAGGGCTCCATCACCTGTAACAGTGACTTGGGAAGACAAATGCTATTAATTACTTTGAATGTTCCTCCCTTCCTCCATCTTCCCCCAGCTTTATTCTGAGCATGATGTCATAGGGTCTGGGATAAACCTTGGATCAAATGGAGTCAAATTTAGTGATTGCATCCCCTCCCAGCTCCTTGTGTACCCCCAGGCTCCTTGATGGTTGGATGTGAGGAGAGGCAGAAAAGGCATTGGCACTGTGCAAACACTGTTCAGCACCAAAGACACCATCACTTTGTTAATCAACCTTATTTGCAGCACCAATACAAGACACAACCCCATGGTAGCTACTGTGAATAAAAGTGACTCTTATCACAGTCAAAACCAGCACAGTTTCTTTATCAGTCATGAAGATCTGTCAACTTTATACAGCTTGGGCTAAGTAAAAAGATCTTTAAATTATCCAGCTGCAAATAACCAGCAAAGTGTGCGGAGTTCCAGAAGCGTCTCTGCCAGCCAAGTTAAGCTCAGCCCAGCCCAGCTTGGCCTTGGAGCCTTCTGCAGCTTCCTTCCAGGGCTTCCATATTCTTGGATGAAGTATATCCAGACAGGAATACTTATGCAGGTGCTGCTGTGCTGTACATCTGTGAGGCACTATCCTGAGCAGCACAGGACTGGTATTCCACCGCGGGAAGCTGGAGTTAGCCCTGCCTTTACTCTTTCATCACTCTGCCCTAACTTTTGTAATTACTGTGACATACAGATATACTCTTTGTGTGGCTTTTTTGTTAGTTTATTTGTTTGTTTGATTTGTGTTATTTTTGGTTTGTGCGTTTTTTGGGTTTTTTGGTCAGTTTTGTTTAGGTTTTATGCGTTTCTTTACATTAAATCTTCTGAATCAGAAGGTTAATACTTAGGCTTCCATACACTTTCTCTAGACTGGCTTCTGCTTTTTGAGACCTGTATGTGATTTTTTTTTCCTTACAACTTTAAGACATTGCTCTGAAAAAAAGGAGAGCAAGATCTCAATGTGAGGTTCTTCTGGTTTTTTCTTGTTAAGATAAAGATGATAAAGATGATTAGAGTCATAGGTTCTTTTAAGCAATCCCAAATGATGCATTTATGAGTAACATAAGTACTTATTAGAAAAAACTACATTGATTTTGCTCCAAAGCTCCAGGTTTCACTGACACACACTAATCACTTCCCTGCAAAAATAACTAGATAACACTTTCTATTGAAACAATTGCTAACACTTTTGTGTTGCAAAGTGCACAGTGCAATTAAATGTCATGCAGAACCCAGCATACTATGTAATATCAGGGAGAACTTCAGTTTTAACATTTCATTTCATTCTGAAAAGGATTAGGGACAAATATACGTTATTTAGTCTACAAATATATATATATATAATTACATTTTTCACCTCAGAAAATGATTAGAAAAATGTTGTTAAAGTATTATTGGACAAGATAGCTTCATATTCCAGACTTGAACAAAAAGAAGTTAATAGAAAAGTACACAATATGAGGAATAACATCACCTTATTCTGTTTTTGGGAAAGAAGCAGCCCAAATTTCTGCATGTGTGGCAGCAATTTGTTCTCATGATAAACCAGTCCTATTTCTGAAAGAGAATTCCAATGCTAGTAGCTGTTTAGTACAGGAAAGCATTATTTTTTTTAATATCTACTATCATATTAGGATTTTGGCTGTAAGTGTTTCTATTTGTTGATTTCTTTTTTGCAGCTTTTTTTCCCCCTTTCTCACACTCTCTCTGTACATTTAGCCATAAATGTTTCTCTGCTATCTATGTTCTGGTTTTTCCTTTGTAATTTGCAGTTCTTCCTTCTTTTCTGCCTCTTCTCAGCTCTTTTCTTCAGCTATGTCCTATGATAGCTAACAAACATTAAATTGGGTTTTTTTAAGTTAGCATTACTGTTAATGATATAAATCTATTCATTTTCATTTGCTTTAGTTTGACTGTTATCATTTCCACAAGAAGGCCATAGCACAATTAAGGAGCAGCATGTTTCCCTTTCTTCTAGTTTATCCTTGTTCTTCCAAGTTACAATAGCTGCTAAATCCTAATGAAGTGCCAGTCCAGTGAAAGGCATTGCAGGATCATTAATCTGAACACCATACACTTGACTTGGTTTTTCAGTTGTCAGGCTGCTCATGAATATTTGGGATATCCTCAAATATTTTTTTTCAGATTTGGACTATGTGGGGGGTTTTATTCTACCACAATTTTATATGCAAAAGGTGTGTTTCATAACATTCCAGTGGAACTTAGGCAGAAATTGAGCATAAATGGAGCATAAGTTATTCATGAATAGAAATTTTAAGATTGTTGACAGACGTAGATCTGTTCTCTTTAGAGTTGTTGTTATTCATATGGATGCATTTCAGTCTAAAGGCATTTATATATTACTTTACCTCTCAAATTCTTTTCATGAGAATGATATATCTGATTTTTTTGTGTTGAGATTCAGAATATAAGGAAATAATCTTGAATTACAAATTTATTTCTAGATCTGTTAATTATTTTATTCAGAATGCAGAGGGAGAAGGGAGGAAGGGAGGGTGGGATGAAGGAGGGGAGAGAGGAAGGATGGAAGAAGAAAGGGAGGGAGGGAGGGAGGGAGAGAAGGAAGGAAGGAAGGAAGGAAGGAAGGAAGGAAGGAAGGAAGGAAGGAAGGAAGGAAGGAAGGAAGGAAGGAAGGAAGGAAGGAAGGAAGGAAGGAAGGAAGGAAGGAAGGAAGGAAGGAAGGAAGGAAGGAAGGAAGGAAGATATCATCTTCAGTTTTCAGTAAGCAAGAGTTTCTGTAAAAGAAGCATGAAAAAAGACAAACTAGAAACAGAAGTGGATGTACAAAAATTGTAGATTCCATCAGTAACTGCATGGCAAGTTTCATATCCAATTCAGACCAAAGCAGGATCCTTTTATTTGACAACTGTCACAAGTCAAACCTGCAGACTCAGTGTGACCTGGGGGTCTGATTTGTACTTTTATGTACATTTTAGTACCACTTATTGTCTATACAAGGACATACATATTCATGAAGCTGTTTACTACCAACAGACCTTTCCAAAATCCAGATCCAGTGGGAGATTTGATAGAACAGCAGCAGGTTTTCTAGGGTCATACTTAGGGGAAAGGAAAGGAATGAATGATTTTTTTAAAAAAATAATTTTCTGTTCAAATAAACTCATCTTTTAAAAGAAAAATAACTATCTTCCTGAATACTGTATTTATTCATTATGGTCATAGGTAAGTATTATTGATCTTTAACTAAATTTGTAGGAAGAATAGTTTAAAATACATTTATAATGAGTTGGGGCAACAGAGTTTCTTGCACTTTTGATAACTAAATGTCTGTTGCAAATGTAATAACTTAGAACTTTTTCATATGAACTGTCATAGTTTATGGTTTGGTATATTATTCTATATGAGTGTTTTAATTAGGAAGAATAAAAACCACTATATTAGGTGTATGACAGTAAACAACAGTATTCTTAAATTATGAAGGATGTATACAGCACTTTGCCATAAATCATGTAGTAATCTTTAGAAGGTGAGAAGAGGAACCAGATCAAAAAGAAATAGGATGACTACCAGTTTTTAAATAAAAGGAAGTACCCCATTAACTGTATAATCAAAGAGTGTAGTGAAGAACAACATAAAAGAACAAACCTATGAAATATTTTTACACGGAACCTAGATTTGTCCGAAACTCAACTCTTTGGGGAATTCTGTGATTCTTATATGCCCAGATCAGTTTATTTATAATCTGTTAGTACAGGATTTTGAGTTTATCATTAATTCCATTTCTTTGGATCAGAATATATCAAATTTCAACAGGGAAAACAAATGCCCTGAATGAACACATCTAAGTTTAGGTATCTAAATAAAAGCTTACTTAAGGATCCCTGCCGTTTTATTGGTCCACCTTACCTAAGAACAAGACATATCTTACCTACTTCCTTTCACTAATGCAACAGAATTTAAAATAATGGTGCTCTACTTATTTGCAACGAGTGTACTTTCTTAAGTGGAGTAAATCTTCATTGTAATTGAATTTCACTATGCAAATTAGAACCAAAATTACGTAACTGAGACCAAGATTTAAACATTTACTTCTCACAGTGTAGATGAGTTTGGATTAGCATTTAAGACTTCATAGAAACCAATAAAAGCAGTAATACTCAGATTAATATTGAAACCTAAGATATTTGTGAAGAAGTTGAGACCTATTTTTCTGGTTCTTGTTTAACTTGATACCTCTTGTTTAATTCAGAACATGAAATACCTTCAGCACAATTCAGAGAAAACATTTGCACAAGATGCTGATATTCAAAGTAAAAAACCAGTACAGCAGGGAGGATGAACTGGCAAAACTAGCTTCCTACATGAACCATGAGAAAATGCATGGTTACCTTTAAAATGAATAGACTTTCATGCTTTGAGGTATGTAGCTGAAATGAGAAAAAATTTCTGCATGGAGAGATTTTTCCATTACCAGTTTCCTTGTATTTTCTTCTAAAACATCCTTGGTCAGATAGACGAGCAACGTGTCATGCTGAGTGTTAGATCAACTATTACTCTGATATGATGTGATTCCATGTGGATGTGAATAAATACATCTTACAGACTTTTCCCTTTTGCAACCTGCATTACAAAAAAAAAAAAATAGTGAATTCTTTTCCATAAGATACACAAACTCCAAGTACTGTTATGAATGCAGATAAGCATAAAAAAAATAATAAACATATAAGAGTTTTGCTAAATAAATGTCTCAAGGAAAACTACTAATGTGTTTGCTACTCTAGTAATTGTTAAGACCTTGCAAAAAGCAAGCTTCAGGACAAAAACCATCTAAACCAATGTACTTACACTTCTTCAAGTTTTAGGAAAAATGCTTTCCAAAATTTGAAAGTGCTGTCAGAGAATTTAGAAAGTGAGGCCATGACACGAACTATTAAATCCTTTGAAATCTGCTGTCTTGGGACACATCTGTGTGACCACAAAGTGGAAAAATGCTGAATAATGAGAATTGGTGCTGACTAAGTAGTGAACAACTGGGCATGATATGAAAAGCTAATGTCTTTACAAACACTTTGATGGGTGAGGGTATGGGTGTTAATGTCTTTGAAATGGGTCTTAATATCTCTACCAAGCTCAAGCCCAAGTTTGGAACAGAACCCTGACTGTTTGACTCCTGAACTTTAGGCTAATAGACAAATGGCTCAACACAAAGTCTGTTGCTGAACCCAGATAGCCTGAACTTCTGAACTTGAACATGGCACGTGCAAGGGGAGAGCATGTGGTAGGCAGTCCAGGAAGGTTGTACTCTCTGGTACCTCAACCAACGGGGAAAGGAATAAGGCAATGTGCGGCTGGGAGTTTAGGATAAAAGGATGCTGTGTCCTCATAAATCTGTAGAGAAAAACCCCACACTGGTATGGCCCAGAGGACTCTCTTGCTTTATTTGAATAAAGTTGCAGGACTCCTCTGTCTTTATGGACACTGGCTTTTCATAGTGTGATTTTCAGCAGAGGCATGTGTGCTAACATGATCTGCTATGACACTGCGAGAAGAGACTGTGGGTCCTGCAGGCTGTCTTCATTAAAGCCATTATCTTTGTAGTGATTTTACATAGCATCCAGAAGTTAACTTCTTTTTCCTTAGTAAATACATTTTAAATTAGCCACATAGCATATGCCCATGTGCACAGTTCACCTTTGGGCTTAAGGCAAATAACATGTAAGTTTTGAGACCAAGCTGGTTTTGAGATAAGAAGAGGAAGCAGAGGTAGAAAAGAGCCTGAGCAACTTTTCTTACATAGACTTTGTGCGTCTAAGCACAAGTTTCTGAACAGCAGGCAGGTATTAGAAGGGAAAATTCAGTGCTTTATCTATCATAGAAGATTAGGCTGGATGAGCATAACCTCAAACTAAAATGAGAATCTATCTGTTTGCTAGACCAGTGAATATTATCCTTCTAGCAAGACTTTAGTATCTGAACTGGGTACCAAGCCTTAAGGGAATGTGTTTAAATGTTATAAAGGATTCAGAGAGAAAAACAAAATAAAACAATGGAAAAAATAAATTAAAAATTACTTACCCTAAAACTACTAAAACTAATCTGTTGTTTTCTGAACTGATAAGACCTGAGGAAACTGTACACAGCTCCTGGGATAAAGAGAATATCTTGTTCACACAGCAATGAACTTTCTGGACAATATATCAATGTTGACAGTGTTTCACCACTACATGTGTGGACCTTTATCTAAAGCATGGTTAGCTGAAAGTTATAAGTAGGAAGGCTTTAGGACACTTCAACTACACAGGTGTTTTGCCAGAGGTAAGGAATGGATCACATTCTCCTAGAAAAGGAGTAATGAGGCATAAAAATAAACAATGTCCTGATGAGCTCATCCTAAATAATCCATGTGGCTGGCTGTAGAGGCTGAGATGGATGCTGCTCTGCTGCTTCCCTGGAGGAGGTTGTCAGTGGGTGGTGTGGGTGAGGAGGTGATGTCAGTCATGCCCCACATGTGATGGTGAGAACAGATGAGCTGAGATGGTGGAGACTGGGGCATTCCATCCACAGGCATGAAGCCAACAACTAGATCCCAGCTGCCAGAAAATTAAGAAAGGAAAAAAATAAGCTTAAAATTGTCCTTTGAGAGGCAATTTCTTTACAGGCAAAGGAAAATTTTTTTACTCATCAAAATGGTTGTTGAGATTTAGAACAGCATTACAGAAACTTCCCTACCTGAACATTCACGAGACTCTATGGCAATCACACTCCCACCACCAGAGACTTTACTGGGACCAAAGACCCTTTGTGGCAGGAGGCTCCAATGGCTCCACTTGGCTCCTCAGACACCCATTCCACAGTCAGGCCAGGTTTCCTCACTGGTTCAGCCCTGGGTTTCCCACAGTAGAATCTCAGACGTCTCAGATAGGAAAGATGTGTGCTAACATCTATACAAACAATTCAATGGGTGAGGGTATGGTTGTTAACATCTTTGAAATGGGTCTTAATGTCCCTACCAAATTCAAGACACAGGTTTGTTACAGAATCCTGACAGTCTGACTGCTGAAACAGACAAATAGCATGATCCAGAGTTTCTGAACTTTGGGGTTAAATGACAGGTTCAGGGGGAGAATATGTGGTAGGTGGTTTGGGAAGGCTGTACCTTCCTAGTACCTCAGCCAATGGGGAAAGGAAGGGGGCAGTGTGAGAATAGGAGTTTAGGATAAAGGAGCTGCACCCTCTGAAACCCTGAGAGAAAAACCCCACAGTGGTATGCCCCAGAAGACTCTCTCACTTCATTTAAATAGAGCTGCAGGAATCCTCTGTCTCCTTTATGGACACTGGCTTTTCATAGCATGATTTTCTGTACATTGCATTCCATAAAGCCATTTGTTCATGGCACAGTAACCCAGGAACAGCCTGAGCCAGTGCCCCCAAGGAGGACCCCACCATGAAACCCCTGTGTTTTTTACCCTCAGAGTTCATCTGTGGTCAAGTCTCTCTCTTCTGTCATCAATCCTAGAGGTATTTAAAAGACCTGTAAACATGGTGCTTAGAGACATGGCTTAGTGGTGAACTTGGCAGTGTTAGTTTAATGGCTAGACTGGATCATATTAAGGGTCTTTTCTAACTTAAATTGTACTATGATTCTATGGCATGTCCAACACCTAGGTCCAGAATAGAAATTCACCTTTAAACCAGATTGCTACTTTATAAAGAATGTTTTATACAAATAAGATGCTTTTAAAGTAAGGGCACTTAATGCTTTTTCAGTTGATCAGGTTGCATACTGACAATGGCTAACACATTAGGCAAGCTTAGCAGGAGAGTTTTCTCTACTTTTGAGTTTCACATTAAAACCAGTAAGTGTTGAAGAGTGATCAATCAATATTTCCACTTTTATCTGGTGATTATGTAGATGCCTTGTTATTACAATCGACAAAATTGCATCTGACAATTTTCATTGATAGAAGTAGGTGGTTAACATTAGCACAACTAAATAATGCAAGAGAAAATATGACTGTAAAAAACAAGGAAACCAATCCCTTCTGATGTGACTTACTTTCTCCTTTTTTTTTAATTCTAATACATTCATCAATATAATTTTGGAATAAACAGCTGATTTTCTTTTTGTTTTTCCTGCTTTAGGTGCTCACAACTTGATAATTATCATGGTTGTTGTAAATATTATTATTATTATTATTATTATTATTATTATTATTATTATTATTATTATTATTATTTTCCTGCAAAATCATTTTGATTTTGCAATTTCAAAACTGTTTGTAGGCAATGTCATTCTGCTCCTGACAACTTATGGCTTCATGCTTTGCCTTGTGACATGTCTAACAGTAAAAATATACTCATTCTGGTTTCATTCACAGGATCAGCAATCTGGTACAGTCTCCAGGGGAAGGAGTTCAGCTACTCAGCTAGTCAAATACTGCCATCAGCATGAAGTGTAATTGTAGAAAAGATGTTCTGTGGCTACCACCTTTAAGCCATCTTCTTAAAAGAGTGACAATTTTGTTCTGTTTTGCAGCTCATTTTATATAGTGTACATCTACAGGGAAACTTCCTTCTTTATCATCTTCACCTAATCCCTCTCTCTGTCAAATGCTGTCACAAAACTTACCTTTTTGTTATGAGTAAGAGTGAATCACTTCTTTGAAACTGAATTTCAGTTCTCAAATTCACAGCCTGGCTGAGGAGATTTAGCTGTCACACCTGCGTTATACATTCAGCCTCACAGCAGCTGAAATAAACAGCCTTGTAACCATTACTCCATTTTCATGTTAGGTTTGCTACTCAGCTCTGTGCAAAAAAGTCTACAGGACATTTTGTGCATTCACTCCAAACCTTTCCAGCAAATCAATGCACCATAAAACATCTGAAATAGTCCAAAGCTTACTCTACTAGTCATTAACTTAATCAACTGCTGATCAGACAAGACACAGATAGTATATAACACCAAATCTGTTCACTTACATTGTCGATATTCGGCCTTATTTTTGTATCTTAATAGGACACTAGTCTAATTACCAGTAGATTTATTTGTATTGGTTAGTAAATGAAGCTGTTTTCCCCTTAACAAGAGAGTCAGTGGAATCAGAACTGGCATTTCCATTATTTCATTTTCTAATTCCAAAAGCAACTGATGAAACCTTAATGAGGTGGATGCTTTCAAGCTGTCATTAATCTTTGCCTGAAGTTCTTTAATAGGATTATTAGTCTCAGAAAACAGCAACCCAATAGAACAACCGAAACCCCCCCAAACCAAACAAACAAACACCCACCCCATGAAGTAAACAGTCGATTGTCAATCTGTGGGCTTTCTTCATGAATGATCTGAGGCATTCCTACTCTTTTGTAAACAAAATTGGATGGGCCTGGTGGAAATATCCCTTTAACAGAATAAATAAACATATCCAAAGTGAGTGGATATCACTTGGGAAGAAAAATCTGCGCGTGCCTATGTTTGATGTAGAAGTAGTAAAGAGAATGCTAATTAGAAATCCCACTGCTAAAGTGACATTTCTATCATTTACTTCTGCAGTACTGTATCACTTCAGCAATATATGAAATGACAATAAAAACTCCAAGATGTAAAATCTTGGCTGTTTTGTAGAACTTGATGGAAGTCTGGTGTCAGGCTGGGTGAGCCAGAGATATAGATGAAGAATGCAATGCATTTTAAGTTTACATACAAGTATATTCCCGTACAGCATTTCCTATGTTATGATGAATACTTCTAAATAATTTGCATAATATATATTCTTTTGCTTTTGGTGTTTTCAAAAATACACAGTAGATGCTAGTTTTAAACTTGTCATAATGAGCTTGCTATAGGGTTGAATTTGTTTGTTTATTTATTATATTTATTTATTGTTTCACTGAAAAAAATGTCATCAAATGCTGATTGCTTCCATCTATTGACTTTCTACAATATCACTTATAGAAATGAACTTTTTTTTGAGCAGGAGGTAAATTTTAAAGCCAGATAGTGCAAATTAAATCTGTAAATATGAAAGTAAAAAAGAAGCTGCTATCCTTTAAAAAACTATTTAAAAAAACTGAAAAGATAATTTTTATTCTTTAAATGCCCATATCCATTAAAAAAAGTTTCATAATGGAGGTTTCTGTTGAAGATCTTATTCATTTGCTTACTTCTATTTCGGAAAGGTGCACATTTTTCTGCATCAACTTTAAAAATTAATACAGTCATACATAAGAAAAAAATCAATGCTACATGTCAGCATACATATATTATGCCTGAGCTTACTGTGGAATGAAAGATATCCTATATAGTTTCTGCACTATTTGAAATCTGAAATCTTTCAAATACTTTGTAATCCAGACTACATGACTATATGAAATATTTATGCTGTGTTGAATTTTTTTGGTTTTTTTGCTGGCTAGTGTGTATGACAGTCTATTTAGAATCTGGGCTGCATTGATTTTTTTCTCTATTTAAGTTGTGATTGCGTGTGGAAAACTTGCCATGTTTTCTAGTCAACATTGAGTAGACATTATGTTCTTTATAAAGTTAACAAGCTGCATGATTTTTTTGTTTGATCCACATAATAGTAAACCTGGATTTTGAATGTCAGTAACTGCAAATGGTCATTTGTAAAAGGCTAGACTTCAGCTAGAAATAAGATTATAGTTTGCAATAATTTTTCATTTTCTTTTGGGGGTCATCTGGAGGAAAGTAACAACATTTTTCTATTGAAATCAACTGTTTATTCCTAGCAGCCTTATTTTTAACATAACCTGAAAAACATAAGATTAATTGTTTTCAATTTCCTTCAAAATTTTCTTTTTTCCTTTTTTTGTTACTTTCCTCCACTTTCCTAAAAGGGTTTAAATTACAGTTCATGATCTTTCAACTGTTGCCTGAGATCCTTCAGGGTCTACTAACCTGAACAAATAAAACCAAACACCAAACCAAGGTCCCAGGGGAAAAAATAAAAAACCCTTCTTTTTCTCATCCCTACATGTATTATTACTCACCATCATGAAAAGTTAATGGATGAAAATGCTACATAACTAAGGAAAATCAAAGACTAAATCAACAATATTAACTTTTGTGCAGTCACGTCTGATCACTTGACCCTCTAGAGGCAAAAGATGCGCCATAGGTATGAGCTCTGCAGATGTTTCAGTAGAGCCAGATGATGAATATCATCAGGAGTCAGGTCCTGTGTAACAAGCAGCATTACAATACCACACCATCACAGCATTTAGACAAAGGCTTTGGTTTCTTCACCTCAGATGGCACAAATATTTGAATTTTGACAGTATGGAACTAACTTCTTCCAACCTGAACAGAACTGTATTTGTCTAGTAATGTTGTCACTGCTGTGACAACTAGCCTCTACTTCTAGTGCACAAAATGTGGTGACATTTTGTTGCATATTCAATAAGTGCCACTGACTGTCCAGTGACTGCTGATCAAAGAAATTAAGAATGCTTAAATGGTAAGCCAGAAGATAGTTCTTTAAAAATTAATCTTTTAGATTTCCAAGTCAAAGATGTTTGATTTCAAATCCTCAAATATACAAATGTATTTTTCAGCATTACTGACATACAAAATTTGAGCTAGCTGGAGGACATTAATTTATTTAGAAGTGGCACTGGATTATTTACAAAAATCCCTGTTTGGCAAGCATGTTTTTGGATGGCTTTGGAGTTCTGCTAGCTTGTAGACTAAGGAAAGGGAGAAAAATGAGAAACCCAAGGGATCAAGCTATAAAGTCTACAATACTGAGAAATTTGGGGGAAAAAATCATAAGCTACAACAATCCCAAGGTTTCTAAACTGCAGGGCTCCAACATGAATATCTACTGGATCTATTCAGCAGAGCAAACCAACATGGCCTTGGAGCTTGTCTTATCGGCTCAGCAGAATGGGATGCACTAGAGAGGGTGGCAGCTGCTGCAGCATGCCTTACCTCCATGTGTCCTGAGCAGAAGGTCTTTCTTAAAAGACATGAAAAAACGCCAGTATCTCATGAGGCATAGAATGCTGACAAAGCTATATATAGGCAAAATAATGAAAAATTGAGAAAGCAGGAAAATCCCCAAACTTTTCTGAAGTTTCAGAAAGGTTTGTTTTCACTCAAAAATCAAAACTGTTTCTTACACTACCTCTGAATATGACTATGAAACTGCTCTTGGGAGCTAACCTATTCCTCCCCTCTTGTAAAGGTCCTTTTTTGTGTTTAATAAACTGAAATGTGGTCTTCCCTTCACTGGTTTTTAATAAATTCCTCATCTTTACATGAATATGTTCTGTGTCTGGCCTGCTGACCTAACTCTCACCTTCTGACATATCAAGTAGATTTAGCAATATGACTGAAGAATATTTTAAAACTGAAATAATGGTCAGGCCACTGTCTGATCCAAATCCCGCAGGGTACCATGCAATTCTTAGTTCCTCTTGGGTGAACAAAACCTTGCATCTTTCACTGTGAACAGCTCATTTAACACATTAGAAGGTATCATCTTGCCTTGTAAAGCTCAGGTAAAAAAAATCCCAAGAAAAAAATTGAAGCATTATTATAGCTCAAGGGTGTCCTACCTGTACATGAGAGACCACTGGGCTATTAATCTTGATCAGAAAAAGAGATGGTTCCAGGAAAAGACGCTGAGAACAACTTTATCTTCTCCCTCTAATGATACAAAAACAAGACAGGTATGATCTTACAGCTCAGCCCATAGCTCAGGAGCAGGGAATGTTGTTCCTGGCTATGTCACAGGCTTCCCCTGGGATCTTTTGCAGTCATTTCTGTCCAGACTAGTTAGATGCTTAAATCTTCACCCATGAAGGAACATCTGTGAATCTGTGCTGTAGGCTCTGAGGGCATCAGTTTCTTAATGCAAAATGTGAAATTACAATCTACTCTCTCCCACATCATAGTTTTCATCAGTATTAAAAGACATTCTGATGTCTCAGATGATCCATGTAAATGTGCATGTTGGGTTTTTGTGTGGAGAGCTACTAAGTCTGTGGGAGAGGTGGGAGAATCTGAAAAGTTATGGTTAATGGCTTAAAAATTGTTAAAAAAGGAGTTTGACCATTATACAAAGTTATACAGTCAAAACTGTATAAAGCTGCTGCTGCCACCAAAGCTCACTTCCCACTAAATTTATACTATATGCTTCCTGAAAGGAGCTGGACTGTGATAAAGGTGGTAAAGGTGGTAAAGGTGATAAATCTCAAATTTCTAGTTATCTTTGGCCTAAGGAGAAGAATATACCCACAAGGAAAGCCAAACCTAGCCTCTGTTCTGAAAATCAGCTCTGGCTGTGTTGAGAGGGGGCAAGCCACAGCCCACAGACTCATGCCTGAGGCCTTCCACCAGAGCACTGCATGTGATGCAGAATGATGCAACAGATCCAGAGGCTGTGGGAAGAGACTGTGTCAAACTTCTCCCACCCAGGAGAGTTACCTGGGCATTCCCACCCAGCCTGAACATATGATAATACATTGAACTCTGTTTCCTTCAGGACCCTCACCACTGGGAAGACCATAAAAAGTGGACCAATGGGAGACTGTCAGGTCCATGGAGCGTTGATATTTTCTACTTAATCTGTTTCTTTGTCACTTGTTTTCTGTCCTGCCCTTCCTCTCCCTCTCTCTCTATTTCTCATTTACTGTTAAATAAAATTTATACTATCAACTTCAGCATATGGTCTCATTTGCACCTTAATTTGGTCAGAGGCATCTCTCTTACAATTTTAATAACTGGATCTTAATGGGAGGAAAGGAAAAGAAAAAGTATTTGAATCAGCTGGATTCTGGACAGGGTGTTTTATCCTTGTCTTGCTGTTCAATCCTTTAAAGTGTGCACTTATTTAATTGTAATGTAATATTTACTTTAATTTCTTAGGCTTCACAAAGTCTAAGCATTTTGGGTCTATCACACCAGACTAAAAAGTTTTTACTTTTTTTTTTAACCTGCTGTAATCTGTCTTGCTGGGATATGGTTTATTTTATCCAAAGCAACATGTACAGTGCTGTAGTTTTGGTTTGTAGGGATTCAGCATGTATGGTGCTGTGGTTTTAGTTTGTAGGGATACAGCTGGACCATCATATCCCACATAATTCCAGGGTCAACTGTGAGTTGCTGATTCTCTCAGTCATGGTTCTCCAGCTCAGGGCACTGAGACTTGCTTGATCCATCACCCATGTTGAAGATGGAGGCAAGGATGCCTTAAACACCTCTGCCTTGTCCCTGTCCCTATCCCTGTTTGTGAGGTGATTATCCTTGTCCTTGTAATGGGCTCATGTTATTTTTACACTGCTTATTGCCATTATTATATTTGAAAAATTCCTCCTTTATATTGTCACTCACATTTCTGGCAGCTTCAACTCTATTTGAGCTTTGGCTATATGAATTTTCACCCTGCAGTGGCAAGCAGCATCTCTGTATTCTTCCTATCTCACTCAAACCTGCTTCCATAGAGTATACATGTTCATTTTTGCTATATTTGTCCAAGACAATACTCTGGTTCACCTAAGCCAGTCTTCTGCCTCATCTGCTTCTCTTCTAATATTTGGGAGTTGCTTGTCTGTATGCCCTTAGGAGGTGATGTTTAAAAAGTGACCAGCAGTGATGGACATGAACAACTGGAAAAATATTTTCCCACAGGACCTAATTCACTAATTTCCAGAGCAGCCTCAAGTCTGCTCTTCTTATGTTCAGAGTTGAGATTTTGCTGGCACTTTTCTTCTGGTCAAACAGAGATTTTAATTCAATCCTGTTGCAGTTACTGTGGCCACCAATCTCCATTTCACTCTTGACATCCACACTGTTGACTAGCAATAGATAAAGGAAGGTATCTTTCTGAGTCACTTCCCTAAGGAACTCTTCCATAAAGTTGTCATCAAAGTTTTTAAGGAATCTTTGGGCCCAGGTTGCGCCAGCTTTGTGATTCTTCAAGTTAAGAATTCTTCTGGCAAGCTGACAGAAGTTGACTTGGAAGTGTCCATCAGTTCCTCAAAGACTAATTAGTGTCACTGCCCTGGATAGGAGGTCTATGGTGGACTCCCATGATAACATCTGCATTATTTGTTTGTCCCTTGATTCTCATCCAGATGTTCTCAACTGTGCCACTGCCAGCTGCAAGCTCCATACATTCTACCCCTTCTATTGCATACAGTGCCACCCCTCTGCCTCTTCTGCCCTCTTTATCCCTCCTGTAAAGCCTGTAAACATCCAATAGGCCATCCAAGCACAGGACTCATCCAACCATTTATTTAATGTCAGCAATGTCAGATCTCAGGGACTGGGCCAAAATTTTGAACTGGTGGCATTTGTTTCTCATGCTGGGTGCATTAGTGTAAAAATATTTCAGGATTGGTACATGGTAGCCTAAACCTCATGAAGCAGATTGAGGTGCCCCATTAGTGCTTGTTTCCTCAAGTGTTGGCAAGCCATGCCATTGCTCATCACTGGCTAGCCTGATTTTGTCCCTTTGCCTCTTCCAAAGTAGTGCAAAACTCTATCAGTGAGCCACACTAACTCCTTTGCTAGAACCTTTTTCCCCTCTGAAATAGGTGTATTCCATCAGATATCAGTAGACCAGGTTTTGAGTAGGTCATCCCCTGGTCAAACAATCCAAAATTTTTCTGATTACACCAACTTCAGAGTCACACATTGACCTGATGGATCTGATGATGCCTTTTCTATTGTCCAAAAAATCATCTCAGCTTCAGTACCATGAACTTAAACTTGGGAAGGATGCTCACTATAGTTATTCATATCTTTCTGAAAGAAATCAACTTCTTTCAAGAAAGGAGTTGAGATATAAACTACTCCTAGTTTCATATTCCTCTTTGAGATTCTTATAATTTGTATCTTTACATTCTTTTCAGTGCAATTTCTATATATTTTCATCTATACTGCTCCTGCTAGTTTAGACTGTTAAAGCATATTTAGGCACACCTGTATGAACTCTTTCTTTAATGAAATATAATGATTTGAAAAAGTCAGAAGGGAGTTATTAAAATAGAATTTAAAGGAGGATTTCACACAGCTTACAAGTCAGAGGATTCATCTGCCAGACTTTTCTTTTCCTCTCTCTCTACAGACTTATGCCTTTTAATCCTTCATAAAGATTATTTGATCAGAATCATATAAAAACTGTAAGCATTTATTCTAGCAGCACACTTGTAATCATCATTGGAAAATGTATTAAATCTCTTGTCAAGCTGGGTAACTCATGTGAAAAATACTTCTTCGATCCAAAGAGGAATGATTTCATCACAGTTTAGTTTTATGAGGAAGGCTGAAGAAAGCACATAAAAATTAGCACTAATCTCATGAGAAAATAAAATAACTGGCTTGAAATGATTTTAGGAAAAATAAATTTAAAATTTCAGTCACAGAAAAAAAATGGAAGTCTAAAACTGGTAAGTTAATGATACTCAGCTATCTATAAAAGCAGTGTATTTTAATATAAAATGAGCAACAGCATTTTCATCACAGTTTAAACAGGATCAAAAATCATCAGTGCTGTGATGAAAACACATGCAGCATTAGAGGAGAGAAAAACCTATCTTGTAAGCAATAAAATTATAATAGGCTGGAAAGTTATCTAGGTTGATTTTTTCTTTAGGTGGAGTTTTTTATAAAGAAAAAATGTGAAAATTTGTAGAGAAGATAGCCTAGACATGCAGTTGTGTATCAAGCTGCTGTGCCACACTTTCATACTAAAACAGATCAATTTCTATCTACTCCAAAATACCACCTCAAAAACTGATACAGCTTGCAAACTGTAGAGGCAGGATGCAATAAAGTGGGGAACGGTGAAAAATGACATTGTTCATATCATCCATTTGTTGATTTTTGCCGTCACATGCAAATCTTTACATCCTTTTAACTTTTTAAAGGTTCATAATATAACTAGGGAATGTTTAAAAAGGGACAGTGAATACACAAACCATTCACTGACACAGGCTAAAATGCTAGAATCTTGGATACAGTAATGTATAGATAGAGACATTTCCAACTTACCCATGATATCAAAGAGTAAGACTCATAAGGGATTGATAGACCTCATAGCCCCAAATTCAAACATGGACTTAAATTTTATGAAGTATTAAGACTCTTACATTTTTGTAGTTATGACATAAAAGCCTTTTGTGTTGAGGTGCTCAATGCTTTTAAAGATAAAACCTTCAAAAGTGGTTTTAGAAAATAATATTTTCTTCAAAAGAAAATTGAAGGGCAATCAATTAGTTTGTCAACAGAAAGACAAAACAATGTCAGAAAATGGAAGGATATAGGATGTGAAAACATTTTTTGATTTATTTGAAGGAAAATAAAAATGTAAAAGCGTCACATGTATTGGAAAATAAATCTTGTAATTAATAAGCACTGAAGGTAGAAGCATTAGAGCCTAGTAAAATGCTTGTCCTAAACATCTGATCCTCATTATTTTTATCAAGTTCAAGCAAATAATTGCTTCTTTGCTATCTACATATAAAGACAAGTCTCTAAAGAAAAAAAAGGAAGCATTGACCAAAGCATTAACATCAAACCTTTACATCCTTAATTGCCTTTTCCAACTTAAAGTTCTTTGTGGAGATCAGGGAATTAAGAAAAGAGAAAGGATGTAAGGATTCATCCCATTAGGTCAGAGGAAAACAAGAGTATGTCTCCCTGTTACAAAGGAAAATAAAAAATATACCTAGTAGAGTGGAGAAACAGGAAGCCTTAAAAGAATAACTCTCTTTACAATGCCAAGATCAGCATCTGCTTATGTCATTTGCTATATTATCTAGTGTCTTTATAGCAAAAATTTTCAGTGTTTTGTTGATGGGCTGGTACAGAGCAAGGTCTGTGCCAGATTGTCCTGTTTCTCTTCACTCCATTTGGAACTTACTCAACCCCAGAAAGTACTAACTAAATGTGCCCTTTACCTGCTAGTAACAGCTGTTGATTAAAATCTGTTTTGTATGAGGGACTGGGATACAGGATATTTTTTGTTGCAAGTTCATCTTCAATAATACCAATTCTTATTTAAGGTCGTTTGTACCTAGGCTTCTGCATCTGTCTTCTACTCCAGTACCAAATCAGGCAGCTATCATTGTCATGCTCCTGAAAAGAATTTCTGACATCTATTATTTTTTTTTTTATGATACAGAGATAAAATGTCAGTCAATGGACTAAAATTGGATCAATCTGAAAATATGAAAAAAAAATTAAGATAAAATCTATTCCTTTTTTTTTTCTTCCTCACCAAAACATTTTGAAAGCTCACATGGAGAAAAACATTACAACATAGTGGCTTTGAATAGTGTTGCAAACTGAACTTCTGGATTTTTTGAAACTCATATTTCTGAATTACTTGTTCATGGTAACCATCTTGCAAATTCTGTCATGTCCCTGCAAAACTAACATAATGTGAAGGAAAGAAGTGATAAAACTGATTTTTTTCTAGTAGTTATGCAAATTTATAATCAAAATAGGAATTTTAATGTTTAAAAATTTAAGAACTTGTCTAAAAAATAAAGCATTTAAAATCTTTCTTCTGAATTTTTAATTTTTTTTTTTGAATTTTAAAGTTATTAGTACTTTATATGATGTCATTTTCAGCAATGTGATTCTGTGTAACAATTGCCTCAGAAACATCTTTTGCAATTTGTGTGATAACTAGTCAGTTTCTCATAAGCAGTGTTTCTCATATTTGTGGAAAACCAGTTTAAAGAGAGAAACAAAGACGCTTCTGAATCCGATGGGAAATTAGGAACTCGAGGTTCACATACAAATTTGAAAAGTTTGGGCTGGTATTCAGGTAAATCATGGTTCTGTGAAGGAGTTTATATTTTGTAAACTTTAAACATCACTATTACAAATAAATAACATGAGTGCCACAGTGGGATGAGATCATAATTGTCAGTAAGACCTTCCTATGAGGATTAGGAAGGAAGCTTCCCTGTCCAGCATCCTGGATCCACTCTGGCAGTCATCTCACACCGCCTGAGCTGGGACCCAGGCCTTTGCAGCCATACCCCCAAAACTCACACAGTCACACCGGCTTTCCTCACTGCCTCGACCCCAGGTTTTTCACAGCAGAGGCTGAGAGACCCAGATAATTAAAATAATTTAGTCTGGTGCAATAACTAAACAACAAAATAACCTGGGTGTTCCGGGCCCTTTGTTATGCAGAGGGTTGGCAGTTCCCAGACTCTTGCCTCAGGCTCCAGCTGCCCAGAGTGCAGCCTGCAGCTCCCACTGCATCTGTGCACCCTGAGCTGCCACACTGAAGATATTCCTCGAGGTTTTTGCTGAATTTGATCTAGTATCAGAATACTCTCTCCTCAAGTTAATATTCCATATGGAGGTAAAATAATGCCATATTTTATAAGGAAAACTACTCAAAACTCAGAGAATGTCCTCTGAGCCAGATTTAGTAGCATTTTTCTGGTGTAAATTGCCAGAACAGAGACCTCTAATGCCATTTGAGATTCCCTAGTTTATCCCGAGTAACCTCCTACTGACAGTCCAGAAGGGAATATGGATCATTCAAAAGTTTTGTGTCATGCTTGACAGCTTCTTATAGATATCTTGGGTACCTCAGGGCTTCTCAGATGTCACTAAGTGTTTTTGCATCAGGGGAACTAAGATGACCCTTATTGCTTTTCTCTAATCAGGTTTGAAAGAGGAAGCAAAACACATTTGAGCAATAACCCGTTCTAGTAATCAAGACAGCTTTTAGACCACTCCTTTTCCTTTCAGTTCTTATTTTATTCAGTATTCCCAAGTTAAAATCTTGTTTACAGGGAAAGAGGAAAGAGAACTCCTGTATAAAGAAAATAATTTGTTGTTAGTGTAGTGGCTATTTTAACAATCTAATCTAGGAAGTATTATTAGTTTAGGTCAAATTATTACAGGAAAGGTAATAATGTTTCTCCACCAAAAAAATTTTCTATGATAGCAGTAATACAATTTAAATAGTTATAAACACATTCAATTTTCATGCTTTTTCTGGTATTATTCCTTCTCATTCTTCTCTAGGTCTTGGGATCAATTTCATCCTAGTGATGGTATAGGAGTTGCTACAGTGAATTGTAAGCAGCAATTCACCAGGAAGAATATTGTTGATGTTAATGTTGAGATTTTCTTTTTCTTTGTTCTAGTATTCACTAAGAATAATTTTAATGTGTTTTCTAAAATAATTTTACAACTTTCTCTTTCTTCATTGGTCTGCAACTGCATATTATATCTGAATATAATATCTATGACAGCTTTTAGTAGGTTAGATACTTCTTTTTTTTTTTTTTTTGCTACCCCTCAAACTAGTTTTGTTTGCTCCAGATATGAATTTCTGTAACTGCTCGTGTGTCTCCAATGCCTTCCTGTATCCAGCCTATATCGCTCCATTCCTGTGCTTTCCTGTGCTGCATCCCCACTACTCTAAGCTTCTGCTATCAGACCAGGTCTGCATTTTTCTGCATCATTATCTTAGAACCATAAACATCTCATTCTTTATAAAAACCCCTCCCTACTTGTCACTACTATCTCTATTATACTGTGGTTGCTCTGTATAGTGATAGGTAAAAAAAAAAAAAAATCAGCCATAACCACTTCATCAGAAGAAAAAATTGCTCTTTGAGGTAAACAAAATAAAACAATCCTGCAGGCAGGTCAAAAAAAGTTCAGAAAAAGGAATCCTGAACAAACCTCAGTCCTAAGACCTTGCAAGCTTATTGCAAAGCCTGTGGCCTTTACTAGTTCTGGGTATATTGTGTCATAGGTCACAGAATTACAGTATTTGCAGAGAAAGAAGTATTACCTCATATGTAACACTAATTTTAGATGCAGGAAACATCACCTAGTACAAATAAAATTCAAATTTTAACGTTTTTTGCCTTTAAAATAAAGCAATGAGTTTAGCATTTAAGAAGGGATTTAAAACCATTCATTAAAGAGGATCATATACCCAGAGTATGGAATTTAAAACACTCCACTTTTCTGAATCTAGAAAGTAGAAAAACAAGCAAGACTGCTGCTATCCTGGGCTGAGTCTACTACCAAAATAAGGGAGACTTTGAGATGCCTATGGCAGATGCCTTAGAGACATTAGCTTTCTTTGTTTTGTTGGTTTGTTTGATTGGTTTCTTGATTTCCTAAGCAGTGTGTATCTGACACGTTGTGAAATCCATTTGTACAGCTTATTTGAATCTAAGCATGGTAATATTTTTAAAGTTTATATCAATTAATCAGTAAAGATGCCACAGTATGGGGTGAGAATATGGTTCAAAATAATGTTTTTCTTATTTCTTATGTGAGTAAAGCACTTTTACATATAAAAAAAACCTCCCAACATATGTTGTTGGTTTTTTTTCCTCCTAATGTGTGTCATTTAATAGGAAATCTTGTGCTGTTTTGTCAATGTATTTTTTGATGCCTTAAGCAACAAGCAGAAAACTGTATTGTGTTACGACTACTGAATCTCTAATGGTGGATATTGGACAGCTCAGGAGAAATTTCTTCATTGAATTTCCCGTGAATTGTCTTGGGGTAAATGGCTTAGCAGATGTGGAATATATCTATCAAAACTCACTGCTATAAAAGGACAGCAGGCATGGTTTTATGTTTTGCTTGTCTACATTTTTAATCTTCTTGTCACAAGTAAGTAATGAAATAAGCATTTATTAAACATTCCATTAACGGAAGAAATTCTGGCATAACCTTGTATAAACGTGTCAAAAGACAGATGATATTGGATCTTCAAATTTCTCCAGTTGTAGCTATGATACATGAAGTAGATATGATATGAAGTAGATATCATAGTAGATACCTATGATACATGAAGTAGATACAGATATGAAGTACCTATGATACATTCAAAACATGTTTACAATAGTTAAATTTTGTCTCTGTTTAAGTTGATGTAAGGCCAGGCCAGGGACTAATGCCTGACCCTGGAGTCATCTGAAAGAAACTTTTTATAAACTCAAATTGACTCAATAGATCAGATTTGCCTTGGAGAGATCTACTAGGAATAAGCCAAACCTGAGATATGGACCCAAATTACAGAGAAGCAGAGGGAACAATTGCACTTCATGCGCTGCATGACTGTGTGCCATGGGCTGGGTTTGGCCCTAAGCCTGAGTAGCATGGCATGGCTTATAGACACAGACCAAACCCTCCTGCCTGCCCAGTCAGGCTTGCCACAATACATTGCTTATTGCAAACAGCCCTGAGCACGTGGGAATGACCAAATAGGGGTCAAGCACTGTTTAGAGTGGTGGCTGGCACAAATTAAATGATGGGATGTGCTTTCTTAACACTTTAATGTGGTGGGTTTAACAACTATGTGCAGGTACTCATAATACGTCCCTTTTAACTTTCCTGGAATTGGTATAGCCTTACAGATTTGATTCTCTAGATTTATCCTTCTCCTTCAACATTTAGCAATATAGATATACAGAGACACATGCAATTTTTACCTGCATTGCTTTTTATTGAATTGCTTGTAGCTTGGCCTAAAATGTTCACAGTATGCTTACAAAAATACAAACTGACACACTGCTGCATATCACAGTCAATTTTTTTACTTACCTAGCAGACTGCAAGACTGAGCACGTGGATGCATATTAAGTCGGTGAATATGCTGAGAATCTGCCTTCTAAAAGGATCAGAGCTAAACCCTATGCCTTAAACAGAGCCCAAGCTTACATATAAACAGTACAGAAAATAATTTTGCTTTAGACTCACATGTGCCTCACAGAATGGCAAGCTTGCTATGTTTAATTGTTTAATCTTTGCTTAACACAGAAAAGTTTTCAACAGTTTGATAATAACCCCAACATGAAGCCACCATGAGCAGAAATAGATGACTGATAATGCAGTTGTGGTCTCTTCTCATTCATAGATGTTTGTCTACATTGTAAAGGCACCATATGGCTTTTCAGACATCTGGTAACAGCTGATCATATTAAGGAGAAGGACAGCAGGATTTCTGTTTGTCCAGATTGCAACACAGCACTAAAACAGCAATGAAGAATCTTGAATTTTATTTGACTCTGTAGAATATTATCACCCCCCTCCTTCCAGAGTCATTCATGTATTAAATGCAAAGCAGAGTGCTCTTATGCATACATAGTTCCAGTTCTGCATATGTTGTACAATTAAGAAGATGTAACACCAGTAACTGATTACCAAGAATGACTGCAGCCAACTGTAAGGGAACACACAACACTGTATTCACCATTTGTTAAATAATTTAAATAACAATAATAAAGTTTAGAAAAATCCAAACAAGTCTAAGGGTGACTAGAAGGACAAATTTCAGACAATTTTATTGATAGATTTTGCTTACTGCTCTGGGGCATACTCTTACAAATGTGCTACAAAATGTACAGAAAAAAAATAATTAAACCAAGCTAGAATGGCTCAGGGGCCTCCCAGGGCTTTTAAAACAATGTTTTAAAATTATGTCTGGAAAGGGTAGCTTGGGATTCAGAAAACACCTGTAGGCTGTAGCGCATTTAGGCCTAATAGCTCTAAAACAATGTAAGCAAGCTAGTGCAGATAATGAATTTGCCTTCTGAACATGTGTTAGCAACAGATTTTCTAATGTATAGATGATATGAATATATGTATGGTTAATAAAAAGAATAAAACTAAGAGACTGAATATACCTATTAACAGCATGTGAGATTACATTAAGTACCACCTGTCTGTTCTAGAGCAAAATATTTTCTGGTTGTTATATTGGTTATGCATGAAGAGTCAGGGCTAAAACTTCCATAGCTTTTAAACAAATAAGGCAGCACCACTCCCCCACTATTCCCAAGTACTTTACTCACAAACATATACCAAATTGTGGTAGTTTAATCAATTGAGACTCTGCAACCCCTTTAGGAATCTCTGTTGTAGTGACCAGTCTTAAATGAATTTAAAATTCCATTACTGACAGTACCCATTTAAGCACTAGATACAGATACAAATATTGCATCTGGTATAAATGTTTGACAGACTAGAAAACTAGTTTAGTTCATTACAAGACCACAGGGCTGAATTTAAAAGAAAGGAAGTTCTGTAGGAAGTCCCAAGTATTAAAACTGTATTTGTGTGAAAACATGAGTCATCCTCTGAATTGTAAGTAACTTTGAGAGTTAATCCTCTCAGATTCAAGCAGGATTAAATACTTCTAACCGTTTTCCATTAGTAAGGAGAATTCCGCTGAAACAGTTTGGGTCTGGGTTTTGGTTGTTTTGGGTTTTTTTAAACTTGCCCATAGATACAGAAAATTACACTTACTGAGTGAGCAAATGATTCAGGGTCTATTCCAACTTTCAGTTAAATAAATTAAAGTTTTGCCATAGCTCTTAATAGTGCAAGATCAGGAATATTGCATTTACTGAGCAATAGGAATTAAAGCATGGTCTTAGCATTTCCATACAGGCTTCAGCTGTGAAAGTCATTGTGCTGGTTCACAGTATCCTTTAAGTTCCCTTACATTTCTACAAATAAAATATACATTTCTCTTGGTTGACTAGCAATTCCACATAGGACATTAAGGGTAGAATTGGATCTCAGTTTAAAAAGGCACTACTGATATAAAACTGTCCCTATTTCTGGAAGTTTTAATTAAAGAAAAAAAATTACCTGTGCTTTCTGTCCTTACAATTACTTTTAACTATATGAGGTAGTATTAAACTGCCAGAGGCTTCATAGGAAAACTGAAACTTACTGAAACAACTAACCTACATATATTATCACCAGGCTAACACCCTGCTGGACAGTGGCATTTTTTAATAATGGCAGGTGGTATAAAGTCTATAGGGAGAGGTACCACTTTCCATTAGCCGCTTGGAATTGCCAAAAATATTAAATATTTTTTGAGCATTCAAACCCTACTTGCAAACTTTTTCCTGTCTTTGTTATAAAGAATTATTCATCCTAAAGGGCTCCAGAAATGCATACAGAGATGTAAAGACATTCCCTTGGTGGCTAAGAGGTTACTGAGGTGTATGTTTTTTATCCTTTTGAGACCCCCAATATGTCTGTATTCTTCTCATGCTGCACAGACATCAATTCCAGTAGTGTATTCTGTCCAAGTATTTGTCTGCTTGATATTAAATTTTTTTTCTTGAAGGTAATTGAGCTAAACAGAAAAGAATTAAAAGGATTAGTCTGCTATCAAAGAAATATTTTAGGAAATATTTTTGGAATGTTATACATTAGTAATATCCAGAGGTTGTTAATGTCCTTTTTGAAAATAATTCCTACTATCTCAAATAAATCCAAATTAGAAGAATGAACAATTACAAAATAAATATGGAAAAGTAAACAATAACATTTCTCAGACTTTTAATATCCCTCTCCATCTCAGACTTTTAATGTCCAAACTTAAGAATATCAGTATAACTGTAAAATTTTAACATGAGATGAAAACCAGGCTGTTTTGAAGATGAAATATTTTTCAGAAATAAAATTGTACCTCATTTCATCTTTTCCATGGTAGTATTCTTTTTGCTATATTGTATTTTCAACATGAAATACAGAAAGTCATAGGAGATGGTCCTTGACCTTCAATTTGTTATTATACTTTTTATTTCATTTTAGATAGACATAAGAAACTAGAACTTAGAAGGGAATCAAGTAACACAAAGTGACTCACCTGAGTCCATAAGGGCACAAAAATGTGACGGTGTACTACATATTGCACTGAAATTTACCTACATTGACTCTTAGCAACTATTTAGAGGTCCAGCCCAGGACAATCTCAATAAACAATAAAAACTCTGTGTATAACGTGTATATAAAAAAAAACATGTATAAATGGGCAAATAACGTCATATGTGATTTTATTTAGGCTTATTCACCCTGAATTTGGGATTAGGATAGAATTAGGAATGCTTTGAAATGCACTATATACTTTGCATGTGCCTCATAAATTAATGGAGAGCTATTTAGAGACTGGTTTAGGCATCTTAAGTATTTTAGTGGAGCAGTTTTTCTTTTTGCTCCCCACATGTTAAGCCAGGTGCCACAGTATCTGTGGACCCAGATGTCCACAGCTCAGAAGGACCTGTAAATTTGCTGATAATGTATTAAAACAATGTGATTATTTGCATGACAAGCCAACTCTTTAATACAAAGACAACTAGTTCCTAAATAAACAGCAAACATAAATGCATTTCATGTATTGGTGGAGGGTTTTATTTTTGTGTCATAACTAAACATATATTATTAATATACCTTAATGAGCACTGTTTTTATAAGACTATGTCATTATCCATTTTGTTTTGATTATAAGCTATTTGGTCAGTTTACTTTGTAGTGCTCTAACAACAGCACACAGCAATTCTGCTTGAAGAAGTAAAGCCTCATTTTCCAATGTTCAAATTTATGTATATGCTGATTACATGGGAGCATATTTGTATTTATAAATCTGTGTGTTTCACTATGTATTTGTAAACTTCTGTATACAGCTATATATGTGAGCAGAAGTATATAAATAACTAGATTCATATACATATACATACATAACTCACTCCAAATATTTAGATCTACAGCAAACATGCTCTTTCAGAATATCTTAGATAGTTCTATGGTTCATATAAAAATAGTCAATGGTCTTTGTCTTAATGTACTGAAGCAGTGTCCATAACTTGCACACTCAAAGAAGCAACAGCATCAACAGCATTGACACCTTTGTTAGCAATCTTATAAAAAAAATACTTGTTCAAAAAGAATTACAAACTGAATCTAGCCTGTATAACCTTAGGCCGCTGAGACATGAGCCTGGGGCACTTACCTGTCATGTATCCCTTTACACCTTTAAATCCCCACAGTAACAGACCATCTGCACCCATAATCAGATGGCCAGATTTCAGAGCAATACACCTTGTTTATAAAGGGCAATTCTAATTTACAACCAACTCTATTTTGGGAGGTACTTTGGGAGCAAGCCTCTGATGCTTTCAGATCAGCCATCTGTCTCCTTTCTTGCCAAGTTACCTCTAGGTTATGCTCTTTCCCCTCCCCAGCACATTATCCTGTCTCTTGCACACTCACATAGAGGGACTATCAAGAGAAAGAGCATTTTAGCAGTTAAGATGTGCAAAACTTGTCCTGGAGTATATGTTTATATACTCTTCTGAGCAATGGTTTCAACAATGGGATGAAGCAGTTTTAGGCACTTCTGTTGTGGTATTTGCTGTTTCCTGTGGCCCTGATTAGAAAGGGGAGAAGAGGTGGTACAGGGACAGACCCTTAGGACAATTTAAAAGCATCCACACTACCTACTGAGGTCTGCACTGTGGGGTTCCTGAGGGCTGGAACATTCCTGTGTGTCCCTGGTCAAGTCTACAAACTCATTACATTGCCTGCGAGCAGCTCTTCAGGATAAATCATCTTTCTTTCTTTGCAAGCTGCTGCTACATTCACCTCTTCAAGGATGGGCTACCAGAGAATTTCATGCCAGCTTTACCCACGTGCAAAGTACCTTGTCCTAATGATAAACTCAGTTTACAGAAAGCTGATTGGTTGGCAGGAGTGTAGTCATTAGGCAAATCCAGCACTTTGGAACGCACTTGTACTTCCTTAAAGATGTTCCTGTAAATTGCCCAAGCCATGGCAAGCTGTTTGCTGTTCCTGCTGCCTTTATGTGTGCAAATATGTTGCAGAGGTGCAGTAAATTTTGAACAGATAACACAGGCTAAATTAATTTTTGGGAAAATGTGAAATGGAACAAAGAATTCAGCAGAACTCCAAACAGCATAAGGTATCAGTCCTCTAAGCACATACCCTACCCATAAATGATAAAATCCTTAAGCACTGGAATCTCTGCTGCAGTAGAAATTATATTAATGCTTATGTTTCTGGAAAGAAATACAGGAACACAGGAATAAAATATAGTGGTTCAGGGAAAAGATGACTAGATTAAGTGTTTTGATATTTGTAAAGAGGCATGAAATAATTTTACTGCCTTCCTTCAGCAGTTTGATAGACCGTGACCATTGTAAAACTAGCTTCAATACAATCCATTACAATCTACACATCTATGCTGAAAATCTATTAGTCTAAAAAGTAACACAGTTAACAAATTTCATGTTAAAATCACACTTGTGTCAGCTACATAATAGAACAACCAAAGGAAAAAAAATACCTGAAGAATACCTTTAAGAACAGCTACAGTGAGTGGATTGAGCAGTAAGAATACCATTGATAGAACATTGTAAAAATAGAAGACAGCATAGAAGTCAGCTCTGGCAACATCTAACATTTTTTGTTTAAACAAACTTTAAATATCTTTAGAGTAATTCTGTGAAATGGTACTAAAACAATATAAAATTTGTTTTGAATAAAACATTGAATGTTTCTGAAGAAATATCAGAATGTTTATATTATTATTCACTATGTAAATGAAATATTCAGATGAGCTTGGTTTTACTTTATATCATGCTTGCATCATCTAATTTCTGCATCAGTTTCAAACACTATCTATCTCCTGTATTATGGGTGTCAGGGTGTGCTGGAAAGAGTAACATCTGAATTGCTCTGGTAGCACACATCTTACATCATTGACTTGAGAAATCTACCTAGTCCTCATGAGATTGAGACCTCATGAATTCATACCCTTAATATCAACATTTCTGCTTTGATTTTGGACATGACTCTGTGATGGTACACTGTCCTCCCTCTCAGTGGAGCTATTATAGAAGTTTAACTCCCAACAATGACAAAACTATTACTGATGTATCTTATTTTTATATAGGCAAATAGATGTTCATTCCAGAAACAACTGCATATCTGGAAGACGCTTATAGGTTTGCTACATCCCTCCCAGATTCCAGCTCATACTACTGAAATTTGATGTGTATTAATATTCTTCTGATCTCTCAGTTTATATGTTCACAAAGGGATATTATTTAAATGCTTCAGTCCTGTGGACAGATAACCTGGACACACCTCCACTGTTGAGAGATGTTACCACCCAGCATTTCTCAACCAGACTTGATTTAGAACTGCTAAAATGTTCCCAATGCTTAGTAAAAATCCAAGTGAATTAATTACTGGTGTTTAAAATTCTTGAGCTGATCCAACCAGACAAGGAATACATTCTTCATTTTTATCACCAGCTAAAATTCAGACACCTCTTACTCTCCATTGCAAAATTTCAATTCCTGTAAAAAAAGTTAATGAAAATGGGAATGGGGGAAGTTTGATCCTTTTTTTCCTTTTTTTTCCCTTTTTTTCCCTTTGAAAATATTTTTAAATTATGGAATATTTTCTTTATTCTTTAACATAATTTATTTTCCTGTTAATATTTAAGGAAAAAATGATAATTTGCTGTGATGGTACTTCAAAAAAGTGGGAACATCTATTCAGATATGCTTCTTAAAGCAATAAATAGCTATGACAAGTTGCATTTAATTATAAGTCAATGAGCAGGACATTCCTGGTCATTCTACTTTCACTCTGTTAAGAATCTTAACAGAGTTCATATGACTACATATATTATATGAAGATGATATACTTTCAGAATGGGATTAAAGAAAAACAGGGGTTAGTTGTTTTGTTGTTTTTGGCAGGTTTTTTTTTTTGTGAAATATAGATGCAATTCATGTCCCAAGTTATTTCTAAATGCCACAAAATAATTCTCTGAAATATCTTTTCCCTTGTATCGGTGAACCAGTTGAGTCACAAATGAGACTTTTCTAAACTTTGTCTACCTTTAGTGTCACATTCTGTTTAAATCTTTCTGTGGTGCCTAAACACTTATATTTATTTTCTTCCATTTTCAGGAAGCTTAAATTGGAAGTGCCAAAATATTTTGATATAAGTAGTTCTTCAGGGATTTTGGCATAAAAGTACTACTGGCATAATAGAAAATATCTGAAAATCTGTTTTCCTGTGATTTTCTCTCCAATTTCAGTTTCCAGAGATTCAGGAATTAAAGTACTTCAGACAAGTTTCACATTAATATTAATTTTTACTATTTTTTTGACCTTGAAAATAATGTTTTCTGTTTGATTTTTTTTAAGTTTGGTTTTAAAGAGCACATTGACCAACTTGTACAGTACAAGTGCCACATATAAGTTAGCAATCTAAATGCAAAAGTTGAATCAAAGTGCCAAGCATTATAATCTTCTATGATAAATAATGACTGAACAAGTGTTTGTCCCTGAGTCATAAATTCTTGCTGTCAGAGTCTATATTGAAAAAGTTGAAAAGTTCTATTTTATAAGAAGCCATGTGCTATGGCATATGTAAGAGAACAAACATACTTTATCATTTGAATCACTAATTAGGATTTTTTTTTCCCCATGAATTGCAATTGTGCCAAACCTTTAGGTTCTGAAACAATGATTCACCACTCTGAAATCTTTAGAGAACTAAGCTTCAGATATCTAAAATATAGAATGGAGTAATATGATTTCCTCCCTTTATACAAAACTTTATAAATAAAATTATCATTTTTTTTCCTCTAAGACTAGAACTAGCATAATTTCTTTAGGATTTTTAAAAAAATATTGAGATACATTATTCTTGTGAAGCTGTAAATACACCACTGATTTTGAATTAACCCACACACACACCTCACACTCACACACACCCACACATACAAAGTCTACTTCATTCTGTAAGCTGAACAGGGTGAGATTTGAAATATAAAGTGTCTACTCTAGACCTCTCTCCTTGCTTACTGAGTAAAATCAAAAGCAATTATCCACATGCATTAGATCAAAATTAGGAAACAAAAATCAGTCAGTTTTACACTGTAGGCACTAACTCAGACTTCCAGGCATCTCTCTGACTATAGCAGGAGCCAATGAAAGCCATAGCAGGTAAAGGCTGAACTGCTCATTGGTTTCAGCCACCAGTGTGAGAAGATGAATGCTTTGTCTTGCTAGCAGCTGTAGGTCTGTTTGTTGCTTACATCTACAGCTTCATCATTGTAGAAAACTTTCTTCCACTCCATTGAAAAGCTCAGATTTATTTTGCTTATTAAAGTACATGCTAGCTAGTAATACTGACCAGGCCCCTCCTGAACACACTACCAATTTTCAGTTTGAAGCCATTCCCCTTGTCCTGTCACTACATGCCCTTGTAAATATCCTCTCTCCATCTTTCTTGTAGGCTCCCTTCAGGTACTGGAAGGCCACAAGTAGATCACCCAGAAACCTTCTTTTTTCCAGGCTGAACAATCCCTGTTCTCTGAGCCTTTCCTCACAGGCAAGGTGCTCTATCCATCTGATCAGCTTGGTGGCCCTACTTTGTACCCAATCCAACAGGTTCATGCCCTTCCTGTGCTGGGGACCCCAGAGCTGGATACAGGACTCAACATTTATGCTTAAATTTGTGTTTCTTGATATACTTCATCTAATACTGAAGTACTAAGGCCTGAACCAAATTTGCCCTATAGATGAACCTTCCAATCAAGTTTTATATATATATATATATATATATATATATATATATATATATATATATATATATTCACTCATTAACAAAGTACTGTCATAAGTGTTCATTTACAGGCAAAACACGTGTTTGCCTTTCTGTATCAAGAAACTAGATAAGGCCACTCCTGACCTTATCAGCAGGGTATGGGATCAAAGACAACTCCCTTGGTTCCTCACTGAGCCCTGGCCAGGATCTGGGAGAAATCCAACAGGAGGATGAAATAGAAATTATGTCAGCTTGTTTGTTAACACAGTATAAAAGCTGGGCTACAGTCACAGCAAAGTGGGGAAGCCTCACAACCTGCAAAGGTGGATGCAACCCTGGATTTCCCAAGCACTGTGCATGATTCTCCAGTTCTTCATTGTGACAGCTGCTTCCCATGGCTGATGTTTCTTGGACTTGGACAATTGTAAAGTACTGGGGAAAATGGCAATGAACAGTTCCCAGCTGCTGATGTACAGCTCCCAGTTCCCAGTCATGGTTTTCCAGTCCTTCACTGTGGCTGTTCCACCTCTTGTTTGTCAGACTTGAATCTTTATTGGGGTAACTGGTGTATCTTTCTTAATCACTATAGGCATTCTTTCATAGTGTTGATTATGTGTATTGTTTAGCTTATCCTTCTGTGATTCATTGCAGTTGAACATTTTAGTACATCACAGCTGGGGTCTGTGTCAGTCTCTGACCTTATCTATGGGCAAACCAAATACTAACAAAGTACTGCAAAGAAAATATGATTCATTTTCCTCAAAGGATGACTGTTTCACTTGTAAAGATTAATTTAATAACAGACTAGCCCTGATTTAGAGGAATAAATCTTTGATTCATTAAAAAAGGAGAAAAAAAGAGAAATTAAAAAAAAAGAAAAAAATAAAAAGAAATTCAGATCCTATTATCAAAGAAATAAAAAAAAAAAGACAGACTGAAAGTGTTGAGAGTTCATAAAAAGGTACTCTGTCTACCACTTTTTTGATTTATTTCCTGGAAGCTGTGTTCATGTACAATTTTTGCTATTGTTTTAATAAATCAGAACTATCAGTTCATGTCAACTCTGATTTACCAAAATCCACAAACTCTTCAAGTTTGAACCTAATGACTCTGTTATTATCAGTAAAACAAATAGAACTGGGACACAGATTTAAACCCAGGACATTTTCTTCACTCTTTAATAGAGAGCTCTAGCCTCTGGCATTGTTTTGTCTTCTGTGAACTAGCGCTCTTCCAGGTAATATTTAGACCATTGATACTTCCCAGGAGGCAGGATAGAAAAAAGCCATATATTCTGTATATACTATGTATTGTATATATTCTGGAGCTGTGATGTGCCAGAAGTCCTTAATGCTGGAGAATGAGCCTATTTTATTTGATAATATAAACGTACTCAATGAAACTCTGGATGCTTACAGTAACTCTGCCTCTAATACTTTACCACCCTGAACATAAATCTAGACACAAACTAGTTTTTATTTCTAACCTACCAGAAATACTGTGGAAGTCATCATTTTTACTGAGCACTCACATCCTTATGGGTCCTTAACTTTCCTATGTGCAGTTTTCCTCGTACTTAAGGAACCAAAGACCCAAGAAGTCATGAACCTAGCATTTCCCATAATCCACTCATATCTTTTGCACACAGAAGCTGCAGGCAGTCTGTGTTTGGGTGCCTTGTGGTAAACTACCCAGCTAACTGCATACTGGTGCCCTAATGTACCTCTAGAACCTTCAAAGAAACCATCTAGAGAAGCTGTGGTCTTCAGTCATGCCCAGGTTCTGGGTTCTTATTTTGTGGTTTGATTTAAAAGCATGTCTTAGAGTTGAAGGAATTGAAAGAAACAACTGGATCTATTCAAAGTTTTCAGCATTTAATAAAACAAACAAACAAAAACTTTAAAATTGATCATTAAACAAAGATTGACATTCTGGTACTTTTGAAAGGTCATATTTAGTGGAAATAATAATTATTTCAACCCCATACTTAAATAACAATATCTTAGCTCCACACTCTTGTTCTCAACTAATTTTCAGACAAATAAATATTTGACATTCCTCTGAACAAAAGAAGACAATTTAAGCAACATTGCTCTGTTCTAAAATAGTTATGTGTTTTTAAATAAGATAATATTTGGAAACTGGCACTGACTTCATTTTGTCCACATCTGTCAATCAATAACATATTTAAATAAGTCTTGCTATACAGTACGGAAATAGAAACGTAATATGCAATGTAACATTCTGTATTTTTCTCTTTGATTGTAGTTTTTTTTAATCCATACCTTTGGGAAAAAGTACCTTTAGCATCAGTCAGGACTATAACTTTACAAGCTGTAAAAAAAACCCCATACCATAGTCAATTTATTCCTAGGAGAGTCACCATAAAAAACCAAACAAAGCTTTTTTAATGCTTCCCCCCTCTTTTTTTGCTGCTAGCTGACTCTACAAATATCACTTTTTTTTTTTTCTTTCATTTCTTTACATTGTAACCCACCTGAGAGTTCATAAAACATGTGCTTGTTTCTTGTGATTCGGCAAACTCAGTAAATGCTAGAAATATATTAAGTTTGTACATCCCTAGTAGAATTATTAGGGAATAAGAAACAATGACCCCTACAAGAAGTCAGAATTCAACAGGGATGTAAAGTAGATTGATCATAGTAAAAGAAACCTACCAGAATAAAACAATACAGCACTCAAATTTTTCAGTCCCAAGGTAGCTCTCTAAGCAGTTGAAACTGCAGCCATAGCCACTTATTATTTTTGTTTAAATAAATATTTCAATATACTTTGTGACAGATTTTGCTCGTGGACATTAAGAATTGCGACAAGCTTTTTCCAAATATTTGCTGGTGGCTGGAAAAATCCATCTCATGTGTGAATTGAATTATGGAATTATCCAAGTCTCTACATGGGGAATACAGAGTCAAATTATTCTCATCATATAGATGTCTGCACTTGACTAAAATTATGTGAAATTGACTTGGTCTATAATGGCACTTAGCCTTTTTCCAGATGTGGCTGGAGATAAAAATCAACATTAGAGACTTCTTTTGGTTTTCTCAGCAACATGTAACAGAGTATATAGCCATTGCCACGGCATAAAATCTGATCCCTTGTTATAGCACGTATAGATTCTTTAATTGCCTCATTCTTTGTTCTGTGCTTAGTTCCACATGGAAGAATTTGCAATATTTGAAAAAACATTTAAAATTTATCACATTTTCTTCCCTGCAGTGTTTTACTGTTAAAAAAATAATGCTGACAAGATTTTTATACAACATTTGACCAATGATTCTTTCAGTGATCTTAGGTCTTTAAAGGTGTCTAACATAAGGAAGGAAACTCTAGCTGTGGGAATGTAGGTGATTTTCAGATGGGCTGAATCTCAGTCTGTAAAGTCTAAATGTAGATTTTTATATCCAGAAAATTTACTGAGTAGCACCCATTTTCAGAAGAGCTAAATTCTAAACAGTCCCTAGTGAATTTGGTGAATAATATTTGATAATGGTGAAATACCTGTAAGAGCAATCAAATATAATATTACTGTTTAAAATCCATAGAGAATTACTGTCCATGCACACACACACACACAAATCCCCATCCCAAATAAAACCTAACAGCCAAAATCTACCCATCAAGCAAACAAACAAATAAATTCTGTGTTATTGGTCTGAGATATGTACTTAATAAATAGACTAGAACTATTTTACACTATTTGCACTAACATTGCTCAAGTTTCTGTCCATTGTTGCTGATATATGCCTATGTCTGTTTAAGCACAATAAATTATTCATCAATAGTAACTTCATGAAATTATTCATATCCAAGTGTTCAATCATCATTTTGGCTTATAAGATTTTGTGAAACCTTCAGATAAAAATATTCAGCCTGTCAGCATCCTGATAAATACTTATTTATTGTCTTTTTCAAATGACTTCAGGAAGGATTAAATATCATTATGTGTTTTGACAAGCAAGGTAGAATAACTGGCTGAACAACAACCAAGAAGTTAAAAAACAGTGTCTTCCAAAACAAAGGTAATAAGTACTTAATCTAGGAGATGACAGCAGTGCTGTTCCCCTCTGCCTAGAAGGAGTTATTTATATGCAAATTAACCTTTGACCCAGTAATTCTGGTACAGAAGCAAGTTGGATAGAAAGTATAAAGTTAGGTATATCCTCTGTCCTTCTGAGGCCTATTCCTGGGATAATGGTGACTGGGCTTCAGCAGGTATATCTGTGCTGTTCAATAAAAGAATTGTGAAATAAGCTTGGCTCCTGAAGTCCACACTCCTTGTTGTCAGCTCACTGCGTAAACCTGTTTGGCTCTGCACCTACTTACAGTCATTAAGACATTATTTCTAAGTTTTCATGGAATAGTTTTCTTTCTAAACCTCTCCAAGGGCAGTGAGGTGGAAACCGGGCAGCTGTTTGGTGACCTGCAGTATCTGCACTGATCTGATGCTCCTTCAGAAAACAATCTCTGCAGCCTCATTCTTCCAGTGTTCTTCCATGGGCTTCCAAGAGTGTGTAGCACATACACTTCTAGTTTCATCCCACCACTGTTGAGGGAAACAGTGTAACCTTTTATTTATTTATTTATTTCTATTACAGACATGCAGAGCCAAGGAAATAGCGTAAACAGCCAAGAGATAGAGAAATCCCATTAGACTCAGAACACCTAGGACAGAAAGATAAGGCCAATCCATTTTAGGAAGAGCTTGATCAATGCGTCAAGCTTTGGACCATAGTCTTTAACAGCCTATACATAGCCAAGGACTTCAAAACCAGAACTGCTATCACAGAGACATTAATAAAGTTACAGAGGAGATTTTAACTCCCTACTAGGATGAATAACAAAAACTATAATATCAGGTTTTATCAAATATAAATAATCCTGCATTACTCATTTAGTCACCAAATTTATAATGGGCAATTATATTTTAAAACTACTGCTGCTTAAGAAAACCCTAGCAAAAAACTATCCCAGGTATTTACCTTGTTATAGACTTTATATGGGAAAGAAGGACACTTCTCACTTTTAATGACTTTTTTTCTATGACAAATATTTGTCAAGATAAAAGAACAGCATTACTTTTGTCACCTTCCAATTCAATGTTTAAAGAATCAGTTTTTGCATTTCCTCTCAATGTCAGCATGAAGGTCCTACCTCCACATTTCACTAGATTTGAAATTTTACACTGACTCTCTAAATGCCTTGTCAGCTAGTCTGTAGGATATTGGACTGTTGTGGCTCTAAATGAATAATCAATTTTAATAATTATTTACTTTAACATTGAAGAGTGTGGTCCAAAAAAATGTAGGAGTTTTGCTGCACGACCCTAGCAGAAGTCTGATACTGTATTATACAATGAGGAACTTGGTCTTTACCCTTCATTTTCCTGCAGTGCTGTGACTTATTGTCTATAAGCTGCCATTCCATTTGTTGGGGTTTTTTGATCTAATTTTAAACCCTTAGGGTGAAATATTCAACAGACATATAAAAGCACATCTGTAAATTCCTTTGAAAATTTGTATATAATGAAATATTAATGTAAAGCAACTTTTATCTCCTGGGTGAGCCCAGAAAAAGTTGATGTTGTAATGGGTGCCTGCTGTAGGCCCGCTGACCAGGAACAGCAAGTGGATCAGGCCCTCTGGTTTACATTCACCCTCCATGGTCCTCATGGGGGATGCCAACCACGCCAAGATATGTGGGAGTGACAGCACACTAATGTTCAAGAATCACCCACTCCATGCTTAAGAGTGGTCCATCCCAACAGATAAGAAGTCAGGCAAAAAGCCAGCAGAATGCCTGTGTCAATGAACAAGGAGCTCCTGGCTAAACTTAAAGGACACACACAGGGTATGGAAGCAAGGAGCCATAACTTGGGAGAAATATGGAAATACTGATTGAGATTCCAGAGATGAATTAGGAAAGCTAAAGCCCACAAGGAATTCACTGCCCAGCAGTGTAAAAAAAAACAAGAGGGATTTCTGTGAGTGCATAGGTGACAGAAGGAGGATTAGAGAAAATACGGACCATTGCTCTACAAGATGGGGAACCTGGTTACAGAGAACATGAAAAAGACTTGTGAAAATGCTGGGACTTAACCCAGGGGTAGGGCCTACTCCTACCCTACTGCCTTCCCACAGCTGGAAAGCAGTACCTGGGTGTCCTGTTGGACACTAAGTTGAACAGGAGCCAGAAGTGTGCTCTTGCAGTAGAGTTTCAGATTGCAGAAGGAGTGCTGCCTGGAGGTCAAGAAGAGTGATCCTGCCTCTCTATTCAGCACTGATGAGGCCACACCTGGCATATTGTGTCCAATCCTGGGCCGCCCCAGTAAAAGAGAGATGTAGACATACTCAAGATAGTCCATAAAAATGATAAAGGGACTGAAGCATCTCACATATCAGAAAAGACTGAAGTAGTTGGGCCTGTTAAGCCTTGAGAACAGAATGTTCATGGGGGGAGACCTTATCAATTTCCATAAATACCTGCAAAGAGTGTGAAATGAAGGTGTAGCCAGGCTCTTTTTAGTGGTGTTCAGTGACAGGACCAGAGACAATGAGCACTAACTGAAACAGAGGACACTCCAACTGAATGTCAGGAGACGTTGTGAGGGTGACCGATTACTGACACAGGTTGTCCAAAGAAGCTGTGGAATCTCTGGAATCCATGAAATATGTGTGGATATTCAAAATTTCTTTGGAAATGGTCCTGGGCACTCAGTTCTAAGTTGTCCTGATGAGCTGGGAGGTTACAGATGACTTCCAGCAGTATCCTTCCAAACACAATCATTCCGTGAAGTTTTGAAATCTCAGCCATAAACACAGAATGTATGCACATATTTTGTTTTCTCACTGTATTAAAGAATGAATGTCTTTCAGTGAACCCATATTTTTAATGGTCATAGCCTTACAGTTTCAACTTCCTTAGAAAGAATTTCATTTTACTCAGCGTCAAATCTTTTATTCACATAGTGGGACGGATTATTGATAGACAGAAGCACTCCAAACATATTGGCACTGTGCTGAAATAATGATCTAAAGTAATGCATAAATAATGATTTTTTTTCTCCTATTCTAAGATGTACATTTCGAAGTTTGCATCCACTAACATAAATCTGAATGACATAAATAATTTGCATAGAGTGATGCTTTGGAGAGTCAAATCTTAGGAGAGTGAGACAGTGGATTACTATTACAAATTAATGTGATGCATTTCATCTAGTGTTTCCTGTAGTCTCAGTGTTAGTACAGACACGAACTGTGCAATATATTAGACAGTCTTTGACCAAGATTCTTTAATAATGCATGGAATGATCTTTATTACAAAGATTGCAGAACTAACCAAAATTTCCAGGATGTTCTTATGCTACAAAATTGGAGATGCTTAAATCAAACAAAGTTTTGAGGTACCAGATGTAGTGTGGAGAATAAATATAATGGGTCTATTTTTTTTAGTTTTCTTTCCCAGCTACCCCTCTGAAAATCCTTGGTCAATGGTACTGCAATTAGCTTTCAGTTGTTGAGGGCAGAAGATAGGAAGGGAGATAAAGGAAAAAGCTCTTTACTGTTTATTATTTACATTTTTAAAAATTTATAAATATATTTTTATATGCTGCCTTCAGATGGGAATGTTAGTCAGCATCAAGTTTAGGAATATGTTTTCTCCAGTGGTGATAAATTTGTGAAGCACCTAATGATTGTTTTGAACTTTGCAGTTGAGAGCGACATAACTTTTTCTTCATGTGACAAAGAAAGCCTTTTATTACCTTTTAAGTAAGAATCAGTTAGATCTTTCCTGACTTGCAATGATATGCTGGACAATTTTATTCACTATTAAATCCTCCACATAAGACACTGAGTCATAAAACATTTGAAAGGAGGTGGATCTCAACTTTTACTCCTCCTTGTTCTTCTCTTTCTTACTTTCTTGCAACACGTTTATGAAGCCTCATCATTGCTTTTTCTCAAGGTGATATGAATTAATAGTTTGTGACTTATTTATTTTTCTAAAAAAACCAAATCTATGAATTGATTATTCTTTTCTATTTAACTTGTAATGTGAGAAACATGAAAGACTGAAAACTCCATAAATATATAAGGAATCCAAAGAGAGATGAAAATGTCATAACCATCACTATTTGTGGCATAGCGTCACGGTCTACCCCCAGCTGGTAAATGATCTACCTCACTCCCCCACCTAAGCGATGGAGGAGAGATTTGTAAAAGTGAGGAAGCTCTTAAGCTGAGATAAAGACAGTTTAATGGTAGAGCAAAAAGGCACACACACAAGGAAAGCAAAGCAAAGAATGAATTTACTGCTTCCTATGGGTGGGCAGTGCTCAGCCATCTCAGAGAGCAGGGCTCAGTTATGTGTAATAGTGCCTTGAGAAGACAAATGCCATCACTCCAAATGTCCCCTGCTTCCTTCTTCTTCACCCAGCTTTCAATGCTGGACATGAAACCTTAAATCTGGGATATCCCTTCAATTAGCTGGGGTCAGCTGTGCAGGCTGTGCCCCCTCCCAACCCCTTGTGCAGCCCCAGGCCTCTCACTGCCAGGGCAGTAGGAGAAGGGAAAAATGGCCTTGGCTCCGTGTCAGCGCTACTCAGCAATATCTAAAACATCCCAGAATTGTCAATATCTAAAACATCCCAGAATTGTCAATACGATTTTCAGCCCAAATCCAAAACAGGGTCCCATAACAGCTACCGTGAAGAATACTAACTCTACTCCAGTCAAAACCAGCATATGTAGTAAAAGATGGATCAAAGTTGATTATTTTCTCTATCTTATAACTATTAGGGTATTGACCATCAAAGCCATTAAAAAAAAAATTAAAAATCCAAATTTTTATTTTCAATGAAATTATTTTGAGTTTTAAAATTTTTTAGGAAAAAGCTATTCTCAGGTTTAAAAACCCTTGGAAGGTGGGTGTCTCTTCCATTTTGCTTTGCTTTTTTTGCTTTTTTTATTTGTTTTGTTTTGTTTTGTTTTGCTTTGCTTTTTCTTCATGCCAATTCATAAATTTTTTCTATTTTTTTTTTTTTTTCTGCTTTGGAAATATAGGAATCCAAACAAAAACGCAGATTTTTTTCTTACAGCAGGATTTCTGCATTCATTTAGAGGAAAACTAATGTAAATATTGGATTCAACTGTGAAAGCAGTTACATTTCCCTTACTAAAATTGATTCCACTAAGTCTTCTTACTCCTTTTATAAATGCATCTGGCAGTAAGAAAATTTAGTTATAAATTTTTTAGTTGTTTGTTTTATAAGGGAAAAATAATAGTTATATGAAGAACTAAACCAAAAATTAGAATAAATACCCATTGAGAACACAGGTATCAGTCATAAGGTATGTTAATATATAAACCTTTGAACAATATTGAAAGCAAATCTGACTCCAGAGTATCCATGTCATTCTCAGGTACTGATTTGCAAATGAGCATGCTTATTACTGTTTCAATTTAGTATTAAAAGAAAAAAAAAGAAATATTTTTTGAATTATTTGAGTACTCAAACTGAGATGAAAAACCCATATTATCAACCTTTTAGAGATATTAGCTGATAGCATTTAAAATATAGAAATAAGTTCTAGATTTCTTAATTTAAAATAATTATAGATTAGAAAAGAAGATCTATAATGATATTAATTTTTCTTAAAGCATATATTTTAGAAATCATCTTAAAATACAAAAGTAATTTGTGCTTCAGGGCATGTAAGGGCTGAAAATTAGAGTTCACCTAGAATTTGAGTTAAAGCTGTTAAAAATTAACTCAGGAAAATAACTTTTTTAAAATTTTTTTACTCAAATTTTTTTTTCTCCCCTCTCAGGACTTCCTCTGTAGATGCACACTCAGACACCCATATATGCACACATATATCCAGAGTCATGATTTAGGTACAGCCAATAATTCAATGTATTACTTTTGGATGCCACGGATCAGTTTCTAAAAAAACCCAAAATATTGACATACAGTTTTCCTCTTCAGAACTCATTCCTTTTAAAATCACCACAATGAGATCTTCCATCATGGCAACTGCTACTTTTACTGACATCAAAACACATAGAGAAAAAAAAAAACCAAAACAACGCAACATTAAACCTGCCTTTAAAATATCACAACAAAATATAACAATGAAAAAGTTATCTAAAACAACAGATGTCATGGCTTAAAGAATTTGGCATTGAATTTGGCTAATAGTTCCTTAAGAAATATAGAAGCTAAAATGAAGGTGGGTGGAAATATTTTTGAGTTAAGCTTAATGATCATTATGGGTCCCTTCAAAACTGAGATATTTTACTCTATCTTGTTCTAGTCTATTCTAGTCTAGTCTAGTCTAGTCTATGTATAGAGTTAAAATATTTTGTAATTATTGAAATAGAAATTAATTGTGACAACATTGGAAGAAGTTATCAAAATTCTGAGTACATAGCTTCAAATTAATTATTCATAACATTAAATAGAGCTAGAGACTACTTGGAAATGTTGTTGCAGGTAATAAAGAAGATTAATGGTTATAAAAGGAAAATCTGCTAGTCTGGTAAAAATTGCATCTCAGCTGAGTGGCTAGTAGAATTTTCTATTTCTCTAGACTTATCATTTGACTACAAATTTATCAGAAAAACTGTTACTCTGAGTGTACATGAAATCTATGATTGCTGATGTTTGCCAAGATGTTGATTTCTTAGGCTTGTCCCCTGAAAGCCCAAACTTAAATTTAAAGCTGGTAAAAAATCCGCAAGGGAAAAATCCATCAAAAACCAATAAATGAGCTATCTTTATTACTAGAATCATAGCTAATTCTGGAGATAGGCAAGCATTCTCACACTTGCCATTCTGCAAGACAGAAACAAGGTGAATGTCAGTTCTTCTGATAACACCTTGAGAAAGAAGTTAAACAAGTAATTCTTTAATAGGCTTTTTATCTTTGAAATGTCTTGTTTACATATTATTTAATTAGCTACAGATAGTGCACATCCCCTAAAATTAACTTAGGATACCATATTACATTAACATAAGAGGTTTTCTATTAGTATTTACACTAAAGTGGCATTAAATTACACCAGCACTCAACAAGCACACTTTAAAAAATTCTAATGCTTAAAGAAATATACTTATAAAATAACTTATGCATTTCAAGTATTAAAACAACCTTTTCCTCTACTTAGTCAAAATGTATTTCAGGCCTATGTATTTCAATACATACATCACATTTTCTGACTCATTAACACACACACACTAACTCATTAGTAAAAAATCCAAATGCTTTCCATGCAAAGCATAAAATCCCTTGCCAGTGACTTTATCGTCACTTAAAAAGTTTCTTTCCAAGTTGAAAACCAAAATTCTTTCCTTACATTTAAGTTAACTTTCTTAACTGCATCTACCAGTAGATGCAAAAGGACATACATGGTATCTGACAATCTATTGTCAAGCTGCATCATTATTCTTGTCACTGGAGTGGGACACAGTGGAAAAACAAAACTGTCATCTTCTAAATTACCAATGCCCTTATTTTCATACCCAAATTCTCCCTTTCTGGGGTATTTCTAATTTGAAACAACATGATTTTAGTTGGTGGGATTCAATGAGAGTATAAAGTTGTGTTATGGCTGAAGATGCAGAAATAAGGTCATTAGCATATAGATGCAATAAATTTTGCATCAAGGGCAAATCAGCTTTCAGATGGCTGTTTCACCCTGTTAAAACATTCTCTCCAGGATCCAGATTACTCAATATTCTTGACACTTAATCAAGGTTGGCCAGCATACAGTAAGCAAGCCTAAGTGAAATATGTATCCCAGCAATATTTTAACTTAACACTATCTTAGGCTACCTTCAGCTTTTCAATCTCTCAGCTTTTCCAGGTTAGAGAGAGTATTTGATCATTTCAGCATATTTCCTATCAGTATTTAAAAAAAAAAACCCAAAACTTTCATAGTAAATTAGATGAGGAATAGCATTAGGTCCAACCAGAATATCAAAGATGGAGCACAACCTGTCAAGAAATAGCAATTTTAAAAAACAAAGTGAAAGAAGATCCTGTACATCATGTCTAAATAAATTCCTTTGAACTAAAACAGAAAAAAAAAGGAAGAAGCTAGGGCAGAAAAAAAGAGTTTCATAATGTCCAGGTAAAAGACAACATGACTGTGACAACATAAAAAAAACTTCAGATCACAACATGAACTAGAAATCAAGCTAAAACTCCGTTGACAAAACCTGTTTGAGATTTACCTAAAATTAGTGTTACACAGAGATATCATTCATTGTCATGTTTTTCATCACAAAAATGGTGTGTAGTGCTGAGACTTTTGATAGGTTGGTGTAAATGTGTTTGCACAGTTCAGCATTGTGTTAAGGTGATAACACAGTTCCCTACATCAATGCAGTATTAATAGCACTTAATTTGCCTTGAGAAGAAGAAAATATTTTCATGACCATTTATAAAGGCACATCCTCTGCTGTCCTTTCTCTGTTTTCGCTCAACTCTATAGCCTTTCTAGCTTTAATTTTCCTTACAGGAAAATTTGATATAATAATACATTGTGCCTGTATTTTGCTCAGCCACAAACCAGAGAAGTTTCTCCTGCTCTTCATTTCCTTTTCCCCACTTCAGAATAATTCTTGAGAGGAAAAGGAACTTGTGCACCATTTTGCTGTCACAGGTCGGAATTTTGCTGACATTTGATGGTGATTGCAATGGTCTACCAAGCATCAGGCTGTAGAGAATGTAGATCTTCATTGTGCTAGCAGTAGTTTGGTCTGAAATGTTAAACATGGACAGATGAGTCCATCATTATTTGCCAGCATTTTGCCTTAATGTCTCAGAACCACAGAAGGAAAATTTCTTTATATCAAAGTTTTAATATTTCAAAAAGATGTTTTTACTCCAAAATATGTCTACAAAAGAAAAAAATGTCAAGCAAATTTTTTCACTGCTTCTCAAAGTGTATAAAAATTATAACCAAAATTATTCCCAATAAAATTTTTGACATAAAAAGTCAGTGAAAAGTGGTATCTGTTCCACAAGTCAAGAATATAGTTTTAAAATCTACAGTTAAGAAGAAAATTACGCATAAAGTTAATATCTCATTTTATCTCTTCCAAAGATAAAGGTAGTGTTGATAGTGGGGCCCTGGAAAAATGTTAAAGATAGACTCTGAAAATGTTAGGCTTTGTGTTTTGCCAGATCATGTGAAATTGCACCTGTGTAAGCAGTATGATAAATGATATAATTGTTAGATGTGATGATTGTTTAGTAATTAAATATAATTATTGTATAATCATAAGAAGAATCATGAGAAACTATGTTAGAAGTTTGAGGGGGGCCCACGAGGAGCCCATGCTTGGCTGAAATCTATGTATACAATAGAACGATATAAGTTTAATAATTAACATGAAAGTTATATAACGATAGAATATAAAAACATGTTCATCCCGAACCCATATCGGAGTCAGATTTGGGTTGGTACCCCTGACACCCAGAGCTCTTTCAATAAAAGCACCTACATATAATCATTCTCATGATTGTGTATTTCTGAATGCTAACAGTGCTCCTTTAACAAAACTGGATTTTGTTTTCACTTTTGGACTCCTGTTCAAGTGCATTAGGTCTACAGGATCCAGAATTTAAATTCTTCTGACAGAATTTGATTTTATCTTAAAAAAATCTTGCTTAAAATAGGATAAAGATGGTGCTTTGTGTAAATATTTAAATCGGGCTTAAAGTTTACTGGTTTCACCACAGCAATCTTTTCCAAAGCAGAGAACTACTGTAAGGTTCCTAAAATGTCTCATCTTTCAGCAAGCAGAAAGAAAAATGGGTAGGAAGCAGAGAGAGGGTAGAAAGCAGATATTTAAAATCCTCAGCATGAAAAAGAGAGCAGAAATGTTTGTATTAAAGCTAAGCCCACATTACCAGTTTCTATCTTAAGATTCTTTGTAAAAATGTATATCTTCATACTCTATACCTCTTTATTGTGTGAATTAGACAATATTCAGCTTGAATTTATGAATCCTGAGGTCCCACATTTTATTTTCTTGTGTTTTGATCCAGTCAACTTCCTAAGAGAGTCTTGAAAAGAAAAAAATCCTTTCACCATGAAGTACTTGATTCCTGTAAATAGTAGTTAACAAAAACATCCCCCAAACCCCACCAACGAACAGACTTCATGTTTTATACCACACCACTATAGCCAAATCTTTCTGAAGCATTCCTAAATTTCAGTACTTTGCTATTAGGAACAATTATTGTGGCTGCAGACAGCAGTTGTTGTCTTCAGACATGGCCTTGTGAGTTTTTGCTACAAATCATGCTGAAAATATTTTAATGCAGCTATGTGTAATTCATGGTTCAATTTTGGAAGATAAAGGTGAAGAAATGTAACTCCTCTGCTCATAAACAGTATTTCAGCTGTCATCCCACCGACGTTTCAAGTATTTTCATGTAAATTTATATTTAGATTTTGAACAACAACAAAAATCTTCATGGATGGCATAAGTTTCTTATTTCCTTCACCTTTTTTAAGATAAGATCTTAGCTTTTGACATAAAAGCTTAATTACTCTAGAAATCACATTGATATTTGCATGTGATTGAAAGCATTCCAGCAAGTATTGTCATGCTGAAGTGCAGAGCATCGTATTTCTCAAAAGTCTAACCAGTTAGTCCTTTCAGGGAGCAGATCTATCATCCCTATCTCAGCTGAGTTAGCATCAACAAATCTTTTAGAACACAACCAAGATCTTTTAGATCTTCTATCATTTAATGGAATCTGTCACCCAGACTTACATACTTAGGATCCCTGGACAAATCATAATTCCTAGTGTCAAAGACAGTAGCCAGAAAAACTAAGTTGTTAAGTAAAGACATCACCCAGAGTAGGAGAGTCTAAAATAAAAAGAATAGGAGATATTCTTGCAATTCAGCCATCCTGCCCTGACCCCCTGCAGCTCTTAGATGTTCTATTCTGGGCAACTCTCTTCTACGTCAAAACTTGTACCAGTCTAAGGAAATAATTTCCAGAGACATCTGAGTACCCCAGGGGAACCCAAGAGGGCTAAAGGACAGTTAGACAGAACCTGTAGGACACCTGAACTGGAAGTTCAGGTGGGAGGAGTAATCTGTGGCATCTACAAGAGTGTTTACGGATATATTTCATTACTATTTAATGTAAGACGTAAGTTTTTTTTCAGCCAAGACAACTAGAAGCTATTATAACAGGATTTGTGATGCAAAGACCACATTCATTCCCTCCATTCTGCAAAAATACTGTTAAAATAATATTGGCAGCATCATTGTAGAAAACTCTTAGCTCATCTCCACATGGAAACTTAGGGAATTGCTTGATATTAAACAGAAAATTCTGACTCACTGCCCAATGAAGCCGATTAATGGCTTCTTGTGCTCAACAGCCTAACAGTGCTTTTGTCTGCCGACATGTTTTCATAGATATTTGCAAAATTGGCCTGGGGAAAAAAAAAAAAACCTAGGATGTGGGATTTTCTTTGTGTGTGTGAAAGCAATGGTTCAAAACAAATACATGCAAAAATTTTGTTTGCATTTTTTCCAGAAGATTGAATTCTATCTTAAGGTCTGTATCCTATCTCAATCAGCTCAATCAGCTTTAAAAGAAGGTTTTTGGAGTCTGCCTGCCCTCATTTTGACCGAATCTTATAGTTTAAAATAAAGCTTCTGAAAAGATACAAGAGGTTTTTGAGAGACTGTTCCTATTAGTGATGGCTTTTTCACCTTATACAAACACATAAAATGTAGTCTTTCTATTGTTTGTGTAACATTTGCTGATAGTATTCCTGATGTTTTGTCTCCTTAAATTTTTCCTTCACTTTTTCTATTTTTTCCCCCATTATTCACTCAACTGAGAAATATTTTTTAACTTTTAGCATCAGTTTTGAGGCTCTCACATAGCAACAACTCAAAGTCAACAATTTACTTTTCTGACTGGGAGAAAACTGACAGAAAGGTCAAATGTCAGGTGCTGAGTGTGGTAGCAACATACCCAACATCAATCCAAAGACCCTAAACACCATAATATTCCAGTTCAAGAATGACAGATTCAAGTTCCTCCTGTTGTAGCAAACCCATCTTAAGTCCGGCAATAGAGTTATACTAGCTGAGCGGAACTGTGAGAGAAGAATTTGTTTTCATTAGATCTGTTAAATCAAACAAAAACCCGAATGAAATATTTACATGTAGTAAATGTGCATGGTCAGGATGTTACAGCAATTTCTCTTATTACTCCCCCTCTCTAAATTGAGTAATAGTGCAAAGAAATCCCTTTTGTCTTTCAATAATTTCACCTTAAGAGAAATGCAGATTTCAATAATAAAATATTTAAAATTTGTTTTTTACCTGATCCAAAAGCAAAAAATTGTCTCAGGATATTTGTATGATCTTGGGAAATCTCTTCATTTCTATGAGAACTTTTATTTTTGTCTATAGAATGGGAAATATGGTCACCATTCTCAAAGACTCCAATACAGAAAAGCATGAATTGTGTTACATAAGAAATAAAATTCTTACACTGATACTCCATATGTGATCAGTGCAAAATTGAGGATTTATATTTTGTATTTAGGCAATGATGTGTTATATAAGTGTTTAAAATAATGTTAATTATTTATTTTCTGCAATTAGCAAATAAATAGATTTAATTAGAAAATATAAATGTAATAATTTGCTATGAAGATATAAGTGTTGCCTTCTTTTACTAGAATTACAAGAAGTATTATTATTAATGTCAGTGTTTAAAGATATGCAAGGGCATGCTTTTGTTTCTGAGGGATGTTGATTTGCATGGGATTTTATAGCAACCTTCTATGTTTGATGAGTTTACTTCTGTCACTTCTTTTTCTGATTATTAGTGTGTCTAATTGCCATACTTATTACATATTGATGTTATTGATCAGTTAAATACATTAGACAATATAGCTTGATTATATGTTCCACAAACACTTACAATAACTTTGGGCTTTTTAAACTTCTTTAAAAACCTGGGTTTTTTTGGTTTGGTTTGGTTTGTTTTTTTTTGTTTTGTTTTGTTTTTTTGTTTTTTTTTGTTTGGTGTTTTTTTGTTTTTTTTTCCCAGAGGGATCAATTTCAGAAAGACACGAAGATGTAGAATCTGGAACAGAATATTCTATTTTCATTTATGTATATCTGAGCTAGGTAATGTTGTGTCTGAGAAGATCAATAATGATAGACAAATTCCTCTACTAAATTGTCTTTTTTTCTTTTGTAAAGGCCACATTTAGAATAAGACACATGGAAATAATTTAAAGATGTTTACTCCTTTCACAGAAAATTAAAAAGTCTTTCAGATATAGACATCTCATTGTACAAGATTAAAGTATGCTGTAGTTTGCAGCTTTTCTTACTAGTTAGGAAAAGTACAGGGTTTTATATACAGAAATGTTTTTGTGTGTTTCTTGTATATTTGTTTTCTCTCATAATTCAGGAAGGTTACAGGGTATAATTTCTAATGAGAGTGTGAAGTCCAGAGATTCATAGTTTGAGCATTCTAGCCAGTTCACATTATATTTCAGCTAAATAAAAAATGCACAGATCTAGGCAATTTTGCTTCCAGTGATATATTGAAAGTAATTCTTTAATTTTTTTTTCTAGGAAAAAAAAGTTATTATTAACTCAATTAAAATATTCACTCTTAGGCTTCAGTTTTGTTATCTAAGGTAGAATCCATTGCAAAATAATTTTTTATGAAAAAATATATGTCGGAAAATGCATATCTTAAAAAAGTTTTTGCTCATTTCTTCAGCTGGGCTTGGAAGATAACAGAGTCTGCCATTTTCTAACAGCTTTCTACACTTATACAGATCTACAGTTTTTTCTGATCACCTCTTTATGAAAAAAATTGACAGTTATTGTCAATGCTTTTGATCAGATGTTGTTTCCAAGATGCTAACAGCAAAAGGTAATTAGGTTCTAGTGAGGAAAAAAATGCAAGCAAGTAAACAAATAAATAGAAATTTTTTATTCAGTTACTACTAGCAATATCATGTCCCTTTTCTCTAAGTGTGCAGCTCTCTATAAGTTTTTCTTGCATAAATTATTATGCACAGTTATTGAAGAATGAGCATAGTGGATGAGATGTTTCATCTCTTCAATCATCTTCTACTCCCCAGAACCAGATAAGAACAGACACACAGGGCATTAAAAAGGAAGTAGTTCAAGAAAACAGTACATCTGGAGGAAGCAGCACAAAGACTACTATGTTAATGGGTTCTTCAAAATCATCATAATTAGCCACCAATGAACATACTTATGAACATACTGTGTGTGATTTTGCACAACTTCTCCTTGAAAAATTGCATTTTAAATTTATAGTTTGCACAATGCTCTTTGTCAATAAGTTGGACTATTTTCAAGCTTTTTGTTTGTTTAAATATTGTTGCTTGCAAAACTTAGAAGTGTCCACTTCTCTTTCATTGACAAGTAGGAATGAGTACTAATTCTGAATTCAGTGTCTCCATACCATTCAGATGTTTTATATCTGCCAGTGCTTGCCTCAGTACACTTCTCTTGGGATAAAAAAAATCCACATTACTTATTGTACTAAACGATAAATTTCTGTCATGAAAATTTTCACCTCTTGGAGTAAAATAGATTAAGAGAAAAAAAAAATTATATATGGAAAGTATTTTTGAATGAAAATATCTACTTGTGATTTCCGAATCCACCCAATCAGGAAAGAATGAAAAAATATTTCCAAAAAAATCAAATAACAAACAAAAAACTCCAACCAACAAAAAAAAAAAAAAAAAAAAAACCAACAAAAAATCACCCAAGAAAACTCATCTAGAAGGTGAGCTAAATGCAGGGAAGAAAAACTTCATGTGACTATTCCTCCCCACCATCAACTTTTCCCATCTTGTTCCCCAATGAGAGCCTCACTAACCCAAAGATGTAGGAATAAATTGGGAAAGGTCACAGATCCTGAAATGTCTAAAACTCTCTCACCTGTTTGCAAATGCCATTAAGCAGAATATAACACATTTAGAGTAGAGTGCTTAACGGAGTATGCAATCAAGGTACTCAAAATCTTTTATGTAGCAAACTGTCCCTAATCAAGTAAAGCAGAATAAATTATTTTCATGATTCAGTTCTATAAAAAATGAAAATTATTTTATTGCAACTGATTGACCTTTTCCTAGAGTATCACAAAGAATAGGTCTTCATTTGTAGACCACAGGTAAAGAATGTTCTCATGAAAAATCAAGAAAAAAAAAAAAAGCAATGAGAAAAGAAGGAGGCAAAGGATTGGTAGCTTATAATGATTCTTGAGAAATTTAAGCATTAAGTACACACAAATGAATAATAAGGATCAAGTATCACTGAGCATTTTCAATAAGAATAACAAAGCATACAAATTAAGAAGGAAAAAAAAAATGTTTCGGTTAAGAGAAGATGACAACTGCATGTGAAAAGAAAAGAAAGCAGCATAATCCAATCACATTTCATTTAGTCTAACAAAATCAAAAGTGCACATGTGAAATTCAGTGTTTCTTTTCTCCTTTTTTGTAAGAATAGAATGACAATACATGCATATCACTGCATAATTTTCTTTATTTTGCATAAGGATAGGAATAATATGAATATTTTACTTTCACTGGAGAAGAAAAGGCTCACCTTTTAAATATTACCACAAAATATGAAAATAAAATACAGGCATAATAAAAAATCATCAGCAGTACTTTATGTATGAAAAGACACACCTGGAAGAAACAGGTTGTATTAATTCTCCTGATGATGACAGGAGTTATCAGTTAGTTGTCTGAAATCTGATTTTTTAAATCTTATAGGGTAATTTTTGAAGCAACAATGCATATATATAGGTTCTCTGTTTAGGTAATTAGATGGCCAGCTCCCTGATTCTATTAGAGCTTTATTTCAGTTTTGCCCCTTGAGACAGTCTGTTATTCAATGCTCTTTGGAAACTGGTCTATGAAATTACAAAATGTTTGGGTGGCTTTCCAGATTGGTCTTTTCTAGATGATATGATTTCAACTTGGGAAAAGTTCAGTTTTATTTGAAAAGAGAGATCAATTTTTTAGAATGTCATAGTCAGGCTTTCATCTGGTACATTGGAGGAAGGTACAAGGAAAATGGTGAGTGTCCTAATCCAGAAACGGAATAATTATGCAAATATAAAAAAAATCATTAATTCCTTCTGACACTAATGAATTCATTTACTATAATATGAATTCCATGATTTTCAATTTGTTTTGGGAATGTAAACCAAGAAAAAAGGAGTTGTTAATGAAAATGTAATCCGGATTCAGAGCAAAAGGTATCTAACACCGTTAGACAATAAAAGTTTGAGAAATATGCAAAACATGTGCTTTACTTCTGTACAGAAATTAGTTTCATAATATTGGTCCAAACTAGCTGATTGATTGAAATAATCTAAATCACCACTATAACAGTACAACCATCATTCTCATAGAAAACCTACAGAGAAATCAAAAATGTATTGAAAATTTTCACCAAAATATTTAAATAATTTTTAATGAAAAGATAACATATCCTTACTTGCCTAAAAAAATGAAATTTCTTAATCCTATAAACTCTAAGAGAAAGTGTATTGAATACATTTACACAGATAGCTCAATAGATTTCCAGTGAACAAGATACCATATTTCAATTCCTTCTGCTGAGAAACTCAACGTGGTCGATTAACAGCAGGTTTCTGTTGCACAGGCTATATCAGTAAATGTTGATGGCAACTTTCTTTTTCTCTCCTATTACATTACATTGGGGTTTTTCCTTCCTATGTTTTCCTTTTGAAATACGGTAGAACTTGCTTATGTGTTTTTCTGCACTCATATTTTATTAATTCTGTTTTATAATGATGCAATTTCTCTTTGGTCAGTTCAAAAAGCTAAAACTAATAGGACTGAAGATAAAAATACTGACCATTAGGAATGTATTGTTAAGTACAGTTTGAGAAATTAATGATATCAGAAGTCAAACAGTCATTCAGTGGATAAGGAAATTATAAGGATGCAGACAGAGTTGTGGTCAATGATTCTATGTCCAGGTGGAGGCTGGTGATGCTTCTGTCCTGGGGCTGATGCTCTTCAATACCTAAACCAATAGCACAGACAGTGCATCAAGTACACCCTCAGCAGGTTTGCAGATGAATCCAAGCTGAGTGGTTGACACAACAGAAGGATGGGATGACATCCAAACAGACCTGGACAAACTTGAGAAGTGAGCGTACAAGAACCCCAAAAGGTTCAAAATCCCAGGTGCAGGTGCTGCATCTGGGTTGAAGCAATCCCAGATGTCAATACAGACTGGGAGAAGAAGAGATTGAGAGCAGTCCTGTGGAGAAGGACTTGGGAATTGTGGATGAAAAGCTGAACATAAACCAACAAGTCAGCGGTGCACATTCACAGCCCAGAAGGCCAGCCACATCCTGGGCTTCATGAAAAGACACACGGACTGCAGCTCAGGGACGCAATTCTCTCTCTCTATTCTGGTTCCAGGTCTGGGTTCTCCAGCACAAGAAAGATGTACACCTACTAGAGTGGGTCCAGAAGAGGGCCTCAAAGATGATCTGAAGCCTGGAGCACCTCTCCTGTGAAAAAGACCTTATTAGGGCCTTTCAATACCTAAAGGGGGATTATAAAAAGAGAAATAAGGACTTTTTTGTATGGGCAGAAAGTGACAGGACAAGAGGCAATGCCTTGAAGATGAAAGAGGGTAGGCTTAGATTACATGCTAGGAAGAAGTTCTTTACTGTGGTGAAGGACTGGACCAGGTCGCCCAGAGAAGCTGTGGCTGTTCCATCTCTGGAAACGTTCAAGGACAGGATGGATGAAACCCTGAGCAACCTGACCTTGTGAATGGCATCCCTGCCCATGGTAAAGGGGCTGGAAACAGATGATCTTTAAGGTCTCTTCCAACCTAAATCAGTCTAAGATTCTATTAAGCATAATAAATCAGTAAGTGTTAGAGTAAGGAAGTCTTTGTCATACTGATATAGACAAGACTTGAGTTTTATTGCTGGAAAAATATCTATGAGTACTTGTGTGCAGTACCAAGGTTACAGTGAACAAGGTGAGGATGATGGACTGTGTTGTTAAAGAAATAGTATATAAGTCCAGAAAGGTTGCATATTTGTATACTGCAGTATTTATATGTCACATTGAGTAGTATATATAATGCTGAAATTATAAAGCAAGAAATACAGTGGCTAAGCTTGAAAGTGATAGGTACTAAAGATTTATAAGAGGTTGAAGGAACTGATTCCACTTTGATAGACAAAATGTCCTAAATTATGTTATTAAATTATGAAGCACAGTGATGAAAAGATCCAAATAACTTTTGAAAAACATTGAAAATACATCTGTATATAAATATATATAATTACATCTGTGACCCTGAGTGTGATGATATTACTATCTACCGGTTCCAGTCAGCTTCTTTTTTCACACTGTTTCAATCTCAGGTCAACCTTAGAAACTTGTTCAACTATTGATCCACATTGGTCCAAAATGAGAACTAATCAATTTATCTACCTTGTCTGTTAGAACAGAAGTCTAGCATTTAGATGAAATTCATTTTATGCTTTTCCTTTTTTGTGCCTCTATAATATATGTTCTGTGTAGTGATACCTTATAAGAAGCCAGAAAAGTGACATATGAAATTATATATTCCTTAGTAAATTTAGCAGCCTTATCATAACCCAATTTTTGTAGTAAAGCAGATTATGGCATCAGATGAATACTGAATATACAATAAAAATATGAGCTAGCATATAAATAATATTTAATTAGTTAATGATAAAAAATAGCATTAGAAATGTATGCATATCTACAAGTTTATGAAAAGCTCTTTTAACATTAAAATAAATCATAACCTGCATGAGAGAGATTAAACATTTTTTTCAGATGTTTTGTTTACGTGGAAGTGTGAAATTCTTTACTTTTTGAGTAAATCAGTTAATGGAGTGAAAATTAAGGGGTTCGCAAAGTATTACTTCTGGATATATGCAATGAGCAGTTTTTAGAGCACAAAGTAGCACATATATAAAGAGAAGCTGCATAAGTTTCAATTTCAGAGTTCCTTTATTTTAAACTATTTCTTTAGGTTTTTAAGATCTTGGGATTTCTTATTTAATGCTGAGCATTTTAGAACTGTCTTATAACAATATGCATAGTTACCATGCTATATAACTAAATTATAAATTAGCTTTTTTTTACTAAGGAATGGAACATGAAATGCCTATATTAGAAAGTTTCGTGTATTTTTAACTACAAAATGAGAAATAGTCTTTCTCCCATAACAGAGAAAAGGAACGGATCTTTGCCCTTCTCATTATTTTTCACTGATGTGACACCAAGGGCTTAGCCAATGTCTTAAGGGGTAATACAATGCAGAAAGAATCCTTGAATATACAGCTGTTGAATCAATAAAAGCCTCACCTTCTGTCACTAATGAGATTATTGTCTGGAACAAAATATTTTTTTTCTTCTTTTTAAAGGAAAATAACCCACTTCATTGCAGTCACCTTGATCTTCTCTCTTAGTACACAGTGTAGTTGGTGAAGTCAAGGGCTGACAAGAGCATGTTTCTTTAGTGACTCTTGTCCTGGAGTTTGGGACTAGTGGAAATGACAGTTTTCTAGATCTTGGAGATCTTTTGCTACTCTGAGTGATCAAAGTGTGGTGAAATGAGAGTGTATACTTGTCTCATATCACCTTTGAACTTTACGGATAAAAGTTACAGAATCACAGAATTGTTGAGTTAGGAAGGTACTCCTAGAAGTCATCTAGTTCAGCCCTTCTATTCAAGCAGCTAGAAACTGGGTGCCAGAGCCATGTCTAAACTGCTTCTGACTATCTTCAAAGTGAGAGATTCCACAGAGTCTCTGGACAACCTATGTCAGCAGTCACCCTCACAGTAAAACTCTTTCCTGACATTCCTGAAAGGGCATTCTCTGTTTCAGTTTGTGACCATTGACTCTGGCCCTGTCACTAGGCATCACCAAGAAGAGCCTTGTTCTGTCTTTGCAATTTCTCTGAATTTATGTACACTGATAAGATTCTTCCTTAGCTTTCTCTTCACTAGGCTGAACTGGCCTAGCCACCTCAGTCTTTCCTCATATGTGAGCAGTTTCAGTTCTTTCATCCTCTTTGTGGCCCTTCTTTGGACCATCTCCAGTATGTTCATGCCTCCAGGGACCACAGGCTGTGACCTCACTAGGGCTGAGTAAAGGGGATGGATCATTCCCTGCTTATTTGTTGGCATGGGCCACTCAAAATTGGACTAGGTGATCCTTGAATACTAAATCAGGACTTTTATGACTGCCTTTTCCTCCCCAGGCCTTATCCCTTAGGACTCTTCCAAGCATACCTTTGAGCCAGCCAAAGTCTGCAGTCCCCAATTCCAGGGCTGAGCTTGCTCTTCACTCTTCTCCCTGCTCTCAGTACCATCTCATATTCATGGTAACCTAGAGTTTCAACCTAGACAACCCCAATGAGCCCTTTATTTTTAGTGAGCACAATGTGTGTTAGGACACCTACCTGTTCTTTGGCTCCTCCATCATCTGAGTGATGATCAGGGGTCTTCAGGAAGCTCCTGTACTGCTACCCTTCTGCTATATTTGGGTATAATAAAAGGGCTGTTTTGTTTATTTAAATGGTCCTGATACATTTATGAAGGATGTAACTTTTCTTTGCTTTTAGCAACACTTTTATGGTGAAAAGTCCATTTAGCAGTTTTTCCAAGACCCATGCCTTTTCCTGTTTGTCATCAGAGTCACTGCAGTAGAGTAAGGGGCTTTCCCTCTTTACTGTGCAAGCTATAAAAGGTTTCAGGTTGGAAAAGATTTTCCATGGGAAGAAGGCACTTTGCCAGAAGGTGCATCAGGAGTCACTAGTGTTAAGTTACTTTGAGTCTTATTACTGCAATAAATTTCTCCTCAGCTTCCCAAGTGAGTGCTTCATTCCTGAATATTCCTCCCAGTTCTCTTTTATTCAGAGAGTAGCAGAAGTAAATGAGTAAGTCCACTGAAGATCCTAAACTGACAGGCTTAGTCATTGATACTAACCTTTATGAACCCTATAGAGTCCTCTTTAAATAACAGCTCTTTAAGGAGACATAATCCAAAATTACGATCCCTTTTAGAAGGGATTATTTACCACAGACACTGGAACAAGAGACTCTTTTCTTCAGTGTTTGGGATTGTCTCATGCAATACTATTATCTTAGACTGAAAAAAAAACCATAAACACATTCACCAATTTTATTATCAAATGTGTCATCCTGAGTTGCTAAAGTTGGGCTTTAAAATATGTAAATAGAAAGAAAATTAGTTACTGCAACTCCTTTTGGCTCTGGCTAGCTGGATTGTCTTGGGAATTTTATTTGGTTAATGTTTGGGCTTTGTTTTTGTTTGTTTGTTTGGTTGGTTGGTTTTGTGAGGGTTGGGATTTGGATTTTTTAATTATAGCCTTTTGTATATACAGAATATATAGAACAGTATGCCTGCATGTAGAAATTGTGTGTCTAGATTTCAAGCACTCATGTTTAAGTCTTGTACATCACTCCACCAAAAACAGTCCTCCTTCATTCATGTTTTCTTATGGAATCACAGGTTTTTACTTCTCAAATATGACTGCAAGAAGAATTCTTTTAAATGAAACTATAATATAGATGGATATAAACAGGCTCAGAGATCACATTTAAAATTTTAAAGTGTGTTTAGCTGTATCAAGCAGTAACTAATCTTTAAAGTCAGCAAGAGAAATTTCATTTAGGTCGGTATCTGCTTCTAAAGAGGTAAATTACTGTTATTTCTTCATAGTTCATTGAAGGGAACAATATTTCCTCCATATAGAAACTTTACACGTTTACCATTAACTTAGGCTCTAATAGGGCTGTCAAAGTTAGTACATATAAATTTACTCATGGGCTGAAAATATAAACCTCTGAAACTATATCTTAAGGTCAAAAAATTTTATTTGTCTAATCTATGGGAATCCATAGCTGGCATTCTTTTTTTTACACAAATAAACCAAACTCTCAGTTATGTCATCCCATCAACCATTATTTATTTTTTTATTTAACAGCATGTTAGTTCAAGTCAGTGAGTATTTTTGTCCTAGGTCCTCCTGTGAAATATATATAGAGAGATGACAATCCTCTATTAGGAAAACATAATGGTGCTCTAGAATTTTTGGGGTTTTGGGAATATCTGCAGATAGATTCTGAGGTGACATCAAGGTATTTAGATTCATCCCTTTTCCACAGAAACTTTGTTTCAGATTATCCATGCATGCTCAGAAAACTAGTTAATCAATTTAAGGTGAGGATGGAAGGGTGAATGTGTTGTCCTTCACAAAACTAAATAGTTTATGAAGAGTTGTGTCCAAAGAATAGCCACTAGCAGGTCAAAAACTGGGTAAGAATCAGAGACCAAGGTAACAAGAGAACCTTGTAGCCACAAGGTTCTCTTGTTACCTTGGTCTCCGATGTCTGGTACAGGCCAGCTGATCCAGGACTATTGACAAAATCTTCTTGCTCTGGCTACAGGAGGTTTTGTGCTCACAGGTTCTTGTCCCGAGGGAGAACTTCAACCATATCATCTGCTGGAAAAGTACAAGAAGCTGTAGGAAATCCAGAAGACTCCTGGAATGCATGAAGGATAACTTTATAAGCAAGTTAATAGACAGCCCTACCAGACAGGATGCAGCACTGGACCTGTTGGTTACATACGTACTCAACATAAGTGGGTGTCAAGTCATTCAGTAGTGGCAAGTTTGGAGGCAGCCTGGGCTGTGATGATTATGCACTGAGGGATATGGGCCAGTCAGAGAGTACAGTCAGGACTCTGAATTTTGGGAAAAGAAACTTCCAACTTTTCCAGGATTTATTAGCATCTTCTGCTAAACTGCCCTCGGGGGCAAGGGAGTAGGACAAAGCTGACATATGCTAAAGATGCTTCCCTATTCCCAAGTGTAAGAAATCAGTCGAGGAAACCAAGAGAGCAGTATGGTTGAGTCAAGCAAGACCTGCTGGTCAAACTAAAGGGCAAGAAGGGAGGGAAGGTTGAGAGAATCAGGATTGTTCATCCTGGAGAAGAGAAGGCTCCAGGGACATATTACTGCAATGTTTCAGCAGTTAAAGGGGTCCTGTAGAAAAGACAAAGAAAGACTTTTTACCAGGGCCTGTTGAGACAGGACAAGGGATAATGGGTTTTTACTGAATGAAGGTCCATTTAGATTATATGTAAGAAAGAAATTCTTTACAATGAGAGTAATAAAACACTAGAGCAGGCTGCCCAGAGAGGTGCTGAATTTCCTATGGCTGAAAATATTCAAGGGCTCTAAGCCACCTGATATATTTGAAGATGTCCCTGCTCATTGCCAGGGGTTGTACTAGATGGCCTTTCAAGATCCCTTCCAACACAAAATATTCTATGATTCTATGATTCTATGATAAGATACAGTTTTATAAATTGCTATGTACATATAGTGACAGAGATCCTAAAATTAATTGCAATAATCAAATCACCCAGCCAAAATCACTGTAAAGTTTCAATTTAGCTAAGTTAAAAATTCATCCATAACAGTGATGAATTAATAAATAAATAAAGTCTGAGCTTGCAAGCTGGTTGAATAATGCTGAAACACTATGGTGATCTCATTTTTCACTGAAATCATAGAAAAAACAAACATTCTGAGAGGAAATATTTATTGTTGCCTTCTGTTCTCTGAACACACTGCCTCATATACAGTGTGGTTCTCTGGGGTGATTTTTTTCTTATTTGTGGCAGACTAAATTGGTCCTGCAATTGTTTACCCACAGTTCCTTATAAGGGAAAAAAGCAATCGTTGAATCTTCCTCCCAAACTCACCCACCCATTCTCTCTTAATTTTCTACTCTCCATGCAAGCTTCACTTAAAATAATGATGCAGAATAGTTAGTGGAAGAGTCAGAGTCTACAAAGCTTCAGCAACTGCTATTTATCAAGTACAGTCAGAGGAGAAAAATAAAAAAGTTTTAAGCAACTCATTCTTATACTTAAGTACATTTCTTCCAAAGAGCTTTCTATTTTTACAACCAGGTTGAAAATCCCCTGAGGGAACAGGCTGAATGAAGTATGTATTTAGTTGAAGGCAGACTGAAGCACTTGCTTTCCCAGTATTTCCCATTGGTATTGCAAGGACAGAGGAGGAGGAATATCAGGCTGTGCACTAAATGTTATGCAGAAATCCAAGAAATCAATCCAAGGTATGCCAAGGTGGTTAGAGATCTGAAAAATCTGAGAAACACAGCACCAGCCTAGTTTGTAAATGTTATTTGCTTTGGATCAAAGCACCTCAAGATATTATTTATGAAATTTCACACTCTGCTCAGTATAATTCCATATAACAGAATTGTATGAATGATACTATAGTTATTTTCTGGTTTACCTACTAGACTTACCTAGGTTCACTTACTTAAGATAGTTTTGACACCGATAATAAGGACAGTGAAAGAAGTGTTTTTTTCAACAATACATTGTACGTTTGTACTTATGTTTCAAGACTACTTTAAATTCATCAACTACATTTAAAAGAGCTCTGAAATGCCTAGAATTAGTGGAAAGTTCTCCTAATCAATACACTGTTGTTGAACTGGTGGAACAAGTTAGTCTCCCCATGAGTTTCTGTGAGAAGAGAACAATCTGTCTACAAGGCAGCAGTGTGTCTTTGTGGCTTGGAAAACCAACGATATCCTGGGCTGCATTAGGAAGAACATTCCCAGGAGATCAAGGGAGGTGATCCTGCCCCTCTTCTCAGCCCTGGTGAGGCCACATGTGGGGTGCTGTGTCCAGTTCTGGGCTCTTCAGTATGAGAGTGACTTGGAGCTCCTGGAGTGGATCCAGCTGAGGGCACAGAAAATAACTATGGAAGGCGAGCATCCCTCTTATGAGGAATGGCTTAGGGAATTGGGCTTGTTCAACCTTGAAAAGAGATGACTGAGTGAGGGTCTTATCAATGTCTACAAGTGTCTGAAGGGAGGGTGTCAAGATGAGAGAGCCAAGCTCTTTTCCATAATGCCAAGCAATAGAACAAGAAGCAGTGGTCAAACTAAGGAAGTTCCACCTGAACATGAGAAAGAACTTTACTGTGTGGGTGACTGAGCACTGGAACATACTGCTCAGAGGTAGTGGAGTCTCCCCCACTGGAGATATTCAAGAATCCTCTGGACAATCCTGTGCTGTGTGCTCTAGATAATCCTGCTGGAGCAGAGAGGTTGGACCAGATGATCCACTGTGGTTATTTCCAACCAACCCATTCTGTGATTCTACAATTCTCTGAGGTCACCAGGTTCCTGGATGAAGAAGTTTTGAAAGGTCCTGCTGAAAGTGTTTTGGAAGGAATGAGCACAGAAAAAAAGAAATGCACAAAGAAATGGCCTAAAGGCTAGATAATCTGAAACACAGACTGGGAATCTGCCAGGAATCTGCTAAAGGAAGATGAAATGGTAGAGTGTCGCAACCAGCAAAATTTCTTGACAACAGAGTTTTTACTGTGATAGGATGTATCCCAACACATATAATTTATCCCTATTATGGTAGCCCATGGGTTGAAAAATAAATTCCTATACAAGGAAAAAACTAATTTATTTCCTATATTTCAAGATAAAAAACATTCCTAAAGTGTGCAAGACTCAACAAGACAAGTAAAGTTTGCTTTACAGACTTATGTATTCCAGTTTGTCAGTGGTGCAGAAGACATATGTTGCTAATACCAACAACCCTGATCCAAGATTTAGTTGTTTGGGTTTTTGTTTTTCATCAACTTTAATAGGCTGCTTATAACAAAAATGGGAACTTTATGAGAATTATGATTAGCCAGAAAGATAGCAACTGTTATCAACAAAATATTTTTCCCTCTTCATTTCCAGAAATTTCATTCAAAAAGATGGAGGAGCATTGCCTACTGACCGAAAATGCTAAAGATAATGTAAGATAGAGAAAATGTGGCTTCTCTTAAGCTAGATCAGCAACTACAAAGGAGAAGTACAGGGCTCTGTGATAATTTCTTTTCTATCTTTGAACTCTTTATCAAAAAGATAAAGTTTTTTTCACTGTTTCTTCAGGTTTGAAGATATCTACTCCTCAATTTCTCTCATAATAGAAAATAGAAATACCAAGAAATTCTAGACAAGTTTCAAATTCTGATTCTTTAAAATATTCTTTTAAAATCTTACATAGTAGCAAATCTATACTTGATGCATTATTCTACTAAGGTTACTCAGGAATTTTTTTTATTTTGGGCTTTTCTGGTGTTTGGTTTTGTTTTGTTTTTTTTTTTTTATTTTCTATTTCTTGTTTTCTTATGTTTTGCAAACATATTTGGATAAACTAATTTCCACTTACAGAGAAAAATAAATGGTAGAGGGTATGTTACAGTGTTTTAGGATGGGCTTTTTTGCTATTTGGAACTTTCACTTCAAATATTTCATATCATGCAAAAGTTCTAAGAATTTTTTCTATGTTTTAGTTTTTAAAAATCCACAGCTTTGTCATTTTTCCATTAAAAGACCCATCAGAAGCAATATGTAATTTCTTGACATTCCCCTCCTCGTTCTCTTCTTTCTTCTCCTCATCCCTCCTTCCTCCCTTATCAGTATTTAAGAAGCTCATAAAACAAGAAAATAAATAATTAAATAGAGTTTCAAAACCAAGTTTCTGCATCTTCCAGCTATTGCTGTTGCAGGAATTTTTACAAACTGAGAATTATAACCAAAATTGTCATGAACGTAGTTAACCTTCCAGCTGAATTGAAATTGGATTGTTTCAGCTTCCATATTTCAGTCTGATTTATTCCATTCTTAGATTAAATTTAAATATTTATGTTAAATTCATATTGTTATAGGTATTAATGATTAGGGTGTTTTTCCCATAGATCTTTAAATCTGTAAATACCCTTTCCATACAAGTATCAAAACATCATGCTAAAATCATTATACACTGATCTTCCTAGAATCATAGAAATTAAAAAAAAAAAAGACAGTTGAGACAGATGTGAATTCAACTATCAGTAATGTCCAGATTAGCTTTTAAAAACCCAACATTTGATTCTATCTTCCAGATTAAACCTCCTGTTCAATTATATTTCACCACAAATGTGGAAAGTACATGAACACCATTTATCCCCAGCTCTTTGTGCCAGTGGTATTTTGGAGTCAGTGTTCTTATGAAGTGAAGACATGAAATTGTGTGGGCCGATATCCTTCAGTTCACACTGTTCTTCTGTACAGTCAGAAAGAGCTGAATGTCCTTAAAGTAAAAAGCCCTTCTGAAATTCCTTCTGGTGTACCATAGATCTGCTGTGCTCTTGGGAGCATTTTTGTGCCAAAAGAGCTTAACACCAGCTAGGCTATTAGGGATCTTAGTCAATATTTAGTCAAACAGTACGGACTTAGTTCTTTTAATCTTCACTCACAAATCAGTCTGGTTATTTTTACAACATTTATTTACTTACATGTACATTCCTAACAATTTGTCAATATCTTTTTGGTTGTGTGGTACCCAGAATTGAATAAAAGCAGCTTAAATAACTTTCAAATACCTCTATTATTATTATTTTTCCTATTGTTATTAACTACAAAGACTTCATATTACAAATATGCCCATCAGGCACAAGTTTTAATAATAAACTTTGATTTGGCATCAAAATCAATTACAAGTTGAATCAATTGTAGATATTTTTAACACTATTAAATACTTAGTGCTGAGTTACCTTTGCCTAGTTGTCTGTAAGTTATGTACTCAGGTGCAATTTCTTTATGAGAAAAGTCCTCTGAAAATATGCCTTGATATGTCTGGATTGCTTTTTCATATATATCAAATCAAACATGAGCAGAACAGACTAGAAATTAGAAAGTCATAGCAGATAGTTTTATAACTGCCACTACAATTGTGAAACACAGCACGCAGGAAGCATCTACAAAAGTATTTTTCTAAGGCATTTTTAACACCTTTCAAATGAATATGTTTAAGTTATGACAGATGTGAAATCTCTTTGACTCAAAGAGCACTTCAGTGACGTTTGGAAGTCCTTGAAGATTGTAAGAACAGCCATGAGCCTGGCATAAATTAGTTTTTCTATGTATCACCTCTATAGGCAAGCTGCAGACAGCTTCAAGAAGTGCCTGGCAATGCACTGAGTCTCCCAAATTTCCTCTTGCAAGTCCTTTAAAAGAATATAATAGAAGACCTTTTCTGTTTTTTCAAGAAAATAATATTTTTGCAACTCACCAGTACATCATATACATTCTGGTTAATAGGCCCTTAAAAACCTGTTTGTGAAGAATTCACAAGGTAGGCAAAAGCTAGGCATGATGTTATTTGAAATGGACATTTATATGAGTACTGTTGTTATTGCCTTTGTGTTTCTAACATGTAGGAAATAGATTAAGCTGATAACCTTCTTTCTCAAGGCTGTAGAAGTACTGTGGTACTTCTATTCCAAAAGTTTTGGAAAGTGTCACAGCACCAGCTGGGAAATGGGTGAATCCCAACTATGAGGGAGAGTCCCACAGGTCACTACGATGTCCAGCAATCCTCTGCAAGCAGTTAGCATGAGAAGCACTGCTATGTAAGCATGACAAATGATACAACTACTAAGCCTGACACTACCTGAACTGTTGGAAGCTGCAAAAAGTTTTGAAAATGTTTATTTAAGCATATAAGCTGGTAATTGCTGAAGAAAGGTTTGTTGCAAGGCAGCGGAAGTACAAATGGAACAAGTCTGTGAAAGTGAGATGAAACAGAACATTACATTACATTAGAGACTCAGGTAGTCTTAACATCGCTAAGATCACCAAACAGAGTCTTCAATATAAAGAACATTAAAACCCCATGCATATGAAATTAATAGGAAGTTTTATGAAATAGTCAGGTCACAGATCTTCTGATGTTCAGTATTCTATCAGAAAGAAAGAGATAATTGCTTTGAACATTATTTAATGTATGATTGAAAGCGTGCTTCTTGTTCTTTTCACAAGTTGTTGTAGATCAAAAACAACACTATTAAAGCTGATGAAGTTATACACTGATGAAAACAAAAACTTTTTAATGAGAATCCAGCCCAAATTACAGAGGTTTGACAGAACCTTTATTGTATGTCACTACCTAGAAAATACAAACAAATTTAAACTTGACAAAAGAAGTGACAGGAGAACAAGTGTTTATGGAGCATATAGTACAAAAGGCCATGGCATTCCTGCCTGTTGATGTACACTGGAAGCAAAACTGAAGGGGGAGTTTTCAGAAACGACACTTTTCAGAGTTTAATGTAAAGCAGAATCTCAGAGATGGAGAAAAAAAGAAACCATATCAAGATGTTCTGTTCTGAATTTAAGCTGATCCATCAAGGTACTTACTATTCCTGGAATTACAGATGGGGATTTCTTTCTTTGGAAAAACACAGTTTCAATATTTGAGATCTGATAATAGTTTATTTGAAATGTAATTAGCACTGATTTGTAACTAGGCATGTATGCCAGGAGGAATGTTCTCAAGTTTTATTACTTTTCATGAAGGCTTGTGGTTATATGTGGTTACATACTGCTGTTTTCTAATGTGATGTATGAGGAATGCCCATAAAAGAATGATATCCATAAACTTACTCTTTCTAGCCGTGTATGTAGGCACAAAGGAAAGCTGTAGGCAAAACGCACAAAGAAGGACTAATTACATTGGTAAGGAAAGAGCAATTTAAGTATTTCAATACATTAATATTGTCTTGCATTCAATTAACAATTTCTTCACACAGTATTTGCTAATGAGATTTTTCTTCCTCAATTTGACAATATTTATAAGATAAAAAGGATTACAAAATTTCTTTTTTCATAGGTAAGCTTGATGGGGTGGATGATAAAAAAAAATCTGAAGATACATTTTTAAAATGAGTAGTTAAATTTTTATTCTTGTTAATTCAGAAGTCGAGGCAAGCACTAGTTAACTTGAAACATGTGAATGCTGCCTTTGGTGTGACATGAAATTAATCACATGCTCTATTGGATTAGATCATGAATATGTATCGATTTCACTGGGTTGCCAGGAAAGGAAAGGAGTTTCACTCAAAGCCAAATAGTATAGGTTTATACTTGTGTACAAGTTATTTATGGCAATGTATATAAAACTAAGTGACAATTATATTACCCTGGCACGTTTCAGTGATGAAAAAAGAAAAAAAATTAGTGACACAGGGGGTCAGTGTCATCTTTCCAAACATATACATGTCTTCTGTAGTCTTGCAAACATCACTGGATCATTAGGAAATCATTCAAATTGGGTTAACCAAATATTTTTATATGAAGTCACTAAATGTCAGTGATTTGCTGTTTCTAGTTCCAGTGCTAGATATTAAAATCTATGTTTCATAATCTATTACTTTTGTTCTTGGACTTTAATATCAATGTGCAATAAGCCATTTCCATCAGTTTGAAGTAATAGGTCCTTTTTATTTAGAACTAAGTTTAAAGTGTATTTAGGAGCTTACAATTTTCTCAAAAGAGCATCTTTCTGGCCCATGGTCAGCTTTACAGTGATTTTATCATAACAACACTTTTGTTTTATCTGAATTCAGTCAAGAAAAAGAATTTTGTAAAAACAATCCTGCTACTGGAGAAAGACTGTTTATTTGAACAAAAAATATTTATTTGAAAATAAAAATACTTTTTTTTCACATTTCTATTTGCTCATTGTCTTTCTACTGTTTGAAATTTCTCAAAAATTTAAAAAATATTTTTGATGTATAGATTTTGTCCTGTCCCTGTAGTTAAAAGAAAATATGCAGCTCAGGATTAATATCTGCATATTTTACAATTGATAACATGCTAGTAGAGATGAGAAAATCAAACTTGTAGCATCGAAGACTATATCTGTGGCATTTAATCTTCAATTTTAGAAGAGACCAAACAATGAAGGGAGCAAACAATGAAGGTGGATCTCTTAACATTATCTGGAGAGTATGATACTGTACTGGTACTGACTGAAATGACAAAAAAAAAATTAAAAATTAGGGTGTATAATATCATACAGAAAGATATCTCACAAAAAGTGCACATATTCGCAGGTTTTGGCTCTAAAAGAGGATGGAGAAAGAATTTGTTTTCAATAGTTTAAATAATTTATTTCTTTCACTGTTTTTGATCTTCAAATACAAGTCCTCTGGTTTTATTTTCTTGTAGAAGGAGCAGAGATGTTTGTATACTCCTTCTTTTTGTCATTATGAGGCAACTGAGAGAAAAAAGACCTGACACCAAATGTTGGAGATAAAAATGATATATTTCTAATTAAAAAATAAATATATGCATACATAGAATGAATATATATATTTCTGTTCCCATAAACACCATCTCACTGATAAATCAGGACATTGCTACAGAGAGAAGGAGTCTTTTCTGTGACACGCACTGCAGCTTTTTGTAGAAAGATACAGAAAAGATAAGAGAGTCCAGAAAATAAAGAACATCCTTGATGTTTAAGAAGAGAATGGTAGGCAAGAAACAACCAATTTTTAAATTGTACTGTTATCAATTTAATGCTCCCTTCAGACTGAAAAAATAAATGCAGTCTAATGTATAATAACTTGCAGCCATTAGTAAATGATCACAGCAATATTTCTTCACAGTCTGCCCTTCTGACGGCCCTGTAATATACACTGCTGAGGTTAGAAAAGTAAGAATTCTAACACTAAATACATCACTGACTCAGGAATGTATATTCTAAGCAAAAAAGTCTATGGAACATGCACACTACAGATAATTAGGATTCATTTGAAAAAACCCACAGTGGGTACGTTCAGAGCGGCTTTTCCCAACAAATAGAACTAACTAAACAGAAAGCTATAACTTTCCTATGGGTTTTAGAAAGATATCCTGCAGAATTTGTATTGAACTGGCTACAAAGCTTGTTAGAAAGACTCTAATTTCTTATTAATTTTTGTAACTTCTAAATAGATTTTCTATAAAAGCCATCACTAGATCATTAGAAAATCATTCAAATTGGGTTAGCCAATTATTTATTTATATTTGAAGTCACTAAATGTCAGTGATTTTCTGTTACTAGTTCCAGTGCTATATATTAATGTATCTCTTATATTTTTCAGATCCTATACTGCATTAGTGTATAACTCTGAACTCCATACAGAGTGTTAGTAAGCTCTCATCACATTTTGGTCAGAAAAAACAATCCTTCCGCGCCTGACAACCAACGTCATCATCACAGCCTCAGGACCAAAAGGTATAAACAAAAATAAATTGGGGAAGAACAAACTGGGGGAATGTGACTTCATTCCCTGAAGCTGTAATTGGACAATTAACTTATGATATGCAAGTAGACAAAACTTATATCTGCCTGAAAAACTCACAACTGTTGTCCAGTTTGGGTGTAGCCCCTGTCAGGCTCCTGCACTGCCCAAAGTGTATCTGTTAAAGGCCTTTAATAAATATCTACTTGATTCTTTTAACTCTGTTTAGCCTTTGTTCTAGGTACCCAGTCCAAGGCATCACATTCATTTAATCTACATTTCCTGAGCTTGCCTAAAAGGATCTTATGGCAGACCTACTTTCTGCCTTTTGACCCAGAATCCACAATTCCTTCCCCCTGTACCAGAATCCCTCCCCATTTCAGAAAATTCTACCTATGCTGCTGAAAAAGGTATTACCAATAAACAACTGCAGCATCAACCATATCCATCAAAATGCTCTTTTAGGAAGTGACTTGTAGTCATTACCTTCCTGGAGTAAGGAATGCGATCCTTTTCCACTTTTTTATTCCTTTGGATTTGTACTGCTTCTTTTCTAGAAATATTTTAATCAAACATACCTTACTTTTATAACCTCACTTAAAGTAAAAAGCACCTTTTGTATAATTCTAATAGAATTCTGCAATTGTCATATTTCTCTCACAGATTTGAGACTTCTGTCATGCTGTGCTATATTATACTTTTTTATCCATGGTTTCCTTTTCTGGGTATCAATAATTTTTGATCTATCCCTCTATCAAACTCCATCAACTTGTTTTAAAAGCTTAGCATAAGCTTTTCCACCTGTGGATATGTGTACATTGTGGTTCCCTTAATATTTATGTTGGTATCAGACACCCACTCTCCAAACTGTTCATCCAGAAATATGCCTAACTACTTTCCTAATTAATAAATAAATAGTTATACACTAATTCATTCTGTCTAGAAATGACCAACATTTTAAATGCTGGTTTTAATCCTAAAGTTAAAGTGTTTCCCAGAATGTGGACATTATATTGAGATACATCCCTGCCACCATGTGCAAGAATCTGTGTTGCTCTTTCCTTAGTCAGATATCTGCCTCTCTTTAAAGCCTGTCATTTCTTTTCTTTCCTCCTTAGAACTCTCTAGACTTCTATTTTGTATTGCCCTGTCATATCACTCTCTCTAATATAAGGTTGCTTCTTTTTCTGGAGAAAAAACAAAATGAGATATTATGACTTTGAAATTGGTTTTGTACAATAATATTGCATTACATAGATTAATAGTCTTATAAACACAGTCAATTTATGATCAAATATAGTCCATATCAGCACAAAATAAAAGGTCTCTTCTCCCCATCTTCTCTCTATATCATACTGTGTAGCAGGAAAAAAGGTGCCACATACACACAGACAAAATATTGATAAATCTCACGACCCACAGCATATTTTAAACTGGTCACCTGAAACACTAGAGCAATGCATGTTGCCTTTTTTTTTTTCCCTTGTAGTCCTCTTCAACATGGTGTTTTGGAGATACTAATGGGGGCTATCAGTAAAATCAACCAGCAGGAATTTCTGTTTAGTGTGTGATTGCTCATGAGCTTCTCGGAGTATCAAAGAAGCAGTTAGCATGGTTTAGATGGAAAATTAGAACAGAGAGCAAGCTGCTAACAGAGCAAAGTGCAAGAAACTGAAACTGGCATTTAATTATCTTTGATACCTCTACTACTCTGTCAAATCTGGCTAAAATCAATAGATTAAAAAACTACAGGAACAGGAAAGAGACATACGCACACACAAACAAATGTGCACACTAGCCTTCCTCCTGTAGTGAACATTGCTACAAAGCCTCCTTGGCTGGTGTGTGCAAGGGATGTCCCACGCTGCTCAAAGGGACAGCACACACCCTGATGAGGGGCCAGATCTGTGTGGAGCAGGAAAGACTTTCACTAGGCTTGCACTGAGACGTGCCTCATTTGCAGTCTGGATGCTGCACGAGTGCTTTCAGTACATCCAGAAGCACATACAGCCACAAGTGGGTTAAGGCAACAAAGTCAAAGGTTATTTCATCCAAATATTCCCCTGTTTATTGGACTGTTCATCAGGAAATATGGCTCCATAAGGCACACCTATTTCCCATCTGTAGTCTGCAGCAGATGGACAATACCAATCTCTGTTTGAATCGAAGGTAAATGCTGTCATTTGTTCTCGGTGGTGTCTGAAAGAATGGCATTTCAATATGCTATGTTTTGCCTTAGAGAGACTTTAAACCTCCCCGGGATTCAGTCCTAGATAGAGTTGTACTATATGAAATTGGAGACAAAAGCAGACAGAAATAAGTTGAGAAGAGTGACCAGTAGGAATGTTATGTATAAAGGGCGCTAAGGGTTCACCAAATGCCTGATCAAGAAGTAGATTTATATTTTCAGACTTCTTGAAATCTAACAGCTCAAAATATGATGAATTACCATTCATCTACTGAAAAATCTTTTCATCATATCCACATATACATATGTATCAAAGTATATATATGGACATTTTGTTAGTTTAACTTTTGTCTGAGTTTGAAATAATCCTTATATAGTATTCAGTTTTGCTTCTATCTTCATGCATAAAGGATTAGACTAACCTTGGTCTAGATCTTCAAAGATTTTTTTCTTTCCATTTTAACAAAGTGAAATAAAGTACTATTTTCTCCTTGGTGTATTCTACTCTTTCATGTAAAAAAAATATTTTCTTTTTGAGTGTTTCCTCCTTGACACTTAAGGCACAAATCATCTCACAAGCATCTCTAACTAATCCCAGCAATGCAACAGTACAGGGATATTTTGATGGATTGGTTTTTATTTGTCTGTATCTCTTCCAAAACTGAAATTCCATTTATTTTGAGATATGATGATGATAGTGTCACTCTTTTGTGCTTATCTCCTTTCTGTACTTTTTTTTGCACAATGGAATGTGGTTTCTAGAACATATCAACAAACCTAGGCACTTGAAAAACTACTTAATGTCTCCTATTCGAAACAAGGTTGTACTATGGGTAATGAACTACTAATGTCCATTTTAAAAGTTTATTAAATAAACAATTGATCCTTCAAAGAATTTATTTTTAACCTCCTCCATGACATTTTTTTAAAGGAAGGATCTTTTGTGAAGGCCGAATGGGTCAATTTGTCTAACTACACCTCCATGGGAAAAATCCTAAAATGCAGAATAAGAAACAGAATCTTCAATCTGACAAAGCATATTTTGAAGGGTTCTTCAATGAAAATTGATGCATGTGCATTTTATTTCTATTTTTCAAAAAAAGGTTTTCTGCTGTTTCAAGTTAAAAGGTATTTTCCCGGAATTCTCTCTACTCTGCTTCACCATGACAGATGCCATAAGCTAGGTGTAGAAGTGTATAAAGTAGAGATAAACATTCCTAAAAGTGAGAAATCATTCAAGAGGCAGAAAGGGAGGACTAGAACGGTTTCAGTGGATAAGAAATTCAATGCTTCTACGGTAAAGCTAGAAGAGAGAAGCAGGTTCCTTCTTTAACCTTACTCTGACAGAGGGAGATATAAAAGTCATGGATGCAATAAAAACTTTCCTGTGACTCTTCCCCAAGCCAAGTGATCTGTAGTTGTAAAAAGCATTTTTTTCCTAGATTTTTTTAGATATATGTGCAATGGAAAGCTGCAACTTTTTTTTTCTGTTGTTTCATCAAACAGAAATTGCTGACTAGCAAAGGTCAGTCAATAAAATGCAAATTATTTAAACATTTATACTAACTGTATGTGCTCCCATTTAGGAACCCTAATTTTGTTCATTGCATACCATAAATTCTTGATCAAGTTGCATCATTTATCACCTCAAAAACTTCACAGCAAAAAGATAAAGGAAAGTAAGATGGGGAGAGGAATGGGAAACTTTGATAAACTGTAATTACGCATATTGTTAGCACAAAGCAAAGACTAATGGAAAATTATCTCTATCGCCAAAGAATTGCTGAGAAAGTAATATTTACACAATGTTCACACAGGATGGGTTCCCTCCCTCCCTGTTTTTTTTAGTTGAATAAGAACTATCTTTAGTCTTTTTCCTGACTGGGAATGCTCATCATCTGCAGCTGGAAGGCATTAGGTGTGTCCCTGAAGAACATCCTCCAACATTTCCATATGAAAGAAATCCAACAATGCTCCAAAAATTCTCCTAATATGAGCTGAATCAAAATGAACAGAAACCATTGACAAATTAATTGAAAACCGTGTTTCTGTTCCAAACTAAATACCACTGCAAGCTCAACCTGTAAAATAGCTCTAGCTACTTGCATTAAATAAGAGCTGTTTACTTATCAACATGCAAAATAATGTTACACTGACTAAAATATCACAAAAAGACACAGACACAAAAATTGTCTATTCCATGACATTTAAGAATTCTATTTATTTGAAAATTTTGATCATTGTTTCTAGACATATAAACAGTTCTTCATTCTTCAACACTGTTCACTGTTGCTAGAACTATGAACTTCTGAAACTCATTAATATATGTAATGATGTCTGGGATGTAATCCAAAATTTCTAACCTAATTATTGTAATTATGATTTTTTTTTAAAAAAAGAAGGAAAATGGAGAGGAGAGAATGAAAACTATGTTTTACCCCCACCCTGCCTCTCCAGGTTGCTAGTCTTATAGAGGCTGTATCTTTTTAAACCTATGAAGCGCAATTAGCAAAACTGAGCCCTGACCTCAGGTCTCTACTTCCATAACAGCAGCAGTAGCAGGCAAGCAAAAGATTTCCATGGTACTGCTCCTACACCTAAAGTTATGGATGTACTTAAGTGCTTTGCTGATTTTGACCTAGATGAGGAGCTGGGAGGGAACTTGCTACTTGAGCCGTGTACAGTAGTTGTTGAATGTCCGTAAATTCCACCTCATTGATCACCATATTTCAAGTAGTCATATTATTTCACCACTTGCTAATTGATATTCACCCTCCAGTGACGGAGAAAAAATGCAGTTGTGTTGTTACTATTGTCAATTTTTTACTAATTTTCTAAATTTTTGCCATCATATTTTAGGTATGTAATAAACCTTACAATAAGTGTTTGTTAGACCAAACATTTGGCTGACAAACTCTTTTCCTCCAGTAACTGAATTTTCTTAAAGTTTAGTTAATTGGGTGTAGATTTAAGATGGCCAGTACTCAAACACTTCACTAATAGAGTTGCATGCTTTACTGATCTTAACAGTTGAATGGTATATTTCATTTATGTTCATTTGCATAATTTGCTGATTAAACTACATGTTTAATCTGTTGACCTTTACACTGTACTTATCCTACATTTACAGAGATGTAATCAATGTGCAGATTTTACTGAATGGAGCAGGCATCTCAAAGCTCACTTAGCCCTTATAAAATTCATTTAAACTACCAGCATGCTGTCTCATTGCTGTTTGTTGGTGTTCCTTCTCTTCCTCCCTCAGGTTCACTGGATGGAAAATCAAAATACTCCAGACAGATAATAAACAAACAATATCCATATTTACCACAGGCTATATCTAGTCCTGTAGTGAAGGATGAAAAACACCAAGCCTAAAATTGTCAAGGTTGTAAAATCAGCAAAATCAGATCCAAGGAGCAGGAAAACAGTCCTGCAGTTCTTGCCATTCCATGCATGTCTGATTCACTTCTCTGAGCACTGGCTCCCAAAATGCTTCCCATAACACTGATAATGACACATTTTGAGATGAAAGGAGCTGAATAAAGTATCCCTTACAATCTATTTGTTCATAAATAACTACACAGCGCTCACCTGAAAAGTGAGTCCTGACAGAAAGCACTACAACAGCATTCTCCGTATTATTGTGGTCTCCATCTTTCTGGGACAAAAATACAAAACCAAAGACGTTTTTTTCAAGGGCTATATCCAAACCACTCTTTGTGGCTCAGTCAGGGAGTGAGTTTTTTACAAAATAACTATTTCATCCTCAAAACACTTTTTAAATTTCTTTTGTCATCTTCCTATAACCGAAGAATGAAGTGTTCAAAAATTTCTATTCTCAAAACCAATAAAACAATTCCCTCTTTTTTTTTTTCTCTGCTATTTGTCACTTAGGAAGTAAGGACTCACTTCTTGATGATGAAGGTCAAAATCACTCAGAAAGAAAACAATGAGCATGTGGGAACTACCTCGAGTATTTAAAGAGAACATCACAAACCAGATTCTCGGTGCATCTGAAGGCAATCACCGGGATGGAATCCTGTGCAATATGCTCTGTCAATCCCCAGCAGGGATTTGGACCAGAATTACCCATTCTGTGATTCTGTAAGGGCAACAAGTCATGTTCTAAGCACCTCAGAGCAACTCTGGCTGTACTTACAACAGATCTTCAGGGATTTAGTTGATTGCCTGAAGACTAGATCATGCAGCTGGGCCCAAGACAACTTTGCATTATCTTCAGAGTGGCATCTGTCAGCCTCCTGACCTATGCAGTGCTATCCTGCATCAAATCCTGAAACTGACTATTGTGTGGGAGTCATAAATACTGGGGAGCTGCCTGGGGCAGGAGAGCCATATCTACCAAAGTGTAAGAATGACCCTTTATGTCAGTTATGACATTGTTGCTTACATTTCTCCCTTTCATCAGTCAATTTGAATCATGGACTATCACCAACACTGGTGAGAATTTGCTTTTCTGTTCAAATAGAGAAATAAAAGCTTGAGTCTCTTTCACAGAATTAGGTGGAAATTTTCAGAAGAAAGCCATGGTAAAGTTTCCAATTTGTTCAATTTGAGAATCCACTTTGGTTTTGAACATCTATACTCTATCCGAGAATTATGTTCTATAGGGAACACTCCTGTGCAGGAGATACTGCAAGCCCATATGAATGTGACAAGCTGCCCTTTGGTGAGCTTTTTGAGAGTTTAGTGAAAGAGAATATGAAGAGCTTTGAGAGCAGATCATACACTGTATTGGAGAAAACCTCAAGGAATTTATACTGTAGCTAAACCAGTGTGACTAAGGGGAAAAAGAGGTTGCTGATACAAATTCAGTCCCAGATGGGCAGCCCAAGGCTGGCCAAGTCAGTAGCAATCTGGATTCCTGAGGGCTGTTAGCAAAAATCACAGCATAACAGAAACAACTGGAATTGAAGAAACAGAATAAGAGATGGCCAAAAAAGAAAAATGTCTGGGAGTCGCTGAAATGGAGACCCAGGGGCAGGCAAAACTGATGAAAGTGGAAAATATTCTTGAACTGCTATGGAGCCAAGGTAGTGAACAAGATCCCAAGAGCTTCCACCAGCTGCAATCACCATCTTTGGTAAATTGCACCTATAGAATAACTTGTAGCTATATTATTGCATCTGTAGAATAGCACCTGTAGAATAACTTTAATATCTAAGTAGTTTTATGCCTACTGAAAGTACATAGTATGGCTGGCATAAGGTAGCAAAACTCTGTACAACATTCCTTTAACTATTGAAGCAGGTAGGAAAAAGACTGTTTTATCTCAGCACCCTATTTCCACATGAACTTTTTACAATACAAGCTGCATAGGAAAAACTTCGTTTAGCAAGTTCAGTATCACTACGGTATTTTACCACCAGTAATTATGGAACTTGCTGAAGGAAGAAGGGAAGGAGTTTTAGGAAAATATCTATGAATTATACACTTTGATGTGATAAAAGCAAGGAATCCCTAGTCAATGATGCATAGTGACTTTTTTTTACCTCTTAGGCAGTGTTGCTGTGGCAAAAAATGAGAGAACTTTAAGAAACTCACTGAGATTGAATAAATAAATACAAAGCCTGTCTTACCCATAAGCTTTTGAAAACTACTTTTCAGCAACAGAAAAAAGGCCAAAAAGTAGAAACCATGAATCCCTGGTTCATTATGTTCTTTTTAAATACTCTAGGTAGTTCCTTCATTGTTTTCTTTCTGAGTGATTTTGACCTTCATCATGCATAAAAAAGAGAAGAAAAGTGAAACAAATAAGAAATGAGATTAGCTTTCATCTTCAAACTCATATAATACCCAGTTCTCATGTGGATCAACAAAGCTTCTGCACCCATAGCATCCTATGCTGGTAATGAGTGAACCTGAATCTCAGATTCTTCAGCAAAATGCACAACAGAAATGACAGTAAATTATAAGTATGTTTAAGGTGAAGGGAAACAGATACTTATCAAAGGAGACATAATCTCAGGACAAATAGTAAGAGTTGCTGTAAAATAAATAGAAGTGTCAGTGCTAACTAATATATCAAGAAGGTAGGAAATTCCCCTTCAATGAAAACTGACTGTGACCTGTGTGGTGTGGTAAATTACAGCGATAACTGTGTGAATTTCACAAGCTGAAGTGACAGAAATAAAAAGTTAAAACCTTGGCATTAGGATAAAGAAAGAAGTTCTGGAAGAAATTAGGAAGGAAACAAAAAGTTTATGAGCTTCATACATTTAGTGAGACAGTAAAAAAAGATATATAATAAGTGACAGCACCTGATGCATCCCACCTCATAAAATTATTCTTATTAATCTTTTTCACATTTTTGCATAAAGTATCTTAAAGAAACTCCTCTTTGAAAGCAGGAGTCTGTAGGGAGACACCCACAGGACAGAAGTTGTGTTGCCAGTGGCGATCCACAGATTGTGTGCGCAAAGTACTGAGCTAAGCCAAAGCACACCTACCTTCCACAGGTTCTCTTGGGCTATAGCAAAGTTATGATTAGTTTAAGAAACATTTCTGCTAGTCTAATAGGCAGAGTGAAATAAAGAACTGACTGTGGTAGATATATTTCAGAAGAAGGAAAGGACTGTAGAGATTTGTTTCTTTTTATGAAGGATCAGTTCTCTGGAGCTGAAATCCACACAATCCATTCTTAAGTGTGACCAAAGCAGAGAAACATCCATGCCTCTGGTTCCTTTTTCTATCTTTATATATGTCTCATATAACATTTACACCAATGTAGACTGAAGGTAAATTGCAGCAACATACAGCAAACTGTAAATATGTATTCAATTTTGAGGCGTGGTAATTCTTAAAATAGAAACCTTTAGATGACTGATGTAGTGCATATCAACTCAATATTGTAGAATTCCTAAACAGAAGAGGGATTTTTTTTTTTCCATTAATGGAATATTTAAGAGACAGTATTGATATGTCTTGGACACATTTAATACATCCGTAAGTCTTGGAAATTCTGTGCTTAAGATAGACCAGAAAGTCTTTTGGTAGCCTGAATTATGTACAAAATACTTAGCAAAGTGCAGTACACTGAATGGCCTGCCTGTGTTCATAGGGGTCCCAGCATGATTATGACAGTCTGATGCCTCATATTTTTATTTTCATTATAACTAAACAAATTTTCTGACTTAAAATTCTGATGTAGGATTGCATATTATGAAGAAAAAACCAAACACCAAAACATAAATTTTAGTTTGCTGAAGCATTTTTTTCAGTTTGTTTCCTCAAACTGGTTATCAAAAATACTGTATTCACTTTAATTAACATAGAGCATAGAGTGACAACCAATTTTATGGAAAATCAAGAATCCAACTGGATCACTAAAGCATGCAGCTGGATCCATAAAATATCTAATTGGAACATCAAAGTACGCACTGTAACACATAGGCAATATTTGTACATTTTGAGGCATTAAAATCTGCAGCTGAATCAATAAAATATTGTTCATCAGAAGAGGATAAAAATCCCAAACAATGAAATTGTGCAAGTGAATCTTGATGATGTTAAACATGGACATCAAAAAAAGATCAGGCATTATATAAACATTTTAAGTACTATACTGTAAGCTGAGTAAAAAGTACATTAAACCAAAGCCAACAAATTTTGTGAAACAGTGTTTCAGAATGCTATGCCAGGCAACTTTGAGTAGCATTTCTTAGCTGAATATTTACATAGTGTGGCTGCAATTATGCTTTTTGCATACTGCTAGCAAAACACATAACCAGGAGACAACAAAAAGGATGACCTTTTTGATGCAACCCTCATGGCTGTCATGTGTTAGGCTTGTTTTTCATGACATAGCTCACCTTGTCTTGGCAGTCCATGAGAAAAGTCATTATTTAGCATTATTTAGACTCTATTTGAGTTATCTTCCTACTGGGGATTGATGTTGATTTTCATCAGTACATTATCTCTATTCATAATTTCACAACTCAAGATTTGAGTCTAGATCTGAAATTTATGTAAGTCATATGTAAGTCAGTCCAGCTCCACTGAACTCATGATTTACACAGGCAAAGTATTTATGTCAACTCTGTGTCTGGCCTTCCCAATGGAAGTCTGAGACATTTTTATGAAGTTTCACTTCCTGCATCAATTTGCATCATATAAGGGGCAGATGTGCCAGAGTGTTCCAACTGCTGTGCAGTGATGCAAAGCAGTTAGAAACCCAGCTTCCTATGCCAAGTTTGTAGCTACTTTGGCATGCTGGAAGAGTGCAGAGCAAGAAGACTGTATCCATGAATGTAAACTCGTGCCTCCTGCAGCAATGTCATTTGATTTAAAGTTGATTACCCATTCACGCCTTCAAATTTGCTATGTATAGTATGATTTCCTTCTCTTTTGCCCGCAAATTCTTTTTTTTTTCTTAGTAGGCACAACGAATACAAAGATTTCTTTAGGTTATATATAAAGAGAAATTATACAGGCTTTACAGACTATAGTCGTGAAAGAATAACTCTGGGAATGACTACATGAAAAGAATAACTCCATTAAAGTCAATGGATTACAGCAATGAAGCTGTAATACAGTTACAGAACAGGAACATAAACATCAGCAGGGAAATAAAAACATCTTTCTACAAAACAGGAAATGTCCAGGCTAAACAGAAAGATACTGAATCTTTTGGAAATAGATTTACTGTAAATTAGTTGTATCTATATGGTGAACAAGACTCTATATTCTAAAGTGTTTTGAACTGCTCCTTAGATGTAGGCAAGCAGAAAATATAAACTATAGAGAACAACCTTTAGATTAATTGACAAAGCAAATTTCTTAAAGCATGCTCTCTGTCTTAAAAATTGTCAGCTTTTGTCAGCGTTTGTGAAATCCATAAGCTCTGCATAGTGAGACTCTGCATGTTGACTTGTAAGATTTTTAAAATTTATTTTACATTAAAAAATAATAATTTTATGACTAGGAAACATCAAAGTGTTATTCTACCACATTTTCAGAGTGCAATTTGTTGAAAAGATTGTGAAGTGGTATCATTATTATTATTATTATTATTATTATTATTATTAGACAATTTACATAAGAAAAAGGCATGTTTGGGTATCTATTTTAGAAATGTATCTTAGGATGATAAAAGATACTTTAAAAAAAAGCTATTACTCTTGTCATTGTAAAACAATTAAAATGGCAAGCCCATATGAAACCAGAATCATTATTAAGATCCAAGTTTAGGTGAAGGTAGTCCTAAAAATAATGTACTTTTTTCCCTTTGGCGTTTCACTGGGATAACCATTAAAAGCCTCTCTCTGATCATGCTACTATACCTGAAAATTTTGTTCAGTCTTTTTCTGTCCTCTGTCATATATTTTTTTGTCCCCAGAGGTGGTTCATTGTAACCACAAATTTTCAGGAAAGTAATATAAAGTTCTTACCTACTCAGTGGCTGTAACTATTTCTAGAGAGTAATATGGTGTTCTTTCACAGAATTTTTTCTGTCCTTTCAAAGTCCCCTAGAAAAGAATATCCCAGCTTACTGGGCAAAGGCATTGCTGGGTCTGTCCTCACTCTCCTTCCCTGAAGCTCCATTTGGATGGGACTAGCATGGGACTTTCTCTAACCGTAGTTGCTGGGCTATCACCCATGGTTCTGGTTGACATCCTGCCTACTTGTAAATGCACTACATGAAGACGCACACCTCATGCTCCTTAAAGTGCAAGTGTTTGAGCCTAGCTGTAAAGTGCATCAGTTATTGGTGAGAGCTTTAGTCTTGCGCTTTTCACACCTTTCACCTTTTAATAATTATCAGCTATTTGCTTTTTGTATTTATTATCACAGAATCACAGTATGGGTCAGGTTGGAAAGGACCATGGTGGAACATCTGGTCCAACCTCCCTGCTCAAGCAGGGCCATCCCAGAGCATGTGGCACAGGATTGTTTCCAGATAGTTCTTGAATTCTCCAGAGACACTCCAAAACCTCTCTGGGCAACCTGTTCCAGTGCATGGCCACTCATACAGTATAGAATTTCTTCCTCATGTCGAGCTGGAACTTCCTGTCCATCAGTTTCTGTCTACTGCCTCTTGCTCTATTGCTTGGCACCATGGAGAAGAGCCTGGATTCATCCTTCTGGCACCTTCCCTTCAGATACTTACAGAGTTTAATTACTTCCCTCTCAATCAATTATATTTTATATTTGAAAGTTAAGAATAGCACAGTTCCCAGTAAAGTACCTGTTTACACCAAGAATGTGATAAATTCTGTTTCACAAGCATGTATTCTTTTCAAGTATGTACTGGTATGACAGCACTTTTCAGCGGTAACAATATTTGTTCGACTAGACTTTTCTGGCTACCAAGCTGGCACAACATTTCCTTACCACCTGTTTCCATTGCTATTTCTGTTATGCGTCTCATTTTCTGTGGTTCTGCACTTACTTATTTTTTTCATTGTATCATTCTTCCTATATTTTCTTTTTATTAGTACTATAACATACATGTTATGTTCTAGCTCTTCTGTTTGTCCCCTCTTAATTTTGTAAGAATTTCATTAGAATTTTTGGTTTTTAATTTTATGACTACCCGACAATTTTATTGTTGTTGACTTCTGGACTTTTTTTCAGTTACCTTTTGCCTTCATTCTTCATATATTGGAGGATTTAACATTACTTTTTTACCTCTTCTCCCATTTGAATCACTATTACATCAGAATGCAAGAAAATTCTGTTTCACTCTTCTGTGGTCTGAAATTTTTACACACATGCGTGAAAAGGACCATGGATGCTCCTCGTAACAGAAAAAAAATATATATGCAAAGATATATATTTTAATGCCATGTATTTTTTTCCCCCAACTAGGCTAAATAATGTGATTGGAAACTGGCAGTAATTTCCAAAACACCCCAACAAAATCTTATTTAATGATGATTATCTAAAGGATATTAAAATCTGAAGATGTAGATGCAATTAATTAAAAAAATAAAAAAGGATAAGTCCTCAATACTCACATTAGGAATTCCCTTCCTAATAAGGTCCCTTAGGTACCCCATATATTTCTCTCTGGGCACGACTAAAACCTGCCTGATTCTAAATCTACCTGGACAAACCTAGACATTCATGAACTAGATATTCCTGTGTATTTGATGTAGAGCTACAGATTTACTAGAAGCCAAACAACTAATTACTCTGCAAAAACTACAACTTATTAATCAGGAAGATTTGAGTGATTGGTGCTCCAAGATACCCTTTTAAAGCAAGATCAGAGCCTCTGCTTTCAGAGAAGGGTGAACAAAAAAGATGTAGAAAGCCTTCTTAAGGCAAAGATTTTCTACCACAGAGTTTCTCCCTTTGTCTGGAGATAATGACCTTGCTAGTATTATGCCCACTAAGATCTATGCCAGATTTTAGTTAGTGAGAAGAGCACCATGTACCTACATATAGGTGAAAGCTAGAGATTATGAGCTGGGGACTTCAGTCATAACCTTCTATTCAAAATTTCCTGTTACCTAGCTTATAAGAAACACTCAGTATATCCTAAGGGCTATTGTGAGTCACTCAGCTCTGCAGACATGACACAGAGAATTGAGGGCTTTAATTCACTAAGTAAGACATATAATTTTAAGGCACTGCAACAGCTTTAAAACTGGTCAGGACAGAGAATAGAATTGAATAGAATTGAATCTTCAGTCCTGATTAGTCATTTTTCAGATTAAGGAAAATAGAAAAAATCAAGAGAAGTATTAGTTTTTGCATCAGAAGAAAACCTGCTTAGTAAAAATGGTTTTATTTTTTTAAATCAAAGTTTATGAGTGACAGAGAAAATTATATTAATGGAGGACTAAAAAAGAACCAAGTTAATATGCATTTGTAAAATCTCTAAAAGAAAGCACAATAAAAAGCTGTCAATACCAATCAGTACTCTAACTGATAAGTTCTCTAAGAGGACATTCGAACAATGCATGCATATGAAAATGAAAGTGACTAAAAGTAGGCCCTGGTTCAGTGATTACTGAAGCTGGTGGCAATAGTACAAAAGTGTGATTTCAGTATTTAAAGGCCATGTGTGTCAAGTGTCTGCAGAGCTACCAGATCTTTCTGCTGTATTCTTCAGCCTTGCACTGTTTCCCTATGTTAGCTCTGTAAATTTCACTGAGCTATGACATATCATTCTGGCATTAACAGATTACTTCTCAGTGCATTCACTCTTGTGTAAGAAAATAAGTATATAGACTACACCATGCTATACCAGGAAACAAATTATTATATAGAAAAATATTCAAATAGTTGATGTTCCATAAAAAGAGAGTTTTTTGCAGCAAAGAAGCACTCTGAATAAATGTCTGTCCACATATGCGTCAAAGTGATTTTACACATTTTCTAAGCCCCATTCCTGATGTCTGTCAGCACTCAGCATACAACACCAAGCAATAAAGCTTATCTGATAAAGTGACAGCAATATGAAGTGCTATTATTATTATTATTATTATTATTATTATTATTATTATTATTATTATTATCATTCTGTGGTGTAGGACCAAATGAAGGTGGTATGTGAAGGAATTTGTCTGAATAAAAGATATTACTCCTGTATTTGTCATCAATATCTTACTTAGAGTTTAAAACAGAGACTAGTGAAGGGTAAAGTAGTATTTTGGACAAAAGATTAATACAATATATGAGGCACATAAAGGAGAAAGGAAGAATGCTAGAAATCATTAGATTAATGGAGTCAGAGAAAGGAAAAAAGCCAAGGTGTTAGTTAACCCATTAAAGTATCTGGATCTTTCCAAGTCAAATTGTGTCATCCACATTGAATTGTGTTATATTAGTTTCATCTTTATGTTGTTTCATTTTCCTATATCAATACCTATGGTGCTGTGTGTGCAACTTCTAATTACAAATTCCTACTTAATGAAGGTTTACCTTTTGAATTTATTCATAAATCTACTCAGAATGACTGGTGTCTCTCTGGATATATTGTGTAGGATAATCCAATGCTTCTCCAAAATTGCAACTTTCATTCATGGAAAACCATGACAATCTCAGGACCCAGACCAGAGAACATGTAACAGGCAAACAAAAAGCAGGTAAGATTTTACAGGACAAGAAAACAAAACCCCATCCATCACTTTCATTAATAGTATTATAGCCCAGCATGTGTAAGCCTAAGTACAGCTACATTCCTTGGATCATCCCTTTCTTAGAAAAATTTTCTTTTTGGGGGTAAATGCAAAAATAAATAAAATAAAATAGTAAGAAAATAATACATCATAATTATTTTCTTTCAAAAATAAATTTATCCAAAACACCTGTAAAATAACTTCCCTACAAGTGGTTTTTGAGTAATATATGATTCCACCGATAAAAAAGAAAAAGCCATTGCCAGCTTATTGCAAAGGATTTGGCATTTCCTGTTCAATCCCATAACTACCCAGGAGAGGCTCAACAAGAACAGAAGTCTCTTGCAGGACAAAAGACGTCAATTTGAACATTAAATAAATATTTAGTATTTTATATTGATTTAATATCATTTGTCTACTTAAAAATATATTATTTCTGTTTCTGTCCATAGTGTCAAAGAAAATCACTTCCACATGATTGCACTTTAAAGGTACTATATACATACTGAACATTTTAAAGAATTGTAACTTAAAGTGACTTGCTAAAATTAGCCCTGAAAATGGATGCCAAAGACAAGAGGAACAGAAGAAAAGAAAAGCATTCTTGACAACTAATTTCTCCTTTGTATTTTCAATTCTTTTTTTACTTCTTTAATTCTTTTAATTCTTTAATTCTGTTTTTGCTTCTTTAATTCTTTTACTTACTTTACTTACTTTTTTTTAACTTATTTTTAGCCCTTCTTTCAGTAAAGCTGAAGTTTTAATTCAACAGGACTTAACTTTCATGCTGTGTTGGCATGAATTATCAAAACTAAAACAAGTTCCTGAATCAGTTCTTAGTCTTTAATATACATGCAGAAGAACATGGATTTTATTTTAATATGACTTGGAAAGGACCTCAAAGACCATCTAGTTCCAACCTCTCTGCCATGGGCAGGAACACATCCCTTTCACTAGACCAGGCTGCTCAAAAATCCATCCAATCTGGCCTTGAACACTGTCAGGGATGGAGCATCAATAACTTATGTGGGCAACCTGTGCCCACATAAATTCCAGCGTCTCACCAAAGGCACAGAAAAAAATTTCATCCTAATATCCAATATAAACCTACTGTCTTTCAATTTCAAACCATTCCTCTCTGCCTTGTTACTACATGCTCATCTCTCTCCTTTCTCATAGACTCCCTTCAGGTACCAGAAGGCTGCAATTAGGTCACACAGAAGCCTTCTTTTCTCCAAGCTGAACAAACCTAAATCTCTTAGCCTCTCCTTACAGGAGAGTCCAGGGAAATATTGGGTTTTTTTGCTGTAAGCACACATTGCCAGCTCATGTCCATTCTATGATGAAATAATTTATTTGTGAGTTTAGGGTTTTTTCTTCTTCCTATTGTTAAATCTTTATTCTCTTTTTTTGACATCAAAGTTATTTGCATAGAAGCTAATCATTATGTCACAAATATTATATCAGGTAGTGAATAAATAAGATGACATCTGTTAGCTTTGGGGACCATCTGTTAGACTGGGGAATTATGGATGTGTTGTTAAATTTATATTATATTAATTTTAAACACAATAGGAGGGTGTAATAGGCAGTATAAGGGACTAGTGCTCTCTGACTTCTCTCATGGAAAGCAGGAAGGGTGCCTGTAGTCAAGAGAATTGCTATAATAACATAAAGGAGAGGTTCTATTTGTGAAGAACAGAAAAATAATTTTTAAAATAGGAAACAAAGAAACAATTTTTGCACGGCCATTGGTATTGGATTAGATATACATTTGAAGATACCCATTTAAGGAGGCATTTAGGCTCATGCCAGACTAGAAGTACACAGTTAAATGCCAGGTAAATTACCAAAACATGAGAGGGATTTCAAGAAATAGAAACGTCATAGTACAAACTTTTCCTTCACTCTTCATTCTCAGAGTCAGACACTTCGACTTGTATTAGGAACTTTTGATGCTAAAATTACATAAGTAAATCTTATTAAAAGTAAACATATCAGATAAATTTAAGCACAATCTGAAAGTGGCAATCACTGTTGAAGGTAGAATATACAAAAAATATTCAAAGGAAATCCTGCTGCAATGTCAGGTTATATATGAATATATGCACAACATAATACATAATATTATGTATTATGCATTGTATATATTCACATGCACTCTGTGTCTGAGCTTGGAGCACATCCATCTTACATGTTTCGAACAGACAAAAATACAAAGTTCTTAGGATGACTTATGACGCTGATTTGATTCCTCTTCCTAAATTCACAGAAGTTTATTCAAATAGCAAAACATCAATTGCTGAGTGACTGCAATACTGATTAGTTATCTGAAATACAGTTTAGTGTTTCCTCTACTTTCTGCTCCCTTGGGAGGTATGCATGTTAGGTATTTTCACTGCTTCAATTTAAGCTTTGTTAGAGATTTAAGACCATCTATGGTTTTTACAAACCGTGTTTTGTATCATCTCCTTCTCACAGCTCATACAGGATCTCATGTTTTTCCCCATATTTCTTTGCTGCTTCAGGCAATTAAATCAACTGATTCCACTTTAATCTTTTCAATTTCATTTTTCTCTAAATCCTCCTGCAGAATAACTTACATTTATGACTTTACCTCAGCTCTTCTAACTTAAGATACCTCTTTCGACATTTACTTCTCCAGAACCCATTGAACTTACTTGACTCTTCCTTCCTGTCAAATTTAGCAGTGGTAAAAAAAAGCCAGGAAGAAGTGCTTTTGAGAAAAGGAAGGTTAGAATAGTTATTAAAACATCATCTCAGTCATTACCTTGAATTCCATTTTATCCACACTTTCCTCAGTCAGTCATTGTCAAATTCATTTGCAGATTCCTCATAGCAGAATAGCAGTTTTTCTCCCTCTTTTGAAACCATTCCAACACTCTGGAAGTGCCCTGTAAATAAAAGATATTGGGAATACAATGCATTTCAATGCACTTCCTATGCATTGATTAATATTGTAGCCAGCAGCTGAAGTAAGATAAGATTCAACCCATATCCCAGTTTACTGAGACCTAGACTGGTGAATTAACTTGATTTGTTTCATTGTGATTAAATCAGGGAATGGATCTCACCGTTTTTATTTTATTTTAATTTTGTTTTTACTTCTCAGATAATCTAATGAAAAACATTCATAAGAAAAGATAATTGACAGGAAAGAAACCTGAATAGTTTCAACAGTGCTCCACTAATTAATTTAATTTCTGCCTAAATGGAACATATCAAATAGAATTTTTTTTAAACAGATGACAGAATTATCTTTAGAAAAGAGACATTTTCGTATGATTTGTCCTCTATTGAAAGTTTCGCTATAAATATTCACATCTAAATTTAGTCCTAATATGGAACTTTAAAAAAATTTATAAAAAGAAACAATACTTTACCTCTCATGTCCCAGAAACTCTATATTATTCCAAATATGCAGAAGTTCTCTCAAAGTTATAATTTCTGTATATCTTCTGTATACAAAATATGTCATACTGTACTAGATGCTGTTACAAAATAGACACTCTAGTTTTAAAGTTAACCGAGATAAAATCTAATTGTATTTTCCTAGAAAATTTACAGTAACAACAGAGCAATATCAGTTGAGATCCTCCTGTCTTTAAATCCTATGAATCTGCTTGGAAAACATTAGAAGGGAACACAATTAAATAATTCTATGTGTTCTGACTCTTCAAAGCACCTCTCATTTTAAAACATTTTTTGTATTACAACAAGATCTCATTCATAGAAATTCTGACTGACCCCAAAACTATCATGAAATATGGCCAGCTTATAGACAGTGACACCATTACACAAGGATGTGGTGTGGTGATGAATTATTATATGCTTAATCCTACTACTATTACTACTAATAATAATATAACTGAACTATATACTTTCTATCAGCTTGAGTATCTAGCTTCCATAACATCTTTATAGCTTTTACAATTAATAAAAACATCCAGAGGCAAAAGCAAAACAAAACAAATCTTCAGCCATCAGTATTATATGAACCATGCTGAGAAATCTTCAGGCTAAGATAAAAAACTTGCCATAGAAGAAAAAGATAAAAACAAGTACTGTACTAATGTATACAAGAAATAATGAGAAATAATTCTAAATCACAATTGTACTCCTAAATGGAATATACATTACATTGTAAATCTGTCCTAGACTTTTAATTTCTAAGCGACACAAAAAGTGGGCAAAACACATCACAGCTTTTAAGAGTTTATTTGGAACCTTTTTGTTAAATAACACATTGAAGATTAGGCTGTGTCATCCTTGGCAAATGTTTGTTTTATTGATAGAATGAAGGTAAAGAGTTGGGATAAGAGCAAGTAGAAGACATCTCTCAGAATTCCTGCTGTATCATATCAGTATTGTTTCTTGATTCCTTAACCATTCAGTGCTCACTGTGCAGAAACATTAAACTCCTACATGCTTCTGGTATCCCATCAATGTTTTTCATTCTCCACAGGAAAATTTCAATGCGAACTGAGCTTCACGGAGTTTTCCATTATGAAATTTTCATTTCAAATATATTCCAAAACCATAGCTTAACTACAGGAAGTTATTGGGGGCTTTTAAAATATAATTCATTCCTGATCCACTGAAAAGGAGGCTGTTCACAGCTTAAATATAACTAGGTATTAAGTAAGGAGAATAGGAGAATTGTGCTTTTTAAGAGCAAAAAGTGGGTTTTGTCTTTTTTTTTTTTAATTCTTCCATAGAGTTCACAATAGAAGCATGAATTTTCTTTTATCAAATATGAAAAGTGAATATACTCTCTGGTTCTAATTTCCCAAAAGAATAGGACTGACAATTCATTCATTGTTTCATGAATAAGTTTCATTCAGATTCCTATTAGTTCTTCATTGTAAAAAAATTTTGAAATCCTTCCAGGCCTGGATTCCTCATCCATCTGCTGCTAGATATAACCCTTCCCTCAGAAGAGATCTAGATTTGTTTTCAGTTGAATTATCAAAAAAGATTTAGACTACTTTTAAGTGTAGCTATGCAAAGGGTGAATGTTTATGTAAATGTGCAAGAAAGAGCATGAAGACTACCAAGAAAAGAAGAAACTAAGAAGAAAGACCTGTTTAATGTGTTTGGGAGGGCCTTTTACTACATGGCAATACACTGACATTGAATGATGCATTCTTGTAACTCTATGTATTAGCAGTTCTGCCTGAAGACATTATAAAAACCCTGCATTTGTTATGACAGTGCCAAGCCAACAGCATTTGTCTTCAAGAAACTTATATCAGCACTTGCAGGAAGGTGATCACCTAAAAAAAAATTAAAGGCAGTTAAGTGCCTTCCCAAGAAAACCATCAATTCAAAAATTTTAATACCAGAATGCACAATATCAGTGAGTCTTAGCATCCATCCTGAAAGAATTCTCTCTTGAAAAGATACAGAATGCATTTATCATGGTTTAATTTTTCTCCATCAGTATTTTGACAGTGCTAAAAGTTACAGGTCTGTGCCATTAAAGCAAGTGAGATGGGAATATTCTATACTTGGTACATTGTCAAGGTTTTATGACTATAACAAATTAATTTCTGGCTAGTTGGCTAAATTAGGTTAATATGTACAGAAAGACATATTCTTCTTTCCCTGTAAATCCAAATGGTAAAAGATAAATAATGAATTCCATGAATCAGGAATGGATTTAGCAATTTTAATTTATTGTGACTGAAAAGTGCCAATTAGAAATTTAGGCATAAAATGAGAAAAGGGTCATTTTCATATTATATGCAGCCATCACATTTCTGGCTTTTTGAAAACATCTGTAATAGTGTTTGCAATAATAATAAATTCTAAGGGCTCCCATCCTCATGTGGTATTCTGTGAGACAAGTGTATAAAACCAGTTTGAAATGGAAAATGTTCAATCTAATTTTTTCCCCAGGGTTTCTCTGCTGTTTGATTAGAGAATGGCTGCATTCAAACATATTACCATTCTGTCAGCAGCACTCACAGACTTGTACTTTCACTGCATGATAAATGAAGTTTACACAGTTTTTGTTGTGTGAGGGTAGAATCTAGTGATGCAGTGATGTACACGTGATTTGTAAGTGTCTGATTTGGTTAATCATTAAAAATTACATAGTCTTAAACTTTCAGGAATTCTGTGCAAACATGGAAATTGTCCCCAGGGTGTTGTGCATCACACTAGTACTATGGAAGTAAAGAAAACATACCGGCTTCTACCACCAATGATCTGTCTGTCTGACAGAATTTTTTCTCAGTTATGCTTGTTAAAGAATTGTATTTAAAATTAATCCAGTGTTTAAGAGGTTTATTTGTTGACACAGTGAGAGAATCACAGAATACACTGAGTTGGAAGAGACCCACAAGGATCCTCAAAGTCCAACTCCTGGCCCTGCACAGCAACCTCCACAAGAGTCACCCCATGTGCCTGAAAGCACTGAGAGCATTGTCCAAATGCTTCTTGAGCTCTGTCAGGCTGGTGCTGTGACCACTCCTGTGGGAAGCCTGTTCCAATGTCTAACCACACTCCGGGTGAAGAAGTTTTTTGTAATATCCAACATAAAACAACATCTAACTCAGCTTCATCCTTTTGCTTTGGGTCCTACCACTGTAACCACAGACAGGAAATCAGTGCCTGGCCTTTCTCTTCCTTTCATGAGGAAGTTGCAGACAGCAATGAGGTCTCCCCTCAGTTCTTCTTCTCCAGGCTGAACAGACCAAGTGACCTCAACTGAGTGACCTCATACAGCTTTCCCTCAAAGTCCTTCATCATGTCCATTGCCCTCCTTTGGACACTCTCTTAACATTTTCATGTCTTTCTTACATTGTGGCATCCAAAACTGCACACAGCCTTGAGGTGAGGCTGCCCCAGCTCAGAGCAGAGCAGGACAATCCCCTCCCTTGCCCAGCTGGCCATGCTGTGCCTGATGCCCCCAGGATGGGGTTGGCCTTCCTGGCTGCCAGGGCACAGCTGGTTATGTTCAACTTGTCATGGATCAGGAGCTCCAGGTCCCTTTCCATGGCACTGCTCTCCAGCCTCTCATTCCCCAGTCTATACATAGATCGTGCATCGTACATACATTCCCCTTACAGTGCGGCTTGGTAAGCAGTACATATGCAAAATGTGTAAAAATTCAATTATTATTTTAAGTTATTTTTTACACAAAATTTTAATCCATTCTTTAAGTTCATGGACCAGTTTAATGATATTTACAGAAGGTCTACTTCACTGTGAAGGAATATAGAAAACTAGTCTTCTCAGTTGTTTTTTTGGCAGGTTTTTTGGTTTGTTTTTTTTTAGTAGAACATCAAAGATTACTTGTTCACAATATAAAAGGGCCTAAAAATAAAATAATTAAAAAAAAAAAAGAGAAAATATCCTGATAATAGTAGGCTCTTCCACTTGCCAGGTAAGAGATGCAATCAGTCAATAACTGAACACTGACATTAGAAATGACTTCATGAGTTATCATTCAGTAGTAAAAGGTTAGATCAGACTGTACATTCTTGATTTCATCTAATTTCTTTCAAGACTGAAAGTATTTCTAAACATTTTGTTTTGACTCAAAGTAACCATGGCTTGACATCTGCAGGTCTTTTGCTTTAGGAAAAATTTCAGACTAGATGATCCCAATACCCCATAAGTCCTTCCTCACATTAAAATACATAGATATGAGCAACGTGGGAGGGTGGGGGTGGGGAGGAAAGGTAGAGGAGAAATCTTCATTCTTTAGGTGATGATCTAGACTTAACTACAGTGGGCAGTAGAAATAACTGTGAAGTGATTGACCACCCCTAGGTAATCTGCAAAACTTTCCAGGCAGAGCCAAAGGACTTGACTAAACTAACAGTATCTTTTTCCATAATTGTACAATACTGGCTCCAGACTGCAGTGTAGGCGCTCCAAACTGCCTCTGACCTCTAGGGCACTGACCCAATGATTCAATGCCCTTGACTTATGGAAATACATATTTATTAGGGAATAAAATCATACTTGCTCTATCTGTATATTTATCTTAAGATGAGATCTACCCTCAGGCAAATATTCTAAGTTTCCAAATGCCATCCCCAACTATATAAATATCTCTTACATAGAAAATTATCTGTGTTTTTAGACAGTTAATGTCATAGATAAGTGTAATAGGTCACACTGGCAGGAAACTTATTCAAGGAACTCTACTTTTCTTCTTGGGTGCAAGACATGGCTGTGCATTACTGAGTGCATTGTGTGAATAACCAATTACAAATATAATCTAAAGATTTTTTTAATTCCTTTCCCATTAACCTGAAAGATTAGCAATCCTAAAACCATTATAAAAATAACATTAAAAAGTATGTTAGAAGTCATAGCTTTCATTTTAATCCATGACTAACATGCTTCTTTTCAGACAATTTATTGAGGTTGTTTCTTCTGTTTTTCCTCTATATTAATCAGAAATACAGGACCATGGTCAAAAGCAGAGTGTATTCTTCCCTTTCAACACATCTTTAAGTGTAAATGAATACAAGAAAAAATTCTATTCACGAGATATTTTATTTCATACTTTTGCTTATATTTAGTTCTGAATTAGATTTTACACAAGTCCAAAATATTTTTTTGAGAAAGAAATCAACTGACACCTCTAAACCTTCTGTCAGGCTCACAGTGGGTCTAAATGAGTTCAGTTTGAGCACTATAACTGTTCTGTACCAGTTTAATTTGCACCATTTTCTGCTAAAGAAAAGTACTGAAGTAGCTTCAGTTTGTGTCTTTCATATGGCAGGGTGATTACACACAGCAAAGGACTTTCAGATTAAGGAAAGAAAAGGAAAAAAATGAACATTTTAAATTAAAGCAATCAAGGTGTCAACATCACTTTACCTAAAAAGAAAATTTAAAATGTACTAAATGTAATGAAGAATTGCTTATCCATATAGAAGTCCTATATGAGATTTTGACGTTCCCAGTCAGTGGGAAATTCCCAGAAATGTTTGTTCTTATCTTTCCTATGCTCTTCTATGCTTTCTTTCCATCACATTTTTGTTAAATTGCTTTACAAACATTTACATCCTTCTTTCCCTTCCTTCTTCTACTCTTACTTTTATTCTCATCCTTGACTCCAACTAATTTAGAATTAATAACTGAATAATCTTACAAAAATTAATGGCCATATTAAACATAGATATTATAGAAATAAGTATATATTTATATAATTTTATTGCTGACTTAGCTCCATAGTTTTCAAATTGACAGATTGCTTGGATCATAAATAAGAAAAAAAATCATATTGCTTGTGGAAGAATTTGTTCTTCTACAGGATGGATCAGCAACTCATAGAAACTTTAATGTATTACTCACTGTAATAGGAAGAGGCAGCATGTGCAGAATATTTTATTTAAATGTATTGATCTTTTGACATCTATTCTAAAAGAGAGAAGAAATTCTAGGAGATCCAATGAAAAATACCTTAAATTATATTTTGCCGGTTTTTTGCATATATCAACTGGCAGCTCCAAAACAAAATTCTTTACAAACATATTAATGCTTGAGCTACTCATTTATCATATAAGTGTCAGACAAGATTCATAGTCTCTTCCATGTATTGTTGATGAAGGTCACAGAAAGGCAGACTTTCAAATGACCTTCTCTCTCCCTAAATTACTGCAATGAAACTGTAAAATGAACATGTCAAGAATACTATATGATTTTCAGTGGCATACACTCCACCTAAGTGATCCTTTCACATCAAATGCAGGCTACCAGGTGCTTAAGCTGTAACTAAGCAAGTCTGTCCCAGGCTGTTCTGTTTCCTGATTTGTCTGCCTGCCAACATGAGGCACAAATCGTGGCTTTTAAATCCTTGAACAGGTAAAGGATTTGTGTGTTCAGAACATGATGGGTTCTATAAATAGGTATGGGACATAGCAGTTAGTGTAATCATTTCTGCAAGGAAATAAAGTCTTCTTTCTACCCCATCCAATAAGCATTTTGTTGTGGAATCTAAAACCTTGCATACACTGTCTTGTGGTCTATCTTCACTAGAACCCTACACCAACGAGTTTGGAACAGAGATGATGTCTCTGAGAAATTTTATCCTCCTAAGGAAAGAATATCCATAGGGAGTATTCCAGAAGCCATGTGTATGTATCTGGACGTGTTCATACTGCCTACATATTTGGATGGTGATGATTAGATGTTACTGTTGGGTTTTGTGTTATCTCTAAATGCCTTATACTGAAATAAAACTCCTTTGACAAACCAGAACACCACTAGCAATCAAAAAAAGAAAATTAAAAACTGCCTTTGAATTCTAAGTAAATGTTTCAGAATTAATGGTTTCATAACCCTCTTAAAAACACAACTACTCCTCACTAAGTTTCCTTTTCACCTGGAAAATGAATTTCTTATATTTCTTATGCATTGTTTATGTCACTTTCTCAAACATTTTTGCTTAAAATTGCACATTTGTCCTCTGTAGAGCATTGATTCTTTTATGTAGGAGATTATGCATATTTTATGTTTAAGATTTGATCGTGTGAAGAGTAAAATACCAATGCCACTTTTCTCACAAAGCAGCAAATAACACACTCATAAGTTGCCTCATCAAGAAAACTGAACAGGGAAAAACAGATGAACAAAAGTCAAATATTCATATTGAAACTGTCTGTTCAATATAAATCCAGTCATGTCCATTTCTCCTCCTTTTCTGAACCCTCTTTCCTTCCCTTCCTCTTTCACTGAATGGGCACCATGTTCACCAGCACAGAAAACATACAGGGGATTCTAAGAATTGGGAATGGGAATGGGAAATGAAAGTTTGACTGCACAAATTAGTAAGAATTTTTTAACTAATATCAGTAGGTAAATGAGACAGTTCTGTCTTGCTGGGCATAACTGAATCATGAATTAAATTGAGAATGGAGAGATAGAGAGAGACAAAGTATAATGTTCCTGGTTGGACAAGTGCAGCTCTAATATCACCAGTACAGAAAAGAGACTAAAAGAAGGACTACAGAGAAGTATGATTAAGAACTTTTTAGCTATTTATCACCTTTTTTATTTAGTCTTACTGCTTTTCTGGATGGTTGGGTATGCATTTATGACTGATGAATTTAGAATATCAACTGTTTTCACACTGTATTTATAAAATACTTCTAATGGCTTATAATGGAATATTTTGCTTTTTGATAAAAAGAATAATCCATCAACACAACAGGCAGAAAGGAAATGGAAGAAAACATTTGTTCAGAAAGCTTTTAAATTACTTGTTCATGTTAACATTTTTTTTTCCTCTTGCTATGTCTATCTTCTTCCATGAGGACCAAATCAAGCAATTACACAGAAAAAAAAAAACAACAAAAAAACAAAACAAAAACAAACAAACAACATTGCCTGATAGTTCACATATTACCAGGGGAAACAGCAAGGAGTGATTTGCAAAATTGTTGTTTGCTGAGATCATGTATCAACAGCTGAAGTCCAAAACTGTTGAACCTGGAACACAACAAGCAGAACTGTAGTGAGGTAAAGAGGGGAAGTGAAGGAGCAGATGCTGATCTTTTCTCTCCTGTGACCAGTGATAGGACCCAAGCAAAAGGCATTAAGCTGTGTCATGGGAGATTATTTGGGATGGATTTCAGGAAAACTCTTCACCCAAAGCGTTCCCCAGGGAAGTGGTCACAGCACCAAGCCTGGAAGAGCTCGAGAAGCATTTGGACAATTCTCTCAGGAACAGGGCCCTGACTCTTGGGCATGGTGCTGTGCAGGGCCAGGAGCTGAACTCAGGATCCTTCTGAGTCTCTTCCAACTCACCATATTCTGTGATTCTATGAAGGATTCAAAAAAGTGTGTTGTCAATATATATAATAAGGCACTACAAATTAAAAAGTTTCTGCCTTGCCCTGGTTCAACTACCCATTTTTAAGATGTGGTAACACAGTGGAAAACTAAGAACAGAGCAAAGAGATCTTATAAAGTGCATAGAATGCACAGATAAAAAAAAAATAAAGAAGCCCTAGATATTAATGTGTGTTCAGTAGTAAGTCAAATTGTACTCACTAGAAATAACCATGAAGTCTTTTTGAGAAAGTCTTTGTGTCAGGCTCTCCCTATCATTAAAAAGTCATCAGTGGTATCACTTTGGTACAGTTCTGTGTATTCATTTTGTACTAAAATGGAGCAGGAGGGAAAATTTAAAACTAAATATGCACATCAGCCGACAAATGGTTACTTGGCCTATGAAAATATTAGTAGAAGACTAAAACAGCTTCCCTTTTGAAGACAGCAGATGTGAGTGAGCCAGGTAAATCATGAATATCTTTACCTTGCAATTTTAGAATAAGTTTTCTGAACAAGATTCAAATATTTACCCGTGGATTCCCAAGAATACTAAGCAATCCATAATTATATAAAATTGATTAATGTTTCACTTTTAAAGAACTAAGAAAACATTAATTAATACCAATGAAGGTGTGTGGTACGTATGCCCCATGGTAGAGTATCTGCCTTTTTAAATTCTGTTTGGAAACAGTCTGCCCTGTGGACAGATGTGACTATCAAATTCAATGCCTGCAGCACATTTGCTGACCTTCAGCAAGCTCTGCCTTTTTTATGTTGCAACATTATTTTATTATTTTACCCGAAGAGAGCAGTCTGTGATCAGCAAAGAGATGCTTTTATCTTTATAATTGTTCCCATATTCATAAATATTCAGATTTTCAGTCTCCCAGGAACACTGTTCACTATTTCTTGGTATTGACAAAAAGCAGTGGAGTAATTTCAACCAAGGCTCAATGCACAAAAGCTGATAGTCCTGTTATGTTATTAGCATGAGATCACTTTTGTTTGTGCTTGTTAAATTCTGTAAAATTATAAGCTTGCAGTCTACAAATCTTTCACATTAGGTGCAGCTACGTTTAATTCAAGAGGAACACTTAAAGAGTGTCAGGCCTTGAATTTGAAAAATTTTGAGGGAAGCATTTTCTTTATTCTTACTACCAGGTTCTGGTAGAATTGACCTGTGATTAAACTTTTCAAAGACCAAGGAACAGGTCAATACATTTAAAAAAAAAAAGGCAAAACCAAAACCAGGATGAAGCCTGACTCAAATATAAAACTGGAATAATGCAATTAAATTTAATGGATTAAAACAGGCACTTAGAAACAATCTGTCCATGGTGTTTTTTAGAATGTAAGATAAATTTAAAGGACTTTCAAAATCATCTACATAGAAGATATGAATATGAAAATGGTTTTATGATGCAGTAGATTCAGCAAGACTCCGTCAATGAAGTATGGCTAAAGAATAAGCTATGTCTATTTTCGTAAGGACATATGCATTGGAATGAGAATGTCAGAAGTATAGTGCTGACTATGACTGATAATCTCCTGCAGAGACATCAAATTACATATTTTTAAAAAATTTCTTTCTTTGTATATGAATGCATTGGTCACACAAATATTAAGAAGAAAGCTAATTAAAAGCTTAAGCAGAATATACATATAATATATAATACATAGAAATTTGAAGATATTTAATTTTATTGAGGTTTTTAAATTATATTAATTATGATGATGCTCCACTGCCAGATGCTAGTGAAAAGAAAAATTCTTAAATATGAGTGTTTCTGATTATGCAGTCACTTAAGTATGAGGACACTGCCTGAAGTAAGACCATTATGGTTATCTCTACCATGGTTTAAGATATTCATATAACTGTAAAATTTTACACCAGGATAAACTTACAAAATACCTGTACAAACACTTGGTCTTGGCAAACAAAATTTTGGCTGTTGGTAGAGGAAAGGAAAGGACTTATCACACTATATATACTTTGATTCTTTCATATCATATTATTAAATTATATAATATGTAATTACTGTAAGTAATACTTTTCCTCTATTGAAATGGTGTGAGAATGATTATAAAGTTTAAAATATTAAGACTATAAATATCTTAAATATCTGAAGTAAAGGATTTGTGCCCTCTAAATTTTATATTTGTCAGCTATGACCAAACTAGATTTATTCAAGTAGTCAATAATGCCTATTATTAACAAAACCAAAAAGTTTTCTTGAGCACTAAGAATAAGCCTTGTACTTAGTAGTACAATAATGGTCCTTTGTGGGCCTTAGCCTGGTGGATACCTTATCCTAGCGGAAAGGGTACTTTATTGCCAGTACACTAAAATAAATCCTGTCATTTGTACTGGGATGTGAGGGGTTTTTGTCAGTAAGTGTATTTTGTGAAGCCCAAAGAATCTAGAGAATAATTCTCTTAGTAGTATATTATAGGGAAAAAATCATAAACCTGTATTCTATGATTTGCAAAGAAATTTCTGTTGCCATAATGAAGAACTGATTGCTGAGTTGCAGCCTGACCCAACAAAGCTCTGAAAACTCTCTCTTTATTCTGGTATAATTATCAGCATTTTCAAATCACTTTAATAATAATTTAAAAATAGTTATTAATTAAAAAAAAAAGAATGCTTCCTTTCTAACACAATGCCCTGCACCAGTAAATTGTGTTAGTTAAACAAGTTTCAATTAGAAATCTAGGGGAAAAAATCTAATATCACTGAATGTACAAGTTTTTGAAGAAGGAGGCAACACTCTCAGTTAATTAGTCATGGTAACTGACTTACCATGTCTTCTGGAGACATTTGCTGAACTTCATAAGTAAAGAATTTCTATTTCTCTTGGTAGTTTATTGCAAGACTAAACAAACATGGCTATTAAAAAATTAACTACTCATTTGCAGCCATTTTTTTTTAAAAAAGTTTTTTTTCAGTGGTTCTGGGATTTTACTAGAACTTTACAAATGTTGTCATAAATTCAATGGTAAAAAATATTGTGCTTTATTATATATTACTTGGATCAAATGCACTTATGTAGCAACAGTATTGCTGGTTACTCAGCCGTGACCAGCTTGATTAACCAATATTTTTTTACAATGGAATTCTACAAAAAAGCACAAAAGTATCTTGATATGATGGAGAAAGAAATGCACAGTAAAGGCGTATTTAAGTATTTCCACACTGTTCATTATTCTGTCTCTGAAGGAATAGCTTAGAAACTGCTTCTGACATTGCTATGATGATCTAGGAATTTGTAGAAGATCACATGGGAAAAAAAAGATGTCTTTTTAAGATAATAACAGACATAAACATGTATGACAGAACAAAAAAAACCAGCTCTCATTTTACATTCTTTGACAGTGTATGTGTTTTCCACGTTGGTGTTAGTATGATGCTGTCTGATTAGTCTACGAGACACTTCTGGGACTGTATGTGGTCATCCTTTGCTATCTACTAAAATGCTAAAAAGGTTTGATATTTAGTCAATTTTTGTGCCTCATCTTTTTCATTACCCATGTTCACCATGACTTTACACACATGATATTGAAAATCCAGCAGCCCCACAAATGTGGGAAAATGAGGGACCAAGAATCCCTTCTCACACACATGGGTGATGACTGGCACTATCCAAGAAAAGGAAGTTTTCAGTCCATTAAGAGGTTTTTATTCTCATGAAGCAGCCAAATAATAACACTGAAACTAACAGCACTGGTGAAGTTTCTAATTGCCTATTTTCCCACCAGCAAGGTTTAGCAGCTGCCTTGTTAATGAATATGGAGTTTGTTCTGGATGCTGTTTTTTTAAAATAGAGGTGTTTTCACCTAGGACAACACATGCAACTTTTAAAAGTGAAAAATAAGATGTGTTAATTAGTGCTTTACCTATCTAAACTGAGATATGTAGTCATTGGCATACTATCTGAAAACTACAAAGCCACTATGAATTTTTTTTTTTATCTCCATAATGTCTCAGATGCAATAAACATGGATAGAAGTAACCCCTCCATTTTAGAGATGAAACAAAAAAAGGAGGCACAAAGTAGACTATAACTTACCTAAGCTGACACATCTGACATGTGGTTATACTGAGAACTATAAAAGTCTTAATGGTATGGACCATTTTGCAGATAAAAACTCCTATAGATTGCTTTTCCTAATTTATAAATGTGGCATATGAAAATAAATTACAATATTGCAAAATAAACACAGTAAGAAAATGAGCAAATATAAATGCTTGATTCGTGCATAGGGCAGATTTTATACAATTTCATTATCATATAAATAGCTCACATATATAATCTTTCTTGAGTTAATTCTGATAAATGTTACAGTAAAAATTAAGATTAATTGAGGTTGCTTTGAAAGATTTGCTAAGAGTTATATCTGCAGTACTTTTTAGCCTAGATACATTATGTTCTAAAAAAGTTTCAGTGTTCTATTAGTTATTTACGATATCTGCTTACTCATATTTTTATAGACTACTAAACTGTGTAAAAATTGCTTTTTTCAGTCTTAACTTTTGATGCTTAGAATTCTTAATTTTTTTTTTTTATGAGCTTGAGTCTTTAGAATATACAGAGATCTGCTAGAAGGCTGAATTGTTAACTGTTTTGGAAATTAATATATGGCAGCTGAAAAGAAGCATTAAATCTGCATAAACCTACAAAGGTTCATAGCTAAAATGGATTACAAAAAGAAAGTGAAGGACAAACATTATTTGTTGTCATTGAAGGACATTAAGTTTTTGCATACTCACAAAGGTATCTAGGCATATATTAATTCTTTCTTTGGATCTTACACATACAGAAATACTGCATATTCTTTTGTGTAGGAAGAGATTCAAATAAGGCTGTTGAGAGCAGGGAAGAGGTTTATCTGTCATGTTTAATAAAATATGCAGTGAAACACTAGTAGGTTGATTTCTGACTTACACTTGGTACGGGTATTTTTTGTGTTTGAGAACTTAGTAAAAATTAGATTTATAATATAACCAATCAAGATGTTAGTATTTTATATTAATTTTTCATAGATTTACAAAACTGTTATATATGACAAACTATTAAAAGCACGCTATGAAAAGCACATTTCAGTACAAAAAGCCTCTAATTTCACAGCTATACCAAACATAGCTTTTCTTCTCAGAACCCCTGAAAGGCTTTGTGGCACACTACTGCATCCTGAGAGCCTATGAACTGCAGATTTGGGCACTTTCATTTGCATTAGTGCACTGTACCTGGTATCATTGTCTTTAAGTTGCAGTTTAGCACACGCAAATTTTCACAAAAGGAATCCAATTAACTTAGATCTCTCTCCTTTTAGTTTTCCCCTTTCTTCTCCTGCATACTGACAATCTTTCTTGGACTGTCATCCATGCAGTAAGGCTAGAGGGCTAGAAGCAAACCAGATTTTCTTGTGTGGCATTAACCACCCTGCTGCTTTGGTACTCTATCCAAAATGAATGGGCACAGCAGATCTTCAGTCAGTAATGCCAGGCTCAACAATGCTTAGAAATTAAATTCCCCAGAAAACTTAATAAAATATGAAAAGCATTTATCCCATTTTCAGTGAATAAATGCCATGTCCCGTAGTTAGTGTTATACTGTAAAATCACACAATAGCATATTAATGAATTGGGCTATTCTTTGTTGTTACTTTGCACTCTTTAGAATTCTATAATGCATATCATACAAGTGTTCCTCTGGGATGAACAGCAATAAATCTTTAATAAACTATGAACAACATTTCAGTCTGAGCAACAAACAGCTTCCTAAAAAAGTATTACTGGATATATTATAACAAAAATAAACAAAGGAGGAAATATTATTAAAAGTTTTCCTCTTTTTCCAGATGTGTCTGATACTGCATGGAATTAAACACCAGTAAATCTTTAATGAGGTATGAATGAATATACCAATCACTTGAGAGTTATTGACACATCAATATCCATAGACTAGTATCTTATTAAACTATTGCAGTTCCTTTCCTGATAGGCATTATATATTCAGTATCAATAATACATGAGCATTTCTAATTCATTTCTGTTGTTACACCCTGTCCTTACTCCTGCAGCAACATTATTAAAACTGATTTTATAAATATAATTTTCTCAAGATACATGTGTTAAATGTGACTGGTACTGAAGAGTTGTAAATGTAGCTGGTTTAAAATTCCTAATTTATTACTGATAAATAATACATGGCTTAACAAACAGAATAGCATTATACTTAAACTGTTCTTTCCACAAGATTGACCCAAAAGGAAGGAGAAAGCTTTTATTTTACAAGTTTGACCTATATTTATAAATTACTAATTTGCAAAGATCAAAGAGCTATGCAACTGTGAATGCTGATCTTTTCACTTTGACATCTGGCTTCTGAGACTTCTCACTGCAAAACCATCTACACCTTTCTTATGCTTTCACCTGTCAATTGCTGTTACACTGAAGCTGTGGTCCTAATCTGATTCAGAGTACAGCATTCCCCTAAAGACAGGGAAAAGCTTCCTTCTTCCTTGTCTTTCTTTTGTCTTCTGTCTTCACTTGACTCAGCGCCACTTACAATTGTTTTCTACCAGACCAAATCACTGAAAGGTTTTGCTGTGACATTGCCCTGCTGTCCTCCCAAGTCAATTGGACAAGCACATAAAGCAGGACTGCTTAGAAATGAGACGACTTGAGAACTGCATTTTGTAAATGTAGATTTAAACCACTTGGCAGAAGTTAAGGTTCTGCAAAACAAGGGAAATACTGCCTCTGTGTTCTGTACTGCTTGACTACACCCATGACCAAGTATTTTTTCTTCTTAATCACTGCATATTTTTACTTCATGAATGTCAGATCACTTTCCAGTGATTAATGAATGAAAATCTTAGAGATCTGTGAGATCTGTGCCTAACAAGTAAAAAGTATCATTTCCTGAAATCACTGATAAGGACAGAAAAGCTTGGTCCCATGCTGTGATTAGTTTATATAATCCCCGGTAGTCTCTGTCATGGCTAGATCACTTAAAAGATATCACTTTGATTTTTTCAAAAGGATTTTTCTTTTCCAAAAATCAGTATGATTTTTCCAAAAGGATTTTTTCAAACTATTTACTGCCCCTTTACTGATGTATTTTAAGTACAGCACTATTAATATATGTGATCATGTTACTGCCAGCCATGATTTTGACAATAGTGACTTTTAGATGTTCATCTAGATTCCTTTTAACAGTTGGTTCTCTATTGAGCTCCAAATTTTGAACCTCGGACAGAAGGACATTGCAAGGGTGGAAGGCAGTAGAAGTTCAGATACAAGAGAAAGGATGGTGACCAGAGGCTAGAAGTCCATCTGGAGGCTACTCACAAATGCAGGCTGGGGGATGAACAGATTGAGAACAATCTTGCTGAGAAGGACATGGGGTTAGTACCCTTTTCCTCAGTCCATGATTTTGATTCCCTTCACCTTCTGCTGTGACACATATCATTATGCTCCTCTGGATTTGTTGGATTGTGTGGGACAGTGACTGGTGGGACAGTATTTGTCATCCTCCAGGTGCCATTGTCTCCCTGAGCTTCTTTCTGGATGTGTAGATAAGCTTTTTATCACATAACACTAAAAATGATAGATAAATTAAAAAATATCTTTGTCTATAAATAGAAGACAGAGAAAAGTTAGACATAGTCATGTTGTAGAAACCATTAAAGACTTTGGACTTCAGAGAGGATTAAGTTGGCAGAGAGTCTATTGTCCTGTTACACTAGGCATTTTTGCCTCTAACAAGATGTATTTCTATCACTTGACTTCCAAATCTCAAATATTATCACTTCTAAAGTTATCTCAAGCTCCATTTCCACTTTTTGTAAAAGTGATTTCTTAGTATGCTTAGAGATGAGAATATTTAGTTCTACTGTCTTTCTGCATTAAAAAATTAAAAAAATATTTGGGTTTTATTTTTTATGACTTTGCTCCAAGCTATGATCTCTGCAGAAGGAATGAAATGGTGTTTGATACACTTGCCTTCCTTAACACAGTCCAGAGTAAAAGAGCATATTTCATTAAATTTGGTGCATGTTTACTTGCAAGTATATATTCATATGAACATCACGGTTCCAAATGAGAATCTTCCTAAAGAATAAACATTTACAATTTTTATTATTCTGTGAACAACTACAGTGGCTTCTTTCTTTTTTATTATTGTTAGGGGCACAGGTTAGTCCATTGAATTTGCTTTCTAGAGCTTCCAGTAACTGATAAAACATTTCAAATTATATTTACCATACTTTTTTAATCAGTTCCAAGCACTGAGCAGTTACTTTTGCATGCCTTTTAACACTTAGCAAAGTCATTTAAGTGCTCATATGTAATGTAAAGCATCAGCATAAGTTTAAAAAAAATAAGAGGTTGCCTTTCAAGTGTGATAGAGTATTTAATATTAATATTTCTACACCCTATTTAATGGAAAAACATAAAATTTTATTAATTAAGCTTCCAAACACTCATGACACTACAAGTTTCTGTAAGGCTTTATTTTTACTGAGGAAAAGAAAATGCAGAAAATAAATATATAAAAATTTAGGACAAACAATAGTATTGATTTCCCCATGAACTTGGTAGACCCCAGAACAGAAGATGGAGTCCAATAAAAATGTAAGATGGAGGCTGTTCTTCTTTGAGTACCTATGACATGATGGAATAGTGGACTGTCACAGCTTCTTTCAGTAATGAGAGAAGGCAATATAGTTCATCATAACATTCATTCGTCAGAATACTCCAATGTAATTTGCTTTTCAATTGGACACATAGTAAATATTACTATTATCTGAATAACAGACCATAGTAGTGTCTATAATAAATTTAACACCTCAAACATAAGAGAATCCTTTCTGATTGTTTGTTATGGTCACAATGGACCTTAGAAGTAACAACAATACAGCTCTTAGTGGATCAGAGTTTATGGCCATTTGCAACTGTTGGATTAATGACACGACACAGAACTAGAATTTTCTGTGACTCTGCACGCCACAGAAACAGTGAAGACAGACCCTCCTCAAACAAAAGAGATGAGGGAAAACCAGTCTCCTGGTAGGGGATATTTAGAGTGGCTCCAATGAAATTCAACATGAGACTGGCCTTTATTTAGCAACCTTATGTAGGAATATAATAGTATTTGAGTAGAACTTAACAACTGAGTATTAGTCTTCCTTCCTGTCTCCTGTAGGTTTTATGTAACATTAATGTCTTTCAATACTTCACAACCTCAATCTTAAGTATAGGTTTTCTCATCCATTCTAAAATGGCACTATTCAAATAGCAAAACCTTTTCTATTTTCAAGCTTAAATGTATTTAGATATAGCATTGTATATGCTAGATTTCTCTCTCTCTTTCTGGAATATAGTGACTTCTTTTTATCTTTCTCCATATGGTTTCATAGATTATTATTCATATAACACTGTTTTAACAGTTTTTCCTTAGTCTTACAAAAATTCATAGGAAGAATTTCTAATTTCCAACATGATCTGTGTTCAGCAAGAATAGATTTTTTTCCAGTATCTTTAGGAATTTGTTATTGTTGTTCGAAGCTTTCTCTACAAGCCTTCAAACTCTTCTATAAAGTTACTTGAACTTTCTCCAGATAAAAAAACAGGAGATTTGATACTAAAAGCAAATACTCTGTCCTATTTCTAACAGTGGAGGTGTGATGTGTTGGCCCTGGATGGATGCCAGGTGTCCACCAAAGCTGCTCCATGACTCCCCTCTTTCAGTTGGACAGAGAGAAAGTATGATGAAAGGCTTGTGGATCAAAATAAGGGCACAGAAATATCACTCACCAATTACCACATCAGGAAAAATTGACTCAGCCTGAGGAAATGAATTTAGTTTATTACCAATCAAATTAGAGTAGGGCAATGAGAAATAAAAACTAAATCTTAACTCTCCTCCCAACCCTCCTTTCTTCCCAGGTCGAACTTCACTCCCAATTTTCTCTATCTCTTTTTCCCAAGTGGTGCAGGAGCACAGAGCGTGGGAGTTGTGGTCAGTTCATCACATGTTGTGTCTGATGCTCCTTCCTCCTCAGGAGAAGGACTCCTCATATGCTTCCCCTGCTACAGTGTGGGATCCCTCCCATGGGAGACAGTCCTCCAAGAACTTCTCCGATGTAATTCCTTCTCATGGGTTGTTGCTATTTCTCAAATTACTCCAGTGTGGGTCACTTGCAGGGGATGTAGTTCGTCAGGAACAAACTGTCCCAGTGTGAATCCCTTGCAGGGTCACTAACATGCTCCAGGATGGGCTCCTCTCTCTACGGGGCCAACAGTCTTGCCAGAAGCTTGCTCCCATGGCATCATATCTTTCTTCAAGGCACATCCACCTGCTCTTGGGCAGGTACCTGTTCTTGTACCTGTTCCACAACAGACTTCCATGGGCTGCAGGGGGACAGCCTGCCTTGCCGTGGTCTTCAACACAAGCTGCAGGGAAATCACTGCTCTGGTGTCTAGAGCACTTTCTTGGCCACTTGGATGCACTCCTCATGTTCAGTGGTAGAACAGAAGATTTTTCAGTAGTTCCTCAGAGTGAGGGCTCAAGGAGTCAGCAGAAAAGGAAAGGCTAAGCACCTGAAACATCATACAAAAGTGTGAATGGATTAAAAAAATGGTTACAATCTGTAAACTATGGAAGAGGAAAAAGCTGAAGATGAATCCCACGTTATGAGTCTGAATGATGAGCAGAGGGATGGTGTTGTCAAAAGGGAAGGGAAGGGAAGGGAAGGGAAGGGAAGGGAAGGGAAGGGAAGGGAAGGGAAGGGAAGGGAAGGGAAGAGAAATCAGTATTTTGGTGCTTCTTGCATCAAAATATGTGATTGCTATATTATTTTTATTTCCTGACAAAACACAACTTCATTTCTATTGTAGTACACTCCACATAAAAAAAATTAAATAAGGAACTCCATAGGAAATGAAAGTCACCTAGATATCAAAACAAGAAATTTAGTCAATATTCTGTATTAGAGCATAAATTATTGATGACATTAGGGCAGATATAGAAAACCCTTGATAGTGATTCTCATTTAAATTTTAGTCTTCATTCAATTACTGTGCTTTTGCACAGCTAAAATGTTTCTTCTTTTTTTTTTTTAGGACAGTAAAACTATACTGAATTTCCATAGTACCAGCCTAACTGGGTTTTAAATTACATTGGATTACATCAAAAGTCATTTTCCCTATATGAAAAATCCATAGTAAAAACAAATGATCTCTAGGAATAATTTATTTATTCAAAAGACATCATATTAGCAATGAAAACCAGATGATTACATAGCGTATTAGCAAACTACCCGATTGGTTTAATTGGTAAAACCTTGGCCTCACCTGTGTATGGAAACCCAAAAAGTGGGATAATTTAACAGTGATACAAAGTTATGGGTTTGGCTGTATAGAGTTTTGACAGACAAAACATAATGTACACCCAAGAAGGGGAAAAAAATTAAAAATAGAAGAGAAAGACAGAAGTAGTTCAGAGCCTTACTTTGCCACAATGCAAAAAATCTGTCACATTGGGTTCAGGTTCATGTCTGGAGATATAGAGCAGAAGAGGCTAGCTGAGTTTGTTTAGTTCAGATGAAAGGAAGAGAAAACAAAAACATATGTCTGTTAAAATCTGAACTAGTGAGTTTAGATTCATGGTGTAGGTAGATGTCAAAAGAGAGACAAATTAAACCCTAGAAAAGTCTATTTGTCTTCATTGGTTATTAAAGAAGACTCTGAAGGTGTGCACTAAGATATACGTTTGTACCTTGTAGACAACTAAAATTCAGTAAGATGATTCCAGTGAGATGTACAGGACTTGAGCAAGTACATATCTACTGAATATTAATGCAGAGATGGCAGGTGGGCTTGTGTTTGCAGGTGAGCTTACCTAAGCTAAAGCAGACAAAATATCAAAGGTTAGTTCTCCTGAGTACGTCAGGTGAGGGGGGTGGTCAGGGGGTGCACATATTGTGTACAGGAGGGTGGGTAGAAAATGAAGGTTACCTGGTAGTCATAACATTAATGCATGAGATGACACTCAAGGTTAAGACCTTGCTGCAAACCACAGGAAGACGATATCCAATTTTGCATTTTAGCTAAGAGTCTCAACTGCTAAACTCTTGGAATATTCTCACAAATAGGAGGAACAGGGGCCTTTTAACTTGGTGCACCATTTTAATGTGAAGGATGGCAGGGGGCAAGTTGCACATAATGACACATGTATGTAATGAAAACAGACGATACTGTGTTTGTTGCTCACTCTGTGCATCTCCTGACCCATTCTGGATAAAAGCTGACTTGGATCTGCTCTCCCTCAGTGCAATGAAGTTCACCAGGACCTGCAATGAAGCACAGATTCTGAGGCTTTTGGCCTGCAGGCTGGGTCTCAGCTGTTTGAGTAGCAATGATATGAAGCAACATATATTCAGAGAAGCAAACAAATCTTTGGTTGGTTTTAAGTCTTTTAAATGAAAAACAGAATGAAAAACAGATTGAAACTCAGAAGTATTCAGGCCATGAAAATGTTACTGGACAAAACCAAAGCAGCTGTGAGGTCTCTTGGGCGTTTTTCTCAGTCGGCATTTATTCAGCATTGCTTTCCATTCTGTGTTATGTAATGACCACACAGAACAAGTTTAAATTCATTATCCATTGGATTAAAACAAATAATACACAAAAAATTAGTGAACCAGACAATGTTGTTGAATGTATTCATTGTATGCACAATTGGCAGGCGGCTTGCTGTACAATTGTATTTGCTAGCTCCAAGGGAGAAAGGGAAGAAGCATTTACTCATGCTTTAATCTTTCCTTAGCCTCCAATTGTGAAAGCCATTCCTGTTAGCTCTGATATTTTGAAGGATTATGTTCTTCTCTTTTGTCACTTCAAAACTGATTTTCTCCTGGAAGGTTTGGACAAAGATTGGTTCTTGCATATGTTTTGGGCATGCCACTTGACTGCAGGAAAGATCTTTTTCTTGGCTTTTTCTCCCAGTAAAAAGGATCAGGCTCAGCTGAGTGAGCTCTAAGAGCTCTCGTATGACTGCTGTGATTGTCCACATTTGATCTTCTGTGGCTATTTTCTTTTGTTAGGTTCCTAGAAACACCAAGGGATTTAAAAGTACCCTAAACCAGATCAGAACATAACATGGATTTTAAGAATCTTGGCACCATTAAATTGTACAGCTGCTATCTTGCATAGTATGTACCCATACTGTGGTTATACACTTTTCCTGGTTTATTAAACTCCTTTCAAGCTGGCTTCAAAGCCCAGCCTGTCTTCTGATGCTTTTGGGAATCCTCTCATCCCCCACACATTCAGAAGCCTGTAAATAGTCTGTGGAGCAATAAGAGTTCTGACCTTACAGTCCCCTTTGGGCACTAACGTAAAATAAATAATCTAATGCAACAGTGGGCTAAGTATTTATGAGTCCTCTGTGGGAGTCATACTCAGCATAGGGAAGAATATTTCAGTGAAACTCTTCAGATCACACATGCTTTGTTTTATTTCCTTTCTAATATTATAAATAGGCAAACTGGGTTTTTTTGTTTTGTTTTGTTTTCTTTTTTTTTTTTTGTAATAGTCACACTATCACAGTTTGAAAAACACTGAGCTAACTTGAAGAAATCTCAAGCTGCTCTTGAAACATTCTCTTGGTCTAAAGTTTAGATATTGTCTCACTTGTATAATCAAATGTCTGTCAGTCAAACCTCTCCCAGCTTCACTTATCTAATTAAAAATATGTCTCCTTTTGTTTTCACTTTGCCTGCATTAAGTCTCGTGTAGTAGTCTGTTTGCTACATTTTCAATAAACATGTCTTATTTCAAGTCACTCCTTTATTCCCAGCAGCTGTCATAGTTTTCCTTCTCTTTCAGAATAATATTTGTCTTACTTTAGTGATTTGTTTTATTATTTCCAGTTGGTGTACCTAACTTCATTATCTTCCTATTCCCTCACTAGTTTTTTGTTATTTTGACTTCTTCTCCCCAGTTTTTACCTTATGCACTTATATGATTCTTCTGTTACTAGGTACTTTCAACAGAATTTCTCTTCATTTTCTTACCTTATATTTTTCTCCTGTGGGATTTACCTTATTGGTCTTGCCAGGTATTTACATCACCCTCACTATTTTTCTGTTTTATATGTTGGTTTTAATATTTATTTTGTCTTGTGTTTTTCCTCATGATAAATCTAATAAAGTCTCGGCTTCTCATATTAAAATGCATCTCTGCAGTAATATAAGAAGTTTACAATGATGACATGACAACTAATACTTCAAACTCACTGCTCCCTTTCGACTCAAATGGTGACAGTGTTAAAGGCTTCAGAGACAAAGAAGAAAGTCTTTACCACAAAACTACTGTCCTTGTTACTGCTGTTTTTAGGCACACCTGAAACCACAGGTCTTGCCAAAAGTGACCCTATTCTATGCCAGTACATGGGGAAAAGTGACAAGGTGGGTGCATTCAGGGAGGAGCAACTGTGTTAGAAACTTGGAAATTCTCTCCTTGATAGCAACATCCTCTCCTGTTGCCCCTATTCTCTTCCAGCCCTATAAAATAGAATAGATGCCCCTCTTCATAAACAGTGTGACAAGCTCTGTGGACATTGTTCTAACAGGATAAAGAAATGTGTTCTCATGACTACTACAGTTAAACCAATCCCAGTAATTAACTGCTAAAGCTCAGTGAGTGATTCACTTGTAGAGATACGCATCATGCATTGGGTCTGGCTGAGATGGAGTTAGCTTTCTCCATAGTTAAAACACAATAATATGCAACATTTTCCTAACCTGTAGAGGAAAGGTGGAGTTTTTTTTTTTTTTCTTTTAATAGGTCTTGTATCCCTACAGTTATCATTGGAAAATAGTGCTTAATTCTTTGACATTACATGCCTTGATGTGGCTAACAAATAATTCCTCGCTTATGTAACAAGCAAAAGACCAAATATGTTTTCCTTTCCTATTCTCCTTTTTCTTTCATTAAGTCACTCTTCGCTGTCATCTGCTTTCTTCATTTTCTTTCTCTATTTTCAGAATGCAAATAGAAATCTCACTACTGTGGGAGGACTGTCAGACTGTTAATAGGTTCAGAACTCTGCATCAATCAGGCAGAGTTTTCTACCTCTTCAAAATGACTGAGGAGGTCACTACCACGTCTCCAAATATCACCAGTTTCAAGAACATTTTAAATAAAGAACTCTGCATTTGAGAAAAGGAGTTATTGCAAGCTCAAGAAGTATTAGAGTATTTTTACTGGAGTTTACAGCTGGAGGTTATGGAGAAACCTGATATATGAGACAGTTCTTGTACAAGGACTTTTTATTTACAGAGCAGAACACAGAACAGCTTGAACCATGTGCTGTCCCACTTTGCATATTCCTTTTTCAAAAGAAACTCCATTTTCATTTTTCAAGTGTCAGAGGGAAATGTTACTGAAAACATTCATAGCGTGTTTCACAAAATGAGTCTGACTATAGTTTGCCATAAGTCTCAAGTGTGTACCTGCCACCCAAATTTTGAACTTCTAAAGGGGGCCTTCTCAACTCTATGCCTCTGTATTGCCTCTTATTTAGACTGCAGAACACTTCAACGTATCATTTTAAAAAAGAGGGATTCATGGGCCTTTCTGCTACTTCAAGTCAAACCAAAGAACTCCAATTTTGGTTTATACAACAAGAGGATGAAATGGTGGAAGAAATGTAATCTGAAATTACTGTACTCTAAATGTGAAGAGGAAGACAATGCCAAAATTAACAGAATGTGAAGCAGGATACTGCAATCCATCACTACCTTCTTCTCAGCTGGAGGTAGGGTTGTTGAACAGATGTGTTGGGATTTCTGCAGAGAAAGGCGAAAGAACCTGGAGAAACACAAAAGGAAAACACGCTCCACTAAGGACATCTTGAGAGTAGATGGGCCGAGAAGGACTCTGCTATGCCACTCGAAATATAGTCAAGCAGTCTCTAGGACATTACCTCCTCATGTGTTTTTCTTTGGCACAAGGAACATAATATGTGAGGAATGTCACAACAGAAGGCATTTTATCCATTTTATCCCTCTGTGTATCAAGTCCATCTACAAAGCAAAAGGAAAAGCAGTCTGGTTTCTAATATTTTAATTTTTTATCTCTGATTTTGGCACATGAGACACAGACTTCATTCTGATGGTAGATTTCTGTTTAGTCTGGATATAAGTAGATTTTATGAACCATGTCATAAGTTAAAAAGAAACTGCATGCAAAGAGTATTGAACAAGCTCACAGAAACATCTCAAGTCTTCCTCTGTCAAGCTCAAGGATGGAATTTTTTTCTGCTTTATGTTTTTTGCAAGCAACATACCTTCAGAACTAGGGAAATTAGCAAGAAGTAACAGGAAAAGGTTAACATAGAAAGACACAGCTAAAGAGAAAAAGATCATTTTCCACTGTTTTGGAGAAACTGGCATTGTAGGTTTCCTTTTTGTTTACATATATTACTATGTCTGGAGTCAAAGATTATCTTGAGAGCTGATTGGAAAATACACTTTTCAGCCATATTGCTTTCAGCATATCTAAATGTGACACTTCAAGCTATGGCTCTGCACAATGAGGCAGAAAAGTACTTCTAGAATTTTATCAATTTGTTTCAGATAGATGAGTTTGACTAAAACATAAAATCTTCAATTATACAGCATCTTGGACTTTACTGTTTGCACTTTTCAAGCATTGGGTACATCTTTCCATCAGACGCTTAGTATTTCTGGGCATGTAAGAAACCTGAATACATAAAGACTTCCAAAAGAAGGTGAATAATTGTTAGGAGTGGAAGCTGGAGAGGGGGAATTTAATATCACTTCTGTATTTTTTTTCAGAATAAGAGACAAATGACAGCAAATGAAAAGAAAATGAAAGCTGTTTCTCTTGCTGTAGTGGTAACAATGGTCCCAGCAGATTCAACAACTTTAAAACTCTGAAAAAGAGAGTTCAAAATCTGTGTATTACAATATTTCATATTAGACTATTCATTTCCTGCCTGAAAGTCAGTATTTCTGTCTATCTCACTCCTTGATATGGAGTTACTTTCTGAATTGTATCCATCTGATTAACGATAGGATTTTTTCATCGATGTGAGTAACCAAATTACTTGTGAAAGCAAGATCATTATCTTCAGGTAGTAGTGGGATTGGATATATATTACTATTTGCACATCTCTAGAACCAATCCCATTACATAAAAATTGGAATTTGATTTAAGCATCTAATTTATAAATATAACATTGAACCAAGACTATGGTTTATATTCCCAAGCCATGATCAATAAATCTACCTAGTAAATCAGTCTTTTTTAACAAATAAACTGGGTTTCATAAAATAGATCTTAATAACCAGAGTATATGAAGTCCTGACTTATAAATCACAGATATGACTAAAAATCAGTCATATTGCTTATAAATCAGCAATGGTACTTTAAAAAGTGCCATGCTTCTGAAAAAAGGTGAAAGACAAATGTTCTTTTCTTTATGTATGTATATTTAATTTAGGTATTTAAAATTAAAGCAATTATAAAGCTACTTCTGAAATGGTTATTTGAAAAACAGCACCTTAAAACGATGATAGAGCAGAAGGGGAATTTTATTGGCATTCATAAATGTGCACCTTGCCATTTGTAACTGTCTTTGTACTCTCCCCTCTGCACAGGCTGCCTATCAGGGTTGTAGTGTTCTGTCAAGATTGCTGCAGGTCTGATGCTTGTTATTCTCCTGTTTAGTTTTTTCAAATATACCCTTGCCAGTCTCAGTAGCAAGAGACAGACTGCTTTAATTTATTCAATTCCAGATGCTATTTTATAGGCTGGGGCTAAACCACAGTTCACAAACTCCAAGTTTGAGTAGATGGAAAAGTGAGAGGAAGAGGTTAATTGATCCTTAAAAAATATTGAAAGCAATTTTTTTTTTAGTATTATTCAGCAAGTGTCTGCTTTTCTTGTTTAGTGGGAGCATTTGTGAATGATCCCATACTCTTCAGTCATTTACTCAAGGAGAAGTGAAATACCAACAGACTTTAGAGCTGACTTCAGTGTATATAGGAAAATTCAGACAATTCTTCCTAAAGTTCTTAAACATTGTGGTTTGGTAAGATTTGGTTTGAATTTTTGAATGATGTCTTTTTAAATTATCTATTTAAATAATTTAAATTATTTGGTTTGTTTACTTGTTTGTTTTTCAGCAAGAGAGATTTCCTTTTTTAGTTAGTAGTAATAAGGCAGAAATAAAAGCATGAACTGTAAGTACTTCAAATATGACTTTTATATAAGTATAATAATTAAAATGCTATCATCAATATATCTTTTAGTTCTTTACTCCAGTTTTCAATACTCAAATATAATAAAAATCTTTCCATAAAAAGAAGCAGACACTTTCCTTCCTCCCCAATTAAACTCAAAATATTTCCTGCAGAACTCAAAATGGATGAACTTTTAATCTGAGTTGGGAAAGACATTCTCGCCCTCATTCATTCTGCACTTCTCCCATGCTGGACCAACATCCTGAGTGGAAGGATGCTAGAGAAAGTAACAGTGGGAAAAAATTACTTTTTTTTACCCTATTTAATTTGCATAGGTATTAAAATACAATCAATGTAAGTTTTCAAATATATCCCCTAGCAAAAGTAGATCTTTGTAACAAAGACATATGGTTTGTTCTGGCTTTCTCTTTCTCTCATTTAAACAAGAATTTTTAAATACCTTTTTTTCTTTTGTATCCAATGTTCTCAATGGAAATGTTTGAATTAATTGAGATTTTTGTTAAAAAAACTATTTTGCCTAAAAAACCATGTTCTATCAAGGTTTACTTTAAAGCATGTTTCCTCCCACAAATTTCTTTCTCCCTTTAATGTAAATAAAATGAAACATAAAAATAAGATATAATATTTTAGTAGATTTTAGATATGCTATTTATATACAATTTTAGCTCTTTTTTTTTTTTTAAATTTCTGAGAGACAGTGAAGAGCACTAATAGCCAAGACCTCAGTTTACCCAGTCAGTCATCTGGGGCTTTTTGTAGACAGATTTGTTGGTGTAATGCTTTCCTGTAATTATTTTCCAAGAAACCAGGTGCAAAGCTATCAACTACTACCAACATGGAACTAAATAAATGGAAATTAATAGACAAAATTTAACCATCTGTTTCTGTCTGTTTAATGTGATGATATAGTCCTGTCACTCTCATAAGGAGGGTGAAAGTATATAAAGAGATCCAAGTTTTTAAGAGAGTTTATTAACCCAAGAGAGACCTATACTGGCAGAACATCTCTCTTTGCTGTTTTCTGTGTCTCTGTTGCTATGGCACACACAATACCACAAACCTGTTCCTTTAAAATATCTGTGTGTGTGAACGATCTGTGTCCTTTGGGTTACCATGCTTACCATTTCTATGCTGCAGTGTCCCGTCTACAACATGCAGATTATAAATTTTTTTTTAATCTTTTTTCTCCTTATTTTTATTTTTTTTTCTTCCAGTCTGTATTTTATACACCTTCTTCTATTGTGATCTTGTGATTTTTTTTTGGCAATATCCTTGTGGACAAGTAAGGGTCTTGTCCACATCCCAAATATATTAAGCCTTATTCCTTATAAAGGGGATTCCTGGTCACAGCTTCCTCTCCAGCATTTATAGGAGAAACAAAAAAAAGAAATAATACTATATTTTTGTTTTAACTACTTTTGTGTCATTGTGGTCAGAAATCACTTCCTACTGTTATGATACACTGGAATAATGTTAGGGTCTCCTAAAATAATGCTAGGAACTGATTATTAAAAGATGCCTCTGCCCAAATTAAGGTGCAAATGAGACTATGCCTAAGTCAATAGAGCAGATTTTATTTAGCTGTAAAGCAGGGGGCTGGGGAGTAAAGAAAAAGAAACAGAGAGACAGACTTATTAAGAAGAAAGATAGTCACCACCATATAGCTCTCTGTGGCATCCTGCTGGCCTTTCTTCTTCTATTCCTCTCAGTGTTGGGGGTCCCCAGATTGTTCTTCTGGAGAAGAGCTTTTATACAGTCCATGTCCTGGGTATACACAAGGTGTTCACACCATTCCCACAACTCGGGATAGCATGTGTGTAAGCAGTTTCTTCCCTTCTCACAGTTTGCCATGGTGTGAATTTTTGTCTGTCCAGTTCACCTAGATTTGCCTCACCAGGCCTGGCATGTTCCTGTTGTGGTTTTCCCACAGTCTGCACAGTGGAATTTTGTCCGGTGTCAGTTAATTGCAAATCTTTCACTTCTGTTAGGTAAAGTCTTCAGTAACTGGAAATAGGGAAAATATTGCAACTATTTGTTTAAAAGGGTTAAAAAGAGGATTTTGATCAACCATTCTTACCTCTGTGTCCAGTGAGCTCATGGAACAGATTGTCCTGGAAGATATATCAAGGCTTAGAAGACAGGGAAATGATTAGAGACAATCAGTGCAAGGAACTCCACTTGGGATGAGGTCATCACTGGTATCAGTACAAGCTGAGGGATGGGTGCATTGAGAGTACCTGTGTGGAAAGGGACCTGCAGATACTGTTAAATGAAAAATTTTAATAAGGGCCAAGACTATGAACTTGCACCTTAGAAAACCAGCGTTATCCTGGCCTGCTTTAAAAGCTGCATGGCCATCAGGGCAAGGGAGGGGATTCTCCCCCTCTACTCTGCCCTCATGAGACCTCACCTGAAGCGCTGCATCCAGCTCAGAAGTACTCAGCCCAAGAAAGACAGGGACCTTTTAGACAGGATCTAGAGAAGGGCTATGGAAATTTTCCATGGAACACCTCTCGTATGGAGGCAGGATTGTTCAGCCTTCTGGTGTTTTGCGGAGATAGCCAAAAACTCCACAACTTTGTGAAAGTTGTAAAGCCGGTATGTTTATTATTACAGCGCCGGACGCATGCGGAGATTGCTCTCCTTAAAAGGCATGCATACCTCTGGGAACTTCAGGTCCCTTTTTATCCCCCTCTCAGATACATATGCATACAATTTCACAATAGGTTCATACATATTCATTTTACGAATTTCGCGTGACATTTGCCACTAGTTCTTCTTTATCAGAAAGAATTCCTAGATCAGGCTGACTTGCTCTCACAGCAGTCTCTGTCTGTCTCTATCATCCTCTGTCTCCCCCCCTTATCTCTGTCCTTCACTGAAGCAACTTCACTGAGCCTAGGTTCTGCAGTCAGGCTAAATAGCTATGGTTTCTAACCACAGACTCAACTCAAAAATGTACATTTCACCTAAATCAAAATGGATTTCTACCCTGGAAAATTTCCACTTTGCCTCACTGGAGAAGAGAAGGCTCTGGGAATACCATATTGAAGTCTTTAAATATACATGGGAGGCTTATGAGAGAGTCCTTTTGCAAGGGTCTGTAGTGACAGAACAAAGGGCGGCAGTTTTAAAGCCAAAGGAGGAAGGTTTAAGTCAGAAGATATTTTTTATCAAGAGGGTGGTGAAGACACTGACACAGGTTGTGAATGCCCCATCCCTAGAAGTGTTCAAGATGAATGAAATGGTGTTTTGAGTAATCTAATCTAATGAAAAATGCCCCAGCTCATTGATGGTGAGTTGGACTAAATGACCTTTCAAGGTCTCTTCCCAACCTAAACCGTACTATAAATGTATGATTTTATGAAGATAAAACTAGAGACTATTTAAAATAGTTCTTTACATGTAGGGTTGTGGCTTTTTTTAAAATTTGCTGATTGTCATATTTATAATGTAGATAAACGTTTTGCTTTCTTATCACTGTCTGAGTACTGAGTCCAAGATAAATACACTAAAAACAGAGACATTGAAAAAAGTCATGTATCTTTGAAAACATTTCTCTCATTATTAATCATCAGCAAAACCAAAATAATACTTCATACAATATTTGAATGCTGTGTGAACAAGCTCAATATTTAGGCTGAAATGCAGCACCTTAAATCTAAGAGGTCCTTCAGTAATTTAGTTGTAATTTCTTGATTCTTCTCAGTATCTGTGAGGGGCATTAAAGACAAGGGCATAAAAAGTAGGATCATCTTAGAAAATAACAGGCTTTCAGCAGTGTGTTAGCTTACTGACAACTACTTCATACCCATTGTTCTTCCACTTTTTTATTCACCAGGTTCTGATCAGTCTGACAAGAAGAAACAGGTGTTCCTATAGATAGCTATGACTGTAGCTGGCTGTTTTCTATTTTGGGCTTGGTTTTCCTGTTTTTTTGTTTTGTTTTGATTTTTCTGCCCTGACCAATTCTAAGGCTCAAGGGAAAAAATGTCCTTTTTTAAACATCATATGGCCATTTTATTTGTATATTGCTACTGAGGATGGTATTTAGTCAAAACTAATGGTTAATGAACCAGTATTCCTGTATTTGCCAAATTTCTACAAATATTCTATAGAGAAGTTGTTGGATTGGGGTAAATCCAGTGTGGATTTTACCTAACGAAGGACCTGATTTTAGGAATATATGGATAGTTGTTTCCTCCTACTTAATAATAAAGGAGGGATTCACTACATAAAAATGGATTAAACATCAATCTAAAACATTGTCACATGCTAGATGTTTGAGATAGACAAACCGATTCTTTTTGTCATTTTTTTAAAAAATGGTCTTCTACCTGAATGGCTGAAAATTTTATGGAAATTGCTGGTTGAAAAATCTGATTTCTGGACTATTTACTCACCACTTTTGGACACAGTGCACTCTGAGAGTCTCTTGTGTCTTTCATTCTTGTCCCAGGAGAGAAAAATAAGTAACAGCCAGTCGATCTCAATACTGTGATTTATTTTAAAAACAAATGATATTAGAGGTAATCAATTATCTGAGAGACTCACTAGCCCACAGTGTTACATTCAGTGGACTGAGCTGCTCTTCCCCACAGGGAGAACTGGGAAAGTTGGGCAGCAAGTTATATAAGCTCATGCTATAGTTCTGGTCACAGTTAGCAATCTCAGGTGTCATCCATCAGGGTGCCTCTCTGGGGTCTCCCACCTTTCATCTTAATTCATCTTTGTGATCTCTGAGATGTCTCCTCATTTTCAGGTTGTTTCCTCTAGCCAGATCATAAATAAGGATTTCACCATGTCCTTTCCAATGCTACTTCTTTTAAAAGCCGTTTTCTTTCTGTGAATCTTATTTTTCTAGCACCAGCCCCTCTGTTTTGCATATTAAGCCTCCAGTTTTTCCTGACTAAGCAGTTTGTGTACAAAAGCACAGCTTTGCAATTGGTGTTCCTCTTTCTTGTGTTTTTATTAACTGAAGGATTTAGGATATGCTAAGTCTGTTTAGATCAGGTGTTTCAAAAATTTACATTCAGTCCATACCATTTTCATATAGCAAATAGAAGACTTTTCTGGGAGATTCAAAAGTTCAATTTTGAATACTCAGAGTCACAGAAATTTATCCTGTTTGCTGAATTCTCTTAGTATTCACAGCTTAATGACTAAGAAACAAATATACCACTAGACAGAATTCACTTTAGCATCATTTCAAGGAATCATAAAAGCAAGTATATTTTAACAACAGGAATAATTAAATTCCTGTGTGAAAGGGGAAAAAGTCACTGAATGTCAAATAGTTGATTACACAAGTGGAGCAAGACTGGAGTTTGTTTTTTTTTTTTTGTGATGGTGAAAAAAAAATATATACTGGCCTAAAAATTATAACAGTCAGAAGATGAGCATTGAGTAAATGCATGTATTTATGCTATGAGATCAGCACAGAAAATAACATTTATGAATGAGATGGAAAAAGATTGCCTGAAGGTAAGCAAAAAAAGATTTTGCTGATAATTTAAAGCCCCAGAAAGCTTTAAGAAAGAGAAAGAAAAGATTGATAAAATCTAATTATCTCATTGTACTTTTATGTTTCTTGTGTCAGTTCTCATTTCACATTGGTCCTAAAACAACTAAGATAACAATTGTTTCTTTCTGGAAGATGGATTGCTGTCAAAAATAGAAATGTGCAACAAGCAGCAAGAAAAAAAATCCCTTATCTAAGGGCTTTACTTCTTCATATAACAAACTGAGTAATAAATTAAAAATGTTTCATTTGGTTTGAAACTGCAAATTAACTACTCATCACGGATATTTGAAAATATTGGTTTTTTATTATATTTCTTTTCTACCACAGCTGCTTTTCATATATAACACAAGAGAAGACACAGACTATTTAAAGAAATAAAGCTCACTTGTATGCTTATTTGGATACAGCTCAAAAGTTTCACCTACTGATTTTTATATTAATTTATTATATGATATCTTTGAATAATAGGTCAAGCAGTGATTCAGAAACTGATGTTCTTCTTAAACATGCTGGCATTTTGCAAGTAGTTAGGATTATTGGTTTGTTTAAAAAATTGCAATAACAGGTTATTTTGCACCTCTAATTTCAATCCTCTCCTCTGTAGTATATCCCACTAACATCAGTGTGAACCTTGTTCTTACAAATTTCATGTTAACAGAGTTCAGTGAAAGATGAAAAGTTTATCAGAATTACCAAAGACCATTATAGCTTTATAATATATTAAATCCTGCTGTAAGATCAGTGACTAATAGTTTATGTTGTGTATTTATAAATGTATAAATTTTGTTCCAAAATGTAAAAGCTGCCTCAATTAGAAAATTGTTTAAAAAAGGACAAATCAAAACTGATGGAAAACAATAATTAACCTCAATAAGAAAAGTCAAAAATAAACAGATGGAGGAACATATGCTAAGTAAAACGTAAATGTGAAGAGAAATCTCTAAGACCTAGAATTTCAGATTCTCTTTTTTGTTTGTCTGTTTTACCTTAACGAAATTTCAAAATGTTACATTACAAATGTAAGCAAAATTTCACCAAGTACCACAGTGGTGAAACAAAGCAATTTGTCCAAGTAGGTAAGGCCCCAAAAGTAAAGAAACTTAAAAGGTACCTCAAATGTGTCACTGAAATGAGGATAAAATATGATAGAAGAAAATGCTGTACCTCATTATAACAAGCCTGTCTTATCTATCAATCTCCTATTCATCAATATTTCAATGTGAACACATTCATCATAATTCTCAGCAACAGTTGCTTCTAAAGTATTAAAAAAAATTGTCCAAATTTCATCAATTTTGCAGCTACAGATACAATGTTAAACAAGCAAACCAGTGAGGAGAAATATTAATATATTTTAAAAACTGTGAGAAAAAACCCCAAACAAATAAAGAAACAAAATATCCCTCCAAAAGAAGCCAAAAGCAATTTTCTTTCTGCTTATTTTCTTGAACAAGTTTTCCACTAATTCTCTTTTGTTCTGGGGACTGGAATGATGGTTTCTTACTGGTCAAAAATGCAGGGTCCAAGCTTGATTCCATTATGATTAATAAAAAGGAGTTTGTTCTTTTTATTTTTCTTATCTGCTCTTCAGTTTGTGTTTTTAAACCATTGATTCTTTTGAAAAAGAGGGAGGAGCCCCAAACAAATGAACAATTAGTTAAAAATTCATCTTTGACTTGGCAAAGATTTTGGATATAGATTATTCTGTTAGAAGGATAGAATCATAAAACATTCTTCACTCTCATTGCAAAAGCTTAGAGGATGAAGAAATACTGGATATGTTAATTCTTGTAATTTAATTAACACTACTGATTTCCATTGCCATCCTCCTTGCACTTAGCAGGTACACATTCATCTCTCACCTCCAATGAGAAATAGATACCTTCAGGAAACAGATTAAAAAGTCAAGAGCTGGAGCCCTGCAGCCTGTAGTTATGGGACCATGCTGATTTCAATGAGCAATTAGAAACTGTCTCAGTTATTTTACCCTGTGTACACATCTTTATGGAGTGTATAAATCTGGATTCAAACTATTCACAATGAATTTTCATTTTATGTGGAGTGTTTCTTCTCCAAAGCCAGTTTCAGTGTTCTACTCAAGTACTGAAAATTTGTTTGCAAAAAGTAATAAAATTTAGCATGATTCTGTTATTAGCAGAAGTACCAGAAATGAGCAGTTCTGAAATGATTTGAAACCAAAGAATTTTGGTATTAATTAATGAAGTAAAGGGATCTGAACAGGGTATTTTCAAATACGTTGCTTCTCCAGTGTGAAGCAACAGAGCTGAAAACATTTCATATACCAGGGTAATTTATTTTTACCATTGAGTGAGATTGTGAGAAAAAACCCACATTTTTCTTGCTTTTCTTTTTTTTAATCTCTATGAATTGAAGCAAAAAGCTATTCTTGGACATAATAGGGTTTCTTTCTACCCGATGCTTTACCTTTTGGGACAAAAAAATGGAACTGAAAAGGGTCTGGCTTAACAACTTCAGATACTTGCTATCATAGAAAATTGTCACACATTTATAAAACAATTTTAAGAATATTTAGAAGTTTGTTTGTTTTGCAGTGCTGCTGTTAGAAAGCTATTTTGGATCCTTGTTCCTCTATTTCTTGGAAAGTACGAGAAAACAAATAATTAAAGCCTTAATGCTGGGATTGCATTTGAATTCTATCAAATAATGGGCAAAAGGTTAACATGCGATTAATGAAGCAATGTATTCTATCTCCCATCTCCAAGCCCATGCTGGTTTTGATTTTTTTCAGATTGTTCTTTCTTTCAGAAAAAGGTTTTAAATTAAAAAATGTGGTATTAATCTCTGTTTATTTTTGTTACTTCTTAAGTTTTTTTATTCATAAGGAAAAAGCTAGCACAGCATTATCCTGGTTACTCATTTTCAAATCTTTGCACAATACCTCTGGATTGGGTAGGTGCAGCAAGGTTTAGGTTGCAGGGTGGTACAGCAGTGGATCCTGTAAGAAGCTGACAGAAGCTTCCCCTGTGTCCAACAGAGCCAATGACATGTGGGTCCAAGACTGACCCCTCACTGGCCAAGATAACTCCTTATCAATGTTGGTAGTGACTCTAAGATAACAGAATTCAAAGAGAAAAAATCTGCTGTGTGACAAACAGACTGCAAACCCCATTCCACATCCCCCCATCTTGCTCTTGGAGGAGGAGGTAGAGAATTTGGGAGAAATGTTGAGCCTGGGAAGAAGGGAGGGGCTGGGGGGACCAGTGGGTGGAAACTGTTTTAAGATTTAGATTTTATTTCTCCTTAGTCTGATCTGATAGGTAATAAGTTAGATGAACTTCCCTAAGTCAAGTCTGTTTTGCCCATGACAGTAACTGGTGAGTGATCTTTCCCTGCCCCAATTTCAGCCCACAAGAGTCAAGAGAATTATTTTTTCTCCTCTCTGTCCTGCTGAATACGGGAGTGAAGGAGTGACTCTGGTGGGCACCTGGCATTCAGCCAGGGTCAATCCACCAAAACCACCTTTAAAAGTATTTTTAGGATACCACTTTCCTAGATACAACTCCTACTCATTGAGTTGTTTAGTAAATATTATTAGGCTTTCAGTGTTCCATAGTAAAATTAAATGGCTGTCAGGATCTTTCTGGAGTAAACTAATGAGCTGCCTCCAAGGCAAAACTTGTATCTGCTTCTTCAAACTTTGTTCTAGAAACCATCTTCAAGTGTGGTGTAGATGAAACTGCACAACTGGCTGTTTTGTCCTGTGCAACACTATAGCATCCATTAACTCTCTCTTGTGTTCTCATGGCCATATAGACCTTCAGTTTCGTGCAATGAAAATATTAACCTAAGAATATGCGTTAGTATTCTTATGTTGATTAAAGCTGAGGGAAGTATTCATGAAATGGAAAACAATATCCATCCCTACTGTGTGAGGACATTTCAAGTGGGCAGCTTCTAAACAACTCAGAGGTTGCTAACCAGAGAGAGCATCATTAACATCTGCCTTAGGAGTATTTGTTTTCTTGTGTTTGTCACAGATACATTTATTAAAAGGCAATTGGATTTTGCTACAGAACTCAGTTGGGAAGGAGTTCAAGGATGTTACCCCATTTGAAACTACTTTTTTGAGAAGTGCTATTTCATTCATTCATTCATTCATTCATTCATTCATTCATTCATTCATATATCATATGCTACACTGATATTATATAGTATTTTAAACTAGAATATCATGCTTTCAAACATCTGATAAATGTCCAGTATTATTAGATATACACTTCTAATTTTAGCAGCAATATTTTTTCTAGCATCAAGGAATTAAATAAAATTTGACCAGGGCCATTTCCCATAAAAATGTAACAGTACATTATTATATCCATGTACTTTATTCTTCAATGAATTTGATTCACTGACTCCTTTTAGTTGTTTTCCTTTGGATTATTCTCAGCCTAAATGTTATACTTACCTTGTTTGCTTCATTTAGTTTTAATTGGCCTAATAAAATATCTCTATAATTTCCTTGATATATTCAGATATATACAGAACAAAGATAGACAAACTGCAGGTCTCTTTAAGTTAACTTCTTTTAGTCTCTGACAGTAAGGTAGACTTTAGCCAAAGTTGTTGTCCTTACACTGGAAGTACACTGTTTTGGCAATAAAAACATTTATTTTAAGTAATGAACATTTTTTTCTTTGTATATTTCAGGTTTATTTTCTCAGTCATTTACTTTGTATTTTGATTTATTCTGGGGAATTAAAACTTCTGAAAAGAAAAGTAGATATATATGAGCATATTACCTTGTGTGTAAAAGTCAAGCCATGATCTTGTTCCTATATATAAACTCATGACTTCTTTTCGTCATCCTCTCAGGCTTGCTGCAAAAGTTGTGATTCATGATCTAAACATTTCAATCACTCACATCCTCTCTCCAGATTGCAGCAATACCACTCGTATCAAATGTATTCTAATTAATAAGGAATTGCAGTACCTCATGAATGTTTTCCAGATTACTAAAACTTTGCAATAAGCAAGTGAAAAACTTCATTATCTTGGACAAATTGCTACAACGTGCTCACAGCAGGTAGAGTTTGCAGCTGCCTCTCATATTTAACTTTAAATTAAAGGCAATGGGTAGATTTTTAATTCCACTTAGGATCAAACTGGCTATTTTAACCTGATTATATCTGATCCTTAATTTGTATACATTTCTCCTATGTCCATATGTATATAGATATAGATAGATCATCTTGCTGTGATGTGACCTGAAAGCACAAAATTGCCCTTCAAGTACAGCAATATAAATTCAATAAAAGCTATCAACCCAGAGAGGTTTTTTCCCTCTAATGTTCATCTCTTTATATCTCCTATTTCAATGGATAGCAAGCATGGGATAGACATTTAAAACACAAACTTTCATCTTCAATTCACGTAGTGTCTCTTTGAAATTATGCCACATATGGAATATGTGCAAGCTACATCCTGATATGAAGCTCCAGCAAACCACGAAAACCCTACATTTCATTGAAGCAAATTGCCTATTTTAATTGAAGATTTCTTTTTTTTTTTTTAATGAAGATGTGGGAATGATGAATATTTGCTGCTGAAGCTGTATGAAATCCCCAGAACTTTAAAAGCTCATGAAATCCTCAGTGGTCCAGAGCACTGCGTGAAACCTTGAAGGAATATCTGATGGAAGTTAAAGCAGTGTCTGTGTAATCCATGAGACTTTTTGTGCTATGATCTTTTCCTAAACTCAGTCCAAAAAGAATGTGAGAAATTCTCACTCCCAACCACAGAGCATTCTTAAATTAGGCTGCAGAGAATTGTGCTTCCAGCTCTCAAAGTCCTCCCAGTATGCACTGTGGCAAAAGCAAGGGGCTGTAAAACTCCTCTCCAGAGGAACAGGCAGGCAAGGGCGGAGACCACAGCTGAGGAGTGGGGACATTCAAGCACGGTAGGTGCCTCTGCCAAGGAATAATTTCAGCTCCTGTTCCAACATAGGCAAATGGGAACAAAATACAAAGATAAAAGTAGAAGGAACAAAATACAAAGAGAAAAGTAGAAGGAAGGGTTGGAAGTGGCACCTAGGTGGGGATCTTGGGGGCAGTCAAGATAAGTAGTACACTAAGCAGAAATGAAAGTACAGCCTTGATGGGGAAGACAAGGACCTTGAACATGACCAAAGGGATGGTAGGCAGTGAAAGAATTTTAATTGGGGAATTTCATGGCCTGAGTTTCAGGAGATAAATCCTTCCAGAATGCTGCTGTGAAAGTCAGTTTTAAGGGGAACAAAGCAAATAGCCTGGCTTTTATCATAACCGGCGCAATGGTTAAGTGGAATTTTATGTACATCTGTTATTCTTAGCTTTATAATGATTTTTTAAAAGATGTGGGGAGCGTTAAAAAGAGACAAAGTTTCATCTGGGCTATGTGAAGGACATATTCTGAAGGACAGGTGATTGCCTTTATAAGGTGATGATCAGAGCTAAAAATGTTCAAGATTTTAAAATGTTGTCCACCACACAAATGAGGGCCCAAATAAACAAAGCAAGCTCAGCATGGAGGGTAATAAACTCCTTCCAAATTGTATCAGGTTCACAGTAGATCATGATCTTGTTTTACAAATCTAGTCCTGGCAGAAATGCACAATAAAATCTGGACCCACTTTGCTAAAGTAATTCTATTACTGTCAGCTCAAATAAACTTTTAAATTTTTTCCCTGAAAGCCTATATCTGGTGCATTTTTCATATACAAATATACATTAATCTTTACAATGTAATATTTAATGGGCATTCTACAATTCAATTATAAAGAATAAGCAAATAGTCACCAGTCTGTATACAGAGCAGTCACATATTTGTATTTATTTGAATTATAAGAAAAAGATGCTTCTGCAGCCAACATAACCAGGATGAGTCCCTTTTCTTAGAGTCATCAGAAATTTTTGAATTATAAAACTAAATCTGGCAAACATTAAATTCAGATCCATTTTTTTGGTGGTATTCTGACAATTGTGTCTGATCATAATAAAGTTTGGTAGCAATTTGCAGATCATTCTTTAAAGTATATCAAGTATTTGAGGACTGACTTTTACTAAAGCCAGACATCAAAAATAAAATTTAAACTTGAGATTGGTGAAATAAGAAGTTTTATTGTGATCTACTCAGTAGGTGCAGTTCTGGAGAAGAAAGAAAAGGCGCATATTAAATATATGCACATATACTGGGGCTTGTCTACTGAGGATGTATCCACACTGGAGTTTACTTTACATCTGGACCAATATAAGGCTTCAGCACATGCTATGCCAGTCTCAAGTCAAACAGATAATTGTAAACCACTACATCTAGGGATATTTCCTTTCTGTTTTACTCCTATATTAAATATTCATCTGATGAACGTAGAACTCTGGAACTCTGAAAAGCACAAGTCAGTTTAAAATACCTGTGGATTAAGCAAGCTCTATTTGCCTTTAACTTGGCACAGAAGGTTAGAAAAACATTTACACAGGTCTTAGACAGCCAAGTACAGTACATGTACAGTACAAATGTACTGCTGGGTCTTCAGCTGCTTGTGCATCTTTTCACACACTTTCACTCCAGTTTGTCTCCTCTTTGCCAGAGATGGTTTCCAGGTACTCATAGGAGGGCAGCAGTGGGCAGAGAGATAGAAAGCAAATTCAGCTTGCACTAACCACACAGTGTAGATACAGCTCAGATTGCAATGACACATTTTTTACAGTCATCACTGCATATGTTTTGCTGATCGCTGTATCTGTGGGTCTCCCACCAGTTGCAGGAGGTTTCAACTACATCATCTCATTATAAAGTGCTCGCTCCTCTAGATATGTGACAGAATTTGAGAATACAAAGACTAAGAAAGTAGCTCAAGAGCACTAATTGTCCTGAGGCTGCTATGTTTCAGAATGGGATAAACAGTTTGGATTCTTCTAATACCTCCTCAAAATGGCGTTGTGTTTCTAGTTTGCTGGAATTCAGAAGACTCTTCCCTGAAGAAGAATAATTTCCCTTTTCCTCTTAAAATGACAGTAATAATCATTTTAATATTAACGGAATAGGAGAGAAAGAGGCCTGATCTATGACAAAGATCCTCTCACGTTAGCCCTTCCACAGGAAGATGTTCACTGCCAATGTGACACCATAATCTCTGATATATCCCATCACTATGGTTTGACACTTTAATCAGGTAAGTATAACAGAATTGCTAGAAGGAACTGAAGTGTTATCAACTTATTTCTTATCAAATTAATAATAATAGTAATTCCTGAAGGATTATGCATATTACAACCATTATCTGAGACAAAACACCCTCTTCTTAACGGAAAATTCTCAGTTTTGTATGCTTCATACACTCCCCCACACATCATTAGACACCACTAACTGCTTTCCTTCCATATTTATTCTTCTTTCTTCTACATATAAACAAAACACACTTCATTTGCAACAGAATTATCTCTCTTCTAATTGAGGTTTCCAGGGAAGTGAAGTGAGATAATTTAATTAGACTCCAAATAGCTGCTCTACCTCAAACTGTTCAAATCTCTTCAAATCAAACCTCACATGATGGATGGAGTGCACATAATTTTACAAAAAGTGAATAAGTATATCACATGTAATACTCAACTTATACTAAATCTTGACAAATGAAATTAACCCCCCAAACTTTATAGGTCAGGTCTTCATGTAGAGAGCCAAACACAATATTCTTGTTCTCAGAAATAGGATCAATATCCTAAGCAAAACACTGTGTCAGGTACTTTGAAGACTAGAGGAGGCACAAAAGTAGCAGTAGCTCTGCTTCTTTTGGTTACTTCAGAAAAGGAGCCAGTCTGACTGAACAGAAATTCTACTTTGCCAGAATCAGGCTGATCAGACTTCTTTCAGGCAATCAGCAGGTATTTCTCTCTATCTGCATACTTACATGCCCTCTATTAGCACACTGTCTGAGCATTGCACAAAATTTAATGAACTTGTCTAATGCAGATGTAGAACCTAAGATGCATTTCATCAGGGCAAGATTAGTGAGGTGATGCTAAGAATGGTCCTTGGTGGAACATCAATGCTGAAGGGCTAGAACTATATAGAGGGCACAGAAGTTTAAAAATCTCCATCTCTCATGTTACTCAAGCTCCCTTGGATTTTTCTCACTGAACCATAATGATTGTAAAGGGGAAGGAAGCCAGAGTTGAATTCCAAGAAAATTATATTTGGAATTAATTTAGCATGCAGCTCACCATGAAACTGAAAGTTCAATGACACTGGGACCACAGTCCTGTCTCTAGTTTTTCAGTTGTAAAGAAGAGGTTTGATGATGTTTATCTCATGCTACATGGGATATAAACAGACATAAAATTCTGCCTGCAAAGGGATCATGATTAGCCACTGCAGGAAGGTAAAAAGGTTGAGGAGACAGGCCGGAAAGACTGAACAAATGTAATTTGAAAATAAAAGATTCTTCATGTGACAATTATAAATAAGAGTCTCTAAACGGCTGAATGATTGTGGAACTTGGTGACCACCAGGCTAGATTGAAGTGGCATGTTGCACTTAATTACCTGCAACCACATAATTTTAGTAGACGCAGGTAGGGAGATCAGTATTTATGTGGACTAACAAAGGTTACTTCTGACTTCATCCATCACTAAAAGGATGGAAATAGTATATAGGACTTTGTTTCCATTGCCTTTAGTAGAAGCTTCTGAAGTCTGATGATATCCCACAGGATGAGACACTGTATGGACATAGAGCAAAGGCAGAAGACCTAAGGCCATTGTAGCAACATATAACAGTGGACAGTTTCACAAGCTACCTCTCAGAAGCATAAAGATAAATTATTTCTTAAAGAGGGACAGAAGAAGCCTTCCAGCCAAATGAAAAATGAGACATGATGCTGAAAATGTGAAAGCTGAAAGGCCTTTCCTGATCCTTCTCCTTTTTCAAATAAGTTCTGTCAGATAATAAAGGTAAAAGATGGTAGATGCAGAAGGTAACAACCTCCAGAAAACAGTCGTAGTTCATAATGGAGAAGGAACAAGAACAATAACCTGAACTAGGATGCACTGATGAAACTGTCTCTGATAGACACGCTAAAATTAAGGAAAATGGAAGTAAATGAAATAGACATAGAGAACTTCATTTAGACAATCCAGAAGAGAAAAAAACACAATAATTTGAAATTGGAGGTCATTGTTTGTAAAATGTTAACCTCTTAGACCCTCTTAACAGTAACATTTAAGTAGAAAAAAAAAAGATCTGAAGAATAAAAGTAATGTGGATTTATTTAGAACAGAGGTGAGACCCTTTAGGTTTCTATTTGCTTTTGACAGTTTTTAGCGTTTTCAACTGTTGCCTTTTAACTATTTTATCCAATAAGAGGGTCTCACAAATGGAAAAAAAAATCAGCTATCACACAAGAATGAAGCAACAATAAAGATATGTTTTGAGGTTTATTCCTTTTCCATAATTCCATCTTAAATGTACAAACAGAGAATTAAAACCCAAAGGTCTTGAATCACATAGACATAATTCCATGGAAAGATTCCTTGCATTGAATACTGAAAATGTAAATGAAGTGTAGATCATATGCAATAAATTAATTTTAGGTTCACATTACACGGGGTCTCTGAAGCTCAAGAATTTTATGTGAAAACTTGACTGCAACATCATAAGTTATTTTATCTGGTTGATTTGCCATGTAGTTTTGAGGCACTTCCCTCAGTAGTCCGTCAGCCAAGGACAGGTTATAAAATATACAAGAGGGATACCCCTGTGGTTGTACGCACAGCAAAGGAGGGGAAAAAGTGGAACTTTATAAACAGTAAAGAAATGACAGTAATATCTGTACTTTGCTTTGGCAATGTTTTCTACAGGATGGTTGAAAATAAAAGCTAAAAAAATCCATAATGAGCATTTCTCAGAGTATTGCTTAGGAAAACAGACAGGAATTTATGAAAAAGCAGACATGGATATAGTGATTAAAATTACTAAGAATAAAAGTATTAAAAGCCTGTGAGAAAAAAATATGTTAAGAAATGGCACAAGTACAAAGAGCAAGTTCTTTGCAGTCTGGTTAATTGCTAATTTTTTGACAATGGTACAGGAGGAACATGGTTTTTACCAGAGCACACTTTTTGCAAGAAATAGGATTATATTTTATTACAACATATATCAAGATATACCTCTACAATGAAGAATAGTGACCACGAAAAACCTCATTAAATTATTCTGCATTACTTTAAAAGACCTTGACAATATTATAAAAAGGAGGGGGAAAATAGAAAGAACTTGGAAAGTTTCTAGCAGACATCAGGAGACACGCTCCATAATTGCAAGACCCATTATTCAGAGAAAATTGGCTTAATCAGGCTTCCTTCTCCTTGTACCTCTCTAAAAGTAAAGAATTTGGTGTAACTGTAGACAAACGTAACTCACTTATAAGAGAAAAAAAATAAAAATAATACCACAAAATAGTCTCAGTCTAAATTCAGATATTAATGCAGGTTCAGGCCATGCCTCAAGCTCATACAGACTTTTGCAACAGTTTCAGATCTAGCAAAGTCTGGAGCCAAGGCTTTCTCATTTGGCTTGTAAAGCAGAATTCTGCAGCATCTGGTGCAACTGTTGTTCTCCAGATGTCTACTTGCAGACTAGGGTGGGGCTCATCTGCCTGACTCCAGATATTCAGTCGTTAGATAATCTAAATTTTAAACTTAATAATAAAACCCTACCTTACCTCTTCAATCACTTTTTATTAGCAATTAGAAGGTAGTCCCAGTGGGCTACTTATCTCTTGAAGTTGTTATGTAACACAGGCCATGAGAGTACCTTAGATGTAGATTACTACAATTTACTTGTATACAGCTAGGGCAAAAGTGCCCCAACAGTCATTGTAAACAATTAATTTTTACTATTTTCAGAATAAAAAAGCTCTTAAAGCTGTCAGCTTTTAGGTTTTTACTAACTTAATGATAAATTATTTCTTAAATAAGCCACAGGCTAGATTAATATTGACTCGTTCTCCTGCTCTTTCTGTATTGGGAAAAAAAAAAATTCCTGGCCTTGTTTTTGGCCTTTTTCTAGTCTTCTTTAAGAAATAGTGATTCAATAAATAGGATCTGCTGGTCCAATTTCCAGTAATTACATCTTCTTTTTTTTTCCTGTGAACTTTAAAGAACTTTGATTTCTTCTTCCTCTCACCTACAAGGAAACAATCTATATTTATTTTCCTATCACTTCAAGCTGCCTAATACATATTTTGCTGGGGATGGTCTGTAAACTACCATCCCCAGAATGCTTTCCTAGTTCTATGCTATGTGTCTGTCCAAGTGGACTCTCAACTTTCGAATGTATAAACTGGATAACTCCATTTTTGGCCATCCAATTTGTCTGAAGAAATGCAGAGCCTTAAAAATGGAATATTTACATCTGTATATGTTTTGAAAATTTGCCCCAAGGCAGACAGTTACATTAATCCAGAGCAAATTCTTCCTTTCCAGAAAAGTAAAAAAAAGTTACCAAACCTTCAGGTGAAAGGGATACTTCAGCTAAAGGTCAGGAAATCTAGCTGTAATTTTTCTCTAGCTACTGCTTTAGATTCAGCTTTAAATTCTAATTAAAGATTGAGGTAAAAGTATGAATTTGTAATGAGGAAGCTGTAGGGTACATTTTTAAGTGTTACATCATGTCCTCTGTTATTTCTAAAATCAGAATATCATTTTTGAATACCTAACAAAATTTGAAGGCTTGGTTTTCTGACAGAGAGTGATATGAAGGTTCACAGAGAGTAACATTGAAGTTCACAGGGAGGAACATGGAAGTTCTATGAATAACACCTGATTAGTGGTATAGGGGATAAGATAAATCAGCATATTCCTTTATTTAATTTTATTTTAAATTATAATTTTTATTTTAATTTTTAAATCAGTTTTAAGAAATTCCAGAAACTGACTTTTTTTTTTTTTTTTCAGTCATACTTTGTTCTTTTTCTTTTCTGAAGGCCAAGAAATCTGATCTCAAAGTCCTGTTGAGATTTTTCTGGTTTCATGGAGTCCATGCTGGCTAGTAGTCAGAAAAAAAAAAAAGAAAAAAAAAGGAAAAAAAAAAAAAAGAAAAAAAAAAGAAAAAAAATCCACCCTTGCTCTACGCTAAGAAAACTAATTACAAAATTTAGCTGGCATTTCAGCATTTGCATATATGCCCTCCAAGCCTGATTAGTGCTGACCACTTATTCCAAGGCTCATGAAGATTGTTTAATATTCTTTAAATTGGCTTTTGATTTGTGACTTTTGTCCAGGCACCTGTAGACCTTGTAGAAATGCAGCCTACATTCTCCAATTCATCAAGCCCTGAAATTTGTTATATAACATTATGGCAGAGAAGTTACATCACTAAACATTTCTATGTAGAAATCTTTGTTCTTCTTTTGCCACCCACTTTGTCATACAGCTAAATTATGGCTTTCCAAAGCATTCAAGGACAAGTACCATGCATTCAAATTCCCAACCACTATGGCAGGCTTTAAATGATGCTTAAACAGTTTGTAGCTTCTTACACTCATCCATCATACCAGGAGAGACACATTGTCATACTCATTTTCAATATCCTTAATGCATTTAGTTTCCTTCTTGAAAACTGAAGAATGAGCTTACTTGACCACATCATTCTCGGAGTGCAAATACAACTCCTGATTGCATTCTGTCTCAGAAGCAAGATGGAGTTTCTTAAGCCATAAAATCCTCTATTTTGAATCACTTCAGTCTTGAAGTATTTAATATTGTTCCAATCATACTAACAGATGGGCATTATTTTCTGACTATGAGATTATATTTTTGACTTTCCTCAGGTGAACCTGGGTAAAGAATGTCTTCTTGATATTCTGATGCACTGAAATCAGCACAAAATTTTCCTGACACAAAGTTCAGTTTATGCTGTCAAAGTTAGGCATTTTTCCCTGTTATCTGACCAGTATAGGATTAGGTCTCTTTTTGGCCTTGTTTCACCTCTTTCTTTGTGATTTATTTGGAACCCTCATGAAGTATTTGGCACCCCTTCAAAAAGGCAAAAAACCCCTGTAGGATTTTGACAGACTATTCTCTTAGGTTATGAGTTTCTTTCATTCCCATCTGATTTTTTTTTTTTTTTTTTTGCCACCAAAAATTATTTTCCTGAACACAAAACATTCTGTTGCTGGAGTTTTGCTGATATTCACTGCAGGTATTTCAAAGTACTCAACACTAGCTTCTTCACAATGATTTTCAAGGCCCTGTAACCAGATTGCATGACCTGCTTGTGCCTGGAGCTGAACTAGATTTTTTCCTTTAAAGTATCATAGCTAGTAATTGTTCGTCTGCCTAAACTTTTGATTGTTCTGTGCTTGTTATTATTCCATTGGCCAATCACAACAGCTTGTCCTCTTTAGAAGGCACAACTTTGTAACTTCAAGTTATTTATATGCCTAAATATTAAGAAATAAGAGTAAATTGTTGTAAAAAAATATTTCTTGCCAAAGAGTCAATAAAGAAAACAATGTTCTGGTCAACCTAATTTTCAGCCTAGGGAAAATCATGGAGTATATTTGTGAGTACATGAAAGTAACTGGGAACACTCAGCAAGGATTTACAAGAGGTCTGTCTGACAAAATGCATGAATTTTTAAATTATTGGAAAGTGGATTTCATTCATGTTGAGCTTAGCAGGGTTTTCAACACTATTTTCCCACATCAAAATTGAGTCTTTATAGTCGTAATGGGTATCCAACTAGGTGGGTAAAAAATTGATTTGATTAAAATTGATTAGAAGCTGGGCTATTCATGGAGGGCAGTAACAAGTGGAGTAATGTAAGAGTCTACCTCTAGACCTTTTGTATGTACCATCTTCACTGGACATGACAGAAGAGACAATGAGGTGGACTCTTCAATCTTGGTACCAAACCATGGAGAGCAAGCTGATATATTTGACAACAAAAAGGACATTTGAAAAGACCTAGACAAACTATGGGACAACTGGGTTGATAATAATCTCCTAAGGTTAAACAAAACAAATGCAGAGTCACATATTTGGGAAGTAATAACTCTTGCAGCAACACAGTCTTCCTCATTCAGCCTTGGGAAGATGGTTTTGGAGCAGATCTAACAGCTCCCCTTCCATACACATGGGTAGGGTTTTCAGAAGATAAAGACAGGCTCTTCACAGTGCTGTGTGATGAGAGCCAAGAGACAAGTTGAAAGAAAAAGTGTTTTGACTGGATGTAAAGGGAAACCTTTTCACCCCAAGGAGAGCCCAGCCATGGAGCAGGTTGCTTAGAGGTTGAGCAGTCTCCATCCTTGGACAGTTTTAAGACTTAAATGCAGAGCCACAAGATCAGATTTCAAAGATGACTCTTCTTTGAAGAGTAGGCTTGAATAGAGAACTCCTGAGGTCCCTTCCAATCCAAATTATCCTATGACTTTATGAATATCCTACCTTCTGTGAAGGTGACAATTTTCTCAGCTCTCTTCAATGTTTAAGGTATTTCATTATTCTATACATCTTCAGGGGTACTCGCAGCTTGGTTCTGAATAAATGATGCCAGCTTCCTGACATTTTCTCATGCAAAATAATCAGCTGTAATCATGCTGTTACAAAAAAGATCAAATTATAGGCCTTGAATGGACTTTGTGCCAACAGAACTGAAAAAGTGTTTCAGACGACCAACAAAATAAACAAACAAAGAAACATAAAAAATATCTTGAGTCATGTGTCTAAACTTGTATGGCTATTTAGATGTTGTATGCTTTTCCAGTTTACCATGCTCCAGACAGGCACAGCTCTTCAACAATCCTGTCTGCTGGTTCTACGCCTTAGATACCTTGAACTACTCACCCCTGTTTACCCAAATAAATCAAACTGTAGTTTCTATGGATGATAGCTGGAGATTAGACATTTTTTTTATACATTTAAACACCTGCATCTATTCACTTAATTGAAGTGCCTCTAAGTGAAGTTTAATCACAGAATTTTCAGTGGATCAAGGTCTCATTATGGCAGTAGTCATAGAGTGGAGTCAAATCCCAAATACCTAAAAGCTTTTTGTATACTAAATATTATTTAATATGGATTTTTATAATGTATTTTTTAAATGTTTAAATGAGTGACGAGGAAAGAATGAGACTTGCTGTGCATCTTCAGATCCTTATGCTATATTTTTTTCAGAACTATGGGAATTTTTTTCCTAAGGCTATGTTTGCACACAGTATGGGGCACATGCAGAGAGCCTGCACCTGTCATCTAAATTGCTTTCAAAGCCCAAGTGAACACTAGGCTATGTGGAAGTAGTAGTTCAATGCAGTGAGAGCTTTGGGTAATGCACTGACACTATAAATCACCTTGAATCTGCAGCCAGCATCGCTCCTTTTCCGTGATGTAAGTAGCAGAACAGAGATGGGGAAAACAGATGTTTTCTGAGATGCTACTGATGCTCATGTCAACAACAACAAAAACCACAAGGCTTAAAAAAATATACAGTGAAAGATTTTAAATTAATTTTTATATGCAAAAGCTAGATATGGAAATTAAAAAAAAAGAATCCTGTCTGGATGACAAACAACAGAGTTTCGAGTCGACACTATGGTCCATGTGCTGTGTAATTCAATAAGGTGGATTAGAAATTATTTAAATATTGTAAAATAACTAAGAGGATTTCCATGCACATTTGAATCACAAGGTCAAAATTATCTGCTAGTATTACCAGATGATATTGACATGCTTAAATGAATCCAGAGGAGAGCCACTAAAAATGAATTAGTAAAAAAAGCGCAAGAAGAGGTAAAGAAAATCAGGTTTCATACACACAATCACAGAAAATCAATGTTTGTTGAACTTTATACACTCTCAGTCTTACTACTCACCAAACCAGACTCAACCTGGGGAAATCAGTTTAATTTATTACAAATCAAATCAGAGTAGGGCAATGAGAAATAAAGAACAAAAGGTTAAAACGCTTTTTCCCTCACCCCTCCTTTCCTAAATTCACTCCTGAAATCTCTATCACCTTCTTCCTCACAGCACTACAGGGGGAGAAGGAAGAGGGGCTGTTAATCACATTTTGTCTCTGCTGATCCTTCCTCCTCAGAGGGAGGATTTGTCACCCTCTTCCCCTGCTTCAGCATGGGATACCCTTGGCATGAGACAATCCTTTACAAACTCTCCAACATGAGTCCTCTCCATGGGCTGTAGTTCTCCACAGACTGTCCCAGTGTGAGTCTCTCCCATGGGTGGCAGTCCCTGAGGAACAGGTTGCTGCTCTCCAGTGCGTTCAGGTCTGCCAGGGTCCACAGGTCCCTTCAGGAATACAAAGGGACTTAGCCTCCTTCAGGCACCCACATGCTCCAGTGTAGGGTCTACAGGTGATTTCTGCTCCACCATGGATCTCCATGGCCTTCACCATGTGCTGCTGGGGAATCTCTGCTCCAGAGCCTGGAGCAACTCCTTCTCCTTCTCCTTCTCCTTCTCCTTCTCCTTCTCCTTCTCCTTCTCCTTCTCCTTCTCCTTCTCCTTCTCCTTCTCCTTCTTCTCCTTCTCCTTCAATGACCTGGGTGTCTGCAGGGTTGCTCCTCTCACATGTTCTCACTTCTGTGTCAGAGGCCTCAGTTGGTGTTCCAGAGTTTTTTTTTCCTTTGTTAACTCTGTTATCTGAGTGGCACTACCATCATTGCTGATAGGCTTGGCCTTGGCCAGTGGCAGATTTGTCTTTTACCCACCTGGGACTGGCTCTCAGACACAGGCAGCTTCTAGCATCTTCTTACAGATGCCACCCTGTACCACTCACTACCAAGATCTTGCTGTGCAAATCCAATAGAGGATCATTAAGGTCATCAGATAAAGAAAATTTTCAGGGAATAATAATAAAGAAAACAATAAAGACATACAAACACATGGTAATCAAACGAGTAAGGGAGATGATAAATTATAGCAAAACTTCTCAAGCATTAATTGATGAGTCATTAAAAAAATATAGGTAAAACTTTGTAGAAGGAGAATGCAGGCATTGAAACTCATGAGAAGGGGAAACAAAATAAACAGGATGAATATTTCAGGGGGATCAGCGGGACTATACACAGCCATTAGGGAATTCATAGGGGGAGAATCCTGTGTAAGACAAAGAAAAGCATCAGGATAGGAAAAAGGCGGGGAGGAATAGAAGAAAGGAAAAAAAAAGGTTTATATTATAAGTACTCATTTGCCTGAGCCCTCTGCCTGACCAATGCAGTCTACTCTATATTTATTCTTAAGGCTTTTTTTTTCCATTTTCTGTATAATTTCACTCTATCACATGCATGAGTGATGCAAGGTCTAAGTTCTAGGATATGGAGAAATAGCCATGGGTGACAGGGCTCCAGTTCTGTATGCCAATGACTCTGGAGATCAGCACATAAGTCCCTGCATGTGGGAGTTGTAAGGGTTGGTAGCTGTGGAGGGGTCTCAGTGCATTGATATATCTCCCTAAAGAATTTAAATTTATGTCCATAGGTATGTATATGTAATTCAACAAGAAATTTCAAGCTGGAATAACCACTGAAAAGGAGTAAAATATGCATCTGTAAAACTTAAAAAACTTTACAAGGGAGTGCAGGTGCCTTACATTAGGGCTGGGGTAACAGGTGGGCCAGGGCACACACAGGAATTTGGGGAACCCATGAGTTTGGGGTGCCCAAGGGCTCAATGTGTGAGTGCTGAGTGGGTGCAGACCACCCAGTAGGACGAGCCAGTGAGTTGGGGACCCACAGAGTGGGCAAAAGGGGCTGGAATCTGCACAAGGGTTCTGGGTCGTCACCTGTTACAGCAGAGCTTTTTCAGTGAGCTCTGAACTTTCCAATCCAAATATCTGCACAATTAAGACAGTTCAGAGGGCATAAGGGGGAAAAAAAAAAGTGTCTGGTGAAAGGATCCTGTAGATATACTGCAATTAATGTCAACAATGACAGTGCCTTGTTTTTGTTTTCACTTTCACCATATACTGACTAGAGTGATTGTTTCAGTGATTTCTGTTTTGCAATAAATCGGAAATTATTTTTCTTGTCAGCATGCTGGCAGAAACAGCATGATGATACAGGAACAGAGACAAAAGAAATTGACAGCAGACACTTCAGGTACCTTTGTCAGATATGAAATATGCAGTATCCAGTAAATAAATCTGTTCCTAGTAACAAAAACCTGAGAGTAAACCCCAAAATTTACACTTGAATAGGTGAACAAAGTTTTCAGAAGAATCTACACCGAGCATTGTCTACTCTTGCCTTGGGCTGGACAAGCCAGCAAACATATATAATGAATATAGAATTCAGGATTATTTATTCCATTACATGGAGCCTTCAGGTCAATTTGCACACAAGCCCAGGCACTAGAGTTGCTGTGGAAATTCTTCTGATATTTTCAACAATGCAAGTCTTGAGGTGAGGTGCACGTATCTCATATGCTCTTTCTGGACTTTGTCTTTCAGGAATAGATAGAGATGTGAATACATGTGACCCTGGTCAGTACGGCAGTGCTAGTCGTAGCCTATCAATGCATCGACTTAACTGGTTTTGTTTAGAAAGCTCTATCTGATATACTTGTGTGTGAAATGAGGATATTTTGGGATTACTGAGCAAAATTAAATCTCAAAAATATGAACAGATTCCTTGAGATTTTTTTTTAATCAACATTCAGTGGGTACAGAGAAAAGGTAATTTAGAAGAAAAGGATATATTAACATAAGTCAGATTTTTGTTCTTTTGTGAAAGGGTGGCAGCTAGCAAGAGATGAAGACAAGTAACATAGTTTCAGTGTATTTGTTTGGGGCACTGAGTTCCAATGTGCTTACAAATGCCAGTAATTGACAATCTGGACCTTATTGACTAAAAAAGTTCTTAGTACTCTTTTTTTCAATATATTTATGCCTCGTGGTACAGCACTTATCTGGGATCTAACTGTGAACTGTAATTATTTATAATATTCCCTTTAAGGTAGCAATCTAAATTAAAATTACTAGCCAGAAGGTTTTTTAAAAGAGCAACACTAACCTCCTTAGAAAATCACATGCATATTGATATAACTAGTTCATCATACATTTTCTAGCACCTTAAGGCATACCAGACTCTTTTTTCTATTTGTTCCATTTTCATATAGTATCTCATTGGCATTTTCTCAATTCTTTCAGGAAATTTTCAGGAATATAACTCTTTCTACAGTTCCAAATTGGAAGCTTCTATATAAATTTTATTTCCTTGTTTATTGATTTCTTACTTTGTGTAAAAGCAATAAAATATGAATTTTGTGAAGTCACAGAACACTGGTAAATTTTTATATTATGTTGCACACAATATTGACTCATTTATTCCCTTATTAACGTGAAGTTTCTTTTTTTTATCACTTCTAGGAAGGAGCATGCTGAAAATCTGCTTCAAATCTCTACTCTGGTTTGTCACTCAGCAGGGAAATAAATAAATGTCTCCAATAACTTTATTCAAAGCATTTTCTTTGGTAAACACAATCAAGTACACATAGACACATGCAAGCAATGAAATAGCAGAACATCTGGTGAACTGCAGGTGGGCCAGGAATATGAAGCGGAACCAGGTGCACAGAAGCAGGTTTTCTGATTCTGAAATTGTATTAGATGCTGGTAGGTTTCTATATATGTGAGGCAATGATCTGCATTATTTTCACATAGGTTAGAATCAGCAGTGTATCACGTTCAAGAATTATTTCACAAGAGAGTGGAGCTGTAAAGGAAACAACTATTACATGATTTTTTTTTTTTATTTTTTATTTTAATAATACACATTTTTGCTACAGCATATATGGATGTCCTAATATCCCCATTCCTTCCCTCTGGCTTCTTCCTATGATATCAATCCTTTTTCACATGGAACTCTGATGTTGAAAATTTAGTTTTCTAAGTAAAAACTACTGTTACTAAAGATGTCCTCTTCTCTTTCTAGAACTTTTTTTGGGGTTTTTTTGTTTGTTTTTTTTTTACTACTATCCAATTGCAAGTATTGATTAGGTGAGGAAAAAGCAACTCTCACTAAAAGGATGTTTCAAAATTCCCTTAGTATTTTTAAGATCCCAAAGCTGAAGCTAAAGCTTCCTAATCTATTTGTTGAATTCAGCCATGAATGTACATCTGAGGAAATACACATGAAAATACATTTCAGATTGTAAAACATAAATATTTCTAAAAAATTTCAGGAGTAAAATGCTTAATTTTATGTTGCATATTTTAATGTTATTTAGAACTATGAGGAGCAAGCTCCTTACCATGACTCCTTACTTGTACTCTTACTCCTTACTCTATAAGCTAGAGAAGGAAGTCTAAAACTTTTATGTCTTGAATTCAATATTGTTCATGTGCCTTCTATAACATAGAAAAATATATCCATCCAGATAGAGTTTGGTCACCTTCTGTACAAAGACGTGTACAGAAAATTTATGTGCTTTAAAGCTTTATGTGTTTCTGTCTTTGCTCATCATGCTCTGTACATTACTCCAAGCAGTTTAGTCAGCAGAAAGTACATGGAGATATTTCTATGCTACATCTCTCAGGGTTTAAATTGAGTTAAAATAAAACAAAACAACAAACTAAACCAAACCATATTAAGCTTAAGCTAGTCCCTATTAATTACTTAAGTCACTGTTAATTACTTATTTATGAGTTAGATGTGCTTGATCAACCAGTGTAATCAAAGAAACCTGACTATCTTTTTGCTTGCCCACTTTGCTGGTAGAGAGTTTTACCCAATTCTGCATTTTTTGCTGATTTTATCAAAGACTAAATCCTTAGACCATCTACATACAAATAGTTTATTCCACTGATTTCCATTATTTCCACTTCAAATTCCTTTAGTTCTACCATCTTTAAAATAATATTTGTACCTCTTGTATAACCCTCAAGCTGATTTATTTTCCCCCAAAATGACTTAAGGAGTCCCAAACAACCAAAGGAAGCCTGGAAATATTTTTCATTATTCATTCCTAAGTCATAATATCTTGCCTGCCAATAATCAAATATTATAGACTCATTTTCTTATAGCTTAAGTTGAGTCAAATCTGCTGAGTTTACCAACCAATTCATCTTTAAGTTGTTGCACATATGGTACCTTTTAAATAAGCTGCACAGTTGAATTGGGAACATCAGAGTGGATATCTTCCCCCTGCCACTGTTTTTAGGCCATAAACTGAACATAATTTGACCTACTTTCAAATAACTTCACATGCATCCAATAAGCACACAAGGCTTTTAGACCAGCTTTATTACATAGCACACTTGAAAAATGGTGAACACCAAAACAGCTATCAACAAAATCACTGAACAGTGTTCTTATCAACAAGTTCAGCCAAAAATCTATTCCAACCTTAGTGTCCCACTAAGAACAGTGGAAACAAAACAATAATTATTATTTATTTCAATCATGAGCCAAAATGCATGTCATTTTAAGTTGTACCTGGCATTTAAATTAAACTACTTCTTTTTTTTTTTTAATGCACTTATGGGTTCAAATTTGAACCACTGTTATAGTTGTTAAACATGCTATTGGTTTTCATTGGAGGAAGGAAACCTAATAAGGAAGGGAAAAGGAATAGTTCACCCTTTCTCATAGTGGCATTTTTCCTTTGCCCACTATGTTACTGTTACTTCAATTCATATATCAGAACCTCTGTGAAGATTTTAATATCAAGACATCCCACAGTATTTCTTTACCATCTTTTGAGATACACAGTGGTTTGCACTATCTTGGACCCACTGTACCTATGTAGTTTCCTAACAAACCAACTTTTACCCTGGCCTGTGTAACTGCTGGCTCCTGGAATGCAGAGCGAGGGTGCAAGCTAACCCAAACATCTGTGCAAAGACATCAGGGGCAAGTTATCCATGCAGAGAGGTGGCACTGCATTTCTGCATCCAATCACTTTTGTGGCAGTTCCAGGCTGCAGAAAACTATAGAGGACAGAAACAAAAGCCTGATTACTTCTTTATTTACTGGTTTCTAGATAGCTGTGGGAAAAACACACTCCCTGATCTTTGTTCTCCTTTCACAGACTGTATTTATATGCCACACTCTTCCACCACCTGGTGTAATCTGTATATTCACTAAGTAGGGATGCTAAGAAAACCTTCTTTCAGTCCATATCACCACAGAGAATACTTTTTAGGGGTTCTAATTCTTACCTAACTTAGAGCAAAACCATCCAAAGTAAACAGGGATTTAAATGGAGCTACTTCTTACTTAAACTTGTGCAACTGACAGGGACCCCAGTAACCTCAAGATAATAAATCATTCTTACCTTAAATGAACACCTTTTTTTTTCTTCTGGGAAATTGTTTTCTTCCATTAGTAACTGTTGTAGCTGCTGATGATCCTACTAGAGATTCCTGATTGCAATACTTTGCCATGAAAGTCACTGATACATCTACATTTCTCTCAGGGAGACAAAAAATGTGAGAAACCTAGTCTTTGCTAAAGTTGCAAAAAGTTCTGATCATTCTTAACATGTGACAGGAATAAATTTCATTGCACTTTCTAAAAAAAACCTGATTATTGAGTTAAAGAACAAAAAATTTGTCAGTGCTGTTAGTTTTTAACTTAGACAGCTTTATTCATGAGTCTGCCTCTAGTCAATCACACAGGTTTTATGTCTGGTTGAAATTCTGCTCAACTACTTTTTGGCTGAAAATATTTCACTTTTCCTTCCTTCCTTCCTTCCTTCCTTCCTTCCTTCCTTCCTTCCTTCCTTCCTTCCACCACTTCCGCCACTTCCGCCACTTCCTTCCGCCACTTCCTTCCTTCCGCCACTTCCTTCCACCACTTCCTTCTGCCACTTCCGCCACTTCCTTCCTTCCCTCTTTACAATACTGTCCTTGGCAATAAGGTATTCTGAATTCCAAGGAGTATTATATCAAGAGTAATTATAAAGAAATTGTAGACAATTAAAGGGAAATTTCTATGAAAGCAAATGTACAGTAGCACTCAAGGAGACAAAATATTTTCAAAGAGCTATGATCATAATGAACTATCTTGTAGTACCATAATAAAGTAAATAAACATCTTTCATACACTTAGAAAATTTTTATACCTAATCCTTCCTCATCATCACCCAATATAGGTCATGTTATGCTACAAATTGTGAGAAATTGCCATTCTATATCAGACTACAGTTCCCACCTGATTTTCTAGCACTGATGCTGACAAGTGGTGGACATTCAGGGTCAGAGCATATTAAACAGGGACATGGTATCTGAATACACGTCAGAATACCAGGATATTGGCTTCAAAGGGTACATTCTTTTTAGCACATTCCATAAATAATGAAGGACAGCATCCATACAGGAAACTGCTCATCTTTGAGCTTAAACCTTGAGGAAGATATACTATTCTTGGTAGCTCATTGGAATGTTTTTCTGCAAAGTGCTTTTTTGAGAAAGAATATAGAACCTTTGTAAAGAGTTAATTCACATGGCTTCATCAAACATCATGACCATGATAGGGAGCACACATGCTAGGAGAGAATAAAAGAAACAAAGGTCATAACATGGAATATATGTTGAACAGCAGCCATAAAAGACAAATACCTTCCAAATATCTACATTATTTTTTCATTTAAAGCACTAATTGACCAAACAAGTACCTGAAAAATATAGTCCTCCAGAACCCAGGTACTGTTCTTTAAAAATTGCTCTCAATTTTAATATTAAAATTCCAGATACAGTTGTTTTAAAATGAAGTTTAAAAATTAGGACTTTTTTTCCTATTAAACTTTAGATACGAAGATGAAGATGTTCATAAGTTATGCACCAAGTAAATTAAATATATATATTTAGATACAAATCATATTATTTATTAATGAAGTTGATAAAATATATATGCATATATAATCATTATAAATATAAATCAGAGAAGATTCACAAGCTTTCCATGAATACTCTGCTGACAGTAATCACTTTATTCCTCTGCAATTATAAAGAAACTGTGATGTCTTTTATTGCTCCCAGCTATCAGCTCATAGTAACACTTTACAATGCTTAATGATTTAAATTTCAAAACACTGGTATGGGAAGAAAATATTATGTTTTTGTTACAGAGGGATCAAGAACAAATAAGGCATAGCATCTTTAAAAAAAGGGGCAAGGCTTTGTTCCAGCTACCTGGAAATCCATGAAGCAGCCCTCCATCCTTTATTACAAGTAAGCACTGGACCACACTTTGTCTCCTTCCCTTTGCTTAATGACTGCATCTTTCTTAGAGCCCGTCTCTCTGTGAGGGGAGGATGGACCCCAGAATATATGGCCATTGCCAGCCTGCTCAGGAGATAACAAGAGCCAGACGTCAGGCTGAGCGCCGCCGGGGACGGATCCGCGCTGATAGGCACAAAAGGCAACACTTCTGCTGTGCCTGGCTAAATTACAGCAGGCTCTGGCCCACAGTATTAATTTCTCACTTCCAAAAGAATGAAGAGGGCAGTAAGTCTTTCAATGAAACTGGAAACAGTGCAGCTCTGTTTTGCATGAACATGTGAAGTAGAAGTTCAAAGGTTATCCCTGAATCACAAGCTGATATAAAATCAGCCTGCCACCATGTTAACATCGTATGGTAACACTTTAAACACTTTATTTAAGCATTTCATTTAGGAAACAATTACTGTAAGTTTTTTGTCTAACATAATTAATAGGTCAAGCAGCACTTATTAAGTCTTTAGGCATTAATTAACATTTAAAAATTATCACATATGACACATTAATTAGATATCAATCACTTATTAGAACTACTGACATTTAATAAGCATTTTAAATTATAGCAAACTCTCCTTCTACACATATCTTTCCAAACTACAAGTACCTGCAAATAGTACTTAAGTTGTTTAATATGTTGACTTATTTTGTCCTTGTAATTATCACATAGAAAAATCAATCTCTGTGTATGCTTTAGTGATAAAACATATCTGTATCTTTTCAGTTCACTAATGAATGACACAAAAGGAATAAAAAGCATAACATGAATATTAAAATTGTTTCTAAAGCACAATTGAAATTAACTGTATCTTTGTCTTTTTCCTGTGTCAGATTTGAACTTAATTTCTCCTCTGATTCTACTGTCCTGTCCTGAGGAAAGAAATACAAATGTCCAAGTGTTAATTGCTGACCTCTGTCACCCCTTAATTATGCATTCATGTATCCTGTTTGATATTCCTTGTCTCCTTTTGCTGTCTCCTTTTGCTAAGATTTTGCCATCAGACACTTCACAGATACAATCTCTCTCTTGACCTAATTGAACTTATTATTAATTAAATTTTCTAATACTAACAAGGTATTTGGGATGACATATAAAAACTCTACAGGGTGCCCAAATTCTACAAGACTAATGTTAATATTGGCAGCTTGACAAGAATCAGAGAGCTCTTTCTTCAGCACATACTTTTGCATGCATTTTCCTGCTAATATATGCACTAACCCATAAGATACGCAGCAACTTTGCTGAACAAATAGAAATCACTGGGGTTTTTTTCACAGAGGTTTCTTGTCCAACATACGCCTATGTGATGATTTATGGTGGGATTTTAGAATTTGTAAATACAGAGCATTTCCCATATTTCTCTCTACATGTGCTTAAAACATACTCTCCTTTCTGGAAAAGAAAAGTAGTATGGCAGTAACCTGCAGCAGGGGTACATGGGGGGACTGTAAACATGCACCTCTATGAGTTGGCAGCATCCTCATTTATCTGGCTGCCCCTGTTTTGCTTGGTGATCAGCAGCATCTGGTAGTGCTCCACCCTGCTATCCACGAGAAGCTGCAGCCAGAGCCAGAGAAGAAGAGTGCAAGTCAATTCTGTGAGCTACACCTGCATTGTTTGAGAATCTGTACCACACCTCTGATGGCTTAATTGGGCTAGCATACATAACAACAAGGAGTAAAAGCAAATTCTCCAGATGTTCTGGGAATATACATGTGAGTAACCATACTGTCATCTTTCATTACATCTGTTAGCCGGATTAAGACACCAAATGCAGGATAACACACTATATTCTGAATCTTTTCCTTTGAAGTTTTAACCAAGTCTAAAGGTAATTAAATGGCTTCATGCAAGTAACAGGTAGTATTTGTGATGAGAGTAAGAATCAGACTAATAAGGAATGAAAACACTATAATTCCCTTTTTTTTACAGGTGAAAAAGGAAAAGACAGTTGATCTGAAGGCTACATTGCAAGGAGACCTTGTAATGCTAACTCTCTCAACATGTTCTTGGGGATCTAAAGTAAACTAGTTTCCTAGGAGCTCTCAGTAGTTTACAGAGAATGAAATGAATCACCAATGACTAGTTCAAAGCAGAAACAAAACTCATTTGTTAAGTGCAATCCATAGCCTTTAGTAAAATACCTTGACTCTCTATACAATGCACAGGGAGGATTAGATGGGATTCAGAACAGACAGCATGCTGTGCAAGATTTATATAATAGCGAAGGTCAAAACTTAAATCCTGCACTTACGTCAGACGAGGTTTACAACTCAGAAACCTCTCCTGCACTAATGCAACATGTCCCTCCTTTCAAAATAACAGGCACCTGTTCCTTGTAAAACATAGAGGTCAGGGGATTGTTTTTCTACTGTTTAAGTGGGATTTAGATGGAAGGAATTCAAATCCAAATAACTGGCTGTGAGATGCTGAGTAATCTTTACATTTTTGTCACTGTGTTACTTTGCAGAAACAAACGTGGAATGCACTGGGCTAGAGAGTAAAAGTGGAATCCCAGTGACTGCTGAAAGATAGGCCACTTACCTCTTGACCCCATCCCCAAGGACTGTTGCAGTGCTATATAAATCCAAAGTGAATGAAGCCACAAAAAGGCCTAGCAGCCAAGATCAAAACTAATCTTTTAAAATTTTAGCCCTCTCTGAAATGTCACTTAGGGTGCTTGCTCTTTCCACTGCCATGCATCTGCTTGGCAGAACTCATTGCCTCTTGACATCAGGAGATCCCTATTTTCTCCTTTTTTCAGCCTATGTTTAAGACTGATTTGTTTTCATTGACTTTTAACTGACATTAGCTAATTATTAACTCTGCAGGATAGATTAAATTTTAATTTTAATGTCATTGTAAAACACCATGAGCTGCCTCAGCATGATAAGATGCTATAAAAGTTTAAACTGTTGTTTTAAGTTAGCCACCTGTTCAAAACATTAAAAATCTACACATTTAAATCAATCACACTGCACTGGATGCCCCATCAAGGCTAATGTTGATAAATTACACTCTTAGCTCTAGTAGATATAGAGTCATTATTCTCCAGAACAGTAATATATTGGACTTTATTTTGTAGAGTTTTAGTTGGGATTGCAGTTTCATTTTACAAAATCCTTAATACACTCCAATGAGTGCTATTTTGCCCAGCAATTATTCTGGCTAAACAGTGCCTTTGAGTTTCTGTCTGGCATGTGAGACATATGCTGGAGATGTACTGTTCCAGAAAGGAGTTCATGGAACTACTCTGGGCCAAATCAGAACTGGATAAGATGGCAAAAACCCCTATACCCTTCTGTCTCTGGACAAAACAGACAAATTTGCAGGCTGAAGTAAATGAGATTTTTGTCTTAGGTGTGGTATACAGATAGGAAAAAAGTTACTTTTTCTGGATTTTCTACCTATAAAACAGAGGTAGTATTTTCCCATGCCTGTCTTCTCTCTTTACATGGTAAGTTTACTGGTGTAAGTACTATTTCTTATCAAAAGCAAAAGGACTCTTTCTACAGCTCCGATAAAGGAAGGCAACACATTGAGACTGCATTTAGTAGACCTTGTTCTGCAGCCATGGATCTGACTTTACTACCTCTTGTTCTTCTTTTGCTCCTAAAAGGTTTATAAGTAAGCCAAAAGACACAGACTTCATAATTTTATTATAGCTGGAACAATCTTCAGCAATCCTGCAGCTGAATGACCTCTTCATCTCGTCCATTATTTTCATTTAGAGGAATATAAATTCTTTTTAAGACCGCACAAAAAAAGCTGTATTGTCTGAGATAGAAGACAGGAGACACTTCAGTTTCCTTTTGTAATATGCCCCTGCTGATTCCTAGTCTAGGAATTCACTGAAACACTCCCCAAAGAGAACAATTTTTAACTTTATTGTTGAGGAGGGCAAAAAGGTTAAAGAGGATTTAGCTGAATGCATGAGCTTAGCACAGGTTTACCACCCATAACCGTCTAGGACTGTGCTCCTGCACACAGTGTCTGTGCATGAGAGCCTGCGCTCTGACAGTGATTAGCAGTATCAGTGTAGCTGCTGCATGACAGAGGAGCAGGGTGCTGTATGCAGGTCCTGAGATGGAGGGACACAAAGTGCCTTGCAGCCCTGCAGGTGAAAGCAAGCTTGCTCTGGAGCGTGCTCCTGATACCCACATGGCACATGCCCTGCACGTCTGGAGGATGTGTGTGCTGCTGCTGCAAACACAACGTGTAATTATTACTTGTATGAATTTTCAGTTCAAAGTGTTTAAAAAACCAAAGTCTATAATACATCTGTCTGCCTCTGAGTGCTGCTGTAACATTTTAATGTCTGTGACTACATGCTGCATGTCGTGAGATGTTCCATGAGGTTTTCAAGTGTTGTGTTGCAATGACCCAGAACACGGCAAAGAAGAGGTCAAGTAGAAGAGAAAATTGAATTCTAGTGCCCATGCACTAGACTCCAAGACTCCTATTCATCCAAATAAGCCTCTCCTAATTCTTACAAAAAATCAGTTCAATTAGGCTGTTAGATGATTTAAACAAAGTTTAGATTGCAGGCAGGTGTTGAGGTGGGGAATGGAAATTCTTAATATCTGAACACACTTTCTTCCTAGTAGAGACAAGTCCTCTGAAACTTGAAAAACTTAACGGTATCTTTCTTTACATGTGCAATTTTTGCTTGTCTCTTTCTGTTTGGAATTTCTTCAGTAACTTAGTAATGGAAAGCTAAATAATGCTTGACCTTTTTTTTCCACAGATGCACGTGGAGTATTTCTGTCCTAACATTTCTCTACAAAAGAAATTTTGTGTAAGCTTTAAGAGCGACTACAACAAAGGGGATCATAGAGACCTGACATACTGTGTCATCTGTCATTTCTGACAAATGTAAATGCAAGAATAAAATCCTTGGTAGAGAATAAGAACATATGAGTCAGGGTTGAGTGAAAGGGCATCAAAGGCTCTAGTTCCTGATGCTTTTTCTTTACCTCTGTTGTTTTTCTCTGATTTATCTGCATAGTGTAGTTTCTGTTAGAGGAAAATATATTCAACAGTTGAAGAGAGGTGGGGCAGATGTGCTCCAATATCCCCAGGTCTGACCATCAGTGAGGATGCAGATGTGTTCTCAGCAAGCACACACATCCATTTTGTATATCCATATATATACACAAACAGGCACACAGATTAGACACACACAAACAGATGAGCCACAAAAAACCAGACACTGCCAATGGCCTCATCCTTCCCCCTCTCTGGCAGAGAGAGATGGAAGTCCACTGATGACAGTATATACATAAATAGTTACAGTGTGGATCTTTCCAGCAGCTGGGCTCAGACACTGTTGAGTAAATGTTCATGGACCACATAAACTCTCACAAGCTGCTGGCTTCTGGACATTTAAGGCCCTGAGGCTACAGTCCCACTCTTTTTGCTGATATAGGCCATTGCAGAAACACAAAATTGTTGAGGACTTCCCCAGTCCCCATAGTGAGTATCCCTGCGCTCTAATTCATAGACATAAAGGCTGACCCTCAGAGACAAATCCATCCACTTCTTCCCAACTGCTTTGTCTTGATCATTTGTAGAGATCCCACATTTCCTTGTACACCTGTATTTGTTCCTCTTGCTGCATCACAGACACATTTGTGTCTCCTAGTCTGACTCTGAACGCACATGACTATACCCCTCTGTTCCCCTTCTCCATTCCCACATACACAGACTAAGAACCCTCACACACAAAAAAATTATAAAGGAATTTAATAAGAAGATAGGATTCACCATGGTGGTCATGTGCAAGACATAGCCAGGCAAACAACATGCCTTTTTATTCCCTTTGTTCTCTATTCACATTTCTTCCTCCCAAAGTCACTTAAATCCCTCACTTTTGTTCCTCCTCATTCCTTTCCTTCTCTAAATATCTCAGAATAAGCCCTGTGTCATGCTGAATTGCTTTTCACTCACAGGAATCCTCCAGGTTTCACACACCTAGGTGACAACCCTATTAGTTTGAATGGTTATCCAAAGAGATGTTCTGACATGATTTAGTATCAGAAATAGTTTGACCAGAAGGACCAGGGAAGTGATTGTCCTTCTGTACTGAGCACTGGTGTACTGTGTTCTGTTTTGGGCCTTTCACTTTAAGGTGATGGAGCAAATCCAGAGAAAGACAATGAAATTGATGAATGGAGTCAGTTATATGAAGAGTGGCTGAGCAAGCTCGGGTTGTTTAGTCTGGAGAAAAGGAGACTGAAGGGTTTTCTACAAGCACCTGAAAGGAGGTTGTAACAATGTGGAGATCAATCTCTTCTCCCAAGTAACCAGTGACAGGAGAAGAACCCTCAAGCTGCACCAAGACAAGTTCATGTTGGACTTCAGGAAGAATTTATTTATGGAAAAAGTTTTTAAGCATTGGAATGGACTGCCTAGGGAAGTGATTAAGTCATCATGCTTGGAAGTTCAAGAAATGATTGGATGTGGCACTTTGTTCCATTATCTAGTTGACAAGATGATGGTCAAAGGCTGAACTCAATGATTTTGGATGTCTTTTCCAACATTAATTATTCCATAATTCTGTTATTCCCAATGACTCCTCATGATGCTTTTCATGTTTGTATAATGGGGCTGAGGTTCTCCAGGGATAGCCCTGGTAGGGGCATGTGTGGAATGTTTGTTCTCAGTAGCCCTTAGTTTGGGTTCCAGCTTGCCATAATGCCTCCCATTGCTTCTCTGATTTCCACAGATGGCCTTTGACAAGCCAATAGACCCTTGTGAGACACCTTGGAATAGTTCACCAGGGTATTTTTTGGGGTGCCCCTTCTGCTGTTGGGATTCTGAACTCCTTTGTGTGTAGGCAGTTGGTTTTTGTCATATAACCTTAAGTTTAAACCCCTACCTCAACTTAATGATTTCGGGAGACCCTATGTGACGGTGTTCACAGGGGTCTTATGTTGAGGGAAGAGACGAGGATCTGACTCCATATTTCAGAAGGCTTGATTTATTATTTTATGATATATATTACATTAAAACTATACTAACAGAATAGAAGGAAAAGTTTCATCAGAAGGCTAAGCTAAGAATAGAAAAAAAAAGAATAAAAAACAAAGGCAGCTGTCCCAGACTCTCTGTCCAAACCAGCTGGGCTGGGATTGGCCATAAATTATAAACATCCAAGATGGGTCAATCAAAGATCCACCTGTTGCATTCCACAGCAGCAGACAACCACTGTTTACCTTTTGTTCCTGAGATCTCTCAGCTTCTCGGGAGGAAAAAATCCTAAGGAAAGGATTTTCATTAAAAGATGTCTGCGACAACCCTATAATCCCAGCTTTCAAAATTTCATTTGATTTAAACAAGTAGTTTCAGTCCCACTATTTAATGAGGAATAAGTGGTTTACTCTCATTTTTTGAAAAAGAGGCATTAATATCTTCCCTAGCTAGGAGAAAATCTTTAAAGTGGTGACCGGAATTAAATTAATTTTTATAAGTATGCATTCAGAATGTATATAGTTTTTATCTTTTCAGTATCCAAGGATTATTCTGTCTGAGTACTCTTAAATACAATTTTCTTGTCTGAGGTAATTTATGCCCAAGAACTTCTGCAGAGGTGATAAGTGCTACATTCACCTTCCAGCAGTGATTCAAATGTGGGTGGCTCATTCTATGCTTACCAAATGTACACCCTGAGATCAGGTGGGTGGCAGATGCATATCTCTGATACCTGTGGGCAGAAAATATTCCCCCTTTGAACCTGCAGGACCCAGCAGAAATTCAGATTAACGAAGCATCAGCGCCTGAAAACAATTGACTCTGTATCTGCCAAACCTTTGGGCAATAAGTTACTCTCTATGTACGCACACATTTCTCATCTATCTTTCTGAAAATGTTTTGCCTAGTCCACAGGCAGCAGAATTTCACAGTCTCTTTGGCATCTGGGCTTTTTCTGTTAGGTATGTTTGTACTGTTCCTTAATGATTACATTTTATGGTAATTGCCTTTTCCTTTGACAGACAGTCTTGGTCCTCTATGTGGTATACCCATTATCTTTAGAAAAGCATTCAGACTTTCAGAAGGTAAAAAGCAAAGAAATACAATCAGAAATTTATGAAAAATAATAACTTCTTAGCAATATCCATCTAAATAAGAGTTTGGGATGAGTAAAATCTTGCATGTTTTCTATTGACATCTGCAGAACAAGCTGTGCAGAAATGAACACCTGAAAATAATTGTACACTATGCAGCAAACATTGGAAGAACTTTTAGATAACTACCCATAGAGAGTGCAAAAAAAAGTCTAATATGTCTGTATTGCTTGACAAAATTCCTCTCTTATCTGGTTGGCTTGTTGTCTGCTGCTTTTGCTGCAGTGCAGAAAATCAAAACAACAAATGAACCTATATTATGAAAGGACACTAGAAGGTTTCTAGTGTCTTAAAATATAGTATATATTAATGTATACTAAATGTATATTAATAATGTATACTAAAAGTATAGGGAATAAAAACTCTTCTATAATAAAATGCATGTCTATCAAGGATAATAGTTTTGAGGGGTTTTTGTGTTTTTTTTTGATAGATCAGAAATTTCTGAATAATAATATAACTGTATAAAATTGAACTGGAAAAAATTATTGTGTCATCATCAAATCATTGGGTCATCAAATTCAAAGGTCATCTACCCTTAAAGGGAAGGTATGACTGTAGTCAAAGAACCAAAGGTCTTGCAAAGGTGTCCAAAAGTATTCTTTAGCATCTGAAAGTGCAGTAGAAAGTTCTGCTAGGGCCACTTTAAAATATTTTCTTGTTTAAGACTTGGGTGAAACCTATCTGAGTGGATCTATTACACAGGTTATTACCATGCTGTATGCTCTGTCTTGATATGTACTAAATCCTTTTTTCTCTATGGTTAAAGAAATAAAATTGTAAATGAGATACTTGAAATAAACTTTTCCACTCTATTCAGCACTGATAAGGGCCTCAGCCAGAGTCCTCTCTCCAGTTTCAGGGAAGATAGTTTAAGGATAAAGGAAAACAGAAGAGAGCCCAGAGGACAGCCACAAGAATGCTACGATCTCCATGAAAAATGTATATAAAAGGAACAGTTTTTAAAGAAAAAAAGAAATGAATAGAAATACATAAAAGTAGCTTCTCACTAAGGCATTTTTTCCATAGTCTCCATTGTGCTTCATGGTCAGTGCAACAGATAAATTGGCTTAATTTTAGAGAAGAAATTTTAAATTAGAATTTAGCACTTTTGAAATGGTAAGGTTTTGTGCACAAAAATGGCCTTCCATGGAAGATAAACGGATTTCTTTTCTGGGCATTTAAAAGTATAGTACCAAATAAAACCTCCTTAATAGATATTTGAGGCATTTTTGATGTTTGACAAATTCTTCTTATTCATTTTTTAAGGCAATAACCAGATGGGTGTTTGAGGTCCTTATAATCCTCAGTTGTGTAGTTCAGTAAATGATTACTTGGCTCTAGCCATTTTGAAAGTATGTTCCCAGTTTAAGTTGGATAGATCTGCTAGGGTGTCAGTGTGTTAAAGAGGAAAACAGTGAGATCCTAACCTGAGTCGGGTCAGGAGAGTGTCCCAGTTGTGTATCAAGCCCCAGAAAATGAAAGACCCTAGAAGCAGAGGATAGACCTACAGCCTAGCAGCTGATTTTAAGGGATCCCAGACATTTTAGCTTAGACTAATTTCTGATGGTAATATGAACCTTACATTTTCTAAGTTTAGGCATTTTCCTAGATTATTATCTTTGATAAAACTTCCTTTGTGAAGCTGGATAAATACACTGATTTCCCAAATAACTGAGGAATGGTCATAGGTTACATTTTAAGACACTGACAAGCAGACTCAGAGGAATTATTTTCACAGAAAACCAGTGATGTGAGGCTTCTTAATTTGAGAATAATTTTACAAAATGCAGACATATGAATCCAGGATAGAAAACTCTTATATTTATTTTTTATAAAGCATGCATGTTCTTATCATGATGCTGTCTTGACCAGAGATATTAGACAATGTGTAATATGAACGGTCACAGGCTATAGTGTTTTATGTTTTAACATTTGAAAATGCTATTTTTAGAGCTATCCCCATTCAGCCTTCTAAAATTTTACTTTTAAATTCAATTTTTATTAAAGAAATCTAATAAGGTGTGAATTTAAAGTATTTACCATAGCCTAAACTATCTGAAATTCAATAAAAATTCTCATAGGTAATTGAACAATTGCAATCATTAAACTAATATGTGTCTGATAATATGCACTCTTCACATAGGGATAGACATGAATTTTAGGTAACTCTACCTCACTTCTTTTTCAAAAGCATACTAGTAATTGAAGTTTTGCTACTATATTTTCTTTGTAAATATAGCAAAGATATTGAATGTGCAGATATTTCATTTGAGAATCACTAATCATGCCTACAGTTATCTAGATGTCTCATAAACTGAGACTAAGCTTTATAAACCCAGGTATATTTGGCTTCCAGGAATTCCTTCAAAGAGACAGAGAGAAAACTATTTCTTCTGCTTAATAATAGAGGTAATTTTTGAGTCAGCTTTTCTAATGCTGTGGTACAGCGTCTCAGATGATAATACCTGGAAACAAAGTAGCAACTCTCTGGAATGTAGGTGAAGACACCTCAGAGCCAGAGGAAAACTATGAATGAAACCATAATTTGATTTTTCTTCCTAGTCTAGATTATGGAAGAAATAGCAAATAAATGTTCAGTGTATCCAAGATTTGTGCAGGTTGGCTTTATTACAAAATAGTGTCAATTTCTGCCTTTAGAACAAATAAACAAAAAACTCAAAAGCTGACTTTTGTGGGTGGCTGTGCAGTTCCCTTGACTGCCCATACAACATATGACTAGGATTAAAAATTAATTTACTGGTGCAATTAATTCAGTCATGTAATTCAATCTCTTCTCAACTGTTGCTGCCATTAGGTGCATTCATACAGATAATGACCATCCCAGAGAAGTGTTGTACATTGCTGTAAATAAAATCTATCCTAGAAACCTATTGCACCTGCTGAAGTCTTAACACTCCAGTAATAGACCCAAAATGGTAGTTAATTTTATATTTATATGCTTTCCCATGCAAAAGATCATGAACAACTGCACTTCTGATGAAGAAATTTTGTTAATAGGAAACAGCCTAGAACTTGAGCCGCAGAAGAGCACCTAAAGATAATTTATGATGGGTGAAATGTATCTTAGATTAGATTTGCATTAAACCTATGGAACATAAATGAAATTCTGCAGCCTCAGGATTAAAGGAATGTATAACTAAGAGAGTCCTTTACTTAATATTTCATTTTTTGGTGTACATAACTACCTCTGATGTTACTTCTGTGGAAGAATGCCATAAATTGCAAAGAATAAATTTGAACCAAAGGAAGGATGGAGGCATTCCAGACTATTTCGGTACTCTGAAACATTGTGTATGCCTGGCTGCCATTTTCCCCCTTTTTTTTCCTTTTAAGTTCAGGCAGCTCAATTACAGTTTTGCACTTGTTGATTTAGAGCAAGGAGTATAAGCTATGAGGGTGTTCTAGATGTGTTTATCCTTAAGATACTGACTACAAAATCATGGAATACCATTTAATCTGATAGTTCAAACAGCATAAATCCAGTTTAGAATAATCTGCATGTAGGAAGAATGAACAGGAGGACAGGTGTAACATCTTTAACCTGAGATTCTCTGGTGTTCTTGCTGATAATGCCATGGAGTTCCTTCAGGGTGAGTTGTGAAGAGAATATGAAAAAATATATTTTGATGACCCTTTGCTTCATGACCAGCCAGTGTCAAATAATGAAGCACACCAAACTAACAGCAGCAAAGATACTTTCACTCTATGCCCACAGTCATAAGTAAAAAGGTGATACCTGTAAAGGTTTAAAGTCCAAAAACATTCCTACACAAATAATTCTTTGCCTCGTAAAAAGAGGCAAACATAAATCCTAAGTCTTGCTGATATTTAGGAAATTTTAGTTCTGCATGTCCCCCAGGACCTCTATTGCAAAAATAAAAGTACACAGATGAAAAACTACTACACAAATGCAAATGACTAGTTATTAGCATTCTGAGTGTCCAAGAGCATCCACAAGAAAAAAAACAAACAAACAAAAGAATATGTTTTTCAGCATTTAACATTTTTCTTTAGGAGTTTTTTACTTCTTTTCTCTTCTAAACATCAACATACTGAACCAATTATTTTAAAAGCTGTTTCCCAGAATGTTCATTGCTATTTACTAACAAAGGTTACAATTTTGATCTACCCCCTCCTTATTTTCTTCAGAGGAAGCAATTTCAAATAACAGTTTAATGAGTATCCTGCTATCTGAGACCTTTGCCTAACCCAGAAGTTGTGCAAAACCAATTAGAAGTGTACATTTGCAAATTGGGTGCATACAAGCATGACCAACTCCTCCTTCCCCTTCCTCCCTCGCCCCCAAAATAGGATTTCATTGTAAGTAAACTCAATTTGAAAACATTTTTTTTTTCTCTGAGAACCCATGTCCTAATCCAAATGATGCACAGATGAGTCACTTCTGAAAGAATATACAATGTAAATGCCAAAAAAGACTATCATATGGAATTACTGTGGGATTATTTGTTGTTATTTTGTTGTTTTGGGTTTTTTTCCCTCATAATTTGCTACATGTTTTATTTATTTATTTGTTCACATGAAGCCTCCTGTGAAGATTCTGAAAAGATAATGGGCAGACTAAAGCAAGCCAGAAGTTTTAATTTCTCTGAATACCGGCCAAGCACATTTCTAGGTGTTCAGTTTTCCACACCTGGAAATTCCACTTGAAATGCCCAAATCTGTCCTGCTTAGCATCCAGGTGCTGCTACTAGCATTAGGTGCCACTCAAAAGAGCATGTGTCCTCTGCATGTGTCTGTGGCTTAACTCTGCACTTGCAGCTCACCCCCACACAGCTCCTCCCTCATCCTCTACACAGGGTTGAAGGAGAAAATCAGAGGGTTAAAAGCTAGAAAATTCATGGGTTTCATTAAAAATATTTTAATAGGTGAAGTAATAGCCATGTGCACAAACAAAGCAAAACAAAGAATTCATTCACCATTTCCCATGGGCAGGCAGGCAGGCAGGCATTCAGCCATTCCCAGGAAAAAGGATCTCCTGGCATGTAACGGTGGTGTGGAAAGACAAAGGTCATCACTCTCAACATCTGCCCTTCTTCCTTCATCTCCCAGTTTTATTTACTGAGCATGATGCCATATGGAATGGGATAACCCTTCAGTAAGATGAGGTCGGCTGTCATGCCTGCGTCCCCCCACAACTCCTTGTGCATTGCCATCCCCAGCACCGGTGGGGAAATGTGATAAACAAGAAACTGACATTGTGAAAGAGTTGTTCAGCAGTAGCTAAAACATCCCTGCATTATCAACACTGTTTTCATTACAAATCCAGATCATAGCACCATAGAAACTCCTAGGAATAAAATAACTCTATATTGTACAAAACTAGTACAAGACGTCAAGAATAAATATCTAAAATGGCAGCAGATGACTATGGGCAGTCAATTGAGTAAAAGCCATACCCATCTAAAAAGATAGGCTGTAATAAAACAGGATACTGTAGTGTGAGGGAAAAAAATGAAATTTCAATCAGCTTTTACAATAAAAATATACTTTATAAGAGTCATGTCAAGCAAAAGGACAGGCTTCTACTCCCAGAATATTTTCTTTGGTGCAGTATACTATATAATCTTTTATGCCATAGTATCTCAATTCTAGAACATATAACCTGCAGTGGTTTGTACTACTGATACTTTACACTGCTTTTTAAAGGGAGTGAAAAAGAGAATTAGCCAGGGCAAAGAACTTTGTAAAATTCAAATGCCGCCACTGTTTAGCAAAGACATTCCTCCAGAATAAGTTGAGGGATTTGCATATGAATGGTCCTACTCTGAAATGTTTCAGATTGTGATCTAAGCCAAAGAATATATCACCAGACTGGCCTCAAAAGTCTCAGGAGGTACAGAGAAGAGGTTTTTGTACTAATACTACTCATACTACTACTAGTAGCAAACAACCCATGCAGGGAGGAACTAAAACAACAACCAAATACACACCTCAGGACAGGTAATTATAAATCTCCTTTTGGACTATATTTGCAAGCACACACTTTTTTTCAGTGTGTGAATTTCAGGGGTAACAGAGGACACTGAAGCTAAATTTGCACTTGGAAGTGCAGCTACTGAAACAGATTGTTCTCTGTTTTGTAAGGAAAAAAAATGAGTCTTGGCAGTTCCTCAGTTCTTCACAATATGAAGCTAAAGGTCAATATTAGTTACAGTGAGGCAGCTAATACTGCTAAGTGCCAGTAAGTGGCCATAATGCACTTCAGTACACATAAAATAACCTCATGCATTCCATACAGGTATAATCAGCAGGTCCATTAAGTGGCATATTAAATATAAGCCATAAAACAAACAGAAGAACATCAACTCTTTAATGATATCAAACAACAATCAAATCTTTAGGTCAAAATCATTGTCCATGTAATAAGACAAAGCGTCCTTTATAATCAAAGTTCTTTTCCTTGTCATCCATGTTCCAGAGCAGAGTTCTTCACTCTTACAGGCTTCTCCTTCTGCAAGAGATGCAATTTGTTCTCCAATCTTTCTTTTTTTTTCAGAATTGTTTCCAAGAATTTCTCCTGGAATGAGACTATTTTCTTTCAAAGAAATAGTAAGAGCTTGGCTGACCTGAACACTTCTCCTATCTTTCAGAATGCATCTCAGAATCTCAGGTTCAATATCAAGAAAATGTTCAATCTGAGATCTGATAATGGGTTGGAATTATTTTTTTTTGACAATATCTGGTTTTGGGGTTTTTTTAGCAGTAAGTTTCAGGCTAGCCTCAAGATTGGGAAGTGTAGGCTGTTATGCTCTCCTGCTTTTATAATGAGAGATCATTTGTCCAGACTTCTACTTACCCAAGAACACTGCATCATTAGTTTTTCCTTACTCTTGTTAATAATTGTTATTTACAAATTACCTCACATCTGCCATTGTGTTACAGTGTAAGTTTTAAAACAATAAAACAAAACAAAAAAGTGCTTGCGCACTTAAAGGAACACACTTTTTATTTCTCAGACCCATTACATCAGCACAGTGCTATCCTTATCCTTCCTCCATGCTGCAGGTTTCATTATTTAATATCACATTTGAGGCAGAGAACAAATACTGTTCTCTAAGCTGTTTACCTGCCCCACTGCAGGCATCCAGTCAGATATGTAACTTACATCTACATGAGAGCTCTTCATTTCAGGTCCAGAATAGTGAATATTTGCTACTTAACACTTAGGTCAATAACAATTTTTAAGTGTTTTTAATACCTTTAGCGGGATTGTTTGGGGTGCCAAATATATAGGCAAGGCCAGAAGGACTGAATTGCATCTCTGGTTATCTATTTCAGAATTTGTCTGGTCTTTTTATTCTGGTTACCAATCACAGTCACCAGTTAAAACTCAAAGAACAACTGCATATCATGCATCCCATTTTCATCCATGGTTATCAGGAGATACCTAAGGAAGAATAAGATTAATACAGACATGAATTATACTTCCTTTTAAAGCTCTCACAACCTCCCACTTTCTATTAACATTTAAGGAAGTTCAGAAGCTGGACATTATCTCTATGTATGAATGAGTTTGTTGGGGCTTGTGTGCCTTCTAGAAAATAGTCTAATCACCTTCATTTTCTGCATTTCGATTTGCCTTTTCAAATTTTGTTGAGGTATTTAGGGCTTGCTGTACATTGCAACCTCCTCAGAAGAGAAAGTATTTACAGCTGTTGGACCTACAGTGGTCCAAGCACGTCAGGGAGCCACAGGAATGTTTCATTAGCAATCCCACTGCCTTCTGTGTCTGTGTGCACAAGCACGTTCAGAAGGCAACATTTTTCTGGTGCTGAGAGTTTTAGGGTCACAGTTAGCCTTGTTTTCTTAGTCCTGTGATATGAAGCCTTAAAAGAATTTGTTATGTTAATGGCAAGGAAAAAATAATTCTATATATGAATGGCTTCTGAAAATTCAAAACAAATGCTGTAAATCCCAAATGATCGCTTCTTCACACAAAAAGTGAAATTCTCATCTTTATGAGATCAGAACTACTTAATAATCACATGATGTGTTTTTAAGAAATTATTTAGCAACAATGATAAAAGTGTTAGGACCAAATAATCAAATTCAAAGGCCAATAGCTCATAACCTATAGCTTTAGTCAGGCACTCAAACAACTGTAAGCCCTAGGCATAAGAAAGTTGACTGGGGTCCTTACTATATGTTTCAATGTTTTCAAATAGCTTCAAGTGATTCTCAATATTACAAAACATGCAAAGCTACAGTATTTTAAAGAACTAATATACCTCTAGAGAATGAAAAATCCTCTCTTGCACTTATTTATAAAGTAAGGTCACAGAGTCTATGCCAAAGATTTATCTTCATGTACAAATCTCAAATATTTCCAGTCCAACTTATTGCTCAGAAAGAATTGGGTAAATAGATAAATTAGCAAACCTGCATTTGTAGTGCCAGGAGAAGGGAGCAATTTTAAGGTCAAGTCCAGTAGAATCTCTATAAGTGCCTCTTTCCATTGGTTTTAAAAGGATCTTGGGATGACCAGCTCAGAGTCCACTGGTCTGTGTTTGGTTCCATGAGATCCAAACAATGAACATGGTAAAATTTGCATCTCTCCAAGAGAAGACTTTATTGATGTTATGTGGAACTGCACTTAGGAGTTACTACTTTTGGTTTTTTTTGCTATTTTTCTGTTTTAAACTGTGGTGATTAAGCAATAATGACAATTCCCTAAAGAATGATATAAAACAATACAGATAAATATAAAATGGTTATTTAGGATGCATAATAGATTGAGATCCTTAAAAGATATCCTTATCAGTATTACCAGTTTTAACATAAATAAGCTAAGTATCTTGAATACAAGATGATGTAAATAATCTGGAAATAAATCCCTAATAAATAAGATTTTTTCTGTCCAAAAGGGAGATTACATAGTTTAAATCTCTCTTTATATGATTAGTGTTCAAAGATTCAATTATTATGTGCAATGTTTTCTGTCCTTTATTATAGAATTTAAAGGGAAAAGACCTTTTCAACAAAAATCTAGTTTCTGCTCATGTGAAATATTTTTTGGCAAAAATTTTCAGTTACCTATTTGATATGACAGAGGAAATTCTACATTAAAAAACATTAATTCTTTTCTATGTGTAAATAGACCTGAGTAACCTATTAATGTTGGATATAAACCTCTTGGCATGTTCTAATGGCATACATAGCTAATAATCTTGTTCTCATAACATTTTCAAAGCACCTGATGAATCCTGTGAAGGATGGTCTAAGTCCAAATAAAAGGCATAAGAATAACATTTCAAAAACTGTACAGAAATTTGAAAATCCTTCAGACTACTCGAAAAGCTTATATAATTATTACCTGAAATTTGAATACTTCTTTGAACTTCATGAGAGTTTTTTGATTGCTAATCTCACTGGTGAAACAAAATCACATTTTGCATAAATCTACAATGGATGTTCCTTTCCCTAGGTGAGCTAAAAAAAAAAAAAAATTAAGTGTGAGAAGATTCTTTTAGCTTTATTTGCATTCCTTGCAAACTAAATGACAGGCTCTGACTTTGAAGACATTTCCAAGATTTATAAATTCTACTAATGAAAAAAAAATCAAACACTAATATTCCAACTGGAGTGAGTTTTATTTCAATCTTTCTGGTTAATATTGCTGTGAGAAAGAGAAGCAAAAATCTGAGAGTCATTTTACAGCTATGACTGATGTCACAGAACCAGAACATTTCTATCCTAAAGATCATCATGGCTTTGATTTATGATTTGCCTTTAGATGGTCTCAATGAGAGTAATGAATTAAACTGCAATTTGAAATTCAATGACTTTGACTCTTTTCAGCAGAGTTACTAAGAACAGAAATATTTCGGTGTTGAAAGCCAAATGTGTTAGTCCTTTTCCTCTCCTCTCCTCTCCTCTCCTCTCCTCTCCTCTCCTCTCCTCTCCTCTCCTCTCCTCTCCTCTCCTCTCCTCTCCAGCTGAAGACAACTAGACATTGCAAGACACTTAGGAAACACTGATGAAATAATTTCGTTACAGGATTAGAAATCAACAGCCTAACTCTTTCCTAGATTTTTTAAAAATAAATTTATGACAGATATTTAAAGAATATATTGTAGGTATTTTCCAAGAAAACAGACCTATATTTTAACTTTCATGATATGGATGATGTCATCAGGATGATTTCATATTCACTCATCATTTTATGGAAAGGTGTTTTTAAAGTGCCCTACAATAATCGCTTTTCAGTTTGTCTTTTTGCACTTTTTTACCTGAAGAGAAGGTCACCAGTAAATTTGTGGAGCTGACCAGGCTTTCAAAGGCTATATCCATGCCTCTAGATTAAAGGAGATTGTGGCCAAATCCCTGGTCTGTTAATGCTCTGGAAGAAACATCCAAAATGCATAATTAGATGATAAATATATATATTAAAAAAATCACTTAGAACAAGTGTAGATGATTTTTTCCTCACTGCCTGGATCATTATAATGCTGTACAATACATTGTATTGTCTTTATACATATATATCTCATATTAAAGGACCTTAAATATTGCATATTGATTGAAATTACTGTTAAATCTCATAAAATAAAATAAATTAAATTATCAACTTCATATAATTAAATATGTCTATAGAGCAGAAAAAAGATATTTTTGTAGATTATGAATTATTAAGGTTTAGTAAAAAACATGAGCAATACAATCACTGTGTAGAGCCAAAATAATTTGTATATAAATTATATCACTTTGACAATTTGACGTTAATTTTTTCTTGTCTAAAAGAAAAAGCGTGCTTTAAAAATAATTTTATGGACTCTTAAGGCTAGAAGAAACTAAACATATAATGTCATCACACCTCCCATGTAAAAAAAAGGTAATAGATTTTTATATATGATCTTTCCATCAAGTTTGTACTTCTCATTTACCTAAACTGTCGCATAGGAATGTTTCAAGCAGCTGAGCTTAATACAGAAAACTGAATGACAACAGAACAAACTTATCTCTAGTTTAACTGAGATTTTCAATAATCATGTTTAGCATTCAATTTTGAATGTATCCAGTTTCAGCTCCCAGCCACATGACCTCATTATATACACATAAATGAGATTTAATACTGCTACTTTCTGAAAATTCATCATGCAAACAATTAGTGAGAAAATTCATGTGACTTTTTCTTTGATAAATTATCTAGAAAGACAATGATTTTCATTTTAGCTGGATTTTGACAAAACATGCATCAAGGTTTTTTCTATGATCAAAGGGATGAAGTAAATATGATAAAAAGGTTTTTTGTCCCATCCTAAAATCAGTGTCAGGGGAAGTGACATTTTCACTAAATAGTCTCTAGACCAGATGCTTAACTTTTAAAAGAGTAAAGATTAGTGAGACAATTAAAAATGACTGGTGGAGAACCTGTGATATTTTAGAAACATTTGCACTGTTATACATATTTGAATATCGTATTTGAACTCCTACAAAATAAGCCTTTATTATTGATCAGTATCTTTAGAGCCCTGACATCAAAACTGAAGATCCTTGTAATGAGCTCATTATCATGCTGTACTTATAAGAACACCACCTGGTTTTTCTCTGTGTATTAGTTATGCATCAAAAGATCAGTTTTCAGGCTTACCCACTGTGTCATATTTGGATTCTATTTTCCCATAATAGAATAGTGATATTTCCAGGACATCCACTGCATTCAAAAAAGGGTTTTATAAGTGACTTAATTTAAGGTGTTCCCTAGTCAAAGAGGAAAAAAAAAAAAAAAGATGGCTTACAAATTAATCTCTTCCTGCAACAGTGAGAAAAAACATCCCTAAAACAATACCAAAACCAGAAGTTACTCAGCTCTAAGCTTGTGATATTGGAAACAGGTTTAGACTAAGAGGATCACACTGCTGAGTACTTGACAGGACTGCTCTGTGCAACTGGAAAGCAGTGTTGTCAACCAGAAACAGCAAAATCTATCAGTAAAACTGCTGCTTCAAGGATGGCGTTTTAGTGACTAAGGTACCTGTTCAGAAACTTACACTGGACTTCCAAATATCACAAACTTACAGAAAGAGCTCTGTAACTTCATCCAGCAGTCTTTTGGCCTCCCTATGCTGATGACACTCATTAACTCTTTCTACCATATTTACTTTTCATTAGACTTTTCAAATGAAAGAGGAAAAAAGGCAACTAATTCTTCAGTAATGTCCTTTCTTTATTCCCAGGATATGAACTTCAACATTCAACTTAACTGAACTTTTGTTTCTTGATTTAATTGACATAATATGTTTTAAAAAGAAGGCAATCATAAATTTTAAGCACAAATAAATTAAAAATTACACAATTAAAGTGAATGAAGACTAGATATGAACTCTAAACCCACAAAAGACAGTAGGATTATAAAAATATTTTATTGGCTTGTTTATCAAATACCAGTCACAAATGTAAACAAACCAAAGCACTTTTGTAAAGACTGAAGATATAAATGCAAATATCAGAGTAAATGGTGGAATAATTTTCCAAATCAAAAATATATTCCAAAATATATTCCAAAATAACATCATTGTAATTCAACTGGAATTCAGATACAAATTCCTAATTCAACATGCAAAGTACCTCTGGATGAATGGCTCTGTAGAAATGGACTTTAGTACCTGCCAGTGCAATGATCAAATAGTTTAAGGTCTGACAGTGAAAAGTTCATATTCTATGCCTTTAGTAAAATATATATATCTGTACAAAATAGAAATAATTTATATCATAATTATGCTGCAGTATCTATAGAGAGTAAATAATTTATATGATAATTATTCTGCAGTATCTATACTTGCTACTACAAGTATATCAAAGCTTTTGTTGATGAATGTGAACCTTTACATTGATTAATTTCTTTCTCACCCATTCCTTTAGTTTCTCTAATGTCTTTGCAAGTCTGATATTTGAGTAGCCATGTTCTAAAGGGAATGAACATCATAAAGAGGAGACATTCTTCATCCTGGAAGAAGTGTGAGGATTTCAACAGATGACTGTGGGGTGAAAAGAATAGTTTGAACATTCTGGATGTTGTCTAGGAGAGATAAGTCTGTAAGTGTGCTGCTTTATAATGACATTCCCTGGAAGAAGTTAGATTTATAGAAGTAGTCACCGTCTGCCTCTCCATAGAATAGCTTCTGTTCGCAGTGATGTTTAATTTGAATGCTGATCTGTAAAGCTCCTGTACAGAGAAGAGAAATCAGCATATACCAAGGTGCCACCAAAATACAAAATCACTTAGAATGCTGTAATATGCAGTTACAAACTTTGAATATTATAAAGAAATGCAATGGGACAAATTTTCAAGTTTAGCAAATACAAACATAACAATTTTAAAGGATTTAGAGGCCCATGTGCTCATATCTTGCCAAGTAGATCTAGCAAAATTAAATTTTCAGTTAAGTACTTATAATTTTGTCATTAAGAAACATTCATTCAGATGATGCCCAACTATTCTGACATTTGGCTTCAATGAAAATTCAATCCAGGAAAAATAAAAAAAAATTATCTGCAAGGACTTTTTGCTTCCTTATTTTCACACACATGGGAAATTCTGATTGATGCTCCCTTACGTCTAAGGCCTAAAATAGTCTATGGGCATGAATGTTCATGTCCTCTACACCCTTATCACATCTTTCTTTTATAATTCATTCACTTCCTTATTAGTTTCTCCCATAATTTCTCACTTTTCCTCAAATGCAAAAGAAAAAACAAATTGTATATTTGCTCAGACATTTTTCACTTTTCTGTCAAGGGCATATGCATATATGTATTTCTTCTCTTACTCTTTTTCTTTCGCTATAAAAAGAAAAAAATCACTATAAAAATATTTCATTTTCCCAATGAAAATATTTAGACTCTTTCCACACTGAAATTCTGTCAAAAAGTTTTGTTGAAACTGACACATTTTTAGATGCTAAAATTTCATCTAAACGGCTTCTTCTTTTCATAGAAAGATGATCAGTAAAAAAAAAATCACAAAACTTCAAAACTGAAAGGAAAAATAAAACCTCCACCAAAATCCACCATGTCTAATATTTTCCAGCAGAGTTACTTGCTCATGAATGTGCTTTCTGTCTTTGAGATCATAAATTTTTCATTCTGCCTTACACTTGCCCCACTGCAGCAGGGTGGACAGCAGGACTATTATTCCCCAGCATAAGGGTTTTGCATTCTGTAAACACAACACCAGGCAATGTGCATAGACACAAAATCTCCTTATATTTTGTCTATTAGCAGTGGAAGCACTGAAGTGCTTACATAGTCACTAGTAAATGTAATATGATTTTTTTGGTTTTTTATAACATTTGAATTCTTCCAGTGGCACTGTCATCTCCATTAATGGAACATGTTAGGTTTCTATGAGCAGATATGTCTTATAAAATCAAATCACAAACACTTCTGGTGTAGAAATATTTGGTAATCTCTACCATTTCTGTGTTAGGTCTCTGTGCGGTATTGTTTTGGCTTAGGCCACTTCATCCTCCCCCAAATTATTCACAGTATGGTTGGATGATTTTCACAGAAGAGGATGTGACTCTTCCACCTCTCTCTCCTGTTTGTTTTGGAAGCAGATAGAAATTTCAAAAGTTTGGCATGTCCAACCAAATAAGTCAGTTGGCTTTGGTGTTGAAGAACCATCCCTGGCACTACTTTGTTGATTATTAACCTCTCAATCAACCTCCTGGGACACTCAGACACTTATTCTTTGATATTTCAGAGACTTCATTACATATTTTAGTTCACCTGCTCTGATGTTTGCAATTAGTTATTTTCAAGTCTGCTCACTGAAACAGCATCAGGGCATTCTTACAAAGAGGCAGTGCATAAGTAAATAGGTAACAGCTTAGCTGAACATGTTAATCACAGGAAGAGGAAGCAGAGAAAGGAAAAGTAGCTCAGAGGAAATGTTGGTCTACTGGAAAAAAATATGCTTTTGAATGAAAAATACTGAGTGATATAAACAGATTTTAGGTTTTGTCTAATTTTTTTCACAGGTATTTGCACTTCCACAGCCAAAGTTTGGAATAAATATTTTTGTAGATTACTGTATGCAGTTGAAGTAGTAAAAAATATGCGTGCTGTGTTAGTCCTATTTCTTCAGTATTGACTTGTTACCATAAAAGATAACAAAAAAAAAAAAAAGAAAAATTGATAAAATTACACTAATTAGTTGCACATTTTCTCAGCTTTTTTTTTTTCAGAATATGAGTAAGTTATATATAAATGTACAGATCATTCTGGATGTATGCAATAAAATTGGAAAAGTCATAGTACAGACAATCATTTTGTTTCATCATAATGGAAAATAATACCTCATCAGTAACCTTCACAGTAGAAAATAAACAGTATTTCTATAATAACTTTAAAGATTACTTTTAAGGTGTATACTCCTCATTCTAAGTTAGATTCCAACTAGTGCCCATATAAGCCAAAGGAAAAGAGATCTGCATTGCCCCAAGCAAGGAGAATTTGATTCCTGTATTTCAAAACACTTTCACCTCATATATTAAACTTACTGTTTCTTTTGGTTTATTTTGTTTAAGCATGCTCAGGATGCCTAAAGCTTTTGAGCTTTATATATTTATGCACTAACCTTCAAATAAATAAATACCATGATGGAAATGCACTCAGGCCTGCTAGAATGTTATTTCATCTGACTAAAAACATTTTATAAGAATTTATTTTCCTTCTTCTTTCTGTCCTGCTTGGATATATTTACTGTTTGTTATCAGGTTCTATAAATAATATTGAACAAATCAGGCTGTTAAAAGATGACATATACAAATATGAGCACATGTTTCTTTGGAATCAGGTCTCTGATTCTCACCCAGTCATTAAGATTCTTAGGGTCACTAGCACCAAGGAAATACTCTAATTTTAAGATGCAAAACTGACATTTATTGTAACATCTTAAATATAATCTGAAAATTTAAATTATTTCCTTAATATCAAATAGATGCAGCAAATATAATATCATATTTCTGTAAGAGAAAAAAAAATAATTTTTAGTACAGTTTTTTCTTTGTTTCCCATTGGTCAGCAATAAATTCAGGATTTCAGCTGCACAGACTGCAAGAAACACAATAAGTCCAATCTTCCACTGTATGTTCAGATAGAAAAGCATATGCAAAGCATATGAAAATTATATACCATTTTCACATATTCTGCGTCTTACCTACCTGAAGACCTTTAATGAAGAGAAAGAGGCACATTTTTGGTCTCAGGGCAGAGTGAATTGCATCAGAGGAATCTGCTTGTCTGTAGTGATTACAAAAGTAACATCACTAGCAAGTTCTAGGGTGGGTATCAGCAGAGCAGACGCCAAGTTAGGTAAAGTAAACCTCACTTAGGAGATAACAGTTAAATTTACATCCAAAAAGTGTGAACTTCTACCAAAAGTCTTCATGATATAAAATTCAACCTTTCTACAGTTATAATACAATGAAGTAGAAATACAGTTAGCCAACATAATAATCATTATTGCTAATGAATCTCTGGAATTGGTGTATAAAAATGGGTCTGCAATGAGCCTAAAAAAATCCATTCAGGATCTTCCTCTATTATGTACATTTTTCTGTAATTTTAATTTTGTGAAATGAGGAATTACTAGAGGAAATCATAGTTATCAGAAATTCTAATCTAATCTAGCTGGGACAGAGACAAACCTCAATGGAGAGTACTACCAAAATTCTAGATGATGCTCATTAGACACACTTTCTTCCACTCCTTGTTTCCTTTCTATTGATAGCAACTCTGTCTAGAAAAAATGTCTGGAATTAAAGAAGGAAATATCTCTGTTAGAAAAATGTCCTGTAAATTAAGATTGTTGTTGTTATATATACCAGTGAAGGAGAATAGATGTGCTTATTTCTCTGTTTTAGTTTATACTTCTTTTGAGAACTTACCTGCCTGAATCTCATCTTAGCTGCAATTAGTTTTATATGTCACAGATTCACCAGTCTTAAGGATTATATATTTAATTGAAAATATCTTAGCAGAAACAGATTTTTTGTCATAAAATGCAAACCCCATGCTTGTTACTGTGTTGAATTTTCATATGGCAAAATTCATTGCATAAGTGTATGTGAGATATATGAAATGCCAATATTTTCCATATGTAGAGTCTACCCACTTTCTCTATTATGTTCACATATGGTTAAGATTTATATAAGCTGAAAAAGCACCATGTTAGCATCCCATTGGAAATTGCAGAACCTAACATTCAACAGCATTAGACTAACACGACTCCCAGATCAGAACTGATCTGAATACAACCTCTGCCCCAAAATCAGATAAATAAACCATACATGGGTTAAAAATTTACATCAGTTTCAAACTCCAATCTGTAGAAAATTGTAGCCTTCTTCACTTGCTAAAAAATTTTTCAGCATTGTGCTGAGTTTTCTGATGAATGTTGTTTCAGATGTGAATTTTCCATAACACTATAAATAATGTATTTATCCTCCATCAAGTGAATTGTCCATTTTCTAATTTCAATCTATATTACTAATTGAAAAATTTATTTTAATTCCTACATCTCAGTTTAACTTCCAATCTAGGTTCCAATATGGGAAAGTAGCTCAAAAATATCTCAAATTATCAAATTAGATTGAGAAATCAGTCATGATAGTCCAAGAAGAACATTTTGGAACATAAAAACATTTTTGTTTGTTCTAAACAGACATAAAATATTTATAGGCTTAAAAACAGACAAAAAGAAAAAAAAACCCCTCAAATTACCATCATGGGCAACTTTTTACTAGTAAGTTTGTGGAAGAGGTGCAAAAAAAATACAGCATAGGTAATTTACATATGCTTTCCTAGAGTTTGTTTTCAGAATGAAGACTGTGAGAATCTCAAAATAATGAGTTGAGATTTTTGTTATAACAGATATCTGACTTTATGTTTTGCTATTTGAAAATTCTCTTAGTCTCTTTCTTGTTCTTATTCAAGATAATTATTATTATCTTATTCTTGCTCTTATTCAGAATAATTTCTAATTATTTAGCCTTTTACCTTTCTTGGTTTTAACCTTATTTTCAGTAATTTCAGGTGGTAATTCATCTGGATTCTCCTGGTTTATGTTGTTACCATTAAAACTTAAAATCAGTGCATTGCAATGGTGCTACTATGATGTTTCATTCATATAAGTTTTCTACTAGCTTTAGCTTATGCTGTCCTAAAATAGCTAAAAGAGTTAAAGCTTGAATAAGAGTTGATGCTGATTATAACTTCTTTAGCCCACATATGTGTCTTAACTGCTTATATATCAGTCTTCTGAATCATATCTTTTACATATGCCTCTAAATAGCACATTTAAGGATGGTTTCGTCTACCTACATGAAGCTTTCCTTAATACAGACCAGCTGCTGTGCTGTTCATACTTTCTGGTTGAAAGGGTATATCCTTGTGACTAACTCTAAGACATCTTCCTGCTGTATCAAGGCCTCTTTCTCAAGATCCTTCACAAGAACACTTATCAAGTCTTTATTTCTTTTTGGTTTTTTTCCGTAAGATTTGTTGTTTCTGCTTCTCAGCTTAAATTTATACTTGAAGTTTTATCATCTGGGTCCATCTTTTTTTCCAGCTTGTACAGTACTCACCTGGTGTCTTTTCATGATAAGAGCTTTCAGGCACTTAGAGATAATGTCTCTTTTTAGCTGCCAGAAGAACATTTTCTATGTTAAATGTAATTTTTAGACACTGCATAACAAGAGGACTTCTCAGTTACATTTTGTTCTTCTAGCCTGTTATTAATGAGCAATTATTCACTTGCTAAAGGATACAAAGGATAGAACATTCATGCAGCAGATAAAAAATAAAATATCTTTGAAAGCATATAATACTTAGTGAGGTCTGTCTTTGTAGGAGCTGTTATATATATAGGAACTTCACAAATATTACCTTTGTAAGGTTGCAAAATTATCAAGGTCTTTTTGTCCTTTACTTAATCGTGTACATACTCATCTACCAAGGTTTTGGCAAAACTTGAGCCTGACTTCTGCAGTCCTGAAAAGAACAGCTTCTTGAGTCTGAAACAGTTGGTCATAGATCCATCATAACAAGGTATGACCTTGTCCAGGTGTAGAACAGATATATTTTCCTTTTGTAAATGACACAAAAATAATCAGTTTTGGATGGCCCACTTATAGAAGTTGTGCAGTTTCATCTTCAGGTGGCCTTAAAACTCTCTCTGGATTTGGTTTGCTCTCCAGAAATATACCTAGAATGGACAGTGCTAGTCATTTGTCTGTGGTCTGATTTTTTTCAGATAAAGGCATCAGACCACTGTATTTCATGTGCTATGTAACAAAGCTAAAATTAGGCACATATTTATATTTAATTTCATTTTCCTACATAACTCTCAGCTTTTATTGGCATGACATTCTTTTTCCATGAAAGAGAATGCCTACGATTGCTATCATGAGTTCCAATTCAATTAATTAAAGTTATTAATTGAAATTAAAGTTTTACATATTTCTTTGGTCATACATTCCCCATTCAGGTGTTTTTATTTCCATAATAGGAATACCTAACAATGGATTTTAACCATAAGAAAAAAAATATCATGCACAAGAAAATGTTTTCCATGCATCACTAATACTGAAACTGAGGAAAAAAATCCAAAAACAACAACAACAAAAAAAAAAATATAAAACAAAGCATAAAGAAATTTCATCTTATTTTGTGCAATTTCTAAATATACTTTTAAATTACATGGTTAGTGTTTTTTATCTCTCTGTTACCATGCCTGCCTCGCTTTGTTTAAATGCAGCAAATTACCTCACTCATTCAAAATGGATTTCATCTTTTCCTTCAATTTTTTAAACTTAAGTAGCCATTTAGTATTTGTAAATGATGAATGAATTTAATTTGATTATGAATTTTTCTCCTTAAAAAATGGATAGTTTCTCCACTGCATATATATTTCATAAGTCTTTTTTGAAAATAAGTAATGTTTCTACTTTTTAAAGTGGTCTATTACTAAGCCAATATTCTTATAGTAAAATAAAAAAGGGATGAGGATAAAGTTAATTAATATTTTGGAGCTAATTATAACAACAGATTATTGGAGATATGGATTGCAGTTATATAAGTCTCTTGCTAAGCAACAAACTACCCACAAGCTCTAACTCATGAAAATTTCACAGAACACTGTGAAAGTCTTGGGATTTTCAGATGCCTTCTTGAAATTGAACTTTCTAATCACTGAAATACCTGACATGTAAGAGTAAATAGAGATAGAAGTAATATGCTGGATGTTTTGCAGCTTGCTACAATCTTCTACTCCTTTGCTAATAGCATGTAAACTGCTGTCATTCTGAATGGCTAAATCATTCTGACTCATGAACACATTGAAAATACTGCATAAAAGAGCCAGATACTAGAAAATTTAGTTTCCACTCATTTGTTGTTGATAGATTCTATACTGTGAAAGAAAACCATTTCAGTGGGCTTTAGGTACTGTACCCATGAACAGGGCTGGTGCTGAGTCACAAATGTTGTTTTACCCCTTAGCATTACATTCATTTGGTATAGAAGCCTGAAAGTCAAATACAATCATTCCACTTCATGGTTATGTGGTTCTTCACGGTAATAGGTTGTGTGTGCAGCCACTAGTTTAATGCACCTTTATATAGGAGGCTTCTTGAGTGCAGGATTCACATCCTGACTTTGGAGCCATAGCCACTTAATGATTTTACCATTATTATTACTATTACTATCCATCAGATTTTTCTATTGCTATTATCATTACTAGGCTGATGACTAACATGAGTGAAAAAGAAAGCTGGTTCAATGACATCTTGTATTCTGATCTTATTAGTGCAGAAATCAATGATTACAGTCCCTAATGAGTCAACTGTTCTGCCTCAGGTCCTTGAACTAAAAATTAAACTTTTCTGAAACATGTAAATTATTATGTGCAAAGAAATTTTTAAAAGTATTAAAGCATAAAAAGATAAAAAGCATCCTTCTAGTCATCAGTAATTTTGAATATCAGACTAGATCTAGTTACCTGATCATTATTAGAGGACTGATGTTATCATTTTCTTATCCTAGAAATAGAATTGGTACGGACATGAGGTTAGCAGTGGAGATTATCATATTAGTTTACTTCTGTCATTTAATATGACTTCTTGGGGTTTCCTACCACCTTTTTCCCTTGAAGTCTGGACACATTTGAAGAAATAGAATATTTTCTATTATCTGTCTTGTAGGCAAACAGAAGAAATAGAATATTTTCTACCATCTGTCTTGCAGACAAATTAGATCTCAAAATTTGGAAGAAAAAAATAGTAATAAACTTTATATGTATGTCTTAGCAGCTTTGCACCTATTTTTACCCTCGTGATTTCCAAGTTTAAAAAATAGCACTAAAATAGGTGGGGGGTTTTTAAGTTAAATTCTATAATATTAGAAATTTATCTGAGTCCTTAACAGCTTAAAGAGAACAATATATTTTTTCAAAAAGAATCTAGGGTATTTATGAGGAACTTTTCTAAAAAAGACACAGATTTTTCTACTATATGTCATTAAAATTCTCTTTGAGGTGACATGTTTTTCATCATTTAGTTAAATTAGCCTCATCAGCCAACATATAAACCAAGTACAAATTGTAGATAAACTCTTTCCTTTTTTTTTCTCATTCTCTTTGTTAAGAAACTAGAAAATTCTAATGCATAAATCAAAGGTTTTATGCAGCCACAGAAGAGAATCCAGTTCCTGGGGAAGAACCTATGCCATCTATTGATGCTTCCAGCTGCAATATATTACAATATGAATATACTGACATCCCATTGCACAAGTATCCTTCTCTAGGTATATAATGTGATAACAGGGCAAAATTAGCATGCTCGTCCACATTATTATTTTAATTGTAAAAAGCAGATGTTTTCTGTGTGAAATACAAATAACTTGTGCTTTATTGTCCTTTCTATGTACTTCAATCAATCTGAATTGCAATTAGTAGACTGACTGTCAAAACCTTTGGCATGGACTAGGATTTTTTTTCGGTGGAGTATTTTATGGCTGTTGAGCATCTGATATATATCAAATGCTGTCTCTCACCAGCTCTGAATGTGGAGCTAAATAACAAACATTCACAGAAATTGGCTTAATTATATGATTGCCAGATGTAAATGAAGACTTCAGAATATGGTTTGCAATAAACAGAGTAAGCCAGTTCATTTTCCTTGCATCATTGTTGAGGGAACAGCTTCAAGGTAACATTTCTAAGCTCCTTGGATTTTAAACTGTGCTCCTGGGTCTAAAGAAGAAAATATATAACTAACAGCATGAGGGACCCAAAGAGTTTGTGATTCCAGCAACCACTGAGATGTTATGTTGCACAACAGAGCCTAGAGAGACTTTTCTTCTTTTACTCCTCTTTAATCAGGTCTCTATTTTTCCCTAAGACAAAGTAAATAAAGTTTCATTTCACGCCGTCCCCTGCAGGCAAGTCACACATGATATAAAAGCAACAGAGAGACACTAAGAGTTGTTTTCTTCTAACAAGGAATTTACTCGTCTAAATTTACTGGAGTAAAGTAAACAGTAGTATCCTCAAAGTTATATTTTCATTCTCATTCTCTACTTTATGGTAGCACTAATTCCCCAGTCCTTAGTATCCTTGTGTTTTTAAAGGAAAAGACCACATAGTATTTCTATGCTGAGACACAATAAAGCCATACACTGACTAGCTGTAATAAGCTTCTCAGGGAGAAGGAAATAAAAAGAAATTAGCCTGTGGAATCCTACGTGCTGTGACTTGACCATTTTCCGTGCCTAAACTAGCTTAAGTCAGATGACATTTGTAAATGAAGTGGAGGCAAAGGGTGCTGAAGAGCCAATTTCCCAGCCATGTGGAAGCCAGAAAGAAATTAGAAGTTAGTAATACAATTGACAAGTAAGAGAACTGCCCAGTATCCATTCCCATGCTTGAGGCCACTGACACTGAACTTGTAACTCTGAACTTGTGATAGCATCAAGCTTTGGTCTGTGGATAACAAGCTGTGCTAAAAGGAAGAAATCATATATTGGAAAAATTGTATAGGTTACTGCTCATCATTAGCCAGGTAGCATAAACGAGAGAAAAATCTGTCTCATACAGAAGCTGCGAGTTTTGCATATTAATGCCTAGTTCTTATGCTAAATTATATTTTTATGTTGCGTTGAGAGAGGAATGGAAATGTATTTATAAAATCTGTCTTATGATAAGGTAATATACTTAATTTTGATAAATATTTATAAACTTCTAGTGAATGGGTGTGAGGAAATTTAGGTTCTTGCAGTTCTAAAGACACTTCCTGTAGCTAATATGTGAATGGGAAAAATTACTCTTCCTTCAGCAAAGCGGAATGTCCAAGAAAGGCACAGTCAAAATGAACTTGCCAAATTATTTGAAGCCAGAAATTCTCATATGAAACTTTTGTTTCAACCTAGACTAAAAATTAGAATTCTGAGTAAAAGCTACCATTATGATTGCAGAGGATATATAAGTAATTAGAAATAGGAACATGGAGTAGTGCCTGACATTATTAATGCCTTTAAGATCTTCATGTGTTAAGTGTTTGGAAGCACTATTAGAGAAAAGGACCTATCTGTAGCAAAAAGCAGATAGAGCAGTTGATTTAGACCTTGATTAATATGTTGTTGCCCAAAAATAAGATTGAGAAAAATATTGATGGATGCAAGGCTGGACCATGGTCCCAGTTTCTCACTACCTAAGATAAAGGTAAAAAGGTAATTAATCACATTCTGAAAGCTGGCTCAGATAAGCAATATACATAAAATTTTAACATCTTAATCACAATCTGAAAAATAAAAATCTAACGCCAAGGATATGATTATGCTGACAACAGAAAACTTCAGTCAATTGAAGGCAGCTCCCATTTCCATACTTAGCTGATCAACTCATTAAACTGGAAGGAGGGAAATAATATTTTGGTTCTGGCATTTGAATGTGACCACATCAAACTAACACTTGCAGATAAAGGAAGAACTACTTTTGAGACACTCACAGAGGTTCCAGACCCAAGGAATGCCTCTGTTAGTCATGAATGCCCCGGGAAAGTTTCAGTAGGTAGTAAACGATCTATTACAAATTTTGAGATGTGAAGATAATTTCACATCTTAGATGTTTTCACTTTCCTTCATGAAACCTGGAAAGAACATCTGGTAAGAACAAAAAGAAATTTTAAAGTGAGGAAAATAAGTGTTGTTTCATGAAACTTTGATCTGGTGGCTAATATTTTCTTTCCATGTTTCTAAAGCTTATACATGTGTTAAGGAATTGATGGGTGCATTTTGAAGTCTCTTCAGCCTTCCAAACCCCTGGTGTTTCTCAAACCAACTGACATCATGAACACCAAAAACAAAAATGCTAGTGGAAAATCACTAGTTGGTAGTCCTTGATAGTGTGTTGATAGCATGTGGAATATGATCTAGTATTACCTCCTTCTTCAAATGAAGAAAACATGCCTTTTTATTAGTTTTTATAAATATTGGGTATCTTCAAAACACTGTGATGTTTTGCAGTACATTTAAGCAGTGTCACCAGAACTGGAGATAGTTATTAATGTGAAACAGATTAACTTCCCATACAGATTCGGTGTAACTCTCAGGGGAAAAGAGTGAAGCAGTACAATTTTTTTAGTGCATATTCAGCTTTAGGTTTTAAAGAGCATGGCCTGTTTTGGGGAAAGGTTAGGTATGAATTGCTTCAATATATTATCATACCAAGAAGCAGCAAGTGTTCTAATGAATATGTAGGTGATGGTATTTCAGTGGCTTTGAATATTTTTTTCTCTTCTCTCAACCCACTATTGATCCATTGTAAATCCTAGAAAAATGCATCTGGACTTCTCAAAGCACACTCTTTAATTCTGCACCAGAAGCTTTTGTCACCTTTAGATTTTTTTAATAAAAAATTGCTTGCCCCTCAAAATATCATTCATCTCACTCCTCTCTAGACCTTGCAGTAGCTCACTTGCTTCACTTTAGAAGTTTTTTGGAGCACTTGTAATGCCAAGTGTGAGGTCACAAGAGGAACATTTTTCCAACTGAGATTTGTTAAAAAAAAAAAAGCCAGCTTGATGCTCTAAGGGGCAGAGCAAGACATCCACTGAAAACACTATTGTAACGAGGAAGGATAACACTTCTTATAAGCTGTGATTCTCTGGCTTGGAAATGGGGGGTTTTGTACTTTCATAAAATTGTAACGTCATAGAATAGTTTGGGTTGGAAAAGACCTTAAAGTTCATCTAGTTCCAATTTTACTGCCATAGGCAGGGAACACCTTAAACTAGCCCAGGCTGCTCAAAGGTCCATTTAAACTGACCTTGAAGACTTCCAGGGAGGAGGCATTCCAAACTTCTCTGTGCAACCTGTTTCAGTGCCTCACCACCCTCACAGTGAAGAGTTACTACCTCATATGTAATCTAAATCTATTCATTTTAAGTTTAAAGCCATTTTCCCTTGTCCTGTAAGTACTGCCCTTGCAAAAAGTCCCTCTCCTGCTCTCTTATGGGTCCCCTTTAGGTACTGGAGGGCTGCTGTACAGTCTGCCTTCTTATGTTGGGGGCCTCAGAGCTGAACAATGAATGCAGGAGGACACAGAGCTGAGCAAAATACTTATCTCTCATCCTTATTGCCTTGAACAGAGACACTACTGAACTCCCTAGAAGTTCATAGGAACCACAGAGGAGCCACGGGAACCACTGCTACATGCAGCTTATATTTCATCAGTGTGCTTTTTGACACCATTTTTTCCCAACCTATACAGTCTGATCTGGCCTCCTGTCCAGTTTAAAAGATATACTACCTATATTTCTCCCACAAAACAGCATTTTTCCTTTTCATCTTTAGTTTTCTTTAACTCTTCAGTTTAGAGAGTAACCTTTCTAGCAATTATATTTCTCACAAAAGAGGACAATCTTCAGAAACTTCGTGTATACTTATCTGAGCAAATATTAGCATGGTTTTTTGAGGTGTTTCCCTTCATTTCTTAAAGTTATTTTTACAGAAGCCTTAGGCTAAAGATATTAGCGGAGAAATTAATAAAGTTATTTAAAAAAAATGATTACGAAGAAATATATTGCAAAGAAAATATTTTAAGCATAAGAAGCAGTCTATCCTCACTTACCAAGATACATGAGACTTTAAAAGTCAGTTACACAAAATCATACATATTTAATTTTGTCTTCTTCGACCTTTAAACTTAACTACTAAATATTAAACATCTTAGAAAAGTAACACCTTTTTACATTACACATATTATATGAAACAAAAAATGCCCAAAAATAACTAAGAGAATAACTTAAAATATTTCTTGACTTTTTTCATACCTCTTTTTTGTTAATTCCATAGCCAGATGCTGTCTTACAGAACAGCTGGAGCTATTCAGTAGATGACAGTTCCATAGCTGTTAGTTATCACTCCTCACTTGAGATGTGATAACTGGATTCATGAATACTGCTGGCCCATTTCAGGCCAAATAAACCAGATTGTTTTAAGGAAGCAATGCAAGTCATTTAGGCAAACTTAATTTACTTTTACTGAACTGAACTAAGAATGAACCCAGAAACTTACATGCCATCTAATTCCACTACAGTGCAAAATCAAAAAATCACAGGACTCCTATAGAGATGCAGAAGAGAAAGAGAACACCTCTAGAAGGTGATTCTTTCCATCTGAATCACTGCCTGTAAATAATTGAATCTCTTTATCAACTATTGAGAATTTCTGAGCTACTAGTTTAGATTAAACAGTCATTAGGAGCATACAAGTTGATGCCTCTAGATAGAATAAATTAAAATCTTGAAGACTGCTTCACATATGAGAGTGATATGCGAGGTGTTTAGTGGATGAGAGTAATTCCTTCTTAAACAATTGTAGCTGTAGCAGGCAAGCTCTTTATAACTTATATATTGACTTTTCAATAGACCTGTAAGACAAAGTCATATTGTCACTGCTTGCTACCCATATTAAATGCTTGCTCTTAAAATACATTTGTACGTTTACATGCCTTTTAGAGAGAATACCCAGATGTAAGAGTAAGTTTTTGGGAGGGGTTGTGTGAACTAAGATTATTTGTTTACTGTGCTACTACTTTGTAGGATGTTGTTCTATTCCTCTGTGTAGTAAATCCATGCCGCAAACTAGGAAAAGGGAAAAGGTAAGACACATGTTCCTCTCTCCTGTTTACTTTCCTTTGATGACTTTGGGAGGAGTGGAAGGGTGAAGCAAAATTGAAAGAGAACAATTTCAAAAGCAACTGGATCATGAAGATAATTACTTTTATTTGTATTTGTTGCTATATTAATGCTGTCATCATTATTTAAAGTAGATTAAGTATGGCTACATCTTCACTGCAGAATTAGAATTAGCTGAAGCAATGAGGGTATGAGCATCCAAATAAATAGATCTCTTTTGAACTGGTGAGCAGTAGATACAAGCTATTCATTTTGTTGGTTGGCTGGATGATTGGTTGGGATTTTTGGTCATTTCCCTGCAAAATTATTCAGTTTAACTGGATCATTGTCTTCAGCCATAATCTTTCACTGCAAATAGCAGACATTGTCAACATCGTGAAGAGAGAAGAGAAGAGAAGAGAAGAGAAGAGAAGAGAAGAGAAGAGAAGAGAAGAGAAGAGAAGAGAAGAGATTAGTAAGAAAAAGAGGAAGAAAAGGACATGCTAATGCTGCTGACCTGCTACTCTACAAACAAGTGTAATGGTAACTGTACAGGATTGTTTTCGAACACTCTTTTTTTCCTCTGACTGTACATAGATCAGACAGAAAATAGCACTAGAAGAGAATGAGCATGACTACAGAAGTCTCAAAATAGGTATCTGTGTGCTACATTTAGCTATATTACCTTCGCTTTTTATTTCAGATGGATTTTACAACAGAAAACTATTCCTTATCCCGATTTTACAGGAAACAGAACAATTATCTTTCTGATTTTTCCCCTTAAAAGTTTAATGCAAGAACAACATAGATTTCTTAGTAGAAGGTCTTATCAGACATTAATCTGTGCCAAAACATGAGACAATGACAATTGTTAACTTTTACGAAAATTACTTGAACATGAAAGAAAGGGTCATGACTCCTCCTGTATACTGACATTCCAGCAAGTTTGAAAACATGTTACCTGTATTTGCAAGGGCAACCATAGATTTCAACCTTTCTTTGCCTCCACAGATCAAACATTTCTGTTCTGTCATGTAAGTGTCAACTCGCGTAATTAGGTGTAAAGAGGCATGTGGTGCCAATATGTAATACTGGCACAGAATGAGGAATTCCTGGGAAAAAAGTGACATTTTCAGGGTAATGTCAACTGTCCACGTAAACCTACCATTGCTTGACTTTTGTACTGGCTTGTGAGTAGGCAAAATGCCATCCAAACAGACATTCAAGATTTCACAGAGGCGAAATACCATGTATGAATTCTATGTATTTGCAGGGAGCACTACTCCTATCAAGAATGTCAACTCATCCATCTGTCACAAAAATCCAGGCCTGGAGTTATGGGAATGAGCCTCAAATAACCCATCAATAATTTGGATTAGTATCTAACAAGATTCTTCTGCAAGAGAGAGAAAAATTTTGGCCTACTACCCCCTGTCCAGGATTAGAGATAATCATTTTAACAAAGTCTTTAGTTAGTTTCTCATCTCTGCAAAGTTATACATGATAGAGAATGGTGGCTATCCACCTGCTGCAATGCCCTGCCAGCACATATCATGCTTCAGCTTTCACACAAACTGGTTTCTAAAGTGATTAATGGAATTAGACTGGGAAATATCATGCCTAAAGGAAAATGCAGCAGAAGTCACCTGGTTTTAATTGGGTTAAAAGACAAAAATCAGCCAAATTTTTCAGGATGGTTGCAATAGCTCATATTTCTGATGGTAGGCTAAAGGGTTTTACCCTGCTGAGGACAGTATTGTGCAGATCACTCATTGACCCAAAGATTGTTGCTCTGGAACCAAAGACAACATATTTCTCACCATGGAGCTGGGCCCAAGTCAACTAACCCTGTTGAGAATCAGCCAATTAACTTGGGCATAGTGCCCTGTTTAAGGAAAGGTATAATATGTTTTGTATGTTCCTGGATTATTATACTTTAAGAAGTCATTGAGACACATGGAACCTTCCAGAACATATGAAAACCAAAACCAAAACCCAAAAAAACCCACAAAATACCAAACAGCAAAACAAAACAAAACCAAAACCACCCCGAGGGGTGGAAATATCCTGGTGAGAATAAATGAGCAAATGAGCATATCCAAAGAGAAAAGGCTTGAAAGACTCAAGAAATGTAGAAAGATTTGAATGTTAACATTTTGTGCATGGGTTGTGAAATGGATTTGAAGAAGTGACAGCTAGAAAATAATTTCCTAAAAACTATGAAGAAGTGAATATGGTTTCTCTTAGTTAGAAAAACCTGAGTTTCAGTGGCTGGGCTAAGAGCCAGAACCTGTCTACAAGGACACAGCCTGTGGAAGAAAAATAGTTCCTAATGCTCCTCCCCATCCCCCATTTTATTCTGTTTTTCTTAATCATGTTTATCACATTTAAAAGGACAAAAAAATGCTCCCTAATCTTTCTTTGGCATGGAATGGCCCATGAACATACTATTATACTCTCCAGCTTCCAAAATTGTTAGGCTGGGGGCATGTTGTCTGTTGAGAAATGTGTCTGACTCATGCTAAATTCAAACTTTACTAGGGCACTGGCAGGGCATCTGCCTATTCTATTTGAGCAAAAGCATGTTAGAGACCTCTCTAACAGTTTAACAGCAGAGGAAATAAAGTTCTGGTAGCCAAGAGATCTCTCTAGCAGGGTTTATTTTACTACTTCAAGCAAACTCTTTTTTCTTTAGTCAGAGTTATATATTCTATGTTTTAGTCTACTAAAAAAAATGAAGTTCTGTTTGAATATCATTCTTTCTTTGGACTGAAGAAAATCTAAATATGTCTACCCTCAAAACCCTGGCTGATTTTGAGTGTCCTGTCATACCAAAGTCATACAATTGTATTAATATCAACACCTGCAGGTCGACAATCTGGTTGTACAGCTGGTGACATTGACAGGAATTTGGCTTTCACAACCATGAGACCCACTTTGAGGACAGAGGACTGGAAGAGGAAGAAGGGATGCTCCTTAAATAGTCAAGCCAAGATAATCTTTGCAAAAGGCTGTCTCAGAGTGATGAGACCTTCAAACTAGAAACAGCACAACTCATGGTAGAGTTCAATAGTGCTGGAGAGCAAAGGTTCAAGATGATGAACAAGGAAGATCTCAGAAATTATAGAACAGGGTGAAACAAAATTCATTACAGTTTCCTAGACCGTATATGCCTATTTGTTAGGCATATACGGTCTAGGAAACAAGCATCAAAAAGTGGAGGTGTGCAAGTGAGTGAAAGTTGATTAAAAAATTGATATGTGAGATTGCAACCCAGAAAGCCAAATTTATCCTGGGCTACACCAAATGCATGGCCAGCAAGTCAAAGGAGGTGATTCTGCCCCTCTGCTCTGCTCTTGTGGGATCCCACCTGGAGTGCTGCATCCACCTCTGGCACCCCCAACAAAAGGACATGGAATTGTTGGAGTGGGTCCAGAGGAAAGTCACAAAATTGTTAAGAGGACTGGACCATGTCATCTGTGAAGCCAGGCTGAGGAGCATGGAGAAGAGGTTGCATGGAGACTTCCAAAGGAATGCACAGGGAGGCTGGAAAAGGATGCTACCTCAGGAACTGAGGTGATACTCTATCACTTACAGTGATAGGAAAAGGAGCAATGGGTACAACTTGAAAGAGAGGAAATTTGTGTTAGATATTTTGGAAGAACTTTTTACTGTGAGGATGATGAGGCACCAAAACAGGTTGCCCAGGGAGGTCTGTATTCCCAAACTTTGGCAGTATTCAAAGTCAGGTTGGATAAGGCATTGAGTAACTTGGTCTAGAGGGAGGTGCCCTTGCCCATGGCAGGGTGGATTGAGACTAGACAATCTTTATGGCCCATTGCAAACTCAACATTCTATGATTCTATGAGTCCACAAAGCCATTACATCATTGAGATAACTGAGACAAATTACAGATTTAGCAGCATTCATTTTTCTCCAATGAATATAGAGGCAGCTCAGAAAACTATGCCTACCTTTTAGATTACTATTTAAAGATGAAACCCATTGTTGCTTTTAGAGACATTTTACTTTTCTCCGGTACCTGATTTTTAGAGTGCTGAATATGCAGCTTCCCTAAAACCTACTTATTTGAGTGATCTAACAAGGTTTGCTTAATTTTGAAATAAAAAGAAAAAAAATACTTTCTCACTTTTATGAAAGGCGAACTATATTGATATTGAAAAATAATAGTCTTTTAACCACAGAGCACACACAAACACACACATGTGCAATGAATACAGCTATTGATACCAACAACTATGGATGAAAAATAATTCGTTCAAAACTACTGTAGGCTCAGTCCTTATAAGGCAAGGGGTTAATCTGTCTGTCTATATATCTGTTTTGTAACTCCGATGTCAGTCATGTTTACCTTGCGGAAAAGAGCAGAGATGCAGCTGAGATAAATCCAGAGAACCCAAAAAGACTATGACCCCAAATATCTTCAGCTTGTCTCTGTTTTTCCAGTGTTTTGAGCAATAATATATCAAGTGAGAGAATCCTATTGTATGCACATAGATTGAAAAATAGTAATTGCATAAGACTGTATAATTAGTGATAACACAACATTTTGCTAAATATTATATATGGATTTGCATTTTTAAAATACCATAAGATACCCAAACCTCATGCATAAGAAAAACCTGAAAAAGAGGTTAGCTTTGTACTCTCTGACTTTGACTTGATGCACTTGAAAATCAACAGATAAAAGGGAAAAAATTGCTAGGGATCCACAGTGAAGCTTTCAGAGAGAAAAGCAATTGGAGAATGAAAGTGAGACCTTTAATAGTAGTTCTTAACTTGGGCATGGGGATTCAAGAAAGAGAAAGAGAGGCAATTTCAGAGACCCAATTATGTGACTGCAACTTGAACTGCATGTGTAAGTGGAGAGGGAAGCACTCCTGTCTTTAAAGAGCTGGCATAATATTTTCTCTGTTGCCAACTTCACTAAATAAGGGAGTACTGTGGCATTTCAATGTCAAACTGCCTTCATGCATTTGAGATGTACAACATGAGGGAATAGGAAGGTTTCAACAAGATTTCATTTGGATGTTGAGTTAGAATTTTCATAGGATACTAGGCTATTCCAAAACACTTTACACTCACACATAGTTTCTCTGAAGAATTACACTCAAGAGCAGACAAAAATAAAGGAGTTCTTCACCTAGCTGAAAGCACAGTATTTTGGTATTCTTTTCTGAAAAAGAGAGAAGATATGGGGAAAAGAATCCAAAAAATATTTCCTAGTCTTGCAAAATGGGTCTCTTTGCACTAAAAAAAAAAAAAAGAAAAGAAAAAAAGATTAAGACCTCAGGCTTACCTAAGGACAGTTTTATACAAAACTTGCAGAAAATAAAATCTCCTCATATGTGTAATCATTATATGGCTGTATAAAAGCATATTCAGAAAGAAAATAAAAAACCTTTTTTTATTTTGACCTCAATCTTTAAATGTACTCTCCTTTTTATGTTCTTTTTTTGTTTGTTTTTTTGTCGGTGTGGCTTTTTGGGTGGGTTGTTTTGTTTTTTTGTATTGTTTGTTTGTAATTTGTTTCATTGGTTTGCTTTTGTGTTTTGTTTTGCTGTTTGTATGTTCATGTGTGTGTGAAGAAATTAGAAAAATAACGAGACAAAAGAAAGGAGCTTATTCACATCACTTCAGGAATGTGGCTGTTTCCCCTGTAATTATAATCTTACCTACACATTTTTTCTTGGCCACAGCCAAAAATCATGATACTGACATCCATCATATACAGATGGACTTTTGATGCAATGTCATACTCTTCCTTTAATGCTCTTGCTGTAGCCATGTATTTTATGGTGACAGGCACTCTCTTCAGCATATCAAGCACATTGATAATTCATAACTGACCTGTAATGGTTTCCAAGGAGAAACCATTCAAAGCTACAGTAAAGGCCAAGTAGTGTTCAAAATTTCAGAGCAGAGATTTAAGCAAAATCAAATTATTATAGATACCAGGAAAAAAAACAAAAAACAAAACAAACAATCAAACTTGATCTAGTTTCATAAAAAACTAACTGAATCTGTTGGAATAGAATTAAATACTTATATATATATATCCAGACTAATAACTTCCTCTAAGGAAACCAATCCCATGAAACCCACAAATTTCCTGGGTCATAAACATTAGCACATCATTTGGTGCTTCCAGTAATAGCAACAACAAAATTCAGGTAACTGCTCCTAATAACTGTAACTTTTAATAAAATTTTTAGCAGAGAAAAACCATTGTTGAGTTTCTGCATTACATGATGTATCTTACTTGATGCATACAACAATAATAAAACAAGTTTTAAACGTGTCACCACAGGCACCAAGCAAAGATGCTAGGGAGGTGAGAGAAAGGGGTATAGAAGAGATATGTCTTCAATTTCGTATTATTAAGCATAAAGGAATTAACAGAGTTGGTGATATATTGAATCCTATTATCTATGGCAATTCTAATGGGTTTTTTTAGCTGGTAGGGATTTCAACAGAAAATTTTGCAATAGCTTTTATTCTCTGTGTGTGCATGTGCATGTGAATATGCATGCATATAACTCTGAGGAGGTCTAGGAGAACAATATTTTACAAAGCAAGAAATTTGTTGGCTATTCATTATTAATATAACACAAGACAAGAATATTTAGGTGCTAGATGTTAGAAGATGGAAAAAAGGGCATTAGTCTTGTACATTCCTTGCCACAAGGAAATTTCAGTGGGGTTGCGGCAAGAACAAAACTGCACCACTCAGTGACATGCAATCAAAACCTTTTTTGCTCAGCAGGATGGCTATAGTGACTGAAGAGCAACCTTGTAATCTAAGATTTGTATTCTGAGACGTGCGTGCGCGTGCACACACACACACACGGACACAGACACATACACATATTTCACTCTGACACTGCTCAAGGTTCCAGCTCCTCTGGTTTGTTCATCATGAATTCATGATGGCCACTTCTGGCTAGCAGCCAGGGGGATCCCTACTAAGGACACTGTGCAGGCACAATATACACGCTACTGAGAAGCAAACCTGCTATTATTGTATAATGTAATGCCAGGCTTGGTGAACATCATCAGCCATTAGCACAAGAGGTAAATATGGCTCAGGAAGATTTTATTGACATGTTATCAAGGTCTGATGGGGATGGACCCCATCATCCCCAATTTTCTCCTGCCCATTCTTAAATATTACAGATAAACAATTCATTATCAACAACTTACCCAAGCTAGTAATTCCCATTGTTAAGATCTTATCATTAGGATTATTAGGGAGATGCCTCTTCCCAAATCAAGGTGCAAAAAAGACCATATGCCAAAGTCAATAGAAAGGATTTCATTTAACATTAGGGAGGACAGCAGATGTTTTCTGCTGTATTTTGCAACACTGTGGCCACAGTAGATCATGTCAAATATTGTTAATGTTTTTGTCATACTGGTCAATGAGATATCTATGGTATTTTTTGATTTAAAAAATATCACATATATTCATCCCCAGTAGTCACTCAGATTAACTTTAAAAAAAATTTAACTTTGTTATCACCTTCAAGACTGAAAATAGTCAGCTTTTACTTGGAAAGCAGTGTTAAATGACAAGACTCCTAAAGATATCAGAATCAGTTTTACGGAAAATCTTGTCACATGTTTTGAGGGAGTCCATGACTGTATTAACACATAGGGATGCCCATATATGTTCACTAATGAAATACATGACAGATTTTATATAAGATCTTATTGCAATCAGGTATATAAAATCATACAATTTTACAATGATACAAATGCCGAAAGATTTTGACAGAAGGGACATGAAGGATCGTCTAGTTCCAGCACCCCTGCCATGGGCATGGACACCTTCCACCAGACCAGGTTGCTCAAACACCCATCCAACCTCTCCTTGAACACTTTCAGGTATGGGCTATCCACAGCTTCTCTGGAAAACCTCTTCCAGTGCCTCACCACCATCTTGGCACAGAATTTCTAGCTAACATCTAACCTATACCTATTCTCTTTTAATTTAAAGCCATTCATTCCTGTCCTATCGCTTCAGGCCTTGGTAAAAATTGTATTGAATGACTACTTGGATTCTACAAAATTGAAAAAGGTGTTTGAAGCTAAACGACTGAAATTACTGCTCTGGAAAACTGTAGAATGTCTTCCTACATTTTTTCTCCTTTGTCACTCTCTAAAGTGGTGAGTATTTCAGTTTCCCAATATCCAATAATTGTTGGTTTTCTAAATTTCTATATGAAAAAGCTATTTTACATTTTAATCCTATTTTTGTCTCTTCCGTGCCAATATCAACACATGTTAGTTGTCTGAATAAACAGAAGTAATATACCACTCTAGTCTGCCTTCCTATGGCTATTATTTAATTTATTTGATGGGATTTTTGGGTCATAAAATGACTACAGTGTCCCCTTTGTTCTCCTCTGCAATGCATTTTGGACTACACAGACAAAGTATTTCAATTCCAGTGCTTTCTCTGTTTTCCCATTACTTTTATTCCTTGTAAGTTATGTTACTGTTTTGAACACTGAATCCTTTAAGGCTGAACCCAATGCATATTATCCTGAGCACCCACAAGGTGTTTTGACAATACATCATGTAGGTTTCTTGGTAATTTAAAACTTACTTTCTCTTGTGGACAAATACATGATACAAATTTGAAGGCTTAACCTGGAAGGGGTGAAATGCACTGCATTTCTAAATGTTATTTTCCAACTAAAAGTAAAGCAAATGCTGAAAATTAGGACTGTATTTTGGCAAGAAATGAAAGCAAATACATTAAACATGGACTGAAATAACAGAAGATTCCTGAATGCAATCCATTTTGCCCGAAGTCATTCTTTAGGTAAAAAAATGTGCTTCATACTAAAACCATTTATTTTTCATGTCTTATAATAGGCAAGCTCTAAGCACAGTTCACTGTGTGATAGATTTCCTTTTACCAAGTTTAGCCTTCTTCAGTCCAAACCCGTAGACAGAATTCCTTTGAGAAATTTGTCAGCAAGTGCCAATGACAGAGAGGTCACAACTACTGATACTTCTCATGCATTTTTACATAGAATAATTGCCCTCTGAAAAAAGAAGACATGCAAACACAGAAGCCTCCAAGAAAACCTTAATTTACTAAGATTAAGTGAATATATTGAGACTCATAGAGGAACTCTATCTTTTCTGTCAGAATCTAATTCTTAAATCTGTATAGAAAACAAAAGTTAGAAACTACTGTGTTATCAGGAGGTGATTGTGTAAGATTTCTTAGTAGCATGCTAACTTATCTGGTACATGGAAAAATAAGATAAATAACTCCCACTGTAAATTGGCATTAATTCATAGTTATTTTCACTGTCCAGCCTTTCCTTTCATTGAAGGCAAGACAGAAGAAAAATATAGAAATATTTCTAATAACACATTACGGGACTGGCTCCTGGACAGTGTGATTAATAGAAGAGTATTTTCTTGAAATTTCTGGAAAATTATCAATCAGATAAAAAGAATATCCCGAAAAAAGTTATTGCAGTATTATTCCCCACTTGGTTACTTCAGGGCACTGGTTTAGGAGTAGCTATTCCTCTGATTTTTGGCTATGAATATCTAGGATGTTAGTCATACAGGTTGAGCAAAACCTCACTGAAACCCCAGCTAATCAAGTTTTAAGTAACAAAATACACACTTGTTTATTGCTTAACCACTGGGCACAATTTGCTGACTTTCTGTTGTTACCTTTCAGCTCTGGAGCATGGCTTTTCCAACATCTGAGGAATAATGTTCATTACATGTGTATTACAGCACTGTTTATGGCCATCTGTGACAAGTAGTTTGTTACCAAAGCAGTTAACTCATGTTTGCCCATTTGAGAAATAATTAAAGCTCAAGAGCTGCTAACTAAACTCAAGGTCATACGATCAGGCATAGCTGCTTGCTAAGTGAACATCTACCTCTGAGCTGCCTGTTTCTTCCTGTCAAAATGACTAACTCAGGCACAGGTGCAGGTACTTGGACTTCTAAACTTAGAGTAAGTGTGAGAGTCAGTCCTTTGCACCCAAAGAGTTATGTTATGAATAAACAGAATAAACAGCACTATGAGGGAAGAAACAGTGTAAACAACTTAATCTTGGAGCTAGGAGGTTGACAGAAGTCTCTGAAGTCAGGAATTTAGTGTCCTGCTTTTATCCTCTGATCACTTTATGCACCATGCTGCTTGTACCTTCTTGTCAAGAAAAAAACCAAAATATTTTTTAAACATAAATGTATATATATACACATGTGCATGTGTATGATAGGTTGAAACATACAGACATGCTCATACACACAATATATATACACAATACATAAAATATTTTTTTTAAGTCGACTCCTCTTGCAGTAGCTGTGGTTACAGCAGTTAATCAAAAATTGGGATCTGGACAAACATGTCCTGATACCATCTAAATTTAAGCCATGATCCTTGTACTGCAGGACTGAAGAGAAGGGCAGGAGGTAGAAAGTACTTGAAAGTTACTAGGCAGATGCTACTTTGTCATATCGTCCTCTGATGGACCCTTCTTGAGTGTTTAGTGGGAAGACAGAGAGAGAAAGTAAGAGTACTGAGGAGAAAAGGCAGTTTAAAAAAAAATTACATATATGGACTCCTACAATAGACAAAGACTAAAAGTTGCTTTACTATGGTTGTCCTAGTAACAGGTGCAAAAGTAGTAGTAGTATATCACTGTCAGATTATTTTCAATAGAAGGATAATTCATTATATCATCGGTATCTCTGTTGAAATCTCCTTTTTCATGACTTAACTGGCCTAACTATTCATAAAAGTGTCTTAAAAATAGAAAGACTCTACACATTTGTCTATGTTAGAGCAGCTGAATCCCACCTGTGGCTGGGAGTCACAGCTTTGACACAATAGAGATAAACAGATTCTTCAATAATGAAGTTCTTGGCTATCTTATGTGAGATATTTGGGTGAGCAATCTCTTTTGTATTCTTTTTTACAGAAAAAAAGTGAGAAACTGTTTAGAGAAGATGCTCAGCTGCTAGATGTTGCAGTGATACTTTCCTTATTTTTTTTTTAAACCTGGCTTCTATTGCTTTAGTTCTTTCTGCATAAAAGAAACATAAGACTGTTCTTTCATTTAGACTCTGGGAAGGCAATTTCACATATCAACTGTAACCAGATTTGTGATTGATGGCAGACATTAATATCCCCTAACATGGAATTATATACACAGATACATGCACGTATTTTATTTAGGTTCATTAATCTAAGTGGTTCAAGGACAGTGCTTCTTTATCAGGTTTTCATAAAACAATTAATTGATGTAAATTTGCCTTCTGTTCTGCACCATGTGGATTTGAAGGTTCATAAGATTCAATACTGGAACTCAATAATGAAAGCTAATTTTATGATTTCATCATCTATAACTCGAGGTTGTATATTCATCAACCCAACTCCACAGTTTTCCTGGGCTATTTTGAATAACTAATGTGGAATAAATCTTACCTTTACAAGAAGATTATACTCAGAAGGGATTGGAAAGATAGAAATCTGAGTTTTAAATGTTTGTGACGCATCTGCTTTGTATTCACTCTTTTGCATTCAGTACATAGTGTCTGATACATTGTCAGGCAGTTTATGCACAGCACAGGTTTATAAAGATCCATAGATGCTGCATATCTCACTTTCCTTCTTCAAACTTATTCAAACTTTTGACTAGCCTTGGTGTCATGATTAATTCCTTTTTGCCTTCACAGACCATTTCTTCACCTTAATATGCTTCACCAATGTGACTTCCCAAAAGTGTCAAAGAGGGAAGATGTATCCCAAACATGAAAGGCACTGTTTTGACTACAGAACAGTGATTCAGAGAAACATACAGAAAATATTTAAAAATATGTTTTCTCTAATAAGCGTAAAGGAAAACATAGAGTCTAACATGAAACTTATCCTAATGTTGATGGCATACAGTTCCACAGATAGGGAAAAGAGTTCCAACATCCTGTACTGCAGAGACATTCCACTCTCTTATGCTGGGACAAGTATGGTACTTTAACAGTATTTTAGATAAGTTAACATTGAATATTTAAAAAAAAATAAACCAAAAAAACCCATAATCAAATACTTGACAAAAGACTTACATGGTGATACCCCAAATTTCTTGTAGTGCATTTGTACATGGATTTTTCTTGTGCAAGTTGGTGAAAGAATTAGAAGTCCACTCTCAATTACATATGCCATGTACTTCTTCATAACAGTTTCTGACCTCGTTATATACATCTTCAAGACTGTGATGATGTCAAAACACATTTTTGCTTTTAAAATTTTCATAAATGGAGGCAACAATGCACAAAAGTGCACAGATGTTTGTTTTATAATAGAAATGAGAAGGAACTGATTAAGGCATCAGTGTATGCAACAAAAAGATATGCATTAATCACTTCCATTCTGTTTATCCTTTTCTGATCTGGAATTTCTATTTATGGTTCTGCTTCATAAATGACTTATTTAGCATCATGTAATAGAGATCAAGTTTTGAAATCTTTACAAAGCACAGTTTTACAAAGCAAAACTTTTTTCTCTTGGTCATTCTGGGGTATGACATTTATTCTGAGCAACTTATTGACAAAGACAATGGGGAAAAGGGAAGCTGCATGCACAAGAGTTATCTGTCCACACAAAAGCCTCGTATAAAAATAAGACACTCTTTTTAATTATTTTAAATCTAATTAATTAATTAATTAATTAATTTCAATATGTTATACATGATCAGCTACTCTGGCAGCCACTGTTTGGAGGAGACTAACTCACCAGTCATCATTGAACTTCACACATTTGTGATGTAACCCATAATTTCAGGGTGACTGTGACCTGGTACTCCCGTAGTTTGATATAAGGCTTATATAAATGAAGCCAATAACACCTTGTCCTATTATGGATTCACTTCAAAGAAGGTCCAACCCTGAAGTTAAATGAAATGAAAAATTTTGCAGTATTTTTTCTGTGTGTTCTTGTTATCTCCTCTCCACGATGTGTGTTGGAGGATGATTCTGCAGTGACTGTTGATTTGGACTAGCCCATGTGTAGGAGGCCACTAGCATCTGACCCAAGATTTGAGACAACAATTTGCTAAGCATCCCAAGGTCCAAGCATGGATGTCAGACTTAAAGCCCATGAACTGAGGTGGTTTTGTCAATCAAGAAAATGGGAGTATGTGCATGTTTCACTGATTAATTTCAAACCTGGCAAGATGCAGAAGAAACAGAATCTTGGGCTGTCTGTGTTCAGGTGTATGTGGGCACTGCTGGTGTTTATGTGGGTGCTGGAAAAGGCCGTGATGTCTGTGCGTTAGCACATGGCCAATCACTTCTGTTGTGCATATCTTTGGGACACTCATGTGTCCTCAGGTATTGTCTGGATCTGGAAATAACAATAGCAGCCAGCAGACTGAGGGGAGAATCTCACAGATCTCTGAATCCTAATCCAGCCTGCCCCTAGCAAAGTCAGCACTATTTAATTCTTCTGAAAGTTCTCTGCAAAATATGTCACAGTGGTACTTACACAAGGGAGGGCAAGAACCTCTTTCCAAAGGTAACTTAACTTCTGCTCCCTCAGGCCCTAGTAAACAGGTTAGCAAAAAATATCAGCTAATCTAAGTCCCTTCTGTGAAGACAAGGATTTCCTTTAGTTCTTCCATCTGGTCTATTCCATGACACATGAACTTAAAGGCATCCCTACAGAAAGCTCTTTCCAGCTATCATCTTGGTGTCTCCTCAAAAAGACTAAATATTTGCTGGTATTTGATAGTTATGGAGAAGGATAGAAAAATACTGTTAAAATATCTATTAACACACATAGTATTATCTCAAGCATTTTAAGTCAATAGTTTTATCATTAGTTCACATAGGAGCAAACTACATAAATCACAAAGAGGCAAAATCCCTCTCACAGGATTTATGAAGCCTCATATTGGTATTTGACTTTTAATGAATATTAAGGGTTAGGGTTAGGGTTAGGGTTAGTTACCAATAGAAAACAAAATTGTTCCTATTCTCCTCTCCTAGGTTTGCTGTCATTGTTCACCATCTAAAAACTTCTGGTTCCTGTAGAATGTGAAGTCACATTGCACTTTCAAGGGTGCTAAATGTAAACATGCACATATACATGCACAGCTAATATAAACCAAAAATACCTTATCTGTTTTTACATCTGACTTTAACAATATGATCAAGTTAATGATACATTTAAAGGTAATGAACCAGTTATTTTTAGACTAAGCAATAAACACACACACTCATTTTACTGTGCAAATAACTGCTCACTCTCAGTGGCCTTTGTATTGCTGTTTTCACCTCTAAATTAGTCTTGAACAATTATTAAGATCTCATGGAATGTTTCTATTGATGCTTTCTAAAACTGACTGGTACTCTAAAGAAGTATAAAATCTTACTGAAAAGTAATTTTATTCATTTACTATATAGGTATCTTTAATGTGATACTGCAGAAAAATCAGCAACCTCATAGTATTATATGGAAATTTCTGCAATAACCAAAAGTATATGTTATTTTTTTGCCTAAGATAATATTCTTTAATCTGATTAAATACAGGAAGACTTGGCATAATGACTGAAAATAGCAGTGTGAGATTAACAGCTACATTTTTGGATTGGTGAAGATGAGAGGAGCCAAAAGTACGAGTATACAAACGGTACCACAAATCCATGTTCCAGAAGCATGGATTTTATGGCTTATTATTATACAAAGAGCTTCCAAAAGGAAAAATTGGGGTTTTTGTTGTGTTATACAGACAGCAAATTATGTTTTCTTTCTGAGTCAACTGTGCCATTCGTGTAACAAAAAGAAGACAGAAATCCCTCGGTATTGCCAAGTGAGTTCTGCCGCCAAAATTATTTTAAGCAGAGATTAAAAAAAATAGCCAACCTCTCATGTCACGTAAACATGGTTCAGTGGTAACGCAGGTATTTGTTCCTATGAGCAAAACAGATCATCAGATATTGCTCCTGTAGTATTGTACCTGTGTTCATGGTGGCTGCATTCAAATCTATCTAGGTATTGCTGCAACCCATGTCTTAACATATTCCAGATTTATACAGGACCAAAACAAAAGTATCAAATGCCAAACAGAAATGGATTCCAAAGTGGACAATGCAGTTTTGAGGAAATGCAGCATTGTTCTTCTATAAACAATAAGCTACTGTCTAAATCAGGACTTTTTTATTAAATATTTTCCTAAATATATGTGTCAGTGGAGAGATATCTATGGTGAATATGCAAGGAAAACTTTTGGGTGACATGAAATCACACATAGGACTTGTTTCAAAGCTAACAATTGACAGACATTCTGCATAAAATTTGTGTCTAAGCTAGCAGGCATAGCTCACTCGCAACTGACCATCACCATACTTTTGTTAGAAGCTACCTCCTCTCAGTTGCTGATTCTGAAGACACTTTAATCAAAAGAAATTGTGTTACTTTCAAATGTGCAAATACCAAATCTTCTATAGTCCAGATCATTTTGACTGATGCAAATTACAGAATACTTGTAGCAGTAGTGTTTGTGTAAGGGGATCTAATGGGGAGAATAATGTCAGGCAGAAGGAAAAGGAACAGCAGGGCTGAACTGGCAATGGTAATCTTTTCTGTTAATACAGCTGAATGGCAAAAGGGCTGTTTATCCACAGGATAGAGGAACCAATGGCAAGTATGCAACACCAGAAGCAGACAACTGACACTAGTTTTGACAGGTTGGGACATAAACATCAGTAGCAGTGCAATCCAGAGATCAGCGGTGATATAAAGCTGAATAATGAGGCACAGGCAGAGACAGATTCATGAAGAGTTCCAGTGCTTTCGCCAGAATCCATATTCCCTTGCTATAAGCAGATATTGCATTATCAGATACAGCCAGCTCAGCAAGATGTCAAGGGTGGAGAAAGTCATTGCTGTGTTTTAGTGTGGGAGCAACAGCCATAGGTTTAACATTACCAGATGGGCAAACCTGTGGCATCTGAACAGTTCAAGTGTGGATCTGTTGCAGAAACTGTGATGTGAATGGCTGCAGGCAAGCTCTCCTGGTGGAAAGCCTTCTGGATCTGCACCAGAAGTGAGGAAATGAGCCAGCACTGGCTGTTTAAGCCAACATCAGCAGGTCTCTCAGGACTCAGCTGTCTGCTCATCCCACAATAAAGTAGTTCATAAATAACTGTCTAAGGAACACAGAAATCTTCTGTATGTGAACTGCTCTTGGCTCCTCTGCCATAGGAAGTACATGACTTTGGGCTATAGGAATATTTTTCAGTGTTGAGATCCTTGTAACCATGCCTGTACTACACAGCATTCACTGCTGACCATTTAAAAAATATAAACACATCTCTCTTATGCTGTAATAATCAGTGTCCAACTGAAAGCAGAAGTCAACAATGTAGCTGGTTTTGTAGTGACATTTGTATAAATCGTGTTTCACCAAATAAAAGTAGCAACAGACACATAAATCCTTTTTACAGAAAATTCAGGTCAGAGAATTTCTTAAGAACTTCCTCTTTTCCTTGTTCCCTAGCTGTGGTCTCAGCTCAAAAGTGAAGATGGCCTCAGCAGTTAGCAGCCACAAAATTTCACACTGCAGCAGTGCCTCCTCCTCAGTGCTGTTGAGTGAAAATGTTCTACTTTATTGCAAGTAAAGAGTCAAACTAGACACCCAGATTCCCCCCCCCCCCGCCTTGTTTTTCATGGAAAATATGCTTGTTTTATTTTTAAAATTTTGGTGCTAAATTTTATTTTTATGAAAAAACCCCAAAACATACCAGTTTTAGTTAAAAAATACAAAAAGCCCAAAAAACACTTGTGAGTCAATTTGATAAGACACACACTTGTTGCTCTTGTTGTTAATGGAAGTATTCATCAATTTAAACTCAATTTTAGAGTTTAGGAAGAAAAAGACCAACAAAAATTGTCAAGCATCCTTGTAACTTAGAGCATTTGGACTCCACAATATGACCTAGGGCTGTGTTCATTGCATTAAATTTTGATCCAAGGTGTTATTTGAGTGTTCTTAAAAGATTGTCTTCCTTGTTTTACCTGTTAGTGCTGAAGTTCATTGCACCTTAAAAGATTGAAGACCCAGGCATATGTGTACTGATGCAAAATACCTTCTTTGTGTCCTCCTAATGATGAAGCAGTAGCAGGAGTTAGTACCCAAATAAGGTAGATTTACTGCCACCTTTGTGCTGGTGATGTTGAAAGCAACTGGATTATGACACCAACACTTGCTTTTGATCTCTCCCCTGGAAACTAGATAGAAAATCCTACAGAATAGCAGCTGCACAGAACAGCTCTGTACTAAAGTTAGCACAAAAATTTACCATTTGGTTTCTTTATTACTGGTAATATTAGGTTTGGCTTTAAAACTCTTTGGTGATGTTTACTAGTATCTGAATGGTTATAAAAAAGTCTGTGAAACACAATAAAATTTTAAGGTACCTGGCTAGAGTTTGATTTTTTGTTTTTGTTGGACGTGGTTTTAGAATTATTTGTATTAGTAGTAGCCAAGAACCTAGCAAATTCTCAAAATAAACTGCATTGACCTAACTACATCAAACTTTCCATGACTTAAACAAAGTACACAGTCCTTCACTGGCAGCCATAGCTGCCAGAAAACAATGATACACTGCCAGTACAATTTGCAGATGTTAGCAATCATGAATTCAGTGTTGGGCATAAAGGAATGTGGAGAGAGGAATCCCAGAGACTGGCCAGCAGCATTGCATGTGGCCAGAATTTTTCACTGAGTTCACATGTGTGCCACGATACTGTTTGTGCACCTTCTGTCCAGATATATTTGAACACACTAGGGAGTAACTTCCTAATCAGCTGTTACCTGCTGCCCATCTGCTATCCCAAATAACATGTGTCCTCTGCAGCATTTACCAGTATTTGCTTGTGGCTCATTACTTTTGCAGGATATGCTGTTTTGTAAAATAATAGATACTCATTAAAGCTGCTATTCCTATCCCTTCACCTTAGGCTTCTGAAAGTCTGGTACTTAGTCTAGGCTGCAATACTGGTTCCCACTACAGTCAAATGAAAACGAAACCTATCTCCAAAGGGAGTTTTATCCTTTTCTGAGACACCTAAAAAACTCATGGTGAACTCTTCTCTGAAGGCAATTTTCTGTTTCCTCTGAATATAGAGAGAAGCAAATATCACTAGTTTAGGAAGTTAACCTACAAGAAAGATTAAGATTAATATTAATCTAACTAAATATAGTTGTCTATAACCTCAGGCTTTTTTTAAAGTCTTTCAGGAGAAATATGTGCAATGCATCTCATTTTACAGTTAAATGCCTAAAAGAAGTGAGCTAAATCACACTCTAGAGCAATTCCTTCTTCTGTATTGACTATGGTCAGGTACATAAATTTGCTACCACAGATACTGTCAAGATGTCTTCCACCTTTGCTGGAGGTTTAGTAATGACAACTTTGCATAAAGACCATTTTTCAGTTAAACTGTTGTTCTGTGAATATAATTACTTTTCCCTATGCTGGACAAATACTATAGGGAGAAATACTTTTAATATGTAAATATTTACTCTCTAAATTCCTGTTATTGAAGTTAAGACCGAAATTTCAGATATCACTCAGCCTAAAATTCACTGAAAATTCCCATCGACTTAAGTTAGGAAAACAAATATATATTTAGTAGAGAACATTGTGTGGTTTGGTTGGTTGGTGGATTTTTTTTTTTTTCCAAAAGAAGAAATACATATTATAATCAGGTTCTTCGCATCTTAAACTTGATATGAATATCAAGGTTTTAGTCTCCTGGTATTCTTGGTATAGTGTTCCTTCCTTGTGTTTCCATAACAGTGACCATTACCTAGAGTTTGTGAATGAAAACAGGAACATCAAATCAGGAGGGGAATGGAAGCTACCAGCTGGGAAGGATGCTTTTTGTTTGTTGTGGGTTTTTTTTTGTGGTTTCATTTTTTGTTGGGGTTTTTGGGGGTTGTTTGTTTGTTTTGAGAAATGTCATCTAAATTTAAGGTAGCAAATACTCACAAATACTTTGTGACTCAGTAAAGCTGACTAATTTCTAGAAGTGGTCAGCACTCAGGAATTGGGAACATAATTCAAAGTTTCATAAGCAATTCTATCAAAACAAAAGTAACAACTACTTGTTCTTGTGGAAAAAAGCATTTTTTTCTTGAGTAATTCAAGCTTGAATTTCTTACACATTCCCTTCATATTTATCCTACAAAGCATATGAACTTTTAGACCCCACCAACTAAATCACACAGGTATGTAATTCAACATGCTGCATCTTTTGTTTTTAGCCCTCAAAATCCTCAGGGAAAAAGACAAGAAGTGGTGGCAGAGTCATAATAAATTAGTGAAGGATTCTCAACTGCTGTAATGGACATGGAAGTAGATCTTGTGTTAGCTCATGTACTAAATGTTATAAAACTTGCAGAGACTGGGATGTTTCTTTTTAAATTCATTAGGATAACACATTTGTTACTGAAACAAAACAAAATAACAACATCTCTCTCCCTCTGCCATGTCTTTGTCTCTAAGCTTATCTCCTAGCAAAAGTCAAAATGTAATAGATGAAGGGAAACTTTCTGTAGCCCAAGCATTAAAGGCAATAAAAGCAAATGTGTCCGTCAGTCTGGCTGTTAAGAGCAGCTGCACCAGAGACAGTTGACCACCAAATGGTATCCTAGCAACCTACAGTAGCATCGTTACACATACTGCTATCAAGCCAAATTTATCCTTTTCAATATCTTAGCTTCAAGAGATCAGGGATGAATACAGAACAAAGGATGAAAATGGTGCCTATGAGAAAGACAACGTGGGGTTTTAATTTAAGCAGAGGTTAGATGGAATGCCTGTGTAAAAGGAATAAAGAACATCACACTTTTTTGAGAAGGAAAGATACCTTCCTGTGGTAAGGCACTCAGACAATTATGAACCAATTTGCTTTCGGAATACTAATCCTGTGTATATTTTAGCTTGGAATAAAGCTTGCAATATGTTGTCTCTTTAATTCCATTTAAATACTTCCATTTAAAAGGGGAAGGCTGAGGGAAAATAATTTTGAATTATTCAAACTTTCTAAATCTTAAAAAAAATTGTAGGCAATTCTACCTATAAATTGTGGCTTTTAAAAAAGATAGCTGGTATTGTTTCTAATATTAAATCTGATAATTACAGTTCTGTTAATAAACTTTCCAAATTGAGCATTTCCCTCTTTTTATACTGTAAATTGCTTCTGTTCTCCTGTTATATTTAGAGTCATTGATCTTGCACAGTCCGGATAATTTACCAATGTGCATAATGATCATAACTGTAAATAGCTTTGTCAGAGAAAGGAAAACTGAACCTATGTGCAGATTAATTACAGGATATTCCCTTTTTTTCAGTTTTCAGCAAATATTGGAAAAACATGCTAAGAATCCAGACCTTACCCAGCAAAAGGGCTGGACTCACATCCAAAGTAAATTAGCATGGTTGCAGCAGGCGTAGTTGAAATGAGGACCTCTGACCTCAGCTAGGGGTTTGGCTGAATGTAACAAAGCTACTGATAATGCAGACAGAACACGACCTCAAGCAGAAGCAGAACTGTCTCCCTTCAGTTGCAGATGCACTGCCAAGCAAGCAGTATGTTGCAAATACGAAGACAGTGTGCAAAGCTACTGACCACTGATCATTTTTAATTTATAGCCCAAACGTTATCTTTGCAGAGGACACACACCAGGGTTTACAAAGCTATGTTTTATGATATAATAAGTGTTTTTGTATGCACCAGAAATCTGTGTGAAAAAGATTTCTACATGTCACACTGCAGTAGAGGGCTCTTTGGAGACTTAGCTGAGAAGAAAATAAAAAACCACACAAGAAATCCAAACGACTAAATTATTGACTTTTTAAAATGGCATAATTGAAGCAAGTTTTTAATCCAAAATTCAGTCTCTCCCTTAATTTGTATTTCTAATTCCTTTTAATGATCTGGTTTGGAACAGGCTATTTAGCTTCCTATCCTTTGTTATTTATGCAGAGGACACCAATCTCCCATCTTCTCCAAATATTCTGTCAATCATTAGTTATCGCTGGTAGTACTTCTTCATCACATCAGTTGATATCTTCTTTAGCTTCCAAGGAAAGAGTCTGCCATAGGCATATTTTAGTCTAGTAGAATAATTTATCCTACCCTGTGCAGTTCCAAATTTACCTTCTACTCTGCCCCCAAATGTCAGTGCATTTATGTAGCCAATCACAGGATAAAAAAACCTCATATAATCATCCAAAAAACAGACACATTGGCTTCTTGTAATCTGGCTGCCTCTATGCAAACTGCATGTTTCTGATTAGTGTTCCCTGAGCAATATATCAAAGGAGCACTGGACAAGAAGAAGCCTGAGAGCTGACAGAAGAGCTGCCCTCTGTTAGTGAGCAGCCACATTGACTAAGATCTGTTAATATATGTGGTGTGAAACAAAAATGTCTTCAGCAGTTTAGGCTATATCAGCAGGACAACAGGCTAGACCTACTTAAAAATGTCTTAGATATAGTCAATGAGGCAATTTATAGTCTGCTGCATACACATGAATACATATGAAGAGATATTAAAAGTTTGTGTAGCCTCCCACACCAAGTGTGCATTTCCAAACATTGTGTGGATTTTCGGAGCATGTAATTTCTGCTTTAATTTATTTTGTTAGTCTGATCTTTGTTCAGAGATGAGCTAAGGATGCAGTAATCCTGTTCACGAGAAAGAGAACACCATCATAGGTAAGAAGATAAAACAGCCCTTAGTTTTACATTCTTCTTGACAAAATGTTAGAGGAAACAGAGAAGTCTTTGGAACCATGAGGCAATACAAAAGCAGAGCAATTAAACAGAATGCTTAGAAAGGAATCAGAGCAGTCCTTCTGAGTTTTTATGTAATACTAAATTAATGTTTCAAGGCTATTAACAACTTGACAGCTAAGTGAGCAGAAGAACCACTTCAGAGAAATCATATCAAAAAATGTGGGAGAAATCCACCTTGATTGATTCGTGTAGGAATTTATGAAGGTACTATATGAATTGTTGGGGGGTTTTCTGTAATAACAAAAGCTGGATTTAGCAATTTGGGTGGCCATTTCCATACCTAAAATTCTGTGTTCACCTAGATTAAAACTAAATTTGGGGTAATGTAGCTTCCTGCAAGTGAAATTCCTGTAAGAATTTGGTGTCATCTCTCAGGCATTTTAACCTTGAGAATTTTTAAGGTGGAAGACAGGCACAATTCCTTCAAGACTGCCTTTTATCTATATCATGCATCAGAAAAAGTCTGCACTTCATAAATCATACGCAGTAAGGAAAATGTCCTATCTCTTGTGGGCAGAGTGTGAGAAAAAAAGAAAAAAAAAGGGGAAAAAAAGGCAAAACAAGAACCATACAATTTTAGCTGCAATTCTAGTTTGCTTGGAAAAGGAAGTTCTACTCACTGACAGGCAGGCCTTCTGCCATCTGTGTTAAGTGGGTGCATTGCAAGCACCTGGAGCTACAGCAAATACTTTCCTTTTTAATTCTTTCTTGTAAAACAGATGGGAAAAAGCACAGCTACTAGTGTTATGCTGTGTTTAAATATGAGAAGACCATAATTTAGTCTCACTGTTGCCTTTCAGCCTGACACCTATATATTTGGATTTCCATGTTTTAATCAGCAGAAGCATGTCAGTGTTCAGGAGACTGTTGTTGGGATCTACTTGAAAAGATCTGGAAAGAGGCCACAATTGACCTGCTGCTTATGCAATGGCAGTATATTGATTAGAGATCATACTTTTCTGAATGCAAAGCTCTAGTTTAATGAGCATTTTAAGGGTAATATAAGAAATCATGTTATCTCTAAGCCCTGTGAAGGTATGGGACAAATAGATTCACAGATGCCCAAATTCAAATGTCAAAAAAAAGGATAATTATAGCCTTGCAAAGCTGTTTCTTATGCATATGTCTCTAAGGCTTCTTCTAAAAACACCCCAACAAAATAACAAAGCAGACAAATGTTTGTAAAATCCCATTTTCCCAAAGGCTTGAAGAAGAATAATAATAAAGTACCTTTGAAGTGACATTAGGAACCTTAAACTGAAAAGAGAAGCATGGGAAAATCCTGCCAAACAAACCAAAGCACTTGAGATTTTGTAGGGGACTAAGGGGTTCTGTCCAAAGATTCCTAACTGGTAACTTTGGGTATGCAATAGGCCAAGTATTTTTTTTCTGAAATAACAAGAATGAGTTTGGGACCCAAAACACTGGAAAAATAAATAGGTCTGCTCAAGTCAAAGCTTGACTATTTCAGTTCTCATCTTTTTACATAGTGGGGAGGGGATATAGATGTGATCTAGGAATTTTTCAAGGAAGCAGTAGCCCAGTTTGCAAAAGATGGGTAGAATATTCAATTTAGAGGAGAGCAGGCTGTTTTCCCTAAGCTATTTCTATCGTTGCTATCCAGTGACTGTCTAAGTAAAATGCAGAAGGAGCACTGCTGTGCAGCAGCGCTGGTGGCTAAGGCATAACACTGACATACTAAACCTGTACATTTTAAACCTCTGCCTGATGAACTCTGATGAAGGCCTAAAACAGAGTTCTCCTGGATAAATGTTCTGCCAGTAGATCATGCAAATGATACCATGGCACAGGAAAACGATTCTGGAATGATTTCTAGCTTCACAGAGGTACTTTGAGTTATCCCAACTCTTTTTAATTATCTTTTTCCTAAAATGTCCAAATCAAACCCCTTTTACAGTACTCATAATCTGCTAGTGATCAAAAGCTGCTGAGTGAAATACCTTAATACACCTTCAAATTAATTATTTCTCAAGAAGTCAGGATAATGGACTCGACGGATGAAGCAAATACATCTTCCTTTCGATTATCTTCTAACCCAGTGTTCTGAAAATAAAGATAAACACAGCAGCAATCAGAATTTAGGAGCTATAAAATTAATATGAAACACTTCCCACTCCTTGTATTCTATTTTCCCAGTATTGAAAAGGGGAAAAAAACCCCAACCAACCAAAAAAAAAAAAGCAATAACTTTTCTGTTTTGCTTTGGACTCAATAGGAATGAGAGAGGGATTCTTTTTTTTTTTAAATTAAGTAAAAGTCAAGATTTCTCTGGAATAAGTAGGAGGGAATTGGTTGGTAACAACTGGAATGATGTTAAAAGCTGTTGAATTTTTCTGACAAGAAGTGAGAAATTCAGTAACACGTGAGAAAGGTCATCTGTTTCCTTAGGTTTTTTTTTCGAATTTAAAAGTATTTTGTTCAAACTATTACAGCCTAATTTGGTAAAGATGTACACTATATATTATGAATGATGCATAGATTAAATAAGCTATTCTAAATTAGCCAAGTGCATTTTTGTATTCAAATAGACTACTTGAGTATTATTATCTTAAAGCTGAATTTACAATTTAGGTAAATAAATATGCAATATATGTATAGGAACATAGGAATTCATTAAACTATTGAACTTTTAGATCTGGAGTTAATTCATAAAATCAAGTATTGTGGCAATTCACTAAAGGGAATTTGGTTTTTTCAGCTGTTGAGAGGTTGTTTCCTAATTATTGGGGTGATAAAAGGAGAATTTAATAAAATACAGCAGAAGATGGCTGATGCTAAGACAAATCACTTCTTCAAATCAACAGTTTCTAATGCTTTATATCCTATCTGTTTTTAAGTAGTTAAGAAAAACTGATATTCAGTATTCTTCTAGTGCAAAGGAAAGAGATTAATATTTATGAATTATGACTCAGATTAAGATTTATATATTCATTCCACAAAAGTAGGCTTACTGAATCACCATTTCTCCCCACCTGAATTTCAGGTACCTTTTACTTGGAAGGAAACTGAATTTAAAAATACATATTGTGCAGTGGGCATACTAAGTCTTAAAACACAACTTTTGATGGCTGAGTGGCAGTGAAAGGCAACTACCAAGTTTGCAAGTAGATTTTCTCTCAGGAATAATTTCCATTCCACAAACTGAACTTGGAATAACAATGACAAGAAAATTTTATAAAGGTTTTTTTCTATTAATATTATTATTTTTCATAGTTTTCCTAAGGACAGTGTGCTCCCACTTATTATTATAATTATCATCATCATCATCACCATAACCAAATATTTGCATAAATAATAGAGCTAAAATCAGGGGGCAAAATGAAAAAAAAATTATTTCTTAGTTCTAAACTAACTTCTTAGATTTTCTTTCTGCTAATGTTTTGTCTTACTTTCTGTGCTTTCTCCAGCAGAACAAATTCTTCAATATCAGTATAAAAGTGCCCGAGATGTTTTATACTGCTCTGACTTATTAAACCACTTCTGACTTCAAGAATAACAATATTAATGTGTAATTACAAATGTTTAATAAACCATATTTTTTGCTCACAGTTGTTGAATTGATAATATATTATTACCTGATATATTTAAGGGGTTTTTTTTTATATATCATGCATGTGCATCCCTCAGAAAATCAGGAGTCCAATGAAGTCCTGAAGCTCTGAATTTCCAACGCATTTGAAAACAAGGTAATATTAAAGCAAGATAAAGATAAGAATTTTGAGAATCACAGAAGTGCTGAAAAATAATGTTATTTTTTCCATCTGACTTTATAATTATTTGCTAACAGCTGTGTAAGATTTACAGGATTTATAATTCTTATAAATATATATTGGATGAAATTCTACCCAGAATTCTTTGTGTAGGGTGTTCAGTGTTGGTTGGGTTTTCCCAATTTATTATTTTAAATAGAAATGTTTCACATATTTTGAAAGTTTTATGTCAGCATTTAGAAGTGAATGATGTGCATGGTACTCCATTTTAATGGGCAGTAGTATAACCAAAGTTCAATCACTACAACTAAATAAAAGTGGGTATAAAATAGAAATATATGCAGTGTAATAAACACAATACAGTTAAAGCTCTGGCAAAATACTGCCCTTTCTTTTCCTTTGCTTTTTATACAATGGAAACTGTAGCTTTGAAAATCCTGATATATTTTAATGCAGTATGACTATTTGCTGTGGCCAGCTGGTAGGATTGCAATAATTAGAAGGGACATTGTCCTAAACACCATGTCAGTATTTCAATTAAGTTCTGAATGTCTTTTAATACCCCTTGCTTCTGCATGCATTCCAAAGACTTACTCTGACTTTAGCTTACAGAAATTTTTGTAATGTGTCTATGGTGATATAGTGTGTCAGGGTCACAGCTAGATCCACCTTTTTCTAGTCCTGTATGTTCCCATCTATGACATAGAGGAGGAAAAATGTGAATAGGGATTTTTTTTTTCCCCTTTTCTCTCCTTAAATATCATGCTTCTTGATATTATTGCAACAGCAATATTTGAAAGCAACAGTAAATTAATGTGATTTCAGTTTTATTTTTGGATCAAAAAGTTGCAGAATATGTCCAGTTTAGACAAATAATTAATACATCCTTAAACCTCTTGATGAATAAGAACTGAAAATGTGTTTATATCTTCAAAAAGACAGTGGAAAGCAATTGATAGATTTGGACACATAGTCTTCATCCTATTTCTTTTTTTTTTAACTTTGAAATATTTTAAGATATTCCTCTCTTGGGTATATGTACACTTTTTGAAATGAAAGTAGCAAAATTGGCATGAATTCATAAAAAAACCCCATTTTTTATTTAATTTACATTGTACAAACATCCAAGGAGGAATCAAATTATTCATACTTCCTTCTAGAAGTAATTAGGTACATTATCTGCTTAATGCCAACATACTTAACTGTATGAACTGGAAGTAAATAGTCAAATGTTAATCAGTTTTCAGTGTGTCTAGCACTGAATTCCTCTTTTCTTTATACAGCACAAGAGGTTAAAGAAAAGCCACACTCTCACTAAGAAACCTGTCTATTAAAACATTATGCAAACATCTTTTATTTAGCTTCTTTTTTTTCTTCATTCTCAGTAGTAGAGTGATCTCTCTTCCTCTATGAGGCTGGCATGTCTTCAAACACAGCAAAGTTTAATTTTTTCTAGAATTTCAACTCTTATCCTTTTTCAGAAAGAATAACTTGTCATAGAAGGGTTAGAAGACAAATATTTTCCCTTGGTAAAGAAATTATTATTACCTCAGATTAAAAATCAAACAAGTAAAAGAAGACAAACTTGAATAGCACACAACAGTTTTCACAGAAAATTTATATGTTATTCGAGTGTAAAATAAAATTTTTGATCCATATTTGCCTTTGCTTAAGACTTCTGGCCTTGGAAATATGAGTGAGGTTTAATTCTGCTTTATGGTATTTTCCAATATTTATTCGAAAAGTATAATGGACCCTTTGTAGTTCCCATGCCACAGATCTTCAACAACATGGAGATACCATTTGTCCTAAAGACACTCATTTGCTCCACATAGCCTTTCATTATGATAAGCAAAATGATGTGTGCTACTTTCATCTTAAGATTACCTATTGGAAACAAGGTGCTGGATTCTGGTTTAGTCTCCAGCACCTCTGCTGTAAAGTGCTATAAGCCATCATACTTACAAATAATTCTGATTTCTGCTAGGGTAGAATTAATTTTCTTCAAAGTAGCTGTTATGGGGCTGTGCTGTGGATTTGTGGTGAAAACAGTGTTGATACCACAGGGATTCTTTTACTACTGCTGAGCAGTGCTTGCACAGAGTACAGACCTTTTCTGCTGCTCCTACTGAAGAGGCTGGGGTTGCACAAGGAGCTGGAAGGAGACACAGCCACAGCAGGTGAGCCCAACTCAAAGGGATATCCCAGATCAGATGGCATCATGCTCAGCATGTAAAGCTGGGAAAGAAGGAGGAAGTGGTAGATGTTCAGAGTGGTGGCATCTGTCTTCCCAAGTCACTCTTACACATGACAGATCTCTGCTTTTCTGCAGGTGACTGAACCCCTGTCTGCCCATGGGAGATAGGGAATGAATGCCTTGTTTTGCTTTGTCTGCATGTGCATCTTTTGCCTTGCCTATTAAACTTTCTTTATCTCAACCCATGAGTTTTCTCACTTTTACTCTTCCTAGACTCTGCTCCATCCTGCCACTGCAGGATGTGGGAGTGAGTGTGAGGGAGGGAGGGAGCGAGTGAGTGAGTGAGTGAGTGAGTGAGTGAGTGAGTGAGTGAGTGAGTGAGCACTGATGTGAGTGAGTGAGTGGGTGGGTGAGTGAGTGAGTGAGTGAGTGAGTGAGTGAGTGAGTGAGTGAGCACTGATGTGAGTGAGTGAGTGGGTGGGTGAGTGAGTGAGTGAGTGAGTGAGTGAGTGAGCACTGATGTGGGGCTTCATTGCTGGCTGGAGTTAAGCCATGACAATAGCTCTTACAAATTACTTTTGTACCAGAACACTAAAGATAACAGTGTAGTTCTACACTAGCTAAAACTCCTATTATTCATTATTATGGGTGGACATGTAATATAACTGAACACAAGCACTGGCTGTTCCCAGTTGCCAGACCCATTTCTCATTGGCTCCAGAAAATGAGGACTATCCATGTAGCATATAGCCATTATTTCTCTCCATTTCAGTTACCTGTCCAAAGTACAAATTGAATAAAGATTGGAATACAGCTGAGTCACATTTTAGCAATTCAGGAACTGTATTTAGTGTTCTGGACATGCACTTTGACCATTACAATCCTAAATTAAGCACTAACTGTCATTACCAGCTCTTGCCAATCTTTGTAATTCAAAAGTAACTGGAGAACTGGTCTTTAAGTCAAGAAGATAAATTCAACATCTTTTGTTTCCTTCAAATTAAACTCTAATAATTACTACAAGTAATTCAGGGGCAGTCTGTCATATTGATCCCACAGCTTTGTAAAAGTACTTTACACTGACTGTAGTACACTGACCATAGTTTTTTCCTTGGAAATGTCTTAGAGTTTAAAATTAGTTGTAAAGAATAAAAAACAGCAACAGCAACCAAAAAACCCCAATTATGAATAGTAACATCAAAGAAAGATTAAATATGCAAAATCAGCATCTCTTACATTTAAATACTGTTCTTTAACTAAACTAAGTATTATATTAGTGAAATATTGCAGCCCCCAAGGATTATCCTGGCAAATTCTTCCCAGAACAATCCTCAAAACTCAACAGCATGGTTTAGTTTTAGGCAGCTAATTAAAGCAATTAATTTAGCTGGGTACATTCCTTCTACACTTAGTGGAGAAAGCAAGGAGATCACAGTGGGCTGAATAACCTCTGCAAGGGATATACTTTCTTTCTCCATTAACCATAGCATATAAGAATGTTCATTTCTTAAGCAATTATTTTAGGTGCTTGATGTTAGCCCTGATGTCTTTGCACAGAAAATAAACACAAGGAATAAAGTAATGGGCATAGTACAAAGAACCATTCTCATCAGAATGTCCTTAGTCCTTAGTCCTGTATGATGTCTTGGGGTATTTAAAATAATTTTTATTAAAAGTACATATTTTTTCCTATCTGCTGAGAAGTCTTACTTAATACATATTTAAACTGAGCATTCAGTTAAAACCTAAAGAAAAAAAAACATGTTATTTTGGTGACAACAAGAATAAAGGAATTACTAAAACTCCTTTACGGATTCTAGTCAACCCAACTTAAATATTTTATTAATGCTTCTAGGAGTTTTTATCACTACAGAGCTTTCTATTGACTGAACAGAGTCATTATGTAAATATTTTTTGTAAAAAAGTACCCTGTGACTTTGTTGATAATATATAAAAAATACTTCCCAACATTTCCCTAGAATTGCTTTTATTAATGATAAACCCACCACTTTTCCCTTGCAAAAATATATTGAGAATTGAGCACTATTAGCCAAGACCCAGTGTTCTATTAAGAAATAATAATATGATATGGATTGAGTTACATGCAATCTAATCTATATTAAATGATTTAGAACTCTTGCTCTTTAATTAGATGCAGATATTTTGATCAGAGAAGTTAAAAAAAATCTTATCTAGATTTCATGGCTGAGGTAGGAATTTCTTTTCTGTTAGGAGATGAAGCCATCACAGTACTGGGGCTTTTTCACTATGTAATATATTGTTAAGGTCCTTCTTGGAGACCAAAACCCAACCCATTAAGTCCAAGGCCGACACAGCAGATTTGAATTTATGATTTTACAATGTGGCATTTAAATGACAGCTTAAAAACACTTTTTGAAAACCCAGTGCCTTTCTGACCCTGAAATGCTATTCTGTCAGGAAAAGAGGATCATCAAATCCCAAGCAAAGCCAGCAAAATGTATCCTGGTTCTGTAGCCCAATTTTTATAAATTTATTGTCCAGCAGGATACCTGAGGTTTCTCCTGTATTTGGCTCTGCCTATTTTCCTGAGCAGCATGGTCCAATAGAAGTGGGCCCTCACAGCAAAACAGTCACACACAAACAGTAAATGGGTAAAACAGTAAATATTTCCTGGGTTTTACATCAGGCAGAACACATATTAGTGGCAGAGACCATATATTAATCTGCTACTCTCCAGTAGCCCATCTTTCAGTCCAGTTTAAATCTGAAATTTATCAAATTCTTGAACTTTAAAACATTGCATGATAAACCCCAATGTGTGTCACGAGGGAAAACTAAAAACCATTCCTGGTCTTAATTAAAATAACAACGCAGAAGATTATTTTATATTTTCATAACATTCACTAACGAATGTAAAGAGAGAAAACATCCAAGGGAAAAAAAGCAACATGATGCTTTTCCAAGATTTAATACAGAAAGCTTCCTCAGATTGTAAAACTATTTCACAGAGATATTCATCTGCAGCCCTGAGCGAGAGGTATGCATACATGCAGACCATTATGCCTTGCTATTCTAACAGGTTACTAAATGCAAAAGCACTGCATACACTATGCTGTACAGGTTTTGTAGGACTCAGGTGCCTAGCTAGCCTGGAATTGCAAGTCTTCAGCCAGATATCTAATTTTTGGGTTTTGAACAGCTGGGCGTCTTAATGCCTTAGTTAAATGTCTGCTTTAACATAACAACATACGTGTATGACTGACACATAAGGTGAGACCTCTGTGGACCATTGTCCCACAGTTAGGGAGCTTTAGAGGACCTGATCTCTAATCTCTGACTAATAGTCAGGCAAAATCAGTTAAAAATTATAAACTTTGCAATGCATAGCAACTCTGGCAAAATTATACAGATGCCTTCTTGAAAAGCAGTATCCTACTACACATATTGCTGCAAAAGCTATACCAGATAAAACATATTTCTGTAATATAGCCAACAAGTCACAGTGGTATTGAAAATGAACAGAGACTATTAGTTGAGGTTTCTGTTTTGTAAATTATTAATATTTCAATATTAGGAGATTTTTTTAATGTTATTGAAATCTTCCTGACCTGGAGCAATACATAATACCATAAGATAATACATTTGCCTGCTACCTTCATAGGGCCTGGGCTTAAATCTGTCTTGGGTCACAAGTGAAATTATCTAAATGGCCTCAAATTAGCCCTCAGTGTCATTTGTTCATTTCACAAAAGTAGTATTGTGCATAATTTGGCAGCAGAGTGCAATTGTAGAGGACTATTCTGTAAGGAACCAAAAAATGGAATAGAAGGGATATTGGAGACCAGGTTTGCTTTTGGCAATGTTATTTGGATCAGTCCAATATAAATTATATCTTACTTTCATGAGAACCACTATTCAGCAAATTGGTTAGCATGATGTAGTCGTCTAAACATTGTTTTACAGTTTCATGCTATTTTGGACAATGACAATCCAAGACATCCTTTGATTCATCTTACTTGCAATAGAGAAAAATTGCTATAAGTACTGATTGTATAGGAAAACAATGCTGGGTTTTTTGTTTGTTTGTTTCTTTATGTTTTTAAGTATGATGATAATTAGAATGTGGAACAATGAGGCAAGCTATAATTAGAGGTTCAAATGAAAACAACATCATCAACATCATTCAACTATACACAATAAAATTCAATTAAATAATTTGCTGTGTGACCAGTTTTACCTAACATAATAAAGAAAATGGGAAAATTAAAAAAAAGAAGTAGGAGGAAAGTTGTCAAATAAATTAGTTGGTGTAAATTATTCCATTTGTTGTGCTAATAAAACAAAGAATGTGGTAAATGTCCAATTTCTTATATTTGAAAGGTTATGAGTCACTGAAATTCCATGAACTTAAATGTAATCAAGAAGAGGGGGAAAAAGTAGCATCTCTGCTTACATAAGCAAATGGACACTCCTAATTGAACAGAGCATTTTTAGGATAATAGCCTAGTTGTTCAGCAGTTGCACAAAAGATTCTTCAATAAAATTGGTCTATTAGTAGTGTAAGGAATGCAAGATAGCAAAAGAATATAAATCTGGGCTGGAATCCTCTTTGAAAAAGGAATTCTGTTTTCTTTAACAGCTATCACTACTTATGCATGTTGCTCTGTAAAAAGCATTGATCAAGATCAGTCTGCTTCAGATTCAAACATAGGTGAAATTGTAAGGTTTGCCTCACAATTGCATACAGCCACAGGGAACATCATTGCTTCAGCACTATGCTTTCTGTCTTAGCCTGACTCTGCAATAACCCTCAGCTTCAAGATTTTCCTCCCTGCACTCTGCTCCAGTACCCACAGTGCATTGACCTTGTCTGGACTCAGATTACCCACGAAGCCACTCTGTCACTCCTCTCCTCAGCAGGGGCAGGAGCAGGAAGTAGCATGGAGAAAAAATCATGGATCGAGATAAGTTTTCTAAAACAAAAGAAAAATGCAAAACATTTTATTCTCTATTTCTCACCAGCAAGTGATGCCCAGCCCCTTTCCAAGAAGCATATAGTTGTTACTGTTCCAAGAAACATATAGCTGTTACTCCAGAAGGAAATGTCACAAGTAATGAAAGTCGCTTCCTTTTTCTTAGCTTTTATATCTGAGCTGACGTTATATGGTATGGAATACTCCTTTGATCAGTCTGGATCAGTTGTCCTGGCTATGTCCCCTCCCAAGATCTTGCCCAGTCCCAGCCTGCTGCTGAGGCTGGAATGTTGGAGAGACAGCAATGATGCTGTGCCAGCTCTGCTTAGCAGGAGCCAAAATACTGGTGTGCTATGAACACCTTTCCAAATACCAGAGCAAAGAACAGCACTGTGAGGGCTGCTGTGGGAAAATGAAATTAATCACAGTCAGACAGATAGAGATGAGTCCTGCTACATATGCATGCATATTATATATATATGCACTCACATTATATAAATATGCAAAATTAAAGCTAACTACTTGAATAAGGAAATATTCCCTCAAAGAGAATGTAACAGATTTATTATTTGAATAGCAATGTTTCAAAATAACAGTCCTGACCTTTGTGTTACTAAAGACTCTTTTGTTTAGTTTTTAATATTTCAGTTTATTAAACTTTCAAGTGGAAAAAAAACCCAACCACAATATAGTGGAATATGAAGAAGTAACCATAAGCACTGAATAATTAAGAAATCAATAAACAATTTCACATTTCTTTGGTGTTCAAATGACCTTCCAGAATTAGAAGCTAAGACAGTGTATGCAATGCGCAATCATTAGGTAGGTAATGTACCAAGTAAATTTGAGTAGGCTGGTAAATTTTGATTTAACTATCCTAACTGCTTTGATAGGTTAACTCTAAAGATCATTGAATCAGTCAGACAGTAGTTCAGCAAAAGCCAAATAAAAGGCAGCCCTTAGAAAGTAATACACATGCAGAAAAAATATCAGTGAGTTGTGGGAGGTAGGTGGTAAGAGGATGCCCTGTAAAGATTATTCTCTCCAAAATCTGTGATATAACCTCCTACTGCTGAAGACTGAGGTCAGACAAAGCCTAAGGAAAGCCAACAATACTTTTTTTTTGATTAATAGAAATATCATCTAGTTCAGAGTTCATGTGAACAGCCAGAAAAATCTTATGTGTCTGGCTCTGAGAAAGGCAGGAAGGAATACACCTTTGTCCTGCAGCAAGAAGAGAATAGCCTCAATGGGTATGAGAAAGGGTTGAACAGAGAGTTATCACTAGGGAGGATTGAAGGGGAGGTTACAGGTTCTTTTTTTGTGGGAAACCACCAGTCCTTTTCTCAGAGGTGCTTTATATGCATCAGTATGCTGTGGATGGATAACTGCACAACAATTGGAAGCTGACTTTTGTGACTGAGGTCAAAAATGTCTGCCTCTACTGAAAGAATCTTCTCCTTTCACACCATCTACCTGAAGCTGTCTTGTTAGGGTCACTCTGCAGAGCAGTTTTCCTGCCTTCTCATTTATATATTTCAGCCCAAATCCAGCCTGCCTGTCTTTCTGTAGCTGGGCATAATATTAAAGATTCAGTTCAAGGACTCAGAGGCTCTATAAATTGCTTGGTACCCTTGGTTTGTGGGCACTCTCAGTTCCTCACAGAACTAATCCAGCTCCCCCCAGGATTATAAATGAAATCACCCCAAATGTCTCACCATGTATGCAAATCTGTCATTCACTCTATGCATCAGCTCTGCAAATAACTCAGTGCTCCTCATACACAAAAATAATCTTTCTGAGGTGGGGCAATAGATTTTTTCTGAGATAAAGGGTAGTGCTGAGAACCTGTGTTCACCTTTTCTGTGCCCTCTTCATGACAGTTGTGTTGATGAAGTCTACAAAGCAGCCTGAATTGAAAGTCTACTTGATAATTTGTATCTTGCTCTCTTACCTATCATTATAGTTCATCATTATCTTCTCAAAGATTTTCCATTGCTTCTGAAACAAGTTAAGTCAGCATTGTCTCTCTCTTTCTTTCTCTCTCTCCCTCTCTCCCCCCTCTCCTGGAGAAGCAGTACAGCTGTCAATATGACAATCTAACCACAATATGTTACACCCATTTAGGTGTTTGGAGGAAGGACTAAATAAATTTAGCTATAGCTGATCAAATTAAAGTTTGTCTTTATGTAAGAACAAGCCGTTCAGAGTCAGAGTAATAAATGAGTAAAATGGAAAATATCACTTAAAAATAAATGCTATATGAATTTAATCATGAAGATTATAACAATTTCTAAGGACTTTACCTTCATTACAGTTCTAGAGGTACTGAACATTAACCTTTTTTTTTCTTTTTTTTACTTTCTCAAATCAATAAAATATTTTTAGCATATAGGATGTTACAGAAAGCAGAGTAAACTGAGGCAAAATTGATTACTTACAATGTAACTGTTTGGCCTAGGAAGTCTGAGTACAAACCATGTCTGCAAGCTACTCATTACTGAGAACTCCTTCACTGACCATGTAATCAATTTCAATAGAGATTGATTTTATAAGTAATATGCCCTCAAACCTACATGCCATTTACACCTTTTATTTGGCATCTCTTAAAATTAAAACAAATATTAATATAAGTCATAAATCAAGAACTCAGAAGTCAATAAGGGTTCTCTGCTTATTGCAGAGAAGTAGCTAGAAGGCCCTAAAAACCTGACAAATTTACTTGAGCTTCAAACGTTGAAGTTTGCTTAAGAAGTATTCTGAACTTATTCAAACATAAGTACAACTCTGGGTTTGTCAATCTTTTGTGTAAAGAAATTCTTTCATTTTTGTATTTGTCCCTCAAAAGATGAGAAGTTCAGCAATGTATAAAAATAAACTTGTGTATAAATCACACAGCCTGAGTCATGCATCAGATGCAATAACTAGAGAGACATGCTTGTGAAAATCAGCCAGCAGTTTTCTCCAAATGTGCACAGGATGAAAGTCACAACAGTAGTGCAAGTATATGAGCTGTGTACTCAGGCAGACAGTTCATAAACAATCTGCTTTGTTGGCAGTATAAGAAAAGAAAAAGAAAAAGAAAAAGAAAAAGAAAAAGAAAAAGAAAAAGAAAAAGAAAAAGAAAAAGAAAAAGAAAAAGAAAAAGAAAAAGAAAGTTTAACAAAGCCAGACTGCCATGGATGCAGTGGAAGACAAGCTTCTAACTTGCAAGTATTTGGAAAGAACAGTGTAAACATAAATGCTACATCCTCTGCTTACTGTCAGAAATTTTCCTACAAGTCTCTGCCTTATATATCCACCTTTTAACCACATAATAAGGTTGACTGGAGCAAATTAAATTTGACAGAGATTTTTCCCTGACTTTGGAAAATACAGAAAAGGTTACATTATTCACCATGACCCCAGAAATCTTTGATTCTGGCTTTTGACCTAAACTTTTTGATCTTAAAGAGTGGTATATTAGGAACACTGATTAATAGGAAAGTAATGGGATAGGTTAGTACTGCTACCAAGTAGGATATTGGCTGGTGTTAATTAGATCTGTGATGACATTTTCTACACCGATGAGTTCCAGCTCCTATGAGAAAAATGTCCATGGATTTTGTAAGAGCATTCACAGTTATTGTCCACCTCTCTCCTCTTGATTTCCAAGACATTCAACACATCTTCTGCCATAGCTCAGCTGTATTCATGTGAGCAAACTACTCTGTATCACTTTACCAACAGGAACCTGGAAGCTCCAAATCAAGAATATCTTTGGATTTTCAGCATGAAAGCCAACCAACCTCCATCTTATTCACTTATCTTTGCTCACCTTTATTCCATTTTCTTGCAGTCCATCTGAATAGGCAGAGAGCTGACATAGAGGATTTTATAAACTCCTGAAGAGAGAAAGTGTTTAGGGATACAACAGAAGAAATCCTAATGGCTGTGAGAAGTGTTGTGACTTTTTCAGACATGCCTACCTATGGCATTCAGTATCTTTGTTATCAGGTCTTTGGACTAAGATCTGCCATCTACTTGAATTTGTATAACCTGTTTGCCGTAATGATATTGAAGACTTTCCAATTTCCAATCTTGTGGTATTTTTCATTGACATTAAATTTGACAATTAGGTATTCTTAAGCTGAACTCCAGTGCAGCAAGATGATGGGCACCTCTTAGGTGGCTCAAAATTTCTGAAACAATAATTTACTTTCAATGAAATCATTGTTTATCTTTAAGTTAGGAATTTTGGCATAATTCACAAGGTCTTCTTACAGACAGGATTTAAATAAGTCAAATAAAAACATGATCTATTAATAGCAATAAAATTAATTTATCATCTATGTTCATGAATATGAAGAAAAACAGCAAATTACTTCCTGGTATATTCAACAAAATCATAATTAACCATACTATTCACTTCTAGAAGGCAGGAAGAAAGTCTAACAAAATATCATGGTCTTCACAGAGAGCAGTTTCATAGAAAACCTGTGGAGAGAAGGGAGAGTTGAAGGACGCTATTGATAGTTGCCAGGACTACTAATTCTTGCGTGAGGCTGGAAAACAAAGAAGAGGTGAGAAGCATTTTCTCTATCAGATACTTATTTAACAATCCTAGCAGAGAGCCATTCTCACTCACATCATCTGCTTCTGCTGCGAGAGCGGCTCTGAGAATGCAGCCATGGGGAGGCCTGTTTTGATCGAGCCCGCCGCTTTCCCTTTCAAAGCGAATGAGATAATGCGGCTGTGGAACAGCACCTTTTAATCAGAGCAGTGGGATTCCATTGAAATGTAGTACAATGCAGATGCAAGTTAGTATTTCCCTAAAGCAGGTGCACACTTCTCCCTTTGAAACTGTGAACACAGCCTACATCCCTGTATGTCCCTGTATCCCAAACTAGGCCTCAGTAGAACCCACTCAGCACTGCCTTTTACTGTTTGTCCTTTTGTCTCGTTTTCCTCTGTGCAGAAGAATTTTAGATATATGCCAAAAATACCTTTCACTAATAGAAGTCAAAGTATTTTAGTTTGATTTTTTTTTTGTGGGTTTTTTTTGGTGGTTTGTTTTTGGGTTTTTTTTAAAGGGGAAGTCAGGTTGAAATTTAAATCTATTCCTTGCCTCATTTCCCCTTATAGTTAGTTTCACCTATGGAAATTAAAACAATACATGGTAGAGTACTGTGTTAGCAAGTTGGAGTAAATGGTTTGGGAAAAAATGAACCAATTGACTGATGTTAAGCCTTACATAGGCCTGTGATCTGTGTTGCTTGTTAGTACATGCTGTACTATTAGCTATGTTTTTGTGTACACAGCATAACATTAATTAGCTGTAGCTGATGCAGTTATGGACAGTTTAATGATGCACAGCAATTCACAGCTTCTGGAAGTCTGCCTAGGAATGAGAAAGTAGTAGCTACTGAGAGAAAAGAGAAAAATCCAGAAATGTCTTCCAGCTTGAATTCAACCACTGCAAAAAGGAATGACGGTCATACTATTCATCTTAGTCCCTTTTGGAGCTGAGTTTTAGAATTCCCTTTCAGGAAATTGAAACAGGATGGACATTTCAGATGTTGTGGGCTTAAATTCAGGTGGTCTGACTGCCTTCTGCTGATTTGTCTTGCACAAGAAGTTTCACATCAGGCATCTTTCTCTGTGAGAAGAGGGTGACTTACTGAACAGCTGGTGATTCCTGCAGTCCCTCAGGTAGGAAGCGCAAGACTAGAACCAGCAACACAGGCTGCAACTTGGGACTGCAGAATCAAAGGAATAGAAACTAGTGTGCACCATTTCCATTGTCGTATGAAGGGCAGATCAATAATTTCTCATCTCTGCAGAGTGACAAACACCTTGCAGCAGCCTTGCCTGAGTTTCACACCCCCAGCAGCAGAAAATGGTTCTTTACCTAAGAAATTTAACAGCATAAGATTTTTATCTCAAGAGCTATAAACTCCAGTTGTGCTTTCACTTAAATTTATGGCTGAAAGTTTAGAGACTAATAGGATGGAAAACATGAGTGTCTCAAACTTGAATTAGAGAGCTGGCCTTCACAGCTGGGAGTTCAGAAAAAAAATCTCTATTCAAACAAGTACAGCAATGACATATAACATATTCTCATAGTAGGTACCATCTCATTAAATAGAAACTTTGAATGAACAATCTATTGCAAAAAATATGAGGGAATTAGACAGTGATGTTCAATCATTGTAATCTGTTTATTCAATTCCTCACTGAGATTATTGAAAAATAGGAAAGTAGAACACAATTACAGAAAACATAACATAGTTGTTCCCTGCTTTCTTTGTACTGCCCCAATGAAGTAAACCAGAAGTGGACATCGGTGAGGTATTCTTAAGAAATTGGTGGATTATAAAATCTTTTAAGTCAAGATAGCTGGTACATTCACTACAGCATATAAGTTAAACATTTCAGTTAAATGGAAGGATTTGTTGAACATATTTTATTAAAAAGCATGTAGAGTGATGAGAGTGGAAATGTATTGAAAATTAAACAAATGTCCTCTCTTAAAAATGCAGAGTTTTGGACTTTCTTTGGGAGTATAAGAGCTTAGAAACCTTTATTAGACTGTGGATGCTTCAGCCCACGCATGAGATCTTAGCCTCATCCAGATATTCCATAAAGGAGGACACTTAACTTGAGATACCAGCTCAATATATCCACAAGAGACCCACAGGTAATAGCTCTCAGTTTTTAAGATCTGTTTGCCTTGAAACAGGATTTAGAAAAGAATACTTCTTTCTTATGAAGCTTCTATTGGAATTTTGTACATTAAATTAACATTATTCCTTTGGGATTTTTAATTTAAGATCCTACAGACTCTGTATTATAGAATTTTTATTGGACTTACAGTTTTCTTTGCCTTCACTGCACCTCAGAGGCTCAGATGCTATGACTTTTACTTGAAGCTTCTCTCAAAGTGCAAGTGATTTCATGGCACAAATATAGGAAATAAGAGGAAACACAAAATGAAAAACATTTAGCAAAAAACATCTAAATGATAACAGATGGGAAGGAAATAGATAAAATTAAATGTAAAAAAAAAATATGAAGCTCCAAATCAGCCTTATTCCTGAAAACTAAAACTATGTTTGATTAAAGAAAGGAACTGCTTATCATCAAACAAAAAGGGAAAGATATATCTGAGTGAGCTTTTTACCAAAGTTTCAATTAGTGATTCTAATCCTGTAAACAGGCAAAACTGGAGGGCAATACATCTAGCCTATTTAAAATGTATATTTCAATATGAAATGAACTGTCATCTTTGTGTGCAGTTTTTTTTAAATCAATTAAAAAGAAAATCTGGGAGACTAGCTCAGATTTGGGTGAAAAATTTTAAAATGACGACATTAAGATGAAGATGAATTGTGTCCAAGCCATTCAAATATATGTTAATGACAACATGAAGTGGAATATTTAGTAGAAGACATTTTTAGAATATGCTTTAGAGAATCACAGAGTATCTTGGGCAGATATTTAGATTAAAACACACTGAGTCTCAAAATCTGATTCAAAATTGAGTCTAATCAGAGAAAAGATCTGAAATAGTACCAGCTTCAGATAAATGACGAGTAAAACTCTTATCTACTTCAGAAGACAGTTAAAAACATCCTTTCATTAGTAGAAACATCCCAGTAGAAATTAGTGCTGAGTCCTACTAGACTTGGTCTTTTTCTAAGGACTTGCATTTCTATGCTTTTCTTCCCTTCTCTTCCCCATTCACAGACAGATTATCTTATATTCACTCATTCCTCAGCTTTATACATTCCAGTGGTTCCCATTCAACCACCTCATATCCTTTTTTTTTTGCCTTTTCCTTTCTTTTTTAACTGAAAATTTAAAATACTAATTTGCTTCTATTCCTATTTTTTTTTTTGTTTGTTTCTTTTACTATTTTCCGAATCACTTTAGGGGAAGTCAAATTATTTCAGTTTGGATTTACTCCAACAGTTCCATCATCTCTTATTAACATAATTCCACTAAGGCCTTTATCTCACTCATTTATCTCTGCAGTGAAGAGCTTACCCATAGATGCACACACCATACAGGTACAGAGAGTTTTTAAATTCTATCACTTATGCAGTCAGTAGGTTTTCCACTTTAGATATGAAAACAACAGAAATTTCAAGCACATATATAAAAGCAAGCTAATTTCAGGACTTACTTTAGTACTCCAAAGCTAACTCTATTGCATCCAAAGACCATTTTAGGATGCAATAGAGTTAGCTTTGGAGTACTAAAGTACTCCAAAAAGTACTTAAATTTTAGGACAGACTAACCCCATACTCAAACACAGACACACACATTTTCCTCCTTCCAGAAAACAAACTCACATTGTAATGGGACCAAGAGGACAAAGAAATCATGGAATGTAATTAATTTCTAGAAAAAAGTCCAAAAGATGGGCAAACAGAAGCCTATTAGCTGCACTGAAACAAATCATCTGCTTACTGCAGTACAGCAGGAGACATTTTTAATTACCTGTTACTGGTTTATATATTTCTGTAGGAATTCCAGGAAATACAAAGCTTTCTCCTTCCAATAAAGTTCTGCTTTCCATCCTCTTCTCCCTTTTTCTACCCCTCTCCCACCACTGTTTCTGCACATTTCTTCTTAGAACAAAATTGTGTTAACAGCTAACAAATAGGCATTTCCTCTAATTTCTCCAAAAGACTGAATTATTTTTATAGCAGTGTCAACAATTAATAAAGCTTCCTGCCCACATGCTTTAGCATATATGGTCTTTTTTTTCCTACTTATTGATCCCACTACTCTAACACATGGGTACAGATCCCACAGTATGCCACTGTTCACACAGTGATGATGTAAAAGGTGAAAGATGAAGACAAAGAAGTGTACTGTCAATTATAAGCTAAGAAATCAACTTTTAAAATGTGTATAAGAAAAGAAAAGAAAGAAAAAGTGTTACTTAACTAAGTGACAGGTTACTGTCCTGTAAGGTTGTCTCCTAATTGGCATAAAACCACAACATTTTAAAATCAGACAAAATTAAGCTTACCATAAAGATAATAGTTCAACTGTTGAGTGTAGCTATGCTAGATTACTTGGCTGCAATTTCCAAAAGATATGGCAAACACAAGTAGCTCTAATGTTTCTTTTCATTTGTCAACAGCCATATATCACAAGGCATGTTTCACACAGACCAAAGCAATTCAGTCCTCTCTCAGGTCTGGTTTAAATCAGTCATCTAAAAAAAATTGATCCTATAGCCCACTCTGGCACTGCTGAATGCACAGAAGAAATTTTTCATGGAATTTTCAGATCTAGCCAAGAACAGTCATTCATTGAGATAGAACAAAATAGTCATCCAACCTGGGGATTAAACCTCAAAACTGACAACAGATTTTAATTAATTAGTCATACTCTGTTTTGAAGATTTTGACAGCATTTCATCTTTTCTGGCTTGACTGAGTAGTGATTAGGAGGTCCTTGTGTAGTAACTAAATGTCATGTACATGGTTTCATTCAACCAAAGAAATGCCACTATTATTCAGATAAACAACTTTTACCAATCTTTTGATACTGATCCTGCAATTACTTTAATATCTAATGCTAATCAAGCTGGGGAAACGTATAGAAGCCTTCCTCTTAAAGGGTGAACACATGAGCATAAATAAGAATTTTCTATGCATTTATCTTTGTGTGAATCTCCCAAGAGATCAGACTTCCCAATTCTGCAGTTTTCATCTCCAAACTCAACATTAATATCTTAAACATCAATTTATTTGTATAAAATGGTTTGCAATGGGTTGCATGTTTTATCTTAGATGTAGAATTAATACATCTTTGGATGTTGAGTTCCAGAGCAGGATGATTTAATAATTTATTTATTTAGTAGCTCAATAAAACATTCAAAGGGCAAGTCTATGCTTATCACAAGTGGGCAGCTTGTAGAGATTGACATGATACTAAGGCTTTCCATACTCAAATTTACTTTGTGTTAGCCACAGGTGTATAAGAACTGCAATTTGTGTAAGCCCCAAGAGAACTAATTATGTGTTAAGAAGAATGCACATTTTACTATGTAGCATACAATACAAGAAAATTACCATGCATCAGGTTTTTGAGAGACAGAACTTTAGGCAGGTAACAGGTATAGTTCTGAACAGATTTATTCTGAAATGAACTCCCTTGAAGGTTTATCAAAAGTAATACTTTTTTTCATTTAAATATATCTTCTTTACAGTGTTGAGATCTGCCTCGAATATTCTCTGAATTCAAATAATATATTAAGGTCTTCTACAAAGTCTCAAGTTTCAAAAGACAAATAATTTTGTTTATTTTACTAGCAATATTAGGCAGAGATTAATTTTACATGAAATCAACAGCTCTTTATTGTAAAGCCAGTGTCCAATGACATTAAGAGAAACTGATTATTTGAAAAATCTTCATCTACAGAATTATTACATAATGTCATATTACAGGAACAAATGAGATGAAAATTTGTCCATACTCATGGTGGGTTGACCTTGGCTTAATGCCAGGTACTCTTCAAGCTGCTCTATCATTCCTTTCCTCAGCAGGACAGGAGAGGGAGTGAATAAGATAGAAAAATGCCATCATGTATCAAGATAAAGGAAAAGCAGACAAAAACAAAAGACTTATTTTACACTCCCCTGCCATTTCCCAGGAAACAGGGTTTCAGTAGATGTGAAAGTTGCTCTGAAAGACAGACAAAACTTCCCCCTCCTACCCTTTTCCCTTAGATTTGGTTGCTGAATATACGTCATATGGTATGTGATACCCCTTCAGTCAATTTGGATCAGCTGTCCTGGTCATTTCCCCTCCCAAGTTCTTGCCCACCATCAGCCTACTGGTGGGAAATGTGGGAGAGGCAGCAGTGATGCTGTGCCAGCATGGGTCTGCAGTAGCCAAAACACTGGTGTGTTACCAACACCTTTCTGGCTATTGGTACAAAGCACTGTGAGGGCTCCTGTAAGGAACATTATCTCCATCTCAGACAGACCCAATACAAAATTCATGTGGTCATCCCTGCTATAAATAAGTGTAATTTAAATGTATGATAATTGTGGCCTTAGGAACCAGTATTGTACAACACTCAATTTGTTAGCAGTCTAACATTGTCTTTTGCTTGAATTGTCTTTTGCTTGAATTTTGTATTGATGTGTGTGTAAAGGTATATTTGTTATTCCATGGAAGACCTGAATAGCAGATCTCAGAAAGACTTGGCTATTTTCACAGAAAATCTGAGAATGGTGTGAAGATGGCATGTAGAAGCACGGTCTGGAAGCAAAAAGGTATAATACAGTCCATTGTATTGGAGATAAATGAAGGAAAAACACACCAGTTTAAAAATAGCCTTCTTGTCAGAAAATGTTTTCCTGAAAACTGCTTCAGAACAAGAGTGTTAATATGTTCTGAGAGCAGACACCAACCTGGATATGTTATACAATAGGGAAGTGATCTACAGTTTTAGAAATGCACATTATGAAGGAGCAAGGAGAGACAAATCTGAGCAAAGCTCTTAGGCTTGCAAAAACAGCAAAATGCTTTCATGTCATTCAAATGTGTTCATGGGGTTCATTGTCAATGTATTCTTGTGTCCTGTCTAAACTGCTACAGCAGCTATAAAAGCCCATGGCAATCACAAGGCCTATGGCCTTCTACAGAATGCCATCATCAGAGGACCTTAGACAGATAATCTCTTTCTATCCCATAAAATGAAGATTTAGCTGACAGCATGTTTTTATTTGTCACTATATTTTTACTGAAGATGTCCTCTAGGTTCACTTAGTAACAAATCTAGCTCAGATCTTCTTACCAGGAAATTGTGTTCTAAGTAACACTGAATACTAAAATGCAGCCTGTAAACATAGGCTTACTTGTGGCTGCTGTTGAATAAAAATTGGTCATTCTGATGCTTGTCCTAAAATCAGGAGCTAAAGACATGAAAGTTCCTTTTGGAGGGTATTCTGATTAGGAGACTGACATTAAGACCAGCAGTATGTGGCTTTCCATAAATCTGCTGGCATTGAAGCTGCTGTTGACTGGAACTGACTTCAGATACAAGGTGTATAATCAGAAGTAAATACAACAACTAAAAATATCCATTCAGAAATCTAGGGATATCAAATCTTTCACATGCCTTTTCCAGTCTATCCTTATCTGAACATACTGAGTTCATGTGAAAGCTGGAACATGTTTTCAGGCCTAAAAGAGACCATGTCATGACTTCAAGTAATATAAGTCATTCTGGCCATTTTTTGTGGCTGCAGGTTTTATTCTCATTTTCTATATCTGTCAGGAAGGGCATATAAAGAAAAAATGTACCTGTGGCCCATCACAGCTCTGTGCTCTCCTCTGGAACACAATTTATTGCAATTCAATGACTCTGTAAAGTCCTGTTGTTTGGAAATGGTGTAACTGAAGAGTTACTTCTGTATCTTTTGCATCCATCTGCATCTTATGAGGAAAGTCTAAGGCAATTGGGCCTGTTCTGTCTCAAGAAGAGACAACTGAGAGGGCACCTCATCGATGTCTCCAAGTAACTGAAGGGAGGGTGTCAAGAGGATGAAGCCAGGATCTTCTCCATGGTGGCAGGCAATAGGGCAAGGGGCAATGGGCAGAAAATGATGCACAGAAAGTTCCACCTCCATGAGGAAAGACTTCCTTACTGTGCAGTGACTGAGCCCTGGAACAGATTGCCCAGAGAAGTTGTGGAGTGTCCCTGACTGGAGAGATTCAAGAACCATCTGAATGCAATCCTGTGCCATGTGCTCTAGCATGACCCTGCTTGAGCAGGGAGATGACCCACTATGGTCCAACCTTACCCATTCTATGATTCTTTCTCCTCACCTTCATTTATGAATATGGTCAGTGAGGCTGATCTTTGGCATGCCTAATCCCTAGTTCATCAACAAATACACAGAATACCCTCCCTCTGATTCTGCAATTCTACCCTTATATATTCAAATCAGATTCTTGATGTGGTAGAGCAATAATCAAACATCTTCAGAGAAAATTGAAATCCCAGGAATCCTTTGAGGATTAGAAAGACTAGTAAACTGACATGTCATTTGTGTTTAACTCCCCTAAGTGATTTTGAGCTTTCATGGTGGATTCACCTAAGTGAACCGAAGTCACATCAACTTCACATCATCTTGAGCTGGACATCATTCTGCTTCAGTACACAGAGATATTAATCAGAGAATTATACACAGAGAATTGTACACAGAGAACTATAATGTACTGTGTACATTGTATTCATCAGCCCTCCATAAGTTAGAACCAAAACAAATGCTTAGAACAAAAACTCCCAGATCTAAGTTTCCCAGGATTTCTGATATCAAGGATCCTACTTGGATGCAAGCAGCTAAAAAGCATCTATGGCTGAGTTGCTGCATATATAGGCTAAACTCACGATTTGGCCAGCTTGGTACCTTCAAAACACAGAAACTGAAATTTTATAGGTATAACAGCAAAACAAAAAAGTCCAGTTTCTAAAAATTAAAGCTAAGTCACAGTTCTTATCAATCCCATTAGAAGGGTTTTACTTCAGTTTTTTGTTTATGAGTTAATTAAGAGCTGCAACTGTTTTCTCCTATATATCTTTACGTAGTGATGTGGCATACAGTTTCTAAGAATAGTTACTTGTGAGACATTTTTTGAGTACTTGACATTCAAAACAGGAATCATATTGAATTGAAGTTATGTCGACACTGCTGTTTTTGCCTGATTGAAAATGTGAATTATGTTAGTGAACTCACTTTACATGACTATCCCCTTCTATTAGCTTAGTATTATCTATTACCACAAAAACTCCTGCCAGAAAATGTCATACTTACAGATAGTGAAGACATATTATGAAGGAAAAACATGGGCACTGCTGAAGCCAATCTGCTTCTTAAAATTGGTATCTACTACTGTCTCGATGTTTTCATTTTTTAGCTGCAGTATCACCCATACTTGACACAGTTCCATGTACAGATGCGGGATTCTAAAAACATCAGAAAACAAAAGGAGAAAAGGGGCAAGAACAGCAGAAACATTTTTTCTAACATCTTACATATCAACATTTCATTTCAGCATTGTAAAATTATGATTTGCATCTTGTGAAGTTGATATGTGTAAATGTTTCTTCAGTGGCTGCTGACAAAACAGACTCTACTGAATGAAGGTTGATATTAATTCCTTCTCTGCATTCTTTCTGGGATCAAAAGATGGACTTCTTCTAAACATGGAAGGAGATCACAGTTTTTTACAGTAATATGAAGTTGATGACTTTCTTTCTGTAATCCATTAAAGCCTGAGCTGAACCATCAAATTAATTTTGATTGTAATCCCAAGCACTTCAAATCCAGTTGTCCATTAGAGGAATTTAAATACATTAAGTCAGTCAAGATCTCCAGCTCTTCATTGTGTTTTTAGTGACCTAAAAAAAAAAATTAAAGAGAATATATTATATTTTCACCAGGTAAGAATTAATTTGGATACCTGGCTGAAAAACATTACAGATGTTTTGTAATTTTTTTCAGTTCTTCACCTTACATAAAAGACAATAAACATTCAGCATCTTTTTCATTGCTTGTTCTTATTGATTTAATCTTTATTTCTGCAAACACATGAACTCTTGGTTAACATTTTTCACTAGTATCCCTAATTACTGTTTGCATCAGCATGTAATTATTCTGTGTATAAATGCAAATATGGTTTTCTGACATTCAACTTCGTGCAGTAGTAAAGTTAAAGCAGCAATTTATTTACAATAGCATGACACATATAGTGCCAGGAAAATCTAAATCACAATCAAGTTCAAGACTCACTAAATGTTCAGGAGTAGAGGGTAATTCAAGGTGTTGCTGAATACTCCTTCGACAGGAAATACAGGAAATATTGTTTAATGATTGCAAGAAAAGCATTTAGACATAATTTAAATTTACAAACTTAAGATTTCCTGAAGCATAAGAACCTGAATTTTTAATAGGGCGATTGAGAACTTGTTATTAGGAATGCTGAAGGCTCACTTAGAACATGTGAAGGTTACTGAAATTCAGACCTATGTATACTTGTCAAAATAGGTTTTCTGGTTATTCTATAATATTTAAGAATACTTTTCTTTTACTCCCAGAATATCTATCAGTGTTAGATATACGATCTGGAAATTCCAGGATTCTCAAAACCATCTACAGAAAAAAAAAACCACCTGTAAGTCAACAGCATATTTGTGTTCATGTTTCTCTGTTTCTTTGGATTTCAACTGCACTGAGTTTTAAAGCATATTTTAAGAGTTTTTAAGATTTAGGAGTTTTTTTTTTCTTTTTCTGTGCCTTTTGTATCAGTCTAATTTATTTAAATCCAGCTGCTCTCTTTCCATTCACCAGCTCATAATGATGCTGAAATCAAGGATCATAATCCTTAAAGACTTATTTCTCTCTACTCCATTCTTACTGGGAAAACAAACAAACAAACAAACAAATAAAAATACGAAAAACTAGTTTAAACAAAATCCTTTCTGATTTCATATTTCTGAAAATAGAGAACTTTCCTAGCTTGTCTTGAGGGGATGTTCAAGATTAAGTAAAGCAGTGTAAAGGAGGTGAGTCACTGCATTGTGTGACATATTAATTTTTTGCCTTCATATACCAGGAATTTGACTGAGAAGTTAACTTCAGTGACACCATCTACTCCAAAAAGAAGAAAATATCTAATTCCTCCTCTCTGCTCTTATCTTTACAATGAGAAGAGGAAGAGAGCATATATTAGAATTTAGTTCAAAAGTAGTAGTTCATGTCCCTGAGTTCAACAAAGTCTCCCAGAACTGCTAGTTTAAAAGAAATTTGCACAAATAACGTAGTTCACTCACATTTCAGACTGGAAAACAGTCTTTAATGTATAACTCTCTAAGGAGGTTCCCCTTTTGCAGCCTCCCAGCCTCCCTGGCACCATGAAAAATTTTGGTGCCTTGAGAAGGATCATTATTTCTTTTATATGGTTCTTTAGAACTAACTGTGTCTGTTGGTTTTTCACAAAGTATTGAGCTGAACAGTAGGGAGAATCAGCAGCAATTCTGTCTGTCCTAATGAATTAAAAGAATCCACAGAACTCATCACTGTTCTGGAATTCAATCATCTCTTTTATTGAAAGTGAGAATATTGTCCCTTGAATGGTGTAGTCTGGGACATTTATGTCAGGTCCATATTTGGAAGTTAGAAGAGACCCAGGGTCATTCCTAAAAAAGCAGCGGCCATTTTCCCTCAGTTCAGGAAGCAAGAGCTTAGCAGTTCAGACTTGAGCATTTACGAGGCACTCATCCCCTTTTGTTCCAGAGAACATTCATGTAGGTCTTTAATTCACTAGCAGGCTGTGGTGCTCTGGGTCAGACGAAATTATCTGAAAAGAGTGTGAATTTTCCCAATGAGCAATGTGGCGCAATTAGTTTGGAAAATATTCTGGAGTAATATTGAGTACCCAAAATAGACTGTGATAGACAAACTGTGGTAGCCAAACTCTTCCAAAGAAGAGCAGAGAAAAAGTATTTGGCAGTCTTAGAAATGGTAGAAAGGGATTTCTTGGTATGTTGTCTGTAAGAAAAATGCAAAAGATCAGCCTTATAACTGTCTTCACCTCTGAGTTCCTCCTCTTATGAATTAGTGGTAATTATTTCTATAGACATAATTTATTTCTTTGTTTCTTTATAATCTCTCAGAATGTAAAGCAGTCTAACTAGTAATAATAATTACAGCATTAGGTAATTTTTCTTTTTCTTTCTCTCTGTCTCATTCTCATGACTGTCATTTCTGTGATACAACTTCAATTATGAACTTTATTACCTTAATATTTCTTATTTTGCACAGACTGCTATACAAATATACAAGGTAGGGAAGACAGAAATAAATCACCTTAAAGAATTTTTCAATCTTTTCACAGGACCAATACTTTTTCTTTTAATTTTTATTTTTTTTAAACAATCTAAGCAAATTAGTTGAAATTGCTGAATATCTATGTGGCACCTTTTCAGCTTCAATACTGAACAAGAAAATAAACCCATTCCTTTTATAATCCTGCACAGAAAAGTATTAAGATATACCAATTATGCAACTATTTTTGGAAGGGAAGAACACAATTTTTGTCATGCTGACTTTATGACCAGGTATTTGAATTGCAATACGTTCTTTCAAGGTACTTGGAATTCATCTGCTCTGCCTATATGGTTGAACATCAACATCAGGAACGGTAGAGGGGCAATCCAAAAGTCAACCTTCTGAGCTACCTGCTGACCAAAAGAAAATAATGAAGGCCAGGACAAGAGAAGGATTTACTTTGTTCTGGAAATTACTTTCATGCTAAGGCCTGGAAGCCAATTCAGAAATTCCACACCATGACCAGAGCAAAAGAATAACCTAGCGATCTATTAAAAATGCCTGTTTAGGAAGTGGTAGGCTCTTTAATTTCTATATCCTGCCTCAGGACTTTTTTATTTCTTTAATATTCAAAAATAAACCTAGTATTATGGGTTTATTATAGGACAGATTTTAAAGCTTTAATGCTGTGTTTGCTCATGATTGTTGTCATTCTGTTACTTTTCATATCTAGTGCAATGAATCTTTCAAAATTACTTTGAATTTTTCAGAGTGGCATTATTTTATCATTCTTACTTTTTCCAGCACTTTCTGGTGCATACTGTCCTATGTCTGATACTTGGAAACTTTCCATATGACTTGAAAATATATTTTTATAAGCATTTGGGCTGAAGAAAATGTTAATCCATTACATGAGAGACAGGAGCAACCACCACAGTTATGTTTTCTTTGCTTTTTAAAATATGGCTTCAGCTAAATTTCTTGGGTATGCCCATAACTGTAATTTGACTAAATAAAGTTAATAGATTTACTTATGCTACCTGAGAGACACAGTGCCAAAATGTGTGCCAAAAATTTCTAGTGAGTCACATGTGCCTCTAGCACTTAGGGATGATTTGGTCAAAGGAAGACATCTATATCTTAATTGACCTTCAAAAGCTCCCTTAATTAGCCTTGAGGAAGAACTGGGCACTTTTAAATCCCAATTCATGACATTTTAGATCAGCTTGGTAACTCAGCCTAAACAAATCCTGAGACTAGTTTTAGTTCGTTGCATTTTTTTTTTCTCCCTCAATTTATTTTAAAGAAGCCATATTATCACAGGCTTCTTTGTGCATCTTTATACAGTGTCCATGCCTACATCTGTAATTAGGACAAAGTCCAGCCCTGGCTTCTGGAGCTGGTTCTTTAGCTGGAGGATGCCAAGTACCCAGGGCTGGGTGTGTGCAGAAATGCTTGAGCAGTTGAGAGAATCAAGCCTAGAGGAACCTGCACAGTTGCAGCAGTAGCTGGTTTCTGAGATAGGAGGCCTCAGATTACCCAACCCTCATTTTAGGCATAAATGTCTTTCACTCTGCCCTTTATATGCTCCCACAAAACCTGATCACAGAAACCATAAAGCTGATCTTTAAATGCTAGACCAGGTACAACTGATTTAACTATCCCAAAACAATGTATTTTTGTGGTGGGACTCTTGCTTCTTTGATTAAAGGCATACCACTTTTCATTTGCAAGATGATCTGAATTACTGTCCTCTCCAAAGAGCACTGAAGAAAGGAATTTTTAGCAGCTACCATGTCAGTACTCACTTTAAATTTATTTTTTGCAGATCATGGAATCAGCAGACAGTGACAATTTTGTTAGAGATCTCACAGGAAATAGTGCAAAACTTTAAAAGTTCAAAGTGGGTTTACTGAAAGGAAAAAATATACAATTACAGTATTATTATAATTCAGATGTTCCAATACTTTATTTCACAGATACTATGACCTAACCATTTGTGTTTTTTTCTTAGAGAAACTTGAGTTCACAGACCATTGACTGCATGGCCTGCAACAGCCACTCAGAAATCATTATGCTTTTTATGCTAAACTAGTTTACACATAAAGATATTAAGACACTTTGGGGAATGAAATATGTCTAGCTAGGGTCAGTAAAGGTGTCTGAGATGTATAGCAGATTTTCCGTGTAATGAAAACATGGAAATGGTTAAATTATTTAGTCAGGAAAAGAGAAATATTGAAAAGGAACGGAATCAGGTTATCTATACAACATAAAACATTAGGGAAAAAGATCAAAAAACAGTTACTATAATCTGGCTTGTCTCCCAGTATATTTAAACACCACAATATCACAATAAAAGGAAAATAGAAGACAAATCTGCAATGTTTTATAAAGTATGCTTTTACACCAAATAGTCTTAGCAAAAAAAAAATCTGTACTGCAAAAAATAATGAAAGAATAGGTTTCAACCACATCTTAAAAGTACAGACAGATAATATTATACCCACTAATAATATTTTTAACTACAGTGGCTGAGATAATGATAAGGCTAATCAGATCTCTCTTTGAGGGGTATACTCTGATACCATGCTGCAGTCAGGAAGGAATTATTTGTATCCTGTGTAAACTATAATTTAATGCATCTGGTTACATGTCCTGTGGAGGAAGCTTCTGCTGAAACATTATGTGGAGGCAGTACTAAAATCACTCCTTTGCACAGTGACTGTGATCTAGAATAACCAATTTTAGCAGTGACATCTAAATTTAGTTATGGATGAGACAGTTAAACACACTATTGAGAATAACAGCGTAGATTGTTTTTCCTAGAAAATTGCACTACATTACTTACAAAAAATGTTAAAAGAGAAATTGTTTTAATTATAGTTTGCTTAACTTTTATGTCTTAAATTTAGACTTTTACATAAAACTTGTTGAAAAGCAGTAAAATGCAAAGTCACTGTGGAGAAGCCACATAGAAAGGATTTGGGGCCAATGCACATTTTTGTCTTGCACTCATTATAAAACCATGATTTCCTGGAATTTCTTATAAATATGACAAAAGCAATAGCAGCATAAAAATTCTGTTGATAACATGCAAAAAATCTCAAAACTGAACTGATGTTAAATGCAAGACTTCCACACAGTTTTTTTTTGATTAAGTTGTGTTGTAACTCAGATTCTAGAAATTCAGCTAATTTATCCTTTTAATTTCGGTACTCTTTCAAGATGTCAAACTTAAAACCATTCCTGTTGATTAGCTTTGCTTTTTCTCTCACCTCTGAGAAATAAGTTGGTTTTACAACATTCAGGGTGAAAGAGAAAAACAGTGATCCCAATTTCCTTTCAGTTTTGCAAATTTCAGTATAACAGGCAGTACAGGTATAGTCATCTAAAAAATGCTTAGTACTTTTCTCTGGTACGTGAAAGACTGGTCTTGACATGCTACTAGTCTACAGAATAATAAAATCTTTGTCAAAGCTCTCAACAAAAGTGCGTGTCCCTCTTTTAACAAATGGAGAAACTGAAGCACAGGATGGTGAAATGATTTGCCAAGGTAACCAGACAGACCGACGTCAGGAATGTTGCTAGAAGTTAGGCCTCCTGGATACTGCTCCTCTGGGACATGCACTTGGAGCTGTCTGTGACCAGAAGGTAAAGTTGTCCAACAGCTGGTCCTATTGAACGTGAAATTTAAACTCTATGTAAAAAGTAGACATTAGTAAAGAATTATTTACTTCATTGCACTTCAGTAACAATAGAGTTATACAGGGATGGGTATAATCACCAGATATGAAAAGTTAGAATTAGGTTCCTAGAGGTAGTTTCATGGTCTGTGAAGAAGGTGGTTAGGTAACTGTATGAAGGCATTTGTTTTGCAAAGTAAGTCAGCAGTTACTATGCTTATATATACAAGTTACTATGCTGTATATGTTCTGTGTCACTTAGGCAAAATATGTGGAAAACACAGTGAGTCAGACTGGGACTTCTCCTTTGCAAGGAGAAACATAAGAATCAGAATATATGTGCAACACATATTGCTTTTTCTGAACAGCTCCATAAATATGCATCTATTTAAAACCACGGGGAGAAAGCCTAGCCCAAATCAGCTTCAAATCAGACTTTCATGCCATGTACTAAGCATCTTGGGATGAAAATATTTCTGTGGAAGAAGCCGCTCTACCTCAGCAATAAGGCTCTTAGCTACAAAGTATTTTCTATTTTCTTCTTGGGAGGGGGGGCAGGGAGGGAGGAGTTTGGTTTCTTCCATTCTCATACTCAAATTGTTTGGCAGTAAGAAAATTATCTGGATGGGAGTTAATGCATCTCAACTTAGACATTGTGTGGCTCCTGATAACAGTAGGATCACAGTGAGACCTAATGTGACACAATGATCACTCTGCAGCAAATGTAACATCAGAAATGTAAATGGAAACAGGAAAAGCGGAAGCAGTCATATCTACGAAAGGAAAATGTTATCTAATATTCTTCATGGGTGAGGAGATACAGGAGACTGAACAGAGGTACTTGATGCTCTTACAGACTCCCAAAAAAATTCATCTGGCTACCTGATGCCCCTGCAAAAGATGGGAGTCACTGTTAGGCCCTGTGTCACACCTGCCACTCCCCAGGGGATGTTTTTATTCACTGCATGGCATCTAAAAAGACACCAGTTACCCATGTCAGACACCTGAATTGCTTGTCATATTTCTGTGCACAGCCCTGGAGAACATGCAGTCAAAATATATGGAGCAAAAAAAATCTATCTACATTTAATGTGGAGTTCAGTAAGTAAGGCTGCATCTAAATTGCTTGGTAAATGTCTCTGTGGCTGGCTGGCAAGTCCTGATCCCCTTATCATTCAAGTCAGAGACCTGTTAGCAGTGCAAAGTGGTGGCTCTTCAGTCTGCACATCTGAGTTTCCTTTCCATAAAAGAAGTTGTTAATTTTTTCAAAGGAATTTATTTCTAAGTTTTAAGCCTTTTCCAGGGGACATTTGAGTAAAATGTCTTTTTACTTCATGCTAAGAATGTAGACTTCATAATCCAGTTGGATTTTTAAGAAAACTGTAGGAAAAAGTTGAGCAATGAGACTTGCCTGTGTGTAACATGCATGAAATTGGTATTCATTATGGCAGACTGTCTGTTGCACAAAAAGACACTGATCTAATATGTGTCAGGCCATAACACAGAGAATGGAAGATTGCTTGCGCTTTCCTCTTCATGGCTGCTTTCTCAATACTTTCAATCAGATTTTCTGGCAGCAACTTAGGCAGCAACAAAAGTATAACAGAAATTTCTCTTCATTTCGAACTGTTACAATAACAAATTAAAATTCCATACTTTGTCAGCAGTCAAATAAAGCAGATAAACCTAGATAGTGTGAAAACACTGCAAGGTGTGTGAACACTAGACTGAGTAAAGTATAAAATAAAAATTCTAAATAAAGGTAATTCATCAGTTACCTGTAGCATGCTTCTTATGCAATCATTAACTTCAGATTGTTTAGATAAATCACAAAGTTCAGCATATTTATAAGCATGCAATTTCAAGACAAATATGAAATTACAAAATTTAAATGAAACCTATTAGGCCTAGCAAAGGTTAATTGATGGATTTATCATAGGATGCTAAAATGTAACAAGAAATAATAAAATATTAATGAATCTCATTCATATTATAAGGTGCTACATTTGTTCTAAATTTCTAGTGCAGTAAATCTTGAATCCCAACAGGAAATTGTGCTTCCTTTGTATATCTTCATTAATCAAGTCCAGGCTTATGCTGATCAAAACAGTCAAAAAGCATCAATCAGAAGTTCAGCAGAGTTCAGCCATCAAGAAGGTAGGCAAATAGCAGTTATTGAATTACTTCTATGCCAATTATATTAAAAGTTGTTTGCCTTTATGCTGACAATATACTGTTAATTTTTTTCATTTGTTCCATATGCAGATGCTAAATATCATAGGAAAACAACTTCAAAAAAAAAATTCAAGAAAAAGCATGTGCTTAAAACTAAGCTTATTCTAATATTTATTGAAATTCCTTGATGATATATAATCCTTTTTTTTTTATTTACAGTTTTCATGTTAAACCAGCAAAATTATAAAACAATAATAATAATTTCACAATATAAATAATATTTTATATTACATTATACATATTAAATAATACACAGGTGATATTTTAAGCTTGTTTCTCTATTTGTCTTTTCGGCTGTGAAAAAAAAACACTTTATCTGAAAAACTTTATTCTTGGCTTACCTGCATTCTCTCTTAGAGCACATGTTCTAATTAGGACTATGTTACAGTAGTCAAATAAATTTCCTAATCTCAGTTATAGGGCAAGGTGGAGTACAAAAATTCTCTTTCACACATATTTTTAATATTTTAAAAATTTTCTGAAAACTAGATATTGTTTGTTTGTTTGTTTTAAACAAAAATGTGCCCAACCACATATTCTAAAAGAACAAGGAATTGGTTTAGCTTTACATCCTTCTATTTCTCTCTCTCTTCCATGAGCTGGGTTTCTGTTTTTCCTCATCATTTTGTCATAAATGGCTGGAAAGCTTGGGAACTGAGGTTCTCATTATAAAAAGTTTCCCAAACTTTTTTCTCCACACCTATGTTATGACTCAAATGACAAAATGTGTTATAAAGAAATAAACTGAGATAAAAATATTCTGAGTACTGCCTCTAGTCTCCCTCTCTTAAAGCCAAATAAACCGTGCAAATATTAGAAAGTTTTTAAATGAAATTTTTAAGTCATTTAGAGAGTTGCAAGTTCAAAAACAACTTTCTCAAAACTACTAAATGTAAAATAACCAAATGATCACATGAGTGCAAGAAGAGAAGCTTCTTGATACTTGTTCACTGAAACAATTCATTTGGTGAATTTTCCAGTGAATTTTCTAATTCTGTTAATATTCACAGCACCTTGCAATGCAGATAGGTATTTCAGATTTAATTCAGGAAAATATTACACATATTTTTCTTCCCTTTTTCCAAGGAGATTAAAAACTTGATACATACTGAGTAGCTTATCTGTGAAAGTTCTTAAATATTATACAGATAGGGCTCATACAGAATGGGAATCAAGCTCTTCCAGTTTCTCCCAACAGCTTATGGTTATTTATGTACAGTCTGTTGCATTTACCAAGAAATTTTGGAGTAACTTGAGCAGCTTGTTTGTGACAATATAATGTGAAAATCACTTGTGTCGCTTCTGAACAAAAATCACCTATGGGTGATTCCTTCCTTATGAAAGAAATATTCAGCTCCCCTAAGTTCACCTTGAAAGGCAGCATTTTCAAATTAATCTACCCAATATTTATGCAATATAAATTTAGTTTGAATTTCTTTTCTCTTTATTCATATCCAAATGGGACAGAAGGATTTCCTTTTATCAAGATGCTTCCAGAGGTTTATATGCAGCAAGAGTTAATAAGAAATTCCTTTTTTCTGCATATTGAAATTCGAAAACATATATAATAATGGCTCAGCTTTTCCTTTGAAATTGCAGAAGCTTGTTTTTGTTTATGATCTGTCTTGAGTCTGTATAACAGACTGTCCAGACCATACAACAGTTTGTTTTCCAGTCTGCTTAGATGATGTAGTGTTATCTGCAGTTGTTTGTTTATTTGTATTTCATCTTTAGGAGAATCTGGTATGCACCAGACAGCTCTGTTTTGATAAAACCATTTTATTACAGCTTGGCATTTCTGTCTTAGTTTCTTCTTGTACTTTCTTTCTTTGTTCTACAAAAACTAAAGGAAGCCTGCCCCAGCCTTAGCATTAGTTCAGTATGCAATGCTTCTTACAACTTACAAGCTTGTTATTTCAGAATGCTGCTACAGAGAATACTTTTAGCAGGGTAGTTATTTCCTCCAATACCTCACTTGTAGTGCATAAGGACCCTTGTTTTATGTTTAAAATGAAACATGGTTAATCAGCTAAAAATATTAATACTGTTAATCAAGTTGATATACATCAATAAATAAAGGATAAATCATAAACCATCCTTTCAGACTTATTTTAGAGTCAATCTTTGCTTGTTGTTTGTGCAATGATAGTATTTACACTGGGAAGAACAAACAAAAGATGCCTTTTAAAAGTCCCTTATCTTAAAAAAAACCCAAACCAACACTCAAATGAAGTTCAAATATTTGAAAAAAGAAGTAATATCCTCCTAGTTTGTAAATTATTCATCTAGACCTGGTGAAATTTACCCTGAGAGACTTCATCTTGGTGAAGCAATAAAAAAATATTAGTGCAGGACAGTCAAGTCTCCAGATTATTAACAAGTCAAAATCATTACTTAGAAGAAGGAATATTCAGAGTGTTATAGGGCTATCATTATATTTTCAACCTCAGAAAACTTCTTGGACAGACTGTCTGTTGGTAAGGATACAGAAGAGACCAAGAGCCTACGTAGCAGCCAAAACAGATTCAAGAACTAATTATGCAGTTTCAAAGAAACTTCAATCTGTAGTAAGGGAGAAAAAAGTTTTATTGTCATATACCATAATGTGAATAGTGTATGTGACACTGCCACACATCATATTCTCACTACAAATGAGTGAAAACTCATCAAAATATTGTGAGTTACCTAAACAATTAGCTAGAGATTCATACTGAAAAAACAGATATTGTGGTGCGGTGGAGTCAAAACAGGAGGTAGTGTCAAGTGGTGTTCCACAGATGTCTGCTCTGAAACTGGAATAATTTAATATTTCCATTAATTATATGGACACTGAAATAGAGGCAATGTTTAATAAATTTACAAATTATACCAAACTCAGAACAGATCAAAGCATATTGAAGTACAGGAATTTAAGTTGGAATTTAAAATGATTTCCAAGAGGAGAAAATAGTAAAAAAGTAAATAGAGTGCAATTCAAAATGGGACAAGAGCAAAATAACACTTTAAAGTAGATATAAATGATCACATGTACAACATTGAAATCAATGAGTTAGACAGCAGTGTTGCTAACAAATACCAAAGTACCCATCTGGCTGAGCTACTCATAGTTGGTGTCTAGCACAGTTCGACATAGCCCATAGAAGAAGATGTCACTATTGGCCTAGTGTCATATCCTGAGGTCACATCTGCATGGCTCAGGTGTGCTACAGCATCTCAAGTGGCCCTTGGCATCTGTGTGTGTGGGCAAGAGGCAGAGTCTGAAATAACTGCAGCCAGTGGAGTCCAGAGGGCTGCTCAGCTCACCTGAAATTCGGCATAGACACATTGTCAAACAAACAGCTCTCTACCCTACACTGGGTTGGATCCAGACGCCACTTCAGGAGAGCCCAGGTTTCCCACAGGTGTTGTGTCATACCTGGCAGTCCCATCTGGATCTTTCGGATACATGGGGTATTTCAGATGACATTAGGCACCGATGTGTGGGCAGCTAAATCAGACCTTACATTTCCAGTGACCCTTATGGATTCCCATGACTTTGTACTGTCTATAAATACAGCATTTCAGCTCTGTGTGTGTGTGTCAGACAGAGATGTGACACACACATTTAGGTTTATGCAGGTGAAAAGAATTCCAGCCTGACAGGATGTAGAGACTCCATTTGGCTATCTCACCAGGCCTGAGTAAATATATAAGAAAAGATGAATCTAGGGAAACTTGTTATCCAAAAACATTTCAGTCCTGAAATATATGAAAGGTTGCAAATTAAGGAAAATTCCTTGTCTGTGTAGCAAAGACAATGATTATGCTCCTAAATTGTAGAAAGCTACTGTTTAGGCACAATTTTGGTCTGTAGAGAGGGTGAAATTTGTCTTGGAATATTGTGGAATTTCTACCAGTGTAAGTTTCCAAAAAAGTAATTGACATCCTGCAGAACAGCCTGGCACCATTGCCAAAAATCAGCTGTGTACTTTTTAAAAAATCCTGAACTGTGTGTAAAAATATTATGATGGTTTAGCGATGGTATTTCTCAATTTGGTGTTCCCACTGAAAGCACTCCAAACCATGTGCTGCTTGCTCACTCTCCCCTGCTCCCCCTCTTCCCCCTGCAGCGGGCTAGAGAGAAGAATTGGAGGCTAAAAACATACTCACATATCTTTTGTGATCATGTGTTGATGAAAGACCAATTTACCATGAACAGCAGTGAGGTAAGAAAATGAACACTGACAGCAACAATTTTGCAACAAAAGTGTACAGGAGAGGCAAGCGATTCACATGCAAATTCTCACTGTGGAGTCCAGCAATATCCTGGCCCTGAAGAGAGCCCTTACCCCCACCCCAGAAATGATGGGAGGTGCTATAGAATAACCTGTGGGGTCCTGGCCGTGCCCCCTCCTGGCCGCTGTAAAAATTAACCCTGTCCTGCCCAGAACCAGGACAGTTATCCTGTGCCATATACTAACAATTTATTATAACCTATGTGTTACACACGAAGCAACTGGAGCCAAGAGCTCCACATGATATGACTTTTTGTATCACTTTCCCAAATCCCGTTTATAGCATGCAATATTCCTACAGTGTAGATAAGCATCTGAGCATTTTTGGAGAACTTGCTTCTCCTCCTGAAAGACAACACTTATAATTCCCTTTGGGATCATATTTTTGATTGCCTTATCATGGTTTGGGACTAATTGGTTGTCTCTTGTGCCAAAGATCAGCATGGTTTGCACAAGACTGGCTTTGCTCGTTTGAACCTGTAGCTGTTGCTTCTTTCTTAATGGAATAATCATCTGCCTTTGAAGCTAGATCCCCTCTGAACCAATAGCTTCACAGTCTGACTCTGCCTCTTACAAGGATTTGCTAAACTGTAGCTGCTCAGCAGTGTAGGCTCACTGAGCCGAGCATCTGCCAGGAGCTATTTGGCACATGGTCAGGATGAGACTGCTACAGAGGCAACGTCAATAGACAAACCAACTTCTGGAGTACATGTGCATCCCCTGCCTTATCTATATACTGTGTCTATGTGAATTTTACGTGCAATCTGGCCAGCAAAAGTAGAGACAGACATTTCCCTGCTGTCTGGTTCTTTGCTGAGATTTTTTTGCTGGCAGATGTTGGCGGATCTTCTCACAGACTTTGTTGTAAGTACCATGTCTGTGTCTTCTTCTCCAGATAAAAGAGAAAGAAATTCAATGAGCTGGCCTCTAAAAACACTATAGAGCTCTCCATTTAAGTCCAAAACTAGTCCTTGTCTCTGGACAAGCACAGTGCAAGATTCTGTAGAGCATTTCCAGCAAGTTCAAAGTGTTAGTGAACCCATCCTTTTGCTATGCTGTCTTCAGAAGAGAATAGATCAAAAAATTAAGTTTTAAAAGTGCATTAAAATTCTATGGATGAGTTTAGTTCCTGTGTGTATTCTTTTTCTCATGAATAATATCACATAGGCATTTATTCTAATACTGATCTTCCTCCACAATTAAGGAGGATGCCAAAATATCTGGGAAATGTTTTCCTTTTGTAATCATGGTGACCATTCCTTATGTCTTCATTTAAACACTTCTAAAACAAATAATTTTCTCTGTAAATTTATCTTTGAGCTGAACGAAGAAAAATGCACATGAATTTAACATAAAAAATATTGAATAAAGTTTCTGACATAAAATTAAAGCAGTATTTACCTAACTATTATTTTTACCCTTGCTCTGGCTAGTTAACAGAGGAATAGCTCCATTGTATTCTTTTCCTAGATTATAATTTATCTACTTGAAACATCAGAATTTATTAAGGAGTTGACACCAGCTCCTTCCCATGAAAGCCAGAGAGCAACAGTGACCAGCCACTAGAGAGTCATGGCACATCTTTTTTTCTTCATGAGGAGAACCCATGTGGAAAAGGAAGAATCTAAAAAAAAAGAGAAAAGAGTGTGTGTGCTTTTTTATTTTTTCTTCTACAGAACTAATAGGTTGTATCTCAGAATGATTCACTTGAAGTGGATTCCTTCAGAATATGTGGGGTCCTTTCCAGAGCTCTTCTGAAGATTTATGACATTTCTCATCAAAAGTTTAGATTCCACACTAGATCTCAGGAAAGTTGTCTGTCTACGCTCTAAAATGTCAGCAAAATAAATGCCAGACACTGGAAGGTGTTGCTGTATCTATCAGTCAAGACTATAATTTGACATAAAGAAACAATGAGGCAGCATGATGCCCCACTATTCTCAAATCAAGTCTTGGCCCACGACACACTTCTTTAACCCCTTCTGCACAACCCACTTAGGCACATATGTCCTCTTCTCCCATCTGCTCAGCACTTCACCATTACCTCCAGTGTCTATGTCTAACTCTATGACTGGATGCATGCATAACAGCATTTAAGTATCATAAACTCCTACTCAGATTTTTTTTTTCCAGAACACAGGTTTTTACTTATGAAAACTTAAGATCTGAAAGTCTGCCTGTTATATTTCAATGAAAGCTTAGATGCCTGAGCCTATCAAAGATGGGAGCCTTCACATATATTGGTTTACTGGACAACAGCCATTGATCCAAATGACAGTCCTAAACATAACTATAGAGGACAGAGTTCTTTCTGCTAATAGAATGTAATGGAGTGTCATATATTTATAAAAGCCCTCAAATGCTGTCATAAACTGCAAGCAAATACAGTATTTTATTTCTTTACAAGTCTTTTTGATGACTTAATTAGCTGAAGATTAAGTATGGGCTATGGAAGCAATTGTAAAAATTCCTGAAGAAGCATGAAACTAAAATCTTTACATACAGCTGAACCTATTTTTCTCCTTATAAAGTACACAGATATATTTCCATTTAGAGGTTTGCTCACAAAAGTTAAGGTATATTGAATGAAATTCCTACTCAAAAATAGGGTAGAGAAGTTGAGAGAAAATTATCAATAGCAAGGTAGGGACCAAGTAATACAAAAGTTTAATTGGATCCTGTAGACAGACCCTTAGAGAAAAGATATAGAAGTTTAAGCTGGTAAACCCTTTCTATTAAACTCTCTGTTGAACTAGCAAAAATTAAAAACTAAATGCACAACTAATTGTCCTGGGCTCCATTTTAATAAGCTGTATGGGGAGGGAAGACAGAATTAGAGTAGAATAATGCAGTTTGTTAGGAAATGGGTAAGTGAACTGGAGTGAAAATGCAGCCAAATGGGTGCAAAAATAAGTACTATTAGAATATTGGAGCTGACTCATCCCTTCAGCAGGTGATGGTGCCTGTGGCACTGTCAGGATCACTCCTGGCACTTGAAGGATCATTTTGGAGGGGAAAGCAACAGTAGGAATGCAATAGTGGCAAAGACAGAAAGTGCATGCCACAGTAGTTCCCCGTGTTTTCTGAAATATCTACACATTCCTAGTCATAGTGGGCCTGACAAAGAAAAAGCTTCTGTCGCAATCCTGAAGGGGTAAATAGGAGATTTCTGTCCTGCAGTAAACTATGCCAGAGACAGGGGAAACTGGAAGGGAAAGATAAGAGGAGAGCAGATGTTTGACACTCGGTACCAGAGAGGAAGCCTATACAGTGGCTGCTGAAATGGAGAGATCCCCTGCGAGAACCATGTCTTAGAAAGCAGCTGCCAAGTCAAATAGCCATTAAATCTCAGCAGAAACAAACATCATCACAGTACTCTTTGCCTCTTTAGTAGACAACAGCAGTTCACACTGGGCGAGTATCAACTGTACCATACAAAGCCTGCACAAAAATACAGGCCAGAGTGACAAAAGCATGCTCTTTCAATTAAGCGGTTTGAAATTAAATGAAAAATGTACTGGGGAAAAAGGAGTGAAAAAGTTGGAAATCTAGCTTGTGAATTGAACCTATATTCTTTTCCATGGACAATACCTTATTACTCTGCCTTGTCTCCACATTTTTCTAAGGAGAATTTAACTGGCATTATATCTTTGCTAGTGTAAAATATGTCTTCCATTTAGGGATAATGGGGATCCTTCTCATCTCTGGTCCTTTCTCAGTTGCTCCTGAATACCTGGGCAAGAGGGCATGTAATTACTTCATGGATCTGGCCATTCTTTTTGTGCAGACAGACCCTGTCATAAAGTAAGGGAAATGAAAAACTCACAATCCTTCCTTCCACAGAAGGCAACTGTTATATATTTTGTTGGGAAAAGGAAAAAAGGCTAGCTATCCCAAGGTACATGTCTAACTTCAGTGTGGTAATCAGCAACCAGTATGGAGTAGTAGGAGAGAGAAGGACTACTACACCAATTCAGCTGATACCTGGAGTAACATAGAAAATTTCCTCTTCAAGTCAGAACAGAGGAGTTAAAAGCAAGTAAAAACTGAAGGAGAAGGTTCAGATTTTGGACTGTGCAACCATGCAGAGAGAAAATGGAAGTCAGCTTTAGTATCAAAAAGGGAGGATCTGCTGGTGGTACTAAAATGTGTTTTCATATTTAGACATAAAAAGTATATTGTCTGATTAAAAAAACCTCCATGCTTAAAACAAACAAACAAAGCCATAGCTTTTTTCCCCTCCTTCCTCTGCCCTTTCTTTACCATAATAATCCAGGATATTTATACTGTATGCTGTATCAATCACATTTCTATCCTGCCTCTTCCAGCTGGTAACACCTCTGTTTCAGTTGCGGGGGAAGAGAAGGTAGGATCCTACTCACAACAACTGCACACTGCTGTTGCAGAGCATCCCTTTTTCTTGGCTGGCTAATAAGTGGAGCAATTAAGGTCCCTTTCTCCAACAGGAAATAGGAAGGACATAAGGCATACTTCTTGAAAGGCCATGACACTTGACAACCACTGAAGATGTCTTGATGGCCACTTATTCTGGCTGATTTCAGATAAGCTGTCCTAGAGAAATGTGTATAAGAAGATCCAGGATTGAGAAAGCAACTAGTAATAGCTACACAGGTACAAAGTAGAAGGAATAATTGCTCTCTGACTGATAGATCTGAGGGAAATAGTCTTAGGTATAAAAGAGACTTGGAGAAGTGCTAATGATAAAAAAGTGTTAAAATGATACCTCCTTTGAGACAGGAACAAGGAGCTGATGAACTGCTGAGGAAGAACAAGAAGAAGTTTGCAGAACTTGGAGAGAAGAGACATAATAAGGAATTTATAGATGTCCTTTGGGTGCCTACTAAGCTGAGGCCAAATCATGTATTGCTGATTGAGGCTACACATGCTTTCAGGAGCCAGTGCATTACTTCGTATGAATAAAAAGGACATATGGGAAAAAGATTGCATGAATAGAGTATAATATGAAATTAACTGTAATTGGGGTAGATGTATGACTAAGGGCAAAGTGAGAACAAGCAAGGAAAATGCCGTGGCCCGGATCCAACAAAATATTTATGCTTTCAACTTCTAACTGCTAACATTAGATGGTAATAGCTTTCACAGCAGGTAAGCTCATAAATCATTTGTTGAATCTAAGCCTAAGGCTGTTGCATGCTAATCCAATGATTTTAAAAGTAAGGTTTACTGAACGTATTTACAAATTTAAAAAATCTAGTTAATAGTATCAAAATAATGCAGGCTGAGGGAACTGTGCTTGTTCCTACTGGAGAAGTGACAACTTTGGGGAGAGCCAACAGCAGTCCTTCCTTTCTTATGTGGAAGTAAATGAAGAGGGTGGAGCCAGGTGCTTCACAGCTGTGTGAGAGAGGAGACAAGAGAGAGTAGGTGTAATTTGAAACAAGAGAGGTTCAGGCTGAATGTCAGGGAAAACTTTTTTATGATGGAGACAGTGAAATGGGGAAACAGGTTGTCTAAAGAAGTCATGCGTCCATTCTTGAAGATCTTCAAGGTTCAGCTACACAAAGTGTTGAGTAACCTTGTCTGGTCTCAGAGCTGATCCTCCTCTAAGCACGAGGTTGAAATAAATGGTTTCTTGAGGCCCTTTCTAAATTCAGACATATGATCCCATGGAAACATTCCCACCACTTCAGTGTGCAATTGCTGCCTTATTTTATCTAGAAAATATGCTAATTCTATCTTTTCTATTTCATGAAGGCATGTAGCTATGCGTGTTTGCCCCAACTAAGGTGTTTTCATTAATTAGCTATCCTGTTTAATAACTTTTAGAGCAGGAATGGACATACAAGGAACTGGAAAGCAAAAAAAATATATTTTTTGGTGAGCTTGTATGTACTATATGTATGTACCAGTAGAGTAACTGTAGAAGAAGGATCTGGGGGTCGGTCAGAAGAGATGAAAAAGAAAAAGTTAATAAAGTAGATGAGGTTCCAGATTGAAATATGTTTCACATTCATGTGAAGCAACACAAGATTACAGGAAAAATTTGGCTTGTATTGCCAATAGTATCAATGCTAGTGTCTAAGTAATCTCCCACAGAAAATGGACGGAAGCCTCTAAAACACTGAAAAGCAAAGACCCTTAAATGTTCCCAAGTTAGTGAGCAGGAATTTTCTGGACTATTATTCTACATATGGCCATTTAAAATACACATAAGCTACACATTAAAAGAGCCAATTTAATTTCTGCAGGTTGACAACTTGGATTTTATGTGATATAAATTTTAAAAAATGTAGAAAGACTAACAATTTCAAACGACTGTGTCATGTCACCATGACCAATAGCTGGTGCCATGAATAAAACATAGGTATTTTATGACTATAATAACTGAAAAGTAGACATAAATATTCTGAATCAGCTACAGACCTACCAAGATGATTTTCTGATATTGATATTTTTTTTCCTTCTGTATTGATGCATTTATAAGCTAAGTCAGTCAGTAAGTACTCTCAGAATGTGCAACAGCTCTTTAGGAGCCATTAAAGCATATTGAACTAATGACCCATGGATAATCAAAGTGTCTCATTCACTTAATGATAGATCCTTCATTCTACTTCCTTTGAACATATTGCATTTGATTTTCCTTTTGGTAATAAAAAAGTGGACATTAATTATCTCAAATACTATAAAAACCCTATTGAAGGCCTGAATTATAAAAATATTCTTTTTATTTTGTTTTGATTGTCTTTGAAGATTTTTTTAAAATAAGAACCATTGTTTTTCCTAATTTGTTTTAAGAATCTGCTTCTTTGTCCTAGTATAGTTCAGTAATAAATACTTGAGTTGCAAATTTTATCATCTTTTAGTTCACTGTCACTGTCATTACTGAAATAGAAAACTCATGTCTGCATTCAAGGCAAAACAGATCCTTGTTGGGGAAGATGTAAGAAAAATAGAGGCGTTTCCTTCAAATCCTGACTTTCAAAAACATTGTTCACTAGCAAAAACATTTGAGAATGGCTGCAGAATAGGATGTTCAGAGGTATTGATGGAACACCTGATGATAATCAAACAGACATCTACTCTTCCTCTGTGCACTTTCTAAAGCTAATCAACAGCAAATCATCTTCCTAATCAGTCTCATACCAAAACAAAAAAAAAGCCAAGCCCACAGAAAATAAAGCAAAACCAAAGAAACAATAAAACAAACAAAAAACACACACAAAAAAGCCCAAAGAAACAAAAAAAACCCACTGCCATAGATCTGAAGAAAAGAAATACCAAAGGTGTAATGAAAGAAAGTTAACAGATGGACAATTAAATACTTGTGACTATTCCTGGATTACACAGAATATTTGTTGCAGAATCAAGGAATCTAAATTTCAAATCTATTGTGTTGCCCAAGCAACCAGCTCTCTGTGACTAAACAATTGAAACTTACATATCTGTGACTCTGTGAAAAATGTTAAGTGATATCATCACACTTTTTGTGTTGGCTTGGGTTTTTTTCCATTGCTTCCCAGTACAAGAACATTAAACAGGAAAAAAATTTAAAACATTTCTGACTCTGAATATTCAAACCTGTTATCCAAAACAGTAGTAGAACAATGAAGACCATATGGAGCAGGTCTGGTTCTGACTTTTTTAACTTCTTGCTTTGCCTCCTTCTACTTCACACTTCACATTTAATTTCTTGGAGGATGTGTGGGGGCATTGTTATGGTAAACTGTCAGCATCTGGAGTCATTCAGTGAAAGCAATATGATGTTTATAATAATGTTTTCCTTTTTATAATTTTAAGGGGTTGTCTATATTGCTACATTACTACTACATTTCATGATTATAATAAAACTTTTCTGGAAAATAACTGGATAATAAATATTCTTTTCCCACTTCTGCCTAAGCTTATATGAATAAGTTCCTGGATGACATCATGCAATTTTCTGCCTCCATATTTTAGATAGGTGGCAAACCTATTTTATAATGGGAGATGACTAGTTGTGATGACTCCAGATTTTTTTCAACAAAAAAGAATCCTTGGTCTTGCTACCCCTACAGTTCAACAGCACTGAATCTGTTAAGTCTTAAAATTATGCCACAAAGCCTATCTGTTTATCCAGCTTTTCTCCAAGGGGTTTGGTTAAAGAGCCATAAAATTTTGCCTATGGCAAATCAATCTGCTTTCCTCAATATCTACAGTATGTCTTACTCTCCCCCCCCCTTTTCCTTGAGGGACAAATACAGGAATGCTGTGACATCTGAAGTAGCTTATGTTGTTTTCTAACAAAATTGTCAAGACTTTGTAATACAACCAGTTTAGATGACATATTTGCTTAACCACAACAACAACAAAAAATTACAAAAAAGCAGGTTGTGGTTTTGTATTGTTAAATTTCTGATCTTTATCACTGAATGAAAATTTGATTTAGCATTTCTGCTTAAATTTATCAAATTTCTCCCTAAACAACAATCGATTTAATGGAAAGAAAAAGAGTACCTTTTTCCTGCAATCATTGTCTGTCTTAAGGATTGTTAAATATTCATTTTACTCCAGAAAGTTTCTAAGCATGATTCACTTGCCTAAGTGTTGAGAAAAACTGGAAACTTCAATCCCAGTCCCGGTTCAAAAATCACGTGTGTGTGCTATATTAACCAGCTAATACATGAGAGATACCTTTCTCTCTTAATACCATGTGAAACAGAACGGTTTAAAAAAGTGGAGATAAGAACATAGGTCCCAGGAGCAGCATCCTTGTATCCCATCTGAATATAAACAGCATCAATTTTTATTTCAGTCCTCATTGTCTGCCAGTTATTGTATTAAACATCAAGACTCATGCATGGATTCTGAATTCCTGCAGATAGAGGATAAGAAGTCAAACAAGTTCCTATGGAGATCTGTTGGATGCTTCTGAATTATGACAAAATTCTTTTATTGGTGTACTTAAACTGTTGATTTATTTAACTTGGACATCAAAAAATTTAAACAGGATTATACTGTAGTTAACAGCAATTATACTGCTAAAAGCTGGATTTTCTCTTTCCTTCATGCAGGGAGAATAGAAATCTCCATACCTCTGTGGATGCTGTACATACTCCATATTTTTGTGGATCTGTGTTTTCTTGAGAATGAGCTTCAAGTCAACTTTAATTTTACATACATTTGTTATTCCTGACAATTGAAAAATAGTAATACTGTTCCTTTACCCGTGATCCCTAAATTGAAATTAGTAACTGCTTTGCCTAAAAGGAACACCTAGTAATTTATTACAGCCAAGTTATTTTAGAATTCAGGGTTTCAAAGAAAACCTTTCTTTTTTAAAAGAAAAAAGCCCACAGACTTCCTGCAAATGATTTTTATTTGCCAGATGTACATGCTACTACAACAAGTGCCTAAACCTGAAAAAAAAAAATATCGTGCAGCATTTCAGAGCTTTTATTCTGTGATTGTAAAATATCTGGGAGGTTTGCCAGACTCAGTCAAAAGAAGAGCACAGCATTTTCTCATCACTAATAACAATGACCTGAAGTCACGTTGAAGATTGTAAGGTCAATTTCCCTCTTAAATTGAAAAAAAGAAAATAGGAGAACAGATGTGGGTAGTTGCTTCTGTATTTATAAATTGCATGACAGCTGGGTTAGGCTATATCATCTCCAGTTTCTATGCAGTTAAGGTATTTTTATTGAATCATTCATACTAATCAGATAGAAGTGTTAAGGTGCATTTTGAAGCTATTACCTAACATCGAAAAAGCCACCAACTTCATAGTGTACATTCAAAACTGAACATTTTTCTTCATTAAATATGTTCAGGTAAGTTTACCATGTGGCATGCACATTCAGAGAATTTTCTGGGTTTGAATGACTGGTTCTGAATTGATATAGTATAAAGGCATGTGATGATAAAATGAGTTCATTTAAAAAAAAAGTGAAAATACATAAAGTGTTAACTATGTAATACCAGAGATTTGTTTATTTGGTGTGTTTGGGCTTGTAGGGTTTAATTTTGGGGTGGTTGGTTTTGGTTTTTGGGGTTTTTTGTTTGTTGGCTGCTTTATTTTAGGTTTTTTTTTTGTAGTTTAAAATAGCAGAAAGAGTAGCTGTACAACCAACACCCTGATAACAGTTATTTCATCATTTCAGGAGCACATAATGCACAAAAATTCTCATTCTGCCTGATTTTACATATTAAGCTGACCATTTTATCAGATACATAATTTCTTATTACTGACTCATTATGTCTATCTGCTGAAACACAAATTTGCACACGATACAAACCGATATTTTTGGCTACTATTTCTTTATATTACATTTACATTCAAATGCCAACCATCTGCTTGTGGTTGACAGCATCTAGGCAAATCTTTCCTTTAAATCCCAGCATTTTATTTCACCCTTATTGGGTGAAGCATGTAAGTCACATTTCCCTGCTTTATACTGTGCAATCCATTTTGTCTAACTTATGCATTTTAACATTAGACAGAGTAACCTATTGAGCCTAGACCTAGGAGAACAAAACAGAACTTCATGAGCATAGTTTATCTGAAATGTCTTATATGTCTGTTATGGAATGAGATAAATCTTTGATGATGCCTTCTGTCTCCCTGACATTAGGAGAGACTAGGTAAATAGTTAGACTTAAAAGATTAACTTCTAACACTGGTATTAGAGTACCAAGCATAAGCTTAGAAGTGAAGTTTCAATTAACTAAGACTAAGAGATAAAACAGTTTTCTAATCTTCAGCCAAGCATTTGATGCACAGTTTCTCTAACCTACGTGATGTGTACATCAAGTATTTCAGAAAAGTATTTTGGTAAAACACTTTTAATAGCTAAAAACCAGCAGACACACTGCTGGCTCATAGACATCTTGTTGTCCCCCAGTCTTCCACAGAACTGTTTTCCAGCAGGTCAACCCAAACACAGGGTTTGGTGGCTGTTCAGAAGTGGCAAAGGGAAAAATAAGATAAACAGAATTAATCAGTTTTATTATAGAGCCTCCTCTCTCCTCAAGTTTCAGAGAAATCGGTAAGATAAGTTAAAGCAGCCCTCAGGCAGCTTAAACACGTGCATTCAGTCTTTACACAACAGATTGTCCAAACTCTCTTTGTCCCTGGCAATATAACAAGGGCCACATTTACAAGTGGGTGACCTGCTTCTGAAAGACAACTGAAATGTTTAGAACCAGATAAAAAAAGAATACTTTTCACATTACTCCTCACATCCACTATAAGGTCTTTTTCAAGGATGAGAGATTATTTATTACAAATAGCACAAGGAGAGGACTCCCACATCACAGTCAAGGTCCCCATGTGCAGCACCATGTGCACACAGCTCTTGAGCCCAACAGGGGTGATTGTTTTGCTCCCTTCAGTCCCTGGAGCCCCTAGAGGAGTTGGAGGGAGCAAGAGCTGCCTGGGTCCCTTTACAAGACCAGCAGCAGCATTTCCTCCTCCTACAGCCCTGTCAGCCTCCCAGCTGTGCTGCATCAGCTCAGTGCTCCTATTAGGGCCCCTGGGCACTACTACTAGATAGTGAGCATTAAGGGATGTAACATGCAGCAAAGTCTAACAGTGTTCATGCGTCACTAATTACCATAATGAGAAACTTGCAGTACATCAGCCAAGAAGAATTTGCATTGATTGTTTTTTTTCCCTGTTCTTCAGCTAGAAAAGGAAGAATTCCCTTGGATCCCCACTTGACCTTGAGGGCTTCTTCTCCTCTTTCTGAGAGTAGATATTCCTTGGAGGTGCATGTAAGGCGGATGAATAAACACAGATTTAACCCCAGAAATTATTTGTTTTTTAATAGGGCTTCCTACTGAGAGTGTATATGTAAATTCTAGTTGTGACCAAGGAAAATAAATGGACAAATTTCGTCTGATTTCAGTTGGCACAGGCACATTGAAGAGGAACTGCTGTTTTCACAGTGCTCCTAATTCCCTGTAAGGCCCTGCTGCATGTTAGCTATTGATCTTAGACGTTTCTGCTGGTGATTACAAACAGTGACTCATGAAGTATGCATTCCTATTCCACTACAACAGGGTTAATATTAGAATCGCTTGAAGAGTAAATGATCACAAAACACCGCTATTAGCTAGAACAACTTCTTAACAACAGGGTGTTTTGTTAAAACCTGTCTTCTGTGATGAATCTATGCTTACCAGAGAAAAGGCAACAAAAAAAGGTTTCTTGAGCACAAGATATGATACTGAAAGGCCTCCCAGGCCATTGATTCCTATTCTCTGCTCTAACAGGCATTTCCTGTTTCCTATAATCCATTCAAAAATGTATTAAGCTCCACTTTAAAGCTACTTAAATTGTTTCCCTCTTTTACTCTTATTGGAAGGCAGTTCCAGACAGGTGGAAGGTGGCTAGACAGTTGTATTGATCTCTAAATTCCCTGGAAATTCTATTTATAAAACGTTAAGCATTTTGTTAAGGATTTCCAAGTGGGTGTTTCTGATGGCTCAATACATAACAATTGTTCTGCTGATAACAATCCTCTGCATGTTTCATTTATAATGATCCATTTTATTTTCCTTGTAATAATAGCATATTGCCATTTCATGCAGCTGTTACATGCACTTTATGAATGTTCCACTGCCTTTTTTTAACATAATTGACTCAGTCCTTTGAGTTGCCAAGCACCTGATCTCTGATTCCAGTGAGAGAGCCTTAAGCAATACCCTAAGGAAAGCCCTGTACCCAAGGACCTTGTTTTAGGTATACATACTTCTTTTTCTTAGTCATGTATTTTACACTGATTCATACAGGCTGGTTGGGATGGAAAGGGGCTTCTGGAGATCATCTGGTTCAGCTTCCCTGCTAGAGCAGGTTGCACAGGCTGGTTTTGAATATCTCCAGAGGAGCAGAAACTACAACCACTCTGGGCAGCATGTTCAATGAGAACATGTCTGTCACTCTCACAGTGAAAAATTTGTCCTTATATTCAGATGACACTTCCTATGTTTCAGTTTGTGCCTGTTGCCCCTCGTCCTGTCACTGGGCACCATTGAAGAGAATTTGGTTCAGAGTTCTTGACTTCTGCCATTTAAATGCATTTATAAGATCCCTCTCAGTTGCCTCTTCTCCAGGCTAAATAGGGCCCAACTCCCTCAGCATGAGGGAGATGCTCCAGTCCCCTAATCGTCTTCAGAGCCCTCTGCTGGGCTCTCTGCCACAGTTCCTTTTCTTTCTCTTTCCTTTTCTGGAATGGGGAGCACAAAGTTGGACACAGCACTCTGGGTGAGGCCTCACTAGGGCTGAGTAGAGGGGCAGAATCAACTCCCTCGACCTGCTGGCAATGCTCTTCCTAATGCAACCCAGAAAAAATTGGCCTTCTTGGCCACTTGGGCACACTGCTGGCTCACACACATTTTGTCGTCCACCAGGACCCCCGCAGTCCTTCTCCACAGAACTGCATTCCAGCAGGTCAACCCCCAGCCTGTCCTGGTGCCTGGGGTTGCTCCTAACCAGGTGCAGGACCCCAGATTTGCCTTTGATGGATTTGGCTGGGTTCCTCTCCAGTCTGTTCAGGTCTCACTGAACAGAACAAATTTCTGGTGTGTCAGCCACTCCCTCCAGTTCTGTATCATCTGCAAACTTGCTGAGGCTGTGCTCTGTCCCTTCATCCAAGTCTTTGATGATTAAGTGGAACAAGACTGGATCCAGTACTGAATGCTGCGGAACACTGGTAGTTCCAGGCCTTAAGCTAGACTCTGTGTCACTGACCCCAGCCCTGTGAGACCTACCATTCAGCCAATTCTCAATCCCCCTCACTGTCCACTTCTGTACCCTTCTTTTTCTCTATGTGCCTATAGATCATATCCGGGATGAATTGTTCCATCACCTTTCCAGTTGTGGAGGTGAGGCTGACAGGCAGTCAGCTTGCTGCACAACCTGCTCCCTGCCCTAAGGATCTCAATTTCCACCTTTTCATCATCGCTCCATATGAGGCTTTCATTGAGCTTCACATTCCCCAGCAACCTGCCCTTGCTGGTGAGATTAAGGTCCCCCAAAGCACCTCTCCTCATAGCCCCTCTATTACTTGGAGAAGGAAGCTGTCATCAATCCATTTCAGGAACCTTCTGGATTGCTTATGCCTGGCTACATTGTCCCTACAACAGACATTAGGCTGGTTGGAGTTCCCCATTCAGACCAGGAATTGTGACACTCCTATTTATCTATAGAGGGGCTCATCTCCTCAGTCTTGCTGTTCATATGGCCTGTGGCAGATCCCCATTATAATATCACCTCTCCCTCCCCTCTCTTTAATCCTGATCCATAAGGTCTCAGTCAGTTCCTCATCCATCCCCAGGTAGAGCTCCATGCATTCTAGCTGGACAGAAAAAGTGAAAAATAAATTGCTCTAGATGGTTTAAAGAAAAGTAAAACTTAGCTGTGCTTTTTTTATGTACCTGAATATAAAAAGGTAAATGCCATGTATGGTAGCAGTCTATTAACTTCCTGTAGTCACTCTCACTGTCATGGCTCATTTGACTGCTCATCAATTCTGAAGTGTGGTTACAACAATGACATTTAATCAACAGAGGTCTCTACTGCATCATCTCCATGAAAGCAGGTTCTTACTGCTGGGCTGTTTCTTAGCTTTAAGGATCTAAACTGATCCAGCATTTGGTCTGGCCTCATGTTTGGAGGAAGCAATGCTCTAATACACTTTTTTTTTTTTTTTTAAACAGAAAACAAACATTAAGAATGCAATTGGGAAACAACTTTAACCTACATATCAAACTTCTCTTTGAGTGCGTTCTGCATCTCACTGGTAGATAGAATACCTGATGATTTTGACTGTTCCTTTTCTATATCTGTCTCTGACACTCCTAACATTATCTATTATTAAATGAAAACCCGACCCCTTTGAAGTTAATGGAAAAAAACCTTCCTACTTTTAGTGTGAGTTATTATCTTTCAGTAAGGTTACTGCATGGATCAAATCTTTGTGCTACCAGCAAGTGCTGTCCCTTGACTTGAAAAGAACTCTGCAAACATGTAGATGCTCATGTTATTATATCCTGTTGAAGGATATTCATTTTACTTTGAAGGATATTCATTTTACTTTGAAAAACAGCTTTAAAAAATAACAGCTAGTAATATATCTCATTGGACTGCTGTGAGATCATTCATAGAGTACAAATTAGTATTTGTACTGTGAAGCACCTTTGGATCTTTGGATGAAAGATGATGTGTTTAAACATGAAGAATTAAAATTAATCTCTCCATGGAATTTTTTAGGAATAAAAAAGATGAGCAATACAGTTTAATTAGTAAACTAATAAAAAATAAAAATGCTTAATAATGTACAATTTCTATTTCTCAATGGAAACCAATATTATGCTTAGATTATAGTCAAGATAATATTATTAATAGAATAACTGAGTCAAATTAATCATGACTGAAAATCTGATTATCACAAGGGATCATGCTGCTACCATAGACTTCACAAACCTTTACTTTTATCTTCTTATTACAACACCAAATTTCTCCCTCTGTGCAGAGGGTGTACAGGATTTTCAGTTTTCAGCATCTTCAGACTGTTGCTTTGATATTCTAATGCACATCTTGTGAATGACGGGCCTCAAATTAATTTTTTCTTACAAAGAAGAGACTACAGACAAGGACAACTGTTTTTAATAATATTATTTACAAAGTGATAATATGCAATTTGTTACTTGTCAAAACAGCAGGAATTATGTTCTCATTCTATGTTAAATATAATTAGCTAATATTTTCCAAAGGGTATGCAGACAGAAGAGGTGTCTCATATTTTTAACTTTGTCACAAATGTCATTGTTTGCCTTCATTTGTTGTTGCCCTAAGAATGCAAAAATTTAGGTTATGGTTCCAGTATGCTCAAAAGAAATCCATTATTAAGAACTTGTATTTCCTCAGCCCTACATGCATTCATGTTCAATGTATGTACACATCCATAAAGATCTTTTAAAGGAAATATTTATTAATAAGATTGTGAATAATGAAGTATTACATAAATTTTCCTCTGAGATTATTAAGAAAAAACAACCAATAATACAACCCTACCCCCCAAAAAAACCCAAACTTCTAGCCTTTGTATCTTTTAAAGCACTTTTTTCCTCAAATAAATTATGTCTAATGTATTATAAATATATTTCTTTTGGTTAATTAAAGCAGTTTCCAGTATATTTTTTGGGACTAATACATTGCTTTGATGGTCTTGCTTAATGGAAAGGGGCTTTACAAGTCTTTTGTAAAAATAAGCCATGCCCTAAAGAGCTCACAGTAAAATGATGAGAAAGGTACATGAAATAAAAAACAGAAAAAGAAGAACAAAATAACAGCCTGGTGACATGCAATATAATGTAATAGAGAAAAGTTGTGGGTACAATTTGTAGTAAATCAGACTAGATCTGCTCTCCTAACTGCATCCACCCCAGGGAGGGGAAGCCTGGCAGCCAGTCTCAGAAATAGTCTCCTCTAGGGCAGATTAGTTGTATTTGCATGAGGAGTTCTTGGCTTTAGATCCTTTCTGGGCCTCACATAGTTTATACAAACCATTTTTAAATAAAAAGAGAGAGAGGGAGTGTGTATATATAAATACATATTTGTATTTCTGTTGGTCTGACTGTGTCAGTGTGTGTGGTGTATAGATATAATTATTGATTTGAGGTTTGAGGAAAGAAGTTTAAATAACATGTCAGAAATAATGAGAGCATTGTGTTTTGGCTCACCTGAATGTTTTTTTATAGCATTAAAAGGTGCTCATGTATCACATATTTTGAGGCAGTGATGAAGGACATGGGAGTGTAGGAAGTTCCCCAGCCTGGTAGACAATAATGGACTGGGCAGGGCAGGGAGAGAAAAACCCCTCTAATCTGTAAAAAACCATTTTTTGGGGTGTGCAATCCAGAGAAACATACTTGGATTTAATTTAGGAAGGAAGTGCTTGGGTCAGAAGAGAACTTGCAAACAAATATTTTTAAAACATGGGCAGTCAGTACTCTAAGACCAAAATTGAGCAGGAGGAACAAATTACCTCATATTTAAATAACTCTAATGAACTACAAGAAAGACACTGGAATCACACATTTCTATAAGGATCAATAGTAGGATAGTTAATGCAAAATAAATATAAAAATGTCAAATTCATTTCACCTAGATTCAAATGTCTAATAAACTTTAAAAGTATATTTTTTCTTTTTAGAAAAAAATAAAACCTGAGTTTAAGAGGTTGAATATAGAATCTCTCTGGAGACCCTTTCACTCCCAGTGAGAGACACTGTCTCTGGAGAAGCCTGTTTTGCTATACTAACTATGGAAAAACCTAAGGCACCTCCAGTCTTAATTATTAAGTCCTTGATTTTAAACATCTATAGATGGTTGGGTACCTGAGTGAGGTGATTATGTACTACAACCCTCACTCTTGCTTGTCTTTATATCTCAGGGATAACCATGCCAATTGCAATTCATAGCAATGGCAGGTATTCCAGGGGGGAAAAAAAATTAACAATACCCACTCAATCAACCAAAAAAAATCCCAAGACCAGAGTCAGCAGGTGAGGCAGGAGCTAAGAAGGAAATGGAAGAAAGGGGTACTATGACTTCTATCCAAGCAATAGAGATCCCACCAAGGCATTTACCTTTCAGATTACAGACCATGTGGGAATGTAAAACAATAAAGGGACCCCACCACACCAGCTTCTGAGATACCCCCAATATTTAGCTGAGATTTTGAGAATCATGGGGGAAGAAAATGAGTCAAGGGGAAAACTGATACGGCAGTTTAAAGGCCAGAGCATAGACCTGAGCAATTATAAAACCTGATTTGGTTGTTTTTTTATGAATTTTTTATTAGCTCTCAAAGATTTGAATGCTGGGGAAAAGAAACTAAAAGACAGGCTTGTCCTCACGGTTCCCAGGCAATGGAAATAAGGCAATAGTAGTAGATAGTAGAAATAAGAATGCATGCCCAGTGCATGCCCAAGTTTCTTCTCCCTTACTTTTCTTTTGGTGTCATGATGTTTCTATTCTTGAGCACAAAATAAAAAAGAGGCTTAGTGGTAAGGGACCCCCAAATTCATCACCTAACTCCTCCCTTTCCAAGAGACAGAGTTGGAGGTCCTCTATGTTAATATGGCAGATGAATTTTTCCTAGGAAAAGTGATTTAACCAAGAGGATAGAGTGCAGAAGAATTTACATCTGTGATCTCTGCCAGCCTAAATATTACTCGTAAATCTTGCATATCCTTTCTGCCCAGCACAAGCAATCTGGTGAATCTGCTTGGCATGTGTAGTAACAGGATATTAAGTTGAAAAAGATAATTTATCTTGAATGGAGTGTCTGCCATCCTGCCATTTTCTTAGACTGAAACTTCTCAATTCTGCCCAGTGTGTTTTCTAGATTCTTAAATACTTTTAAAGATCTTAATTTAATTTTCTTTGTGCCTCAGTTTTCTCTTTTCTGTCTTAAAACAATAATTATGTTTCCCTGAAAAAGTAAACAAATTCATATTTGTAACTGCTCAGAAAATCATCTAGTGCAGCCCAAACAAAAACCTACATAAAAAAGGTAAAAAACTAAATGCCATCTATTTCCAACATACATCTTCTTCTATTTATGAAAACACAGAGCATAATAAAAACTAGCAGACAGAGCTTTCTAGAAAACCTCTTACTGCCTAAAATAACAAGGAAGTTGTTTGATCATGCTACAAATATTACTCAAATGTTTCTGTCAAGGTCAGATTCTGGCAAGTGTCATTTTCTATTTGCTACATGAAGTACTATGTGTTCAAGTTACCGTGCAACTACCCCAGGGCTTGCAGAGCTGTTGCATGTAACTCTTCAGAACCATTTTGTCAAACATTTTTATCTACATTTGTTGTTCCTTTGTTCTGGCTCTACCTGTGTTTCTTCTAATTGTCCATTTCAATTTATGTTGGCCCAGTTTCATTCTGAGTAAGTTCAATATGCTTAAAGATGCATAAGTTAATACCTGTTTAAAGGACACTGGAGAGACTTGAAGCTACACAATCATTTTGTATATGATACACTGTGCAAATGAAGGCAGATAGAAGAGTATATAACTTATAAATGAGATTCCAAGGAGTGTATCTCAAATGGATGCTAAAGAATACAAAGCATGTCTATGAAAACAAAAAAAAACAGACAAACAAAAAGCCCCAATAAAACTTTTCTTGTTTTAGGTCATCTGTATATAGTGACTCACAGTTCTACTCAGAAGTAAAACTTATCTGCATTTCCAAGGTTGAAGGTCACCTGAAAAGCTTTTATATAATACAATATTTTACTGTTTTGTTCTAATACAAAAGAAACCTTGTAATGAAAAAGCTACTTTATGTTAATTAGTGGAATCCATATAAAAAATTCAAAGCTGTTCATCCCCGTCTTTTAGTCTTTCAGTAAAAATAATACTTTTGTTTCACCAAAGCTTCCAGATTTCTGCATGTTTTACAAACTTTTGCATTACAAGCTATGAGCTATTTTTTTATTTCTGGTGATATTGTTATCACAAAGCTACTCTCTGATACTAGTATATAATAGCTGATGCATTGGCTATGTTTTATCATTCAATTGCCATTTATTTTATCATTTCAAAGACAATTTTTAAAACAGAAGAAATCATTGGCACCCAAGAAATCATTGGCACACTGACATAGGGAGAGAACTCTAATCTTTACATGGCATAATCCTTTTACAGTTGTTATTATTTTAATCTTCTGTAAAGAAACCCAGTTAACCTGGCTGCTGCCCAGGTCACCTCTCTTTGACAATGGCCAAGGATGACAATTTTCTGAAGAATGCACTGACACTCTGCTGCGGTCTGATGTGCTGCTGAATGTGGGACACTGCAAAGCTAAAGTGGGAGCAAAGGTCATGGATTAGAATGAATTAAGCAAACGTGGATTAAGAAAGATCAATGAGCAGGGACACAGACTCATCAGGCTCTGTTTAGATAATCTGCTTGCTCTGACTAACATTTGCTTCCAGTGTTACAGCTGAAGAAAATTTACTTGAAGCTCACTCTTGTCAGCTCCTGAGAAACTATCTGTAAATCAGGCAGACGAGATAGTACCCTGAAATGTAAAAACTCTGCCAGGACTGATATTGACCCTGATCCCCAGATACTACAAGTACTGTGACTAAAAAGACAGGTCTGAAATCCCAGATGATGAAACCATCAGGTCAGTTGCTCTGGCTCAGTGTATTACCAAGGAGGAACAGAGAGAGGCAACAAACAATACTGTACTAAACTGTGGAATACTAAACCAGCGCTATCCTTTATTAGTGATGACAGAAATGTTGGCAGAAGAAACCTGTCATTTCAGAGGAAATAGCTTGTAGAAAAATATAATCCTACAAACTGATCAGAGAAAATTCTCAGGGTCATAAAAGCTGTGGGAAGAAGTTGAAATGAGTGAAGTTCCCATAAGCCACACAGAGAGTAAGGACATGAAAAGTGTGAAGAGAAGCATGTGGATATTTGCTGACTAAGAGTAGTCTCATAAGGAATTTGATCTGTCAGTCAGTAGGAAAAAAACCAATGTCCCAACTCCTGTTCATAGGATTGACATTTCCTACACTGAGATCTACCTTTATTGGTATATATTCCACTCACTTGCAAAGTTAAAAAAACAAAAATGCAAAATCTACCCAATTGAAATGAAAATGTAGTAGACATCCTATAGGAACCACCTCAGAAGTGACAACGTATGCTGAACATGTCTCCCCCAGTGTGACCTCATAAGATCTCGGATCCTAACCTCAAACCACTTTCGCTTCCCTAAATGACACCTAGAGAACAATAATTCTGTATAATCTAGAAACAGAAAAAACTTGTATAGCCAAGTTGCTTTTTTTTTCTGTTGCTGCAGGATTTTCTTAGTGGTGCACATTAACTGATTTGTCACACTAGCTATGTCACAAAGGTACTAAAGAATATTACAGATAAACCTGTAAGATTTCTGCTCAAGTGACAGTATACAGACAAAAAAACTACCTTTAAAATTAGGAGATGGGTTGATTTCTCATAAAGTTACTGATGATAAAATACTTCCCTATCAAGGAAGATGTTAGTAAACTGTAAAAAATATATTTAACTTCCTATCTCTGTTCATGACTCCACAGGACAAGGTTGGTTCCACACAAAGGAAGTGTGGGGTATATGAAGATATTAAAATCAGAAAACAATGTCAAAGCAATCCTTTGTTCACATAATGAATAAAGCACTGAATTTGTCCCTTATAGACTGCTAGAACAGAAAGTGACTTGCTTATGTCTAGAAACTCATCTATTCTTAAAAGAATAAGAAACCTCATGATTTATGTTTACCTAATACTCATCTTGGTTTGGTATTTTTTGAGGGACAGAAAAAAAAAAGAAAAAAATAACAAATTCAGGTATTTTTTTTTTCCTTCCTGTTTTCCCTTTTTCTGGCATTCAGGGAATGACACAGGAAATAATTACTGCAGTGCTGGACCTGAATTCAGTCCAATGCAGCTACCATAAAACAGATCTTCTCAGGACAACGATTCACCAGGTCCAACATCCTTCCCTCAACAGTCATGAGTATGAGGGATGGGCATGCCCAGAGTGTCCTTGCTCCTGGCATGCACTTGCAGCAGTAAGAGCCCGAGGGACTACCTGAGATGAAGGCTCCAGACTTCTGTGTTCAATAGAGAAAATGGGGCTGACCACAGTCCTTTTAGGATTCTAATTACACTGTTGGCTCCTGAAACATCTTTGCAGCAATGAGTTCCACAATTTAATTACAGGCGTGATATGACAAAGTACTTCCTTTGTTTATTCCAAAACTGCTGTATGAAACTTGCATTGAGGGCTCTCTAGATTTTGCATTGTGAGAAACAATGAATAGCTGAACAGTTTACCATACATCTGAGATAAAGACTAAATTATCATTCTCCAAACAACTTATCTGGTTTCTCATCAGGATCTCTAAGAACAGAATACTCTCAAAAATGTACATAAACATATGGAAAATGTATTTGTGTGAAAATCACCATATCTTGAAAGAAGAGAGGGAGAGAAATTATAGTAGCTATTTGTTCTTGGGTCCATGGTTTGGGACTTTTTTTTTGTTTGTTTTATATTGACTAAGGAAGCCTTGCTTCTAGCCATTTGCACAGGCAAATTTTAAATTATTTAGTTGTGGGAATATTCTCAGATATGCACATTTTTAAAGGTATTCTGTTAGTGTAAGAGTAATATAATTCCTGAAAGTACAAAGTTCATAATGTATATGGTTACAAATTCCTTTTGCAATTTGCATAATGCCTGATTCACTCCTTGATATTTAAGGGCACTTATGGAAGGAATGTAAGTGTTATTACAGTGAGTGACATCCCATATGGCAAGTAGGATCAGCTGCAGCTTTGCACACTGTTGTCATTTTTCCGCTTGTACTACAGTCTTTGCATGATGTAATGTTTTTTTCTGTGGCTGTTCAACAGTCTACCATTTAAGCCTGCCATATTATAAAATGCCATTTTAAGGAGTTGCAGCTGAACCTGCTCACCAGAAGTCTGCATTTATTTCACAGCTGTCTGTCACACTGTCATCCCACAGGTGTATTCCAACTCTACAATTTTCCTGGGCCTCATCTTGTGATGTAAGAAAAATGTATTATGCAAGATGAAGAAATGGCAGCCAAAAAAGTAAATGCTGCTAAATGTCATTTTACAATACAACCTTGGCATGCAAATGCAAGTAACCTTAGAGGATGATAATATTTGCACTCTCAGCTAAATATGGTGCGCAAATGATAGTGGAAAGGCCAGATCCTGAAAAGTAAAAGTCCTCTTGAGGGTAAGCAAGAAATAGAAATGAAGTGTTGGGAGGGGGGAAGGTGTGCAGTGTCCATTAAAATAGGAGAAATTTGGGTGTTTTCTATGCTTCTGATCAACTGCCATCAATGCAAATTTTGGAAAATAGAGTTCATCTGGAGGCTATTTTCTGACATAAGTGGAATTACAGGTCTTTAAGTGTAATCCTGTTGCTCCATTCTTGAAGAATATCAGAAAACAAGCAATGTAGACTGTATAAGTAAAAAAAAAGGAAGAAAATATATTAAATATTAATTTAAAATTTAAGTATAATCACACATTTAAGGAAACACTTGAGTATTTCTTTGAAGTTCAAACAACTATGAAGAACATTCTCTCTTCACTTAATTTCACTACAGTTGATCTCACCCTTCTTCTTTCCTCCTCAACATGCCATGCCTGTTTTTCTATCTGCAAGTCATCAGCAGTGATGTGACCACAATAAGATTCCATTTCAAGGTCAAACACTGTTGTATGTCTACATGAAACTTCCCTTTGACTCACTTAGCCTGCTGAAATACACAGGCACACTGGGAGGAAGATAATGGAAAATTAACTAGGGAATTTTTTTTAAGTGGAACATGGTGACTGGTCAAAAAAAAGAATTTCAAATCTCAGTTTGAATTTTAGATCTCCATTAGAAAGCTAGTTTTATTTATGAACCAATCAGGGAAACTGTAAAGGTCAACTAACAAACTCTTCAATAACAAAGTGTTTAAAAACCACTTTTCTGAATTAGAAGGGTAGCGTTAATAGAAATATTTTCAGTGTGCAATCATATAGAATTCTAAGTCAAATAAGAGTTCTTGGGTTTGACATTTTGAAAATTAAAGACAGGGTAAATGTGAAGATAACAAAAGTTAAACTTGGATGTAAAGGAAAGGGTAAAATTAAAATACAAATACATTTTAAATTAAATAAATCACCATAACTTGTTCATAATTTTGAAGTATAGGTTATTATAGCTGAATACATTTAATCCTGTATTCTCATTTCATATTACTTTGGTGCCAGCACCGAGTTACAATAAAAATGAATGTCTTGATTATTCTTAAACTAATTGAGAGTAGATATGGCCTGATAATTTTGGTAAATTCTTCCCTGATTAATTGTTTTGAAACTGTAATATGAAAACATGGCTTTATAGACAAGATAATAGAAAATACTGAAATTGGTTTATAACTGCAATTGAAGTTACTGTTCCTTATCAAGGCCTTTACTCCTTGCTTTACCTTGCTTGTTTTCATCAAATGAAAGACAAAGTACATTAGTAACAAAAATCTCTGCAACAAGGAAAGTTAAAATCCTACTCCTTCATTAATGTGTGTATTTCATGTCTTACTTAATCTACTTTAAGTACTGATTTACCAGATATTTTCTGACTCTTGGTTAATAACTAGAAAGGACAGCCAAAATATCTGAAAATACATATCTTTATTTTCTATGCAAACAACAAATATCTTTCTTGACAATAGTGCGGTTTCGCTAATTAATTACCCAGAGTAAATTTCACTGATGTGAAACAAACACCTAAGGCCTATTCTTTTTTTTGACTTGGAAATCTGAAAGTCTCTTAAAGAAAAAGTTTCTTAAAGAAAAGTGTTCAGTTAGAATTTTGTTAATTTTGTGCAGTTATGACCACTTGCTTCTTTTATATGTTTCATATTAATTTCCCATTGAGGGATTTGCATTTAAATAGCAACAGCTGCAAGATTTATGGCTTAAAATATTGACAAAAAATACAGTGGAAAGGTACTGAAAAGTCTATTGCAATTTCATTATGCTGGCTTAAAATTTTACTTTCCTCTTAAAGATTTTAATTCCACTGGTGAGCCTACTTGTTATTTATACAGGAAACAAAACCAGTTCCTCTTTACAAGCTTCACTTTCACATGTATAATAACAGCTGCAGATACTGTCCAAGCTGAGACAGAAGGGGGTAATTCTTTTGATCACTCTGATTTTTGTGTTTCTGCTAAATTTAGGTAAATTTGCAAACTAGAAAAAAGAGAGCTACAGAATGAAAAAAAGTAAATGCGATTCTAAAGTAAACAGAGATTCAAAAAGAAAGTGATGACAGCAGGGTACTGAAAAAAAGATATACTTTGATATCCCAGAAAATTTTCTATTTTTCATTTTGTTTCAATTCTTTGAAGGCTAGTTTCTTCTTTTTCTAAATGATCATTAATAAACATGTCTCATAATGTTACAATTTTGATTGAAAATAAATTGTATTGAGAACATAACTTTTCTAGTAATTTTCTATCAGTGAGCAGTTTCTTAAAATCATACTTGCTTTTCATCCAGCTTTTGAGCAATTTACTTTTATATAACATCCATATTTTCTTAGTATTCACTAAATTGCTGGAAATCCATGTATGGTCACTTAACAACAATTATACACATAAAATTATATTCCTCAATGTATAAGAAAGTTTAGCAAGTTTGGAATGAGAACTTTAATGAGCATTATCTTCCAAGAGTAGTTACAGCAAACACAATAAATAGTAACACTTAAATGCAGACAACCACTGCTATTACTGAAAATGTAGTGTTGTAGTTTTTGGTGAGCACTGGGAAGAGTAAAATCAGAAAATAGATCAGCGAATATGAAGAGCTGATACAAAACATAATGAGAGATGAATCACTTATTCTAACAATATCTTGATGGATGTGGGAAAGACTTCATTACATAAAAAACCCTCCTAGTTATTGATAATACTAAATAGATTAAGTAGTTGGACACTCAAAGAGATATATGACAGTCATATGGAATCCTCTTTGGAGTCACAGAAAATCACAATCCCATGTGCAGTGGGTTGATGTGCATGGACAAAGGAAAGGAGAAGCTTTTGCTCGTATTTTCCAGCTACAGATTATTTTCAATAACTTTTGGGGCTTGTAAAAAAAAAAAAGAATAAAAGCTACAAGAAAAAAGTCAAATATTTATCACTGATGTGACAAAACTTTACAAAGAAGGCATCATATTCCAGAAAATTTTAAAAAACTTGTATTAATTCAACGTTAGTTAGAATTAAATGCTGTTCTAAATTAAGAATCTCTCATTAAAAACAGAACAAATGTTTTTATCATCTAGAATTCTTTTTCATAGCAAGTCTAATAATAAATGGGAAAGACATTTAAGCAGGCTGAAAAATTATTAAATGAATGGTAATTTTTTACATTTTGTATAACAAAAGAAAAGAACTGAAACCTTCTTCTTTAAAGATTACTTTGTGTCCTGCATATAGTTTTTGTTTAATAATAGTATTTGTCAGTGCACAATGCTTATGTGTAGAACTTCAAATATATTACATAAATTCTCATGTTCAACTATCATGATTGATCTTACCATTACCTCCAGTTGTAGAAATGCCAATAATTTAAATTTAAGTTTTTGCTGCTAGTTTGCCTTTGAGAAGATCAAGCTATTAAAATTCTATCTTTCCAAAAAGAACTACTTCTTTCCAGTGAAAAAATTAAGGATCCTGTTACTCCATCTGTAACAGTATTTAGATTCTGCAGCAAAGAAATCTAACAAATCTGGGCAAACTGCTCAAACAGCTGACAGTGAACCATTGAAATAGCTCAGACTCCAGGGTTTGAAATTCTCCTTTGGCTCTACATTGTCTCAACATGTTATAGAGAAATGCAGAGCTCCTGTCTCTCAAGGCCTGAGTTGGGATAAGGAGTAAATAAATGTTCTTTAGAGCACTCTTCATCTCAGGAATTTTGTGCAACTCATAAGCAATTCAAAACAGATGTGCCACAAAAACTGAATATTAGATTAAATATTTTATGATTTCATAAGATAGAAGGGAGAAAAATAGAACACCATTCTCTAATAGGATTCTTTAATACACTTTCTGAAAAGATGCATTCTTCATTTTTCCAAATAATGCAGAGTAGAAAGTACTTTGGACCGGAGAATGTTTCTGTTTCCAAATGTCAAGAATGCTGTGGGGTGAGAAGTCCCAGATAATTCCAGACACAATGTCTGCTTCTAATATTCAGCATAATTGTACACACCTGTATAATGTGTCAATTTACCCAGGATGGTAGTAGGGTATACTGTGTCTTCTTGACTGAGTGCCTAAAAGTATTTTGCATGAAAAACTTCTCTACTGCTGGACGCAAATAACAATCACAAGGAAGTTCAGCCCTGACCTCAGTATGAATGTGCTCAGTGCTAGACAGCCAGAGTATGCACACCTTCAACTACTAAAAGAATCTGTGAAGCAGATTTGCATGAGTTTAAAGAATTATGAATATGGTCTAAGGCACTTAGTGCATTGTATCACTGGGTGTATTTAAATTCTTCCCTTTTGATATCTATTTTTTTCTTTCTTTCTTTCTCCAAGCAGATGCTTGTTTCAGACTGCTAATCTGTGAAAAAAAGATCTGGGCCAGAACTCAATGAGGAAAACTAATAGAAAAATGCAGAGCAAAAACAACAGACCACCAGCTTTAATTAGTTATCTACTTGTTGTAATGTAGTCTGATGTCCAAAAAGCAACTGTATAAGTATTACTTCTTTATATATCCAAATAGTAGCATAAAATCATTAAAAAAACTAGTGACATTCTATTATGTCTTCTAATTTAAGTAGTTACACATCTACTGTGTTAGTAGACATTAAGCAAACATTAACAAAAACAGAGAAATTTCATTAGAATGGAACTGCATTATAGGCTGATTTATTTTATTTTTTTTCCTCTGCAGTGAATCTTTTAGCCTAATAACAGTTATGATTAAGTTTAGAATTCTTACTGGCCCTGAAAGATGTCAAAAGAATTTTCCAATGAAAATGTCTTACCACTTTATCCCCCAGCACCAGACCCCAGCAGCCTTGCTCTCATTTTTTGTGACCTACTGCCACATGAGAAAAACTCCAACAATCTTTAATAAAAAAAACCCATTGCTGACCTTAGCTACAACTTTTCAGTACACCAGTTCCTGCTCATACATTTCACCTACCACAGGCAACTTTTCTCTGATGGAGCTTCTTTCCCAGCATACAGTCTTCTCCAATTTACCTTCACAGGAACTTCTCTCTATACTGTAATCTCCACATAGCCAGGACATACATCAATGTCGATAAAATGTTTTGAATGCAGTGGTTTTTTCCCTGTGTGTCATTAGCTTCATCCCATCCCTGTTGGCATCCCTTATATATTCTTTGTAGTTTAAAAGGTAATGATCATTTTTTCACTTCCTCCTCCCCAGTCTCCTATCACATGATATTAATAAGTGTCCATTAGTGGTGCTGAAGTTACCTGTAGATAAAGAAGCATCTTTCTTATTAAATAAGGTTCAGCTGCAGCACAGACCGAAGAATGTGTTCATCCATTAAAATGGACTCATTAGCTTCACAGGATTGTTTAAATGTGCATATTATGATAATTATTGCATAAAAACTTTTGGTCAGGTTGTACCTAAAAAGCATCAAGTATGGAAATGTCAGCTGTGATAGTAAAATAATATATTCAGTTTAGGGAACTCTTTTAGTTCCACAATGCCTTTTTGGCTAACAAATACTGCTGTACTATTCTTAGATGTTTTGCTTACAGAAATATTTCAGAAAGTTAGCATTAGCAGCTTCTTTACTTCTCTTGTCTCCCCTGAGAAAAAGTTTGCAGAGAAGAGCATTTGGTAAAGAAGCACTTTCCAATACATTTCCAGTGTGTTTTACTCTAAGAAGAGAAAGGTTGGTGAAACAACAGCCGCTCTTTTGTCACTGAGAGCAAAGGGAAAGGATTTTTTTTCATTCTTTCAATGGTATATGGAAGACCACTGAAATTTGAAGATCAGAGATATGATTCTCTGCCCTCTAATGTGAAGAAGGCAACAGAGGTCTGAAACCAGAATGAAATTCCCAAGTGCAGGCACATGAATAATTGAATAACAAGCTGTTTAGAGAATACTGAAGAAAAGATTTCAGGGGGGGAAAAGGAAAAGAGGAAAAAAGAGACAGATAAAAAGATAGATTTTATTTTTTTTTATGAATAAAGAAAAATGTTCCTATAATCATAGAAATCAGTAAAAATCCCCAAATTTTGGGCTTTTTTTAAGATAAAAATATTGAATTTTATTGTCAATTTACTTTGGCTGGCTGCCAGGTGCCCACACGACCACTTTCTGACTTCCTCTCCTCAGCAGGATGGGGGGAAAATAAGATGAAAAATCCCATAGGTTAAGATGAAGGCAAGATTATTCACCAATTACAATCACAGCCAACACAGATTTTACTTGAGGAAGTTTAATTTATTGCCAATTAAAAATAGACTCAGTTACTCAGAAACAAAAGCAAACCAATCCCCCTTCCTCCCTCCCAATCTCCTTTTTTTCAAGGTTCAAACTCTCTTTCTCATTCCTGACTATTGGAGCGCCTCCTCATGCTGAGCAGTGTGTGAGGCAGGGAATGGAGGGGTGGGGTCAGCCCATAGCAGCTCCTGTGTGTCACTCCTTTCTCCACCTGCTTTTCTGCAGTTCTAGTATGGCTCCCCAGCAGTTTCAACTTTCTCCATGACACATCCACCTGCCCTGGCATGGAGTCCTCCATTGGCTATAATGTGGATCTTCTCTTCCCTGTGGTCCTCCGCAGGCTGCAGGGGCACAGCTGCCTCACCATGGTCTTCACCAGGGGCTTAGGGGAGCGTCAACTCCAGTGCCTGGAGCAGCTCTGTTGTCTCCTTCTGCACTGACCTGGGTGTCTGCAGGGCTGTTCCTCTCATATGTTCTCACTCCTCTCTCACGCAGCTGCTGTGCAACACTTTCTACCCTTTCTTAAACATGTCTTGCCCAAGGTGCCACAGAGCCCCTGGCTGCAGGACCCAGCTGTGCTCTGTGCCCTGTGTGGGTGGGTTGGAGCCACCTGAATCCAGCTGTATGCAGCTTGGGGCAGCCCTGGGCAGTCCTCACAGTGGTCCCTGGAGACCCCACTGCCTGTGCCTGGACACCAAACACATTAGTTCATATAGAAAGCAATTTTGGTTTAATGTGGTTTAGTTATGAAACAAAGCAAATAAATCTTAATTTCTCCTCCTGTTTGTTGTGATCGTGAAATCTAATCAATTTAATTAAAAGAGACATCTTCTCAGAAATTCTATTGATTTGGATGAACTCCCATTTCTCCATGAAATACTATTTTTAAAAAAGTGGCCAATTATTAGCAATGCATTATGCCAACCTCTGCAGGCTAACTAAGCTTCATTAATGACAAAAAAGGGTTCTAAAACAATCTGCCACAAAAACTTTAAAATTGAAATCAATATCAGAATTTTCCTGCTTATTTTAATATTTAAATGCTATTAAGAAAGACACTATGCTGTTTTTAGCTGGAGTAGTTAGCTTCCTTCACGGTGGCTGATATGGGGTTATGTTTGCATTTGTGCTGAAAACAGGCTTGATAATACAGAGATGTTTTTGTTATTGCTGAGCAGGGCTTACACAGAGCCAAGGCCTTTTCTGCTTGCTGTTTGTACTGCCACACTGGCAAGGGGGCTGGGTGTGTATGGGAGGTTGGGAGGGGACACAGCCAGGACAGGTGATCACAAATGACCAAGGGGAAATTCCAGACCATGTGACATCATGCCCAGTATGGTGGCCCACAGAATATTCAGTGATTACCTTCTACCTAATACATGAAATTACTCACAAAAGTAGACAAGAACCTTTTTTCCACTTTTCAGAGAGCTGAGTGCTAGGTTGTCCATTTTGATGATATTGCTAGAGGAAGGCAAAAATGAGAAATGTCTTGGATATGGGGTTGTGAAAATAACTGAGCTTTGGGTGCAACAGTATTTCACACTGTGTCCCAGTAAATGACATCCTCATGCACAGCCTTTGAAAGGGCACATGGAGAACTGGATTGGCTCTCTCTAAGTGCTTGCCTTTAAGGAAGAGAGGATAAATGTCTCTTTGACTTTTAAAAAAATAGATAAAGTAGCAATAGTACATATTATAATTAATAATGATCACTTTCAGAATACCTTACAGCTTCAAAGCATGAAACCATTGAAACCATCAAGTAATGTTTACTTAGTGAAATTAACATAATTCAATATGCAAAGATGATGAAACAACAGAGGAGTTTTAAAACACACAAGCTAAATCCCTGAGCCCACCTGAGAAGCTGCACAACTTTGTACTATCCTTGATGTGCTATGTAAGCTGACTGTCCAACAGCAGCAGAGTAGACTAGTGGAATAAATCATTTCTAAAAAAAATACAGTCTCAAAAGCAATCCAGGCTTTTAGATGGTTCTCCAGAGGGTCAAAATCACACACCTTGATGTTCAAGCTACTTATGCTACTAATAGATAGAAACGAATTGACCAAACAGACATTAAGATTTTGTCTTTTTTTTTTCTTGTAAGCAGCATTTTATTGCTAATTGATTCTTAACATCTTATTCACAGTATGATTCTGCATTTTTATCCACTTAGAAGTTCCATTGACTTAAACAGGAGTAGTGAGTGCACAAGGAATGGAGAACAGGGCCTTTGAAGTTCAATATCATTATTTAGATTTTAGGCATGCCTAGAGACAGCACTCTAGATTAATAAAATGCTTTGCTTCAATTAGATCTGTGTCTCCTGCATCCCTCCCCAATTCCCTCTGCCCTTGTTTAACATACTCCCTTATCCCTTCACATTATCCAGACAGGTGCTCTCTGCTACCAAAGTGTTGCAAGTTTCACAGAGAAGATTCATCGTGGGGGGGCACGGTATATATATTGGTTTCTTGGCTGTGATGTACAAAGGGAGAATGTATGAGTCTGTGTACGAGTCTGATTTGTTCTCCCTGAATATATTGTTTCAGAGATTCTTTAAAAATATCTCTAACAAAAAATAACCTTAAAAGATCTTTTAAACAGACATATTCACTTCTCTGTGTTGCAAGCACATTTTCACAATCTAGCACCGAAAATTTAAATCAAAGGAGTATTACTTCTAGCTGATTAATTCTGGGGAAGAGGGAAAAAATATAAAGAAAAAATATATATTCTTTAGTATATATGAACTCAGATTTATGCCATGATTTTCTCTCATTTTCCACTGTATTAAGGCCCCTCATTTCAGATTTCCTTGAAAGAGATTTAGGAGCATAATGCAATGGCCACTGAAAACTGACACATTGTGCAAAGTGGGGCCAGGAAATTATAAGTTTCACATTGAGTTCAATGGGAAAGTCATAAGGCCCTGCTCCTTCTCCCTTGGGGTATTTTCCTGTTTTATTGTCAGTACTATAATGGGCAATCAGTTCCTGAAATGGTGCCCTGCTGTCTAGATGAAGCATTTATAGGGTTTTTAAGCAGTCCATTTGAACACTGCAGAATAAAAAAAGTCAGCCCTTGTAAGTTCAGATTTTAGGGCTCTGATCCTGCACTGAGCCGTCAGCAAACCTCCTGCCCACTTGGAATTCAGAGCAGGATAAGGGTCTTGATTTCCACATTTTCTGCTGCAATTCAGACCTTTATTTATCATAGCTGGAAACAACACTACAAATAAAAATGGTTCTAAAATCCAAGTGTCTGTCCCTTTTAAAAGTTAACTTCCCTAGATTTATGCACATATATTTACATAGTAATCCTCTGAATGGAGAAACAGCTCCTAATGAATTAGGGGATTACTACAAAAATATATAAATCATCACAGATGCTTTCCATGCAGAAACATTAAAAAAAAAAAAAAGGTTCAAAACTCAAAGGAAAAAAGTCTGTTTAAGGGCCTAACATCACAAGCCAGATCTAAAAAAAGAGCTAGAAGTTATGGGCCAGATTCAATATAAAATTTAGGCCTAAAATGAAACGGAAAGAATTTAGGGATCACTTAAGGTTAGTCTAAATTAAGATTTAGAAGCCCAAACTTGACTAGAGCCCAGATCATTATCAAGGTCATCTCTTTTCAGCACTTGTTAATCCTTACTATATACCTAAATCTATAAAATGCCTTCCTTTGAGGCTTAAAGTTTACTACTGCTAAAAGTGGCCATACTTGTTCAGCCCTGGATACTGAAGATATATGCCCATTGCCCAGATTATAGTCCAGGCTTAATCAAGAGATAGTAAGTCAGTGAGCTATCTACTTCTCCAGGAAAGTCTGAAAATACTGCTATGTTTTTGCTGGGTTTTTTTGTTTGTTTTGGGTTTTTCAAACATAAATTTAACAGCAGCCACAGGAAAGAGGATGTTCCACCTGCCTGCAGACGTAGGTGGAACCTCCACGAAGCAAGAGGCAGGGTATTGGAAAAAATAGAAAGTTTATGGGTAACTCCCTCTTAGTTTAGCTGGAAGAATTAAATATGATGTTTTTTATTTCAGGTCTTTAGTTCTAGAACTAAATTCCTCACAACCAAATGGCATAGGCAATACATTTGTATTCTGACATAGAGAAATAATTTAATTTCTGTCCCACTCAAAGGACAGTCAGAAAACATTCTCTATGATTTTTTCCAGTTACAATGGCTTAATTTCAAGACCCAAAGCAAACATTTTTCAGCAACTGTCCTCACCAAATTGTGATGCTGTTTCGGATAGTCACAAAGCTTAGTGATTCAGGCCCCTGTTGTATGGAGGAGGAATCAATTGCTTTAAGATTTAAAAATCTCTTAGTAGACCAATGGTTTGCTGCCAGCCTACAGTTCAAAAGGCAGAAAGTGCAATTTATCACTTTTCAAAATCATTCCCTTTGGTGTTTATCCCCCAAGGTGTTTAGGCTTTTAAAATCAGCATCTCACTCTTTTAATCTGAATTCTTTAACATCAGAACAAGAATTTATTCATGGGAACTAGCTACTTACTCTCAGCTGAATGACATATATCTGAGTTCAGGATACCATTTTCATTTTGGGCTCAATTAACCTTGTCTCATATAAAATAAAAAAAGAAGGATAACAGCATAAGCGGAACAGAATTTTCTGTGAAGACTGATTTATTTTTTTTTTAACATACATTGAAAGACTGAGGACATACATCCATAGATAGATGTAAAGATGCACAGGCATCTATCCCAAATTTAACCTGTCTGGCTATAAGCTGACTCCAGTTCCAAGGCTGGATGGTAGTATTAACATGGCACCAAGACCAAGTTAACCAAGATTCAGGCGACTCCTGAGAAAAGAGAGAGTGTTGGCAACTTTGCAATTTTGAAAGGTTTGAGACTATTTCAGACACTCCCTCAGCCTCAATGAATAGTTCTATTCAGTAGCAGGTGATAATCCTTAAGAGCAGGACCTATATACACAGAGAGAGCTAGTAGAGACACCCTACTGTGAGTGGTTTTTTGGCAAGCTTCACCAGAGACTTTGGCAGCCTCTCTTCCTCTAAAGTGCTACTGTGCTTTTGCATGGTTGCATTCTTCATGCAAACAAATACCAATGCCAACCCTAAGAACATGAAGAACTGATAATAATTATTGTTTTCACTGCTGGATAGCGGAGAATAACTGCAACATCGAGAAATATCATGCTCTCTGAGAATTTTTTTAGAAAATATATCTATTTCCTTAAGCTTAAGTATTAAAATCCAGTTATCTGACAACATATTTGAATTGTGTTTTCATTATACACATGTACATTTTGAAATGGATTACCATTTTTAATTATGGCCCCATGTGGTTCTCTGAAAGGAGTAATTAGTAGCTTCCAATAAAAGTTTTATGTTAATGCTTGTGAAATAATGTATTAGACAATTTTAGAATAAAATAAAATAAACTAAAATGGGGAATGTCTTAAATATCACAACATTTGAGTCCAAACAAAATATATCTTTTATTCAATATTTTCTACTTGATGTCATGTTTGACAAAGTACTTTCAGTAAATATGCATTCCTATAATTTCAAAGCTGGAAAATATTTACTTGCTTGGGTTGAAAATATTCCTTTACAGTATTTCTAGCACTCAACCTAGCCTCTTCTGGACTACCTAGTAAAGATTTTAATTCTGGAAAAAGGAGAAAATAAGTACCACAAAAAATTGTGATGAAGAAAAGACATGAAAGAGAAAGAAATCTAAACAGAGACATAAAGAGCAATAGGTTTTACAAATTAGGGGCAACACATCAGGTTGGATGGGGTTTTGAGCAACTGGTGTAGGGGAAGGTGTCCCTGCCCACGGCAGGGGAGTTGGAACCAGATTAACTTTATGGTCCCTTCTAATCCAAATGATTATAAGAGTCTATGATTATCTATTCACAAGTTAGCAGTGAAAACTATTTCCGAGTTTTCTAGCAATGCTCTATCATTTGCATGCAACATAATACAACTAAAAAATCACTTAGGTTAGGTACTGCCTGACTTCAAGTAGTGTTAACAATTGTTGAGGTGGGAATAAGCAGGGTTTTATTGCTTGTCCACTTGCCTACAGGCTGCAGCTCTTTGAAACATATTCTCTTTTTGAACCTTGCTGTTCCAAATCAGGGAACAATAAGATTTGTTCACAAGAGGAAAAGTCCCCTACCTCTAAAAAAGATAAAATGTTCATGGCAAGATGACTCCAAAGAATTTCTCTGAGACACTGACAATTTGGGCTAGCCTGAAGGCTTTGCTCTGTTGAACAAACACAATTCATTCTGTTTTGTGAGGAATGCCACAGTGAGTATGCAGGGAACAGTGAAGTTTCTGCTGGGTAAACTGAGAGATTCTTTCTCCTAGAGTTCTGGATTGTGATACAGGAACAGTTAAAGCTGCCAAAAATATATGCGTAAATGACTAGTCTTAATTTCAAGATCTCAGCAGCAAATGACTCACCTCATGCATGACAGTAGTTCCTAACCTCTTGATACTGGCTTGATGTTAGACAGCCTAGAAATCTATTGGAGAGAAATGTTATTGCAGAGCTCTGAATTATACATATTTTAGATGCACCAAGGCTGACAAGGCTGTGTAGGTGGAAGATGTCACTCCTACTGGCTGTATCTTCATTACTGAAATTCAAACATTAGCTCTTTTTCACTCCAAGTCTTTTGTTTACAAATGAATAATGAGAGCTCTAATTTGATAATTAATTCTTACTCCACATATTTTTGACTGTGTCTTTTGTTTACTCGTAGTTGGCATACAGGGGTTTCCTGGTCTAAGGATGAAGGGAGAAGGATACACAACAAATGACAGATGACCTAACCACTATTTATGTTCATTTTTGGTGGTTTTCTCCTACATGGAATTAGCACACATATGAGTTTACTTGTTATTGCAGATTTAAATTATTTGGGCCAGCAGATGTAAAGCAAAGCATGATAGTGATGCAGATGAAAAGCAAAGGAGGATAGTGAGGACAGTGGTTCTCTTCTTATCCCTTTGCCTCTAGCACATGATCTATGCTTTTTTTTTTCCTTCAACAATCTATACATCAAATATTTATATTCCTAGTTCTTTTACCCTGATAGAGAAATTCAGTTGGTATTTCCATGAGAAATTCTTCAAGAAAAGAAGAATCTCAAGACTCCAAGCCATCTGCTTCTCAGAAAAAAGGAATCCTGCAAAATGTTTAGAATATAAGAATATTTTCAGCATTTTGTAGGATTTAAATACAAATTAAAATTTTAAACTTAGGGGTCATTGTCTGGAGACATTACTATTCATCTGTTTCTACAGTTTAAGTAATTTTACCTGATACATAGTAGGTTTGTAATTGCTTCATGAGGGAGTCTTGCTCCCTGATAGACTATTACAGCTAGATCATGCTTCTGTTTTTCTCTTGCATCTGATTTACTTCCCACTTTATTGTCCTCTAAGATAATGACACTGCACTTGATACAACTATTTTTTTATCTCTTTCAACACTGTAGTTATCCACAATATTCTAAAATTTACTCAGATTATGATCTTCCATTGAACTGGTGATCCCTCACAATGCTGTTATGATGTTTATATCAATGACCTCGATGGAATACAAATAAATTTCCCATCAGTGATGTTCCTGGATCTTAATACGTTTCCTTCTAACATAAACTCTTTTTCTAAAGCATGAATGACTGTTGTTTTCATTCACAGAAGTATTTTCAGACAATAATCCAAATTGCAGAAGAGATTGTCTTGAGGAAAAAAACCCTCATCAGATGTGCAAACAGGTGGCAGCTCTGATACACCACTGCCTGGATGTCACTGAGAGACCCTGTTTATTTAGTTTATTTAGTATCTGACACAAATTTAGCAGCTTACAAAAAGAAGAAAATATGACCTTTTCTTTATTTCTTATTTTTAAATAAAAGTTACAAACTCAGTAGCAGCCCATGAACAATATTTGTAAATTTAATGACTTTGCGATAGATTGGTGGAAGACTCAGGGATTAGAAGGTATGTCTAGGTTAGGAAGCAATATAGTGCAATGGGGATCAATCTGTGGAGTGAAACCATTAATTCAAGCACTCTGCACTACAAACATTTCAGATGGGGTACTTTAGAAAAGCTGCAGACTTTTCTTACTTGCACCGCCTGAAGTGCAGGGGTGTGCTGCTATGGCACAATTCTTCACCTGTCTTCTGTGTACCCCATATCAGGGATTAAAATGTACTCTTTATCCATCCCTTTAATAATTACAAACACTGGCAAAAATACAGGGTGAAACATCTCCCTAGAGATAAAGTGATGTACTATGTACTGACTTCGATATGTAATGAGAGACATCAGAGTAAATTTATGTCTAAGAACTCTTCATTTTTTACCAAAGATGTACCAGCAACACCCACAACTCTTACGATATCCCATAAAAAGAATTGTCTTTGAATTTGAGTTACCTACTTTTACAAGTTAGAAGCCCTAAAATATCTCACAGAGTTTTATATAAATTTGAATTTTGAATGTTTTTTATTTGACATCTTTCATATAATTACTAACTTGTTTAAATATCACTGTGCTATTGCCTGAGGTAAATGCAGTAGAAAATCACTATGTTCAATGTTATTGTCTTACAGTTTCATCCCCTCTGTCAAACTGAGAACTTCCGTTAATTCTGCAGCGGAATTTTTATTTCATTTTCTTGTTCATTCTAATGTGGATGAATAAATTGCTGGCTATCTACTTACAGATATAGAATATTTCCTGTGTCAGTTAGCCAAGCTTAAAATGGATCTGTGCAATTTTGTCATTGTCACAGAAAGGGTTTTTTCCCTACTGCACAATAATGAAATATAGAGAAAATACACATTAACTTTTCTCAAAAATTTATTTAAATGATTGATAGTCAAATCAACTGCTGTTCATTCTAAGGCAGGTTCTCAAACTTAATACAAACTAACTTTAGGAAAGAACCGAGGCATACTTAAGTAAGACTTTTTCTTCAGAAGAGCTTGGGTGCCAAGCAAGAATTCTACACTTACATACAACAGCTGTGGAAAAATACAGCACAGTGCTTGAAGTACTCAATAGCAGGGGGAACTAGGCACTGACTTCCCTACCCAATTTACATTAAAGTGCCATTAGATTAAAAAAGTTATGGTGATGGCAAGACTATGGACCAGAATGCAAATCTGACTCTTCTCTACTCAGTGCAGTGCCTTACATAGTAGGAGAACTAGGTTTTATTGCAAATCTCTAGCTGTTGTGGCAATTGCTCTAAACATTGGGCTAGTCATATGAAAGGCAGACTCCTATGCAAGGTCCAGCCTCATGCAGGCAGCTAAGTGTGTCTCAGAGTTACCTTCTCAAACTGGAAGGGAAAGGGTGTTCAGACATCTATTTTTATAATTTCAAATTGACTGATCTTGAAATCTCTCTTTTTAATACTCCAGTATCTATATATTCTGTTCTTAGGTGTCTAATTCAGCAAAAATCTGTTCCTGGGATACAGCAAATAGCATATACTAGCACACAAGCTTTCCTTTGGAGTTTATTCTTAGGCTACAACAACTGCTTTAGGTCTCCATGTGGGAAGGTTTTGTACCAGTGATATTTACAAATCTCTGATATCACTTAGGAGGTGACTAACATTTCCACTGGTAATATCCCGCTTATAACTAAGCTCTTGCCGGAGGCCATGCATATTAACACCAAACTTCTCACAGCATTAAACTGGTAGGTGTCTTGATAATTAGATTAAAATTTCATAAAACAGAGACTACTCAGTGTGCTTCGCAGCAAAGCCTGAAACACATTCTGAGTATTTCAGATATACTGGAATATCTACAAAAACCTTGGCAGGACTCCAAATCAGCCAAATCTTTGAGGAGGACCAGTCTAGATCTTTCTGCTAGAATGACCTCTCTGAAAGAAACTGAAAACACAGGCTTCATCAATTCTTTCAACAAGGATAGCTAGATTTTTGTTCAGAAAGACTCAAAATTACTAGGATGATTAAAAATATGTTCAATTAATAATTAACTTATAAATGAAACCATTTTCTCCCACTTTAGTTCCTCTGTGATCTTAGAGGTAGGTCCTTGCTTCTGCATTTTATTTCACTCATTCTTGAAGCTTCCCAGCTGGAGCAAATGCCACAGTCCTCTGTAGTTAGTAGGGACACTGCTTCTGTTATCCCCGAAGTCTCTAACAATGCTTTCAGTATTCCTGACCTGCAGGATACCAATTCATTGCTGTAACTCTCACTGCCTCCTACTTCTCTCTCACCTTTGGCAAACCCCTGCCCTTCCTACCCCTGTGCTTACTCATATTGCTCTCCAGAAAAAATCTAAAATCTCCTATAGAGATCCACATGGCCCACTCATTTTGAAGGAACAGCAACATAATTTTGAAAAGTTAATTAATAGAAAATACGGAGAAGAAAAAGTAAAAGAAAATTATCTTAAGAATTTACAATTGTTAACCTGACTCTACAAAAATGATCTAAACAGAAGGCAAGTAAATATCTAGGTCATCCCGTTTCTTCATGGCCCTCTTACACACCATCTCCTTGTTCAGTGTGCTGGCAGTTTTGCATCCCAGGCCTATCAGCCAATACACCCTTAGACTGCAGAGCAAGGAGAGCATCTAATTCTGCAACACTGCAGCAGTAATCAAGGGCTGCAGTATTAATTTTTAAAACTACTGCTCTCTTAAAAAGGGTGCCTAAAGTCCTAAAGTGGCTAAAGAAAGATTACCTCCACGGCTACAGAAATTGTTTGAGACACAAATTAAACAAAGCTTAATATTTGAACCTATATTCAGACCAGAGGCTTTTTGTTTCTTTGTTTGCTAGCTTGTTTTTTCAAGTTTAGTTCTGCCAACAGCAGTTACAGCATTGATTTCATAAAGGGAATTTGAAACCATTGATTTCATATGGGCATTATTTGATCTCATAGGAGAAATGAGGAAAAAGGATTCTATGCAGAAATGTTTATTCATTGGTATTCATCTCTTAAAGCTTTCTGTGCTCTGTGATAATATGACCTTTGTATTTTCTATTGATCACCAGACTTGTGCTCAATATAATACTTTATTTAAATAATAATGTATTAAGGCATATAAGTATACCATATGTTAACTTTCATTCCATTTGTTTCTTAACTTATACTAAAGGGTTTGGATTTGGGGAAAAAAAAGTTAAATATGTCCTTGAAAACTTGTAACTAGATCTTTATAAATATTACAAAAACAATAATTTTGCATCAGTATGGTGAACAAGTAGCAAAGTGCCTGAAGAATATAAATTGAATGTTCTCTAGAAGAATTGGTAAAGGTTAAAATTCATCATTTTAACTGATAGGCTTTCTTTGGGAAATAACTGATGCAGTGAATACAAAATGCTATGATAATTTTGTGTTTCTCCTCAGTGTTTTTTTTCCCTTGAAAAATAATATTTCTTCAATAATAGAGCACACATTTTTTCATTCATTCTATAGCTAAGGTTTCTAACAGTGCTTGTCTTCATACACAACTGATAGTTTTTTTCACTTTAAATGAAATCTTTTTATCTGAATGGAGTGAACTATTCTGTCCAGGAAAGGAGAGGTTGCACTCTATAGGAAATATACAGTGATTCAGATCATTTTAGGAAAAAAATTAACCTAGACATGGTATGAAGAGCTGTTGCTAAATACCACATTTACTACCACAGTTTCCATAGTGATTTTCAGACTGTAGCAGGCTGGAGGCTAAACTAGAAAAATAGGCATAAATACAATTTATGGTAGAAATAACAACAGTATTTAGGAGCATCTGTTTGTCCCAGGCACTGCACCAATGCCAGTAACAGATAACTTTTCAGAGTCCTACCATCTACTAAGTGAAGCAGAAAGGCATTGCTATCTTTCTATAGTTAGAAAATTGAGTTACAAAGAAATTGAAAGATGTTTCTTTCACAGTCATATAGGAAGACTGCTACAGAAATCAACTCTGATCTGTTGAGTTTCAGACCAGGTTATAAAATAGGCTTCAATTTTCCATTGAGTAAATTTACCCCATTTAACTATTACTCAAACTGCAGATTAACCTCCTGTGCTGACAGCCAGAAGGAGCAGACTTGCATGTAAATCCAGTATCAATTTGTGGAGATTAGCTAGTTCCAAGTAATATTATTTCCTTCTATCATGTCAATACTTCTGCCCACAAAGGAGTCTCAGTGCATAGGGTATTTTAAATTTGGGATCCGAAAATGGCTTTTAATTGCTTTGCCAATTTAAAACTTGTGAGTATGATAAGACTGTAGCAAAACAGGGACACACAAGTCCAGAACTGGCAATCAGACTATCATTGGTTCAAACATTTCCAAACTTTCTCTGTGAGATATTAATTGCCCACTCTGAGTTTCAGGCAAGCTGTCATCTCCAGGAACAAGCTCTGTTAGACAAACCCTGCCTCTCGGCACTGAGCACCACTTCAGTAGGCTAAGAAAAGAGCTACTCAAGCCCCATGTTCAGAAACTGCACTGTGCCACTACAGGTTAGGGCTTTCTTAATTCACCTTCAGACTGACAAATCTTTCTAAAAGTTCACCACGAAACGCACAGTGATTCCGAGTCTGTGTTTGTGTGAAGTTCACCCCTAATCTTTACATGAGCTAAGAATTATTCCTACTCCTTTTATATCTCTCTTTTTTTCCCTCCTTCTCTTTCTGCAGGCTGTTCAGATAAGGATTTTCATTGTCATTGTTCCCACTCTACTCTGAATAAGTGGAGTGTATGAAAAAGCCAAAATCACAAAAGGACTCGCAAATACTGATGCCACCACTGGACTTGAATTTAAAGTTATCTCACAAGGACACTGCTAACATTTATCCTCCTCTCTGCAGGCCAACAAATTAAAATATTACTTGAAGTCTCAGATCAGTTTCTGCAAGAGCGTTTCATTTTGACTGATGTCCTCTATTAATATCAGGGATGCTAGTTAGCTTTAAGACACCCCAAAGGGTAGTCAGCTAGTTAAAACTCCACATGAACCTCATGCCAGCTGTTTAGCCCCTTGAAAGTTTTGCTGAGCATTGACAGAAGACCTTATCAATCATTACGACTAAGTGCCTTCAGACTGTCCCTTCTAAGGGAAGTCAGCTGAAGTACCATCTGCTATTTTGCTTTCAAAACTCATTGGTCTCCTCTAAGCCAGCCGCTTCACTTTTGAAATTACATTTCTTTTTCAGGAGAGTGATGGGCTGATGAAGAAAACTTTTTGTTTTAATAATCAGCAGTTTCTATGATGTGACATAATTTTTGCAGTGCTCAGGGCCTTTTACAAATCAAAAGGAATCCAACTAAAACAGTAATTAATGTCAAATGACTAGTCACATACGGTCGTATTTAATTAAAAAGTTCTAATCTTTGATTAAAACTCCTCACACGTTCTTGTGACTGCAAACTGTTGTCTAAAAAGAGAAAGTAATTGGGTACATAATCTATTGTGTCTTCTAAATGACACCTGCTAATTGTCTCAGCAGCAAATGGCAACGATTTAATTTAGGAAGTCAAAAAGTTTATCTTACATGTTCAACAGATTTTTTTTCTGTATTATATTCCTTTACCACATTAGAAAGATCTCTTCCTGAGTGATCTTTATCCCTCTAAGAATTTTCTGCTCTCTAGCAGCATGATTTCCTATAGTAAATTCAAAACATATTATTTACTGGACCATTCTTTTAATGTGCAGTTAATGTTTAAAATGCCATGAATCTCTTTTTTTTTTTCTAAATATTGATTTATCTGAACAGTGGATGCTACAAACAGGTTTTTATACTCATAGCTTACAAGGAGAAAACCAGGAGGAGTAAGCCATAGAGATTATCTCCACAGGAATTCTGGAATTCAGAATTTCAGCTGGTGAAAACTGGCAGCTATAGCCACATACAGCACTATATTGAAGGACCTTGTCCCTTTTCCTCATCCTCTTGGGGTCTTCGCTTCAGTACCAGCAGTACAAAGAACACTGTAAAGGCAGAAGTGCCTCAGAGGAAAGAATATTCTTTACCAGCTTCTACTCTTTTTTACTTTTACTCATCAGTGAAGAGTGCAACTATGATTTAGCAAAAATTATAGTCATTATTATGTTTGTGTTTACTGCTGAGGTGCTCTTTTTTCCTAGGCTTATGTTTAATCTGCTAGCTATATTTTTTCTTTCTGTCTTCTATGGCATGATCATTTGATGTCTGCAGTTTTTCTGAACTAGAATTGTGACACTCCAAATATATTGGAGTGAAATTCCCAACAAGTATTTTGTCTGCTTTATGTATTATTTTACCAATATATTAAAAAGCCCTTTGGCATGTTGAATGAAGCATTCTCAGAGAAGAATGCCATCACTGTCTTTTGACAGCATATGTTTCAAAGCCACATGTAATCCACAGAGCCAAATGGTAGGTGAAGTGTGTCTGCAAATATATTTTGGTTCTGATGGCTTCAGACACCAGTGAGCTGTGACACCTCCAGTCAAAACTACCTACTTAGGCACAGTCATTTTCAACTTTCTTGCAACTGAAAACACATCTGGACCCACCCTAGTATCAGGCACTGAGATGCTGCCACTACAAAATGACCATTGCTACCCAAGTAGTGGTTGTGAAGATGTCCATGTGGAGTGGCTGGATGGCATCTCCTAACTGAGTTGAGTTCTACAGAGAGTTCTAAGTCTTTTTTTTCATCTATAAATTTACAAAGAAAGGAAAGAACTGCTTTCTCTGAAAGACAGAGAAACTGGAGCACAGCAAACAGAAAACAACTATCCAAGATCACAGGCCTAATCAATAGTAGATTCAGCAAAATAAACTTGCATCACCTGATTTCCATATTCCTTCTCTACAGTCAAAATATAAAAATAGCTCTCTATCAATACACATGAATGTATAGAGACAGATAATAATACAGGTGATCTAGAAAGCTTTCCGACTTTTTCTACACCAAGTTGGCTGCAGCATAGGATAGTACATGTATAGTAAATGTAGCAGAAGTGTTGACTACTTTTTTTTTTAACATAATCAACTTTCAAATATCTGAATTTGGGCTCCTTGGACAAATCATCTCTTCTGACTTATCTATAGTTTCTTCAGTTATTCATCTTCCGTTCCTGCCTGCTTCATGCCTTCATTATCTCTCACCTGCCGTGACCTCTTAGCCACTGTAACCTTCTTCCTTCTAACCTCTCTCCTCCAGTCCCTCCAAACACTGTAGCCAAGGTTATCTTTCTTGTTCATGACTTTGATCATGTCAAGTCCTCTCTCAGTCCCTTGGGTGGTTTACTGTCTCTTTACTCTACAATTTCAAATTTCTCCTCTTCAATTTTGAGGCTTTGCAAGAGTCTGCCTTACTCCACAAGTGGACTGAATCCTTACTCCTTCCTGGTTCTGATACAGTCCTGATTACTGTGTGTATCCATATCTCACGCATGACTTCCTTTTTCTATTCCCAAAACTGTTTACAGTGCCTAAAATATCCTCTCTGCTCTAACCTGCCAACCAACTTAACACTCCTCTTTCATGTTTCTTTGCTCATTCTGTGTAAATTTGTTTATGAGTGCTTTGGAGCAAGGGCTTGTTTTTGAAATATGAGGTGTTTGTGAAGTTGCAGGTATAACAATGAAGTTGACAAAATAATTACAAAATTTACTTCATCCACTTGCATCACACTGTAAATAAATATACAAAGTAGCATTTAAATATATTCATACTAAGTAAACAACAGAAATGTCTCCAATTCTCTTCTTCAGATTTATAGTGCAGGAAAGGAAAGGAATAGTGGTTACTATGTGTGAGTCAGATATAATTGACAAATTTGATTCCTTCATCAGGTTGCCTTTCTTTTGAAGGCTGACCACAACCAGCTGGTATGTATTTAAACCACAGCCTGAACTTTATGGTTGAGTAAACTTTTGATTCTCATTAAGATGTGACCCCTGAAAAATTATATGAGCTCTGTGACTTTCTCACAAGAGTCTTGAGCCATCCATTAATTTTGAAATAAATATGGTGCCTTTCAACAAAACAGCTTCTACAGATACACCTAAATCTGTAAAGCACAAAAAAAATGTTGGGCAAAAGTTTATGGCAGCAGTTTGATTTCTCCCCTCCTTAAAAAACAAACAAACAAACAAACAAACAAAAAACCCCACAAATACAACAGAACCTTTTATTCCTAGGAGTTTCCTCAGGCAAGGGGCATTTCAGCTTGTTTATCACACAAATCTTCTCCATAATTCAGCTATTAGCAACAAGATTCTATAATCTATTGTCAGTTAAATTAATGTTTGTAAATCTTTACTGTTGATGGTATTATAATACCAGAAACATCTAAGGGCAACTGCTATCAGTTTTATTGATAGAAGCAGTGGGAAATTGAAAGAAAAACTTGCAGCAGCAAATCAGTAACTCTTTCTGAAGCAAATGCAGTGTATGTGATAAATTTCTTTTAGTTTAGCTATGAAATGAACTAACAAAAGAAATAACAAAAAATTCCTGGCCACACAAGATTTGCATCTTGATATGTAATTAACTTGATTAATTAGACATATGCTTCTTAAACTGTAATGAGTATACAAATGAGAAAAAAAAAATTAAAACTTCTGTATCTGATGCTACCAAATGTGGGAAAACAATCCCCCTCTCCAATTTATCAAAGTAATTTTAACAGCAAAAGAGATAAAAATGTGTCATTATAAAGTGATATAGGAATTAATCTGATTGAGAGCTCAACAACACTGGTCACTAGCTGCTTAAACTCAGACATGCTTTCACATTTGTGACACATACTCCACACATCTGGAGACACATGCCAACTTCATCTATCTGCTCTAACAGTGTTGGTAGAAGTTCTTTTTATTATTCTTTCTTTGAAATACAACAACAATGCTAGAAATATTGACACCTATAATGAAAACTTGTTGTTAAATTCGACCATACCTGCTAATGTCAGGTGTAATTGCACTGGTTTTAGTAAAAATGTACCAGAGATTCTATTCCCACTTCATGGTGCTAGTGAGTTAGTATTGATAATGACCAACTCTAAATATTTTGATTGCAAGTACTGTATTTGAAAAAGTAAATTAAAAATTCAAATTTCACTGAAACAGATTATCTTTTCTTTTTCAGTATATTTCTGAACCAAATTGAAGCAGAATTTCAGTGTGGCAGCCAAGTAAGTTTACATACTTAATTTTAAATAACTTTCATTACCTTTTAATAGGATAATTTTTTACTGGCTGGTATGGTAGAAATCTTACAAATTAGTAACTCCAAACCAAAATCATTGTCATGCTCACCTGTGCTAAGATTTAAAAAAAATCACCTTTCTTTTGAGTACCACAGTGTGTACTTTTGCTGTCTCCATAGTGAATGGCAAAATTCTATAGGGAGGGAGGGAGGGAGGGAGGGAGGCAGGAAGGAAGGAAGGAAGGAAGGAAGGAAGGAAGGCAGGAAGGAAGGAAGGAAGGAAGGAAGGAAGGAAGGAAGGAAGGAAATTACAATAGTCAAGCACTGTTGTTTAGCCCATGGGTCTCAGTTTCCTTGTTACTGTGGAACACAGCAGCTTTCCGTTTAACATTCCAATTTTCTCCCTGTGTGATTTTCAGTGATGTGACATTTAGAAGGGATGACAAAATCTCAATACTTGTTTATCCCATAGGTCAATATTCCAAATAGTTGTCTTGATGCATTAGAAATGTTAGCTGCATTACTGTTAATATTGACACCTGATATTTACTTCACAGAAGTAAAAAAGGTCATGTTTTTATCATCGTTCTTCCTAATTAATTGCATAAATATGTTTAATACTGGAAAAGACCTGTTAAACCCAATGAGAATTTGTTCTGTTCAGAAGGGTAAGTGCTAGGCCTTGGTTACACTATAGCCAGCTATGAAGAGATTTAATAATTTTAAATTCATGCCATTTATGCACAACAGTAAGTCCCCCAACATATTGGTATTTGCCTAACTCTGTGTAGCAACCATCTTTGTTCCCTCTATGTGATAAGGCATGAACACTAATTATTGTCATTTTTCTTTTTTGGTCCACCGACTGGAAGGACGACATGTATTAGAATCTACCAGAGAGCATCCACAGCTTCAACTCTAAATTAACATATTGAAATAGAATAATGTTTCCAAACAGAATAAAGAGATTAATATTCAAATTTACTTTAATATTCAAATTTACTCACTACTTAGTAGAAGCCCTACACTTTGAGTATGTGGGCATTTAGTGATGTATTGTTTAGATCTGCCAGGTGTAATATTGTATTGCATCTTATTTTAAACTCTTTGAGCTAGACAGCATAGACAATAATTCGATCTCTTGAGGTGTTTCAAAATCTTCCTGTGAATTTTTGACATTTTTCTTTCATGCATTTACTCTATGATAAGTGGCTTTTCAGAGGTTTGGGTCCAATTCCCTTGGGACTGTAGCCAGTTGTTTGAGAAAGCTGCTGTTTACTCCATGACAATACACAATGGCCCCTGTTTGTGAATTCTTTCTCATAAAATCTGTAAACCAAAGAGCTTGCTACATGAAATGCTTTAGAAAAGTCACAAGCAAAACTTTGAGATTCTCCTCACTCATTCGTTAAAAAAAACCCAATCAAAAACCCCTGAAAGAAGTTGTGATTAAAAGTTCATGAATAATTGTTTTTCTTTAGAAATTCAATTGCATGGGGACTTGGGTGATTTTTGCATCATATGAGCCAAATGCTATCAGGATCAAACAGATCAAGGCTGAAATCTGGTTATGCTTTGATGAACTTTTAGTCAGAAAATGCAATAAGCAGCTACTTGGTCTGCAAGAGCAGAATCAGGACTACAGTCATAATATCAAAGAGACAATTTATGTCTGCTGAAGGAGTGCTACACTAACATGACTACAGCCTTTAAAAATCAGAGACAATGATCAGGAACACCACATTAGAGAAGAAAACAGCAAAGCCATTGAAAATGCATTTCTTCAGCAGTTTTCTATATGATTATGTATTATAATAAGAGTTCAATAATATCTGAATTAGGACATTTTTGTGACCTAATACATTTCATGCAGTTTGACACCTCATATTAGCAATTATTTTATCTTTCTTGTGGTCATATGTGGTCTTCTCCAACATGCAGGTTTTTTGATAGACATTCATCACTGTAGGATGAGAACATCTAATACTAGTGCACCAAGAACTACAAATTAATCTACTTTAATTTTGTTCTGGCACCCTTGCTTGAAATAGAAGTGTGTGACCTGCTTCATCTTTATAAATTAAAATTACCTACATACAATTTTGCATATATTTTCATTAAAGCAAGCTAAGTAAAGAGAAAAGCCTTGCAATTGAAGCAGAAACTTCCTGAGGTGTAAAATGGTCATTGTTTCTCATGAGATTTCATTCCACTGTATCGAGTCTGTCCACCAAAGATGTCAGTCCCTCTCCAGATAAACTGTATTTATGTCAGACTGTTCTAATGAGACAAAACCCCAAAACTGTCAACCAGTCGTCACAACAGACTCGGTCTTTTTGATACCCTGAGTCATTAAGCACCTTCAGATAAGGGTGAGATGTTGAACTTGGCCAGTGTGCTCTGAGACAGGCTTTGTGCCCTCACATGTCAGGTGACAGCGAGCATTATGCATGCCCTGTAGTACCCTGGCAAACAGTGCTTCCCTGGCAGTGAGGGTGTGTTTAGAGCATTACACAAACAGGATAGAAGTGATCCTGATCATCACTCACCATAACCAAATGGTGTGTTCTTGTGCCTTAGAAATGCTTAGATGTGCTTAGTTTGTCTTTTCAAATAAGTTTTTAATTAAAAAAGCAAATTTTACTTCTTTGGTAAAGATTTAAAGAACAATCCTCCAAAAAGCATCTCATTTAGGTTTGATATGAGTTACTGCATGTTAAACGGGAACTAGCTATTAAGAAATACAGAGTAAAACAAAGATAAAAACCCTAATTATATAATCCCTACATCTAAATAAATGTATTTAAAATAACTATGCTGTTTTAGTAACGTAACTGACTCATTAACTCTAAATTAAATACCTGTAATGTAAAACAAATCTTACCTTAAAACATTACCCCTCCCAATATAGTAGACTTTCCTTTATACACCACAGTGGATATGCTTAGTGAAATAGGCAAATGGCAGAAGTTAGCCCTTTAAATATTTAATGCCTCTGCACATTAAATAAAACTGTCTGCAACATATATTTTGTAGTGATTTATTTGCAATTCAGATGTTATCTCTAGATGTATGTAGAACTGTTAAGTCTGCTAACAATGTTAGAAATTATAATAAAACAAAATTGTAGCAATTCATTCATGTTAATTTACTGACACTAAATTCCTCAGGGTAGCAGCCATGAATACACTTTCTTACATAAAACTAAACCTGTTTTGGTACCTAACACATCAACATTAATGACAGAAACACTACCCAAGATTTATATTTGCATAGATTTCTTTGTTTGTTTGTCTTACTTTATTTTTTGCGTAGCTTATCCAACATATTTATGTACTCATCATTAAGATGCCCTAAAGAACCAAATTTCCAGGACATGGACATTAAACAATTTTTAAAAAAATCAAGCCTGTTTTATATGTCTTTATTAAAGATAGAAAAATTCACTAAGCATTTTTAGTGGTCTGAAGGACACAGTATTTCATATTTTAATTTTAGGATCTGTTTTTGTTATTGCAGCATGTTTTAGGATTTTTTAAATGTTAATTTTGCACCTTGGTTATTACATTCTGTTCTGGCTTTTTTATAGCACTGGCTTCTGACTAATCACTTATGACAAGACTGTAAGACAACAGTTTGCCTGCAGAAAGGGGGATGCATAGCAGAACCATCCCAGGAGCAAACAGAGAAGGGAATTATGACTTTTAGAAACATTATTTCCTCTCTTACTTACCCCTGGCTCTAAGGGGGGCACAAACCCCTACTGCTCTGTGCTGGCAGCCAACTGTCAGTTCAGCTTATCTCAGATAGCCAATATGTTGAGGGTATGAAGCCAAAGTCCTGCATGGCCTTGAGCACCAGCTGCCAATGCCCCATCAGGACAGGGACCAGTGGCCCCTCACAGGCTGCTGTCATCACTCTCCAGCTTTTGCTGTGACCTGAAGTCACACTAGCCCATGCCAGGAAGCAAGCCCTCAAGTCTCCCTTATTTTCCTGCACAATGGGGATAAGAGTATTTGACAATCCTATTTGGTGATTATGCCACTGAAACCAGTATAGAAACCTCAATTTGGTAGTCAAACAAGGCAAAACAATAATCTCCTACCCCGTCACCCAGTTGTAGATATACCTCATTTTGTAACTCCTGAGAGCAAATTCCTCATAGGTGGACTCCTCCCTGGATTCTCTCTTACCATCCGGAGATGAAAGGGAGCTTCGTACAAATAAATGGCTTATGTTGCACCTACAGACGTGTCAAACTTTGAAAACCTCATGCTCTAGACAGCCTTGCCTTGCTGCTAATTGGTATGTTTTTCTTTAAAAAGTGAAGATTCTAACCTTTTACTTGACAGATATGTGGGCAAAATGCCACACAACATTTTGAAAGCTTACCTATAGTCTGCTGTTTACAAGTTTTATTTATGTTGGAGCTCACACAGGAGTATACAAATGAAAAGGGTTAGTAGGAACAAAACTGGACAGTTAGATTCAATAGATGTGTAACCTGGCAAAGAAAGTTTTCTTTGCCAGCTTACACATCTATTGAAACCAACCATCCAGTTTTGTTCCTACTACAAAAAGTCTAAAGATGTTGCTCCCTTTTAAAAGGCATACAAATGTAAAACTTGACTCACAGATTTTTTTTTGTTATCAAAATTTATTCCTAGTTGTGTCCCCAAACTTTTGGGATAGGGTGCAAAGACAGTTTCATTACCTGTTTTGGGTTCTTTGTTTTTACTTTAGGTTTTGTTTTTTTCCTTCTAATCTTCTGAAATTGCAGCTAGGAGAGAGTAAATGGGATTCCATCTCTCTGAGAGATTTAGCAACAGAATTGTTTACAGAGTTGCAATCAGTCATGTTTAAAGCAGAGCTACTAACTGCATAACTAAATAAGGGAATACTTTGGAAACAGAAGGGTTGCATAACAGGTAAATTTAGCTTGTAGAATCTTTAGTGTCCAATGTATAAGAAATTTTATACACCCTTAGGAGAGTTTGAAATTTTGTCAGGCGGTGCAAAATGCTAGCTTAGAAAAACTAAAATGAAAAAAAAATGGAAATAACTAATTACCAGAAATCTGGCTTAACTCCTTTGTTGTTGTTGTTACTGGTTTTGTTTCCAGTATGAACTTCATCTCCTGCAAATTGATCTACATGGATTACTTGGCACTTATAGTTCAGGCTTACTCTCTTCAGCGAACTGGAACTTGATTTCCAGCTGCACTTAGAATTCAAAAGTTTTAAAGTTTTATCTTCATCCCACCTGGTGAATTTCTGTGGATCAGGATAACCTAGTACTTTACATGTGAATTATTCTGGAGTCTTCCTCAATCTTCTGCTTTCTACCAATACTGGAAGGTGGCAGCATCAGCTCTGAAGACACTGGTCTTCCTTCACATGAAAATTATTGATACTCACATGTCTGACTGATGTTACAGTTTTTAATCTCTAAGCAGTGCTCTGTGAGGAAAAAGTGATGCATTGAACATTACCACACTTCTTTGGCTACAGCCCGTAAACATTAGCTCCTAAGAAATTGTAATACTGAAATACGAGAAGAGAGAAGAGATTCAGCGAAAAGCTGTATTGAGATTTCAGTGAATTCCAATGTATTATTTACTATTAATAATATTAATATAATGATATTCTTATGGACCTTCCTGCACAAGAAGCATGAGAAATATCCAGTACCTTTCTTAGATGCTGTTGGGTCCGTAATTTTGTCTGATATATTGTTCTTTTTAATGAAGAGAAGGAAAATATTTGTTCCATTCTCACTGAGAATAACCTTAAAGGTAGGATATTTTTCTTAGAGTTCCAGCACATGATTTTGCCCTTAAACAGCTCTCATGAAATATATTTATCAAGAATTTTAGTGTCTTTTATTTATCAAGAATTTAAGGTTAGGGTATCCATTTTCTTTGATTTCCCTGATCTTTGATATAATCAAATATGTTTAGAAATGTTACTTTGACTACAAAGGCCTACAGTGACAGAACAAGGGGGAATGGCATTGAAACGAAAGAGAGTAGGTTCAGATTAGGTATTAGGAAAAAAATCTTTACTGTGAGGGTTATGGGGCACTGGTACAGGTGGATCAGAGAACTTGCTGATCCCCATTCATGGAAGCAGTCAAGGCCTGGCTGGATGGGATTTTGAGCAACCTGATCCAGTGAAATGTGTCTGTGCCCATGGCAGGGGTGCTGGAACTAGATAATTTTAAGGTCCCTTCCAGCTCAAATCATTCTGTGATTCTATGATTTTGGCTTCTCCAACTTTGTCCTCTATCAGTACTTCTGTCTGTAAAATATAAATCATTTAGCCTGATCTTGAGTTTGATCTGCTTCTACCTTTTCCTTAAAGCTAGCACTATCAGCACTCCCAAGAAAGTTTTAAATCTCAAAGATAAGATACTACCCAAAGCAAAGCTTGACAAAACATCCAAAATAAGACAGAATAGAAAAGGTGCAGATGAACATCCACTGGCTCATGCTGATGTAAGATGCCAGGTCTTCTTGTCCATGCATGGTCCCAGTCTGGCAGCTCTGCAGGTTTGCAGATTATGCACAGTCCGCTCCCCAAACCCAAGAAAATATTTTCTTTCCTTCTCTTCTGAGATGTTATAGAGTAGTTCTGTTCCCTGCTTTTCTCAGCATTTATTGGAGTTTCTACTCACTTCTGATTTTGTTTTCTTTCCCCCTTCCTCCTTCTCCTTTTTATCCTGCATTAAATTTCCTTATTTGACCATTCCCAAGGAAGGCACAATATTTCCAGAGTGCAGCCTAAGCCAAAGGGGAACAAGACAATGAAAACTTGTCCTGTCCTGCCACATAATCTTTGAAAGACATAGGAGACATTAACCATTAGCAATAACTGCAATCAAATTAATTCCATCTACTAAACCAAGTATTTAAAAAATTTAATTATGTTTATAACTGTCTAAACAGATATTTAAATCATTATATTAATGACAGGTCTGTGTGTTCTAATCTCTAACAAACTTGTCACAAAGAATTCACAAAACAGATTTTCATCAGTGAAATATTTCATTATTCAGTGAAGTAAAGCATATTGTTCATCTCTATATGTTTTGATGTAATTTACTGTGCAAACAAAAATTGTCAGGTTTGAGAAAAATCCATACAATATTTGCTTCAAAAAAGTTTAAAAATGCTTTGGAGAATATCCTCTGTTTGAAAACAGAGATATTTCCTTTCCTTTTTCACAAGATCTAGTGTCTGTATTTACAGTATATTCCTATCTCACTGCTACGGGCAGTGCATGCATTATGTTAACATGCCAAGTAATACGATCATATCACTATGCCATGTCCTAACTCCAGCATTGGCATCATGCTATAATCAAATGACTAAAGTGTTTTATTTTAAAATGTTTTCATTTTCTTAAAGGAAGCTATGCAAGTAAAAACACCAGCCCCCTTAACCATTATCTGAGTGTCTCTGTCTCTTCATCATTCTGCCCAGAGCTGCTGGGCAATTTCAATCAAATTTGCCAATGGTTTAAGGTGGTTTTAGTTTAAATTTCATTTCAGTGACTGGGTATGTATGCAATATAAATTGATACCCTGAGAGAAGTAAAGGTAGCTGTTGTACCTTTCCAGGCAGCTGCTGCCTGGCCCAGCAGCATGTCCCTCTCAGCCAGCCACTCATAGCTGCAGGGCAACCATCAGACACAGGAGGAATCTGGTACTAGTGGCACAGAGAAAATTAAAAGACACACCTGTAGGAAACCAGTTTTCAGTATTTCAATTGCTCTTAAAGAAATTGTTTTTTAAAAACTCATTAAGAAAACTTCTTAGTCTGTTTGAAACACGCTGGGTTTTATCTCAGTGTGACCTGTTTTCACTGTAAAAAAAAAGTGAGAAATGTTTCTGTATATCGTACTAAATAATCATTAAATAATGTGGCTGAAAAGAGGCATAAGAATACAGATCATAAGACCTCACATCTGGCCTAAAACTCACCCTTACTGTAAGCCCAATAAATGCTTGTGGGTGTATGTTTCTTTGTGTTTCCAAAATGACACAGGTACAACTGTAACCATAATATTCCTGGCTACATAGAAGCCATAGGTTTCAACTATTTCAGTGAGAATTTCACACTTAGTTCCTACTCACTAATTCAGTTTGCCTGAAGCCTTTTAAATAGTCCTGTGCCCTGCTTCAGCAGCCTTTTCTTACTCCTCGTTATTCTTGGGTCCTATCCTCCCATTAGCCCACTAACATCATTTGCAGACACTTACCCTCTCTTGCCTTTACCTACTGCCCTGTTATTTTGTATTCCCTTTCTCAGTAATTCTCTCTTGAACATGTCTTGCTGGTGTGACCTCGCAATTAAATTGACATAAAACTGCTTACATACAGAGCAACAAAAGGGGTTTCATCTGTTGCTCTGTTACAACTTTGAAACAATACTAACAAACAGAAAGAAGTCTTTGTCTATGCAAGTTGTACTACTTTGCTACTATGGGATGGATCAAATCGGTGGAATGGTTTCTATTGATTTCATTGAGTTTCTGAACAGTACTTCTCTTACATTTCTCTAAATGCAATCAGTCATGTTTAGCATAGAAATAGAAATATAGTTTCTATTTTTAATAATTATAAATAATATATAATAAATAATAATTAAATAATAATATAATTTCTATTTTTAATTGTTATTTTAATCCATTTTGTACTACTGCTACAAAAAATAAATCTTTCCACACCACAATTTGTTGATCACCCTTTTAGTCTTTTTAAAAGAGAAACAGATTTTGTACGTTTTAATCCTCAAACATAGTAGCTGGTATTAATGGCTGCATATTTTTAACAGTTCATTTACCTTATTTTCAGATTCTGTAAGAATGCTTGATGACTACCATCTAGTTGGATGCTTTCTGCTCTTTAAGAATATCACTACTGACACCTTAAACACGCCCACATCTCATCTTTTTTACTAAAAAGAAGCTGACCTGAGGAAATGTTTTCATTTTCTATGAGTATTAGAGTACAGAAATATAATTTCACTGCAGTACTTTTTGGGCTACAGCTATGGCTAAATAATAGGCTGGACAGTTTTGTCATGGCTTCCTCACACAGGTAAAGCACATGTTTGTTTATTAGCAGGTAATTAATTGTCTTACATATGGATTATTTGTTCCTCAAATTTGCTCCTTGGCCTTTCTAATTTTACTTCTTTCTATTGTTCTCAAGCTGATTGGATTTGGGCTTTCCCGATGATACATTTTAGGCTCAAATACCTTAAATACTGAACCTTGACATTTAACTATATTGATCTTTTCCTTGCCTTCCTATTTTCTTTTAGTTGTTTAGGGATTATTTGTTCTGAGACTTCTCTGCTATGCTTAAGCACCCTCCCTACCAAGACAATAGATTTTCATTTCAACACTTCTGACGGAGGGTATTTCTTATTTATTTCCTTTTTTTTATTTTTTTGAAAGAAGAAAGGTTTACCTGTCTTTGCTAAAGATAGAATAATAAAGTACTGGATTTCATCATGAACATTTCACAAAAAAAAACCCCTGAATACAGTTGTTATGTTTTCAATAAATTTAAAAAAATGTTTGGAGATGTGTTCTGTTACTACTTGTTATTTAGGTTAACATCAAACTATGCCTTCCAATAAACAAACATTTAAAGTACTGAAAAGTAGCATTCCAAAGCATAATTTAACTCCATACATAGTTAATTGTTAGGGCTGTTATATTGGACTTTGCTCCTCTGTTGAGCTTCTCCTTCACAGAGTATTTAATGTGCTTTTATTGATTTGGCAGAAAGTACAAGTCTTCTATGGGTGTATTTCTATTATTAAGGATTTGTGATTTTTCTATGTATTAGCCTCTCCACAGACCAGCTTTCTCTCCAAGCTGTTAATAAGCACTTTTTTATTTTGTTTTCTTTTTTGTTTGTTTTTTCAGCAACAAATACAAACTGTATATTCCACATATAGTGACATGGCACAACGCATAGGTATTAATTGCATTCATGTGCATTACCATCATACATTTAATTTCCAACTCTTCTTTGTGAAAAATACAACAATTTCTGATGACTGAATATGAAATTATGACGCCAGTCTAAGCTATCAAATATGCAATGTGTGCTAAAAAATTGACGAAAAAGTATTATAGATATACTGTAAAATCATCAAACTAATAAAATATTCATTACTTGCACAGGTGGATTAAAATCAATAAATGCCATTTTGTTGTTATAAACTGTCTGATGCAACAAACATCAGCCTTATATTCATGAGCAGGCGCGATTTTTTAATGTGTATTTTTCCAGTTAGGCATCTAAGTCTTTATTGGGTTTAAGAGCCACAATTTGTAAAGATGGCATGATTTCCAAGAAATCATTAGAAATAATTAATAATCAGCCATACCTGAGAATAAGTATTAAGATGCAGCTCTGCTCAACTTAACACCACAAAACCAAGTGACTTGTAGAGCAAGGAGTTTCATTTATCATTATCACCTGACACTCAGTCAGAGGTTTGAAGATCCAGTGCTAGTGTTTCAGATTTTATTTTTCCTCTAAGTATTCCATGCACGTCATTGGGATCAATGGATTGTTGTAAGCTGCAAGATGTTTGATAAAAAAAGACAAATTTTACAAGCAAAGACTCGAGTTACTTGTATAAAGGGTTATATAGTTTTTCCCTTAATTCAGAGTCCCAAGTACTTGTTTTACAAACTGCAGAGTGCCCTCAAATGTACTGAATTCACTCTGGAGTAAGAGTATTTATTGTGTAATGCTGAGTCATATAAAAAAAAAGTACTCACCAGGCTGAAGAAAAAAAAAAGTGATGCCTCCTCCAAAAAAAAAAAAAAAAGGAAAATTCATCCTGGGTTTTGAGGTTGTTTTTTAAACTAAACATGACAAACATTGTCAGAAATATATTACGTATTATATGCCACCGTAATACAAACTACTTTAATTCTTTAACTCCTGCTGGTGTTTTCATGCTCTGAAAGGAAACTATTGTTACCACATGTGCACACACTTAGGCACAGTGTGCAGCCCACGGTATGTATGTACACAGACACATACACACACACACACTCACGCCCCGCAGGATGCACGCACACGGGATATACCCCAAATGCAGCAGTACCTCTGGCACGCTAGAGGGAGCCATTACATAATTGCAATGACCCTTTTCTTTCCCCCCCTCAATTAGCAGAACTGGCGTGGAAAAATCTCTGGACATCCTAAGACATCCTAAAGGTTTGGCATAAACTGCAGAATAAGGAGAGGAAAGCAGAGGACTCGAGTTGCAGTCAGCCGAGGTCTCCTGATAGCTCAGGGGCTTACGCTGGTGTTTGCTCCACTTTTAATACTGTGCTGCTTTTATAGGGAACTTCTCCAAATACGTGACTTAGCCGAGCACGCCAAATTCCCTCAGCCAATCTGAAGCCCTCATGCAGAAAGCAAAGCCCATTTTTTAAACATATCCTTTATTTCATCTGTCCGTCGCTCTCACACAGAAAGTTGGCTCGGCTGAGAGTAGTGGTTTTCTGCTGCCACTAATGTATGTATAGTTTATTTATACACTGCATTTTAACACGGCATTAGTTCTATAACGGTTACCAGCAGACTCGCTCTTGATGGCAAACTATCTGTTTCACAGCTACAAAGAGGTCCTCAGGACGAGAAGATGGGTCTGGAAAGAACACTCATTTGAATTTATAAATCTGCAAGACTTTTTCCAAGTCATATTATATTTATGGACATAATAACTCAGGGCTGAAGGTTATTCTATTGAGCAAGGCAAACGAGCAGCTGCCTTAACTGACTCTTTTAAGAGACGCTCCTAAAATAATTCAGGAGCGTCTTGTAAGTGCTCCATAGTTGATTTTCTTCCTTTTTTTTTATATTTTTCTTTTTTTTTTTTTCCTCCTTTCCCCTAAGTGATTCTTGCTACTTACACGCTCGTCACAAATGGCAGCTTCATTTCCGTACGCACGGGTCGAGACCGGCCCTCCGGCAATCCGAGCACGCACCTTTCCAGTCTCAGTCCGCCCCCCGCCACCGCCGCCCCCGGCCGGGAGCCTCCCTTGCGCGCCGGGGGCGGGGGCGGGCGCCGCTGCGGCCCCCGGCCCCTCACGGCGCGGCTGCCAGCGCCCCGCTCCCCGCCGGCAGGGGATGCGCTCCCGCCGTCGGGAATTGCCCCTCGGGGAGGGCGAGACCCGCTCGGGGCGGCTCCGACAGGGCCGGGGCGGAGGTGGCGGGGGGTGTCTCCCCACCCACACGTCCCTTCTCCCGCCGCGCATCCCCGGGCCAGCGGTCACTCGGGGGCCGCGCGGCGGAGCCAAGCTCTCGCCCTCGCGGTGCTCTGGGCGACTTCGGCGGCGCCGCGTCCCCCCTGCTTCCCCACCCGTCAACGCGAAGGACTTGTTAACGCGTCTTACAAACAAATAAATAAACAAACAAACAAACAAGGGCGGCGGGGAGGCAGGGGTGAGGGGGAGGCCGGGTGAGGGGCCGGGGCCGGGGTCGCGGCGCTGCGGTGCGCGAGCGGCCAGACACCGCAGCCCGCGCGAGCCGCTCGCGCGCCCCGCGTCCCCCTCGGAGCCGATCTAATCAATGGCACCCAGCGCCCGCCGCGGCCCCGCCCCCCGCCCGCCTCCTCCCATTGGCCGGGCCGCGCCGGGGCCGGCCGGCGCCGCCGCCGCCCATTGGCTGGCGGGGAATCCGTATCAATGTTTAAGCCGCGGCGTGAGGTGAATAGCGGCAGTCGGAGAGCGGCGCTGGGTGAGCGCGGCGCGGCGCGGCGCGGCGGCCCCGCGAGTGCTGCAGTGAGGGAGGCGAGGAGGGGGGAGAGAGAGAGAGAGAGAGAGAAAAAGAGAGCGAGCGAGGCAGAGCGCGGCTCCAACTGTTGAATTTTCACTGAATTCTCCACTTACCTGCGGGCGGCTGGTGAAATGGATCTGGTTTATCGGGGATCGGCGTTCGCTCCGCGTGCTGCCTGGCTAAGACTGGCGACCGTCTGTTTGCAAGGGGCCACCCATCAATGAGGCAGAGAAGAATAATTGTTTTTTCTTCTTTTGCGTTTGAAAGCCTCCTTGCCACACGTTGCAGAATTAACTGTGTACTTTGGGTCCGGACTCAAATAAAGGAGAAAAAACAGTGCAGAACTGAGACTCGGAACTAGATCTGTGAGCTATGTATTGGAAACCTATGTTTTTATTGCGTTTTATTTTTTCTTTTAATGTGAAAGATCTCTGATATATTTCACACATAACACTGAGGAAAGGTGGTTAAAAACACTCAGCAAAGCAGGAGACAGACGCGCCTCTGTGCCAGTGAGTGGATAACAGCCTTGTTTTCCTGATCCTCAGTCTCCCGGAGAAAGAGGTATAGTAAAAGTGTAGCTGGATCCGACACCCCCACCTTCTCCTTTTTTTTTTTTTTTTTTTTTCTTTTTTTCCCCTTCTTTCTTCCCTCCTTCCTTTCCAAAATATAAATCTGATTAATTTCTTTCCTGTCTATAGAGTGAGTCAGAGAAGCGTTAGGAAGAAGCTGCAACTAATGTCTGTGAAGGGAGGAACATGAGGCGATAGTGAATGTGATTTGTTCCGCTGGATCTGACTCATCCAAGCAGATTGAAACACCTGCATTTCTGGATTTGCCATTCATTTATTTCAGGTTGTTAAAAGAACCTGAAATAATATTTTGCTACCCTTCCCCAGTATTTACCTATACACTGTATCACTAGGAAAGGTGTATATCAGAGAGGGGCAACGCATCTGGCATTGCTGCCGCTCTTCTCCCCTGTACCAAGATGCTCAGAGAGACTGTTAAAGCTTTGAAAGGACTGCAAAAAATGCATCACACTAATCGCGGAACTGTATAGGTTTTAATATACGCGAGTTAATCGATTAAAAGATCTCCCACTTTATTCATCGCCAGGATTGTTTTTCCTCCTCTTCTCACCTCCCCTAAATGAAGAGGGCTAGGCGGCAGTGTCATTGGAAGGAGACGCTGAATAGAAAGAAAAGAGAGGCACTTGATAGCGCAGCCCTGTGAATACAGAGACTGTTTCCCTTTTAGCGAGACTAAGAAAAAGAGAGAGTGTGTGTGTGTATGTGTGGTGGCTTTTCTTTCTTCCCCCGCCCTCCCACCCCCCCCCCCTTGCTTCTTTTTTTTTTTTTTTTTTTTTTTTTTTTATAAATCTATGCGTCCAGCTATGGGTTGCCTGTTGCTTTCCTCTCGGCTGGAGAGAAAAGCAAACTGGAATTAAACTGCATCGAGAAAAGTGCAGCTCCTCAGACACACATACGCACACACGCATAGATACACGGAGAGAAAGGATGTGGTGGTGGCGGCGGCTACTGGCCTGTCTTAAAGAAACCCAAGCGTGCTGCTGATTGAGCTTTCTCTCAAAATATATATTTACTGTTAGTGATGAAGGTGAACTGGTGGGTTTCTTAAATCTTTCACCCCAAAACGACGGGTGGGAGGCTGGTAGTAAAGGGGGAGAAAGGAAGCTATAAATCTGAACACTAGTTTTTGCGGGAGGGGGCGGAGTGGTTTGGGTTTTGGGCTTTTTTTTTTAATGTGTTTTGTTTTCCCCTCTTGCCCTGCAATCCTCATTCCCTCTCCCTCTGATTCGGGAAGGAAACAGTGACCCAGGGTGTACGAGACAGAGAGGGGGGAAATACCGACGGCAGCGAGATGCAGCTCTCCGCCGCAAGCAATGCAAGATTAGATCTCTAAATGCAGCAAAACACTCCCTGAAAACCAACAACCCCGCGGTGCAGTCAGACATTTCACTGCCGCTCACTGCACACGAAGAGGGCTTCAACAACAAGCTGAGACTTTTTTTTTCCCCTTCTGTCTCTCTCCTACCCCTCCACTCCATCAATCGCATCACAAGCGATGAGTAGCAAATAAGCTTTTTTACCTCTGCTACAGACCTGTGACCATCCCCTTCTTCTATGTATATATAAATACACATATTTAAGAAATATTTCTGATCGTTTTTAGAACAACAACCACTGCCGCCGGTTTTTTTTATTATTGTTATTATTTTTATTATTCTTTGTACATCTGCGGGGATTCAAGGATCGGGAACACATCGCCTGCCCGGAGGAGAAGATCTTTTGCAAATTTTCTGATTTTTGAAACCCTCCCACTGCCGAAGTTGGACAGAGGAAGTAACTGCGAGAGGACTGTAAGCACGGCAAGCTCTTGCTGAAACGCAGCCGAAGCTGCTCCCTCCCCTCCCCCCTACCCCCCCGATTGCTCCCTCCCTCTGAGCTACATGGTCTATTTGCTGCCTCTCATCCTGTGTCTCTGCAGATGTTTTAGAGCAACAGGTTCAAGAACTTGAAATATAGGGGTGGGGAAAGAGAAGGGGAAAAAAAAAATCAAAACCAAAAAGGAAGGAAAGAAGGAGCCGTCAGAGGAGGAAGAGCAACCCCAGCGCAGGAGGCAAAGAAGACGGGGATAACCCTGGTCATCGCTGCTGCTCCTGCCGCCTCCACCCCTGCTCGGGGATGTACCTTTCCATTTGTTGCTTCTTCTTCTGCTGGGCTCCCGCCCTATCGCTGAAGAACCTGAATTACTCGGTGCCGGAGGAGCAGGGAGCGGGCACGGTCATCGGGAACATCGGGCGCGATGCGCGGCTGGCGGCAGGCGCGCCGGGAGGCGGGATGCTGCCCGCGGAGCGTGGCGTTCCCGGCGGCGGCCCCGGGGGCGGCCGCGGCCCCAAGTCCACCTTCCGGGTGCTGGAGAATTCAGCCCCGCACCTCCTGGACGTGGACGGGGAGAGCGGGCTGCTCTACACCAAGCAGCGCATTGACCGTGAGGCGCTGTGCCGGCGCAGTGCCAAGTGCCAGCTGTCCCTCGAGGTGTTCGCTAATGACCAGGAGATCTGCATGATCAAAGTGGAGATTCAGGACCTGAATGACAACGCACCATCATTCCCCTCTGACCAAGTGGACATGGACATCTCTGAAAATGCTGCACCAGGCACCCGCTTCCCCCTCACCAGCGCCCACGACCCAGACGCTGGGGACAATGGTCTGCGCACCTACCTTCTCACTCGTGACGACTACGGCCTCTTCTCCCTCGATGTGAAGTCCCGTGGTGATGGCACAAAGTTTCCAGAGCTGGTCATCCAGAAGCCATTAGACCGTGAGGAGCAGAGTCACCACACCCTGGTGCTGACGGCATTGGATGGTGGTGACCCACCACGCTCAGGCACGGTGCAGATCAATGTGCGCCTCATTGACTCCAATGACAACAGCCCCATCTTTGAGGCAGCCTCCTATGTGGTAGAGCTGCCAGAGAACGCGCCACTAGGCACGGCAGTCATCGACCTCAACGCCACTGATGCCGATGAGGGTACCAATGGAGAGGTGCTCTACTCCTTCAGTGGCTACGCACCTGAGCGCGTCCGTGACCTGTTTAGCATCGACCCACAGAGCGGCCTCATCCGTGTCAAGGGTAACCTGGACTATGAGGAGAGTGGCCTCATTGAGATTGATGTCCAAGCTCGGGACCTGGGGCCAAATCCCATCCCTGCTCACTGCAAGGTCACTGTCCGCCTCATCGACCGCAACGACAATGCTCCCACCATTGGCTTTGTCTCCGTTCGCCAGGGAGCTCTGAGTGAGGCTGCCCCACCAGGCACTGTCATTGCTCTGGTGCGGGTCACCGACCGTGACTCAGGCAAGAACGGGCAGCTCCAGTGCCGGGTGCTGGGCGGTGGCGGCGGGCCTGGTGCCGTTCCTTTCACCCTGGAGGAGAACTATGACAACTTCTACACTGTGGTCACTGACCGACCCCTGGACCGTGAGACGCAGGATGAGTACAATGTGACCATCGTGGCACGTGATGGGGGCAATCCCCCACTTAACTCCACCAAGTCATTTTCTGTCCGGATCCTTGACGAGAATGACAACCCACCCCGCTTCAGCAAGAATCTTTATGTGTTGCAGGTGCCTGAGAACAACATCCCTGGAGAGTACCTGGGCTCAGTCTTGGCCCAGGATCCTGACTTGGGCCAAAATGGGACAGTGTCTTACTCCATTCTGCCTGGGCATGTGGGAGATGTCTCCATCTACACCTATGTCTCTGTCAACCCCACAAATGGTGCTATTTACGCTCTGAGGAGCTTCAATTATGAGCAGACAAAGCACTTTGAGTTCCGCGTGCTGGCCAAAGACTCGGGTTCACCCCACCGTGAAAGCAATGCCACAGTGCGCGTCACCGTGCTCGATGTCAACGATAATGCACCCCTCATCGTCCTGCCTGCCCTCATTAATGACACTGCTGAGCTGCAGGTGCCACGCAATGCTGGGGTGGGCTACCCCGTGGGCACCGTCCGCGCCCTGGACAGTGACTTTGGGGAGAGTGGGCGCCTCACGTATGAGATTGTGGAAGGCAATGAGGAGCACCTCTTTGAGATGGACCCCACCAGTGGTGAGATACGCACCTTGCACCCCTACTGGGAGGAGCTCAGCCCTGTGGCTGAACTGGTGGTAAAAGTCAGTGACCATGGCAAGCCCAGCCTCTCCGCTGTGGCCAAGCTCATAGTCAGGGCCTTGGCGGGGCCCCTGCCCGAGGCTGGCGAGCCGCAGGTGAACGGCGAGCAGCATCGGCGGCCGCACTGGGACTTGTCGCTGCCGCTGATTGTGACACTGAGCACTGTCTCCATCATCTTGCTGGCTGCCATGATCACTATTGCTGTGAAGTGCAAGCGAGAGAACAAGGAGATCCGCACCTATAATTGTCGCATTGCCGAGTATAGCCACCCTCAGCTGGGAGGAGGGGGAGGCAGTGGCGGGGGAGGAGGAGGCAGTGGCAGTGGAGGGGGCAAGGGCAAGAAGAAGAAGATCAGCAAGAATGACATTATGCTGGTGCCCAGTGAGGGCGAGGACAGCCGGGGTCCCCTCAATGTCATGAACGTGGTGAGCAGCCCATCCCTGGCCACCTCACCCATGTACTTTGACTACCAGACCCGCCTGCCCCTCAGCTCTCCCAGGTCTGAGGTGATGTACCTGAAGCCCGCCTCCAACAACCTGACTGTACCCCAGGGACATGTGGGCTGCCACACCAGCTTCACAGGGCAAGGGACTAACGCCAGCGAGGCTCCCCCGAGCCGGATGTCCATAATTCAGGTAGGAGACTTTTAGAATACCCTGGACCTCACTTTAGACACTGGTTTAATTTTCCCTTTTGTCTGCAGTGCAATCTGCTGTAAGGCACCACTGTAGGAACCAACACAAGTCACTAAAGAGAGGTGGACTTAATGGAAGTGGAACCAGACAACATCTGGTGGGTCTGGTTCTGCTGTCTCATTGATGTTTCCCATGTGATTCAAAAGAAAACACCCAGTGAAACACAGTCAGAGTTACGGCAGCGCCAAAGAGGTGCATGTGAGAGTGTGGGCAGGCATTTAGCTCATTTGAGGCATGCTGGGGGATTTTCCCAGGAGACTGTCAGACAGAGGTAGGCACTTCCACAGGTTTCACTACTCTTTGGTTTGGGGTGGAGAAGAGGGAGGGCAAGTGGTCCTACCACCTGCAGTAACTAATAGGACAGGGAAGAAATTGCACACTGAGGACATCTATTGCAACAGTGTATTATAGCCCTCCAATCTTGTATATAAATATGAGCTATCATTCCAAGATGTATGTTTTAATTTTTTTTAAATTTCCTTCTTCAGAATATATATCCATAAATATATTTTTTGACAGTATCACTGGGGCCCCATTGCCTCCTCCTCTCCCCATAAACAACCAATTTTTCAGTGCTGAAAATTCTGCTTAGTCAAATAGAAAGAAAATGTATGTGGTAACTTCCTCCTACCTCCAAATGTTAACAAAACTCACATCCTGTCATAAACCAACAAAACAACTAGTCAGATTTCCAGTAGCCTGAGTCAACATTGATGATTGCTTTATAGTGAAAGACTTACACACTCTGTCTTCTACCAAAGCTCATTTAGAAATTGTCGCCGGGCTGCATTTTGCTGCCAATCATATCCACACTGTCCTCTACTGACTTTTGTGAATGTGAGAAATGGCAGAATTTGGACCATTGGATATAGGATACTAATCAAAGAATGACTTAATTTTTAGCAGGTAGTTTAAAGTTGAAACTCAGAAGATTTATTTCAGAGCAGTGAACTTGCAGAGTGAAGGTGAGGGCAGAAATTGGCTCCAGTTGATTTAATTTAAAGTATTACTTCATGATTAATGCAGCTTAATGTTCAAACACTACAGGTATGTTCCAAAGTGATTTTTAACGTTCAGATTGAAAGCAGGCTCTGGATAATGACTATTAAATATATTTGAAATGTCATATCTGTTTTATCCTGTGCTTCTCCTGATATGCTGTTCTGAGTCATAGGGGAATGAGCTGAGTGTATCAGAACTGACACAGACTCATTTTGTGTATGCAGCTAGTGGGAAAGAAGTTGCACTGTAGTCACTTGATGTACCTAAAGAAGATTCATAATACCTTGGAGTTACCATGCCCTGTGATCTGTGAACACCAAATGTTCTACTTGCCAGGTGTATCTAATACTTTAAACTGAATAGAAATGGCCAGTGGTAATTGACAGATTGAAGAACCAAAATTCATGTAATCGATGACCTGGAAATTGAACATGTATAACTGGGAAAAAAAAAAGAAAAAAAAACCTGCCTGTACAAGGTCACTGTAAACTAATCCTCAAGAAGCTATTGACTTGTGTCACAGAAACAATTTCATTTTATGCCTATCATGAATTTGTGTTGCTATCAATTAGGTGAGTGGAGCAATACTTAAAATCTGAAATTGATTTTAACAAAAAGTGACACTTTAGGAAAGAGTTTAGGTTAGGGCACAACCAGAGATAATTTGATTTATTACTCATGCTTTAAAAAACAAATAACTTTCCATGACACTTGTTTAAGTAATGTCAACTTTTTTTTTTTTACTGTAAAATGGAGTTGTCAGAAAGCTAAAAAAGAAACACTCCACATTTTTTTCCTACTGACAAGTGTAATAGTGACTAAAAGACAGAAAATTATACTTTCCTACAACCATGTAATGTCTATATAAAGCAATTAATTAATGTATTGATGCTACTGAATAGTAAAGTTTCACTTGTAGTGTAAATCCCTATGGAAAATATGATTCCTTCTTTTTTTACAGTGTTCACTGTATAACATCAATCATGATTTTTTTCCCTGAAATCTATATAAAGCTAAAAGAGGAATTTCCTCCCTTAAAAAGTGTGTTGTGGTTTCTATAAGAGTTTTCATTATGACAACTATGGAAAATGCTAACTGAAACTCCTCATAACATATACTCATATATCTAATGTTGGTCTTGTTTTCCCTCATTAACTACACAGAGTGTTTTGGAGGTTTTCATGGTCCAGTCAGTAGATTAGAAAACATTTGGTTCTACCTAGTGTACAGCCTGTTCAAACATACTTACTGATACTATATTTTGTAGTTGTATTGGCAAAACAGTCACAGTAAGAAACAGTGTACTTGGTTTCTATTTAGAAAAGGCTCAGATTTAAAGTAGCTAGAGGGGAAAATTGATCCTCTTCACTGTACTTTTGCATTACTAAAATACATTTTGTATTCTCCATCTCCACATCCCTGGAGTAAATTTTATATAAAATTTGCATTTAGAATTTAGGCACTACTTTATGTCTGGTCCTGTACTTCTGCCTCATGTAAAATTTAAACTGCAGACTTAAGAAGAAATAGTAAAGGATCAGCCCTCTCTCTGGATCTACTATATCTTGAATCACTCCAAGAAACCTGTGTCTGCATATGTAACTTGCACAGTTAGGAGTCAAGGGTGTAGGCAGTGGGGAAAAAAAAAATAAAATCCAGCTGCTTTATAATCTCTTTTAGTTAATCAATCCAGTTAAGCAGTTTTCTTCAGTACCTCAGTAAAGGGAAGGTTAACAATTGTGTAAGGGTTCTCTAACAAATGTTCTGATTAGTTTTTACAGATATATTTTTGAAACATGATAATCCCATACTATGTAATTCATACAATGGAATTGCATTTCTTCATTTTCTTTCATTCTCGTTTTCTTGGCAAATGTTTAATGGCACAATAATCTTTAAAACGTTATATATACATACATATATATGTGTGTATATATATATGTACGTACTATATGGAGATGTATATACATGCTAAATATTATATTATTACTTAGTACCTCCAATTGATTCTATAAATATTTAATAGCAAATAAATAATTTCTTTCTCAGTAAGATTCAAATTTTCTCACTCTTATTAGGAGTGCATATTTTTTTTCCTTTCACTTCCCAGTAAGATCTGGTGAAGTCAATGAGCCTTATGGTTCCCTAATTTCTCATGAAAGTATTTTACTATACAGATAGCCCAATTTAAATCAACAAATACCTGTGGAGTAAAGTGTTACTTAGTGACTAGGGCTTTCAGACTGACCCAAAAGGACCACCAGTTGAATGAAATACTTCCTGATATGGGTAAGAGTGGTGCAATCTTGCCTCTCTTTAAGTAACTTGTGTTACACACTAATCACACCATTTGACAGCTTGTGTGTTTGCTCATTACTTTGCAGCATCCACCTATGTACCACAGTTGCCTGTACTACTTATATATGAGTCTATGAACTTCTTCAGTACCATAAAAATGGAATAATTTAAACTGCATGCGTACATATATGTATAAAATGTTGGCTGGACAGACGAGGATGCTGTATGCATTCAACTTTTATTGGTGCAAGAGACTTGCAAGTTTTTAGGCCCTCTGAAAATTGATAATTTCTGATTTGATGTGCACCTGAGATTGATGTGCATTAAGAAAAGTGTTTGGTAACATACTGGGAAGTTACACATTTACACTTCACCAACGCATGTTCTATTGTTCTTATCTTCAGCAATCATTTTCTAAAGATAGTTTAGAAACAGTGCTTTCAAGCAAAAGTCTGTTACAAATATTTAAATATTGGGCAGTGCTGTACAATTCTCATTGCCAGGGTCATAATTCCATGTGACTTTTGAATCACTTAAGAGCCAAACTATTAATTTTTATTGGGAAGAAGGAAAGCAGGAGAAAATGGAAACTCAACATGGCTGAAAGAAGATTTCTGTTCACTCTAGACCTTAAAGAAAATTTGGCTCATCTCATTGTGGTGACCTACTCATTTGACTAAAAGAAACAGAATTTTTTGCTTTATTTTGAAGTGCAGACATCAGGAAAAAAAAAAAAAAACAAACATACATATAGGTGTATCTCTCCTACCAAAATTTTGAGTTAGTTAGTTTGCCTTTCCCTGTGTAAACAAATCACAACTTCTTCTTGCTGATTTTCAATAAGTAAGAGTAGATGGATAAAGGAAAACAAATAGTTTCTATACACAAGTAGCTTCCAGAAATAGATTCCTCAGCGTGAAATATCTGTAGTGTAGAAAACTGTCTGCAATATGCAAGAGTAGTGTTGATCATCCTAGAAATTATTTATTGCTATACTTGTGGTGTAATTGAGGAGTTTTGTAAATGTATCAGGAATAAGGTGGGTGTGAATAAAAAAAGAGGTGGTCACAGCTTTTGTTAAACAACAGCTAAAAATGAATGTGCAGAAAGAAGCTCTCAAGCTGGGGATCGCTCTATCTGCTGTACCAGGCACTCCCACAGCATTTCAAGATAAAGTACAGATCATTCTTAATACTTCAGGCACCTTATGTTTATGATGTGACAATAGATTAGTGTCAAGTCCCAGTGCAGCTTCATCTCCAGGTGTCTGGTAATACCTAAGAAGACAGAGTCTTCAAGGGAAATGAAAAACCCATGAGACATATTAGTGCTGCTCTGTCTTAAATAAGCTATTTCATACTTTGAGAAACTTCTGCTCAGAAATTTCAAGATTACAAAAGGAAATCTGCAGCTGCTGCATATAAGGAGAAGCAGCTTTGATCAGAGAAGTTGCACTCATCCTCAGCGATTTAAATTCCCATCTGAAAACAGAGGTATATATGTTTTTTTATATCTCCTACTTCAACTGAGGAATATTATTCTCTGTTCTCACTAGAACTAGTACAAGGTAACATTTTTCATCAAGAGGATACTAGAGTACTAAACATTTGCAAGTTTGCAGGTTTGTACTCTATATATTCCAGAGATTCCCAGCTGCATATTCTAGGGCTGTATCTAAAGACACTAAGTTGTGACATGCAATTCTCGAACTACCTGCCTAGGTATCATTATTGTGGCTTTAATAGTATTTTGCAAAGCTAGATGTTTTGCAAAAAGAATTCCTTTGAATGCTTGCATTTTGTTAATACAGTCTGCAGTTTTGTGTACAGTCTGGTTTTGTACATTGCACATTTGTGAACAAGGTGTTGCATTGTTCTGCAGCTTTAGTTTCATTCGCTGGATGAAGTCCATTCTAGAGTTGACTCCGTAAAAATTTCAGAGCGAAACCTTTCCTATGCGTCCATGAAGCTTTGATTAATTTTTTTTTTTGTCAATGTGCACTGCATAGTATAGAGGCACAAAACACATACATTTTAGGACCAGATCTGGCAACACACCACTCACTGTGGCATGTGCAGAGGCTCCTGAAATAGACAGAGGAAGCAGAATTGAACTGCTTTTTTGTGTTACATCTGTTCTGGTCTTGATCTGAGTTCTTTACTGGTGATATTTATAGCACTATTATTTTAGAAGGGTCATTCTTGATATACAGGTCTATTTGAAATCTAAAGAACTTTCCAAGATGAAGAACTGTAATAAAGAACAATTTAAAAAAATAGAGAAAAAAACAAATTAAGAATCTAAAGTGGAATATACATATTATGAAAAAGAAACAGTCTTTCCAGAACAGAAATTCTTGTTAACAAAAAAATAAGTGTAATAATATCTCTGTAGAACTCTCTGCTTTATAAAAGACATGAAACAAGTTATATAAGATTGAGTGTCACAGCTCTCAACTGCTCTTAAAGATGTCTGAGCTTTCTACATCTTTGTGTTCACTGTCACTACCTAAACTTAGCTGGAAAGATCCCTACAATTTTCTGATTATCAGTGCAATTTCAATGACTGATCAATCCTTTGAAGAGTTATCTATAACAACATATTTTCTCAAGATTCTATTATCCTTCCCCATGTTGATAAAAGGCAGTTCTTACTCATAATTCGGTCAATAGCATAATTTTGACTTCATAAATGATTTTGGTGGTTCAAGAGTGAATCCTGATGAGACCTCTATGGAATGCAGCTAAGAATAGAATGATTGGGCCCTTCATTTTGAGGTTTTAGTGTTTTGGTGGGGTTTTTTTTTGTTTTTTTTTTCTTATGCCATCTTTACAAACAATTAATGGGACTGGAATTTAGATGTTTTTGTAGCTATGATGTGAAGTGTAACACAGCATCATAGAGTGGCTTAGGTTGCGCAATACTTTCAGGATTCCAATGGTAAACCATCAAGTCTGATGGTTAACCCAGAATAATTGTGTGTACAGTGGAAAAGAAATCAAATACTCTGTTGAACGTATTGCTGAACATATGCTGCCACATGTTTTCATATATTTCTGAAACTGTGAATAATGCAGCATTATTATTAAAACTTATTAAATACTTTTACATGGAAAATTAGCAATAGGTATGTGTGAAATATTCACAAATATTACTTGGTATTAAGAAAGCATAGATACAATCTGGTTTCTCTGGTAAGACAAAAGTATCATTAAAAAATTCCTCCCAAGTCACAACATCTGGATGTGAACCAGCTGTGATTCAATTTAAAAAAAATAAAACCAGTATTTTTTTTGTCTTTTTTCCCCAGCATTTTTTTTTTCTTTCTCTTCACTACCTTTCCTCCTCAGGAAGCATTAACATATCACCTAATATTTACATATATGTTTCCAAGTATCATGCCTAATTTGTTTTTTCTTTTGTTATTTCTACAAAAGTTAAAAGTCTCAAGTTAAATTAGTTTTAGGTTTTGCTAGGCAAGGCAGTCGTTCTACATGTATATGGGTTGTTATTTGGTTTTGGTTTTATCTGAAGAAAACATATATGTTGCATGGCAGAATTCTTCAGATACTTCTTCAAGCCTGAGGAGCACCTGCATGTATGAAGAAAAGGCATTTTGACACTAGTATTAATGTTTTTCAATAGGTAAAAAAATTCAGTGATGAGAACTTAAACAGGGATTTGTTGACCAGAGCAGAAACACAGCTCTGTTTTTATCTTTAAAATATAGAAGCAATCCTCTGATGCCAAAAGGTCAGTGTGGAGCAGTTGGGGCAAATTTTTGCAGCAGACAGCCTGAAAGCTTTATGCTTTCAATTGTATGGCTACTTCAGCTTTAACAGAAGTGGTAAAATTAATGCTTAAGTGTTCAAAAATACGGGAAACAAGTAAAACTCTCAGGGGACTGCAGGCTCTTGCCTTAATAGAAAAAAGAGGAAAAAGAAAAGTAATAGAAAAAAAGTACTAGAAAGAGAGTGGTAAAATTACTGGGGAAAAAAGTTCCTTGAGTTTAAGTGTTTTATTTGTTAAGTTTTTAATGGAGCATCAAGGATATTAACAAGTCACTGCTTTTGTTGATGAGATGAAACAGAGTAATGTGCAGCTGCCATAATTCTTAGCCAGGGTGCATTCTAAGCCCTACTAATCTATTTGTCATAGAGCAACCTCTGTTTTTCAGTCTGCTGCTGTTGACTTTTTTTTTTTAACAGAAGAAGATTCTGGATTAATTACTGTAAATCCTATGAGAAAGAAAAAAAAAGTAAATTATTAAGCAGTTTTGATAAAATACTCAGTATTAAGTACTACATTCAAGAAGAAGCAAATTCTTATGAATGTCCCTGTTAATTAGGATATTAGACAGTGCTTTAAATAACCTTCTTGAGCAGTCATATATTTTCTAGCTAAATCCCACAGGCTACTGATACATTTCCTTCTTAATAAGGTCACACAAGAACCATCTCTTTCTCCTACTGGCTTGCTTCCACTCGGGAGTGGTATTACCTGTAGGGAAAGGTACCAGATCAATTCATTTACTTGCTTGAAATCTCTTTTTTTTTGTCCTGAAAACTGAGGAGTCCCTCTACATACAAAGACAAAACTCTATAGTTTCAGTCAGGTTCTAGTGTTATTCGTCCAGAGGAACAGCATAAAGATCAATTTGTATCTCACTGTGGTTCACTGAGGGTGTATCTCCTTTTCCAACCCTCAAGACCATCAGTCCCATACTGGTCTATTTTCAATAGAATAAGGTATAAGCAATCTAGGCATGTTAAATCCTTCAAATTAAGATATTTGATTTTAGCCATGGACCTTTCTACTGGCTTTGTGGCATATGTATCAGATCAGAGTTTCTCACATTCATACAGTACTTTAACCCGTAACAGAAAAGTTCCTAATCTCATCCTGTTCCCTGCTGGGTGGCTTTGTGCTGCAGTCCCTGCGGCCTGCCAAAGGAGAACTCCAAAGGGGAAAGGAAAACTCTTGTCATGGGATGTAAACGCATCATTTCAGCTGTGTGCGTGAGACCTCTACTCGACACTTTGTAGGTTATTGGCAGTGATAGTCATGCAGAGCTATTTTCAGAGGGTGGTTCAGACCATCTACTGATCTGTGTATGACATGTGTGTATTGCCTGGACTAGTTCTAGTGACACTCTGATTATTCATATTTCCAGGCCTTTTCCTGGAACACTTCCAGGCACTTTTATTATATTGAAATGGCTCTTACTGTTCATTGAGCATCCAGCATAGTACTGTTGAATATGATTGGTGCAAGTGCATATATTTATTAAAACAAAAAAAAAATCAGACAGTTAAACCACATAATTATGGGAAAATGAATCATAACAATAAAAGGCCATTTAAGTTAACAAGCTTTGTGATCAAAGAATAAATACAGGTTAGATAAATGAGACTCTAGATGTAACTAATCTACATAAATAAGCTTCCGTCCGATTAGAGGATAGAACTGTATTAAAATAATCTTAAAATGTTTTAAAAGTATTTTACTTTAATACTTTTATAATTTCTAGTTTAATTTCATCATATTTTTAACATTTCTACTCTATAAAGAGACCTGAGTTAAGTGATAAACTACTTTTACATGCTTTTATGTTTTGATTAACAATGTTTACAATGCAAAAAAAGTCTAAACTAATACAAGTAAACAAAAGTAACATCATAAGTTTTCATTCTAGTTTGACTGTGTTGTGTGTCAAAAACATAAAGCATTTTTAATGTCTTAATTTTAATTTTTTTATGTGGCAATGTTTTTTGATTGATTTTTAATTAAAGAAAAACATTAAAGGGAACATTTAAAGGACAATTTCTTGTTTACTGTCTTTATCAGCAGAGAGCAGCCTTTGTAGTGTTTGAAAGCTGGTGCATTAAAAATCAATTTCAAGTCTTCAAAGCTGTAAACTCTTGCTTGCTTTGTAGATATATACTGTTTTTAAAATCATTGGAAGCACAGTTGACAATTGAATTAAAACAAAAGGTAAATAATGGTTTCATGAACATTTGAAGGATTTTAATGTATTTTTAATAATAGCTACAGGAATATTTTATAGCGACAGACATGTGAATAACAATTTGTAGCTTTTAAATGCATAATTTGTTCCCAAAGACAGTTTTGTGTATTCTTTTATTAAGAGAATTTTGTTTAAAACTTCTCTTGGTGTTATTCTGTTGTTTTTACTGAATACTATGATTCAAACACAGAACATGTCAGTCAGTTTCTTTACTTACTATATTTCTGTCTCACTCTTCGCTGATTGCTAAGCAACCACTTATGATTGTTTAGCTAGGAATCAGCTTAAAAAAAAGGTAAGCTGAAGTGGGCTAAACAAATGTTCATTAATTCTTAATGAAAATATTTAAATTCTATAAAATTTTAAAAGTAACAAAGAAAAGAACATTGTCTTAACGATGTACCTCAGATTCAGCACTTGAGTGGCTGCCAGCAGAGTCAAAAATGCTCTTTTTGTGCAAATCTAGAAAAAAGCATGTCCTTCGTCAGTGCATGAGTAATTTTGAGGCCTGTGGAAATATACATATATATGTATAATTAAATTAATAATATTTCTTTCAGGGTAGGATCCTTAAAACACGTAATCAGTGATCATTTTAATCTAAGTCAACATAAAATTAGAAACATAAAATTAAATGGATCATTTACAGGTGTGGGGTTGCTGATGTGCATAAGTATGTGCAGAATTCAGCCCAGAATCGGTTATTCTGTGTTACCTGAACTGCTCCCTGTTGCTTCTCTCCTTTGCTTTAAGAATGCTGCAAAGCTGCAAAAGCTGTTAGTTTCACTTAGCCTCCAACTACATTTTCTCGTATTCTGTTGAGATAGTCCTGATGTCTTGCTTTCTTGCAGAGACTTGAGTAATTTGATATGCAGATTTGAAGATCATAAAAACAATCCAGCTTTGATGATCATGAGCCAGATTATCCAGCCACAGCTGTAAAGTACCAAGTGTGTTCTTCTGTGATCTCTTCAACATTTCAGTGGATCAAATGACAATAAGGACATAGTGGAATTCAGAGTGCTTGGGAAATAATGAAATTAAAAGCCTTTTTAAAATGACAGACAGACAGCTTAGAAACTATTATATTTCTAGGCTATGGGCCAGATATGCAACTGTGTGTACACATGCATACATGGATATATTCAGAAAAGAGAGCAGAATGGAATCAAAAGATCCATCTAGACGGATAAAAAGCATTATTAATGAGCAATGTGCATCTATTTTTATTTTTTTTTTAATATTGTGTATGATCTGTACAGAGCTGTGTAGCAGTGTTTTGGAAGATGCTGTCAACATGCACCTTTTGCTGCAAACTAGAAAGCATCAAGTTTAGAGACAAATGATGTTGTCATTTTTTTTTCCTGAGGCAAGAGTATTGGTAAGGAAGGACCTAATTTTCCACTTCGTGATGGAATCCTGCTATCAAACTTCAGGATTGAGAGTGATGATTAAAAGGAAGTATAATTCATGCAACATGTGAAAAGAAGCAGCACTTAACTGATTCCATAGCCTGCATTAGTTATTAAAAAGCACATGATAATTTGCATCTCATAACTCCAAGGCGAGAAATATATCAGTCAGCTTTGTAGCTGTTGGGTGAAAAGGAGGTGAAAACAAGATGTTGTCTGTTATGTCTTTCAATATACAGTCTAAATTTTGTCTAAATCTGAACATGTATTTTGTCTATTTAAACCACATGTAGCTTCTTTTCAGGTGTAACAGGTGATAGTATTGCAAGGGGCAGAAGCAACTGTATCAATTTATTATACTATGCATTCATTTGCCATCACATACATGATCTTTCCCAAAAGTATATCTCTCATTATTGCAACAATGTGATTTAACAAAATAATAATTCCTTCAAGCGTGAAATAACTAATTTTAAGTATTTTCCTGGGCTCATTTATTTTAAACAACCTACCAGAATTTTGAAGAGAACTTCAATTTCAGTTCATTTAATATATGTATAGACCACAAATAGACTTTCCTTCATCCCCTGATATTGGCAAAGGAAACTTAGGAATGAATATCTGGATTTCCAGATTTTGACCTACTTGTAAAGCAAGAAGAAGCTGTTTCTATTAAACAAATGTAAGCTTTGGGAATTTTGCTTAGCAATTGCAAAAATATTTAGATAAATCACTTGCAGTTATACTTATCTTGCTGATACCTGTGAATGAAGAAATAGGCACACATGCTGAATAGCCATGGGAGGAGAACATTTTTAAGGGAAAGTTTTTGTTCTGATTTAAGTTTTGGGTTTTCTATAGTGTTTTATAATAAAGACAATTACATAGTAATTTGGGTTAGAATGCATGCCCAGTTCCCCATCTCAAAACCCAATTTGTTACTACCTGTGGCTATTTCTATTAAAAAAGAAACATAATTACTATGAGTCTCAGCAGTCTAAAAGTAAATTTTTGCAATTACAATGCTTCCCTTGGGCAGATATATGAAATGGCAGATTAATTCCTGCCAGTCTATTCCTTGCACATTCTTAAGGTTACTGGTAGCTTGGACTATCATTATATTGGTGATGGTTATTATCCTGTGGCTAAGGTTAAAGAAGGAATGCTACTATACACCCTTAGGACTAGGATGCTACACCACTGCCTTGCAAAGTCTCTGTGCTGAAGTGTGATCCACAGCATCCTAGGAGCAAGATACCACTTCTGTTTTCATGGAAAGTGGATGATTTTGCTGTTGATTTCAGCATTGCTTAGAAGGATATTTTGTATTTTATTGCTTTATGCCTCAAAAGAGTTAAATAAAAACACCAAACAAATTCAAGTTTAATAATTCTTAGGAATTTATCAAGACATTAATAAAGCCGCAGGTAGTTCCTTAATATTTTATCGCTTTTGTTTTATTCCAAATAACACAATGCATGAAACACCAGTAAACAAAGATGGCCCTGAAATTATATAAATTAACAAATTCCCATGGAAATAATTCATCTTCCAGTGTGTTTTTCTACCTGTAAACAAGTTTTGAGAGCATATGAGTACATGAATTGCATGCAAAGGCAGTGCTCCTGGAGATCACTCTCTGCAGCTAAGCACCTAACTCCATATTGAATTCCAGTGAAGTTGGAAGTTGGTGTGGCTTCACATGGGCTCATGATCCACCTGCAGGGAGCAGCATTAGTCTGTGTTACATATGATCTGGTTTGAGTATCCAGGAAGAGCAGTATGAACAATCCCAAGTTATTTATTTTACATTTTGCATGAACTTTTGTTTGAAATTTCTTGCACTGCACCAGGAGTGTTTTGTTTTCTTTTCCCCGTTTGAAAGAGGTTTCCACATATGCCACTTCTGAATGTCAACTTGGGGACATCTGTGATGTGGGCATTATTTAGAGAAGGTTTCATTAACTAATTTCTTTGAGAGGTCATAAATAAAATTTTAAAAAGTAAAATATATATGCATCGTTCAGTTGATGTTCAATGCATTCCACTTTGGAAAAAAGTGCTCACATACTGGTGCTGAGCATCCTGCTAATTAGAGAGGAAGTCCATAATTAAATCCCCGTGTTCTATTAAACCCCTCAGTCAAATATTAGCATTCATGTTCAGTCACTCTATCCCCGGTGAAACCTGAAGCAGTGTCCTAGATATTGACAAACCAACACTGCTTTGGAACAGAACGATGACTTTATCTAATCCTGGAATCTTTGCAAAGAAAATATCTTATGTGGATCTTCTTAATTTTACAGAAAGATCTGATTTCAGAGTCTTGATATGGCAAGCCATAATGAGAAGGGCAATCCAGAACATTTTTTTCCCAGTCTTTTAAGAACTTACAGGTCAAAGTCAGCTTTTAAATGCCTATGAAGTTAGAGATTACCTGTGTTAAGTGGGTGTTGTGTCCTAGATGAGGTGATCCTATAAAGAAAGGTAGCAAATTTTTATTTTACTTGTTTTGAATCAATTTAATATACAGTACTATCAGAAGACTGTAAGTTAACACTGAAGTGACAGAGTTGTGGATGCATGCACAGAGCCCTGTATAAGAATAGCCTTATTTTTTTTTTTTCTGTCCAAGTCTACTTGACCACCGCTATTATGCTCATGGTGTAATGGTGTATTCAGTCAAACTTTCCATTTTATGAGGTACCTCATCATAGACACATGACTGTTATGACTTTAAAATATATTTAGGGACAGAACCTCTTGCTAAATTTGTGCAAGCCTAAATTATTTATCTTATGTCACAAATAATAAATCAACTCATCACCATTTTTCAGTTGAAAATCTCCTTGCATGGCCGTGTGAGTCTGTAAAGCTTGATGATCTACTATTCTGTCATAAATTCAGCCATTATTTTGGCAGCATATTTAGTGCTTTCCTAGTGCTTAGAGGAAATAATTATGCAAAGGTATTTGTCTGAAAGTAGGGCTTTGTATCTTGTCACAAAATATTTAGAAAATAACTTGTTGAGTATTTCTAAGAAAAAAGTTGAAAGAAAGAGTTGCATGACCTAAATAAGAAATTAAACAAAAACTTGAAATGTAAGTATTAACATCTGTGATATTTTTCTGAATTCCTAGGGAATTTAAGGGAATCATTGCTTTTCTGGTGTGGGATTTTAGAAAGAAAAAGGGGATAAGGCGGCAGCTTTAAAGAAAAGGAGGTGATCTAGATTTACCCCTTTTTTTCTGATCGCCACCTAGGAAGAAAGCTTCAGTGTTTCCTCTTTGTGTGTGTTTTCTGTGCAGGCAGGGTGGCTTCAGAACCAAATCCTGCTCCATCTTTGTTGCTAATTTCTTTCACTCAGTAGGGAAGAAACACAGAACTGGAATTTCGTGCCGCATACAGCATTTGCTGCCTAGCTAATCACCTTTCCCCGTCACTGCCATTACAAATCTGTTCAAATGCAACTTTCTTCGGCATACAACATATGTATCTGTGGGAATGTAGCACACCATGTAAAGGCTCGCTTAGCTGGTAATTGAAGTAAGCAGACTGATCCAAGGGCTATTGAAACCAGTTTGAAAACACCCATTGATTTCACTGGACCTCAGGTCATGGCTTTGTGGGAGTTTTATTGTTGCCTTTAGTGCGAGTGTGGGTTGGACAGAAAAAGGTAAACATACTGGATAGATGTTAACACAAAGTTAACAGATTTTAAATATCCAGTGTCTCTGTTTTCTCCTTACTAAATATGATAAGTACAAAACAGATTAACAGTTTCTAAAGGCCATAATTTGTTCTCCTTCTCCACCATCTATTACTGTGGTGTTTATAAGCTTTTATCTGTTCAGAAAACATTTGGGTTATGTTGCTCTTAGAAACAGGAAATAAGCAGTGGTAAGAATAGGAAAAAAATTCACTGGCTTCACTGAGAATTTCTGCTAAGTAAGAACTTTCAGATGTGTCTCAAAATTAAAAAAAAATAAAGCCAGGAGATCAACATTGAATGTGAAAGACAGAAAGAGAGAGAGAAAGAGAGAGAAAAGAAGAAAGAAAGAAAGAAAGAAAGAAAGAAAGAAAGAAAGAAAGAAAGAAAGAAAGAAAGAAAGAAAGAAAGAAAGAAAGAAAGAATACAGTTGTTCTTATGCAGAGAAATGGGTTCTAAACATTTTTAAATTCTAAACAAATACTTTGATCATATCCTTACATTTCAAGGCAATATTTCCAGAGTTTTCCCTTTATTTTTAAATTTCCTATAAATTCTGGACTTCATATTTAACATGAAAAATCAAAAGAAATCCAGCCAACAAATGCTATCAAAGACACACTCCTATGTGTATTGTTATTTTGAGTTCATGGTATGATATTCTTAGAATAAGCTGGATATTGTGATAAGTGCAGATTTCATTCAGGTTAGCTAATTGCAATTGAGTCTGTTATGCAGTAAACATAGTATCTGTTAGGAATACTAAGGTAGACTCAACATGGTGGGAGCCATAGATAAAAGGAGCATTAAAGCGTTTCAAATTCAATCATTAGGTTTCATTGCACCCATCTGCTACCAGAAAATATAATGGGCAGCTTGATTCATTGACCCTTAACTGTCATTTTTGAACCATGTTTTCTTAAATCCATATTTTCAAGTCAGACTTAGAGAGGTAATTTGGTAAGAGAATACCCAGTATATTTTAATGCAATTACTTTTTTCTTTTCTTTACTTTTTTTTTAATATATAATCAGGTTTAACGGTCTCTTGTATGTTCTACTAATCCAGTGAAAGTAGTTATTTCATATTGAATGTGGTTAAAAGCAACTAATGTTCAACTTCATTAAGATTTCTATTAAATAGAAGGTTTGCTGAATTTGTGCTATTTTTTAATTCATGAACTAATACCTTTTAGTAATTATTTCTGGGGATTTCTGTTACACTAGAATTATACTTACATGTTTCATTTCCACAAAGACTATACAGCACAGCAAAAGGGCTAAATACAGATCGAAACTGTGGAGTGCTTTGTATTTTGTTTCCAAAATATATTTTATCTCTTTCCTTTTGTGTTCTGAAGCAGATATTATCTTTTGGGGGGGGGGGGTGGAGGGTTTGGAGAGTGGGGTGGGTGAAGTGCCTACATCTCTTAGCAGTTCTATATGTGTGGCACACAAGTAGACTGTGTAATAAAAGAGCAGTTTTACTTAGTGAAAGCAGGAAACAATGTGATAAATGAGGATAATTTAATGTTTTCTCAGCAATGGCAAACTATTATACTATTCTGTCATCTGAAGTTTTTGTAATGGAAAAAAGTGGTTACAGGTATTTCTTTACACAACAGGACATAATTCCTGAAATATTTATGTAATATAGAGACAGATGTATGTAACCTAACCTTATAATCCCATTTCACAGCTTTCCCAAATACTGGGAAGCTCAATAAATGGGAAGCCGATTATATTGGCACTGTAACTCTATTAATAGGATTCGGATTTGCCTTATTGACAAGCCAGTACTGTTAATATGATCCAGTATATTAAATTGACAGGAAAACTGGAGCGATAGAATGTATCTACATCCTAATTGACAGGGAAGCTCTTTCAAAAGGTTCTTAATGTGGTTTTTATTGACAGAGTAGCTTCAGTAAGTACATATCATTGGTGAGCAGTGTAAATTTATTGAATGCAACTGTACTAGCAGATTCAGGTGCAGTTATTGTTTTGTCTTCCCATACTTCCATCTTTACTTTGCTATAAGTTGTGTAAAGCTCTCTTGTGAGACCTTCACAAATGCTTGTTACAACACCAGTCTAACTGCAGCGCTCACAGGCATTTGACAAGTTGTGAATTATTTTAAATGTGTTCATCATTTTTAAATGAATAGCGGCAGTGCAGAGCAATGCAATAATGTGTCATGAATTTCATTATGTTTATTTATTGACGCTGTGATAATGTTATTGTACTTTCAGCTTGAGCTCTTTCTGTGGTGTGATGTTTGGCACTTCTTCCTACATTCTTATCTTGCATCTTCTCCAAAATGTAGTACAACTTCAGAACTCATATTACAATTCCTTTTTCATAGTCACATTTGACAACTTTCCACATTCTCTTCTGGGATCATGCTAATTTCATTGCACTTCATGTTTCTCCAGTGCCAAATAAAATAAGTCTCAGAAACCTGAATTCATTGTAAAAAACCCAGCAATTTGAGTTTGGTCTGGAAAATCTTGATTCCCTTTTCTATGGGAGAAAGTTTTGGGTTTAGTTTCCATAGTTTTTCTTCGTCATATCTTTCTTAGAGAGAGATGTCTGACCTTAAACACACATCCTGCACTGGTAGAGAAGCTGAAGGCTTCTGTTGAGCTGACTTCCCTGCCGACAAAGAGACAAGCTTGTTCCTGAAATGCTTAAATCTTTTATTTCATATCAGAAAGTCTGATGTGGGTCTGGTCTCACCTCACCTTTTGAATGTCACTCAGGTCTACTTTTTTTACCAGGATCACTTAAAATTCTGTCATTCTGTAGTGACCTTTTTAGCTTCTTCAGTCTTCTGACTTGGTGCAGTCATCAGTGAGATGAGAGGAACCTTGTCTGGGCCTTGTGATTTCTAATTCTTGCACTTTGTTAAATTCCCACAGCCCAGGCTTCTGCCATCTTTAGTGTCTTATGCATTGCAGAATAAACTCTTGTAAAAATTTAAAAAATAGTTAATTTCATTAAACAAATAGTGAAAACAACTGAAATAATCTACAATGCCTTAGTATGACACCCTAATCAATAAATCAACAATAATTTATTTTGGTAACAAATATGGTACTTGCTAAGTGAAAACAGGATTAGGCATTTATACAGGGAGACCTGCATTCCTTTGCTTATGGGAGAGGATGGTAGTGTCTGTCCTCAGAGTTTCACTTTTCAGAAGTCACTGTGCAATTGACTGAAGAGCTCAAGACCTGTTCCTCTCACAGTTTTGCTTTTCTCTTTCAAGAGGAAGAGAAAACATGAGCCACCAGCCAACACTTTAAGAGAGAGTACAGCAGCTTCATGAATGATTTTGCCTTGTGCATTTGACTGTTTTTACAGCCCTGTGTTTTCAATGTGCTTTTGAAGAATGCTATATATGTCAAAAATTCACATAAACACACTGTAGGACTTTTAACACCAAAATACACATCTTGCAGCAAGTGTGAAATTTCTCAAATATGTACAAGTCATATAAATTATATATCAAAAGCATTTTCAAAGGAATGAGAGCGGAGAGCACATAGTGGGATAATATTTTTTTTTTTAATAGCCTATTTAATTTTGTCTTTGAAAGGAGTAGAATAACCTATGAGAGGTTTATGGCCAGTTTTTGGTTTTGTTGTTGTTTGTTTTTGCTATTGGGATAGCAAATTTTCTTAATGAAGTAAATCTTGTGGAAGCAAAAACTACTTTTTCAGGCTAACTATACACACTCACTGGCACTCTTATACTGAGAAGTCTTTGCGAAAAATTGTACTATGTTGAACCCACACTGTTCCTAACAAAATGAAGACAATTGTCTGCTCTTTCAAAACTCAATTTGGCAGAATACAATTCTTTTACCTCCAGAAGAGATTGCCATTATATAAGATCTTTGTTTCATGGGGGAAGGGTGAATACTTGGAATTCAGCTTTTAAAGAAAAGGCACAGAAGATGCTTGAATTAGATATTAAGTGGCAGTCTGATAAAGGTGAGAGATGTTTCATTTCATTTTTGCATTTAATGTTTAATTAAAAAGAAGTTAGAGTCAGCAAAGACATTTTGCATTATTATAGTTCCAGGTATGAACACCTACATAAAATGGAGCTGCATTAAATAATTTCAGAAAATGTGATACTTCTTCTTGTAATTCTCAGAAAAAATTATGAATATTCTAGTCGTCTAATATTCATAAATCTGATTAATGTCTAAGTCTTTTTTTTCATATTTTAGAGTACATCTTTCCCTTATATGACAATTATTTCTAGGCATAATTTGTCAAGAATACTTAAATATTGAATTTCTCTCTCTGTCCCTGTCTCTTTCTTTCTGACCTCCTCTTTTTCTTTGTAGGCATTAATGATTTTTTTTTTCTAATAGACAGACCTGTTGAGTTGCAAATTCTTTTTTTAAAAAAAATCTCTAATTTTATTCAAACAGTATGGAATACACTAAATATTGCTAGAAATCTTCAAAACTGTGGCATAAAAATGTTTTTATTAAAAAGTAAAGAGAAAGAGAAAAATAGCAAGGAACATCTAATTTTTAAGAAACAGTCTGCTTTTTGCAGCAATTCTTGAAAGCAGAAGACTTGTGAAGTTGTGTACTGTTCTCTTACTGAGCAATAGCAGATTTTTTGAAACCTGATTGATTAATACGGTGCTGTAATTCTAATCCTGAATTAAAAAAAAATAGTGAGTGCAGAGCCACAGTAGGACTCCTTTGTATCTATAAAAATAGCATAATATTTCAACAGAAGTAAACACATATACCTTGTGAATATGAATTTATGAAAAGATAAAAAAAGGATAAGAGATTAATATAGCCCATTGCTAAAAATATTCTTCATAATTCATTGTGTAATGCTTGGCCTAGGCTGGTTCAAGCTGTTTCCAGTGATGAGGTTTTTACTGTTTTTTTTCTTATGGGTTTATTTAAGGTTAATGGATCCTATGAAGAATTTGTTTCTCATACTCTGTTCTTGGCTATAATTTTTCATTATCCTTTCTCTAAATTAAACTTTTGGAAACTATAGCCATTCCAGAATTAATTAGCAGAAACTTAACAGTTGACTTTCAAACTTTCGAATGGTTTTATTTCTGAATCTATAAAATTTAGTATTCCAAATATACCATGTGAGACCTATACTTGGCAACAATTTAGTTTATCTAGGTCCTCGTGTGGTCATAATATACAAGTCCTGACAGGTGCAATAAACTGAATAGTTTTGTTGACAGTTGATGCACTTGGAAAGATATTCTATGTGCTGTTCATGAAAACACTGTCCAGTTAATGATTTTCCAAGTCCCATTATTGAACTTTAGCAATTATATTGTCGCATTTGAAATTCCATACCAGAAAATCCAACCAGCTCAAGTTACCTAGGGAAGTTCTGAGTGCTCCATCCCTGGGGGTGTTCAACACCAAGTTGGATGGGTCTTTGAGCAAGCTGAACTGGTGCAAGGTATCCCTACCCTTTATGGGGAGAGAATGGGTATCCCTATCCATTATGGAGAGATGAAATTTAAGGTCTTTTCCAACCCAGACTGTTCTATGATTCTATGAAAAGTATATTTTTCACAGGTTTAATTTGCCTCTTCTTTTATTTTCCTTCTCTTCAATTCACTGAAGTAAAAGGTAACAAAATCAAACTGTATATTTTCTGAAAGGATGTAACCCTTTCTTTTTAAATTTTTGCAGCTTTTGAAAGGTTCCTATGCATTCTGACCTCTTTTTAAATGGCTTTTTTTAATGAGCTTCAACTTCTGAGAAAGCTGTATCAAGTGCTTGTACAGAAATCCTCAGACATTTTTCTGCAACATTACACTAATGACGGTGTTCATAAAATTTCATATTTGATCCAGAGTCACATATTAGAACAGATAGGTAGAAGAAAATATTTCTAAAGGTCTGTTACAACAACTGTTAAAAAAGAGTACCTGTTGAATGGTTTAACAGCATTCTCTCGTTGGAAATTAGCTGGTTCCACTAATCTGTGAAAATGAGCCATAAAACCAGGGCTGCTTCTCTAAAGTGGCTTTGGACAGTTAGGTTGGTATCACAGACTTTAGTTTTCTGGTGGCAGTGGACATTGCTGCTTTTTTTTTTAATTTTAGATAACATTTGTCCTGCTACTGGAGAACCTGTGCTGTAGTAGCTGCTGGTGATCTAGTTGATACTCCAACCCTCAGTTTTGAATCACAGAGATAAAAAAATCACATTTCTTTTCTGTTTAACTCTGGTGACTTTTGGAGACAGATTGTTCCTGGAGATTTTTTTGGAGGGAGAGTGAGAACGAGGGTGGAATCTGTTTTATTTTGTTCTTCAGAAAGTTAACGATGCTGGCATTTGAATAATTTTTGGTTATTTAGCAACAGACTGCAATTTCAGGCAATTCACTTCTGATCTGATGCATCTTATTTAGCTTTAACTATTGCACTGGATATCTTGCTGGTTGTCAAGATTCTCCCATGCCAATAATGTTCCTCAGGAGTATGATGTACCTGACACTAGATGACCAAATGGGATAGTTTGTATTTCTCAAAGGCACATTGAGGGATTTTGATTAGCTAGAGTAGCTGACTAGAATTTAGGTGTTTTTCTGCAGGTGAACTCTAACCTACCTTTAAACTAGAAGTCTGGAGTTTTGGTGATTTTGTTAACCTAGAAAGGGCTGTATATCCAGAGAAGAACAAGAGGGTTTTTAGACTTTTTAGGTAGTATTTGTTTCTTTGAGTTACAGCTATGCAATTTAAAGAGGTATGATTAATTCATGAGCTGGAATGTGTAATATCACTTCCATAAATGTTAAAGTGTAAAAAATTTAAGTATATGACCTCTCACTTCAACTGGGATTAAAACAAAAAAAAAAAAGATTTTAAGGGAGTTAGACATGTTAGACATTCGTCTCTCTCATCCATTGTGAAGCAGATGTTTACATTTCTAAGATTCCTCCAAACTGTCAAAACTTAAAATAATTTTATTTTATTTATCATAAATTTAATAGATATTTTCATACATGAAACAGTTCTCCCTTTGCTGCCTGTATCTCAGAGGGCTGTTACAGCTCAACACAAGCATCATACCTTCATAATTCATAGAAGAAGGACTAATGCTTTTAGTGCAGAAAGAACAGTATTCAACTCTGAGCTCTGTGTCTGTATATGATCATCAAGTACTTACATTTGTTCTTTTGTAATAATGAACTTGCTGTGACATGGCACCCAATTCATAGTATTGCAAAAATTGCTTCATAGAAGCAAAATACAATATGAAGAAAATTGGTCAAATTATTATCTAGGTCATTAAAGGTCTTTAATGATTACCATAAATGCAGAATTTCTCAGCAGCTAAGATGTGGTCATATCTTCTATTTTAATATCTGTGTATTGGCTCATCAGGATGCATGAAATGCTCTTTTGCTATGAAAAAGCAGAGACAAAAATTACGACTAGTTCTTACAGTGGTCCAGTTTACAGTTAAGTTCTTAGAACCATCAAAAAGGAGAAGTTATAATTATTTTCAGGACAAAAGTCTGACTTCTAATGGTAGAGAATGAATGAAAAAGCAGTTTATAGCAGGCATTTTGACTGCTAATGTAATGAAAAATGGAAATGTTGATTCTGGTAGCAGCTGTGTTTAGGAGGAGACAGATGTCTTACGTAAGTAAAAGCATAAGGTCAGTTTTCCTGGATATCTCTATTTGAGATATTAGACATAAAAAAGAGACATGAGTCCTGCAGTTGTAAAGGTTTATTCAGGTTGATAAGTGCTGGGTTCTGTAAGTGCCATAATGGTTGTATATGAGTGTATATATATCTCTCTTTTTGCTGCACAAAAGAGAGATATTAGCTTGAAACTTGTGAGAAGAAAAGAAACAGCAGAATTATAGCTGCTTCAAAAATATGATGTGCTGCATTTGAGAAATACGCATAAGAATGCTGAAATATACCTCCTTTTTTGTTGTTTCCAATATTTGTTTTTTCTAACTTGATACATACTAAATGTGAAGATGAACTTTTATTCTAATTGCATATACTAAAGCTAGGATGGATGTGAATATAGTATGTGTTATAATCTTATTTTTTGAACAAAAGGATTTAGAAACTAGAAGAAAGTGCAGTGTACATTGACATACATGCTGAACGGAAGATGGTTCTATATTTTCCACCCCTTCTCTAAAACACAAATACATCCATGGTATACAAGCACATCTATTTCACAAGTCCCTTGGGAGTAACAGGTGTCTGCCCAATTTCTGTTGCAAACAGCAATGACTTAAATTCTGGATAAAACTTTTTGCCTCTTTTCCAAGCTCAAATACTCCAACCATACAAGAAGAAGCAAGTATTTCTAATTACCTCCTACTGATAAAACCAAAACAAAGATAAAAAAATGGGGAGTGGGGAGTGGCAGGGAAGTCCAAATATCTAAGATCCCCGTCACCTGTGTAAGCACTTGCTGTGTGACATTAAATCTCAGGCCCTCAGCTCCATTAATTGAGTGCTGGCCGTGTTACGGATACTGATCCGCTGGATGCTGCTGCGAAAGCCGGAGCTGCTGCGGAGCAGAGTGGTGTGATGTGAAGTGATGCAGAAAACAGTAGAAGCTCTGTCGCTAGGTCAGCTGCAAGAAGAAGTGACGTGCGTGAATGTACAGTATGCGGAGTTTTCTGAATGATGCAGTCTCTCTTTCTCCCAAAGAACTTCAGCTAATGATACAAGGGGAATTCAGTTCCCTTTGGCAGGACTCCATGTTGGTCTGGATCCTTTTAATACTTCTGCTTCTACAGTTACTTGGCTCATGCTGCTAAAAATATACATGACAGACTTAATGAAAGTATCTTCTTTTAAAAACTACTTGTCAGCAGTGATCATTCAATATTCTCATTTGCATGTGTGGTTCTCATTATTCTGAAATAGATATTAATACTGATGAAAATTAAAGAGAGGAAATCCAAATATTTTCATACTTGCATTTTTCCAGTAGCATCTGAGAAACCCCACAGCTAATCAGCCATCAATTTTCTTGATTTTTTGTTTATTTTTTTCAATTCAAGTGTAATATAGCAGCATACAAAACTGTATTACAGCAGCAAGAGCTTCAGAATCCCAGTAGATGATGTAATTATGATTAAAAATTAGTATTATTGAATAATTCACTTTTTTAATATGCAAGAGTTATTTTTTTCTCTCATTTTCAATAACCATCAGTCTTAATATCTATCTAATGAAAAAACATAAACAGAGTCATCTGTCAGGTTACTAACAGAGAATGCCACTTATTGGAGCTTCATTGTTTACTTTAGCAGGTAATTTGTGGACCGGAATCATTTAATTGTTCTGAGCACATAATTACATGCCAGCATTTTCCAATTTAATTAAAATGTACAAATCTGAAGATTAAGGGAATTTTTGAATTATTAATCATTTCTCCTCTAGGAAATCTTGTTGCTCTGCAGGAGATTTGTCCAGTGTACAACTATACGTATTTTTTTCCTTCTCTTTCACAGACAGACAATTTTCCCGCAGAGCCCAATTACATGGGCAGCAGGCAGCAGTTTGTTCAAAGGTAAGGCCTATTAAATAACTTTCTTGGCTTCCCCATTTGCATTCTTGTCAAAATTGCTTTGCCAGAGAGTACAATTCAACTTAGAACAAGTAAATACAACACTCTCTCTCTCTCTTTTTTTTTCTTTTTTTTTTCTTTTTTTTCAATATGTTTTTCAGTAGCTCCACGTTCAAGGATCCAGAAAGAGCCAGCTTGAGGGACAGCGGGCATGGGGACAGTGATCAGGCTGACAGTGACCAAGACACTAACAAAGGCTCCTGCTGTGACATGTCTGTTAGGGAGGCACTCAAGATGAAAACTACTTCAACTAAAAGCCAGCCACTTGAACAAGGTGAGTGAAGTCTGCAATGCCTACAAAAGCGTAAAGTCTAAAATGTCATTATCAACCTATTAGTATTGCAGTTGTGGTTTATCAGAAAGGAGTAAACCACTGATATTATTATCAGAGAAAACAGTAAATCTTGTCATTAGCCCAGAAAAAAGAACACAGTATCTTTCAGAATGAACATAAAATGAAACCACAAGTGTCCAAGGCAGATTAAAAAAAAAAAATTAGTACTTTTGAAAAGGATTAGGATATACTCTATCACCACTGGCATTGCCTGTGATATATTATATACAATCCTTCTGTCAAAGCCTGATTTAGAAATTCAAACTAGACACAACTGCAACAGATAAAAGAACACCAGTCATTTATATTCCTCATGTAGTTTGGAGAAGAGGAAAAGAAAATGCTTTGCATAAAAGACAAGAGTAAAAATGAATCAGAAGAGGTTTTCATTTCATGGATGCATTTTCCTATTTATAAGGTTGATTCCACAATTAAGAGTACCGTAAGAAGTGTCTTATATACTAATACTAATAAAATCTTATTTTCAGTGTACTTTCATTCACATCCTGTGAAGGTAGCAAAGATTGAGACTGTCTGTGAAACAGCAAAATGACTTAGATCAGGACAATGACAATGTTCTCTGCCAACATTCATTCTGACAAACAAGCATAATTATTTCCTCAAACTGTGTCCAATTCTTTTTTTTTTCAGATGTGTTTTATCTAATTAGGAGGTTTTTTATTTCCAAGGATGCACTTCTTTTTTTAGAGAATCAGACAGACAAAGCACTTGAGCATTCTCTGCCTTTATGTTTTGCTTCCGTGCTGTAAGCAATAAAGAAGTGCATCACTGAATGATTTTTAAATGTTTTGTATGTTTTCCATTATTTTACTCTGTTGTGGGGAGGGTGTCTCAGTGTTAAAGATAGTTAGGAAATTATTAAATCAGTCAGGCTTAATAAGAAGTTATATTTCTAATTAAGCAGAAATATCTGATAAGCTTTTTATTAATTGTTGATTAATTGGACCTCGGTTTTTCACCTCTTAGCTTAGTCTGATGTGTAGTACAGTCATAAGGAAATACATATTCAACTTCATTTTTCTGATTATGTTGAGATTGCAATATAATTTTTGCAGTGCAGAATATTTAGAATGCTGAAGTATAATTTATTCTTTATACATTTGGAGGTTGACCTTATATGTGACCTTATTTTCCAAGTAATAAATGCCGGAAAGATTATTTTTTCCTGACCTTTTGCTACAGCAACTCCCTGCTTATAATTGGACATTGATCTGTATAAAGATGCAGTGCAGGATTTTTTTTTTTAAAGAAGCTATTGGAACATATGTCTTATTCTCTCAGTTTTGTGTGACATGAAGACAAAAATTCTGGATTTCCATCTATCAAGTATAGCAATGAAAGAGCTTTCAAATTTTTAAAGTTTCACTAGGAAACTATCTAGTATTCAGATTAGAAATGACTGTTTTTTAAGAAAAGGACTGTATGGCCAGTGTTCATAATACTGCAGTTTGTCCAGCAGCATCAAACTCAATTCTGGTCAAAATATATGCAATCTAGTAAGCACATTATGCCAACCATTCCCATTGCTTAATTTCATTATAATGCAAAGAGTTAGATGCAGGTTTACATTCATCATTATACCTAGTTGAGCTGCCCTATTCATCAAGGAAAATTTATTCCAATCACTCAGATGAATTCTTCATGTTCTTCTGAAATATATATTGAATTGTGGACGTTAAGTTCTGTCAGCCACTGATCTACAGCAGTGGCTGTTTATGTGAATTTCTTTGCTGAAGAAAATAAATAATGGGGATAGAGAGACAAACTATTTTTTCCATTTTTTAAAATATTTTTCTTTCCTCCAAATATAATTACAAATAGTAATGATATAAATTTGTTTGCTTGAATGAACTCTTCTGTCTCTAGTGTGCTATAATAAAATCATTGTTGTAATATGAAAACTGAACCTGCATCAAGCACCTTATGAGATTTCAGGTCATCGCAGTAACAAATGTGGTGCTATGTGGTGTTCCAAATGAAATCAATGATTACTTGTCATTGAGCTTAGTATGATTAGGGTTCTTAGCCCAATGTAATATTTCTCTTTTGAAAGAAGATAAATAAAATTGTTTTCTCTAGTCATAAGCCAAGTTGAAGGAGGGTAAGAAATATGATATATGTGATTAGGGTAGAAAAATAATTTAATTTTTCTTTAGAGAAAAATTGTTTTCTGGGAAAAGGAGATGGAAAGCTTGCTAGAAACAATTGTCTCCAGCAATGCCTGAAGCAATATCAGAAGTTGTGTTTCTGTCATCATTCTGGATTATATACAGGGATGGGAATTCGCTATTTTGTAGCCATGTTCTAGGCTTAATTATTTTCTTTTAAAGATATTTAAAATACTTTAGCTTCTGCTGTTAGAACAACACTAATAATTAAATCTTAGGAAATCATTGAAAAATCATCTGGATTAACTATGAAGTTAGGATCTCGATGTGAGAATCCTAATTAAAAAATGAGTTAAGTTTGACATATTCCTCATGTAATTCCAAACACTATTGTCAGGCATCCAATTCTGCCCATGGCAGTAATAAGAATTCTGATTGTACCAGTGTTTTGACTACAGTTTTGAGCCACTCTAGCCCAAATTAAAAGGCCATACTGTGATAAAAAGTGTGTTGGCAGCACTACAGCAATTGTGCTTCTCTCAGTAACAAAGTAGGAAATTTTACAAAAATAATTTTTTGTAGACAAGATCTCTTCTGATTTCAGCATGAGATGGAAAGCAGTCAAACTTACTTTATGATTTTAATTTAATTAATGAAAACAGTGAATGATAGAGCCTGTCAGTTTACTATTGAAATATTTGATTTCAAGGAAAATATATCCTGATAGCAAGTTTTGTCTGGTAGTGATTTTAAACATTTTCACAAATGAGAAAGACAATGTAAATTAGATATAATTAATTTGATAATTAATGAAATGCTTATAGAATGGCCTTAATGAAAGCAGAAAACCCCCCCAAACTGTAAAAATTTTCATGACAGTAAGTCTTGTGTTACAATAAGCACGTCCCACTTTAGTTATCTCAGCCTTATACTCACTTGCTGTTATATCCAAGCCACTTTCTGCATAAGAATATCTCTTATAGTCTCTTAAGCCTACTTGTGCTATCTTAATCAGCTGTCTTACTAAACAGCTTTTTCCATATGCCTGCTACTCTTTTAATATAATGGTTTTGGATAAATTAGACTTGTTTACCTGTCTTTTTTTCCACTTCTATTGCTGATACTTTAAACCCTATCACTAGTTTGGACAGTTTGAGATCACCCTACACAGAAGTCTTACAAGAATTATTAGTTTTGAACACGTCTATTGTAGCATGTAATATTCACTTTTTGAATTTAAATAACAATTGTTTTGTATGGTATGGTTTAAGAATAACATCAATAATCAATATTTCTTTAAAGGTATCCAAAGCTGGAAATTATATCGTAACCCATAAAACATAAACAATAATATCTACAAGGGAGCAGTAAAACAGCAAGATGTTAATCTTATACTTAGTGAATCCTGCATATGCTTACCTTATAATCAGTAAAGAATACCAAGTTATGGACTTTTCTGTAGTTCCTCATAAATTATTGTCTTTGTTAGATTTCCCCAGGAATTTTTAGTTTCTTTTTCTTTTGTTCTGTTTTTTTTTTTTTCTGTCTGTGTTTTCTTGTTCCATTGTAAATCTACACTTTCATGTGTTTGTCAAAAAAACTTCAAGGGATTAAATATCTCCAAATTCAGTAGCTTTGTTGAATTTTTGCTTTATCACTGTGCATTACATCTTTCTTTCAACACAGTTTCTTGCCATTCACAGCTGCATCCCATAGAAGAGCCATTTCTGCATTTGCTGTTGCCTCATTAACAATAGTGTGGATCCTGAGAATAAAGAAAATAACCAGAAGCAACTGCTTGGAGGAAGGGTGAAATTAAACTCTTCATAGCATAGTTGTCAGGGTCTCCTCTAGGACTAAGGCTGCCCATCAGGCTTCTCTGTAAAAGAGCACCATTTTAGTGTAGGGTGTTGTTACTAGTATAAAGAAATGTAATGTATCTACATGAAAAAAGTGATACTAAGTGCAATTTGAAAATATAATAGGTCTTTCTTCATCACAACAAAAATACATTTGCATCACAACTTATGCAGTTCTGCATGTAAGTCTTAGAGATAAAAATTATATCAGTTCTAGAGACTCTCTATGAACAGTTTGTTACCCTTTGTGTTTGCCCACTGAACGTGTTCACATAACAAGTCTGTAGTAACTTGTTCATTTGCAGTCTCCATTTCTAAACAAGACTGATCCTAGAAATCAAGTATCCTGCATTACCCATCTGCAGCAGAGCAGAAATTACAAAAATTTTTTTACCACAATTTTTCTGGGCTATCCATTAATTTTCTTGGCATAATCTTGCTAGAGTCTTTTGGATAATTAAAATCCATTCTGTTTAACTGAGTTAGAATCAGTCTAGACTGATAAGTGCAGAAAGTTCATCAAGCACATTTCTGCTGTCTGACATCACCACCAATGCTTTCCATGCCATTGGGAATGATGAGTTCTTTTATGAATACACCAGCTTAATGAGATAATAGGAAGATTGTGGAGAAATATTTCTTTTCAAAGTTTGCAAAACTGGTGATGGCCTTTTCTGAGAAACTGATGGAGGCTGGGAGTCTCCAGGAGCTGGCAAAACATGTGAAATCTTTTGTTCAACAATGCTTCCTCACATAGGTTTTCTCATCTGGACAGAACATCTGTCACATTCTCTTTGTGCTCAGAATATCTGTCAGACTGCCCTTCTTGCTCTGACACCACTTAATAGTCTTTATGTCCAGCACTGCCATCCTTTCTTACTTGCTAACTTCTAATATGGTCAGGTAAGATGCTAACTTGCTGTTTACTTGCACACAGTATCCATTTTCCAATTTCACCTGATGAATTGATTTCCAGGAAAGCTCTAAGAGCAACTTAATTGTATTGAGGGTCTCTTTCCTTTTTTTTTTTTTGGTATGTCTCAGTAGTAGAATCTGTTTCTACAACTGTAAATTCTGGAAATTTTTAGGTGAAGCCCACAAAAAATGAGGTATTGAGTCTTGAATTTTCTGCTTCTGTTTGTTCTTTTCTATATATTTTTCTCATATTTTCTTTTGGTTTTGTTTTTTATGCAAGCACATGTATGATCCTAGATGAGGACTAGCATAGGTCAAAGAAGACTTATCTGTAATGTAACTGTTTCTGATTGACCAAATTAGTTATCAATAAGCTGGAGATATTTGATTTTAGCCTTATTCTACTGATGAGATTTTAAGATTTAAATGTAGGTAGAAGTGCAGAGCTTTATGAAAAATAATTCTTTGACATCTACTCTGGTGTGCATAGCAAGTTCAATATGACACTGCAGCCACTGACATGACTTCTTTCCTTTTTTCTGCTGTGATTACTTGGTTCAGTGAAACATTACTTCTAAATATATGAAAATTACCAGCATTATTATTGGTTTCATACTACTTATAAGTCTTTGTGAATGGTGATATTGAAACTTTGATTGGGATTAAACTTTTAAATTTATATTTCACTTTTAGTCAGAGGAAACTTATAAAAAGTTTCAAATGTTCTAAGTGTCTTGATCTCAAGCATTTTAAGATGATCTAATACTTTTGCAAGATTTTGTTACCTGGGCTAAGCTAGACTGTGCAACTATTCAATAGTTCCCTTTTTTTGAGAGATCAGAATTATATTCTCCCTTGTAACCAAAGTTAATGAACTACAGAGAAAAATGCAGGTCAGTTGCCTTTGCTGTACAGATGATAGTCAGCTTTTCTCATGTTAATACCTAGTAATCTATGACATATCTTTTGCTGTATAATGTCTACAGCAAATTATATGATGGATTTAGACAAAATAAAGAGAAAACTCTCATATCTGCCAACTTTTTTTCACTCAGAGTATTATGTTGAATATCTCTCATGGTTTAGCTTCTATTTTTAGACAACTCCTAGTCTACCAGTCAATTTAAGTTCATCTTTTAGATTTCAGGTATTTTTATACCAAGTTGAGATTTATGATTGAAGCTGTGTGACAGTTTCAAGGCAGAATCCACTTTGTTTGGTGCTTCCTCGTTATAGGTGGGAGGGCTCCCAGGCACAGCTTCACCAGTGTTCTCTTCTCAGAAGTACACAAGCGGCTTTGGTTTTCAAGCAATGCTATACAGGTAATGAAGGAGATGTGTGAGGAAGAAAATTTTTGTCCTAAAAGAACAGGAAAGTCAGAAAAAGAAGTGAAGTGGCATCCTACAGGAGAAGGGCTATATTCACTTAATGCCTCATGACTTCTCTGCCTCTATTTTGTTGACACAAAATAGAAGAGTGGTGCAAACATTCTAGCAGCTGAAGTGACAGTGAATACAGTTTGCATCAGATTGCTTTAGCCTATTATTGCTGCCTGTAATTGCCCATTATGCTGCATTTCAACCGGTGCTGTGTTCTGCCAAACTGGGGTTTTAATCAGGTACATGTTTCATCACCTGGCAGATTATTGCCATCATATATCTGGTAGCTGTGAAATTTTGTGAGCAGCATATCCCACAATTAATGCATTTAGCCAAAGATAAGGGGGAAAATTTTTATAACTGACTTTCAAAACATACAGAAAGAGCTTTCTCCATCAGTAGACACAAATATGTCACTGTGGCAGAGAGGGATTACAGCCATTCAGCACAACTTCATCTATGCACCATTTGGTGTGTCATGCTACATTTTTAGGTAATTTCATTTCTCCTCCATATTATTTCTACTATTTTATAATTTAAAAATACTTCAGTGGTTGAAAATTATGTGTATTTTGGACCTGTTTTGTTTTCATTGGATGCTTCACTATTGAATCAATTTAGATAATGCCCTTACTAACATCTGAAAAGTTCATGACTGCACCAATAAAAGTATTCATAAATTTCAGAAGAGTTTTCTTTGATGAGCTTATTTGCAAATTAATTCATACCATGCACTTCAAGATCACAAGTCTATTACCATAAGTCTCGTATCTGAGATTCTAATATTTGGTGCTGTAGCTGTTGGTGCTCATCTCTTTCTGCTTTACATCAGAGGCAACAAAGCAGAATATCCCTCCCCTGTCACTAGTGGAAATCTCATTACATCCTTGCTGTACTTTCTGTTTTGACACTGCCTTTCCTGGGGCTGAGCACAGTTATTGTACTGCAGTTTGTTCTTGAAAGGCTTAGAATCCATAAGTTATCTTTTCACTTTATTCCCACCAGAAGAGCAAGGGAAGGATTTGCAGTTCTCAGTAAGATGAGGTCCTTCTATGTCAAAATCATTATCTTCAGCTAACATTTCTTCTTTTCAGATTCTTTTTATAAATTGAAAGAAAAGTGGGGGCATAGAAAGATCAACAACTTTTGAAACAAGGAAATCAGAAAATAAATAGTTTTCATAGTATCAGGTTTTATGCATTTCCCTGGGTGATAAATGGATGTTCACTACTTGTGCTTACTTTTGTTAATGAATATTTTAGGGCATATATTCATATATTGGATGAATACTTAATATCAAGGAAACTATTGTAACAGAACTAGAGAGTCTATTCCTTACTCTTGCTCTGTGTCTGAAAATGTCCTTGAATAGTGTACTTACAGGTTTCTTTTAATTAATTAATGCATAGAATTAGAGTATTAAAAAAAACCCCATACATATGAAGGTATGTGTGTTTATTCAATAATATAGAGAAGGCAAAATGAATGCATCTTCTCTCTTCATCATTTGAAATCATCGTTTTATAATTTATGTGTCTCCTCTTATTAAGTCAACAGAAAATACTGATATGATAAACCACAACAGTGGACAAGATTTAACAAAATCCCATTGCATATTGCAGCCACATTCTTTTCACCAAAAAGAAGCAATGTTCTGCAGATGGAGTTCCCATGAAGATGACACATATTATTAGATGACACATATTAGTTGGAAATCTGAATTATTGTATTTATCAATAGTTCTATGTCCAGCTGGGGAAGACAAAAGAGAAGTGTCTTAAATAAGAGACAGGAGTTAATTATTCCATTCAGCAATGCTTTAGCTGGAATACTACTAATTGTATTTTGTTCTTCTGGAACAAAGAGTATCTCCTAATATCTGTGCACACTAATAGAGACTGTCCTTTTCATGGCCTTTTTTCTGTTTACATACTACTTTTCTTCTATGCCATGGCTTCCAGAGGGGGAAATGTGGTTTATTTTAATTTGGGCCTGAGTTGCAGCATGCTCTAACTAGGGATACATCTACAGTATGCAGTTTGTGGGCATATGTTAGAGATAGATCTGGAAGGATTCAAAACCAAAAAAGAGGTATAATAACAGCAGAAAATATAGGTTTGTGAAACATTGCCTGTAGGTGAAGTTTGAAAGAAGTGTTTGTTTAGAATCTGTGTGTGTTTAAATGAACAAGGACTGGAGTGAAGCATACTGAAGGTCTTTGTGTATATAAAGTTGTTATAAACAGGATAGTGCTTGCATTTTCTTTTCTTTTTGTTTAATTTTCTGGGAGAAGTATTTAGGTTACATTTGAGACAGAACTTTATAATAAAGAGGTGTAGCCACTGTAGTAGACTACCCCTGTAAGTTAAAGAATACCCTTTCCTGGAGATTTTAAAAACAGATTAAATACACATTTGTCAGTGATAATCTACATTTATTTTAAACTGTCCAAGGCCAGAGGATCTACTCTAGTCCTACTTTTTATGGTGCCAAAATGAAATATGGGGATGTATTGAACTGTCCAATCCTGAGTAAAACATACTGAAAGAAAATATTTGCTCTGATCTGTTCCTCATTGTCTTCTCTGTGAACATCTTCATCTTGAAGAACTCACCATGTTAGAGAATTGCAGGGAGTGTGGATTATTAGTGCTTCCCAACAACAATATGCAGCATTTAGCATGGTCTTGGCTCAGAGACAGAGCTGCAGAACAATTAACCAATGGAACTTAGTGAGTCTGTATCTCTGTAGACAAAGTCTCTGTACTCCAGTGATACACAGTGCCATGGATCAGCCTCTGTGCACCTACTGCCCAACTGGATCTCCAGAATGGCAGAACAGCTGGTTTCCATTCCCTGCTGCTGCTTTCTCCTATTCCAGCTGCTGCACTCAAATAACCTCCCTCCCCCAAGTGGGCTTCATATGGTTTGAAAGGGACTTAATGTACCTCAGTGCACAGGGAACTTTTGATGCATATTTCATCATGTTTCAGTTCTTTCTACAGGGAGCACTGCATGTATAACAGATGTTCCCTGACTACTACCCTTTCCTGAAGGTGACATGCCCTTTTTTGTGTTTCATCTCGAATGTATATAGAGCTGGTAATGCCTGCATGGTACTAAAAAATAGTGCTCCATGGCTGCCCCTGTGCCGTATGCCAAGCTATATTTAATTCCATCTGCTCCCCTCTGCAGAGCGAAATGGAGAAGAGCATATGCCCAGTATAACCAAGTCACACTGTGGCACAGATAATACCCCTTTATTTAAGAAAAGTATCAGTATTTTTTTTTTAAATTTAGGACCCTATTCTTCCAGGTTTTTTAAATTCATAAATTGTTTATATAAATTAGTGGGGATGTTCATGTAATTACATATCAAAAATGAATAGTCTTTTATTATGTATTATTATTAATGCATAGTACATATGTAGTACACGTCTATATATGTCCACATACATACTTATAAATACAAAAATAAGACATCATTAATGATATCCCTGAAAACCAAATTTTGTAATCTATATAAATCCTAACATTATAGAAAAATTTAATTTTATGCTTGCTTGTTTTAAAAATGCCACTATGAGAAAAATTCACAAATCTATTTACAAAAAACACTCAATTTTTTTCATAAAGGTTGTTTTAGAAAGAATAATAATTCCGAGGCAAAAGCTGTCAGAATAAAATAGAGTATATAATTGTAAAGTGGTACTTTACAAATAAAGTTTTAAAATATCTATTTAATAATGTATAGCACTATCTGACCCAATTTTTATTTGAACAAATGAATACAGTTCTTACATAAAAAGTGCAGTTTAGAGACAAGATCTCTAGACAGCTACAGAGCCCAAACAACCTTTCAAAAGGTGCAAATCAAACATAAAAAAGAAAACAGAAACAGAACTGTGTCTGCTCTGACCCTGTGGAGAGACTTTTGCAGCACATCTGTAACCTTCATGGCCCTGGGAAGTGTATACTGGATCTGTGTGTGCTGCTGAATATGAATATCCCTGCACTCTGTGGGATATTCCTGCACTTTATGGAATATTCCTGCATTTCATGTCTGATTAGTTTTGACTAGTCATATTTCTTTTCAGCATTGCTAATTTGATTTGAAGCAAGGATTCTGTCCCTTATCCTTATGGTATTTTGTTGTTGTTAGAAAAGTTCACATAAATTGCTTTTTTTTGAGGGGAAGTACATGAGTAGAGAACGATGGAGACACAAAGCTACAGTGAACATTGAAGCTACTGCTGTAAGGAAAGCTTTAAACTCAGCTTTACTTGCTGGTGTTCTGCTTTTTTGCTTCTCAGGATTACCAGAGTACATGAATAACCAGAGCCATTGCTGAACTGGACCATTAAAATTATTTTAAAAAATCCAACCAAACAAAAACAAAAAACAAACAAACCCAAAAAACCCAAAAACCAAAAAAACCCCAACCAACCAAAAAATAGAACAACCCAAAAAAACCCAACAACAACAAAACACCCAGACAAAACAAAACAAAACAAAATTATTTTGGCATTCATGTTTGCAATAAAAAAATAAGTCAAGTAATTTGGACCTAGAAAATAAAACTTCACTCAAAATTTGTTTTCTTCAGTATATTAACAGTGAAAATAAAATCCCAGAAGGTGTTTAAGCCCATGGCATATAAAATTGTGAATTTTTCTTATGGATACCTTTTTTTAATACAAAAGCATATATAATATTTATATTTTTGTTACATTTATAGTCTGTTTATTCATTCTTTATTATTAATGAATATTTTCATTCCTTTATATTTTTGTATAGTTTTTTTTTCTGTGCATTCACCTTTTTTTCTTAGTTTATGGAGAACAGCAGAAATATGTTGCTAAAATTTTGGCACAAGAAAAGAGCCTCCCAAACACCGTCTGGACTGTTACTGATTAGTGTGAACTCACCTTCCTTTTGTTATTGAGAAATTTTACCTCAATTACTAATTCACCATTATTTTACAGTGATTTCAGGAGATGTGTAACCCTCATAGGTATGGCAAAATAAGCCAGTATTTAAAGCCTCAAAATACGCCAGTACTTAAAGCCTGAGAACTTCATTGCTACTTAGAACATAAAGATTACTTTAAATTCTTTAAAGAAATAGATTCAGATGTCAGTAGAGGCTCAGATTTATTGTGAACTTATTAAATGTCTTTTTCTGATATGCATAAGTATGGAAACTTCTCAGAGAGTGAGAGCTAAAGGAAGAAAAAGAAAAAAAATATTAACTTAGATGTTAAGGGTGTGGGAACATAATGTGTAACACAGAGGAGAAAAGAAAACCAAACAAGCAATCATAACATTCAGATTTCATAGGAAGTAAGAAACTGTTTGAGGTAGTGGTTTTTTGTTAAATTTAATTCTCTGATGAAAAGTGATAAAAATTTGTATTTTTTTCTAGAATCGAGCTGTATTCAGATATTTCTAAACTGGAAATATTTCATATCAGAAAAGTGCTTGCTTTTTTGCAGAAATTTATCATGGTCAGCAGAACTGTACTACCTTGCCCATATTTAATCAACACAGTATGCTATTTTTTTTTTTTGTTATAAATTTACAAAATATATCTTTGCATTTTTGATTCAGTGTCAGGTAATATAATTTTTTTGCATAAGCCTTTGTATTAAAAAAATAAGTTTTCACAAAACTTGGATGATATTTTTCCTTTAGATGTGTGAACATAATACTCTGGAAAATAGAAAAAAAATTAAGAAAAATGTTTAAGACAGTTAAAAGTACGCTTCAAAATCTTAATGAAATACAGGATATTCTAGTTAATGGCATCTTCATTTAGACTGAATTTTACATTTCCAAAATAGATTTGAAACTAAGGCACTGGTTTTCTTCTAGATTTTTAGCCCTCTATAAATACAACAATATGGAAAGACCTGAGGGTTTTGTTAGTTACAAAAAAAAGGAACAGAATGCTTCCCAAACCTCTACATTTTCTAACCCTCTTGAAGAAAAGAACAGCCACATGTTCTCAGGAACATTGTCCCTATCATTTCACCTACTATCTCACCTACACCTGAGCTAGTTGCCCTAATTCTTTATAGTTAATTAGCTGATGAGCTCTCTAGAACTGCTGAGGAGTGTGAGGTACTTCCAGAGTATGATTCTTTTGATCTGTTTAAGATGAATCACATCCTCTTTACTGTCAGTAAAAGATGACTAACTGATATAAATAACTGTATATACCTAAACCTATGAAAGAAGAATTTCTTCTCAGGTTTTGAGGGAATGATCTTTTTGCAGACTGACTATTGTTTATTACCAGTTTTGGGCTTCTGTGTTTCTTATTTGTGTCAGAGGTGTTAATTGTTCCAGCCCAAATTTATTCTGGAGACATCATCACACAAATTTATTTAGCAAATCTTTCCCATTTCATCAGTCATGCTGTAGAGGTGTTGAATCTCTCTTCCATGGCAGAAATATGATTTCTGTTTGCATGCCTGTTATTCTCTCTTCCACATATTTGCAGATGGGAACTGTTTTTTCTCTCACAAAACCAGGCGACTGTGTAAGGTGCATTATTTTTTATGCTTCGCTTAAATATTTATCTACTTGGCTTTTGGTTTGGATTTATATGGCCAAATTGGTAGTGCCAGAAGCATTGGAGTATGGTGTGTTGGAGGTTTAAAATTAGAATCTGAGATCAACCTTCTAAAAAGCCCTATGTGCTGAAATGCCTTACTGAAATGACTCACAAGAAAAGAAGTCGTGGTCTTGGATTATATGGACTTCTTAAAATCAAAATAAATTAACCTATTTATGTGACTGCTGGAACTATTTTAATTTAAGTTCATTAAATACCAAGGGATGAAGAAATATATTAATTTAAGGATTGATCTCTGTGTAACATATCTGTTCCTTACATAATGTTAATCTTCAGTAAATTTTTATCATTTGGTGAATGGAAGTCATTCATGAACTTTTTAAGCCTAGCTCCTTATAACATCTAAGACAGTTCTTGTATGTTCATTAAATAGCAATGGATTCTGGCATAGCTGTTAATCCCCAGCAAATACATTTAAGAATCAACTGGCATTTCATAAACATACAGGAGCAATCCTATTAAATCTAAGTAAATATTTGTTTAAGAAACTTTAATTCTATCCCATTTTATCACACCCACTGTAGGGTGTGCCACTATGATGGCAAGGTGAGCTTTATCTGCATGAGTACACCTGCCACTCTCCTCTCAGCTCCATCAGCAGAGCCAGCTGCTGGAGGTGCTGCACATGCTGGCACAAAGAAGTGTGCTTCTAACCTTTCTGCACTGTGCCCCTGAAAGAGATAAACTAAAATAAATATATATTCATATAACTACATGAATGTCAGTTTTCTGCCAAATAGCTGTGAGAAACAGGGTTGTCATATATATTTTTCACACTTCTAGATGACATATCTTTGCCAGCAATGCTTCACAATATAGATCTGGTCTCACAAGTTGCTATTCAGCATCAGTGTTATTGATAGAGAACATAGTCTGCTTTCTTGCAAGGCTCACACAGAGGAAGATTGAACTGCATTTTTGGCAAATTGAACACTGTTGTCAGGAATATGTTACACACCTTCTCATGTACAGATTAACCCTAATAATGACTATTTAACTCTGTAAGTGCCTCTCAGAACTATCTTAGGAAATAAATCCTCTATACTGTACATCACTCAAATACTTACGACTGTATTCTGCTTTTGTGTTTGCTCTTTCAGCTTTGTTAATGTAAAAACAAGTAACAGAGTAACCATCCTATCTGGATTATTTTTTCACTCTCTCTCAAGGCAGTCCCTTTTCTTTGGGAAATTTGAGTATTTTCTTCTGATGGTTCAGGTTTTTTACCCACAAAAAAAAAATATATTTTTTTGGTTTCTCCAATATTTAATTACTTCTGCAAAGAATGAGAAAATAGAGAAGTAATTTATAAAACAAACAAATCCTCCCCATTTTAAGATAAAAAATAATGATTTCTTGTGAAAATATTAATTAGACAGTTTTAAATGACTACAGATTGGTATTTCAGAAATTAAGGGAAATATAATTTAGATTAAGGTCCCATATAATACTTTATGCATTGCTATTTACAGCTAAATTTGTAGTTCACAAAATATTCCAAGTTTATATATTTTACAGAACAGGAAAGCCAAAGTGTTTATTACTATAAATAGTGTAACAATTTCTTCAGTTTACATCCTTGCACAGCTTTTAATATCTCTCTACCTTGCCTTGTATCAATAGAGCTAATACAGGCCAATTTAACCCTTAATATTATTTCTGATTTGGGGTTTAGATCTCTCAGCTTTTTGAAAATTACCTAAGTTTTTTATTTACTACCATCAGAAAATTTCACTCTGAGAAAGATAAGAATTCAATATTATGATTATTATATTCCTGGAAAAAATACTAGCAATTTTCAAAAGGAGGGACTTTAAGCTTAAAGCAGTAACTTAGTAATAATATTGGACATATAAAAGAATTAATGAAAAGGCAGGTAAATTTTCTATTGGACATATGAAATTTTTAACTGTATTCCTTCTGTGACTTCTCATAGTTCGGGTCTCATCTTTCTTTTTCTATGTCACCATTCCAGTGTAGATTGTAAAATGTAGCTTGTATGGGGCAGTCATGCTGGTAGCTACATATGCATTTGATTTTATGAAACTAAATTCTTAATAAGGAATTCTTTTAATTTTTTGGTACAGATAATTTAATATCTTTTATTAAACTGAACTAAGCTAGTACTTAAAAATAGCTCCCTGACATTCAGAATAATGGATATGAAAGCAAGAGTAATAAAAATTGCTGGGAAGGTGCAGTGCAAGCACTGATTCAGCAACTACCACACTGATTTAAACATTTTCTTTGGTACATAAGATATTAATCTGTAGGGCTTTAAAAGCATTTGAAAATAACCCCACCTAAAAAGGGTTGAGATGTGGAAGTTACACATGGAGTAACAGACTGACTCATTGTGCAGTCTAGGACAACAGTAGTATGTGTTTGTCCTTCACTTACAGCAGCTGAAGGTAATTCAATCATCCACCCAAATGCCACATCTGAGTCACCTTGTGGAATTTCCTGTTACTCCAGCGTTTGAACAGAGACTTCAGGACAATTACAATTAAGAGACTAAAGGAAAGAATGCAAGAAAATAAAAAAAAAAAGGATATTTTTTGTCAACCCTGTGAGGATTTTTGTTTTGTGATTTTGTGTTACAGACACTTAACTTGTCCTGTATGACTATCTCTACAACTTTGGTGTGTGTACAAGCACACTGCTTTTGATTGAAACCTGCCACCTGATAATTTCACTGGCAGTGCCTAGTTCTTGCTTTAGGAGGAACAGTAAATAATTGTTTCCTATTAGTCTTCTCAGTGACAATCACGATTCAAAAATCTTTTCATATTTTCCCTTTGTTGTGTCTTCTTCAAGCTGAAAAATGTTAGTCTATTAAATCTCTTCTCTTATGAAAGCCTTTTCATAACTTTGATCATCTTTGCTGCTCTTTTTTGTCTTTTCAGTACTATTATATTCTTTTGAACATGGCATGAGCAGATCTGAATACAGAAGTCTAGACACAGCAGCTATGGATTAAAAGAGTAATGTTCTGTGGTTTAATCTTTATTCTTTTCCAAAATACCTTCTTTTTCTAACTGCTCTGCTGATGAATTATGAGCTGACATCTTCATTTAGCTGTCCAGACTAATACAGAGATTAGTTTTAGAGTCCCTTGCTTGGGTATTGAGAGTTGTTACTCTTTACCATCAGGTATATTACCTGCATTTATTGACACTGAATCTCCTGTGCCAATTACTACTTTTTTCAATTGCATGACATCTATCTGCAACTCTTCACAGTCTCAGATTTTGCTATTCACTTTTGTTTGATACCAAAGCTAATTTAAGTGATGCTGTTACAATGCTCAAATTTCATATTTGGATTCCATATGGTCTGCTGATTTGTTAGGAGTAATTTTGCTCTATTAATCCTTTAGTTCTAGTCAGTTTTAATGACTCATTTCTATCCCCAAAATATCTGCATTGTAGGAATCACCCTGGGTTCCTTCTTTCCAAAATTTTTTTTTTTACTTTTTTTTAAAATTATTATTTTTTTTAGGAGCGGGTACTTATGACCTTATTTTCTTTCAGCGCTCTGTATGTGCAGATTCTCTGTTAGCCTCACTGATCCTCTGGCAGACTTTCATTTTTTCTGATTTTTTTGATGAAAGTCCTCATTAATTTCTGTGTCATGAACAAATAATCCTCAAAAGCTTTTTCATACTTCCCTACAATATTGTAACATTTCATGTGTTGTACTTAATTCATTTTTCTCATCCTAATTTTCTCACAATTTTGACTTTTTTCAAAGTATCTTTTTACTCAATGGCTTTCTTCAGTCTGCTATTTCGCCATGCTGGCTGTTTTTTTGTCCTTCAAAAGCGTTTTTGATAAGTGGTATACAGTTTCTCTGGACTCCTAATATAGTATCTTTAGGCAGTCTGTCATGCTGTCTGCAAGGATTTAGTCTTTTAGTTGCCCTCTTCAATTTCTTTTCAAAAAGCTTTGTCATGTTCAGGTAGTTCCCATTTTTTTTAGTTAAATGATACTGTAGCTTTTTTTTTTCCTTTCCTTTTTTCTTTTCTGTAGATGTTAAATTTGAGAGCTTAGTGGCCAGCATTACAGTGTAACTTATAGTTACTTTTTCCACCTGGCTGTTGAATGCTAAAAAATAAATCAAGTAAGCACTGTTTATCCTCTCCTGAACTCTTTGACTAGTTGTTATAAGTGCATTGTACTTCATCATTCCTATGTAATTTGTATCTTGGAATTATAATTATGCTGTGTTACACTGGCTGTTTTCTTCCTATTACCTTTGTGAGGCATCTTTTGCATCACATTCCTCTCTTACAACCAGCTGCTGTAGTTCTAATCCTTTAGACTTTAAAAAAAAAGCTTAGAATCAAGTAAATACTTGATTTTGATCTGGTTACCAATTTTTACATTCCCTGTTCAATTAGGATTTTATTTGCTGAAATTTTTCTTTGCAATTCCCTCTCCGAATATGACCAACATTTACTCTGCCCTATTTTTTTTCCTTTTTCACTTTACAGTTTGTGACTTCACTCTACTTGATAACTTATCTGATATTACTAGCTTTTCTATACCTGTCACTTGACTTCAATCTAAAAAACATTATCATAGACAATTCAAATGTCACCAGCCTTTGGTTTGCATAATGCCTAGTCTTCTTGAATATGCACCATTCATAACAAACATTTGCTTGGTTGCTATTTAAAATATACCCTCCTCTTACCAATTTTCAACCCAAAAGAGTATATGAGCTTTGGCATCTAAAATTCAGAAAGTAGAAGCAGAATCTCTACAGAAATGTGGAAATGCTGCAGAAATGTGATGTCATTTTCAGTTCTTTCTAAGGCCTTTCTTTTCTCTCTTTCTCAGTGAGAGAGAAAAGAAAAAAAGGAGACACATTTATTCCAAATCAATATAGAGAGATCCTTAGCTGTCTCTTTTTCATCTTGAATTTTATGTCTTGCTTGTGATTCAATTGACTCAAGTCTGCCTCTTCATAATGAATTTTTATGAGAGAGAGAGACTTGATAGTTATACCTGTAACTAATGTTCAAGTAAAATTCAATGTTGCACTTCCTTTTTTAATAGAAAAAATACCCACACCATATATTGGTTGTCTTTGATGACTGCCACCAATTTCCTATTTTCAGCTCCTTCTGGTTTTTATTCTCACTCTTCCTGGGAGTTTTGGCAACTAAGGATAACCTTTTTACGTACATATACAGACAATGTCCATTTTTTCCTTGGTAATATCACATATCAAAGGCAACAATGATATTTTTATTGTTCCCTTGTTACACAATTTTCCAAATTCCTTGTACATAATCCTCTTGTCATTTCGACTCTCCTCACCCTTGGAAAAACACTTTTAGAGATCTTTCACACTGTATTGTGGCAAAATTCTGCTTAGGAAGGCAAACATTATTATTACCATTTTTCCCTCAATCTAGCACAAATTTTGATTTTTTTATATTTTTACACAGTGAGGCACGTGTGAAAACTTGTCTAAATTAACCTTGCAAAGCTATTTTTTTAATCTTTATTTAGGCTTAAAGTACAGTCAGTCACTTCGTCTGAGCTTAAATCCAAGTTAATCTAAAGTGTCAAAGTGAGTAAGAGTAAAGAGAATGAGGACATTTTAGATCTGAATAAGAATTAGAAAAACAAGTAATGAAAAGAGTAAAACAAGAAGAGTATAAGAATATCTACTTAGTGGTTTGATGCAATTGAGCAAATCTTCTTTATCTGTCTTCTTTAATTTTTCAGACTGTTTCTGTGTAGCCTCAGACAGAAGTAGGTGTGCTTTTACATGCTCTGGTGTTCACTATGGAGGTTTTTCATCAAAGAAATGCCTTGAGATGCTTTTCCACCTGATGTTCAAACGTCTTTTATGGGCTGCAGTGGAATCTGTTTGGGTTGCTGTAGCTCCTGACTAGGCTGCCATAGCTTTGTAGGGATTGCTGCAGCTTCTTAGTTGAATCTGGTAAACACAAGGTCATTATACCTGAGAGAAGCATGTTGGTAATGCATCCTCATTCACCAGATCCTATCAGTAACACCTTCACACTCTTACTTTTTGCAAATAAACCATGGCACTCCGATGTCAGGGATTCTCTGACCCTGAAACTGAGCTCAATAGCCTGGCCACAGGCATAGCTTGTAGTCTCTTTTACCCTGCAGTACAGAAAAGTCACCTCCTTGTGTAACCACCAAGAGTCCATTTCACAGAATTTCTGTAAAGGTTCAAGGTAAAATCCAAAAAGAACATTATGCTAAGAAGAAGGAGCACACAGCCATGGCTATGCTGACTTCTGAATCATGTCTGCAACATGAGAGCTGGATCAGGCCAAAGGTGGGCTCAGCACAACTCCAGCAGTATGGAAATTACAGGTACAGCTTTTACTCTAGACAGTTTTCTGCTCTGGCAGTTTTACACTTATTAAGCCAGATTCGGCTAAAGAATCCATAGAAAAGGAATCAACATTTTGAGCTCCACAGAGTGTCACTCATGTTCTCAGACAAGAATAGGAGTCTCACAGTTTATCTAAGGGGCTTAACATTTTTTTTCCTCCAATTCTCATTCAATTACAATATATATTTATTTAAAATTCCATCATCTGGAACCTTAGGAAAAGATAACTTCTTTCCATTTCAGTTTTACAAAGAGGTTAAAGTAACAGCTGAAACTTGTGGAATATTTGACCCAGACATGTCCTGTTAATAGCTTGCTTGCTGATTCAAACGAGCGATGCCATCAATGCTGTATTCAGGATTTCCTTACTGAAAAGAACAAAACAGGTCTGAATGTAAAGTTATGGTACACTGCTCTGTCAGGTTGAACAGCTCAAAGGTAGACAAAGATACCTGCAACTCTGTTCAGCTGAGCTTGAATTCCACCCTGATGCATGCTGAGAGTAAGCATTATATGCTTTACTCTCAGCGGTGACTGCCAGCCGTGTAACTCTTCAAGTATATCCTGCCATTTGTTCTATCCAGCAGAAATGGGTTTCATTCCAAAGGAGCTCTTCCAAATACTTCAAGGAATAGTGCGCAAGGAGGGTGAGTTCAGGGAAAAAAGAAAAGAAAAGAAAAGAAAAAGACAGTAGTTTTATATAAAAGGAAACAAAATCCATCCTGTTTCCTTGTGAAAAGCTTTAGAATGTAAAAAAAAAATAAATTTTGAAGTCATATTTCTTGTGAAAAGACAAAGAAAGGTACAGGGCATTATTTTGTTAAGAACAGTATGCTGAAGTCCATAGGATTCAGATCTTACCTAACCTTTAATCACAATTCCAGGTGCCTCTTCTTGCAGCCTGCGAGAGCCAACTACCTCAGACATTTAGATATCGATGTGAGAGTTGCCTGTGCTCAACTGTTTACTGGGAAAGTGTTCTGGATGTGACCCCATAACTCTGTTGAAATAATTTTATCTCACTGGACCTTGATTTTCATTAGAAGAGTGGGAATTTGATATGTGGATGGGGAGCAGTAGGCATGGTGTATCCCAGCAGATCCTCACAATGCAAGTTTGATGTAGCCATGGAGGTGTTAATGAGAGGCTTGACTTTCCAACCTGTAGCTAACAGATGTGGCTGCTTTATTTACTGCATTTAAACTTCTTCGTGTGTTTACTTTAGTTATTTTTCTTTGATTGTTTCCTCAGTGCAGGAGAATCTGACTGGAGCTCCTGTTTATTTCTTGTGATGTGTCTTTTCCATCAAATGACAGACATCAACTGAGAACATTTTTTTTCTAGTCTTGAGAGCTTCACACTCATGAGAGTGACCTAGAGGGACACAGCTGTCTCATTGTGCAATGAACGGAGAATTATCCTCAGATACATCCTGCTCAGCAAAGTCGTAAATATTATGGCCAGGTTCTTGAACTGGCATTGAAAATAAATGGAGAACCAATGGAAAATATGAGTTCTTGATATGACAGGTTGAGATAGCTTGTTCTCTTAAACAATTAACTTTTTTTGTTCTGTGCTTGTGTCCTTGCCTGTTTCCTGTATAATTCTAAGTAAAACCATATGAGCAAGACAAGTTTATCACATCGATGATAGCTATCCAATCTGGCATTAAAAAAAGGACAATGCTTATTGAGGTAAAACCAAGGAATTTCAGTTCCTTTCTCTGATGAGAAGGATGTCTGATGAGATCTTGAGACTTTGAACTACTTGAGTAAGATTAGGGTATATAATTTAAGGAAACAGAAAATATTCCTAACATACAGATATTCAGAATGTTGATTTTTCTTTCAGCATCACATCCTTCTTCATCTATCTGACCTTGAATAAGCTGTTCTTTACCCTTTAGATTTTGTGACACTACTCCAGAAGATATAAGACTGGGGTCCATGAGTTTGTGGCCCATAGCAGCTCCACTTACACTGTCTTTGTAATGCATGTGGGCAGGCTTGCAACTAGAGAGAATCAGGACATTTTAGAGCTCCCAGGAAGGATCAGTGCTAGAAGGGCATGAATGTGTTCAAAAGAAGGAAACTTTTAATATTAAAAGGAGCAATAAAAATACAAGTAACTGTTCATAAGTATTAGATCCTGATAGCAAGGACGGGATCTCTTATAGTCTCTTCAAAATTAGAAACTTATTTTCACAATTTTATCTGGTTTAAATCAATTAACCATCCTTGTTCTATACAGTGCATTCTCCATTCTGTAGATGAGAATTTTAAAAAACTGAGGACTTATGTTCCCTCAGCAAGTTGGTTCAGGAAGGTGAACTAATTTTTTTTTTTTTTTTTAATGTTCTTTTAGGCACTTGAACCTACTCACTGTAAAATTGAAACCAGGTAGAAACAATGAGTAGATTCCAGGCAGGAATTATCTGGGTTAGTTTTACATATTGTAAAACCACAGTCTAAAGAAAGGAGAAGCTTGCTTCAGTCAGAAGGTAGGTCTCACCAGGGATATTTCCTAGCCCAAAAAATTGTGAATCCACACTGCAAAACTGCTTAAAGCAAAACAAAAATATGACAAATCACACCTTTTGAATAATAATTTGTGCTACATATAGGCATGTTGCAAGATAATCTCCAACTAGTTACATTATCTACAATTTTGGGGTTTTTTATCTTTCTCATGTAAGCTTCTTGTTTGGCACACAGAATGAGTGAATGTTCATTCTGCATATGCAAAAAAGCATAGCCCTAAAGTTTAAGCAGTAGGTTAGATTTTCCAGTTACCAAGCCAGATATACAGCAAGATGGAAACTATCATTGTGTAAATGATGAGACATAAAACTCTTAATATGAATTTGTATGTATTACTTTGCATTTAAAATATTTTAAATATTTATTTATAAAATTTACTTACAGATAAGATATTAGAAATTCCACTCTTATTCATTATGTAGTGATTTATGTTTGTTTTACAGATCTACCCAGATTACAAGTCCCATTTAGTTTGTAAATACCCCAAACTTCATCATTCCAGGCTGAGAAAGTAGTGCATATTTCTGCTCAATTTTTACTTTTTTCAGATTGATGACTTTCTATTCTACCATTTAAAAATTTTAGAGGTAAATCAAACAATAATGCATTTTTCTTGCAAGCTGTAAATGACTACTGTGAAATAATTATTTTCCCAGCAGAAAGTTCCAATTTATACTACACACAAACAAATTAAAAGAATATTAAAGATTCTAAATCTATAAAATTCATTTTTTACAAATAAAATACACATGCCATTGCAATACACCTGGTCATATGTCTTAAAAATCTGAAGTTCATAATAGCAAAAATTTTTTTTATTTAATTAGCCTAGATAAAGTAAGTAGACAATCCACTCTAAGGCATGAAGTTTCTAAACATCTGTAGTACTAAAGGAGATACATTATGAATGAATTACAAATCTACATTAGGAGGAGTTTCTAGTTCCAACAGGGTGCAAGAAAGAAATTTTCTCTGTAGTAGAACAAAAAGAAAAAAATCAGGCACGAATACTGCCAGTACATACATGTGTTTAAATTCTTACCACATCTCCAGTTGATTGACATCTTCAATAAGCTGTTAATGACCCACTCCATTTGCTTTAAATGAGCCTTAGATTTTTAGATCTGGTGAGTTTTGTAGAATGTTGAATTAAGTAGATTTAATTGCCTTTTTTTTGGTTTTTGGTTTCATTTTAGTAATTCATCATTCAAAGGAATAGTATGATTTGCCATCATAATAAAGTTTCTCAGGAACCTTTCCTTTGATTTGACTTCTAGATGCAAAAGTGAGTACCAGCCGTAATGAAACAGTATTCTTCTCTGAGCTAGGCTGTGTGTATTAGGTAGCAGTTATTCATAAAATAAGAGTTTTTTCTCATACCTACTTTCAGTTTTTTAAAGTAGTAATTTAGCAGCTCTCTTGGAAAGAGCTGAAAGCATGTTGGAAATCAAAGATGACTCTGGCTCTGTTTATGAGATGGGTTGGTACTGCATTTTTATTAGCATATTTTCTTTCCTTCTACTTTGATACTTTCAGTCCTTGGGGCACAGAGCTGAGAAATATAGATTGTAGCTATCATGCCAGATAAGGAAAACAACGTAAGTGATGATGCAAAATGTATTTTCTCTGACAGTGAACAAGCTGAGACTGGCTTGTGTAAAACAAATTTTTACCATCTGACTGCGATGGGCTATTCTCACCACAATGATACCTGCTGTGGAGCAGTGTTATATTTAGTTGCATTGTAACAGCATTTCTTTCAACAAGTGAATTGCATATTGAGATGTGGTGGCACAGGAAACCATGGCTATTAGTACACCATCAGCATTTTATATTCAGACATGAAAATCTGTATTGGTGCCAGACACTATCTAACCTGAGATTGTGATAGAGGAAATTATTGGTGAGAGAGAATTGGGGAGCTGGATATCAAACTGCCTGTGAATGTAAGACTTTGTTGCACCAAAACAAATAGAACCCTAACTCTTCCTGTCAGGAATGAACAAACACTTAGAAGACATGATAATCAGTGAGCTCTCTTACTTCCATTCGTGTTGGACATTCATATGGGCAGAACTTCACTGTACAAAATCTGACCTCAGTCCTGATGCAGACTTGCACACCAGTCAGCTTTCCACAAATGTTTAGCTAGCTCACGTCTGCATAAGGTGGAGTGTGTACAACTGCAGTTCTTACACATACATCATGGAGGAGGGAAGTCCATGTGAACCTGAGTAGTGGACACTCCCTGTGCCTCTTTGGTTAAATTCTGCCATCTGTACTTCCCTTCAGAAGGAGGATAGCCAAGAACTGCACTTATCTGGTAGCCACTGCACTTTGGAGAAAAGGGAGTATGCCATTAGCTGAGTTAAAATGAAATACAATATCTGGGTTAAAGTAGTCACCTGGGCTCTCTGTGACCTCATCCCTGCAAGGCTGTAGCTAATCAGTGTTATCTAGTGGAGTTGTATTTTGTCCCCTCTCATACATTTCCTATCTGATCAACAAATGACATATGATCTTTCATCCATCTTTCTGTCTCCAATAAGCATAAAATCTGTTGTGGGAGTGGAGGACAGGCAGAAGGAGAAGCAGACTAACCTTTGCAGCTCGATTACAGAGAGAACAATTTGTTTTTGTAATTAGAGCTCAGCAGTGATCTCTGTTTCACTGATACTCAGCTCGGTGTAAACAGAACTCAATTTTGACAACTGTTTAGCTCACGGCACAGTTTTAAAGTATTAAAGGATAATGGAAGACTTATTAGATTAGCTTTTGCCATGATCTTTTAGTGTCCCAGATAATTATTATTTGTGATACAGCTGAATGGTTTAGGCTTGTGTTAGTATTATGCATGCATTTCTGCATAATACTTTATCTGCTATTGATGGGCACTAAAATATGTATTAGGAAATATACATTTAGTCAGATTGCAGAGATATTAGTGGTATTTTCAAGTGGATCAAATTGTTCTTTCTGTGATTTTTTATTTTGTTTCCATCATAGCAGTTCTTAGTTCCTGACTTTTATTTTTTTTAAAAATCTGTACAGTTATCTTCATCATTATTCTTATTCACACTTGTGTGACTTTTACCAGAATCCTTTGATCCAATCATGACATTTCCCCCCCAGCATTTTAACATTCCCTCTGTTTTGTGTGTTTTGGAGTTGCATAGCTTTTTCTTACAGTATCACCTTTTCAATCTTTCTTATTTATTATTTTAAATCATTCCTTATAGTCACATACTGTTTTTCACCTTGTTATTTGACTTTTCCTCTAATTACGTTTTAATTAGGGTATGTTGTTTCTACCTCTGATCTTATAATTAGCATTTTTCCTTTTGATCACCTTTTGTCTCATTTTGCATAAGATATGTATTTTTAATCTTTTCACCACTTTTCCCTACACAGTTTTACCTTTCTTATTTTTATTTTTTCTGGCTAACCTCATTCCATTAGTTTGACTCCCTATCCTGCTTTTGGCTTGGAAAGAGTTCATTATCTTCCTAGTAGCTGGTGTGATGCTGTGTTTTGTTTTTAGTATGAGAATAATGTTGATAACACACTGATGTTTTTAGTTTTGCTAAGTCGTGCTTACCCAAAATCAAGGACTTTCCATCTTCTCACAAAGGAGAAGGGTGGAAGCATACAAGAAGCTGGGCAGGGGCATAGCCAGGACAGGTGACCCAAATCATCCATGGGGATATTCCATACTGTCTGGCAGAATGCTCAGCATATAGTCTGTGGGGAAAGGTGGCCAGCGGCCGCTGCTCGGGAACTGGCTGGGCACCAGTCATTGAGTGGTGAGGAGCTGCATTACATATCAATTTATTTTCATTTTCTGACCCATTAAACTGCTTTTATCTCAACCCACATATTTTCTCACTTTTTTTTCTCCAATTCTCTCCATCGTCCTGCTGCAGTGGGGAGTGACTGAGCAAAGTTGAGTGGTGCTTAGTTGTCGTGTGGGGTTAAACCACGACACTCTCCTCTGATCAGAAACATTACTTCTAATTTTTTTTTTTTAAATTTCCAGTAATTATTGTACATACTCTATTGTCCTTGTTTACAGCAATGTGATTTTCTTATTGTAGAAGTCTAAGTTTGCAACTTCCTGGCAGTTCTGTATAGATTAGGGCAATACACTTGAAGGTGACTACATAATCACTCTGGAAACAGCCTAAATTGCTGGAATACATGAGAAAAAAAAATTCTATAGTGTTTTCACATTTGAATAATTGCACTCTCTCTAAAGTTTGTCAGGAAAGCAAGTCTATGTCAGTGACTAACTTAGTCCTTTAACAAAACATGAGTACTAGTCCATGAGTGAAATGTGTTTGTATTTTCATCTCAGTCTCCAAATGAACATTGGTGGCTCACGTTACAAAAGCACAAAGACTGCTTAAGGCAAAGACAGCTCTGTCAAGGTTAATGGCCCCAAATACTTTCTGCCCTAACCATCTTTTAATATTTTGGTTGGATTTGGTTTTGGGTTTGTTTTTTTTCAGATTAGTTCTTAAATTTACTCTTCAAAAAAAGAGTCCAACAAGAAAAAAATGTAACAGTGACTGTGCCCTGTGATCCACCTCATTCTTTATCTTTTATATAATAATCTTCATGCTGTCTTCATTCAAGTGTGCTGCCATCCAGCAGGATGGTTGGTTGCTGGTTTTGTTCATGTTAGTTATTTCATGCTCATGATTTGCATTCTTGTTTGTTCTTGCAAAATGCAGTAACTTAAAAGCATCCAGGCCTTTTGGCCATATTTTCAATTTGGAACTAGAAGTCATGTATCTATTTCTGAAGAAATCATGCCATAAATATATATATGTGCACACATACTGCCAAGTTATCATGAAAAGAGCAGGTAGCTCTGAAAGTCAACCTTTTTCTTCACTGCTTTTATTATCTATTAGATATTTCTGTTCATTCTGTTGATACTCATCACAGCAGTCTCTGAGTACCTCCCAGCAGTATATTAAGCTCTTGACTTAAGTTCTCTCATTCTCTCTAGAAGGAGAAAACAGATGAGTGCATCATTAAATTAATGCAGTTTTGGTAGTCTATGTCCCAAAGGACTCAAATTCTAATTAAAATTTGTAGTTGTGGTTGAACTATGGCATGTCATACAGAAAACTGAAGAACATAAAAGTTAAGAAACCTGACATATGTAGTCAGAGAATCTTAGAATGATGTGGGTAGGAAAGGACATGTATAGATCATCTAGCCTAACCTCTCTAACCAAAGCAGGACTCAACACCCTCGTTGTGAAAAAATCCTTACATCTAATCTGAACATATCTTCTTTCAGTTTAAAACCATTGGACCGTGGTTCTGTCACCACAAGCCCTGATAAAAAGTCTTTCTCCATCTCTCCTATAAACCCCCTACTGATAGGTTGCTGTAAGGCGTCATCAGAGCCTTCTATTCTTGCAGGCTGAAGGGACCCAACTCTTTCAGCCTGTCCTCACAGGAGACGTGCTCTGTTACTTTTTTGGGGTCACCTCTAAACCCTCTCTAACAGGTCCATGTCTTTTTTGTGCTGAGAATACCAGAGCTGGACACAGCACTCCAGGTGGGGTGTCATGAGAGTGGGGTAGAGGGACAGAATGTTCTCCTTTGTCCTGCTGGCCACAGGCTACCAGGATGCAGCCCAGGATACCATTGGCTTTCTGGGCTGTGAGTGCACATGGCTGGGTCATGTCCACTTTTTCATCCATCAGAAACTCCAAGTCCTTCTCAGCAGGGCTGCTCTCGATACATGCATCTCCCAGTGTTGATGCAATGCATTTTGCTTTATTGAAGTTCATGAGGTTTAAGATTCTTGTTCCTAAGTTTTGGTAGACAAAGGGAAAAAAAAAAAGACAGAGGGAGCTTACTTAAAGAGTGTTTGAATTTCTATATTAAGGATTTATACTGAAATTCTCTTTGACAGAGCCTCTCTTTTTCCACAGACTAGGTAGGGAGCATAAAAAGGGCAACTTCTCAATTTACATATCTAAGCAATGTAGCCCTCCCAGAACACAGATTATTTTATTCTTTATACTGGTAGAATTTCAGCCCAGGAGACTAGAATATAGTTGTGAGAGTTTCACAATACCTTTGTGAGTCTTTTAAGACCATTTGCTCTGCTGAACTAGTAAATATGCCTTCATAAGCTGATGTTTTCCACGTATCTCCCCAGTGAAGGTAGCATCATTTTCCTGAGATAAAGACAGAAAAAGCTGTCATCTAATGCAAGCTGTTCACTTTTTAGTCCATATCATGTGAATTATATCAGGTAATATACATGATATATGATCAAATGATCATATTTAGGTAAGACCTGAAGGTACACTGATAATTATACTGTTCACCACAAGTGTGGGTCTTAGTTAGGTACTATTACCCATTTCTGACATAAAGGTATAGCACATTCTCCCTAGATCGAGGAAGATAGACAGATCTCATTGTTGACAATATTCAACAACATTGAAGTGGAGAAGTATAAGAATAATTAATGTCTTATCTTTCTCTTTGGAATAACACCCAGTGTACTGCCAAGTCTAATCCTTGACCCAAGTCCAAACTGAGATTCCAAGAATATTAAGTTTGCTAAGATTTTTTTTTATATAATTAACATCTTCTTGAGCTTACTCAAGATTTAGATGACTGGATAGAGTTGGTGAATCTCAGTATTTTTTAGAATACTCATTTTGCAAAGAAAAGAGAGATGACTTATTTGAATGTCTGTTCCAGCTAGGATTGGAACCAGCCACCTTCCATCAACATTATTTGTCTTCCTGAGCTGCAAAGGGCATAATTCAGACTTTTTGGATTAACATTTACTTAGGGATGAATTTCTTTTATTTTTTTTGTGAATAGCTATATTGAAATTTGAGACTTTTGGTAGACACCTACCTTGCATGATTCAATTATAAACAGCATATCAATTTACTTATTTTTCTGTTATTTATTAAAAGATTAACGGGCAGTGTTTTTTTAAATTTCCATACCAGAACAGCTTTTTCTGTATATAAATACATATTTTATAATATTAAAATTGTAAAAACAGTGTTGTGCAGAATGTTGTATTTACAAGACTAGAGATTCAAGCAGCAGACACCAGATAAAACTTTTTTCCTGGGAACTTTGACAAGATTGTGAGAAAACTCTAAAGTGGTGAAATCTGGAGGTAAGAAAACAAATCAGGTCTCATGAGGAGGAAGGCAATTAAAGAATACATAGAACAGCACAAATATTGAAATTTGAAAAGAATTTAAATTAAATATCAGCAAACCTTAACTGAGGCTTGTCAACTTTGTAAAAAGCATATTTTAAAGTCAGGAAAAATTCCCTCCACAAAGACAGGAAGACATTATTCTGAGAAATATCTTGTCTTGGTAGAACCTTGCAGTGATCTTGTGTATATGTAGTAATTATATTTTTACTGTTGTACAAGAAACATTACCTAACAGCCATTACAACAGCCCTGCTGTTGGTGAATACTAGGAAAAAATCTTGAATGTCATGTATTGAAAGAGAAGGGAAATAAAAGAACAGACAAATTAAACCCATGTAAAATATGCTTTACACAATATCATAAAATGGTTTAGGATGGCTCTTAAAAATTATAAAACTTCTAACCACCCTGCCATGGGCAGGGACACTTCCACTGAACCAGGTTTCTCAGAGCCTTATCCAACCTGTCCTTGAGCACTTCCAGGGTTGGGACATCCACAACTTCTCTGGGTAACCTGTGCCAGTGCCTCACCACCCTTACAGTGAAGATTTTCTTCCTAATCTCTAAATTCAGCTACTCTCTTTCAGTTTGAAGAAATTCCTCCTTGTCCTGTCATTACATGCTTTTGCAAATTGTCTCTCCATCTTGTAGGCTTCCTTCAGGTATGATGGTGGTGTACAGAAAATCTCTACCATAAACCATAGGACAGTCTTGTCAATCCCATATGAAAGAGCTCTTTGTGTTTGTATTGAAAATGCTGGTACATGGTTTTTATTTTCTCTTTCTCACTTTTCTTCCCTCCCCACCCCCCAATTAATCTAATAAACTTCATTTAATTGCAGTCTGGACGGATTAATTCCAAGAATACAAATTTTCTAGGCGTGCGTAAGGGCACTGTAAGTTTCAACACAGTCCATGGCAGGTAGTTCTAAGCAGATTTCCAGGGCAATTTTGGGATATGCTGGATGCAGGATGTCTTTCAGTTTCTTCCCACATACTTCTGCTTCCAGTATTCCTCTTCTGCTTTGATGCCTTTGCTGGGGGCAGGCGAGGACGATGTGGAACAACAAGAGTTTTCTGCAACTTCGATAATTTAAAAGTGCAACTATCAAGATAGGCCTTTCAAGTATACTGAATAACTCCTTCATGAAAATAATATTTTTTCACAAAGTAATATTTTGCATTACAAAAGAATTTTTCTGTTTTGTATGCACATATTTATGGCTAACTTGACTGGGCACATTACAAAAGCTATCCATGTAATCTTTCATTATTAAAGCAGTTTCTAGCATTAGATAGCTGTTAAAAAATATCAAATGGTTTTTCCTACCTTTTGAAAAAGCGACATTTGAAATTAGACTTTGGTTTTGGTTGGGTTTTTTTTTTTCTGGTTTTAGTCTTTTGTTCTTTGTGATTTCTTTTTAAGTTGAAAATGATTGCTAAATTTCTACCTTGGAGACAAACTAGCCATCATTCAGAGAAACAAAGGAAAATTAAATAATTTCATAATCTGTAACTTTCCTAAATGTAATTTTGCCCCTCAAAAAGATACTAATGCTTCAGATTTCTTTAAAACTCATATTTAGTTAAGAAACATCCTTTTATTCATCTTTGTCAATCTTACTTTACAAGGTATGCCATTATGCAATGGCAGAATTTCTCTTTAACTTTAAAACAACAGTTTAGAAGCTGCGGGTTCTGGGCTAATTTTTAACTATTCATCATGTCTTGTGAGAAAAATGAAAGCAAATAATATTTTTCCTTCAGCAGCAGCCATCAGATTATGTGGTGTCTCAGTAACAAAGGGTAGTATCTCATCCATATTGTATATAATACATTAAAAATGGAGTGCAAATAAATGTAAAAAATTCATGCAGCAGACAGGCTGAAAAATGTTAAAATCAACATTTTTGCACAGGCATCCAGAATAAATGGAAAATATTCAATAGTTTTCTGCCATACCAAGAATATAGAACTAAATCAGTGACAGTATGAATAAAAACTCCAAGTTGTCCAGTCCTCAGTTTTCAAACAGGAGCAGTTAGACATTATTAAGCCCATAGGGAAAGCTTTTTTCCTTACCAGGCTTGCTAGGATTCATCTCATATAAACTCAATCAACATTGAAGGAATAATTCCAATTACAGTGTTTATGTGAACCTGAATATAGAATCTTCTAATTACAATAGGTTGTACATTCAATTACACTCACTGTGTTTTATTTACATGTACCACATAAAATGAAATCCATTCTAATTCTGCATAGTATTGTCTTTTGTAATTTGCATCATCTTGTTTTCCTTTGTGTGAACTGAAGATTTCCTAGAATTGTAGTACTTTTTCCAGAGTTAGTCTCAACAGGTTTAAACATCTTTTTAATTCCAGATAAATTAGAATCCTTTATTTATCCTAATAAGAATATCCTTTGGAAATTAAGGGGAAAACAGCATATTTTATCTGTTCCTCTGTATGGAGGAACCCTTATATTTTAGTGGAAGTTTTGAATATCTGACAGTATAAGATTTTGCCATCTTGTTTAAGCTAGATGTCGAGTTCTAATTACTGAAATTTAGTGTTTGTAAAATGAGGTATAATTATCAGGGAGCCATGGCTACTTTTGCGAAAAGTTTATGTCAAATAAAAAAACGAAGTGAATTTATCTTGGAAAAATAATACATATACATAAATATGTACCGAAAGACTACAAGCCTTTTTACAGAATATCTTTAAAAGGTCTGAAGTCTTTCTTGTTGTGGCAGACTACTGATCTCAGTCAACTTCCTTCAACATTATCTGGACAAACTCTGCTTTCCTGCTAAATGTGCTACATATCCAATAAAAGCCTTATAAACACGTGCATTTTCCAGACTTACTTTCAGGTGCTTCCACATGTTATGAGACCATATTCCAGATCAGGATAGAAATGTATACAAATTAGATGAGAAGCCAAAGGAAAAGAAGAAGAAGAAGGAAACATCTGCAGTACATCAATGGGAAAAAAATGTTTAAGCTGCCTGTTATTAACTGCTCAACCTGTTTTATGCTGGATTTCTGCATAATTATGTTACAGAGAAGGGGAGACAACAGATGTTGAATAAAGATTGAAAGTAAGAAAATGAGACTGTTAGAAAAAGTAGTTGTGGTTGCTCACAGCTAGACATTTTTTGGCAAGACTTTTAGACAGCAATCTATTTCTCAAATTCATTGCCCATTTCTGCAAGATTAATGTAAAACAAAATGTTTCTTTTTAAGTCTGATCAGTTGAACAATTATACAGCTCCAATAATCCCCAAGTCAGTCTTTCAAGAAAGCAGCTGAATGTTTCCTCAAGCAGTTTCATAAATTAGATTAAATGAATATCATATCAGGTCAGAAACCCTATAAGCTCTTTTCATGGGAAGTTGTTGATAGCTTATGTAATTAGCTGTATTTTTCATTCTCTGCAAGTATCCAGATAATCCATACAAGATATATTTTTCACAATCTTTACAGAATAAATGCCATCAAACTATACTTGTATGTTTTCTATGTTTCTCACACTAGTGTCATGTCTTAAAGCCAACAGAACTATAATTTTTTAATAATGCCTCGATTTTTTTTTCTCCACTTAGTTGATATTTTCTGGTACTGGCTCCAACTGCATTAAGAAATTTCTGGATAGAGCTATCTAAAAAAAGGGGCTGAAACCACATGTAGGCACTACACTAAATCATTTGCATCACTGCTACACTGTATGCTCCATTTTACCCTGATTATTACCTGTGAGAGTCAGAGTTACCTGTGAGAATTATTCCTGAATACACTTTGCAGTGGCCTTTGACTGAAAGAATCTTGTACTTTATTGCAACTGCTACCACACTTTTTCAGACATGACTATTCACAGGATTAAGATTAAATCAGAGACCATTTTGGAAGAGGGATTCAGATGTGAAATGAATCCTTTCTTCAAAGTTTAATTTTCTTCATGTTAACTAAAAATATTTTATTTTTCAAGCATTCCCGACTTTGCTTTCTTTCGCTATCCTCACCCTACATACCATCACAAGTAGACTTTAGTCTGTTGATCTGCTTCTTTCAGGTGAGCAAATACTTCATCTGTTAGCCGTCTTCTCATGTGATCCAAAATTTGCATGTGAGATTATAAAGATGTGTAGGGTTTGTTTTTTGAAAAGCTGCAGCTTAAAAAATCACAGATCGGAGCTTGATAGACAGTTATTTTTTGAAGACCTTACAAATAATTTGGTGAAGAAACTGCATATTTATATTAATTTTGCATTTAGGAGACTTGGACATAAAAAACATGTTCAAAATGATATCACTGTCTTTCGTTTTGGCCCTGATAGAGGTCTAAAGGAAAGCATGCTATTTGAAAGAAGTAAAAATGTATAAAAAAGACCATGTGAACCCATATTTCTTTGGGTGTGCTATGTGCGTGTGCTTTCTCTAAATACATTCTTATTACATATTGAAAGTTAATAGCAGTAGTTTGATGTTATATTAGGTTTAAATTCCCAGCTACATCATTAGCACTAATCTCTTCAGGAATGCATGGTTCACGGTACTGGTAGGGTGATGGATCTGTCTGTAGAACCAGAACAAACCTTTCTTATGATTCATTTTTTGCCACAGATAAGCCATAAGACAAAGACAGCAGATTGATGGAGGCTTAGTTTTTCTGCTCCTGTTTTAAATAGTAGATGTAGAACAGGTTCTTCTGTTTTATAGCCTGAAGCTGAACTGTCAACATAAAAAATGTACGGACTTAATACCTGAGAGCAGGGCAGAAGAATGACTTCCCAGTTTTTTTAACAGATTAAACCCTGAACAATATAGCTCATTACTACCTAGTCTAAATGTATTGAAAAGGCAGTTTTTGCTAAAGCATGAAATATTTTGTCTTATTATTACCTACTTTACTGAAAGGCACAAATTTCAGCTGACAATGAGAAAGTTTTTCATTTGCAACCTGCCTGTTCATGCTGAGAGAAATTCTATACCTGACCAAAACCATAAAGCTTGAAACACTACTGCTTTTTGCTTATGTGAGTGAATATGATTGACTCTCATTTGTTGTCATGTAGCTGCAGTCAGTACACAATTATGAATTTATTTAATCTTTACTTCGCGAAGGAAACCCCCAGAATTCATTAAAATATTCAAACTAAAATAATTAAAGGTGGTAACCATTCAGGTTTTTGTTGAGATTTGGAGATTAATTCTATTTTTTATTTTTAGTTTTAGATTTTTTTTCTCAATGAAAAAATAAAATTGTGGTGACTTCAGAAAACCATATGCCAGCTCTCTAAATAGCATTGATAGAACATTACACATTTTGCAGAAGGAACAGAATAAGAGAAACATGGGCTGAAAAAAACAGAAGATCAAGATGAGAAACAAAAGACTGATTAACAAAATATAAATAAAATTATTTATTAATAACATATTTCATTTACATATTTGGCAATAGCTTATATTTCATTAAAGCAAACATACTTTTCAGAAGGTATTTCTGCTGTTCATCACCACAGATATCCAAATGTATTCCTAAAAGGAGATCCTCTAGACGTGCATAGGATAAAACATCCTGCTATTTTTATTTCAGCCCACCTCCTTTTGACTAAAACTCTGGATGTGTGGAAGAACTTCAGTTAGACCTTAGCCAGAGCCCACTTTTGGACATCCATTAAAATTTGCTACATTATTTTTTCTTCCCACCAAAAAGAATTACTTCTTTACTAGACATTATGGAAGTGATTAGAGCCATGTAATTTTGCTATATATTTATGACAGAACCAATGTTGGTAAAACAGTCTTCAAGTTAAAATGTGCTGAAATGCAATCTTGTGTAGAGCTTATTAGACAAATAACATTTTATTTTCTAGTTTTGTTTAATATCAGCTGTGGAAAAAAATCCAAAACAATCAAACAAAGCCATACCTAACACAGCTGAATTTAACCAGCACAATTTAGAGAAACTAAAAATTTAGCTTAAAATGTTTTATGCGGCAGGCTATATGTTTTTTATGATCATAGGTTCCTTTTTGATTTTATTTTGGTTTTAATAGGTTGTTGCCTTTAGACAAAGCAGGTATATACCCTACATTCCCTTTATTTCATGCTTGTTATCACATATTATGTACATACTTGTAAATTTTTGCTTGTGCTTTGAATTCTTTATATTGACAATTACAAAATCTCCATTTTAAAAGTTTTTTTTTCTCATGTAGAAAATGGCATGCTTAAGCTTGCTAGGTTTAAAGATTGTTGGCCTGAACATTTTTATTAATAAATTTTCCTTCTTTGGGTGAACTGATCTTGGATGGTACTTAATTAAAAGTGTATCCAAAAAGTGATATTTATTGTTGGCTGGAGGTCTATAATATAATTCACGCTGGAGGATGGAATTGCTTCTTAGCAGAAGTATTTCTTCAGGTTTTGTTTTTTTCTTCCCACTAATACTTATGTTTTGCTCTGATAGAAATATGTTGGCTTCTTGGGGTTAAGTTTTGTCCTGTTATCTCTTGAAATTTCTTTCTTGTCCTTTGCTCCAAGCGTGAGTACAGAAGCTAATCTGTAATCTTTTAATTTTTTAAAGTAGCACTAGGAGACCTTTTTTTTTATGGAAGGGATAGGAATTTTTAAGTGAATTAAATTAGTTCCTTCTTGACTTGTGTAGGATGGTATGGTTTTCATTGATCATGTGTGAGTGTGTTGTTACGTGATGTAACACAGATGGGCACAACAAGCTGGAGCATGTCTTCCAAGAAATTTCAAGACAGCTTTCTTGAAAACTGCTATGAAAAAAATAGCACATTTTTATAGCAGGAGTGATTAATCAAAATAGGACTTTGCCTAACACAGAAACAAAAAGAAACCGATTGGAAGCCACTTCTGTAGCTCTGCTCATAATCACTGACAAAATTCTTTGCGAAGTGTCTTGTTACAGAAGACTGTATTTAGGGTAGGGAACCAAGTATTTTTGCCAAAAGATAGTAACCTACATCTATATTTAGATATTTGGAGTGCCAGTTTGATCCATATTCATACACCTAATTAGGGATTTAGATGAACTGTAAATATCTACATTGACCTGCACACGATGTTGATTCTCCTAAGTAGAACTCCATATGCTATCTCACTCATGGACACCTTCCTCAGAGGCATGCAAGAATCAGAATCTGGTGCTATGTAACTCTGACATTCCTTGCCAAGGTGTAAATGTGTGTACCTGTAAACAGAACACTACTGGACATCGCGTGGAAGTGGCTGAGTTAGTTCAGAGTCAATCTGGATATTTTGGTGATTTGTTTCAGGTTAATCTAATAATTATTGGGTTTCTTCAGGATAATCAGGATAATCTGCTTCTCCATGAGCAGTCATTTAAACATATTTTACATTGATTTTCTTAGCCATATTTGAAAAACTTTGACAATAAATAGTTTATGGTACCATTAATGATCTCCTAAGTCTGTTCCAGATATTCAAGGAAAAAAAAAAGAAATCCTATGTAGGGAAATCAGTCTTTCAAGAACAGTTATGGAAAGAATAACCTGATTTTTTTTAGATATTTTTTCAGGTTTTTTAGTAATAAACCCATGAAATTACATTCTGCGTCTGCACATTTCCCTGATTACCCATAACTTCTGAACCAGTATCTATCCAAGGATGCAGGACTGAAAAGTAAGTTTCCACGAATTTTGTGGATATAGACAGCTGTAATGGACTATTTAATATCAGTGTTCAATATCAGTGGAAAACTAATGTCACAGATTATTAGATGCTGAAGCCTCTTGACTGAAGAGAGTCATTAACAAAGCCTCAGTTACTTAGAAAGCTTCAAGCAGACTGTGTCTTCCAAGACATGTTAGTCAATACAAAAATTTTCAGAAGAGAAGCTTTAATTAGTTCCACTGCTCATGGCACTATGTGATATTATAACCATATTATCTTTGTAGGCAGTGCAACAGAAACCAGTCTAGGGGACAGAAACAAGCACAGGAACATTAACAGCCCCTTGGAGCAGCTCAAGGAGGACACAACTCTCACAAATACGTATTTTAGTGGGACAAACAGCATAGAATCAGGGAATCGTCGAATACCTTGTACTGGAAGGGACCTTGAAGATAAGATCCATCGACTTTCAACCCCCCTGCCAGGGACAGAGAAACCTTGCACTAGACCAGGTTGCTCAAAGCCCCACCCAACCTTGCAAAAAATATTCAAAATTTCGAAAAAGTTCAATTTCTCTTTGGTTACAGGTGGAAAGTTAAAAGATGTGGGCCACTAAGATTTGTGAAGTTGTTCAGAACATGGTGCTAATAATGCAAATGTTTTGGGTTCAATCCATGTATGGGCCATTCACTTAAGAGTTGAACTCAAAGATCCTTGTGGGTCCCTTTCAACCCAGAATATTCTATGAAATCTGTAATTGTCAGTGAAATGACTCTCCAAAAATCAGGGACAAGCACACTTACTTCTGAGGCTCTTGGAACTCTGGAAAGACACTTGATTTGCATATATTGAAAGAATACACATTAATTGAATTCAGGGAGCTGTTGTACCTCTCTTTCCCTTCTCATAAAACCAGAATATTTCTATTTAGAAGAAAAAAGTAGGGATATCCTCCTGATCTGTTCCCAGGTCCACTTTACTGAATGATGGATTCTGCATTTCTCTAAGAGGTCTCCATAAGAGGATGATAAATAAAAGGGTTTCCATAAAAGGGAGATAAATAAAAAGGGAGATAAATAAAAAATAAATAAAGGTCCCCATAAAAGGGACAATGCAAACAATTCAGCATGTGTTGGGACTGCTTTGCTTTGTGCATAAGAAATAAGCTGTTGGTTCTTGGTATAGTTACTAATTACTTGCAATTATCACCAGTTGTATTCATGGGAGAGGATGCTCTTTTATCATTGAATAAGATTGCAGTGTATGTTCTTTCTGATGTCTTATAGCATCTTATTAAATTATCCACTATTTGTGATTCTTTATCTGCTTTTTCTCAAATACTTTTAAAGCTGCTTGGTAAGAGAAAGCATTTTAACAAATGTCCTTGAACTCTGAAATTAATTTAGTGTGTATATAGAATTGTATTCACACTTCTTAGAATCATCTCTTTTCACCTCTTCATGCAGTGTTTTCCTCCAGGTTGTTGTAACTGCAATTGATTGAAGCATAGGAGGCTAACAGGTGCAAAATTAGTTGTATATCTTTTGTTCTGCCATGCATCATAGTTTCAATTTTAACATGGTGTTTTTTCTCCATTTATAGGTATTTTTATAATTGTTAGTAGGGTAATTAAGTACTTGAGATAAGTTAGGTATTGTAGAAAAAGCTTTGGCTTTATGATATAAATCCAACAACATCCCTGTGAACATTACTATTTATGTATATGAAAGCCATCACTTGCAAAATGTCAGTGGGATGCAATAAGTGGCCTTTGTTCCTTCACTTTTTCAAACTCACACACTCCCAACCACTAGTCTCTTTTGCCAGGATCTGTTCCACAATTCCACACCAATATGTTTATAGAAGTGACATATTAAAAAATAAAAATACATTTTCAGATAATTATCTTGCAAAATTTTAAGCAAGGTTGAGCTTTCACAGATTAAATAATTGTCTAGGCTAATAACAGATTTTTCATCCCTATTATATGCCCAAGTTCATTAAGATGATGAATTCATCTTTGATTTTAGTCATGTGTGGTCTCACTGAAAATGAGGAATATTGTGTACTCTTTCTGAAAGCCTTTGAAACTGAAATATTAAAATTTATGCTGTAAACAGCTGAGCAGCAAATTTGACAGACCTTACCCTAGTGACCACCTAGCATACCTGGAGACATTGACAGGGGACACAGAATAGATGTTTTAAAATAATTTTGTCTTTTTTCCTGTTCCAAACATTTGATTTTTCCCATAATTTTGGTGGGTAGAGGGAGGCTTTACACAGGCAAAAGAAATCTAAAATTCAGGTGTGTTTTAGCACCCGGGCTGTTTCTACATTTTAAGATAATCACATGGCATGAGTTAAGGATTTTATCTATATTACAAATCTGTTCTCAGAAGGCTTTACATTTCCCATTGCAGCCTTTGATAATTCAATTAGTCTCTCAAAAAGTTGGGAGCAGCTGATAAATTCACTTTAATGTTAAATAAAGTACCCCAGCAGGTTTCTCTTAATATCCTTGCTTCTCAGGGAGCTTAACTCTAGACCTCCCAAATGCAACTTTCTGCAAGAAATATGAGGGCCTTTGGAGCAGATTAAAAGAACTGTCTCTACCAACACATCTTCTCACCATTAATAAAGTTGCTTCAGATCATGGCAGAAATCTCACTCACTCAAATGGCTGTCCATCCAGTTTAATTTATTTTAATTGGCAGCCTTTGGTCCCTCCATGGAACAGATTCCTTGAATATAATGAATTATCCCACGAACAGAGAATAGCATTACACCAGCTGAATTTAACCCTTCCCTTTAAACATTGTCTTTTGGGATTCCCAAATCCTATTGGCAGACACTGATTGCTGAACAATAAGTAGGAGGGATTAGCTAGATCTGCATTGACTATGTCTTTGGAGACTGCTGACAAAAAAGCCAGTTCTGTTTGTCTACTTGTAGTAAATGAATAAAGAATATGTTACATGCAAAAGATGATGAACAACAGGATTTAGTGTGGTAAATAGATGCACGTCCCTGCAGAAATCAGATAGCAAAGCAGAGGGAAAAATCCTAACAAAAAAATGCTGCTTTACTGCTCACAAAGAGTTGGCCTTAAAAGGCAGGCTGTCATTGACCTTCTGTACTGGATTACAGTTTTGCTAGGAGGAAGCCTTGAATTTTAGATGTATTCATCCATGTCATCAAAGATGCATGTTGTCATCATAGTTGGAGCAGGCTAACTGGGACACTGAAAGCTTATAGAAAATGCTGCATTTTCTTCTCCAAAGTCAGAAAATAAAAAGTGACTGAAATATAAATATCCCTCTTTGTGTGAAAAGATTTATCCTGTGTTTTTACCCCTCTTTGATTACCTCTTTGAAATCTAATAGGCAATTACATTCCAGAACAACATTTGCTGATTGTTTTAGAAAACAGATTTTCACAGTAAGCAAAATAAATATATTACTTTAGATATGATTTTTTCAAATAAAGATTTCAAACAAATTAATTTCTAATGAATTAGTCATAGGAAACTTTAGGGAAGATGGTTTACATAAACATTTAAATTTAATATATTATTTATTCTCTTTTTTTGTCTTTAAAATCAGACTTACATAAGTCTGATTTTTATTCAGTGTTTAGCCTAAGAATTGCCATTTATTTTCCCATACTAGTTCCACTTTTTCTTAATATAATTATTTACTTTTTAATAGCCCTTAGCTACCAAAAAACCCATGTCTAAACGTGAAAATATCTACCCTGACAGATTCTATCTCAGTGTATCTTGTGAGTATTAGCCTTGCTTCTCTGTTGAGTAGAGGCTCTGAAAAACCTCTTGAAGTGCAGGTGCAATGAACTGCAAATGAACGAATTGAGGACAGTTTGTAACATCAAGCTGGAATTGAATTTATTTGTATATCATGAAGACCAATAAGCTGTAGTACCTAAGTCTAGCTGTGGTAAAATTTCATAAGATCATTTGATAATGCAGATACACTTACAGGATTACCATCATTGGTTTTCCTCTTGATTATGTTTAAAGAAAAAAATAACTGCTAAGTAAGTGTATTAGTTTTTCAGAGGACTGTGACTGGTATTTTATGAACAAAGGTGTTGACAGTTGTTTATCACCATAGTTTGGCTCTCTGAGATACCAACTTAATGATGTTGAATGAAAAAGTACATGCCAAATTCTAGCTGAGAATTTATCTAAAGAAGGAATACTTGGGCTGATTTTGAAAGCAACAGATTTAATGAATGAAAGAGCTCAGTCCCACTCAGCCTTTAAAAAAAAATTTTAGATGAGATTTCTGAGAATGGAATCAGCAGCTTGTGGGAATTCCAAATATGCTGCTCCATATCAATAGATTTACAAGTTGTCCAGTACTCTGCTGTGTTTAGGATTCAGCTAGGTCTGTGAGCCAGCAGAGCCTGGGCTGCAAAAAGCAAGGTATGGCTGGACAGAAGATTTGGCTCTGCCCCCAGATTCCTTCAGGAGAAAGGATGCTGTTCTGGTTAAGTTGGCAACATTAGGCTGGCTTGCTCTGGAGACAGAGTTGATAATCTCATCTGGATTTCTCTTGCTAAATTTCTGGAATTAAAATAAAATGCCACTTCACTCCATGTCAAATATCCTTTGTAACTGTGGAAGAATCTATACATCAGCACAGTCACTCCCTGCTATGCTCCTGATATGAACTTGGAGTCAGGGCTGCAACTGGGGTCTGGATCAGCTACAATTTTCCTCAATGAAGAACATCAGATCCCAATGTGTTCCTTCAGGCATTCAAAGTGCAGCAATTTGTCACAAGTCTTAATTCTGTAAAAAAAAAGCAGTAGCTTGTTATAAGCATGCTTATCACAGTACAAGGGAAGAAGGAAATTTGTTTGCTTTTTCCTGAAAATAGCTCAGTGGAAAAATACCATGAAACTTGATCTGACAAATATTCTGTGGATTTCCCAGGATTTATGTGTGCATGGAATCACTTAGCTATTAGTTTGCAAAGGGACTATTTTCTTACCAATGGTAGGACAATGTTCATTAGGAGCACATTGTGGTAAAGGGGACTCATGTTGCTGAGTTACATATGTCAATCCCACCTACATTACTTTAGGAAATATTGGGCTCTTAGACACAAAGCAGACAATTTTCTGAGTGCTGAAAATCTTAGCTTATAGGAAAAGGCAGACCAGCTGATATATATCCCTAACACAGACAAAGACAACTTCAGGATATCAACTCTGTGCATGTGAAGATAGATAGACCTGTGTATGAAGAGTCCTAGGTCTGGATCTTTTCAGTGTCATTCTAAATAGCTCTCTGAAACCATTCCTCTCCATTATCTCCAGAGATGACATAAGAATTTTAGACTAATTTGAGTTGTCAAAAATTAGATTATGACTTTCTCTGTTTGTTGAATGAAATTATTCTGTTTATAGATGCTGCTATGTCACTGATGAAACTAATACACAGCATCAGAATCTACATCCTGTGAGCTTTTATTCAGTTCCTTGACTGACAAGAACTCTCCCTTACACAGGAGTTTAAATGGAAGCACTCTCTAGTTTGCTTGTTGCATGATAGTAAAACTTTTAACAGGAGAGGTGAAAAACCTGTGGCCTGTCTTCCTATTTCCTAAGGTTTAATGCACATGCTAGGAGGAAGTCAAGCTCTTCAGAAGATCTCAGCTGTAGGAATAGCTTTACTTTGAGTTCTAAATAGACTTGGGCAGGTACAGTTGCATTAGGAAAGTCTATGCTTTACAGTCTTGCTCAAAGAAATAAATCCTAGTAGAAGAAGCACCTTGAGGACATTTCATCTTTGCTATCATGACTAATTTCAGATGTCCAACTAGCAACTTTTTTTTTTTGTTTTATTTCCTCCTCTTATTTTACTGGAAGAACTCATTTCTGTGTGTTTTCTCAATTAAAAGCATTTTTTTACTTTGCTGGAGGATTTTGAGATGAACATTGACACAAAGGTAAAAGTAACTTCAAAAGGCCTTCAATTTAGTATTAGTTCTATGCAGCTACCTCCATCTTTCAGAATATTACTGTTCTGCATGGTCTGTCTAACCAAAGAACAAGATTTTCCATGCTCTTTGATCTTTTAAAAATATATTGAAATCTGAAATCAAGTTCTTTGCCTGAGTCTTGACTCTGCTGGCAACAGCGATCTGAATAATGTAATACCACATAGAGTACCCCAATAACACCTAAAAAAATGGCATATCTTCAGAATCAGTTCAGCTATGTCTAGCAAATGATTAAAAGCTCTGAAGTCTGATGTGGATAAAAGAGGGGTCATAAACAACCAAGACAGGAAAAAAATAAAGGAAGAATAAATAGAAAAAAAAAAAGAGTTCTAGTTAAAACAACACTATTTGATTAAAAGACTGTTCAAAGTGCAAATGTCATGCTAAGACAAAAACATAATCTCTACCCAAAGTTACACAGAAGGCACAGCTAAAATATTTTTATTATAGCCATAGTATAGAGTTCATTGGAAATCTTGCCAATAATGCAAAAACAATGCTACAAAAAAAAATTCATCTCAACCCTTTCATTTATTTCTTTCATATTACCCATCTAGGTTAGAGGATTTCTACACAGCAATAGTGGGGACAATTAAGTATGTTTAACACAGAGACAGATGCCAGATGTATGCATGTAACAGTTACAGGGGAAGCATATGCATAGTATCAGCTCTACAAATAGTCAGGCTCCCTAGGCACTCGACAGTTTTGAAGCTAAGGGAGGGAATGTTTTTGTGTTATAACATTTTCCCTTGGTGGTAGCAAATTAGCTGCCTTGTATCCATCTTCAGCTGGAACTGCAGAGTCACTTGAGAGCTTACAAATAAGTTTAGAGCTCTGCTAGACTGTTTCTTAGGTACCTGAGAAGTGGTATACAGACCGCACCTTAGCACAGACACCTGTGTAACAGGCGGAAACAAAACAACAACAAAAATGTTGATTTTCTTTCCCATAAGAAAAATTTTTGTCACCTTAATTCCTTACAGAATTTGTTCAAGGTCGGGCTGAGCCTTACTTTCAGATATGGTGCTTTATTTTTGTCTCCTTGGGAATTAAAGAAATTCTTCTTCTTAAAGAAAAACAAAGCAAAGTTACGATTTTTATTAGGAAACCCAGAAGCTATTTTTGAAGAATCATGCAGTAGGTATTGGGGCTCAGATTTCTCTGCTTCCATTATCTGTGATAATTAGAATTGAAGCTAATAATAACTGTGCAGGCCTCTTGCCTTTTTTCTGCATTAAAACAATAAGCCTGGGAGTAGGGGAACCCATTAAAATAATGTTGTAAAACATACATTAAACCCTAAATGAAGTAAATATTATAGTGATGAGTTCCAGTAAATTAAAAGATTCCTTTAAATACCCTGAGAAAATTGACAATGATCCATACCTAGAGTAGGTTTTACTGCATTTTATAGCAGGTTTTCCCCATTTCTAGGGATGTAGTATCTTCATCATCTCTACGAAGTAAAGATTTTCTTAAGGAATGTCAATAGATTGATGTTAACTGGCTTATTCTGAATCCTCCTGCAGCTTTAAATTTAGCAGCTGCATCTTTTACTTGCTTTACCAGAACAGTGTTTAACTTATCTAATGCCTCACTGCTGATTTCCTTTGTAGGGTGTTCAGATAAGTAAGCTGAGGGCACAGCTAACAGAAATTACCCTGACTGCATCTTACTTGGTGGTGATATCTGTAATTAGCTTTTAAGTCTATCTCCAAGACTAGAATACACTTTTTGTAAGAACATGGCTCAGATTAGCGGTTGCTAGACACCAGAAAAATAGCTTCCAATACTTACCAGGCTTAAAAAGTGAAGATATTAGTGAAAACAAGGAACACATAATGACAACATCTTTGGAAATAATTCCCCAAATTGACAATTTTTCTTAAAGCTGTCTTTTGTTGCATCAAAGTAGTCTGACATCAGTTCAGAAATTGAAGCTATAACAAATGAAAAGTTGACAAGTAAAAAGGTGAGTCTCAGTTAAGCAGCTGAACTGCTGCACATAAAAGTAACTAGTAGAAGAGATTCTTCTGTATTAGTGGTGTTAATATCTATAATCTCCTCAATCCTTGAAATATAAGAAGGTTATCTGTAACTTAAGAGTTCTGATGAAGGATCTGGGAAAAGGAAGATATGTATATTCTTTAGATATTTTCAGTAAGTGTCTTTCAGAAATTAATTCACTGTTCATGGAGAATCTGAAAATGTGGTACTGAATCTGTTTACATGTATAATTCTCTTTGCCAAACTGGTTATATTTAGAGAGTCAGAATTGAAAAAGACATCCTTAATTATCCTTTCTGATTGATCTAATTGGAGCACTATCCAGGCAGAAAGTTAAGTAGGATAGCATTATGAAACTTAATTAATAGGGTAAGCCCATTCTGCAAATCTCTTTGGAAAGTGGTAACAACACACCAGAAATCTTCTAAATAATAGTCTAAGGGACCCTCTAACTGTATGATAATGAATACATTACTTAGCATAGGGAGGACTCTACACAAAACTCTTAAAAGTGTCTTTCTTTTGTAAGAAGATATTTCTGCATCTCTATGTCCAAGTGAGAGCTCCTTAAGATGTCTAGACAACCTAAAGGTTTTTCTGAGAGCAGCAACATGAAAAGTGTTCTTCCTCCTATTCTGTCAGGTGTATTGTAAACCTTCCGTGAAGTCCAAAGTATATGACCTGCTTACGACATCAACCCTTGAAGCAGACTATGATGCCCAGTAGGATTTTCCATCTGTCAGTATAAAACCCACATGGTCTCATTATGGCTGTTAAAAGAGGTTATGAATGTAAATCCAGGCATACTAGCAGGAATGGGGAGGAAAAAATACTCTCTTTCATCAAAGTGGCCATTCAGATTTTGAATGGTTCAGCATCCATGCAGCCTTTGTAATTGTTTTTATGAGATTTTGCAAAGGAAAACAGGTACCATTTGAAGAGCGTTACTGCATTGATTTTGTTTCGGACAAAACCAGGCTCCTACACAGGGGCTGACAGACTTCCATTAAACAGAGTCAACCTACAGTCAGGATGTAAACAGAGCCATCAAAAGAACATTGAGATTTCTTCAGAAACCTTTCATGTCTCTCTCCTCAGTGGCACCCTCCTCAGTCAATATCTGTAAACAAGTTATTATATCCAAATTTGAGGCAAGCTTGCAAAGCAAAAAGCTTGGTACCTTCTAATTAAAGATTTCTACGCTGAGATAATTGGCAACTCTTAAGGAAAGTTCAGTGGTGTAACATATAGCTCATCGCTGGTGGCTTGATGGTCTGACAGATGGAGATAGCTCCTTGAAATTATGGAGCTTTTATATTGGTATTTTTAGGAAATGTCAACAGCATGATTATATTTTCATTAATGTTGTCTTTTCTTCCCATTCATTGCTTTTGTTTGTCATAATCACTTGTTACCTTTTGTCTCTAACTATACAATCTGTTAATATTTGTATAGGCGGGCTCACAATGGTCCTGGTTAATGACTGGATTATAAGCATTGCCGCACTACAATATGCAGCATTTACTAAGTGCTGCAAATTAGATATGGAAATCATTGATACTATAATTATGACTAGCTCACAATAAAGTTAGTAAAAAGAATGTGAATATCATGCAAATTGTGCAAATGATTACACAAATTCAATTAAGTTTCAGATTTAAGAATCATTGCTTTTGTAGATGCTAGTGCTGAAACAATGCCACTGTAATATCTTTTGCACTGCCTTGATCAAGAGTGAAAATGTGTTATGTTAAAAATGTGCTTTCTGAAAGATCCATGAGGCTGTCCTCTTCTGTTAATTATTGCAGTTTAGTTTTCCTTCTTTCTCAGGAAACAGCTTGGGGCTCTACAACAAAGATTTAGAGTTTAAAACTATCAATGTGTCATATTGCTAAAGTTTCCCAGTAGCTTCTCAGCTAAGTGCAGGGCTGGCACATCTAGCCTTTGTGCATTTTCTACCTGCAGCCCTGGGCCAGGAAGACTTTCTTATGTGGGATGGGGAAGAGATCAAAATTACTGTTTCATGACTGTTGTATGGTCTTTTCACTGCAAATTAGAGTCAGGGCCAACCAACTTATAGGCAAATAGCGGAAATCAAGACTGGGTGTCTGTTTTCTTCTTTCTCCTCTATTAGGAAGAAATGAGACATACTTTTTACTAGTTAGATGTTTTCAGTTTACTGCCAAATATAGAATTGTGTGTTTGTACCACTGAGAAAATTAGTGAAAAGTTTCAAGGGCCATGAGCAGTGTCTGGGTCACAGGTAGAAGCTGTTTTTCTGCTGCAGAAGTTTTGACACTGTTGTGAATTTTGGAAGCAGAGCCTATCCCTGTCTGTGACTCACAGGTCTGATTTGCCTCCAGAACAGCAAGGCAGAGGCCAAAGACCCATTGTTGGGATCTGTGGACCAGCCCGCTGTGAGGATGGAAAATTTTCAGGTAACACAAATATTTTCTTTCTCTTATATTGTTTTTAATAAAAATATGTGATTGTCATTAAATCGTAATCAGTTAATTAAAGCATACTTCTGTAAGAAATGTTTTAAATTTTCCATAGTGCTCCCTGTAATCCTGAAATATTCCTCCAATATTTATTGTCTAGGACAAATGTGAACTAGAATTAAATCCATAGGTCATCATGCTTTTATGGCTTTTGAAGTGCTTTATGTCATAACAATAAAAAACATATATTGTCTTTATCCTGTATCTAGAAAACAAGCAAACAAAGCCAACTAAACAAAAACCCAACATCACCTGTGGGAAAATGTGTAAGGATTATAAACCTCAGAAACTTTTATTTATAATATCAGGAGAAAAACATAGATCCAAGAGGTTTACAAATGTGGCAGTCCACTCTTGTTCTACTGCCAGTTATTTTGCTAATCTGAGCTACATAATTGCTTTGCCTGACTGAAAGGAGCCTTTAAACAGACAAGCCAATATAAATACTCAGATAGGAGACAGCTCTGTTTAATAACAACAAGAGAAGTATAGAAGTATTTGTTTATCTCTGCTCATTTATGTCAAAATCAATTGTAATTAAACAGAAATCCAACCACAGAGGTAGTGCTTTAGCTGATTGTTCTCAATAGAAATGTCATATAGACCCGGTGTTTAGGACATGCCAAAGCACACATTATTTGTCTCCTGTAATAAATATCCACTTATAGCCTTTCCAGTTCTTTAGTAAAGGCTATTGCCTGTCTCAATTAAAAAAAAAAAAAGAAAAAAAAAAGTAAGCTACCATTTAATGTAAGTTCTGTAAGGTTTTCTGGTCATATTTTAGGAATTACTGAAGTTCTGAAAAGCGGAGTTAATTACATCCTCTGTTAGATATTATGTGGCATTTATTGTCCATCTGCTTACACATATGTACAGAAAATACAGATCTTTCATATCTATTTAAGGTATTGAAAATATGAAGCATAGCATTATTTTATTAGTCTAAAACATGTACTGTGTTGGTGTTGGTGGATTTTATTTTTTAAATAAAATCATGGAGTGGTTTGAGTTGTAAAGGATCTTAAAGATCATCTAGTTCCAGCTGCCCTGTCATGGGCAGGGACACCATCCACTAAACCAGGTTGCTCAAAACCCCATCCAGCCTGGCCTTGGACACTTCCAGGAATGGGACAACCTGTTCCAGTACCTCACCACCCTCAGAGTCAAGAATACTGTGTTTGTGGTTAGACCAGGGAAATATAAGCTGCAGAGAATTTTACACTTTGTTTTGTAACTGAGTAAATTCTAAATGGAAATACTTTCAAATAATGAACAAAAATTCACAACATCAAGGCTGATCTACACAAGTCAGTGTATAGATATTCATTCACAGACAGATCTTTGTCATGTGAAAAAAAGGGTCATCAAAGATGTGCTTTACTATTCATTGTAACACAATGAAGAATAGAGCATTTAAAGAGTGGAGGTATTGAGAAACTGCATGCTTTCAAAAAGAAGGCAGCATATATTTTGAAATAGGTCCTCTGGTTTATTTTTTATTTGGACCTGTTAGTTGATAGTCATTTCAGTCAATGGAATCAACCTATGAAGCATCCCTGACAATTAAGGCTTATTTTTAGCTTCCACATTCATAGAAAGGAATTTTAAAAAATAGTCAGTTAGAAGAAGGTGTTTATGTAATAGCAAAAAACAAGACATCCCCCACTGAAAAAGAAAAAAGGATGTCTGAATGATAGACTTTCCTAAAAATAACAAAATATACTGGTATTTTAAAATATTTAGTCATGCACTTAGCTAGCCATATTCTTATTTAGTCTTTAGTAGATGAACACATGGCAATAAAAAGATACATTTTTGAGTATTTTGTGAGTGAGAAGTTCTTAGGAAGGAATGCACTTGAATGACAATAAGTTCAAATCTTATAAATCATAATGATCTTACTCTGTCTGCCTTGTTTAATTCCAAATAAAATTTGATAAAATAATTTACAGGTTTTGTGAGGAATAACATGGCATAGATCTAGCTGTAGGTCTAAGTCTATGCCTATTTATATATCCAGACCTTTTTATAGGGGTAATCAGACTTTAAATACACATAGATTCATTTATTTACATAAATATATAAAAAAACATATATGTATATGTGTGTATACATATATTTATACTCTGATTTCCCATATATGGGAATGTTGACATTTAGTATTATATTGTATGGATTACTTCAATATAGACTATAGTGTTCATTATCCTATAAGTATAGTACATAAAATATTTCTTAGAATTGTTTGGATGCTAATGTTTACTTTAAATTTGCTTTTTTGCTTTCTATGTATGTGTAATTTAAATAATTAGGGACTAGTTAAATTGCAAAAAACATTATATTTATTGACTTGATTTTTCCATTGAGCTACTGCTTAAAAAAATAATTCTTGAGCTTCCTGTTTTTTATCATTATGCAAATTTCATATAATTAGTGAGTCAAAATAAGATATCTGTTTTAGCCATTGAAAAGAGCCAGCTATCTAAAGCATTAATTAATTAACTTCATAATGCAATATATTTAGGGTGAAATCAGTACTCACAATTAATTTTGTTCAGTATTTATAAAGAAAGTGCAGGAAATTGCAGATACCACAATAAAAAAATCTTTTTCTCTTAGATTGCTACAGAAGGCAGATATTAAATATAACTCATCTGCTAATAGAATAAAATATATAAGATACTGCTTTGCCAAAATACATACCTTGCATTACATTTTATATGTTGCCAGTATAACTCTCATCCTACACCATCTCTGAATTTCCACCCAGAATATGTTTCCTATCTAGGCGACTGTTGTTTACAGATATCTTGTTTCCTTTTCTTTCTACAGCTGATAATTTAGCAGTTCTATTTTAGTGTATGTTCTCCCCTAAGTGCATAAAGCACTTCTGACTGTTTACCCTTAAAGCTCCAGAGAGTTGGGAAAACCTCTAGACTGCTTCTGTTTATTGTACACACATGCACTGTTAAGGGTTTATTTTCAATGAGAGGGAGACAAGCACAGAGATAAAGACTGATGGTGCATATCACTCTACCAGCACGTCTTGCTGAACAGCACAGCATATAACCTATTTTACATATATATATTTATATATTTACCTTTAAATTGATTCTATTTTCTCTATATGTACTAATTTGGCCCTTGGTGGTGATAGTTCACTTCGTGTTTGTGGTTTCTGCTACTAGTACAAAAATTCCTGTTTGGCTTTCTTCGCTGTGTGGTAGCTGTAGCAGTCAAAATTACAGGCTAATGGTGAGACGAGCAGCTTATAATGTATGATAATCAATACTCAAAATCCATTCCCTATGATGTGACATTAAAGAATGAAATGCAAAGCCAGAGATTTTGAGAGCTAGAGAAACAAAGCTCATGCAAAGCAGGTGGGTTTCCAGTCAAGGTCATTCAGTGTATTTTTTGCTGTTTTTTTGGATTAATATTTAATTCAGTCACTGCTACCATGTCCAGGGTGCAGAAATGGAAAGTTATTCAATACAATGAGTAGAAATGCAAGTATAAAAATTGCTTTAAAAATACAGGAAATGGGAAGGGGAAAGAAAATAGAGCATGCAATATATACATAACATATATATGCTATATGATATATATCTTTTTTTATTAGAGATTGCCAACAAACTTTGTATTTTTGTTGGCAGTAATGAATAATTTAAACACTGTGACGGACCCGTCCTCATACCAGTGTATGTGTATGCATGTGTGTGAGAGCTAAAAATATAAATCTTCAAACATAACTTGGTTGTAATAAATTAACCTAATGAGTGTTGAAAATCTCAAAGCATAGCTTTTGGCAAGAACAGAATACCTACTGAATAAGTTTGCAGTACTTATTTCCAGTGACTGAGTACTTCTCTGAACTTTACCTTTCATCTGAGCTTGTTTGTTTCAATCTTAGTTCAGGGAATATTTATTTTTTTAAAGAAATACAGTTCAGTTGAGTTTTAGAAAGAGTCAGTGTGAAAATAGAATTTCCTAGTCCTATATTTCATATAGATATATATGTGTGTTGTCAATGTACAGAGCAGAGGATTACATATATATATATATGAATATTTATTTAATTTATTTTAAGATAATATGACATAGAATACTACTTGAAAGACAGAAAGAATTTTCCTGCTACAGATGGCTTTTTTGTGGTATAATGAAATAGACTGTAATGTTTGGGTTATTTTTTGTGAGAAAGGAAAGAGCAGAGAGGGATCTTGCTTTGCTTTGATAGAGTAATTGAAAAGAGAGGAGCAGAGAAAAGTACTGCTCCATTGATTGTGCAGTTCTGAGCATTTTATGGTAGCTAATGTGCAGCAGGGTTTTATTTTTGTCTTTTGTTATAAAGCAACAAAATTGTTTACAAATATCCATACAAAGGATAGTTAAGCTTACAACATAAAAGTTAGTTGGGAAGCTGATTAGTTGTTTAGGTAAACTTTTAACAGTGCCAGAAAGCCTTGCCTCAGAATTGTCATGAATTCTATATGAGAGAAAAAATAACTTCAGACACTGTTAGGGAAAATCCTGAAGAAAGCACCTATTTCTCCTATTTCTGTAAGTCCACTTTAAAAGTTAGAGGCTGAACTTGCCACAAGTCTACTCTGAAGGATCAGGAAGATGAAGGTGTTTTTAAAAATACATTGATTTGGTTTGTTTTGCGGAGTTTGATGTTGAGTGATTTTTTTTTTTTTTTTTTTTTTTTTTTTTTTTTTTTTTTTTTTTTTGAGCAGGAGGAGGTAGTTTGGTTGTTTGGGGATTTTTTTTTTAGAGAGATAGAGAGTGAGAGTAGCAGTTTCCCTTGGCTGTTTTAAAGCAGCAGCTGTTTGATGCTGTAGAAACTCCAGAAAACTAGATAAAGAGAACTTTAGTGGAGGTGAACTAATGGGTGGAATGAGGTGTATAGCTATGTCCTTCATTTGTATGGCTCCCATTTCATTAAGCAATTGCCACACATATGTTGTCCCTGTGGTTATGCATACCAATGCCATCTCATTCAAGTGAAGTAAAATCAAACGCAACAAACTTAAATTTCTTCCTCAAAATCTTTTCAGTTCTGCCACTTTGTTGCAGTCCTAAGGTTGGGGTTATTTTATTCCTGCTTTTCATCATAATTTTAGTTTTTATTGGATACTAAAATCAGCATGTGGATTAGTTTTCTTTGGAGATCATAGAATCATTGAATGGTTTGTGTCAGAACGAACCTTGAAATATATGCCATGGGCAGGAATGTCCCTCAATGGATGAGGTTGCTCAAGGTCCTGTCCAACCTGACTTTGAAATCTCCAAGTGATGGGACATCAACAATTTCTCTAGGAAATCTATTCCATTGTCTCCCTACTCTCACATCAAAGAGCTTCCACCTCATGTACAAACTAAAAGAAAGCAGATTAATGCTTTCTTTTAGTTTATGCAGCCCAGGACACAATTGGCAGCCTGTGCTCACAGCAGTCTGGGCTGTCCAACTTTTCATCTACCAGTAGCCCCAATCCTTCTCAACTGGTCTGGTCTCAATCTGTTCATCCCCCATTCTGTATTGATACTGACTTCTCCAACTCAGGTGCAGGGCCTTGCACTTGGTCTTGTTGAACTTCATGATGCTCACATGCCCCCACCTATCAAGCCTGTCAGTCCCTCTGATGGAATTTTTTCCCTCCAGGAAAGCAGATGCACCACTCAGCTTGTTGTGATTCTAGGGTGCACTCAGTTCCATTGTCCATCTCATTAATGCAGATAATAAATAATGTTGGCCTGAGTGTGGACCCTGGAGGGACACCTCTCATTATGGTTTCCACTTGGACTTTGAGGCATTGACTGCAGCTGTTTGCATGTGACCATCCAGCCACTACCTTATTGATCTGACAATCCATGATCAAATCCATCAATCTCCAATTTAGCACCAAGAATATTGTGGCCATATCAATATTTGACCATATCAAAGGCCTTACAAAAGACTTTGCCGTGTCCACTGATGCATTCAATCCATCCTAGAAAGCCACCAGATTAGTCAGACACAATCTGTCCTCAATGAAGCGTTGTTGTCTGTATCTAATCACCTCCCCATCTTCCATATGTTTTGATATATCTTCCAGGATGACATATTCCATGGTTTTTCCAGATACACGGCTGAGGCTGGCTCACCTCTATGAATTTCATGTTCAAGGCCCCTATGTTACATCCTTTTACTCAACAATCACTTTGTTCTGTTGTCCCTGTACCTAATTCTCGCTTGCTTTTGGTATTTTTTCAGGGTTTCCACCAGACTTAGATTTTAAAGCCTTCAAGGAAGGGAGCTCATATACAGAATGACACTTTTTCATTCTACTATACCACTAAAAATATCAGTTCTGAGCAAATTATCCCAGGTTAACATCACTGTGACATAATACAATTTTAGTTTAATTAAAGTCCTATTTATTCATATCTTTTTAGAAATGTGAAAAACGGTTTATACTCTTGGATTCCCTTAGATCCTCTTTGGTGTTCCTTTTGTCATGTTTCTGCAGTGCAATCATTCATTAATCAGGTGATGATATAAGATTACTAGGAATTTATTTTCTAATTTAGAAAGATGATGATTGCTTAAATTCTCCCTACCTTTGGCTAAACATGTTTGTTCTGCTTTTCTGAAGACTTGTTCTGCATGTCTGTATGTGTGTTTCATCCTTATATTTAAAGGTATGCTAACAGTTTTTGGTCTAAATGGAATTCCATGCACTTTTTAAATACTAAATTCCTCAAAAAAAAAGTATTGAACCCACATGCCTATTTTATGAAAGAAAAATTATTAAGATCAATGTATAGTTAACTGAAACCTAGAGATAATAAAAGGATTTATACTATTTATTATTTTTCTTATTCCTGATAGTTGTTTAGAGTTGTGAGTACAATTATAAGACAGTAAATATTGGCCGTAATGTAACATATTTAATGCAAATGACACTCAAGCCAAGGTTTTTAAAACAGAAAGTTTTCTTTGAATTGTAGAATAAGACATGCCAAAACTTCTGTTCTGAGAAAAGCGTAGCAAGGGAATCTCATTTAACTATATTCTTTGAAAGAAATAGGAATATAGAAATCCTATCTGAAGACATCATCAGTTCAAATAGTGTGTCACCATTTGTCATTCTTCCAAATTGTATGTATTGAGCAAATCCATTTTCACTTAGTTGCACCAAAACAAAAAAGGAGAAAACTGATTATATGATCCATACTCATGTCTAATAAAATTGCAATATGCGCTTTTTGACAAGCTTATATTTAATGCATACTGATGGAAGATTCTAGTTCTCTGTTCTCAACAGGAAAAGTAGGCTTTTCAAGAAAACCTTTTTTATTTTGTGACTGTCACACAACATAACAATTACAAATGAAATGGAGGTGACAAAAGGGAAAAAACAGCTTGCTGATTTTTATGAAGTGTTTGTATTTCCAGAAAGGCAGTCATTGCTCAGTCATTTGATTTGAAAAATTAATCCTTATAATTCCTTTTGAGTTCCCTAAGTACTGTTCACTCTTTTCTAGCATGAGTTTTACAGAATAAAGCCTAAAAGATTCCTACAGCAGATTAGTTTACAGATGAAGCTCAATTCCATTGAGAATGAGTCTCTAATGACCCCTTTATACTTCCATTGGGCTGTGTGAATGCTTTAATATGTGGAGAACAGAGTTAAATAAATCTATTGTCTCAACTAACAGGTTTATGCAAACCTTCTGAAATATTTTAATTACAGCTTCTTCTTTTTCGCCATAATTAAGAAACCAGATGTCAAGTAAGCCCATCACGTGATGATCATCGCCTATTCATTAGACTAAATAAATCCACTTATAATTAGAGTTTTTTCTCTTTCTGCTTTGTTTTGCAGAACAAGAAGAATGTGTTAACTGCACAGATGAATGCAGAGTGCTTGGTCATTCTGACAGGTGTTGGATGCCACAGTTCCCTGCAGCCAGTCAGGCTGAGAATGCAGATTATCGCACAAATCTCTTTGTACCCACAGTTGAAGCTAACGTTGAGACTGAGACATATGAAACTGTGAATCCCACTGGGAAAAAGACTTTTTGTACATTTGGGAAAGACAAGAGAGAGCACACTATTCTCATTGCCAATGTTAAACCTTACTTAAAAGCCAAACGTGCCCTGAGTCCTCTGCTTCAGGAGGTTCCCTCAGCATCGAGCAGCCCAACCAAGACATGCATTGAGCCTTGCACCTCAACAAAAGGACCACTGGATGGTTGTGAAGTGAAATCAGGAGCCTTGGCTGAACCAAGCAGCCAGTACTTGTCAACTGACAGTCAGTATCTATCGCCCAGTAAACAGTCAAAGGACTCTTCCTTCATTGCATCAGATCAGATGGCTAGGGCCTTTGCAGACGTGCACTCCCGAGTGAGCCGAGACTCCAGTGAGATGGACTCTGTTCTGGAGCAGTTAGACCGTTCAGCCCGGGATCTAGGCAGGGAGTCGGTGGATGCCGAGGAAGTTGTGAGAGAAATAGACAAGCTCTTGCAGGACTGTCGGGGAAGTGACCCTGTGGCCATCAGAAAGTGAGGGGGAAAATAAGGACAGGCTGGCAGTTGCATTCCTCTTCTGCTGATTCAAAGTAAATAAATAAATTCCCTGGTTGTAACAGAATTACAGGAATGAAGGAAGACCAATGCTGCTTTAAGGCTTTTAGTGAACATCTGAAGTGCCCACAAGTATGTTCTTTTCACTGCTCTTTCTTTTTGACAGATAACACTGGTTTCATTGTGACCAAACTTTCATTAGGACAGAGTCAAGTACACCAAGAACAAAATGAAAGAAGGAAAGACAGTGCCATTTTGACAATCTGATAGGAAGGTGTGAGAAAGATGGAATGGAAATACATCTGATACTTTAAGACTGTCCTCAATAGCTGATGCTGACTTTACTGTTTACGTATAAACCCCAAGAAAAACAGGGTTGAATAATGCTGATCTGTGGTGAATTTCCAGCAGCCACCACAGGCTTCTACTGAAAGTCCTATAAAGAGTTCTTGTAGTAGTCCAAGCGACACCAAACATTAACATTCATTTGTGGTAAACATTTATGTACGAAATTATCTGCCACAAATATGAAATACGAAAAAAAAAGAAAAAAAAGAACAATAAAACAAAAAGAACCATTCCAGATCATTATTCAAGAAAACATATCCTCATCATTAATGAAACACTACATATCATATTAAGGTTAAATGTAAAATTATATAGTCCATCTTGTCCTGCACACACATAAGCGAATTCACTTGATAAAATGAAAAAAAAAAAGATTTTAATATCTATTTAGCATTTTAGTGTCCAACAAAGCTATAAATAGTTAGTGATAAGTTAAAAAAAAAAGAAAAGGAAGTGAAATAAAGTTTTGGAAGAAAAGAATTACCGTAATGGTAATACAGAAAAGAAATTAACATTATTAACACTTTTTTATTCATTTGTGGACACTAAAATAGCTCAGGAAAGTGAAAATGTCAGACATCCACAAAAAATCACATGGTCATTTAAATGTGCAAATGTAAGAAGATTCAGTGTGTTTACATCAAATGACATATTTTTATTGATTTATTGCAGATTCAGTGCATATGAGCCAAATTGTTGAGTGTATAAGAGCTATATTGTGTATTTTATTAAATTAATATATAGTTGTGTTGCAAAAATATTTGGGCTTATATTGTAAATGGCAAGTGTTGCCTCAGTAGCTGTCGAACTCTATGAGTTTTGTTTTTTCCTGCTTCCTTTTCCCCATGGAATATGGGAAGCAGCGCCTCAGAGCAAAGTCTCTTGTTTAATGTATGGTCTACGAAGTACTGCAGTACATAATCTGTTCAAAATATGTTTGAGTGAGCTGATGGAGCTAACTGAACAGCCTACAAATACATCCATCAGTCATGGTTATGTGCAAGTCCTTGTAGAAGCTTCTATTGCAAGCCCATGTTTAATAACGAAAATTACACTCAAACCAACATCTGGAACCTCCTTGGGTTTGGTTTTTTTTTTCCCCCCAACACATGCAGCCAGCCTGTTCAATGTAGGATATTTGATTGAATTCTTCAGACATGCCACCATTTAAAAAGTTTTGATGTTAAGTTTATAGAGCTGAAAATCATGTCAGTGCCAATGTGGCATGAGCAGTATTTTATCTGATTATTTAGAATGTGCAGTAGCTTACTGCAGTTCTAGATAAATACTGCTTATTCTGGGGGGTGTTTTTAGTCAGGTTTTCATTTGATCTGAATAATATTTGCAGAATAACTTAAAATAACTTGGGATGTAGCTTCTACTTTTTATTATTGTTTCTTAAGAATGTTTTTATTGCATTTGAAAAATTCAAAATTGAATGAAACTTGGAAAATAACAAATGAACTTAAACAGTACAAGAAGAAACAGAAGAATAAAATGTTTAGCTCAGGATTTGTCCCTTATATACTTTAGATATTCTGCTGGAAATACCACTAGGCCACATTGTTTAAAAACTATTAATTTGGTATCTTAAATTTAATCTGTACTATAAAAACATTTATTAAAAGGGTTGGCAATCTGAAATACCACAAGCCATAGTTTTTTTATCAGTGCAAAAACAAAAGTTTACCCAACAGCCTATTTTGGCCTAAGGATTGCATTTAAATGGTGATTTTAGCTAGTCAGTCCTACAATGAATTGTCTTTGGGAAACACCAATTCTGACAGTTTAGTTTGCTTTTAGCTCCTGTTAAAAAATGTCTACAAGTACATGCAAAAGGAAGGATCTTGTACATGTCTTATCAAGCTACTCTCCATGTTTTGGACAATTTATGTATCTAAAACGTGGTGTTGTCTGTGTTATATAATTTTGTTTCCTTTTTTTTTTCTTTTTGGCCAGGAGACCCGAGATTGGTTTTGCTTGATAGCTTGATAGCTTGAAATTCCATAGTGGAGAGGATTCTTATTGTTTGATCAGTCTCTTCTACGTATTTCTGTGGTGCCCATCACTTCAGTGTCTGTGCACCAAGTCTTTAGCTCTGCCAGTGAAATCCATTATTCAGCAAAATCTACGCCAGTATGTAAATGCAGTCAAGTGATGGAGATTTGTGTATTTTATAAATGATTTTAACACTGAGTAACCAATTGTACAATTCATTGTATGTTTCTGAAGACATAAAAACCACAACATTCTGAGAAAGGGCTGTGCCAATGTAAGAGGAATTTACCTTAAGGCTCTCTGTCACTAGTGATTTACTAGCTTTAGCTGTTTAACACATTATCTGTATTTAGTAGTGATTATTTATTTACCACTCTGAGGTATTCAGAATTCATGACTCACAGCTTTATAGAAGAATTTAGGAAATCTTGCTTTTATTTAATTTGTCTTTCAACTGCCTTGTTTTGTAGAACTCTGGCATACTGCTTCCCAGTATAAGATTATCCCAGGTTAAAAAATTTATTTCACAATTTAGAATGGATACATAATGAACCACTAAACCAGCAGAGCTTATACAATGTGAGTTTTGCTGGTTCAGTCAAAATTAACATGATTGTGTGTGAAGGACATACTGCACACAAAAGATTTTAAAGTGGTTTTTTTCTTCGTGATATCTTTACTATCACCATTGGAGAAAGAGGCAGGAATGAAAGATAAAGTTTATGAGTTATTTCTCTCATTTTTTACACACATGCTTTATAAGACTGAAAGGAAATATCTGTCACAAGAGTATAAAAGGAAAGTTGAAGCTAAGAGTGGCAAGTAAAGCAACTAATAAATTTGTACTGTACACTGTGAATAGCGAATAAGGCATTCTGTATCTTTTTTTAATTAAAACAAGCCAGCAACTGGGAGTTCCTTATACGATTGGCCAATCAAATCAGATCTCAAAATCAGACCTTTCTTTTTTCACTTTTTTTCCTTTAATTGGCATATTTATCAGGATTCTCTTGAACCGTGATTTACCACTTAGAGGTTTTCCAATCCAAGTTACCCCTAGAAGTCAAACTTTGTTCATAGTGGAGCAAGATACACCATTCAAACAAGCTTTCATGTTGCTTGCTGTCAAATGGAAGGGAAATTGCTGAGGTCAAGGAGGAGTCTGAAGCCTAGCATAACATACACCCACTCATTATTGTTTAATTGCTTTCTTTTGACATCAGGCAGCAGTTATTATTGCATTAATTTAAATGGGAGTTTTGGCTATCAAGATTTGTTGACTTGAAGTGTAATTGAATGAAATCTGATTAAGGTTTTGACTTCTCTGGCCCAATTGTGATACAGGTTGGCATTCTCATTTATCAGCCCCTGTCTCCCCATATGGCTCAAAGTTGCACCAATGACTGGTGAATGACACAAAAAAACCAAACAAAAGCAGCATACATTGTATGGATTTTTCTCAACCGCTATTGTTTAATGGCTGTGTTTAATGTGACCTATCTGGAAAATGAGGACTACGAATAAAAAGCGATTACTAATAGTGGTGTTGCCTGCTTTTGCATTCATTAACACAGAAGAAATGTGTTAAACACTGCATACCACAGGGAGCCTGATGGTAATTACTTTGGAAAAGCAACTTGTGGCAATGCGGCTGTTACAGCTAGTTATCAGTTTGCCAAAAAAATGACAGCTCCTGCTTCATTTATTAGAAATGTGTAACCGTTTTCTCTCAACAGGAAAGTGGAGAAGAGTTTTCATCAAGCTGGGTAGGTTTATCTTTTAAGCAGCTGATGCACTGAATCCCTACAGGCTGTTATTTGCTCATAGAAACATGGATCTGAATAAAGGATATTTTGGTTTAGTAAACTGGTGTGAGTTCACCAGAAACATAAATGGAGTGAGGCTGTAAGTTCTTAAAGATTGTCAGCCTAGCAGGAGAGATCAAAACACTGCTTGATTATAGAAGTGGAGGACAACCTGAAGAATGCAAGGAATTGGTTTTTGCTTTTTAACTTTTTTAATTGTGTCTTTCTTAGGAGTGTGAGTAATTTTATTCATGTTGCTGTAAACAATGACAAATTGCTGGGAAAAGTATTACTCAGTCCTATGTCTGGTATTATGAGTTTGTTGTTATAATTTAACACTTTCATTAACCTCTTTTGTTCGGTTGGGTTTTGATGTATTTGAGGATTATGGTCAATCCCTCAGAATGTGTGGGCCTCTCCATCTGCTCCTGTGTGACTGTGGCAATGACATACCCAATAGTGTAAATCCTGTAAACCAGAATTTTTAGGTGTTTTTGGTTTTCTTTTTTTCAGTGGGGAGTTTTTTGAGTTTTGTTTGTTTGTTTTGGTGTTTTTAAAAGTAATTAAGTATATAGGCATTGCTTTTGACAGCTAAATAGAATTTCAGTTTGTTCAGAACACTACAGGTATTATAAAGGTGTGTGCTATTCCTGCAGACAGAATTATTTTTTAGCCATTTCATTTTTTTTACAACTCTCCTCTCCAGAAACAAAACCAGCCTGCATCTAGTTAGCTGCCCATCTCAGGCACTGAAACCCAACAAGGTTATCTCCCCTTTTTCTGGCTACATATCTCTGTCTTTTTACAGGCTAATTTCTAAAATCTAGCAAGTCACTGTCTGTGCAGAGTCCTGACAGAATGTACCTTATGCTGCTAATGACCTCACTGGACAGGGGATGTTACTTTTACTGTCTTCAAGTGTGTGTGATTCAGAGCTTGGCTGGATCCACAGTATATGTAGAACAAGTCATAAACCATCCTGGCTTTTCTTTACCCAGAGCACAGTCATTGATTTCTCATTTGGAAAGTGGCCAGTCCGTCAAACAGAGATTCTTAGATCTCCTTTAAGCCAACCACGTATTACTGCTTCAGGGTGCTCACTCATGGGATAAATACCCAATCCTTATCCTTTATTGAGTCTAAGACATGAAGGCAGCTGAAAGCTTGTTTCTTCAGTTAGTCATGTTTCCCTAAAAATGAAATTTCTCCAGTAGAAAGGACAACTGTCTGCTGTACGCATAGTTTGATTTGTGAAAGGTCACCTTAGTTTCAGTAGTGCATGAAGAAATGGATCAGGGAATTAATGAGCCATCTAAGAATTTTCCAAGATGCATACTCCATGATGCATATGTTATGATTCAGGGAAAATAGCTCAGCATCTTGGTTTATTTATTGTTGATGGTTCCCGATAATGCCTGCCTTATGAAAATATTTAGTTCAAATTTTGGGGAAACATTTTTCTCTGTCTGGGACACAAATTATTTTAAATATTTTTTTAATATTTTTTTTCCTAAATACAGACTAGTCATATGTTGGGCCCTTTGTTACTTTGTGAAAATGGTGTTCTGACATGGTTTCCCACTTTAGGTTCTTTACATTAGAGATAATACCTTTGATTTGGGCAAGACTCCAAAATGTCTGGAAACATTCTGAAATTTATCTTGGTAAGAGGTAATAGTTTAGGACTAGCTTGAAACATAGATGATTGGACAGCAGATTCAGATGTTGATCTGTGGAGGAAAGGAAAAAGAAAATTCCATTTCATTTTATTTGATACTTTGAATACTAACTCTATGGAAACTTTTTTATAGTGCATCAACTGAACTGCTACCAAAGAACTAGGAGAACAGTTGGCCAGTAATCCTCAGTGTTTTCCAAATTAAAAGCAACACCGAAGTTTTATCTGGAAATCAATTGATTGCTGTAGCAGTATAGAAATGTCAGCAACAAGAAATACTCCTTAACAAATTTGTGATTACATTTTGCAATACCTGTACATTTTCCATCTTTGTGAGGGCAGTCACAGTCACACAGTCTTTTCAATGGTTTGATTTGAGAGCTATAAAAATGGATCACTAGACTGGCATCAGCATTGAAATAAAAACAGCATAGGTGTCTGACCATCAGGAAATGACATCTATTTATGTTATTACTGTCTATAGGATAATGTTCCGTGCATATATTTTTTAAGCATTTTACAACAGGCATCAATTATGATGCTGCATGCAGTAATGATTTCTACAACTGACCCTCTTTGTCACCACTGCTTTCTTTTTATATGTCAATTTGAAATTCTTTACACTGAAAATTTATCTAATGTAGGGAATTTAGAGTAGAATTCTTGTTTTCACACTACTTATCATGTAATAAAAGATATTCATCATAATATTTGTAGATAAGACCTCAATTTGTTTCTTTAAATTCTTTGATTTAAAAATTGATTAAAGTTGCTGAACTATATTAAAACAATGTTTTTATTTTCCGATTAAAATACTTATATTTTTATGAACAAATTCTTCATTCACTATTGTGAGTTCCATGGGGAATCTCATTAGGAGTATTGCCATAAACTAGTCAGCTCTAAATAAGAATATTTTCTTGATAACTAAACATATAGCCTTTTCATCTTCAGTGAAAAATCATTTATTTGGGGATTTTTTATACTGAAATTATGAGAAAAAAAATCTGATATGTGTATTCTAGATAACTAATACATTTAACATCCTCTAACTATAATGCAGTTCAAAGTAGTGGTATTTCATTATGAGTATATGCTTAGGGACTTACCTCATCTTAGACCAGATGAGAAATTGTATTTACTCTGATTACACTTTGAGTCTCTATGCTTGAAGATGCATTGGCTATATGAATGATTCTGTATTCCCTTGTGCCTCATTTTAAATTGAGAACAAAAGTAGTATAAGCACTCCTATATAATTTAATAAAGATTTGTAGAATACCGTGTAAATATAGTAAATACAGCAGAGAAGAATGCATGTGAAACTATTTTAGCACCATTATAGTACTGTTACATTATAAGAGATTTAGAACAGAGATTAGCAACTGTTAATAAGCCTTTATCTTTGACCACAAGATAAGCTTCTTAAAAGCACTGTGGCTCTGCCTCAGTTTAAGGGTTGTAGTGCTAGTGGAGAGTACCACAATAAGGGTTCTGTTCAGACTCTAGGTTTCTTTTGTACTGTCTTCTTCTGGAAGATACTCCAGAGGCTGGTAATTATGTTTCCATAATAATTTTCTGCACCTCCATCGACCAGTGTAAGTGAACCAAGCTCCCTAGTATATACCAGTCCACTGCCACACTGCCCCTCAGTGCTCCAATGTTACCTTAGCAGAGTCTGTTTAGGGATCCAATATGGACAGAAGGTCAATTTTGTTACTGCATCTTTTTGCATATGCCAAAGTAAGACATAGCAATCCTCCTAAAGGAAAAGAACACCCACTTTTTGAAAAAGAAAAAAAAAAACGTGTATAATGACAGCAAGCACAGTCAGTCCTTTAATTTCCAAATGAATCATCTCTTTTAAAAGATTCCTACTTCTGCACTTATTAATAACCTTCTGTGCACTCCTAAATTGTAAAACCATTGCAGCTGCAGTATTAAAGTGTCTGGCAGTAGAAATCAAGATAGAGAAGGAAAAGGAATACTATGCTTAGGCAGACATCCAGTTCCTATTACAACTTATCCCTTTAGCAGAGGTGAAATGTCAGGGGCCCATCATATTATGGCAACAGGAGGAGAAGTACAAACAATTGGAGGACGTCTGATTCAAACACTCTTGTACAAAAAGCTTTCATGGAGATTTGCCAAGCTTACTGTGGGATCAAGAATGTAAACTTGAGACAGCTCTGCTGATAACCAGTAATTCCTGTAGTCTAAGGTGATGTTCACATCACCTCCTGCCTGGAAAAATTTCAAGCTTCCATGGGCAATGACAACACACAACTGCAAAGAGCCACCAGGTGCAGCTGCCAAATCTTGAATCCCATAGCTTCTTGTAAGTGCATGCCAGCTCCCCTCATTCACTTTATTTCCTTCATCCCGAGTGTTTATAAGGCATACTAGTAAATGCTAGTTGACACTTCCAAGCCTTGAAGGGTGGTCTGGAGAAAGACCAATCCTGGTTCAATGCCTGTGTGTGTTAGCAGAGAATGCTTTCTTGCAGACAGATAAAAAATCAGAGCTCTATTTGAAGAACCACCTGTTTCCTAAGTTTGGGAATTTCTTTAGTTATTACTTTTGTTGCATTTTATAAATAATCCAGAAAATCTTCAGCATCAGTGAAGCTAAAAGCATGTTCATTTTTAACAGCAACATAAATATTAATCACAATCACCAGTCAAGATTGAGGATTTTATTTGGCATAACATGTACAACCATGCAACAATTATGTAAAAATGGAAGTTATTATGAGCTGTAATTAATATACTGTGTTACCAGCTGACTCAAAGCACTTTGCTCAGCATCCTTGGTTTTAAAGACTGCATCTGAGTAGTGGTAAAATGTATACTAAATTCAGTAAAGCACATCAACAGCCCCAGGCTTTCTCCTCTAGTGGTGACTACCACTGAATTTTATTTCTGCTGAAATCTTGCTATGAAAAAAAAAAAAGCAGTATAATTGCTGATTTACCACCACTGCTTAATCTAATTCAGTTCTTAGTGGTCCATTAGCATAACAGAATTCATTTTATTTCACAGAAAATGTTATGACTCCACCTGCCTTGGTTCAGAAAACATATCAGAAACAGGAAAAATGGCACAAGCAGAGAAATGACAAATCACTTACATTTTACTAAGACAAATATAAAAGGGGAAGGTGGTAGTGGTACATGTAGAGTATACCATCTTTTCAAGTGAACTAAAAGTGTACCAACCCCCTCACATCCTTCAGTTCCATCACTCAGTTTCCATTTTATTGGGTTTCCACAACTCAGAAGTAATTTTCAAATGTGCTGCTATCACATGCCATTATCCTTGTAAAATTTTATTCATTGTGAAGACTGTGACAGAAAATGTGCAAAGACATATGCAGGGATATGGTGCTTTATCAAACTATAACATTGCTAAACATAACTCCTTTCCTATTGACTTGGACCTAATCCAAGACACTAGAGATCACAGAAAAATTACAAGTTATCACACCCCGCCCAGAGTGAGGTGATCAAAATAATAACAAATTAAGGATATTTTGATTGACATTTTATATGTATTTCATTATGTTTTTCCACTTCCTTTGAGGCTCAAATCCTAAGGGTGACAGCTGTCATTTTAAAGGTGACTCATAACAATCCTTTACAGAGTCCCCTAACAGATGGAAAGGTCTTTGTTTCCCAGGGAACACTGACAGGTTATGATTTCCAGAGCTTTTAATCATTTTAGCAACACTTATACACATCTGTCAATTACTCTATTCAGTGATGTTAATAATACAGCAATCTGAGAATGACAAAGAACACTCTCCTTTTCTTGAAAACACAGCTTTTCCATCAAGACTGGAAACACCTAACAAAAACACTTTTGAAGGACTCTTTTCTCCCAGACAAATGAGTGTAAGTTCCAGGGTATTTGTCTGGCTGAGATGGAGTTCATTTTCCCCACAGCAGCCCTCACAGTGCTGTGCTCTGCACTGGTAGCTGGAAAGGTGTTGGTAGCACACCACTGTTTTGGCTGCTGCTGAGCAGGGCTGGCACAGCATCAGTGCTGCCTGCCCAGCATTCCATGCACACTCCCACCCCCAGCAATGCTCTGGGGATGGGAAAGACCTTGGCACTGGACATAGCCAGGACAGATGACCAAAGAGGTAGTCTATATGATATCTTAGATGTGAAAGCTGGGAGAAAGGAGGAGGCGGGAGGGAGGGATTCATTATTTATGACATTTGTCTTCTGGAGCAACTGCTGCATGTACTGAAGTCCTACTTCCCAGAAAGGGACTGGACATCAGCTGCTGATGGGAAGTAAAAAAAAAATCTTTTGTTTTCCTTTGCTAATGCACACAGTCTTGCTTTTGCTATTTTAAACTGCTCTTATCTTTTCCCATGACGATTTTTTGCATTTTATTTTCTCCTTCTCCTGCTCTCCTGGAGAGGGGACTGTTAGGGCAGTTTGGTGGGGCACCTGGACTCCAGCCAAGGTCAACCCACCACAACCAGCATTTAGAGTAACAGGAAAATTTTATTTTCATAATACATGTCCACAGAGCTTTTCTTTTCCTCTCCTGAGCTGCAGGGAAGCTATAAATCATTAAAACATACAACCGATAAAACATGACAAGCTGACATCACACAAATAATTAAAATCAAAGTCACTGTGCAGAAGTGATAATTTTGGTCAGGTACAGAGTAATAGCCTTCACTGTGGTGCTTTTTCTGGTTGTGATACCAAGCATTTGAAGCTCCCAAGGCTTTAGAGTAGAGGCAGCAGATGTGTGTGTACCAGTAGATGTGGTAGCTCTACCTCATGACTAATATGCAGTTCATTCATTCATTATAGGACTGAGGCTGCAGTCCCCTTATGTAAACCAGGTGTGTTTTTGCAGTGATGTTACAAGGTATCCACACAGAAGTTACATAGCTTTTATAGAGCAATGACTCTGGGATATTTTGAAGGGTTTTTTTGACATCTATATTACGTTCAATATGAACAAAAACCTGAGCATCTAGGTATAAACCTTTTATAATAATACAGAAAACTCTTTCAGAAAAAAACTTTGACAGTGTCTTATATTTTTTTTTTTATTTAGAGGAAATTTTATGCTGATACCTTTTAGAAAAATAAGTATAGCCCTAATGTTCTGCAGTGTAAGAACAACTTAACTGTACCTTAGTAACAGAACCCTTTCAGCTTTCAGTCTGTATTTTTAAGAAGTCTCAATTGAAAAATTTTGTGTCATCAGGCAGAACTTAGTACTATTTAATATCATCACAATGGCATTGGATGACCCTAGAGAAGGAGTTACAGATTCTTTTTAAGCACTACTGATAAGCAGGGAAATGTTTCATACTGAAAAAGTATTACAGCAGCAAAGCAAAGCAAAATTAAACAAAACAATATTTCAGATAATGAAAATCTTATTATCTCCAGACCAGTCACAACTGGAGTAATATGACAGAATTTATAGGTTATGGTCTGCACAGGCAATGTGTACTGGAGCCAGGAATTTGACTTGCATTTCCCTATTATTCTAATCCAGACCTTGAACTATTGCAACCACCTTTTTATTTTCTTCAGGAAGATCAGATACGTTATGGATCAGAAAGGCAGTTCCTAGAATTTAAACCTGTTCCACAACAGTTTAACCCCAGCCTTTAACCTCTTCTCTCTACATACTGTGTTAACGCTGCTATTCTTCCAGCAACAAAATTGTCAGGAAGGGTGTTTCCCATCATTTTCTCAGGGGCCTTAGACCCCTAGGGTTCTTGACATCTCTGTATATATTCTCTTGAAAAAGATATGGACTATTCAAATGCTCTTCTGTAAAGTAAAATATGTGACAGCTGGCACCATACAGTTCTGTTATAATGAAAACATGAGGTGGTTGCCATTACACAGTCCTGCACTAATGAGAACAGTAGGAGTCTAGTATTACAATGGTCTAATGAAAACAGGAAATGGCTGGCATTAGATTGGTGTAATGAAAACAGGAGGTGGCTGGCATTATGCTTATACAATAAATAAATTAAGATTTCTGGCCCTCCCAATCTCATCTAGATTATATACGATTCCAGTGTGCAAGAGAGAAATTTCTGTAAATCAGGGACAGTGACAGTAAAGATCATTCTTTGTTACATCATCTCAGAAGCAGAGTTGTGTCCTTTTCCTTTTAACTTTTTATTTCTTTTATGGTGGTTATACACAAGCAAAACATGCACATGCTTTTAAAAATTGGCATGTAACCTGTACAAACTTTCATTTAAAAGTAGCCAAAAGTAGCTTGTTTTCTCGTGCCTGTCCTGATTTAATGTGAAAGCTTAAAAATAGCTTATCAAAAAGTGAAAATTGATATGATTGGACTTTTTAAAATGTGTCTCACACTTAGCTCTCCCAATCTGGGCTAAGTATGCAATTGATAATACTTTGGGGTGTTTAATGCAATACAGAGAATGAGATCAATACTTGCTGAGAAATAAGGAAAAGAAAAAAAAGAAGAAAAAATTTAAGCAAAAAACAATCATTTAGCTAATGTGCTTTCTTCTAAGAACTGAAGGGTCAGGTGGTTTTCTTCCTTGTTTTTCAAACTAACCCTTCTAGTTGAGTCTTTTTAATTATTATTACACAAGAGGGTCTTCCATGTAGGTCTTAGACAATGAATAGACCACCACCTTCCCTTTTACTGCAATTTTTAGAGCCATCTGAAACTGATTGATTCTCACTCTCCTTAATCGGGCTGAATTCACCATGAAGTTTGTACAGTTCAAGGCCAGTACATTAAGGCACTGCATCAATCCACTCATACGGTACCTTTCAGCCACTCAGTCTCCCATTTCTCATCTTCAAGCTCAACTGCATTGTTTCTGGACATTTTCCACTGGAAACCAAGAGATTAAATGAAGCAAGAAAATGTTTGGAGTATAATTGTCAAAGCAGCAATTAGTGTGCTGGAATGTTCCAGCATAAAACACTGTGCTTCCTGCAGCCTGTTATTCTGCTGATAGCTTTGGTTTCCACACTCAGATTGCAGTGAAAATATTCCAGTCAGGTAGCTCGGAGTGAAACAGCAGTGTGATGCAAATAAGGAACAGATAATCAAATCAAACTTTCTAATCGAGTTTTGCTATGCTGACTCTCTTATTTCTCTCTAGCCTGCAGTTTGCATGTTTTACAACACTGCAGAATTAGCTTAAAGAGTAAATACTTGTGAGTTTATCGAATCCTGTCATGTCTCACATATACAGAAGAACAAATGAAGGAAAATAATCTTCCTGTGCTGCTTCTATTATTACTTTAATTTCTTTGCATCTTTGGTGTGATTCTGATTGAATCCTTTTGAAGGGGGGGATTAGAAGATGAAGAAATCAGAGGGGTAAATCAAGGATGAGTGCTGTTAATAAATTTTTGCTTTCTTTTTCTTTTGTTTTTATTTCTTCATCAAACAACTGAAGGAAAAAAAAACCAACAAAATACTCATACCTTATGGACCAGATTTTAAACTAAAACGTATGGCACTGGAAGCAGCATATGCCCTGGAAAATCTGCTGTTATGCACTGTGTGTGCAAGCCACAGACGTGGCTTAATCGAGATAGGAGGCGACACGTGCCGTGCATCTGAGATTAGTGTCTGGACCTCAGCCATTAATGCTGGCATCCCAGGAACTGACTCATTCCTCTGCCAAACTTCTGCTGGGATTTGGGTTCACTGAATCCAACTCACAGTCCTTAATCCCCCCAAGCAGTATCTTTTTGAATTGTGGAGCTTGCAAAACATCCAGGTGGTGGCCCAACTACGGCAGCATCTGTGTAAGCTCAAGAAACAACCTGCTCTCTTTAAGAGTTCTACTATTCAGGAAGTTTCTAGTCCTCTATCATACAAGTCTGAATGTCAAAGCTCCATTTTCTTTGGTTCATTATACTGAGTAGACAATAGTCATATTGCCCTTCCAATCTCTCTGAAATATTTGAGATCTTACAAATGTCGTATGCTATAAATCTACTTGATGGGTCTCATCATTCTGTAAGCAATATTTTTCATTAGCTTTGCAATAAAATGGCATTTTGCCCTATTTTCAAACTAACAAATTTTGTCAGGGTTGGCATCTCTATTACATTACCAAATATATCAGTCAATACCACCTGGTGTAATTGAGTCTTGTTATATGATTCAGATAGTTGCTTAAACTATGGATTTTTCAAAGTCAAATTTTCTGGCAGGAAGAATATTGTTTTAATAGAATTTTAGATAAATAGGTAGTATATCACTGTAACTACTTGTTTTTATTTAAGATAATTAATTGACTTCTGTGTACAATATTCAAGATCATTCATAATTTTGTTGCACACAAAAATCTGTATAAAACCATTTGATTATACTTGATTTCTATCTCAGGATACATATAAAAACTAGCATCTGACACTCACAGTAGAACATGAATGAGTGTGACAGTAAAGTCCCTATATGAACCAAGGTTTTTGTTTTAAATAATATTAGGAAATATGTTCTCTTCTGGCTTTCTAAGTAACTACGGAAACTGGCATCATGAAAAAGGTGCCTATCCTTTAATGGAATGTGAAAATTAAAATTTAAAATCTAGCAACACACATGCACTTAAGGAGAAGAACCACAGGAAGGTAAAAGATTTAAAACCGAGTTGCACAGATTCAGCTAAACTACATTCTGAGCCAAACCTTTTTCATAGATGTATTCACGTATAACAAGGGACAAATTTTATATTTCTACATGGTTAGCTAATCAAAAGTTCATCATTCTTATCTGGGCATCTTTATTCACATTTTGGAGCATCCATTAAATTATAAATATTGAAATGGCATCTAGACATCATCTATTTCCCTGTGAATGGTTTTTGTTTGTATTTCCATAATGAAGAAATATTTTTGAAATATAGATAAATATTTAAAATGCCCTTTTTTTACCACAATAAAAAGTCTGGATTATAATCAGCATTTCAGTATAAGAGATCTATTTGCTTCTGTCCACATTACTAATCCGAATTATTTTGCAAATTTTTCTCACACATTATATTTTTATAGCTTCTTTAAGGCACTATAATTTCTTTGATGACAGACACTGAGATTTTTTAGAGTATATATGACTATGAGAGATTTACATTTTAGCTACAGTCTGAATTTTCAGTGTGCATAAAAAATATTTTACTACATGGTATAGTTGTGCCAGATCCAATCAACTAAGTGGAGCTCACCCTAACCAATTCTTGGGACATCTCCAAGGAAAACAGTACTAAGTAAAACCCTGCTAAGTAAACTAGATAGTTTACCAGGTGATACTGTCCTTTTCTTCCATGTCAACATTAAATTAACAAAAATTAGTAAAAACTATCCCACTCAATAAGTTCCCTGCCTTTTCAGAGCTTGTAGTGGAACCCCTCATTCTCCTTCTTCTTGTACTAAGAAAAATTAAAAATTATGTTCTAAGTTTATATGGACTCCTTCCAAATTTTCTGTCAACTGTGGTATTCTGCAGCCTTGAGCATCTATTACATGGCTGCCAGAAGTGGAAGAAACTGTTACTGCTGCTCCAAGTGGGTTCATCCAAAGCTACATTTCTACTGCCATCCTGGTTTGGGAAAGAATGGAGAGCTTGTCTTGCCTTGAGCTGCTTCTTTTTGGATTGCAAGTAAAGCAATATGTCATTGATTATTAATGGCTCAAAGGCAGTTTTTGTAGACAAACTATATTTACTTCTGTGGATTTTTGGACCAGATTTCAATTTGAATTATTATATTAGCCAAAAAATATTTCCTATCTTCAGGAATAAGTTGAAGGTCTTTGAGAAAATTACTGGTTCTGTTCATTCAGGTAGATTCATTATAACAAATGTTTGTACAGTTACTATGTGAATGAAAATTATTTACAGAATATTAGAAAGCAAACACACAAATAGCTGTACTGCACACACTGCCCTGTGTGACCACACTGCTCTGTGTGAGATGTAATTAATAGGTAAAAAAACTTTGTATTTGGCCATGAAATGTATCTCTTGGAACACTGGTGATAGAGAATAACAGTAGTTTATAACCATGTAAAATTCTGTCTCTTATTAACCACGCATCCTTATTACAGGCAATGTAATTATACTAGCCAGGAAAAGATTTCATATCCTTGGGGAAAAGTTAAAGCTCTCCAGGAATGGTGTATTTATACTTCTAGCATATCTTCTAATGCAAGTGTTGGCTGGGATGACATGGGGTAGTGTTCTACTCCCAAATAGAAAAGATCTGCTGGCAGTCTTAGCTCTGGCTTGAATTGCAGCATCTCCAAAATGATTAAGTTAAGGACCTGGAGGTGAAATGGGAAAGCAAGCAGCACATTTTGGACTCTGAACTTTAAAATTGTATATTTCTTCTAATTCAGGATGTTGCTTGGGAATTCTTTGGGTTGCTTCCATGAAGAAAAAGGATGTCAAGGAAAGCTAGGTGATTTTTAAGGAGAGCCTAAAGACAGCTCAGGAGTTAATCATAGAATCAAAGAAACTTTGGCTGGTCTCAGTCCCTGGGAAGATCAAGAAACACATGCTCTTGGAATTCATATCCACATCCAAGTAAGGGAAAAACAAGAAGAGTAATCAGGAATACTCAACATGGATTTTTCAAGAGTAAAGTGTGCATAAAAATCTTTTATCACTATGCACTTTAATGATTGGGTATAGGACAAGACAAAATGGTGTATGAAATTTCTTGACTTTAGTGAGTTTTTTGTCATTCTCCACAGATGAAGAAGTATGTGTTGAGAAAATAGTTAGGTGGGTTTGTTTTGAGGTTTGAATATTAACTGGACTCAACCACAGCAATGACCAATGGTTAAATGTCTTTCTGGAGATCAGAGAGGAGTTCAGTACCATAGAAGTCGATGGTAGGACATGTAGAGTTCAACATTTTCAGTGACCTTGGTAGTAACACAAACTGCACTTAGAACATCTGCAGATGAAATAAACTGGAAAGAGTAACTGTGGCCATGAAAAATGTTATAACTCTCCCAAAGAGATTGCAATAAACTTCAGTAACAGAGAAAAAGAAAACTCTTGAGGTTCCATAAGAAAAAGCAAAATTATCTGAACCAAGGGAGAAAGGATACCATGCATTAACAGAGGTTAGGAAGGGACTAGGTGAGTTCAAGCCCTTCTAAAGAGAGCTTGAGGATTATGGTGTACACGAGGTTGGAGACAATTCCACAACTCTCTTTCTTTCTGAATAAGACAAACTACATACTGAGTATGTAACTGTTATATACAATATGTACTGATAACAAACTGGCCACAAGATCCACAGAAGTTATTCTTCCCTTCTACTTAGCACCAGTGAGCTGCATATAAAATACTACATCCAGTTTAGGACTACTCAGTTTAAGAGAGATAAAAATGGAATTCAGGAGGATCTAAAGGAGGGGTGAGCTATAGCCCATAGGAAGAATTCCCGTCGGAGAAGTTTGTGGAGGACTGTCTCTCATGAGAGGAATGACATGCTTGAGAAGGGGGAAGGACTCTTCTCCTAGAGGGCAAAGCAGCAGCAGAAGCAGCATGTGATGAATTGATTGCAACCCCCATTGCCCATCTCAGGGGCGATGAAGGGAGCTGAGGGGAAGGAAATAGAGATTCATAAAGCTGAGTCTGGGAAGGTGCTTTTAAGTCCTGTTTTACTTCTCATTGTCGTACACTGATTTTGATTGGTATTAAATTCAATTAATTTCTCAAAGTTGGCTCTGTTTTGACCCTGACAGTAATTGTGAATGATCTCTCCCTGTCCTTATCTTCTAACAGGAGCCTTTTATTGTTTTCTCACCCCTGTCCAGTTGAGGAGTGGTAGAGCAGCTTTCTTGGGCACCCAGCATTTAGCCAGATCAAACCACCACAACTGGGCACAACAGCATTTAAGTCTCATTGTCAACAAGGAAAGAGAGAGAATAACTGATAGCAGAAACTTCCTGAACTTTCCAATTCCTCACCAAAATCAAACTCAGACAAAAATTAGACAAAGCTTTATTCTAAACCTGAAATGACTAAACAAACTATTTCTGCTTTATATTCAGTCATCGCTTTCAAGGATTTCTTCATTAGACCAAGTATAAGCTCAGTATGTCTAAATTTAATTTTTTTCTCACTAAGCTGTATTTTTCAGGAAATCAAAGGTACTTTTGTTAAGTCAGAACTCTGAGCATACAGTCCAGTTTTTGCTAATAGGTCTCACTGAATGCAGTTAACGTCTGGAAAACTGTGAATTTAATTAAATATAAATGGATATCCAGAACCATGCATTTTCCAGGTATCCAGAATCTCAGATTTCCTATACCATCACTTCATGGTTAACTTTTTCTATGTCTGCTTTTTCTCATTGCACAACATGAATTAGTTTTTTAAGACAAGAGGAAGAGTGATAGGAAGATCCAGGGAGAAACAATACCAGACTTCCTTACCGAAAACCATGTTGTGGTAATATTTCTGCCTGATAGTTTGTTTCAATAGCTTCAGAATTTAGTGAACTTAATAATTTACCAAATCATGTCAGCTGCAAAGAGAAGAAACAAGATATGTGGGAGGCCTTGGATTGTGGGAGGCCTTTATCTTTATAGGACAAAACCTTTCAAAATTTCTTCCAAAGCCGTTTGTCTTCTTTGCTGAGAGAATAAAAGGGGAAGCAATTTCCACTCAGAATATCTCAAAGTGGATCTCTGTGTCTATTATGTTTTCTCAAGGTGTATCTTAGTCACCTGATAATATATGACCATACTCTAGACGGACCTGTGCATCTTAGAAATGCAATTTGCATTCAGTCTAGCATTCACATTTTTAAAATATAATTTTATTGTAATGCTTGCTGCATAATGTCTTCAATAATTATTTCTATCTGCTTCTTAGCCCACTCAGCTAGAGCCACCTACAGCATTACAGTTAGAGAGAAGAACCATCAGAAGGCAAAAATCCACCCCAAATCTTTCTATAAGAACAAGACTTTTTAGATACAGGATATATCTTTTTCATTCTTAATGCTCCATGGGCGATAAAGAAGGAAATGGGGGCTCTTCATGGCCTCCATGGTCTGGAAGGAGGATGAAAGGTGGTGTCAGTCTTTTGTCGCTCTCGTTCCCAAAGTGACCTGAACCTCCACATGCCGAGAGTATCCTTGAGGAAGACAAGCTGCTGTGGTCAGTGCTGCCTGAGGCACTGGATTTGGACAAACCCATGGAAAGTAGATGAAGGAGCAAGGGTGGGAAAGCAAAGATGAGGCCCTGCCAGTCGTGGGCCTCCTGTCATCATCTCCTAGAATGAGTGATCAAGTTCTTCCCATCTTGGTTACTACACAGGTAAGAGGTACCTATGATCCCTTGGGACTTTGCCGGTCAAAATCATCTGGTTCCAGGCATAGTGGAACACTAGCAAAGCTAACCCAAAGGAGCAACACACAATTCATTTAGCATGTGATTAAGTTGATATCTTTATTATGGCAAGAGAAGATCGAGTAGGTTTTGCAAATTGAATTTTTCAAGACCAAGTCATGGAATTTCCAGCTAGAGTATACTCCAAAAATTGTGTGTTGCTAATATGTTCTGTTAAAGCCAAAGGCAAACTTTTTCAGCTCCTTGAATTGCATCGCATAAGGGTGGAACTCTGAAAAAAAATTGTTAAAAGCAGACAGTTGTTCTATAATGTTTTTTCTACCAGCTCTGTATAATAGGTGTATGTTGATAAATTAGGCAACAACTGCTTTATTTGCAATATTCAATGTTAAGTTATTGATGCTGTGCCTTGCTGCGAGACGTTTTTCTGTAGGAAGCTGCAGCTAAATGCAGGATTTCGTCCTGCCTGAACCCCAAAGGAAATGAAGCATCTATCCAGGCCACCTTTTAAATTATCAAATTGGAATACAAATGCATCGTATATTAGAGGTTTTAGCCCAAATCTCTACCCAAGGAAATCTATTTTCACTTTCTTCTTTTGTTTGTTTGTTTGTTTAAAAAATCTAGGAGACGTGTCTCTAAAAAAAATCACTGGGTTCCTCCAGCACAAAAGCACTCATAGCACCTTCTATATCAACCTGTGCATTCTTCCAGTTTGGCAACATTCCTAACAAGGGTGTATGAAGAGTCATGAAGTGCCTTGTTCTCACCTTGTGAGCACTTAAAATGTAATTTATTGTTGCTCTCAATTATTGTAGATTCCACAAGTGTTTACTATTTCTGGAATCCTGGAACCTCACAGCCACAGAGTGATGAGTTAATGTAATGATGTGATCTATTTTAACAGGAATATGGTGGCAAGGCAAAATAAGATATTTAGGCTAATTTCATGACTACTTCTTGAAACTTTAATGAACTGTCCAAAAGATGTGTTAATATTATGGTGAAAAAATACTTCAGAAATACAACATTTTTTTACCCTGAGAATAAACAATTTCTTAAACAAAAAAAACCCAAAAAAACAACAACAACAACAAAAGACTGCAAGAGAGAAAAGGATAAATTGACATAAGTGCATATGTGTTATTTGTATTAATTATGTAAAAGGTCCTCTTTAGTCATGCAATTACATTTCCATCTAGCACCCAAAGAAGGGGTTCAAGTGCTTAGAAATTTTACAGCTGCTCTCTGCCTTACATGCTACATCAAATTTCTTTCTTCTGTAGACAAAAACTGAAAAACCTTCAGGAACTTTTTATCAAACTTTCAGATGTTTATCAATTTTTTCCTTACTCTTCTTCCATCCACCTGTGGTTTGCTTTTTGGTCATAAAAGCAGGCAGCTTCTTCCTTTCCTTAGTACCTTTCCTGTATATCAAATTATTTCCAGGCTAGCATTAGATCTAGAATGTGGATAAAAATGCATGTCAGAGGTTTTTGCTGGTAATATTTGATCCTGATGCAAATACATCCTTTGTCTGGAACAATATGGGCCCTAGCATGCCACATGGGATGAAAGGAGCACTTATTTCCTTTAACATTGTACTACAGAAAGAAATGGACTGTGAACAAAATAAATTTATTACTCAACAACACAAGGTGCATTTTCATTTTGTATAAAGCTTTCAGAGCATATCCTGTCTGCAAATGAAGAACGATTTTTCACCGTTGGCTTTATCAGAAACAGACTGCCTTTTGGCCTTTCTTTTCAGACTTCTGACACAACTCTTAGAGCCATATAGGATTTTTTCACCTTATTTCAGGAAACAATCTTTATTTCTGGCAGATGGCATTGTAGACTTCTGGAATAAGGTCTTTTAAAATAATTTTGGGAAGATGAATTAGCTTCTGGAAATTTTCTGTGCAGAAATGTAAATGACAGAGATTTCCCTAAATAAATAGCTTCTAGTCTTGCAAAATAATCAGTCACTTTTGAAAAATTTTGTTCATCATGTGCATTCAGTGGGAACAATCAGTGAACATTAAGCAGACAACATTGAAATTATAATTTAAAATAATAATGACATGATTACTCAAGCATACCAACCAATGTTCCTTAAAAACAAAATAATCATAATAAAAAGAAACTACAGTCTACTCCAACAGAAGAGTTTAACTCATTTACTTAGATAAAGAACATTTTCCTTTCTACAAAATAGGATCAAAAGTACAAAAAATCTGGTGATTTTGTTATGCTATTTATTGACTTGATAGAAAGTTTAAAGAAGAAGTCTTTGCAATATGCAAAAGGTCAGACTAGATAGTGTACACGAATATTTTCCAGCCTCAGCTCTGATGAATCTATGGTACACTCATACCTTGGAACATGCTGCTATTTCCAAATTATAAAAGACAGGAGGAAAACTCTTTAATGAGCAGCTTATTCAGTAACTTTTCACTCTAGGGAACTACTGCTACTTCCACTGAAACATTTGGCACTGGACATGTCAGAATAGAACACCATGTTAAAGAGATTTCTGCTCTGATCCAGAAAGTCAGGAGGTTCACAGATTCAGATAATCGGAGTGCTACATGGAAAGCTTCTTGACACTTTTTTTCTTTTAAACAAAGATTCTGGATGGGCTTATTTACTCTGTTCATAAATATTTGACCAGTATATTTGCTTATGCAACACAAGTACATCATTATTTATACTAATCCTTCGGGATTTTTTTTTAGTTGTGCTTTTTATAGTACCCTGCTCTTTGTATAATTTAGGTTTTGAACGTCTGTTATCACCAGCAGTTTAAGCCTGTACAAAGAGTACATAAACACACAGATGTCAAACAAAATGTTTAGGCCTTTTGTGGGTGTTTCGTTTTTTCCCATTCATTCCATTTCAAAATTACCTTAAAAAGAAATAATCTTTCACTATGTGGTAGGGCATAGTACCATACAGTGACTAAAGTATTCCATTTGAGGCTACTGCTGTCCAGTATTACAGAAAACTCATTCCTCTCTAAGTTCACTTGTCTATTTCTCTAACCCACATCATGTACCCTATGTCAATATTGCTAAATAAGATAGGATTGAGGCCAGTCCAGCACCCTAAGGGACAGGTTGGCTCACATTTGTTTTTTTCACAGTTAGATACATCCTTCAAGAATTTACTGGTCTCATGGGACACAAATCCCTTAGCCTCAGGTGTCTTCTACAACCTCTGTGATGCCCTTTGGATCCCACAATACTGCTACCAAGTCTTTGCCTGTGAAAGAGGGGTGTGTGGGGTAGATGGGAGGAGAATAGTGCAAAATACTTGAAGTAATATCTTCAGCAGATACCCCATGCTGGAAGTTCAAGAACAGTATTTTTGAATCCAGGCTGATAAGGAGTGAGAGGATCATGAGGAAAAGATACTTCACAGAAACCAGAAGGAACACGATTTATAGAACAAAAACCTTTAGTATTTCAAAGGTGTATTTGTTAAGGACTGTACTAAATCATTTCAAGCTACTATGCTCCATTTCACCTTGTGAATAGTCTTATGTCTAATGCTACCTGCAGTGGTCTTCCTGCCAGTCAGGTTACTCTTCTTAAGCAATACTGACAGCAACTGTTTCTCCTTGTCTTGACCAGTCATGACAAAACTTATCAAAGGGGTTCTTTTCTGGAGATTTGAGAGAAGATATTCTTCATCCCTACTTCATGGAAGTCTTTGACCTGTCTGTTAAAAGTGATCATTAGTGATGATGGACATGGGTTTACAAGAAACCTGACCATCATTTCTTTCCTGTCATAATGGAAGAAGTTATAGGTAACTATTTTTGTTTTATAAAGTTCATTTCTGTAAAATATTTATCTTTTCCTTTAAGCCACAAAGTTCTTGAAGACCTGTATTTCAGGATACCCAGAAGACTGGGAAAAACTCTGATACCAGAAAATCTATGGAAGCTGCAAGCTCCAGCACAGCTGCATTTACTGAGTCTCAGAAGAAAGCCTGGAAATGGGAACTGCAGCCTCAAGTGTGTGCAGTGATCTGAAAAGAGAACCAGTGCCCAAATTCTTCAGGGTCAGAGAAGTGATGGGAAACTGATCCCCTGAGTTCCTGTGGTTGTTATGCTATGCTGTCTCAAGACAGCAAGCAGCTGTCTTGAGAGAGGTAGTTCAGATCAGATCAAAGTTCAGCTCCTGTAGATACCTGTTGTAGGATATATCCCTCAGATTTTGAAATTTAAGGTTCATAATTGCCCCTCTAAAAAAGAGTGGGGAAAATGTAATCTACAGCAATTGTAAATTAATGGGTATCCAGAAAAACTAATTTAGGAAAAGAAGGCAAACAGTCAAACACACATATATAAAGAATATGCTAAAATAATAAAAAATATATAGTAAATGAATAGGGAACTTTATTTGTAATTGTTCATAACTCAAGATCTAACAAGCACCTCAGCAGATAAAGAGTAGCATTATAAAGGTCAAAAAGAAGTATTTTTTCATATAGTGTGTACTCAAAAATGATTTTTATTTTCATAGAAACTTGATAAATTCCATAAAGTGCCAAAAATGTTCAGAAATTGAAGTTCCTTCTGTACTTGCTAAAGACAAAGGTCTGGATAAAAATTCCAATTCTAGAAGCCCTAGACAGTTGATGCCTGTAGCAGGAAAGCAAGACCAGAGAAAATGTCACTTATCCTTGTCTTCTTCGACATCTTCCTCTAATCATTCACTGCAGTCTACGGGATATTGGTCTAAATGAGTCATCTCCTTTTTTCTGCTATGAGAACACTAATGTTCTTGGAAGACCTGTAGGATTTTCACATATGCCACCTTGCAGACTGTATTCAATACTAAACCTATTTATCTCCCACTTGAGATGGATTCATTCATTGAAGAAATATAAACCAATAAATATATATTCTCCCAGAGTGCCCATGCAAGTTGCTTGAATGAAAACTACTTCTACTGATGGTGTGAGAAACTGGTTTTGTATAAATAAATATATACAGATTTATGTTTATGTTGCATACTTCTTTCTGTATAAAACTCAACCATTGTTCTATCCTAAGTTAAGTACAATGAACGTTTCTGTATTTTTTTCACTGAACATAATGACTTAAATTTGACTTATGTTGATTTCTATCAGCCTAGCTCAGATGATATTAAGACAGCAGTAGTTACACACTGCAAGGGAGTCATCCTTGTTCTCCAGGGCCAAGTACAGTGATTTGTGTCCAAACTGTTCAGAGTTAGTCCTTCCTACATATTATTTTCCTTATCCTTGTGTAAGACCCTCATAAAAGTCACTTAAAGAGCCTCTTAAAAGGGCTTGTGTGGTTTTTATGTATTCTGAATTAGCTTCATGGAAGAAATACCAACAAGATATTCTCAAGGGGTCAAAACAACCAGAAATTTTATTGGTAACTTCAGAAAATCAGACAACTTTGACAAAAGCTTAAATCAACATAAAGCATTCAATCAACATAGAACACATCTGAAACCATTCACTCAGCCCATTCAACTTAGCTAACTCCAAGCCTGCCCAATTTTCAGTTACTCAAAACTCTGCAAAGAGGGAATTAGTAGAAAGAGAAAGAGAATAAGACAGAAAAGATATGTAAAGAACAAACATAGCTATCATTGCTGGTTCCAGTGGTGTTCAGCTGACATAACTTCCAAGAGGAGGCGGTGTGAAGACTTGCACTTGTCTCATGCTTCAGTTCAAGTAGCCTTTGGCCCTCCTGGGACCTTCCCCCAGGTGGGACTTCCTCTCTGGTGGCCACTTTGGGGTTGGGTTGGGGCTCCAGGGGTGAGTGTGGAGCATTGCCTCCAGTGTGCCGGTGAACCTAAGGATACAAGTCTGGTGAGTAGCTTCATTTTCAGATGTTGGGATTGGTGAGATTTTGAAGGATTGGGATGGGAACTCTGACTAGTTCAGTATTATCTGCACCACATTATGAGAGAGGGTGGTGCCCAATCCCAATTTGAGTTTTTGGATAAGGTAAACTGATTCAGGCACTCAGAAAGAGTTTAAAATAAATGAAAGATTTTTGACAGAAAAAGTAAGAAAATAATTTGTCTTTATGAGTTAACGCATACACCTTGTTGTTTGTAATGCCTTGTTTTTCCCAACTAATTTCAGTCAAAAAGTGAGTGTACTGTAGTCAGCATAGTAAAGCTGAGGTGAGTGGTTGAATCCTGCCAGTCTGTTGATAACTGGAGTGATACCCAAAGAGATTTGTTGCCCACTCTGCATGGTAATGAGCACTCAAAGATGCAGCTTTTAAAAGCAAGAACTTAACCTTAAAACCTGCAATTAAGATTTCCACAGAGACAGCTGTGAAAGATGCAATGGTGTTGCAAAATAAACAAGTTGAAGTGTCAGATACATAAAGTTGCCTGAAAGTAAAAGAAAAAGCTAGGAGTAAACAAGATATGAATTGTTTTCTGCACTGTAACTCCTCATATGACCTTAATGTTTTGCTATAAATGTGAGCGATTCAGAAAAAGAGACCATGGAGGATCATATTTACAAGAAGTGTTACATTTCATCAAGAGATAAGCATATGAAGCCAGAAAAGAAAAGAGTATATAATGCATTATGTGATGGATATTAGCAATGGCTGGGATTCTTCCTTACTGTACAATAATAGGAAGAGGAAATCTGTTTCACATTTTAGAATACAATTCAGGATGTTAACAGATAATGGTTCGTCTGCATATTGAATATGTTGTAGGAAAAAAAAAATGTATCTGAAAGATAATCGTAAAGGATGCAAAAATCAAACAATACAAAGTTGCAAAATGACAGTAATAAGGTTGCTTTAAATCAGTTTTATGTTTAGATGTCCACACATAAGTGGAACCAATCTTTCCCTGACTGTTCTCAAGGACACTCAATTTATCCATTTAAAAAACACTCATTTCAAGAGAACAGAATCACTAAACACCCAAAGCTAAGGCACAATCTATATCTATCATTTACAGCAACCGGAACTCCTCCTGTGGCACTGTCTTCATTGACATAATCAACCCTCTCACTCATTTAATGCAAAGCTGGGGATGATGTTCATTGACTATTATCATTATTCAAAATGACTGATGTAAAGCCTAGTTTAGCACACACTTTTCGGACCCTGCTCTGGAGACTGAGTTATTCATTTTACCAGAGACTCTTTCTTCTCTAGCATCTCAAATGCTAGCCAACCAAGTCTTCACCCCTGCCAGACTGTGTTACTGTGGTGCTGGTTTACAAGTGAAGTCTAGCAGAACAAATATGTTTAGGTGAGCAGTATCTAGATGCTCAGGTCAGCCAAGACAGTGTCAGTTCCAGATGTTTTCCATTACAGGACTACTGTGAACAAGGTTATTTTGTAGACTAAACAAGGGGTCTCAGACTAATTTTGCTGTTTTAAAGATAGACATCTAAAAATTCACTTCCCAGATGAATAAGGAATGGCTGCTTCCTGAAGTAACAGGAGCCGAGAAGGCAGCCATGGAGACCCTAGAGCAGGTAGAGCTCTCTCTATGGGATGCAGTCCTACAGGGCTGGAGCACAGTGGGCAGAGCTACAGGCTCTGCAATGTCCATCATTAGCTCTCAATATGGCAATCAATCCATCAGCTCCAGCATACATCCACAGGCTCCCACCAGAGGCAGCAAGACATGGGACAGAGACAGCCTCTGAGGTAAAAAATAGAGTACATCTACGGGATCCATCCATGAGACATTCATGAGAATGGGATCAATCCAGGCGGCCAGGCTAGAGACAGGAACCCCTATAACGTAGCCCAGACAGTGTTTGGAGGTCCAAGACAGAGGTGAAATTTGGCTTCTGGGCATGTGGTCAAAGTGGCAGTGGAGCAGCCAGGTGAGACTGCTCCAGGATATTAAAACCTATTAATGCACTGATGACACAAATTTAATATGCAAGCTAATTCTCTGCTCGTTTTTGGTATAGCCCTTCCTCTGCCAAACTTACCATTTTGTTTTTGGTTGGTTTTTTTTCTTTTTTTCTGGATTCTGGTTATTGCTGCCTTTCTTCTACACACTTTAATTCCCAAATAATCTTTCTGATGGATGCTAATTTGTACAACACTTGCTGGAATTAAGACCACACTACTGATTTATGGCAAGATTTCTTAGCTTTTACCACATGAATTAGTATCATGCTATTCATCCAAATAACTTGGTGACATTTTTGATGCAAGTATTTCATTGACTTATTTACAGACTTTCCTGGGTCTGCAAAGTTCCTGTGTTCCAGCTGGGACAAAAACAAATCCCAAGCCATGGAAATGCACTGCAGCACATTCTTCCTATTTCATCCAGTATAGGCAATTGATTTAGGTAGTTTTGAAGCAATTATCATCTGTGAAGCTAGGAAGCCTAAAACTGAATATCAGGTGCATTTCCTTTGCTAATGATTTTTGCAATACCTTCTAGTCTTGACTGCCAACTTTGTGTCATTTTTTTACCTCACTGCACAATCTTCTCTTTCAGATCATTAATAAAATTTATTAAAAAACATGGAGTTTAATGTGAAACCTTAGAGCCCTTCTCTGTTAATGTGTTGGCATTTTTTTAATCCTCATGTTTTCTATTTATTAACCACTTCTCTCAGTTTTATCTCCCTCAGTCTATATTTAATAGTAAAAAAAAATTGTGCTGTACCTATCACCAACAATTTTCAAATTTGCTCCTTTTTTTCTCTTTAAAACATCTCTCACCTGGTTTAACGGTCTACAGTAGTCTGGATGTTGATATTGATCTAATCAATGAAAAGATGCTAAGCAGCCTCATATTACTGGTGCCTCGTGTTGGAAAAAATTGTATGAAAAGAGGTGGTGTAAGTGTAAGTGACATATAATAAATACTGTCAGTGCCAATGAACCTTGAATTTCTTCCTGATCAGTGTTGACAGTAAGAATGTCTGTACCAATATTTCAGAAAGACTATATCCCATTAGTTAGGGACCTCGGGTTGGGTCATGACTGAATTGTGATAGAAAGTTACCAGACTTGATAGAATTTCAGCTCATGTGTCCTGCTTTATGGGGAAAGGAGGGATACTACTATTTAGCCCATTATAAACTAAGGATGAAGCTCTGGCTCTATCTTTTGGGATGAAACAAATCCTAATGGGATGTGTTGCACATGCTCTGTAGAAAGCTTCTGAATTGAACCATAGATATGAACATAGTAGGACTATAGTAGGAAAGACTATAGCAGGAAAGACTAACATCTGAATACCAGCTCTGAGGTGTGATAAATTTTCCAGCCACTTTAAAACTGAGCTGTTCTAGAACACAGAAAATCTAAAGCTTAGGATTCTGACTTGTTTTCTGTACATGTCTATATGTCACCAGTTTTTTAAAGACGATAACTAAGGTGGTTAAGTGCCTAATTTTCATGTTGATGTAGGGAGGATGAACCTGTGCCTAGACAAATAGGAGAGTTGATAATCTAACAGGGAAATATCTGTGGATGTTGGGTCACCTGTGAGATCAGATGCAAGCTAAACTGTGATTGCATTTTTAGTATCTAAATTTTGTTGACATTCCATTTTAAGCACTTAGATTCTCATTTGTATATGGCCAGTTGAAAGTATAGAACAAAACTTCAGCTGAAGTCAATGGTACAACTGTAATGGATAATCCCACTGGTAGTCCCAGTTCTTTCAGCAAATAAAAGCTCAAGATATCCCCTTCACAAACAGCTGCACACCAAAAACATCCTAGATATTGACAGGCACAGTTCATGTTGTCCTTGGTGTAGTGAGGGATGCTTACAGAGGCTCTCACTGTTGTTCTGCTTCCTTTCCCTTCAGCTCCTTCAATTATCCCACAAGGTCTCCCTCCAATATTGATTTGTGAATTACCTCCCTTTCTGACATGGAAATTATGCATTTGAGGACATAACTGAATACATTCTAACAAATCTTAAAAGCATTTTTAGCAAGATTCTAAAGCCTAGGAATCCTACTTCCTTGTCTGTCATATGCTCTGTTTGATGTGACCTATGAGGTACTCCCAGACTGCTTGGTGCCTTCAAGACAATGAGTTTGTTTCCCTTGATTATATCATTCTTCATTAACAAAAGGCTCCGAAGTTCACTGGCACATCAGTTCTTTTCATATTTTGCAAAAGATCCTAAACAGCTTATTAAAAAAGCAATAATGTTATAGATTAATCATTATGAGGCTGTCTATATTACAAAGTTCTGAATTAATAAAAAGCTATTATTTTTGCGTAAATTCAAATGTGCAATCTTTATTTATTAACAGTTTTGACTAACTGTAATGTGTGTCACTATTTGTCTTTCTTATCCCTGACTTATTCGTAGCCTTACACACTTGGTTTTATCTCAGTCTGAGAGTGACTTAACATTAAGTGACCCAGCCCCAGGCTCAGGCTGCATTGTCTCCTCCAGTCCTTGCCAGCTGCATATCTGGCCAAAAGTATTTAAGAAGGGAAAAAAAAGCCAAACTTGAAAAATAAAAAAAAAGAGAAAAAAGAACAACACAGTATGTTCTAATCTTATTTATTTATTGTCAACAGAAGAAGCTAACTGAAATCAGATATTAAATTAATTTAGTTGTTCTCTCAAAACATTATCTTTTTTTAACTTGATTGTACAGATTATATTGTAGTATCTGTAATGGTCCTCAGAATCTGGTTTGTATTAAATTGAGAAGCCTGTATGTTTTTGCCACTTGAGTTATCCTTTTTAAAAATAATCTTTTCTAACACTTATTTCTTCTTTGGTTCAACAAAAACAGTAAAAGTTGTAAATAGCTTTTTTTTTAATGTCTTTAGACTTTTACACTTTTTTTTCTTTTTTTTTTTCTTGCCACAGAAATGCTTTTATCTCTGCCTAGGCACATGATGACTACTTACAGGATTTAGCATGCTCAAAAGTTGTTAGCAGTTTGTCAATGCAATAGGTTAAGGTGAAAATGCTTTAGGTAGAAATATACATATCAGCATAGCTGAAATGGATGACAGCAACTGATTTGCCTACATATTATGGAATACTAAAGGTCCTATTGCTGCTTGTTCATGGTTTTCCTTTCATAATGGTGCTATAAATATTTCATTACTGTGATAATTTTTTTCTCCTTTGTAAAAACCAATTTCACATTCACTGAATCTGTAGTACATTAATTTCTCATCTTTCTACCCCACAAATAAAACCAAACCAAATCCTATCATTTTTAAAAGTTATGTAACTTATGAATATTGCTTTCTGATGTCATAATTACCACGCCTTCTTGTAGCCCAGGTTATTTAAATCAGGAGACTGAGAAAAAGAATACATACAGTAGTGTCCAGTGAAGGACTACTTGCAGGGAAGTGTACATGTTCAAACCCAACCTCTCAGTTATGTTATCTTCTCATTTGTAGTGTTAGCTTAGAGAGACTTAATGGCCTACGTTGTTGAAGACACAGCTGCTTCTCATTAGGAAATATCCATATCTACACTTAAACAGAAAAAAAGGAAAACAGATTACTTTCAAAAGTGATTTTGATGCTGTTATATAAATTGAGATTTTTTTTTTTTGGTGGATTTTTATAATGAACATAACTGTTTCTTTAAGTATCTTTGTTCAGTATTATGACTTACCTTGACAGCTGTTTTACTGATAAGATAACTTTGTAGGATTAATTATTAATATTTGACTTTATTTTATTCATGCAAGTGTCTGAAATTCTGCACCAATCATTTGGTCAAAGTCTAAACACTAAAAAAGATCTGCTCTGAATTAAGGAAAGATTACAGTAAATAATCCGTTTGTGTGTTTCCTTTTATCTAAATCTAGAATTCAAAGCAAACAAAAATATCAGCCCAACTCATAATTCTCTTCAAGATTCTCTTGAATTCCTCTTTGCTCTGTGAAGATTTGAGATTGTGGTTTTGAAATACAAAGTTGGAAAAAAAGAATATGTCAAATGCCCAAAGGCCATAAACTGTAAAGAAAAAGGCTTGTATCTAATTTATGAAATTTGGCAAGTTGACCATTTTTATGGTCATTTTCTGTCCTTTTTTATAAAAAAGTTAAAATGTCAAATGGAGTTCTGTAAAGCATAACACATGTTCTTTTCATTCTCTGGTGTGGATATATTTGGCTTTTTGGGCATTCTTTCACTGTTAATACTTACATCTGCTGTTTAAAATGCTATTCCTGATACAATTGTTTTTTAAATGCAAACCCATATGTGTGATCTCCAGAGAAACTGGTAAATTTTACCAAATGGGCATCCCTAAATTGCATGCCATCTGCAGCTAGTGATGAGAGGACTAAACCCAGTCAGCTGTGATCTTCCACCACTGCATCTATCATTTTGATTGGCTCCAGGGAAATCAACAGCTTTTGGCTTGAACTTTTCTCACCCCAACAGGTTATTATGGACTGGTTGAGATGAACTGGCTAAAGAAAGATTTCTTTTATCCACAGTTGGGCCTCAAACTGTTTTCTTGTGGAAACCAGCAGAAAAACTCCAAATTTCAGTAAAGCAAAAGCAGACACATGCTCTAGCTCTGATTCAGATTTTATGAGGTATAAGTGTGCAGGCTTTCTAACTCAGAAAGGCTGTTAAAATATGTAAAGCGTGGAGGAATTTAAGAAACATTATTATTGCCTATGTAATTGTAAATTATTATTACTAGGAAAAAAACCAATGAACTTCTCAGAACAGTATGTTCACATTCTGAAGGCATAATTGGCAAAGTGGGAATTAATGTGTAATAGCATGTGGGACTTTAGGATCATCTGAGAAAGAGAGAGAGAGAGAGAGAGAGAGGAATAAAATTGTGAAACTAATGCATAGATGCCACCTCACTGGGGAAAAAGGCCTCTGAAATCCCACTGATCTTCCACTATAATATTTTCCATCTACCTCCACCATTCATTTATACCTCGTGACATATTCCTTTAAAATAATAAAAGTTATTGTGAGTTAATTAAAATTGCAGTTAAAAATAACTGGAAATATACTGAGGTACATTTTGTTCTAACTGACAAAAGGCCTGGCTAATATAAGTGCTTAAACTTCATGAGCCTAACTATACACTTCATAATTTGCATTTATTTATTCCCTAACTTGATGAACTAATAAAGTCAGAAAGCAAGATCTGAGAGCCAGCTCTGAAAAAAACCTGAACAAACCCAATCACAAAACTGACCATGCCAGTGTTAAAATTAATCTTTGTTCTTCCAGTTAGGTTTGATTTCAAGTTCTGTACTCTGTACGAGAAGCTTAATATGCACATTTGTCTTGCTCCTAGAGCATCTGTAAGATCAAATTCCCCATGGAATTTAAGGGAAAGAATGGCTGGTGCCTCTGAATGGTTTTATTTAATGTCTAGGTGCTGTGTTGCTCAAAAATGTTATAGTTTGAGTGTCTAAAGTACATGTGTTGCAATTCAGCTTCAGTTGCCTAGGAAGTTTTTGTTAAAGGTCACAAAGTAAAGAATCATTGAAATTTGGGAATTTCTAAGATATTCTGAGGGGGAGTCTTAAGGATAATGACGTGGGGATGATGATTTCTAAACTGCATGTGTATTTGATGTTAGATGCCTGAATTATGTTTTTGCTCCATCAATTTGTAGCAGGGCATCTCAGGCCCCACCAAGAGCTTATTGATTGCTTTCTGACCAGTGAGATAACTCAAAGAGGACAAGCTGTCTTACAGTGAGTGATTTTGGTGCCATGGGGTTAACACAGGTCTGGCATCTCCCAACTGCCAATAAATATCTCACAGCTGAAGTGAGATCTGGAAAGATAAGCTGGATTTCTGACCAACAGACACCTCACTTTAAGACTGTAGAAACAACACCAAACTTCCAGAGAGCAGAAATCTTCTACACCTTCCCTGGAAATACGTGGAGTTTCTCCTGTGGGTAGGGATACCTGCTTTGTGGTTACTGCCCAGGGTTGAAGTGAAAGGGCTCTGTGTATGTTACTGTGGTTTTGGTGGTAAGTTACATTTGACTCCTAATCAATACAATTTCTTTCCCTGGCTTTAATATTGGTACCTCAGTGTCGTGCACTGTTTTATGTTGGGCTGTAATCAAACAGTAGTTCCTTAAGTTTTATACTGTGTAGTGAGAAATTCCGATTAAGGTCTTTCATCTGTTATTTCTTCATAGTTTATTACAAATTCATTTTTATAAATATTCCTGATTTGCCATCATAGGAACCTGCAGGCCAGAGTGATTTTTTAAAATTTAAGCTGTTGCCAAAATCCAAGGTTAAGGCAGGGCTTGTCTGAAGCTCCCACTCCTCCCACGATATCATTAGATTCTCAATGCTGTAGTATTCCATGTGTGAAGTGCAAAATACATCTTTCTCCCACAACAGAATGCTGTGAGAGAAAATAATTTAAAGATTATTGAAATCTCAAATCCTACAGGAGTCTATTTGATAGCATCCGTATTGAATACTTTCAGTTTGATATAAGAATTTGAGGATTATGAGTTACATTATGAAAGAAAAAGGGAAAAAATCTAGAAGATGGAAAAAGCAGGACAAATTAACTGGGAGATAAAAAGCCAGTAAAAATATTTTTACAGTGCTTTATGGTCCTCTTGTTTACTGATTTTTCTTAAAATCTTCTGCACAAAGATTTAAAGGTATTTCAACACCAATATTTCCATTCCACTTGATTTCTTAGGAAATCAGATGCCTAAACCCTTTTAATCTTTTTTCTTCCATAAGTGGCTAAAAATTCAGAATTTAGATGTTCTGAACTTGCATTTGTAAAACATTTTGCATAACATTTTCCCATTGAAGATAAGATTTACTGTGAGTTGTCTCATTTCTCTTCAGTGCTCAGTGGTGTAGCATCAGTCCTAGTCTCACCAATATGTTTCAACAAATGTGTAAATTTCAGGGACAAGGAAAAATCAATTACAACCAAAATGATAAAAAACTAAAATAAAATTCTTTATTATATAGGCTAAATTGATATACTTGTCTCATTATTGTTGTTGCAATTAAGCCAGAAGAAAAGTATTGTGAGGCATAGAGAGCAGAGTCACTCTCAGAGAGCAGCAAATTCCTTTGTAATAGTTTATGCACAGTTTGTTATCACCAGTGTATTTTGCTAAAAATACATGAACTGATGGCAGACTCTGACTGCAAAATCCACCGGAAATTTGCTGTAAGTACTTCAACACTACTCTGCAAGCAGCAGAAAATAGGAGAAGGCTTTTGCATTTTGAAAACTTTGCTCAGAATAAGGTATATTATTTTATATCCCCACTTGAAAAAGCCACAGGACCATCACAGTGACTTTTTCAAATTATGTTCTTTCCCTTCAAAGTATTGCTCACTTAGATGTCTGAAGAAAGGTGAGACCTTTTTATTGATTTTTCAAGTGTTTTTTTGCTGGTGTGCATTCCTCAAGACTAATGTTAGTGCCCTCTCACAGCTTTGCACCATTACCTTTATTTATTACATTTACCAGAAACATTTCCTCTTTGATTTCCAGTACCCAAAATCGTGAATAGCTGCAACAGCTGGAAAAAGATCAACACTCTAGTGCTACCAACTAAAGCCTGCAAAAGCTAACATGAAATTATTCTCTAAGTCAATGCTAAGAAATATTTATTAGTTTTTATTTTTATACAATGACAGATGAATAGTAGAAATGTAAAGTGAGTTTCATGCACTTTTGTATTTTCAGAGGGCAAAACCATACCACTGTAATGTCAAGAAGGACTTTTGTTATTGACTTAGGTGAGGATAGATACTTTTGCTTCATAAGGAGAGATGTAGGAAAAAGGATGAAGATGCAGACTTTCAGTTGCATTTTATTTGAACTCTCTGCAGTTGTAGAATCCACAAAACTTTTCTTCTTCACATGCAAAAGGTGAAGACTGATTCCTGACTAAAGAGGAAATTACACACAGTCTATGAGAGAAGATGGGTAGGATAGCAAATTTCAGCAAAGTGAAAATATTTTGCTTATGAAAAAACCCCCTTGTTTCCCCAGTGTTCATGAACAGAAGCCATGAGCTGTTGGGGTTCCATATCAGAGTTCTATAACCCTATGCTACACGAAACTCAGCTATACTTGAGAGGGATAATGGATGAATTGACCCTGCAAGTACTTGAACAATTATCTTGAAGGAACCTGAGTATTTTAAACTCTCATTTATTGCATCATTTTTCTGCCTTACAAGATTGACTATGCTTAGGGTAAGCATTTACCTTTCAGCTTCTATTTGAAGGTAATCCAACAAACTTACTTTTTTTTGAAAATTTATTTTGGAAGCAAATGCTAGCAACAACATGGAAGCTGTACTTGCAGGATTCTATAGAGATGTACTTCTTGGCTGTACTAGCCTTCCTATCAATATGGATATCCTGTTTCTGAGCTTTTTGTAGCATTTTATTGTGACAGTTTAGAGTGAAATCCTTCCTTTATCTCTATTTTTGAAAAGAGGTATTGAAGAAAAACAATAGTTTCTCTATATATCTGTTCCATTTCCCTTCTAATTGTGAATCTGTTAGAGAAAGTTTTAAATACAGAAAAGAAAGACGACGTCTTTCACAAAAGTAAAAACTACAGTTGTGTTTTCTTAAATTTCTGAAACAACACAGGAGGGAAGTATATGATTTTGCAAAAAAACATGACTGTGATTTTTTTGTCTCTGAAGTTTTTCCTCTTTCCTTTGGTGACACTTCAGGTAAAATCTAATTTGCATATTTTATTTTGTGTACATGAAAAATACATACACAACCTGCAGTTGTCTCCATGCTTGTGGTGTGCTGCACTCAAGCTGCTCCTCTGAGACAAGGAGAGCCTGCCTTGTCTCCCTAATCCACTGTCAGAGAGGATATAATTATGCAGATTCCGTGGTACATTGATCTTTGTTTGGGGCACACACAGAAGTGATGCAGTTGGAGCTACAGAGCATGGAAATCCTTTTCCACTCACTTCCATACAGAAGATGAACAATGGAGAACATGTTAATAGAGTGGCTGGAGTGAAAAGCCATCAGGGTGAATACACAACTCAGAAAACATAATAAAGGAAACTGCAGGAGGGGGCAAAACAAAGAGACACTGGCTGCTGACTCCCACTGCTTTGTCTTCACTCTCCCAACTTTGTCCACTATAATCTGGATTTCGCCTTTGTTCTTGTCATTGAATATGCCCTTTGGAATGACCCAATAACAGTGACCCTTCTGGAGTTCACAAGCACAGCAGATGCCAGCTTGTGCTGCACAATAAAAGGGGATGTTCTCATTGTTGCGTTCCAAAGACACTGCTCAAGCTGGTTCAAATAAAATGAGAACCAAACATAGTCCTCACCAATGCCTCTTCCAAATGAAATAATATTTTCACTGTTTGTTTTAAAGTGTAATTTTCCATAATGTATCCTGTTGTCTGATATTTCTGGCTATCTGTACACAGGAATTCAGGGGCATTTGTAGGCATTGCAGGTAAATAAATTGTGAATTCTTCCCAAAAGCTGCTAGAGGGAGAAGACCAAACTCATGCCAGAGGATATTCTAAAATTTAGTACCATAGATGATAATGACCAGCACCCAAATATGTTACCAGACAGGCACAAAATGGCTGAAATAGATATTGTGACTGATTCCCCTAACAGTTCTGATCTGTGATGAGAAGTTGCTTCGCTAGAATAATATTTTCTTACATGCTAGTATCATTTTAAGTATGAAATTTATGATTTTTCACAGCCTAGATAGTATAGGATGAGGAACCACATCAGCAAGATCTAAGAATAGAGGAATAGCTTTTGGCTGAATTAACATTTGCCCATGAAACTCTTTATAGCTTCAAAATTTTTGCAGCAGGAATTATCTTACCCACCTTCTGACATCTATAATGTGGATATGTACATGTGAGCTACTATTTGCAAATGTATTCAGTGACAAATGAGAGAACTAGACACACTCATCCGGTGTGCTCCAACTGGCCAATTTTAGTGGTCTGCTCCAGGCTGACTGGACACAAGCCCTAGAAGTGCCTGCTTTTTTTTCACTGACTGTAGACTATTTCAGACACAGCAGCCAGCTAAGATGCAATTTACTGATTGAAGAGACAGATATAGTGAAAGCACATTCTGATTAACACTCTCTGCCTTCATGTTTGAACAAAAGATTTACTGAGAAGCAAGAAACTAGTGCAAGTGAAAAAATCTCCCTTTGGTCAGTTGAATTCTATGCTCAGTAAGTCTTACTGACTTGGAATGTATAACTCCTTCTAAACACAAAGAAATAAAAAACTCTAAAAAAATTCAAATGATTTTTGTATTCTGAGTGAGTAAATTCCTTTCTACAGTGGTTTCACTGAGTTTATGCTGTGGGAATACCGTGCTGATTTAGCTGTGATTGCACTTTCCACACCCACTGGAGCAGAATGAAGCAGGTTTTGTCCTTATTTAGTCCAAATTGTATTTGTTCATATAGTCTAGTCATGTTGTCCTTGTTTTCAAAAAGGTTTCATCTCCGTCTGAAAATGTTTCTCCCATTATTTTGCAACTCTTTTTAGAAATGTCTAGGGAATATTTCCAGGTCTTGGAGATCTGTTATGCTTCAGATGTTCTAATTCCTTGATCACCTGTTCTGGTTGAATGGTACCTCCTTCGATATTTTTTCTTCCTCTCCTGGGAAATTTATGTCTGTTTCTGACAGCCATCCCAAAACCTTATGTGTGAACACAGAGACAAAGAATTCATTTGATTGTGCTTTAGTTATGTCTGTCTCTTCAGTCAGTGAATTATCCAGGCTGGCTCTTAGAATTCTTCCAATGACCTCTTGTTCAATATGTTCTTGAAGAGAAAAAAAACCCATTGTTACTTATCTTAACCTCTTCTGCAATTTTCCTTTCATTTCACATCTTTGCTACTCCTAGCAGATCACTGTGTTTTCTACTGTGTTACATCATCTCTTCAGTTATGCTCATTCTCTTAATACCTTTCATCAGCCTCTTTGTGGTCTTTGAATAACTTTTGTACAGATTCCTTCAATTTTGTTGTTGGGGTTTTTTTTTCCAGATACTAGCTAATTCTGGCAATGTCAGAGCCCACAGTTGGAATACTCTGTGCAATTCTGGGTCCCATACCTTAAGAAGGCTGTAAAGGTCCTTGAATGTGTCCAGAGAAGTGCAACAAGGCACGTGAAATGACTGGAAGGAGTGTTCTATGAGGAGCAGCTGAAAACTTTGGGCTTGTCTCATTTGGGAAAAGTAGGCTAGGCTGAGGGTTATCTCCTCTTACAGCTTTCTGAGGAGGGGAAGTGGAGAGGCAGAGCTGATCCTTTCTCCCTGCTATCCAGTAGTAAAATACATGGGAATGGTTTGAAGCTGCACTAAGAGAGGTTCAGATGGAACATTAGGAAGCATTTTTTACCAAGAGGGTAGTCACACAAGGTAACACGGTAACACAGTAACACGATTCCTAGAGAGGTGGTCAAAGCCCCAAGACAGTCAAGTCTTTAAGTGACATTTGAACAACGTCTTTAACAAAATACTTTAATTTTTGCTCAGCCCTGAATTGGTCAGTCAGACTGACCATGATGACTAGACTAGATAATGTATATTCCTTCTGACTGAAGCATCCCATTCAGTTCTATTCTTTAATTTATTCATCAGCATTTTCCAATTCTGCATTGGTTTTTTATTGTTTTATTTCATTTGACTACACAAAATACATAAGCAATCTTAAAATGTGCATGGTGGAATGTGGGTATCTGATAAGTGCAGTGAGGCTATTTCTTTCTCCACCACTGAGCTGCAGTGATCTTGGACAAAAATCCCACGGGCCAGACAAAAGCCAGACTATACATCCATAAGTGGCAAAGTGGTAAAAGTGAGAGATTGGGCTGGCAGACCTTTGTCACATAAAAAGGTAGTTCATGGCAGTCATTGCTCCTCATTCCCTCAGAGCCAAAGGATTAAGTGCTATAATAATCAGCCAAGAAACATACATAGCATGTTTTATAAGACTGCCTCAGTTTTCTCAAGGATGCTCTGGAGGTATTTAGGGTGAGTCACTATAATCCTGTTGACTACTACCACTGGCATCCAACTATATAAGGAATTTTTCTAATATCTTAAATAACTATCTTGAAGCTGTGCTCATGTGAAAGTGCAAAGTGATTCTGAGTACGAAATAGCACCTTCACATGATTTATCACTTCTGTTCTTATGCAGCATAGTCAGAGATGGCCAAGAACCTGCTAGAGCTTTATTCTGAGGAAGTGGAGAACATTCTGAGGAAGTGGAGAGCTTTATTCTGAGGAAGTGGAGAGCTTTATTCTGAGGAAGTGGAGAACAGAGCAGAACAGAAGGTACAGTTTTAACACCAAGCACAATCCACACAGCAGAAGTGGAGGATTAGGGGTTGCAGATATGACTTCACAAAAAATCTTCAACAAAGTCTTTGAACCTAGAGTTTTTGTTTCAAGTCAAAAGTTTGTAGTCAGGAGGTTTCTGAGTTTTAATTTTTCAGCAAGAAGCCAACATTTTCCATGGGGAAAGAAACAAAATAACATAATCTTCTGACTAATTTTGGTTGTAAGAAATGTTATGTTTTTGTAAAGTGCTTTTAGGCCATCAGATAAAGGTCGCTGGGGAAGTGGAAAATGTCATTAAGAAATTCACTGACTTGATTTTCCACAGGTTTAGGCCTCATTTGCCAGCTAAATACTACACTTCTTTGTCTACTGCAAAGTCTTACAAGACTCAAAATTAAATTAGATTGCATATTCTAGTTCTCTGTTGGTATTAAGGTCACACCAAACTACATCTATAAATTACCCAGGCACAGTCAGTTCTTAATGCAGCCCCTAAGGACACTCCAGTGCAGTGGCGTGAAGAGAGGATTTCTCTGGCTTAGCATTAAGCATAATCGTTCCAGGCCACGCTTTCCCCCAAGCAGTCTTACAATACCCCCAAAACTGAGGACAATCCACCTGATGCAATCCTTCCAAACTCCTGACTGGCAACAGCTGCTACAACTTTCATCAAATCCAGCCTGTGGTCTCCCTGTCATTGTGTTCAGGCTGTTTCTACCCACTTGATGCTCTGAAGCTGCTCTGAAAGAAGCCCTTTTACACTGGTTCTTTTCTTTTCCATATTGAACATAAATCCACCCACTGAGAAAGGGAGGTATAGATCACTAGTGCCCACTAAGAAGTGCATGAGTTGAAAAGATCTTTTACTACATAATTTCTGGAGGTTTAGAGAGTATTGTCAATCTCCAATAAATCCGGAGGGATTGGGTTGTAAGGAACGTGCTCCCAGGGGTACCAGCTAAGTGAGACCTTCCAGAGGGAATTAACTCACACTAGGCTGGAGGGCACTCTGCCACTGACAAGTTAAAACATGATGTTATTTTGCTCTTGAAGTTGCCCTGAAAAGCTCTGAATAGTATAGTAAATGGATCCAGAAAGGTTGTATTCAGGAGTCAGGCACATAAATACTTCTTAAGAGCTTTTCTGAGAAACTCAGTGCTGATGATATATGGAGTAGGAATCCAAAACCCAAGCTAGTTCTGTAAATGCTGAGGTATTCTACAAACAACTGATGTATTCTTTATGAATAGTCCTTGATGCTGCAAGTCACATGTTCTTGCTTAATGCTCTGAACTAAAATACACTACCGGTTTCACAGTGAAAAAGGCTTCCATTAGGAAATGCAAATTCATGAAACTCTTCCAATGCAGGCTGGATTTTATGGTGAAAGAGAAACTCACCTTGACATTTCCAGTAATCAAAGGATCTGATTATTTTTCTACAATGTGAGAAATAAAAGTTAAAGACACTTTTTTGGAATTTTTTCCATAGTCTAGTGAACACCATAGCAGAATTTTATTTGCTGTGGGGGTAAGTATCCTCTCTTCATTTATACTAGCTTGTTCCTTTCTGTATGGATAATTAAATAACCATTGGAATGGAACTACAGTTTGGGCAATACAGATATTTCAGAAATTTCACTGAAAAATTCCATACGGCTTTAATAAATAGTCTTAAGTGTATTAAATTGGCAAACTCTTGTAGTTCAATATTGGCCAGGCTGAAGCCTGTTTTTGGTTGGTCCTAGAAAATACTGGAGTAGATTGGAATCAGTTATTATCTTTTTATCACCTCTGGGATTTTTCTGATTACTTGATTTGTTCTACAGTACAGGAAGTCTTTATATTTTTATTATTTTTTACTTAACTCATCACTAGAATAACGAACAGCAAATTTCTAACACCAGTTGTCTCCCCTCATTATCTTCAAAATATTTAATTGTAGGCATATCATATTTAACCCAGCTTCATCTCTCTTAAGGTCCTCTGTATCTATCTTTTTAGCAATACTTGGGGAAAATGCCAAGAGCTCTTAACTACTGTGTTTGCTTGGAAATTGCTTCACTGGCACTCGTCTGGGAACACAGAAGAGGCATAACCTAATTGATCCATAAAGGTGAAAAGAAGAGCTGTGTAACGCAAAATATATTTTTATGGTAAAAGGAATTGGAAATGCAATACACATTAAAAGTAGGAGAAAGATGTTTTTGCAAAGCTAAGGCTTATATTTGAAGTCTAGAAAATTAGGAAAAAAAAATCCAAATTATAGGTGACAGACACTTTCCTGATGTCATTGAATCATATAATCAGAGAATGATTTGAGTTGGAAGGGACCCTAAAGATCATTTAGTTCCAACACCCCATGCCCATTGCCATGGGCCATGATATGACCACTGGATCAGGCTACTCAAAGGCCCATCCCTGCTGGCCTTCATAAGGCCTTTTCCCTTAGGTAAAGTCTTCAACCTACCTCAGGTGATTTGAAGAGTTATAATATCTGGAGTTTAGTAAGTGAAAGAAGTAATTATATTCTAGTGTAAATAATTAATATGCAACTTCTTTTACAAAATCCAGAGAAACTGTCCTAATCCTTATTACTCTGGTCTTGTGATTGCATTAAAGTAACAGTGCCTATTACAATCAGGAGGCAGAATTTACTTGCAAAAGCCAAATTTACTCTTCTTGCTGATGAGTTGCTGATGACTGTTGGAGCACGGACCATGCAGTGGCTCTCAGGGACCCATACCCATCAGTTAACACGAGCCAGAATTACAGGGGACAGGGAGTACAATTCTGCCTAAAGCCCAGTAAAGCTTGTAATAAGGAAAGGAATCCTTTTTATGAGGAATCAATGGTGTATTTGCACTGCACAAGGGACAAAAGAAATGGCACTACTAACAAAATGGAGTGAAAAAATACGTGAAACAACGCCAAACCTCCGGACCTGTCAAATCTTTGCACTCAATTCACTATTTTAACTATTTTTGACAATATAGTGCTAAGTATCAATTTGCAACAACAAAGAAAATTCCCCCAACCAATTTTTCCATATATTTGTATTTTCTTTTATTCCTTTTCTGTTTATTTTTTCTCCTGCTAGCTTATGGGTAACTGTATTTTCTGTTGGTGACAAAATTTTGGCAGCAAATGGGCTGCAGGGGTGGCCTTTGTGAAGACAGGCTGGAGCTCTCTGGTGCCAGACATGGGCAAGTCCAGCCAAGACCAGCAGAGCTATCACAGGGCATGGCTAAGCCCTTCAGCCAAGAAGGTGCCACTTCGGGGGGGAGCACATTGAAGAAAGGGCAGCCCATGTCAACCCACCACAACAGGACAACATACAACCTGTAATAATGTACTTTTTTTTTTTTCTTTTTGCATCTTCAATGCTAAATATGTATCACCAGAAAATTTGAAGGGTTGAGGTGACAATGTGACACTGGAATCTTCAGAGCTGCTGGAACATGAATATACATTCTAGGATGTCACCAAATATAATGCTGCTTTTGGAATTTGACTTAGTTCATGAGATTTATGCCTGTTCCCAAGTGCTCATTTTATATTTGTGCTAATCTCTGAGGTTTTGTATGTTTGTTTGTTTGTTTGTTTTGTTTTCTTCTGTTTTTTAAACAAAGAGTATTAAAAAGGTTCCAATTATATTTCAGTACCATAAAAAGTGGAACTGATATTACTGAAAGAATGGCAAATAGCAGTGAGAAAACAGGAACAAGCTGCTGGAAGTGAGGAAATCTCAAGTCTACCTTTATGACAACAGCAAATTAATGTGCAACAGGACAGAGATCTGTGTGGCAACTTCAAGCTCCCTCATCTAATTATTGCAGGTGGACTCTGTAACTGATTTCTGTGTAGTTTAAGTTTAAAATGAACATAAAATCTCTCCTCAGCCCGCCAACCTGGAAGTTAATCTTGTGTGTGAAATAGATGCCTTCTTGCTTAAAAGCAGTGGCATCCTTCTTTATAAATTGTTACACAAATAGACAACATGAAATGTCAAGGGGTTCTTTAGAGTAGAAGATAAATTCTTAACCAGATCCAAAGCCTGAAGGTAATGCTACACAAAATAATGGGAAAAAATTTAAAATCTAATCTTTTTGACAATTACAACAGAGGTTTTTAAATTCTAAAATGCCTCTTTCAGGGGGTCTATAAGAGAAAAACTTAGAGAAAAGTTTTATATAAGAGAAAATATGGGAAAAACTTCAGTAATAGAAGCCTCTGTTCTCACCAGGAGAAGTAAGAAGATAGAGTAGCTCTTGCTTTTTGGTCTGAGTGTGTGGCTCTTTGGTTTGGTTTGATGGCTTGGTTTTGGGGTTTTTTTTGGTTTGGTTGGTTTTTTTTGTGGTTTTTTTTTTTTTTTTTTTAGTTTGGTTTGGTTTTGGTTTTTGCTGTTGTTTTTTGTTGTTGCTTTTTTAGAGTTGGTTGGTTGGTTGGTTGGTTGTTTTTTGTATTGTTTTGTTTTGTTTGTTTTTTTCAAGAGGGAAAATATTTCTTTAGCCATTCAAAAAACCCCAATCTTTTATAGGAAGAGAGGGTCATATAGTAAAGCAAAAGTAAATTTATAAAATATTAATAGAAATTAATAGTAGCAAAAAATATCGCTTGTGATCTATCTTGCCAATTTAATGGCAATAAAAAGGTACTCCATTGCTGATCTTTCTTGCTGGTGAGATCTTGCTCTCTTGAGTATTCAGGTTATGAGGATATTGTTCAACTCTCTCTATGAGAGCACCACCCAGAGGTTTGGCTCCCTCTCCTAGGAAAGGAAGTGTCTGTGGATGTATGAAGAGATCTGATGTTTTATGTAGATGCTGTTGATATAGGGCCTGGTCTAGGCTCCTGTTTTTTGTTGTTTTCTCTCAAGTATTTATTGTCCTAACTGCCTTCATGCTGCATTCATTCTTTATCAGGTAACAAACATATTTTTCAACACTATTTCTTGTCACTACTGCACTTCAAGACACAGCACTTTCATTCCTGTGTTTATCTGAAAGAAGTTTCCAAAGTACACTCAAGAGAGGAACCATATATACGGGGGCAGAACTGAGTCCACATCACTAAAGCTTTATGCCTTTATTCCTGAATGGAGATACATCTTATCTTTGCTTTTCCTCATCTATGGACGTTGTAATGACATTGGTCACCATATTCTGAGAAAGAACACCACTCCAATATTTCAGGATGAATATTTTGACCAAAATGTCCCAAATTAGAAAGCACTGTGCAACATTTAGGTAGATATGGCCTAGGACAGCTTAGTTTCCCTCACTTGTCAAAAGATGCTAATAGACTTTCCTTAGGAACACGTCTGTCTTCCTGGAGTTCTCAGAGAGTTTTGAACTGCTCTTATCCCTGTAGAGAATTCTCCCAAGGCCTGTTAAGAGACTGCTTTTGAAGAGGCTCGCACAGAATAAACTCAAAAGGGAGTTCTCCTACTCCTTTAGTTCTGGATCAAAAAACCCAATTCCTTTCTGAAAAAGAGTAGACAAATGCAATTTTTGTTATGTGTACAATAATTAATATATTAAATTCTCTGTGTTTCATAAGGATGAGAAGCTAAATATTCTGGACAAAATTCTTTTCATTTATGACAGTCTGTAAATTAATCTGGAGAAAAGGAGGCTGACAGGAGACCTTATCTCTCTCTACAACTACCTGAAAGGAGGTTAAAGTGAGGTGAATGTCTCTGTTTCTCACAAGTAAGAAGTGATGGGACAAGAAAAAACATCCTCAACTTGTGCCACAGGGTTTTAGATTTGATACTAGGAAAAATTTCTTCACTGAAAGGGTTGTCAAGCATCAGAACAGGTTTCCCAGGGAAGTGGTTGAATCACCAACCCTACAAGTATTAAAAAGATCTGTAGACATGGTGCTTAGGGCTTGAAAGTGTTGTTAGTGGCTGGACTTTAAGACCTTAAGGGTCTTTTTCAACCAAAATATTTCTCTGCTTATCTAGTTTTAAATCACACTTTCTACACATTCTCTCCACTTTATATAGTAATGTTTTTGTTGCCAGTATTATATAAAGTATTGTTTCAGTGGGAAACTACAGATGTGAATTTTCTTGTCTTGGCCACCTGTACATCAAGGGGTGTACCTATAATGGGTCTTTAATTAGCATCCCTTTCTGGGTACTGTAGCCCGTGCTTGCTGGACAAGTCCGTGGAGTCACATCTCTGTTGGATGCAATCACAATGCATATGGCAGATTTCAGACCCACCTCAGAGCCTTTTCTTCCACACAAATCAAAGACAGAAAGAAGTAGGAATACTCTGTGACCAGCAACCACCCAACTAACAAAAGGAAAACAGAAAGGAAAGCCCTTTAGGCTAGAAGCCAAATTAAGTATAATGTTCTAGATGTGATTAATAATGGCATTGATCACAATGACACATACACCAGATGAAATTATTCTCTTATTTACCCATGACTGAAGTGATGAGGACAAAATTTTGTCCAATACTGTTATTGAATATATTCTGCTGTATCATGTTGTGTACAACTAATTCCCAGAACATGGTATCACACTGTCTTATGAATGAGTGGGAAGAGTTACAAATGAGCTGGCATGCAGTAGCTATTGCAAAGGTAGTTTTCTTTGAATTAAAATTGCCAACAATTTATTTTTCCTTGTTTACTCACATAAAATTAAATTAGATATAAAAGCATGATTTTATATAAAAATATAATAATTTAATAGAGGTTTTAATAGTCACAAATGCAGCCTAATTATTAATTTAAAAGATTCTGTAAATATCAATCTATAACTAGTAACTAGTTTAACATACTTTAATTTTTGATCTTTTATTGACCATGAGATATACTTGATACTTCCTTTACAGTTTTTCAAGTCTTTTTGTTCACAGAAAGGGTGCAGCTCAATGCTTGAGCTCACAGGGGCAGGCCCTGAGGCTAGAGTTTGCAGAGCCAGTGTGAAGAGGGTGCAGTGATGAAAACACATCAGGTGCTCTCTACAGCTATCACACACCTGGGTTGGGTGTGCATCAAGAAATTCTACATCATTCCCACCACAATTGTTTCAGTGCTCTGCCTGTTGCTTAGTATTCCTCTGCCATGCCTTTGCCAGATACCTTTTCTGCTTGGTTTAGATCTTTTTTAGCCATGATCACCCTCTGACAAATCCATAGCAAAACCATTGGGGATTTCTTCTGAAGCAGAACTCTGTACTGTGTTATGAAATCCTTTGTGCTCACCTCATTTTAATAGTCTGTCAGTCTATATAATAACCCTTTCCTTAGGATAGAAAAACTAACACGTGGTACGTCCTTCTTTCATACTGTGCACAACTCATAGCTCCAGGGCCTGACCCATGAGCTTGTTCATGCCTTGGGCAGAACCTGTTCTGTGAACCTAGTGCCTAGCTTAGAGAGCTACTCTGACGTGGCTCCCCAGAGTACCAGTGAGGAGAGATTATTTCCTCCAAAGCAGCTGAGATAGACTCCTGCTCTGATTTGAACTCAGGGGAATCTCATTTTGAACTGTGAGAGAATCATTACTTTATTTACCTTGAATTACTTAGTTATATACTTGGAGTTACCATAGTACTTACCGATAGTCTGAAGACTCAGATAAAATCACTGAGAGTAATGAAAATGCAGGTTTGATGGCTTTGTTTCCTTAATAACATAATAAATTATCTTTGAATAAACACTCAGAGAAAAAAGCTTTCTAAAGCATATTTATCCAGAGAACTGCACAGCGAGAAGGCCTCCTTTAAGCCTTTTTTCCTCCATGTATTCAGGTATTTTATTTATCAAAAGCTCTGGCACACAGATGAAATAATAGAGGGGAGAAAAAAAAGGAATTTTTATTCCATTTCTGCAACTGGAGAGAAAAAAAGCAAAAGACACTAAGAATGAAAGGGAGACAGAGATTAGATGGTGCAGATTCAGGATATAGGGAGCAAGGAAAGAGGAGGAAGTAGAGCAGACAGGAGTGAGAGATTAAATAATGAACAGAATCAGACAGTATGGCCCACTGGTTCTATAAGGATTAAACATGTATACCTCAATTGCATATGAGCTTGGTTAACCTCTTTATCCCTGTAAAAAACTTGTTGTCCTAAGTCTGCAATTGATCACAGATAAGAAAAGCATCCATTAGACAATCACTTTCTGAAAATATGGTTCACATGTTGGAAAAAGTTGAAACCCTTGTTGGTGATAAAATAATGCACTGGGAAACTACACTACAATGACCAAAAAGGAAATACCTGTAAATGAAAAGCACAGATAGCTGTGCTGCTGATGGGGATGCCCACAAGATGAGTCTGTCACAAGGATGAGCAAGTTGCATTTTTTCTCTATCACAGTTTTCTCAACACCTCCATCCTTTCCCAATTGACAGGTTTAGTTTATGTGTCAGAAGTCATAACCTTTTTGAACTTAGCTGGTTCATTGTGAATACCCATATTTCAATGGCAAATAATTTGTTGCAGTTAGAGGATCTTTCCTTGGAGAGATAAGAAGGGAAGCATGTGTATATGGAAGATGTCTGCAAGGCTAAGCTTAAGGCCAATTGCATTAACTAAAATATAAAAATTTTCCAAAGTATTTAAGAACCAAATTAGATTGAAGAAAACAGTAGGGTTTACAATGAATAAATTCTTATTAGAAATGCAGATTCTCTGTGACCTGCAGCTCTTAAATGAAGGAAAAAAAAAATCAGAATCTGATGGGGGATAATTGGTGAATCTCTCTTTGAGTAAGGGAACCCTTTGACATCAGAAGTAAGCTCCTGGTAACTCTTTCTAAACCATAACATTGAGAAGGAGTTCACAGTGGGACCATGGACTGCCAAGTCTACCATCAAAAACAAAGGTCAAATTACCCAACTGAATTTAACACCTCATTCCACATGATGATATTTCAGGATTTTTATTTTACTGCTATGAAAACCTATTATTTTTATCTTTGTCAGAATCATCTCTCCTTTATTTTCAAAATATTTACTGGTATGGCTTGATGACTGATTTCCTTTTTTTTTTTGCTAGTCAAATTACCAGCATGTAAGTGGTGCTGATGGGATGAAATCTCTTCCCAGAAATTTTTAAATGTAGAATATAAATCAAACTCTAGGCAAAAGCAGCTTTAAATGAGAAGAGGGTGTAAGTGTTAAGAAAAGCATTTTCAGTTCTGTATCTTCGTACAGAACTGAAAATGCTTTTTGGGAAGTTCTCATGACAACTTGCCTATTGAAGGGAAGTATATATAAGAAATTTGCAGCAGATTACATTTTTCTACTGTTATATTGTGAATTCCCATTTGTAAAATAAGTATTTGCAAGTTCTAGCAGTGATCCTCTACCTAAGCCATTGTGACTGTGAATATAGTATTGACCCTGTTAAACTGTTTCTTAACCTATAAAAAGCTAAGATAATGAGAAAAAAATTTCAGAAGTTAGTGGTGATTATGACAGTCTGTAAAGATAAGCATTCACCCAAATCCTCAAAATTGATTTCTGGTTGTCTAAGAGTTGGTAACCAGGTAAGAGAAAACCGAGTCAACAGCATGAATGGTCAGAGTTAAGAGTTTCTACAGAAACTTCTATTCTTGGTTTCCACTGTATTTAAGTTTAGGCCATCTGGTTGCAATGAGGCTGAAAAGAATAAAGACTAAAAAAATAGTAGGAAATGAAGCTGGTTTTGTCCCTTTTAGTTTGCAGGGCACTGATGTGCAATATATGAAACAGAGAATTTGGGGTAATTTGAGGGGCAGAACTGAGAATAATAGCTTCAGACATTGCTAAAATCTAGAATGATTTGTTGTTGTGCAAATGCTTGAACATTTAACTCAAAAAATTTTTCAAGCTTCTCTGAACACAAAAAAGAATTGTCTCCTGCTCTGGTACATTTGACTCAACATGCATTCTCAATTTTGCTGCAGTTGTTATATAAACAGCTTCCATTTTGTTTTGATGTCTCTGTGGCTTTGCATAACACATTTATTTTAGCTTGGGTTTTTATGGCAAGCTATTAAAAAATAAACTAACATAAAAGCAGTACAATCAAATCTAAAGAAAAACTTTGTTTCTGTCAGGGTGTAGCATTCACTTTTCTGACAAGCTACCACCAGTTGAAACGCAGGGATCTCAACCAATCATTAGTTCCTATTTTTATTGCATCTTCAGTTTAGCTTCATCTGGTCTTCAGATTTTGCTACTGCATCTCTATGTGATAAAGTGGTGATGGCAATACAATAGGACAGTATAGGCAAGACAAAATGGATTTATATCATTGGCTCAAAACTCTGGCTCAGTTTAAAACATCTTTGAATGAAGTACTTCAATCTGTGAAACACTTTATTTTCTTTTCAGATAAAATATTTGTATTGTTTTATTATAAAAAGAAATGTTTTCAGCTCCATATTTAATTTAGCACAATTCTGGTGTTACATCTGAGTTATAAGAGGCCAGGCTGTTTACTGCAGATACAGCCACTCTTCTGCTTTAAGGACCCAATTTGGCATTACTGTCAGCTGCAACTCTGCACTCTGTGGACTATGGGACACTCTGAAAGCTGTTTAGGAATTATCTGCATTGCACCCAGTTGCAAATGCCAGATATCGATACAAAAGTAGTACAGTAGCACAAGGTTTCTCTCTGAGGCAGATGTGTGAATCCTAAACAGAAATGCACTGTTTTCCCATTGCATTATGCCGTCAACAGTTGGACAGTGTTGTCTGCTCAGCATCGAGGTAATGTGTCTGTGAGATTTGGTCTTTCCAATGCCTTCAGGAGAGCTCTTTAGGCACTGCATGTGCATTATTTGTTGGGTTTTTTTTTGTTTCCTTTTTTCTTTGAGGTTTTCTGTGTCAAGGCACTATAAAATTATCCTTTCCTTATCCCTCTCAGTGCTCAGAAAACAGCACATCTCTCTGTAGGGCTCCCAAATAAAGGTGTAAGAACAGGAGGCAGAATCCTTGCTATAAGCCATTTATTTTTTGAAGTGTAGTAGCAATGATCAGTTCAAGCAGTAAGTTTTGTCTTGTTATTTCTGCTCACTTTCCATTTAGCTTTTCATTTTAACTCTGATTTAAACATGTACTCATTGGAAAACCTATAGTGGTTGACAACTGATTTCTAATATAGCTATCATCACAAAATTTGATGAATTGTACAGAAGAGTTTATCTCAGTATTATCATGGTCCAGTTTCAACTGGCCTGTGCTTCCTCCTATGCTATGATGACTTCTTTGTAGGTTTGTTTCTTAATGTGTATGATAGCTGATATGCACTTAGACTTCTGGATTATATTCAGAAATAGAAAAGAAAGAAAAACAGCAAAATTTTATTGCAAAGACATATAAATGGAAAAAATAGCTATACAAGTAATTAATCTGATTTCCACTAAAACATTCCAAAAAACACTATAGCTGATTTTTCGCACTTTTAATACAAGAACAACTTTAATGAAACAGAAGAAATCTATTTGTGAACAACAGCATAAGAACAGAAATGATAACTTATGCTTCTGAATTCTGGTTCTTCTTTTACACCAGTGCAAATTCATTAATCCTGTACAATTATTCCTAGCTACTGAGCAGAAATTAAAGCTGTTATTTCATAACTATTTAAGTAAAAATACAGATGTACAAATTTGCCTAATTAAGAGTCAGAACTCGGTTTATATGCTTACAATTGAGTTGAACTATGAAATTTTTAGGTATCTAGTAAAACTAGTCATTTTTCTTCACCACAGTTAATGGAAGAGAGAGGTGCCTTTCTAATCTTAGATGTCTTTCATAAATGGAATTGCTCTCTACAGAAGCTGAGAGAAAACTGATTATGCAGTTTTTTTATACACCCATGCATATAAATGTATATATACAGGTATAAATACATGTATGTCTTTAGAAAAAGACAGAGATTTTTCTACATGTTCACATGAATTCATGATGTAGAGTATACAGTGACATATACATCCTAACATTTTTCCCAATCTGACAGAACTACCTTAAAAGCCAGCAATACTGGGTGACTTGCTGTAGCAGGGTATAAAAGGAAGTCTACTCTGATATTTCTCATTGGGGTGATACCTAGAATTGTGTGGACCAGACTCTCCCTCTGGGTGTCCTAGTTCTACTGATTCTTTCCCCTCAACTGTCTTTCCTCCTCTTTTACGTCTACCTGTCCCTTTCCTCTAGGTGCCTTTTTCTTTTATTTTGAACTTTCTAAAGCACAACAAGACAAAATACATTGCTACTCAGCTGGATACTGCTCACTAAACCATGCACTCCCTTCTGCTTTTGAATCATATGCTGATTTTGGCTGAGATAATTTTTTTCATAGTTGCCAGCATGGGACTATATTTTGAATTTGTGCTGGAGTCAAGGTCTTTTCTGCATCTTACCCCACCTGACCAAGTGAGTAGATTAGGGGTGTGCAAAAAGTTGGAAGGGGACTTATTTGAGCTGACCCCCACTGACAAAAAGAATGTATATTCCAGGCCATATGGCACCGTGCTCAGCATATAAAGGTGGAGGAAGAAGGAGAGGTCCTTCCAAAGTGATGGCATTTTTTTTTCCAAGTCACCTTTACACAAGATGAAGCCCTGCTTTCCTGGGGATGGCTGAACACCTGCCTGCCCATGGGGAAACATCACACTGAACATGCTTTTGCTTTGAGTATGAGGATCAGAATTTTCTCTTATGGTGGGCATTATTTTCATATGCCCTTATTAAGATTACATCCAATTTGGTACTAGAATTATATAATCTTATGTCCTCATTGCCCTCTGTAATTTGTCTGCTTAAATTTCTCTTTTTATCATCTTGTGGTGTTTCATATTGTTACATTTTTATCTCATGGAGTGCATAAACCTTCAAACACCTTTTATGCAGGTTACCTTCTTATGCAGGTTCATGGACAAAGATTCCAACACTTTATGTAAGACTAGAATGTTTATGTTTTCCATGTAAGAAACGAAATATTTTACTAGCTGTTGAAACAGTGTTGGAACAGCTTTGCATGTATGTCTGCAAATATTTGTGTCTCTGACCAAAGCACTTGCTAGTATGTGAATAAAATTAGCTCAAGGATTTAGCAAAATAAGATATCAGGAATTTATATAGTTTCAGTAAAACCACAGGTATACTTTTATCTTGTTAAAAATAAAAAGACAGCTAGCTCATATAGAACTCAAAATAATGATGAAAATGCCCTTTGAATTTAGAATACAAACATTATCATTCAAAATACACAGAGACTAAAATTGTTAACCCCTGAGGGAAGTGGTTGAATGGATGAAGACTTGGCACAGCAATTGGATACATGAAGCATGAAAACATGACATGGTATTAATTAGAGGGACAACACCAACTAGTTCAAAGCAAAAATGGTATTGAATTGCTGATTTGTTATCTTGTGTCTATTACTTTTAATTAGCATTTCATAATGTTCACAATTTTGTGTTGCTTTGTTTCTCGTAATTATATAGAAATGGATGTGAGACATGCTTAAAAGCATTTGCTTTACAGAATAAAAGAACTGCCTATGCTCTAGCTTAGACATTCATGCCCCAAGGAAGGCATTATTTGTTGACACAGGTTGTAAACTACTGTATTTTTGTTGCAGACTATTTGATGTGCAATGTATTTTTCTTGGAGGTGGTGAGCCAGATATCATACAACATACATATTTTTACATACAGGAAAACTGTGCAAAGTGGTTGAGAAATACCAAGCACGGATGCTTTCTACTTCACATGAGGTAGAATTTTTTTTCCACATATTTTATGTGTATATATATATATATATATATATATATATATATATATTAAAAAAATCTTCCCATGTATGGCAGAAAGTATCAGTGCCTTTTTAACATCTGTAGCAAGTTATGTACATAATAGTGGGAATAACGTAAACAATCATTGGCAGTACAAATAGTTTTCATAAAATGTGACCTTTCCTGGTACAACTGCTTAAAGGAACTACAATATATATATTTGAAAAAATATAATAATAATGAAAAATTATTGTAATTAATTATTAAAAATAAAGATTAAAATAAATGTAATACATTGTAAAAAACTTTTATAAAAACACCCTTATGAAGCACCATAAATTGATGGAGTGGACATTGATAAAAGAAATGGGGCAGAAAAAAAGCTATAAGCATTTAGGTCAGCAGTGACTGTTCTAAAATCAGTTATTAGGAAAAGAACAGAAAATATGGGGCAAATAAATCTATAGAATATTTCAATCACAAAAAATATTGAATTGCCTTCTCAGCTGAAGTACACCAATGAAGTCATAAGAAAGTCATACAATTAGTAACTGCACACAGATACCCATCTAGGTAAGGATAAAAGTAAAGAATTCAGCAGGTATGAGCCAGTGAAAAAATGTGTAAGATGCATCTTTGTTTTACAAAAGCAGATAAAATTCTGACTAATTGGCAAGACACTAAAACAATTACAGTAACTTTGGTGTTGGAACATTGAAATACCTAAATTCTATTAAAGTTTGCTTTCACATGAAAGCAGATAAACCCATTAAGTTAATCTGCAATTGGTATGACAGGTCATGCCAGAAATGGCCAATAACCTCACTAGGTTTTGCACCAGGGAAAGAAAAAAGCCACAACATTATCTTCTTGTATTGTTAAAACTCTTGTTCAGACATTTAGATGGCTAGTATTATCTTAAATACATTAGATATTTAAACATTTATTTTATCAAGTGAAAAACAGTCTTTTTGCTATGTGTTGTTTTGTTCAGAGACAACAGAAGCCTTCAAAAGAAAAAGTTGTACCTTTATTAATCTTTCAAATACAACCCAACTTAGAACATATTTGCTATATTTGATATCCATGTGCTTCCATGTGAAGATTTGTTCAACGTCAGTACTAAGACTTTGATGGAACTTTGGGAGATACCAGAAAGAAAACAGATACAGAGTTAATACATTAAATATTGCTTTTCTTTGGAGTAACAGAGGATATCTAGCAATTTGCATTGATGAGAAGAACTGAAATGCAAAATTTTGCTAATCAGGAATAAATCACATTGACAAGCTGCACTGGGAACTTGCACAGTGCTTGTTCACATTCTGTTTGTCTTTGGCTTGTGGTGATCTTCCTACAGAGAGCAAGACTTTATCTAGCATTTCATTGAAATGCCAATGCCTACTCTTGGAGGAGTGAGCTTAAATCCTAGAAGGCATCAGTCTGCAAGGTTGCTGCAACTTCTGATTCACAGTTGTTGATTTATAGGAACAATTCCTAATTTTTCCCACTCGCTGCAAAGAAAGAGTGCACAGAATATTGTGTAGCAGACCACTTTTTCTCTGAGCAGTGCTTCTGGCCACTAGCATCCTTCCCTTAAGGTGAGAAATCAGTGATTACAAAAGTTTTACTTGTTTGACTTCTGTCTTATCCTCTCCTTGCTAAACTGTACTGACCTGCAGGAATTGTTAACTTAGCTTTCAACCATTTGCTGGATGACCTGCAAGAATACTTGGAAAAATGGAAATTAAGTTATAAATTGTGGTTTTTATACCTGCATGTCATGCTTGTATTTTATTACAGGATAGAATGAGTAGTATGCTAGAATTTTCTGAAAGTTTGGGAATAGCTTCAGGGGTTTCCATCATGTGTGGAGACTTCAGTTTTATCATTGCTGATTCTCTGGAGAATTTTTTATTTACAATTGAGAAAACATTACTTTTTCAGTAATAAACTTTACTTTCCTTCTAATAACAGCAACAACAACAACAATAACAAAACATGTAATTTAATGAAACAAAGCATGTGATATTTATTTCTCAGTGTTTAAATAAGATTCAAATTGATGAGCTTAAACTATAGGCCTGTATTGATTTGCTGAAATAATTTATATGTGCCATTCAGAAAATTAATTGCTCTTTTTGGGCCTCAGTTTCCTCATTTATAAAGTAGGAATAACAAAACAATTTACTTCATAGAAACTTTATTTAAGGTTTAATGTAAATTTTAATGGCTCTTAGGTGCATAGGATGGTAAATGCTATGTAATTCACAAAACATTATTGTTCCCATTTGTATTCTCTGTCATGGGAGTTCCTCTGCTTTCAAAATCTTACAAATATGAATTATCCTTAATAGTAACCAGGTCCTTACATTCAATGCAGTCTGAGTAAATATACTGAAATAGTTGTTTCCAAGTGCTGTAATATATGTTGTCACTGGACAGATTTAGATCTAGAAATCTGAAGTAAGCCCAGTTGTTTTCCTTATAACAGAATAAAAATAGTGAATATTTTATTTGTGCCAGTGTGAGAAACTGGATGAAAAAATTTAGCATTCTGTGGCATACCCATAAACTCATAGAAATAGAAAAATTTATGGTATTCAGCTCAAGATAAAGTATCATCTAGATATGTCATTGAAGTAATTTTTACCAAATGGTTTTATGTTAAATATTCTGAAGGCCAAAGCCATTAAGTCGGCAATCTTTATCATCTTGTCCAGCACTGGTGTTTATCTCTTCTAAAATCATTAACTATGTTTATAATGCATTACTGAACATTTTCCCTCTTTTTTCATGAATGAATCACCTTAAAAATTATTTGTTTTTTCATTGAAAGACACATTAAATGTGCATATGGGTGCAGTCAATTGTCTCTGTAATATTAGAAAAATCTAGTACTCCCAGCAAATCATTTTCATGCGCTGCAGGTGCTGCCTATTAGAAGAAAAGATGTGTTTTAAAGTTCCTTAATTAAAGATTAAATTTCTTTAGTTATTATTCTGACAATAGCTGAATTATAAATTCTGCTACTGAGTGTTCTGAGTGTTCAGAATATATTGATGGCCACTAACTCAGTGGTGCCAATATTTGTACATGTACATATGTGATACATGAGTAGAGTATGCTGAGTTGTAAGTCAAACCTCACAGTTTACAAGGTTCAAAGCTTCCTCCTCACCACAGAACATCTTCTTTAAGTAATCCTTCTTTTTCTTTTTAATCTTCTTTCTTTCCCTTGTTAAGTCTGTCTTGCTTTCTGCATTATGAGCTATTCAATAGACTGAAATGACCTCAGTGAGAATAAGCTTAAATTGGATAAACACTTCCACAGACAGCAACACACTCAATTTTGTGTCCATCTTCTGAAGAATTAAATTGGTATTATTACATCACCTTGTTCATGGATAATACAGGGACTTAAAATTTCAGTGCCAATTATAAGCAAGGGGAACACCTTCATAGTAAGTATGCAAATGTAGAAGTATTACAAAACAGTATTATATCGTTAGAAATTCATATTGGCAAAAGAAAACTAGGAGTAAATGGCTTATAATAATTCATGGTTAGCATGAAACCTATTTTTACATTTCAGGCTGTATAAAACCTAAGTCTTGGAACATCAGTGTAGTTTCCACATTGGTTTCTAAAGCAGACACAGAATAACTCATACTGGAAGGGATCCATAAGGAACAGTGATTTCAACTTCCTGTTCCTCACAGGACTAAAAACTAAATCATATGGCTAAGAGCATCATCCAGGCACTCCATGAATTCTTCCAGGCTTGGGACCATGACCACTTCGATGGGGACCCTCTTTCAGTGACTGACCACCTTCTCAGTGAAGAACCTTTTCCTAATGTCCAAGCTGAACTTTCACTGGTGCAGCTTCCTTCCATTTCCTCAAATCCCATTGCTGGTCACCAGAGAGAGGAGATCAGCAGCTCCCCTTCTACAGCCCACCTTGAGGACATTTTGACTCTGATCAGGCCACTCTTTCTCGTCTTTAAGCTGAATAGATCTCATGTCCAGAAAAATTCTATGAGAGACAGAATCAAAAGCTTTGCTAAAATAAAACACTTTAACTGGCTTCCCTTGATCAACTGGGTGGGTCCCCTTGTCACAAAAGGAAATTACATTTGTTGAGCAGGATTTCCCCTCATTAACCTTGCTATAACTAAAGATTGTGCTGTCTTTCAAGTGTTTTTCAGTAAATGTCGGTAACTGCATAATTTTACCACTGAAGGGAGACTGACAGGACTGTAATTATCAGGGTCTTCATTCTTACCCTTCTTGAAGATTGTCACAAACATTTGCCAACCTGCATTCCAGGGGGAAATGCAGACTCTGAAGGCGATTGAGAAATAACAGAGAGAGGCCCTGCAGTAACATCACCAGTCTCTTTCAGTACCTTAGGATGGCTCCCATGAGGCCCCATGTGCATCCAGATGGAACAGCAAGTCTCAAACAAGTTCAGATTCATCTGGGAGTTCATCGTCCTAGTTATAGTCTTTCAAAACAAGGTTCCAGGTGGCCCAGTGTCCATCATCAGTGTTAGAGACTTACTTGTGAGGCACCTGACCTCATCAAGTAACAGATTGATCTCTAAACCTCTTAGTGCTTTTAATATATTTAAAAATTTTTGAAAGAATTATTGAAAGAAAATAAGAAATAGGATTTGCATTCCATTGTTGCTTCACCAAATAGTAGCTGCATCTATGTACATTAATTAGTCTGAATTCAATGTAAGGATTTATTCTCATGAGAGATTTTGGTGCAAAAAATGTCTTTTCAGGCTCTTGCTTAGCAGCAGGTCTAGCAGCAACTGTAAAAAGTTTCTACCAGTTCAACTGGGGTTAAAAAGGAAGTGATCAGGGTAGGTGGAATCCCTGAGGGAGTCTGGGCAGGGAGAGTAAAACCTGCAAGTGACCCCAAGACCCCCGCTCTCTTGTTGCCAAATTGATGGAAACTCTCAGGAATAATTTTGGCCACTTGACAGTATTCCCTTTTATTTCACCAGGCTGGGGAATTTGAGCCAGCTAGGACAGCAGGTTTTTTGCATGTTTAAAGAAACACTGTTGTTGTATGGATAATAGCGCAAAAACTAGGGCTGTCCCACACCAGTCACCTCAGTGGTGACATTTAGCCAGAGATATTTAACTTATCCATATGGATAGAGCAGAGATGTATTAGGACACATAAAATGGTGGTGGCTGTGCTCTGCACAGGCAATGGTGTTTATTCAGGTGTTGAAAGCAGTTCAGTTGAAATATTGTGGAGCCAGCTAACACTGAACATGGATTTATCAGACTAAGGGCCTTTATCTCTCTACTTCCCTTCCCTCTGAAACCACCCAGTGCAGAGTAAATACTTGTGATTTTGTGGGGTTTTAGCTGTTCCACAACAGTGCTCCTTTCTCCACAACTGGGCTGGACTGACCCTGCAGTCAAGCCTACCATTAAGAAGTACTGCTATGTTGACAGTGTGAAGGAGAATCATCTTATGACTATGTCTGGATCCAGAGTAGGCACCTTCAACTTTACTTCTAGTTACTAGAAGGTCTTGGATGAAAATTCATCTCCTAGTAAAGCAATTAGAAAAAAATAAGTCAGGAGCATAGTGCTCATTAAATTCTTTTTTTCCTCTTTATATATATAAAAGACCTAGATGTGACTAGTTCAGTAGATAAACAATGCATCTATCTAAACATTTATTAAATGACTTTCACAGCTTTTTTTTTTTCTGGTGGCTAATCCTAAGTCTTCATTTTAAAAGTAATTCATATTACCTGATGAGTTCCAAATCAGCTCTGCAGTGCTGTAATAAATATAATTATTATGATAATTATTTGCAATCTCCACTAAAGTTAAAATGCTGTAAGATAATGCAGAGAGAAAGGAGGTCACCAGCTGTTTATGCTTCTGAAAACAGGAAGAATTCACTCACTTCCATGCAAAAGAATCTTCAGAAGTGTTATGAAAATGGAGCTGAAATATATTCTGGGTTGTTTCTCTGCACCAGGAGACCATTATCATGGTAATTTAACACCTGTATCACTGATTTTTGGTAGTGCAACCTGTAATCATAGTCTGAAGTGATCCCTGAAGCAGTTATAATTTAGATTACAGTTTAAAATAAAACAGTGTTAGTTCTGAGCTGTTGGATCACAGAATGTGGAGCACCTCACCAAGAGATTGCGATAAGCAGGATTTGCCACGAAGGAGGGCAATATCATAATTCAACGTTCTTGAAATGTAGTCAGACTTGACAAAGCTTGTTTCTTGAGCAGGATGGCCCATTTTTGGCAGGGTGTTACCACACAGAATGCTTTCATGAGGCATCTTTCTGGTAGTTTTGTTTAAAATAGGCCCAGTAGACACTGCTGATTTACCTCCAGGCTGTGATTTTGAAGGGCAGTCAGTACAACTCAGGAAATGGAGGAGTCCCGCGAAAAGAAAGTTATATCAATGCGACATCGCAGGTATTACACGTGGGGAAAAATAACGCAGCCAAGCAGAGCTGTCAACACTCTTCTGTGTACCTTCCACCTCTGCTGTCTCACCAACCCTGACAAAGTCTGGGGGACAGAAGGAATGGCTTAGAAACCCATGAAGCTTTCTGTCGCAAGAGATAAAAAGGAAGAAGGTACCTAAGATATTCTTATTCTTTTGGAGCTGTTTAGGGAAGGAAAATGAAATCACGTCTCCCAAAATGATTATTTGTTTCTGTACTGGCAGTGTTATCAGCAATGTAGGTTTTGGTGCTGCTAGAATCTAATCTGTGCTCCTATTTTAAACAAAATGCTGTTTGCTTTCTGGCTTTTTCTTTTTCCTTTCCTTCTTATTGAAATTGCTGCCTAAGCAAATTTTGCAGGTCTGTAAAGCCCTGGGACTGGCTAGAGGGACTGGCAGCTGAGCTATGAGCAAGGCTTAGGTAAAAAAATCTTGACCATTGTACTTATTCATTGTCATATGCTCCAGGCCAACCATCATGCAGCATCTCTACCTCAAGATGATACAAGAGGAAAAATAAACAGATTTTGTTGTTTTTAGACAATAGGTGATACAAAGTATGCAAATTACTGATAGTCTGAACTAAATGCCTTGAAGTCCTACAGTTTGTGGATCTGGCAGTTTATGTGCCAAAATTCCCATAAATTTTTGTGCTAGTATTTTTGTGTGATTTCAAAGGAGAAGAAAGAAAAGTCAAAATGATTTCATAAAGATTTTGCAATTGTACATGATAAGATATTAATGCCTTGCCCAATTAGGGAAAGCACTCATTTTGGAAATTCTACTAAAAAGCACCTCAAGCTTATCTCTTCTGAACTCAGGAGAGAGCTGTTTCATGTATCATATAATCAGCAAAGTACTGGCAAGTAGCCCAATTTAATTTTATTTTTCAGACTTTTTTTTTTTCAAATCAATTCCAAAATAAATATTTTGAAGCTTGAAATTACTTCAGCAAAGCTTGACATGGCAATAATAGCTCACACTTGTGCTAGTTGTTCCCTAACCGGGCCCTAAGCCATATTATTTGCATTTTGTCTTTGCTCACAACTATCTTTCTCATGTTCTTGTCAAAGCTATTACACTTGCTCTTGCAAAGAAAGGAGGCTATCTGTATTCCCAACATTCTGGGGCTGAACAAAGGAACAAACATTTCTGCACAAGCTTCTTTGAGTTATTCAATTTACTTTCTAACAAAAGGAAAGATGACATTGAGCACTCAACAAAGAGCAAAAATTATTTTTTAAAACTTGAAATACAAATGATAATTCAACCATTAGGAGAAATTTTAACACATTCAGAAAAATTTCATTATGCTTTCTTCACCACAGATTGTGAACTAATGACTGATGTAGTGGGGTACAAGTGTTGTGTTTGATTTTGGTATTGGTTTTCATTTTCAGGCTGACAAAAAGTCTACTTAAAAATGTAGATGGTAACCTCTCTTATTCCTTCCATTTTATTAATAATAATTAGAGAAATCCCTTGTCTCAGGAACAAATGGCAAGTTGTCAGTGGGAATAAAACAGAATAAAGCTTCTACTCCTTCACTACCAAACACTTGTATCCTTCCTTTTTTATATGCGTATTTTAATAATCCATAACTTCCTTTTAATAAAGATGGTATCATATTGAAAGAGAGCAAGTTAAAACCATGAGTGACAACTAACAAAAGCCATTAGGGTCTGGCTTTTGATATCCTTCAAATACAAATTTTTATAAGTGTATTCAAACTTGATGTCATTTAATGCAGAAAATAATGTAGCTGCAGCATTTAGTCAACTGGATGTCTGAGGATGGGCAGTTTATTTTTACAAGAGAAATAAAGGGACCAAATATATCAAACAATGGCATATTCAAATAGAAGAGCTTGGATGTGGCTTCCATTCTTGTAGTTATGTGCAAATGAATAATAGAATCATAAGGTAAAATGTTGAAATATCCCACTAACATTTTTGTGTTGATCACACAAAGGTTCAAAGCAATCTTTGGAGAGCCTCTCTTACCACATCACTTAACAGAATTAATAGGAAGCAATATCAATGTCTGCATTAAAAAGATTACCTCTCAACATAATTTCAACTTCAGTGGTCAGAAATTACACAGATTACATTTCACACACATAGACTGAATTATCCGAAAAAATTTCTCTCCTGACAGATACTACTACATGAAATAGGTGACTCATGACCTTCACTGGTGTTAATTCGAGTCTGTCCTTTCACAGAAACATGAGGGAAGAAAATCTGGAGAGCGGGGAATTGTATTATGTTATATTTCAACATCTGCAATCTAATTTGAGACACATGATATGGTTTCAAAACACTTTTATACACATAAATTCTTGTTCAGTGGAGAGAGTTTGTCAATAAAAATAAAACAGGTCCCACCTGTTGCAGAATGAACTAACAGAGGATTGCCCTTGCTAGCATTTCTTTTTTATTAGGTAGAATTAGAGACAGACTTCCTTGCAATAGACAATTGCCTGTAACATTTAAATGTACCTTGATGTGTCCTTATATTGAATTGCAGAAAAGACAACAAGTAGAAGTGATCAATCCTCACTCATACAACCGATGTGTCTTTCATGTACTTCTGATTGTGGCACTAATGCACCATTGCACACTTCTACTGTAAAATGTCTAAGAGTGCTTCTGATGCTTCAGTCCAAAATTATTCTGCCTCACATTTTTTGAGGTGTGACTACTATAGACCAGCAAAACCATTATTCTGACAAGAGTTCCAAACTTTGCAATAGTTGTGAAAACTGCTCACCTCCCATAGAATTTATTTAATTAATGTATGCTGTGAGTCAGCAACAAACATAGTTAATAGGTTTGCAGTGGGTGACCAGGCCATGGGAATTTTCTTTATCAGGAGGATTTAGAGGTTGAGGTGCAGGTGAGGTGTAGCTGACTGCATGGGCCTAAAGCAAGGGAAGGCATCAGTTTGTAAATGTGGCTGGAAAACTGGGTATCGAGGCAAATGAAATGCAGGAGGAGATTGCACTTGCAAGCTTCATCATCCTCTGTGTTTCAGCACTTCAGAGCCTCTATATCTTGAGAAATATGCTTCTCTTTCTGCTCTTCCATGCAAACTGTTAACCAGGGGGTTTTTTGAATCCGCCTTGTCCCACCTAGAACGAGTTATTGGCATTTCTGATGGTAATATGATTTTAATTTTTACAGCTGTGAGTCCTACAGGTGAAACACTTGATGACCTGAAATATATATAGTAATTTTAAACTACACTATTGTAAAATCATATGTAGAAATCTTATAAATATTTCACTTGTTTTAAATATAAGGGCCAGGGCAGTGATATCAAATGTCAGTAGCATGTTACTGTAAACTCAGCAGTTTCTCCAGTGACATAATAAGTTACACATTTTAAATAAGAGTGCTCTTCATGCTTATGGTTAGTACTAATCCAGAAAGCACAGAATAAGTGTTTTAAATAATCTCCCTGCTGAAAATCAATAATTTGTTCACTTATTATGAGCACAGTATGTGACATAAAAATAGAATAACATTTGCATTAAATTTTCTACAAGGATTCTTTAGGGAGTCACAAAAAGCACAGAACTGTTTTCTCCCCTACATCTTTGGTAAGCAACATGAAATCTGTAAGTATTTCAAAACCAAGTCCATTTGCCAGTTGCATATATTTTATATTTATTTTTATTTTATGATGGTGTAGGAAACAGTGGTGTTCTAGGCAATAAGTGCAGCATGTGGAAATAAGCAAGTAGAATAGAAGCTCTGTAACAGGGATGATTAAACTGTAATTGCTACTTTCTTTTTCAATTTTCAGAATAATATTTTGATGCTATTTTATGTTCTACAAAAGGTGTTACATAGGATTATTGTCCTTTCTTTTAAAAGTCCATTTAGGGCCTATATTTAAGAATATAGAGGAGAGGCCATCCTGAAAGAACAACTTTGTTTTTATTTTAGTTTTTGGATTTTACTTAACCCCTTCAAATGCTGGATAATATTTTGAATAAAACCATAAATTATATATAGCTTGATTATTCTCAGAATGAACTAATTTAAAAGAATGGATTAATTTTAGTTCAGATTTTTGGTTATCAAAACAGACATTAATAGCACAACAAATTATTTCTTTTATCAAATTACAGAGGTGGCTTCAATTATTTTTTGACAACTTCTGAAAGAACATGTATTTTTAAAAGACCATATTATAAAAATGCTTCTGTTCCTTCACTGCATCCTTTGTACACTCCACAGTTAAAGAGAGCCTGAATTTCTACAAACCTGGCTATAGGGAGCTCTCAACTTCCGACTGAAAAAACATATCACTTTATTCCCAAGGCACTGTCTTGCAGTTAACAAACAGAGGCTTTCAGCAGTGGTTTCCATGCAGAAACTTTTTGCTGTATCAAAAAAAATTGTTTCAATTTGGGGAATAGATTTATTCCCAGATTAACTTGAGTAACATGAATGCAGAAGTGAATTTTGCAAAATATGTTGTACACACTTAGCTGCTTCATAGCTTTTTCCCATTATCTAATGTATAATTAATAATTTTTAAAAGTTAGTGAATTGTTATTTTTTAAAATGTATTTTCACTCTGATTATCCACTGTCTCAGACTTTGGTTATTCATGCACAGACTGCTCACAAATTTTAACCAACCAAGTGATGAAATTATTTTTCACCCACTTTGCAGATATGTAAATGAATTTAGAGCAGAAGTAAAGCTAGATCTCACTGTGAAATATCCTTTCTATTGAGAAGGAAAAAAAAAAACAAACCAAAAAAGGGCAAGCTGCCTATGCAAAAAAATTCTGAACAGTACCAACCTGCAGAACATAAAAAAACTTTACAAAAACAAAAGCAAAGAAAGGGTGAATAATTTTACCTCAGTATTTCACATAAAGGATTATATGAGTAGAATAAAAATATCAATTAGTATTTATTGGTTGGGTTTTTTTTTCCATTCTCTGAAAGGAAATGTTCCGTTTGAAAAAAATCACAGGTGTTTCTTCCAATATGGCCAGAATTTTTTTATGTGCTGTTTCTGTATACTTGAGGAACTGCATGTAACAGCCTGACATTTCAATCTCACTGCAGAATTTGTCCTTTAAAGCAGTCTTCCCTAAGAGCTGTTATAAAGAATAACATCTCTAATGGCTCTTGCTCTGGCTGTGAGGAAGAACCATATAACCTTTGTTCACTTTTCCCTACAGCAGTACAGGTGTGAGAAAGCTTCAGAAGTGACTAATGATTTGGGAAACCTAATTTCTTTTTAGGAACTCCACATAGGGCATTTGTGGAGAAAAAAACCACTGAGTCTTAGTTCTTGTAAAAACAGGAGTTTGAAAGAGTTTCTATTGGAAAGTCATGCTAAGTTTACACTTTGCTGATTAGCAACTCCTTCATGAAAACTGCACAATCCTCCACCTTCTCATGAAGAGGGTAAAAAGGAGAGGCTTATGAATGGCTTGTCCAGAGTCAGCTCAGTATTTTACCAGCCAGTCTGCCCAGAACTGAAGAAAATCAAATGCAATCTCCAGAAATGTAGGATGCATTAGAGTAGGAGTAAGAAGCCTTAGTTCTGTAGTTCTGGGCTTTTGTTGGATTGTTTTTACACAGCTTTTCTATTTAGGAACGATTATGGCACATATGGTCAATAAGATCACACAGCCTTTTCAGACCTCTATAATACTTCAAGGTGCAAGATAATTAGTTAGATATGGAGAAAAAACCCCAATCTATCTTATGGTTTATGGAGTTTTAATTTAAAACTTGTTGTACATTTAATTGTACTTTTTTAGCATTTACTGAAAAAAAAAATTATATAATGGAAAACCTCATACTCAAAGATCAGGTCTGCCACAGTAACAATTATTCTCAATTTCCTCCATGGTGATCACAGGAGACACTTTAGAGCTATTATGATTTTGGTTGAAGTGCATGGGACAGTGCTATTTAATTTCCATGAGATCTTAATATAACTGTTATGATTCCTCCATCAAATGCATTATCACACATTCTACGGTTGTCATGGTGTATTGCACCAATAAATACTACCAAGGAAGTTCTTCATGCACAGTTCATTGACATAATAGGCTATAATGGGTTTTTTTTAGTGCTGCTATGGTCTACTGTATCAATGCCTGCTGAGGGAGACTTTAAAGCACTCATCCAAGCACACAGGGTAACTATACATAATAAAAATCTTTATGAAGTTTTTGGAAATAAGCAATTATTCTGCACTGCACTGTTCATTTTATTTATAAGTGTCAAAATCATTATCATACACAAGGGACAGATGTGATATTCAAATTTTCCCTTAAAGATTGAATTAACTTAACTTTCACAGGCTCCAAGAACCTTCAAGAAAGTTGAGGGGTTTTATGTTGTCTTTCATTTTTCCTAATGTCAAAGTGCAAAAACACAAAGGAAAAACTTTACTGTCACTCAATGATCTCATGCTTCTTTATCTTGATCTCAATATCTTTCCTATAATCTGTAAGAAAAGTTACTATTGCCTTATCTTCCTGTCTGAAAGTTACACCTGTAATTTGAAACTCTTGTCTAAATATTCTCTCTATGAAATGAATAGAGAGTAGTACCTCCAAAAAACAATTGGAAGGATCATACATAAATTAGGGACATAAATGAGTGTGAGGAATGACTCGCTGAAGAATTTAGCCTAGCTTCCCAGCAAATACCTGCCACAGGAAATATATTTCAGTCCTTATGGAGAAAATGCAGACAGAGCATTTTCAGAATTTCAGCTATCTAGATAAAAAGGGGTTAGATTAGGAAAACAGAAAGGACATTTCATACTAAATAGGATGTAGTACTGAATAACTTCTACTTTCTTAGATGAATACCAAGATACTCAACAGGAAGTTCAAGAAACCATGCAGCTATGATTAATATATTAACTTTTTTTGAGGTCTGTGAGAAAAGTTTAACTCTAGAGATGTACTATAGTACATTCTAGATAATCAGAAAACTTTTTTTTCCTTTTTTTTTTTTTTTAATGTTGTGGTGGTTTTACCTTGGCTGTATCCAGATGCCATCAAATCATTCTATCACTCCCCCTCTAACATGACAGAAGAGGAAATTATGATGAAGAGCTCATGGGTTTAGATAAGAACATGAAGACCACTCAGTATTTACTGTCATGGCAAAAACAGGAGCAACTTGGGGAAATGAATTCAATTTGCTTCCAAATAATCAAAGGAGGATAATAAGAAACAATAATGACTCTAAAAAAAATTTCCATATCTCTCTTCTTTCCCAGGCTCATCTTCAGTCATGACTCTTCTAACTTCTCACTCTGGACAATGCAGAATGAGGAATGGGGTTTATGGTCAGTCCATATCTTTGGTTCTGCTGCTCCTTCCTCATCATGCTCTTCTCCTGCTCCACCTTGCGGGTCTCTCCAACAGGACACATTTCTTTTCCTTCTGTGTTAAGGTCCCCAATCAAGTGGGTGAATGGAAGGCAGTGGATGTAGTTTTACTGGATTTTAGTAAGGCTTTTAAAACTTTCCCTCACAGCTTTCCTCCACACAAGTTGTCCAACTGTGGGATAAGCAGGTCCATGACGTGCGGGGTTAAGAACTGGCTGAAGGGCAGAGCTCAAAGGGTTGTAGAGTCTGGGACTCCAACTGTGTGGAGAGTGATCATCCGTGGTGTTCCTCAGGGTTGAGTTCTAGGGCCTGTCCTGTTCTGTATATTGACCAACAGTCTGGATGCAGAAGTTGAGTGCATCACTGGCAGGTTTTGCTGATGATACCAAATGGGAGCTGCTCTTGATCCTCCCAGAGAGCAACATCTTGCAGAGGGTTCCAGGTAGATTGGAGCAGTGGTCTAAAAATAAAGGGATTAGATTTAACCAGATGAAGTGCCAGATTCTGCACCCAGGATGGAGTAATGCTAGGCACAAGTTCAAGGAAGAGGAGTGGCATGAAAGCAGCCTACAGAAAAGGGTCTGGAGGTGCTGGTCAACAGGACACTCAATATGAGTCAGCCCTGTCTGCTAAGAGGAAAAACCAGACATAGCATCACCAGACTGTCAAAAGAGTTGATTTTCTTGCTGTGCTCAACATTGGTGCAACCTCAGCAGAAATACTGTGTGCAGCTCTAGGACACACAATTAAAAAAGGATCTTAAGGTCCCTGAATTTTTATTCAGTCACTTAGTAAAGTCTTCTTTCTTCTATTCTTTAGGGAAACATGAATTTCCATTGTTTCAGTGTTCAGTCCAGTTAGAAACCAAGTCAAAACTGTATGGGTGTTTTAAAGCAAGTAAATATACTGCATGTTGGTGCAACAATACCCATAGGAAAAAAACATAATGTAGACAAGACTTTTGACAATATTCTTTTCTTAAATGTTTACCCATAATGACAGCATTCTAAACAAGACCTGTGGCTCAATAACTAGACCGGCAGGGAGTAGAGGTAGTTGTGTACTTAAGTCAATATTCCAGCTTCTGTGAAAGAAAATCTTCACACAAAATGACAATTATTGTTATTATCTTAGATCCAGCAGTCAGCATATTTCACAGCATAATTCAGAGTTTAGAATAAAGTTTTAGAAAGTCAAACTAAATATTCTATTTCTAATAGAAATACAGTTTGGGGGAACACCTTTTACATTTTCTATGAATATAGATGGAAGTAATAATTTTTAAATATGCAATATGAAACAGGATAGTTATATGCTATAAATCATGACTTATAATTACAGCTTATGCTCATTATATTGCTTGCAATAATGTGATTATAAAATTTAATAACAGTAAAATAAATAATTTCAAAAATAAAACATTTAATAAATAAAATAATTTACTACAATTTATATATAAATCTCTGCATATATAAGATAAAATTTCATTGGAAATCTCAAATGATAGCATAAGCAGTATTTTTGTTTAAGAGGTGTATAAACAATAGTCACTGATGAAATTGCCATTCTGAATATCAATAATAAATACTAAGTGAAACATTCCCTCTATTTACTCATAGTAATCTTTCCCCATAAACAAAGAACTCTTCAGTAAATTAAACCAAAGAATCAAACAAAAAGACTGAGCAAAAGACTAATGACACAAATCCTGTATACAGCACACTGAGGTGAAACAGAGGTTGTTCAGAGTTTATCAGCCAAGCTCTGAAAAGTGAAATGCAAAGGCATCATTGGGAAACTCCTATAACTGAGAAGTAGGATTCTTTTGCTGAGCCTGAGATCTATGCTGATATGTTTATCTGCTACAGCTTCCAAATTAGTTTAAAAGTATTTTTGGATATGTTGACAGATTAACATACTAACAGTAGCATAAATGATCCAGAGAACTTCTTCCTTTTTGTCTTTTTCTGCCTGAAAATTATTTCAGTCTCTTTTAAATCCTTTTGCATAGAGCTGTTATACTTCTAACTTGCTTGCATCAGAAGTAAACTGAACTGCACATAGTAGGTGATGTGGAGACAATGCAGAAGTTTACACATCACTATTTGCATGCGTTTATTCTTTGTGCTGAGGAAACAGGCAGCTAGCTATTCATATTGAATTTTTCAGCCTCCTCACGTAGGCTGAGGAGGAGCAGCTGCTACATCTCAGACTCTTAAAATGAGAACCATTATGAACCTTATCTCCTATCTGAAAATTCAAATCTGTCAGGAGTAGCGCTAAGACCTCTGTAGCAAATTATCTAAAGCTGAACACACACTACTCAATGATACGTGTGCCAATACACATTCAAACAAGAAGTTTCTTACCTCAGCAAGTGTTTTGTCAGTAAATCACATTTAGTAGATGAATTTTATAAACCTTATATTTTACTGTTTAAATGGGCTGTGAAAGACACACAGAAGACACTTATGCTTATCTGGTTTAACTTCTCTTCTCTGTTTCTCTCCCCAGCATCTAAACACAGAGCTGGTGGCAAGTGTTTCTTGGATATATTGCTCTCTACCTCACAAAATAGGTCCCTTTGCTAGACTGCTTAAAAGTCTTAATTTTGTTTCAGCATGGAATTAAACTTCTGTTAGGAGACCTTAACCTTAAAAAAAAAAAAATTAACATTTATATTCATGTCGCTAAATGTGAAAAAATAGAAATGTCCTGCAACGTGTGTGTAAGAGGTTATTAGCAGAATCATTGGTTATGAAACAGAGTTCCCATTTCTTTGTCAGGACTTATCACACAGGGAAATATGATATAAAGGAACGGAATCTCATCTGGTGTACAGTTAGATATTTCCTTATGCTCAAAGTGGACTCTGAAACAATAACTGACAAAGAGAGAGATGAACCAGTTCGATCATCTCACCAAGCTCTAAGGAAGAAATGTACCAATGGGCTACAATATGTGCTCCTATTATTAACTTAGGAACCTAATTTTAATTTCTTTTCCTGCTTCCAGAGGAAGACAGATGACCAATATTCAGAGGAAGTTCCCATCACATCAGTGTCTTTTATTGTCTAAAAATCTCAGAATCTTAGTTTCTGAGAAAGAACTGCCTGATAGTTCTGTTTGTTTACATTTACATAAAATTACTCTCTTGCACAAATCTAAATATCATTTTAGATCAATAGATTCTAAAGAGGAACAGACATGTTCCATTCAGTTACTTGCATGCTTGGGCATACATAAGTACCCTCATGTAGAAACACATTTTTTCTGTTGCTTCCATAGTGATAAGACTTTGTTTTTTACATGCTTAAAAATAAATTATGCAGTGATAGGTATATTATAGTTCTAGAAAAACGCAGATTCCCCCTCCTTGTTTCCTCTTACTCGCACTTCGTTTTTTACATGACAACACAACTGAACTCATTAGTGTTGGTATTTTTAATAACTATTTCTAAAAACAAAGATGGGATTAATCTAAGTGTGAATCTTTCAAATCCAAGTTCTTACAAAGAGGCCACCAATACTCAATACTATTAGGTGCAGTCACACCAAACTCATGAAAGTTTATTTCTAGGAAATTATCAGCAGACACTGTAAAGATAATATATTATCCATTTGAAGTGTACAAATAGATTGATATAAGTGAAATTTATGGCATTTACATGTAATTAAATCTGACTAAATTTGTAAGACTTAAGATGCTCAGCTGTGCTAGAAGTATTGATTAATAACATTACAATTGTCTGCTGCTTTTGAGCCTATCAAGGTAACAAGATTTAAATATTATGACACAAAGATTTATAAAGAAGTTTTTAATGTAGTAAGGGGGTCAAAACCACAGAAACCATGTTTATTTGTACTAAAGACACAGATAACCCTTGATATTTTCTAAAAACAATACACATAATGCTGGGTCCAAGTCTAGCCCAAATACTAAATTTAGCATCAGCATAAAGCTCTCATTTCCACTAATTTAAAAACTTTGTTGTAGTTATTAATTCTTATTTTTTCTTAATTTTATTGCGTCTGTAAATATTTAGTCAATCAAATAAATAAAACAGAAAGTGGTACCTATTATCAAAGAATGTCTTCATGGCAATGAAAACATTACTATTAAACCCATGGATAATTGAAATAGTACAATGGCACTTTCAACAAAAGGTTGGCTCAAGTATAAAACAATGTTTACTCAGTAACTTGAGAATAGAAGTAGAAATAGCTGGACTTTATACATATTATTAAAACAAATAATGATTTAACTGCTGCAAAACCTCTTGTAAGGTTATAAATGCTTGTAGCCCATATTTAGAGATGGGGAAAATGGTGCACCATAATTTTGCATCTCCATCTTCATGTACTAAAGATGAAAAACTTGTGCTTTCGTCTTAGAGTTGATAAGCTCCTCCAGCTCTAATCATGAAACATAGAGTAGTATTTTTAACCACTAAGAGCACCCTTTTTTCCCAATCTGGATTGAAAGGGTGATTTTTCATCCCTTTTGCTTTTTTGAATATTAGATCTTTGCTTTTGTAGTGAAAGATGCTTTTTTGTCATATTATGTTTGATATTTTATAGTTTCCACTATACTGTGTGGAAGGGACATTTAGCCTGAAATTCTTTATTTAGTCTTTTGGCAGTCTCTCAATAACAACCTGCATTTTATGTTTTCCTTTCTATTGTGATTAATAGTTTACATTTTTATTTAGAATGCTTCAAGCTACAATCATTGTCATCACAATCCCTTTCAAAATTCCCTTTTATGTTTTCTGACATTACACGAATATTTGTGTTTGATCATTACTTTTTATGGGTATGCAGTGAAGATGGGTAGGTGCAGTTTCTCAGTACATTTTATAGTAAAAATTTTGCTTCCTTTAGTGCAATGGAAGCATAGTACACTGTGCTGTACACAATGATTGGAAATCAGTCAAAAAAACCCCAAAAAACCAAGGGATTTACTTTTTCACAGGTCTCTTTTAGTAATAGATCTATCACATAGGTGCTATAACTGATCTAAACTAATTGGGACACCAATTGGACCAGTCCACCCTTTGACATCAAAATGAAATAATTTTTTAGCAGTAGTTTCTTCTTCAAAGCTAAGACTTCTTACTGTAAAATAAGAATTCTGAGGAACTGAGGTATTGCATTGAAGATAAAATTGTCCTCTGTAATCATAAGTTACGTAAGCACAACTCACACAGGGTTCCTCTTTCAGTTTTCTGGTGTAGCTTGCTGATATTGAAATGTTGATGGTTAGTACATATAAATTTTTTCTTGTCTTAGTGAAGAAATTTTTAAATATGAGCAAAACTTGGAAAAAAAAATTGTAGAGCAAGCATAACTTTAGAGACTCTTAAAATTATAAACAGTAGCTTAGAAAAGTCAGTAGTTGTACCAAATAACAAACAGAACAGTATTAGTGACTGTAGCTTTACAGTGCCTCTTAAAAGTAATGCATTCTGAGAACATCCTTAATGGAACTTGTGATTCCCCTCTGGACTTTCATACAGAAGTCTCAGTATAGTACAAATTCCCTTTTATTCTGCATACTGATATCTCTATTTCTAAGAATACACCTGTGACCAAGGTTTTTTTTAAAGCATTTAGAGACTTAAAGACCTTAAATACCTTTCCTAGTCAAAAGAGAGAGGAAAGTCCTTTGATGAGATTTCTGAAGAGCAATAGAGACAGCCTTAGAAAGAGGATGACTGAGGATTTACTGAGAACCAGGAAATGGATTTGAGTTAGTACAATGCTAGGTGTTAGTTAAAGTGTGTAATATGGTCCTTTCCTAAAATTACTGAGGAGCACATAGAGGATTTTTTCATATGAGATTTCAGAATTTCTAATGGATAATGTGAAAAACAAATCTTGGTTCTCCTAGGATCAGGAACTATGGATGTTTATCACTATAAATGGAAAAAAGTAGTTGGATAAAGAAAGTAAATTCTATGCACAACTAAATTCTATTCAAAATATCCTCTGAGAGTTCTAATGTATCTCACCTAACCTATTTGCACCAGCTCTGTTTGTTACAGACAAGCTAGTTACACACAGATGAATAATTCATTCTGTTATAATGGCAATTTATAAATTTCCTGTACAGGTAATTTCAGGACAAGCTGTGTTCTAAACTCTCTTAGTGAGTCTTGTCTGTTGCTTGTCTCTAAGACTAGTAATAAATGTCAGCATCTGGGAATTTGGGTGAAGCTTTTCAAATGTTACCTTTATCTGCTGTAAGTTGTTGTGGTGGGTTAACTTTGGCCAGAAACACAACTCATCCACTCACTTGCTCCCCTTCTTCACAGGACAGGGGGAGATAATAGGAATGACAGAGCTTATGTGTCAAGACAGAAAAGGGAAATCATTCACCAATTACTGTTATGGGCAGAACAGACTCTGCTTGGGGACAATTGATTTAATTCATTGCCAATTAAAAGTAGAGTTGTGTGGTGAGAAAACAAATGCAAACATTTAAACAATGCTCCCTTCTATCCCGTTTCAAATCTGAACTTCACTCCTTCACTCCCAAGTTCTCTCTCCTCTAAGCCTCCTCCTCCTGAAGCTCCATGAACTTCCAGTGGCAAGGGGAATGGTGGTTGGGGTCAGTCTGGAAGAGCTCCTCTATGCTGCTCCTCCCTCCTCACACTTTTCCTCTGCTCCAGACCAGGCCCTCCATTTAGGTAGTTTCTAGCTGCTCTGGTGTGGGGTCCATCATGGACTGCAGCACCATATCTGCTCCACCATGGTCCTCCATGACCCTGCATGTGGGAAAATGTCTGTTCCTGTGCCTGAAGTACCTCCTCCCCCTCCTTCTCTCACATTGCTGTCTACAGGGCTGTTCTCTCACACTTTCCTCTTCCCTTTTCACATTTCTCCTGTTGTGCCACAATTTTACAGAGGGGCTCAGTTTTGTACTGCAGTAGGTCGGCTGGAACCAGCCCCTTCTCACAAAAACCACCTCTGCAGTCTCTCCCTGCCAAAGTGTTGTCATTTACTCCCAACAGTTATCCAGAGAAAATACTCAAATAATTAGCCAACAGTAATAGAATGGACTCAAAGTTGTTTCTTGGGTCTTGTTGTTTTGGTTTTGGTTTGTTTTTTATTTGTTTTTGTTTTTGTTGATCTTACTTGTTTGTTTGTAGTATTTGGTATGGGGGGATTATTTCATGAATTAGCAACAAATAATAGGATGAGGTTTTCACTCATCTGTGTTTTGCCAATGTCTGATGTATAGTTGGACATTAATGACACAACTTTCTTTCACTGAGCTAGAGCTGTGTTATTATTTATAGAAGTTTTATGATTTTAAGTAATAAGATATCATTTGTTGTGAGTAATGGGAAGACTTGAGTTTTGGCAACACCATTATTTTCTTCCTCTGAAGGTATGTTAGCAAAGCTAAGAATAATGGAACTATATTGCATATATATATAAAAATTCCTATATTTGGAAAAATAGAGTACTGATACAGAGTGCTAACATGTCCAAGAGCTTGCCAATTTTCTACCACTTGGTCTAATAAAAATATTATCTCCTTCTTATAAATACATCTGGTTTCTGTTTTTTGAACTCTGTGATGGTGTACATGACATACTAATTCATTCTGTTTTATTTCTCTGCTCTATTTCTGTATAGACATGTTTGATTGACCTTGGCTGGACACAAGGTGCCAGTTTCTTTCCCCCACGTTTCCTGTCACTTGCTTCCTCTGCTAGACAGGGAAGAGAAAATAAGATGGAAAACAACAGTAGATTGAGATAAGGCAGTTCACTAAAGCAGAAGTGAAAGTTTGCATGCTTACAAGCAAAGAGAAAAAAAAAAAAATTTCTTTACTTTCCATCAGCAAGCAATGTCTGACCACTTCCAGAGAAGCTGAACTGCAGCACATGTCATGGTTGCTCCAGAAGGCAAACACTGTAAATAAAGAATTCCACCCCCTCCTGTTAGCTTTTGTATCTGAGCAGACATCTTATGATATGGGATATCCCTTTGGTTAATATGGGTCAGCTGTTCTAGATGTGTTCCATCCCAGGATCTTGGCCAGCCCCAGCCTAATGCTGAGGGAATGTTGGTGAAACAGCACTGATGCTGTACCAGCCCTGCTCAGCAGGACCCAAAATTTGGTGTGTTATCAACACCCTTCTGGCTCCCAATGCAGAGCACAGCACTATGAGGGCTGCTGTGGGAAGATGAGCTCATCTCAGCCAGACCCAATACAACAGGATATATGTTAAAAAAGCCTCTTGCTGGACTCCCCTTCTCAGCATGACCCTGAACTTGAGGATGGACTAACTGTAGCTACCCTGTGCTGCCCAATGCAAGCACAACTCACTGATGAGCATCCAGCTCTGGCACAGATCTGCTGTCAGAGCTTGTTAAAGCAGTCTCACAATCCACTATATGGTAATTTTCACATAACAATAGAAAACAGATGTTTTAAATAGATAATGAAATTTCAATTCTGAAGTAAATAAGTGCAACATTTTCAACTTCATTTAAGATGAATGTGAGATGCTGTGAATGCTTTTATCTCATCTAATATGTTCATCTAAAAGTTGGAAAAAAATCCTTGTTTGCTGACAATATTACCTGAAAGCATTCCTGTTCCCTGCAGACCCATATTTTTTCTTCTGCTGCAATCTCTCCTTCACTCTTTAACCTTATGGTTTACAGACACATCAAAGCAGTTGTGTGGAAAAACTGTCTAAGTCAACAAATTGCCAAGTACATCCTTCAGAAATCACAAGTTTTGTAATTTCAACTCATTATTTTAGTTCCCACTTTATAGTCAATAAGAAAGAAATAGGTATCCCTGTAAGGTGATATATCTCATTTTGGTTGTCTATTTTGCCTCAGTGGTATAAAGGGATGCAGCTTTAACTAAGACAAGTAACTTTTAGACAACTGAATCTGGATGTGATGAACTACATGATGGATGAATGTAGCTTTAAGAATTGAAAATTAATCTGAACTTTGCTATAGAATTGGTATACTGCTTACTCATCCTTAATTCATTCTGAATTTAACTTCTAAGATCAATTAAAAATCCCACAATAAGTGAAACATTTGGGTGGTGGAAAACCATATTTGCATGGGTCATAAACTACTGTAAGTTCCTAAGCTTTCTATGGCTGTAAGTTTCTTAGTTTCTTTTTGAACGTGGAAGGTTTTTTATGCCATTATCTGATATAAGTATATGGGCTGTGCATGAATCAGAAGATATCTGGTCTCTAACTTTCTTTCATTGCTCTTGCCCTGAGTGCTGAACCCTCCAATTCAGCTGTTTTTATGATGCTCTATTTCTTACAAGGCCAGCATCCTGTAAAGAAAGGAGGAGATAGTTCTGTTCTCCTGGAAATTTGCATGTGAACACCAGCTACAGGACAAGTAAATGCACATTCACCATGAGCACAGTTCATGGAGTGATGAGGACACAGCCTCAGAGGGAATGATTGTTTCACAACAAGGAGCTCATGCATTTAAAATCGCTCAGAACCTGGGCTTGAAATGAATCCATGCTCCTGTTGCTTAATTCTGTCGCACAGTAGTTTTGGCACCAAGACTGACAGCTTGAAGGGTTATTCACAAAATCATATAGCATGTTAAATTCTGGTAAGGTATTTTTCCCCTTCCCTGGCAAGATTGCAAGAAAAAAATTGGTGGTATCTTTACAGATGTGCATCTGGCTAAAGGGCAAAGCCTGGCTATGAGTTTTATCACTATTAACCTATAGTTTTGGGATTTGCACTTTACTTAGTCAACATTAAACTTTGAATCTCATTTTTGCCTTAAGAAAATTATTTCTTTCCCAGCTAAGTGATGAGTGTGTGTGCACATGATTTTCAGACATTGTCTTAATTAAGTTTTGACTGCTTTGGTGGTATTGAGAATCTAAAATTTTTACAAATATGAAAGCTGATAGCTGCCTGCAAATACAGATGCTCTCTGATGAGTGAACATGGAAGATCAGACTGAGTGTCTCAGTACTACTGAGACAAGTACCTCTTTGCTGTAAATGATTTGTGGTGGATACATAGGCAAAATATAATTAACTGGGCCCTCTTACTCTGTTCTGCTTTTAACTTGAGGCCTTCATTGGCCATTTGCTACTGCAAAAGAACAGGGAAAAGTTTTAGGGTGGTAGGGAGAATCTGATAGGTGGAGTGTTAACAAAAAGAGAATCCTGGCATAAAGTCTGATTATGAAGTTTTTCTTGGAGCTGCCCTACTACTACAATTGCCATGTTCTTCCACTTCTGTGTAGGCAGCCACTATTGATTCCAGTCAGGAACATGATACTGGAAAAAGTAGACAATTAGTCTGAATATTAAGGAACTTTTAAAGATATAGTAGCATCACAGAATCACAGAACGCTGTCGGCTAGTTGGTACTTCAGACAGTTTCTAGTTCAACATCAAACCTGATTTAGCTATGAGGTCAGACCAGGTTATTAACCAAGTCTTTATCCAGCTGCATCTTGAAAACTCCAAGGTTAAAAACTGCAGTCTCTTTGGGAAACTGCTGTCCCACCCCTTGAAGACCTTTATTGTCTTCATAGTAAAAAGTTTTTTCCATAGAACAAGTATGTCATATTCAACTTATATCTTCTACTCAATTTATGTCCATTGTCTTTTGTCCTCCCACACTGCACCCCATGAAGAACCTAGCTCTACCTTTTTGCTGAAGAAGCTGAACTCTTCTTTGTCCTTGACAGGGGTAAGGGGAAATTGCAGCAACAAGCTCGCCTCAGTATTCTACATATGGTGTAATAGGTAATACATAGAGGGGGTCAATCACTTATCTTGAACTACTGGCCATTTTCCAAGAAAATTTTTGGCCCACAATGAGCACATGGCTCACTGAGGTCCCCATGTCCATTTCACAAGAGCTACTCCCCAGCTGGTCAGTCTCTTATGTGCAATCAGTTCTTCCTTTTAGAGACAGGAGTTTGCAGTTGTCCTTGTTGATTTTCATAAGGTTGGTCCATTCCTGCAGCCTGTGCCAAGTGCCCCTCTACAGCAGCACTACCCCAAGCATGTCACAATTTGATGATATCTGCAAACTCTGTGAGAATTCACTCTGTCATCACCTGCAAGCTACAGATAAAGATGCTGGCAGGACAGATTGGAGCACAGACTCACACAGAACTCTTCTTGTTACCAGTCTTCTGGTAGAATATAACAAACTCAGTGAAAAGAGACTGCACCATAGACTAAAGATGCCAATTCTACAGGTTTGAAATGACTTGATGATCAAACATTTGAGAAACCTTCAAAAGTGAAAATAGGGTGAGACTGTATTTTTGTTTCATGGCATTGTACTGAAATGCATACAAAACACTTGCAGTTACTTTTTCTGCAAGTAAGAAACAAAGAGTCATCAAATTAGAACACCTTTCACAACTTCTGTAGTACATTTATTCTTTCCTGTCCATAAAAATCATGTGGAATATTTATTTCACTTAGAGGTATATATAGTGTCTATCCTTTTTTGGGGGGGTTTGAAAACAATAGAAAACATGGAAAAATATTAACAAAATAAATATTGCTCTTTATTCAAAAGGCACTTTCTAAGCATCTGGAATGTCCAATATACAAGGGGCTGGATTTTATTTGGCTAAACATAGAACTGTATGTAGCATTGTAGTGCTGGGTTTGAGTATATGTGATTTTTTATTTTTTAATCTGGATTGTTACATTAGTGAAAGAAATACTAAAAGTTATACATTCATTAAAGAGAAATAGATATGCTTAAAAATCACAGAAATAGACGCTACTGTTGAACTATTTCATTGTTATTATTTATAATTTATTTATTATTAACTTCTTGCAGGCCAGAAAAGCGTCTCAGCATTTTTCAGTATTTTGCATTCAATTACTGAAATATTTTCATTCAAGAAATGACAGATTTAAAAAATACTGTGCTTTGTGAAATTACAGATTGTTTTAACAGACAGTAAGCCGAACATATTGCAATGCTCTTACCTCAAATTATTATTAGAAGGCAAGCAAAATAATATTACTGTGATAGAAGTCCTTGATATCTCACTTTGTTGCTATTTAGGAGGGGGGAGTCCTGTTTTTTGGAGGGCCTGTTCAGGATGAGCAGTGCCTCACCAGATTCTTGATCGTTATCTCGGCTCTCAGTTATCTTTGGTCTCTCAGTTTTGAGGTCAGAGCATTAACACATTTGCATTATAAAAAGAAAGAAAACTTGTCTGGAATCCCAATATATATTTCATCTGGTTTAAAGCCTTAATCCTGGATTCTGAGTGCTGTGTGGTTTTAAGAGTATTAATACAGATTTGTACAAAATGGCTTGATACTGCATGTGTAAGCACTTTCCACTAACAACAGAAAGTTAAATAAAAAAAGAAATAAACCTAGATCAGGGTTAACAGGGTCTAACAGCTGAAGTCCTGGGAAGACCAGATGGCTGTGTGAAATAACTATATTGCTTTCTTGCTATTGTTCTGGATACAGCTTTTCAATCAAAAATCTTTTATCTTTATTTTTAATAAAAAGAATACATAAAGAATCTATGTCAAAGTCTAGTTTGAAAGCTTTTTAGAGGTTTTTTGTGTTTTTTTTTTGTTTTGTTGTGTTTTGTTGCATTTTGTTGTGTTTTGTTTTGCTTTGCCTTGGGTTTTTTTTGGGGGGGGAGGGCAGTGGGTCGGCAGGTCTGTTTGCTGTTTGTTAACTTTGCTTTTTAACATTCTGTAATGGTTGATTCACCCTGGACACCAGACAATCTTTTACTTTTGTCCTCAGAGCCTGTTTCTGTTACATGCCTGTTTCAGGGAAGATGGGCATGGTTGGAACAGCACCTGGCCAAAATTCAGATACTCTTTTTTGTGTAATAAAACCTACATAATGGTTATTCTATATTTGGTTTTGAACCAAATCATGCAGAAATCAATTTTTTTAATTCTGCATGAACAGAAACACTGAAGAAGAACAAAAGGCATTTTCCCCTTCTTCCGTCTGTCCCCATCAAGTAAAATAAATGAGCTTGGACCTGCACCTGCTAAGCAAATATTAAATTCTTGGGGGGATCAAAAGGCTGGGGAATGAGTTGGCTCAGGAGCAGGGGCATCTTAGAATCTTTGGCCAAAGCCAATCTTGCCCAGTGGGGCTTCCTATGGTTGCATGCCATTGATCTCCAGCAGCTGCTACGCTGGAATTAACATTTTTGTCAGGTCCACTGCTGCTGTTAGCCATGTGAAATTGTCACAATCATCCAGCTCAACATCTCCATGCCAAAAAACCTGGAAAGCCCAAGAGCCCAGACTTGAGTATAAACCTCTTAACACTGCTAAGCTCTGACCACAAAGCCAAATGACGACACCTGTTTAGAGGTGGACCTCAGCAACTGGGACCAGTGTCTGCAAAGTTTCCCACAGCAAACTGTCCTAGCACCATTGATAATTAGAATTCATACACAGGGGGAAAACACGTCATATCTAAAATACTATTTAGAGCCTTGAATTGTCAATTCCTAACAGCAGATGAGAATTCTGTCAGATTTTTGTCAGAATCCTGTATTTGGTCTCAATAAAATTCCTTGATTTCAATACCTTTAGAGAGAACTATTTATGTGCAATGAAGAGGTATTTTCTGGTAAAGCTTAATTTCACTGGAAAAATTTCTGAGTAGATTAAATTTTTTCTTTGTTAAAGTTACATGTTATAGAAAGCAGGTGACTTTCCACATCAGTATATTTGTTTGCATCCAATGTCTTTCAGTTTCCATATTTCACCTCACTTCATAGGGTATTTGATGCTCCCAAATTTGAGTTGTTCTCAAAACAATAAATTTGGGTTTTCTAAATCTTAGGAAAATACTGAGCAGACGTTAATTGTAGACCCTCAGGATGCTGGGATTATGACCCATTACAAGACCTCATTGCTCAATGTTGTTAAAAATTAAAATAAAACAACAACAACAAATTACCTGTTAGGAAATATTGAAACTGGAATCAGGAATTAAAATGGCAACATAATTATGTCACTATTTCAACCTCTCATTGACATCTTAAGCACTCTGTATTTTTTTGTGTACAAATCCTGGGAGAATTTTAGAAGACTCTGAAAATTTCGGAAAGAAACAAAAATGTTTAAATATATGGTGGGGACGGGGAAACCTCTTTAATTTGCAAAATATAAGGGAGAGAGGTGTAATAAGCATACACATAATCCTGGGTCTTATGGAAAAGATAAAAACTTTTGAAGTGCTCATTTCCTCACCAGTATAAGAATAAAGGGGTAAAAAAACCCAAGCCCTAGTTGAAGCTTCATCCAAACCAGACATTTGAGTCAGAACATGCATCTAGAGGATGCTGTGAGTACTCAAAGTTGATGTGGCAACAAATGAAACTTAGTTTTGAAAGCAAAATCTGCGGAAGGTTTTGAGACTAGAGAGCTGCATGACTGCCAGGGTGCTGTAGCTGTGGGGATTGAAACGGGATCCAACCATCCAGCCACGAGCAGGGCAGCTGGGGGCACTGGAGCAGCACCAGGTATCAGGCTCTGCCATGGAGATGGGCACAGGCCAAGACTGGGCCAAGACTAGGAGCCCATGGGCAGGCAGAGTAGGGATGTTGGGAGCTCGAGACAAGTCCTGTTGGGGCATTACTGGTGCAGGGCAGCTGGAAGATAGAAAATAAATGTTCTGGAAACATTTTAAGGTGTGGATCCCTGAGACATGGACTCTAGATCCCCAATCTGAAAGGTGCCTGCACCCAGTGCTCAACATCTGTTGCATATCCACTGTGCAGTCATTTGGCTATTTGTACTTAAGACAGTGATAAATCTACAACTTGAGATGGATCAGGTGAGACAATGCCCATGAGGATATACCAGTCTATTAAACATAAGTCTCCTGCATGCCTTAATTTCTGAACTGTAAGCTAAAAGTGATAAGAATCCACACCACTGTGTTTCTTGAACAAATGCTGACAAGGTCAAATCCCTCCTGAAAAGAGATTAAGGGTGAGATTTGGGATTATTTTTGCTACTATTTTTCATTTAAGAAACACATTTGAAAAAGCAGATCTTTCTCTGTTCTGTCTCTACCTCGGAGGAAAAAAATAATTGTACCCATTAAATTAATTTATTTTCATTGTGAAAAAGAAAATGGTATCTGGAACAAACTGAAGATTTAAAAATAAACCTCTTTATTTACTTTTAGGAACAGACACCAAAATTTTACATGAACTACATAAACAGAGCCATAGTGCCATGATAATCCAAGCACCATGAAATAAGATTTATCTTTGTGAAATCCTCTAGTACGCTGACCTAAACATTCATAATGCAAGAATAATTCTTTATTTTGGGTCTAGTCTCTATTTAGCTTAGGAGGCAAGGCAGAATTTAACAGACCTTTTATCACTCAGTAAGAGCACATGCAAGTTTCACAAGTTCTCCTCCTCTGTACCAAGGGTTGCTACTGAAAAAACAATGTAATTTTCAGACATAAAATCTGATAACATTGAAATTCTTTCATAGTTCCCTTAAGAACAAACTGTTAAAACCACTATGTGTGTATATGTTACAGTTTCTGACCTTTCCTATTGTTTTTATCTGTGGACTGCATCATCTTTCAGTCATTACTTACAGTCACCCATTTTCCCACATCTTTAGTTTTTAAAAACACATCTTTCATTAATACTTTCAATAGAAGCTCCCAGATAATTTGTCTCAGGAATTAACTTTTATTTTATGAATGGTGAAAAAGATCACCATATAGGTCATAAACAATGGTGTTTTTCCTTTGGAAGAAATATAGGATTTTAATTACATTGTAAAAAAGAAACTTTATATTTCCTGTCATCTGCTCCAGATATTTAATTCTATTGTTCTTCTGAAAGGTTGCATCTAGAATGTCACATCTGCAAGGACACCCGTGACCCCTAATGGCATACAAGTTTCTGCAAGATAGAAGCAGGAAGACTGAAAAATACTTCCCTGAGTATCAAAAATAGATTACTAAAACTTATTCCAACAGCTGAGTTCCCCAAGGCATCAATGTTATGTATACATATGCACAAAAGATTTAGCATTTAAAAATATCAGGAAGCATTTCCAAATCAGTCCCAAATGACTCTTACGAACTTCTTTCCTTTGTTCATGGCTGGTTTGTTGGATTTTATGATTTGGAGTTTGGGAGGGTTGCCTTTAATTATTAATATTTTTACTGTTTATAATTCATCAGAAAGAAAAGAAAGATTATTTCTCTGAATGCCAGTAGCCCTGGGAACTTGCTTTGACGAAAGGAACTCTATTTTATGCATATCTCATCTTTACATCCCCCTTGTTTGTGAATACTAATACTAATGGCATTCCTTAACTCTGGAGTTTATTGATGAAAAAAAAATCCAGCAGGGGGATATCTTTAGGGAATACTAATATTTAACTACTTCCTTTTTCTTAAAAAAGTTTCAAAACAAATAACAAATGAAATCAGGAAACTTTTCACCAAATAAATAAATAAATAAATGTGAGCCTGGAAGCAACATTGCCTTTTCTTTTATGTTCACTAGTCTTTGAAAGATGTACTTTAAATTCCTCAAACCAATCTTTCCTCTATGAGTCTTGCTGCTGGTCAGACTGTATTTTTCTCATGTATCATAAGCATTCAATTCCCTGCAATGCAATTAAAACCCTATCTTTCTTCAAACTGATTAAATCTTGCAACATCTGTGAAGGAAGAAAAGAAGGTATAAACATTCTCTTTTTCTTTACACAGATGGGAGGCACAGACCAACAGAATGCAAAATACTCAAGTGGATGCTAAATATTAAGTCCTATTCTAATAAAAAAAAAGTGGGTTTGTGTTTTGCTGCTCTGAGTTCTAAGGGATTAGATTAAGATCGCTGACCAAGTCACTATTAAAAGACAGAAACAAAACCCCAGTTTTTGGACTTCTAAGACCAAAGTGGAACATTCTACATACATTTAAAAAGATACAAGATGAGAGAGATGAGCTGCAATGAAGGTGGCCAGATATTTTCTGGGCAAGAGAAAAGGAGTTTCTCATCACTTATGAAAAAGGTTTTCATAATCATCTGAGCTGCAAATTAAGAATGCCAGATTTACATTTCACGCAAAATTAAAGATCAGTTATGAAAGAAGATATAGAAATAGATTTTAAAACATTTTCCCCCTTTGTGCTAGTATGAATCACAGAGCAAAAATTGTGTTAATTTCAGCAGTCACAACAAGATACTCAGATGCTTTTTCAAAAAGGTTTTATATCAAATAGAAAAAATATATACTTTTGTGGGTGTGCCTTCCTTTAAAATGATGGAAATATCAGTTAAAAATCACTTGTGCTTTGCCACAGAGATATGAAAATTTTACATCGTGCTTTCCAAGTTCCTCACAAATGAGGCTTTGCTCTTCTAGATGAAAGATTCTATCTAAGAGAGTCTTGTTACATACTGGTTAGACTCCAAACTTGCCTGGAAAAACAGAGTTTTAAAAGTCTTCATGGTTCTTTTGTTAATTTCTAAAATGATTATGCATGTTTTTTCCTTTTTTACCCATGCTAAGAAAGTAGTACTGAAAGACAAAAACAAACCTCATTATCTCTTGCAGATTGAAATGTATCTTGAACTTAATAAGTAATTACTGTGACTGGACATTACATTTTTCAGTCTGTGAGATTCTTTAAGCCTTTTTTGTTAAGAAAAAAAACAAAACAACTTGCCTCCGTGGAACTTACAGAAATAATATGCTATAAATATTTATTTTTTTCTTACCCTTAATTGCCTGTGCTCGTTCATTGATACACATTTCATATTATTCTTTGGATTAAGAAAATTTATAGGATTCTTGAAATGACTATAGACATTGGCAATTAAATCCTTGGTGCTTTTTTGAGATCCAGGCTCCTGATGCCATTGAAATGTGTAGGAGACAATCACTGCTGTCTACAAAAGTTGTAAGTGCATATATTTTAGTAACATTCTTTCTTGTTAAAAAAGAGAGAATTGCTGTGGTGACACACCTCCATGTCTGTAGAATAGCTAAAATTATATGATTTGATGTAAGGTTCTGTGAATAGTCTTTATTTCAAGGAGAAGCAGCTGGAGAAATAACTTCATCACATTAGATTCTTACAGGAGCAAAGTTTTCTTTCATCCAGCTGTCTTAATTTCAGGGTACAAATAAAATTTTCCCACTAAAATACATTTTTTTGCTCTCAGTGTGGTCTTGATGCAAACTATATGTCAGACGTTTCTTGGAGATTACAAGCTTTTTAGATTTTCTTCACATATTTCTGTGTCCAGAGGCTAAAAATCTCTCTGCTTTTTCGTGCATATGACTGTTCACTGTGACAACAAAATGAAACACATACAGCTGATTTAAACAACAATATTGTAGTTTTAATTTAACACTAGATAAAACAGAAGAGATCCACTATCTGTATCTCTGCCACAGAAAAACTGTCTTCTGCAGAGTGCATGTGCCTCACTTGAGAATTTGCTAGGATTCTGCTGCAAGATATTTTTCCACATAAGTGATGGTTTCATTTGTCAGAGAGATGTAGAACAAAAGAGGAGTTGGTATGTGTGTAAATGAAATTTTCTTACACTCATAGAAAAACAAAATATTCCTCTAAAGTAAAGAGGATAATTTTTTCTTTAGAAGCGTCAATATTAAAGGGAGAAACTGCTACATGTACAGTTCCTTTCCATTCAGGATTATAAGACCCACTTTTCTTCCTATTTAGTTTGATAAAAGAGACTCCTGATCAATGTTTCAATGTTAAATAAATTTTGCATGAGACATTATTCTACTTTTAATATCTTTTGCTAATATAAAAAGATTGAGATCAGACAATAGTCAGAATTATGTGCTGGTCTCTTGATTTTCCTGCAGTGATGTCATTTAAACTTCCTTTTGAAAAGGAAAAAAAAATAGCTCCTTCTAAAATAAAACCTGGAAGTGGTTCTGGGAATAGCTTGTTTGACTGATGGCTTCCAAAAGGCTGAAGAGTTAAGCATGGCTTGTTGCCATGTGCTCTGCACAACACTTTGTCCATGTGCGCTTGATCCTCAAATCCTTGAATATACCACGATGCCAGGACATGTGACACACTTTGGGCTATAAGAATTCAGCTCTGACAGGCTGCAATCAAGCCTTCACACCACCAGCTATGTTTTCAACAGGAAAAAACCTTAAGACCAAGAAAACAGGAAATATGTCTTTTCTTGAAAGGATTACCATGTAGGAATGAAAGGTAAGTCTGTGTCAAGTTCTGCTTGTTGTGCTTGTTGTGGATGCAGGTAGTTTGTTCTAGATCAGCCTTGAAGAACACAGGTGTGAATTACCCTCTAAAAGTGATCTGGAGAGAAAAGGTAACTGCCTGGCATAAATATGATAACCAGGCAAAGTATGCAGCCAGAGCCACAGGTATCAGTACAGTAGCAGGGAAGTCCCTGGGAACCAAATCTCAATCCATTCCTGTGTCTATGCTAATGATGTAAAAATACTTATTGGGAAGTTTTTGCAGATGACAGTCTTGAGTGAGATAATAAATGATAAAAAGGAGAGGTGACTTCTGTGCATTTGACATAATCTAGGTGTATGACCAGAGTGGGGATCATTCATCAAGCCTGCCTATCATCTAGTGTGGTTAATCTCTGCTGTGACTAAACCCCAGCTGGCAACAAAGCATAACTTGCTCACCCACCCTTCACAGGACATGGGAGAGAACTGGAAGGGCAAAAGTGAGGAAGTTCATGCATGCCCAGACTTGCTGGAGGGGTGGGGTGAGAGGCAGAGAAGGCCCTGTCACTGTGAAAGCTCTGCTCCACAACAAAGAAAACATTTCTGCATTATAAACACTGTTTTCAGCACAAATCCAAAACAGCCCCATTCCAGCTACTATTAGAAAATTAACTCTGTCCCAGCCAACACCAGCACAACCTCCCCCCCTGGGATTAATTAGTCTCCTGCTCTGAACCATTCTCTAGAGGGTACTATCACACTAGCTTCCTCTACTGACTCCAAGGGGCTCTAGGGAAATTAGTGTTTATAGACAAAAATTAGCCCTTGGAAATACATTCCTCTTCCCTGGTCTGACAAATACCTACATATCTAGTATGTGAATAATGCATATGCTTCTAGAGTGTCTTGCAAAATACCACTGGGGAAAAAGAAAAGGACTCTGTTAACTGCCATTGCACACAAAATATGCCTGTTTTGGATTAAGTGAGAAGTAGAGGTACTCTTCAGTCTAAGGCACAACTGTGAAACCCTGTAAAACAGGAAATCAGCAGGGTGAATAAGAGGCAAAGAAAAATGTATCATCCCTCCAAAGCTGAAAAAAAAGGAAAAAGCCAAAAAAAAAGAAAAAAAAAAAAATCAGTTTTTCTGTTTGTGAGGTCCTAAATTTGAAGATGAAATTAGTGTTACTTTAGTTTTTCTTGCCAGTCAAATAAGCAAAGTATGTAATGTAATATTGCATATTCACAACCAGTGTGAAAATTTTCACTATAAAACCTCTTTTTTAGAGACCCTGTCTCTTTAACAGAATAAACAAGCATTACTTTTCTGGAAAAAGGTAGAGCCATCATATTTTGGATCTGTGGCTACTAGATGCAGCATTTCAAGGTTATTACACAGAGCAAACAAAAGAGTTTTTTTTTTCTTTTAGGTGGAGCACCCCAAAGCCATTACAGAATTTACTTTTTACCTAACAAATCTAAGATCATTAAACTGTAAATGTTTTTGAAACAAGCCAATGTAGATTCTGAGATACTTTCCTACCAAATACTGATTCTTTGTGTTTTGAGTGTGACGGATGTTGTATCATAAATTTTAAAACCTTTGACAATAGAAATTAACAACCAAAAATCACTAAACACTACATAGACTGACATCAATGCCAAAATATGAGGAAATTAAGTCCTTTTTACTCACTGATATATTTGTATAAATTGTAGCTTTTCCAAAACTGAACAGGTAGGCCCTGAACCAAAAAAATGAAAAAAAAAGAAATGTAGTCCTATAGTACAAAAACTAACAAAACCAGCCACTTGCAAATAAAGTCATTTTTTTTAAGCTCATTACTCCAAGGTATCTCTCTTGAAATCAGATCTGTCTGGAGTTTTTCAGATACGGACACCATTAATTTATCTGCTTCACATCTGCAGAGATTTCCCAAGATAAATAAGAAAAGGACAACATCCATACAAACACACCCAAATCCTTTTTTTATTATTTTATTGTTTATAAAAAAGAATTATGTAAATATCCTAACTTTATTTCAAGATAAAATTTCAAAGTTTATTTGAAATATTTAGTAAAAATTTGACATACTTTGTCCTTTCCTAATAGAAATGACACATTAATTTATTTAGTGGGAGGAGTACATTTGTGCTCTACATCATAATACAGTCCAGACATATGGATTGTGCCTTTGTGATCTCCAAGCGTCTGTTTCTTCACAAACTGTCCTCTCCAAATTACACAGGCATTTCTGAAAAGTTTAAAAAAGAACAGATTCCATCTACTTATCATTCTGAACATAAGTAATAATGTAGTTCTATATTATTTAACCATAATACCCAAAGTAGAAGAACATGTCTGCAGATGGGTAACAATAATTATAAAAGCAGAGAAAGACTTTTAGAGTAATAAGTGTGTTTTGGTTTTATGATCATCTTGTCTAGATTCTAAATTACCTAAATATGACTTCTTTGATGCACAGTAAGCCTAAAAGCTAAATATGAATTTAAATACCTAATCTTGGGGTTTTGACTTCTGAAATGTTGATCCTAGATACCTGAATAAAACTTTCTGATATGATGTTATAAGGTATTGACTAAAAGATTCGAATATTATTGTCTAGTAGTTTTCAGACATGTTAATAATTGTATTTTCTTCCTATAGATTTTCTCCCATTGAATCAGGGTACATAATTTAGACACTCAATATTACAGATTTGATACCTGTGCTAAATTGGTCTAATCATGCAACCCTTGATTTCACCAGCATACAAAAATGCAGAGCAAGCAAACAGAGTCAGATTCTCTCTTGCAATCTTCACCCTGCAGCTGGAGGTTTCACATGGTTCTAAACTGTGTAGTCAGAAGAGCTGACAGATAATGCCTTATGTGGAAACCTCATGACTTTCTCCTATCTTTTATTTTCCCTTTACAATCATGACATAGGAAAGCTCTTGTTTTTCTTGAAAATCAGATGTCCTCACAGGCATCTAACTTAAAACTTCACTTTTTACAGGTCAAATTATAACATTTTAGTAGCCTATATTCCAGTGAACTTAATTAGAAGTAGAACAAGAGAAGTGCAGCCTGTGTAATGATGCTTTTTTGGTGTTAGAGGAGACGATATCAGGATGCTGGGCATTTTGTAATATGGAATAAATGCAAATTAAATTCACTTTTCTGGCAGTTGTATGTTTTGTATTGCTATGGAGATTCATTCCTTTCCATCTGAATGTCCAGTCCTGTACAAGTTATTCACTTTAAATCATTTTATCATAGAATCATAGAATATGTTGAGTTGGAAGATCACAGAATGCATTTCCTGGAACCTGCAGAGAACACCCCAAGAATCGCACCATGTACCTGAGAGCCTTGTCCAAACTCTTGAACTGCCTCAGCACAGGCTGGTGCTGTGACCACTTCCCTGGGGAGCCTGTTCCAATGTCCAACCACCCTCTGGGAGAAGAACCTTTTCCTGATATCCAACCTAAACCTCTCCTGACTCAGCTTCAGGCCATTTAGTCAGGGACATTCATCAGCTCACGTGTTCCTGTAAACCATCTCTGTCTCCTTTTTTTCTGTTGTTCCTTTGCTACCTTCTGTGTCAATCAAACAAAGGAAAATTTAGTTCTGAAGAGGAAAACCAAAATCTGTGAATCAGAAAACAAAAAGGTTACTGACCATAATTTTCAGTATACAAAACAGATTCATGTAACTTGCAATCAGTGTAGGGCCAGGGCTTAATGTACCATTAAAAAAATAATTCACATCCAACAAAAATCACCTCTGTACAACTGTGCCTTCGATTTTATAAAACAAGCCAGAGACACAGCATGAGGTTAAACATATCTAAATATCAGTAAATTACACACATAATTAAACACAGATTTGACTTCAATTACTCCTATTTTTTAAGATGAACAATACTCAAGAGAAAGTAATATTCATAAATAGGAAAACAGGCCCTACAATCAAAAGAGCAGGTTTTCCAAGTTCAAGACCTTCCCCTTCAGGTACAAATATGTAGGAAATTTTGAGCCAGGCTGCATCAATCAGTCTTTTTGTGGCATTTTCTATTTAAAGAGCCTCATGCTCATGACATGATCTAAGTGAACCATATAAGAAGCAGTCTTCAACATACAGTGGTGCTTGCTCTCTATAACCATCCTATACTTCAAATGGTTACAGTATCTTCTTGATTTACCAAAACATATTAAGATTGCTATGAAAAGCTGAGGAAAAAGGGATATATCAGTTATTAAGAGCTGATTGAGTTGCCTTAAGGTCGGGTTTTATTCTGTGCAAAAATTGAAAAGGGCTGAATTGAGGATGTAAAACATTTTTGGAGAATATTGAGCCACTATTAGCCAAACTACCCTTACTCTCTATGCACACAGTCATGGTGTATTTCTACTTTGCAATGTGCTTAACTGTCAGTGTTTTCATTCTGATATACACAGCTGCTTTGAAATAGAAGCTCCTATATTGGTCTTTGCATAGACAAAGAGATTAACTTCTTTCAGGTCTGAGATTTCAAGACATTTACTACTCAGATCTGTACACTGATGTCATCCAAATTTTCTTCCCTTTCTACTTTTCTGTATACATTTTCTGTATATAGCCATCTGTTTTGGCTGTCTTTTCAAGATTATGAAGCTATATTATCCCCTTAAGAAGCCTGGTTATGACAGTATAATTAAAACTAAAGATTTCATTGCAAATGCAATGAGTTTGATTTTAATTGGGACTACTTACAGAGTAGAACCATTTCCTAAGTTGTGGTGCTACACCATACATTGTTGGACTGAAGTTGATGAAGTTATGCAGGAAGTAATGGACAACTTTTGAATCAAGGTAATCAAATTTTTGGTTGTCATTAAGGAAACCTGGCATCTGACAAATATACTTACTCTGTCAAAGTACTGGCAAAGGGAGGCTCAAAAAGGCTCAAAGGAAGGCTTTGAAGTGCAGTATTATTCTATCCACGTGTCTTAATTTATTTTTGAAATCCCTGATTTGTTTTTTATGCTGAAGTAAGAATTATCTGCACCATCTGGCAGGACAAAGATGATGCTTGGACTGTAACTTCCAGAATTTGTCATTGCAGCAAACAATTTAAGAAAATGCATAAGAAGTACGCACAGAACAGTGGTGGCAACTTTCCACTCTGTAATTGCTTCATACTTTCTGCAAAAAGTCTTAACCTTCCAGAGGATGTTTCCTCTTCCATAAATATTGCTGGCACAGCAGAAAACAGTTGGGATTTTCTGTAAATATAAAACTCAGACAATTAACTCACGTACAACACACACGTCATCATATTCATTTGCCATTTTCATGGAGGCTTGTCCTTTCTACATTTTATTATTCATTTATGATAGCTATTATATGCCTTTCAGAGTCTATCTGGCTCTCCTGAGGAATATTTATGACTATTATGGGGCTCTTATGAGAAGACCCAACGACAGTTATTGCAGAAACTCTGTGAAATGCTACATTAGTGCAGAAATATGCTGGTAGTAAAATACCTGAACTTGTTTCAAAGTATCCCTTGATGAAAATTAGAAGACGGCTTCTACTGGTGAGGTTTTTTATCTCCTCTAACCCCATCACCTCAGACAACTGAGCAGTTCTGATTGGAAGTTTAGTATTCAGTAATTGCATCTGGTGCCTGAAACAAGAGGCTCTTGGAAAAGCTTTCAGTGGCAAAAAATGAGAAAACACCCCGTTTTTATAGATATTGGCTGCAGCTATAATACAGAAAAATGAAAATGGAAAGAACTTAGGTGAAAATAGAAGGCCTAAAGGTGCCTCTTCTAACATTCAGGGCCATCTCTGTTTGCCCTTTATTCCTCTACTTCCTTCTATTTTTAAGAAGGAAGGGTGGTGTCCTGAAGTGATGTGAATACTGCAGTTCTGCATCTTCTGCGAGGGAAAGAATCTGGAAGGAAGAGTAACAAATTGGGGAGGAGGAAGAAGGGCATAGCTTTCACTAGATTGTTTTTTCTTCTCTTAATTTGTTTCTAATTCCATTCCTGTATCAATAAATTACTACGAAGAAAACTTCTGAATCATGTTTGTTCTACCATGTCCATTAAAAAATGTTACTATTTTTCTAACTTTTTCCCCCTCTGTATAACAAAAAAGTAGTCATTTGAATTTAGAGCTAGGAGCTTTTCTGGTATGTTAGGGGTTGTTGTGGGAGCAAATATCCTGTACTGCCAGGGAAAAAAATTTGGAAGACATCTTGGTTGGAAAATGACAAAAGATAATTTACCAGGATGAAAAATTTAAAAAAAGAAAAAGAGAAGATCAAAATACTGTGAAAAGCAAAAGAAATGTAAAAGCAAAGGCTTGATAATACATGGATACAATATAAATATAAAGAATTTCAGTTTGGGTGTAAATATTAACTTCATCTTACATAGAACATAACTTCATCTTACATAGAACACTTTTAGTCGTATGTCTGCTAAAAGTTACACAACCTTTTCAGAACTTAGGTTTTGCACAGTGTTTGAAAATTGATATTTATTTCTGTTGCCTGGGCTTAAAGCAGTTTATGGAAGAAAGCTGTGCATTGTCTTGGAATGAAGTTTAATTCCATTTTGGACCTCTCCAGCATTTATCTTTGCAAATAGCTTTCTTTAGCTTCCCCCAAACAGGCAAAGACTAATCTTACGCCAGAAAAATGAGTCTCCACAAGTATCTTCTTTAATCAAAGGAGGGAAGTAGGTTCCACATAGGAAATGTTTCATAAGAAGAGGTTCTGAATCATCACTGAAGGTGTCCTCCTGCACTGAGGATATGCAAGATGATCCTTCATAGGTTTAAGTCTGTCTTTCTAACTTTTCTTTCTGACTATTCAAAGCCTTTCTTGTTAGTGCCATATTTTCCTCTGCCCAGTTTCCTCTAGTCCCAGTTACAGGTCATTGATTTTGTTCAAATTATTAGAAAAAGTTCTTTTTATAGTAGGATGAACATCCCACCACAGGACCGGAATATTTTATCCCCTTTCCTGAACTCCTGACCATAAGCTTCCTGGAACAGAAATTAATTTTTGCTTTAGACTCTCAGGCAAAACTCACCAGATTGCCTATATTTAAACAAAATCAAAGAAAAACCTCAAATAAAACAAACAAAAAAAAAAAAAACCTCCAAAATACAAACCAGAAAGTGTAATGTCTTAGTAAGTAACTTAATTGAAGTCAATATTATCAGTTTCCCCTAGCTGAGGATCTGACCCTGAGCATTGGTTAAGTGTGAGATTAAGAGTAAATAAATCATATTGCAGTACTGGAGTGTATGGTAATTGGGTTATTTTGTTTTCCGAGTTCCCCATCTTTTGTTCTTCTGGTTTACTTAAATTAACAAACAGCATGAAGCTTTTTAAACCTGTCCTTGATGTTCATGGAGGAAGAGCAAATGCCAAACTTTAACTACAATTAATTACAAATAGTGAGATACCTTATAGGAGGTAGCAGAAAATATAATCATTCACATTTAAATTAAGTGTTTCACATAATGATTTAATTGAGAATTAATAAGCCAGTTATTGCAGGTTAATTAAATGCCACTTGATGATTAAAAACATATTATTTATTCAGATTAACAACTATTAGGCAGTAGTGTAGCCCCACACCCTGCTGTGTACTTATTATTTTAAAATCTCTGCCAATGTATTTCTCATTTTCAGGCTTGTTTTGTTTTTTTTTACCTTTTTGCTGTTTATAACACCTTGAAAACAAGACAAAATACCCCAAAATTTTGGCACAAGATCGTTTTTTTCAACACTGAATATTTCTTGGGGTTTTTGATATGAATGTTTTTGAAATTTCATCTATGGTAACTGTAAGGAAGAAAACATTGAAATGTGACAAGTGTTACATATATACAAGTTTATATAAAACAAGGAGGAAGTTTGCAATGAGTGTATACAACACTCAGAAATTAAGGAAGTCAATTATCAAATCTATAAACTCCAAATAAATCCTGTGCTTTAACTCATGGGCCATACCCAGTTAATTTTCAGTAGAGCTGTACAGCTATATATGCTACCCACATTTGGATGCAGTGTGTGAATATTGTCTTTTGGTGGTCAGGAGTGGGTGCTGGAAAAATCCACATATTTTTTATTAAGTCTTTAACCATGCATTGATGCTTTTGTTGTGTTTACGCTGATGGATTATTTAGAATTCCATGTAGATGAAAGATTGCCATAATAAAGTTTCTATCCATATTAATTCACAGTATAAGCACCATCTTTTCTGATCATAAATCCAAAATAACTTTAAATCAAAGCAACTGTGCAACACACACAGCAGGACATCAGTGGTCTCCCACCTTAGTTTGGACAAGAAACTGCAGACTGGCAGGTAGCCTGTTACAATCATTTCCCTTTGGAAATACTGCATAACTACCATGAGAAGAGGGAAGTGGCAGTGCCATGTATCTGCATATGCTGATTCTCATCCTCCTCAATGAACTCCAGCTGCACTAAAAGATTTTATACTACAGAACACAGGCGTGGAGTTTTCTACTGTCTGTTTACAACCTCTTAGTGCTGTTGCAACAGCACTTTTTGGTTGCACAAAGACTTTTGCTTCTGTTTCTCTGTTTGGACAATGCTCTCAAACATGTAGTGTGATTCTTGAATTGTACTGTGCAGATCTGAGAGCTGGAATTGATGATCCTCGTGGTCCCTTTCAACTCAACAATAGGATATTCTATGATTCTACAATAAATGACCTAGAGAAATACCAGGAAGCCTCTATTATAGTCAGGTATTCCAACAGACAATTTGTTTTATCCTGTTTTGACGTGGACCATGGTTGATTAGCCCAGTTTGAGTGAAAAAAGATAATGAAGACAGGAAAGAATAAAAAGATTAATTTACTCTGGTTCTTCATGCAAACTGAGGCAGAAAAAAAGATTCTATGCACTGGTTTACAACTATTGCCTTAAGTCCCATGTCAAAAGCATAAAACAGGGTTTTTTCACTGCTATGAACTGCATTTCCTTTTTACATAATCAGAAATGGTAGAATTGGTGGCACATTGACTGGAGAACTTTTTACACCACTATGCACAATTGTTATGTCTTCTGAGAGGCCAAAGTCCCCTTCCAATCATCCTCTCTAGATTCATGGATGGATTGCTGACAAGAATCTTTCTGGCACCAGTAGGTTTATAAACAGTTGTCTTGATAGCATAGTAGCTGAAATTAAAATTATTTTACAGAAAAAAAAAATTTCCTAACCTATCTCAGGTGTTAAGGGAAAGACAAACTTACAAAGGGAAGGGTCATGAGAAAAGAATCAATTACTCTAGCTTCTGCTCCCTCAAACTCACTGACTTTTAAGCTGGAAGAGGAGATAGTTAAAAGGTTTGATTTCTCTTCAGTTGGGTGTATAACTGTTTTCTCCAGAAGTCAGGAAGGCCAGTCTTTCCCAAGCATAATAGGCAATGGAGAAAACTGAGCTACCATGCTGAACAAGACAGGGAATATTTTCTTGATGAAAAAGTCAGCAAGAATAGAGAATGTAGTGTCACTTATTTTGCATTTCCTTCAGACTGCTCTATCAGACAGCTTCAGCAACTTCTCACTTCTCTGGAGTATTCATGAAAGTGATGTATGACTGTGAGACGATGCAAATGCTGTGTCAATAGGTGTCAGGATCTTCATATTCTTTGAGTTAAACAGCTAAAGATATTTTAATATGAGGCTATTTAAGCATTTGAGCTATGTCCATTTTGAGATATTAATTACTTGATACTCTTATAGTCTCATATGGTGTAGCTGTATGGGCCATATGGCTGTTGTGGATGCGATTCCCATGTTCTTCTTCGACTTTCCAAGACTCACAGTAAATTATAAATTGCAATGAGTTTTCAGCAGCTTGGTATACCTCAGTCAACCTCTGAAAACGTCAGCTTATCCTAAAACTAGCACAACAGACATTAAAATGAAGGAGCAATTGTCACACAGATCAATTGTAAAATGCATTGCTTCAGCTTTATTAAAAGTCAGTGGGTAAGGATGAGGATGGTGGTGGAAATAAAGGACTGAAGTATTCAAATAATTCAAAATGCATTATAATATACTTTTATCTGTGTCTTTTTGGATGCATACAATTAATGATTGAAATCAATTCTATTTGAAAGTTGTGATGTGGTATAAAGACAAAAATAGTTTTCAACTTAAAGAAGAACATTTTAAAATACACTGATACAGCCATATCTTTTGTTACTATTTAATCAAATTAAGTAGTTGCAATTTGCACATATTGTTCACCTTATTTAGGTTACCTCACCATTTAAGATGATGTTTAGTACCAAAGACAATTAGCAATGAGCCACTTAGACTATAATCATTCCTGTCTTCTTGTTTCCAATTTTTCAGACTTTTGTAATTTCAAAAGTGCTCCATGAAAATTTATTTACAGGGCTTTTGCCTTCCTGAGAAATACTCAGATGAAAAGAAGAGGGTGAAAATAAGAGAGAACTCCATGAGATATAAAACTGGATAATGATGATCCCTGATGAGATGCTTGGCCACTTTTCTTCTTTAATGATCTCAATGTGTTTTGTGACTGGATGCCATAGGTAGTGGGGCATCAGGTCTTGATTCATATCAGCCAGTTTGCTCCTGTACCTTCTCTTGCCTTGGTATTTCAGTTCATATTAAAAAGGAAGATTTTCATCATACCTCATACCAGGAACATCAGCACATCCTATGGAGAAGGTAAATCTGGCGATATGAAAGAAATGAAGCCATGACAAAGTGTTGCAGATGTTTTTTTTCGTTTGTTTATTTGGTTTCTTATGAATAGAAAGCCCTTTAAAGGGCCCTCTTTCTTCAGACATCACATCCTCTCCAGTAAGAGGCAAATCACAGGTGACCCACTCACATGTCATATCAGGATTGTGGAGGAGTCAGGAAATTGAATCAGCACTGCAGGGCTGCACCTGTGTGAAATACCCTCCTTCTGCACACTGCTAAGTGGGCTTGGAGGCTTCACTCTGCTCTGGCTACACCAAAAATTCTCCAATTTGAGAACTGCAGAGATCAGAGGCAGATGAGATGGTCAGGAGATGAGTATCTTGCCTGATCATAGGAACAATGACAGGAACAAAATATCCAGAAACACAGGGAGGTTAACATAGAGGAAGTAAATGGGCTTTAGGATATGCAGAAGAAATGAATGACAGGAAATCTCTAACCACAGTGTATGGAGGGAATCAGGAACCCGCAAACAGATCTGCTTTGCGTCCGTCAAAGACAAACGAAGTAGCAGAGTGTGGAAATGTAGTTGAGGAGATATGAGAAGCATTTAGCTTCAAGGTAGGGAAGATTCAGAGTAAATATAATAGCTTTAGAGCTCATGGAAATCCTGTATGTAGGAAGGAAAGGACTTCTCAGAGCATTTCCCTTTTTCTTTTACCATAACCATCATCCTACAATGATTTTGGCAGAAGTTGCAGAAACTGCATGAGAAACTAAGAAAATCCTGAGAGGCAAAGTTGTGAATGTTTTAGTCACAGTCTTTGCATCCTATTTTTGTACAACTTTGGGGCCATTCAAGGTGTTTGTGAAGCACAGTTGAAACTCCACAGGCTTCAGTCCTGTTGTGACTGCACTTGCAAAAGAGACACAACCACATGCTGTGACCACTCATGCCTTGTCTGTTAAGAAACCAAGACAGAGAAGAAAGGATAAACTTCTTGCCCCTCAAAGTAAATGTCATTCATTATTATTATAATACTGTTATTACTGTTATTATTGCAAGTGCTATTATATTTATCAGTAAGAAATGCTATGAGAACTACATTAAAGTAAAAATGTTAAGTGGAAAAATAAATTAAAATTTATATTTTCATACAAAATGGATTTTCTTTTTCAAATTATTTCATCAAAATTTGTTACATATTCTAATATTTTATAGAAAGAAACATTTATTCGAAGACACTTTATTCATGGAGAATTCCACCATTCAAGAAATTTCTATCATCTCGAGCAGAAATATTTTTTGTTAATATTTTGCTTGACATTTTTTCTAATCAATTTTCATGTAGAATACTAAATTATTTTAGTATTTTTTTTTTGAACGGATTTTTTAGGGAGACTTGCATTCTTCACTAAGAGCTCTATAACTGCCTATTAGTATAAAATCCCTAGTTCAATGATTTTCAAACTAAGGATTTTAAAATATTCCTGTCTTCCCATAACCATTAGGATAGATTGATAAAATGTCCAATAGACCTGTCTATCTGCAGTACAAGCTTACAGGGAGGTTTCATAGCAAATAAAAAAGTCCAAAGGAGGTGGCAATTCAAAAACTGATGTTCAAAATGTTACTGTATTCCTATAAAATAATCTGCTACCAGCAAAATACTTTGACCCAGAGCAACAGACATTTTGCATATGTAAGCAAGAATACATTTTCTGTATGAAGCAAATCCTGTGACCTGACTGACATCTTCCAGTGTAAATCTGTCTTCTCATTTTCCTAGTGACACAGTTTTGTTCTCAAACTAAATTGAATCTCACATCTGCAGCCTTGGCGGATCTTCTCCTCCTTCAGAAATTTTTCTCCTGTCTCTAATTTTCTGTCTGCATACATTTTCTCTCAACTCTCTGCACTTTCGTTTTTCCCTGTGACTAACCCTTTTCTCTCTGTAATTCTGCTTCCTCTCCATCAGAGAAGTTCCTTAGCTGCTGTTCTGGAGTGCAGAAGAACATGGTGGTGACCCCCTCTCATCCTAGCCACACTTGACCATGCACATCTTTCTGGCAGTAATGTTTTCATTCACAGAAGAACAGTTACAAAATCACTAACATATTATATTTCAATGAACTCTCACAAAGGAAAAATAACCAAAACAGCTGTACAATAGATCTTATGCTTCAGTGCTTTTGAGTTGTAACATTTTCATCTTTAAAAGCCTTCTTCTTCAAAGATTTCTTTTGAGTTCTTTTCCAACTCACAAACTCAAAATAAATTAAGATTCTAAAATTTTAATTCCTTTTTTAAAGCAAATAATAAGGCTTAACTTATTACTTTTTATGGTACTTTAAAATGGTCACAGCTAATAGCTGTGGTTTATAAACAAAAGTTGAGTTCTCATTTCCTTTGTCACAGAGATACATGAACACTCCTATGATGTATTTATGAGGGAAAGAAGGGAGGACATTTATATCAGTCTGTTTGCCAGTCCTTTTCTGTAGCTGAGAAAAACATCATTTGCCAGTGCAGTTTCTGCTATACTCTCACTAGTCCCAGCTGCCAGACTGAAGTTGACCAAAAGGATCTGTGGCGCTGGGCTATGAACTTCATTAGCTCTAGTGCTATGTCAGGGTCTGAGAAATTAATTTAAAAATAACCCTTCCAGCTGTAAGGTTGTAGGATTGAGGAGAGTTCTAACTTATATGGGCAAAGAGATAAGGGGGATAGAGTAGAAAAGGATGTGTTGCATTAACATAGGTCAGCCACTGAAAGAAAGACATTTGCCTCCTTCTTGGGCATCCATTGATATCTTCATGCCAAAACTAAAGCTACATTTTAGAGATCCTTTTGATTTAAGGTCTTATTTATAACTTGTTGAATACATCTTCATGGCCGACTCTGTTTTTTAGAGTCACAATAACTTTTTGTCATGACAGAATCCTTTCCTTTATCCTCAAGAGCTGCAATCTTTCCCTGCTTTATACCAGAACATTTTCAGGCGTTTTTGTGTTTTGATCTTTTGTACATGAAACTAAGATCTCTCATGTTCTTCCCCTTTTCTGTCACATTTTTTATATTTTTTTTTAAATCTAGGCTTTGTTTTCGATGATTTTTGCATGTTATTTTCAGTCTGGCTTTCAAATGGGTACCTTGAAATTTCTTTCCCTTAATTGCATGTTCTCTCTTCTTAATATCTACAAAACTAAATAGTTATTCCTCCAGTTCTCCTTTCTAGCTCTTCTTCATTATACTGTTGACAAATTTGGCAACAATCAAACAACTCTGAATAGTGTTCCAGTCTGATGATTGTCATGGGTTTCCTGTATTTCCTTTAAAATTATCACATTTTAGTCTTGCCATTGGATTTCAAGCTTTCAGGGAAACCATTGCTCTATTCTAACTAAACATTACCCAGAAGCAAACAACTCCTCACAACGGCTTCCAGTTTCTGTACTAAGAATGCTAACACAACAACAGCTTCAATTAGGAATCAATAAATCTAGCAAGAGAAAGATTCTCCAAGGTATCCAACATTGCTACTGCTTTTTAACTAGTATTTCATAAAGCATATGACTTACATTGCATTGGGCTAAAGACTTCTGTATAACATCTTTGGCCTAAAGTGTCATCAAGTTCTTATTTAAGTTCCTTTCTAAGCAAGGATGAAGTTCTCCTCATGTCCAAAATTTTTAACAATGTAGTTCAAATAATTGACCATTTGTCCTATCCCAAACTTCCTTGATGTATGTATCTAACTTATATTAGGATCTCAAAAGCTTTTCTTCAAATTCAACTTGAAGGAATAGGGTGCAAAAATTTTTAATGACACCATATAAATACATATATTGCTGGCACATCATAACAGTAATAAATGCACTGTGTGTTTAAAGCTCCTATCAGTGGCAGTCAGGCAATAACCCTGAGCAGTATAAATATTCAATTAGAGACTCCCTTTACTTACACAGGCCTGCTAAATATCGTTAAGGTGTGGTAGATTACAAAAATGCCTTGTTACAACACAGCCATAGTATCCTGCATCAACTGGAAGACACCATCCTGTTTATGAGATGCTTGTCTGTATTTTTTTCCTCTCCATTTTAGTATTTTTAACATCTTATATAAGTTTTCTGATGTCACAAGAACTTTTAGACCATCTTCTATCTAAAGAAACTAGTAGGGACTTGATTTTTGTTGTTGTTGTTGTTGTTGTTGGTTTGCCTCATGAAGGTCTGACCTATTTTACCTTCTTATGGTGATGGAGAGTTACCACATGGCTAAAATTCAGCTTCCAAGAGTTCTGCATTGGAAACAACTAGGAGGCTTCAGCTTCATTCTCCCTGTACACAAAAGTGTAGTTAAGAATGCTAGCTTTTAAATAGTACAGCCATTCAACATTTGTAATCAGTTTACTTTCTATTTAGTGTTTATTTAAAATTAGGGTTATGTATTTTATATCTATATGATGAAAAATATCTTTTGGCCAAATAAATACCAGCAAACTTATAGATAGATGAGACCTCAGTTTATATCTTCCATTTCACCATTAGTAAAATATTTCTTACCTAAGGAGGCCATGTTCACTGTGCAGTGCTTTTTTACCTTTTTTTTTAAGGACCTGTAATTACTGAATGTTGGCCAATATACCCACTTAATCTTTTCAATGTGTTAACTGTTGCTTTATCTATCCTAACAGATGGAAGCTGATTTTGCACTACTTGAATTTTTCAAATTGATGCTGCCAGGATCTGCTTTGCAAGTGCTATTGAACTTTCACTGGATAAGATAACTTAGCACTTTGTTAATTTCATAGAATAATTAAGATTCCCTGTAAGTGGAAACTTGGACAGGTGTATGATGCTTAGAGGTAAAAAAGCTGTTGAGGATCATTATATCAATGTAGTACATTGATACAATTATAAAATAGAAATATGCCAGGTACAGGAGCAGTTATAAAACACTCTGAACGGCTTCAGCAAGATGCGTGCTGACCTCAGACTACAGCAAATAATCTCCCGTTACTTACATGACATTTTCTTTCAGTGCAAGTGTTCCACTCTGTGACCCACTTTCCCGACTTTATTAATTCAAAAAATACAATGTAGCATGTGAAAAAGAACCGGTGTGATCAATGTCACAGGTCCATTGCTTAGGTTGCCAGGGAAATTTTCCCTTTGGTGAGCAGGTGTTCTGAAAAGATTTTATGTTTCCACTCAATGATTGCAGTCATTTGCTTTGTTTCTAAGTACTAGATACACTCCACCTAAACCCAGGCTTAATTAATCTACCCTTTCCTAACCTTTAATATCCTGAAACTCCTCTGTCCCGGGCAGGAGTACAACCAATCTAATTACTTTGACATGTTTGTGCATGGATTTATTTGGTGTCTCATTCTTCCCCAGGGAGCTACTTGAGCAATGTCCATGCATGCTCACAAGTGAGAATGGGAACCTGTCTCCTGTCTCCCAATCAGCTAAGAATCAAGATGCTAACTAATTCCTCAGTCTCTAGAGCTTTTTCAGTTTTGTTGGTCATGACACATGTTCATGTCCAACATTAGATTTCTTTGAGTTGCTAGACAGTTGTTGATGATATTTACTATTTCTAAAATGCCTCAGTTTATGGAAGGCAAGACAGAACTGGAGTTCTTGCATACTTTCTGAGGGATCTGGAACTTATAAATCAGAGTAGATTAATACTGAAAATTTTTCCCTGCTTACTTCTTCTTTCTATTAAATTTCCACCAGTTAAATAGGATTAATATTATTTTGTTTTCTGGGGAACCTGCTTGAGCAGGGGTGTTGGACTAGGTGACCTCCAGTGGTCTCTTCCAACTTTACCCATTCTGTAATTCTGTGATTCATAATTCATGCATGTTTATGTAGTTACATTTTTTTGTAATGTGCAGGTACATTTTTTTAATCACAGGACATAAAATTTAGGTAGACCAGAAATTTTAAGCATCTAAGCAAATATTAAATTATGACAGTCGTATATTACTATTATTTTTTTTTTGTTTCAAATTAAAAGAAAATTCCTGGAAGCATAATGTTACTTATGAAACTTAAATGAGCTCAAAAGATAGATTACTGTGAAAATACAGATCCATGTAAGTCTTCTTCCTGTAAGTAGGCCATGTAGCAGCAACTTGATGTTTACAGTGTGCTTAGTTGCCATGGGCTGTCTTCAAACCAGGTTAGAGACACTGTATTAGAGACACATAGGCTCATGCTTCAGCCTATGTAAACTTAGCACATGACAAATCAGTAGATTTAGCAGTACATGCAGTACATGCTAAATAAGTGGAAAATGCTGTGGAGTGCATAGTATCTTTCTTTCTAAGAGTTCTTACAGTATTCATATGATTCCAAAATAAAGATTTTAAAGAGATTATATTTTCATTAAAATGGGGAAAAAAAAAAAGTCTGGTACTGATCAGACAATAATTTTGCAGGTATTTAAATGTGTGTATATGGAAGACTACGAAAAATAGGTGGATTTTATTAATAGTATTTAAAATTGCACATATGTAAATACCTGGAATTCAGTCCTGAAATTTTGTTTTAATTAAATAAAAATCTCCCAGAAGTTCTGTAATCTTAACTTTTGAACTTTTAACTTTTCAGTAGTCAGATAATTGGCTGATAACTAGTTTAGTTCTTTAGTCAGTAGGGAATTAAATCCCAAAACACAACCACATAACATATTGGATGCATAATTTCAAGCATGAGGAATGGAATAAAGCCATAGGAATTTCAAGTAAAAAGGTAAAATTAATTTCCAATAGTCCATAATGAGGAGTTTTATTTAGACTGAAATATACTGAAAAGGAGCTTCCTAAAGCAAGCACCATGAAAACTTTCTAGCTGATGATACAAGCTACAATTCTGGAACACAAAGGGTCAAAAAATCCAAGAGATTTTGTTATTTATCATACATCAGTGACAAAACCTTAGGGCTGATACAAACTGATGAACCAAGATTTAATGTAATATGGTCAATTCATTTTGTACTGATTACAGTTCAAGCAGCTGCATCCTGCCCTATCAGTTATACTTCTCAGAAGGCTGCATTATTTTGAGTGAAAAGAAACATGCCATCAGATGGTTTAAAATATATGCATTAGGACAGGGAGAAGTGAGTACAGACTGGAAATGTTAAAAAGAAATAAAAAGAAGAAAACCTTTTCTCCAGCTACTTACACATACTAAGAAATTTTTTCAAAGAGATGAAAACCACATTGTGCTATAACTATTTTTCTCTAAATTTACTATGCTTTTAGATTTTATATAGAGGACCTATAATATCAATAATGAATGATAAAGCATACTTTTAGAAATATATAGATGTAGTCTAACTCTGCTCCCAGTTGTTCAATATTGAATTGTATTTTTTAGAAAACTTCTATTCAGTGTACATTTATTAGAATTCTGCTGTCCTTTTCAGACGAGGTTATTTTACTCCTTTAGGGATGTGTCTTGTAAAAGCTAGCCATTTTGTGATATTTTATCAATGCATTCATTATCTATTTAAAGGAATTGAAAAGCAAAACAGGGATTAATTCTCAGCAATGAAAATGTAAAGGAGGGGAGTGGAACCCTGAGGAGCAGATCAGCTAGAATGCTTTTAAATTATTTAAGCTGGGTCTTATGATTGTCTTCATGCAAATATCTCCAAGAGATATTTCTTTGACTTAGACTGATAACAACACACACAACCATTCAGTTATGGGTTCCTTTCAATACAGATACAGTGATACCTTCTATCAAAATAAAACGTAAATGTTGTTCAAAATGTAAATAGTATTGAAGATTTAGACTCTAGTTTGATTTTCTATTATGGAAATGTATCTGGAATAATAAAAGAAGGACTGATTTTATATTCCTGATTAAAAGAAAATCTCTTGTGTTCACTGAGATTATTTGTTCAATCATAGTTCAAGATCGGGACATTTTCTAGTCTGTTCTTACTTTTCACAGGATTATAACAGTGCTGAATAGGGGCAATCATTTAAGGAAACAATCAGCAAAGTAGGGGCTTTGAGAATGCTCTGGAAAGGTCATCTCAGATAAATGTCAGCTAACTTTTAAATCTGTGCTCATTCTGAAAACACACATTGAAAACTGTCAAGTGCATGATTTTCAAATTAAACTGAGAAAACTAATTTTCTCTATCAGCTGACTGGGCTCTGGATGTTCTCTCCTTGCAGAAGTTGTCAATAAAGAAGGTATTTTATGTGATACCCTCTGTTATTTCGTGGTTGAGTCCAGACTATAGTCAGAGGGGATGACTGTCACTTTTAAAGGTGTTCAATACATTTGACAACTTCTTTTATATTGATACATGTCAAGTGTTCACTGGTTAAGTCAGCTTGTTTCCACATGAAACCATCTTCAGTGGATTTAAGATTTTTTTCAGAAAATACTTTTCCTCCAATATGAATCATAAAATTTATCTAATTTATATTAAAGAGCTAAGATCAAGTCAGCTATTTTAATGTATGCCAGCTGGGCTGCATAAGGTTCACTTCCTTTTCCAATTGTGTCAATCTAATATGGTTGTCAGTCTAAACAGATGGAGTATTATGACAGCATTAAGCTCATTGAGTAGAGGATCAGGCAGAGGACTTACATCCTTTGTTCTACTTGTCCACTCAGTACTTTAATGGTTTTGGTTTGCTCAGTTTATCATTTTTACATAGATAGTTTGCAGTTAAGAATCATGAAACAATTATTATAAAATTCCATCTTCTGGACATGAGATATTTTTGTGGTATTGCCTGTGTGTGAATAAAGACACGTTTGTACATCAGATTGCGCCATAACAGTACTTTGTTCATATTTTCTTTAAACTAGTATAGTTTAAAGAAAAATTATCTTCAGTTCTAAAGAAATCTATATAATTTTTTTCCCATTCTTTCCTACATGCCCTGTCAATGTTCTTCTGCAAGCTAACATCTGGGCACAGTCTTCTTTTCAGTTGTTAATTACTACCCCATAAAATTATTTGTTTACATTTCAGTACAGATTGCCACACAGAAGAAGACTGAAGATGACTGAAAATGAGAATAAAGCTTTTCATTTGGCATGCATTTTTAAGCAGTTAGAGAATTACAAATAATAACTTTTACTAATATATATCTTTTAACATGTTCCATTGGAAGACAGCTATTGTTTTGCCTTTTCAAAAAGGCAAAGACTTAAAATCATGCTTAAATGTTATCATATTGTGACTGAGGCAAACCATCCCATGGTATCTACCCACTGATAACATCAGGATGGATCCAGCATCAATATGGTCAGCCCAACTGTTCAGCTGTAAGGTTACTGCCATGTCACATCTCAGCACGCTGCCCAAGGACATGTTGATAGGTTGGCTACAGCCCCAGAACCTTACCTTCACCTCAGCAAATCTGCCATGAAGTGTCAACTCAGAGTTGTACATCAATATGTCCTGCTCTCCCTAATGACTGGTCTTCTGGCCAGATCTTTACAGTGATTTTATTAAGAAATCATTGTGTTTTGTAACAAGTATTGAATTTTATGTTGCTGAAATTGTTTGTGGTTCTGTTGGGTTTTTTTGCCTTTTTTGATTCCATAGAAATTTGCAATCCTTGAGCAGGTGCTTTGGATGAAGTTAGCAAATAAAGTTCTTGAGCCATTAGTCAGCTAAATGCAGCATAGCAATATAAGTAAATGTAGAAATATACTGTGTAACTAACCATGCATAAAATAATTTGGTTTGCATCTAGGAAGCTATCCACCTGACAAAGTATTTTGGCTCTACCTGCAGTGGACTGTTGATGACTTATTTATATTGTGAGCAGGCTTTCCTGAGCCTGCTAGGAAAATCTGTAGTGCTCGTTGCTATTCCATCCCAGATGAGATAATGGCTGAAAAACAATCAATAATTATTAGTCGTGCACCTCAGGGTACTGCAGTGAAAACTGTCTGAAAGAGCCCAAATGTGTATCTATGCATTCAAAAGCTTAAGCAAATTAGTTGGACACTCCTATATTCTTCTATGTAATTCTGCTCTTTCCTTAATTCTAATGTATTAGAGATATAAACACTACAGAAGAGGAGTGGATGAAGAAAAGCTGGATGAGATACAAAAATATCCAGAGAGATTTCACAGGATAAAGAAAAAACTTAAAAGTGAGATGACAGAATGAGTATTCTAAATCACAAATTGAGACAAAGTTTTTCTGCCAAGAAAAATGGGTTTGAACTAGGAGCTCAATCAAGGTTTTGAAAGATATTTCAGAAATAAAAATCCAGCAAATGAGTATGCCTGTACTATAAACTCTAATTGGTCATGAATATAGCCAAATTGAAAAAGTCAAATTTAGAACCAGAAATAGAAACCCATATTTTGTACAAGCATAAGATGCATCTCTGACCCCTCTGGTACCACATCCTCAACTCAGAAGCTGATATTCATTCAGTTCTATTTGTTCTCATCTAGACTGTGCTCATTAACAAGGGATTTCAAACTCTGCAAGTTGTGGAAATGATTTTACATTGCTGGCATCAAAAACATTCACCCAACCCACAAACTATTGTTAAAAAACTTGAGAAAGAAAATGAGCCTAGGCTTGATTTTGTTTCACTGGATACTGTATGCATATGACTATCAAAATATTGCCCTTTCCATTGCTAAAAAGGGTAAAAAATAGCTTCAGCAAGCAGGGTCAATGAAGTTGTAGACATGAAATGACATGTCCTAAAACAAAATTAACTGAACAACTTTTTAGAGCAAAAAAAAATCCTTAGCAGAAAATGTTGATTCATCAAAGGTAAAATTTTAATCAACTGAGTTATATTCAGTAGTAATGTCTCTAGTTTCCTCACAGATATTATTCTTAGCTTTCAGGTGAAAATGATTCTGTACAGCTGTAAGGCAATTTCACAATGTGGAGTTTAGACAGATGCTTAAATCTTTAGCTATTCTGAAAAACACAGAATGAGTCATTTCCATGTAGCAGGGGGAAAAAAATCTTTATAAAATTACACTGCAATATAGCCTGGGATAAAAATAGTAAAAGAGAAAAAAATCACAGATTTAATTTTGACGTTTCTAAAATGCAGCATTTCAAATCAATAGTGTTAAAAATCTCAACAATTTCAAGTTCTAGATCTCATATTTTTAGCTTTCTTTTTATTTTTAAAATCATTACATTGGTTTAAAATTGCACCAGATAAAAAGAAAAATAGGTAAAAGTTTTTGAAAATGTTGTGTTTCCAAAAAATTATTTCCATTTGAAAAACATAATGTCAGTGATCTTTAGTTCCTCTGTGAAAACTTGACAAAATTCTCTCTTTCAAGTCAAGTATTTTTGTGACTTTTTGCTCACGGTTTTCATAATTAAAAAAACCCAACAAATCCTGTATGTCTCAGTATGTTAACTACACATGGTAAGATTTGTAGGGAGTAGGAGTGGTGGTGCAGGAATGGCTTCTGGGAGGAGAGGCCAGGGTTACCCCATGCCAGACACAGCCATTTCCAAATGTCCTGCTGAGGACAGGAATAAATGAACAACTCTCTGAACATTTAGCTGGTAGATAAGGATATCTCATCACACTGAGGTCTATTTCAAGGAACAAAACTAGACAAATCCCATGAAATATTACTCAGAAAGAGGAAAATATACCACAATTTCACTATATGTTGATATGTTTAATTATATCAGAGAATGAAGTTCAGATACTATACCCAATGCATTCTCTGCATAGGAAGCAAAGTAAAACCACTTTGAACACAAAGGAGTCTCTTTTTTGTCACTTTTCTGAATCTGTCTGCTGAAATATGTCTTCAGAAAACATACCTGTTCTCAGGATCAGGCTGTGTACCATGCTGTGCTTATAGTCAATGTAATTAGCAAAAAGAAATCGTTTTCCTTTTGTTTTCCTTCAGTACATGAATCTGGTAGGTTCTTGACTGTGTTTTTTCCCTCCTCATTTTTACTTCATAAAAAAAGTCTTAAATTCATGGGACAATAATGATATTGAAGAGTATTCGGTGTTCAACAAGTACACTATCAGCATCTCTGCCTCTGAGCAAGAGAGGTGGAAAGGCAATAATGAACTGCATATTTTCTATATTTCTTGCACACTCTGTTGATTAGAAAATATGAGAAAAAATTAAATAAATAGCTTATGACCTTTACTGTGAAAATATATGGTTTTGAACCAACTCACATCTCTTCTTTGTGGGCCAGGTTCAGTGTTTGCACATGGTAACATAGTATAAATTATGCAGGGATAATGATTCAAGAATTCAGGAAGGACTTTAAAAAACTTACTGTCTGCAAGGCACACCTGTGCTTCTTTATTTATTAATATGTGTTTCTTTGTTTCTACATTTATATTTAGAACACTGAAAAGGGCAGGTTGGGAGAGCATAGTTTTTGAAGATGACACCAAAAAAAGTTACAAAAATAAGGGGAAAAGGTTTTAAAGTAAGTACAAAACAAAATCTTCAAACAAAACAATGTAAACTCAGAGTAGAAAGTGGAAGTCTCTACAGTTATAAAGAATTCAGAATCTGCTGAATAGCTGTGGATCCTCCTTCAAGGGGAAAACCTGTTTGCAAAAGGGAAGTATGAGATTTTTGCATCCAAAATTCTTTAGGTTTGACATGCATTTTTAAGCATGTAACAGAGGTCTAGTGGTGGCTGTAATCTGTAAGGAGCAATTCCTTCTCCTTTACATGACTGGCTAGTAAGAACATGGCAAATAGTTTATAGATATTACTGATATGGGAGGTTAAAGTTGTTTCACATTAGAGATAAGGAACTTTTGTTAGTTTTTTTTAAGAATTAAGTCTGTTCATAGTGAGAAATTATGGAAATTATATTTTTTTAGAGGTAACATATTTCCTTTGTACATCTAAGCATTCGTCCTGCCTGGAGAACTGCAGAGTGTTGCAAGTGCAAGGCAAAATGTGTTCAACACAGGAGCCTGACTCTGCAGTAATGAAACTGCTGGGCTGCTGAATTACTCCTTGCCTAGAAATACTCTTTCGGGCACTGTAAAAATTATAAATTATAACCACAGCAGAAGCAATACATACAAGGTGAACTTTGAGCTATGTACCACATTTGACATGCTGAGGATGGCACATTATCATGCCTTGTTAAATGCTCTCAGAGTCTGTTCACAGTTCTGCTTAACTACTGGCCACACGAAGAAGTAAGCAAGCAGTAACCTAGGGAATGTGAACCTGTGCACAGGCTGAACAGAATAGTACTCAGGTCTTCACCTTGTCAATGCACATCACACTGAGGAGGCAAAGACCAACACATGCCTCCTTCTGCAACTAAATTAATTGCAGGAAAGGCTATAACAATATTACAGATTTGGACCTCCTTTATTCAAATACATTTTAATATCAGGCAAGTATACTTTCCTCTGGTAAAAAGCCTCAAACTGTGTTTGCTAGAATAATTATATTCCCAAATATTGCTCACCTTATTTAAAGTTTTCATTAATATATATATAAAATATAAAATAAAAAATATATATAGGCAGAAAAGCTGTAACTCATTTTCATATCAGAAATGAGAAGATATATGCTAAAACCTTAAATGTCAGTTGAAGAACTACAGCCTACACATTGGAAACCTGTTGCCTAACTCTGGAAGTCCCTACATTTATATTTTAAAGTAGTTTAAGAACCTTAAATGTCTACTCAAAACTGCCTAGATCTAGGGAGCACTAAACAGATAAGCCTCTGGTTTATATCTCAGCACTGTCAGAATGTAAAAATGTCATGGTTTAGGAATGGAATTCTCCCATTTAGTACTTCCACTAAAACTATGCACAACTTGTTCTCCCCTTCCCTCTTCCTTGCAGTGGACTGGAGGCACAAAAGCCAAAGAGCATGGGTTGAGATAAGAACAATTTACAGGAAACATCAATTGCATAAGAAAAGGAATGGTAACAGCAGCACTACTAACGACAGAGGATATAAGAGAGAGGAGAACAATTCCCACAGCAACACCCTGGACAACACATACTGAACAGCTCTGCTTGCCTCCTTACCCAAGAGGAATGGAACCCCTCCTCCCTGGAACAGATTACCCACTCCCTGCTCTCAGCCATGATATGAGGTGCTAAAGAACAACCTCTGAGTTCTGGCCGTGCACCTTCCTGGCTGGAACTTGGACAGAAGCCAAGATCTCTTTCTCTCTGAATTGCCCATTTGAGACTGATTAATCTCACTTCTCAGATCATGTCTGTCTGGTTAGACCTCCTGAAAACTATTGGTTGAACATGTTGTCTCCAGTTTTTGCACAGCAATGTATTGGTTAGAGCATGCACCTATGCCCCTAGAAGACCCTGTCTGAGTTTGCTGAGTTGCCCTGAGCTGCTGTAGGGAGCTGAACCCATATCACCAGAGCCATCTGTCAACCAATGCACTGTTTGGTATTCAAACCAGGTCTTCTTAAGTTCATCTGTTTAAAAAAAGTTCTGCTTATATAAAATTTTTGCAATATTTATGGAGCACGGGTTGGAATTTTCATTCTCTCTCACTCTAGATTACTAATTACCACAAGTCTATGACTAAATTCAGCATTTTATACTAAAGAGGTGGTTCCGATTGCTCAGCATGTCTTAATACATCAAGCTTACTTCAAGCCTATGGTCTTTATTATGTCAATATCTAGAAACCTGAACAAGGAATACTTGAGGTGGAATTTATGTGACAAAAGATAGGCAGCTAAACTACCTTTGTCACAGATAAACATTTTAGTGGAAGATGGCTTCCTACATTTAGGTGGCCATCTGTATTTGGTCAGAATTTCATGTAAAATGAGTGAAGACTCTCTCCTTTCTTGGATTGTAAAGAGTGTTAGTAAGGATCAGTTTGGCTGTAGGTCACTGGTTTGCAGATACCTAAAGTTTGATGAGGGAATTTCAGTCACTTTCAGTATCAATTTGGTTTTTTTTCTGGAACAAATCTTAACACCAGTATGGAAAGTATTTTCTTGAATAATTTGAGCAGCTATAAACAGTGGTCAAGAAATTTGGCTTGGAAGCAGATTTTCCATCATCAAGTGGATATAGCATCGTTTCTTCATAAATTTTGTCTAACAAAAGAAAGGACAGATGTTGCTCCTTTCCTTATCAAGATTAATGTATCTTGATTAATGTATTAATGTGCCTGAAATGCAAATTTATCTTTCTTTATTCTCCCCACAAGAGTAATGAAATGCTTTTGTTTCAAAGATGAAGTTCAGAGAGATGCATGGATATATCTGTTTTATCTGTTGGTACTACTTGAAATATCTTTGTTTTTAGGAAAGAGTTGAGCTGCTAAGAGGGAGGCAGGCCACAATCAATCCACTGTTTAAGAGCAACTTAGAAAGATATAGACCCAAATCATCACAATATTTAGGGCAGAGATGTGCCTCTTTATTTATTTTTTTAGAAGAACATTAATTCTATTAACTGCAATACCATGATGATACCTTACAGGCATGATTGGATTCTGTGGTTCTAAGCAATCCTCTAAATGTGCATTGACAGCATTGATGAATATTTATAAGAAAGAATAGATAAAATAATAGTAAAGTAGGTTCTAGAAAATCATATTATGCTTTTCATCTGAATGTGTGTTCAGTGCTGTTTTCCCCCCTACATTTTGATTTCTGAACTAAAAAAAATAAAAGGTAAAAAAGAAATTGTAACTGAATGTTGTTTCCCTTCCTTACTTTTCTTCTGTGATTAGATGAGAGCTGAGCTAAGAGGAAAATCCTACCTAAACATGTTTGCCTCTTCAGAGAGCAGAACTCCTAAGGAATTGATAAATTAGCTATGTAAATACAATTGATAAGGCCACACACTTAAGTACAAATGAACTAATGACTTAAGACAATTGTGAAAGAGGCCTGGCTCAGTGACAAAATTACAACCAGATCCTCAGCTGGTGGAAATCAACAGTGTTATGTTGGGGGCAGTTAAGCAACACCAATGTTGAGCTGAATCTCGAGTTCTTCATATTTACCTAAAGATTTACTTTAATATGCTTCCTTTATCATGCTCATTGGCATGCCTACTCATGCCTAATGTGGGCACTGCTGTGTAAAGGATGTGTTGTGCCATTAAATGAAATGTTTAAATGAACCACCTGCAGCCCACTGCTAGTTAGCAAGGCAGGTGGAAGTGCAGAATCCCACAAGGAAGGTTGCCCAGCTTTTCCATCACCCAGCAAAACAGGTTCTACTATGGAGGTTTCTGTGCTACTGCTGCTGAGCTATGGTTATTTACACACTTACTGTACAATCACTGACTGCTTCTAATACTTCAAAGTTTCAAACTGCTTTGAGCGTACTTGGAGCTGATGAGGAGTGAAATATAAAACCAAATTCTATTCAGTTTATGAAACTATGAGCTATACTTGACAGTGTGGAACAAAATATTTTCCTGTATCTTTGGACTAACTCATATGAGTAGTTTTTGTTCTGTTTCAAAGTAATTTAGCTCTGGGGAAAGAATAGAACAATGATCATGTGTCCAGGATAATAATTAATAGGGCCAGTATTGATTAGCCACAGTTCTCTACATAGAGCTCTGGTCAGAGTTAAATGCAACATTTCTTCACATCTGCCTTTGATTTTTCTCTAGAGGATTTCATCTTAAGTTGTGTCAGTTGTAGGATTCGAGTTATCTAATTCTATTCACAACAGGAAAAGAGGAGAGGAAAAAAAAAGATCAGCCCACAATCAGGTAGATAAATAAAACTACTGGGGATGAAAGGAAATATCTGTTCACATGCAAAAGTAAGAAGTGGAATGTCTGGTCTCCATTCATAAAGATTCACATACTTGTTCCATATATGTGTGCACCCTATCTAAAACTAAAATGATTAAGGTACAAATTCTAAGTGCATCCATGTGTCATAATTGTCACAGGAATGTTTCATAATCAAATCAGTGTTACAGAGCAAGGATTTTTTTTCTTAGTTTATTTTATGAATAAGAGGAAGTAGTTTTTACAAGGTCCTCCTGTTGTCCTGGAAATTATATTGCATTGGAATTAATAGCCACTTAAACACGTATTCCCATTTCCCAGAAGTCAAATTGAGTTTTGATGATGTTTCACTGGAGGCAGAACCAGCTCCTGAATAAACCATAAGGGAAAAGAATAAAATAAGTGGGATGCATAGGGTTACACTGTCACTCTGACTAGCCAAATATTTTGTTTTAAATCAAGAGAAATAAAAAGGGCTCATGGAAGGCAAAATCCTCAGGGTTCTTTTACAGTGAAATTTTTAAAAAATCTTCTCCCCATATCAAGCAACTAGGAATGAAGAAACTCCTTATTTGAGCCATGAATTAAGTTCATGGACATATTTAAAGTGCAAACAAAGGCAGACTAGATTACATTGTTATTCATCGTTAATTTCAACTTAAGGCTCAAACAACTGAAAAAAATAGCCTCATTTCAAATTCTCTTGAAGTTTCCTAGAAGAAGCACTGCTTTTCAGAATAGTTTTATCTGGAGTTATCAGCAGACCAGGACAGGGATAGAAGGCCTGCTGTCTTGCCTGCAAAAGATGCCACTGGTAAAATTTGTTTAGAGGAAAAACTACACAGCAGATTTATTGTTTTGTGAGCACTATTCAATTGTATGGGAAGATAAGGGAAAACAGGCTGAACTCATCTCAAGCTGAAAAATTTAGATAAAAAATATAGGTGTAAAGAATAAAAAATATGTTGTTCACTGTTTTACTTTGCTAGGAAAGTAAAACTGGTTCTCAAGAGTGATTCTTATGAAAAAATTTAAGGGGTTGTCCCACCAGTTTAAAGGGACTAGCACAACAGCTATGGTTAAGCACTCTATGTTGTGCAGAGAAATGGGCCAACTGCACCTCACCCCAAGTCTAGACATACATTGCCAATGAAAATCCTGCCTGCTGCAGAGCTCAGGGAATCATGCTGCTGCTAGAGATGTAAGTTTTCTAGCCAGAATTTCTAGCAGTTGAACAAAACCCCATGTGTATTCTGAGAATCTCACTTTGGACATTCAAAGGGAGCAATGCTGTCAGCCAGCAGAGATTTATCAATCAATATAAGTTTGTGAACATCCTCACTTATGTAACTGGCTATGGTAAGTCAGCAACACCATAAAGATAAATCAAAAATACACTATTAACCCAAGTTCAGTTAACAGGAGATTTCAAAGTAACTAACAAAATACAAAACATCTGCTTCATTATTGTTGAAAAAGAAATAAGGGTGCTATTGTCATAATCAGAACTAAGAGTGCTGGTACAGAAATGTAGCATTTTATCTGAAATGCTAGCAAACTTATGGTAATATATCTTGAAAAATAAAACAAGTATATTCTATTTACCTTCTTTTATCCAGGGTTGTACTGCTTGAAAGACATTGATAAGTTAGAAACTAAGTTTGAGTTAGAAACTAAGGCAGAGTGATCCAAAGCATCAAGGCATGTTAAAATCAATTGATTACATTCAATTTCAGATATTCAGCTGAGATCAGAATTCAGTGTCTGGACTTCCTCTAAAACAAAGGGTGTCAGGTGATCATATAAGATATTTCTTCATGGGAATATAAATAATATTAATATTAATATATTGGAGGCTTCCTGACTTATAGATATTTGTGTTGATCAGATTGGTAAGAACTGAGTGTTGTTCTGAAGGTCTAAGCAGTTTCTTCATGTTAGACTTCAGGTGCTGGAAGAGGTAGATGGATGCTCTAAAGGGTCTGAGTACTGGATATAATTTAAAACTCTATGTGAAATGCAATTCCCATGCCCAAACACGCAACTGCACACTGCTGCTAAGGTCAAGGGAGAAGATGCTGGTATGGGAATTGCTCTTTTAGAAACTTTGTGTTATCAAAATCAAACAATTCTAGGCAGAGAGAATTGTTTTCTTCTCCTCTCCCTCTTCTTCTGAGAAAGAGAGTGATTGTAATATCTTTAGCTCTATTATAGCTTGTTTTTGATTGAAAATTTTCTTAGCTGAATTCCAAATGTCTTGTGAAATGCACCCAGGACTACTAATAACAGTCACCAAGGATACACAGAGATTTAATGCAGTGTTTGCAGAGCTGGGAGTAATGGCTGTCAGGCTGAGCTAGTGGAATTACAGTACTTCATTAGCTCCTTTGAAACAGCAGCAATTCCACACTGTGAATACTTCCCAAATCTTTCCCAACTCTACCCCACCACCTTTTTAAATCTATTTAAGTGAGAATTCTTAAGGAGACAGAGATGAAATAGAGGATATTTACAATTAAATGTATATTTACTATTTGTAAAAAGAAGACATGTATGCAAAAACAGGATTTTTAAGTTTGGAAAAGACCTTTCAAGTAATTGAGTCCATCACCTAGCACTGCCAAGTTCACTGCTAAAACGTGTCCCTAAACACCACATCTGCATTTTTTCTTATCAGCAAATCCCTTTGAAAGATTGTATCTGTATATATGGAAGGATGTGATTGTTTCTATATTTTATGAGTGCTTCCTTATAGCACTATTTTATCAGTGCTTCTTTATAGCACTAAAGAAGATCTGTTGAATTCTTTGCATGGCACTAATAGGAAAAAGGGATAAATGGAAAGGATTGCAATTCTGTGGTACTGTGGCTTTCTTTCACACATTTATTTTGCCTTGCTTGCAAAATCAGTTTTTGAGACGTTTGTCAGTTTGTGTTGTATAATTCTTTTGGTGAACCCTGTGTAGGGCAATTTTTTGGGATACACTAGTGCAGCACTGTGTTACTCAGATGTTCTTTATAACAGAACAGTTATTGACCACCTAAATCTTTACAGGTAGTAAGTAGAAAAACATATAACAGGTTGTTTTACATAGTTTTTGATTTTTATTTGTAGTAAAATGCTTTTCAAAGGAGACAGAAAACTACAGAAGAAAATTAAACATACCAACCAGTCCTGATAATCACAGGGATGGGACTGTCTCTTTTTACCTCTCATGCTAAAAGCACAAAAGCGTCTTTGGTTTTTGAATCTGGTGCAGTGAAAGATCAGGACAAGACAGTCATGACAAGTGTGAGTTAAACTGCCCCTGCTTGTCCTTGAGCCATCTGGGTACAGGCAGAAGTGATCTTAACACAGAATCACAGAATGATAGATGGTTTGGGTTGGAAGGTACCTTAATGATCATTTAGTTCCAGAACCTGCAGGGACATCTTGCCCTAGACCAGGCTGCTCAGAGCTACATCCAGCCAGGCTTTGAACACTTACAGGGATGAGGCACCCACAGCTTCTCTGGGCAACCTGTTCTGGTGCCTCACCAACTCCACAGCAATGAACTTCCTCCTAATATCTACTTTAAACTTATGCTCTTTCAGTTTGAATCTATTCCCCTTGTCCTATCATAACCTGCACTTACCAGAAGTCTCTCTTTGTCACTCTTGTAGGCTCCCTTCAGGTACTGGAAGGCTGCAATTAGGTCACACAGAAGCCTTCTCTTCTACAGGTTGAATAACCTCAATTCTCTAAGCCTTTCCTCATAGAAGAGGTACTCCATCCCTCTAATCATCTTGGTGGCCCTCCTCTGGACTCTAACAGGTTTTTTTTTGTGCTAATGGCCCCCCAGAGCTGGATTCAGCACTGTAGGTGGGGTGTCACCAGAACAGAGCAGGGGGGCAGAATCCCCTCCCTCTCCCTGCTGCCCACACTGCTTTGGATGCAACCCAGGACACATTTGGCTTTCTCTTCTGGGCAGTGAGTGCACATGGCTGGGTCATGTCCAGCCTCTCATCCAGCAGCACCCCCAAGTCCTTCTCAGCAGGGCTGCTCTACATCTGTGCATCCCCCAGCCTGTGTTGATACTGGTGCTTGCCCCAGCCCAGGTGCAGCACCTTGCACTTGGCCTTGTTGAATCTCATGGTATTCCCATGGGCCCACTTCTCAAGTTTGTCTGGGTCCTTCTGGATGGCATCCCCATCCTTCAGGTGTCAACAGCACCACAGCTGTTCATATCATCTGCAAATTTGCTAAAGGGTGCACATCAGGGGTGTCTGGGGAATCAGAGTTAGATAGGATCAAACTGGAGAATAAGATGCAGAAAGAAAACTAGAATGGAATTTCAGAATTTCAATACAGGGTTTCCTGAATAGGAAAGATTTAAGGGAAACAGCTTGCCTGCCTTCCTCACTGGTCCCAATCTAAGTAACCCTAGCCACATAAGAGGGTACAGAAATGGATTTTATATATTCTGTAGTTGAAAACAGAAGACAAGAATAATGAATTGGTTAGACATATAAAGCTTTTGTTATATAATTTCACTTACTTCCACTGATTAGTGTTGGGCAAAACTCAAAAGGTTAGGTGCTTGCATTGTCATTCACCCATTCCCTAAACCCTGACTAACTTCTTATCAGTCCCTCACCTATTCTTAAGTTCTTTTCTGTTTTTCAGTGCTTGATCTCTTCACAAGACACTAAAATCATGTAGTATAACACTTCTGCATTTACTTTCACAGTGATGCAGAACAGAGTGTGTGGGACTGAGCTCAAAGAACGGATTTTCATTTATGTGATTTCAGGATAACAAGTCTTGGGCTTATGCACAAATAATTTCAGACCCCTGTTCGTCCTATCACTGTCTGCCAGCATCACTGTAATTTATTTACTGTAGGGTAAAACTGGGAATCACAGAGATTAAAAACTATTGCTTTCAAGTCTTGATATCCCACTCATTTCCTGTCAGCCTGCTGATACAACTGATCCAGAAGGTGCTTTTCATTAAGAGCTACAGTAAGAAAATCTCTTAACACTGGATTTGAATTTTCATGGTAAACATTAGATTGGGTAACCTCCATTACATGCCACCCATCAAGGAAAGTACACTGTGGTTGTTTCTTAGCAGATGTCTAGTGACAAATATCACTCATTTCTGTGGCAATCTTCTTGTGTTAGCCTTCTTGAGACCACAGAAGAGATTAGGATTTAGAACAAAACACTTTTTCAATCTACTTTGTAGACAGACTTCCACAATGGTCCTTACAGACGTTCTTTTATTCAGCTGTCAGTTGCTTTTAAGTAATTTTTTAAAGTAATGATGAGGATTTGTCTCTCCCCTCCTCTTCCTACAGTGACTTTAAGAAAAGCTCAAAAAGCCTTGATTTGAAAAAACAGATATCGTTTTAAATGCACAGCAAGAACAGACATTTTAATTGTGATCTTGAAGAAGTTATTTGTACAAAGATTATAAAGATTGTTAAGGAAACCTCTACCAATGGCTTCTAGATTTCAATCTGGGTCCCCATTTCTGTTGAAGTTAATTGAAAAGGGATTTTAGGACTTTACTCCTATCTTTTCATTAGGCGATACTAAATTTGGCATTCCTAGCTTGAGGGCCTTTCTCCATTATTTATAGATCTGGTAGTCTTGCAGAGACTGGATGGATGGACTTCCATAAGCATAACTCTTTCCTTCCCAGAATTAGAAAGCCTAAATGGTCATGTTTTACAGTTGATATATAAAGCCAGTCTGGTTTATTGAGACTGGTAAAAAGCATTTTTTAAAAGGAAGTTGAGGAAAATTGGATCCTTCCAATTTTCAAACATTTTTAGCTGCGTTCTTAACCAGTGAAAATTGGTATGCTTCTTTAATTATAGTGCAATTTTTTCTTATCTTTTGAGCTTATCACTTACCATTTTTGAAGGATTGATATGACAAAAAGAAATTTCTTGATTAAAAATTTCTTATAGCATAGGACACGCCTGATTGTGCACCATCTCTCACATTTAACAAAGTAAAGCTTACAGCTCTTTAGAATGCATTATAAGTAATTAAAATTTTACTAGTGGCTTTTTTTTTTTATGGAAAAAAAACCCTAAATACTGATGGCATTCATATAACATCAAAATATTTCTTTCTTTTCCCTGCCTTTTTTTTTTCTTCCTAGTAATCCTCTTTAAGGGCTTAAAGAAAAAAGATAATATCAAGGTCTTTGGTGGCTCTAGGACATTGATTGCCAAACCAAACCATTCTTCCAAATATCAGTAAACTAGGAGCAGCAGACTGCTGTGAGCTATTTTTTAGCCAAAAGGATTAGATTTGTCTCTTAGATGGGTCTGACATCTAATATAGATTTCCAATGGGTTGAGTTTCGCCAGTCATCGTTGTGACTTTGTGAGAAGGCTTGCAGCTTTCTGAGGGTGGAGTATGTCCCCTGCTGGGAATATGAAGCATGCACCTCAAGATCTGGCACAGCAAATATTCCCTATTACTTGTATTTATGAAACTTTGAGCTGTGGGCACATATCCATGTGGTCAAATCTTCTGGGACAGTTTCTGTTCCTGCTACATAGCACAGTGACTTTTGGACTCAAGTTATGAGTCAGCTATGGTTATTTAGGGCTTTTAAAGAAGTAGGAGATAAAAAAGCAAAACAAAATAAAGCATTACATCCCAGGTAGTTATATGATTTTAGCCTGTGTTCTGAGGACATACTAGGAAGAGGTACTGTCTCAGGCATCTGCACCATGGTTTGTATGGAGAAGCACAGAAGAAGGACTCTAAATTAATTAAGTGAAAGTAGCAAGATGCACTTGCTAATGAAATTAAGCACTTTATTTATTTTCATAAAAGTATCAGCATTATTTATGTAAACAATGCAAACTGCATCTGTTAGTTAGCTTTGTGTGAGATTTTCCATATCACTGAAGTTCAGGGAATATTACTTAGGGAGAATAGCAATTTTAAGGTTATCATGTGAGTGACAAAGACATTAATCTGACAAGATATGCTCAAGAGACCCACAATGCAATTGTAGAATTCTTTTTGGCTCTCTCACCCATAATTTCATGGAGCTCAGTGTAATTAACACACTTCATGGGATTTAAGTAACATTTGTTTCTTCTTCATCAGAATGCAAATTTGAGAATGATATGGATCTGCAAAGGAGACAGAAACAACTGTTCCCTAGGTAATAACTTGTGCACTGTTTCCGACTGAAAAAAAAAAGAAAAAAGAAAAAACAACAGGAAAAAAGAAAAAAGGTGAAAGATGAGCCTTACTCAGGATTTATTAGGAAGTTAAGATGTTTTATAGCTGTTACAAATGAAGAAACCACATATGTCATAAAATTAATGAAAATTAAATGATTTACTGTCAGCTTGCAAGTTTTAAGCCTCACTTTCTTAAAAGATGTGAAATAATGAAATCTGCAGACTGTGTGTCTGTGTGTATGTCAAAATGGGTGTGCAGTCAGCTAAAAAAATATCAGTAATCAGAAGCCTTTATTAATTCTTAACCAGGAGGAAAGCATCATAACAAAAGAAAGGGAGTAATTATAGGTGTGCATGTGTGTGCATATGTTTAGAGTACAGAAATACATCCAAGCATTCAAATCAATAATCTTTTTTCTTCAGTAATAATTCAGTATACAATCAAAGAACAGATTAGAAGACTGGTTACTTCCCTGTCCTACATTCCGCCTCAGCAGACAAAAGAATAACCTAAGTCTGCAACATGTAAAGGCAGATTGGATGGTCTTGATTACACATGTTTTTGATCAGAAAATTTAAATTAAAAAGAATCATACTACATGCAGTTTTTTAGTAATGGAAGTGCAAATTATGCAAATAGTTAATTAGCCACTGCTGCATTTCTCTAGAAACAAATATCTGATACAAGAAAGAGTATCTAGATTTTAGATTTCTTTTACTTAAGCATATTTGAATACAAATTGAACAAATGCACAAATGCATAATGCTTGAAGAATGTATAAGTTGAATAAATGAAGTGGGGCATACAGTACACATTAGTTTATTAATGCTTCAAGTTTTCCTTGATGTCCTTCAGGCACATTATCAGCTGACTTAAGGATGATCAGATTTATCCTCATCTGCTCTTATTTTTTTCTCCTACAGATGAAATAATAAATAAATAAACAAAAGCCTGTACAGTGATGTTTTTCTTAATACATTTGGCATTGGCAGGACACTAATCTCAAAAAACTCTTAAGCTGTGAACATCACAGAATGGGAGATACAACTAATTTATCCCATATGTCTCTTATTTTTATCCAGCAAGACCTGAAGGGTTTCTGTTTTTTAGGATGAATTTAAGGTCTTACTACTCCTTCCTGTTTGTAGTTCAAAACAAATTAGAAAAAAACTGAATTACTGAGCTGGCTAAAACTACATGTGAAATCAAATCAGTCCTGTTAAAAGTTTGAAAAAAATTAAAAAGAAAAAGGAAATGTTGTAGATCTCAGGTTGCCACTGGTGCTTCTGATTTTTAAGCTTTACCAAATATTCATGCCTACATAAAACTTGATATTTCTCCTAGAAAGAATAAGAAATGTACTTTAAATGTTTTAAGAAAGATTTCTTGTTCATAGGCAGATGGAGGCACTCAGATGAGCAGTGAAGCGTCACCACTGACGTGAGCACAGAAATAAACAGGAAAGACAGACTAAAAGAGACTGAAGATATGGGTATATCCCAGTGGGAGAGGTATGACACATGTACTGTAAACAAAAAAAAATCTGATCTTGGTCCAGCCTGATTTTCATACAATCAGCTTAAAGGGAACATTTTCTATTGCCTCTCTACTGATGCTTTATGTATGATTGGGAAGATTTTTTTATTTTTTTTTTCTCAGAACCTTTTCCTGAGCCCTATGATTGTCTGTCTATAATCTTCTCCCTCCTCTGCCCTGAATTCTATCTACAAGTGAAATTATAGTAATTAATTCATCACACATGCAGTTCAGCTTGTTGGCTACAGCTAGACTCATGCAGCATGTTCCTAGGGCAATTCTAAATGCCTCATCTCAGAAGATTTTCAAGCCAAATGTTCTTTTGTGCATCTATTTTGTGTATTAGTGGTCTGTTATACTGTGTGAAATCACCTATTGCTAGGCATTCAGTGTAGGTAATTCTGAAAAATGTAATTTAATTGAGACATTTAAAAGATGATATCTAGGATTTAAAGCCTAGTCCTATCTTTATAACCTTCTGAAACCTTCTCCTGAAGCCCTGAGTGGCTCAATTTTCATTTGCAAATTTATATGGCTTTCTGACACCTGCTGCTCAATAACTGGTGCCATAAGCAATTCATTCTTAATTTAGGTAACTAAACCAGTGATTTCTAGATCCTTAGTTTAATGTTCTGTTTTGTCAAAACAACACTGTGCTCTTTTTTTGAAGAGCTTGATAAATAGCAATAATGTTAATATGAAAAAAAAAACTGCTGTGTCTTCTGGTATTCTGGTAGTTAAAGAAGTGAAATCTTCAAGAAATGATGTAATGAAGTTAATAATTTAATGAAATTATACAATTATACAATACTTAATGAATTTATACAATTCAAGCGCCTTTAAATGTATTCTGTGGTCTAAAATAGATAATGCCTTAAATTATTTTCTTTATAAAAGATCTGCTCTTAAAAGTCCAGTTTGTCACTTCTTCTCTTAAATAGAATATATATTTTTCTGAAGTTCTTATTCGGCAGCAATTGTATTTCTTTGGTAGACAACTAATTTTATTCTTCATAAAACACATGTCCTTTAAATTTCTATATCTGCCTGCCTTCAAATTAAAATCACTAATTTTAAAAGCTACAAATGAGAAATTTTATCAAAACAAAAGTCAGATCCCCTAGAAGCATGAACACATGGGATTTTTTGCAGTAGAAAAAGTTAAGGCAAGGTACATAGCCTTACTCTATGCATCAAGTTAATATCAGTGGTTTTTGTAGAAATGGAGAATAAAATTCCAGTACCAGCAGCCCTTAGTCCTGGCTAAATAGCTATTCTGTAAGCTCTAACACAATGTCTTAGATGCACAAATATGATGCCAGGCATGAACTTGCTGATTTCAACTCCTTTGTTTGGGCTCATGGCTAGAAGTGATGTCTAAGCTATCAAGGACTTGAATTACACAGAATTCCAAGATCAATATTCGCACCTCCAACTGTGGTCAGAAATTAACAGGAAATTCATGGTACCAAAACTGGATTTATTTTTTTTTTTTTTTTACTTGTCTACTCGTCTGCTCCTCACAAGACAGAGTGGTTTTAAATCATGTATCTGCTGGACCCTCTGAGGTCTGTTGTCATTCCAGTCTTAACAATTCACTAGTGGAAATACTGCATGTTGACCACTTTGCACAGTAGTTTTTTAGGTGTATTCTGGCCTCCTACAACAGTGTTACAGCAACTGGTAATTTTGGTAAGAGCTTATTTAAATATCATCTTATTTGAGTGTCACCTTGAGTGTCATCTAGCAGGCTTGTGCAAGGTATTTGACAGTATCCTGCCCGACATCCTTGTCTCTAAATTGAAGAGACATGGATTTGATGGATGGGCCATTCAGTGGGTAAGAAATTGGCTGGATAGCTGCCTTCAGTTGCAGTCAATGGCTCAAAGTACAAGCAGACAGCAGCAACATGTGGCGTTCAGCAGGGATCAGTATTAGGACTGGAGCTGTTCAACATCTTAGTCAGTGACACAGTGGGATCGAGCGAACCCTTAACAAGTTTGCTGTGACATTAAAGAGTATAGTGCAGTTGACACTCTGGAGACAAGGAATGCTGCCCAGGCAACCTTGACAAGCTTGACAGAGGGGCTTGTGTGTAGCTTATAAAGTTCAACAAGGCCACATGTAAGGTTCTGAACCCGGGTAGGGGCAATCCTAACCAGAATTAGAGGCTGGGCAGAGAATGGGTTAAGAGAGATGCCTTGAAAATAAGAACTTGGGAGTGTTGGATGAGAGGGAATGAGCCAGGAATGTGAGCTTGTAGCCCAGGAAGGCGATCGTGTCCTGGGAGCCATCAAAAGCAGCATGACCAGAAGGTCCAGGGAGGTCATTCTTATCTTCTACCCTTTTTTGTGAGGCCCACACGTGGAGTACTGCACCCAGCTCTGGGGTCTCCAACATAAGAAGGACATGGATCTGTTGGAGCAAGTTTAGAGGAGGATATAAAAATGATAACAGGGTGGACCACCACTCCTGTGAAGACAGGCTGAAACAATTAAAATTGCTCAACCTGGAGATGAGAAGACTCCTGGGAGACCTTACAACTGTTTCCACTACCTAAAAGGCCCAAAAAGAGACCTGGAGAGGGACTTTTCTGTAGGTTTAAATGGAAAGATGGTAGATTTAGAAACTCTTTACTTTATAGGTGGTGAAATACAAGCTGTCCAGAGAAATTGTGAATGCCCCATCCCTGAAATGTTCAAGGATAGGTTGGATATTCAAGAGTTTTTTAACCTGATAGACACTTTAATATGATTTGAAGTGTTTTGGAAGATTCTTCCTGGTATTTTCTGAGCTTGGTCTTTTAAATTTCATGCAAAGTCATCAGTTTAACTGATTTAAATGAAAATGTGATACTCAAATAAATGTAAATCAATTTGAGATGTCTGATGACAAATGGCATAGAGTAAGAAAGGCAAATCCATTATATGAAGAAACAAGGATTTTCTCATTCAGAAAAAGCTAACATTCCATTGACAGAAGTTGCAGGTATTGCAGCAATAAAATATGAGTAACTCAGAAACTATTCACCATTTCAATGTTTCAATGAGGTCAAGTCTTTCAATACTCATTAAATTCTCTCAGAAGAAAATCATACCCTTCTAAAAACAAATATTAGCATTCTATAATCAAATGATATCCCATAACCCACCTTTGTACCTTGTTTTGGGGGACATTTTTCTCTAGTAACCTGAGAATTTTTTTTGTTTCTACAAGATTGTCTTGGATATTATCTGGATTACAAAGAGTTCAGGTTTTCCTCAATACATTTGTCTCCACAAAGGAAAAAAAACAAAACAAGGATTCTTTATCTTACTCAAAAACACGATAAATTTCATCCAATTGGATATACTTATTTCTGCCTATTTGACATTTTTTGTTGCGTTAAGTTTGCATTTACATTCCGATTCTGCTTATGTTGCCTAGAGCAGCTAAAGCTTTAAAACATGTTTCATCAGGCAAGAAAAGGAAAGCAAGTAATTGTTTCTAAAATATTTTCTCTTTAATTCTAGTTAAAACCTGATTTTTTTCCCTAGATCACTGGCCTAAGAAGTAGCAGTAATTGGGTTATTGCTAAGTAGTATTTGTAGGCATCAACAATAAGCTGTCTAATCCACAGTTATTCTACACCTCCAGGGCAGAAGAACAGTTTGTATGAGTTGTGTGTGGTTTCTTAATGACTATTGAATAATTTCTTAAGTTCTTCATATGTGTTCAAATTATGCTATGAAACACACAAGAAATGTTTACATATATATGTGTTTGTTTTTACATTTATGCTTCTATTTTTATTTATAATTATATTATTTGCATTTACATTAATAGTAAAATTCATATTCATTTCTAGATCTGTATTTTTATACATTTGCATATGGTCTGAAGTCAAAATCAAAAGCCTTGCTGTAGAAAAATTTATGCCTCAAGTAAGAAACTTTGGTCAGGTCTGTACACAGTTTAAAGCAAGATAACCCACCAAAGAATGATACTTCTTCAGTATGATGCTGATGGACACTGCCTGAGCAACTGGTTCCATGTATTGAAAGAATGACTTTTTTTAGCATTCTGGTGTCATGAGAATAGCAGACTGAAGAAAATTACCTTCTGATCAGAGACCCAAACCCATTCCTATCTCCCTTTCTGTAAAACAGACAGAAGTGTTGGCTACTTAAGATAAAAATAAAATGTTTAAAATGTTTTATGAAAAAATGTTTCATGAAAAAAGAGCAAGCATAGAATAACATAACTTTGTGTGGCTTAGGGGAATGTCTAATCTAGAGCTTGTATCTCATCAGTGTTTAGCAGCCCTTGATAGGTTTCCACTTATTTATCTAAATTATTTTTGAACTCACTTAACTTTTGGCATGCCATCTATCCTGTAACAGCGAGTTCCAAAATTTAGCTATATGTTAAATGAAAGAATTATATTTCTTTGTTGTTTTAAGTATATTAGCTTACAGTTTCACCTAATGGTTCTCATAATTATTTTATACTATGTAAAAGTATGTCTTGTTCCAGTTTTCTTCTCAAATAACTCTTTAGGGTATGTATTTGGTTGGTTTTGGGTGATTTGTTAGTGAACAGTGAACTGTTTTCGTGTATCTGGAGTAGCTGCAAATATATTTTCTGGATTAACAATGCCTGGTTTAGAAGCTTTCAGTTTGTAGACAGTGAGAATGTTTGTCTTTTTCTTATGTGCACAGCTTTTCATGTGTTTCCTCTTTATCACCCAGTTACTTGTGCAAGTAACATTTGCAACCTTTCACAAATAGTGGGACTTTCATTGTTAAAACCAATAATTTTTCACCTGCCTTTTTCCTGTCCTCTATATATTTATAAATACCCTGTTCCTTCAGGTATTTAGAAATCCACAGATGGAGGTTCTTTTTTTTTTTATAATCCACGTTTTTTAAGTGTCTTTTACAGAGACACTCGTCAAAAGTTTTTTAAAATCCAGGCACAGTGTGTCAACCAGATAAAGATCACCCTCCCCTGTATATTTATCTACTGTAAAACCTTTAAAGAGCCAGAATCTGCTTTATAAAATTTATTTTTATTCCCACCCCCATTTTATTGTATTTATCTATATGTCTATGAATCCTGTTCTACCAATCTACCTCTAAAGAATCAGATGCACAATTTCTTAATTTCCTGCATCTGTCCTGTGTCTTCCCTGCCAAGTTCCTGTAAGGATCTTTTAAAAAAAGACACAAAATTTCCTAACCTCTATTCTTCTCATACAGAAGCTGACTTAAGCAATTGTGTAAGATCTATGATCAAATTACAAGGTCATATTTGAGTTATTTAGAAACCCCTGAGCGTATACCATCTTGTCTTGGCAATTTGTTACTATTCATTTATCTATTTGGTCTCAAATCACTTCAATTGACACTTTAATTTAAGATAGCTCCTCCAGTACATTTTTGCAGAGAAAAGAGACACTGTGGGAACCTTTCTAAACTCCTCAGAAGTGAGTATCAATGTCAAGAGCACATTTAATTTTTCTAACATGGTCTTATCTTCATTGTGTTCTCCTATTACACCTCCATCACCTATCAGCTCTGCAGACTCTCTGGCAGACATTCTGCTTCTGATGGGTTGGAAAAAAAAGGCTTATTATTAGTTTTAATGCCCTTCACAAGCTTGTTCTCTAAATCTTTTTTTGGTCTTAGCTTGATTCTACATTAAAGTTTTCAGAGATTATGATACTCAGATGTTCCTTACCTGGCTATAAATTCTACTTTAATAAGACTAAGCTTTTAATTTAAAGCATTTCTTTATTTTGCCACTTACCAATACCATACGTATGTTTATCACTTTAGACTTAAAAAAAATTTTATAACATATTTAATAATTTTTATCCTTTTTGCTCCTCCTTTTAAGTTCTTGGGTTTTTTTCTAGTATCACTACTTTTTATAGAAGTCCCCTTGTTTATACATTTCAGTATGTAAATTTTTAATTTATTTTTTAATTCCTGTAAGGAGAAGAATTTGAATGTACTTTAGTCAGTGTGGCCATTAAGTAATAAAATTGCCAGTAAGTTTCTTCTGCTTAGAATTACTTAAAAAATAACTACTCCAAGAGGCAATCATTATAGTATCTAAAATTAGTTTTTAGAACATGTCCCAAAATTTCCTTTTACCACCATTCATTGAAAGGACTGAATTCAGTGTTGCTAGCATTTCTGCCATTGTAATGTCTCTCATCTCCCTTGGTGTATCCCAGGTAACACACTTATGCTATTCAGGTGATTAATAACACAAGCTTCCTACAATATTCTTTCTATTTATGCATGAAACATTCAAATCAGAGGGTATGTTTCTTGTTGTTACAGGTAATTTATTCATCTTGTTTGACTTTATCTGCACCTATATCACTGAACAACCTTGGGCCTCAAGTCAGGACATGCAGAGAAGGCTGTGATCACACTGCTTGAAGTTAGTCCTCTTCACAGAAAAATGAGTATGTTTAAAACTTGAACAAGGTCTCCTCTGAACCCTGTGTTCCAGAATTAAAATATAATTTCTGATTTTCTGCATAATTTTTCAGCTCAAAGTACTTGAGCTGGACAATGTGATGGCTCTGCTGCAATATATCAGAATGTGTGCTGGAAGAGAACACGGTGTGGGTAGACTTTCCACTTGAAAAAAAAAGACAGCTGGTAGTTGACACTGTACATGAAAAACATAAAAACTCTTCCATGAAGTAGGGAGCAAGGAGGCTCTCGAGGGTAAATATACCTCTGTGTCTCTATAACTTCAGGTACAGTAACACTCACCTGCCAGGATCTAATTGTAACCTGATACTGCATTATCTCACAGAGTATTTTTGTGTCCATCATGGGGGTTTCTCTTAATTCTCAACTTGATGGAAAAAATACATTTAACTAGGAGGACCTGTCTAGTTATTTTTAAGTTGTTCTGACTAAATATGATTTCATTTAATTGAGACTCTTCACAATTTCTTACCAATATCTTTCTTATATATAGGTCCCCCAAAAAATCACACCTTCTGCAAGATAGATGTATTGCACTGTAAAGACTTAAGGTAATTCAAGTAATTTCAAATTTCTCAACTTTTTCCACAGTTCTATCAGATGCCATTCAATATGTCTCAAATGACCACAACCTGAACCAGTGTTTTAAGATGTTCCTGCAACAGGATGAAATGTGCTCTTTGTGATTGGAAAAATGGCAGTCTTTTCTTTTTAATGTGATTTTCCATATTAGCACTACATTATATGTTTTCAATATAAGGGTGATCTTTGCTATGACTAAGAATGGGATTGTTTCAAAGGGAAACTTCAGCTGCTCATTAACAATTGGAGTTTCTTCCAGAAACACGAATATCTACCTCACTGACATGCAAATGCAGCTAAAAAAGATTCATTTAACAGGTAAAGGATGATTGTGACCTAGAAATGCTTAAATGGTTTTGTGCCTTGTTACCTGAGAGATCAACTTTCTCCCACTTTTTTTTTTCCACCATTAGAAACATCTTGTTATTTGGAGGAAGAAACCAGTACCCATCCTGCTACAGCTTCCTTCCAGGGAGTTGTAAAGAGTGATAAACTCTGAGCCTGAGCCTCCTCTTCTGCAGGCTAAAAAAACCCAGCTCCTTTTTCTGAAGGGTAAACAACCCCAGCTTCTCAGAAAACTTGTCCAGGTAGTCAAATAGAAAATCATGAAATCATGATCTTCTTTTGTGTAACAATGTCCTGTCTTTTTTTGGTTTTCTTTTGGTAGGTGTCATTGGATTAAGTTAGGGTAGCATAGAAGGAAAGTATATAAACTAGTAGTTTTTTAAATTTAAGAAAAAAAATTACTATATTTGGAGGCAGACTTCTCAAAGCAATTATTTGGGAAGAATGCTTTTGCTGTACAGCATCCAATGAGTAGCAAAGATCAGGCAGCTGTGCACATATACTTAAATGTGTTTCCTTTGGCTCTATGAATTTTAGAGCATTTAGGCAATCAGCATGTGTGCCCCTATACTTTTCTTTAGTGGAAATGTCTCTTTTTTAAATTTTTTGATTTTCAGACCTTTGTTCTATACCTGCAACCAATAGTGGGTGGTATTATTATTATTATTATTATTAGTAGTAGTAGTAGTAGTAGTAGTAGTAGTAGTAGTAGTAGTAGTAGTAGTAGTAGTAGTAGTAGTAGTAATAGTAGTAGTACAATAATTATAAATATAACAGAAGTTCTATATGAAAGATGTGTCTTTCATGAAATAAAAAGACATACCCACAGAAAAAGGATCCATTCTTATATTAGTTACACCAGGAAAAGGAAAAATACTTTTGCTTACATTAAAGCAACTAATACTGCATTGATGTATACTAAAGAGACAATACTGGAGTCTATAGAAAAACTGGCAGAAAAGCCTTGAACTGCTTCACTCACATCTTACTTCTGCACATCTCCTCATTTACTGACTGTGCAACAAAGATTCACTGCTAAGATTGTGAAAGTATTTCTACATGACTTATCATTAGAAGATTATACTGTCATCTTCCTCTTACTAAAACTGTATGATTGAGAACAGAGAGGAATCTTTCTGTACTCATTTATATAGCTGGTAAAAGATTGTGCTGAAAACCTATTGTTGTAGACCTAAATAACTCAAAATAAAATTAATGACTAAAGGAAATAAAACTGGGGGAGTAAACTGGAAATGTAGACTTCTTGAATTTCACACACTAAATAGTAAAACAAAATGTCATACAAAATTATATTAGGAGGTGCCTTGCTAATAACTTTATAGCTGGAGTATATTATAAGAAAATATTAAACCAGAAACATAGATTTTCTCCAAAAGTATTTATTTTCTTTCTTTCTTTTTATGAACTTACTCAGGACCAATTCTTGATTATTGTCAGTTCTGGCTAATACATGTTTAGAATTTTAGCATTTGTGTCTGACAGATTTTTCTTGTTAATATATATGCTTGCTGTTGTATTCCATCTCCTCAAATGGCCAGTACTTCAATAAAATTTGATGGAGAGGAAGAAGCACCAGAATGAATATTGTGCAGCTTATAGGTTTCTTTCAAAAATAGAGTTTGGAATATGTTGGTGTGAATATTTATCATCTGTGAGCCCCCAGGACAGCCTACGTAAATATAAAGTCTTTTTCTCATTCACCTGACAAAAGAACCCTGTGGTTCACATAAAGATTATCCCAGCCATGCCACAGACAACAACAGTGAAAAGGAAGTAGTAGAAACAACTGACATTAAGCACCCATTGCTAATTTAACAGCATTTATCACTAATTAACCAGAAATTTATGTATGTATGTGGTTATTATCTATCTGTCTATTTGGACTTCTTTGAATTTCAATTGTTGTTTTTTCACTCTTTCCAGTACCTTCTTCCTTATTTCTAACAAATCCTTTATCTCATTAATCTACCCTTACTGCTTTCTACTCCTTTTTTCTTACTTTTTGATTATTTTTTAATTATAAGGTATTCTTCTCTGTCATTTACAGAACATTTAGTCTTCTCCTATACCTTTTTTCTATCTTAGGATAACATTGTCTCATAATCACCTGAACCCAAGTATATATTCTCACATTCTTTCTCTCTTTCCTCCTTATCCATCAACACGGGCTCATTATTTTATGTTTTTCTTTATCAATCAATAAGAATAATATTCCCTGCTATCCTAATATCTCCTCATATATTTATAGATTATCTTTGGATTTCCCTTCAACCTTTTCCTTTTCCTCATTCTCTTTTTTTTTTTTTTTAAGTGGAACCAAAAACTGCACTCAGTACTCTGTCTAAAACTTGATCAGCATCAAACAGTTAATTATTAAATCTCTTTCTTGTTGTATATACTTTGTTCTACTTTACAATATTCACGAGTTTGTAATATTATCAGACAGTTCATTCACATTTAGTTAATCATGGGCCTGGCCTTGCTTTGTGCTGGCAATGTTGATCAAATACATAATTTTTTTTTCAGATTTTTCTTCATTACATAAAACAAGAGATTAACCAGAGATTAAAATTGGCCATCCCATTTCTAGCAACAACACTTATATACTAAAAACTCAGCAGATCAGAAAAACAAGGGCATTCTGCACCAGAAGAGTCTCATAAGGATAGGAATGATTGTGAAACAAGTTCACTCCAATCTGGCTACATTCCAGGATATACTTCATTGCGAAGTGCATTGTTTCCCAAAAAAATTTTAAAAAGCCCTGTGAGTTTTGGATTCAACCCAAACTTTGAATGGACAATTCTTGTATGGGGAAATAAACCATTCTGACTGACCTAGCTCAGGCAAAATCATCATTCCTTCTTATGACATTGCCGACAATTCAAAGAGTGGGCAAAGCTTTTGCAGGGATTTTTCCTGTCTGTCTTCTGGGTTTTTTTTGTCTGGTTGGTTGGTTTTTGTTGTAGGGTTTTTTTTTTTTAAGATTTGTGACAGATATTATAGATATAAAGGATTTATAGATGTTCAAGGAAATGTAACAATTTTTTTTTTCATTTTCTGGGTTTGGCAGGTTTTTTGTGGTTTAGTGTTATTGTTGTTGTCGTTATTCTTATTATTACTATTATTTTTATTATCATGTTTTATTTTTTTCTTCCAACTACACAGTGAAAACATTAATAGAATTAGACTCATGACCCAAAGTGGACCTCTGTTGGTGACCCTTGATACTTCTCCCTAACATAACACTGAACCATTAATAATTGCTCTGTGAGTTGCTTTTCTTCCTTTCTTTTTCCTTCTTTTTCCTCCTTTTTTTAATTTTTTTAAATTTTTTTCTCTTCTTCAGCATTTTACTTATATAGCAGTGATTGCATTTAATCAACATTTCTGTAGTTTCCTTATGAGAATGTCATGTGGAACTGTATCAAATTCTTTATTAAAATCAAGACGTATGTCCCCAGCATTTCCTTTATCCACTAAGCTTGTTATCCTATCAGGGGAAGAAATGAGGTTAGTTCAGCATGATTTGCTTTTGATTAGTCCATGTTGCCTAATAGTTACAAGTTATTTTCCTCCAGGTGCTTACAAATTATCTACTTTATTAATTGTTCTAGCAGTTTATCAGGTATTGAGAATTTACTTATCAGTTGATAAAGTTTCATCAAATAGCATGAAGATAACTGCCTGTCTTGCACATATTGTAAATAGGGATTTATTTTTTTGTTGCCTAATTCTGTATCTAGATGAAGAGGGTTTTCTTTATTTTCAAAGTTAGAGATGATTTCAGACTAAAAGGATATTTTTTTACCGATATGTAATAATGCAATAAAATAACATCTGTCACAGAAAAGAATAAGCTAAATCTTATTGTAATACCTTGACTCTATCCCACACCATCTGTATGAGACCTGTCTGCATGTCAGCTACTATGTCATTGTCCTGTCCTGTTGCTGAAGTTTTCTGTGACAATCGAGTTATGACCCACAGAAATTGCTATCAGACATGAGAGTATCCATCAGGGAAATCACTGATGTTTAAGGCCATTTGTAGACACGAACTTCAGACTGAGATGAGTTGTGCCCTACAATGCTCTACATCAATTACAACGGGACCCAGCCTAACCTAGTCAGATGTGAACACTTACTTCTGTTCTCCCTCTGAATTTCTAGTCCCTCCACTCAAAAATTGAATGAACTTTCACATAGGGAGATTTCTTCTGTGCAACTCAGGCATCAGACAGAGTTAGCATTGAATCTGTGCTTTTCTACTTCACTAAATCCAGAATATTGGGAACCCAGGTGTGTAATGCATGCACCCCTTTTGGGCAGTCAGATGGAATGCTGTGGTTTCTATCAGTAATCAAAAATTCATTATTAAAGGGAATTGGGATTATTTCTTTAATTCCACTGTTATCAACTGCTTGATGAGATCTCTAGATCGTGATTTAAGTAAGATTTAATTAGTACAGTTACAGAGAGGTAAAACATTTCTGAATGAAAGTAAATTAAATTGCATCTGTTCAAGCTACCAGTGATTTTGTCTTTGTCTAGATTTTCCAAGTATAATTAGTCAAAGCTGGTTTTAAACATGAGAATAACAAGGAGCTCTTTTAGTAAAATAGAGTGATGTTTTCACTCCTCCTAATATTTAACAAGATTTGACAAACAAAGTCTTGTTCTGTCTTTATCAAAATACTCTCATGTGAAAACTACTGAAAAACAGGTAAATGTTAAATAGAGAGATATTCAATCTATTGGCCTAAAAACACATTAAGAAGAAAAATGAAAAGTATGGCACTGTGCACATTAGAAAACCAAGGCATTAATTTTGGGTAGTAAGAAGAGCTGCGACATTTAGGAAGCAAGGCCTGACAAGGTGAAGAAAAATCTAGAGCTTAAGGATGAAATCTTCTCAGAAAAGCATATTTGTTTCCATTTTTTCAGGCAAAGCCAAGACACACTTTCATTTTCAGTTTTCCCTTTTTTCCTCCTGCCCTAAAACAACCTGAGAAGAGCAATGAAAAGAAACACATCTGTTAGCTCAGCTTTGCTTTAAACATGACCAGGCTTCCATATTTCTCATATGGTTAGAGAAATATTGTTCATGTCGTGATGCCCTTGCTAAGTAATTCTGCTCTAGTACATGCACAGTACACAGTAATATTTGAAAATGTGTCTATAATACTTTCTTAAGCAGGAAAAGATGCATACTCTACAAAAATGAAAAAACTTCCTAGAAAACACGAGAGACCACCTTAATCTCCACCTTCCTAGCAATAAATTTTCTGATGAAATGACCTTCTCACTGGTCTGATCACAAAGGCAAGCAGAGAGAAACACAGAATCACAGAAAAAGCTGTAAATGAGCAAGGGATGGAGCTTCCTGTGTTGCTGCTGAGTGGCTGATTATAAGATTGCGAGCAGGTAAGTGAATTGCTATTGTGAGTCAGTGAGGACCTAAGGGTTGAGCTTCCTGTTTTGTGGCTGAATGTCTGATTAAAAGATTGTGAGCAGGTGAGTGGATTGCCATTGTGAGTCAATGAGGAGCTAAGTGTGGAGCTTCCTGTGTTGCTGCTGAGTGGCTGATTATAGGATCGTGAGCAGGTGAGTGGATTCTCATTGTGATTTAGTGAGGAGATTGGCTTGGAGCTTCCTGTGTTGCTGCTGAATGGCTGATTGTAAGATTGTGTACAGGAAGTGGATTGTCATTGTGAGTCAGTGAGGAGCTTGGGGTGGAGCTTCCTGTGTTGCTGCTGAGTGGCTGATTATAAGCGGGTGAGTGGATTGCCATTGTGAGCCAGTGAGGAGCTTGCCTTGGAGCTTCCTGTGTTGCTGCTGACTGGCTGAGTATACACATGTGAGTGGATTGCCATTGTGAGCCAGTGAGGAGCTTGCCTTGGAGCTTCCTGTGTTGCTGCTGACTGGCTGAGTATACACATGTGAGTGGATTGCTATTGTGAGCCAGTGAGGAGCTTCCTGTGTTACTGGTGAGTGGCTGATTATAAGATTGTGAGCAGGTGAGTGGATTGCCATTGTGAGTCAGTGAGGAGCTTGGCTTGCAGCTACCTGTGTTGCTGCTAAATGGCTGATTATAAGATGGTGAGCAGCTGAGTGGATTCTCATTGTGATTTAGTGAGGAGATTGGCTTGGAGCTTCCTGTGTTGCTGCTGGGGTGCTGATTATAGGATTGTGAGCAGGTTAGTGGATTGCCATTGTGAGTCAGTGTGGAGCTTCCTTTGTTGCTGCTGAGTGGCTGATTATAAGCAGGTGAGTGGATTTCCACTGTGAGTCAGTGAGTATAGTAAAGGAAATGTATTGTACTTGAATATCTGTATTTAGGCTCTCCCCCAAGAGGTTCCAATTGTCCTTGATGGGCTGCAGCTGTGATGTCCTTAATTGGGCTGCAGCTGTGACCAATAAAGATAACTGGGATAAAAGGGGGTGGGTTAGCCAGTCAGGGAGAGCCTTGGAGGAGTTCTGAACTGAGAGAGAACAACATGTAGAAGAAAGAGTCTGTGCTGTGAAGATCTGCCACCATAAGAACACACTGAGGAGGTATGGACTTTAGCGATCCGATAACAACAGTATGAGACTCCAGAAATAGAACCACAACAAGTGAGCAGCTAAGAGTGCAGCTTCCTGTGTTGCTGCTGAGTGGCTGATTATAAGCAGGTGAGTGGATTTCCATTGTGATTTAATGAGGAGCTTGGCTTGGAGCTTCCTGTGTTGCTGCTGAGTGGCTGGGTATAAGATTGTGAGCAGGTGAGTGGATTTCCACTGTGAGTCAGTGAGGAGCTAAGGGTGGAGCTTCCTGTGTTGCTGTTGAGTGGCTGATTATAAGAGGTCTCTGGGGAGCAGGGCAACCCTGAGTGCAGTGAACAGGAGCGGGCAAACATGGGTGTGGTGAGTCTCTTGGCCATATACAAGGCAGTTCACGCACATTGGGGAAGCAGGCAGGGTTGCCATCTCCCTTGCTTGTAAGGGTTTCTGTTTTCTTTCTGCTCCCTGGTTGTGTTTGAGGTGTTTGTTAGTAATGGTTTCTATGCTATCAAAAACTGTGGCTGGTATGAGTGTAAGTGACCACCTCGAGCTCTCCAAAAAAGAAGTTTCTGTTCAGACCCGTCCGTGCCCAGAGATTTGAGCTTATTGGTGGCTTCAGGGAGTGTTGTGGTGGAGGCTTTCCTGTGGTGTGAACAAGTGAATGACCTCCTTTTGCTGGTGACTGAGCTTAGGGAGGAAGTTGAATGGTTAAGGGGTATCAGGGAATGTGAAAGTGAAATAGACTGGTGGAGCTCAGCCCTTCCACCTTTAAGGGAGGCCTCTGACCAAGAGACTGAGGACTTACATGCCTCCTGCTCTCAGGCAATAGAAGGGTACCCGGTAGATGAAGAGGAGTGGAAATGGGTCCCTATTTGGGGAGGCAATTAACAAAAACTCCTCCCCATCCCCATCATCCAGCCAGGTACCGGTTCAGAATAGGTATGAGGTCCTGGATCTAGAGACCCAACTAGATGATTTAGGAGAAAATTGTCTGCCCTGTGAACCCCCCAGTTATGATTCATCTGTTGGATGGATCACTGCCTCTAACATCAAGAAGAAAAGAAAGGTAATCGTAGTAAGTGATTCTTCTGAAGGGAACTGAGGGCCCCGTATATCAACCAGACCCATCCTATAGGGAGGTCTTGTTGCCTCCCTGGGGCCTGGGTACAAAATATCACTGAGAGACTTCCTGGGCTGATTCAGCCCTCTGATTATTACCCATTGCTGATACTCCAGGCTGGCAGTGATGAGATTGAAAAGAGGAGTGTCAAGGCAATTAGAAAGGACTTTAGGGTACTGGGTCAGGTAGTTGATAGGGCAGGAGCACAGGTAGTGTTCTGCTCAGTCCCTTTGGTGGCAGAGGAAAATGAAGAAAGAAACAGGAGAATCCGCATCATCAACAAGTGGCTTAAGGGTTGGTGTCATCGGCAAAATTTTGGGTTCTTTGATCATGGGGAAACTTTTACAGCATCTGCTCTGCTAGAACCAGATGGGGTATGTCTCTCTGTTAAGGGCAAAAGGTTTTTAGCTCATGAACTGGCAAACCTCGTTGAGAGGGCTTTAAACTAGGTTTGAAGGGGGAAGGGGAAGCAGCTGAGCTATCTGGAAGCAGGCCCAAGGGTTGCAAGGCTAAGTCAGGGGTGAAGTCAGTAGCCCAGCTGAGGTGCATGTATACCAATGCACACAGCTTGGGCAACAAACAAGAAGAGCTGGAGGCCGTGGTGCAACTGCAGACCTATGATGTAGTTGCCATCACGAAAAGATGGTGGGATGACTCACATAGCTGGAGTGCTGCACTGGATGGATACAAGCTCTTCAGAGGAGACAGGAAAGGAAGAAGAGGAGGAGGGGTGGCCCTTTATATTAAGCAGACTCTCGATGCCGTAGAAATTGAAACTAAGGAAGATGGAGTTGAATGTCTATGGGTAAGAATTAAGGGGAAGGCCAACAAGGCTGACACCCTCCTGGGAGTCTGTTATCGTCCACCCAATCAGGAAGAAGAGGTAGATGACTTATTCTATAAGCAGCTAGGTAATGTTTCAAGATTATCAGCCCTTGTTCTTGTGGGTGACTTCAACCTACCAGACATCTGCTGGGAACTTAATACAGCAGTAAAGAGGCAGTCCAGGAAATTCATAGGATGTATGGAGGACAACTTTCTGTCACAGCTGGTGGGTGAACCCACCAGGGGAGGGGCTATGTTAGATCTGCTGTTTGCAAATAGAGATGGGCTGGTGGGAGATGTGGTGGTTGGAGGTCGCTTGGGGCAGAGTGATCATGAAATAATAGAGTTCTCAATATTTGGTGAAGTCAGGAGGAGCACCAGTAAGACTCTTACATTGAACTTCTGGAGGGCAGACTTTGGCCTGTTTAGGAGACTTATTCAGAGCGTCCCTTGGGAAACAGCCCTTAAAAACAAAGGAGTCCAGGAAAGGTGGGCATGCCTCAAAACAGAGATCTTGAGGGCACAGGAAGAGACTGTCCCTGTGTGCCAAAAGATCAGTCAACGGGGTAAACATCCAGCCTGGCTGAGCAAGGAGGTTTTGGAGGTACTTAGGAATAAAAAGAGGATGTATCAGGGTTGGAAGGAGGGTCAGGTCTCTAAGGAAGTATTCAAGAAGGCTGCTGGAGCATGCAGAAAAAAATTTAGGGAGGCCAAAGCTCATTTTGAACTTAGAATGGTGACTTCTGTAAAGGATAATAAAAAATGTTTTTACAAATACATTAATGCTAGAAGGAAGGGTAAGACCAGCCTTTGTTCTTTATTGGACAGGGGAGGGAAGTTAGCATCTGCAGATGAGGAGAAGGCAGAAGTGCTTAATGGCTACTTTGCCTCAGTTTTTAGTGGGAAGATGACTTGCCCTCAAGACACCTGCCTGCCTGGAATGGTTGATGGTGTCAGGGAGCAGAATGGTCCCCCCATTATCCAAGAAGAGGCAGTCAAAGAACTACTGAAATGCTTGGATGTTCATAAATCTATGGGACCAGATGGGATCCACCCCAGGGTAATGAGAGAGCTGGCAAATGAGCTTTCAAAGCTACTCTCCATCATTTACCAACAGTCCTGGCTCACTGGTGAGGTTCCAGATGACTGGAAGCTGGCCAGTGCGATACCCACCCTCTGTGTGAAGAACCTTTTTCTAACATTCAGCCTAAATATTCCCTGACTCAGCTTCAGGCCATTCCCTGAGGTCCTGTCACTGTCATCACAGGGAAGAGATCAGTGCCAGCCCCTCCCTTTCCCCTCATAAGAAAGTTGTGGACTTCAGTGAGGTCTCCCCTCTGTCTCCTCTTCTCTAGGCTGAACAAACCAATTGATCTCAGCCTTTCCTCATACAGCTTTCCCTCAAAGCCCTTCACCATCCTCATTGCACTACTTTTGATGCTCTCTAATAGCTTAATATCTCTTCATGTATTGTGGCACCCAAAACTGCCCTCAGCCCTTGGGGTGAGGCTGCCCCAGCTCAGAGCAGAGCAGGACAATCCCCTCCCTTGCCCAGCTGGCCATGCTGTGCCTGATGCCCCCCAGGACAGGGTTGGCCCTCCTGGCTGCCGGGGCACAGCTGGCTCATGTTCAACTTGCCATTGACCAGGACCTCCAAGTCTCTTCCTGCAGCACTGGTCTGTATTCCCCAGTCTGTCCATCAATCCAGGACTGCCCCATCAATAAGTCCCCAAGTGCAGGATCTGACACTTTGCCTTGTTGAACTTCATATGGTTGGTGATTCCCAGGCCCTCTGATTGGTGAAAGTCTCTCTGCAGGGCCCCCCTGCCTTCAAAGGACTCTGAACTCTCCCAGTTTTGTATCATCTGTGAACCTGCTTAGTATTCCTTCCAGTCCTGAGTCCAGGTAATTTATGAAGATGTTGAGGAGCAGAGGGCCTAAGATGGCGCCCTGCAAAACCACACTTAGCCCAGATTGAGCAGCAAACTAAAAACAAAGGAAAAAAAAAGACAAAAGCTTTCTTTTCTTTCTCAGGCATCTTAAAAAGCATGGTATCCTTTTATTTTCAAGTGACAGCTTTCTGTGACAAACTCTGGCCTATGCAGTTCTATTCAGTCCTGTGCTATAATTTTAATTTTTAGTTGCTGTAAACAATTTTGGGATCTTTGGATCTATTCTGTATATATACGTACTCACACAGATATAATACACACATAGATATAGATATATGTGCTTATATATCTACCCATGGACACACATGAAAAATGTATCTCCACTACTCATCTAGATTTATAGAAAAAAAGATCCCTGTAAATTGTATTTGCCATTACTATGAAAGATGTTTAGGAAGGAGACCTATGTTCTTGTGTTGGCAGCCAGTTTCAGCCTGCTCTAAATTTACAGTTTACCTACGATGTGTTCCATGAACTTCTCAAGTAACTCTGAAGCAACTATGCCTCTGGTTTTGTTGAGAAATGATTTTTGGATTTCCTTTTTATTCGTAATTTTTAGTACTGAAGGACCATTCAGGACTGTTAGATCTACCAGTGTGAAAAGACAGAAAAATACAAGTGGTAAAAACAAAGCTTTGAATGCCAACCTAGCACGAAAATTTTACCTCAATAATTTTCATGCTAAGAGGTGAAAGTAAGCTCTTCCCAGGCTTGTCTTCCACCTTGTTTTACCTTGTCCCTTTTGATTTTCTCCTGAGGGTAAAAGAGAGGGAGGAAAACGTCATGCCAGCTCTGTATATTCCAAACCTATCTGCTTTTGACATGCATCAAAGACCAGACAAAGATCCAGACACAAAGGCATCATAAAGTTACCTTCACTTTCCATCAGTTCCTTTACCAAAACAAGCTCCATGCAAGAGATGAGTTTGGCTTGAAGAACAGCTTTTTCTCTTTTATTTTTTAGCCTAGCATCCAGCTTGTATTTGCTGATAAGCATCGGTACTGTCATTTACTTCTCAAGGCGAGAGGACTTGAAATCTGCTCTTTAAGAGACCTGATTCTTGTCTCTGATACAACACAGCTGGTAGCTTACATTGCCGCAGAGTATGAAATGCTACCAAGTGAAAATTAAGGTACTGGCAGAGAATGGCTGTGACAATTAGCATTGCAGTTCTCCAAGAGTGGAATGACTGAAAGTTTGGCAAGATTGCCTCCTCAAAAAAAAAAGAAAGAGAAATTTTTATAGCAAGAAACATATTAAGGAAGAAGAAATAAATGTGAAAAAATGGAAAAGAATAATAATCTAATATACAGGAACTAAGAATGATTTAAATTTTATCCAGATTAAGCAACCTTTCACTCCTTATTAGCTACTTGGGATCTACCACAAGACTTGTGATCTTTTTTTCAGTCTGATGAGTAGTCTCATATCCTCAGCCAATTTACAACTTCTTCTCATGTTGATAGATGTCTAGATACTTAAAGTCAGCAACGCATAAAATTTGCCTATAGATGTCGATGCATCATAAATCCTTTAATGTGTACATTTCTCTGTAACCATTTTGAGGCTATAAAAAAGAAGATATATTAACATATCTCTATGCAGAGAAAAAAAATTACTGGGATGAAGAGTTGTTTGCTGCTGGATACAAAAGAGACAAAATAGTCTTTTCTCCGTTCTAGAAACTCAAATTCTTCTCAATTCTAGAAACTCAAACATTGCAATGTTCTGGAATGAAGAGTGCACACATTTTATTCAGTCAGAAATTTAATTTGCTTCCATGTGTTTTAATGATTGCACAGTAAAATGTATAAACTTAAATTACTGTTATGTCAGTCTCTAAAATGGGAAGTTTAATCTGACAAAATACAGATGCATACAGTGGGATCACCTCCTGAAGCCTTTTCAATCAATGGATAGAACTGGAATGTTTTTATCAACAAATAAAATCATAAAGCAGCCCAAGTTGGAAAGGATACTGCAAGGTCATCTGGTCCAACCTTTGAGATGTGACTTCTTTCATCTTTAAACCAGATGACTAAAGTAAGTCAGATAAATTACATCTTAAAAAGGCCTGTTCTCCACAGCAGTACTGGATGCCAGCATAGCTGGTATCTACACCTTCTAAGACCATAATAGCTTTAAAAATGCCAAAAGAAGATTTTAGCTGCAGAAATTCATAGCCTATTACCATAAATGTCTGTAATTAATGCCTCTTCCAACTTAACTGAAAGTTCAATTTGTTATTTTCAAGTTTTTTAATGTTTATTAAAAACCATTTTTAAGGCAACAGTGGGTATCTGTGCTAGAAGTTCTCAAAACAGGAAGTCCCCATGGAAATTTTTTAAGCATTAAAAGTTCATTTCCCCTGTGAAAAGCCTATTTGAGTATTTTTAATGTTATAATCAGTTTTCCCAACAGAAAATGAAGCTTTTAAGCCTTGCTGAAACATTAATTGGGGCTTTCTACTCTGTGAAGTCCAAAATTTAGATGAAGAGTTTGATTCTCCATGGCCTCATATATTAAACCTTACAGTTCCAGTGGAGTACCTTTATACATTTCAGGTATCACAGTTATGCTCCAAGTATTCTTTAGAGCCACTCCTCACTGCCAAAAAGAAAAAAAAATGGGTGTTTAGATCTCTCAGACCCAAGATATTTGCTTTCTTTTTCTTAGGTCAGTATAAAGTGTTGCAGAAGACAAATGTAAGATTTTGTGGGATCTTTGAATTTTGTTTAAAAACTGCAAAAGATAGAGTGGAAAACAATAGGCCTGAAGACAATAAATTTGAATCTGGCTTCACTTATATCTTTGATCTCAGCAGAAGTATTCTTTCTCTGCATAAGTGCTACTGAGGGAAATTCACATATTTTAATACCAACTTGAAAAGCAGCAAATCTGTGAAGGTGTTGACTACTGCAGATGCACAGAAAGCCTTCTAATTATGCCAGATTATCTGAAGAATTGTGCTAGGAAAATGAAAAAGATGATTTCATTAGTCATCCCATTCTCACACCTGCCCTCCACTAAAATCTAGTAGAATTGTAGGAGGAAGTGTGAGTGTGTCAGTTTTCTACCTGTGGTTCATTTTCTATGGTGCTCCTAGATGAGCTTCTAAGAAAAATAAGATAAATGGCTGGGAAGACCAGTTCTGCATATTCTCTCCAGGAATAAAATATACTTCTGAAATAATTATGTGACCCAGAAAACCCAAAAGTTTTTAAATTCCTGACATATAATGATGTTCAGCAGGGCCACGTTCAACAAGGAAGTCGCAGTGCTGTGCGGACATTTACACTTTATGTTGTGTGCTCTCCCCTGAATTCAAATCTAATTAGCCACAATGCCTGATATTGATGTATCCTCAGTCTCTATTTTGTCACTTTCCCACTGTGTCTATTACTGAAGCAAAATCAAGTGTAGAAGGAATGCTATGTAGCACGTGCTATGTCCCTGGGAGATGTGCCTTCAGCTGCAGTGCCCCAAAGGGTCTCCGTACAGCAATCCTGAGACTGCAAGGGATGTGCAGCACTTGGCTGAGGAGCTCGTGTTCACAGTGCACCACCACTAACAAGTGTGATTCAATGCACAAACCTAGCACGATGATGGATAAAACTTGCACTTGGATGTGGATTCCCTGTTTATTCAGAATTATTTATGCACTATAGGACTATCTATGCACTAGGACTGCTATAACCAGTTAGGGGTTTTAGGTAGAAGTAAGAAAAGTTAAGCTTAGCATCTAGTTATATCATAACTTGTCTGCTGCACTGTTTAGGTTTTAAAGCACTGAATAAAAGACTAATATTGCCTTCAAAATCAATTTTTTTACATTGCCCATCCAGAATGACAAGCTAGCATCGTGAAAGGGGAGAAGATTGTTGCTTGCCACTAGGGCAAGTAGCACTTTTTTTTAAACGCTTCACATCTAATAATTCATCTTTCTGACCCTTAGATGTGAAGCTCCTCATGAAGACTGAATAAAACCAGAATGGGAGTAAACAACTCACTGGTAAAAAGTGATGAATCCCTTAAAAAAATGCCTTTGCATTGCTTTCCATATTAGAAAGCCTTGAAAACTACTTAGATCCCATTTCTGTCATTGTAATAAACAGGAGAATTCATTGATTTTGGAAAGCATAACTTTATCTCAGCTCTCTTTGAAAGAATAGAGGTTTTTTTTTCCATGTCTGTTGTTTCCTAGTGGGAAAAGAATTTATTATGGAAAGTTTTGAAATTGACTTATTTCCATGAGACTGGTGATGAATATACATGTCTATATGCCTAATGGCTAACTGTGCAAATATGCATTTGATTCATCACTCCCTTGCATCAAATTTTATGAATAAGATTTTTTGAAATAAAGAGCACTGTGACAATATAAAATTGATAGGGCAGAGAATCATAATCTTGCACTCTCCACTAAAGAACTGTAACATGTTGCAATTATGATTTATGATCTTTTTCTACTTACTTTTGTACTGGTTCAAGTGGCAAAAGAGAGTGAAGGGCAAAGCAGAACTAGGACGTGGTCTAGTAAGCAGCTGTCCTGTGTTCATCTATTTCTTGCTGACCTAAAACAGGAAAAAAAAAATTTAGGTTGTTTCAGGGATCTTTCTTGTTTGGAATAATGCCATGAAGGAATATCTAAATCCTCTCCTATTTTTGAGCTGAGTCATTTAAAATATCAATGCACTGAATTAATCTTTCTGATCCAGACCACTAAGTCTTTCCTTCAACCAGCTTTTCTTTTTGTTGGACTTTATCTCAGATTCTCTCTCACACCTGCTGCCAGATCAATCTCAAATCACAAAAACTTCAGCAGAATGCCTATAGACTTCTTTTAGTGGAATTAAAGAGTTAAATGAGTTACATCTCTTTTTTAAGACATGTAATTTTTTTTTCTGCAGCATTGTAAAGTATTAACTAAGTAAGACTGCAAAAGTTGTGATTCTATTTTAAATATTTTTTTATGACAAAATGAGTAACCAAATTACCTCATTGTGATGACCCATTCATTCTGCCACAGCCTTTGACACTTGCCATGGTTATTACTCAAGAAGTTATGTTTCAAATATCTGTTAAAACTCCTCAGTAAAGGCATCTCTTCTATTAATTCATTACGGTGCTTTCCAGAGAAAAAGGCAGAAAATATTCCAAACAAAAAGCTGTGGCACCACAAATATATTGATAAATAATCTGTTGATAGAATTGCTGTGAGATCTCAAATTCCTTTATGGGATAGATACATGAATATTCATTAAGGGTGATTTTCTCACACTTCACTTTGACATTTTCTTGCCTGAAAAACAGTCATCTCACCCAAGTGGGATGACTCAGTGTGTCATGGATTTAGACACAATCTGTCTTTTCATATAAACACCCAAAGGAATAAAAATGGACTGGCTGGATAAATTGTTTGGACTTGAGGGAGAAAGGTTTGACACACCCACCAGTTTCTAGGACAGAGGCAGAAATTATGATATTACTTTGAAAAATCTTACGCTTTATAGTTAGCATTTTTCAGTTTTAAAATATCTATTGTTTAAAAGAGATACCAAAGTAAGGCACCAGTGTGAAAGTGATGAGGATGTATCCCACAGAGAGATGACAAGAAATTAAAAGTAAGAACACTTTATCAGTACTCTGGATCAGCCAGGTGCAGCCAATGTACTGGCATGTATTACCAAAAGGTAGTGGTGGCATTTTCATCATGGTCATTACTATGGCCTTAGATATTCAACTACTTGTATAAAAGCTAGAATATATTTATAAATATATTTATTACTGTTTCCTTGTGTATAGGTAAATTATGACCTAGTGTATTTGTTCAGGAAATATAAAAAGAAATGTGTTTGGATACTGAGATCCAGCTCTCAAAATAGCATTATTAAGACAGCTAATTAGTGACTTCACCATTAGATGTAGCATAACCAAAACAGCCCACACAAAGAATCCCCCTTGCTAAGTAAGACAGGAATTTTAACAGATGGAGTACAATGTGTCGGGACTTCTACATAACCTCTTAGATACAGTACCAAAACTTGAAGGCTTGAAAATGGGCTACAGAAGAAGCTCTGATACAGTTTGTGACAGCTTAGGTTGTGTTCTAGGCTCTTTCAACACCCAACTGCAGAGAGAGAGAGAGGAATAAGGGTACCTCTTCCCTGTAGCTAACAGTTTTAAGACTGTATTGCAGGAAGAGGGAATGCCAGAGTTCAGCAGTCACCAATTGCTGAGAATAACAATAGGATCAATGAAGGGGGACAGAAATGAAGAACATAGTAACAGTGAGTTCTTCATTAGAAAACCTTGACAGAGGTACTAAGATTTAAAGAGCATTGCTGTATTGTACACTGCTCAGTGCACTGAAAAGCCACTATGTAGCAGGAAATCTATGTGATAGATTATGAGAACTTATAAAAAACTGGTGGAAGCAGTCTTAAAGGGTAAAGCACCCACACCTGAGGTTGAAGAGCACACCAAGTTGGGCAGGAGTGTCAATCTGCTGGAGAGTAGGAAGGCTCCCCAAAGAGATCTGGACAGGCTGGGTTAATAGACTGAGGCCAATTCTAAGAGATACAACAAAGCCAAGAGCTGAGTCCTTTACTTGGGTCACAACAGCCCCCTGCAGTGCTATAGGCTGGGGAAAGGTTTCTGACTGCAGAGCTAGTGGCTGGAAAGACTTTCAGTGAAAAAGAACCTGAGGGTGCTGGTCAACAGCAACTGAATGTCATCCAGTGTGTGCCCAGGTGGCCAAAAAGGCCAGTGACATCCTGGCCTGTATCAGAAACAGCATGGCCAGCAGGGTCAGAGCAGTGATTGTCCTCCTATACTCAGCACTGGTGAGGTCACCCTTCCAGTCCTGTGCTGGTTTGACCCCCTCAATTCAAAAACAACACTGAGGAGTGAGTCCAGAAAAGACAAGACATCTGGTGAAGGGTCTGGAGCACAGATCCAATGAGGACATACTGAGGGAGCTGAGGCTGTTTATTCTGGAGAAGAGGAGGCTCAGAGCTTATCGCTCTGTACAAATACCTGACAGGGTGAGTATTGGTCTCTTCCAAATAACAAGGGCTAGAATAAGAGGATATGTCCTCAAGTTGTGACAAAGAAGATTGAGATTGGATATTAGGAAAAATTTCTTCATGGGACGGGTTGTTAAGTATTGAAACAAGCTACTCGGGGAAATAGTTGAATCACCATCCCTGGAGGGATTTAAAGGATGTGTAGATGTAGCACTTAGAGAAAGGGTTTTTTTTAGTGGTTGATCTGGCAGTGTTAGAATTATAGTTGGACTCGATCGTCCTAAAAGTCCTTTCCAATATAAATGATTCTACATTTCTATTATTTACTTTTTAAACAAGAAATACATTGACATCATAGTTTAGGAAAATTTAGGCAATAGCACAGGACAACATATCTCTATTCCAGTGGTTTCTAAGACATAATAATTTGTGATAATTTAGTTTAGTTGTCAACCTAATAGATTTCTATTTTTTTTTTACAAAACAATAGAGGACCTAAAGTGTATGAAGAAAAAGTCCTTTTTAAAAATCATAGCTACATTTAAAGTAGGGCAGCAATTCTATAGCATAATAGAGCTCTTGTATAGTGTACTTTGTCTGCAAGATCAATTCCTTCAAGAAACTGTAGTCATAGCAGCCAAAGTCTGTTTCCAGATATCTACCTGCTCTTCTCACTGAATTAGGTGTGAAAAATAATGTGCATTTTTGAAGGCTGTCATGACACAAATAAATCAATCTTTACAATTTCTTTTTTGTGATGAGTCAATATGGACTGAACATTTTATATAAGTATATGAATAAACACTATTGAGTCTTTCAGGTTACCTAGTGTTAGTTTTAAAAATTCTTTAAAGCCATTCCTTAATTGAAATCAGAAATACTGACGGCCAGCAAAAGATCAGGGAAAAGACCTTAAGAATAAACTGTCTCTAATCTAGCAGAGGATAACATATTCTGAAAGGTAATATTTTCCCTATAAATACCTTAAAAGATGCACTTCCAGAACAGAGTAGAGCTATCTGCTGAGGGACAGGCTAATTTTATGCCAAACTTCTTTGAACTATCCAATTCACACATTTGCATCAGCACAGAAAAAGAAGCTAGGAAAACTACTTTAGCCACTGCTCCTGGAACATTTTGATAAAACACAGAGGAAAGAGGTGTACCCTGAAACATGGGGAATATAAGACATTATTGTACTATTGACTACAGGCTTACAGAGTAGGAAAGGAGAACCAAAACAAATTGTGATGAATAAGTATAAATGTGTGGGATTTGGTCTATTACACAGAGAATATTGTGGAGAAAAATAGGATTGAAAAACAGATTTAGTCAATTCAATGTCTTGTTGAATTAATATCACTGGTCCCTGTGTTGGCCTTGGGTACTTGTAGTATTTGAATACAGAGTAGCATTATTATTCACTGTTCAAAAAGAAACATTGTGTTTTCTACCTTTCTGGTCCTGAATTTCACATTATTTGTCTTAGGTGGTTTTGTGTTGTTCTTTTAGCTCCTTGGCTTAGATGCCCTTGCTATCTGTATACTTTATTCAACATTAGATTTTTCTGAGAAACTTATATCTCCAGTTATGGTGACACCAGATGCCCACTTCAGAATACAGCTAAGTTCTAGAATTCTAAATCAGAAATTTGAGTATCAAATTCTGGTTTACTTCTTCATTTGAATTAAAAAAAAAAAAAAAAAACAAACCAACCCAAAAAAACAAAAACCAACTAATCACACTGAACAAACCCCCACAATTAATGAGAAAAAAAATCTTTCAATTCCTTGATCATCTGTTTGAATGTTTCAGGGCTTTAGTCTCAGCCACTTCTTTTCTTCCTTATCTCTTCCCATTGACAGTTCTATGAAGAGATTGAATTCTTACATTTACTGCTTCCAGGCATGGACATGGATTCTTGTCTGGAAAGTCAAGAATTTTATTAGTATGGGTCCCTTTGTCCGGTTTTGGTTTTTACATATTCTGGGTCAGGGAGGACCTCACCAGTTTGACTACTTGTCACCAGGCTTCATCTACCAACTGCTGTGCAACAAAATGAAAATCATCCATGCTTGTAAAAATAAATGTTTCCTTTTTAAGACATGTTGTGTACTGTATTCATCTATGACAGTCTAGCCAATTCCATGAGCTCTTTTAGAGTTCCCATGAGCTGGAGCCTAGGATATTTAAGTGTCAATGTACAAAGAGTTCAATCCAAGAGCCTTTATGAAACATAATTGCCCTAATAAATTGATACAGACATTTCTCTATGATCAAATTCTGATTCTTGCAGCCCTTTTCAAAAATTAGCCTCTGTGCTTGCTGGGAAATAAGTTTATAAATGCTTCTAGAGACAAGCAATCTCTTACCACTTTTTTAAAAAACATTTCTGACCATCTGTTTGACTGGCGGGGGGGGGTGGGTGGGTTTTTTTGTCTTTTGTTTCTCTTATAATTGAAGATTTTTTTTCTTCCTTTTAGTCTTTCATTTTCCTCCCAGATCCTAAGCTTGAGATCAGAAATTTTAAGTTAATCAGACTGGAACATATACATCTACTATGGATGACCTTATGACAGAATGTGTTCCAGTTCCTCTGTGCTGAAGTATAAACAGAAAAAAATCCCACATCAGCAGAAATGGTGAAGCTAAAAAAAAATGAATTCAGGAAAATGGCTGTGTGCTCTTGAACTGAAAAAAAATAACATAACTCTTTAGTTCAACAACTGATATATGCACTGTATGGATGAATTTGAATTCTCATTGCTCAACTCTGCTTTGTAGTTCAGAAACATCCTTGAAAAAAAATCAAAAGCAAAAAAAAAGAAATCCAACTTAAAACATAAAACTGAAAAAAAGTATCTTTTTTTATTTTTGAACAAGTCAAGGTTATAAGAGTTGTGTTTGTGCAGACAAACAGCATAATTTCTTTTCAGTAAAGAATGTTAAGGGAGTGAGCAAAAAGAACAAAAAAATTACAGTAATGTAGAAAATCACAAGCTTTCATTTCCAAGAGATCTTTTTTACTTTATGCAGTAAACATGGAACAGTTTCCAAAATTGTTTTTTTTCAAATCTACATTTTTCTGCTTTAAACTGATGTAAGGAATCTAAAAAGTAGGATGTCTTTCAAGTTTCACCTGCAGTGTGAGCAGTTTCATCTTTTCTATTCTGCAGTAAGAAAACAGGATAATTACCTTTCTTTACCTTGTAATTCTTTGACATAATTAAGAACCATTCTATTAACCCACTTTTGGAGAGGTCAGCTGTTCCTCAAAATGAAAGGTAAGAAAAATGAAATTAACATATGAGTAATAGGTATACAATGAGTAATACATACTTTTGTGTCTTCCCTTGAAGCGTTCTGGTAAAAGGTTTCTAACGATTAGTGGTAGATTAACCATGCTGAAAGTTGGAACATTTTTCAGTTGGAAAATCCAAATAACCATACAAAAAATGGATTATCTCCTCCTCCCAGTCTAATCTGGTTGATTAGGTATTCCTTCAAAGTTTAAGCATGTTCTATGAAGAAGATAGCCACTCTGAGGCAATAAATAAAAAAAAAATAAATTGAAAAAAATGAAAAAATTAAAAGAAGCAGTTAAACATAAAAAGGTTTCTACATTTTATCCCAAAAATACTGAAGAAAATATCATTAATTCAGTGTCAGGGAACTCAATAGTTTAAAAAAAAAAACTATTTAAGAAAAAAGAAACTGAAACAATGAGCAATTGTAAGTAACGAAATAGAAGTGTTCACCCCTGTTTTTTCAAACTAAATCACGATGTCCCTGAAGTTACAAAGTTTGCCATTGACTTCATGGGGATAGGACAAGATCCTTTCTTGGTTGACATATATGCTCCCAAAGATGACAAGTTCTACAGGATCAACAACTAGAAGCACACTGTAACATTCCTATACCAAGTTCAACTGTAGAGCTAACCAAAACTTTTCTTGTCTCATCAAAACTTGCCACATTCCTATCACCAGTGAGCATGAGTTCTCTACAGTGGGTATTTGCCTGACTCTTCTTTTTGGAAGGGAAATGTTCTTTTGCATTTTACATCCACAGGTTTAAGCCTTACACATATGAAAGAGAGTGCCCTGTAACAGCACAAAAAGCAGTCCTTGGCCTCCTAGTTGTAGGTCTGTGTTTTAATAGTCCTTCATTCCACTGCATCTGACAGGCCAGCATGAAAGCTCTGGTAGTTAGGCAATTAACAAATTGGTCAAGGAGCTCATCACTGCTGTAAAAATAAAAAGTATTTAATTTTTATATTACTTTAATTAATAATGTAAGCCTTGCCATTCAAATGGGATTAAAGGCTATAGAGAACTTTAGTGACTGTGTCTTAGTTTGCTTAGAACTTAATGCTGATAACAATCAAAATCCTGTGAAAAAGTAACTCTGATTGTCATAATCATCTTTGAACAACAGTTTATGCAAGTAACAGTTTCCAAAACATCTGAAAATCTGCATTATTACTACTCTTCCAGTAATGCCCTGGAGGAGTAAAAAGAACTACACTTTATCTGGTGTTTTACTATAAACTTGTCTTATTTATGTAGGAATTAGAGAAAACATCTCAAATAGGTCTGAATAGGAAAAATCACTTTTCCCTCAACATTTAAAATCCTTTTCGTGACAACAGTCTTTATGGCTTTGAAAAGAGACTAGTGTACAGAAAAAAAAATAAACAAAAATATCACTAATTGTATTTAAGAAATAATATAAAGTATCCATTGTCTTTCCTTTGAGTTATGAAATTTAGTGAGATGCCCAATTAAAAAAAAAAAAGCAATCAGGATTGAGGACTGATTTAAGTTATCTTAGGATATTAAGTTATTTTAGGAACTCAGTCCAGAGGCTATAACTGTTCTGCAAAATACATTATTAGGTATCTAGTTTGGGTATATGGCCAGGCCTTTGACATGATTTTAAGACACAGCCAGATCACATTCTGTCTTCTGTTTCCAGGAAAAGGAAACCTGTGGACTGAAAGAGAGAAGACAGCTGCACAATTCTCTGAACTGTTACTGCAGGATACACAGTGCAGTACCTCTGTATAATGTAGTCAGGAGTTAACTCCTCTGGTGCAATGGGAATCTTAAGTCATCTTTAAGACATAAAGATTTTTACTGCATCTGATTCATAATTTTTATTTATGATTTATGCCAAAAAATGGTCAAAAGCAAACATCTTTCTTTTTTTCAGTGAGAGAACATAACCCAAACTGCCAGTTAGTCCCAGGGAGATTTTAAAAATAGGCTGCTAGATGAAGAAGGAAAATTGAGATAATTTTGTTTAGGTATCTCACATAATAGAAAAATGAATATTGATAGTAAACTGAGGAAGTCTAATTTCAGTTATATTTTAAATAAGAAAAATCTTCCCTGCAAAATTCATCCCAACTTAAAAAAAAATAAAAATCCTAGAGCAAAAAATGTTTTCCTTTAAAAAAACCTCAAATTCAACAGTACATTCTCTTTAGAATGAAAACATTTTATTTACTATTTTTATTACTTATTGCATATATAAGCAGCTTTCTTTCTCTAGTTTTCTAATGTATAAGTTGCCTTAACTTTTGTACATGTTCATGATTTTGTTAATTTTTTCACCCAGATATTGGCACTGTCTCAGAATCAGGAGAAAAAAGCAAAACAAAATTTAAAAAAAAAATCAAAATTTAAAAAAAAAAGAAAATAAAAATAGACATACGAAGATGCAAGGCCAGCAAACACAAAAGCATAGCTTTCTAACTTTCTAACTTTAAAGACATGAAAAAGAAATGGCTGAAAGAATTTTAATAAGGCTGAAAATTAAAAAGAGAAAAGATGTGGCAGCGGAATCTTGAAATGAGACAAAAGAAAGAAAAAGAAAGGCCAAACAACAAAAGTAAATTATCATAATGAAAACTAAAAGCCTTCCTTCATCTGTCTTAAAAATAGATGCCAATGTTTTGCAGATTAACTTTGGGTTTGTAATTATGGACTTGTGGAGTAATGAATGTTGGTGAACTAAACTGCTCACTTAGGGAGTGTAGCTAAATCCCTGCAATAGCAGAAACAGCTGTTGCCCATTATGCTTTGATTTTTGATGATAAGTGGTAAGAAAGGTTGGGAAAAGGTGGCCATTCAGCACTTGTTATTATGAGGTAATGGCTCCAATGATGTTAGCAAAATAATTAAAACCACCATCAGTCCTATTCTCTGTGATGACACTTAATGGTGTTTCCATCTCTCCCTGCTCTCCTAAAATGTATTCACATATGGAGTAATACTAGAGGTTAGGGTAAAAATGGAACAAATCACAATTGAAGAAGATTTTGTACATTACATATGCAGCCCTAATCTAAACTGGGTATTCAGTGTTCCTACAATATATATTTAAATCAAAATTCTTTCTCTTGTTCTCATACACAGGAAAAGTAAACCTTGTTCTCTCTTATATCTTTGACTGACAGTCTTTATCCGTATGTTATTCACAAAAAGACACATAAACTTTCACATAAATGTCTCCAACTTCCTTTGTCTTCTTGGTCATCCCAAATGAAAGGAGAACCAAGTACATTATACTAGTAACCAATATCCCAATATTATTGTGCAGGGTTACCCTTGGGAGCTAAAATTCCTCCCCGTCACTCACTTGTCTTCTCACCCCACCAGAAGGACAAAGCAAAAACATATGAACAGTAATGAGAACACTTTTGGGTTAAGATTAGAGTAGGGAGATTGTTTACCAATTACTGTCTTGGGAAATAAAACCCCTTGCCTTAGAAAAATTCATTTAATTTACAACCAAACACAATGAATACTTGGAGGTATAGGGAAACAATAAGGCAAATGCCGAAGTATCACCATTCTTTCCATTTTCCCAGTTCCTTATTCCTTCACCTCTGAGTCTGCTTTCTCTTCCTCCGTGTGCAATGCAGGGGGATGGGGAATGGGATTTACAGTCTATCCATGCAGTTCATGTCTGCCACTTTTTCTCCATGCTTTTTTCCTCTTCCAGCATGGGTCCATGAAAAAAATCTGCTACAGTGTGCATTCTCTGTGGGCTTCAGGGATTATCCTTTCTTCCGTGGAGTACCTCCACCTGCTCTTCCTTCTCTAACATTGTTGTTCCTTCCACTGCTTCTTGCTCTTTCCCCTCAACCCACCACCACACCACCCCTGCCTCATGTCCAGAGCATTTTTTACCTTTTCTTAAATACACCACCACCTTGGATGTCAGTTTCAAGGTTTGGCTGTATCCTCTGATTGGCCCTTTGGAGGCAGATGGAAACATCCATGTCCATCACAGCCTCTTATCACAGACACCATCCCTGCTCCCCCACAGCTGATGCTGGCACCAACACCCAGTGCAACCTTGCACTAGGCCCCATCAGATGTTTGTAATAGAGGAAGCCTTAAAAGGGAAAGCCTTCATGTAAAGAGTTGAGTTATTTAAGATTTTTAGTACCACAGACATTGATAAACGGACTTCAAGAATGGCTAAGCTCTATCCAGAATCAGCAGTTAGCCTTGGTTCAACAAAGAGCCAGTTATTTGTGTTAAATTCACAAAATTAAATAAGTTCAGATTTTTTTTTTCCACACGGCCAACTGAGGGGCCTGATTCAATTTTATAAGCTTTAATAATCTGTAAAAAGATATCCTTAGAATTCCCAGGCAAATGACTTAGGACCCTGGACACCCCATAAACTGGATCAATGCTTAAGCCAGGATGGGTGATCTTCATTCCTTCCTTTCTTCCTTACTTTCTTCCTCTCTTTCTATCCCTCTCTCTAATTTCCCTCTCTTTTCACTTTCACCATGCCCCTTAAAAACCAATAGCTGTGTGCTTTATACTAGAAGATAAGGTACTAACTTATATCAATTTCCACGTGAAATGGAAAACTGAAAGTTTTTGCAGACCCTTTTACTTTTATAATTTCTTGTTGACCATGGGAATCTGCACATCTGAGTGTTCCCATCCATTTCAGAGTGGGAAGCTATTATTTTATTCAAGGTTTTGGACTGGTAATTGAATTTAAAGATTTTAATGAATAGTAGAAGTGTTGAGACTTGCTTGGGAAGATGGAAGAGAGAAGAACAAAGCATATGTTCATTCAGTCATCAATTCTTAAAAATCCTTTAATACTGAAATTGTGGCTTGTTTTATCTCCTTTCTCTGATGGGTGGTTAACATAAATGGCCCTTCTCTGTAATCAATTAAGCCTAACTCTAGGACAAAGGAAAAAAACAAATACAAAAATATCCAACCAAATAAACAATACTCACTAAATAAACAAATCAACAAATATACAGTCAGGAATAAAAAAACTACTTAAACTTGTGTACATATTACATATGTACACAATGCATAAATATTGTCAAAATTGTTGGGTAGGAAGTAGAAATACAGTTGTGTCCATTGGCTACAATGAAGACTTTTAACATACTGAGTACCTAGTGTTGTGGCTCCCTAATCTACAATTTAGATGATGCCAAAAATATCAGTAAGAGAGAAATTAAATATGTATCTCTCTGAAGTGATCAACTTTTTATCACTAGTTTACCAGTTAGAAGCAAAGAAGATCTTTAAGTGATCAACAGGAAGAGAGAAGTAAATAATTGAGGTATCCCGGATGTCCCTCTTCAGGTCCTAAAAGGCTTTAACAACTGTTGAGCCTCCAAGGAATAAAAACAGTTCTTTTAGACCTGCTGGATTGTATTCTTTCCTTCTGATAATGCTGATGTTGTGAGCCTCAGGTGTAAGTGAAGTGATTCTGGAAATCAATGTATTTTATTCTAGCCAGCACTGCAATGCAAACAGACAAATCTTAACTCACTTGTCGCATTAAAATATGTGCATGACAAATCAATAAATATGAATGTGTTTAGTGAGAAACAGTTGTTCTAAACTAATTTTACAACTTATAACAGTATTAGATTCTTTATTACTCATAGGGAGGGAATTCTATTATCTTGCTGTACCCTGAAGAAGATAGGTAGAGTTTTCAAGTAAACAATTTAGATGAGAAATAGCTATTTTTCATACATTAAATATAAAGCTTAAAAATGTTTGTAGCAATGAAGAAACTAGTCTTCTTTTTAAAAAATGTAATAATGAAAAACTAGGCTATGAGAGTGTACCTAGACTAAAATGCTTTATACTTGAACAAATGAGTAACTACTATTTGAAAGGTCACTAGGAAAGCATTAGCATTCAATCAGAACTGAGAACATAGATTTATTTTTCATCAAATTAAAATGAAAAAGGGAAATCAGATATTCTTCCCCAAATTCTTGTTATGGGTAAAAGGCAAATACACCACCATGTATGGTGTACTCAAGTATTTACTGTTAGTATAAATGTTAGTATTAACCTTGCACCCAAAATACAAATGGTAATTATTACTACAATTGCAACGGATGGTAGTAATTCTAGAGCGAATCATCTAGTCACTTCTTCAAAAATAATCCCATGAAAGTGCTATACATAAAATTCCTGCTACCTTCCTGCCTTCTCTGGAACCCTTCCCAGTGTTTCTCTGGGTCAGCAGTGTTAGGTTTTGCCAATAAAATGTAAAGGAACACTATGAGAAGCCACCACCACAGTGCCCAGGATGCATTAACACTTATAGCTGGGAAACTTTTGTCTCAGTCTTGGGGTCAGCTTGGGGTCATTTTTATGTTTTCTTATTACTGGTATCTTTACCTCAAAGATGGCCTTTGAAAATTTCATTAAACATTATTAAGATAGATACTGGTGCTGTACTCAAAAAGAATATGTGTACTTTCACATGTAATAAAATAGGATCATGAAATAGTCACTTAGAATTTGAAATACATGTATGTATGCATATACATATTTATATATAAACATAATTGGTTTTCTACTTCTTTGTCAATAATGGCCTCAGTTAATGATAAGGGACTAAAATAAAGTGCCATTGCTTGTTGTAAAGTGACTGAGTGGGTTTGTTAGAGCTCTATGATGTGTAAGCACTTACAGAGTTAAGCTAAAAAGTGTTAGCCTGTAGTCAACATGTCACTTGACCATTAGACAATTGTTTTAACAGCTAAAACCAGCATCAGCCAAGACAAGTCCAGATAATTGCTGAGACCCTGCAGTGTCAGGTCAATACAGCCCCTGTGGCCTTAAACTAGTAATTGCACAAGTCATATTTGTTGGGCTACAGGTATATCCACAGAAAGACGAGAGACTGCTATGCTTTTTCTTGAAATAATTCTTAGGCAGCCAAGAAAATTTATTTACTTATGAAAGTTTCTGTGTTTATATCCATATGTAAATCTTTTATCTCACCACCTGTTCATAAAAATCAAAGATTCAGCTGCCTCCATAATTCATGCAGTACTGGATAGGGCTTCATCTCATTCCAAGCCATGGAATGTCTACTACTCCATTCCCACTGTTAAGTTCAGCAGTACAAGAAGCAAAGAAAGCTTTGAATGTTGAGTGAAAATATGCAAGGAAATAAAAAACCGACAAATATGAATATTTTTACAATATGATATCCATAAATTCATGGCAGATGTAGATAGAAATAAAAATTTGGTTGAACTCTATATATTGCAGTTGCTTAGCTAGCAAAAACCAAAATATTGCTCAATTTAAAGTAAGCAACATAAAACTATTTATTCAGGCAGTGTCTGTATTCCAGGATGACAGCTAAGAAAAAAAGTTCAGAACAGACAAAATTTTATTAAAAGTATAGGGAATATAGAGGTCAGAGAATCACAGAATGATCCCAATATTGACATCTAGGGTACGTTGCTAATTACTGGTCTCCAACTAAGCTTTAGTCTGCTGATCACCACAGTCTGGGCCCAGCCATTTAGCCATATTTATGCTATGCATATGTCTGCTCATCCAGTCTACACATTAGGAACATCTCTATGAGAATCTTAGGGAAGACACTGTCAAAGGCCTTCCTGAAGTCCATGTAGGCACTGATGTTTTCTTGTCCTGTCTACCAGGACAATCATGTCATCATACAAGTTAATCAAGTTGGTCAACCATACCTTTCCCTTGGTGAAGCCATGCTGATTAATCCTGATTATTTTCTTTTGGTTCATGAGCCTGGAAATGGATTCCAGGATTAGCTATTCCATCACCTTATCAGAGATCAAGGTGACGAGCCTTTAATTCCTTAGGTCAGTTCCTTGCTGCACTTCTGGAAGACATGAGTGGTGTTTGTTTTCCTCCAGTAACTGGTAACCTTTCCCAGTTGAAATGATCCATCAAAGATCATCAAAAATGGCATCACAGTGACATCTGCCAGTTCCCTCAGGGCTTGTGGGTTTACCCTACCAGAGTTCATGGATTTACAAATTTTTGGTTGGTTTATGTATTCTCTGATCTGGACATGATTGTGTTCTAAAAATCAGTCCATCTTCCTGATTCCAACCTTTTCCACAGTCTCTTGGAACTGAGATTCATGATTGCCAGTCTCTGGGTAGTAAAGGTAGGAGCAAAGGAAGCATTTAGTACCTTGGCCTTTGTCATGTATAACAAGGTCCCACATCCCATTAAATAATGGGCCCACATTTTCCCTAGCCTTTCTGTTGTCACTGCTCTGGTTCTGGCCCAGATCAGTGGGAAGAGGTGTAGCCAATAGATTTTGTTATTTGATACCATTTGATATTGTTACCAAAGATGGAGAAAAGAAACTCTGGCTTCCCAGAAGAGAGGGTGTTCCTTTCTGCTCAGAGAAAGAGCTGGTGGGTTGTAGGATCTGTCCCACTACTGTATTTCATTGTCCTGGGCTTAGTGGGCATTTTGCATGTGAATCACCCTCTCTTTGTACACTTTTGTTATTCATATTGTTTCTGTTACTTTTCCTTTTCCTGACTCATTGATGTTTCTAGTAAATTGTTCTTATCTCAATGCATGATCTTTGCCTTTTGTGCTTCCAGCTGGAGGGGGAAGGGAAGAGAGTGCCAGCATGTTTTGGTGCAAATTGAGGAATACCATTCCTAAACCATGGGAACCTTAATTGGCTCAAAATGCTGGGCAAGAAGTGTTGAGATAACAAAAGATCTGCCAAGACTGAGTTGGAAATAAATTTGATCCAAGCATTTGCTCTAAGCATTTGCTATGCTTGGTATGGAACCACTGGTGGTTTGATCGGTTCATGTGGGTGTGGTACCCAACCTTCCATATTCCTTTATGGGCTTCTCGCAGGGATCATTTTCAGCACAGGGAGAGGAAACAGGATTACTTTCTTGCTGTACTGTGTGGTATCAGATTACGGCAGGGCAACATCAAGGGCAATGAGGGTCATTTGGGAGTAGATTCAGCGCTACTCTCCTGCCCTTACCTCAAGTTCTACCATTAGCAATTGTACCCAGTCTATGGGGCAACAGGGAAGGATGATTTCCCCCAGTCGTTCACCCCCTTGTCCTCCTTCAGGCCTGTTACAACAGCTTTTCAGAATTTTGAATTCCCTTTGGATGTTAAGGAAAGCACAGTTTCTCTGTTTACCAGGTCTCCTCAATGTAGCCCACAAAATGTTTAGGGTCAAGAAAGTTTTCTCAGAAGGTCATTCTGAAATCTGCCCTGAGGGTAGATAGTCAAGAGAGTGGGAGAATGTAGGAGAAAATAAGCCAGTTCTAGGGGATATTCTCTGCTCCAGTGGTTTAGAAGTTCACCCTGACAAGGGTAGACTGCAGTCTTACTTGGGAGCAGTGCTTCTCAGGAGAAGTATCCCACTGCATATTGATCTGGAAACTATGCAAGAAGAAATCTGTAAACAACGATTTTAAAAACAAATCTGCTACTACCTCAATTTCATCTGAAGTAAAGGCATGAAGTACTTTTAATGCTTAGATGAAGCTTGTAAGTTCAGACAGCCTCATTTCCATAGCAGCCAAATTTTATGAAGCCCTAAGCCAATTATTTAATTAGCTAATTTGCTCAGTCACAAATAATTTGCACGTAGCTCTAAATGTCAGATTTGAAAACACTGGGGACAGTTAGTCCTAGTGGAAATCATATTACTGAGACTAGAATTCCCTTACAAGATTTTTCCTGGAAGTCTCAACAGGTTTGAAGGATGATCAGTTTGTGTTGATGATTGTGTTGAGGAATGGGAAGGAAAGAGTAGAAAACAGTAGTATGAATCTTCATGTATATATATCTTAATATCTCATTTTAATTCGAGTAATTTCTGGGTGTATGTATGTTCATTAGACTTGTCCATCTTCCAAACCAGTATTACCAAGGGAAATTTTTACCCTTTGGAAGAAAAAGAATATGGGCTAAAGGAAAATATGAACATTCTTTCCACCAGTTTATTCTGTTGCACTCTCCAGATGTATTCTGTTTTCTGAAATTCCCATCTTTTCTGGTCATTAAAACTTTCTGTCTGCATGATACCATTTTTAATATTTGTGACTCCCTCTGACTTTTTCTCTGCACTTTCTATGACTGTTCCTATTTTTTAGGACAGAAAGAAAACAATGAAAATAATTTTATAACTCTTTCCCCGTCTTTTTCCCCCTTACCAGTGTACTGTAACAATAAGAAAACCAGCAAATTAATCTGCTAGTTTTTTTCAGCAGCACTTTTTCTTACCTGTTGACTGAGAACAGTTATTCCCAAGAATTGTTTTTCTAAGACTTTCCTCATCCCTACAATAAAGTAATCTGCAAAAGTGTTTTAAATTTCCTGAGCACTAACAATATTGACATTATGGGAAAGTGCACATACCGAAAGCTGTGGGAAAAATCCAAGGGATAAGAATTATACTTTTGTCTCCATTAATTTTCATTTCCCAAAACAATGCCAGAATACCTTTGCAGCAGTTCCTCTCTCCCACTTAGCAATTTTTTTTTTCTTTCCATGTGTCTAGTTAGGTTCTTATTACATTTTTTCCCCTTTAGCAGCTGTGATGCTCCTCTCTTCAAACCTACTTTTGGTTTCCTCTATCAAGATGATAGTTGCTGAGCTTTCAGGAAAAAAAATAAATCCTCCTCAAAAGTAAGAAGAAAAAGGTAGATCAAAGCTGTCAGCATCCAGCATTTCTTATGTATCAGATTTTTGAGTCACTAACACAGGGTTTTTTGAATGGTTTGAAACCCTTATTTCTGAATACAGAGTGATTGCACAGAGATAACTAAAGGGTTTTGTTCCCCACGTTTTTTGGTTTCCTTAATGTTCTTCTCTGTGTGATCTATGAGCTTTCCACATACAGTAAATGAAGGATGATCTGAAGCCTTCAGCCACAAATTATTTCATTTAACAGGAAATGTTGTCTTAAAAGTTACATACAAACAAACTGTGTTGACCTCAATTTTGCATTAGAAAATGTTTCTAGAGAAACAGCTCTGTGGAGAAAGCAAGAAAGACTTTTCTATTGCTATTTTTTTGTATGTTCTAAACAATGACAATAATCCAGCTACATGGATAAGTACACATAAACCAGACTACCTCAGACAGTATGTGTCATGTAATGATTTATCTTGTAATTTCCTCTCTCACACACAAGCACATGCTGTCACACATGCACACACATAAATATTATTCTTCCTCCCTTATCTCAGAAATGCTTGGATACTACATCACTAGTACTGAAAACAGGCTGCAAAGCTACAGATATTAGCTCTATTCTCTGTCTTACTATATTTATTTTTTCTAGAGATAAAAGGAGAATTAAAACTCCTCTTTCATATTGTCAAAAAGCTAATTAAAGTTAAAAATAATATTAAAAAATAAAAGTTTATTGTAAAAAACAAAACACTCAAGGCCAAACAAACAGATGCTCAGAAATCACTAATCTCTCTCTCTAGTTTTACACATAATTCAACCCTTATATAAATGCTAAAGGTAATATTGGCTCTGAGAACATAGATGTTTATCCTCAGGCCATCAGCAATAAAGCTAGCTTCATGTAGCATGATAAGTAAATGCAGATACATAATAAAGGTATTATTGGTATTACCTTATTTCCTTCACGTTGTAGGCAAAGCTTCCATCTGTTGTTGAACAATATTAAGCTCCCCAGTTTAATCTACTTATTGTTTAATTTTCTATCTTTTCTTTTTGTTTTTCAAAGACAAGTTTTCATTTTTTTCTAATCATTTACTGCAATTTTTTTTTCAATGCTGTCTACATTGTTTTCTTTCTTCATTTACCTATGTCTGAACCTAGCCAAAATATGGCAGGAAAAGAATGAGTCATAAATAAAACAAACCACAATATTTTCTCTGAATACTGGATTGAAGTTCTGTAATTGAAGGAGGGAAAAACTCTGGTCCCAGGGAGACATCGAAAATCCATATACCAATATTTCATAAAAATAAAGACTTTACCTGATAAATCTTTATTTTTACACCACGCAAAGAACGTATATTTGAATTTGCCAGATGAAAATTAAAATTAGCCATTTTCTTTTTATCTAAGGGTTTGAAAAATATGATATTTTTTATTTATTCAGCTACTGCTTCATGGGGTAGATCCAAACCAATTTATAGTCTTAGGTTTTGTTTTGTTTTGTTTTACTTGGTTTTGTTTTGGCTTTAATCCAGGGCAGTCATTAAAAAAAAAGTGATTTAACTTCCTGCTATAGGAAAGGGACGAACATCTGTGCACATTTTGTAAAAATGTTCTCTTTATTAATTTATCTCCTTGATTGAAAGAATGACAAAAATGTGACTGTCAGCTGCATCTCAAGGTTAAAAATTTTGATTTAAAATGACAGGTAGACTTGAATGATCTTCCAATCCAGATTTGATTAAGAAGATCATAATGACATGAGTCTCATAAGAAGTAATGGGACACAGTGAAACTATCTTCCTTCCTGTTCTGAGAAAATAACCTAAATTCTTTTCTCATAATGGTTCCAGAAGGTGGCAGAATAATAATTATGACACTGAAAAGAATAAATCCTGTGTTTTTTTAAAAATTGGCGTTTTTTCTTATAGCTGAGATATAACTGTATTCGTAGCTCTAATTAGTGCTGATGGCAAATTGCATTTTGGTATTTTCAAGTTTCTCTATTTCATTTTTGCAGGAATTATGATACTTTTTTTCTACTTTCCTTGATTTAACTTCACGCTTAATTTTAGTGAAAAAAGTATAACATTAATTAAGGAGAATCAAAAACCAGGTGGACTAGTACATAAACCCAGAATTGCATTAATTGAGGAGATTCATAAAATCTCCTATCTCTCCTATTAGGAGAGAAATACATAGTCAGACACTGCTTTGCATTGTTTACCAGCATGTAAAAATAGAGCATTTCCACTAAGATGAGACAATTACTCTGAATTTTTTATATCTGACCAAGATTTGGTGTAAAAATCATGGCATTTGTCATACTTTTGTCTAAGCTGCAATAAGAGGAAAGCACATCTGATTGAAAAAAAAATAGAAATTCTTCTCATAAACTTATTTTTTTTTAAACATATTCTCATTTAATATGAAATATGCTGTAAATAAAAAAAATAATTAGTCCTAGGTCTCTTCAAGGATTCTTTATTAACTTAGATTGCAAAGATGTTTGTTTATGGAGATGGACCTTTGTATTTCACCGTCATAAACAGAACTGCATATAAGAATTAAAAAATCTCAACTAGTATTTCAGAGGAATATTGTTATTTTAGTGTATATGATATATCCAAGTAAATGTTCCCATAAGAATATAAGAGGATAAGTTTTTTTATGTTCCTCACCAGAAAATATAATACTAAATTTTGAATTTTCCTAAATATGCATGGTAGAATTTAATTACTTATTGCTGTATTGTGAAATCAATAAAAAAACAATCTCTAGTACTGTGAAGTCAAATGATTTTTCTGAAGGAAAATGGGAGGGGTATGCCCACGTGCAGTCACTTCAGTTTGGATTCTCATCCTATATTATGCAGTCACATTAGAGCATCTAATTGTCAACTCAGGCATCAGAATCTATCAATTCATAAAACCAAATCACTAAACCAAGCTAGATGGACTAGCAGAGCAGTACTGCATCAGTGTGAGTACAGTGAGGTTATGAAAGGCCAAAGGACAGAGCCTGAGACTGACTCTCAATTAACACGGCAGTGCAAGAGCTTTCTGTACTCCCATACATCACTCCCAGCAAAGGCATTCTCCTGAAATCTGGTAAATATTCACAGGAGGGATATAGGTGAATTGCCCAGGAAATCTATTTGAATCCCATATTCATACAGACTTTTTGAAAGGTATAATCAAAAGGAAATTGTCCTACTCCAGGGGGTAGTGAATATCAAAATGAAAGGGGTAATAATACAGAGAAAGCATAGAGAAGCTGTCAGCCCTCTTATGCAGAAAGGATGGGAAGTTTAGAAATGTGTAAACACATTAAGGTCAGCCTTTTACTCTACCTGAAACTGATTTGGACAAGTTTACTTCAGAGTAAAAGTAGAATGCCTTGAGTTAAGGGTATTCTCATATTACTCATGCTAGTTTCCCTGAGGCTTTAATAAAAAACAACTTCTTGTTTGCTTGCTTGTCTTCTTGTGAATAAAGACAAGCCCATAAAAGACAGAATGATGAGGAAATGTATATGAAAACAATAATTTGACAGCTTCATATTTTGTAAGGTGTTTTAATTAACTTCACAGAATGGGATTAATCTCTTATATCTTCAGACAGCTAAAGAGTAATTATCTATTTATCTATGTTGATGCCAGTCATCTCTTTTCCCTTTTTCAGAAGAGAAATAGGTGTCAACATTCTTTCCTAAAGTGAATACCTAAAATCCCTTTTTGAGATGCCAGTATTCCTCTACTGGCTATATATAAGGGCCCTCTGACTACCTGTTTAGATTTATATGACTTAACGATGCCTAAAATTATGAAAATAAATGGCTTCCATTATTCCTTGTTTATTTTCCACAAAACCACAGCACACTGAAATATCAGGAAGTAACATCGTATTGGACTGGTGTTTTTCCTCTATTAAATAGCACTATTTTGCAATTATACATGCTGTAAGATAAGAAGCAGTACTGGGCTCTTAAACATCTTTATAAGTGATCTGGATGGTGGGATTGAGAGCACTCTCACCAAGTTTGCTGATGACGCCAAACTGAGTGGTGAGACGAACACCTCAGAAAGGAGAGATGTCTTACAGGGACACCTGCACAGGTGGGAATAATGGCCTAGGAAGAACAGTATGAAGTTTAACAAAGATGAGTGAAAAGTCCTGCACCTGGTATAGAATAACCAACGAGCCAGTATGGGTTTACATCCGTGTGGGAGGAGAAATCACTCTGAAAGGAACCTGAGGGTCCTGGTGGAAAACAAGCTGAACACAAATCAGTGCACTGCTGCAGCAACAAAGGCAAATCAGATCCTGGAGAGCAAGGACAGGGGCATTATTAGCAGAGACACAGACACAGTCATTTCACTGCACTCAGCATGCATGAGGCCCCACCTGGAGTATTTTGTCTAGTTCAGTTCAAGAGACATGAGGAGACTAGAAAGAATCCAAAGGATGGCCACAAAAACTAGCAAAGAGCTGGGACTCTGATCCTGTGAGGAAAGACAGAAGGAACTAGGTCTTTTCTCCCTGGAGAAAAGAAGGCTTGAGAGGGAAATTATCACAATATTCCAGTACAATATTCCAGACAGACTGGAGTAGAGTGGAACTTTTTTAAGGTGCAATTGAAGAGGGTGCTAGGTAACATCATCCAGACTCCCTTCCCCATAAAAGATTAGACAAGATGGTTTCTTGAGGCCCTTTCTAACCTGTGCTGTTCCATGATTCTGTTCGACAATTCTATATTTTCCATTCAGGATATTGTATTAGCTCGTTTCAGCCTATAATGTGGGTAAAGGTCAATCTGATATCAGAAAATTAGTATTTTCATTGTTCTTTGCACAAGCTTCCATGAGCTTTTGCAACAGAGAACTGTGCCTATGGACTACTGAGGATCTGCTTTCTGCCAGGTCTCACTGATACACTGCATTTGCTTTTTCATTACCATTTTTAATATTTACATTTTTAATTTGAACTAGTCTTAGTTGTTGATGTCATCAAAGTACAAAAACCTGTGGAACTCTACCCCACTTGGGGCAGAAATCTGTACTTACCATGACAGCTGTATCTGAAGTACCTATTTCTATCCTACTATGTTTAGAACTTTCCTAGGTTTAAAATGGACCTAAATATTTGCAGATGGAGGTTAACCCTGACACGGAGCTCAGCCCCACACAGGTTCCTCACTACCCCCGCAATGGGATGAGGAGGGAATCAAAAGGGCAGAAACAGAAAAAATTTGTCAATTCAGAAAAAGACGGTTTAATAGGTAAAGGAAAAGTCATGCATGCAAGCAAAGCAAAACAAGGAATTCATTCACTGCTTCCCTTTGTCAGGCAGATGTTTATCCATTTCCAGCGAAGGAGGGTTCCAGGACGTGTAATCCTTGCCTGGAAAGACCAATGTCATAACCTCAAACTTCTTGTGCATACCCAGCCTCCTCACTGGCAGGGCAGAGTGAGAAACAAAAAGAACCTTGGCAGTGTCTAAGCACTGCTCAGCAGTATCTAAAACATCAGTGAGTTATCAACACTATTTTCATCAGAAATTGAAAACATAGCACCATACAAACTACTATAAAGAAAATTAGCTGTATCCCAGATAAAACCACTATAACAGTGAACAGCTGTAATACTTGTGATCTAAAAAGCCATGAGTTCCTAATCCAAACTAAATTCTGCTTGGTAAAAGTAAAACAGAACAGTCTTAAAGCTATTTTAATTTACAAACCAGACACAGTCAAGTAAGAGCATAGAATTAATTGTTTATTTTACTGAGCAAGTTCTAAATAAACACTAGTTCCACTGAACAGAAATACCCAGAGTGCTGTGCTTTTTTTCCACAAAACAGGTTTAAATTTTACAAGCCTAAATTAATAAGTAAATTTGTAATGTGCAACATGTAAATAAATCCTACATTGAAAATTGTGAAAATAAACAGGATTCAGGAAGCCAAGGAATTTGTTGCCTTTTTTTCTGGTTGAAAAACAAATCTAGAGTCACCTGCCTGGCTGCAAGATAAATCTCATTTGATTTGTTTGGACTTGCATGACAAAGCTTGCCTGGGTGGTTGTAGAATATCTGTGTATAGGTATATTATTCTCTAATATTTGATTTATTACCCTTTCAAGTGTATTTGACTTTGAAGATGCTATCATGGAAAGCATAAAGCGCATGTTATTCAGTAATAGAAAAATTGTACAGCATTCATGTTTTGACCAAGGTTAAAGAGCTAAAAACTGCTAAAAAGGTAAGTAACTGCATTCATACCTGGTGTGATTTCCTTTCTTCTTTCACTGGCTTTGTACATTGGACAGTTTTGGACAAAGACTTTCAGATAGATTTTAAAACTATAATTTTTTGAAGACATTTCAAATTTTAGAAAGTAGCTGGCACTTCAGCAGCAGACTTGGCAAAGAAAAATGAATGCTGAAAGATCAGAGATTCACTCTCATTTCAAAAAGTAGCCACCTGGGGTCAAGACTGTGGAACATTGGCAAGAAATCTGCAGACACACTTCTTGTTCTGTGCCTTTTATGCAGATATAAAGGACTACTCTTTCCAGACTTGTCACAGGTAGATTGCATAACCAATAAATTGATATTTTCCTGTAAGCTTCAAATTTTCATATTTAGGAAATACAGCTTAGGATGTTGTCATTAAAATATTTTATCATCATGCCACATTATTATCTGACAGTGAAGCCATAAAAGAATTACAGTCCTCTGGATAATCTTTGCTAACATAACCATATGTACATCATCACGTCCTCTTCACGTGCCCACTGAAAACCATTGTGGAAAAGATCTTAGGGAATTAGACATGTCTGCTGTTAGTACTATTTGTTATTTACCTCTGTAAAACTCTACATTAATCTCGAGACAAGTATATGAGATTTAAGTATAGGAGGTTTTAAATATTACGTAATTTTTAAATTTTTTTTTTTGGAGGATAATTTCTAAACTATCCTCCTGAAAAAAAAAATAAATTAAAAACTGACTGAATACTACCAGAAAAGTAGGAATGTCAATACCTCAGTGGCATTAAGTCTTAAAGGAAAATACAGAACTTTATTTTTGTCTTCTCCAGTCTAGATTGAAATTGTGTTGAGTCATTAAGGAGATGTATTCTACTTTTTAAAAAATGAACACAGTGTTTTGGGGAGACTATTTAAAATTCCATAAACAATGTCAGCTTCTTGAAACTATTGAAACTCCAGAATATCATAGATAACCCCATGGAATACAGTCTAGAAAAGATGAGGCAAAAACATTGCACAGTGTTCACCTAAAACTGTGGGAGCATTCAGCTGGGATTATGAGCTGCCTGGCTCAGCTGTAGAGCGTTCCTATGATAACTTGGTATGGTGTACGTGTATAGATACCATGGAGAGAGGGCCCAGCTGTAGCTCTCAAGAGTTGAGGGCCCCTTTGAGACACAGAAGAAGGAAGCACAGGCCTTGAGCAAAGTGCCTACAGGCACTATTTGCCTTTGAAAGCAATTTCTGTAACATTCATTGGAATTACTACTGTGGAGTTTCAGGTCAACATATTGTTGCAAGATGCTGTAGCAGAAAAATCTCTTCTACACAAGTCTATCTATCACCTTCCTGCACATTTGCTACTGCAGAATGACTAATGTAAAGCAAAGACCAAAAAAAAAAGTATTGAGACAAAAATGAAAACAAATCTATAGTTAACATTCAAGAATAAACAATTGTGTATTGGACATAAAATACTATCTTCACTCACACTTGCAATAAAGTTCGACTTTCAGGCTACAGCACAATTAATTTGGGGCTTACATTAACAACTATTGTCATTTTTAATGTTACCATAACTAAGAGAAGCCTGTTTGTCATTCTCCATGCCCTTGGCAAACATTTAAACAAACACACAAATTCATTTTCATGACAGTTGCAGCAAAACTAGAAAGAAAATCACTATTCCTCTTGCTAACCCCTCCAAAACCTAACCAAATAAACAACTTGCATTTTAGATATTTAAAGTTTTGGGGTTCAATTTCTCACTTCCTTAAATTGACTTAAATGTTCCCACTGTTGTTCATTATTATATGATGTTTGCCCCACTCCACATACAATATGACACATAACACAAATTTCTAACCTTTTTTAGGTGGGCAAAGGTTCATTTTCCTGAAAATGTTTATACAAATGTATGCAATGATGATGATGAGGAGGATGACAGTGATAAAGATGTTATAATAGAAATACTTCCCATTTTTTCTGGTGAAGATCCTAAAAGGTTTTGCATTTAAACCATCAGGTTGCACTTGCAGTTCTCCTGAGTGCACTTATAGCAGGATTGTTATAGAAACATGGGGTTTGAGGGATTCTTTTTCTTTATTTTCCAGACTACAACATGTGAAAGCATTTTTTTGTAGTGAATGAGTTAAAGAAGGGTTGTTTCTTTACAAACACTATAGTATTACCCAAATTAAAATTACAGACAAAATACATGCTTACAACTATGCTGATATGAGCAAAAATATACAAGCCCATTTTATAACTGTGTTGTGAAAATTTCACAGCACCAAAAAAAATCATTTTAGTCCCAGAATGCAGAGCAGTACAGAAAAATATCTGGAACATTTGGACAGTAATAAATATCTAACTATAAATAAGACACTGTTAATATTTGATGACACTAGTTATAACAGTAATGCTGTCCCTTTGGCTTCTACAGCACTGTGATATCACCATTATAATGACAAATGGAAAACATGAAAGGAAATAAAACAGAGTTCATATCTGGTTCACTAAGAGATGCCACATCCTTCTAAAGATATGAGGCTGAAATCAACAGTCTCTTGGGAATTCCAGATACTTTGACTTGATATGAAAATTTCAGACCGTTTTAGTATTCTACGCATTAACGAGTGGCCTTTAGCCATGCTAGTTAGTAAGCTTGTAATGAGATTGCTAAAATATTATACTTATACCTGAATTTCATCTAACATAAGCAGATCTCAAATGCTCTGTTTTAAAATTTTCTTCCGTTGTTTCCAGGAGATGTGGGCAAGGCTGGGTTTGTTTGTGTATTTTCTTTTGATATACAAGGCAGAGTGGAACAACTTTAAAATTTTTCCTCTGGGATTTAAACAACTAGAGTGAAAATATGACATGTCTGTTCATATGTGAGGAAACTGTTCTATTCAATTTCATATATAGCTGGCAGCATTATCATGGTCAAAGAATTAGAAAAAATTGCAATGAAATGTAAATAGGAATAAATCTCAGTAGAAACATACCAAAATATTGCAAACATAAGCTTTTGAAATTTGAAAGCTATTTGTATTTACCTTACCTGTAAAGTGAAGCCTGCCATTCATCTACCTACCCTTTTCAATTAATCTTCTTTTTATTGGTTATCTTTGAGCCTAGTAAATTCACTATGCCTTTTAAACTCTTCTTTCATAAGCATTTACAATTGACTAGATTTGCCTTATAATCTGTTTCAGACTTCATCAAAGTCTAAGTAGTTCTGCCTTTCTTTCCTCATGTTATATAAAGATGAAGAAGCAAGTGAAAGACTGTGTGGTGGCAATTTTTTTTTTTAATTTTGTGCATGAGTCACTTTACTTGTACAGATGACAAATGACATCTTTAATTTGACTTGTATAACATTTAAACACTAGCTAAAGCAACACATTGTTTATTAAGGGTAGCATGAGCGCTTCTAAATGTTCCAAAGTAAACCATTCTCTTTATTTAGGCTAAAATGCTATCAAACCTTGCCAAATAGACAAAAAAACTGAGCTGCTTTATTTCACTACCTATTTTCTGATATATAAATATATATATATGTGTGTGTGTGTGTGTGTGTGCATTTTATTTATATTTATATAAAACATAATTATCTCCTACTTCAGGCAAATGAAAATAAAATCAATTATACTTCCTTACATAATCACAGTGCAACAAGAGAAAGAATCCTACAACCTTCAAGAAAAATGTACTTCATTTTGATGAATTTTTCTCTCATCACTCCTTTCCCCTCTCTACCACCACGAGTTAAAATTACTATAATTGAATGTTTGTTTGTTGCACAAGAAATATGTTTTTCACTTCCTTTTTAGGTAATTTAATTTTCCTGGATATATACATAGAGTTTAGGTGTAAAGGATATATTATAATTTCTGTTTAACATGCTGTATGTCACAAACTGACAATTTTGCTAACATGTATGTCCCCATAATTTTAATTTGGACAAAAGCTTATATTTCAAATGGTTGTGTAGCTTCAGTATGATGACACAGCAAAGATATTTGTTTGTTCTTTTGATAACGTAGTACAATGTTTTTGTTAATAAAAAAGAATATAAACATTGTAAGCAAACCTCCTTTCTATTTTCAATTTGATAAACTACCCAGATTAAGCTTAAGCTGTTTTCAAAGTAATTTTTTGCTGTTGTTCTTCAGGAACTATTTTTTACAGCCTTTTAAATCTCTGAATTTATTTTTTTTTTCAAGAACCTCAGCAAAACTTTACTTATCTTTAATATTCCATGTGCTGAACAACTCCAAAGGAGACACATTGTTGTCTTTTTCTGCTTAGAGAAGTAGTACTTCTGCAATCTATAAACCCAAAGAAAATATTGGTCTTTCTGCCTTTGAGACCCCATCTGAGTTGCCTTTGCATTAAATACCTTAGTCACTTTCAAAGTAACAACTTTTCCTGTTTAGTGGGAATGCATTCCTGTTCCCTAGATAAACACATTTACCTTGTTGAGATTGTTAGTGATAATTAATAGTTCTTAGACATACATGCACATTTACTGAGACCAGCTTAACAAATTCTTGCAATAAATCTCTGTAGCTGCCTTATGGCTCAACATGATTTACCACATCCCCCATTAGTGTAATTTATGCATATATATAATGTATATATATAAATATATAATTAGTTATATATATAATAATTAAATATATAATAATTTAATTGTTATATATTTAAGTAATTATATATTTATTTCAAATTAAAAGAGAAAAAAAATCCCCCCAAAAAACAGGAATTTCAAAGCCTTCTGAGGGCTACTTATAACATTTCCCTTTAATGATGATTTTTCCACTGATAGCCAATTTTGGCTTAGTTATTATTCTGTTGAGTTTCAGATTTGCAGAGTGCCTGGTGGCCTCTTCTGGCTCTAAAATCTGTGGCTCTCTGAAAGTTGTAGTTGACTTCTTTTTATGAAAGGCTTTGGAAGTAAAAATCACTCTGTTTAACACATCCTTAGTACATATGATTTTGAATAAAGAAAAATTGTAGTCAAATTACACACCCCACTACCTTAAACCAGACATATGCTGTGGTCTGTTAGAACACTTTATTCCCCTGCACAAAAGTGGTCTGATCTGCTTCTGATGTGTTTCACTTTCTCCCACACTTTTCTAAAATGCAGGCCTATACCAATTTTTCTGGTATGCTGAAAAAGATGCCTGATCCTAACCAAGGTCATTGAGTTATATTAAAGAGTACTGGAACAGATATAAGACCCTGGGGGGGGGATGAATTAAATGATCAGATCATCCTTACTGACCTCAAATTCTAGGACATTTTTCATGCACCTGGTTTTGACCAGCATGTGGGGGAACTGAAGGCAATACATCTCTCTGGCTAGAAAAGGAAGCATGACAACGCCTCTTTTGTTTTTTATTTGTAGTCATCTAAATTTTCAATTTGTTTCCTCATCTTGGTGTATGCTCCTGTCTGCACTCTTCCTGCTTGTGTTTTGGCAGCCAATTTGGGGCTGCATTTCTTAAGAGTATATAAAACTAACATTGTTGTGTGGCTGTTTTGACAGGCAAAGCACTCATGCAAAGCAAGATGAATGGGATGTCAGTTTTCCCTATCATGGGATCTCCATTTACTGACCCAGATGAGAACTGTGAGAACCTGTCACAGTGGCGAGACAAACCAGATATGGCTTCAAATGGGGCTCTAAATCTCACGTAGTTTTGAAGCTACTCGTAGAGTGCTGAATTTGTCATAAAAGGCTTGTCAGTCCAGAGTTCATTAAGGTAAAAGATGAGAGTGTTTTATCTGGACAGTCTTGAGCCCTAGTCTGGTAGGAGAAGGGGCTAGTTACAGCCCTTGAAAGTAAAAAATGTGCTTTTGCAGTGTTTTCTTCCAGCTTTCCTTTGGATCGAATCTCTACGGAATAGCTGCTCCTGGCATGTAAGTATTTCTTTTCCTTGTTTGTCTTTTTAGCCTTCTTTGTTAAACTTGGAGGTGTGTTTGTGATGTCAATTCAAAGTCCCTTGAGATTTGGCTGGGACTTGAGGTGAGGTGTTAAACTTCACAGGACTGAATTGGAACACTTAAGGTGAGAGACAGGGTTTTAATCACTTGCTCTGTGGCTGCCACAGTAGAAACTTTGTGACCTCAGCTGAGTTTTCTTTTACTCAAAGTCCAAAATCAATAGAAGTATTCAAGTCTGGAGAAATGACTTGTGTTTAACTTTGCCCCCAAAGTTGGAAAGCATCAAAAAGTGTATTTCTCAGATGTGCAGTTTGAAAACTGTGACTCTGAAAAGCTGAATTTCAGTATTTTGAATTCCATGTTTTGTAAATAATTCAGAACTGCAGCACCATCCTTGACAGAACACTTAATCCTTCTGATACTCAGTCATATTTTCCTCACATCAAAAAGGTTTGCTCTTGTATTAAGGTTCATCTGTACTGATGTACCTTGACATGTTTGGCTGATCTAAAATAAGAATAATAACAAAAATACTAATAATATTTAGGTGGATCACCAGTAGCCTTCCAAAGATTTTATTTCAGCACATTTACTGTGAGGCTCAAAATAGTTATATAAATTGATATATAAAAATAAATAGAAAATATATAAAATATCAAATTGTATACATGTTGGAAAACAAAGTAGTTCAAATTTGTTAGACAAATTCTGGGGGTTTTATGTGGTGTCCTAGTTAGCACTGCCTTCACAGCATCTTATAAAACTCATATTAATAACAAAGAGATGCTGAGAACTATCTGGCTATGTTAAAACATTGATTAATCATGTATACAATATAATAATTTTTTTTCCGTATGATAGATATTTTTTTGGTGCAGCCTAGTAAATTATTCAGTATGGTGTACAAATAAACCCCTTGAACTGTGCTGCACACAGTTCTGCTGCAGTGACCCCAGGTGTACATGACAGTGACACTTGTAGCCTTTCACTCAGCATCTGTGTACATGAGTATAAATAGTTTTGAGGCAGAAGGAAATAACTAATATAAAAAATAACACCACATACCCCCAACAAGTCCTGACAAGTATCCTCGTCCTGCAATTGTATCTCATCTTATGATTTAAAAGAGCTTACAAACAGTAGTATGATTGTCAGATCCTTCAGGTCTGTTTTGTCTTTCTCTTAACCAGCAAAGTGTGTTGTAAATATGTAAAGAAAAAAGAAAAAGAAAAACGCCTTCTTTGGCATTTCTTTCGTCTAATAATGTGAATTAAAAAGATATGCACCACTCACCATATAGCAAATCTATGGAAGTCACTGCTTAAGAATCTATAGTCAGTGGAAGAAAAGGAATAAGGAGGTACAGATACAATATTGCACAGATCAGCTGTTAGAAAATAATTGCCCACAGAAAATTAATCTGTGTCCAGCAATACTTCAAATAGCTGTCACCAAGGAACCCTGAATATAACAGTTGATGATTAGAATTTGATCCAGTAAATCAAGATTAAAGGGCAAGTGAAAAGTACTCCAGTTATGTATGAGCCATCAGCTGCACAAATATAAGATGGGAAACAACTGGCCAAATGGGGATGATCTGGGAATTATAGCAGATTGCTCTCTGAGCATGAGTCAACTGTGTCATGTTGTTACAAAGAAAGCAAATATCAGGCTGCTGTGTACAAGCAGAGCCTCCTCTGCAGAACACAGCCAGTAATCCCTGTGCTTATTCACCACTGCTCAAGCCTTAGCTGACAGGCTGTGGCCAGCAATGTGCCCAGCAAGTTGGAGGCAGCACAACTGGAGAGGCAATTGTAGTATCTGAGATGTAGTTCAGATGTATAGAAAAAAATTTGTAACAGTAAGAACTGGGAAACTTCAGGATAGATTTCATAAAGATCTTGTAAACACTCTGGCTTTCATAAAGATCTGTCAACGCTCTGTCTTTGAAAGCATTTAAGACCAGACTGAAGAGGTATCAATCAGGAATGACATACTGGTAGCTAATCTTGCTTTGGACTGAGGGACAGGTTGGGTGATCTCTCAGAGCTTCTTTTATCAGCGTTTATCACTCCCTTGATGTCACCTTTCCTATATAGGCAAAGAAAATGGGTATGTAATATCTCATTAGATTTGTAGCTAGACAAAAAATATTATTCTTTCTTCACAAGAGATTTAGCTAGAATCTTGAATGTAAAAGCTTTTATTTCATCCTGAATAAAAGCTTTGTTCTTCTTTTTATCTGAAAAAAATGTATGCTTTCCAAAATAAGGTCCATCATGAGGCAAAATTGCTTTTTCTCAAGTTGATTTAGTTAATTTTAATTTTTTTTTGTATATTTGTTTTTGTTTATTGTAAATTATTTTATCTCTGAAGAACAGAAATGTACTCGTAAGTCTCTGCTATGCCTCTTAGTGAACACCAAAAAAAGTTCACTTTCACAAAATTTTCAGATATTTCCTTTGATTAGTCACAAGAAAAACCTATGTAAGTGCAATCTTATAAGAAGGATTAGCAGAACTGATGGAAGTGTTTATCTACTCCATGCAATTTAGCAATCAAAGGAAGAAGGACAAAGATCAAGGTGGGCTTTCTGACCAACTCTCACTTATAATTTGTAAGGCAGACTTTGTGTCTGTAGCTGCTCTAACTAAAGTAACAGCTTTTGGGTTGGGTTTTTTTTTGTTTGTTTTCAGAAATATTATACTATACTAGATATTATATGATATTATATTAATGATATTTATTATATTTATGATATTTATTATATTATAATGTTTTGTGTAGATACTGTCACTCATTCTTTAACATTTTCGCTAATGTTTAGTAACTGCAAGAGATTTTTTTTTCTTTTTTAATGCATTAAAAATACTGTGAAAGTCAATATTAAATGAACAACTCTAACATGAAACTCAAGGAGGGGAAACCTCAAAATCCCATTTACTTATGGCATGTTTCAAAGCCTGTCGCATGTATTAGAATGGTGCAAACATTAGTCACAGAGAATCAAGACTTTAAATCAAAACTAGGTGTCTTTCTAAAAGATCTATTGTCCCTCAAAGAGAAGATATGAACTTGATGCCTGAAGTATAGATTCAGATTTTAGGGGCTGCTACGCAGGTGTTTGGAATAGATAATCATAATGGTGCTCTCCATCCATATACTGTATGAATCTAAATTCACTTTAAGCATATCAAGAGGCAAAGAATAAGTCAATGGAAAAAATAATCTAAAAAGCAGTAACTACTACAATGAAAAAGACCCCATAAAAACAATACCAAGAAATGCCTCTTATCTTTTACTTTCTTTAAGGACGTAAAAAATAAAAGGTGTCACTTTCCATTTTCCCTATTTTCAACTTAACTCACAATCAAACACAACAATAAAAATATAAAAGTAAAGATATATGACTTTTAAAGGTGACGTCTGTTTTTTAGTCCATAGGTTATTATTGGCATGTTGGCCGACTCAGTAGGATTTCTGAGATAAAATAAATGCAAGATGGAAATTAGAAATTATACTTTCTGGATAAAGGATATGGACTCAATAATAAAAGAACAAGAAGCAAATTTGCTGGTGGTACATTTATCGAGAAATAATTTAGCAGTTTTTTCATGCTGCATTTGTTCTACTGTGCTAATGGTCATGGTAAAAATTTGCTGTAGTTATTAAAGTAGTAGATATAAGTACAGACCACACAGGGAGCAGAAACACAGAGTAAGAAGCAGCCATTAAAGTCACAATGAGAAATATGACCTTATCTTTTAACAACAGAGGTGTTAACGCAGCAGACTGCCTTCTCACCACATTGCTGTTTAAAGAGCTCATTTAAAATACTCCTCGGTTGGCATGCTTGGAAACGCTGTCCTTTAGCAACATGAGAGTGTAGCATATAGAGCTAGAAAAGCATTTAATGGCTATCTCTGTATTTGAGAGTGCTTTTAAGTTAATGGCTGCAGTTTTTAGCTCCTTCTCTCCCTACCAGAAATGCCCCTTCTGTCCTATCTTTCATGTAAAGAAAACTTGCCAGTCAAACAGGAGTTTTGCTTGCTATAAGAAAACTCAGGTACATATTGAAGCACCACCCAGCCGCTCATGGAATATTTAGTTTTAATCCCTGCAATTGTAAGCAAACATATCACACAATTTCATCCCAAACTTAGGAAACTACAGCTTAAAATATGTATTTTCTCAGCTGTATTCTCATGACTCACACTTGAAACAGGGAAACATTCAGATATTAAGAACCTGCTTGTAATTTATGAACAGAAGTTATTAATTGGCAATATATATTCTATTATCCTGTTGAAATTTATTCTTTAACTAAAATAAGTCTACTTTGATTTTGTTCAGCTGAAACATTTTCCAACAGAAAAGGCTGGAAAGTTTCCAAACCCTTTCTCATATTAGTAATCAGTCTGAACTAATAGTTTTTGAAGTTCACCAGAATTGTGTATATTCCTCCAGACAAATGCAACTAGTGCCTTATGCTTGCAAGGATTGCACTTACTATGCAGGGAGGTTTTTCAAGTTATTTTTTCCCATTTTCATTTTCCACCTGCTCAAATGCCCTCCACACCTATTACTAAACACATATTTATGAGGATCAGTACATGACTGACTAGTTTTAGCAATTAATAGGAAAAAATTAAAAGGAAAATAAAGAGATCAAGTTGATTAAAAAAATTCCATCATAATAAAAAAGTGTGGCACAAATATTTCAGTTTCTTTGGCATGTATGATTGAAAGTGAAAATAAGATATTCAATTTCAGTTTTTGTACCTAATAAATCATATATATATTAGTTACACTTAAAATTTTAAAGCATATTTCCTTGGTCTAATGTTTTGAAGGGTTACATCAGTGTTTCCAAAACAAAACATTTAAGCCCTTTGAATCCATAAAATGCCTTAAAAAATTGGCTTCTATTCTCTTAAGGAATTACAATTATTCAAAATGTAGAAATTTCTCAAAAGATAGCATTTTTTGTTTTCTTGCCAACTCTACTAATACCTAAGTAATGACCTTTTTACTTGGCAAATTGCTTATCATGAGAGTTTCTAAGTGTTTTCTAATTAAAATAGATATAAACTGTAGGTATAAGGTAATATGCATATATTAATTTACTGTTTGAAAAAAGATAGCTTATTTGTCTTAAATTGCAACTCAAGAAGTGTGTGATTCAATAATCCAGGCACTGAGGTACGGCTTAAAATGAGTGCTACAATTTCTGTAAGTGGCTTATCAGTGACTAAGCAAACTTCTCCTACCCAGCTCATTAAGTATTATCCATTTTCTTTGCAATGTGCACCCAGGGTCTACCTTTGAGGAGTGCAGTTGAGGACTGAAATCTAGGAATGGGTTCTGGAACAACCTTTCATCTAATTTGCACAGTAATTCCATGAGTAGGAATAGAAATAACAATGGCAAGTTGTCTTGTTAAGATCCTTGATAAACATTTTAAAGCACTTTTTCAAGGCCATTTTTTGGCACAATCACCAAGTGAGAAATCTTCAGTCCCATTTAGTATAGGAATAATCTTCCTCAAAAGCGACAGAACTACTGAGACTCTACTGTGAAAGAGTTCACTCAGACAAATATTGTGACACAGTATAAACCAGAGTCTTCCTGCATTGTGGACATCAAAGGCAGAACTCGACAAGGATGGAAAGGATCCCATGTGCTAGCAGAATGCAGTGGTGGTGGCAGAAATGCTCTCACAGCCCTGCAAGCCAACCTGTAGTGGTACTAAATGGAAAGCAGCCATATGATTATCACTTGGTGTCTGTGTCACGCAGAATTTCTGAAGCGAGCAAAGGATTCAGTCTCATGTATTCCCATGTATTGTTACATTGCTTGGGTTTTTAAGCAGGGCAAAAGAATTCAGTCCCAAGAGCTTTGAAAGTTACACCTTGACATATCTAATTCAAGAAGGCCATCACATCTTGAATTCACTTATAGCTGGGATATGTGTTCAAGGAAGTGAGGAATGGAAAGACAAAGGAAGGTGACTCAATGGTCTTATGGTCTTAGAGGTCTGTTCCAACCTAAATGATATTGTGATTCCATGATTCCTGGTAAAGCTGCTTTTTCACAAAACCTCCCTCCAAAGATCAAAGACCTTCATGGATTTTCTGTTATCTTCACTAATGTTCAGAATGGATGACAAATAAATCAAAATCATGCAGAGAAAACTTCATAATGCTATTTCTGTGTTCTTTTGTGTTTTTCTCAAAGACATATCCATCACATATGACATTTTGTGTCATTGCATGGTTGCATAAAGGCAAGCTAAATCCAGAGTAGAAGCTTCATGAAGCAATGATCAATCACCCAAGATGTTTGGGTTTGGTATTCAGATAAATGTGGACACACAAGATGGCTAAAATAGCATAAGAAATTATTTTCTTGTATTATTTCTGTGCTCTGTGCTTTTCATGCATGATAAAATTTGGATTTTTTCCAAACCATTTACCCAGACCTACTTTCTAACTGTGTACTTTTAATACCCCTAAAATGAGTTTTTCTCATCTTCTCATGGAGAAACTTGAAACTGCAGTGGAAAAGGGGACAACTCTGTCAGCAGACAATTCAGTAATTGCAGATGGAAAACATCACTGTGTAAAACTCCCATGATTAAGACATTGTTTACAAATAATTTGTACTCTCAAAGTAAGTTTACATTAATGTTTTATAGGTACAGCTAGCAGAACCGTTCCTAGAACAATTAACTTCACACCTTGTCGACTGACAAAAGCGAGTGTTTTTACTGTTTTACTGTTCCATGTTTTCAACAGAAGAATTATTTTCTGCTGTTTTGCTTTTTAGACCTTTCTCTTTTTTCTTCTCAATGCCAAACTGAAACATTTTTCATGATGCTATTATAATATTTTTTTTTTTTAACATTGAACTCATTGAACTCTGACTGGGTCAAGTCTTTAGTAAAACTCAGAAAACAGCTCCATCAGCAGCAAATGAGGTATTGTACACTACTACTTCTTTACTAATGCTTTTGAGAAATTTCCTTTTCCTTTGATTTGAGGACTGCTGTGGATTGCTCTCACAGCCATCTATTCTCCAGACTGCATCAGCTCCTGGTCCTAGCCTTCTCCTGGCAGGGGAAGTGCTCCATCCTGTCCCATTATGGTAGCCCTCCACTGAATTAGCTACAGTTTATCAACATCTTTCCCTTCATACATGCAGGGGAAAAAAATTATCTGCATAAATCACATTCCACGTATCAATATTTCATTTGTGTGTAACAGTTCCTTTCTGTAAGGCTGGTTTAGTTTATGAAAAATTGTTAGCCCATATGGACAGATAAATGTTTCAAAAAACAATAGCTTATGGAAGAAGTAGACATTCCCAGCATGTTTAACAAAACCTCCAGAAAGGAGCCTCAGGCCACTCCAGGAAATCAGTTGTCTTGACCCTGCAATTTTTCTCCTGGGACATCAATCAAGGAAATGTAGATTTAATAGATCACTGTCCCCTCTTCCTCATAAAGCAGAGCTAGTCAATTTTTAATGCTAAAAATTGATGTCAAAATAATTTGACCTATTAACCCCCATAATTTTCCCAGAAAAAAATGAGCTAATTTTCTTCAATCCTGTGCAATTCTGTTTTCATTGGAATGAAAGGATGTTCATAGGCAAGGCATAAGGAATAAGAATCTAATTTTCAAAACAAGGATTTTAATATAAACGCACTAAATTAAGACAAGAAAGTTTCAGTTAATAATGTAGTGAATACATTGGGACACCATCCTAGTGGTGGTAAATTAGTTTATTCCTGAAAAAAACAAAAAACCTTTCTTTTTCTTTCCAGCAATCTGTTTCATTAGCTCTTCAAAACAGATGTTCTCTGTATTGGAATTCCTCTTAAATCTGGAATCTGAATAGGTAGGGAGAAGAACAATCTCAGAAGTCTTCTACTGAAAAATAGTTTTAAAAAAATCCTCTATAGAAAACCTGGTTTAAATAGTAGTTTTAAATATACGAACTATTAAAAATGTGAGTTAAAAGTTTGATTTAATATTCAGAGTCCCATACAATCAGTACATTTGGTAATTGCAATGAAAAATATGATTATGTATTTTAGTTTTTATTGAAATTCATTTCAGTCCCAAAGTTAATGCTTAATGAATAATTAATTTAAGAAGAAAATGCACAAAACAAAACAAGCAAAAAAAACCCATAGTAAAATATAATTTATGAAACAGATTTCAGGAATAGAGAACTACCAATGAAATTTACACTGACTCGTCTCAAAAGAAAAAATATTAGGGTAAAATAAAATGCATTTCAAGATTGATGGATTAAAGCCATGTTTTATCTGAGGTAGGATTGATTTTAGGTGCTGTAAAGCCTATATTCTCCAGTAACCTGGACTCTTTACTTGCTTTTTGCATCATCCCTCAATTTCTTTTCTTGGGCTTTTTATAGTCAAACTCTTCATGCCCATCTTGGGAGAAAAAAATTTCAAATAGCCCCAACAGTTACAGATTTTGTGAGTTTGCTTTCTTCTCCACCTTGCAAGGCTATAATTGTTATGTTCCAGTACATTTCATTGCTGTCCATCATAATGAAAGATGAGCTGCCACCAAGAACTGCACACCTAGTAATAAAGAGGAGCAAAGTATCTGGCCTTGCACAAACACCAGGGCAGTCATTTTCAGGAGAAATTAGGAGTTTGCTAATGAAGATGACATATTGAAGAGACAACTATATATTGAGGAACATGAATAACTAATCCATTGAGAAAGCAGGTAGAATCTGTGGTCAGGTGATCCAGAAGTGTTGTGCATGAAGGCAAAATAAAAAGCATTCATCTCTACTGTGTAGTTACTTAGGCACTTAATATCCTTATTGAGGAGCATAGCAATTTTACCAGTCAAATGGACTTTTAAATGAGAAGAAGACACATCACAATAGAAAATGAATGAATCAGATACAGAATCTGAATTACTGTGCAGAGCAAGATGTGGATGTCATCATTTGTACCTTGGAGGTGACTCTCCATGCTGACTATACACAGAACCTAGACAATTAGGTTAGTTACACTTTTAACTTAAAATGAGTAATGTTGTTGAGATTATTCCCTTACAGTTAATTCCATTAAAACGTTTGTCAATAAAGGTGTCACACTGACCAGACCAAATTCTAAATAATGGGCAAGTGTTCTGAAACTGCAAGTCAGCTTTATCCTGTACAAACTGATAGAGCACAAATACTTCTCTTATGACTGTTACTTTACCTTTTCTGTATTCTGTCTTTTAATTGCTCGAAGCTAAGTTTTGATTTCAGAGGAGTACTGAGATTTTTGAGAAACACTAGGGTTTAGTTTTTGTGTAATGCTGGTACTTCAGCTCTTGTTAGTCATTACCTCTCTCAACAGCTTTACAGGGTAGTTGAACAGAGATAGAGCTTTAGGGGATAGTAAAGTCTTGGACTCAGAGATGAAAAGAATAGCAGGCTAGATCACTCCTTAAAGTCTGAATTTGGTAACAGAAGAAATAAAATAAGGTAATTTCACCCATAGCTTATGAGTGTTATCTTTGTAGAAAGCATGACCCAGAGACTGCCTCAGATTCTGAGTGCCAGTTGATAACTCTCAATTTATTTGTAATGATGTCTTGCAGTATGTAAAGAAAATTGAACTGAAAAGGAGTCACTAAACCTCTACTAAAATGTTTTCCTGTCTTTAAAGTGAACGGCTTATAAATATTTAGTGAAGTTTAATAAATACATTAGGAAATAATGGGAGGGGGCTGATAAAGACTTTTTTTTCAATATAGAAAGTGAAAAAACTAAAATTCTTTAAAATATAAATGAAGGAAAAATATGCAGCTGGTTGGTGACAATAAGGAGGCAGTCTGTCTTGTTTTGAGCAAAAGTTCTAGGAGTCAGCTAAAAGGTTATATTGAAAGACACTGAGATACCAAACATGTAAAGATGAATGCCAAGGTATTTTCTGGCATTAGAATACTAGGTGATCTGGGTTCTTTATTTATTTTTTCAGGTATAGGACAAAGTTTGACAAATGCACTTAACCACTTGTCAGTGATGAGAATATTCTTGGGAGACATTGGGACTTAAACATCACTTGTTGCAAATTATAATAGTTTTATTTAAATTGAACTGACAACACACATATACAAGTATGAGGTAGTGGGAGAAAACTACTTTTCTATTTCTGAAGGACTTCTACATGTTTTCAGTGTTTCCTAATGGTTCCAGGTAGTATCAGAAAAATATAACACTACATTTTTTATTAATATTTTCTTGATGCATACAGAAAATACTGTGATCATTGTAAAGGCATTGATGAGACTCCACTCAACGGATAAGCCTGCCATGCTGTGCAGATGTGATTTGGGATACCCTGATTTCACATGTCTTACTGTCCCTATATTACAACTGTCCCATCCCTTAGAAATGTCCCTGCCTGTCTGCACTGCAATCTACCCTAACCTGTTGATAGGCTCTCTAGTGGCTTTCTCTTTCATATTCTCCCTGGACTAAAAGCCATTGTCTTTCCCAGCATGTACAGATGGTGTGGGACTTTGTGAACAAAATAGAAAAAGGATACAAGTAGAGATAAATACAATTAAGACACAAAAGATATCTTCCACTTTTTTTAGTAGTGATAAAGGGGATAATCACAGTGGCCAAGAAAAGCTGCAAAACAGAATTACAGCCCACATATATAACGGCAGCAGAATTGCAATACTTCCTCCTACATGCTATCTGGAAGCAAGAAGATGAGTTTTCATGAATGAAAACAAAATGAATTTATATTTCAGGTACCTCTGTAGACTCCAGCTGTATCAGACTGAAGAAATCCTCTAATTTCTTGGATCATTGGTATAGTACCAGTCCAGCTACATCTTAGTTTCATATTGGAGATTTATGAATCGGGCTTCCCATACTTAACATCATCCACTTATTTCTGTAAAATAAAAATCTGGGCAAGTGGGTTGGTTGTGAGTCATTAAACACTTTCAAAGATCTCTGGGATGTCCAGTAGGTAAATCCACAGGCCTGTCTAGAAGGTTGAGCTTCTAGAAAAGAAGCAACTCCATATGGTGTTGGACTAATTAGAACTGTCTTGACTCACTACTCTTTCCACCATCTGTCTCCTGAATGCTTGATTATGCCTTAAGGAAACATTACCCTCTGGATCACTTGTTACTCTTAAGCATAACAGATTCCTTATATCTTTCTCTTGGCCATCTGGCACTCACTCTTCCCCATTTTCTTTGCAGGGCCTAAAGACAAATTCGTCAGTCCTTACCTTTTTCTGCCCAAGTAACCTGCCCCAGTATGAGTAGGTTCACATGGAGATTGCATTCCTGCAGTTCTGAAATAGGACACTCTAAAGGTTGATTTAGAGAAAGTATTTCCCAGTCATACCTGGAAATTATGAAGAACACTGACCTAATACCTAGCAATCTCTCAGAAATATAGCTTCCAGTCATGCAACTTTACTACTTTACCCAAAAGGCTGAGCCCAAACACATTCGGGGAGCTGGCTGTCATACTGGTCCACATGAAATACAATTGATCTGAAACAATTCATTCTTATGTAGTGGAAGAAGATACAGGGAAGTATGTGGCATTTTGCTACATCATTGTCATGTTTTCATATAGAAATGAAGTAAGGAAAATGTAGTGGGTAGACAATGTCTGGATTCCAGGAATTCACCAAAGGCTCTCTATCACTCCACAGCTGGAGAGAGGAGAGAAAATATAATGAAGGGTTCAAAAGCTGAGATAAGGACTGGGAGAGATCACTCACAGGAAAAACAAGCTAGAATTAGAATTAGAATTAGAATTAGAATTAATTGAATTTATCACTTACAAAATCAGAGCAGGATAATGAGAAGTAAAATAAAATTTTCAAAACACTTTCCCCCCACCCCCCACCCCCCTTCTCAGCTCTACATCCTACCCCAGAGGTGCAGGGAGGCACAGAATGGGGCTATGATCAGTTTATCACCTGTTTTTTCTCCTGTTGTTCAGGGAGAGGAGACATTTCTCTGATGTCTACAGAGTTGTTCCTCTCACATGTTCTCACTCTGCTCTTCTCTGAACACAGTTAAAACTCTGCAACAACTTTTGGTCTTTTCTTCCTTCTTAAATCTGCTGTCACAGAGGCATTACCACCATTTCTAAGTGGTCCAGCCTTGGCTAGTGGCACACTCATCTTGGGAGCTGCCAGGGAGTGGCTCTGCTGGATGAGGAACCACTCCTTGTAGCTGCACACTACCAAATCTTGGCCATACAAATCCAAAACAGAAACCAAAATAAAATTTAGGGAAATCTGAAAGATGTAGTGTGGGGGATGTAGAGTGAGGATTGGAAGATAAGTAATCCAAAAATAAAGAGAATATTGAAATTATAAAATGGCAAAAAACTACTTTTTTTTTGGTCCTGAGGTTATGAAGAACTAAACTATTATTTTCTAAAATAATATTTGCCCAGACGAGTGTAATCTTCTTAAACATTTAAATTTTATGAAAGAAAAATTCTCCTCAAAAAACTTACGACAGAGTTCTTTCAACCAGTTCTTCTTTAGAAAAGTTGGAATTAAAAATGATGAATTACAGCTTGAAATCTCCATACTTTTTAGAGTAGATGGAAGAGACAAGGAAAACATCTAACCTCTTTATTAAAGAATGGCTTCTAGTAACTTAGTTTTTGGATTAATGAAATAGATCAATTTCCAATTAATTTTCTACAACCAATATGGATAAGCCAACAACAGCAAAATATTTCCCATTCTATTTAGGAGGACAACTGCTGAGATCTCAATACAAAAGTTTTATTAAATTATACAATTGGATGGCAAACAGAAGTAGACATTGAATGAATGCATTGGTTTCAGAATGAATATGGTACATGAAAAATTTAAATGAGAAATGGAAATAAAACATGCAAGAAAATGAAGATAACTGTTTCATAAGACCAAAAGAATTGGAAAGAACATGTAACTTTAGCAATGCAGTTCCAGAAATAAAAAACTATCTATAATTTTTTACACATTAAGTCTACTGAACAGAAAATCCTTAAAATCTGAGATGAACTGAAGAACTACTGGTAATAACCATAGGACTTGAATAGTAACAAATTCAGCCCAAAGAAATAGACTATTACTTGAGTGATTTACAAGTGTGCTCTGAATGAAAAGTATATAAAAGAAAAAGATTGAAGAAAAAATTCTGCTATTGCTATGGAGAGGTACTGCCTTGCAGTATAGACACCCAGCATTTGAGAAAAGCAATGGCTTATGTGGGAAGAGCATAGCACTTTTATGAAGTGACAGACACAGTCATTATTACCAAATACTTTAAGACACAAGACTATTTTAATGAATAAAAATTGTAGAGCCCTCAAAGCTCAGAAGTAAAAAGTGTATATGCAACGCCAGAGTAAGCTAGTGAACAAGGCAGCAGAAATAAAACATTTTTTCTACTTCTTGCAAATAGATAGGTAAGTTTTCTTCCTTCCTCCCCTCCCCCCCTTTTCTTTTTATTTCTTTTTTTTTTTTTTTGGAGTTAGCACATTTTAAGATAAATCACATAAAGAGATAAATAGACTCATGAGCACCGGTAGCTGTAAAAGCAAAGAGAATCCCACACTATAGCATACAATATCAGATTTTATCCACATGGAGTAAAAAGTTCAATAGATGAGAAATGCTTATCTGTGACTTGAAGGAAAGATAAAAACACACAAGCAACTGAAAACCCCCCTAAACATCAACAAATACACAACCCCCCATTCCCCCCGCCCAACTTCTCACAACAGTGGTTGAAGTGTTGGAGTGTTGATTCAGGAAAATAATTGTCCTTTTCAAGGAGATGTTGAGCAAAAAGACAGTACTGCACATAGATAAAACAGCATATTGGAAAAACATAGAATACTGTATCTTGGTGTATCACAGACAGAAAAAGAGCTACTACAACACAGGCAGGGAAAAAAAGGCAAAACAAAAGCAACAAGATGCTATCAAAAAGGAAGCAGTGGGATATATCTGTAGAACTGACTAGAAGTGGCAAGTACACTTATAGGCATTGATACCGTACAGAGAGACTGGTGCATAAAACCCGTCTATATTGTCTGCCATGCATTTTAAATAAAAGCAATGTTTCTTTTTATAAATGTGATCTTAAATTTTTTTGAAATATTCAGGATCCAAAGTTATAGAAACAATAGGTGAGATTGTAGAAGATAATAATTTGAGGGGTAGTTTTTGCACAAGGTTTTTACTTTTAAGTCATATTCTGCTTTACTTATGCATGTGTCAAAGTGATTGTATAAAAATATTTTAGTTCATAACTGTTCATCATAACTAAGCATCTAGAAATTTTATTTGCTACCTAAAATAACTGGCCCTAGAACCTGTATTTTCCTCATCCTGTGCTAAGAAAACCCTTTCAGCTTAAGGTGAACAGAAACTGACCTCTGACATACAGCTGTTTTTAAACATGATACGTTTGGGTGCTGGATTTATTAAGCTTTATTGTTAGCAAAAGGAATCTCTGAGAAAATTGACTGAACGAGGCAGCATTTCAGTAGAATAAAGTATATGAGACAGCATTTCAGAATTTTAGCTGAATGAGTCTACAAATATGTCCTCCCTCATTTTCACTCAGCAGGATAAACAAAAACTGTAGATCACTACCAGCTGCGCATTCAGTCAGGCTAGTAACAACTTTAAAAGCACAGAAAGCACAAATGTATTTCATACGCAGGTCGGAAATTTCCTAAGGTAGAGCTATAAAAAGTCTAGCAGCTTTAATTTGGAGATACATACATTTTCAAATGTATTTCTGAAGAGCTCATCTTTTAGTATATTTTTTTTTCTGAAACCCAAGTTTTGACTTTATTTGAAATCTGAAGATAAAACAGCAAGAAAAAACAGTAAGATGGAGACTGAGATAAAAAGATTAGTACTGAAAATAGTACTCAAATCTGTCAAGAAAAAAAAAATCCCACATATTATTTGTCTAAACAATGACTTTCTACTGTGAAAATAAAACTCTAGAGCAGTGAACCCACCAGTCCCAGTGATGACTACAAATGACACTAAATCCCACTGTATTTGGGAGACTTTTTTCATAAAATGGGTGTGACCAATATTGAGGTTTCTTTCAAGATAGTAGGGTTTTTTTCCCTACTACCTCTCTTTGGGATCCCCTCCCCTCTCCTCTTGTCCTCTCCCCTCCCTTCCCTTTCATCTATGCTTGCAGGGTTTTCCACTACTGTATCCTAACAAAACCTTCAAAAAGACCTTTATTCTTTCAAAGTCACATATCTCATCTTAAGCAGCTCACTAATTTCTCAAAACCTGGATGACTAAACCAGGCTCATAATCTTTCTTTTCTGTCTAAAGCTTTCCTTTAAAGGTTTCATGCTACCACCCTCAGTCATCCAGAAACAGAAGTTTCCTTTGATACTCTCCCTCTCCTGCCCCTACAGCTTTTGTATCATAACCAAACCTTTTTTCAATTTTCTCCACATTTTAAAAAATCCCTGCACACATCTACCCACTTTTATATTTTTGGATTTTTTCTGAAATCTGTCATTCAAAGTAACTCCTCCACATTAGGCTTAAGAAAATACATTTTACAGGGTTCGTCTAACATGAATATCTGCAGTTTTTGTTGTTTAGGTATAAATACATTTGTGTATATATATATATATATATATATATATATACACACACACGTGTACAAATTATTATATCAATAGAAGGTAGTAGGATAGAAACAGTGTCAAAAGAAGAACTGACAATCTGTTCCACATGAAAATATCACATCTACATCACCTAAAAGAGCTATGAAACTCTAAGTTGGTTGTAAATTTGACCATACCTCTACCCCTTTTACCTGATCAGCCCACAAAATCTTTGAGCTTAGGGTTTTCTTTATTATTCCATTATCATTTCTGTTTGTATTCACTCTAACACACCTTTGTACTACAGGGACTAAATCTTTTCCATAAAACATCTAAAAAATTTCAGCTGTTACAGAAGAAAAGATATAGCTGAACTTGAATCTCTACTTGTTGAAAATTCTCTCTAATAAATAGAAAGTAGTATAACAGAAAAGAGTGGCACATCTACTCTCAAGCTAGCTCTTAAGGCAAAAGAGAATGAAGATCCTGGAAACTTCCATGGAGCTGAGATGATTCATTTGAATTGTTTGTTCACTTCTAATCTCCAATTGTTGAACCTTTTTACACAACAACAAAAACAACAATTTTTTCCTATTTTCTAAACTGTCTGCAGACTCTTATATGAAAGCACAGTTTTCTAAACTCCAACTTCATAGTTTTTTATTTTTGTCAACATTCAGTTGCCTTCAATTTTCTTCAAAAAAATCACCTCCTGTAACAAAAATGCAGAAGACATCTCAAGTGAATCAGCTAAATTAAACAGCAATTGTATCCCTAAATCCAATTCATATGGGACCACCAGCTACAACTTTAGAAGCATTCAGAGGTAAACAGAAATTAAACATCACCAAACAGTATAATTATTCATTTGAAAAATCCTTTCAAATGGCTGAAATCCTCTCTTCCTCTTAAAAGACATGAAATTAATAATAACAGCTGGTTTGGATACAGCCCTGTTGATATTTGTATGATGTCCCATTATTGTGAACGGGATCTGGCTTCCTGCCAGATCCTGATGTGGCTGCAAGCTGTTTCAAGCACCAGCTAGTATGGAAGCTGTCAATCAAAATATGCTTCCTTTATCACCACTGTGGCATTTTATGAAATGTCAGAATGAGATGCCACACTTGCAGCTGCTCCAGCGTGAGATGCTGTGCATCACCCGGGTGCAGAGCCAGATCCTTTCGAGCGCTGTGCCCATGGGTATGCCAACATCAGGACCATCCTTCAGAGGCTAACTTTCCACTGGGTAATTTGCAATCTTATCAAAAGCCCATTGAAGTCAAAGGAAATATTCCCATTGATCTCAGAGGGCTTTGATCAGGCCCATGGTGAGCATGTACTTTAGCAGTCTTTTAGTGCTCTTGCAACATTCACAGCCAAATGAATACACTTAATCTTTTGAGTTAAAATATGAAATCACAGTTCAGCTGACCGGAGTCCCGGAGTCAGAAGTCAGAAGAGGACTTAGCATGTGGAATTTGTGACCTCAAAACCTTTTTTAGCTGCCAAAGTTCAACCTTTAAGCAATCAGGAATATTCGCAATTGCCTTTGCCTTGTTGCTGTTAAAGTCTGTCCATTCCTGTATTTCTTATGGCGAGGCCCTCATGACATTCAAGTTATTGCTGTGACATAAGGTTCTGATACAAAACCATTTAATAGTGACCCTAATGAAATGGATATTTTTTGCTGTGCACAGAGGCATGTTTCAATGTGTGCTCATGCCATGGTTAACCCTCCCTCATGCTTTTCTGCACATGATCAGTGTGCTTCACATTCGCAAATCAGAAGAGAAAACTTCTCTGTTCAAGAGTTTTTATGTGTGGGCCTTCCCACTGAGAGTGTTTCAACCCCCATTGTTTGACTAGAGAGGAATTTGAATATCACTCACTTTCCCTCAAATTTTTAATTTAGTTCTAGTTATTGGATTAATGCGAAGAATGGGGATAGGCAGTTCTTTCCTGACCATGGTTTAGAGATGATATACTATTAATCTCCTGGCTATTCCAAGGTGGTTTCCCTCCAAGCAGAATGCTGTTTAATTGAGGAAAGCCTCTCTCCCTCAAAAGTATTTCAGGGAACTTCTGTCTCAGATGCTGATCTCTGTGAATCTCTTTTCAAATGGCGTGTGTGGGAAGTTATGAATTTGGCAGTAAGGTGTAAGGAAAATACTGCAGCAGATGTCACTGTTGTGATTTTATGTTGTGTTTACCTTTGGACTTACCTCAGCTCATTCACCTTTAAAGCTACACTCTTTAGGAAAGTTCCCTTGCATTGAAGTGCTACAAAGGTTAGAATTAAACACCCAGAAGACATGTATGGTCTCCTAACGAATGTGTTTAACATTGCTTTTATAACCAAGATTGTTTCAGAATTGCACTGATATCAGACTTCTCTGAAAACAGAAGTGGGAATTCATGCCTCTAGCCGGAGTAGACTTTAATCTTTTTTTAATGAAGTGACCTAGTAAGGAAAATCTAAATGAATACTAGGAACTTGCTGGAAAGATACAATAGCACCAACTCTCCTACTGAAGTACTTTGCAAGGTAATACCTACAGGCTCAGAAATTTAGTGATAATGCTGGGTATCTAAATAAACTCATATATTTATGCCTATGCTTTTGAAAGGAAATTTTGAAATTATCTTTCAAGACCGCATCTCTATACCTGACTACTGACTACACACTTAGAAACTGCAAAACGTGTCTTGGCATTCAGATCAAGAATCAGTGCTGTTGAACACAACTCCCAAAACCACATCAGTAGCATACCACATTTGAATAATAATAACGTCCATAGGAATGGATACACTAAAGTCAGTGTTACAGACTTGACATAAAAATGGAGAAATCTCTGGAGCAAAGTAACTGGTAGGTATTTGTCTTATCAGAAGCAAAGCACTAATCTCTATAGCAGATCATTAGTCACAGACACAACTCCCTACAATTTTTGAACTTTTTCTGATAGTCTTATATTCAAACAGAGGTAGGAGAACATTTCAAAAGCATCAAAGTGACTTCAGGGCTCGAAGGAGACACTTCAGAAGCAGTTCATACACATTGGGCTTTTAAGGTCCCTAAAGTAATGGATGTGCATCACCCAGAGTGTTTGGTAGAGCTCAGACCCAAACATGAAGCCTAACAGGGTAACTTTTGGTACAACATGGTACTTGAAAATGTGCCTAGGGCTCTTAATTCACTCTGCTGAGAAGGACTATGGTGCTATTTGTAGTTTTTTACCTGTAAATTTAATGTTGTGTCTCTGTGTGGTAGAGAGACTTCAAAGAGTTCACTGTTTGGGAAATAACTCTTGCTTCAAAGATTTCTGACTGGTGAAAGTTTTTACAAGGACTGTGTTTAGGAGAAGCTTTAATTGGTTCTGCTTTCACAGACTTGTTAATTTTGGTTTTTCTTTTTTTTTTTTTTTTTGAAGACCAGGTCTTTTGTCTCCAGTCTGCTTTGGATTTGGCTGTTTCCTGTGTGTTTTAGTATTTGGAATTTGGTTTTGATTTTGGGTTTTAAGCCCAGATCGGGGGCAGTGACATTTTAGAGTCTTCTACACAAATTTTAGCCATTAGAATATTTGGAGATCTGTGACAGAATCAGAAGTCTGGCATAAAGCAGTGGAGTACTATCTACCAGTCCTTTACCATGGAAACAGAGGGATAGACAGCTGTGTCAATGTTGCCATGGTGAATAAGGTGAGATTAGTTTGTGGCTGGCAAAAAAGAACAGGCATGTTCCAGACTGGTAATCCTTCACTTACCTGAAGGAATAAGATTGCTCTACATGGAAAAAAAATTGGTCCTTGTAGCAGTAGAAACACTTTTCTACAAAACCAGTCTCTCACTGTGCACCACTGGAAATTCTGCAGATAAAATTTCTGAGTATTCCAGGGCCAGAGATTGATCTTTGCAGTTCATGGGTTTGTGTCCAGGTGAGATTTGAGGTTTTTGTCATTTATTTTGGGGGGAGAGGCTGTATGGGTGCTGTGGCAATAGAAAGTGATAAAGTATTTAACCAAGCGACTAGCTGCACTAAATCTGATGCAGGAATTCACTAACCACTTTGCAATCAACATTTCATTTGCAATTCTTGCATTGAATTTGTAGTTAGATATTGCATCGTTTCAGCTCTGGTGATCATTTAGAACAGAACCCCATCTTTTCCTGATGCTGTTTCTGTAAAGAGAGTTACAAACACTCAGGCATGCTTCCATAAAAATCCCTTTGTTCCAGCACAGGAAACTTTATTCCATAAAGATGGACTTCTGGCACTTTGCTACAGATGATAAGACATAGCCATGTATTCATTAGTCACGGAATCTAACACACAATCACAAAACAAAATAGAAATCATTTTATCCCCCAAGTGGTCAAACCCTATTCAGTGTTCAGTTGTGTTATTTATCTGTCTGTCTGGAATTGTGTCATTCTTTACTGCTGCAGCTCAGTGATTTTTGTGAGAGGAGGGTATTTGTCTTTTAAAGTTCTGGTAATGAATTGTACATTGGAGTACAAGGGCATCTTAGGGGAGACAGAATCTGTGTGGAGGATTAATCTTTTCTTAGGTAAAAATGTTACATCTTATCTAGAAAACTGGCAGCTAATTTTGCTGTCAAACATCTACTGCCATTTAAGGCTTTACCTGTTTCTTTCCTCATATTAGTACATTCAGTATCAATGAATAATAAGAAGTCAGTGAAGTTCCACAGTTAAATCCAGGGCTGAAGTGGCAGCGATAGCATTTTCCCTTCACTGCAGGAAAGCAATTGAAGGAAGACACAGCTGTCAACAATCTTAAGGTTAAGTCACGCATTTGAATGCCTAAACTATGTATTTAGGTGCTCAATCTTGAAATGTTGTTCCATTCTATATATTTAACAAATGTACATTTTGTAAAGCATCTCTTTGACCTATTGCAGTTTCAAGTTCTGAAAAATATTATTCTCATTCATTAACACCTCTATCTAAAAAACACAAAAATTCTCCAACATTTTTAAGGTGATGAAAACTATGAATTATCTGCACAGTAGTTCTATGAATAATTGCACTGCATAAGTCCATTAAAATGGAAAAATTATGTCCTTTTAAAGCTGAACATTATGAAAGTCCATGCAGTTTAATAATCTCTTAAACTAATATAATTTTGTCTGGGCATTGAGTTTGAATCTTGAGCTGAGAAATGTAGGTCTCTGAAAATCAACAGATCTACAAATGTGTATCAGGGTTCATGAATGTTTTTCTTTTTTGTCACCACAGATGGTGTAGTTGATCTCACTGGAACTTTGATTTAAATATCTGAATTTGATACCGTCAATATTGAATCCAGGCTCTCATTTGCGTCACATAAAAGTAAGACAATTTTAATGATGGATATAAAGTTTCTTCTCAAATAAAAAAAAGAAATGAGAAATTAGCAATTGCAAGTGGCCATAGCACTGCTAACAACTGAGTAATCTACTTCCTCATGCCAGTAATGTGTCCACACCTTCTGCTTTATATCCATAAATTTAGATAGCAAAGGGTGAAATTTCTTGTTAAATTGTATCGGACTAGCACTGGAAGCAGAACCTGAGATGTTACAATCAAAAAAAAAAAAAAAAGTATATGTATATATTTCATGGCACTCAAAATCAGACATTTTACAAAAGTGATTTTTGCTGACGGAAGTTAGTCTACAGTGGTAATGCAAGATAATGTGAGCAGATGTATTAAAACCCTCTATATTATTTAAATCTACTACATTCCTCTTTGGCTGCCACCTTGGGGCACAGTTAGATTTGCTTTTTCTTGACTTTCATGTGAACTTAATGAATTACTGCTTCCTCTCCTCCTCTTCTCATTTCTGCTACAGAACTGATCTCAGGTCAGGCCCATGGCCATTTTTGCCAGCACCACTGAGTGAGTGGTACACCACAAGAGATGAATGGTAAACTATGAAGAAGGGTTGGGAAAAAAAAATCTGAGGCCAGTTTTGCCTCTAGGATATCTGGAAATGAAGATCCTGGAGTTGATTTTCATCTCAGATCAGCTCAGGACATTACACTACTTTTTTCAGGTTATGTTATGAAGATATTACATATCTTCAGAGCACAGAAAACCTTTTGAAAACTTATTAATGATTCCCAATAAGTTCTGGGGAAAGAAATACCAATATGGGAAATTAAAGTCTTTTATTAAACATTAAAATAGTATTATTTCAACTACAAGTCTATGATGAGGTTAAAAATAGAAGCCTGAAACAAAAAGGGAACCATTATGGTTTTTTTTTTTAAAAACTGAATGAAGACAGAATTTCTTGCAAGTAATGAATTAAACATTTCTGAACATTGTGGGGATTTTTTTTGAAGGTTATTATTCATATGACTTTTTTTTGTTCTGTTGGTGTTTTATCTGTTCACATATAACCCTCAGCAACATAACTGCTATACCTAAATAACTTAGTTCATGTCTGCAGAAATTCATATGTAGAACTCCCTATAAAATCACAGTAAGTAGCAATGTTATGTCATTTGGCCTGCCCTGTGTTCAGAGATTTGATGTCTGAATCCTTTGAAACTCTTTCAGAGGACCTTTGAGCGCACAAATGTTTTTGAGTATCCTGCACTTGGGTTAATAGCTTCTTTTCTCCTCACTTCCTCCAGAAGTCTGTAGTGCACATCCAAAATACTAAAGATCTGGAGATCAACACTGGTGAAGTATTTCCTTGGCTGTCTTTGAGTTTCTCTGTAGGATACTATCTTTCCTCATAAGCCGAGCTTAGTCAGATGTCTACATACACTGTGGTATCTACAGAGATTTTCACATCAATAGGCTAAGCTTTTGCTTTCCATCTGAGAAAAAAATCTCACTTTAGAGAAGAGGTGTAAATCCATTACTTTAAATTGCATAGGCTCTGGAGCTGACAAGCACGTCCATAGATATCCACGCCATGACTGGCATGTGGTATATCAATGTGGAGTATTCCAGACAGACAGAAGTCCTACCCCTGAGAGACCCCAGTTGCGCTCCATGCAACACTGGGAATTATACGCCCAGCACTTCAGTGTGCTCTGCCAAACTTGATCATCTGTGTCTGCAAAAGCACTTTCTGACTTAGTCACACAGACCACTAAGTTATCCTCACTTTTGTATTTATATTCCACCCTCACTAAACAAATTTACCATAGATATTCAGAAGGGTAGAATAGGAATGCACTGCCAAATATGTTGCTTACAATGAAAACTCCACATATGAAACTACAGCAAAACATACCCAGTAAATGATTTACTAGTGCAGCTGAAATACATTGCTTCTCCCCCTTTTCTAGTAAAATGTCAAATTCTATATTGTAAAACATGGATGTTATGAAAATGGGTGCATAACATAGAAGTAGAAAGGTGAAAAGAGAATGAAAGAATGTTATTACTTTAATAACACTATCTAAATATTTTCCTTTTTTTCCCTCTGTTTTTTTTCAAGCAGCTCTGATGCTGTTTTTTTTTTTCTTCTTGTGTGTTTCACATTTTTAAACATCTGAATAAAAGAGGTCTGTGGTTTGATGTCCCAATTGACTACATTTTAATTCCACTTGATTCCTGGTATCAGTTTATATAGTAACATTTAACATACTCTCTAATCATTTGAAGCTTTGTACATGTGTACTTGCCAAGATGTTGACCCAGTAATCCAAATATTGACTGCAGAAATAGTGACTTTATATGTTGTATTATCAGCTGGAGAGCTATACACCAGTAGTTTTGATCTTGGCTACAAGAAGGCAAAATGCAAACCTAAATATAACACACCTCTCTAAAATGCAAACCTAAATATAGGACACCTTTAAGGATAATATAAACATATTATCCTAAAAATTAGGTACAAAATGTGATTATAAAATCATAGAAGGTATTAAGTAAATAAATCTTAAATTTTCAATGGAAATAATTTATTAATTTTTGATGGAAGACTTGGACAGATCTATTTTCTGAAATTGTCTGCAGTTCAAGGACAATTTCTATTTAAAGTCTGTTTACTTTAAAACTGAGTTCCTGCCCTGTAAGTCCCTGGAAATCTACCTTATTATTACTGGGCTGTTGCTTCCTGGTAAGGAAGTTTTAGAACTATGATGATTAGATGAGACTCGAGAAATCTAGGTTCAATTTTAAGCTATTTCCTAGGCTTCATATCTCTTCTCCAATATATACACATCTTCATTTTCCTTATCTAACTTTAAAGTTAGAAGATTTTATCTGAATTTTCTATATAGATTCTCATAATGGTTGGTGTATCCTGTCCTAATATTATAGGGATTGTCCCTTAGAAGTGTTCTTTTCCTTTTTGTAGTAAAATGATTTATAAAGATTGATTTTGTAACTTAGGCAACCAAGCTGAAGATCTAAATTTAGGAATATGAGCACATTCCTCAAAATATATTATTTATTGAGAAAAATCTTGATTCTAACCTAGGCAAGACAACTAAATTTTTTTAATCGAAGACTATCTGAGAAGGGTAAAAATAATATTTTTTTTGAGCTAGTTTTCAATCAGTAAATGTTTTTCTTCTAGATATGTCTAATTTTCTTATTTTCTTATTCATCATTATTATTTATGCATATCATGAGTGTTATTTGTATGTTTATTCCTTTTGTTTGTATTATTTATATTATTGGCAATTGTTTGTATTAAGTTTTGCTCAACACCATCTGTCTGTCAGTATCCATCTGCCATCTCTAGATTTAGAGTTAGGTTGCAAGATTTTGGAGCGTGATTCATCACTTTCTTCCTGACCCATTGCAAGTACTCTTGTACTTCCTACAATGTCTAGGAAGTCTAGTTCTGAAGCAGTGGCCCACTTAAAAAGGTGATCTACAATCAAAGAATAAAAAGTAATCCTTGCTCCAAAGTGGTGGGAAAACAAGTAAATACAGATACACAGGTGGCACAGTACTGGGAGGCAATGGGACAAAGTTTGTCCGCATGATAGGTACTGTATTACAACAGCCTTCTTATTTTTCATGTTTTTGAAGGCATAATAAGAAAAAAATGGTTTTAGAGAAAACTCCTCTCAGTGAGAGGCATGCCTCAGCACCAAAAAAAAAAAAAAAAAAAGATGCTTACTCAACAATACAGTGAGTTGGGGAGTGAACTTCAGATAAGTGATGGGAGTTACATTATAGAAAATGGAAAGGTCATGGAAAGCTTCTAAAACTGAAACAAGTCACTTAATTTGTGCCATACAGGAGGACTAAGAAAATAACACAAAGCTGAACAGCAAGATGATCAAAGCAATGAGATAGGAAAATGGCATTTGCAGCAAAATTTCAAATGGCTGTGAGTAGGGCAAACCAACAGAGACTGCAGTCAGAGAGGTGCAAAAAGTACAGTCAGGAGACAGGAAGCAAAAGTAATTGGAAATGCTTTGGACATTTAAATATGGTTTCATTACACAAAACAAACTGCAATTGCTGAAGTAGCAGACACATGCAAACAGTAGGCAAGATAAGCTTTTGGAAAACCTACATTATCAGTCACATTTAAACATTATTAATAGATGAAAGTAATTAGTCAGCAAAAATCCTACTCTGTATGCAGGGGTTTGTTGCAGAAGTACATAGTGAGATACACTGCCTGTGCATATCCCTTGCAGCCTGATGACCATTTCTTGATTCTGAGTCTTTTACAGGCAGACCAGACGAAATTGTGAGTCTGAATTTCTTAGATTATTTTAGCTGTCCCAATGTCTTCGGTAATTCATAAGATTTTTCCATTCCTGCCATGCATTATTTAAATTTGTGAGTCATTTTGAGTTAAAGACAGAAACTGAGTAAGAGATATGGTAAAAAATACAGCTTTACTGTACTTAACTGACATGTCCCCTCTTCCTTCCTTCCTGCATTTATTTATGATAGAGAACATGTAAAAATTATTTCAGTAGGTCTTAGATTCACTTATTCATGGGTCCCTTGTTCACATTCAGTTTCCTCTCTGAATAGCAGAATTTGCAAAGAACAGAGTTCAGAGATAGCTTGCAACAATTACATGTGGAAATGTTCATTAACAAAAATGAAACAGCTACCCTCACCACATTCTAACTAGCATCTCATAATCCTGAAAACAGTTTTTTTCACTGAAATTTATATGGAATCTTAATTAAAAACATAGTAAAATCTACTGCAAATGTATTGGACTTAGAAATATATGTTGGTTTTAAGATTTAGTGCACAATAAATCCAAATCATATAGGTGTTTAAAAGAAGAAGACACAAGGTTAAGTACTTGACTCTATTGACTCAATCCTCAGGAAAAGGTGAATCTGAGCTATATCACAGAATCACAAAATTGCTGAAGTTGGAAGGAACTTCAAGATCATCTCATTCCTCTCCCTGATCAAGCAGGGCCACCTAGACCTGGTTACATGGGATCATGTCCAGACACCTTTTGACTATTTCCAAGGATGAAGATTTCACCACACCCTTGGGCAACCCATACCACTGCTCAGTCACCTTCACAGTGAAAAAGTGTTCTCTGTTGTTTAGACTGAATCACCTGTATTTCAGTTTGTGCCCATTTCCTCTGTTCCTGTCACTGGACACCACAGGAAGCAGCCTTTTCCCACCCTTCTTTCAGCCATGTTTATACTTCAGTAAGATCCCCAATGAGATATCTCCTCTACAGGCTGAACAGTTTCAGTTTTGTCAGCCTTTCCTTATATGGGAGGTGCTCCAGCCCCTTAATCATTTTAATGACCCTTCTCTGGAGTCTCGACATGTCTCTCTTGTACTGAGCAATGCAAAGCTGGACAGAGCATTCCAGGTGTGGTCTCATCAAGTGCTGAGTATGGGGGAAGGATTACATCCCTTGACAAGTAGGCATCATTCCTAATGCAGCCTGGGATACCAATACTCTTGTGAGTGTCAAAGATACCGTTTTGGCTCATGGTGCCCAGCTGGAACCCCAAGGTCCTTATTTGCCAAGCTGCTTCCCAGGTAGCTGGATGGCCCCAGCTTGTACTGGTGAATGGAGCTGTTCCTCTCCAGGTGCAGGACCTGGCACGTCTCCTTGTCAAACTGACCTCTGGCAGATAGCAATCCTGTATAGCCACTAGTTTTCCATCCTTCCCCCTTTCCAAAATTTTCATTTACATTGCTGGTGGGGATGAACCCTGACTGCTGCTATTCTGCAGATGGTGCGTGAAGTTTTTCAAGCTGCTGAGTCTCAGTGCCGATCTTTTTCCTTTTCTTCTTCTCTGATGCTCATTTCTGCTCTTAATTCCTCCACTTGTGGGAGCAGCTCCTCCATGATGGCAAACCTTCCCCACAGGATAGAAGAGCATCTCTTGTGGAATTCCTTCCATCCTCAGACTAGTAGGGCTGATTCTGCTACCTGAGACTCAAGTTTCTGTTGAAGCCTCTACCCAGGGACAGCTGCTCTAACACCTACAGAAGAAAGTGCCCTATGACGTTACCACCATGTGTGAGACTAGTACAGCAACAGAATTTCACATGAGGCCCCCTTTGACACCTCCTTCTTTTATCCTTATGCTCAAACTGCAGTGTGTGTTGGCCTTCTCTGTTAGTTAATGTTAGCACATTAAATCTACATATTTCAAATCTCAGGTCATCAAAAGATACAACTGTTCCAAGCATAATTCAGAATATAATTTTATATTCTTGAAACATTAAAGAAACCCTTGCTGCTTAGCTTTGCATAGTTCTCTTTCTGTTTCTCTTACTATTACTAGAACTTGTATAAGAAAAGAATCTGTTCTTCATGACTATGTCTGAAAGTCCACTGAGAAGCTCAATTACTTTGATGCTTAGAACAGGTATAGGGCTGAGTTTTCACACCTATATATCATTAAGTTAGCAGGAAATATGTGAATCCTTTCATTTCAGTCTTTTCTTAAGCCTATTTAAAGAAACCTCAAAGTCTTGTCTCTTCCTACTGAATCCTCAGCCTCTGCTGTGTGAGTGTTCGGTCACCTGGGTGATAACAGGTCGTGGTCACCCCACCTCCCTGAGCCCTTTTTATTCAAAAGGTCAGCAGTTCACCTCTTGTTGATGTTGAGGACCTAGAAATAAAACAACACACTTTTGAGACAATATTAGTGTAGGAGGTAATATAAAGGCTTGTCTTTATTGTAGGTAAGATATGGAAATGATATGGAGGGCAGATATGGCAAATGCCCACCCTGCACGGGGTGAATACAGTTTTACATGCTAAGAAAATTAGCATAAATGACAAAAATTCCCAAGTAGAGACATAAGAGATGAGGTAATTCTTCCTCAGTTCAACCCCTTTCTAAATCCTCTCCCTTTAGATAGGAACTAAACTCTATTTATGAAAATGTGTTTCAAAAGACCTGGTTTCAACCTTGGCTCCTAGGAAGAGCCAAGATTGGATAGGGGCTTGGAGCCCCAGCTTGGAGCCTCTGGAATGTGTTTTGCCTTTGTGCCTGTCAGGGTAGGGAAAAGTACTGGGGCTAGATATCAACCTTATAACTATACAATAGTAAATAAATAACTAAATAAATATGTATATGAAGGCAGTATAAAAGCAAAAATCATTCTGGAGTCATTGTCTCCAACCACCCAGAGCTCAACATGCAGCTGGCTCTGCATCTGCATCCTGAGCTGCCTGCACTGAAGGTATTCCTCAAGAAGAATTTTGATAAGGTAGAATTAGAGAAAATACGAAAAAAGTCCAGTAAAAGAAACAGTAAAAGACACTAAAAGGTGATATTAAGGATAGTAAAAAAAAGGCAAATTAAGGGAATATAAAATGTCTAAAAATCTGAGTTATGATAAAACCTACAGGAAAGCTAAACATTTGGAGAGTTAAATATACTTGTTGTTCAAACTAAGTCATTCCAGCTTCTGTAGACTTGTGACTCACCTTCTTTGCTGCCAAATACCATATAAAGCATGCTTACCAAACCCACAGGTTGTATGAATTTTTAATTCATTTTTAAATCAAGGGATATTTTTCTCTTTATAAATAATAAAGCATGCAGGCATGCAGAGGGGTTTCTTCTGTTGAATTTGCAGAGACACATGAATTCTTCAGTGCTACCTCAAGATATGATGAGATGGCAACTTCCAGATAATTTTCTTCCAATGGAATATTCATCGTGCAGATGATCTCCAGCTGCAATGCTGAAGGGCTGGCAGTGTGGCATTTGTAATCTTCAGTATGAAACCTTGGGGTCTCTGTGGCTTCCCTCAGCCCTCGGCCTAGAGCATACAGACGGAGAGGGCCTTACCTGTGTCACAGAGCTGGCAGCTGCCATCACTACCATCGTGAATCCCACTGTTACTTCTGCTGCTGAGAAGACCAGTTCTCTGGATGAATGAGCATAGTGGTTTCCAAACAGGGATGTTAAGGCAATGGGAACGCTTTTGGAGACATGGCTGTGGAGACACAGCCTTCATCCTGAGTATTGCCATTCTTCCTCACTTCAATCCCAGCAAGAGCAGGCTACTGGCTCCACAGGCCATAACAGAGGAGATGCTCTGAAATTTTGCATCAGATATATGCATCAGACTGTGTCACTTTTTAATTTTCCTTCTATTTTCTTTTCTATGTCTTTATCATAAAATGCCTACTACTGACATTATCCATCCTTCTCTATTTTAGTACCTTACTACCTTTTAGTGAGAATATGTTCTCTTCTGAGGGACAAATGGGAGGTTCAGATTTTACTAGCTGGACAACTGGATGATGGGTTTTGTCTGGACATCACATGAGATCCAGAAAGTCTATGCATGGAAATGGTTAGACGATCTATAGGAGATATATACCTTTCTGGACTGGCAACTGAAGGACAATCAGGCTAATTTGAAATCACTCAGATGGCACCAGGTGCCCATTTTCAGATAGCTGAAAGAGTAGGAGAGAATTCAGCTGCAGCAGTAGATTTTTACCAGAGGGAGTTTACATACAATGAAAGTAGGTTCCCTAAATGCCTGTTATGATTTGTCAAGAGAAAGGGATTTACCTTGACTGTCAAGTGACACCACTCTGTGTTGCCACTGGAAATTCTAAACTGAACTCCTGCTTCTAGTGAGATGAGCATGCATCTCAGCTCTTGGTTTCATCTCACTTAATTTTAAGAACTTATTTAGTTCATAACAGATGAATAAAAGACAGGGATGAGATATAAGCAATTGGATGTATGGGAAAGTAGTAACATAGAAAAACACTTGCTAGAAACCCTTGAGTATTGCCAAATAGGCGCAATTTGTTACCCTAAGGGAAGGTTTTACAATTAGAGGGATAAATCTAGGGCATTTTCAAGAACCTGGGTAATGGCTGACATATGGAATTGTAAACCTGGATCCTCTGTTAGGCTCTGGGTGTCTCTGGGTCAGTTGTGTTTGTTGTTTCCTTCCTGTCTTCAACACAGTTGCAATTGGTTCAGCTTCCACTTCTGCTTTACAAACTAATCAAACAAACCCTATGATTCACTAAAGAATGAGATGGGCTACTTCAAGACATGAAACTACATGACCTGGAGTCTTATGGTCATTCTCATGTGGGATTTACTATAGCACAAAGCCTCACTACTGTAGGAGATTAACTTAATTGCTGTCATGAAATGCCTTTATCACAGCAGGGAAAGTTGCATTAATATAATTGATGTCTTCCTCTTGAATGTAGAATAATGATTGTTACAATATCTTATCTAATCCTTATCAAACCTTAACAAACTGCTCTTTTAATTTTACTTCCTGTTGTTTTACTGGTAAGAACGGTATGAGATCTGCACTTTTCCTCAAGTGCAGAAACTGAAAGAAGACAGAGTCAAGATAAAAACTAACATTCAGTTGTGGTACATGGTGGAAGATGAAATTTAAATCAACAGAGATTGAGACACTAATAGCTTGTAGTGGTAGATTATGTGGTTCATGGGACAAACCTCTAATAATTTGTTTTATTTGTTGTTTTTTTTTTTCTCCACTAAAGGGACATTTTGTGACATGTGGATGTATAATAAAAACATAGAAAAAGAATATACTTTTGTGTGTATGCATGCATATGTGTGCATGTTTGTTTATATTTCATATACATGAATATTATTACATCTAAATGCATTATTTATGTATTTACAAATTTGTGTATTTAAATTTATGTTATAAGCTAATGTGTAGTTGTATGCTATATAATGGAGAATATAATGATGTCTCTTGAATATGAATTGATAGTATATAAAGTTTAGTTTGATAGCACTGGTGAATCTGAGAATGGGACCTATAGAATGTAGGACCTATAGACTACGTAATATAGAAACAGCAGAAATGGTCTTGAAAGGCTTATGATCTCAATATTCAAGGCAGGGAAAGAAAAATGGTAGCAAGCTAATAAGAATTTTTAAAGGAACAAAAAAAAGAGAGTGTACAGTGTGTCCTTATTTACTTTTCACATGGCAACCTCACCGCCCACTCTCCTTTGTCTTGCTGCCTCGCCAAGTCTGCTGCACAGTCTTGATTTATGACAAGTTCTCTCCTGTTTTATTACTGGCCATGAAGAAACACTGCCTCTCTTTGAACACTGCATGCTTTAAAAAAATTCAAAAATAAGCAACTTGCTATATTTGCCCAACACGTAGTTCCCAGCACTTCCCACCCTGTAAGAGTGGGAGAATTTCTCTTGTGCCCCTTACAATACTCCTATATAAAACTGCAGTTTCTTATACCTATGTGCTCCATCATACAGTATTATTACTCTGCACAAATAAATGGTAAGCCTACAAATCACATGATTCTAGTGTGTTTTGCTATAAAATAGATTTATTAAATACAGACTATCCTCTTCTTTTCATTACTAGTCATTTAGCCTGTGAAGCAGTCCTTGAAAGGGAAGAGAAAACATATGACAACTAGTAATTTGCAAGAGCTGGATCTGCTTCAGTGAACAACAGCATTACCTGAGATAGTCTCGAGGTCCAATAGTGAGCTCATAGGTCAGACAATACCAGACCTTCTTCAAATAACAGATTGGCTTCTCTCAGGCACTTTGTATTTCTGTAAAAGTCTGTGTGTCATCTTGCTCAAATAAGTAGGGAGAAGGCAGGAAATACAGAGAATGAGAAACCTGTGGAAGAATACAATGGAAGGAAAAGGAATCATTTTAATCTCTCTGGACCTAACTAATTATGAAGAGAAAAAGACTGATGCCTCCAGTTTAAGTAAATCATTAGTAATTTTCTGCACTAAGAGAAATAGCTGATTTCACAGAGAAGTTATAAAGATTTAAGATCATAAGTGCCTAAGTGCAAAGTAAGACATAGTGGGAAATACTCTTAAAAGGCAAATGCAGTGACAAAAACTCCCTATTGCTTTTAACAGATAATAAATGGGACTCCTCATGTTAACTTTTCACGTGTACATTTCAGGGAAATGGCAAGGCTTTTTTCAGAAGACTTGGGTAGGGAGGGATATTAACCAGAACAATGATAGTTTAAATTATTCTGCAAGATATGACAGGAATAAAATGAAATACTAGAGAGAGTCATGACTCCACCATACAGATATTGTGTGTATGTAACACAAAAGGTTAAAGGTCCTTTAATGTTGAAATTAGGAAAAAATGAAGCAGAAAGAGGCTCTTATAATGGAGATGCACCTGATATACCTTTAATAAATCTAGATTCCTTTATTAAAGCAGTAAGTACACTTAGTAGAAGCATGATAGTAAGAAATGCACTATCATTTTTAATACATTAGTCCTAGAAAAAAACGTAAACAGCACCAAATGGAATTATGTGTCTACCTACAAAGACAAGTGGGTTGAAATCTAATTAATTTCTTTTATACTTCATGCATTTCTTGAAATTAACTGAAAGCTAACATGAGTACTCCTGAAAATTCTTCTAAAAATGCTTATTGAAAATAAATTTAAAATGCTAATGCTCTTTGTGCTACTTACAATATTTCTGTGGATTTTTTCTTGATTTTTTTTTTTCCTATTCAGTCAAGACATAGAAGAACTCTACATTTGTCACCAGAGCACTAACTATATGCATGACAAAATGTTGTATCAATTTGCAGGTCAAATTTAATCACTGAGAAAAAAATCTTATTAAGTGTACTTTGATTTCTTAAATTGTTTTTGGATGTCTCTGCAGAAGAAAAAAAACATTTGTCATACTTGTTATCTGTAAGAATTTTTTAAATATTTTTTGCATAGCTATGTTTCTCAGCATGTAGATAAATACCCCATCTCTCTAGTATGGAACATTTGACAACAAGTATTTCCATGTCCAGATGGAAAGTACAGGATTTCAGGCTTATATTTCCAGCTTGTTGCCTATAATTTTGGAGGCCCCGATTCAAGCATGCACGTCAATTTATCTTTAAGCATCTGCCTTCATCTCATTAAGCACATGTTAAAGTCTTCTCTTGAAAAGGCATGCCTTCCAGAAAAGAGATCTAGAGTCATGCTACTCTCTGCTTCTGACACTAAATTGAGTCAGTGGGTCTTGCAAACTGCAATTCAGAAAAAAAACTTTTTTACTTTCAAATTAGCTTGCTACATCTTCTCTTTCTCTCTCCTTTTTTTAAGGAATGAAAGGCATTCATGAGACTTACAGTTGTATGTCACATGCTTCTTTCTCTATTCTCCTTGTTTTCTGTTGTTCTAGTGCTGTCTACTGTTCTCACACAGGGTTTGAATATTACTGAGTCCCTTAAATTTTAAAACATGAAGGTGAGTTAAGTGAGAACAGCTGATTTTCTTACTCATGTTTTACATTAACAATACTTCTGTTGCTTTTTCTTGCAATTCTTGAACTCATCGTACCTCCTATTTTTGTAAGCTGCCAAGTGATGCTACAGTAACTGTCAGACCAATTGCAACTGCTAAAGTGTTTAATAAAGTAGAAGGGCATAAGACTGTTCCAGTCTACCTAAATCAGTGACAGAACTGCAGCTTCTAAGACTACATTGATTAGATTCATTTGTGTTTAGACAGCTGACACAAGTCCAGCTGTCTGCAATCTCTAAGGAGATCGTTGGTTCTAAGGTTGACCTGACTTTGGAAATACAAAATTCTGGCAAATTTTATATAGCATAAAATTTGAGAAGTATTAAGAAGAATAAGAATAAAAGTCACATCAGTTAGTAAAGGGAAATGTACCCAGTTTTAAAAAAGGTGAATAAAAAAACCTTGGGAAGTATCCATCAGCCTTACCTCTGTGATCAGTGCATGCCACTAAATTGAGGATGCATGTGTTTGACTGATGGACTGATAGATAGGTTAGAAAATTACTGGATGGCCACATCCAAAGAGTTACCATTAATGTCTCAACATCCAAATGGAGACCAGTAATGTGTCATGTCTCTAAAGGGCCATACTGGGACCAATACTATTCATGTCTTCATCAGTCACGTGCACCTGGGATTGAATGCATTCCTAGCAAATCTGCAGATGATGGGGCAGCTGATCTGTGTGAAGGAGGGGTTGCCATCAAGGAAGGCCCTGACAGGCTTGAGGAGTGGCTCCACATAAATATCATGAACATCAACAGGCCAAGCACAAAGTCCCACACCCGGATTGAGACTGCCCAGTAACAGACTGAGGCGTAAATGAATTAAGAGCATCCCTGTAAGGGAAGACTTGGGGAGAGTGGTGGGTGAAAAATTGAACATAAATTTCCCCTATGGCCAGAAAGTGAACTATATGGTGTGTTGTGTAAAAAGAGGTGTGGTCAGCAGGTCAAGGGAGGTCATTCTCCCCCCTCTGCTGCGCTCTTGTGAGAACCCCCCTGCAGCAATGCACTGAGCTTGAGGGTTCCCAGCAAAAGATATGGAAGTGTTGGAACAGGTCCAAAGAGGATGATGAAAATGATCAGAATGCTGTAGCATCTCTCCCATGAAAAGGTTGAGACATTCAACCTAGAGAAAAAAGGCTCTAGGGACCCCCTATTGTAGCCTTTTAATATGTAAAAAGGAATTATAAGAAGGAGGAAGATTTTATCAGAGCCTATAAGTGACAGAAGAAGAGGCAGAATTTTTTAATGAAAGTAGGTAGGGATAGACTGAAAATAATGATTTTTTTTTTTTTATGGTGTAGGGGTTGAAACAGTACGACAGGTTGTTCAGAGAAGTTGCGGATGTGCCATCACTGCATGTGTTCAAGGTAAGGTCAGAAAGAAGGAGGTTTTGTGTAACCTCATTGCTCTTTGTCACAGGCAGAGTGGGAGTTTCAGACAAAATTTGTTAGAAAAGGCCTCCAAGTGAGTCATGAGGTGCAGAAAGGATCCCCTTGCTTTGTAAGGTTCTTCTCAGAGTGGAGTCTAAGTGCAGCTGGTTTGAATCTTAGGCCCAGAATTTGTCAGGGGTTTATAGCTAATGGATTATACATATGTAATTGGACCTTTATACAACTCTATCCTTCAGGATGAAGGATGGAAAACCAAATATCCTTATATAAATAAAATTATTTCCTTTAATTGATTGGAATAATGACTAGACAAAAATACCTTAATTAGAATTATTTATACCTAGTATGGATATACCTACTTATACAGTGCACTATTTTTGAAGCAATATTGAAGCAATTATATTAAAGCAACTATATTGAAACTATATTAAAGCTAGCAAAACAATTGCTAAGTTTAGATTGATGTTACTTACTATACCAACCACCATACTCCAATTTCTTTCTCTCGGCCTGGAGAAGTAATCTTGAGGAACTTCCTCATGCAAGGGTAGGATATTCACATACCTTAGGAAGGTGCACTCACTGTGCAAAAATGAGACTGTCTTTTTATAGTTTAAGTGATTGACTGTCATGTATGTGCATTTTTTGGATTATGAGTTTCAGGCTTATTCAAGAAAACATGCTTTGTGCTAATAAAAGTGTTAGCAGTTCTGCTTAGCACTTTTGACTCTGCTGTAGCAGGGTCTGCACATCCTTGCTGCTGCCAGCCTCATTCAGCCTTTCCCAGTCTTGGATGCCCTTGTGGTGGGTCTGATAGTTTGGTCAAGCTGGTCTCAGCATTCTTCAGCACTAAGAACAGGAGGCCCCTCCTTGTTCAACATTATCACTGCTCAGAAGACCCCTCTTGCCCCCCCAAACAGGAGGCCCTCCTTGTTCAAGCCACCACTGGTAGCAGTTTGACCTGCTGTGTCTCCCACTTTGCACGCTCCACTCCTGAGTGAATTGATCTAGTGCCAGATGTTCCTGTCCATGGCAGAGGAGTTGGACTAGGTGATTTCTAAGAAGTCAGACTCTTGCCAGTTCTATTCTTATTTCTGATCTTGAATGCAAGTCTAAAGCTAAATGTGATACTGTGAACTAATCTCTTAATCCTTATTGACACAGAACAACTTGGATCTTGGCAGGACTAGCAATATCACAGGTTTTCAGAAACTCTGCATGCATCAGTGCTAACCTTCAAGGTACTAATTCCTCTTCTTTCGTACTCTTGAACACATATTGTGTAGTGAAATAACATCTGAAAATCATCTGCTAAATAGCAACTCATCTGTGTGAAATCAAAATGCATTAAAATAAAATTAATTCAAGCCCACTAACACTGCAAAATAGGTAAAACATCATGATATTAACTACAACAGTGGGATAAGGATATGAACTTTGTTTCACGATAGTCACGATTAGTTTGATTAAATGATAAAGGACACACAGAAAAGGAACTCTAATCCCTATTTTAAAAATCACACTTCAACACTTACTTATTTACTTGCATTATCAATAATCTGCCTTAGTGTTTTATCACTCTTCTGCATTCCCTTTCAAATCGATTACTTTGAATTAAAATCTCACCAGGCATCATAATGCCTGATAGTGCAACATGCTCCACCAATAGAGAGTGAAGATGATGTCACTCCAAAACCAGGCTCTCTTCTATATAATCTCTGCAGCTGGCAGTCTCAGACCACTCAGGTGAGCTACAGATCTGTATGGAGCTTTCCTTTTAGTTGAAGCATGACTTATAATATTTGAAGTCCTCTGTTTTTCTGGAAAGTTTAGCTTGAGACTTGGTCATGATCTAATATGACTGCCTGAAGTACAATATGTGAAAATCAAATGACCACACTAGGATTAGATTCCTGAGCTTCTTCAAACACTGTTGATCCTGCACTAATGTTGATATATTTGCTATTTCTTAAGAGGTTTAGTTTTGAATGGCTCTTTTCCTTGCATAAGCTGGTAAAAATATGTATACCAATCCCCCAAATTCTAGTTCCTTCAATTGGATGGCTGTATTTTCTTTTTTTTTTTTTCAGTAAAGTGGGTACACAATTTTCTTATGGGACCCAGTCAGGAAACCTGAGCAACAGGACTTGCAATTCTGCAAAAACACAGATCATTATGAACTACCTGGAAAGTTTTGTTATTTACAACCCATTGTTTCTTGCACCTAGGAAGCACTATTGGGATTTACACCATTTGAAAGAAATAAAATTGCATATTTTGATAAAATAATTTTTTCATTATTTGTGCATTACATTTCATTTTATAAATCATTTAGGAATGGTTAGTAAACACTCAGAGGTTATGCATATGTACACAGAATAAAATTTATCTTCTGCCATTTGCTTATTTTATGTAAGTACAAATTAAACCTTTAATTAATACCCTTCACTGTTTTATTTTAACATCTTTATGTATACTGAATAAAAACAGAAGGCTTCATCAATTTGCTGGGGTACTGATATTTCTGAGGTCAAAATCCTGGTAGACTAATGTATTTTAAGTGCCATTTGGTACTGGTTCATAAAAGAAAAAATAAAATTGCCACTTATTAAATGAATTTTGCAGTTCAGGGTTATTTGTCTTTTGGATGATGTAGCAAAAATTACTCCTCACTTAAAGCATTCTTAATAATTTCTTAACCACCCCAAGTGCAAAGTACCAATAAATGTACCTGCAGGCACTAAGATTTTCTGAGCCAGGTCAAATACACTGAAAACATCCTGGCTTGTGTCAGCAACTGATTATGCAGCAACATGTTAAACTATTTATTTCTACAAAAATTTAGCTTATGTGCATGGTCTAAACCTGACCTGCAGAAAACCCGATGGGCTATCTTAGTCCACAATTAGGGATTTCTACAGATTAAATTTTAGGGAATTTTAGAGATTTTCTTTAAGCAAAGAGTATAATGCCAAGTGTCCATTATCAGCCATTTTTTGATGTCTCAGGATTTATTTCATTTTTTAGAGCTCACTTAATACAATTCTGAATCCATAAACTTTATTTTATTTGGCAATCCTTTTGTTTTCTTTAATTTTATCTAGAAGTGGTCTAATTTAACAGTTAATTCTGCAGTTAGGAAATTTCTCTCTGAATTTAAAATAGATTTCAATCATAGTTAGAGTAATATTGGCAGAGCAAATTCACCTCTAGCCAGGATGTTGTAAAGGAGTATTCTTTATTTCAGATCAGCCCAAAATGAATTCATTCAAACCATAGTGAATAAATGCCTAACTAGTGGCAGCTAAAACAAATATAAAACTTAGACTTGATTAAAATGGTGCGGCCTTAAAACAATACAGACTTGGATACAAGATTATGTTCATGTTCATATACAGATAAATATACATGCACTACAAAATTAAATATTTAACTGAAATGTATAAATTAATTTCCTGTGTATCTGTACTGCCTCATCTGTTCTGCTCCTGATGTCCCATCAAACCCAAGTTTTGCATTCTTAATCCTTAAATTGCTTCAAATGGATTCCTTTGTTGTTGTTCTTGTTGTTAAATCAAATTGCCATAAAAATGTTTCCTCCTTCTCCTTACAGATTTGGCATTTCTTCTCTGAAGCAATTGGGCTGGAGGCCAAAGCTGTAGAAGAATCAGTCCTGGATCAGTAACAAGTTTTTATACACAAACACACTGTGATTTTAAAGTTTATTAGCACATTTCTCTACAGAGCTAGAAATGGAGCTTGCTTTCTTGCAAATTAGAGATTCCCATTTTCCCACTGGAATGTCCCAATCCCTCATCCAAATTCTGAAAAGACAAAGGAAAACAGATGTTTAAAGCCATTATCTCTTCTTCATGAACAAAAATGTGCTTCATTACATGATTTTTTTAAAACAACATTTATCATTTTTTACCCCCAAAACATGGACATTTGTCTTCAACACATAAATATTCTTATTCACAATCTCATAATGAAACCCATAATATTCATGTTCTACAGCCTCTTTATCCTTATCAACTACTAGTCTTGTTGGATTTAGATAAAGTTTTGCCCTTTTGTTGATAGAAGTGTAGATTTCAGATTAGTTTCTGCTGTAACACAATCTGACTAGTTCCTTTTTCCACAAAGCAGAAATCCAGAATAATACTACTGAAATATAGCTTCTTTGAGTCATGAGTAACATATTTCATTGAGAAAAACAAACAAACAAAAAAAAAATGCAGATTTAGCTTTTTTGTTGGAATATTTTGACTCTAGACAGGGATAGAATACTTCTTTTTTTTTTTTTCTTTTTTTTTTTTCCAGAAAATTAAAACTTTGGTATTGTTTGTAATAAATTTCAGTTAGAATAATTTCAGTATTCCAGTAGGGATATTGGTGGTAACCCAGAAAGCATTTTAACCAGCCCTCATCATTATTCAGAACTTTTTGTTGTAACTGGAGATTTCAGTAGTAACCATGCCCTTGGGAAATGAGAGAGAACTTCAGTCTTCAGAAGCCTGGCAGAGGACAGGCACAGTTTTCCAGAACTTATTATGGTGTTTTATGGATTTATGGCATTTATATTTTCATTTTGTTTTTCTATGATAAAAATTCTTTTGTATGGAAAACATGTATGTTTGTGTTGTTATAAAAGAGACAGGATTTGTGATATAGTTGACTTACTGTTGGTACAGAAAATAGACACTTTGCTTTTCATAACTTTCTCAGCCAAGCTGTACTACTTTACAATACATTAACATAGTTTTTCATGTTTAATATCCTTGCGGGGGAGGCTGAATGAAAAGAAGGAAAAAAATTGCCCATGCTTAATAATATTAGCATTTAAGTTGTCCCACTAGACATTAAAATTTGCACCTCATTAAAGCAAAGATTGTGCTTGAAGGACAGATTGCAAGGAGGTAGGAACAGGAGAGGCAATGAACATGTTATTGAAGTAAATGGGGTAAGACAGCTGAATTTTGCTCTTTAGAGTCTGATTTTTGTAAAATATTTTTTTGCATCCAACAAAGAAAAATCTTTAAAATGGAGCCTAAGTCCACAATAAAAGACAACAGTATTTTCAATTCTTTTTTAAGCATTGGTGGCTTTGAGTGATGGCTTCCAGAATGGTTGGATTAATAGAACATCAGTATTTTGATTAGTAGTTTGAGGGTTCTATCTTAGTTCAGAGATTAATAAAACAAAGAAGGTATAGTTGACATTTGACTAAAGCAACTTCAATTCCCTTTAGTAATTAATCTAAATGCTTTTATGAAGACTTCCTCTAAAAAACTCATAGTAGTACTTTATATTTTCACATCTTCATAGACAGCTGTGGGTAGTTAACACGTGAATGTCTGATCATTTCTAGAGAGAGTTTTGACCATAAATCAAGCATAGGGAAATAGGCTAGATTTGAGGGATTTTTTTAGGTGTACATCTGATTTCCTTGACTAGGCTTAGACATCTGGCATGCCCTCCAGTATCTGAGACATCTGAGAATCAAACTTTGTCTTCATTTAGTGGCCTGAAAGGCCAACCGAGTGTATTGACTCCTGCGTGCAACCAACTTCCAGTAAAGTTAGTTGAGTTTTTTTAATGTCTGTTATTATTTCTCCACACTGGTAAGAATTTATGTTGAGGCCTGAGTTAGGTGTGGACTGATAGTCAGATGAGCACTGCTCATTTAAGGCAAAGTTAAAAATAATGTATAAGCTGGCTGTGCATCAGTGTGCCCATATAGGATTGTCTTCTCCTTCTTCCATTCATTCAGTAAATACAGACTTCATTCAAGTGATTTTGATGGCTAATACATTGCTCTTTTTATAAATTATGTATCACTTCTTTGACGGTCTAAGCTAAAATGGTCTGAGCTTTTGACTCCTTGCTAACTATACTATTAATTTATTTAGCTGCTACACCCTTGTTTCAGGAAGGGAATGGGCAAGTGGAGAACCAGCTGGCATATTGTCTTCCTGTTCCAAACAGTGAGAGTACAGATAAATACTTAGCAGTTAATGCTACTTCTAACCCTGAGATATGGTTCTAGGCCAAGTTTTCATGCACTAATTGTGCTGTTTCAGAAAAGCTTACCTCCTGGAAGCCATTTTCTGTTCACTGGAGTGGCTAAATAAACACAGTGTGTATGATTTGGCTCCCCAGACTAAATTATCTTTTTTGGATGCTTTGACTACTTGACCAATCCAGCTTTTTTAAAAGAAAATAAACATGACATTACGGACTGTGTTCAGGCTGAAAAAAGAGTACACTTTAGAATGAAATTCTCAGGAAATCAAAATTGAAAGCAGGCTTGGTACAGTGTAATTTTTTTATCTGGTGATGTCTGTTTGAGAAAAACTGCTGTTTGCAGAATCTCCTCAGGACTTTTTCTGATCTCACAGTGAGTAGATAGAGGGGATCAATACAGGTCTTCTAATCTGAAGATCTGGGAATACAAAAGTTTTCTTTAAGCCATTATTTTTGACTAACTTTTTTAATTTATGTCCTTTATCAGGTTCTTGTATTCTTATTATGACTGTACAATAATGAATCTGTGTTGTACCAAGCAGAGTGCTCCTAGGAGGGTTTCCCTAGAAGTACTTCCTAATTCCCAGGTTGGGCTGTTTTATGACCAGAAGTTCATTCTGCCTTATAGATGACCATTATTTAAGCTATCTAACTATATTTCCACTAGGTAATAATGGGAGACTGGTATTGGGCAAGGGATTTAGGCATAATGTGAATAAGTAGACCTTGAGGAAAATTCTACTTGCTGTTCTACTCTGGCTATTTTTCCTATTGGGAATATTTCCCACTAATTCCGAACCAGCCCTAAAAATACTATAAAGAATATTAGAGTGGCTCTTATATCCTTTGTTTGAATCCATGGTGCAGTTCAGTTTACAAAGCAGCATAGGAGCACCCAATGTAACAATTTGATACAAGATATATACAAGTGTTCTGAAAATACCCTTACCCTTACTATATAATGCTTTTTCAATTATATTTTAAATCCCAACGGTTCAAATCATCTTTCATTACAGTAAAAGGATTCAATGAATTGTTGTTACTTTAATTATATAGCACATACTTCACATGAAGAACATAATGCATGGAATTCTCATGTTTTCTTTCATGATCTTTTTGGTAAACTAGAAATTAATTTAGAAGATGTGAAATAAGAATGCATAAACTCTGGATTCAGATACTTTTATTTTGTAGAAAATTATGTCAGAACTTCATTTTAACTTTCTAGTATGTGACCCTTGGATAACTGAAAAAAAACATTCCCTCTGGGCTGGAATTAATAATGGAAAAAAATGTGAAAACAAGCATTTTCTTTGAAGACATTTAATATGATTAGAGCCAAGAAGTTATCTCACTTATTAGAACACATGACACATATTCATATTCACTCATTTCTAGAAATAAATATCCTGGAAAACAAGGCATCCAAGTCACCTGTATGGCTAAACTTAAACGGTTACTTTTCTTTTGCCTGAAATCATAGCCATGTTTAAATTTTGTGAGAGCAATGAACTCCCTTCTCAAGAGCTGATTTGAAATGACCGAGTTCCCTGTAGTTATATAAAATCTATCTGATGCTAACACATATCAGACAACAAAAGAAAGTGTATTATGAAAGGCATTCTTAGTGTACTATGCTGATTGGCTTTTGAGTGACTGATCTTGCTAAATCAATACTCACTACTGCAGGCAATCCTCTGCCATTTTTAACTGTCTTTGGACCAAATCCTGCCTTCATTTTTATATATGTGGCAATGCAAAGGCAACAGATCTACACAGAAATAGACAAAAGAGGAATTTTATTCAGTAGGACTTAGTGAATACCTATTGTTTGACACCTTTTTAGCAATGTTCTACTGATTACTTTTATGATGAAGAAAAAAAGAAATAAGATTTTGGGCCATGGCAAGGGCCGGGTTTATTTCCTGTAGTAAATCCAATAGCTAAGACTTCTATCAGGCAGGAAATGGGGCAAAAGAAGCAGCACTAAAGGCAATTGCTGCACAGAAATTGCAGAAGAAGAAGAAAGTCTAAATAGCAGATGTAAAGAAACTAACAAGATCAAAAATTTAATCTGGTCAAAGAAACCCTAGCTACAATAACCACAGTGAACTCAGTTTCCAAACAGACAGTCCCTGCAGAAGGAAACCTCCCAAAGTTTTGTTTTTTTTTTTTAAAGGAAGTGCATAAGTAGGCAGGATTCTCTTCTCAATATTTCTAAAACAAGTTCTTTGCTCCTCAGACTCAAAAAGAAAAGCAGCTGTATATCCCCTAATGAATTGCACATTATTTAATAAGCTTCCTTAAATAAATACACTACCTGCCTTTAAATTTCTCTGCAGAGTTAATATGGTATCTTTTTTTACTTTCTTTTTTTTTTTTTTTTTATTTCCTCATTTCCATTTGGGAAAAGTTAATGTTATCCCTGAAACTCCTGCTATGTGTCTGTTCAAGTATTTGGCTCATCAAGTCAATGAAAATCTCGAGCACACAAGAAATATGAGATTATATTCACTGGTTGGTTAATTTTCTAATTATTCAGAAACTCCTCAACTTCGTCTATATCACTATTGTAAACTTGAATGGGCCACAAGTTAGTTTTTGAAAACAAATTGTTATTAAAAAATAAAATACATTCAGAAGATATCATTGAGCATGTTGTTCTCTTATCACATTTTTAAATGCTTGTTGTATCTTTTTAGAATGATCTGCCTTAGAATTATTCAGGAAACCAATCTTTCCCCTAGTTGATAGCCATATAGGTGGCCCTTTCATGAATTTTTATTTGACACATTTTCCATTTTTTGATCGTGTTCTTACTATGTAAAGAAAAAGGCTTTTACAGCTCAGAGAAAAGTTTCAATGACAAGTACAAAAGACTAACAAGAGGCAAAAATCCTTCATATAACAATCCAAAGAAACCCCTCATAGCATAATGTCCACAGTGATGTCAGCTTCAAAACATGCTCCGTTCTGATGAGAGGAAAAAGCCAATTAGACAAGTTATCCCAAAGCAATGTCAAAAGCCTACAAATTACACTAGCTATAAAAGCCAATCCCAACAGACTTCTACAGACATGTAAATTAATGCCATTGAAAAGCAATGTAATCAGGTCTCATTTATCATAATAATATCTTCTGATATTATAATATCTGCTGAGACCTGATAGCAATCTATGTACATCATAGGCAGTTTATTTAAAGAGATAACAACTGCTACTCGAGCAGCTCTGAACACAGCTGTTTTAATTGCCCCAAAAGTAAGTAGGGAAACTGAAATTCAAAAAGTGACCTATTGCAGTATTTGCTTGGGCTAAACTAGAATCAACTGCACTCATTTCCAAGGTGCGTGGAATAGACTAAAGAGCAAGAAGCTTTGCTTTTCCAGAATTACAACAGGTTTTAAATCTTTTCGGATTCTAACTTAATACAGGAAACACCTGAAAGCTCAGAGACACTGTGCTTCAAATATTTTTGAGACCAGAGATAATAAATTAAAGATTACTCTCCTGCTCTATGCTAAAATCATCGCTTCCAACTGCAGTCAATGATAATGCTCTTTCTGTACCATTCATGATAGATAAAGTAGTAATGGCTGAGATTTTTGGCTATAACAATGTTTATGACCCAGGGGATCTCTAAGGGTGAAGCAATATTATGTTGTTTCAACACTATTTCAAAATAACTGTTGAAAGAAAAGCCTAAACTATCAGAATGAATTCAAAAAGACTGAGTTGTCACAATCTTTACTGTGTTTTTCTGCTAATTCCCTACTTCCCTGTGTATAAGTTTCAAAACAGACAACACTGTCTTACTGCAAATGTCTGTCAGTGAAGAGAACAGAGCAAAGCAGAGGAAAAATAAGAATGACTCATTTTAACTCTCTCTCAGTAAAATTTGCTTCCTTACTGGTAAACAAAGCAAAATCAATCTCATCTTTGCCTTTAAAGAATTCAGTAACTATTTTTTCTTACCAAGCATTTGGATCTTTATGTTTTTCTTCTGTGAAAATTGCTGGTAGTAAGCATATGTGGCTTAACTCTCAGAGCTCTCTCAGATAAGCACTCACTGTAGCTCATCCATGTTTCTTACAGAGATTTCTACACAGCATCCATAGCTACCTGTGCCTAAGCCTCTGTTTGCTAAGTGGCGCGTTAAAACAAACCCATTTTCACTGATGATCAAACCCAAACACTGGATCAGAAACTGAAATGTTGTGCCAGGGCAGAGGGCAGCTAGGAGGACAAGTGGAAGCAATGCCAATGCTGGCAAACCTGGATTTGCCAGAACCATCTTTGAGAGCACAGGTCACGATAATAAGTCATAAATTATTCCAGACAAATATATATATTTATATATATATATATATATATATATACATCTTAAGGTAAGATATGTAAGGTATAAGGTATACATCTTAAGGTAAGATCTCAGAATAGCTTTGAGAGAGTGAAAGATGTTAACAATGTTTTATATAAACATAAGAAATTCACAATTTGGTTTCTGAAACCTGAATTCTGCAAATGCAGGAGATTTTAAACATGCAAGAAACCTGCAAACATTTCTTTTAGAGACAGTTAAGACATTTGGGATTCACTTTATGCTTCTGCTTTAAAACAAATGTGTCTGAAACCTCTTTTCTAGAATATTGTTTGATCTGTTTCATTTCAGCGCCTGTTGGTGCAAGGTAAACCAGGGTCAAACCAGTGGTTTAAACTTTTCTTATTCCAAATCCAAACTTGCCTTGCAGATTTGATTTTGAAAATCTTATTTTACTCTGGTTTTCTCAGGATTATCTGATTGGAGTTTTAAGCCTTGGCACAAGTATACTCTGAGAGCAGTGAAGAGATGGAACATATGCTTCCAAAAATACCTTAGGAAAAGACAGAACATGTTAAGAGGCCATAATTACTCACAGACAGAAATCTTTGCCTTTGGGTAAAATAGGCTTCCTGAATCACATTCTGTGACAAATATTGACAAGCTCTGTGCCACACTGTGTTTTTCTGACACAATTTTGCCTAGAGAGTAGAACAGAGCAACACCAAATCAAGGGAAGATTGGATAATGCTGTCGTTCCAGAAGGAAAATCTTTCATTAGGGTCCTTGTAAATGAGAGTGATGTGCAATGTACACAAACTCATAGATAGCTTAGTCAGCCTCTGTCAGTGCACCTGGCTCTCTCTTCCACTCCTCTAAACCATTGGTCATTAAAAAAAAAAGCAGGACCGCTACAGATGCAAACTGTGTGCAATGAGCATGGGACAAGGCTTCCTGCACCCTCCTCTTGGCCAGACCTTCATCATCCTTGCACACTCTCTCCTGTCCCACGGGCTTGGTTAGTCTCTTTGAAACACAGCCTGCTGGTCAGGGATCACATCTGGTGCACGCAGAGGCAAGGGAGATACAGCACAGGGGGTGAGGAGGTTAGGGCAAAGGGCCATCAACTATAGGGAAGGGCATGATCTGACTGATTGGTACACAAGTTGAGCAAACACACTGGGATCAGAAGACTTCTAAAAGAAACTTTCTCCCATTGAAAGCTATGAGTATCTGTCCCTTAATGATCAAAACATTTTAGCATTGCTGGAAATAAGCCTTACATTTCTAATGATTCATGAGTATTTTTAAGCTATATAAGTTGGCTACTGATGTTTTGTTAACTGAACCATCTTCCCCAAGACATAAAAGGTAATTTCAGACAAGCCACCTAATCTTTCCGTGTCTGTATGTTCTTGTTTGCCTAGTCAGATAGCAAGTTCTAAATGTACCTATATGTACACATACCTGGGTACCTCAGATTTTTTGACTTCGGTCCTTACTGGCATTTCTACAAACTAGCCAAATACAAATAACTCCTGACATGCTTAATCAAAGAATCAATCACAGAATATTATAATAGTCTGGGTTGGAAGGGACCTTTAAAGGTCACATCATCCAGCCCTCCTGCAGTGAACATGGACAAATTCATTTTTCTTCTATTAAGCTGCCAAGTGGTCCAAGAATTGGAGATTTCTGGTTATGTTTTACTTTACTCATCAGAGATGGCCTTGGTTTTAGCTTCCCTATTCCAAGGTACAAGCATAATCTTACTCCATGTGAGTGAGGATCACCAAGTCAAAAAGAACTATGTTTTTTTCACCTACCTCTATATCTGGCAATATAAAACCTTGCTAAAATTTACTACCTCTATCAGTCTATATTGCTGGCAGTGTGTCAGCTGTAAGTCACCTTGATTTGGATGAATTAAACAACTTTCTCTAACCTGAAACTTTGCATTTTGCTTGTTGGGGCAATCTCGGGAGGTAAAATTCATTGTTTTCATTAAGGCTGAACACTTTAGATGTTTATGATTTTTTTTCACAAAGCATACTAAAATCTTATTCAGTAATAGTGTATTTATGAGCCATATACGAGAAATTGCTATTTCTTTCTTAATAAAGAAATAAAAGCAAATCCTATGCAATTTGGAAGAGCTTCATTCTCGAGTTATGGTTATAAGTACTCAGTAAGGTGAGATACAAAATATCTTTAAATATTTTGTAATATTTGGCTGAAAATCCATCTGATCCTGGTGCCTGCCTTAAGTGCAGAGATGGAATTTCTTCTGTTTCTGTCTGGTATGAAAAGGAATGCATGTAGACTGAATTTTCTGGTGTTTGTGTGTGTATATGCACTTGTGAGTAAGACAGAGACTGTCAAGGAAGAAATTTAAAGTCATGGTGTTTATATGTATATGTTGTATATATTTTTGTATAGGTACTTTCAGATAAACTGCACTAGCACAGTTCTGATTCAAAATATGAGAATGAGGAATATTGTCTCACATTGATAACTTTCCATTTTCCTCAATCTGTGCCTCCCCATATAAAACAGATGGTTTGATATTTTGTAGTGAGATAGTAAGCATTCCCTTGTCCCAAGCCAAATCTGCCATCGGCAAATTCATTCCTGTTGTAAATTATAACTCAGTTGTCAAATTAAGAATGTGACGTTATATGAGACCTTGCAGCACCAAGCAATAATTTACTCATCCCTATGATTTTATGCTACTAATTTTTGTTGTGTCCTTCAGACAGATGCCTTTCCCATGCTGTGAGGTTAAGAGACACACTTCTCTCTGCTCCCATTTCTTCTTTGTCACTAAGTTGATTTACTCCTCCCTGGATTTATCTCTTCTTGAGGCATGTTTGCTCAACCCCACTGAGAGTAACATCCTTCTGCCCTTGGACTTAAGAAAGCCACTGAACTTCTATTTCACAAGAAAAAGAAGAGAAATACATGATCCCACTAAGGTATCCAAATGGTTCTAATGTATTATTCTTTGTCTTTCAAACACTATTGCTTATTTGTATGCATAAGAACAAGGCATGTCTCTTTTCTAACAACAGCTATTAAATGAATATCATAAGAAGACAACATATAAAGTAAAATGATACATTTTGAGCAAATAAACTGCTCAAAAAATCAGAAACTATTTTTAAGTTTGGAAGCTAGAATCTTCTCTGCCTTTAGTAGTAGTACATAAGTATAAATTAAGCTTCACACAATAGTAAAAATCTCTGTTGAAATAACATTTTTATAAGACAATGAGAACTATTAGTTATGGTTCCTAATAAAAAGATATTAAAAAGCGATTTATGGGAGGAAAAATGTACAAAGAACAGTAGCATTTCTATGATGTGCTCTTCAGAAATTCAAATACCTCCCATTGATATCTCTATTTTTATACAGTGGGAAGGGTCTAGCCTGTAGTCCAGCCTAGGGTATAGCTTAGTACTTACCAGTATCAGGTAAGAGATATAAAAGAAGGGTACAAGGTTTTCAAACTCATACCCATCTAGCAACCAGCATTACCTCACAAGCACATTGGAATGAATTTATTACAGCACCATATGAGATCACATTGAAAATTTATTTCTTCTATGGTCTTTCATCCTTCATCAGCTTTTCACCATGAAAAATTCTATTTCCCTACCAAAGAGTTGCTGTCAGAAGAAAGCACTCTTTTGTGAGGCTGTTTGTATGAGATCCCATGCCCAAAAGGCAGTGTGGATAAGGTGCACCAATGATATAGTTCTTTTTTTCTGCTGTTATAAACACATACTCAAAAGACTGCATTCTCAAGCACCCATATGCTATATCACATGGAATATTTTTCTCAGTTACACGCTATAAAATCTCCCCACTTACAAATCATGATAGGCCTACACATTGCTTAAAATATTTTGAAATAATTACGCATCTTATGACTCATGAGAGCCTCAGGGAGCTCCAACATGGAGCATGATGTAGCCTGCACAGTCTGCACATGGCCAGCTTGCTCCAAAGGGGGCTAGTGTCAGGCAATGTGAATAAGCTGTTACCCTAAGACAGCTGCCTCCAAAGTCATAGGTCATGCCTGGCTTTCTTTTTTGGGTAGCACAGACATCGCTTATATAGTGACACAGCTGTGTTGTAGAAGTGCTTCCCATCCCACTACAAAGATCCAAATAAAGGGGAAGTGTCTCCCAGGGCAAACAACCTCTTCCACAGATTTCACTCTCAAATGCCTCCTGTTCCACACATCATATCTTCATTTCCTCCCAGTCCAATGCTCCTGTTTTGCAAATCCCTCTTTCCCATACCCATAAATTTTCCTTGTTTTTCCCCAGCAGTGAATTTTAGTGGAGGTGTGATGCTCCTCTTTCACTGTGCCAGATGAATCAAGACACATAAAGCCAGGAGAAAGACCCGAACATGGATGTAGCCTTGAGTTTTAGCACCTCAGGGGCTGAGGGAGAAGGTGTCTGCCAAGTATTCAGTAGGAAGATTGCTCTTTGCTTGTAGACTTGACTTTTCGCATTGCTTGGAAATGTCCTTCACAGGCTTCATTTTTGTGTGGAACACAGTGCCTTCAGAAGGTGAGTGTAAGGTAGAGAGAGTATTAGGACTACATTTGGTCTGGAGACCCCAGAATCAAAGGTGAGCCAGAGTGGTATCTGATCCTTGAGGCATCAATTTCTTTGCAGTGTTTTAATGCTAAATACTTAAATTAAACAAGAGGTAATACAAGATCAAAGGCACAGGTACAGCCCTGAGTTCAGTTCTGCAATATTCTCCTCATAGGTGAAGTAACAGGATGGCAATTACGTGGTGACTGATACTTCTGAATTCTTTACATGCTTTTTTTGCTTTGTTTTATTTTATGTTTTGACTTAACAAAACTACTGGTAATTTCACAGGACTCTCTGTCCATCCTCAATTTAAGCCATTGATTTCCAAGGGAATCATAATAAAAATGTGCATTTTTAACTAAATGAAAATCTATGCTTTGCAAATTGCAATGATTCTACCTTGGAAGTTATTTTTTCACTGTTTTTATAACTACCAGGGGAATCAAATTTTAAAAGAAACAAAGAAAATAAAATTTAAAAAAATAAAGGGATAAAACCAAAAACAACTAGCCAACCAAACTTGCCCCCCACCAAAAAAAAAGCAACAAAAAAGATGCATGAGCCAGCCAGCTGAGATATCAAATTTCATTAAGAATCAAATAGAACTGATATGTTGGAAGTTTTGCATCCTAAATCTAGGAATACTTAAAGTTGAAAAATAAAATACTGTATTTTGTTATTCATCCAGTCTTTGCGTACTTAGCTCAAAGCAATATAATCAGCTGTCTTTTATATAAAAGTGCTGCATTTAGCTTGCAGGGATTCAAATGAAATATCTCTGTCTTTATTTGTAATATTAGAGTGACTCTTGTATTATTAAAGATAGACTTCTCTTTTAGTTAAATTAAATTAGAAAATTTTTATATCATGCCATTTGAAATAAATACTAAACAAAAACTGCTTGCCTGAAGTGTGTTTTTCACATTCTGGAAGACAGACAAAGGAAGCTGAATAGCACCTTAAATCCATGGGCATGAAAAGCAAACCACAGTGACAAAGATCTAGATCAGACCAGGACATGCAGCTTGGTGTCTGAATTTGACATGGATAAGTCATGGAGTTTGTTAAAACAGAATAGACAAAACCAGCCAAGGTGATGGATGGACAAAACCAATTACAGACTTTGAGTGTCCTCACTAACCTTAAGCACACTCACAGGATAGAGTGGATGACCACTTAAAAGTTTGCTGTCTTCCATTGACATCCAAGGAAACCTAGATGACTTTAGGGTCAATTTTACTTTTTAATAGCGAAGTGACTAATATAAATAATATTTTATTTTAAGTAAATTGTCTGGATTACTTCTGTTTTCAAGAATACAAACATTTCATCATGTTTGAAACAGGAACTTGTGGCATTGAGTTCAATAGGACATTTTAGGAGTTCAAATTTTAGTTGCCATCTAAAGTCGGGCATGGAAAGAGCTACACATAAAAACACAGCATGGAAAGCATAATTTTGTTTTCCAACTTTCTTTTCATGTTGACAATAAGTAGCAGATGTCATGTGCTGATTATGATTTAAAAAGATTGGCAGAGAGAGTGTAGATTGAAGCTGTACAAAATGGCCTCTATCCTGCCTCATTTTAGTGTATTATCTCCCATTACATGAAGTTATCTTTCTAAAGTAAATGCTGGCATTGTCCATATGTGAAAAATGATGTGCTGGAAGGCATTTTTCCATTTTCTGTTTGCCTTTTAGTAGGTGTTTCTAACTTCAGAGAAGCAACCAGCATCATCCACAATTGTTAGAGGAACATCAAACTGAACAGCCCTTGGCTTATGAAGTAGAAACTGTTTAGCTCTGGCTTTAGCAAAGAATATAAAATTGGATGTTGATTCCTAAGTAGCTCAAAACTACTTATAACTGTGACAAGCTCTGCCACTTGGGCTGAAGTGTAATAATAAAGAGCAAACAAACCTAATGACCTTGGTGTCTGCCAGAGGTAGATGCAATATGTCAAATATCTACTCATGATAAGACTTTTTTGAAATACTGATGCATCCATGATAACTACTGGAGATGAAATAGTCCCATTTTTCACCAAGATAGAAAAGGCTGCACTTTCCTCCCTGTCTTAAATATCACAGCCCCGTGGCACATTATTTTCTCAGTGCATAGATGGTGCCCTGTCTCATTTGCTGCATCTAATCCTCTGAAAAGCTTATGTGATTTTCAGCTTTGTCTAAGCATTTTCTGAAAGTATCTAATTTTGTCTTGATGAAAATGTAATTTCTTAGTTCACTAATACAACCATTCACTTTGGCCATTCCTTCTCTAATTTTAAAGATTATGTCTTTTTCTGATCTCATTATTATTACACTTGTCATTCAAAATGAGAGGAGGAGGGAAAGAATTGGAATTATGACTCCCTGATGAATTCCATCTGTGCTTATGGAAATCAGTGATGTGATGTTCATTTTAAAGTGTCATCACAGCAAAAATAGAAGTCAATTCAAGAGCAATAAAATACCCAAGTTTGGAAGGCAAATATCATGAAACTGAGGCAAATATTTTTCTCATTATCAGCAAGTACTGCTGTTAACAACTAATAACCATAGGCACAACAAAAACATGGTAAAAAAAAAAAGGGAAGGAAGTGGCGGAAGGAAGTGATGAAAGGAAGTGGTGGAAGGAAGTGGCGGAAGTGGCGGAAGTGGCGGAAGTGGCGGAAGGAAGGAAGGAAGGAAGGAAGGAAGGAAGGAAGGAAGGAAGGAAGGAAGGAAGGAAGGAAGGAAGGAAGGAAGGCAAAAGAAGCAAACATCATCCCAAAAACATCAGTAGATGCTTATTCCTATTTCTTGTTTCTTTCATGCAACTGCATATGATTTTCACTGTCAGTTAAGCCACTTTCACATAATTACATGTTTTATACATTGCATCTCTGCCAAAGAATAATATTTTGCCCAAAATACAATACAGATAGCTCTCCAAACAATAAGAATTTACAACATAGTAAGTCATACCAAGACAGACAAATTTTAATTGTGCTATTATTTTTTTACTATTACAATTTTTAATTTTTTTCTCTGAGCAAGGGGAATTCAGAAAACCTATCTCTTTCCCATGTCTTCCGAGTTGTGAACCTCAATCCATTTGCATTAAGGGTCTAGGTTCTTACCATAGTATTTGAAGACAAAAAGCAAAGTCTGACAATAACTAATCCACTTGGTATCCTCCAGTAAGGAAAGAACTCTGTTTTCTGCAGCAAATTAATTTCCTGAAATGGAAGTTTTGGGTTTTTTTATTTCTAGCTTTCCTATGTTATGGTCTTGCTCAAAGAGGCAAACATATATATGTATGCACATTAAAACATACAAATTTAGCAACAAACAATATGTCAAATCTGTCCCAAAATGTATATGCCTACAGCCTTGAGCATAGATTTTGTCTATCCCATTTTCTCTTTGAATGGATATTTTTAAATCACTAAATTTAAAATCTGACCTGAAGAAAACCCTAACATGTACTGGGGGTTTTATTCTCAGTGCTGTGGGAATTGAGATCCAGCAAAGATGGAAGAATAGTTGCTTTAATCTTCTATGTAAGAAAAACATCAAGTCAATGCTGATCCCAGCCTTCTGATAATGAATGTACAAGTACATGGAGATAATACCTATAGAAAAACAAGTTTGTGTGGAGCTACAGAGATCTCTTCTGACCCCAGTTCAGAAATAAATTCTAAGTAAATAATACTATTAGTCACAGCTCTTTAGACACTTACACCATAAAATGTCTTAAGGTTGAGTTTAATTGTCTAACACTGGAAAAGAAATAGAGCAGTTATCTATAGTGGTTTACACTAATTGGTAAAAGAGGCATAGACAAGTGCACAGTAATAAAGAAAAGTATAACCATTATGAGGCTTATGGTAAAATATGAATTAAATTGCTATTATCTTCTAATTTAAAATGTGTGACATCAGTTTCTATCTTTTGCTTTTGCCATGGTCCTATTTACTTTTGTGGAGATGTACCTATGGAGCCATTTCTATATGAATTTCATTATGGAGAGATATATTAGTCCATAGGAAAGTCTATCTTAAAAACATGGATAATTTGGTTACAAGTGGAATGAAGATTTTACAAAGAGCTGTTCGCTTCTCCTTGACTTGGTGATGTCACTATGAAGATCTGTATTTCATGACCTCTGACCACTCACCAGTTAGGACAAACAGTTGCATCATGTGTAAGTGTGGCTGAGTCCAGCTTCGTTAGGTTCCTGTAAAGCAAAAGACTCAGCAATACAAACAATGGTGGTGGCTTATGCCTTTGGAAGTTTGATGTTGCCCAAGTCAAAATTACCGTGTAGCATGTCAAGACATACTGCAAAACTATATTTGCCAGGTGAATAAATGTCTGTGTTCACAGTTTGAAAACTGGGTTCAACAATCTGAGGAAGCTTTTGGAAGAACCAGATGTAGTCACAAAAAAGTAAATAAACTTATATATGATATATAGTGTATATATTACATTTCTGTATACATCCCCGTGTTACCAGTATATTATGACATTGAAGTTGCAAAAGATGTTATTTAGTTGCTTGATTTTCTGCCTTACCTTCAGCTTAGGCAGAGAAAATAGACTACTCAGATGCAATTTTGTTTACAAGCACTTACTTGCACTCAATGAGATTGCAGTCACTGCAATCTTCTCTTAAGCTTCTCTTCTCCTGTATTGGAATGACTTTTTTTTTTGTTATGTAAATAACTGCAAGGTGTATATATCAAATAAGTAGCTTTTGCAATCTCTCAGGTACACCAAATACCTAGTGTACCTCTGCAAACTTCTGTTTTCTTACGTTAATGAGAAAAGCCAGTGTGTTGTGTTACATATAAATACCAATAAAAGCCTTATGTTGTTGGACTAGGGAATGAGCACTGCAGGGAGACTTTACTCAAACTGCCTTAATCTGTTGGTAATATTTAAAAACAGTGTTCTCTCCAGTTTGACGGCCTAACTACAGGAAAGGAAAAAAAAGTTATTGTTCTCTCATACAGAAATCTTCATCTGGGGAAAAAAAACCCACAAAACAGTGCTGTCTGAGAGCATGGTTCTTTCACCATATGGTAACTTTCTTCTGGTTAGAAGTCAGTTCTTCAGAGAAAGAGAAAAACCCAGGCATCTGGATCACCTGTCTGACATAAAATCATAGAATTTTTCTATGAATCATTCAGAGAATGTGAATGCTTCTATGAACCATTCACAGAATCATAGAATGGCATAAAATCATAGAATGGCAAGGGAATAAAAAAGCCAGGCACAAAAACAAAGACTCAAACCATTCCTTGGGAAATGATGAGCCAAGTACTTAAACCTGTACTTGACATTTAGCAGTGTTTGAGTGTCATTGATTGTAATTAGTGCATGTGCATATTTAACAAGCTCATATTTCAAAGATATTCCTAAATAAGAATATTTTCATTTAATGTTTGTTGCTACAGACATAAAGACTGAGGCATATAAATGAAGCAAGGTTTTCAGAAAGAGATAATACCTGATACAACTGAGAAAATCTGTCATTTGATGGAGAAGTCTCCTGAGCTTTGGAAAAAACTCTGTAAGATTATCTGCTTTGTCTGACTATATCAATTGTTTTTATAAGAGATATTATCTTCCTACAAACCATTCTGCAATGGGACTTCAGAGTTTAATTCCATTCTGAAAAGGGGCTCTGTATAAAAACATTCATACTCCAGAAATCTCTATTTCATGTGTACACAATCATTTCTACCAAGAGGATGTTTATCCTTCAAGAGCAAGTACATCTGGAGCTCCTGTTTTTGTTTTTTCTCTGATATTATTAAAAGAACAGTGCACTTTGTAAAGATGAGGGTTTAACTGTGTACATTGTACTAAAATTTTGGTAAGGTTCAACAGCAGTGTTAGTAGTTCTGAAGCATGAAAACATCAATGGCAGTGTAAGATGGGTTCTTCGCCCACTCGTACACTGAGCTAAATGGCTCATTGCACCTCCTTTGTGACTGCAAGCCCTACTCTTGAGATGTTTTTCATTTTTTTTTTTCTTAATCACATTCAGTAGCAGGTTGGTGTTTTACACAGCTGGAGTAATCTCTGCTTTCAATACCTGGGTTTTTCTTTGTCCCCTATCAAAACTATACACTCTATATGCACAAAATTTTATAGAGTGAGTTAAAAAACTCACATATGATGCAATGCTTATCTAGAGTTTCTAATTCCAGACATATGCTAGCAAATCAATGTCGGAAAAACTTCTCTAAAATTAAAATAGTATTAATGTAATAAAATAAGTATAAATCCAAATGCATATAGTAGCACTCTAACTCCATCATTCATAACTCAGGAAAGCAAATAGTGAATGATTTGCTGTTGCCACAGAAGACCAAAATCTCAACCACCAATTAATTATAGGTATAGTAGTGACTGGCACAGAAAGCCAGGTTGTACATTTATTTTTCCTATATTTTGTCAATTGGGCTTTTTGTTTGTATAACCATGGGATGGCATGAAGCCAGTTCATTGTAGATTTGGACAGAATCCCTTGGGTTTTTTCCAGTTCTATAAAAGATGAACTGAAGCATGTTCAGTTTCACGAAGCTGCACGAATCATATTTTGGTGTTGCAGACAAACTCAGTGTTCTTAGCTAAAGCACGGTTCTGAGTCCCTGCTACTGTGTCCACACAGGTAAACAAGAGGGACAGAGATCAATCACTATGCACAAAGCCAAGTGACTTGTACCAGGTCAAGGCTCATGCTTCCTGTTGAATTCTCATTCTGGAGAGAAAGCTGGTTTCAGGGAACCACAGCAGAGTCAGGGAGGGAGTTCAGTGGTGCAGCTAACCAGTCATGTAATTCTTGGGTTTGTTCCATAGAATCATAGAATGGCAGAATTGGACTGGAAAGGACCTTAAAGATCATCTGGTTCCATGCCTCCTGCCATGGACAGGAAACTTCCCACTAGAACAGGTTGCTCGAAGCCCCAGCTAACCTCACCTTTAACACTTCTCTAGATAGGGAATCCTCAATTCATCTGGGCAGGCAACTTGTTCCAGGGCCTTGCCATCCTGACAGTAAAAAATGTATTCCTAATATTTAATCTTAGCATACAGTCTTTTAGTTTAAAATCATTCTCTCTTCTTCCATTACTACAGACCCTCATAAATAGTCCCTGTTCAGCTTTTCTGCAGCTCTGTTAGGTGCTGGAAGGCTGCTATAAGGTCTCCCACGTGCCTTGTCTTCTCCAGGCTGGACAATTCCTATCTCTCATAGGCAGAGGTGATCCAACTCTCTGTATTGCATTTACATGTCAAGGCTTTGGCAGAGGGTGGGGTACAGGTGCGGTTTCTGTGAGAAGGTGCCAGAAACTTCCCCTGTGTCTGACAAAGCCAATCCCAGCTGACTTCAGGATGGTTCTGCTGCTGGCCAAGGCTGAGCCAATTAGAAAAGGTACTGTCTCTGTGATAACACATGTAAGAAGAAAAAAATGTTGTGAAACAGGTGTAATTGTGGGGAGAGAAGAGCAGAGTAAGAATACATGAGAACAGCCCAGCAGACTCCAAAGTCAGTGGACTTGGAGGGGCATGGAGATGCTCTACACACCTAAATACTGAATATGTAGGCTGGGCTTACAGAGATTTCAGCCACCCTCCTGGTCAAAATAGGTCCAAATAGAACGGGTATGTATGGCTGAGTCTTCTGTATACTGAGGCATGGAGACTGCAGGTTTTCTAAGCAACCTGCCATATCCTGATACATATGGCAAAAAAAACCCCAAAACACTGTAAATTAAATTTAATAAAGAATTATTTCATGTGCTCCACTGTGTGTCCATTGCCCCTTATCCTTCCACTATTTGCTTCAGAGAGGAGTCAGGCTCCAGTTTCTCTACATTTGCTTCTAGTTACCCATGGAGAGGGCAAGACCTGCCCTAAGTGCTCTCTTCTTAAGTTTGAACAGATTTAGCTGTCTCAGCCTCTCGTCATATGTGCTTCAGCCAGCTGACCTTCTTGGAGTTCCTCCAGCAGAATTACTCAGTGTACAACTGCTTTTCCTCTGTTGGGAGCTCTAAAACTGGGCACAGTACTCCCAGATGTGGCCTTACAATTGCTGAAGAGAGGGGAAGAATCTATTTCCCTGGCAAAACTACTGATCCCAGCGTGTGCTGTTGTGTGAGATCATTCCATCGGGAATGCAAATCGGAAATGGATCGTCAAACATATCTAAAAAAGCAAACCTTATTTCCCTCCAGAGTTTTTGGGCATTTAAAAGAGATCACTAAATTAGTTTGACTAGATCCATCCATGGATGCAGTATCTACCACATCCCATTCTAGAATATCTATAGTCAGTTATAGACAGCACCAGTTATAGAGCAGAACTGTCAGAAGCTCAGCACAATACCTGTTTTCATATTTTCATTTCACTGGACTGAATACAGCATGTCATGGCTGCTGTTGAATGAGTTTCACCCACAGAAATTCCATGCATATGCTGTGCCCCATGCAGTGTGCATAGATCCCACAGAGCACACATAGTACTGAAAACACACCTGCTTATACCTGAGACTGCCCCATTATGAAACATTCTGATTCAAAGTGCAATGGAGTCAGCAGGCCCAGAACTGTGCTCCTTCAAGCAATGATTCAGTTGACAGCTACAAATGATATTTAACTGTGTGGGAAAAGCCAAATATGTTCACAAGTACTTGCAGGACCAGTGTAGCAAATAAAAGCTGATCGTGGAAACTTTGTGAATAAAGACTCAGGATTACAGCAAAAGCATCAACAGTATAAAACAACACCCAAAGGGTCACTGAAAGAGTTTTCAGCTTTGTGAGCAGGTAGAATCAGTTTTAGAGCATAAAAATGGGAGAAGGAGCGTGTATACAACCAAAGTAACACAGTGTATACAAAGTGAAAATGCAAAGTAGGTAATGGGAAGATCGAAGAGACTGTCACAGGAATTCATGAATAAGGATGATAAACACCACTACTTATTTGCAGCTGGTCCTTCTCCCCCTGGAGGAGAAACAACTCAGCTTTTAGAGTTTCTCTTCACTATATTTTGCTTCTGTGACTGAGAAATGAAATGTTAGGCTTTATTTTGCCATTGAGTTGAGCATGTTAGCATTTGAAAGAACGGCTTGTGTTTGTGCTCTTTATCATGTGTGCACGTGTTTTTTCTGCTCCAGCCTTCATGGGAAGGTGGCTGATATCTCAGCATGATTCAAAGTCAGCTCTTGTAGCAAGTATCTGCACATAGGTGGTCTGCAACATGCTGGAACGTTCCACAGTGTGCTGCATGAAAGTGGGCAGTAATAAGAATGATATTAATTACAGCAGTGAGTTGGTGAAAAGACATCTGTCAATATAGCAACAACATCTTTCTCATGTTTACAAGAAAATCTGCACAGTCTGTTGCCACAAAGACATTTGGTATCATTAAGCCACCTGTGAAACACACTTGGACTCCAGGGAGATGAAGAAAGGTGAATTTAAATATTTAAATTTTTACTGAGGTGATCTACCCTTGTTCCTTTAGAAAGTCTATGTTAAAAAATATACTGGTACATTAAAAAAACCCTAAACAACACACTTGGTTTCTAAAATGCAAGTGAAGCAAAAATGGAGGTTCAAGAAAGTGGATCAAAATCTGAATGTCTTTAGGTATATGAAATTGGTCAGTGTTCCTTTTTTTAACCAGAGGGACCTGGATGGAGTGGTTGTTCTATACTTGTACCTTGGAAAAATCCACATAAGAGATCACTTCTTATCTGTGCTTGAGCTTGAAAATACCAAAAACACTGAAAATCAAGCCCTGAGCGAAGGACACTGACCTCAAATGTCTCTGTTGAAAATAGAGGCTTATTTAAACAAAATTTAGAGAAAAATCATAATCCAGGCTTTGATTTACTTTTCCTTAGTGGAGGACACCTTTCCTTTCTGACTGCAGGAGTTTAGGATACGCAGCTTCCCTTTCTTTTACACAAGCCATTGTGAAGAAGACCTTAAATCTCCTGTTCTACACAGACATAAATCCATTGGACCACCTTTCTGAAAGCGTAAATGGTAAAAACTTAGATAACAGTTTTATATTTGTAAATCTTGATTTAAAGTTGTTTTTCAGATTTCTGAAATCTTTTTGTTTACTCAGAACATTCTTTCCTTCTGCCTCCCATTACTTTTAAACTGTAGCTGTCTGAAGCTTTCCTTAGTGCTTATTCATGACTGCACTGGCTTTCAACTTTCTCTTGATATTGAAATGGCTAAACTGTGAGTTTATAATGTATGATTTAGATTTAGATTTTTTTCTTTCTTAAATGGAGAATAAAGATTAAAAGAGAGCACAGCTGCAGGAAGCATTGAAACCCTGAGTACTTTGTCATTTTGAAATCACCCTCCAATTGCCACACATATACATAATAAAATCTGATTCTCTGCTGTCACGTTTATTGTTCGACTGAATTTCTTACATAATTCTCATTACTGATGTCATTACTGAGTAGCAGAATCACAGTAATCTGTAACTAACATGATAAACTCTCATGAGCACAATAAATAAAAATAAAGATAATCATTCTGTGAGTAAGAAAGAAAAAATGATAGGAATAGTGGTAGCTAGAAATGAGCTATGAGGGGGGAGTGCTACAGGCTGTTATTCATATTTATTATCTTTCATGAAGCTCCCACATGCATTAGGCACTTAAAGGTGAGAATGCTCAAGGTATGTGAGATGCAAATAGATTGGCAGAGGGTAGGAATATTTGCAGTGCCTTCCTAGTGTATTTTAATTTCCTTCTTTCCAGCTATTCTTACTGATAGGTAGATGTTAGTACTGATTCTAGTTTGGAGAGCTCTGTGATGGAAGAGTCAGGATTACCCTCATTCGTTGTTAAGCAACAGTTGTTAAGCAACAGTACATAATAAAGCTGCTCTGCTGCAGAAGCGTGGTACACCAGACATACTGTCTGTTATTAAATGGCTTCTTAATATTGGAACGAGCATCAGGCTTGATTTTATGTTCTGCTGGATTGATATAATACTAGTGAATTCGTACATGTTATAGCATTGAAGTACACTGACAGGCAATTGAAATCCCAAAGTTATAGAAGGGTAAAATATACCGGGTAAAAAAAAAAAAGGTAAGCAATGCCTCTGTAGAAATGTAATTCCTTGTTGTTTTGTAGGCTTTTTTAGTTTCTTCCCAAAATGAATTAGTATTTCCCATTAGTCAGATTCTCTAACACTCCAATTTTTTAATATATTTTGACTTCCTCCAAATCCAGTTTCTGGTCAGGAGACAAGAAAAATCAAATTAATAATTTTGACATTCATATTTAATAAAAATGAATCCTATCCAAGCAGATGGGACATAGTATAGCATTTTTTTTAAGTGGGTTTTTTTAGTCTCCAGTATCTAGCCACTTTTCTCCCACTCTGGGAATTCTGGCTAATGATAGATCATGGAAAAAATTCAGTAATCATTCTGTATCGATTCACACTGAATATAAATAAGCCATTTCAATCCATAAATCAACTTACTATAAATGATTTTGTATGCACATGCTGAAGTACAGTTCACAATGAAAATACACTACAGGATATTTTAGAACAACCTACTTAATACTGTTTGGGTCGTTCAAGATTAAAATTAAAACAATAAACTTCTCTCTGGATGTGTCTTCATTACCAAAGACCTAGGTCGTTTACTCTAGCAGTGTCAACTTGCTCTCACTATCGCATTCGGCTGAATTAGGGAAGGAAGCAATATGCAAGAGCACACCTCATGGCATTCCACTATATTGAAGGAGAGTGCTTTCAGCTTCCCGAAATTAAGCACAGTCCTGTCCACCTTCTCAGTCTCCTACCCTTTTGTGTTGTGGGAAATGTATCTGCAATGGGGAGAGGGAAATTTTGACATCTCAGAAAAACATCTTGAAATGGAGCCTTTAGAAAGGGAAGAGTGTATGTGGGAAAAGACAGGTAATAGGAGCTCAAGCAACGCTTGACTTTGCCCCCTTTAGGTTTAGTAAGAATTTGATGTTGACATCTGAGAGTGACAGTGAGTTTCAGCCCATCTTCTTCACTTTTCTGATTGAGGGAAGAAAAGAGAGCCTTTGTCTCCAAGACTGGCCATGCAGTGACACTGATGCATGCTGTCTTCTCACTTTCCAGGGCTCTGAGATCTCCTCTACAGCAGCCATATATGAATGCCGAAGCTGGAACTCTGACAAGAATAACTAGCTCTGCATTCATTACTTTTCTAATCAATTAGAGAAGGGGGTAGATAGATTGCTAAATATTCTGTCAAGTCAACACAGCTTTAAAAGAAAAAAACCTCAGTTTCCAAAAATATTTTCTGTTATAAATTGTTTCCATTAAGAGTAGCAGACTATCTGTCCTATAATCATTCCCTCTGTCTCTCCCTGTAGATCAAGAAAGGAGTCCTTACTCAGCTGGTATTTCATCCTTATTCATACAACACTTCTGCTGACTCTGAACTGATCAAGAGAGGAAACCTGAGTCAGGAACTGGCTGCAAATTAGGGAAGATGAGGCAGCTACTTCCTAGTTTAATGGCTAAAAGCACAACAATAAATCTCTATGTTTCCCCATTTAGAGAGCTAATCGGTACATTTACACAGCTGGTGCTAGCTTTGTGTGGTGGGTTGTTTCATTTGTTTATTTGCTTGTTTTGTTTTATTTTGCATTTAGCTGTAATGAAAAAGGTGTATATATGCATATTTGACTTAAATACTTCACAAACTCTAGGGGTTGCAAATGGACCAATCAAGAGCCTCTGTTGCACGAAACCTGTGGCATCTAGCAGCAAAATTTAAAGTCAAACATTATTGTGGTGTTACAGTTCTCTGTCTCTATTCCTATTCTGGAGCTGAACACAGGAAAATGGCATAAGAGCTTCAACAGGATCTCTGCACCAGCCAAAACCCTTTCAAGAGAGAGGGACAGTACAACTGTCACATTGGATTAGAGTCAAGGCCTATCTAGTTCAGTGGTCACAACCAAAAAGAGGTCAGGAACCAACAGATGTGAGACAATACAGCCGTGAGTGATATCCTTTTGGATATCAAATTGGCAGATAAACTGTTACAGGGTAAGAGAGTTTTAGGTCAGTTTTATTTCACATGAGGTTGTCTCAGTTACTATAGCTCAGCTAAAGGTTTGAGCAAGTAAAAGGCAGAGGGGAAAAAATCAAACCCTACCCTGCAAGCAAGAATTAGTAAAGCTAATGGAAAACATTAAAGAAAAAGCATTATCTGGTTAAAAAAAACCAAACCAAATGCTAGTTTGTTTAAATGTTAACTAATTGTCTGACCAGTCAACCCAGATCTATATATTTTCTTTTAAGCTGATATAGCACAATACACATTACACAAAAACAAACAAAAAACAAACAAACAAAACCCCCTCAGAACCAAATTAAGAAAACTCAGTCCTGTGTGATTACTGGAGGCTCCTTTCAGCAATTTTTATCATCAATGAATGCTTCGTACAGCTTCACAGAATCTGTAGCTATGTTGGTAGAGATTCTTCATTTTGCAGCTCTCCTGAAGATGTCACTCCTCAACATTCCTTATACTTCTACAGTCCAGCAACAAAAATACCCTCAAGAAAGGTGGAAAAGACAGATCCTTCTCATAATTATGACAAATAGTTTAGCCACCCACTTGTACTGTAGTATCTGTGAGACTGAACTGCCAGAGAGAATACACACACACAAACTCACACGGGCAGGCTCAAGCACACAAATTAGCAATGCAGATAAATTTGTGCCATCAAGGTGAACTATCAGTGCAAACTCTTATAGGAAACTGAAAATGTCTCCTACTGTGCTAATCTCATTCATTCCACACGGTTTGTTCAACTCCAGAAATAATCATGCCAAAAAGACTGACTGGGATAGGACCAGGAATGACCTCATTAGCATTTAGTGCCATCACCATAAAATGGAGAAGATAATCAGAAACAGGGTGAAGAAAGATAAAAGAAGTGAAGTATAAAAAGAAAAAAAAAATATTTTTTTTTGTCATTGTACTACTGGAGTTTAATGGATCCCTGTTGTCAAATGGGAGTAATTTGTAAAGATCAATGGTTTTAGTTAAACTACAGTCCATGGTTTCCCATCATCTAATTCAACTACAGAGCATATACTTTTTTCTTTTTTTTAGAGAAAGGAGCATAAGGTCATTCTCAAGATTTTTTATTGATGATTTTTTTTTCTGTACAGCTTAAATGAACTGTAAAACTCAAATACTTAATGGGTATTTTAGCCAATATTCTTTGTCTGCAAGGTGAAATATGCCTGATAATGATTGGAAGGATCTTGTTTCAGTACTTCCCAAAAAGAAGAAACATTTATCAGAAGCTTCTATTGAAAGCACTGCTTACTCCACCAAGCTCCAAAACACAAATCCCAAGTGTTGCCATAGAGCTGCATGCATTCCTCCAATACTTTCTCTCCTCTCCTCTCCTTTTACCTACACATAAAGTACACACTCAGAGCTCATGAGCTCTGTCCTTAGCAGCTCTAAAGTACTTAGGCTATCACACAGCACCTCAGGTTCCCAGTGTCTCTTCCCTCTCCCTTGCACCTTGTGCTGATGGACAGTTCAGTTTAGGATGCCCATCAACGTTAGTTTTATCAGTACTTTCCTTTTCCCAGTCCCTGTCAATGAGCATGACCACTGACTTAGGAGATTGCCATTAGCAGGTATTCTTCTGCTCTTGCTGGTGAAGTACTTTCTTACCTCTGAGGGTCAAACAATTATCAGTTTCAGCCGGTTTGGAAGAGGCACTAAGAGGACATACAAGTGATTTTAAAGAAACTAGGAATTCCAGATCAGCTTTAAATATAGTAACTTAAATCCCATTGATAGTAGGATTAATCATGTGTTTTCACAACCCAAAGTGAGATTTCATTTTTTAATTCTAGTTTCTCTTTTAATGTTTGGGTTATAATGTATGCCAATTTCTATCCTAGTCATCAATGTCCAATGACTCTTATGAGTTCATTACAAAACACTAATTCCTGTTACTTTTCCTTATACTTTTCAAAGGGTTTCAAATATTTTTTCTTTCATTTTATGAACATGTTATAGCATTTGAACAAAGTAGACTCTGAAATCAAGTATCATGTGTCATTATTATACTTACATGTATAAAGCATATTTTTATACAACCTTGAAGGAGCAAAACTATCAGCTGCCTGGTTTGTTAGCTAGAAGATATGGAATTTGCTTTTCCCTTCAATTTTAATAAAGAATGGCAAAGTCTTTAGTGAATTCTTCCTACAAATGACAGTTTGGTGAGCCTTAGGGAACACCCCACTTTAGATGTGTTTTCATCCAATGGAAATTAATTGACCCATATTCCAAAGAAGCTCTTTCTTTACATAAGAATGCACATTCTCTGCAAAAACTAAATTTTGCATAATATCCCCCTTTTATCTTCATATCATACAGACATTTGCATGTCTGAATCCTTCTTACACTGTTTCTTTCACTTTCAGTGATTACTTTATTTCCAGTGACTGCTTGATTCTGTTGAATCATTTTCTTTCTTCTTATTAAAAAAAAAAGTAAATTATTTATCTGTGAATCTAGAGCATTTTCTATTAAAAACTGAATGTGATTTTTATGTATTTTCATCACATTTTTTGTCATATAATTAATTTTCTTCTCTGACCCTCTGGCAAACAGGAGTAACTCAAAGAGAACTACTTCTTAACTAGTGCCATCTTTGATCTTTGACTTTCAACTTTCCATTTTTTCTTTACTTAACTCTGTGGATTGATCAGGCCTTTACTTGTCAGCAGTGACTGTTGCAAATACAGGTTCCAGCAATATCTGCATGCAAAGATTTGCAGAATTCCTCTACCTTCTTGGTTTTAAGAGAGAAAGTACTTCCCTCATGCTATCTCTTCTGGTGTAGTCCTTCTTTTTACATTTTATTTTAAGCCATAATTTTCAGTACTTTCTCTAACAGATCTGCTCCCTTAGACATCATCTGCTACCAGTCTTTCTACTTTTTTAAACAGCCATAGCACAGCTAGACTTAGTCTGTCTTCACACATTTCTACTAATTTAAAATATCATCATTTATCTCTCAGTGCAATTGATTCTCCCTCCCTCTTCAGAATACAGTTCAAATCCTGAGCTGATACTGATGCAAAAAAACCCACATTATTGCCTTAGTCATCTCAACATTTTAATGCCTTAAACTTTAGTAAAGCTTCATAATACATTTGAAAAATCCTATTATATTAAAGGAATTGGATATATAAGTAGTCCTTACTTCCAAGAAAAAAAGTTTAAAAAAATTTGAAGTAAATCCAGAGTCTTACACACTATGACTCATCACCTTAGAAAAGTGCATTTAAAATTGACCTGCAATGGGTATATATTTTGCACTAATGCCGCAGAGCAGAACATCATAATGCACTACAACTTGCACTAGCTCCCTAGGGCTACAGCTTCAATAAATTGGCTGGTATCTACACAGTCAATATTTCTTAGTAAGTTCCCGAACAAAGGGATTAGTAAGACTTCTATCCAGCATACCCACAATTGTGTTTTAATTCCACATCACTATTTGCAAGAGTAGCAGTTTTAGTCCTGGCGGATTGGCCAAATTCCAATTGAGGATTTGCGATTTGCATACCTATTTTGCCCCTGCAGTTCAATTTGATATGTTTTGGCTCATCACTTCCTGCCTTAATACATTGTAGCCTGATGCCAAGTATTGTTAAACAGCTGCTGTACTTCCCCTGAGAGGATTTCAGTAATGTGTGACAAATTCCGACATATACATCAAAATAAAAGGTGCTGCATTGGATTGTATACAGTGTCTGAAGAACTCAAATGGGACTTTCATATCCCTGGTGCCTCATTTTCATGGCTTTCTAAGGAAGAAAAAAGGTATTATCTACATATTGCAATAAGATGGATCTGAGGGACATAGTTATCAAGGGAAATCCTTGCACAACAGAGGGAAGTAAAAAATTATAGATCGCACCTACTGTAATGCAAAGAGCTAGAGAACCCTTAATAAATAAATAAAGACCTGTGGCACTTCTTCCTTTCAATTCCCATAAATAAATTTGTTAGGTTGATTACTTTCAGGTTTCCTTTAGATGATATAGCTTATGAAGGATTATTATGGGTAGACAAAAACTGAGATGTAAACACAGTTTTATCCAAAGGTATAAAATAATACCTTATCTTTGAGTATTTTGTTACTGCATTTCAATATCAATATCCAATTAACAGTTCTTGTTATTAGTTAATATCTTTAATTTTATTTACATATTCTCAGTACAACTGCTCTCAGTACATAATAGAATCAGCACAACTCATAAACCAGTAGATAATGTAAATGTGATTGAAGTTGTAGTCAAACTTAAGCAAATGGAATATCCCCATTTTATGATATCCTTCTATTTTTTTTCCTTAGAGAGAGAAAACAGAGCATAACACTATCTAAAAAGGTGGAACAAATAACTAAAAACTGTATCACCAGAGGAGAGCCATACATATGTTTTCCACAGTGCTTGCAAAATATTATCTCATGAGTTTGAATCTCTTAAATTTGAGTATCTAAACAAGGATCTTGTAAGTCCTTGCAGGTTATGTAGTGGAAGATATTTATTTGAACATAAAGTGAAGCAAGTGTATCAGAAGAATGGGGAAGCTCTTGGTCTGCAGCTCATGACCATTTCTTGGTAGGACAGCAGCAGAGATGCTGTCCTCAGAACTGTACACTTACACACCAATGAATTCAATGGAACTTAAACTAGAGATTAATGCTGTAGATACACTCAACAGCTGCCCTAAGTATTGCCCAACAGTATTAGACAGAAGTTGTTGCCTGCTGGTTTCATTACTGCTGAAGCAGAGATAAAATGACAAGCAATAGGTGTATCAGAGTGGCAAGGGCTTTAAACAGAGCTCTTGCTATCCTGACTGGGCACTAACCTCTTCTGCCATCTTCTGTCAGAAGGTCTGAGTAATCTTCTCTTCATTCCCCAGGGCAATTTCTAGTCAGTCTCTAGTAAGCATCTCTGTATACCCTTTCTCAATCTTGCTTTTACGTTCACATGTGCAACATTGCACATTTACATTGCAGAATGAAGCCATAAACTCTGCACGTCAGCAGACCTATTCAGGATTTAACAATCTGTCTGAGGAAAGAATATGCCCCATTATCAATATCCTGCTGACCCACTGGCAGCCCCTTAATCAGAAATATAGGATAATGAGAAATATTTATGTGATTTTCAGGTTAAATAAAACCAAGGCAGATTGACTTATATGTGATATATTAGCAGAAAGTATTAGAAATTAATATTGAAGACAAAAGATACTTAACAGGCTTTAAGCCCTAAATTACTTTGAAAAATTAATGACTTAAAATATTATGCACTTTAAAAACTTTTAGAAAAAATATGCTTAATATATCGTTAATTGGATGCCCTAAAAATACATTTGTTTTATACAAAGACAGACTTTACACTGTGCAAAATTAAACAATGAAAATGAGATCAATAATGTATTTGAATACATGGGATTATATCTCTATAAAATGCCCTTAACCTTGAAACTAATACAGGAAAAAGGGAAAAAAAAAAGAAAAATTAGAACTGCACTAAAGATGTTTAAAATTAAAAATCCTAGGGATTGCTAGTGTGCTGGCTGTAAGTGAAGTTTGCTGTCTAGACGTCATGTGTGTGACAGAAATTCTGGTGTGGCAATGGCAATTTCACCATCTCTGTTCTGTTTGTTCTCATCTAAGGCCATATGTTTATCAGTGTACACATTTTATATCCACATCTGCTGCTGCCATCTCCCTTTTGTCCCTGTTTCTCACCAAGCCACAAAAAGCATCACAAACAAGAACAAAGGACATCCTGCTAATGTTGAACCCAGGCCAGTAATAAACTAACTCTGTTTTGCTTCATCTCCAATGCTATTACTGCATTCCTGAGAGTTTCTGCGCAGTTAAATTTTAGACAAAGAAAGACCCATTAGTGTATGCCTCTGTTAGAAAATTTCAGATTTAGAAATTTGAGTAAGCCTTAGCTTTCCTAAGATCCTTTAGCTTTAATTGGTATTCCATAAGCCAGCGAGATGAGTTTCTTATAAGGAGACAGTGAAGTAAAATAGTAGTGTTCCATAATGGAAATGCATTTCTTTGATGCTAACATCAAGTGAACATCGAAACATCTTCTTTACATTTTTCTCTTTTCTTAGAGTTTAAATGGTATTAGACTGAGGGGATAGAAGAACATGTTATCCTGTAGAAAACCTTCATGGCAACAAGCAATATTTTAAATTAGGAAGTTCTATTGACCAACCAAAGCAACATACCTCAATCCTCAAGTAACAACTGAAATCTATTTTCCAAAATAATACATCTTCTCTGTGTCTACTTACAGGGAATGCCATGAGTCTTGAGGAAATGAAGGTTTGTTGAAGGGCTCCTATTAATTCAGTCTGATTACTATTGCATCTTATAATCAGCCTCATATTTTAGTATGAATAACATGCAATTTCAGAGACTGCGAAACAGCATTTGGTTTGTATATCTTTGTCAACATAAATCCAAGCTGCAAGTTACTTATTAAATAGTATAATTTGGTTTAAATGTATCTTATAAAATGTGAATTTCTCAATTCTGTATCCTAGCTAATTTGACTTTCAGACAAACTATCATTTGGAGAATTTGTAAATACTGGAAACATGGAGGGACTCTTGTTGTGTACAGATCCAGCTACCATGGTCATTGAACTATGAACAGTAGATGCTATTGCTCCCTTTCTCTATGTCTTCTTACACATGTAACTATAGTGCTTTAATGTATATCTTCTGCCGGATAATACGTTAAAACTACTGTGCATCTTTAAGAGGTAGTTAGACTGATTTCCCATAGACTGCAATCAGCTCTTTGAAATTGTAGTGTTTGTGACAGAATAAACTCCATTAACTTGTTTTATTAGTACTGTGCGCAGTCAGGAGAAGCAATGCTGCAGAACATTATGAAATGACTAACAGTTTTCATCAGTGCACAGCAGAATGTTTTCTCCTTACACAGAATATATAATTATTGCTCACATAAACAGGTAGATTTCTTTTTTCATCTTTCTAAAGCAATATTGGGAAATCTAAGACTCTTATTCATGAGAGAAATAAAAAATAAATTAGCTACCCCCCACCCCTCCTCTGTTCAATTTGTTACCATACTGCTGCTGTAATTTTGTCTATGTTTCAGAGAAGGAACTATCAAATAAAAGAAGAATTCTAATTCAATTGGTTACTATAATGACAGAACAGTTCAACAAAGCCAAAGGAGTCGGAGAAAGGAAGGATTTACTGACCAGCTGATTCCCAGAGGCACATTAGTCAAATTTTGACAGCTTGTATACAAGGTAAGCTGCCAAACTGAGTAAATGAAAACAGAACAAATCCAGAAGGAGAAAGTATAGCTTGCTTTATGTAAGTAAATATAAGTCAGCTATCACAGAATATATTTCAGAAGCAGGTAGTTATTCTATACTGCAGATGGCACAGCTGCCAGTGCTTATCTGAAAAGAAAGGTATTCTATTCCAGAATAGCTCTCACAGCATTGCATTAGCCAATTCAGAAATATAAACAACTTTTTTCTCTTCTCCTTTGCCTCCATTTTCTATTGGCTTTTTTGCTTTGCTCATTTAAGATGAAAGTCAGGTTCTGAGCTGACTAGCTGCATGGGACTCCCAGTATAAACTTGAAGCATTTTAGCCTAACAAATTATAGGAAACGTGAAGTTGAACAATTACAAAGGAAATGATTGAAAGGAAGAGTCAGTACAGATGTAGAATAATGCGATGCAAGAAGAAAAAACACATTGAAATCCAATCCAGCCTATATTTTGCCAGCAAAATAATGAGTTTATGATTTGCAGATTGAATATAACTAAGTAGAAAGGTACTTTTCATAATAAGGATTTGTAGAGTCACCCTTCTGCTGGGTAAGTATTCCTTATGCACTAGAGTAATATCTGGTCTTGCTATTATAGTTAAGGGACTATAACCCTTTTTTTACATAAACCCCTATATTCAGGAGCTTTTAATTTGTTTATAAAAATCCTCAACATGCTGAAACTTGAAGTAAGATTTTAGTCTAGAAGTAATTTTTGGAATATATTCTAAAAAAATGAAGTCAAATTTTAAACAAATAAAAATTTTTTCTTGTTTACTGTCCTCCTATTCTGCTCATATGTTGCATATTGTGTTCCTTTTAATACCATATTATGGGTTCTGGTGTCCTAAGGCACATATACATATATACAAGTATTCATAAATATAAAAATATCACCAATAACAAAAAACCTCTCACAAGCAAAAATTTAAAAAAAAAAAAAAACAAAACAACAAAACCCAACATAAAACCCCACAACCAAACCAAACAAAAAAAACCAAAAACCCAACAACAAGAAATAAAAACCCCCACAGAAACCCCCACAAGCATTATGCATACCCAGAAGCTACTTATTCTAATTGAGTAGATGTTTCAGGCTGTGGATCTATAGTATGCAAATGCATATATTCATGCCAGTATTCTGAAGGTCAGAATGGAGTATAAGTAAAACCCACAAAGGTCAGAAATTAAGTGTTATGGCGGAAACTCTATTCTGAAAGGACAAGAGCATCTATTTCAGTTGGCCCAATAATGTGAAAGTTCACAAGGTAAAGAGATTCACTCACCAGGCATAAACTCGAAAAGCATTTGAAAATTATGCTTTCAGAGCCACACTGCTGAAAGAGAACCTCCTGATGCAAAATGATGTCTTTATAATTCTGGCAACATGGAAAGAAGCACAACATATTAGATGTTGAGCTATGTTAGCATTTAATAATTGTAACTCTGAAAAATAGAACCTCTAACTTGAAAAGACCAAAATATTTCAGGTGAGCAAACTTGTGCTTTACGCGTGAGGATTTTTTGCCTTCTTTTCATAACCAGGGTCTTGTTTTGTCTTTGTCTGCAAAATATAAAAAATATTGGTTACTATAATGACAGAACAGTTCAACAAAGCCAAAGGAGTCTGAGAAAGGAAAGATTTACTGACCAGCTGATTCCCAGCGGCACATTAGTCAAATTTTGACAGCTTGTATACAAGGTATACAAGGTAAGCCGACATTTTTGCTATCTACATAAATTTTCCTTCAGCTCTTCAGAAGTGCATCAGTGTGCTTTGCACCACTGCTAAACATCTAATTTTCCTCTTACTGCTGTTGCCAAAACATGACCACTCATTTGTTGCAACTATTTTGAATGCTCATTGTACCATGATAGAATTTCCTTGTCATCATCTTCAATCCAACAGGGTCTTCAAATATATTTTCTGAAACAGCTTAAACCATCCTGAGCATCTCTTTCAAATAACCCATTGCTGACAATTTTCCCAGTAATAGAGACAATGTAAGGAAGAGTGAGACTGATATTGAATGCCTCAGGAGACATATAAGTACATAAGTAACTTATTAGTAAGAAACACTAAGAGTCTTTAAAAAGGAAATAATGGTGAATGTGGTTTCTCCATCTAAAAGAACTATCCCACCTCCCTGGAAAGAAACCATCAATCTTAAAGTCTGAGCCCATTCTCAGAAAAAGGACAGATCCAGGTGGAAACCTTTCTTTTTGAAAAGTCAGCAAAGGAACAAAAAGAGATGGAAAAAAAATATCTACCTACTGGTACCTCTGATTAAAAGTCAGAATTAGTCCTTTTGGTATACTTGATTTAGTCCATCTGAATGTGTTGCTATGGTAGGTATAGAGACTACCTTATCTCCATTTGTGCTCATTACTGAGCAATTTAATATGAAGGATTGGACTGTGTATGTTTTCTTTTTCTCTTGTGGTTCTCTGGTCTCAAACATGCTCTCAGGCCACACTCAGAGGATCTACAGGGATCATGCCTCTTGATTCTGCTAGTACTCTTTTGCACTATTCTCTTCTGGACATCTGTTCACTTCCTCCCCTTTGCAGCAGCAGGATCAGTGGTATTGGCTTAGCTTGAAGGATTGTTACAAAAGAGGCTGGCACACTATAAAGCACTTTGCCGAGAAAAAATTCTCTTCATCTCTGTGATCTTCCTGTGTAAATCTGGACATCATTCCATTCCCATGCAGCACCACATCCTTCATTACACCTATTTCAGTTCCACCAACCTTTCCACACAGATCTTCCTGGAGAAGTCAGAAGATTGTGTGTTTTGCCAAGGAGTGACAGCTCTTTCTCTGACTTGTCCATCCTGCCTTTGGGCTGCGTCTTCTCAAAGCTTTCCTACCCTGGATTCCACAGTCCCTACGGTGACTGTTAAAGTCTTCTTTCCCAGGTGCAGCAAAGGTGACCTGAGATGACAGGAAATCGAGAACTGCAGAATACTTTAGGTTGGAATGGACCTTTGTGGTTTTCTGGTGAAAAGTTTCTCCTCAAAGCAGGTTATTATATTGTCATCTTACTCAGGGCTATGTGCAGCTGAGTTTTGAGTGTCTGCAAGAGTGGAAATCCCTTAGACTTTCTGGGCATCCAGTTCCAGTCTCTGTCCTCATTGTGAAAAGCATTTCATTTACATTCAGGGAAATGTAGAAGCAAGTCTTATCTGTTGTGCCTTTTTCTTTTGTTAGACACTTCTGTGAAGAGTACAGCTGCTGTGCTGAAACCCTGCAACATCCCTATATTCTACCATGAGAACCTTGGAGAAAGCAATTAGATCACCACACACTCTTCTGCATGACAGAGAAACAGCTCCCTCAATTTCACATGAATCAAATGCTTCAGCCCCTTAAACACTCTACTGTTTTAGTGGTCATCTGCTGGAATCACTCCAGTTTGTAAATTTTTTTATTTTACTGGAGACACTGTTTTATGTCTACTTGTACAATGTGGTTAAGTGTCTTGGATACCCTAACTCTGATTTCAGTAGTACAGTGCAGAGGCATCTGGGCTGCTGGAAGACATTGGCCCTGGACCAGCTTTTTTCTCTTGGATCATCTGTCTCACTGTGATACAAATCATAGTTCAATCAGCAGTTAATAATGACTGCCATAAACAATGAGCAATAGAGAAGGTATTCACATTGTGAAAGGAATAAGGCGTCTGCTTGCTGACATCTGTGTGAAACATTTTGAGGCCAAATGTCAGATTACATGGTAGCTGAAGTACTGATAATTCTCTTAATAGTATACACAGTGGAATGTTTTCGCGTGGTGGTGGTGGTGACTTTTGTATGCAAAATATATTGAATTTAATCCTGTTTACAGAAAATGTCAGCAAACATAATTTGCTCAGTTTCTGTTCCCTGCATACCATACCCTGCTACATTTACAGAATTAAAATTTATAATTAATCTTTTAGCTAGTGTTTTGAGAAGCTCTACCAAAAAAAAAAAATCACAGCTGGTTGCGGAGAAAATTTTTGCTTAATTCCCCATGTTAAAATTCACTAGTCATAGTGAGATTTTCATGCTATTAAATGGATGACTGAATGTTTTGCTATCACTAGCTGATGCCTTCATGATATGATGTTTCATTTCCTATGAAGTATACACAAGGATCTCTCAGCCACAGGTCCTGACTGACCACAGGTGTCACATGAATGCACAGACATAGTAACAGAGTTAATAGAGCTGAGTGTGTTTGCAGAGTAATTTCTGAAACTACATGGATGGAATAGAAGGATCTTGACTGAACATTTTTCCAAAAGTCTATCTCTATTAAATGGTAAACCATTACCTGTTGCAGCAGCTGAAAATGAAAGATAAACTTCATAGCCATTCTGCAGACAACACTATACTGTGGCCAGTTCAGTGAAATTTAGAACTTAAATGTTCGAGCTAGTCACAGGACATGTTAGCAACCAGTCCTTGCAGAATGATGCTGTAATTCAGTGGCCATCATCTGTAAGAGAAGAAATAATTATCTTTAAAATGCAGGGTTAAAATTAATTGAATAAAATATATTGTTCTGAATGAAACATTCTTCATTGGCACATGCACTGTTACATGGCTGGTCACCTCTAAATAAAAACTACCTAGGTCTACTTTAAATGCTTAAAATTGAGGTATTAAATTTCCAGAGTGTTGAGAATGTTTCTTATATTACTAAACTCAAAAAAAAGTCAGTGCTACCAGTTTCAGAAAAATTAGCTTTGATAGATCAAAGCTACACAAGTACATGATCACCCACCATTTTGGGTTACTTCAAAAATGAATAAGCAATTTTTGAAGTCTGAAGAAGGAAATATTTCAGGAGTACATTGTAAAATCAGGTTCCAGGTCAGTGGTAGAACTTAAGGGTCTACCCATGGAAGGGGAGCTGGAACTAGATGATCCTTAAGGTCCCTTCCAACCCAAACCATTTTATGATTCTAATTTAATTTGCTAAAAATGACTGAATGAAACCTTTGTGAAACTTTTAATATTACCCCATAATAATGGATGAACACAAATATGAAATCACTGTAATGACCTCCAAAGTGAGGTTGGTTATGCTATTGTAAATATCTTTTGTTTACAGAGGTATTGATTACACTGCCAAAATAAATTGACTTGCATGAATACAATCTGGGAAACAAGAATTTAAATTTCTAGTCTAGATCTTCAGCTGATGAATATGGATAAAAGCTCATTGATTGCATCTAATTCTCATCAGCTAAGGCTTTGACCCTCCATTTTCACTACAGTGAAGATATAATTTCCTATTCAAAAAAAAAAAAAGACCCTGCCACAGATTCCAACTGTTCCTTGTATGTCAAATCAAAATCAAGGTCAAATACACAACTTGAAATACATTCACATAGTATTGCAGATAAAATCATGCAGGCTAATTTTAAATTATGATTAATTTTAGTTGATTTCTGATTCTACTGCTTCAGTCCACATCTACAAAACAGACAAAGTTATTTAGCATTGTACTCTGTGTCCAAGGAATTTACCCATTATTAATCAAATACTTAGGATTGTTGCTCCTTTGTCTAGTTAATAGCATCTTCTTCATTGACTAATCCAGTTATATTCAATAGGATGAAGTGAGTCACCTGAAATAAAAGTGGGAGGAATGGACTCTTATTACTTGAGTCAACTATTTTGAGTCCTATGCAATACTAATGCAGCCTAATTGCAGACAAATACAGCTGTTGTTATTTGTTTAATGATGACTCATGCAGCTGTGGATAACAAAGCTCTTTTCACTAAAAAACAATTTAGACCTACCATGGCTAGTATTAATATCTGACCATGTTTATAGATATTTTGAACTAGAGCTATCATAGGAATCTGTCTGGATTTGAAATATCCTGGTAAAAAACTTTCATTCATATATTCAGCTTAAAAATTTTGTAAAGCTTAGTCTCAAATATGAAAATTCAATCCAGCATATAGAGGCATGCCCCGTGTGACATTCCTAGCAAATACTATATTTCTTTATACTTCAAAAGAAAACTCTTAAGGAAAAAAATACCTCTGTATGCAGTTTTGAAATGTTGGGGTTTTTTTCCTATAAAGAAACTGCCAGGCTTTATCTGGTCCTATTAAGATTCGATGTGGCTCCTTGAAACAGTCAAATGGCACTTTTAATATAGGCCCAGATGCAAATATGGAGTTGGGCATTTTATGGCATTGTGAAGATATCTCAAATGTAGTAAGGAGACACCTAATCCTGTTGCAGATACCTGAATTTTTATGGGATTGGTTGTTGCATGTTCAATGTTCTTCTAGTACCATGTCTAATTTTTTCCCCCCTATATTTGAAAGATACTTTTTGTAACCAAGTTCCTTATTTTTCCCTTTTGCACCTAAGCCCTTCTGGCATCACTTAATTTGTTAGACATACTCAGAGCTCGCCTAACATAGCAACAGCATCGATCAGCTTCATCCAGGCACTTTTATTTAGCCAAGGAACATCAAGTCTTTCAGGGAAATGCTTAGAGATTGTACCACTTGTATAATGTGTGAAAAACCAGCATTTCAACCCCCTTTAGCCAGAAAGAGTTCAAATCTACTCTGCCAGTCTAGAAAAAAGGGCACAGTTTTTTGAAGAGGCTGGATTGAAGTGGTGGGATATCTTCTCTGCCTCTGCTGCCTCAAGAGATGATGTACTTTGTGTCAGGAATACTGCATACACAGAAGTGGGGGGAAAAAAAAGAAAGAAAGGAAGAAAATACTCCATATTTTGGCTTCCCCTCCACTAAGAACTGTTTGTGATGGCACTTTATATAATTAGGTAAAATATACAGAAAGTGTTAGTGCAGTCAACAGTTTCCTCAGTATCAATCAGTTCTGACATCAAAGGAAAAGTGGCCTCTAGTTAACATTTTCTCGTCAATAAATCATATATTCTCTCCCACATGATTCCACAGCTTTAAGGCAGGGAGAAGTAGAATGGCCCTAGTGTTTCAGGGCAGAATCATGCTCATAAAGAGAGACCCAGGCATCATCCCAAGGTGTATAAAGAGAAGTGTGGCAGGAAAGGAGGGGATGAGGGCCAGAATGAACTATAAAACAGCTAAAATCACATGTTCTGTAGTGAAAGACTGAGCTTATTTCTTTCTTCTTAGAGAATACAATGGGAGACCTGGTGACAGTTTTCAAACATGAGAAAAGCCAAAAAAAAAAGCTGTTTAAATTGTAGCTAGGGAGATATAGGGTAGACTTTAGGCAAAGATTTCTAAATGCCAGGATAATTAAATAGTGAAAGACAAGAACTAAGAATCTTTAGGAATATTTTCAATTAGCAGATTGCATGAAAATTTTAGGTACAGAAAATCCCACTTGTGAGGAAGGAGGATAGATAAGATGACTTAAAAATCCTAATTCTGGATCATTTTATATGATTTTTATTAGAAGTTTTTCAATTTTGTTTGGGACTGAGTTAAAAATGACTGAGATTCTTTTTTGTTTTCTCTAATAAATAAACAGAGGTCTTGGATTAAGACTCAAATAGGAAAATGACTGTATGCAAACCATGCAATCAATAGTAGAAAGATTTTGCTATTTCTACCATAGCATTTTTGCTACTGGCATTTATAGTTCTAGAAAAAGTAAGAAGTTTAACTGCTTTGTTTATTCTGTTATAAAATTTTCCTGTGCATTGAAGAGAGAGAAATATTCACACCTCTTATAAAATATCCAGAGCAGAGGTTAAAATTGTAGTAGAGGTTAATATTTACAACTATTTTCTGCACCAAACCTGCAGAGATGTTTAATTTTCTCTGTTGCTAACACCATCAAATAAAGCAAACAAATAATATTCATGCAAAGACAAACAAAATAAATGAGTCAGGTAATTATAAAAAGAACACTGACCTATTAAAAATTGGTCTGATCTTTAAGAATTCTCAGCATAGCAGCAGTAATGTTATTAAAAATAGTAGAATCATGACAAGTGTTCATTAGAATTTGCATACCTGAGTAAGAATGAGCTTAATTACAAATTGCATTCTGCAAATTATTTAGAAGCTGTAAATCAAAGCAACAAAGAAGATTTAGGGAATAAGGGTTCTGAGGAATTTTCTAATGCAATTGTTCTTAAAAACAACAGATTTGGGAAGTTGTAAGATATATTTCCATTACAAAATTTTTTAAAAGAAAAAATAAAGTTCAGAAATACTAATGTTTGACATACATGCATTTACTATAGGTAGCGGAAAGTTATCTCAACTCGATCAGAATGCAATTTTATATGTAGAAGTAGATGTGCTTAAATACTGTGTCACTTGAAGGCAAAATATCGTATGCAAATTAGGAGCTCAGCTAGCAAACTGCAGGTGTAATAAATTTCATGGATTGTGTGATTTTCATGCAGATTTTTTTTCAGCTGCTGTCAGCACTGTGGTTTAAATGCTTGTACAAAGCAGTCCCTGCTCTGCCGTACTGAGTCAGCACCCCAGGGAGCTCTGTCTCACTGCTAACCCAAACTGAGGGCTGAGGGAGCTCACTCCCTCTCTGGAACTCTGTACTGGAGCTGGGGGGAAATGGAGCAGCTGGAAGAAGAAGTAAATGCAGAGAGAAGGAGACCAGAGAGGATGTAAGGGTTTGAGATGTGAGGGAAGGAAGGTGACAGAGAAGGATGAAAGACGAGTCTGATTCAGCCGGTCAACTTCAACTCCGCTTCACTGCAGAGAAGATACTAAGCATTTTATAGAGCATACATTTCCCATTCCCAAAAAAGATATAGAGGATATATGGAAAAAATCTCAGTCAGTATTTGAAAATGTAACTGGAAGGACAACTGGGAAACAGCTATTAAAACAAAACAAAAAATAAAAGAAACCAACATGCACAACACCACAAAACCAAAATCCATTGTTTGTTTGTTTGTTTGTTTGTATCAAGCAGGAAAAGGCAATTCTCTTGTGGAAGGAGAATCTCTCAATTTTCTTAATCATCTGGAGGAACAAGAAAGCAATTTTTATTATTTACTAATTCAATTTTTTTTTTCCTGGATTTAAAGATTTTTACAGGGCAGTCCATGAAGACTTTAATCCTGAAGTGTACTAAGGTTCTTCACTGCCTAACTGCTACACCCAAAAATGCCACCTAGTCTTGCTTTACCTCATGGACACTTATAGCTCATGTCTACCACTAAGATGACTGCCCAAATATTGACTCCGCTCAAATTGGACTGCTCAAATTAACATGTAATTAATATCTTAGAGTACAGGCTGTAGACATTTACTAAAAGATAAGTAAATGGAAAAATTTGTCTTTTGTTACTATGGAAAAGATGTGACAAATAATGGGATTATTGGTACTTAGTAATGAATATTTTCAGTATTCAGAATTTCAATACCTGTTCTTTGATAATTCTGTACACACATTACATTTCTGAAGGAAATTTCACAGCCTAGTACTATTATGTTTCTATTATTTATTATTGTTGCCAGCAGTAAAACAAGATGTTCAGATTCCACTTTACTTGCAAAACTTTCAGAGCTGATCTTACAAGACAGGTACATAGAGCAATAACATTTGGTCGAAGCAAGGGAAAATATTCATGTAGCATTTTCACTGGGTTCTTTGGTTCTCTTGATATAGAGCATACACAGCCTCGAGGGTGCTCTTGATTGTTATCTCCGCAGCTGAGTGATTTTTGGAGGTCTTGCTGAACACAAGGGTCACAACCTGGAGTCCATTCTTATCTGTTTTAATAAAAAATGACAATGAACTGTGAAATTCTCCATTGCTCCCTCAAGCAAAATGAAGGTGAATGTCACTCCTGTCTGTACAGCCAAGTCTAATTGCAGTATTAGGGTTCAGAGCATGAAAATTCACTCCATCAAGGGCTTTAACCAAGTCTGTGGAAACACTACAGTTCAATTTGCACATCCCCAGGTTTACTGAGTTTTATCAGGACCTCCAAGGAGATTTTTGCTCTTTCAGACTGGATTGTGCATACCATTTACAGCTTGACTCCATAAGAGGTCATTCAAATGGATTTATTTCTGCATAACAAAAGTACTTTTTGTTCAGCTCTCAGGAGAACACAGAGACCTCACAGATTATGTGATATAGTGAAAGATGGGACTGAGTGCACCTTTAGCAAGTTTACAGGCAATAGAAATTTGGAAGAGTGGTTGATACAGCAGGCAGTTTTTCTGTCTTTCAGAGTAGTCTTTCAAAGACACCTTAATAGGCTGGAGGAACAGCAAGCAGGAACTTCATGAAGTCTGACAAAGAGAGTCTGCTCCTGGGGAAAAATAACCTGACAGTGGAAGATGCCTGAAAATAGTGTACAGATTTAGCCACCTACCCTTCCCATCATGTGACAAGTACCTTTTATATGACAGTTGCTTTAATTCTTCAATAATAAGAAGTTCCTTCTTCCATCCAGTCAGCTGAAGTGTGTGATCACTCCTTGAGATCAGTAGCAGAATTATGAACATCCCCTTTTTGCATGGAAGCCCGTATCTATTCATACTGAGTTTCTTCATGAACCCTTAGGCAGACTCCATCTTGAGTTGCTGCCTCTTTTATTGTTGAGGAAGTGATGGTTAGTGAGGTGGCAAGGTTTCATCTCTATGATCATCCCAGCTGAGAATACCATGGCTTCTAACCTGCTGCTGATCTAGTCTCAGCTAAAACTCACCTTGAGTTACAGCGTGCCATTAGTAAGGACTTTGACTCACAGAGCCATTTTGGTTCAGAATTACTGCAAACACTGAAGATGCTATAGGACTGTATGTGCCGTTTCTAGAACCAAAAGTAGACATTAACCTCAGAAAAGCAAGCATGGCAGGACATGACTGTGAGTAGACAAGAAAGGGTTTAACATTCACTTGGGAGCTAGAGTAAGGGGAAAGAGGAAAGCTCTAGAGCTCCAGCTACTACTACAAATCCTGCTTTCTTTCTTTCCTCTCCTGTATAGGTATAACTTCTCTCTCCCCGCTCTTCTGATTCCAGGGCTTATATGCCAGTAAGGCATAGCTGGCTTCAGCTGGAAGGGTACATGAATCCAAGGGTTCAAGACCCTTTCTTCACTATCTCTCTTCATATGAGAGTTACACACATTTACACTCTTCTGATATATATATGTATATATACACACATATATATATATGAACAGGACCTAATATGCAGATCTTCTCTGGTGATTGAAATCAAGGGAGACACACTATAACCATAATGTACATATGTTTATTTGTTTATTAAGAAAGCCATTAAAAATGTTCAAAATATATGCAAGCAGGTGAAGTCAGCTTTGATTAGGTGCAGTTAAGAATATGCTTCATTATAAAAATGGACATGTTAAGAATTTGTTTCATGGGACATGAACAATAATATTTTCCTTTTAATATAAACAGCTCAGATTATCTGGAAATAAAGAATTTTTCAGCTTGAGATCACAGGTTTTACTTGAATTTTTTTTTTTTAAGTATTCAACATTATCTTGATTGACTCAATTCCAAATACTAAGAATGTTTTGCTTGTCCAGAGCTTCACATCCTGGAAAGGTGAAACCTCTAAAATCAAGAATTTCAATACAAGAATACTGGGGGGAAAGTATATACAGTTGTTCTCTAGCTCTGCTCTGTCTGAATTGCTAATCCAGGAGAAGAAAATTAAATCCAAAAAGCATTTTAAAAAAATTAATTGAGCCTGTTGTTGAACAGTAAGAAAATGAAGTACCAGCACATCGTTACTGGAGAAATTGTGTGCTACAAGCAAATGAAAAAAGAGAAACCTTAATAAAGGTTCTTGAAAAATGGACAACAAAGTCTTTACAGTTCTTCTGCCTGATGATTCTTTAATGGCTGCAATCCTGCAGGATCACAACCAGGAAATAGAAAACAGTGTCAGTCTTTTGTCGAGCAATTACTGTGTAAGTGGTTAAAGAGATAAGATTATAGTGAGCTGGGACATTGTAATCCATTACTTATAAGACTAATTTGGTCCTTGTGTTCTGGGAACTAGATTTCACAGTAAATGAATAGTTTGCTTTTTCCTGAAAATTTAAAAAACAGACAAACTAGCAAGCAAAACTTCACCATCCATTGAGCTGTATGAAGGTTCATTGATGTCAATGAACCTTCACCTGTCTTCCCTTCTTGATATCATATTATTCCATACATTGCTATAATGCCTATTAATAAATTTTGATCCAACTTGCAAAAATCTAAATACTTGAGGATATTCAGAGGGAACTCTTTTAAGCCTAGTGTTAAAAGTAGTGCTTAAGTGTAAGTGACAATTTGTGGAAAAGTATTTGTCAAAAGGCCTTTGAAAATACAGATTTCACTAAGAGAACTGAAAGAATGCTTTTACTTGACAATTAATATTTTTTAAAACATTTGGCTAAAACCCCCTTTAAAAATAAAGAAGGACAGGCAGTCACATTGCACAAAGTTTAGGTCAATAGGAAAGGATTCACATGCCTAAATCCTGCCACATTATTGAAAGAGAGAGGCTTTTTTGGCTCCTCCAGAGACAATTGAGAACAATAGGAAATTGATTCATTTTACCTAACTTTAGGCTCATAACAGTGTCTTAAGCCCTTAGCTGGGATGAATAGCCTTTCAGATGTTTTTCTCTCACTGAGTGTGAAGAGAATCTAGTCAAACACATCAACCTTGGTCCTTCAGATAAGGTGTCTGAGAGAAGGTGGGATGATTAGACTCGAATGCATTAGCAGTTTGATGAAGTGCTGTTAAAGAAAAATGAGCCAGGTTGAGTGTTGGACCCAAACTGTTTCACAGTAAGCTCAGCTAGCATCCAGCACTTGGTCTGTTTAGGGCTGCTCCAGCTAGCTGGGGTGGACCAGCATTAAAAGCATGGATTAGGAAGCAGCTGGTGCTAACTTGTCTCAGAGCCAATGGTCACCTTGTGGTTCTGTTTTATTCAGCATAAGGACTAAAATTCAGAGAGTCTAAGAGTTTAACTGCTGTCAGATTTGGAAGTATTTTTTTCTTTAATTACTTCTGAATCTGTCTGTTCATCTCAGTTGAAAGTCTAGGGAGTCTGAGAGAAGGTTTGAAATTTATTGTCTTATTTCAGTGTCTGATTTTGGTAACTGGTAACACCTGATGTGACTGCAGATCCTGAAGGAATCTGAATGCTAGATTTTATCTGAGATATTATGTATGGTTTAGCTGCTGTAGCATACAACACAAAAGAATTCAGATTGAAATTAAGGCAAGTGCTGGAGCATTTGTTTTGCCAAAGTCAGTTTAAATTTAGGGCAGGGATGTGCCCACAGCCACAACAGCAACAGTGATGTACCTTAAATTTCAGTGCTCCATTTTATGCAAGTGACAACTGAAACACATAGAATTCAGCAAATAGAAGAGGCAAGAACATAATGCAGAAATCCCTGGCCTGCCCCTAGTCTAGTCTATGTACTTCCTGAGATATGGCTTTTTGACAGGTGAAAAAGAGGCACATCATTTTCATTTACAAGAAGCTATAATCAGAGGACACCACAAATAGCCAAACACGGTGTTTACACATAGTGTTTACACATAGAGTGCTCCCATGTTGTTGCAGTGATGTCAAATTATGCTATTTGTATTTCAGAATGAGCAAATTAAAGAAAAGAAAAGAAAAATATCAGATAGTCAAGGACAGAAGGGTTCTTATTTTCTGTTCAAAAATTGCAGAGCAGCTTCTACAACCCAGAGGAAGGGAGCCAGAAAGAGTAGGAAGTTTAGTGGTAACTGTGTGCAGTGTTCACCTAGGGATCCTTTCAGATGAAAGCATATGTTATGTAGGTGATATTGAATGTTTTTCTTATGTGTTTAAAAATGTTTTTCTTCTGTGTTTAAAACAGAAACTATCACCTGGGCAAAGATATTTTATTATCAGTCAGATTCTTTTGACAATTTTCAATTACATTTCTGATTTTTTATTATATGTTAATGGACTATATTAATTAAAGCAGACTGCAATGCACTAATAACGATTAATTCAGCCCAGGGTGCCTTAAAGTGAGTTTTTATGAGAGCTGAAATTCTCCACGGATCTCTAATTTACATTTACAACACAGGGAGCTGTACTTCTGGACACTTCTACTTGGCATTCTCCTCCAAGCCAACACAGTAGCATGAGACCGGGATAGGAGAGGCAATGAGAGACTTGGGTGAAGAATTACAATGTTCTGAAGTGTTAAGAGAGACAGTAGTTTTCATTGGTCTCAGTGGATTAACACATGTAACCCCACTTAGTAATATATACAGTTTTTAGAAAGCAGAGCACAAAATCTAATAGAATGTGCAATCAGTTATTGGTGAAGAGCATTAGCTAGATAATAAACACACTCCAAATGTACCTACTCCCCCTGGGAAATAGCCTCTCTTGTTGTTAGTCCTTTTGTCATTCATGAGTAATACGTATTTAACAGAAATCTTGGAACAGGAAATGAAAAACTGAAGATGATAAATCTGTTCCACTTAGACAATAATCATATAACACTGTGGCCAGTTAGTTTAATTTATAGACACCATTCCCCCTGGAAATCTTAGGTAGAGAAATTAAAAAAAAAAGGCAGGGGAGGGAGATGGGGAGTGAAAAGATAAAAATTGGTACAAGGCATCTTTTACCCACTGGAGCAGTTAAATGGAAGAAAAATACTAAGATTTCACTGCTGCAAAGCAGTATTTACAGTACTTGGATGGGAGTTTTTCTAGGGTTCACCCTCAGTTCCTTGCTAGAAGCTCTATGCTGAAGTGTGACTTGTTCATATTTAACCTGTCATGCCTCTCTCTCTCTCTCTCTCTCTATTGGTTTTTTGGTTTAAATTTTTAAATTTTTTATTTTTTCTGAACAGGAAAAGTAATTTTGGACACCTGTGACCATGAGAGATTATTAATCCATACATTTTTTTCTCTTTTGCATCCTTCCAACCTGTGTCAATAATTATGATGTCTGAAACACATTTGTGTAACTCTTAAAATAGAATTAAAGCTACCCTCCTTGTCTGTGAACAGAGCACTTACATTCATACTGTTTGGGTAATATTCTTCTCTTTGTAGCAGGTACCACTACATATCATTCTTAAATGTCCTTCAAATCCTCCAGTAATTATTGTCTAAGCTCTGGTTTCCTTAGAAAAATGTATTATATAGCTCAGAGTGAAGAATTCATTATTTACTTTTAATGGCAAAGAACCTGGGTATAGAGCAAAATTATCAGTTGTCTAAGGATTTTTGTTCTCTTTTGTGACTGACACTTCTAAACACTTCTTAGACTAGCTGTAATGCTTAATATTGTATAAGATCTAGAAACTGATTACCTTAGAAAAGCTAAAAGAGGAGTATTTTGACCTATGCTGCTAACCTCTTAGCAATTTTTAACACCTCATAGAGATAAAGATTTCAAAATATACACTTAATTGATGTAGTCAAAATTAATTAGCCAACTTTAAAAAATAAAAATTCAAACAACCAAAGAAGTATCAAAAAGAAGTACACACAACCAAAAAACACCAAACCAGTAACTGATGAGATGCAAAGTGTTTTTCCTCTGTTTGTTTGGAAAGAATATTTTGTTAACAGTTTATAAATAAAGTTTTCACCCTGTTTGTGTCATCTTTGGAATGATTATCCTATATATTCTCCACAACAAACAAATAAAGTTTATGCAAACCTACAAAAAAATTTGTCCACAAAAAATTCCATGCATGTCTTTGATTTTGTATAACTTGCTAAAAATAAATTAGATTCAAGAGCTGGATTCACAGGCAGTGACTTCTTCCTGGAGATCTAATGGAATTTGAATTTTATACATATCATATGTGATTTAATTTGAGACTAAAAAAAAAAATAATACTCTTAATGTATTATAGGTATATCTAGGTATGTGATGGCACAATCTTGCTCTCTGTCCAAGACTATAAGCCTTTGTTTTAAAACAAAATTCTTCCACAACTGAAAGGTTCATATATCCTCATAAAATCCATGGACACTCCAGAAGCATCTGGCAGCACAAAAACAACTTTGCAGTTTCATTCAGTAAAGTATGGCGTACTCCTGTGTGTCTCTTAAAGCTTCCCTGCTGAAATCAGTACATAGTAAGGTCCAGACCTGGCTGAGAATATAAATCAAGTAATTTGTCATAAGTCTCTTAATTACTAGCCAATATAACAATTCAAGAGAAAGATTTATGGAAATGCAAAACTAGGTCTACACCATATAATTAGCATATACAGATATTTTATTTTGTCATTTCTGTAGTTTATGGGAAGCTTTATAGCCAGATTTTATGCTTTAGCTGGCTTCTTCTCATCTTAATGGCAATTCTGCTTGATACTTACAAACCAGATACCATTTTCTTCATTCAGGTCACCATGGAATTATTTAAGAAGTCTCAGATTTCACTCTTCTTCACAATTTTTTAATTTTATTTTTTCCTTTCTCCTTTGTATTTATTTTGTTTTCTCCCCTTGAAAACTGCTTCTGTACTGGAAAAATAAAACCTTTATGTTTTTCAAACACTTACTGAAAAATGCAATCTACTGGTGCATATCATAGAAGCAAAAGATACTACAGCTATTATAATTCAAAGCCAAACTTTGCAAACAAGGTGGATCCACAGTAAAGTCAGGATGGCTTTTAGGTCAATGCACTGATTTACACAACTGAAATTATACAGACATAAGGAAGCATTTCTTTTTTTGCTATAAAATTGCTTGGGTAGAGTGAGATCTCCTGAGAGATTTATGCAGAACCATATTTCTAGCAAGATGAAAAGAGCATGCTGTCCTCAGAATCAAAGCCAAGGAAAAAGAAGAAACAATAAGCAGCAGAAAGGACAAAACACCCCATCACTGATACAAGTACTATGTCCTGAAAGGAATTTCTAGACCTTTCAGCAAGATCTGTAATACATAAATACATATATATTCTGTGCAATAACATTTTGTTTTGATTATTTGAATCAATTCCTACTTTTTCATTTAAAAACAAATTATAAGTGTAAAGTCTTCTCAAACACAGTGTGCCAGCACCCCATAACTAATTATTACTACAATATATTACAGCTGAGATACAAATTCTTGTTTCATGCTTTTTTCAATTGAGCACTATTATTTGGCACAATATTCTGAGACCAAAAGTCCACAAAAGCTTGCATAGAACTTTATCAGAGACTGTGATAAAGCACTAGCTTTCAGAGTGATGTGGGCTGAGGTTACTTTTCAGAGAAAGGAAAAGCTGAAGTGCAAAGAAATAAATAATTACAAAACAAAAATATTCATAATATGTTGGTGTGTTTTACAGATCTATACTGCACCTTTCCTTGTATTTTATTTTGTAGTCCTTATTTTTTCCCCTCCACCTAGTATTTCTTGATGGCATATATATTGGGAATGAATTTTTGAAAGAATGATCTTCCTTTATGCTTCCATTTCGGTGGTCACAAGAAAATCTGCAAGGTGCTTGATGGCAACTCTAAATTAGATCATTCAAGCTGCAAAATCTCTGATTTGCACCATACATACCAGTGTATTTGGAAGCACAAAAATGAAAGTGCAAATTTAGAGAAGTAAAAATACAGGACTCAGCTTTTTACAAGAGATGTCAGAGAGAATAAATGTGTAATTCCTTTTTATATGACTCACAACAATACACACTGTTGTCACATTTTAAAGTACTGTCCTCTGAAAATATGCCTTCTCATAACCTCCACAGAAAATAAACCACACAGAAACAGAGCAGATATGGAGAGAGAGTTTCCTGAGCTAAAATCCTCTTTGTGTTATGAACTTAATTGTATAATTAACACTTTTGCCAAACAAAGCCTTTTCAGATCTTGGTTAGGTATTCCTGGGGTTTGTTTTGTTTGGTTTCCTGTAGATTATACACATCAAAGTTCATAATTGAAGATAGAGATAAATTGAGTAATTAATAGATGAAATTCAGCTTGTGGTTGCAGGTTGGCAGGACCCTTTCTGCACCAGTTAAACCCTAGTTTAGTGCAATGGCAGAAGACACTAATGGCATGTCTCTTTAGGATGTGTCACATGCCTGTTTAGCCTGGCAAGGATGCCTATCTACCACAAGGAAGTATGCATGAAAAATGGCAATAGGTGTGGTAATCAGATCAGTACTTCTACAGACATATGCATATCAAAAGTAAACTGCTTTCCTAACAGAATAGGAATTTTTGATGCCCCATTTAAAGTGTGGTTGTCAGATAAGAGCATGATACCATCTGAAAGAAAATAATTTATAGAACCTGTGAGAGGACTTTCTCCACACATGTAACCATCATGTATACACAGCCACATGAATAACTACTAATATACATATGCAAGCAGTAGATTTAAATTTCTAAAGCCCTAAATCATGACTGTGCATTTCGGCCCTGTCTGTGGAGCTGCTTACCTCTAACACTTCTGACAACGGTGCCCCGTCTTAGGTTTCAGGCAATGACAGGGCTTTCAGTATTCTTTAAAGAGTCCTTTGTACCAAAGTGATCTATAGTTTTCTACTGACTTCTAATATGGATTAATTGCCAGTCTGCTCTTCATGGCGACAGAGAACTGTGGAGACAGTAAAATCACACATAAATCCCTGTGAGGGGAAGGGAAAGGACGGAAGGAGCAGAATGCCATACCTTCCTGAAAATAGCCAGAAGAGCTGAATTAGAATAAGGAAGGAGGATGGCAGTCATTGTTTCCTCTCTGAACCAAAGATTCAGCTATGTCTCCTTTTATTTAGGAACAGTGATACAGTTAGTTTTTACAGTGAAACCTGGAAGGTTCTGAGTTCCTCCAGATTCCTTTTTCTTTACTTAGAGATTGTTCTGGCCACCTATTTAATCCTGTTTTCTGTTCCTACAGTTAAAATATTTTTTGCCTGACTTAACCAAAAAAAAAAAAAAAAAGGGAAAAAAATAAAATAAAGAAATATTCATATATGACATATGTGAAGACAAAAAGGCAAGAAATTTGCATTGATAGTATGTCACCATTATTAATGTCACTAAATATTATCAACATGTAACAGTCTGAATCAGATATACATAGATTATTAGCATATAGTTCTATACAGCTGTCTAGAAAAAATTTGGCAATTTTTGAAAAAGCCATATTTACTTTTTCTCTGAAAGTGTTCCTTTAAACAAAATTTTCCTAATATTGATCATGCTGGAATATGGTGCTTTGTTGTGACGGAGCTTTTATCATCAGAGATATCAATGTTCTTTTCCATAACATTGAATTTTCACTCAGTCTTCTCAAATATGTCTGTTTTTCCTGATGAGGACTTGTGCTAGGTATTCTCTGGGCAGTGCAAAGTCAGATATATGTACACATGTACTTTCATACACCTGAGTATATTTGCTTGGTTCTTTCACAGCAAATACTATGATTATCAATAGACATGGCTGAAAATACCATAGCTGTTCATAAGTACTATCTTCTGACACTAATATTTTTACTCTAATTGGATGTTAAATGACAAAAACCTGTTAAAATCTGAGAAATTGGTGTAATATTTCCCTCTAGCAACTCAAAATAAAATTGAGTGATGTTTACAGATTGAAAGCAGAGTATTATGGCAGTCCCAGCATTGGGACAATGACCTGAGATTGAAATGCATTCTTTTACATCCACATAGTAATTTTAATTCAATCTAATCTGCAAAGGTAAAAAATTCAAAACACCTTGTCTTTATTTCAATTTTCATCAGTGTCATTTCTTTCCAGTTTGAATTTGGGCTTGGCCTGGTGTAAGACTTCTTTTCATGTGATCTATTTTGGCTATGAAGGTTTAGGTCATGGTTTAGGGATGGTCTTCCCAAATTGAATTCTCCCACTCAGACTAATCAAACCTCACTGCTGCTCACTTTCTGCCTTCCCCACTGTTGTAGACCCTACCCCATCCCTGGCCCCTCTTGGGTGGCCAGGGAGGAGAATTGGGCACAAAAGGCAGAGATTATGGGTTGAAATAAGAGTAATTTACTGGAAACAGTAATGAGATAAGAAAACACACAGTAACAGCAATGATATTAGTGATAGCATGATAGCAATGATAGCAAAAGTGTGCAAAAGAGAGGGTGATTTACATGCAAAATACTCATCAAGCCCAATCCTGCCCAATCCACAAGACAACAGCAGCCATATTTTTTTCTGGACAGGAATCCACAGTCTTCTCAGAAGCCAGAGTCCCTTCCCCCCTCCTGACAGGGGCTTGAGGTGATATCAAATAATATCTGGATCTTGGCCACAGCCCCTCCCATCTATTGCAAAAAACTAACCCTGTCCTTGGCATAAATCAGCATGGTACTCTTTGGAGTAAACAAATGTACCATGTGCAGAGTCCAGTTCTGTGTGTTTAACACTGCCCATTATCTAGGGCTTAATGAAATATTAAGATAGTGAAAGGCCTTTTGCTCTTGCTGTAGTAGCACAAAAATCTATGCAGGATGTTCCTTTTAGAGATGCCACAGGAATGCCACACTCCACCATGTCGTGTGACTGCAAAAAATCTATAATAATCAGGAGAGAATTGTATACAACACATTCTCAAAGAAACCAAATAATTATTAGAGGATCTCAAATGCTCAAATGAGATTAAGGTGGCAAGGAATGCTTAAGAATTACAGTTTTGTGTGGAAATGGAAATGTAGATAATCCAGCCATTTCTTCTGATTTGAAAATAACAGCTCTTTCTCTTGGAGATACCATCATGATGATGTTAAAATCCCAGATTCCAAGAAGCTCTCTGAGGCTCAAGTACTCTCTTGTCCCCAGTGCTAGTCATTCTTGGGCACAATTAAGCTTCTCAGGCAGACACTTCACACACTTGGTGCGAAGATTGCAAATGTAGTGCACATACAGAGCATAAGAGGACTTAATTTTGTAGCATTAAAATCTGGCACATCCCGTGGGTATGAATTAACTTCTGAAAAAGGAGAAAGACACATTTTCTTTTCCTATTATTCTATCATCTTAGTCCCTTAAAGATGTTGTTTAAAGGAAAATTGAAAGCCTTCAGCAAAGATGAAGAAATGTATCCTTAAAATGGATCTTGAAGAGAAGAATCCTTAACAATAATACAAATATTATACTACCAAATTTTTATCAAAGATGCAGGTGGGTGGGATGGGTCACTGTGCAATTTTGTGTATGCATACATATGTATATGTCTAAACGTGTATGTGCATATACATATGTATATATGTGAATTTGTATATACATGAATTTGAATATGAACAGCATAATTTTTTTGAATGGGAGCTGACATTGATAGAGATTAGTGAGAACTGGCTTTGAAGACATATAAGCTTTAAAAGGTTTTTTAAAATCTATATTATGCTAAGCAATAGGCAAAGAGGATAATTCCTTCACTTTAAATAATGTATTTCTACCTGCTTTACTTGGCTTGTACCATCGTCTTGTTGAAAGAATTGTGACATATCACCTAACTCCTGTTCTACTGCTTCAGTCTAATGAGTCTGGGCAGATCTCATGAATTCAGAGGATAAATGAAGCTCTGAAAAGTATTTTTTTTTTGCATTTGTAAGACTAAATTGAGTTCATGACCTATTCCCTTCGAACCCCCAATGTAATTTAAACCCATTTATTCTCTTTCTTATGTGTGTTTCCTCTTACAGTAGATTTTCTAGAAAATGCGATATTGCCCTGGGTTCTACATGACAACATGCATGTGTCCTCATATGGAGATAGACACACAGCTTAAATGAACGCTCATGACTGATACTTCCAAGTCATAGTCTGTGAAATCTTGCAAACATTTATCTTCACACTGAGATACTCAGAAATGTTCTTTCCTTCCTCTCTCTTTCCCTCTCTTTCTCCCTTTGCCTTTGCATGTCCCTTCCTTTCTCACACTTCTCCTTCCTATGAGTTTTATTTTATTTATTTTCCTCTTTTTTATTTTTTTAAATTTCTTTCAGACTTGTCAATGCAACCTTTATTTTGAATCTTTAATACTTGGAAACTGCACTGACAGCTGCTTGCTATCACTCAGCTGCAGTAACTGTTAAAAGCAATGATAGAGACTGAGGGAGACAATAGCACAAGCATCTCAGCTGAGCTGTTATCTGTTCCTGATAGAGGGAACTTGAGGGATCAAAATAAAGACTGTCCCATCTAAGGAGATAAAAGCCCTTCCTAATTGTCAGGAAGCAAAGGGAGAATGCTTATGTGTCCATCGGGATCTTCTAGGTTTGTTTGCAAATAGAAGTCCCAGAGGTTGGACTAATTATGGTCTGCTATAGTTAAGATACAAGGCTAATAAGTACTTCCAAAATGAAGGATGACAATACAGTATTCCCTAAAGACTGCTGGTGCAACTGCATGATTATTCATTATAGAGTAAAAGGATATGGGAGGTGTGTTTCACTGTAAAAAGATGGGGATACGCTCTTCACTGAAGGAGGTTTTTCTTACATATATGCTATGTTAGCACAAGTTTTATCATGGAATCATTAAGACTGGGAGATACCTCTAAGATTGTCAAATTCCTCCGTTACCCAGCACACCTGTAACAAGTGCCACACTCCCACGTTTTGAGAACTTCTTCCACCACTTCCATGAGCAACCTGTTCCAATGTTTGACAAAGTTTTCAGTGAAAAATTTTTCCCTAGTATCCAATCTAAATGCAATCTAAATGCAATCTAGTGCATCTTGAGGTCATTTCCTCTCCTCCTGTCACTGATTTCCTTGGAGAAAAGACCAACCCTGACCTGCTATTCCCTTACTTCAGGCTGGTTTAGAGAGCAGGATGGTTCCCCCCGAGCCTCCTTTTCTCTGGGCTAAACACTCCCAGCCCCTCGGCTACTTTTCATAAGAGTTATTCTCCAGACCCTTCACCAGCTTCATCACCCTTCTCTAGACATGCTTCAGCACCTCAAAGTCCTTGTTGCAGTGGGAGGCCCAAAACCCGATGCAGGATTTGAGGTGTGGCATCACCAGTGCTGAGAGACTTCCTCAGGACCACATCAGAACCTTTCTTGATTTACTGTGCAAAGATCAAGAAAGCATTTTTCCTCTCACTGAGAATCTTCATCAGAGACCCAGGTCCTAATGTACTTGTTGACTCATTGAAGATACAGGCCCAGAGAAGGGTGTGACCTAACTGGAGAGGGGACAGGTGACAAAGCAGAGGTTCAAAGATAGTACCACCAAATGCCTCTCTCTACAACACAGGCCTTGGAAAGCCCCAGCTTCACCTAGAGGCAACTTGGAGTTTTTATGTTAAGTCATCTTATTTTTATGAAGGAAAAATTGTCTGGACTGTTGGCTGTTCTCTGCTTATATTCAGGTCCCATGTAATGTGAATTTTTCAAAAGCGGAATGTAAACATTTAGTGGTATAAAAAGTCTTAGCATTTAGTTGTAGCAAATCAAATGTCAGATCATTAGCTATTTTGAATTCCTATTCCATACAAAAGGCATAAACAATCCTAAAGAAAACATGTGGAAACCAGAACCCCCAAATGAGATATCAGGAATTTCAGAGACAATAATTTCAGCAGATGTTTTTCTAATGAACCTCTGATGAATGCCCAATGAATTTTTAACAATTTTGATTTTTTTCTATGGTGAAAGAATATCAGAAGGTGGAGAAAATGTTATTTTTCATTTTTTTGGCATTTTATAATGCTTTTTGCAAAAATTCTATCACTTTTAGAGATATTTGAGTCATCTTCAGACATTAAAAGGAACTGGAACAGTCTTCCTGCTTCTGAATAAACAGTCCTGACACAAAACTTTACATAATTGCTCTAATATGTTCCATGTGTAAAAGAAGGCTTCTCATCCCCTTACTGCTTATCTTCCTCTACTAGATAAGATACTGCATACATCTTGGAAAGGGTGGACTTCAGTATTTCTTAAAAAAAAAAAGTAAAAAGAAGAGAAAGAAAAAGGAAATTGTCATCCAGCCAAATCCTCAGGCAAGATAACCATGAGATCTGAAAATTTCCCTCCGTACTGTTTCCATTGCTTAATACTAGACAAATTCTTTTTTTTTTTTTTTTTCCAAGGGCTAAATATTCCCTCAGGGACTGCAAATGCCTAATATCAGGTTCTAGGCTTTCATCCATGAGTCATCCATGAGTAAAATCTTTGTAGGGCATCTACTGTACCGGCTGTTCTGTAACACAATGGATACATCTGTCCAGCTGGAGCAGATGATTTCTGGAAGTCCCTTCCAACCTCAACCCTTCTGTGACATGCAAACACTTACAACTGATTCTCAAAAGACCCCTCCAGACTGATCTTCAGATTGCTGGTCCACCTTTCTTTATTTTCTTCCCATCTCATGTTCTGTGGAACCAAGTTCTAAAAAGACAAAACTTGGCTGAATTTTAAATCTATAACATTCAAGTTTAACAAAAATGTGATCAGATTATAAAAATCATCTCTCATTTTCATTCTCTTGCAATGCAGTACCACAACTACCCCTATCCTCAAAGACAGTGTTACTTCTAGTCTTGCCACATAAAGCAGAACAATGAGGGACTATGCACGTCCATTACCCAGCTGATCTGTTGAATGTTTAAACTAATTATTAGCAATCTTAAGAGAGAGAAAAAAGAAAAACCACACACCATGATTCCTCTTGTCTTCACCAGAATGAATTGGAGCAGACAGATTGAATCTACTGCGAAGGTTAAATCCTTTATTTTCAATGACACCAATTATTTTGAGCACAAATGCTTTAATTATCTCAAGCAGGCAATTAATAAATTGAATTCAAAAAATCAGACATCACTATGAAACTGTCCAGCATTCTAATCCTTTTTTTCTCAAAGATATAAACCACAAAACCTTTTAAAAAGTTCTTTCAGCTTCCATTTTCACAGCCAAAGAGCTCAAGAATTACTAACTATTTCTTTAACTATCATTCAATTTAGTGCCAAAGCAAACATGTTGACAAGAGGATAATCTGAGTACTCTTTCCCATAAGAAAAAAGTAGTATAAAGATAAACTAGCACACTTGGTAGCTCTTTTGATCTATATTACTTAAGAGCTACCTCAATAATGTGTTCCCCGAACTTGAGATATGCATGTTCAATGATTTCCCTCATAAGAGTAGAACTTCTGTTCATTTCAGTCACCAGCCTCTACTGGTGAATACTTACTAAAGAATTCACATAATAAGAAGTTCTAGGAAAAAAAATAAGGCAAGAGGTGAAAGTTGGCTAGATGATGGTTTCTTGTGAATGAAACTTTCTTATTGTTTCTAGTGAACTGTCTATAGTCAAATTTTGTGTTGATGAATGGAACACAGAAGTGCTGAATTTCAACAGCAGAACACTGAACTGGGAAAAAGTGAGCCTCCACTACAAAGATGAACACAGTTTTATGTATCAGTCTAAGATTAAAATAGTGAAAATATCCTGTGATATATCTGCCTAATTGAGTGAAGGATGATGTGCAAATAGAAAATCCTTCCTGACACATTAGGTGATCTGCTGCAGTCCTGTGACAGGAAATGAGGTTGCTTTTACATATTAAATTGCTCAGCTATGAAGGTTTCAGATGTCATTAAACTATACTGGTCTTTAAAAGTTCAGCCTCCATAACTACCTTGATAGCCTGAGGTAGAAGTCTCCATAGGTTCGTTTTGTCTGATAAAAGACTAAATTCTCTTTATTGGTTCTAATTTATTGGTATTAAGATGCAATAACCAAAATAGTTTCAACCAGGGTTAAATGGGAAATTGAAGCTTACTACAAAGCCCAAAAGCAGTAGGAGTACCTTACTGCTTTATAGGGATCAGAGATTGTATAAACACCTCAGACCAGTGTCTGTACCTCAGAAGTCATTTGTTAGAGCAGCAGGGAGAGCAAGGGGATTTACTGAGGGCTGATGAGGAAAAACTGAGTGAATTTTGCCCCATCCTATTCTCTCATCTCTGTCATGAACCTGCTAACCTTTGATAGGTCACTTCAGGCTCTCTGAACATGTTACTTGTCAACCAATTCATTGTGGTGATGTTGTTATTGTTGTTTTTCCATACAGGAAAAAAAATGTAGTCAGTTTGGAATGTATGTCTACCTCCTGGTTCAAATAATTTAGGACTCTGATAATTCAGAAGAAATATACTCTAAAGGTTTTAAAATAGGAAATGACAGTGTTATATTATATAAGCATGGATACTTTTCAAATTTACAATGTCACTGTTCTTTCTGAGCTGTATCCTCTGTGTCTTGGCTATACGGAACGCTCTGACTTATAGCAGCACATGGGGCAAAAGTGTAATCCTTTACAATACCCATCTCTTTGTGACACTGGGACTTTGGAAGAACCACTTGTAAAAATCACTGAAGGCTGTGCATGAGCAAATCCCATTTGTAGCAATTATCCTCAAGAAGTGGGAACTTGCTTTACACTCCTGTACAGTTCAAAGGCAACAGCAGCATAAACAAGAAGTTTACCTGTCTTTCAAATTATGGCCTTTCCAGTGAAAGCAAATAAATTGTGTAGATGTTAATTCATATTCTAACACTGTGCATCTCTCTCACTTATTATTGTTCATTATATGACAAATATTTACTTTTTTTTTTTTTTTTTGGTGTTTGGCAATTTTTTTTTTTTTTTGTTCTGAGCAAAACTAAAGCTCAGGGAACATGATTCATTGATTCATAGGATAGACCAAGTCCAACACCAACATCATAGCTCTTTTACCTCATAGAGGTAAAACTCTTGGATCCTGAAGCACCCCTAACTGGTTGATGGCTCCTAGATATTGAGTCCAGTTTGAGCCCCTCCTTTTCTCAGGCAGGGAGCTTTTGTCCTTTCCTTCCACCTGCAGGTGATGTGATATCCACCAGCTGACCAGTTCGGAAGCTGTCATTAACTAAAGTCATTATAGAATCCCAGAAAATTTGCCTGTCAAAGATCTTGAAAATTCACATAATCTATCCATCTGTTCCAATGTAGGATTGAGTATATCCATAGCATTCTGGACAGATTTGTAATATGATCCTCAACATTTTTGACAAAGACCTTCATGGACAACATATGCTACCACTGGTCTGTATTGTCACCATTAGAATGCTCTTCCTAATACATATCGTGCTTATTTTACATTCATTTTCAAATGTAAGAAGGTTACTTACTGTATTGCTCACAGGCATGCACTGCTCTTTGAACAACACGGAACTATTACTTTATGCCTTTCTATTCTTCAGTAGCCTTTGACAGAATTGAACATTAGCATCCTGGACCCTCTCGGTCTTATCTTTTTGGAACTAAGTTAATAATGGACTGGGCAAAAAGCCCTACAGAGTCTAGCAGAGATATTTTGTTTCACTACTGAACATTGGAGAGCAACAGCTTGTCTTTCAATGAGATTTTCTAGCCATTTCACAGTCACATTACAGAAGTCTCATTCAGACTCTATTCCTTACATTGCCTATGGGAACATTACAAAAGACAGCAAACACAAAGTAATAGAGAAGTAGAGTTAAAAACATGCCACCTACCCATTCTTGAGCAGGAACACTGGTAAGTTCATAGTCAGGTTTTGTTTTTGTTTTTTTTTTTTCAATTATTAGTTTGATAAAGCTCTTCTTGAAGGCAAGGAGAATTTTTTTCCATTTTAAAAATAATATCTACCTCTCCTACTCCTACCATGGACTAAAGTTGTCAGGAGTGGTTCCTAAGCTTTGTTTTCTCTGTCTAACTGTGTGAATACTTGCAGGAACATTATCTTGGATATAAGTTAAACTATTCTGACAGACAAATGTGTAATAAAGCACATGCTACTCGATTGTTTTGCTATGTAGAATAATTTTCAAGAAAAATTCCATCATTTGTTTTAATGTGCAACTGTGTCATCTTCAATTTCTCAGGCAGTTTTTACATTGCTGCCTTCAGTTGTCCTGTGAGATAATGACTAAGATAACATAAGGGAACACTTCAATGCAAAAATACCTCCTGAAAGCCTAAAAGGAGCAACAGAAAAAAGTCTAGCTGGAGGGGTTTGCAAGCCAATATGTACCCACTGTCCAAGAAAAGGATGAGCATAGGAGGCAGAGACAGGTATCTGGAAGCTTATGATGTAATCACATACACCCTATTAGATGAAATTTATGATTCCTAGTACTTACTGCATCTTAGTTAATGTAGTTAAATTTGCCCCATCCCCCTCAAACCAAACATCAACATCTGTTAATAATTCTCTTCTGGGCTTTTTTTTTTTTTTCCTGGAAGTTTGAAAACAAGTAATGAGATGATAAGAGAGACTAGAAATCAAGAGGGCATATATCTTTGCCTCTGTTTTCACAGAGCAGCCTATTAAATAACTGAAGTGTTTCATAAGACACAATACTTGAAGTGACACCTTACATTAAAGCTGGCTGCAATAAGCCATCCATTATCTCAGGAGAAAATTGGAGGTTTTGCAGCACCATTTGATTTGGATATATATAATGCCTCTACAATAATCAGATTTTTCAAGTGTACTCCCAACACTTACAATGACATCTTACCAAGATTTTTCTCAAACGGCTTGAATAAGCTATTGTTAACACTGTGGGTCTTGACAATTTAAAACCTCTGCTTTCTTGAATTGATTGGTCCTGTGAGAAACAAAATCAGAAAGGCAGAATGGCTAAGCACGATTCCCTGCTTTTTGACTTAAGGTACAACTGTTTGAGCATCTTTCACTTGACAAAAAAAAGACCAAAAAATATGTATTTTGTCTTTATTGGAATATTGTCCATTTGTTTACAAAACAATTTTTCTGCCTCTCTCTTCTCTCTTTCTTTTTCAGTTTTCAGAAGTATTGATTCCAGGTTTCTAATCTAGAGTTTATTCTTTATCACCAAATGTAGGACTTGTGGTGTCTCACTAGAATCATCTGTGCCATGATTAACAGTAACTGGGTTTAACGGTACCTATGTTTAACTATATTTAACAGTATTGACCTGTATATGTATTAGGTTGGAATTCCACCCTCTTGTTCAAAGACATGCTGTGCACATATCTCACTACCATTCACCATTATCTTAGGGACAGTTTTAGCAGCTATTAATTTGGAAGGTGTAATTGTCCTAACTATGATGAAATGGCAAATGGATGTCTACCAGCTATGACAAGTTCATCTGCTTTTCTTTCAACCATGAATATATATCCCACATGTGATTTAAATAGCTTGAATTTGAAAAACATGTATTTGAAAACTAGTCAACATTATTCCCATATTTCTGACCCGGTCATTTGGTATTCCACATCTGCTCAATTTTCTGCAGTTGGTCTGGGATGAAAGCAATGATCATAGATCTTTTTAGAGCCAGTTTCTTGACAATACTGACCATACTGCCATGTCTTTCTCCTACAATGGACAAATGTTCATTTAATATGGGCTCCACTCTCCAAATAACCCTAGTGAAGTCTCCAAAATACAGTTTCTTACACTTTTCCAGTAAAATGATATTTGTTTTCCATGAAATAAAATTTCCTCAGAAAATTTAATAGTTTTTCAATTGAAAAAGAAAGTCTGGTGACTGTTGGGTATGCCTCTAGAGCAGCTTGATCATTTTACGACACTGGAAAAGGAACTGGGTCATCAGAGCACTTGTCTTAGGTGCAGCAATGAATTGGACATTGGTTTAAGGTTTGCAGAGCCTTTCTGAAGTTTCAGCTTCTTCGATCTACTGCAGTGCTCCTGCTTTAGTTGCACTGTGAGGCTGACTAGATGGAGTATCAGCAATCCCAGCACCTTGCTGTACACATGCTCTGCCTGCAGATCGTACTGCATCTTGCACGGAAGTTGTCTCTGGCATCCCACCAGCACAACATCTATGCCTTTGTTATTTTTCAAGGATGAGAGTCTTTTACATTGTGTAAAAAGTTGCAGCAATCCAATACATACAAGTATTTTTTATAGTTTTTTCCTTAGCCACCGTCAGCAAGTCATTCCTTCTGAATATGAGTATGCAAAGTCCCAGCATCAGTTAATGTGTCAGCAGTGTCTGCAACAGCATTGGAGAACCATCTATCCTGTACCTGCATTCTGCAAAGTAAATATAGTGCATGATTTATTATGTCTGATTCCCAATTCTTTCTCCCTCACTTCAGAGCCACTGTGCCTGACTCTGCATGCCTAGATTAATTCTAAATTTCTAACAGTCATGCTTCATTCTAAAGGTTGATGGGAGAATTTCTGTATTTAGGGCAGAAGCGTGAGGTTCAGGACTGTATGGTAAATCTACATTTTATCACAGTCTTAAGCTATGCTGTCTATTACCAGTCACAGCAGTTTCTAAAAAGAGGCAAAACAGAAACCCTGCAATCTCTTAATCTTAGACAACAGCAATTAAAAAATATATATCTTAAACAGTGGTTTGTTTCGTCTTTTAGTCAGACCTTTACTTGCGACCATAGACCAAGAATATCTCAATAATACTGTAACATAATTAATGTTGACCTAGGAAATTCCTTTCCTTATCAGCCCTTCACAAAGTAAATATATTTATATATTTATATACTAATGAAACATCAATTCACTACTAAATTTGGAAGTATTTAGTTCTTTCTGACTTCTTTTAAGCATAAAAGAAGAACACATCAGGTGAATGTGTGATAATACTAAGTTACTATTTCTTAATTTTTTTATACTTGAATTTTAGAAGTTGAACACATATAGCTGGATCTCTGCATTTGAATTTGAATTATATTACAGTGAAAATAAGTGGCATTGTAGAAGTAAGAGTCTTCCTCTGTTTTCTCCTGACTCTCCCTGAGTGTAATACCTGACAAGTGATTAAATGCAAATTAAAAACTGTTTTATAAAGAATGCATTTTACTGTGTGCTCTTTTATCTTTTTGATGGATAACAAGTTAATACAATTGTGTAATTCAAAGCTTTCTTGCTAGCACAATTAAAGCACCAGCTACTCAACAGACTTTTTCACTGGAATTATATTATTCTAGAGGCATTTTTGGGGCTTGGAGTTGTTTTTTTTGTAATTAATATTCACAGAAATTGAAAATATTTCCTCCTAGAAAAGCATACCAAAATATCACCATCTAGTAATAAAAGCAAGGACTACTTGTTGTTTGCTTGTGACATGGATCCTGTTATCCGTCTATCTCTGATGTGTCTGATTTTGATTCTGCTGGGGACTGATGACATAAACCAAGCACAGATTCTTTCACAACAGGATTGGGGAGAAATACTCTTCAAGTCACTTAGGATAGTATTCATCTCACTTAACTTCAGACATCTACATCCAAGTTAATCACTGTATACTCCCTTTATAGTCAATGGAGAGAAACAAGCAGTTTTAGGATGCAATTCATCTGCCCTATTCCAAATGGCTGCTTTAGAATAGAATTAATCACCCTTTCAGGCCATCTTCTTTTCACCATTGACTATACAGGCAGTCCACACTGACTAGGTCACATATAAATGTCTGACTTGTAGACATTTATGTTTGATGAGGTAAATCTTCCCACTGTGGAGAGCTGTGGTACACAAACTGAGGAAAACAGAGGTAAAACATCCCTGTACATCTGCAGTAATAGTAAGTTTGGCTTTATTTCTCAGTCTGCTTTTCTGGAAATTGATGTTCTGACTCAATGTGAGTATATGTAGTAAGTTATTGTGATGGCTCCACACCAGCTAATGTCATATATGCATTTTAGTTCTGCTGCACATAGGTTTATAAGTGCAATTTCTCAGGTGGAAACCCCAGATGAAAATCAAGGAGGGTTTTGGTAATAATGCCCCACCCCATCCAAAATGAATGCCCAGCCAACACTGGCAGGTGCTGGGATGATCTGTCTGGCCATTCTGGTAAAGAAATTTCCATGGGAGAGTATTCAGTTTAGTGGGAACCTGAAAATTGCTATGTTTCCCCCACTTGTCAGCTCTGTTCTGAGCAGGTGCTGGGAAACTGCTAGAGCTTTAAGGCAACAGTGTGCTGATAAGGCCATAAAAGCAAATCAAAGCTAATAGATTGCTCCTCTTGTTTTGAAATACAATCACATGCATCCATGACTCTGATTTTGCATAAAAAGATGAAGGAGCTGTGTTTCTTAATTAAGTGGAAGGGAAAAAAATGGAATTAGCCAATATCATTTGCATGAACAACATTCTCTACATAACCATTTCAGTTGAAGTCCATTAATTATTGGTTGAGTGAGTCATAGATTGCTGTCACCCTTTGCACACAAACAAAGAATTTAATGTTTTTCAATAAAAAGCTTAGTTTTGCAGCATACAGCATCAGGACTTAGATGAGAAAAGTGGAGAGAGAAAGGGACTTCTAAATTGCAAGGTGCGTGTACTTTTGTTAGCAAAGGTTCTGCTCAAGTGCCCTACATGCCACTGAACCTGTATAATACACAAGCAACAAACACTGGCATAAACCTCAAATCCTGGATGAGCTGAATGGATACCTTCTGAAGGCATCTGTATGTGCTGCAATACAGAATAAGATGTACCATGGTACCCTCTGTCATCCTCCCCTGTTATTTGCCTAGATCAGGTAGTCATGGAATATACCATGACTTCTATTTTTTGGTGTAAATTTAGTTTTTTTCCTTCCTTGAAACCTGTACATGAGTAAATGTACAGATTACAAGGAAAAGAAACATATGACAAAGCACTCAGAGAAAGGGCTTATTCTTTTCCTACTGATCCATTACAGAGTCTACAGATTCCAGTTACATTAAATTAATGTCCTAATTAAGTGAGAGGAATCAAAATTTTATTGGTTGCAATTGTAGTTAGAGGAGGTGTCTCTGTTTCCAAGTACTTCTAATGGGGGCTAAAGACCCATCTTTTCTCTTTGTAAGAAAGGAGCACCAAGTCTTCAACCCAGCAACGTGCACCAGAACAGTTCCACAGGTTCACAGTGTCATTCAGAGTGAAGCTGGTGTCAGCAGTGGTCAGATCATAGGAAGAATTGCTATCCCATAGCCTCTTAGACCATGACATGTTTTCATCAGGAATAATTTTGCTATGAGTCCATTTTTCTGTTACCAATGCTTTGACTGCATAGAACTTTTGTAAAATTTCTCCTTCATCTTACTGGCTATAAAAATGTCCTTCTTTTAAAAATGTGACACCTGGGCAGTAATATGCTTAGGAGCATGGCAGATTTGGAGGGAAGGCATCAAGTCTTCCTTAATGTTCAGATTGGGAGAATCGCAAATAAGATAGAAAATTTGATTTAGTATCTGGCTTTCTTTTTTTTTTTTGTTTTTTTTGGAGCAGATAGTCAGGAAGGGTTAGAGTCATTACATAGTCTATTACATACATAATCCATTCTTTTCATAGAAGGATTTAATGGTAGGCTGGAAAATCTTCACACAATGGTGTTCTAAGGCAGTGTAATTACAGAGTTACCCAAGGGGCCATAATAGCTCCACTTTACCCCAAGAAAGTAATAAAAATACTTTTTCAAAAAAACTCAAAAACATCTAATTGTTAAAGTATCAGAGACCTAAGTGGATTCATAGGTGAATCTATTTTATCCAGCATCATGAAAATAAATATTACTTATATAATTATGTTTTCATTAAGGCACACAATTAAGTTAGGCACAGAAATGAGCCAGATTCTTGATCTCACTCTTTTTGCTGCTTTAGTATCATAAATGGGCTATAAAGTCAATTTAACAAAGCAGATGAAGATTCTCTTGAGGAGAAGGAATATGAAATGGAAATATGCCATTTCTTTTGCAATACTGATTGGATTATAGCAGCATAGTTCAGAATGCTGCTGTGTTACAGTGAGCTCTTAGAGCATAATAGTCCTTTGGAATTAGACTCACAAAATTAGGTCTGGAATCAGCCCCAGGACTGCTATACAATAATAGGTCCTTAATGTCTTACCACCTGTGTCCAGTATGTATGGGCGCAGCTGAGAAGCTGAACCAATGTATTTAACTACTATTTACACCACAGCATAATAGAAAAGCCAACAGTCACCATGATATGATAATCAGGCACTCCTTGGTTATGTCTGAGCTGTGTGTAGACATCCAGTTTGGCTGCACATCTCCCAGTAACATACAGATAAAATACTCATTTGGGAGCTACCCGTATTTCCATTGCCAGGTTGTTTTGCTCATTGCTTTTATTCCTTCACCAAGGCAGCCTTTACTGGTCTGAGTTACTACAAAGAGTAATTTTTTCTGCATCTGACTCAATCAGGCTTTTGATCTTTGTCTGACTGCAAGTATACAAGATGTGGGCAATTACAAGGTTGCGTAGAAATTTGCATTTGGGGAAAGAAATGCAGATTGTAACTGTTTCTAACGTTTTCAGCAGCTTATGTGACAAGCCCCTCAGGAAACAGTGTTTTGGATGCTAACTCTCTTGTTACCATATTAATTGCCTTTGTCATGACAGTTTTGGCATCTGAAAATGGCTGGGAACATGCTGAGCTCCTCAAGAGACCAATCAAGGGCAGGGGAAATTGGTTTATTGGTTCCCAAAGCAGCCTGCACTAAAGGTGCTGCTATTCAAGCGTAGTTTTGAGTCTCCTAGCTTGAATGAGGAGCCAAAGACACTTCAGGCTAAAGAAAACAGAGCTTTCATTTAGAATGGTGAAGAGGAAACTGAGAAGTTTATTTCTCTGCCAGCATGACTTCTGCAGTTAGCTTTTGTGTGCAAATCTGTGTGCCACAGTACAGAGGGTGAGACCAGGAATCAAGTTTGCTTAGAATACACTGAGGTCACAGGCTTCCCAGAGGGGATCCTAAACACATTTAGTTTTAAATGAACTTAAACTAAGCTTGCTGAAGCACACACTTTCAATCAAAATTTTCCCTGCGATCAAAGGATATGCTGTAACAGGAACAGGCTGGGGGATACCAGGGGATAAATAATTATAAATGTTATTTAAAGTGGTGCTGGATGTCCAATATAAGAACTAAGAGATGTTAATTTCTGGCTAATTTTTCTTTCTTTGAGAAGACTGGCAAGCAGCTGTTATGCTGAAGGTGAGAGATTGTAGGTGGTAAAGGGATGGGTCAGGGTAGCAGGTAGTGGGGCAGCAAGAAGAGAGAAAAAAAGAGCATAAGGAGAGGAAGATCACATGCACATTAAAAACCAAAGGAGTTGCCACAAGGAAAAGAAAGTTGGTAAAAGCCCATGATTTCATTAATTACTGCAGTTTATGCCTAGAAAACTCAGATTCAGTAAAAAATTTGTGATGCAGCAGAATTATGTCTATAATGTTAAATAAGGGAAGAGAATCCTTTTCAGCATGTAAAGAAAATACAGAGAAAGTGTCCAGCCTGACCCTATGAACTTTCCCATGTCTCAAACAGAAGACATATTTTGCTGAGATATGCAAAATAATTTTTTGACACTTAATATTACTAGTGAAATGTTAATGTTGTAGGACCAGAATAGTAAGCTTATTATAGACAGTTTAAATGAAGGAAAAAAAAAAAAAAAGAGATCCTTGATTATTAGTTTGGTGTAGGCAGAAAGAAGGGGAAGAAACAGAAATAAGTGGTCTTGTTTGATTTTTCTCTTTCTGTTTCTTTTTCTGATTTTTCTGTAACATAACTGCAAGCAATCCTTGGTCCTTAGGCATAGCTGGTTTCCATTTTTCAAATTTTTTTTCTAATTTCCGTATTTGTCCTATTTCAATCCTACAGGTTGGGAAAAAGGTGTTGAGAAGGCCAGAAGGCCATGTCCCTGTCCCCTTGCATTGCACCAGCCACCTCAGCAGGCTCTGCAGTGAGAATCCATATCCCTTGTAACAGTGACTTGCTTATCTGCCCTTGCAGAACGCATTCATGCTATAGCTCATGCATCTTTACATATGCATACCAGAGGTCACAGAATACATCTTTTATGCCTTGAAGCCCTTAACAGTAGCTATAAGTGCTTCCATAATATGGACAAGTGTTAGAATAGAACAGAACTGTTCTGCAGAAACATGATAGGGAGTATTTTGCCTCTGGAAAGATAATGCAATTTTTTAGTAAGCAACAAAATGGTAACTTTTACAGTAGAACTTAGCCCTATCAATAAAACAGAAGGAATGAAGCAAGGATTTATGCAAGACACTTCCTCTTCCCTTCTTCCCTTTATTAAAATGATGTATTTTTTCAGCAAAATAGAAGCTGTGAGTCAGGGAGAGACATCAGGATCAGTAGGATATAAATGAGAGCACCAGGACATCATGACAGATTTTGAATGGCATTACATCTATTATTCATTACTTACTCACATTCAAGTATATAGTTAAGGAAAGAGATTTGACAGGCAAGACATGTACACAAATTGCCCATCAGATGATATTATCTAATGCTGAAGGAACATTTTCAATGGCCCAAAATATGATGGAGAACATAATATCCCCTGTATGTGAAGCACATAATTGTCCAAAATGTATGCTCTGAACTTTAGAGACCTTTTTATCTGCAAATTTCAAGAAATCATGAGAACTCACAGAATGCCACCTGATTTTCTCAAATAGAAAATACTTCTTGAGAAAATATCCCAGCAGTGGAGTAACTTGCCTGAGGGCAATGTCCAAGGATTTGTCAGGAGAACAGTTAGGGTATAAACCTAATTCTAACTAGTCATAGAATACAATGTTACCAAGACACCAGTGTTTCTGTAGTTTTTTTTGTTCGAAGGGATCTCAAATTGCATCTTTCCTAGGTAGTTCAGCTGATAAATTTCATTGTATTTTCTAACACTACTAGCAGAACACATTTTCCTTCTTTTTTTCCAGCCAAAAAGTAAATTAAACAAGATATTTTGCCTTGAACAGACATTCTGGGATAAATATAAAGTATCTGAAGTCCTTGTTGTTTGCTACAGCACACAAGAAAATAGTTTCTTACAGCTATAGAGAAACTATTAGGAGAAACAGTTCCTTGTCTTCTATGACTTGGCTTCTACTCTGGCTCTGTAAATATATAGTTTGCTTCTTCCTCTACTAAAAAAATCAGAAACAACTTCCAAATTTTTCACTTGTATTTCTTTTTTGCCTGTCAGAGAGATCATTGCTCAGATGGGACTAAGTCTTCTTCCTCTCTAGTTTCTAGTTTCATTGTTACACAACCTATGGGAATTTGTACATAATATATTACAATGGTAATAAGTAATAACAGAGAAAAATATATTTATTTGTCTTCCTTTTTGGGGCTGACTCAACTACCTCCCTGCATTATTTAGGTGCACAGAACAATAATATCAAGCACAGAACAACAATCTGTCTAGTACCCAACCACATTTTCATGGACTCCCAGTTAGTGATTTTCTGTTTTATGTACATTTATCTTATATATTTCTATAACACAAATAATATTTTTTTTTGAGAAAACCAACAGTTATCAGAATCATCATTATCTTTTGATTTATCTTTTACATTTATTTTAATTATTTCCCTGTTACCATGAGGAAAAGAGTAGATATGTTTTTTTACAAATTTAACCAGAAGAAATTACTCAATATTTAGTAGTCCAGTACATGCTGGACCTTGTACGACAGAACTGAATGCATGAATCCATACCCAGAATTCAGAAGGAAGGCTGACCAGTCTATGAAAGGATTTATGATGTGTTTAGGAAGAAAGATGGACTTCAGAAGTAAAGAAATTAGCTTATTCATGTGAGACAGTGCCCAGTGTATCACTTGGTGTAGCTCACTGCAGAACCATACATTCAAGCCATACTAATGGAACTTGCTCAGGGATTTCCTGGGTAAAGTGAGTTAATTCCAGGAACAGGGAAGGGCATGAGAAACATTTTTTTTTGTACCATTTTTCAAATTCTCTCTGGGTCACATCTCACACCAGGGACAGTAATTCTATACTGCCTGATTTGCCTCTCTTTTGGTTATCATAATATCTGTTAAGTGAATAACAAGAATATTTTGACTTTAAATGTTACAAAATGTTGGGAAATACCAAATATTCAGTGTCATATAATTAGGCCAAGCACAAGAAATTTAAAAGCAGATTACAAACAAAACAAGGCTTTCAAGCTGAAATAAGCATTTTATTCCCATAAAATCTACCTTTTAATCACATTCATAATCTTCTATGCACTTATTTTAACAATTGTATAAAAATCAACAGAAAACAATGTTTAGAAATAATCAACCACTATTTTGCATTTTCATATACTCAAAAATGTTTTAGAAAGACACATACGAGCCAATTGAAAATAAATACTATTTTGAAAATCATGAGTCTATTTTTCCACAGGATGTAACTTTTAGCAGTCCTGCTCTGGGCCAGACTTGCTGAACATGACGGCTCCTTCCAACCCAGTATATTCTCTGATTCTTTGATTCTATGATTCTAAGTTGCTATCATTGGCTGAGCTAACTCAGACACTGCTATATATATTTATTTATATTTGTATCTAAACAGCCATGTTTTTAAACTAATTTTACCGCTATTAAATCTTTGTACAGGTTTGGTTCTTTAATGCTTACTAATCTTTTACACTGTTTTGAAAATTAACCTGAGCAAAAACTATAAAAAAACACTGAAAAAATAATTTTACACAACCCATAAATTCCATATTGTTACCATGATTTAGAGTTCTGTTAGGATACAGAGTTTCTGCAGAGTGGAAACTTTTGTTTAAAAATGTCATACAAGAGGCTGAGGGTGTTTTTTAAGGGGCCATACTTCCAAGTATTTTTTAATGTAATATTGACTTGATATAGCTTAAAATAGCTGACAACAGTTAGTCTTAAGGAGATTCACTCTGAAGGTGGACCTTGTCCTATTTACACAATTTTCTAGATATCCTTATAAGAGAGAAATTTGATTTTTCACAGCAAACACAAGACATTCTCCAAATACTGCTGTAATATGAATATCTAAAATTAAATATCTTTACATCACCAGTGGCTTAACCTCCTTCATTTAAATATTGTCAGTTACACATGAATCAAGATTTATTCCACAGAAACTCATGTTCCAAAGTCTTCATATAGCAGCCTAGGGAATGCATCCACAGAAAGGACCCACTGCACCTAACATTACCTTTTTTGAAGCTGAGTGAGCAGCACCATATGTAGTCAGTGAAGGAAATAAGTAGTCACTCCCAGAGGAAATTTCATGCTATCCTGAAATAGCTGTCCAAAACTTGTAGGATGAATCACTCTCTCTCGCTCACTATTTCTCAGCTGAAGACTACAGCCTTAATGACTACCTTAGTCTTGATGCCTAACTTTTAGACAAGGAAAATTAGATGAGATGCTGCCTTCACCATGAAGCAGTAGAATATTTTTTATGGGTTTCATAGAGAAATTGAGAGTCAAAAAGAGAGAGAGAGAGCAGTCTGTAAATGAAAATATTTTAGAAATGTAGTGTTTTTACACACCAAGACTAGTAGAAAGCCAGCATTATCTGGAGCATATAACTAAAACAGGAAGGATTTGTGGCATTTGCTAGGTTTTATAAGTGTTAGTGGAAGTGCCTGAAGAAATTTCTCATGCCTTGTATAATCTATCACAGAATACAGTATGAATAATACTTGGCAAAATCTGCCACAGATTTTCATTAGCACCAGCTCAGAGTATATCTGAAGCACTACATTTATATTTAGAAAGTATACGTAAAAATTACAGCCCACCCTCCCTCTTGTCCTAAAATCACATGCAGTGCATGATTTTAAAAGTCTATAAAAAGGGTAAATCAGGCACTACTTATGCACTGTTTTCCAATTAGACTGGAGGAGGTCAGAAACATTAAAACGCATTGTAGAAGCAGCTTCAGATATGCCATCCATTCTGTGTGTCTGTTGAAGAAAACAATGTGCTGTATCCAAGAGCACTTTGTCCCAAAGTGACTAATGCTGCTGCTGCAGTGTATTTGGAGGAGAGCATGTTAGGCATAAAGAATCAGGATCCTCAGCAAGAAGCACAGCAGAAATCAGAGAAGTATATTCTAACCAGAGAGAAGAGACAGGGAAGATTAATAGGATAAAAGAAGTGAATTCTTTGCTTATGTCTCAGGAAAAGAGATAGGCACATAACAGGTATGCAGTCTGCTAGGGGTTTACTCTGTTCATAAAAAAACCTTAAAATCAGAACTGTGATGATGAACTACCTTCTCTTCTGATGCAAAAAAACATGGCATGAAAACCCCAGGAATTAAGGTAAATATTTCTAAATTCTGAAGTTCATTTTTCGTGTTCCACTGCCTCTTTGATTTGCTGTATTTTACCAGGAATTGCAACACAGCAGCAGCAGCAGTTAACTCAAAAAAAAAAGGTTTCACAGAAGCAGAGAATCACAGATTAGAGAAACAAGGGTTGACACAGACCTCTGGAGGTCATCTAGTCCAACACCCCCTTCATAGCAGCACTGTTGCTGAAATAGCCGAGTAGGTCATTGTCAGACTAGACTGACCAAGTTTGGCATAGCCACAAGGATGGTGATAGCACAGTTTCACTGAGCAATCTTCCCTTGTGCTCCCCACCTCCTCCTAGAATGACACTTTTCCAAACTTTCTGTTTGACCCTTCCAAGCCATGACTCATATCTCTTGTCTTTCTATCATCAAAGTCCACCCCACATCTTGTTCCTCTTTCTGCCACTCTCCAGCATGAGCTATCTTTTACAAGGGCTCCATGTAATCCCCTAGTGTTCCATCTGCACTAAGACTCAATAATCCTGTCACCTGTGCAGCTGCTGTTGGCTTAAATAGAGACATCAGACTACTCCTGAATTATTTAGGAGATATACAACAACAGAAAATTAATTTTCACTGTTCATAGCTGTTAACTCAAGAGAAACTGATTTTGTGACCTAATCTGTTTTGGAGGATAGGTACCATGACTGCGTAACAGGAGACAAACTCCTAGACTTCCTCATGACACCTTATAGGCAAGAGTGTACACAAAATTCTTCATCTGTTGTGCCTTTAAAATATACTGCTGGCTCCTTTCAGCACAAGCATGGCTTTGCCCTGTGGGCTTTTGTTTTATTGCTAATTTGTTTCCATCTCAGTCTCCTCATTTGTTTTCCTGGCTGTAGATCTTATCCTTCTCATTTGTCTAAGCAAAATTGTCCTTGTCTGTTTCTCTTTCCTCACCCCCCACGTACTCCAATGAATTCCATTTACCACTGCTCTATCCCTTTGGTCACTTTGCACCATGGCATCTGTGCAATATTGCAGTATTCATTAATAACTTCCCTGACTATTTTCACAATAGAAGAAGACGGTTAAAGAGTCTTTGAGGAGCAGTTTAGAAAAACACCTGTCTGCATTTTGATAAAATAATGAACAGATTTTCCTTGACTCAGGTAATAAACAATAGTTAATAAAAATTAAATGGAAGCAAGTGTCAGCAGTCACAAGTTGCTCTGAAATGTGTTTGTCTTTATATTGTAGTGAATTCTAGCATGTCTTTTATTAATGAGGTTCAGTGTGTTTGTTAAACTGATGACATAACAGTCCATGCAGTTATCATCACTGCATCTTGAAAACATTAAGTACTAATTGTAATACCTAAATCAGAATCATAGCCCTGTTAAGCTATACAAACAAACCTTTTGGAGGTAAAAATGACAGAAATATTGTATTTTGTTGCTGTCCCTTTAGCTAAATATTTTTTCCTCTGCAAGGTTTGTTGCACACTCTCCAGAAATTAAATAAGCACACAGATATCTCCTGAGAAGTCTGCTAAATCATATTTTCATAGCAGATCCACTAACTCAGATGTAAGGTTAATGACCAGTCCTGACAATAGATCCAATAAAAAACCTGTGTGTCAGGAATTAGTGAGTTTGCATGTGCTCAAATAAATGCTTCACAGAAGTCTTCAGTTAGACTACTATAGACAAAGAGGTGGCCTTTGCAACTGATGAAGGTTACACTTGGAAACCTCCTGATCTTTTTGTCACACTTGTACTCATGCATGAAGAAGTATGATACACTGAGTGTGTAACCTGGCTGATTTTCAGCCTCATCACAGACATTTACTCATATTTTCTTTACTTTCCCCTTCCTTTCTTCATTCCAGTGCTTCACTTGGAGTTTCACAAATGAGAAATATAGGCAAAAGGATGCGTTGCCACTAATTCCCTGACTTGGACATTTAGAGGACCAGAAAAATTAGACATACAGCAGCGGAAACTTGTCTAGATCTGTGCCTCTGAATCACCCTAGCAGAAGTGAAAGCTGCCTCTTTTCTCAGGGTAGAGTTTTTATATATCCATAACAGACTGACATCTGACTGTCACAGATGTCCTGTGGTCTCAGAATGAAGTCAAGAATCCAGAAAACAAAAAACAGAAACCTCTCTTGATTAAAGGCTATAATCTGTCTATTTTTTCTTACGGTTTGTTTTTTCCCATCTGGAGAAGACCCTGCACTCTCCCGCTCAAGAGCCTTTTCAGTTCTTGCAATGTTGATCTAAACCAATATAATGGGTTATATTATCCACTTATATATTTTTGAGTCTGGGCAGGTAGGATTCAAGCCGTACTTTTAAGTTTCCACCATGAAGTGAAGCTGATACCTTTCAGATGCCTTTTACTTGCTGTCTGATTTACTTCCATGCAATGGGCACAAAGTCTCTCTTTCCTAAATGAAGTCAAGACAAACAGGAACTGACAGCTTCCTTGCTCACAATTCCTGTGCTGAACTTTCTGACATGGCCAAGATTCCTCTCAGAGGAACACACTGCGCGCTGCTTTCCATATGTATTTCTGTCTCAGCCACAGACCAATCCAATCAGTACCTGTATCTATGAATCTGCAGGGAAAGCTTTTGGTTTGTCAGGCCCTTCTTTGCATTGGGTCATGTTTACATTGTTCCAACTATATTGTTCCAAAAAGAAATGTAAGCACTGCTTGCATTTAGAGCTTGTCTTTATGTAGAAATACAGAGAAATAATTACTCAGTAATAATCCAGAAATGCATGACTGGCATATAAATGCTTTCTTAGTTCAGATCTAAGGAAGTCTTATGCAATAAATAAAAGAAAAAAGATAGTCTTTAAAGTGTGTTCCCAGTGAGATGTTGTAGAATGCCTATTCTGGTATATATTAATATTTTCTAGTGGGTTATGGATTAGGCATCTAGAGGTAGACACATCCCACATTACTTCACATAATAGTTGTGTTATTTTTGGTTAAAACTATTGAAACAAGGCAAAATACCTTTAATAAGTGATTCACATTTTAGAAGACAATATTCTTTTCAGATTTGCACAAAAAGACCAGGGGCTATTGCTGACAACTACCTGAACAAGAGCCAAAAACTGTGCCCACGAAGCAGGGACATTCTGGGCTGCATTCAGAGAAGCATTGCCAGCAGGCTGAAGTAGGTGATCTTTGCTCTCTCCTCAGCACTGGTGAGGTGACACATGGGGTTCTGTGTCCAGTTCTGTACTCCTTGGTAAAAGAGAGACACAGACATACTAGAAAGAGTCCAGTAAATGGCCACAAATATCATTAAAGGACTGGAGCCACTAGCCTGTGAGAAAAGGCTGAGAGCTGGGATGGTTTAGCCTGGTGAAGAGAAGACTTGGGGTGACCTTTCTAATGTATATAAATCCATGAGGTAAGGGTACAAAGACAGAGACTGGCTCTTTTCAGTGGTGCTCAGTGACAGGACCAGGGGCAATGGGTACAGATTGAAATATGGAAGGAGCCATATGAACATCATATGAATATCATTCTTCTTTTTCCTTCATTGGAGATATTAAAAATTGTCTCAACATAGTCCCAGGCAACCTGCTCTAGCAGAGCTTGAGCAGAGATGTTGGACTAAGTGACCACCAGAGATCCCTTTTGACTCCAACCATTCTCTCACTGCAATTCTGTGCCTATAAGTGGCACACAATGATGCACCAATCTGAAAATAATAAGTCCTTTGTAAATTTGACTCTTTGGCTTTCAAAATTTTTTATTGCAATATTAAAAATATGATCTATGTGCATTGTATTCCTCTATATGTCTTTGTACCCTCATTAATATCCATAACTCTGTATATGATAAATAACAAAAAGCAGCAATTATTTAAAAGGTATGTTCAAGTGTATTATATGTGACAAATATACTACAAAACACAAAAATCTCCATACATCCAGTGGCTGACAAGCAAAAATCAAAATACACTTACAGTTCAAAACAGAACAATCATCATTTAACCAGAAAAATATGAGTATACATCAGTGGCCTCAATTTAAAAATACTCATCAAAATATTTGTCATTTCAGATAAACTAACACAGAGGAAGTAGCTGACAGCACCTAAGAGAGAAAAATATGAATGGTAGGAAACAGTAACATCTGATGAAATAATTACTGAGCTGTGTTTTTTAATATTCTGATGAAGAGATAGGAGAAAATACATTTTAGGTTTGTTTTCTTTTTTTTAAGACAAGCAATGATTATAGAGGAAAGTGATTTTATATTGTATTTAAACTGTGAAAAGACTTACCTTTTGTGTATGTATGTAGGTGTATATATATATATATATATACATATATATATATGTACAAATGCTTAACATGCTTACCACAATGAAATTATAGCCCTGATTTGGAACTTCAATAACAACACTAAAGAAGTAAAATGGTGATGGTTTATGCTTTGAGCAAGGGCAGAGTAGCTTGTCATTAGAAATAATATGATTTGTACATGGTGGAAACTCAATGGGAGTGAATGTGAGACTCACCATTATGGTGAGACCTCAGCTACACCATAGCAACTATTGCAAAGCCCAACAGTAGCAGTTTAGAGTCAGTCTTATGTTTTACAGATGGGTAGATATAAAATGAAAACAACCATTAAAAATAAACAAAGCAATCTGTAGTGTGACTACAATACATTTCAATCCAAGAACAAGGGCTTTTTTTAATGAGAAGTTTGTTTTTTTTTTTTTTTTTCCTTTTTGTCCAAAAATGCTACTTCTGGAAATAAAATCGTGTAAAAATAATTCTGTCAGTAAGACAATAGAAAAACATATCTCAAAACTGCAATTACTGAAAATGAGCTACAACCACTTTATAGGTTTAACTGTCTTTCTTTCACTCTTTTTCTTTTGAATATCCCTGATTCGGAGGAACTTAACCAAGGTCTGCTCAGAAGGACTAAGTGTTCCCTAAGAACCTTTAGATTTATTTGATACAGTCCCATTTCAAATTCCACAGCACAAATCTAAAACAATTTCAGCACAGGATAAATGCTTTTGATTATAAGCATTCATCAGGAAATATCTAGAGAGAATGAAATTAACTCTTTTTTATTGTGCCTATGGACTTAATGAACATGTATTTACTGAAGGTTGAGCTTCCCTCTCCCCATTTCCATGAATAGTTTTTCATCATAAATGTTGATGAAACATTCCCTAGGGGCCTCAGTTCCTCCTACCTAAATCTGAGGGCTTTGCAGACATGCTGTTTATGAAAGTGACAGTCTAAACTTTCTTTACTATCAAATGATGAGAGACAAATGTCTCCAAAGAGATTTTCAATCTACATCAAAACTTGGAAGGGCCTCCCCATCTCCTATGTAGAATTTAAATCAGCTGCAATCCTATTTGGATGTCTTATGTAAGGTCTTTAAACTAGGTTGAATGTATTCAGGCCTAAGTTCCTGAAGTTTCTCTCCCTATTTTTTTCCTTAAACATTTACCTAATGTTTACATTTTTATTATTTCCTTACCTAAAGAAAACTGAAGTTCTGATCATATATTCACTCATTTAGTCTCTTACAGACACAGACATTACAGTATGCCCAGTTCTGCATGTTTATAGGGTTTATGCTTAAGCAATATTTATATAACAGAAACCATGCCTGCTTCAGTGCACTATTAACAGTGAATAAATACTAATCTTGCCAACACTCTCAGCCAGCTAAGCAGAGATACATAGTAAAGGTTTTAAGTATTATGGGATTAATGATCTTGGACTAAAACCTAGACACCAATAGCTTTATATAATACCAACCTGTATTACAGACTGACTACAGAGAGTAGTAAGAGTAAGGCAAGTTAATGAATTACCGTGAATTTAAAATTAGTAGGTGTTGAGAAAAAACAGCTAGGGTATATATAATACTGCAGTGCGGAGCATTACTTTGAAACTATGGGAAATTTTAGAAAGAAAATATTTTTTAAAAAAGAAAAAAATTGCAATCATCATCTGCTTTGGACTAATGAAAATATTAAAATTGCTAAAAAATATTTTCCTTTATTTTGAAGATCCTGCATTAGACCATTAATTACTAAAGTATAAGCTAAAAGAAAAAACAGAAGAGAGATCAAAAATAAATTCACTGAGTTTTTGAAAATTACATCTTAGAAGTTCTATGTGGAATAAACTTCTGTTTGTTGGGGTTTTATGCTGACTATCACCATAGTGTCTGATTTCTGCCCATGTAAAATCAATAGCAATAAAAGAATTATTATGAATTTCAAAATTAAGAAGGAGGAAAAAAATGAACAAAATTTTGCTTGGCTTCTTTGGCAGTTTTTTTTTGTCTTGGTTTGCTTTTTTTCCTGGCAAGAATTTGTCACAAACTTCTTTTATTCCTAATTAGGTATTTCAATGTCAGTAATACGAACATCATTCTTCTATCCATGCTGTCCTGCAATGTGCTGTGCAGAGTTTTAAAGATGAAAATAAACTGATTTCATAAAAGAAAAGGTCTAGGGGCATAAAATGATGCTGGAGAGAAAGAGAAGAACAAGTTATACTTAAATTGAATACACCGTGTCACCTACAGAACTTGTACCTGCTATATAAAGTAATCACTGGGCAAATCCCTCTAAAGCTTTCTTTTTTGTTTATGTTTTATTTCCATCTTTGAATCCTGTATTTAAAGAGACTGTATATCTGCAAAGTGCTGTTTTGAAAGTAGTGGGCCATCACATAAGCACACAAATTAAAGCTTTGAGGTTACAGAAAAGATCCTCTTGAGCCCTCCTTTTCTGCTGCACTCCTACTATGCAATTGCATGTGAGTCAGATACAGAATTCATCTCATCCAACTTCTATCACATAATGTCAAGATAATCAGCCCCTCTCCTGATGCAAGAGAGAGAACCAGTCACCTTGAGAAAGGGATTCATCCTCTTGTAAAGCAGATCTTCACGTCAAGAGATATATCTAACCCCAAAAATTTATGGAAGAATTGATAATAAAAGGCATCTACACAAATAACTTAATCTACATAGGGAGGTCATTTGTGAGCTAAATCTCACCTACCTAGAAAGATGTTTGGGTAGTCAAAGATGAGATTTCTTGTTTTCTTTGAGATTTAGGCAATTAGTTTGCCTAAAAACTGTCATCTGAATTGTTAGATACCTTATTGATTTGTCTTGTCACGACCTTTACATTATCATCTTTCTGAAATGCAGAATGGAAATAGTAGCACTTGCTCCCCCCAAAGGGATCTCTGTTGAGAAGATAAGTACATTGTTTGTGAGGAGATCAATCTCCGTGACAATGGGGACCACATAGGTATAAAGACTTTTTATTTTATGCTTGAAAACTACATCACACTTTCTGAAAACTAAAATAGCAATAACAATAACTCTCCTAGTCCTTTCTGAGAAGTAATTTTTGTAGCATAAATATGGGATCACTAATATCACAATTTAGTGGTATTACTACAATAAACAAATGCTAAACATTGCTTTAGTATATAAATGCAGAACCAAGGACTTTTGTTATACAGCACATAAAGGTTTGTCATACATAAAAACAAGGGAAAAAAGGTGGATGGAACAAAACTAGAGTAGTTTGTTGCCTCCGCTTGAGGCAAGGCGACCTGGATCGGGAACAGCATGGCAGCAACCCCTTTGCCACTCAGTGCAAGTACTCGCATGCACCAATGTGGTGGACGGTAAATGGCATTTATTAACGGTTGGACAGGGTAATTTATGACAGGGGTTAATGGTTAACAACATGCAGGGCTAAGTAACAGTAAAGGGGAGGGGTTCTGTCTGCCCGTAACATCGCAATATCCTGCGGCCGGTCCCTGATCTCCCACATTTCTCCCCCCCCCCCTTATGACTAACCAAAAACATAGAAAGTGTAAAGACTATAAAAATATAAAGGCTAGTGAACCGAAACATGGTAAAAAACTGACAACTGGTAAAAACAATGAACATTTCCATAACCCGTCTCAAAGCAACTCTCAGTGTCTAACAAACAAAATGTTAACTCTTTCTAAATCTAATTTGATTTTTAACAAATAATGCTAACTTATTTAAAATGTAAGGCCCAAAATCAATGCCAGGGGCATTGCAGCTAGAGGGCCTAATAAGGTGGAACCAAGGACAATCAGTCATGGGGACTGACTGAACCATGACTCAAAATATCTTTGCAGGACTTCTTCCTCAGTTTTTTGGCACTTTTGCAGAAGCTTCTCCCTGTTGATGCTTGGGACAAAAATCAATCAGAAACAAATCAATCAATCAGGTTACACACATAACTGATAACACAGTTGATGATCTGAAATCATACAATTACCAGTCACTACAACACTGACCTATCATCCCAGAGTCTGCAACAACCGATGAACTTTAACAAGAGAGAATTGGAGAACTCATGTCTGGATTCATGGTTCTCCAAATTCCCTTTGAAGCTTTGGATGCAGAAAACCTCTGGTCTGATTGTCAATCATTCCATTCAAGTAGAGCTAGAACCTGGCCAGAGTTCAAACTCTACTTGATGGACATCACTTACATTTTAAAACAAGACTTTTAAAAACAGCAATTATGAATAGGCAATCAAACCATTATACAATTTAATTCCTCCAAAACTTTGAACCATGACTGAAACACTTCTGTTGAGCTTCTCCCCCAGTCCTTCTCTGTGCTAGCCTTTCTTTTAGTTCAGCCACAGAGTTTCTCACAACCTCGGTATGGTCTGCTGCCGGGCTGCTTGATGATTTGTCATGACCTTCATGAAGTGGCGTATACAGGCTGCGGGGGCATCTAAGGATTCAGTCCTGCAAACTAAACTTCACAAGTTTTATCAGTTTCGCCCTGAAGGTCCGGTTTGGTTGACTTAAGCAGACACCATTTAATTTTACCATTTTTCTTAACGCCAGCATACCCTTGCCCAGTGAGTACCAGTTTCCAACCCTGTTCCCATTCCCCTAGTTCACTTTTAATTATGACCTGTGGGCCTTCCTCCAGTGTTTGGGTGGCCCAGTGCCTCTGGGCAGGGCTTTTTTTCTTGTCTCCCCTAGGGAACTGATTTAATGCTAGCAGAGCGGCTGCCAGGATACGCGCTTGGTCTTTTGGTGGAATGGAATTGGTAAAACCCTCTGTTTTTGCCAACACCTCTAGTTTAGCTTTTAGAGTTTGATTTGCCCGTTCAACAGTGGCCTGTCCGGTGCTATTGTATGGGATACCATGTACTAAAGTAATGCCCCATTTTGAAACAAAGGCTTGGATTGCTTTTGAGATAAAATTTGTGCCCTTGTCCATTTTGATCTGCCTTGGAACACCTAGCCATGCCATGGCTGTTAGCCACTGTTGGATGGTCGGCTTGGAGTCAGTTTTTTGATGTTGCGTGGCCACAATCACTCCGCTGTAGGTGTTCACAGTCACCACGAGCCATGCTCGGGGTTTTAGCAGCTGGCATAATGTAAAGTCTGTTTGCCATATCTCTGTGGCTTTGAGGCCCCTGGGGTTGACACCGCTGGACCACAGTGGTGATTTTTGGCAGTGAGGACATGAGGTGACGACGTGCTTCGCATCAGCGGCTGAGATCCTGCATTTCTTCGCGAGTGCTTTAGCTCCGATATGAAGGGATTCATGTAGTTGATGGGCATCTCTCAGGGTCCACAGCCCTCTCGCGGCAGCATCTGCCTTGTCATTGCCGATCTGAAAGAATCCCTTAACCGGATTGTGGCTGTTAACATGGATGATAGATACGGTGCTCTTTCGCGAACAAAGCACCTCTTCCAGCATCATGGCCACTGCGAACACTGACACGCCGGGTCCAGACATGGCTAAGCAGAGCTTGGCCACAAATATAGACTCTGTTACGATGTTAAGGTGTTCCTCCAGGAACAGTCCACATGCTAGTGCCACGGCGGCTGCTTCGAGTTGCTGGACCAAAAGCGTAGGATCTGTTGTTTTAATGCAACACCACTGCTCTCCTGATTGCCATACCACCGCTGCAGTGGAGGTTAATGAAGATGTGTCCATGAAGACCATGTGTCCTGCTCGCGGCTAGTCAATTACTTTTGATGGGAGGTCCATGTCAACAATCGCAAGCAACTGTGTCCAAGGGGGTTTTGCTGCATATCGAATCTCTCCTCCAAATCCAGCAAGGGCTATGGCTAGGTGCTCTGATATTGTTGATGACTGTGTGGAAAGCTGTTTATAGAACCCTGGTGGGTTCAGTGCCCAAATGTCTCAGGGCGAGTTTCCTGCCTTTCATAATAAGGCTACTAAGGCACTCAACTCCCGGGGAAAAAGTGCGTGATGGTTTTCCCAAGACCACCCATTGTATTGGTTGGGCTTTGTCAGGGGGTCCTTGGGCTAGCGCTCCTACTCCCCCTTTCTTTGTAAGGTGGACATACAAATTGACCAGTGCATTTGAGTCCCATCTGGTGAGCGTGCTCATTGACATCTGATGTTCCATAAAATCTAATGAGCTTACCGCTTCTGGTGTCAGTGTCTTTTGTTCCCATGGGTTCTTCCCTTTTAGGAGGTCGTTTAGGGGGTCCATGACCTCAGGTGGGATCAGGAGGATGTTATGGAGCCATTGTAGGGATCCCACCAGCTGCTGCATGTTGTGGACCATCCTGAGGTGTCGGCAGATTTTTATTTGGGGTGGGGTTATATATGAATCCGAGATTCCCATGCCTAAAAAGGTCACGCACAGTCCTCTTTTTATCTTTGCACTCACAATTTCGAACCCATTTGCTTTCAAGGTCTCTGAGACTGCAGATGCTAGCTGGTCTACTTGGCTCGTTGATGGCGCAGCGATCAGGATGTCGTCCATGTACTGGATAATTGTCGCAGTGGGATCATTCTGTCGGACTGGCTAGTGCTCGGTCCACTGTGATTTGGCAAATGGCAGGGGAGTTCACCATTCCCCGAGGCAATACCTGCCACTGGAAGCACAGGTTGGGCCGCTGGCTGTTCGGGAAGGTGATGGCTCTTTGTCTTTGTCGTGCAGGGGGATGGAGAAGAAGCAGTCTTTGATGTCAAGTACTGCACAGGGTTGTTGTCTTGGTACCATTGAATTCATCGCCAACAAAGTTTGCACAGGACGCATTGGCTGGATTTTTTTGTTCACCTCTTGTAGGTTGTGTAAGAGATGGAAGCTTCCACCAGACCGTTTGGGTATAACAAAGATGGGGGTGTTCCATTGGCTTGTGGAGGGTTCACTGTGGCTTCGCTGCAGCTCCCGGGTAATTAATTCAAGAAGGGCAGTCATTCGAGGCTTCGATAAGGGCCACTGCTCGACCCACACTGGGTCCAGTGATTTCCATATTAATTTGATGGGTAGTTGTGGGTATGCAGCAGTGGCACTTAGAATAAATTTGTCATTCTGACATCCAACAAGGTTAGGGCATCCCTCCCTAACAAGGGTGGGCATTCAGACATTACATATGGGGAGAGGATGATGGTCCTCCCCAGTCCCCTCTCAGTGCAAAGTGTTACTGCAACAAGCTGGGTGCTTTTTCGGGCCTGAGACAGCCCTCCAACCCCACCTACCATGGGTGCTTCTTCCAACTTCCATTGTGAAGGACAATGTTTATTTGGAATAACGGTGACATCTGATCCCGTGTCAACCCAAAAGGGAAGGCAGATAGCAAGGCCATCAGGGTTGTTCATCTGGCATGGGGGAACAGACTGAGTGCAGTTCACTGTGATGTGACCTGCCTGGCCACACTTAAGGCATGCTATTATGCTAGTTATTGCAGTGTGGACAGCTGCCTGAATTGGGGCTAGATGCTCCTCTTTCATGACATGCCTAATCGTGTCTGCAATGGTAGACCTGGGCGGTAGTGACTGTAAGATGTCCTTGGTAGTGGTATTACACTGTTGGCGCAAGCACTCCACTAACACAGGGTCCTTTGCTTCTGATGGTAGAGTGGAGGAGTCAAGTGCCGCCTGGAGGTGGTCCACAACCTGCGTGAAGCTTTCACTTTCTCTCTGCTTTATAGTAGACCATGGTGATGGTCTGGCAATAATTTTAGATGCAGAGTGAATAGCCTCTCTGGCAGCTCAGGTTTTTGTACGCACGGTCCGAGCTGCCTCAGCTCCCCCTCCGTGTCTTTCCCCTCTTTCTTGCTCACGTGTGTCTGTGGTGTCCTGCAGACCTTCTCTGCCCCCACAGACCGCACCCGCTTCTGTCCTCCCCCGCTCTGGGGTTCGTCATCCTGCGGTGTGTATGGCAGAGGCCCTGCCCAGGCTCCGTCAGACCCTGAGGTAACAGCAGCACCTCGTGCCTCCTCTAACAGTCCATCCCAAAATGACTGCTTCTTTCCCGTAGCCGGTGCCCCTGGGCTCAGGAGCCACAAAGAGCACCCCCGCAGCTGTAAATCCCCACACTCACCAAGCTCATGATCATCCGAAGTCTGCAGGGCTTTCCACATTTCCTGCCCTGGCCGAACTTTTCGCAGAGCCTGCATGACTCTTCCCCATAATTTAAGATTTCACCCCAAGCCTGAGGAAATCGCTTCCTCGGCTAGGGCCTTGGTACATCTATCGCACACCTCTGGGTGGAGAATATGCCCCAGCTGCCCAATAATTCCAATTTGCAGGAGCCTTGATACTACGAGGATAAAATCTCCTGGCTCACAGTCTACACCCCCACTGCCTATGAATTTTAAAAACGACCTTCGCGAGAGACTCCATTTCTCCTTTGCTGGTCCGGGAGCATCCTCCCCGCCAAAGTCGGTCCAGCCACTGCGGCTTCCGTTCACTCGTCCAGGAATCCCCTGTCTCCTGGGCAGTCTCGGGTTTCAGCACCAGTAGTTTTTAAATCCTGAACAGTTTGAGACAGGTACATCAGTAACAATGTCATTAGAGTTTTCAGAATGCACCACAAGCCTGCAAAGTTTATAGTTTCACCACATGTTGCAGAGTTTATTATTTCAGGAGTGAAATCTACAAACATAAGGAAATTGAATTGAATATACGAGGCTGGATATGTACCTTGAGGGCATTTCAAATATTCACACACTGAGAAACAGTAGAGAAGGACTATAAGGATAAACAAAATGTAGCATATAGAGGTAAGCACTAGAAAACAGAAGAGAATAAGACAGGAGGAGATAAAACTGATAAAATAACAGAAGATTTTGTGGGTTTCTTTATGTCTCCTTTGCATGTTTTTTCATTATTTTGGTTGATTTTAGTAGCATGCTTTTTTTTTTTTTTAAGCAGAGAGATTATATAAGCAACTATATAAGAGACTATATGATATTAAAATATCTCAGCAACCCACAACTATAAATTCCTCTGCTGACCATTTTCTACCCCAGCCTACTTCAGTACATAAGATTTCCTTAAAAAGAGATTTAGCAAAGTATATAGCTTTGGGGGTTCAAATAATTGAATGGAAATACCTAGAAGCTTTACAGCTACCTTTACTGGCTCAGCCACCACAGTGTCCCAGTCCTGCTTAGATAACTATTCCTAGGGTCCCTCTTTGACAGAGCTTGGTGCCAGGTGCACCAGAACCCCCCGAGGTAGCTTATCTCTGAGTAAAACTGTATGCCATCCCTCAGCAATGAATGCTGTCTTGTATCTTAAAATATGACCTGATGGCTTTTTTATGCCAAAGGATTATTTATGTTGTGGCAAGTCATCTTCAGTTTAGAAAGTCCCAGAATTATAAACTGGGAATTAAAAAAAGGTTAGGAGTCTGAATTAGGTATCATCTTGTTGTTTATGTGTCTAGATCTAAAGTTCCACTTGTTCAGGTGAAATGAAACCTCAGTTAACCAAGGCTAGGGCTAGTAAGGAGTTTCTTTGGTTTTCTTTGTGATTTTCCTAAAAAGAAAGGAATTGGTCTAATATAAACTATATAAAACTAATATAATGCCTATTGTCGTTGGTCAAAATTCTACCTTCATACCACTACCTGTATATTAGTCATGGCTAAATTTTACCATAAAGATGATTCCTAATCACTAACAGCTGCTAATCTGTGTGTTTTCTCGGTCTTGGAGGGTAACAGTGCTATGCAAGTAGAAATCAGGTTGGAGGTTGAGTATCTTTTTCCCCGTTAAAATGTAACCAGAAGTTCACTGAGGTTTCTGTTCACTTCAAGAAAACAACTTGCTCTGTTGTTAGGGAAGAAACATCATCCCAGTAAGGCCTTGCTTGCACAGCAAATCTACAATTTATTAAGAGTAGCTAATAGCTATGTTATAAAGAGGGGAGCCATGGTAATCTGGAGGGCCAGTGGCTCTCAGCATACAGTGCCTGAAGCTTGTTCAATCTGGTTTTGAGCCAGAGGAGGGATAAGAAAAGTTTCTGTTTTCTCAGGAGTGGCATGTCCTGGGATTTATGGTTGTCTATAAGCTCTGTTTCTCCAATAAGTAATAAAACTGCTTCGGGCTGCATTGCAGAGCTGCTGAATGTGGGTCACATTCTACCTACAAGTAATAATTTGGCCACCCTACAAGTTAAATATTTATTTTGGAAAAGTCGCTTTCTTACGACTTGAGTTTCCAAGGGCTCTTTTGATGGTATTAAGGCCATAAGCAGAACTAAACATCTGCAGAATTATAGCAAGTTCCTCTATAACATTTCAGTTGAATCTTATTCTTCCCTCAATAGATTAAAAGGTCTTTCATCTCTGCAGTTTTAAGTAGTATTTTCCACAGTAGCAGGGGGACACCACATCTCTGCTAGTCAGTTTGCTGACTGTTTTAATACTTTATAATTTTGTAATGCTCTCCCCTAAGGCTCTCCAAGGGTAAGGCACTAGCCCTGTTCCAATGCCTGATACGAGTTGGCCAAGACAATGTGTTTATTCTTGACTTTTTTCTTTTTCCACTCAGTTCATTGAAGATAAACGGAGGCTGTGTTGGAGGTGTCAGGGGACCTTGGGTTTTTAAGACAAGATATTTTTTGCAATTTTATTTAGGAAGCTTCTTCTAATATTAAGAACTAAGTCCCTTCAAAAAGGAAAGTAATGAAAGATAAAAGACTAACTGTAGTCATGCTTTTTGCTGCCCTAACCGCAGAGCCTGTTTCTCATGGCTGAAAATGCCTAGGATGAGCTTGCCTTTTCAATATGCGTCATGTGGACATATTGCACTTGTTTAACAATTGTATTGCTCAGGTTTGGCAATGCATAATTGAAGTTCATTAGAGACAGATATGCATAACATCAAGGTATCAAAAGACTGGATTATTTTGCTGCTTACCTGAAACTATATCATAGATACTGGCTTTTTTTATAGTATTATTCATCAAAGGAAAAACAAACTGGAAAAAATATTAGCCTATTTATGGTCAGTTTTCTTGAATAAATTAAGAATCTAATATTAAGGAAATGCTCATACTAAGTAATCAGTATTTAACATGATGAGGCAAAAAGGCATATTATTCTCATTCTTCCCTGGGTCTCGAACAGCACAGCAATTCTTTGGACTGACGTTTTTTTCACAGTGTAGCAATTTTGCTGGAGAGGAAAATAGAAAAATGCCATTTCTTTGTGCAGATTTTTCTAGGGGGCTCGATAAAAGCTATATTAACTCTGGAACTGCATGGGTTCAAAAAGAACAGTGGTGTGTCCCGATGTATGCAACTGGAAGGTAATTGCATGCTTGATAACATGTTAATGTTGCCCTATTGCATCAGCTTTGCATTAGTTTTGGCTGGGATAGAATGAATTTTCATCATAATAGATAAATTTTGAATTTGTGCTGAAAACAGTGCTGAAAATACAGGGATGTTTTCATTACCTCTGAGCAGGGTTTACACAGCACTGAAGACTTTTCTGCCTCTCAGCCCATGCCACCAGTGAGGAAGCTGGGAGGGCAGAAGGAGTTGTGAGGGGACACCGGTGGAACAGCTGGCCCCAATATACCAAAGGGATATTTCATACCATGTCTTGCTCAGCATATATATTGGGGGAGGTAGATTGGCAGAGTGTCTCCTGTGGCAGCTTTGTCTTAAAGAAATAAATATAGCAATGACTCAATGCCAGAAGCAGGGATCCAATGCAATCAACTGTATCTTTTAGTCACATGTGGAGGGATAAGTCACAATCACACAACAAAGGAATACAATTCTGTGAACTGTTCTCTATATCATCTCAGTTCTTTCTCCATTCATTATGAATCCTTGTTAGCAGGACTCCATGGTCCAGAACAATCTGTGTCCTCAAACTGCTTTGTCCTACTTTGATCCTGTCAATAAATATGACTGTGAATGATCACTTAATGGAGATCCTTGTTCAGTTCAGAAAATGTCATCTAAGTCTGTTTGCTCTAGGGGTCTGATTATTTTCTTAGATCTTGTTTCATCCTGCCTCAAGCACCACTTTTTATCTGCTTTGCAATGAATTTGATTCCCAGCTCAGTGAGCTTCTGCAACACCTGAGGATAGCTTTTGGTGTTTTTCATCATGGAGACGCACTCCCTGGACTGTATTATTATTCAGATCCTCAAGAAGGGCTGTCCTGCTGGTCTCAAGCCTTTGCTTGCTTGAAATTATTTTCTAAAGTCAACAGAGTGAGAAGCATGGTGCTGAAAGATTTTACAGAAATCCTGCAATAATTACCTGAGTGGATGCTGGCATTGCATACTTAAAGCATCCTGATTAGGAAATCTACTAAAAGACCATTTATATAACCAAAGAATTCCGTGTAAGGCTTGTATGGCCTAGCAAAATAATAGATTTGCAGCACATGCACCTCATCTTATACAACTTGGGAAATAAGAATAAATCATGATAATGCCAGATACTATCCAAGCCAGATACTATCTAAGGAATTACTCATTAATACTATCAACAGAAATTTACCCTCAAGAATGAAATTTCCAGTGAACTGTAACAGTTTTAGTTGACAGTAAAGCTCTGTAAAAAGGATATATTTTTTTTGTCCTGGCAGTTGAAACATGCTCAACACCATATGTGTAATAATGATTAATTGCTTATTAGTCAAAGAATGTGACACTAAGTGTCCAAAAGAGTTTACTGTGTCATGCTGTGCTTGAAATCAAGTGCAGCATTAGAGGCAAGATGATTAGCTCAATCCTGTGCATGTATCTATCTGTCCATCTGTATGTGTTACTTAAATATTTTTGTAACCTGCATATATGAATTAGACTTGGTTTCAGGAAATTTCCAGCCATGATTTCTGTTGACAGACTGATTCAATGCTGTCTATGGTCATTATCTGCCCCAGACTGATGAAAATTTAGACAATTTGTTCTTAAATTATTATCTCAGTGAAGGAAAATTTTTAGTGACAGTAATTGGGGTCTCTCTTTAGTCCTGGAGGTTTCTTTAAGTCACTTTTTTCAATGACTTAAACTCTGGATTTGGAAAGGCCAAGCAGTGGGGGAATAAGTAGAAAATCTTAGGCCGTTTCCTAAGGGATGTGTATTATCATTATTGACCTGTACTAGAAGAAGTAGCAGCTGGAGGTGAAGCTGCACACAGTGTTCCCTGGCATGCTTTCACTTCAATTACAAAGACACCTCTCCAGTTACCAGTGTTAGTACCTAGCAGAGCTTTGACTTTCATGTTTCTTTTTCAATACAGGTCAAACAATCAATGCAGAAATACTGTTCTTCCTCAAACACTTCAGCTCTGTAGGGCACCACTGTCACCACAATCATATCCTCTTTAATTTTCAAATCAGCTTTGGATTTGTTCCAGCATCCCCTTCAGTAAATTGATTTTTAAGGGTAAGTGGCTTATATTGTCTACATTTCCTCAGAAACTCTCTGCTTTGGAAACTTCTAAAATTTTGAGAGAAGAGAGAAAAACTTCTCTGAATCCTTGCTGAAGTAGCACATCATCTAAGATTTATTCTTTTGGTTATATTAAATTTCTCTTGCTGGAATATTCTTACACATATACACATGCATACACCTCCTTTCTCTCTAATTAAGTGTATTTTACAACTTCCTTCCTTGCAGGATCTTAATAAAAAATTGCACAAACTGTTTTAATTCTCATACTACTTTTTCTAGCTACTTATTTTCATCAGCAACACTTACATCATCAGCAGCCTTTCATTTCTGTACATGGCTAGCTACACTTTGATCCCTCAGTATATTTTTTTGAGTCTGCTTTCTCTGATGTTCTTTGTCTCTTCTGTATGAAAGATAACCCCTCTAGAGCATCATTCTTCCTGTAATTTACTATTCTAACATACATCTCCTGTTTTCTATCAGTTGTCATTTTCCTTTGTAGTTGCCATCCTCCTTTAAAAATTCAGCCTCACTCCTAACCTTAACCTACTTTTTCATTGTAAAACTAAAATTTTACAAGTGGATATATATCCAGAGGATGACTGGTCTTCCTATTTGAATGAATATCAAATAATAGATACTAGTATTCTCTTCACATTTAATACCCAACACTTTGAATATTTTCAGAGTATTGTATAAGGACTGCACCAAGTAAATCCATTATATAATTCCTTAGAGTATGGCCCATTCATTAATTAATCATCCTGGTCACTTGGTACTATAAGTACTAAAAGTTAAGGCAACTTTCCTAAGGTACAAAGCAGTGGATCAGTAGCACAACTAGAAGAAAAAAAAAACAAACCAAAAAACAACAGTAGTTTCTGGATGTGGGCCCAAAACCGACATTCAGTGTGAACTTCTTCACTGAATAATAATAAATACTAAGAATCGTAATATTAAATGCTCTAAGGCTTTCATGGATTCATGTTTTGCTAGCAGGAACTGGAGTTGAAAGTCTATCTCTGCTGCAAATGATTCTCCTTGGTGTTAGGATCCCCCTTTTCTTAGGAATGAATGCCTGCAACATGCAAAAAAGACAGGTATTAATGTTATATTAATAATAACTAATGTTATATTAATATTACATCATAAAATTGCCTCATGATATTTTGAAAAATGAATGTCAGTAAGGGAAATAATAAAACCACATACAATTTCTGGTGCTCCAAGATGAAGTGCTTCCAGCCAACATCAAGCTGTCCCCCACCAAAAATTACATGATCAATATGTGTGATAGGGATTTTTCTTGGCAACATTATTGAGCTTCCTCCTTTCCAGAGTGATGCAGGCACTGGGACTCATATGAGAACAGAAGTTTTGTCTTTCAGCAAGATCTAGGAACAAATATTTGAGACCGATGACCACCTTGCTTTGCTCTCTGCCCAGAAAAATCCTTGATGATATAGCAGCAATGGGAAAACCACCCTGCAGTCTGAAAAATGTTACTCTAAAATATTTCACCAAATTTTTCAGAGGTGCTTCCCAGAGATAAGGACAAGGGGCACTCATGGTTTCCTTTCCTGTAGCCCAGTCCAGTTTGATGCTATTCATAAGTCATTCTTTGAATGACTGTCAATTTTAAATTCCTTTTGAGCTAAAATCTTGACATTTAGTGTATTCATTCTTTATGAGATGCTGACAAAAAATCTCCCAATTTAATTTTGACTTTTCCATTACAGGTTCCTAAAAGGTCACCTGCCCATTTCACTAGTTGCAATATTGTTAAATCTTTGTACTGTGGGGTAACACTTAACAAGGGGGACATTTTAAAAGACCTGTGTGGAATAAGGACACACTATCACAAAATTTCCAAATTACATACATTTTTTTGGCAGTACGTTTGCTACATTTCTCATTTATAGAAATGAAAGTAATATAGAGTAAAAGTATCAAGTTTTAAGCCTCCAAAATGTATCTTCTACTTATCCTTTCAGATACTCAAATTTAAATAAAAATTATCCATCCTACCCAGATGATGCAGGGATTCTTCTCTGCATGGTTGGGTATTAGACTATCAAATGTATGATCTTGCCCTGCATGTGTTTTTTCTATAATCTTTGAATTAAATCTGAAAAATTGTTGTAACAACTATGGTACCAAATTAAAATCATTGAGACATGCTGAATATTTAATTATGATGTAATTTCTTTTTCCCAGATCAACTTTATCACTATGAGGACAAATACTGAAAAAGGGTCCTGGTTACTGGGCCTCACCAAGGCTAAGTAAAAATGCAGAAATGTTAATTCTGATAATCACTGTCAGAACAGTTCTTTAATACAATAATTTTACAGAATCAAAGGATCACAGAACATTTGATACTGGAAGGCACTTTTGGAGATCATTAGTTCAGCTTCTCTCATCAAGACATGCAGAGCTGGAGTGTATTGCTCAGGGTCCAGCCTTGCAGATACTCAAAACCTGTCAGGTTTTGAATATCTGCAAGGCTGGAGACTTCACAATGTCCCCAAAAAAACAGGTTCAGGTTTTCAACCATATTCACAGTTAAACATGGAATCACAGAATGGTTTGGGTTGGAAGGGACGTTAACAGTCATCAGTTCCAATCCTCCAGCCAAGGACGTGCACCTTCCACCAGCCAACATTGCTCAAAGCCCCATCCAGCCTGGCCTTGAACACTTCCGGTAGTGGGGCACCTTCTCTGGGCATCCTGTTGCAGACCCTCACCACTCTCACAGGAAGAATTTCTTCCAAATAGCTAATCTAAATCTACCCTCTGTCCCCATCTCAGTATTGAAATACCTACCTGTGACCCCAGGCTCCATGCCTTTCAACCTCACCCCCACAGTCATGCATTCACACTTGAGATTTGCTCCACATCTCCCTGACAGCATCATGGGGCCTGTCAGGAAAAACTGCAAGGGGTGACAGGCTGGAGAAGCTTTGGCAGTTTCTCTGTAGCATTTCACATCCAAGCACCTGGCAAGCAGGAAGCCCTCCTGGGCAGCAAGCCAGGTGGGCAGGCAGCATCCTCTGTCCCTCTCTGACAGCAGTCCCCCGCTGCTGCCACTCAGCCCTTCTTCCTTCTGCTGAGGTAGGGCTCAGGCTCAGCCTGCTTGAGTGCTTCACTGGACATGGCTCCCAGCCCCTCACCTCCTACCAGGCTGCAGACCCTGCTCCGTAGCTGAACATCTTCAAAATGAACATTTCATAATCATCCTCTAAACGAGAAGAATAAGATAGACTATGTGCAACATAAAATCCAATAGCGAGGAAAAAAAACCCAAAACCATAACCAAAAAAACCTCAACCAAACAACAACAACAACAAAAAATCTCAAGGAAGGTAAGCAAAAACGAATATAATATTGACATGCTGGTTTGTATGCACGTAGATATTTCCTGGCATAGATACACTGTACTAATTATTCTGCCATAGTTCTATCAGTCTTAGATCCCATGTGGACATTCTGCGTGCCAAAGCTGTTATTTTGTCCCAGAATAATTATACTAGAGTAATTACTCCAAATAAAATTACTATTATTTTGAAACAGAATGTCCATACTGATCTTAAAATAATACAGTTATAGCAGCAAAGATTATAGATATGCCAGGAAATATCTATTTGAGGACAAGACCTCCAGTGGTAGAAAATTTGCTGAGTTGCAGCAATTTAAGATGGCCTTTTCTTTCAGTTTTTGGTTTTTGTTGTTTGGTTGGTTTATTTGGTTGGGGTTTTTTGTTTCCTTGTTTGTTTGTTTTTAAGGTTTTGGGGTTGTACTTTTATTGATTGGTTGGTTCTGTTGGGTTTTTTAGCTGTTGTTTGCTGGGATTTTTTGATTGTTTCTGGATTTGGTTTTTTTGATAAAAAGGTTATTCTACAGTTTATGAAAATGACACCCTAGTGTCACTGGGATAATTTTCTATGATTTTCTGCGTCCTGAAACTCTATTCATTTGGAATTAAATTCCCATGTTCTTTGGAGTGGTTTTGAACTGCATTATCTGTAGAATCATGCAAAATTTCAGAGCTCAACAAACAATAAATTACCATGATTAATGCAGCTTATTCTGTGACAGCTTTTGGGATCACAGCCCATGAGATATCATGGCTATTGCTCTGAAAGGGTTTTTCTCCATGTTACATGTCCTTCTTCCTTCATCTGTTGCCCTGCCTGTATTGTGTCCTTCTCCTATTGTCCTCCTGTCTATGGTTTCCTCTTTCTTTCAGCCAGTTTCAGTGCGACTGGTGAATTGTCACAATTGTTGCAAACCTGTTCCTTCATGCAGAATAGCCAAATCTTTATTCACATGGCCCATATTTATACAATTGCCAGAAGGCACCATGTTAACTCTAATGGTCAGCAATTCATTGAAACTCAGTTCACTGGTTGGTAACGGCCAGTGTACATGTCCATCAAGACTTTTCTCTTTTGAAATGCTTTTCCATTCTTTCTTCATGGATACTCATGGGATGGTTTTTTTATTTTCACTGGTGCAAACTGTCTTCTCATAAGAATCAGTTGCTACACAAACTGATTTTCATTCTTATAATTCTTTTCTCATAGGAACTTAATAGGCTAGCCTAGACAGAATAGCAAGGCCTGAATCATGTTTTACAAGGCCTTTCTATTGAAAAGTTTTACCTATATGCAACAGTAAATAATTTTCCTTGTGTTGTGCACTATAAGTAAACAGCCACTTTGAAGTTCTAGGCTTCTTAAAAGGAGTGACCTAAGAGGGAAGGACAATAACCTCACATTACAATTGCAGATGCTTTTTTAGTTCTGAAATAAAGTAGAAAATGTATTAAGAACCTGAGAGCCTCAGAAAAGCATTTTACTGTTGTTATTTGACAGTTCACTTGATAATACACCAGCTGGTATACTTTTAGTACCTGCACAGATATATGTAAATGAAATGTTCATGGCTTTTTCTTGTGACTTCAAATGACCTGAAAGGGGGCATTGTCTCCCACAAATAACTTATAAAGGCAGCCTTTTAAATATTCTAGAGTTCTTTGATACCTTCAACTTTTCTTGATACAGACACATTTGAAACTTGTTCAAGGGTAATAAGCAGAGACACCTTTGTTCTTTCAAGTATTCCTCTAGGTTTTACAGAGTGTATTTTTCTTGTTGATAGGTGGAAGTACTCTATTCTGAGGATTAAATACAGAACACACTCTCTGGTTTTAAAAAGTTCTTTGCTGATATAAGCATTTAGTAGCAGAGCTAACAGCTTGATTCTTCAGAAAAAAATTCACGCAAACTTGCTCCTTGCAGGGGGGTATCTGTCACTCAATGCAGCGAGAGCAGCAACAGCTTATTCTGATCTCATCATTAGCAATGAAACCAGTAACCCAGTTCTGCAAATTAGCACACTGAAAAAAAGCAGTCTGAGGAGCCAAGTGGCAGAATGACTTCCTTGAGTTTCATAGAGAACATGTTGAGCTTCCTAATATTGACGCAGTGCAGCATTTATATGTTATAACAGACATCCCAAGAAAAAGAGTGTCTGATAGTTCCCACTAAAATGTCTGGTTGAGTGACGAAAGAAGACAAATGTCTGATATGTCTGATAATCCCATAGAGAAAAAATCAAATAAACAGGAGATCTATAATATTTTTTTAAATGCAGACAATTGCATATGTAATTTTAAAAGCTCTTTGGATTCATATTAAAAACATAAGGCATAAAACATTGAAAAATAGCAAAATGTATTAAAATATATATATTGAAAATTACAAAGATATGCAATTGTTATTTCAAGAAAAGACAATAAGCTGTATTTTTTTATCTTTGTTATTCATACCTATCCCAGATGAAACTAAGAAACAGTATTTGAAAATGAAAATTCTATAGAAGAGTTCTAAAGCCAATATAAATTTCTGTGAAAATCACTATTTCATATAAAAATAATGTCTGCTGATTTTCATATGTTTTAAAAATACTTCATTCCTGAAAGACAAAGTTCTGTTACTCTGGATCCAAACAAAGATGCATCCTACCCAGCTTTACTCATTGAAATGTCAGATTCCTAGTATAAGACATATTTAAGTTTTTTGTCTAGCCAATGGAGAGAGACTGGATTTCCAAAGTACATTTCTTTCTCTGTACTTTTCCAGCTGAACATGCCTGAGAGAGCCTAACCAGCTGTTTAGGGCTGGGCATCTAACTTCTAGATATCCAAGGCATGCTTGAGAAGCATCCTTATCTAAGGCTTCTAAAATACTTACTTTTGGTCTGACAAGTTATAAGACTTTTGTTATTCTCCTTCAAATACTGTGTGATCTTTCTGCAGACCAATTGGCAGTGTCACATAGGCTTAGAGTTTTCATGGATAACATAAAGCTGCTCAATCTTTTTCTTACAAGCAGTAAGCAGTGGATTGTCTGTCAATATGTAGCATATATAAAGCAGAAAAGCAGAACTATCAACAACAGACTCTTACTGTCTCTTCTCCCTCCCCTTCTCAATTAACACCAGGGTCAAGCTCAACAGTTCAAACAAAAAGAATTGTAATTGTTCCTTTAAAGAGAAACACTAACTTTAGAAAAAAGATATATTATGATTTAGTTGAGTTTTCTTGAATAAATAGTTTGCTATTTGCAGGCTGCTGTCCTTCAGCATATATAAAGCATATTTTGTTTGGACTAAGGCTTTCTGAAAACATCCCAACTCTGCAATTAGTTCTGGACAAAATGTTAATCCCAGTTTCATTTTTGTGGAATATGAAGATACCAAAGCTCCAGACAGGACATAAGGAGAGACATGTATCCTATAAGAGGGAAGGTATCCTGACTCAGGACTTTGTTCCCCTTTTTGCATTCCATCTATGTTCGCTGATATGACTTATGGCAACATAATATTTGGATGAGCAACTCTACTCTTATTCCAGAGCAATGAAGCAAACTAATTGAATTGAAACATTTTATTAAATCCCTTTGAATAATTTAAAGATGATGATGATGTAATGATATTATTGCTGCTCAAAAAAATTGCATATGAAAACACAAGATTCCTTGACAAATTCACTTCTTTTTTGTTTAGATATAATGTTTTAAAAAACTGGATTCTTGGTTGAGCATGAAAAGAAACACTTCTTAATACATTATTAGTCAATAGATAGTTCCTGCAATCTGAAAATCCACATTCCTCCTTTGTCTGCTATTTTCTGTTAATATATGATTGCCTATATCTTTTTTCACAAGGTTCTTCACTGCTTCAGTGTCTTTAAAATATCAGTTGCTAAATTCAGAACAATGACCTTAAGCTTTAAGTTCAGATTTTGTTTCAGTTTTAAGTGTGCGGTGATGACCACTGATATTTAGTAACACAGTTGCCATTACTCTTGCACATAATCCAATTCTGTAGTCAGCTTTATGAAAGCTTTTGTTGGACATTCTCTTTTCCTAGGAAGCTAAAATTAGTTCCTTTCCTTTTATAAATCCTATAGTCTGTGATTTGAGCTCCCTTTTGCCCTCCTATAAAATTTGCTCAAATGCTCCAGAGTCTGTCCAAGCTTTCAAGCTACAAGAGAAGATTAAAAATTCCTTTTCTCATGAACTAGAAAATTATTGAGTTTTCTTATTTTCAAAACACTTATTGCAAAAAGAAAGGCAATGTTCCATCTGTTTTTCAGGGACATGCAGACATTATCAAATCTCTTGTATAATATTACCCCTATAAGACAGAGACCCCAGCATATATATATATATATATGAGTGGGGTTGCTCCTGTTAAGCTGCAAAACTGCATTTCCCCTTGTTGAACTCCATGATATGCCTGTCAGTCCACATCTCCAGCCTGTTGGAAGTCCCTCTGAATGTCAGGACAACCCTCTCATGATTTAGCCACTCCTCCCAGTTTTGGATCATCAGCAAACTTGCTGGATACTAGACCCTGCACCATCATCCAGCTCATTAATGAAGATTTTGAACAGGACTGGACCCAATATTTATCCCTGGGGTATACTGCTGATTACTGGCCTTCACTAGCCTTTGTTCACCAGTCATCATCCTTTGGGCCCAGACATTCATCCAGTTCTCAGTTGATTTTACAGTCTACTCATCCAGCCCATACTTCAGTGGCTTTTCTACGAGGATGTTAATTGGTGTTCAGATGGAATTACACATGTAGCTTCAAATACAACCAACTAGTTTATCATCTTCTACTTTCAAATCAAACCAGAGGCTTTCTAGCCCAATGCTCAGTCACTCAGCTGAGCAATGACAAACTTGCAATTTCAATTCCTGCTCTCACAAGTGTTTGCATATTGACATTAAACAGACATTGGATAAAAGGTGGCAGAATAGTCTTAAATTTGCCAGGTAAAGCAAAGCAAATCTTATTGAAGTTCAGTGGACTATTCATGCTTCATCAAATTAATAACACAATCCTATTTTTCACTTGAAGAAATGAAATCTTTTCCTAGAAACACATAACTGCTAGAGTAATTTGGTTCTGGCCCGCATTGTATCAGGCAAAACTAACATATAATCTGCTTAATAAACAACCAAGTGTTTTTAACTCCAGAACCCATTCCTGATGCATTATGAATCTTCTTGCAATGAAGATTCATTATGAATTTACATTTTCATTGAGAGAAATCACTTCTGATATGAAACTTACAAGTGGAAATGTTTGAGCAAGATCTAACAGCTGATATTTTTATACTAGCTTTATGAATAAAACTTTTCTCATAACAGTCCTTTTTCTAGGTTTCCATAGTTAAAAGTATTATCACATAAGAAAACTTGTGTAAGTGACAAGAAGGCACTGGTGAGTCCACACCTTCAGTCCTGCATCTAGCTCTGGGCCCCTCACTTCAAGAGAGATATTGAGGTGCTGGAGTGTCTCAAGGGAAGAAAAATGAAGCTGGAGAAGGGTCTAGAGAGTAAGTATTGGTTTATGAGGCAAGGTTCTGGTACCAGGGGGTCTGCAGGGGTGGTTTCCAGGAAAAGCTGCCAGAAGCTTCTCCCACGTCTGGCAGAGCCAATGCCAGCCAGGTCCAAGATGGACCCACTGCTGGCCAAGGGCAAGCCAACCAGTGATGATAGCAATGCCTCTGTGATGGCATATTTGAGAAATCAGAACAGTTATAGTCCAGAAGGAATTGCAATAGAGAAGTGAGGATTCATGATATGTGAAAGAAACAGCCCCGCAGACAGCCTGCTCAGCAGAGAAGGAGGGGCAGGATGTGCTCCAGGTGCCGAACCAGAGATTCCTCTGCAGCCCATGGTGCAGAACATGGTGTGGCAGATGAGCCCATGCAGCCCATGGAGATCCACAGGGATGCAGTGTTCCACCTACCCTGGAGGAGCCCTATGCCAGAGCAGGTGGATGCCCAAAACATGGCTGTGACTCCATGGGAAATCCATGCCAGAACAGTTTCCAGGCAGGACATATGGAGCCATGGAGAGAAGAGCCCATGGAAGACCAGGTTTCCTGGTAGGATTACAATCCCCTGGGAAGGACTCAGGCTGGAATAGTTCATGGACAACAGTAGACTGTGGGACAGACTTCTACAGAAGTTCATTGAGAACTGTCTCCTGTGGAAGGGACTCCGCACTTGGTCTTTCCCACAGGAGTGTTTTCTTTCCCTGAGAAAGAAGCAGCAGCCAAAAACCATGCAGTGAACTGATGGTAACTTCCACTTCCTGTCTCCCTGCAGTGATGTAGGAGAGGAGGTAAAGGATTGAGAATAAAGACTGAGAAGGAGGGAAAGGTGGGGAGAAGGTGTTTTTAAGATCTGTTTTTCTTCTCATTAACCTACTCTGATTTTGTAAATAATGAATTCAATTTATTTCCCTAAGTCTAGTTTGTTTTGCCCTTCACAGCAATTGGTGAGTGATCTCTCTGTGCCCATTAGCCTTTTGTTCTAATTTCTCTCTTCTGTCCATTTGCAGAGGAGAGTGATAGAGAGACTTTGGTGACCATCTAATATCCAGTCTGGGCTGGGCTTCATGAAGAATTCCTTCAGTGAAAGGGTGATTAAGCCTTATGATGGGCTATGCTGGGAAGTGGTGGATTCACCTTCCCTGGAAGTGTTAAAAAAATGACTTGACATGATACTTACTGCTATAATTTAGTTGACATGGTGGTGTTCAAAGTCCAGGCTTGATGATCTTGGAGGTCTTTTCCAACCTTAATGAAGGTTCTGTGAAGACAGAAACCTGCACGTTGAATATTAGAATTTGGAACCACTTAGAACCCTACAAAAGTAAGAGGCTGAATATTAGAAAATAATAGGAAACTAGATTACATCACATGAATTCTGTATTTTCTAATGAAATTAAATTTTCATATCTCATCAGTTTCTGACTTTTCAGATATTTGCATTTCATATTCATTTTAATTTTACACTGTGGTTATACATTATTAAAAAAAAACATTAACTAAGCCAGATTTCTGAACAGGACACATTGAAAACCAGAGAAAGGGGCAGGAGAATTACTGTGGATTCCCAGAATAATGATCTCCAAAGTACATCAAAAAATGGTCATGAACAAATTAAAGACACTTGATCCAGCCACCTCCATTCTGCTTGTTTTACTCCACACTGTGTCGTGTCCACATGCTTACTGCATCTTTGCAGATATCACACACCAAAGGTAGTAACTTCTTCAGTTAGGCAGATCATTTCTGTTATCTACTGATAGGATTCTTTACACCAGGTTTCTCAGACATGAGTCATTCTATTGTCCCTATGTTTTCTGTAAATTAAAACTGCTGAGCTACAAAAAAGAGAATGTAAGTGAAGACAGAGGTCATATTAAGCAGTTAAATGAAAATGTAAAGATGAAAGAAACTGTTTTTAACTCATGTTTTCAATCTAAAATAATTTTTAAAGAACAACAGATTTAGGGTTATTTGGTAAACTAGATTGTGTAACACCTTGTGCAGCAACTTGAAAATTTGACTTCTGATGACCATACATGAATCAATCAACCTAGAGGCTTTTGAAATTCAAAGTTCTTCATATTTCTTTAATTTGAATATCAAAATAGATCTGGAGAATTATGCCATAAGTTTTATCTCAGTGACTATAATATGACCAGCGAAAATTTCAATGTCAAGGCTTTATACATCTAAAATTAAACAAATGAAATGTGATGAACTGTCCAACTGTGCAAGTCCCTTAATTTAAGGAGATAGGATTAAAATCCATTTGCTCTTAAATTGTTTTTAACAGTGATTCCTGTTTTGTTCAGGAAAAATTTATTTTAAATTCTCAGGTTGTTATTACACATCAATATTTCTAGAAAGACTCATGGTGAATCACATCCCATGTCTCAAGCTTGGGCTGTAAGGACTTTAAGACAGGCTGGTTTTTTGCACTGTGCTTTTCCTGGAACAGAACAATATGTGTTCTTGTACTTTCTGACAGCATTGTAAGTGATACATAGTAGGAAAAAATTAAATTGGTGGAGGAAGAAAACTACAATTTTAACATTCGCAGAAGGCAAGACAAAGAATTTTCCTGCAATGAAAGAGCATGAATGAGCATAGGACCAACTTTTAAAAATACTCTATGCTGAGCAAATTATTTTCTTACCACTTATTCTAGTTATTGATATTTGAGTCCTCCCTATCCAAAGTACTTCATATAGCTCAAGTCTTCACTGTATACCCATGGTCCTCACAGTGTTCAAGAGTAAAGCTTTCCTAATCAAGCAAAATCATACTGTAGGGCAGATTTTTTTGTCTTCTAGGGCTTCTCTCTGTAGTAACAATGCTAAAAAAGCAGTCCTGTCGAGTACATGATTGAATAAATGCATGTGACTATTCAGCTTGCTGGAAGAGGTGATGGCAAAATGCAAAAATTGAAGGGGTTTTGAGCACTGGCTTTAATCTGTCAAGTTTAATATCTGCCTGCTACAAAGACTGCCGGGACAGGATATTCTGCACCACATGTACGTAGGCACTCACTAGATAAAAGTACACAGGGAAATTAACTGTCACTTAACAATTTAAAACAGGAGGTAGACATTCATATTCTCAGAATATTCTACAAAGCAGGGAGCACACTTGTGTGAAGGAAGCTTACTTTCAAGGGTTTCTGTTACTAGTACTGCAAGAGAGTTTTGTTAAACTTCTGAAAGCAGTAGCATTGGAAGACAGCCTCCACTTAAAAGCTTCATAAGGAGATGTGACATTCAGGACAGAAACTGAGATATTTTTATCTTGACAAAGGTAGATATTTGAAAAAAAGCACATTAATTTTCAGAAAAAAATCCCGGGATTTCTGAGCTAGTATCCTGCTGAGATCCAGTATAAAAACTTCTAATAAAAGGAAATAATTTGAATGTCTCAAAAAAGACTGGCCACATAAAGACCTGGTTTCTGAACTAGTTTTTCTGGTAGAAGCTGAGATGACTAACAGTGAAAGTAAAGAAATATGAGAATCATAGGAGAGAACCTCCATTAGAGAAAGAAGAGTTTTTACTATCTGCTCAAAGGCACCAAAGTGTACTGCAATGCTTTAAATCTTCCCTGGAGTTCTTCAAACACCTAGGCTATTTAAGTGTAGGAGTTTGTTTAGCCCTAATCCATGGCTAAAAGTGTGTATTGCAAAGCTGTTACATATTTAATTAGTTTGCTGTGCAATTCTTGTAATGGAACCGAGGGAAAGGTTCATTTTATTGAACATCAGTCAAGCTTGTAGAGAAGTGACTTTGGGAGATTAGATTGGTCATCTATGCTTTCTCTGAAGTAAATGGACAGAGATAGACACTTACAGGAGGCAATTCATTCTGCCTTAAGTTAGTTGTCTCAGGCTGTTTGGATGAATCATCTTTTGACAGTATCTCTCTCTTTATCTATTTCAGAGGGCATTTAGTTAGCATCACATAACTATTAAATTTTAGGAAAAATAAACTTTAATACTGTTTATACACAGCTTCTTTTAACAGAATAAGCATACACACTTGTTCTGATTTTTAGAGTTTTTAAACACATTATTTACCAAGAATGGAAAACAAACTCTATGACTCTGGAGGAGTATTCAAAGTTCTAATAAAAACCAAAGAGAATAGAAATGTCACCAAAAAAAAAAAATGAAACCAAAGCCAAAACCAAACCAAACCAATCCAACAAAAAACCCCAAACAACCCAAAATTGCACCAGGAAACACTGACATACAACTCTGACAAAGATGAAATAAAATTAGGGTCCTCTATAAGCAACTAGAAAAAATATGTGGAGTTAGTGAACTTGATGAGAAATAATAAGACTTTGTGTCCATATTAATTTACATGTAATAATGTCCTCTTTCCATTATCAACAGCAAATGTTCAATTACATGGAAAAATGGCACTTTTCTCCTTTATAATTGCTTAATGTTTTTGAAACAGGAAGAGTACAGGAAAAGAAGCATTGGTTTATTTCCTATGATGACTCATTAAGTCATAAAATTACATTTGATTTTGTAGATTTTAAAATAAATTCTGTTGTTTTGCAAAGGACCAATTGATCAGTTCAGAAAAGCTATATTCATGTATTGGAGGAAATACTTTGTCTGGACCAGTCTGTGGTGTTGTCTATTGAAATACATCTGTGGCAATCAGATATTATGTGTGATTACATATTCACCTTTCCTATGTTACTCTACATTATCGGGGGTTTTTTTCAGTTGTATGCATGTATCTCCACCTCAATCTCTTTTTGTCAGTCTCTTCATACATACAAAGACTTTACATTTTCCAAATACTGGTATTCCTGTTAGAATGTGAATTCCTACCCATAAACACTGAGCTATTCATCAACAGTAACTTTTCAAAAGCAGGAATTTCAGAGAGGAATTCCCCGCTCTGACACCCTCTTTAACACTATCTTCAGACAGTGAAGCAGAAAATGACCTTAAACCTTTCCTCTTTTGAAGCTACACTCCCTTTGATATTACATTGAAAGATAAGAGAAAGGGCTGGTACCTCCACAATATAAAATTGTATGGGGTTGTGTGCAGGCAAATAGGATAGGAGGAAAAGCTGACTGGAAGACTGTGAATAGCATACAGAGCCTTTGCTGATGTGAGCTACCAGTTAGAAGTCATGCTTACATGGATCCCAATCTGAAACCAAGCATGATCAATGTGACCCCTGGCAGTCCAAGATTTAAACTTAGTCAAATGACCCCTGACAGAGCTGCAGTAAATACAACTCTTTCCAAAGTCTGACCACATTTGTCATTCCAACCCTTTCAGGCTGTTGGTGCTTCAAATCTAAATCTCACAGGAAGGGAGCAAGGAGAGGAAGAGATGCAAAAGCATATGAAAGCCATCAATTAATGAGGCAAATCAGTGATCTGATTCATATACTGGTTCATAAGCTTGGTTGTTTCCTGTTTCACAGAACAACAGAATCATAAAATTGTTTCAATTGAAAGGGGTTTGAAAGATCACCCAATTTCTGTCCCCCTGTCATGGGCAGGGGCACCTTCCAGTAGACCAGGTTGCTCAAAACCAAAATAAAAAAAAACCAACCCGGGAACTCTTTTCCAGACAAACTAACACCACTGAGAAACAAATGCTGGTGAGTACATCCTGCTAACCAAGTCTGTAAATGAATTCTGGTACTCCTGATTCACTGACCAGTAAATCCAAAATGGTAGCTGCCCAGGCTGGCTCCACGTCCATACAATACACTAATCCTAGACATGTGATCTCTGACACCTAACACATGGATGATAGGGGCAAAGCCAAACCCCTGTATCCCTCCCATACATAAAAAAAAGTACTCACACATTGGTCCCCAGCAGCTGGAATCTAAACCTTAATTGTAATCTCATCAGTCCTTGTCAGGTTTAGATCCATTCTCATCCTGCTACTTCTTCCATCCCTTATTACATGCTGACAGTCCACAGTGGTTTCCTTTTCAGCTATTTTCCTGTCAGATACTCCTAAAATGCAAGTCTTCAGTCCAAACCAATTCCAAGCATGGCCAATGAGTCTCATTATCAGAATTGTCTTGGTAAAATTTAACTTTTAATACTGTGTTGATTTCTACCTCCCTCCTATCTCAGCAGTAAGTGCTGTAAGACAGGGACCTCTATTAACTCCTGTCCTAAATCAGTCATGCTGTCCTAAATTTACATCAATCTTAAACATTTTCTAGTATGGGTAATGAAACATTCACTCAGCAGAAAGCTTCAAAACAATTTAAAATTTTATTCACATTTTTCAGAACACTAAGAATGTCAACTTACAGACACAAATGATCACAAATATGTAATAGAGATTTACTGTAAAAGGATGCATTTTTTCAGATGACAATAATTGCTTCACCCAAATACCACTTCATATCAATACATAACATAATGGACAATGCACAGGGTGAAGCAGTCTGATTGACATAATCTTCTGTGAAGAACTTCAAGTGGTCTTTCCACAAGTAATTTGAGGAAGCCCAGGAAACTAGCAAAAGCAGAACTGATTCTAATAGAAGAAATACTCTCCTTAGTTTTCAAATGAAATTAGTTTTATCTCTTGCCAACTGAATATGTTGCACTGCTAAGTTTGATCAACCCTTTTATCTCGACAAAGATTGATTACCAATTAAATACTGCATAAGCTAATAAAATGATACCTGAAGTTTATCCAGATGGCTTTATTAGAAAAAATAATGTTCAATATAAACACTACTTAGAAAGAGAATACTGCTCCAATATGTCAGAAGTTGCAGGAAGTTTTAATGCTATCTTGACAAAGCAGGAAATCTCAATAGGTAGTATTGAAACTTAAGGTGACCTTGTAAATAGCTGATATAAAACATTTTATTACACTAATGTTTTCTGGCATTCCACTTTTTCCACCATTTGCTGTCAGATTACATTCAGTGAAATGAAACTATATGAACAGCCATCCTTCAAATACTAAGTTCCATTGTTTCTCCTGCCTCCCAGGGCATGCAATAGCTACCCACCACCTGCTGCTCACAGGCTGGTTTGTCAGGTTACAAGTCAGAATTGATACACACTGATTTTTAGTGCCTAAAACTGTATCATATATCTGTAGTGCTTAGGACAGTTCCTGTTGCTCTGTGCTGATCTTCAAACATCCCTAGAACAAAATTAAACAAAAAAATTTCTAGACTAGACTATCTGTATTTGAATTTTACCTTGTATGTTATACAAGGACTTTGAATGAAAATTTTATATTTGGGGCAAGTAAAAGAACAGCCAAGGGCAAATTCATTAAGCATCTGCAGCTGAAATTATTTTGGGTTCATTGATTCAATGTTTTTCATTAAATAATTGTATGTGGCTGTTCAGACTTATAAACAGACACTTTTGTTTTCAAAAATGATGAGAGAGATAAAGGACAAGAAATTATTCAAGGAACTTTCTCTTAGCTGACATCTTCCAGGTGCACCCTATACATGCACATATGCCAGTGTATTTCCTTTTAAAAAATTATTTATAATCATTTGAAAAAGCAATAATATTCATTTACTTAATTTTTTTGAAAACACAAGCTGGAATTAGGTACAAAATAAGGGAGATTCAACCTATATGAGCTTTCAATCTGTGTTTTTCTCATCACTTTTCACTTGATGGAAAAAAAAATCTTTGACATTGGTCTAGCTATCAAAAAATGTAATCAAAATTCTTTAAGCTCAGAATAAAATGTTCTAAATAGGTTAGGAAGCTAAGTTTACTCTATTTTTATGAAGTATCATGTCCTGAAACAGGTCATATTCCCAAAAGAATGAATAAAAAAACCTATGTTTTTTCTTGCAGAAAAAATACAAGTTTAAGATTTAGTGGCAAACTAACCACAAGACATACTGTTATTTTTTTAAATGCTGAACAAAACCTGGTAAGCTCCACGAGGAAGGATTAAGCAAAAAATCAGACGCATTTACAAAAACTGCAAAATTTTTTAGAAGTGCCCTAAATTCTATTTTAAGAAATCTCTAGTGTTGATATGTCTGGGATTGCACATAAAAATATTTTTAATGACACATTTACCCTCCTAGCAGTTATCAGGCCAGCAGCAGAGGCCTTCCCTAGAAGCTGGCACTCAGGCTGTTTGTGCCCTTCACGTTATTATTCGTGCTGGCTTGTTTTTGTTTTGTTTTGTTTTTACCATTAAAACTCTTTCTTTATTGGCATGAATTTCCAAAGAAGCCTGTAAATATTGATTTCTCCAGGAGAGAAGAAAAAAAACTGATAAATCACATAGCTGTAAATGTACACCAAGGATATTAGTACCACAGTCAGCAAAAGAGTAGAAAATCTTGATGGCATACCTTCATCCCTTTCATTGAAAGAAACACAACAAACACCACCACAACCACAAGAAACTCCAAAACAACCAACAGCCAAAAATCCAGCAAAGAAAACAAAAAGATATGAATGGCTGTGCTCTGTTGGCAGCAGCATGTACATCAGCAAGCCCAAAGTATAATGGAAACCCAAGACTCTATACTCTTGAATGTCAACTTTTTTTCAGAAGTTTAGAAGTTTCATTCATGTGGTTTAAAAGATGCACAAAGCAAGCAGAAAAGAGAGAACTGTCTATAGTTTCATTAACAGCTAATAGAACAGAATTAAAATTAAGAACCTTTTAGCCATAGAAGTTACATACTTTTATTGAGCAAAACCCCTTAGCTGGTTACAGAGCAGAAGTGATTGCACTAAATTGAAGGAAACTTCACCTGGTGTCCTTGTGTACTTTGTGTGGTCACTGTTTATAAGATTCTTTAATGTTCAAAAAAGATTGTTTCTCCTTTATAGAAGGCTATCCTTCAAAAGCAATATTGAAATTTGCAACACACCCATGAGATCTGTGGGAATGAGTGTTGTTTTATACAGTTTAAATAACAAATTTTTATAAATTAGTATTTCTGAAGTGAGAAATGAATTTGCATAAGACATAGTAAATGGGTGTATTTTTCACTAAACCATTTTGTGACTTTATTGGACAATATTTATTTCCTTTCCATACTCTTACTGTTTTTGTTTTCTATCACTGTTGAGATCCCGAATTGTGCTCCTGTTGGCACATGCCACACATCAAAAAAAATTCATAAATATATTTAAAATTTATTATCATTGAATTGACTTACCTATTGATCTAAAAACCCCAAACCAAACAAGAAACATAAAGTAAACCACAGCAAAAAACCCCAAACAAAACAAAACACATGAAATGTCAATGATGCAACAGGAGAAACTTTTTTTTCTCGGCTGAAACTGATTGAGAACATCCGCTATATAAAAATAAAACGCATTTCTGTGGATGCACTGATGCTTCACCATCTGTCCAACATCTCAGATTTACTCTCCCAGATAACTTCATATTTCACCCTGCAGTCCCTAAAGAAGCATTGCTTTAAACTGGGCCACATGGAAAAATGTTCTTCAATAAAATCTGAAGGTCTTGCTTTTAGCTTCAGGGGCCTCTAATCTAAATGAATGATGTGCCTATACAGTAAGCTGCATTTATATTTATGGAAATAGGGAGGAGCAAATGTAAGGGAAAGAACACTAGAACGAAAATAAAGACTGAAGAAAAAAGAAGGAGAAAATAGACTGGAAAGAAAAGGAGAGCTAGGAAAAGGGATGTAAAGAGAAGGCAAACAAACAAACAAACAAACAAACAAACTAGAATGATGGCATGAAAGACAGAGGGATTTGCAGAGAAAGCCAGAAGATGCTGGCAGCCATCTATCAGTCTGCCTTCATGAAACAGGTATTGGAAATTAACTCAGGAACCCTATGAATTACATTCAATCCATGCTCTGGGCTAAGCACTTGTCAATTTTAGCTGCTATTGCAACCTATTACTTACAGACTACATGGCTGGCAAGCTAATGACACTAGAGAGAGTTAAAGACTAGCAGCATAAACTGTGTAGAGCGATGCTTGTCACAGTCTGAGCATTTTTTCCCACTGTCCAGTGGGAAAGCTGAAAGCCCAAATTCTTGCTTCCTCTGTGAGAACTTGACCTCATATCACATTTTTTCACGTAGAAGTACACACCTGAAGAATTAATCAATGATCTGCCTGTCCAGAGAAAGCTTTCATAAAGTTTTTCTGAGCATTGTGAAAAAGTGTTTTGTCTAAACTTTTCTTGAATATTCTTCCCCCTCCTGCTTGGATAATCCATTCTGAATCAGAGCTCTCAAAACTTACAATTTTTTTGAATATGCTAATAAAAAGGTAGGCAAATATGCTCTCCCTATAAAATGTAGGCCTCTTATGTACACAATGTACTTTGTTGTGGGTCACAATGTCCCCCCTGTCTAATGCTTGATTACTTAGGATTCAAAACCACCTCCAAGGGAAGGTGCATTTCATATCTACAAATGCATGCATTAATAGTGGTGCGCTGAAATATTAAAAATGCACTTTATTAGCAATGTCCCTACACAACATACTAGAACTGCTTTATGGTATTTTTTCAGCTGATAAGCTTGTCTAAGAGTGAACTATTTTAATAACCAAGCACATTTAGAGTAAATGTCAGACACTGTGATCCTGTGACTAACAGCTGCTTCTGCTGTAGGTGGGGAGAGAAGGAGAGAGAGAGAAAGAAGCACAAGTACCAAAAAACAAAGCGAATGCCAAATTAGAACAAATGTTTGTCAAGTAAAAAGGGCAGCTTTTTGTTTGATGAAAGAGACTTAATTAGAAAAGCCACAGAAAGAATCTGTCTTGAAAGTACCAGATCCATTTTCTTCAGATAAGCTAATGAACCACTCTGAACTTTGCAAAGAATTGCTGAACCAATAATACAAAAGGAAAAAAGAAATCTAGAAAACATGCGGCAACATCCCTTGGAAATGAACTAACCAAGTATTAATGCAATGCTCCATCCCAGGAAAGGAATGCTGCGACACATTGGCTTACTATTTTTCCTTCAATTTGAGTGAGCAATGGACAAATAAATGCTTACACAAAGAAATTACTTTTGTACATTGTTTCTCTTTTACAGTAGACTGTAAGTTCAAAATTCAAACTTGTTGTATGTGCTAAGTCACCTACACGGTACATTATCTACCCAGTTTGCTGTCTAATTCTATCAAGGTGGTTTCTTTTCCCCTAACAGCAACCATAACAAGAACCTATTAAGGAACATAATATTTTGCATTACACAAGGGCATCTTGACTGTATTGAAGAACACAGGAAACAAAATTCTTTTAGAAATGACAAAACAATTAAATAACAAAAAAAGACCAAACCAAAGAAAAATTATTATGTAGAAACTCAATGTAACTTTAAAATTATCATAAAAATGAAGCTTTTATTCTAAAAGATTTTGGAGAGTTTTATGTTTCATGGGTGTTCTTTAAGTGCTTCTTTCCTTGTTTTTAGCCTTTCACATTATACCCATGTTTGACACAATACTGCAGGACTGGAATTCAAGTCTACAACATGTATATAATTGAATCATAAAGCACCTATACTCCTTTGCCATCAATTAGGCAAAAATATTTTTTTCATTATAGGACAGAAAAACAAAAAGAAAATTCATTAAAAACAAACAGGCAAGTAAAACACATCAGCATAAGTTGGGATTCAAAGATCCACAGAAAATTCACATTATGTGGATTTTCAAAACAGAAAAGACAAGGTTTTAAGAGGTACTTTTCCACATTTTCTTTCAGTTTATCTTTAAGGTTTTGGAATTGAGCCTTTGTGTATGAGGTTCTCAAAAGGCTCATTGAAATCTACAGAGATTTTCTATCTCTGTATAGAATATACAGAGATATATAGAATGTCCTTCTCAAAGGACAGAAAAGCATGGATAAAGATAGGACTTTTTAAAAGTTTTGGTATATATAAAAATCAAATGCTTATCTTGGCAGAAGATGCTATATTTAACTAACAAAAAACATTAAGTGTATTTGGTGGAGAGTCTCCTACTCTGGGAGAGTAAGGAGGAATATAGCTTAAGTTCATACTCTTCCCTGTTTTATAACAAAGTATGTAACATTTTATAAAAAGATTCCTCTAATAAATGTGGTTAAAAATATGATAAAATTAATAAATTATTTGACTCTGCAAATATACACCTTTTTTTTTTTTAAATATGGGTTTATTTTTATGAAGGTTCAGAAGATTTTTGGGTTTTTTAGTAGTAGTTAAGAAAGAAATACAAATAAACTCCTCATCTTCCCTATCACTGCCCTTTAATCCCTGTCATCTGCAGTATCTGTGTATGTGTAATATATCAAAGACATAATGATTTAACTTGGGTTAGGGGTTGGTATATATCTATTGGATAGTCATTACAACAGAATATACCACAGTAGGTGTTGCTAGCAGTGATAGTAAAATTTTTTTAAAGGTTAAAAGACATTCCTGATCCCTGAGGCTGATGAAACTCAAATAAATTACATGGAAAATCCATGGTTCATATGGATATGCAAAAAAATGGTTGAACCATGGTAACACTGTGCAAACTACTCCCACAATGACATAAAGTCTCAACAACAATATGTCAGGTTGATGGGTGCAAAAGCAGCAGAAATATGAAGTGATAACAGTGTTAGAACCTAAAATACTCTCTTCAGCTTGAGGAAGGGCTTTTTTTTTTATTATTTTTCTGTTAAGAATGATGCTGCTGTGTGTTCAGAATTGAAAATGTTAGCAAAGATGATAGCATACCATTGCTAGGTCAACTCTACTTAAACTGATTTTGCCTGCAAATGGAAAACTACAGGCAAGTCACGTCTCCTGAATGCCAACTTTCTGAGATTTGGGCCTCTCTGTGGGAACACTTCTATGGGTACACTTCTAAAAGATAAACTGATTTTTTTTTCCTCCACTAACATTGTTTAACATTCTTAATTACTGCTCCGTCAAGACCAGGATTCTTAGGAATACACAACATATTTCAGCATAAATATTTCTCGGAGCTGCTTCATCTTCACTACATACAAGGTGTCCAAACACTGGTAAAGGAAAGAAGGCAGTTTGGATAGGTTTCATTGGTTTAAGACTGTGGGTTTTTTAGATCACTATTCATTTAGGTTGTGTCTTCCAGTAAAGAAACATGAGAACACTTGTTAGTCTACTGTGCTTATTCAGAGACTGCCTAGCCTGTTGGCTGCAGAAAATAGCAGTACCCCAAGTATACACAGCTTTTCAGCTCTGATGGTAGAGAAAAGATTATTTATTTCTGCTCTGGTAATATACAGGTACTTCCAATGCTGTTATCCCTTTTTAGTTTTTCAGACACCCCAAAAAACCATTGCTGACCTACCAGGCTACAAAAGGAGGCAGATCTCTAATGCAGTATTTCATACTGCAGGAATAACAACATCCCAAAGTCACAGAAGATTCCAGTGGTTTTACTTTCTGCAGGAAACTAAGAAATCCTTAAGCTTTCAAACCCTTTTTTTTTTTTTTTTGGTAAATAACAATCTTTGTCTGGATGAAGCGATAATCTGATTAAGCATTATCTCTAGTGTCCTATGTTGTAAGTCAAGACCATTTCTAGATTTTTGTATGAATGATACCAGAAATGAATCAGTACCCAGAGAGATGGTGTTTGGAGGATGTGTCATCTGCAGGCAGACTGCAGCCTCTGATAATGAATCTGGGGGGGTCGTTGCCATATTGGGTAACTAACTGATGAGTTCCTGCAGAAACCCTGATCAGATCAGTTCTGGATATTACTCACATGCACGTTAATACTGTTTCAGATTCCACCTGAATGAAACAGCTCAAAACGTTGAAGTTGTTGTGAATCTTAATTACTCCATTAAAAGAGAACTCAGGCATTGCAGTGTAAACTAGCTTACATTTTTCCCGTGTTTCTAGGTAGTATCAATGTTCGCATGGGACTATGTTGTGGTCTACACTAAAAAGCTGAAATTTACTATGTCATGCTGTACCACTAAATACAGACATATTTTACTTTTTCCTAAGGGGAAAAAAAAAAAAAAAAAAAAAAGAGAGACCATATGATAACTCCATGGGGAGTTTTTGTGGTTGAGAATACTTTTTCAGGTCTTGTCTTTGCCTTAACCATCTTGGGTGTGTCCTACCTTTGCATTTGAGTGAGACAGAGCTAAGGCACATTTCAACTTCCCTTGCAGCCGAGTTTCAGTGAGGGGAGAAGCTGGCTGGACAGACTTGAAGTTCCACTATACCCACATTATTTCCTTACCTGGCTAACTGAGAAACCACACATGCAGAACACTGATTTACAGTCTCTACACAGGTTGTGCATGCCAGCTTCAACAACAGATAAATCATATCATTATAGTTATTGTCAAAAACAGAGAATCAAGTGTAAATTGTTGACTCATATTTACCCTGAAAACAGCATAAGAGTAACTTGGATCAAAACAGGAATCGGAGCTGTAGAATAAGTCCATGACTGCCCTTTTCAAAACTAGCTTTTAATGTATGTTTACCCTCATAGATCTAGACTAAAGTTCTGACATATTTTCAGTGTCAGAAAAGACGGTAGTCTTGCTATTTATATCTAATTTTCAAGCTATTCTATTCTTGAAGTATGTGGAAAATGTATTGTGTTTCCTATACACACATCTATTTATGACTTAAGTCAGGTAAATTATTAGACTTATGGCTTGATCAGCAATTTTTATTTCACATACTTCTTACTATTGTAAGTTTCTTTCATTTGCCTTGTACTGAATATATTTATGCTGACCACCAAGCTACCTCTGATCAGTCACAACTAGTTTAAGGAATACTTTATCTTGTCCATTATTTACAGTTCTACTTGGCTCGACTTACTTAAAGCAATATGTCACCTTCTTTTCATTTTTCATGCATGGCCACAGCTTACAATGAACTAGAAATAGTTCTTTATGCCTCTGTGAAATATATCTATAATTTTCCTTTTACTTTTGTAAAATGGAAGTCAAGCTGGAAGAATATAATGTGTGATAAATTGGTATATTTTTCATTACTAAAGAATGTGAACTATTTTCTCTACTGTATATTTGGCTGCTTTTGGCTTTGAACTTTTGCACTTCAATCCAAGTGCAATTTTGAACAAAACTGTTTTTTAACTTTTATGGGAGGCTCAGCTAGATTTCTTTTTTCATTGTAACTAACTTGCAAGGGAAAAGTTACCAGCAGAGAAGACCTTATTATCAGACATGGATCAAAATATATATCAAAAATAACCCAAGGTACACATATATGTATATGTGTAGCCAGGAAGTGATTATGCTGTGTGTCACAAAAGCAGTGATTGCAAGTAATTCTTAGAGACTTGCTGCCTTTGTATTGTATTCCTTCCCCTTAAACTTTTGCTCTTCCTGCTGCCACCACTGAGATAACAGTAGGAGCACCAGCAGAGACAAAACACAGACTGCTGTTGTCATTGCTTGAGTCAGAATGGCATCTGGCCATCACAGAAAAAAAATGTCAGTAACTTTTCTAAATAGAAATTTTAGAAGTACCTGAAAAAAACCCAAAAACATATTCATTCAATTTTTTCCTGATTTGATTAAGTTAATGCATTTGACTAATCCTGAAATATTATTGGACTCTTACCATGCTATACAGTTCATTTATATGCTACAAATAGCTGCTACGTGTCATGCTATTGTGATGCCTGGAACTACCTTTTATCTTTTCCACTTATTGTCCTTTTTTCTTACTTTGATCACATTTCCCATGTTGAATAGGATAACATTTGCAAATGGATGGATATTCTAATGACTGTACACTAAAATTTTTATGTATGGCACACTAATAGTCTTTCTCCATAAATTCTCAGTACAAGCTTCCAAAGCTAACCTTGCAATATTAGACAATTTAGGGGAAAAGAGCTGGTTATAGTAATTTTCCTGATTTAAGGGAGATTATTTTTCCTTTCTCCCTCCAACAATGACAACACTGCAAAATGACCTATTTATCTTTTATTGTCCAGCTCCTAGGAGACAGAAGGTATAGGCAGAGAGTGGAGCATGCATGTCCAGTTTACGGATTTTTTTCACCTTGTTTCCTGTGGAAAAACAAAAGCATTGGGATCTGTGTCTACCCCATTGTTTGCCACTTCTCAGACACACTGGAATTAAGGTTGGTTTTCTCCAGTGATTAATTCACAAGACTTCAATAAATGAAATAAGACACTGAAACTGAATTCTAAGAAACCAAATATTATCCACTGCTCCAAACAATGGCTGAGGGGAAGGGAGAACAAATTAAACTGTGAATTTCTCCAAGTTCGTCTGACACAGTTCTTACCCTTCCTATAGCAGCTCTGATGTATGGCATAGATACACTTTAAGGAAGAAGTTACAATAAACCAACCAAATAAAAAACCAAAAAGCCCCAGAGAGTAATTTGTAAGCAGATAATAGAATAAGATAGTAGTTTTGTTTTTTGCTCTTGTCAGACAAAGTCTATTATATTCCCATTCTTTGGATGAAGAAAACAAGAAAAAATAAAATAAAATTACTCACTTCTACCCTCTGAAGTTTTTGGAAAACCAAGCTTTAAATGGAAATATAAACCAATTGCCAACAAAATGCATACAGATAACTTTCTCTTTCTTATTTATTTTAAAGCATTACAGATGCATTCTGAAGTCAAGTCATCAGTCAACAGTGATAGTCAACAGGAAAATATATAAGAATAAATTGGGCTTTAATTTTTCTTGACTAAGTATAGACATCTATCATAACTAATGCACTTCTAATAGCACAGCATTTTTTCCATTAAGTAATCTCATCTATTTTGTTATGTGTCTTAAACCTAATTAGAAAGCAACAGTCCTAGCAGTTATAAGAGGAAAGGCAATATTTCTTTTGACCAATGTAGGTGAAATCTACTGCAATTAAAGTTATGGCAAAGTTTATGCAAGAACAGAGAGATCATATCTTTGCTAAATAGGCTGTGAAGTCCTCCTACTTTTGGTGCTTAATTATTGGTGTCATGCTTGTAATAGCGGCATCTGTGCACACTCAACACTCTAATGGGTAGCTCCTACAGGACTAATGAATTTTAATTGATGGTGTTTAGCGTGGCTTTTGGCTTGTGGCTCTTGTAGAGGAGGCTATGCCCTTCTGCTCTTGTGTCCCCAAGTGAGCTGCATCCCTGTTGGGGAGCTCATAGGTACAGATGGTCAACAAAAGGTGAAGAATGCCAGAACTCTCTGAGCATCAGTTTCTTTTCAGTAAAGATAAAGCCTGAATTGCTAATCAGCTTCCTTTTTTCGACCCAAGCTGTTTACGCTGTGGGCTTAATGTTAATCTCTCTTAGTTAGATGACACATTCCTTTTTAATTCAAAAAATGCTTCCTAGTTTGGCAAATCAGAAGGTGACCTCCTTCCCAGCCTTCCCATAAGTAGCTTTAAATGTAGCATCCTTTGTCAGAGGCAAAACAAAAAGACATCATGGCTCTACTTAATCATTTTATCCATTCCCTGAGTTTTTGCAAAGGACTCAAAACAAATACAACTTCCTAAAACTGCAGTTTTCTTTCCAAATGTTAGTCTTTCTATATGTATATTCTTTTCAGATCAAATATTCAGTCTTCACACTAATACTTCCTTCATTTGTGGTTACAAAAAGATGTAATAGAAAGCAAAACTTATTTTGTGGAACTATCATTATTTTTTGCTTTATATAAAAGATTTCTAAATGGGGCAGGGAAGTAATTTAAAAAAAGAGTGGCATGAGTTTACTATTCAAAGTTTTCTTCTTCAGGAAGAAGAAATCTTTAAATTTGCAATACATCAGAGGCTACAGAGAGATATGCTCTAATAAAAATCTGATTTATATAGAAATTGGAAATTGTCCCCCTCACGGTCAGCTAATTAACAAAGCTGTTATTAGTTTTTAGAAAATTGCTTGCCTGTTTCCTTTAACCTATTCACCTAAAAATGAAAAATCAAAATGCAGGAATGTGCTGGTTGTGAGTAATATCTCTGAAAAGCTATCATCTTCTGCTAAAAAAGTCATAACAAAATGAAAAAAAAAATCCACAAAGCCCCATTTCTTTATGCATAATCTTATACTTTTAAAAATAAAAAGAAATAAGGAAGATTTTTCTGGAAAAATGTATTAATCACATTATCTAGATATCACTATGAATGATTACTTCAAATAGCCACCATTTGGTATTTTTCAGATGAGAAGAAGACTGAAAGAGTTTAATGTGGCATTTGCTTGTTTGAATACTGAAATAAACAATATTTGTATTGCTTTCCAAAACTCATCTGTTTTGTCTTTGCCAAAACAGCTGTTCACACCAATTCTGATGTACAAGAAGTCATACTGCCAAGTACAGGCATTCAGCTCTTTAGGAAGATGTAACTTTTAACATGTGGCTCTATTTTCTAGAAAAAAGGCCTATGTCCATCAAACTTTAAGTATGCATGCCATTGTTCACTGTGACTTCTAGAAATAATGACATAATAAATTGTTCCAGAGGAGCTGACAAAAAGAAATTAATAAAAATAATCACTAAAAAGTGCTGCTTTTTCTTTGTATTCCAAGCTCAGCAGTTAAATATGAAAGGATTTCTTTGAAGCTGTCATTATTTGATAACAAGAACATATCAGCTAAAGGTGATATAGTTTTATACAAAAGATGTTCAGAATCTCACATCTATTGACTTCAACTGCTTTCAAAGCAGTCTTTAAGATAATTCTATCATTTATATTTGTGAGGAACAGATCTTAATAATTCAATCAGAATTTGGAGGGCAACAAGAACTAGAGGAAAAAAGATCCCTATAAGCTTCATAAAGCTTTTGGAGAAGTTACTCTTCCATAATGTTTGTGCGTATATTGGGTCATGTACATTAATATTTTCTGGCTCTACTGACCTGCTTTATGGATATAACACAGCTATAAAAATAATTTAACTACCTGGTGAAAAAAGGTTTGTATCTGTTTTGAACAATTTTTTTTAAAATAATGCTGTGTCTCCAGGTCACATGAGGGTGGACAACGAATATGATGCCTACTTAAATCCTAGAAATAATATTCCCAGAAGAAATAGGTGCATAACAGAAAGTTAAAGGATTGTTTCTGAGTATTCACAAGATGAAAGTCTCCTAAAACATTATTGGAAGATATACTTTTATTCAAACATTAACATTATGTGTTTGCTTTGAACAATGAAAATCATCAAACATGCAGTGCTTGGAGTAAGCCACGCACTACAGTCTGAGATTTCTAATTCAGGAATTATCTGTGCAGAATTTCGTATGAAACACTGGATCCATTAAAAATGCTTTCCGCAAGCCAGCTTTAATATCTTCTGTGCCCAAGAGGGTTGGTAACAATATGTGAGGATCACAGCTGGGGTGATCAGACCTTTCTGTTACCAAACAAACTGTAGTTATTGCATTTGCAGAAATGGCACTCCATTTATCAAGTGAGTTAGAATGCCAATAAGTGGGCAGGTGAAAAAAGTACAAAGATGAGGTCAATGAACGATGTACAAAAAACCAGTGAGTGCAGCAAAATAATCCCCAATGCAGCTGAAAACCAAAAAGTAAGGTACATGGTAGGTTTAATGGCAGTTTACCAAGTAAATAATCTCTAGAGTACCAAATATCTTAAAGAATTATGTATGTCACCTTCAGATAAGGTTATACTCTGTTCCCTGATCATTGTGCAATAAATGAAAAAAAAAATCTGTGTATTTTTGTCATTATTTTACTTTGAAGATGTTAAAAATATTTCTACAGCAGATGGAAAGCAATACATCAGGTCATGCTCCGATCACTCTATTTGTTGTTACATACATATATGCATACACATACAGAGACACAAAGAAGTATATAAACCACAAGTTATCTGAATACTTTTATAGACACCATAGAATTCTGGGAAGCCTATCAAACCTGCTCAGAGATTCTGTGCTCATCATGAACAAAATACAGGCACAGAATGCAAATCTGCAGGGGGCACATTTTTCAAATATGAGCAGTTATTCTGAAAAAAAATAAAATCCAAGGCTTCGCATTATAGTTACTTCAATATAACAGGCCCCTGGCAATGAAGGAACAGCTATTCTCCCAGCCCATCCTTTTCCTAATCCTTTAACTCTACTCTCTTTTGCACCCTTATGGCTGCTCATCAGGTCTTCAAGTGAGACAGAATAAGAATGAAAACCAAACCATCAGAAAACTATTTGCATTCCCTCTCCAGCCCTTTTATTTTGGGTGGTGTTGGAATAGGTGACATATTTTAAATGCATTTTAAATTTCTGAGTCTATTCATGATATGGTCAGACATCCAACACAAGGCAAGCAAGAAGAGTGTGGCTACTCCTACCAGTGGGAGCTATTTCTTAAGTTGTGACAGTTTAAAAGACAGCACTTAACTCTGAGATCTTCCCAACAGAAAGAATTTTACTTGAATTCACTACAGTTACTACTGCCAGGTCCTTGTCAAGTGGATTGCCTAAAGTACCCATCACTAGGCAGACATATCTTTGATAGAATGATGAGTGATTAAAGAAAATTAAGGGGAAAAAGACCACGTTGTAACACACATGATTAGTATGATCTTCAATAAACAGACCACCTGTATAAAAATTGTGTACCATCCTTTTTCAAAGAAGATATCATATAGAAGGCTCCAGTTGTTATTATCATTGGTGATAAGGAAATAATATTCAACCCTATTTCCTTACACGTGCATTTTTTTCAGTCCTTCAGTACAAAGCTGTCTGGATCTTGTCAAGTAGCAATTTTGCAGCTGCCTCTAGATGTTCTGCCACTAGAAGACAGCCCTTATTTAACCTAGGAGATAACCAGGAGTTATTCCACCTACCAAAGAAACAAATCAATATCAAGTCAGAGTGCCCTGGCAGCCTTTCTAACAGTGACTAGTGCCTGCTATTTATGCCTCTTGCAAAGGGGGCTGCATGCTGTAAGTAGTTTCTTGGCAGATCATCATTCAAGGCACAGTGCCAGAGTTTACCCTGGCTATGTTAGAAGCCTAGACCCATGGGTTCACCTGCCATCATGAGGTCAGAAATTTGAAAGGCTCTGGTATCATTTAAGGCAACAGTTCAATTTACTTTAAACATGAAAAACAAAAAACATAATGAATTCCAATGTAACAGTAGCTTCATGCACACTTATGTTGGACAAATATATTGATCAACCTTTGCAAAGATGTACTTTAATATGTTGTAAAACCTTGCTAATATAATGTAATAAATAAAATGGAAGAGGGTTAAATGCATGGTGTTAGATCAGCATATTCTGCAGCAGAGATATGAAATAGCTCAGGGCACTTGCTTCCTAAAGGAACATTAACTAGCTTCCATATGTTAGTCCAGTGATCAATAGACAGTTGTATTCCCAGACCTTTGTTCTAGCTCTCAGTGACATGACATTTTCTTACTCATGTCCTATCCATTATCACTAAAAACAAGGGTAGTGTAAATTGTCATACCTCCATCTTCTCCAAGGGAACCCTGTTAGGATGCTCTGGGGCAGACCTCCACCAGGATATTCCAAATTTTCTTGGTAAAAAAAAGAAGTTTTAAGGTCAATAAGGAAATTTGTGCAAAATAACATCTCTGCAAGGTGGTAGAAATATTTTCTTTAAGTGGGATTAAATCAAAGTCAGATATATGTAGTTTTTTGGTGTGCAGAATTTCACATTTCACATTTGCAGTTTTCTTGCCTTTCTTATTTGTTGTTTCTGTACATCCTATTTCTGGGATCTGTCTTTCCTTTTATCATGTCAGCTGTTCATTGGCAAGAAAAAGTCCTTTCAAAGTCCTTTGACTTCCCAAAGCTCTAAAAAGACATTCATGGTGATGATTCTATGTGAAATATCATATATGAAAAGGCACTGATAAAAAAGTAACATGTTTTTGAGATTGCATCTTTTGCTTATGACATGCAATTTCCACCCTGTGACCTGTGAGGTCTGTTTTTTTACAGATTTTCCCTGAATGCTATTGAGTGAGGAGACTGAGGAGGAAATGAACCTTCTCTTGAAATTACAAGGTTTCTTGTAGAGTAAATATAGACCAATACATGTTCTATAAAGACCTTCAGGAAGGATCTCTATGATATACACCGATAATCAGTATAAGAATACAGAGTAAAGTAACCTTCCTGAGCATCCAGCAGGTCACAGAGTACCTGTTGATTCAACTTCTGCTTTGCCTAATCCACGAGTCACACAGCGTAGACAGAGATTGGGTACTCTGGTACCTTTTACTCCCAGAAGCACCAGGATCACCTAATCACTGTGAGGCAGAAAAGGATGAGAAAATGTTTTTTATCACTGGTAATCTAGTAAGTAATCATTTCTGCACCATCCAGCTGGTAGTAGGGAAAGAGTGGTGCCATCTCCATGCTGCTCACTGAAGGACACAGAACTGAGTTATCCCTCACCTGGAGCAGAGCACAGGGACATGATATACAGTGTTCTGGCATCTCACAATAAATAAAAGCAGTTACTCAAGTTTTTCAGTGTGGCTTAATGCAGCATCCATATGAAGCCAAAGTCTGCACAGAGATGCTACGGCCTTGATATATTGACTTTGATGGAGTAAATCTAAAGCATATCAGTGTAACCAAGTGAAGCATCACATTTCCATTGTGCTGAGGCTGAAAATTGATGCCAGTTCTGACATACCATTTTATTTTTTAAAGTATTTTTTTGAGTAGCTGAATCACTGTATTAATTATGGAAACCTTCCGCAACTGGATGTTATTTATATGTCTAACAATCAGAACAATCAGTACAAACACCAAGCATAATAAACACAAATTTTCACAAACAGTTAAAGCAACTATTTTTCATGGTCTGAGCACCAAAGAGCAATATTTAAGTGAGCAATACTTACAAACACAATGAGCGATACTTAAATGTAGATCTTTCTGGGGGGAAACAGCAGCTCCTTCCCCAACCCTCCTCCCCCAAATCCACAGATGACAGGGTATGATTTTTGGCAAAAAAAGCTTTAACAGGAGAAAGGTACAGGCAAAAGATGACGAGATATGATTACTAGAAAGCCTGTAAAAAATCTCACAATTGCACAATTACAAGGTGGCATTGTTGTGTAAGAAATTAAATCAATAAAGAGAAAAGGAAGAGAACAAGATTAAGCTGTCTTTATTTCTGCCCCTGTTGATGCTGGTGTTTTTGCGCAGAAGCCTGGTCATTCCAAATGTTTATCCACATCTTACCAAATCACACCTACTTACATAAATAAATAAATATATGAATAGACAAATAGTAGAGAAAAAGACTATAAATAACTAAATAAATACCAAATAGGGATGCATTTAATCCATTTTTGCCAAGGCAACTCTATTTAGAAAGCTGTTTACCTTTCTGAAAAGCCTCATTAGGCATAAAAACAAAGAATGAAGTTGATTAATGTGCTCTAAGTGTGATGTTCAAATTGTAATTTTCATATACGTAAATGGATGCTTCTGCCGTATTTTGTTTGATAATTTACAGAGTTAGAACCGTCCAAACCACTAATCAGTTTCTTTTTATGAAGACAGCTGCAAAAGATCCTTTTAGAATGCTAATTTTCATTAGCGCCTTCGTTCACCAAGAACTAGGGCCTTCCTCACAGATAACCTCATCACTGTACTCTGGGGAGACCTGATTTACTTGAAATTCAGTTTTCTGGGTATTTTTTTTTTTTATTTTATTTTTCAGTAGGGTAAGAAGAAAAGAAGAAAAGAAAAGAAGAAAAAAGGGAAAAGAAGAAAAAAGGGAAGCACAAAATCCTTTTCTTTCTGAAAAGAAGAAAAAAGGGAAGCACAAAATCCTGAGTGGATGGACTTAAAAGATAAGAGGGGCTATAAATCAGGACCAAGGTAGTTATATCTTCCTCTATTTTTTTAAAAAATATTATTATCTGCTGACTTTTCAGGAAAAAAAAAGTTGCACAAAGGTAGCATTTCTGTAAGTACTGTCTGCATATTTTGTAGGATGGTGGCATTAATACAGATTGGTTTTGACACTCCAAGTTTCTAGTAATTCTTTTCTAAAACTCCTTTAATGCAAAAAGTATTGCTACAAATCACATAGACTGAGGCAAGAAGCAGAAAAGAAAAAGTGATTAATACATTGGGTTACCATGTATGAAAAATCATGTTTAAATCAGAAGTAGTTATAGCGTGTTATGTTGTGTTTTACAGAATTACCTCAGTTTCTCTCAGCAGTGCTAAATCTGGCTCAGTGGCAGCATTAGTTTCTGTTAATTTGGAATTTTCATGCTCCAGCAACAGTATTAATTTTTTATACCACTGTAAATAGTAAGTAACCAATCAAATGGTCTAAATATATTAATGTTCTGTCTTTGTGCATAGGTATGAGAAGATTAGACTAATTCTGCTGTACAAAGAAAACAGCCTCATAGAAGCACTGAAAGTACATTGCAAGGAATGATTTTTCTTGAAATATTTCATGCAGAACCAGAGCAAAATTAGAATACTCCCCTAACTTTAATACTGAAAAGAGCAGCAATGAAAAAATCTATCAGCTTTTATAAAAAATCCAAGTATAAGAGTGTTGAATAAACTCTGACAGTTTCAGTAATCAGTCTCAGAACAGCTGACACAGGTTCAGGAGTCCCTGGAGTATCTCCACAATGATTAGAGATCTGAATCTATGTTTCAGAATGTGCTCTGTTGTCTTTCCCAGAAATACGTGCTTATACCCATAAACTCCAATTTGAGAGTTTCATTTCCATTCAATCTTCCCAATACTTCCACTTGGTCTGCACTGTGCCTCCTCCTCTCCCCTGCCCCTTGATTCTCCCAGCTGCTTACAGATGCCTGTCCCCACCCTTGGCCCAAGTGACTGAAATGGTGTGTAGGGTCAAGCAAGTAGATTTGGGATCCCTCTTGTGGAGAAAGGGCCACACTGATGAAAGTACCTAAGCAGGATGGGCTGTTCCAAAAAGCAGAATGGTGTCCCGTGGTTAGGCACTGTGAATATCATTTTGCTGTAAGAAAAAAAACTTTGCATTTGTGAACTCTGTCGTTCTGCCTGCATTCCATAATTCGTTGGCTCAATGTGAAATGTTTTCCGGTGATGTCACAGAAAAATGAGAGATTATGGAAGCTGTGCCTTAATGAGAGGTGGGTGAGGGAAATGTTTACAGAGTGCTACTGAACTGAGAAGTATGTACTAAAAGACCTTGACAGAAGGCAAGAAAAAGTTACCATAAAAATCGGTGGCATAAGGAGTGCAGCAAATGTAATTGACAAAATGAGAAAAGGTAACAGAAACACTTTGGTGCTTCTACTATTGTTTGTACTCCTACAATGCAAAATAAGCACTCTGCTCATGCAAAACAGCTTATTTTAGACAAATAAACTTCCAGAGCAGCTATGTTTTTAGGTGCATGAGAACATCAGTCTCCAGTCGAGATAGGTGGAAACAAGGCCGTCTTATATAGTGTATGTTATCTGTGATAAATACAGCAGTCCAGGGTGAGTGAAAGAAGAGGAAATAGAAAATGCTCCTGGGTCATAAATGATTATCACAGTTAGGGAACTAACTGATAGCCACAGAGGTATTGGAGTCAGAGAGGCAGAGTGTAAGAAAAGAAATGAAGAAACACTGCTAGTGTTAAGGAAACTCAGCAATGGGGGAACTACAAAAACCTCAGTTGTGGATTTTTTGCCAATTTATTTGTATTTCAGTTATGACCGCTGATTATCACTCTGTAATCCTGTTGCTGCTACTCCTGCCTGCAGGGTCATGCCAGGCTATAAAAAAAATAAATGAGCAGAAAGGAGAGAAGAAAAAAAACCAACCAAACAAACAAAAAACCCCAAGTAATTAGGCAGTAAGTGATACTGAGATTCCTTAAGTGATACTGGCTTTAGTAGGACTTTGACAGCCATTTGGCATCCACAAAAATAATTTCCCATGTTGATAAGCCAAAACCAGGACCTGATACATGAGCTGTATCAATGTTCTTTATAACATCTGTAAAGTAGAGATTGTCCATTTCTTACATTTCATGGTTTACCTCAGAAAACCCGTAGAACTGTAACATGAGCTGTGAAGATTCTCAACAGGGGAAGCATTTTAGCTGGATATTGTGAAAATCTAGGAGTTTCACTTCGAGTCACATAGCAATTACATTATTCTACTAATTCAAATCTGTTCTCAAGAAAAAAAAATGTGTTCATATGAATAAACAATCTCTAAATTGCCACAATTACAGAAAATAAAGTGAAGTGTGCCAAAATGAAGATACCTACTAACATGAAGCAAAAAAACTTCTGTGTGCTGGCCCATTGTATTTTTTTGTAGGGAAGTACTTTTCCTCTGAACTTGTCACAAAAGCTTTGTCTGAATCACGGTTCACTAAAACCAAAAAAGTTATGAGAAAATCATATTTTCACCTAATGTTGTCACTAAGGGGAATGTCATCTTTTCACTGAAAAGGCACATAGATGTTCTGGAAGAGACTAAAGAAGGTCTTAGTTTACAGCAACTCTTCTTTGGAGTGATAACTGAATCTAACAAAACAAACTTTAGCGTTAATTGTCCCTGCTGATGTCTAAGGCTTTAATTATATTATTGTCAAACTTACATAGTGCCCATATAGCTTCCTTTTTGCCCTTGAGTGTTATAAATACTCATGGGCAAAATATGGGTGGTTTTAAATATGAGTTTATAATATGAGTGTTTTATATACTCATATAAAATACAGTCTAAGAGAAAATTTATTTCCATTAAGATTTTTGTAGTCACATAGCACATTTAAGGGACCATAGTAACTGCAGTACATTCTGATGTCCAAAAAATATAGAAGATTAAATGATAATGGATGATTTGAAGAGTTAGCAACTCTCCTCTGGACTCATTCTACTTTGTCAACATCTGCCTTGCACTGGGCAGCCTGCACTGAATGCAGTGACCCACCTGTGCTCTCACAAGTCCCACAGGGCAGTGACCACTTTCCTCAACCTGCCACTGTGTTCTTCCTACTGCAGCCCACCCTGCCACCAGTGGCAGTGTGCCCAGGGCACACTGCTGACCCATGCTCAAGTTATTGCCCTCCAGGACCCCTGCCCTGCCCTGCACTGCAAACCCCCCAGCTGCCCCATTTCTCTGAGGTGAGAGGCGGCTCCCAGGTTGTACTGGGGCAGAGAGTTATTTCACCCCAGGTTAAGGACATTGCATTCCTTCCAAATGAACTTCATGGGGTTTTTAATCTATCTACTTCTCTGGCCTCTCAAGAGTTCTCTGAATCTCAGCCTTGCTTTCCTATATATTATCAGCTGTTTTCCATCACAATTTCTGAGAGTGCACACCAGTCCACTGCCTTTTTCCTTAAGACATTACATAATTTTGCCTCCAGGACTGGCCCCTTTGTTAGGTTTTTCATAACCAGATATTGCTGAACTCTGAACATTGACCCACCACCGTTTGAGCCAGATGAAGCCTCCACAATTTGAAAAAGATAAATTTATTATCCTGATTTTTATTAGATAATTTTACTAAACAAGCTGAATGGGGACAGAATAAGCTAATAGTAAAGACTACGGAAAACAGACAAAAAAGTTGTAGGTTGGTAAGAGTACCCCCAAGAAATAAAAAGGATTCTGTTATTAACTTTAAAACTGGAAAAAGCTTAAAATCTTATGTAGTCTCAGAGAGTTAAGACAACACTTTTTACCTCAAAAACCAAGTTTGGTTCTTTGGGGGTTTCCTGTTGGTTTTATTTTGGAGTTTTTCTTGTTTTCGTGGTTGTTTTGCTTGTTTGTTTCTTTGGAGTGCCTATTTCTTTGTTTCTTTTTTGTTTTATAGGTGGGGATGTTTCAAAACAACAGAACAAATTTTCCCACCTCTTAAAATGGCTTTTTTAGGAGCTCAATAATCTCATTCCTTTCTTTCTCCTGAGACCAATGTCAAGTTCCTACCTTTTATGGTATCTATACTCAACTTCATTTTAAGATCAGATCTCTCCAGCTCAGATCCCCTCCCTTTCTCTTCATCCTCTCCCCATAAATATAAACTCAAATATTTACTGGTTCAATGGAACAAAAAAGCAGTAGGCAAAAGACTCTTCCAGTAGACAGAGAACTGTCTATATACTTCATAATGAAATATCTATTAACACTCTTTGTGACAATAAAAGTGGTTATAAAAGAAGAGGAAGATTAAATATTTTTCATCCTTCTCTTTATAATACAAGAAAATTGACATAATTTTTAGCATAAAGTTTTAAAGTGAGAAATTAAGAAAATGTTCCTTATCAAGTTCAGGAAGAGACTACTAAATTATCAGCTTAGTTTTTAATTTTTTTTAAACAAGAAAGTGATGAAAAGAGCTACATGTAAATATCTCAACTATGCATGTTTCATAACTATCTATACCATGATCCATTCTCAAGACACTTATTGTCTGGCCTGAGAAACCTCAAGATACCATAAAAGAAAGTGTCATGGCTCTGTTTCTAGGGTTTTGACAGCCAGAAACAAACAGAGCCTCAGGACAGATGTTGCAGAAAAGCTTTGCACACAGCAGGTCTAGCTGCATACAAAGGTCTTTCAGGGAATTCTGGACTGCAGCAATTATTTTATGTTTTTCATTGGTTAATGGAGTGTGCTTTTGGAGAGGGTCTGACTTTAGAGAGTCACTGAGCGTGTGGAGCAGTTCTTGTTCTGTCAAACACTCCTGTTGCAACATGCAAGTGACTGACATCCCTTCCAACCCAAATTATCCCATGAGCCAATTGCAACTTACCACCTCAGAAATACTGAGGCTCTCTTAGCTAATTCTAGTTGGGTCTGACAATTGTAGTACACTGCTGTGTGTCACAGGGAGAAAACAGATATTTGAATCATACATGAAATCATAGAACACGTAAGTCTGGAAAGGACCACTGGAAGTCATCTTGTCTGAGCTCCTTATTCAGTCAGGGTCATCCTAGAGCCTCTTTCTCAGGGTGGTGTCCAGGAGGCTTTGGAATATCTCCAGAGGAGAAGACTCCACAACCTCTCTGGGCAGCCTGTGTCTATGCTCAGTCACACCCTCACAGCAAAAAGTTTTTTCCCAGTTCAACTAGAGCCTTCTGAGTTCAGTGTCTGCCTGTTGTCTCTCTTCCTGTTTCTCAGCACCACCAGGAGGAACCTGATCTAGTCTCTTTACACCCTTCTTTCAGATACTAATATTGATGAATTCATGAATATTCAATAGTTTAGCCTCTTCTTCAGGCTAAACAGGCCCAGGTTTCGCAGCCATTCCTTGTAAGAGAGATGCTCCAGTCCCCTAACCATCTTTGTGGTTCTGTGCTGGACTTGCTCCAGGAGCTCCATGTCTCTCTTATACTGAGGAGCCCAGAACTGGACACAATGCTCCAGATGTGCCCTCATGGGAGCAGAGTAGATGGGCAGGACCACCTCCCTCCACCTGCTGGGATGTTCTTCCTAATGCAGACCAGGATGAAATCAGCCTTCTTGGCCATAAGGTCGCACTTATGTCCATGCTGGCTCAAGGACAAGTTGCTGTCCACCAGGTCCTCCTCCACGGAGCTCCTTTCCAGCAAGTCAGTGCCCAGCCTGTTCTGGGGCAAGAGATTCCTCTTGAGAAGCAGGACCCTGCACTTGCCTTTGTTGAACTTCAGACAGATCTCTGCTCATCTCTCCAACCTATCAAGATCCTTCTGAAGGGCTGCACAGCTCTCTGGGGTATCTGCCACTTCTCCCAGCCTTGTGCTTTCAGCAAACTTGATAAGGAGGCATCTATCCTTTCATCCAAGTAACTGAAGGATAAGTTAAACAGTATTTGGTCTTGTATTCAACTGTCTTAGCAATAATAATACCCAAATAAGTCCCAACACTAGACTTGAGATTATATTTCAACTCTACATTGCTATTACTCTTTGAATCTTTAATCAGAACAGCCTTTTGCCAAGTATTTTGAACATGCATTTTAAAGTGATGTTGAAATACTCTATTCTAAAGATATACTCTATTCTATTTTAATAAGAATTAAAAAGATGTTCTATTTGCTATATGGTATATGCAGATCCTGCAGTTGTACTTCCTGCAGTTGTACCTCCATTTACCTATGTGAAAATTAGACACAGGAGAGTATTTTAAGAGTTTTTGCCTGGTCACCTGCAAAGATTTATCAATGAATTTATGTGTACAGGAAGCCCATACAAGACAAAGAACAACAAAAACACACACCCAACCCTCTAAACTGAATTACCAGGAATTTAGACAACAATATTAATGGAGTGCAGTTTTAGGGCAGAAAGTAATAAATAGACCAGATGTGAAATCTAGGAAGGCAGGATGTAATTATCCAAACTGGACTTTCATCAGGAGACCAGGACTGGCATAATCGTTCTGGAAAAAACAGTGGAATCTCTAATGACCAAAAGTAGCATTAACAATGTTTTTTCTCAGCATCTGCCATGCGTCTCCCCATGTGTTCATGGGACATCAGCCTGACAGTGATTCAGACAAATCTGCCCATGAACCTCTGTTGAAACACCATTTAAACTGGATGAAATATCACCAAGACAAACATAGGATGTGAAGAAAATCTGTCACAACTCCTTCAATTTGTTTTTTCTTAGGCTCTCAGTTTAAGGAATACAAGGAATGTCATCAAGAAGCATGGCCATGGAGAGTTCAAGTCTCCCACATGTTCTGTGGAAAGATGTTTGCACAAATGTTCACATTATACTTGCAAGTCACTCTTTGTAAGATTTTCAGCCATCCAAATAAGGAATAGAAACAACTTCATGCAATTTATGCAATCATAAATTACTGTTAGTGAAATCTTACTCAAGGCAAATATGCTGAAGTCTGTTGACATAAGTTGATCAAACAATTCTCCACAACCAGATTTCTAAAAATCAGTCTACTCGTGGGTAATTTACAAGTAGGAAAAGGTCACGCTTTGTTTATAAATGATTCATTATACATACTCTGCTCAGCACAGATCATTCAGTCCATTAATAAACAGCACAGATGACAGTCTAATGTTTTTTAAATTTTTTTATATATACCCTTTCAGACATCTAGCACTTTTATTTCAAAGTTTCAGGAGTCTTCCTAGTTAAGTTACTGATAAGGTGCCCAGTGTTAAAAAACCACCTAATTTTCCAGAGTCTAAGCCTTCCATCACCTCTCTCAGTAAAAAACAATGCTGGTGAATTAGTCAGAGGCAAATTCCAAATCCAAGGATTCAAGCACTTTTCCTTGAGTTCCTTCACATTTAATCCCCGTGATCTGGTCTTGAGCATACCTAATTAGAGCTCACACACCATCACAGTGTCAGAGTGCCTTGACATGTGCTGGCTTGTCTCATTTAAAGTTTGATTTTGCAGTACTGGAACCTACAGAAACACTTCCCTTGACATCCCCAAAGGCTGCACAAACCCATCGTGCTTCATAACTAGAAGATAAGTTTAAAGTTATATCTCAACACATAGTAGAGCTTTTTTTTTTTCTGTAAGAAGTACCATTTACTGAGAGCAGCTGCGTACTGCACAAGATCAAGTTTGAGTGGTTTTAAGAAGCCACCTCATGTAGAGCCCATTACAGTAATCCAATTTTGATGGATGAAATTCAAGCATACATGCTCTCCTGGTGATTTCCTGCCCTGAAAATATTTAAATACAATGAAAGAATTAGAGTATTAAACAAATTTCCCTTTTTGATATTCAATAGGCAATGAAATAAGAAACTCCTAAATGCATGGCAGAGCCCTTATAGTTTAAGTTCTACAGTGCATATGCATAAGCAGCTCACCACCAGCGAGACTTAACAAAGTCATTCTTAACAGACACTCTGAGTGCTTTGCCTTTCTGAAATACTGACCTTATTCTACCTTATAATCAACATTTATGGATAGCATGTCCCTCTGTGACCAGTCCTGTACCACTTCTGTGCTCTGCATGTACCACTTGCACAAAATGCCAAAGGAGTTTGCTCTTTTTGAAATACCATCTGAAGAAATTGGGCAATTATATGAAACATTCTCCATAAAAACAAAGCGAGTCTTATTGCCAGCTTTGCACTTGGAAGGGGACATTTCATGTTAATAACACCAAAATCCTTTCCTGTAGGTATTTCATCACAGGAAAATGGTATCTGGACAGTATACTGATAGGCAAGCAAGAAAAGGTTATGAAAAACCAAGACTAGAATAGCTCCCTGCTTTTCTCAGGTACAAGCTATAAGAGAAAAGGGAAGGAAAGATTCCGGGAAGGGAAGGTTCCGGGAAGGGAAGGGAAGGTTCCGGGAAGGTTCCGGGAAGGGAAGGTTCCGTGAAGGGAAGGTTCCGGGAAGGGAAGGGAAGGGAAGGGAAGGGAAGGGAAGGGAAGGGAAGGGAAAAGGAGATCCACATAATTATATAGCAAATATTAAAATTAGAGGACTTAATCCAGTGTGATGTGACAACAAAATGCTACCAGATGAGGCTGTATCACTAACTCTTTACTGAAGATTATTTTGTTCCCTACTGAATAATTTTAGAGTAGAGAATGAATGTTGTTCTGATGCAAACAACACTAACCACATCAAGAAGGAAATATAACATTCATTCTATTTATCATATAATGAATGTCACACTCCATGTTGGATTGGTATGGATCCATGTTGAATCCATAAAAAGAACCACAGAAAAAGCAGAGAGAACAGGGGCAACTGGCCTAATTTAGTAGCCCATAACTATACTATCAAAGTCACAGGGTAGAATAATTACATTTAATAGAAACCACCCATGATTTGAAATTGCTCTCATTTTAGGAATGCAAGGGTTGCACAGTTCAGCTTGAAATATTTAAATTATTCGGTGTCTCATGGTAATCAGATAAAAGATTTTGCATCATGGTAGAAGAAACAGGTTTTGGGAAACACACACATAGTATTAAAAAATATATGCCATAGAAGGAGGACAGATTAGAGAAGTTTTGATTCTCAGCACAGCTGAATTGGATAGAAAGCTTCATGAGAAGAACACTATAATAAACTCCACTTTGAAAATTAACATATTGATTAAACTAGTGGGTTTTGATCAGGCATTTACAGGACACTCACTTCTGTCTAAGAATAAATACTGTCATTGTTTTTGTGGAATAGCTTCAGACAGCATGTAGAGGTCAACACAAAATTTAGATTTGGTACAGGGTTGCCCAGCAGGAAAAGCTTAGGAGGCGGAGCATTGGGCTGCCTAGAACAACTTTTGACAGTAAACTATTTCTGCCCCTTAAAGACATGACAGTTGTCATTTGATTGTTCCATTTTTATCTTAGCACTGGAGAGTCTCTCAATCTCTTTTGCTTGGTTTCACAGTGACCTGATCCATACTTGTATGCAAACTTTTAAATATTTTTCATGGCATTAATTGAGAACCATACTAGGAGCTGTCATTCTGTATTGCTCCTAGCTTCCTGGTCATCAATAAACCCGGTCTTTTAGGAGCAACATCCCAAAGTAGAACAAACAAACATTAGTGCTTACTACTTTTACAAACAGAAGAAAAATCCACAGATGGCTCATTTAAAATTCTGGGCATGTACTGCTAATGCCAGTAGTAGCCAATAGTAGACAATTACCCTTACTATTCCCAACTGTGACAACACTGTGATAGTAAAAATACTGATTTGCAGGATATCCATCATTGCACAACTAAGGATTGCTCCATAACATAAAAACCAACACATTGTTTGACTGAAGATTTTCAAAAAGATTTGGCATAAAATAATAGGTGGGAAGAATTATTGAAATACTGACATCTTGAAATACAGAGTTGTCATCTTCTGAAAGTTTAATCTCTACAAAGATGACATTCACCAGGTAATTTAACTCTAAATAGTACCCTTGAAAGTTTTTTTTAATATTTAGATACAGAAACCTGTCCAAGAAATCTGTAATAAAAAAAGAGAGGTGTAGGTGGAACAACAAAATATGCATTATGGTAGACTTGCAAAAGTGCAACTGATATTAAATATTTTTCTCTTCATTTATGAAAAACAGGTATACAATGACAAACTACTCAAAGGAAAAGAGAAAAAACTGTTTTATTTATTAAATGCAGTATTTAGTCTCAATCATTTATAGCAATGGATTCTTATCTATTATAATAATAGCTTGTAAACAGAAATTTAGGAAAATTAAATGCATATATGCTTATATTGATATACTAATATTAAATACAAAATAATAACACTCTAGTTATATGATTGTAAATTACACTTTGGGAAAACAAACATAACAAAAAGTTCCAGAAAGATTATATTGCCATATACCAATATTTTTAAATAGTTTTTTTTTATTGCAGCACATCAAACATTCGTTGCTGCAATGAAGATTGAAACCTCCAAAGCTTCAGGATGGTTGATGATTGTATCTTTCTATGGAAAGATCTGATGTACCTTTTTCCACTTCATCTTACACCTTTCAGCATCAGTTATCTTCATTTTTACAAGGCAACAGTAAAAAAACTTTTAAAATTACATTACTCCGTCTGAAAGTAAAGAAAAATAAGAACATATCTACCAAGGAGACGACCAAAATTCAGATCATCTGGAGTAAGCCAAGTGCAATGCTTTGTTGTCTGATACCCTGCACAGATGGAAAACTTAGATTCCTCTATTGTTACCATGTGCTTAGCAAAAAAAGAGAATTTAGTGGTTTGTTTTGGGTTTTGCTGAGAGAGAGTTAATGTTCTTCACAACAACTAGTATGGGCTATGTTTTGGATTTGTGATGGAAAGTACTGAAAACACAGGGATGTTTTTGTTATTGTTAATCAGTGCTGGCATGGAGTCGAGGTCTTTTCTGCTTCTCACCCCACCCCATCAGTGAGAAGGTTGAGGGTGCACAAGGAGTCATAAGGAGACGCAGCTGGGACAGCTGACCCCAGCTGACCAAGAGGTTATCCCAGACCATATGGCATCATTCTCAGCTTATAAACCTGGGGAAGAAGGAGGGGGGAATATTTGTAGTGGTGGCATTTGTGTTCTCAAGTCACTGTTCCCTGTAGTGAGCCCTGCTTCCCTGGAGATGGCTGAACACCTGCCTGCCAATGGGAGATGGCAAAATTAATTCATTTGTTTTTGTGACTTTCCCTTTATCTTTTAAACTATATTCATCTCGACCTATGGGTTTCCTCATTTTTGCTCTTCTGATGCTCTCTCCTGTCCCAACTCTAGAAAATGAACCAGCAGGTGCTTCAGGGTAGCTGCTGGCTGAGGTTCAACTACAACATGTATCCAGACTGGCAAATGGACATTACATAGGCACATTTAACTTGGTTACACTATTATTAGTTACTTCATTAATAAAATAATCCTTATTTTTTCATGTCTTAGAGGCTTGATTTATTTAAAAAAATTATGAAAAATATTCTAAAAACCTATTAAAGAGACTGCTTCCCTAACTCTAATTTTGCAACACCTTTCTCCTTTCTAATTGAGTCTTTTATCCATTTTTGGCTGTTGACTCTTTCGTTCAGGCCAGTAAAAGAGTTTTAAAGAATTTGCTTTGCCGCAATGCTTGTGACAGAGCCAATTTGTTGCAACAGACATTTCAGCATTCTGTGCAGTGGCTATCAGAGCAAAGCAAAACATACGCAGTCTTAGAGATACTGTCTTAAAATCTGGCACCATGCTCCAAGACTGATCTGTTTAATGCATCCTGTCCCTAAACACGACTCTGTGTCATGTCTGTTAACTCAAAGGTCCTTTTAAAAACCAACCTGAATTCTACATTTTGTTGGTTTTATAATCAAATTCCTTATAATCAAAACAGGTATTTTAATGCAGTATTTTGCTGTCTGCTGCAATCCAATATTACCTCAAAGAGATATATAGAGAGATATATCAATATGTCAATTATCTTTAATTAAATGAATATCATCTCTTTAGAATAAGATCTTTGCCAGAATATGAAAAGAAGTGTTGCAAGTTGGCTAGCCAACCTTTCATCAATTGGCTGATTGCTGACAGCTCAGTGGTACATGAATCAAGAGCCAGAATATCATTTGCTAACATATTGGGAAAATTATTTCTGGCACCAAACTGCACCTGCATGTTATAAGAAAATGCTTTTAGACATTTCCACAACCAGAGCAATGAGGCCAACAGAACAAATCTGGTTGTCAAATCTTGTATGCATGTCACTGCATTAATAATGCATTAATTTGATTTCTCTAGATAAATCTTTGTGAACAAAACTAGGAACAGCAAATTGATAAATTTTGAAAGCCAGTGGACTGCATTTATGAAAGACTCTATGTAGTTTAAAGGCTGGAAACCACTAATGAATGGAAAAACTAAGGACTTCTATGCGTATCTCCCTAGTGAGGGAGTTTCCTCCCTGAATCCTAAAAGTGATAAGACTGAAGATGCATGTTTCAACAATTCCTTATTGCATAGCTAATTCAAGCCTTTCATCCCCTCTTCAGAGTGCAAAGGTGCCCTTACATATTTTTGCAACCCCACTCCCAGACAGTGTATATAACTTCAAGTCTATGACTTTTACTACAGGACCAGGAAGCTAAAAGTTAGGTGTCTTTAGAACAGTTTTTTTTTAAAAATTGAGTATCTAAGTGAGAACTTATGGGGAGAACTAAGAACAAGTGATATCACTTCTGCAACCTCAGGCACTTTATTGAGATACCCAAGAAAAACTTTCTTAGATTCCTTCAGTGGAGAGAAAAAACACTCCAAGAAGCTAATGTAGCTTATTAAAATCAGTATCATCATGCTGTCTTTCTTCATGGAATACTAACTTTATTGCAATGGGTTCTTGACTTTTGTGCCTCACTTAGATAGTAAGAACCTTTTGTAGATATCCTAGGGCAAATTATCAGCTAAATAATTTTATCCATGTACATCCCACTGTGCTATGGCAGTAATCTGCTTTCCTTCAGAGTGGATTCACTAAGGAGAAATCATGCTTCACCAATCTGATAGACTTCTGTGATGACACAGCAGGGTATGTCAATGATGGGAGAGCAGTGGAGGTTGTCTGCCTCAACTTCAGCAAGGCTTTTGAAAATGTTTCCCATAATATCCTCTTAGGTAAGCTCAGGAAATCTGGATTAAGTGAATGGACATTGAATTGGATCCAGGACTGGCTGAATGGCAGAGCTCAGAGGGTTGTGATCAGCAGAGTAGAATCTAGTTGGAGGCCTGTAGTCAGTGGCATTCCCCAGAGATAAATACTGAGTCCAGCCTTGTTCAACTCTTTTGTCAGTGACCTGGATGAAGGGATAGAATGTGCCCTCAGCAAGTTTGCTGATGATGTGAAACTGGGGGAGTGGCTGCCAGACCTGAAGGCTGTGCTGCCATTTAGTGGGATCTTGATAGGCTGGAGAGCTGGGCAGAGAGAAATCTAATGAGGTTCAGCTGGGGCAAGTGTTGGGTCCTGCACCTGGGGAGGAATAACCAGCACAGGCTGGGGGCTGACCTACTGGAGAGCAGCTCTGCTGGGAAGGACCTGGGAGCATTGGGGCATGAAAAGCTGACCATGAGACATATTATTTCATTATTTTTCATCCTTTCTAACTAACACTATGTCTGAGGATACCTATTTTAAGTCTTTGCATCTCACTTCCAGTCGGTTATGAACCATTAATTAGACTAGTGCACAGGAGACTAGTATTTGGACTGCCCTGTGTCTTTTTGGTCTCAAGCTATATGAAATGTCCTTAATGGACAACTAAGTAGGCAAAAAAAAAAAAAAAATTCTACTACTTCCTTTCCTATTTGAAGGAAGGTGAGTAAGCACAAGAGACAAGCAAGTAATTTATAGTTAAACATTTTCCTTTGATCTGTATATTGCTTTTTCTATTTCAGGCTAATTTGATTAAGTACACACAAAGGGGGAGCCAAAGGAGCAAGGTTTTTTCCTTAGGCAGCTAGCCAGGAAATGCAGTAGTAGAGACATAATTTATTATTGTTATTATTATTATCATTATTGATCAATCTCCAGCTGATGCACATAACTGATTCAAAATAACAGAGGAGCTGAATTAAATCTGAAATATTTGAACATACTTAATATGGGGTTTTCCAGCACTAAAGGCTTGAATAGTTTCAACTGCTTTCAATACTACTGAAAATGTAGGTAGAATTGTATTATGGCTTCACAAGTTATTTTTTGCCAGCTGAACTTCAATTACTGACAGTATGGATGCTGTTACCCCACTGCAAATATGAAGAAAAATGCTCTAGCTTATGTCCTCTCTTGTTAAGACTTAAGCAAATGCATTTCATATTACATTTCCTGTGAGTTACACAGTCAAAGTACAAAGTAATTACTACATCCGATTTAGTCATCTAGATGCCTTTTATAAAGCACAGGGAGGAATAGCAGCTGTGTGGAGTGATTCATCTCATTCTAAAGTAGACAGTTAAAGTATATCAGAAGAAATATGCCTTAAAAGTACCTATTTCTTTTTTACTAGGGAGCCTTCCATTTTAGATGCAGACATCTCACCAAATTTGTGAAAGACAAACACAGTCACAACAGCTCAGCTTACACATGACAATTAATCTCTAACAATAATTTATTTGTATGTTTGAGAAGACTTTTTCTATGTAAAGACAGAGAAATGTACTGCTGGCTCCAAGCACTTATTGGTGATGTATACACCACATTGCCCTGGCTGGCCTGGCTGTGAAGCATAAACAAGTGCAGACTCATGGGTTAGAGGACTGACACTGACTTCAGTCTTCTGGTGCTCCAAGGAGACAGAGGTCTGTGTCCTCCATGCTAAGACCTGTGTACAGAAGCAAACCCCTGGTGCATCTTCCTAAATTGCAAATTCAGAAAACACACTTGTTTTAACTGAGTGCAGCAGGAAATATCTGGCAGTGTGACTTAGTAATATAAACAATTTGGGTCTTATATATCATCGTCTTATATATTTTTTATGCTTTTTTTACATGCATTTTTTTGTCCTTAGAAATTGGAAGAAGTTGAACAGCAGAATTGGACTAGATATTCATCTTACTAGATAGGTACACTGTACTGACAAAGGGGAGCAATTACAAAACAAAACAACAAAAGCTAAGAAAAACTCAACATCAATTAAGTTAGCCAACAATTTGCAAGGTTTACTCATTCTTCAAATCTCTGTTCTATCATAGAAAGATTTAATCTTGAGTTAATTTTGCAGAAAATTCTAACTTCTCTGACTCAAAACTTTAATGTGTATAGTGTCTAGACTAAGATTTTGCCAGGAGAAATTCTGCCACAAGTCAACTACCAATGAATTTGCATAAGTTGAAAGAGGGATACCAATCAAAAGGTAAAAAATTTCTGTGCTTCATATAAAAAAAAAAATTGTAAAGTGTTCTGTTCCAGGTAGCTTAGGAATTATTCAAAGTGGTTTAAAAGAACATAAATAGCATATAATTTATCTTAAGAATTAAAATATGTCCTTTCCTGCCAAACCAAAATTGTTGTCAATGTCCTGTATAAGACTGTGATTAATGTTATTTAGAAACAGTACTGCTGAGATATAATATGTTTTGCAGGGTGGATCATGGATCTTATTTACTTAGGAGATTATCTGCTAAGTGCTGTTCTTTATTTGAATGCATAACATCATGACTGTAGCAACAGTTAAGTTGCATCTAATGATGCACTTCATTATAACTACATGTTTTTAAAGGCTTATAACTTTGTATAAATTCTCTTCTCATAATGTTACTTTCAGTCCAAAGAAGGCATTTTGAAACAGTCTGACACAACACCATTTGACTGCTTAGGATTTGCATGTTCAAAAATGTGCTACTTCTTTTGCCTCCTTCTTGATGACACATTAACATACTTGTCATCTTATGGTACTCAAAACTCACCAGATTTTTTAAGGCGCCAGCTTGCAGTTCTCAACAAGTAGAAATGCTTCTGACACATTTGGAAGAGTGCTTAGAAATAACACAGGTTTAAGTGTTGCTCAGTTAGGGAAAGGTCAGTGATACTTGGAACTGCCCAAAAGGAGCAGTAATGCTGAAGAAGATATCAAGATTTGTTACATTTTCCAGTCAGTGGTAAGAGACCAGTCCACTGGCATAGAAAATCATGCTTCTTCCTTTTTCTCTCTCAAAACAAAGTAGACATAAATTTGTTTATACTGGCTGGAAAAAAATATTTACCTGTCCTAAACAATTAGTATCCTGTAAAGATACTATAGTTAAACAGGTGACCATGCATATCAACATCTGACATGTGGCCACAGCTCAGTGGGTTTGGGTCTAGGCATTCTGTGGTGAAATATGGGTCTGGACATCTAGCTGCTATTCTCACGTGATCCCCAGGGTAAGAGTTTAGAGACAGTGTCAAACAAATTAAGCACCTCAGAAAAGCAGCTGTAGAATCCCATCCAGCCTCCTGAATAATGCCAGTGAGGCACAGGCTGTCACCTCCTCACATTTGTTCAACAGAAAACCAAACCCACTGATGTCAAAGTCATTGGGAATTTGCAGATGTAAAGGGAATGGACAAAAAAAAAAGGCAAAGAAAAAACAACATCAAGAAAAAAAACCTTGGGATGATTTGGTCTTACAGCAGTTGCTGAATCTTCCCAAAAATGAAGCTGTGTATACCACAGCAAGAAACAATGGTCACAAACAGAGGCAATATCACAAGAGGTATCCTCCTTGTCTTATGAGGCTGTCACTCCAAATGGCATATACTGTGAAGCAATAAGCAACAACTTCTCCAGATCCCAGAAAAGAGAGAGATAAATGGCATTGAATTGGCTGTGTCTCCCAAAAATCTCTCAAAGAAACTACAGCCACAGCAGGCTGAGCAGATGAGCCCTCAGAGACTGGGCTCAGAGTCTCAGACAGAAAAGAAAGATTTATTTCCATCTGGTAACAATGATGCTGATGTCTCAGAGAGATCCACTGCGCTCTGCAATTCTAAAACTAGATGGACGTAATTAGCTTAATTACTTGTCTGTTTATAAAATTCAAAATTTTACATTATGTTTATGTTGTTATTAGAGTAATATTTGGAAGAGAAAGAAGGATGTGGGCATGTACCTTTAAAAGGCTAAGATGAGCCAAACCGAAGCAGTCACTGTCATCTGCTCTCTTGTTATATTATTCAGGAACTCCTGTTACACAGTATGGATCGCCTAGGACTCGCATGTTGAATGTAGCAATCCTCCATCATGCTGCTTGGCACTGAGTGACTGCTGAAAAACACAGCAACCTTGGTGGTTGACAACCTCTATATATTCAGAGGGCAGCTACAGCATGAGCAGCTTATAATACAACTTTCTCCACTCTGCCTCTGTCAAAATATCACTATACTCTGAAGCTTTTCATAGGTATACAGCATTACTAGAAATTCTACTCCTATTAAAAATCATGGTTCTCTTCAGGCTGCTAAATATTGGAAGCAGCAGTAATTTGGGAGAGACAGATACTCCTGTAATTTTGAGCAGTGGTTTGGGACAGCAGGGCAGGGCAGACAGACTTCATGTTTGCAGCCGTAATCTCTCAGCAAAACCAGAAAATACTGACAGGCAAATGTGGTTGTTCAACACACACTGGACCTATAGACTTCAAAGAATAAAACAAATTTAGATGCTGACCTCTGAGTCCTGAGGCTTTGTAGTTTTCACATGCAGAGTAGATATGTCTATGAAATATTTTGTTAGTTTTTACTGAAAATACCCAATTGGAATGTCCAACTTGTTGGAAATCTGAAATTAAGTGTAGAAATTTGTTGTTTTACTGCCAGTTTTATCCCAAAACTTACTGGTTGATAATTTTTTGAAATCTTACACACTCCTTAATTCAATAGTTGATTTCTTTACAAAGTGCCTTGAATGCCTTTAAACACACTAATGTGGTTCCAGTTGCACATTTGCTCTTGCTAAGCCATGGACTAACAATTTCGTAAGTCACAAGAGCAGACTAAACTAAAAGGTGAGCATATTGTAGTTGCTAAAAGTTACGTAACCAATATATATAATAAGTCAATTAATAGATTCAGTGAAGGAAAGAGCTGTCTGAATTATAGCACCTTTACTTTTTTTTTTCTTTCATCCCAAAAGGTGTGAATAATAGACTTGAAGCTAAATTCAGTGTCTGAAGAAAGCACGCCACTATGTTAATCTAGCAGTGAAAAGAACAGTAAATAGCTGTCATATAAATAATCCTTCAGGATTCTTCAGAGCATAAGACGATTGCTCATTTTGAGGTGAAGCCCTCACTCTTTAGCCACCTTCCTTTTTTTTTCCCAGATCTAAATTGGTTTTCTTCCAGAGAATAACCTGCTTTATTTCACTTTCTAAATCAAATGAACACGACTGCTATGTATCCTAATTAAATTTCTGTGTCAAGGGGCATCCAAAATATGCTAGAATTTTTGAAAAGACAAATGGAAAAGCCTTGATTTGGCAAGATGTTCTTGTCAATAAAGAACAATCAGAAAGGGCTCACATGCAAGCTGTAAAGCTTATCCAAAAAAGGGATCACACAGAAGGGAATGGTATTACTTTAAAAGCTCTAAAAAAAAAAGGCTCTGGAATACCTAGCAGGCAAATGAAGAATTTTTGTTTGTTTGTTGTTGGCTAGGGCTTTTTCATTGCATTTTACAGCATAATATGAAACCTAGGAACATGTTATAGTACTTTGTACTAGATTTTAAGACTTGGTTAGTGTCTGTATTTTGCATAAAACTATTGGATGGGGCTGTGCTTTCTGGCATAGCTTGCTACTGTTAGCATTTTAAAAGCATACTGTGCTTGAACTATGAACACACAATAATTGTTAGCTTTATGCTCCACTAGTTACTTTGTTATGTGCAATGGAATAATTCCTATGAAGTTTTGTATTGTGGCACTTTTGTCACAGTTGCTTATTAGATATGGAGCCTCATTTTGAACTTTTTATTTGCTTTCTTTGCTGTCCCTTCCATGGCATTAATAATGTACTGCAATTTAATTGAAAATTGGGCCAGAAAACATTAAAGGAAATTTCAGAGATTCCAGTCATTAAAGATTTACCCTTTCTGGCATGTAAGTGGGGTTCTTTGCTGAGTGCTTATTTATTTGATTTGTGCTTAAAGCATGTGTATATTTAAATCCATTTCATTAAATAAAGCACTGGGCAAAAAGTAGTTATCTACTTTTCTTGCAATCATCTGAAAGCACTTTAGCATAGCATTATGACATGGGTACTAATGTGTATCACAGGAAAGGGTGGGAAAATTAAGCATCTATCCAATACTTAAGAAAATATCAAGTACTAAAATAGGGTTTTTAAAGCAGATTCAGATGGGGAAAAAGGAATATGAACTCAGGTTTCAAGGTGTAAAACTAGATAATTAAAGTTCATCCTAAAAAATTAAGACTGTACTTACTGCTTGCTGATTTTGGGGAGCTAGGAGGCCAAATGTACACTAAAAATGTACACAAAACATGTCTCAGTCATGTTTTTCATAAAGCTGATTATTTCTTTGATTCTCAAATGTTCATTCCTTTGGTCTTAGTTTCTTAAGGTTAATGAACAGATCAGTCTGAACTGACAATCTTACTGAACTGACCAATTTTCCAAGTGGGTTTTGTTTAGTTATTAGCAGCAGAAGTGGGACATCAAGCGCTGTAGGACAATACTCGTGAGGGGACCCCTGACTCAGCAAAGTGGTTTTGGGCCATCTGGTTTGGTCCAGGGACCAAGGGAACTCTTCAAGGAACTCTATCATGCCTGCCAGAAAGAGATAACTATGGAGGATATGTCTTCCAGGTAGCTCTGGCATCAGAAACACACAAGGAGAGCCACAGGCACAGTGCCCAGCACCCACTGTAGCCACCACCATAGCACATCACAGACCCTAAAGAACGTGGAGCTCCAGCAGGCAGATGCAGCTCTGCATGCCCAGTGCAGCAGAGATTCCTGGTGCTTCCCAGTGAGCTCAGGGCCAGTAATGATGGGCTACTTGTCTGCAGCACATGGGCTGTGGCAAGGGTCTGGGTCAGCAAGTAGCAGAGCTGTGAGAGGAAGTCAGCAGGCTGTACAACACCAGGGATTTACATACTCAGTTGTCTTTGTGAGGCAAACAAAATTGTTTTGATTAAAAGAGTTAGGCTATGATTGAAATAATTCTGAACTTTTTCCTACTTCTTGCTAATTTTTAAATTTTTTTGGTTATTAATTTCCCCTCTGATTTTAGCTGTCGGAATTTCCAATTTTAGAGAAACTGTTTCTGTCCACAACATATTCAAAATAACCAGAACTGGAGCAGCTCAGTCCCTAGAACTCCAGGTTCTCCATTCCCTAGTGAGAATCTTTGAGAAATATAAATTAAAATTAGTTTCAGTGCATTGAATTAATTATTCCATTTATTGGTTATTATCTTGCTTTGTGGTTTTACGTGCCTCTGAACTGTAGATGGAATTAGAAAAGAGAGAATCAACTAATTAATCTTGGGCTTCCAAAGGAGACAAAAGTGTTTGAAAGATGGGAAGAAAGTAAAGTAAAACTTCATCAAACTGAAAAAAAAATAATAAAACTAAAAAAAAAATCTTTAAAAGATCATACAGCTATATAAAACATAAATTTAGTTCATGTTTATGCACTACAATTATTAAGCATCTGTGGGTACATCTATATTTGTATGTATAGAATTTTAATGCATTGGCAGAAAATGTCGTGTTTCTATAGCACTCTAGAGATTATGAATAAAATATTTAATTCAGGAGGTTGCAATTGCATTTCCTAAATTATTTCACTGACCTTTTCCTAACTTACGTTGGCCCACAGCGGATGTATGAACACTGCCAAAAAATAGAAACACACCATTTACCAGTCACAGAAAAAAAAAAAGATAGGTGTTCAGAAGCAAGTGATATTCAAAATAGGCATTAAGTACAAAATGTTTAGAATTGACACATATTGTGAAAATAATTCTTATACTCGAGTAGCATATGCCATGTGTCTAAAATGAAGGATGGCAAATGAGGATCTAGCAGAGATTTTTGGTAGTCATTCTGTGTAGAGTAGAACCAAGCTAGGTATGAGACTCACTAGTTTGACTTGTGTTGCAGCATAAAAAAAAAAATAATTCTGTCAAAAGAAACCACTCTGTACTAACTTTGCCAAATGCATCTTGACTCTGTGTCATATCTGCTAAAGCTTAATTTGGTTTAGGTTGGATCTAGGCTGAAGCTGGACATGAATTTTGCAATTCACATCACATGGTGATGGACTTCCTAGCCTGTGTCTCCACAGTCCTAGACATCTCTTCCCATTTCATGGTGAGGACTCACCATGGAACAACAAAGCTTCTTCTTAAACAAACATCTGCACCAGTTCTGCTCTAGGTTATGTGTAGAAGTCTGTACTTGCTAGCATTTGTAAAATATGTTTTCTCCTACCACAAGCAAGATATCTACAAAACCATCTGTAGAGGCCTTTCCCATTAAGGGTAAGTTGTCACACCATCTCACCTAAAAGACACAGGCTATGACCAGCACCACCTGTGGTAACATATCCTTCTTTTTGAAAACAGAAGTGAAGGGGGCTTGTGTTTACCTGTAGTTTAAATGTGTTGGTTTACATGAAAAAAGAGAACAGTGTCTCTGGATACAGAAAGATATAACATTTTATGCAAAATACTGATAATTTTAATGATTTATATGCATATTACCTAAATTATAGCGTGCCTGGAAGATTATACTACACAGGAAACCCATCATATGTTGAACTCTTCTTATAGCCCTTCTGATTTTAAAGGAGATCTATCAAAAAACTATTCTGAAAGGGATTTTTTTTCTTTAAACTAATTGAAAAAATTTTATATTTATTTGAAGAGGTCTAAGGCCCAAAAAAATTGTGATCTGGCAAAGCTCAGAATTGAATTAATAAACACATCCAGAACTGACTATGCACTAAAATATTTCAATCTTAGTCCTCTAGCAAGAGAGGTATTTAAGCACAAACAAATGTAGATGCATCTAGATGATCTGGCACTTTGGCTGCAGTAATTTAGTGAGATAAGATTTAATGAAGACCAAGATAATACTCAGTAGAAATATAAAAAAGAAAGCTTCTCTACTAAGTCATAAAGCAAGAGATTTAGGAGCATGCAGAGGGTAATTGTAAATAAATCAAATTAACTCCCAGTGCAATGCATTTTGAAAAGTTCCACTCTGGAATTTATATACATATGACACTACTGTAGAGCAGGAGAAATTACTCTTGAGGTTCTACTTTGCTATTCTTCTGTAGGCACTTAAGCATAAAAAACAAGCTGTACTCACAAATGTCAATCTGTAAAATTATTATATTCAAGGAGTGCATAGGTTCTAATGCAACGTTCCACATAGCAATGGAGAGTACTTAAAAATAAATTTAGAAATCAGTTTATAGGATTATCTGTCTCCAATATGATCCTCAGGACTTGGAAGTGTGTGAGTGTTTTGGCTTTGGTTGGGTGGGTTTGTTGTTGGTTTTTTTTTTGATTGGTTGTTTTAAAATTTAAAAAAATATTATTTGTATTTCTATTATAAATTGGATTAAATCCAACATAGTCTGTTAGAGTCTTTGGTTAGAATTTTGAAGTGATTCAACCTGTATCTTTTTCTTAAAGTATGAATACTAAACCATCAAAAGAACTATGAGTAGCTACAGTTATGTTTGAATGCAAGTTAAAACAGCATAATTGGAGTAACATGTTCATTTATTCTTAGGGTTGGCATAGTTTTCTCTCATTCCTGTGGTCTTCTACTTAGACAAGACAGAACAAACAAGCAGTATTTATTCTCACTTCTCAAGAGCAGCTTTTTAAAAATCAGAGCGAATGAAAACATATACATTCCATAAGCAGTCTTCAAATGAAAAAAAAATTGAAAACCACCACACAAATCACATTAGTATACTGTCAGGCCAATCTTCTACCTAAAGATGCTTTCTGTTAGTAGCACATTTCCCATCCCTTATCTTGGTTTGAAGGGCTATTTCTCTGGCCAGACTTAAAAATGTAAACCACATTCTCCCAAAATCTTCCATTCCTCCTATAATTAGAACATTTGAACTTTTCTTAAAATGTTTCTGTATTTGTGTTTCTCTTGGTAATCCTCAATAGTCATTTTCCCTCAGTTTCTGAGATCATTTATTCTCCTCTACCCTAACTTTGGAGATTTCTACATCCTTTTTAGATGCTCCTCCTACAGGTTCATTTTGCAGTCCAGCCAGTAGAAAAACATGAGCTCTTGACTCATTCCTCCAATAACTTTTTTTCCAGGCAACCTGACAGTAATTCAGCTGGTCTGGTTTGCATACTTATTTGAGAATATAATGAAGCAGTCTGAGAATCCTTTTTCTTTTTGAAGAAAACCTAGGATCATTGTCTCAAGCTTGGCCATCTGAAGCTGGGTGAAATAAATTACACTCCATGTAGCTTAACTTTTAGTTCATAGCACAGTAACTGTATTATCCAAAAGTCAGCTTTTAAACTGCATGGGGTAGAAGACATGCTGATGCTTCTGTTTCTCCACACTTTTTCAATTGATAATCAAGTTTTTCCCTTTTCCATTTTTTAATCTATCATTTTAACCACTTTAAATACAATACACCTCAATATTTTCATGTATCCTTTTCACACTCACCAGTGTGGTTTATGGATCATGATAAAGCCTTGGAGATAAATGTATTATCACCTTTTATTTTATAACAAAACTGGAAAAGGTTAGGTTTAAACTAGATATTAGGAAGAAATTCTTTACTGTGGGGATGGTGAAACACTGAAACAAGTGGCCCAGAGAAGTTGTGGAACTTCATTCCTGGAAGTCTTCAAGGCCAGGCCGGGTGGAGTTCTGAGGATCCTGGTCTAATGGAAGGTTTCCTGTCCACACTAGGGGGTTTGGAAGCAGGAGATCTTTCAGGTCATTTGCAACACAAACCATTCTATGATTCTGTGATTCCATGATCTATGTTGTCCCACAGTCTGAAACACTGAAACTCTTAAAAGGTTACAAGGCCTAAGGAAATATGGAAAAAAAAAATTAAAAAAAAACCCTCAAAAAACAGTACAACAAACTCAAATCACACAAAGTGCAAAAGATTATTGCTGAAATATGTGCATAATGGGGGTTATGTGTCTGAAGTATTCACACTGCAAATATAATGGAATAATGAGCCACCTTCAAAAACAAGCCAAGGGGCTAGGCAAAATACTGCACATGGCAATACATAGTACTGGTAAGAAGGCATTGTTCCTAGACTGGAATGACCACAAGTTCACTAACCCCTTTTATTCTGGCAATAATGAAACCCCTCACAGCAAAATGATGAACCCTTTCTAGAGAGAGTTGTCTCTAGTTGAGGGCTCCTGAGAAGATTACAATTGGCTATTCCAGTAACCTGGTCTGGTGGGAAGTGTCCATGCCCATGGCAGGGGGATAGGAAATAGATACTCTTTCAGTCCCTTCTAATCCAATCCATTCTATATTCCATGCCATTTCCATGATGTTGAAAGTTCCTCCTGGGGAATTCTTGCTCTAAAAAGAGAAGGTTACCTCTCCTGTTGCCCAAATCTTTAGATGCTATCCAGGTCTGCTTACAAAGTAAGAGCAGCTCTTTGATATTCCCATTCAAGTTTCCCTAACCCGGGATGCACTTAATACTGCATGTGTATTTGTGCAGCATGTGTATGCTGCACGCACTGAAAACATGGGGATCAGAATCAGCACCTGCCTGTACTGCTTCTGGAGGCACATTTTGCAACATGGGACTAAGTTTTGGCATACTATGGGTCAATTAAGAGAGCCAGCTTCTGAGCCTGATCCTTGGGCACTGATTGGGGGTCATGTCTCTCCCTGGCTCTGTGTTTGGACATTTCAAACATCTCTGTTGAATACAGACCTAGGGAGGGGTTTGCTCTGTGCTGAACTGATGGAAGCCATCTATACACGCCATATGGAATCAAGGCCCAAGTTTGGTTCCTGACACTCTCTGTTACATGTTTTAGACATAAATCTGTCACTTCAAATGTGACTGTGTCCGTCTGCATAGCAATCTGCTCTGACAAGGGTAAAGCAAACAGAGTGGGAAAGCTAAGAAATATTTCAATCCTGTATGCTAGATTGGGCATGGTTTCCTCTCTTGTTGTTTTGCTATCTAGATGGTTTACTCCAAAAGAAAGTGAGGTGCTTTAGCAAAGCACAGTGGAAAGGATGAGCAACCTGGTCACTGGTAGAGAGAGAAGCTGGCAAGGATGCAGCTGGAAGATATAAGCAGGATTTTACAGATTAAAGAGAGGTAGCAGACAGACGTACATGCACAGGGCAATAGTTTGTGAAGCAACAGAGAGCAGCACAGGATGATAATCACAAGAACTACCAAAACAGTCTGTGTAATTGCTATTGTATCTCAGTTTTGGAGAATAATCATTTTTTATCACAGCAGCAGTGCCTTGCAGAGAAGCTGCAGGGACAAGAAACACATTTACCCTGACCTGGCACAGATGTCTCAGATACTGACATCTACACTGCAGGCACCTGAATGTGCATTAGTGAACTCCAGCTTTAAAATTAGCTGAGGAAAATGCTGTCCTGAAAATCATATTCTTTAACTAAAATACTGCAAAGGCAAAAATTTCATAAATTTAATTTAATCTAGCTAAGGTTTACAGAAGCCTTACTTAGGTAGAAGAAACAACATGATAGAGGAAACAATAAAATCTCCTACTGTCAATATGAGAACATGGCCTCATTTAAATAAAAGGAGACTATTCTTGAGCAGTAGACAGATACCTGTTGAAAAGTTGACAATTCTTCCATTAAACCTAGCAGGTTTTATCTTTGCATCTGGCACTATGCATTACATTTATTTTGACAGAAGCTGAGATATTTGGAGTATGCATAAGATGATAAAATCCAATGTCAAGATGAGTTGCTGAAAGGTAAGCTCATTAAACAAAATTAAATCCATCTTACTAAACAAGGTTCAAAGGCAAAAAGCAATCTAGGAAAATATCAATGAAATTGGTTACCTTTCTAGGGAGTAAAACCATAATTTGTCCAAAAAAGAAGAAAAACAATAGTATTGCTAACACTGCTGCTGCAGGTTTTTTCAGCATGTGTGAGTAGTTTTAAAATACGTTTTTGTGATGTGGAGTCAGGGAAGGAGACAAAAAGATGATGAGTGTGAGGTAAAACTGATTGTGCATGAGATGAATGCTTTCCATTCCTCCCAGTAGTGCAGTTGAGGGTAAGTGCAAGCAAACAGATTTATTCACTTCTAAATTGAGCAGAAGACAGTTTATTTGTTTACTGTATTATAGGAGCACATGCAATTTAGCTAATGTGCTTCTTTGTTGTTGGTTTGCTTTGGTTTTGCTTTTTTTTTTTTAATGTCTTTAAATTTGTGCTGCTGCAGGTCTCTCTGGGAAAGAGCTTTGTCTAACAACGCCTCGAGGAAGATGTGCATTGAGGCTGTGAACGTCTGCTTGAAGTAACTATTAGCAAAGAGTAATTTTTGAGGAAGTTTATGTTCAGTGGTCCTAACTAACAACTGGTTGATAATTCTGTTGGGGATACCTTTTGCAAAGTGCCCTGTGACAATGTGCTTTTCCCCCCAAGTGTTTTTATACAGTTCATGGAAATCTCTAATTTTAACAGCATGTAAGGAAGAGAATTCCCTGAAGGCACAGGAAATTGCTATCTGAGCAAAGAAGCAGCCCTCAAAAGAAAAGCATTCTTCCTATTTTCTTGTACCAGGGTTTAGTCCATATCACCTGAAAACAAGCTTGATTTGTTCAACAGTGTAAGTAAAATGCCCAGTTAGGGAGAGGGGGTTTCTCATCTTCCCTAAAACATTAGTCTAGACAGAAATTCTCACCTGGTAATTGTGTCAGTTCATCTATAGTAACTGATTTTTAATAAATTATAATTTCAATAAAAAGTTGAGTTGAACATAAGCTAACTTCAATCTTAAATTTAAATAGTTGCACATTATTTGAATTCTTATGCATATATGAAAGTAGGCAGCAACAACATTTGTATGTGAAATTATCTATTGCCCAAGATGAGAAAGAGTTACAAGAATGGGCAATGCAAAATGAGGTATATTCATCAAATGAAAAGTGGAAGTCTACTGTGCTGGTAAATCCTCCCAGTTCATTTGATTTCATGACTCCTCTGATTACTTTTCAAAATCCTGTATCGTCAGTTATGTCAGCAATACACAGATTAAATTACATTGCTGGCATGCATTGACATGAAGGAATCTAACCTCCTCAATGGTGCATATTACGTAAAATATATTAAACACTTTCTTTCTATTTTATGTGATTAATTAAAAGTAAATTAAATGTTGCATTGAAAAATTATCAGACTATCTTCATCTAAATTAATGGGTCACAATTCTACCAACATGTACTGGTTTTGACTGCTCAAGATTATTAAAGTTTCTTTTTGGGGGAGAGGGGGGTGAGAAAAGATACAGGAAGGAGAAAAAATCACCAAGAGTGATTGAAGAGAAAAAAAAGGTCAGAATTTAGGCCATAACTATCTGCTGAACTCTCTCCCAGGTGTAATATTCAATCAGCAGCTATTTAATCTGTGTTGGTAACATACATTTATTTTTGTTATGGACACTGCTGTAGCATGAAATTGGAAGAGGATTTCCTTATAGCTGAAATGTATTACAATAATTTTGTAGCGAAAAACGAAGTTCCTACTAGCTGGAAGTTTCTTCCTTTTTTTATTATTCTTCTCTCTGTTCAGGGACAGAGTAACACTGTGTTGTTTTGGTGTGTCTTCACTTCTAGTGTTTTCTTTTGTAGGGTTTGGAGTTAAGTGAAGAGTACAAACACAGACATTGATCTCCAGCTACTTATTTGGAGGGCCAAATATTTAGGTCTTTTTAGGGCTAGACATTTCCTGGCAGCATGTGTTGTATGGGAAACCACTTGGCTTTACAGTCAGTTAAAGGCCAGACACCAGTTATACTGCTTTTTATGTGAGGTTTCTTGTGTTTCACTAATCCTCAAGGAAGAAAAGGGATCTGGGAAGAGGTTTACCCAGCCAGTACATAAGGAGACAACACCGAGAACAGCAGCAGTCTCCTGAGCCTATGAAATCTGAAACTCTGCTTGGTCCCTATAGAAAGAGCAGACTAATTCATCCAGGAGGTTGATGGTGATAGCCATGTGCCAGCATTCCCTCCTCATCTCACGTGATGGGCAGAGAAAATTGCCACTACTGTAAATATTGCCAGTGTTCATTATTTATCAGTTTAGGGTTTACAAGTACATAAGAGAGAAAATCTGACAAACCAGATCTATCATCTTCTCAAGAGACATTCAGCATTCAGAAAACTTTACTTGCATTGTAATAGAATTTTACAAAATCCTGGGACAATATGCTGAAGCCTGTCTAGATCTTCAGTTCTGTTTGGGACTTGTCTGTGTAATTCTTCAATTACTGATATTTTTCTAACATTAAGCTTGAGTCCACTGAACTTTTTGGCAACAATTAATTGTTTAATTTTTTAAGTGATAATATTTAAAATCATTTGTGTTCTGTAAAAATCTAGACAATAACCACTGAGAATCTCAAAAACACCCTGAAGGCAACCACTTCTACAATTCCAAATATTTATCTCCTTCTTTGCTGCTTCTTAACACAATGCAAGACCTGAAACTTACTAGTGATTTTGATACATGTAATACTGACAATCATGAATTCTATATACTATCAAGGTATAAAAGAAACAATTTTTTTTTAAAGTTGAAGAGGTCACTACGTTTCTTTCTCAGAAATTACTTTCAAAAACCCCATTTCATTTGGTTGACGGGTTTTTTTTTCACTTCATCATTCAATATTGTACAGCACTTTGCTTCATTTCTGAATTCCATCTCTCCCAGATGGTTGTTAATTGATAGGAGATGGCTTTCACATTTACCATTATAGCTGAAATAATGTTCTGAAATTCAAAACTTAAATATTAAAACTACACATTAGGCAGAAACATCCAGAAGGTTAGGCAATGGAATAATTTGTCAGGGGAGAAAAAGTTGAATCATCATTACAACTAGAATTGAAGAACAGGCTAGATAAAACAGATTATTGGGAGATTATAGTAAAGGGCAAGTACCAGCTGCCCTCTGTTGCTTCCTGTTTTCTAATTTAGCATGGATAACATGCTATGCATAACAAGGATGATCTGTGACACTCCATAATCTATACCTTGCTATGCTGTGATATTGGAAGCAGAAGAAAATGCTGGCCAAGCGATAAAGTATGTATGTTTATGTATATAATATAGTTTGCAATACCTAAAAATGACATTAAAAATTGCACCCTGCAGCCCTGAGTTTTAACAATGATGGTGTGTAATATTGTACAGGGCACCACTGCCCTTTCAGAGGTGCAGTAATCCTCACACACATGCAATACTTTTATATTAAATGCTCTTATTCACTTCTTAAACCTTTATGTTCTAAACAAGTGCAGTGTGTGGGAGAGAGACAGCTTCCATAGATATACTGTGCCTGCTGCACTTTTAATTAATTTTTAGATTGAAATTAACTACAAGGGAAATATATGGGTGAGGGAAGACAGGGAGTATTAAAGGAGTTTTTACCACTCTATTTATGTACTTTATTTCAAACCTTGTCTCAAAAGAAACACAGAGCTTGTTTCATCAGGCGAGTAACTATACAGTCTCATTTCAGCATATGTCAGTGTAATTAACAGCGTGTTTTTCAGAAAAACCTGACCAGGATTTTACCATAGTTTCCTTATAGAGACAAGCCTTCCTCCCCAGCTCCAACACTCCTCTAATTAAAATGACTGTGACATTTCAGGACTCCCCTTTTCCTTATGCATGCTACCTAGATAATACATCTTAATTTAACATTGATTATTAGTGCTGATATCACGGTGCCCACTGAATTTGCATTAGCCTTTGATTGTGACAGATATTAGACCCCTGCACCACCTCATGTAACACCGTGTAACCGGGCTCTGCCTCCAGCTTTTCCAGTTCATAAAACCCAGGTGGAATTCCTCCCCCATTCACCAATGACTCCTGCCTGTTCCATAGAGCTGAGTCCGGCGTGTCCGGGCGGGAGCATCCCGGGAGGAGCGGCTCCCGCAGTGCGGGCGGGCAGGCGGGAGCGCCGCTCGGGCGCGCAGCCTGACTGCCCATGAGACCCGGCGTGTCTGCCGCGGGAGGGACCCTGCCACTGGCCGAGCATCTTCTGAGCTTTTATGTCACCTGCAGAGCGTACATGACAGCTTCATTAAAGCCACGCGTTTTGAGCCGGGTTCACCGCCGCGCAGCCCCGTGCCAAGGCAGCCCGTGCGGGGATAAATCAGCCGCCGCCAGGAGCGCGTCCTGCTCGCCAATGGCCCGCACTGAACCTTCCCGGGCATCCTTATTGCTGAACATGCCCAGCCACCGATTTTGGGTAAACACCGTCTCTGCTGGAGCTGACTTCCTGGCGTTAAGCTGAGCTGCAGCCCTCAGCTTTTAAACTGGAATTAATGATAGATCTCCCCTTCCAGGATATTTTTGCTAAGTATTTCTTTCTTGAGACAGTATGACTCAGCTTTAAGCTTTGTTTTTTGTTTTTGGGTTTTTGTTTGTTTTTTGTTATTGTTGTTGTTGTTGTTTTGTTTTGTTTTGTTTTTCTGATAAAAGCCACCAAAACTTTTATAAGTGGAAAATTTTACATTAGCTGGGTCCCCGAGCATTAATTTATCAGCGCCCATTTTGCATATGCACAGCTTTATACAGGAATATATGAAAACATCTGCATGTAAATTGTTTTTGCATTTGATTACTTTTGTGGACAGAAAGAAAATAACATCCACAAACAGCATCTGTGTGCTCAAATTAAGAATTTGTCACTGCTTCCATTCAAGTTCTTAAGCATGAAAACATTTTGCAAATGACAAGAGAAGGACAGATCTGAATTCCTTCACAAAAGCTGGCACTTGTTTTTTCTCCCCGCATTAGAAAGCTTTCACAACTTAACCCTTGGTGTTCCAAAATTTGTAATTTCTGCCCACAAAAAAAAATAAACACACACATAATTTCAAGACACACACATGAGACTGAAAAAATGAAAACTATATCAGATAAGACACACATTTTTACATAGACCTGTACAGGTACGGACTAGAATAGCTAAAATCCTTTTAGCTAGGATAAAGTTGATCTATGTAATTGGTGACCTTCCATAAACCAACTTTTTTAGCATACAACAGCCCAAAGTTTTTGTCTCTTACCAGGGCCAAAAAATTTAGTTACAGTCTATTAATGAAAATTTGTCCTCTATCTCTACAACAATTTACCTAAAAACATTGGTTCACAAAACTCTTGGGACCTTTTCTCCTGTGGCTTCAAATTCTCAAAATAAAATATAATAATAGAAACATAGAGATAATTTTGAGAACACAGGTATTACTACAACCAACAGAAATCTTATTCTTTCTGGTTTTAAGATTGCTGAGAGGACTATCTCCTCCTGATGCTGATTTTTTTTTTTTTAACTATACTGGCACACTTGACTGGAGGTAAAATTCAGTGTCAAACAGATGCTGCAGGCACCATACAAAAGTTCATAATCAGCTATTCTCCACTTCATAAAAATATGCTTGCTTCACCATATCATTCCTATGACTCTTACATATTTTACTGTTTTTTCCCCATAGGAATTCCTTTCTCCCTATACTTGGCATTATCCATTCTGTCCTGTGAAATATGTGCCAGTGTTGTCCTGATTTGCCATGTGAAATTCTCACCGAAGTTGGTGGGAAAGATGGAAAAAGACTTCCTAGAGGGCCTGTTGCCAATAAGATGAGGGTTAAAGGTGGTGGATGACTCTTCCCTAGAAACATCCATGGCCAGAGTGGATGGTGCTCTGAGAAACCTGATCAAGTTGAAGATGTGCCTGCTCATAGCAAGGGGCTTGGACTAGATGGCCTTTAAAGGTCCCTTCACACCCAAACCAGTCTATGATTTCTCTGCACAGGTTAAGCAATTGTGTTAATCTGACTTTATATAGTCTGAAGTCTGGTACTTCATTGGCAGAATTTAATTATGCACCACAATCAGTCTCTTACTCCAAAAGGAAGGAGCAATTGTGCATCACAAGGTGTTCTTCTTTACCTCATGCTGCTATACATGATATACACATATAAATATATTCTACCAGCAAATATAAATCATGCACTTCATATAGAAAGCCAGTAAACCAGTAAGTAATTGCTTTCTTCAGTGTCCTTGCTACACTGCACGTTATCTGCCATGTAACTGCTACTCAAACAGTGACAACGCAAAGGGAGGAATTAAACACCTTATATTGTCTTCACATAATTCTATTTTCCATCCCTTTTAAGATTTTCCAGACGCAAGTCACTCAATTTTTTGTGCTTTTCAGGACAGTAATTTGACATTCATTCACAATCAGATGTCAAATTTATTTTATGTACCTGCTGTATAATTATACAGTTCTCCTTGGTATTGAAAGAATGTGTATAGTAGAATAAGTTTACTAAAAATAACATATCTAGAACTCCTAAAATTTTCTAGGTTCCCTTGGTAGTAATAGACCTTTAAAGAATATCATCACTCAATAAGTACTATTACTTTTTTTTCCACAAGTTATTCTTATAGGGGACTAAGAGAAAGTCAGTTATCTTACAGTTCTGGACATGGAACACCCAGAGGAGCTCTGGATTACAATAAGTTAACCAGAATTGACAGTGACACATCAGATCCAGTACTTCTTCACAAAGAAGTAGAATTTTGTATATCATAACTTCTTCCAGAACAAGGTTAGAATTTATGTTGGGGAATCTGCCATTAAGAGTTTACTGAGGAATTCATCTGCTCTGGAGAACCCCGGTTTACTCAGCCTATGATAAAAGACTCAACAAGAAAAAAAAAAAAAGCAGGAAGAAAACAAAACTATCCAAAACTATAATCATTTAACTCAACCTGCCAATTATTGTTTTCATGAAATGTCACTTTGCTCAATACCGGTGTCAGTGCTTCCCCTCCAGCAATAGAAAATATTTTAACTTGCTTACCTGCTGAGATTTAAACAAATCTGTCTACTTCTCAGTTTGTTCATGCTCCAAAAATTTACTCTGTACTGTGTGATAGAATGAATTAATTGCAGTATAAAGTACTGATTTCTGTCTAGGGTTTTACCCTAGTTGTAATATTTTCTATTGTCAAAGATCTACATCTATCTCCATGTGAAAACCATTTTATAAATAAAATTTTAGTAAGAGCCAATGCAGTATTAGTGAGTTTTTTGACCTAAAAAATAAATGTTATGAATTTTGGGCAGGAATAATCTGAAATTTAGAGGCAGGAGTGAAGATAATAATTTGGTTTTAGTTCTAATGAACCATATAGTAAAACTGAGTTACACAATTAACCCTGGATGATAAACAGTGATAGAAGGCAATTTCTTACCTCTCCAGTTTCCCCTGTCTCTGAAGAAATGAGCAGTTCCAAAAGGAACTTTTCCTTCCATGTTAAATCCATGTTTCTTTTCATATTGAAAGAACAAAGTGGTGTGGAGAAAATGAAATATATGGTAAAGAGAAATGGGCAGGGGAAACAAAAATGAGGTTTTTTCCGACAGTTTATTAGCAATTAAAAAAATACAAAGCGCATATCACAACAAACTGAGACTCTCCTCTCTGTAGGAGAAAATTCTCATTCTCATGTATAATTTAACTTTGTCATGAATTCTTAACAGACCTGTAAATTGAAAAATCAACATCTACTCAGGGATAGCAGGTGAAGGACGTGCAGGCTGGCAGCAAATTTCCATCAGCCTTAACATGATAAAAAAAGGTCTTACCTTGTTGCCTGTTATTGTAAACATGTCCTGTGGAGACAAAACATTATAATTCTCTGGGTTTTTTTCTAAGCATATTTATATACAACCTTTATAAGCAGTTTCCTCTAGATTTTTCCATTTAATATCACAAATATATGAATTTAGATGTGCAATGCAGGAGGGTATAGAAAGTTAAATCCCATCTTCCTTCCATGAGCTTCATAACACACAAAAGTACAGTGTAGCATAAAGCACCTGCTGATCCTTCATATTTGTTTGTGTAGGAATTAGCTGCTACACAAAGACTGTGCTTCTGAATAGACTTTACATGTCTTTTGTAAATTTCTCTTTGACTCATATGGAGCTGCTTTGAAAAGGAAACAGCCTCGATATTGCTCTAGACACAAGATAACAAAACGTGTACACTGTATAGAAGAAACTAATGCACTGTGAGCATTAAAGGGCAAATTGCCATCCACTCAGCAAATCTGTGCAGAATTTCTCCCAGTGGTTTTCATGGAGTGACACATTAGCTAACAATCACAATTTAGCTCTGTTTGATCATTAGCAAAAGCAAGAAAGAATGTTTTCATTTCTGTACTACAGCTACTACAGTTTCAGTCAGAAGACTTTGGAATTTAGCCACAAAACAATCTCAATTTGAATCTTTGGAAGACAGCTTTAGCATGGACATTAAAATTCCAGGGCAAACTCTGCAGACAAGAGTACTAATGAGACAGCCTCACGTGCCCTCTTAGGGAAATGTGCCTTTTCTATGGTTACATAGTTCATTTACACAGAGACATAACAATTTCAGCCTGCTCCATTTTTGCCCCTCCTTCTTTAAGTTTAAAAATTAAAATGCTGCAGGACAGAGCATGAGGGTTATAGTCTCATGAGCAATTAAAGTCTGGGTGGTGAATTTGCTGCAGTGATAATATTGTGGTCAGTTATTTCTGTTCTAATTTATGAGCTTCCGTGGAGCATCTGGCCTGTGTCTGTGAAAAGTTCTCATATTTAACTTTTGAACAGGACTTATCACCTGGTTATGCCATGAGACTCAAATCATAAATCTCCCTTTTCAACAACAAAGATTTGCTTGGGTGACTCTCAGATAGCAACATCTGCTTACGCAGCAAATGAGAGCTCTCTTCCCATAAAGAATGCTGTTCTGAGTATCTCAGGGTATATGGTGTCATAAAACCCACAACTGGAATAAATTATATGTTTCAAAGGTAACTTATGTAGGTGACAGACTGTTCATCATGTGATTTATATCACTTAATTCTACAGAACATATATACTTTATTTATGATTTATTTTTCTGGATACTGCTTTCATGTAAGTACATAAGATTTTTCCAAGCTCTTAATTTCATTTGCAATTACTTCTGACCTCCCTTTAAGGTCTGTAAACCATTAAAGACTGACACAATTCAGCTTACATAAAGCAATTCCAAAGGGACAAGTAATGTCAATAATGCAAATACAAGAGTCACTATATGTACAAAATACACATTAGAATATAAACCAAGTAAAAAGGGATATGTTTCTTTGGCAGATTGGGATAAAATATAGCCCTTATGGGTTCCACACCCTCACCCCCACCCTCATTTTAAGGTTGCAATAAAACTATCAAAATAAAATATAACTCTCTGTAGTGGGACAACCATATGTTAAGGAAAATGCAATTAATATTATTCACATCTTTATAGGTCTTTCGATCTCCCCAGTTAACCTAAAACATCCATGGTGTAGGTCTAGCCAGAGTATGAGACCACCTGCAAGAGACACTTTCTGGGAAATAATCTCAAAAGATTATGGTTTCAGAGAAGAGAATAGCAAATTAATGCCTCAAGACTCAAGTTTCCATGACCCACCTCTATATCACTTTATAACAGAAATATTTTCAGCCAAACTATATTAGATATTCAGATAAAATAACTCAAATTCGCTCAAGAGCAGGCAGACTGGTGGGCAGAGGAGAATCTAATTTTTCTCAAAATTCATCCCAATGGAAAATTTTTGCAACAGGAAAGACCAGCCCTCTTAGAAAGTGTTGACTAAACTAATTTTTGTTAAAGACAAAGAAAACAGTACCTTTATTAATATTTATCATGAATAGCATATTGTAGGTTGCCATCTCTGTATAAGCAATGCAATAATTGGAATAAAGATATTATTTTGCTGATCTGTACTTCGAGGGACAGAGCTGACAGTTTCTCTTGGAGCAAAACTAATGCTCATAACTGAGGATATCCAGTGACTTGAAACCTATTGTTTTTCAAGTATGGGGGTAGCTTTTTTTTTTTAATAAGTTACTTACTAATATCAAGAATTTGAACCCTAAAGTACAAATGAACCTGTTGCCTGCTAAACAGTAATTGGAGCAAGCGACAAACTTTTGCAGTTGTATCTGAAAAATTCATCCACCATTAGTTCATGACTTGATATGTCCATTTAAGATAATATTCTCTCTTTTCACACCATTCCAGAGAGTGATAGCAAAATGAGATAGCTCTCTTCTCTTTAGGGAATTCTTTATCTACTGATTGTCAATATTGAAAGTCAAGGCATTTTCCCCCAGCACTCATTATTCAGTGATGGTTGTAGTTTCAAGTCCATTCCCTTTTTTTATGTGCATAAAGAAACAACTAGAGAGCTTCAGCCTGCCAGAAGTATCCTGAAGCAAAATCATCCATTCCAAATCAATGATGAGTTAGACAGTGCCCAACACCTGTTCAATCAGTGGGAAATAATTCAGCACAGGTGTTAATGGCAAGTCCAGTTTGCATAACTGCAGCTTCATGCCCTGGAAATTCAAAAGGTCATCATCAAGATTTTACAAAGACAAACTAATAAGCAAAAAACTTTGTAATAGTTACACGATAAGAATAATGTTACCAGATGCTTAGATTTTAGATAGCATTAACTTGACACAATTATAAAATGACACAAATATAGAAAGCGAAGGTCTCTAAGCTATCTTTTGGTGCGTGCTTAGTTGATTAATTTGGAAAACTATTCTGGATTGTTGTGTGAAAGTAAAAATTACTGTTCTGACTAAATTTTAAGACTGGATATAATCTATTACTTCAGAACATTTGCATAGAATTTAGAACAATAATTCTTTTAAAAAAAGTGATAATAAATCTACTTGTAAAAAGAGTGCATTCTAACTTAATCTAAGCAAGTTTTAGTTCCGGTTGCAAGAAATCTTTGTCATCCTTGAGTCATCCAGCAGGTTGCTTGCTCACTGACCAGCAGAGATTTAACTCTCCCAGGAGAAGTATCCACAACATCTCTGGGCAATCTCTTCCAGTGATTAACCACCTTCACTTAGGACTTTTTTGTTTAAATCCAGGGTAAATTTGCCTTGCTGCAACCTGTGTTCACTACTTCTTGGCTTTTTGTTGTGTACATCTGTCAGAAGTCCCTGTGGCCACCCTTTAGGCAGCCGTGCATAGCAATTGGATTCCCCACAGTCATTTCATCTTAAGACTGAATAAACCCAGCTCTCAGACTCTCAGTTTTCTTTATGTTCTCTCTTGCTCATAACTCTCAGTTCTGTTCTTCAGCCCCCAGCCACCACAGCAACTCTCCTCGGGACTCATTCCACTTTGTCAACATCTGCCTTGCACTGGGCAGCCTGCACTGAATGCAGTGACCCACCTGTGCTCTCACAAGTCCCACAGGGCAGTGACCACTTTCCTCAACCTGCCACTGTGTTCTTCCTACTGCAGCCTATAGTAGAGGAAATGTATTTGAATATGTGTATAGAGGCTTTGCCCAAGAGGTCCCGGTTGCCCTCGATGGGCTGCAGCTGCGATGTCCTTAATTGGGCTGCAGCTGTAACAGATGAAGATGACCGGGATAAAAGAGGGCGGGTAAGCTAGTCGGGGAGAGCCTTGGAGGAGCCCTGACCTGAGAGAGAACAGCATGCAGCAGAAGGAGTCCGTGAAGATCTGCAGCCATGAGAATACACCAGAGAGGTATGGACTTTAGAAATCTAATAACAACAATATGGGACTCTAGAAATAATAGAAGAACAACAGCAGCCCACCCTGCCACCAACCCCAGGGCACACTGCTGACCCATGTTCAAGTTATTGCCCTCCAGGACCCCTGCCCTGCACTGCAAACCCCCCAGATCCCCCATTTCTCTGAGGTGAGAGGTGGCTCCCAGGTTGTACTGGGGCAGGGGGTTATTCCATTCCATGTTAAGGACATTGTATTCCCCCCATATGAACTTCATGGGGTTTTTAATCCATCCTTTCTCCAGTCTCTCAAGGTTTCTCTGAAGTGCTTGCTCTTTAAGGTATTGATTCTTCTAATCAATTTGGTGTCATCATTCAAACTTGCTCTAGGTAAAGAAATGAAGACAGAAAAAATGGAAGATCTTCACATGTTAAACAACTGATTGGAAGAAAGAAAACAGAAAGTACGACTATTTCACCATTACCCTCAGCCAAGTCCTGTAGGAATATATGTTGAAGTCCCTGCTGCACAACACATCCATTACAGGGCTGGAAAAGAGGTTAAACAGTGAAAAGTAGCATTTGTTGTCAGTACCAAGTTACCTCCAGTAATGAAGATACTGCTCAGTTGTGGGGATTTGCAGTCTTATTATTTTTTCAAAGATGCAGGAAGCCAAACTCCAAACCAAGAGACAAATGTTTAATATACATAAACATATGAATATATAGGGGGATATATATTGGCCCTAAAAAAAATAATTTATGTTTAATAATGACTATTGATAATTGTTATTTTTTGATCAAAAACAATTTTGTGAGATTTTTAGGTTATAAGCATGGCTTTGTTTGGTGTTCAGATAGTTTTCATTATGAGATGGAAGTTCCCAATTATTTTAATATTCTTTACCAGGTAGTATATGCATATGCTATCAATTCTTTTAAAATTATTGCCATACAGTTATCATGGTGTGCATTCTAATGCATCTAACTCCATGATCTAATTTATGTGTTCTTCCTAAAAAAGTGCCAATGCTCCTGATGCAGTTATCTGAAAGCTGCAAGTGTCCTTTAAGCCAAGTCTGAGAAGCTAAAGATCCATTTAAAGTATGATATCCCTTTTCTCTATTTTATTTATCTTTTACCCATAAAGCATGTCATTCCTGTACCTGTTATCATTAGTTAGTGCTATATTCATCCATTGCCTTTTAATGTATTGCCATTAAACTGGATGGCAAACAGTGGGCAGGGAAAATGATATGGTCAGTGCCCTGGGGATGTAACAGTAATGGATGGATGGACAGTAATGATTCACTTATTGCAATCAGTGCTACTCCCAGTCAGTTTTGTGATGCAATATTAGTTGCAGAAGAGATATCAGATGAGAGAAAAAAAATTAGAAAAGTAGATTAGCCTACATAAATGGGAAGGAAATAGCAAATAGTTGTGGCTTGAACCCTTCTGTTTATTGCTGGGTTTTAAATGAAAATTATAGGAAGCACTAAAATGGAAATTAGCTTTTTCAAAAAGTTCAAGGTTGTTGTAGGCATTTTGAAAGAAAATTATGTCTGTCCTTAATGCTTTTACTACAGGCCTCAAGACATAACAAAGCAAGGTGAAACAAATGGACAAGTTATGTTTTTTCCTCCCAGATGAAAGCTGAGTGTCATTGGACCTGGAATAACTTCCATATACTGCATTGGGGTGTTGAGATAAAGTAAATTTTGATCGAATCCTCTCAGATCAGCTGAGAAGGAAAATAAAGCCACTAAATAGAGTAGAATTATCCATGTACACCAAAGTGCAGCAGCATAAGTACTCTTCTAGTAAGGACATACTGAGCTGGTTTAAAGCATGGTGAAGTCCATAGGACTTGCACAAGCTTCATTAGGGTTCTGCATGTGTCTTTTCTTCAAATTCTTTACTTCTAACTCATATAATGATAGTGAAATACCTGTTTTTTTATTTCAGCTGTTTCAACTACTGGGAAAATAATATGCTGATAATGATGATGAGATTTTTTTTTAAATGCAGCGCACTGTAAAACACAAAGGAAACACAAGATGGAGTAGAATCGAGTAGGAAGTTCAGAGATTAATAAAATGGCTCTATATAAATGTTCATCTACAAAAGAACTTTATAGTCATTAGAATGTTGAATTTATAATTAATTAATTAATCCATTGACACAATACTTTTTCAATACATTTTTCTCTTTGAAATCTATTTTTCTGGTGTCACAACTGGAAAAAGGCTGGTTTGCAAATACTTCTTGGAAGAATTACTAAGCAAAAGCAGACTGAACAGGAGGTGTAAAAAAGGCATATATTTTTGATTGATAGAAGAATGCAATGCTGTAAGAATAATAAACAGTGTTTAGATAGCAGCATAAGAAGCTTTACAACTGTTTGACAAAATATGTTTGTTACTATATACATATAGCAAGAAACTGAATGCTACTTTAGCTTTATAGAGTTTAATTTGCTTTTCTTCTGAAAATGGGCAAATATAACAGCTGTTTCCAGCCTTCAACTTTACAAACTTCACTCTCATCTAGTAAAGTATTCTGCTAAGTTCCTGAAATTGGAGGTAAAGATGCAATTTCTGCACATGTTAAACCAAATTGGAGGTAAAGATGCAATTTATGTATGTGTTAAGACACAGAATTATGAAGACTATAACTGAAGAGTTTAAAACTGTATCCAGTACACTTCTTGCAAAGCTTAAGTGATGCATGTAATTACATTTTTTAATTCCATATAATATTTTCTAGCATACATGCATGTATATTACAGTACTCTAGCTAAACATTCATTCTCTGTGTTTTTATGTAATCTAAGATGTAAAAAATGCAATTTTCAAGCAAACAGTATCAAAACAAACAAAGAATGCAGATGCAATCTACAAGAGCAGAGCTAAATGTAAACCTCTTTTCCAATAAGATATGTTCCAGCATAGGGAAGCCTGTTCTTCCATGGAACGTGGGGAACATGGGCAAAGCAACAATCACTGCTGAAAAAGGAATTGCTGCTCTGCTTCCAGCCATTTTCCATGTCTGATGATCAGTGATTTTTTACTATAAACATGGTAGAGTAATTGGTTAAAATAACCAAATTCTTTTCTGCTCCATCAGTTGTATTACTGTTTTAGTTCAAATCCACAAGCAGCTATTTAGGAGTTAAAGTAAATACTTTCCTTATTCACAAGGGAAAGTTATACATTTACCATTTTTCTGCTGCAGAACCAATCTTTGTTTCTCATATGAGTTTGTGCTGGATGGCTTGGGAATGCAGGAAGTTATGCATTGCCCTGGAGTTCAATAAGGTTTGGACAGATTTATGGATGAATGGCATGCTCAGGCATAACACAAAACACAGCCCACGGTACTCCCCAAAATCAATCAGTTTGAAATCTCTTCCTTTCTTCTCATGTCTTATCAAGAAGAAACATCCCATAGCATCCTCCAAAACCTAGGAATTTTTCTGCTCCATTAAAATCCCCAGACAATTACCTCCCACATCCTGCATGTACTGAGTGCTATTTTTCATGTGGGTGCAGCCAGTGTAAGACAAAAAGAGAAGGTCCATGCAAATCTTTGTTTAAGACAAATAGTAGTACAGTCAGAGCAGGTTAGATATTTATTTATGCCAGAAGGGAAATTAAAATTTGTCTGTAGTTTATAGTAATTCACAGGATTTTAATAGTTTATGAGAAGAATTACTGGGCCAAGAGGAATTGTCAGTCTACAAGTCAGGGCAGCACCTCAAAAGGTAAAGCAAGTGTTTGGTTTCTACAAAATTACTAAACTAAGTGAACTCAGAATGGTGGGAGCAACCAATATTGTTACTCAAGTTTATTTTCTTTTTTTTTTTCCAGATAAGGTTACAGTGGACCATAAAAAAAACCTCAAAATGTATCTTTTTTGGTACTTCAGCATAGCCCATCATTGTCAGAGTACCATAGAACTCTGGCTCGTGAGAATTTTTTTTGCTTCAAGCTAATTCCGGAGGGGTTTTTTTAACAGCTTTTTTAGAGTAAATTCAAAGTACCCGACTTGCATATCTTAGATCCCTGCAAAAAGAAATCTTCTCAGTCATTGTGCTACCCAAATGACCTTCTTGATCATCCTGGTCACTATAATATACATTACTGAAAGGTTTCAAGAAAATTCATCCCTGCTTTGCAGAAAGGTCCCTTAGAAAGATAGAAATGGAGAAGTGTCAGGAAGTTATCATTTTGCAATAAAAAATAGGTTTCACATCACTAATCTACTTATAATTACGGTGATGAGACTTGCACACTCACCTTCAAATTGCTTCTCACTTCTTAGTTGCTCCATCCAGTCAAGACCAGCGTTCAGCTGTCTTGTTCCCTGCAGAACTGAAAAGCAAGAAACAAGTGCTCCCAAGATACTAACTAGTACAAAGCTAGGGCACACAGCAAGTGGAAAAATCAACAAAATACATATCAGATAGTCTTCATCCCCAAATTTCTCCTCACGTCATCAGATCAATCTCCACAGAGCAAAATTATCTGGTGCTCCTTATGAAATCAAATTGTATTGGCTCTAACACAAGTATTGAAGTATTGTTCCCTCAACACTTCAACAAGCCATGGTCAGAGTATATTCTTTGCCCTAGATTCCTGTCCTAAAATAAATAAATAAATATAGTTGTAGCTGCCTGGAGGCTGAAATAACTTTTAAACTATTTTACTAGTGTTATTTCTGGGCTTGTTGTTGTTTTTATTTCATGCCTAAAATGCTAGCTGAAATAATTTTAAAGGTCTGTTGCTGAGGGTGATATGATGTGTCTGCAGAAACCATCACTGATGGAGTCAGAACAGCTACCTCTACTAAAGTTAGCTATCCTTCTGTGTTCTCTCTTCATCTAAAAGGCAAGAGCAAGTCCATATTTTCCTGCTCTGCTTTACCATGTTGTCTATTTCTTATGAGATGCCTCTTGTCTCTCTAGCTGCCTGGGGCAGCAAAGCCTAAAATGAAACTTAAACTTGTCCTGTTGAGGAACTGAGGCCTGGAATTTGGTTTGGTGTTCTTTATTGTTTACAAGTCACCTAGATTTGTCCAGTGTCATATCTAAAATATGTTTAATTAAGTTGTTAGTTGTTGATTTCAGGTGACTTCTGATCACACTGACAGGAGTACATAGGTAATTGCTAAGCAGGAACTCAGAACAATATAAGAATTCTAAAAATTATTGCAATTATGTAAAATCATGCAGAACCAATAATAAGGAAAAATAAATTTTCCCCCCACCCTGAATATACAGGAATAAATGGGAAAAAAATGGAGAAAGAGAACCATACATATTAATGAGACAGCACCATCTAATCAAAACCCATTGTCTTCTGCCAGCTCAATCAACAAATTATTATAGAGGATAATGTTACACTTAGGAACTCTAAATGTTTATAAACAGCCCAATTACTATACTGTAGTAACTCATCCTCAAATGCAATCAGGTTTAATATTTTATCAGAAGAACAGAAGAAGAAATTTGTATAAGATCAAACAACTACATAGACAAAGACATTTTTGCTTATGTTGAATAAATTTGTTAAATTTTAAATAAATGTATGTGAATTTGTTAGTTACTCAATAGCAAAAATAAAAAAAACAAACATCAAGTCGCCAATCTCTAAAGATTGTCCAGACTGCAACAATCTTAAATACCAAAACCCAAAAAGCACCCTAAAATCTCAATTGGCATATTATCAGCTCTTTTATAAACAACCAAGATGTACCAGTCAGTTGTAGGACAAGATATTTAAATTCAGTCAATGTGTTTTAATCCAGTAGCCAGTGAGGAAGGTTCCACTGAATTTACTGAAAAAAAAAACATAGATGGACTTCAACTGACAGCTCTACCAAATTTCCCTGAAGTGTGTTTAAAAGCTCTATTAAATGCAACCCAGCTTTCAGGTACATTTAAGGGGCATTAGTATAGAAGGTTTTCTTCATCTCCAGTCCCTATGAGCGTACAATTAATGGAAATAAAGATGTATAATTGCATATGACTGTAGCCCTTCCCAGCAGCACTAACTCCCCTCAGCAGTGGTTCTGAAACTAGTTTATCGTTGTGGACTAGGAAATCACCTTTGCTTCCTTCTTTAATGTTCTCTTCTCTTTTGGTCCCACAAGACAAATTATCTAGTGACAAACAGAATTATTCAGGAATGGTAAAGGCCTATCATGTCATTTAAACACTGAAGAGAAGCAGTTATCTAAAGCTGGGAGTGACAGCTGTGACTGCCAGGACTTGTTGCCAGCCCTAGGAATGGCTTGCTCCATGTGCTTGCCAGCTTTTCTAGCCTCTCTGTGAAATGGAACTAACATTTTTTGATGTCACAGAGATATGTGTTTTGAAGGACTTTGAGGACACAGAGCACTTTAATACTGTTAAGTATCATACTTTAACTACATAGACCAAAGAAGAGAGTTTGGATTTCCTTTTTTTTCCCCATGGAGATGTTATAATTCAGATAAAACCTGATTTTGACCCAAGTATGAATCTGAAACCAAGGATGGATGCAAAAATCACGTTTTCAAGGGATTTCCATGTCTAAGTAGAGGAATAGTAGCCTACAGTTTCTCATTAATCATCTAGTTCCATGATTAACTTTTCACTTTTAATCTTTATCTTCTCAAATTTTAAGAAATATTAAAAGATGAGGATCAAATGAAATTAATCATATAAATTATTTCCCATAAGTATTAACCAGTGATATTCTGAGGCTTAAGTAGAAAAAAAGAAAATAGAAAACACAACCCTGTGATGTCATAGTAGACCACCAGAATTAACCAAGTCTGTAGAACCATTTTTTAAGGAACTTCCATGCAAAATCCCCTATGTTGACTTAAAATAGAATCAAAATTGTGCATAAAAGCAACTAAAATTACAGAATCAACTAGGTTGGAAAGACCTTTTATATCATCAAGTCCAACCTGCAAGGTGGGTATACAGGGAGTATAAAAACTCTTTATATGATAACAGTAAAGACTTATTCCAGTGAAATAGAATGCGGCACTGAGAGACTTATACTGCATTGTACAGTACCTAGCAGAACTAGAAATTTTGACTTGAAAAACAATGTAGGACATAGGAGACATGTTGTATCAAATTATTTTCAGTTCATGGACGTTTCTCTTCCAAAAAGATACTGCTATTCGGCATCCTGGACCTTGTTCAGACTGTTCATGCATTTTTACAGTCCATTGTATGGAGGAGAATGTCCCTAAAGCAGCTTGCCCTGTGTAAACTGCAAACTAAAGACAGATAAGATGCCCAGTTTGCCAGGGTATGTATTTTTATTTCAACACAAGCAATAGGCCAAAGCATCTGAAAATCTCTATTAGCACATGCACACCTGAGTGTATGCCCATACTGATGTAAATGGGCCTGGAATGCCTGAGTCCAGTTTATTTTGGATTAACTGTAATAGAGGAGACAAGGAAGATAATGAAATAAGCTCAGAGAATCAAATTTAGTTTTCTCAATGCAGTTATGACTAATAGATACTCATAAGAGCCTTCTTAAGACAAAGAGTGAAACTGTAGTAAAAGAACAGATGCAGGTGTAACCTCTGTATATACAACATCATAATAAACTCTTCATATAAATTTATTTCATATTTCTGTGTGTAGCAATGTGTGTAAATAAACATAGGACATAGTACCCTTTCAAAAAGGTGAGCATATTTCTTCATTTCCTAGGCAATCTGTGACTAAATATGAAAGGCAAATATGAAAGGACTAAATATGAAAGCAACAACTACCATTAATTTTCAGCACCTGAAAACTAGGTACCGAGTGAAATTATACAGCAATGTATTTAATTCAAAACAAAACAAAAGTTTCCATATAGCACTTAAGCTGAGAAACTTGTCCTATGTTTATAGAGATGCTAGATATGGATTTTAAAAATGAAGAAAAATAAATAGAAGGAGAGGTCATCATCTCTTTAGCATTTACTAAACATAAGAATCTTATCCTGGCTCAGAAAATCCCCAAATTATTAATGCAATTTTGGAATTCCATTATCAAACTAGAGAGAGCAAGAAGAGACATGACTGAATTTCTGAGGATATTGAGACCAAATGCTAAGTCTCAAAGGGTTCATCTTGGTCAAACAGTCTGAACCCACCAGGACAAGAAGTAACCCCAGCAGGACATTAGTAGCCCAAATTCTTGACAGACAAATCCCAAAGTTTCTCTCTCTTATGCCTCTCTCCTTAATTGCCTTAAGGATCTTCAGCCAGTTTGAAATAATAAAATAGAAATCTGTCACATTCTTTTGGGAACTTTGCCTCAGCTCCTGCATTCTTCTGGGAAGGAACTGAATTTTTATGTCTCGCTGTCAGTAGCAAACATATAATACATGGCAAAAATACTTAAATATTAAAGACTAACTTTAACAAGGGTGAAGTGACAATTAAAACTGAAGATCCAAGTGAAAGATAAAGGAATTTATTCAAACTCCAAAGAAATCTGGAGCAAGTGACCACTGAAAATGAATGATTTATATTTGGAATTCCAACAGACTTAAAATTCTATGGATAATATAGGTAGTGCCATAATATACCATGGTTTTCCACTGAAAACAATTAGGTTAATTTTGCTGTGTTGCCCAAATATAATTTACAGTAGACCTGTAAATTCTAAGAGGGAGGTAAATAAGGATTGGTTATACCACAGCTAATTAGTAAAAGATAAATAATGAGAACTCATGCCTAGTTTATTGCTTTTCCCTCAAAAATATATTGAAAATGCTAACATTATTTCAGAGAATGTTAAGATTTATGTATTTGGAGGCTAACAGTATTTTCATCCTATCTCTGTACTCTCTCCTTCACAGCTGTCATAAATGTTCTGTAACACTTCAAATTTTATTACACTAATTACATCTAAAATGCTTGTGTAACTAATATGTAAGTATATTGTAAGCTTGTGCACAGCTAAATGAACTTCTGAAGAAATTGCAATACTTCATAATTGCAATGTTTGTACATTATATAATTGTACTGAGTTGCATTTGGTCTTAAAAAATTTGCACATACTGTACAATCCCTGAACTTAATGAGTACGCATAGTTTTAGAACTGATTCACGGTTCATGCTCTCAGTGGCATTAGAATTAGATAAGATGTTAGTCTATCAATCCACCTCAGTATTTTATCAGTGAGTGGCATATTTCTTATAGTTAGACATGCCAATTCAAATGGACTACACACTGTATTTAACTGCAATTGTAATTTATTTCATGCGGACTTAAAATGACTGACTTGTATTCAAATTATATTTAGAAAGAATTTTTAAAAAAACCAAAACTATTGCTTATATTTAACCCAAGAAATTCTGTTATATCTCAAAAAAGCAACTTTTTTTTTGACAAATTAACTAACATTGCATACCAGAAAGACAGAAAAAAAACCATAAAATGTCTCTTTTTTTTCCCCAGTTCATTGTGACACTCCACACTTTAAAGCTGTCTGTACTTTGCTTCTCTGATGCAAAGAAACAAAACTTCAATACTTCAGCTCTCAGACTGCTTCTGAAATATTCAACTTCTTGGATGTCTGATGGTTTTGATTTTGTTGGTGTTTTTACTAGGGTTAGTACTAGACTTTATTTTGTATTTTCAAGGCACTCCCTCTGGATGCAGACCTTTTATCTAAATCCATTTTAAGCATCTTCTGCTTCAAACTCCTAAATAGCTTAGGTGAATGCCTTTCTCAGAATCTCACTAATTATTTCTGCTTTCTGGTCTTAACATATTTTTTTCCACAGATTTTCTTAACCACATTGTAGTCTCATTTAAGAGAACAAACAAAAAAACCCAACCAAACAACCAAACAAAAATAAATTTAAAAAAAGGAAAAAGAAAACAACAAAACAAAACAAAAAACTGTTTGAAGAGACTGACTTTCTGACATTCGTTGTCTTTTGCTCTTGTTCTTCTCCCTTGGAAGTTTGCCTTGAAGGTGGATCTCTGTTAAGGGAGCAAAACAGTCCCATTAGACTCCTAAGGACATATCAAGCCAAAAGTACTACAAATGGTGGAATGGTGGTAGGTGAATTAGAACCTCTTTTTCAGTAATCTGTGACTAAATATGAAAGGCAAATATGGCTTTCCAACCAACCAACCCCATGGCCAATTCTAATAATCACTGACATCTCTTACATGGCATTTTTTTGCAATCTCTTTTCTTCTCAGAATATTTTTCTTGCTTAAAACTTCTTAATCAGCAAAGACTGACTTCATTTGAAAAAGGGAACATCTCTCTTTATTCAAATTATTCAGTCTATGCTACCATCACTTTGGGATCACAGCCCAACCTAAGAGACAAAAATTAAGATCTAAATTAAGATCTAAACTCCAGAATGGAACTGGCTGCTTGCAAGCTACAAGTAGAGTGTGCTATAAACACGTGCTAAATTCCTATGTAGTACTCCAAAGTTTCCCAAATTTTCATATATTAAAATATCTGAGTACTAGCAATCATCTGCCTGTATTCAGTAACAATATTTTGGACATTTCTGCTTCAAGTGCCAGTTCACCAAGCAGAAAGAAAAATGCATTCCATCTGCCTTGAGTACAACATAAAAGAGGGAGCAAGTTGGCCTGAAGTATCCCCTCTTCTCTTCAGACTACTGTGCTGTTGGCAGGAGTGTATCCTCTTTCAACAGAAGAAGAAAAGAAATGATGATAAAAAGGCAGACACTCACAAAAAAAAAAAAAAAGTTTGGCCTTTCTGAAACAATAATCTCTGCAGGGATGAAAGAGGAGATATCAGCCTGTTTTCCATGAAAAATAAAACAAAGGCATGTGCTACACCACATATTCCTGTACATCTAGTGGGAGGTAATTGAATTAAAAATACTCACCCTGAGGTGAAAAATAGTTCCTGTGCCTGTATTTGCTGCCCTAAAACAAAGGCTTCTGGGCATACGACACGAATTCAGGAATTGCTTTTCCCACCTCAGGCAATATTTTACTGCTGCAACCACTGGTGCCAAAGTGTACCAGAAAAGAAGATACCAATAATTAGACCCATAAAGGTTCTTTCTGGGGATTTCAAATGAAAACTGGACTGGTTGAGATTTATGGAAAGGCAGAGTCCAGGCTGTTGAGATGTTACTTGGGTCTCAGGTCTTCAAAGAGACACAAACAGTTGTGGGTTGGTATAAGGCTGTTTATTGCAGGAATACGTCAGTCTAGAAGGCCTGAAGAGTTCAAGGTGTTAAAGTCCATGCAAAAGCCTTCTGGCACAGAGTCCCAAGCAAGAGCTGCTGCAGCAGGGCTGCTCCCTGCTATGGAGTCCCAGGTTCCGTGCAGGAGCAGTGGCAGCAGCAATAGTTGTTCTCTGGCACAGAGTCCCATGTCCCAGGCAGCAGCAGCAGCAATAGAGGCCAATGTTCTGAACAGCAGCAGGGACCACAGCCTTCTTTCTTCATTTCTTCTTCTGTTGTCTTCTTCATCCTCTTGTGGTTGCTGATGTGTTGATGCTGTGGTGGTTGATGATGATGATGATCCTTACACCCCACTACAGGGTTTTCATTCACAAAACATCTAACCTGCTAAAAACATGATTCTAAAGCATTCTTTCTAAACCAATCTGAACTTGATTCTAACGTGCGATGGTAGCACGAAAGTAATATCAATTCTTACCTAAAAAACTACGTAGATAATATTACCTATTTATACAAATGTATTATCTGTTATCTTACTTAAAATTTATTTACATGTATAGGTTTATCTATCTACGGGAATAGTTCTATCTATTTATGCATGTAGTTTTATCTGTTTTAAGTGAATAATTCTATCTATCATAGTGGCAAGGTTCTGCTATGTTTTTATTATGTCTAGGACTAAGTTGCTGAAGTGTAAATTAGGCCTTAGGGCCTTACTAACTAGCACAGTTTCTTACGGCACTTAGAATGTATTTCTACTCAAAACCTAAAGCTTTAAACTTAAACTTACTTAAAACTATAACTCACACTTCTACTAACTTAAAACTTAAACCTACACTTTTACTTAATATCTATGTGGCTTAATATATCTTAATTTCTTTAAAGGCTTTAATTCAACCCCTGCACTCATTTCCTTCTCGGAGGAACTCAGAGAGGCTTGCATTCCAACACAGCTATAGGACTGGGGACATGGGAGCTTGAAAATAAAAAGAAAAGAGAGTCAGATGAGAAACCACAGAGGAGGAGAGTATTAAAGGAAAGCTTTTCAGAAAAAATAATTAGGTAAGGAGACAGCCAGCCTACCAGAAGGACCCACAAGAAAACTAGTTAGTTACATATATAGGAAATGTAAGAAAGGATGAAGGAAACAGATAAAAGTGATTTATGCCTAAAACATTACATTCAAGAATCAAAGTGAAGGCAAAAACATAAGCTGTGTAGGAATGATGGTTAAAGTAATACCCTACATTGCCACCACTTGTTTCTTTCCACAAATGTGCTGGATTACACTTTCCAGATGTATTCTCTCAATATCTGGCACTTGCAGATCCTTGCCATTTGTGAGGAAACACACCTCAATTTGTGATGGGACTGAACCTTTCTCTGGATCTGCTAATGCACAAAATAGTTTTAATTGTTTATCAAGTACTGTCATGGACAAAACAGACCTGACTAATAAAAGACTTAAGGCTAATTTGGATTTGGATTTGGATATTGAGAAACAAAGACAATGTTAAAACAGTCCTGAGCTCCACTGATAAGAGTCTGATTCCATCTTATTATTCTTTCCTATCATGTAGTTAACAAATCATAAGATATCCCCTGAGCCTGTGCTTAGCCTCTCCTTGTAGATCAGAGGTGCAGATACCTTCACCATGTTTGTGGCTTTTTACTGGAATTTTTGTATTTATTTATATTTTTATATTTTAAGTTAGGCAAGATGAACCCACTTATTTGACTTTACAGGATAGTCTGTAATTCCAGAAAATCCATAGAGCTGTTAGTGCTGTGTTTGTCTACAGAAGAACATAATAAATGGAGCCACAATCCCTTCTCTTTTACTATCTTCCACTCACCTTCTGTGACCAGAAAGAAAAGAGCTGTCAGAAGACACCAAACTGCTGTTTCTTTCATTTTGAGTACAGAGTTCAAGAATCACCAAACTTTTTTTCTTTTATTATCATGAGATGAAATTTCATGTCAAAACTAACCTTAGTTATATATGTCTTTGACAAAGACAACTGTCAGTAACAAAAGTGTTTTTTTTTCCTTTCTATCTGAATTCCATTAAAAAAATTCTACTCCAGGCTTGTTTATTTCCAGGGATGTAATTCTGGACTATGTGAGTCTCTGAATCAATAAAAGCATAAGCTTGAAGTTAAAAAGCTGTAAGCTATTTATCTCCTGAATTCTTCTATAAAGGCTCTGAGAGGGATACACTACTTTGACATATTGCAATTCACTCCAAAAGCTGAAGTATATTCATAAAAACTGTTATTAATTTTCATTAATTATTCATTTCATAACTGTGTTATGAAGTGAAAATAAGTACCATCCAGCTACAAGAAATCCATCTCCAAATTTCACAGTTATATTTCAAACATTAATCTCTTTCCCCTGGGCTATAATTGTTGGACTTAGCATTTTGATGGAAATCATGTAACTTTTTTTCTCTCCCTCAGCTGACCAACAGCTTGCTAGGGACACAGTCCATAAGGGCTTCTTAGTTTGCACATAATATCTGCACCAGAGAATCAGCTTTTTACAGTTCTGTCTTCAGTTGAAAAATATCACTATTTAGTAGTTCAGAAACTCAAGTTCAAAGCCTAAAAAAAAGTAAAAAAAAGTTTTAGGGATGAAAAAGAAGTACTATGGATTAATGGTTGATTATTCTCTAAAACAAACAGTAAGTGTCGAAGGAATTTTGAGGTTTTTATCAATTTATTTCATCTTTAGTCACTACTGTCAATCAATAACTAGGTATAATCAAGCTTGTATTTCTATGTGCTCCAAGTATAACATGGCGACTGAAAATTGCTGTATATTATAGGTCTCTCTGTTCCCTACCAGTAAGCATTGAGTTCTAATTCAACACAATTTCAGTATTATCCAGCCCCATACACAATAGGAATTGATGATCTGCTCTTTCACCTGTTTCTGTTCTTTGTGACAAATTGATCTGATAAACCAGAAAATTAAACTGTGTCTGGAGAAATCAGACTGAACTCCACCAAAAATAGAAGAAAAGGGGATATATACTTATACTTGGATCAGGCAAGCATTTTGATGAAACCTTAACTATAAATCATAATGACTAATCAAACACAACAGTGTTGAGAATGACATACAGCACACTTTTAAAAACAGATCCGAAAAAAGTCAGCAAAAATTCAACTAGAAATAAAAGCAGGAGATATAAACTTGAAAGGAGTGTGATTGCCCTTTTAATTGTGTAACTATCCTACCCCGAAATCTTCCATTGAATTAATCATGCCATATTGTTATCTTCACCAAACAATGAAGAAGAAAATAATAACCATAACGAAGCAGAAAATAGAAATCTTAGCAGTGACTTAGTTGATGAATTTCACACGTGAAATAACACCCAGCAAAAATATGAACAGTTTGAGAATATAATATGTACTGCAAATACTTTGCTTATTTACTTATATACTTTGCACATACTTAGACAAAGTAGCAAAAGAATGGATAAAATGTGTTAGAAGTTGCAAACCCTCAATATAGAGTTATTTATGCATTGTCAAAGCACAGAATTTTTCAAACTAAATTAGGCTACTAATATCGAGCAGAATTTATAATATTCCTGAAAAGAGTAGAAAATGCAGCACTTAGCTGGTTATTGAGGAGGAAAATACTTCCTCCTGTTTCATAAAAAAATACTGTTTTGTCTTGAAGAATATTACTATCTTTCCCTTCTGTTTCGTACAGTAATGGAACTAAAGAAATTAGTGGCTCCTTTTAAACTTACTTCATTACACTGAATGACATGAAGTAAATGTTTCATTCCACAATATTCTTCAGTAAGGAAATTCCATTGACCTCAGAATTCAGCTCTGGATATATGCAAGAATGGAAACTTTTATTAATTTTTTTCCCTGATGGTCTTGCCCAAATAAAAATGGCAGCCATCTTTTATATCAGGCTACAGAACATGAAAATCAGCACCTCAGAGCTGAGCTTTGACTACCTTACTTTCTACTGTCAACAAGCACTGTGATGAGTTTGCATTAAATTTGGACTTCATTAATTTAGGAAGAAAATGTAAAGTTTCACTGAAGCTCTGAGTTACGCTGCAGTCATTTCATTTTAAACCGTGTTCAGGAATCTGCATCACAGATGTAGCACTGGAAGGCTGGCTATGTTTTGATCCTCCTTACTGCTCATATGTCTTTAACTCGCAGACAGATATTATCCTCCTGGTATCAGGGACTTGAGAAACAAAACAAAGAGATGAGCCTTTAAAGGGTTCTAAAGAAAAAGGAAATGTCTGCATGATTGTGTTTTGTTGCTTTAGGCCTTTATCCAAAGCCCACTGAATGCAATGAATAGATTCCTAAATATTTCCAGAGGGTATAGAACCTTATTTTCTGCCTGCTTCTGGTGGTATAAAAACTGTGAGATAGGGTGAAGTAGAGTAGGTAGAGCCTTCCTTTTCTTTGAGCAGAATGCAAGGAAACAGGATCTTCAGAATTATGCAACATCAGATGTAACCAAAACAAAGAGCCAAATTAGCAAACAGACACCCCACAAACCAACACATACAAAAAAAAAAAGACAAAAAATACCCAAGAAACCCCCCCCAAACAAAGAAAACAAAACAAAAAAACCAGCCCAAAACACTTAAAAAAATACAGCAATGCAGTTTTCATTGTCCTTAGCGTAAGACAAAGTTATAGGTGTAAAGTAATTGTCATTCAGAGCATATAATCATCCACAAAATTATCACAAATGAGGGTATTACATTTTTTTGAATCTTCCCTTCCGAGTAAGCTGAATAGACTAGAAAAAGCACAGAAATTCAGAACAGAAATTTCCTGAACTGGCATGTTGAAAACAATCAACTTCACCATCTCATTCCCCTTCATCACCTCTCAAGAAAAGCAGAGATTTACATGCAATTTGCAAAGAAGGTTTTTCCTCACTCTACTTATCTTTAAATCAAAATGCAAGAGGGAAAAAGCCCAAACTGTAGTTTTTCCCTTTGTTCACAGCAAGAGAAACATTTTTCTCTAATCACCCACTGGTTGAATTTCTCAGAACATACTTGTTCACAGTTTTAAATAGCAAATAAATAAAATGTATAGTCAATAGGAGCCCTATAATTTCCTAGCATTATAATTTGGCAACATAAGCTTTATGTCAATCAGTCACCCTCTGCTACTTTGTACAAACGTGTTTTTTGGAAAGGCTTCAATACACCCTGGCACCTGAAGCTGAGAGAAGTATCCAAGTCACTCTACCACAGAGATGAAAGTGAACATTCATCTGTAACATAACAAATAGAAATGGATGAGCAAAGAAAACAAGACACACAACTAAGTGCTTTCCCATATCTAGTATACACAAGCATTACATTCTGGTGGCATTGTATTCAACAGAAAAAGAAGGGAGTCTTTGTATTAAAATAACTCTGCAGGTTTAGAACTAAGATGACACCTGGAGGAGGCAAGGTTCTATTTTTTTGCCCATAGAGTGCAGAAAGGCAAAGAAGATGATATAACACTGTTAATTTCTGTTTTGAAAATATTAGTTTTAAGTTAGAATGGAAATATAGTCATGGTAGTGTATTACAACATGCACCATAGTCATTGTTTGATGCAGCTGGTACTGCAAAGGCCATTCAAATGGAATGGCTGTATTGGTTTTTCTATACACATTATTTTTGGTTTGGACGAGGTCAGGAATCAACAGGAGCAGTTGTGTGGCTCACAAGATAAACAAAGTTGGTAAAAATTACAAAATTGTCATTTTAATTGGAGTAAATGTGAATTTTTCTACTAAATGGAAAAGGTGGTTACAGATATTATATTAACAATGAGTCTTCAGATACTGCAGGCAAAAGACATTGTGCTTCCCTGACACAAGATTGGCTAAGTGAGTATATGTCCTGAGACTCATGATGATCCAGTGTTAAAGCACATTAAAACTACAGTTCTGTTTTACCTTCTGTGATGACAGACACAGTAATTTGCAGAACCACAAATCTTTACTCAGGTCTTCAAGCAAGTATCAATAAGGCTCACAATAAATAGAATTGGGCAGCAAGGTCTCAGAAAACGGCCAACAACATCTCAGGAAAACAGAAATGACAAAAGAATCTATGGAGTTTTAAGCAGTTTCGTGTCATTATGGAATAGAGAACATTAAGTCCTTGTAGATGATTATAAAGACAACACTGACCAAAACATTGCGCATCTCGATGAAAGTGCTGAGAAAAAATGCATATTCATGAGAAAAATCTGCATACACTACTTCCATTCCAACTTCATTGCAAACACCGTGCCTCTTACACAGAAACAGTAACTGCCTTGTTCCAAGGCAAGAAACACTCACTTGTCAAATTAAACTGTTAAAATCTTCAGTTTCCATATTTATGAGAATGTTCCAGAATCAAGCTAGAGTGCCCAGCTGAAAAACAGAAAATAAGACCTACAAATACAAAATATACAAGTACCCAGGATCCTTTTTGAAACTGAATGCTTTAAAAGTAGCTTGAATTAATTCCTATACATGTGGTAGGAAGTAAAATTCAACAATATATGTTAAGCAAAAAGGAGATTTTTCATCCTACTTGACCAAAAAACCACAGAGTCTTGGAATAGGTTTAATCAGAGTGAAGAGATAGATTTCTGGCTTACTCAGTAAATTTCTTACACAATAAAATGGGAAAACAAACACCAGTGTCCACTGAAGAATTTTATTCTTGAAAAAAAAAAAAATACAAAATAAGTCTCTCGAAATACACAGAACAAATTTAAGAAGTTCAACACGGTGGAGTGCTGGAACCTTACTTGGGTCACAGCAACCCCATGCAGAGCTACAGGCTTGGGGAAGAGTGACTGGACAAGTAGAGAGAAATAAGGCAAAGGTTTCATTTATTCTCAGTACCTCTTCGTGAAGAGCCATGGGTTGTTGAGGGGAGAGTCACTTGATTCATAAGTTACTTAGGTTTATCAGTCTATTCTCTTGGCTGTAATGATAATAAATATGAAAAAATGGAAATGCAATACTTGAAATGGAGACTATGTAAAGATTGTTGAAAACTGAAACCCTGAGAGCTACTGAAGATGGAAAATCCATGATCTGCAAGATGAGGGTTTAAAGGTTTCAGGATGGATTTGAAATTTTATTCGAAAGCACAGATACCAAGATGCTTTTAGGTTACTTGCATTAGTGTAATGTAATAAAGCTAAACTTTAATCAGTCAAAATAGGACAACTAACTGTAGTTTTAGATAGAGTCTGTCTCAACTGCATGCTACTCTGAATTCTGTCCCTTTTAGAGGCAATACATAGTTTACAGCCTTTTGAAATCATAAATCTATGCTTGATATGTACTATTTTGAATTTAAAAACTGGAAGGTACATTTCTTTTCCATCAGCACTGAAAGACTGAGCATTCACTGAGTACAGTCCTCCAGCCTATGCCTGGTTGATATGATGCAGCAATTTAAGAGCTGGAAAACCACACTTAATCCTGTGTAGTCACATGCTTGCAGACAAATAAAAACTCAGAAGAGTAGCTTGAAGTCTACAGCCCATGTGACAGTCATCTTCACATTCACTGAAGCCTCTGATGGGGACTTTATCTGAAAGGTCTTAGAATTGTTTAGGTAGAATTGTTTAGGTAGAAGAATAGAAGTGTTTGGTAGGTAAAGACCTTTTAAGATCATCAAGTCTAACCATTAACCCAGCACTGCAAAGCCCACCACAAAACCATGCACACCCCTAAGCACATCATTATGTCTTTTAATAACCTCCAGGTATGGGGATTCAACCACTTCTCTGGGCAACCTGCTCCAAGGATTGACAACTTTGGTGAAGAAATTTTTCCTTAATAGGCAATCTAAACCTCCCCTAGAGCAGCATGAGGTCATTTCCTCTCACTCTATTTCTTGCTGCTTGGGAGAAAAGCCTTGTTACAACTTTCTTTCAGGTACTTATAGAGAATGATGAGGTTCCTTCTGAGCCTTCTCTTCTCCAGACTAAACAACCAGTTCAGCCACCTCTCAAAGACTTGTGCTCCAGACCCTTCACAGCTCCTTTCTGTTCCATCAGAAGCACAAGGAATCTGGGCCAAAAGCAGATATGAGGACAAGGTTACAGAGCATATGTAAAGGTCCACCCTGGAGGCAGAGCTTAGGACAGGTGCACCTCCACCATACCTAAACTGAAATCCAGGCATTAGTCAGGATCCCAGGTAGGGCTGCTTAGGGCCATTATGGCTTGGCAAAACATCAGGGTAAAAAATTAGCATGCCATCAGATGTTTTAGGTTTTTTCCAAAGAAAAAAGTAAAATTAACAAGATTTCTTAATTGCAATGGTTTAGGGGCAAAAATGCATTTGTCATATTACATACACACAACTGGAAAAAATATTTACTCATTATGATTTTTTTCAGTACAAACACAAATCTGTGTTCATTTTCTTTTTAATTCTGAAATTCTTTTCCCCTGAATTACCTAAGGGGAGATAGAAAAAGATAGAATCCAATGTAGCAATGTATAAGATTCATTTTTTTCTTTTTTTTTTTAATCTGGCAAGTTTAATTACCTAACATAAATATTGTAATTTATTAACACTTTAATAATGTGACCTTCAACTATTCATCAGGGAAAACCAAACATTATAGACAAAGACATTTGTTTTAAAATGACTCTAACCAGGGAAGCATTTTCTGTTTAAGGTGTACATAGACTGTATTTCCAAAAGATGCATATAATGTTTTAATTTGACAAAGTTTTATGCACAACATGTTGTTCTTGTATTATGACTAACAAAAAAATCTATTTGACATTTATAATCCTCTTGCATTGTGAAAAGGAGAAATAAGGCAGCAGACTGAATTTCATATTCATACATGATGATAAACAACAGTGCTTTGCACTTATATCTTATTTTCCATTTTTAAGATGCCAAAACTCTTTATAAAAACTCCCAGACTTATATTCTTATTTTATATTTTATTGGTGGCATCCAAGGATATCTGATGCAGACAGACAAAATGACTGAAAGTCACCCAGACGCTGATGGGAAATGTATTCAACTTTGTGGGACAAAAGAGCAGAAAAGATTTGTTTTGTACACATCCACCCCGTCCTAGTTGTAATGCATCCTTTCAGTATGAAATCAACAGAAATTTGCTAGGTTTTTCTAGCAGCAGGTGTTTCAAGTTCTCAGAGGTGCAGATATTAACTAGAGCATAGTTTCAAAGAATAGTATTGGATGTAGCATAGCAACCCAAAGTTCATGTTTGGTTTACTAAAGAAACTGTTGAAACAGGCAATTTTCATATTTTCTTTTGAATGGTCAGTTAATGAGAAACATTAAATAAAATCAAGTTCAGGTCAGATTGGTATCTTGGATTCTAAAATAACCATGCTACCAGAAATGTCAACAGACAGCACCACTGAGTTACAGTATTAAATAATTCATCTATTTATAACACTTTTCCCAAGGTGAAACAGTGCCAGCAACAGTGCCATCTAAACACCAGATGAACCTATGTTTACAGGTAAAATGGTACATGATACATGCTTTGAGATGGTTACTCTTAAAATTGCACCCTCAAAGAGTTGTAGTCTAACTAAAAGAAAAAAATGTATGTATATGTATGTTACATATATGTACATTTATATATATATATATATGTATATAAATGTATATATACATTTATATATATGGACTATAACCAGAAAATTCATCCCACCCATGTCAATAAGTCAAACAGAGTGACTCAAGGAAAAAAATGATAGTGTTGAACCATACTACTCAAAAGAGAGGAGAGATGTCAGGTTATTAGGCAGTGCATTCATTTTCCTTCCCCAGATTGTCTTTTAGTGCTCTTATTTTGCATAAAAATTTAAGACTGAAATATTGTCCTTGGCTATTTTTGATTTAATTTATTGTAAGAAGTAGAAGCCTCATTTAATTGCAAAAGTGGCAATGTTTCTCTAGTGGACCTACTCACTATAACTAGATAAAGGGGATTGAATTATCATTTGCAAAGCCTATCAGATATTTTTTTCAGATTTAGAGTGTTATACACAGTGGATATCATTCATTGTAGTTTCATTATTTTGACAGATAACTCCTTTTCCATTTGTATCAAGAAAAAAGTTTTATCTGACCTTTTTAAAGTGACTAGCATTGAGGTCCTTGTGTATTGTGTGCTACTCATAAAAATCTCATGCAAAGGCTAAAGAACACAGGTCAAACTTACTGTGTTCTTTTTGCTTTGGATAAGCATCCAGATGATTACCTGTGGTTTATCCAGGCCTGTCTGGACAAAAAATCAGTCAGAGAATCTTAAAAGAATGTGTGCTCTTAGGTGATATCCAGTATATTCAATCTTCAATGCACTTAATTAAAAAAAATTCAAAACTTGCTATGATGTAAGCTCACAGACATGAAATCTCAGAGCAACTCACTGACTTTAATTAACCCTATCATTCTTCTTTTGTGAAAATATTATACTTCTATTTTGCAAAAAAAAAAATTAAGCATTTTGCCCGTGTAAAAACAAGCATATAACGGAAGAGCTAGAAGTGTTTACTCACTTCTGAGTTTTCATTAACAGCTAGAAAAACGACCTACAATAGTGTGTCTGTCTGAAATTAGTCTTGTAGTTTTCTTTGATTAATTTGTAGACCTGTTTAACTTTTGGCTTTGTTTTTCTAAATTGGAAAACGGTTATTAAATCATTTTTTCAAAAAGTGAAAATATTGTAGTTACAGTTAATACATCTTGGTGGGGAACAAGTGTTGGGGAAAGATGCTGAATACAATAAACTTTTCTGTTTTAACTTTCCTGACAGAATCAGCATGCACACATCTATTAAAAATTGCCTTTAATTCTGTGGTGCAAGTAGGTGTGGAATTGCCAGGTTGAGGTCCTGTAAATCATCATTCTGACTTGCAGAAGTCAAACAGATTTTGTCACTATGTTCAACATTGGATCTTCAGCCTTTGTCTTTGGAGCCAATATGCTTTACTCACCCAGGCCTGTGACAGTTTGAGACATCAATACCTTCCAGCTCTTGGCTCATGAGGCTGCAGCTGGCCTAGCAGGACCAGCTCCCCACAAAGTCTGATCAGTGTTTTGGTCCAAAACACTGGATTTGCACTAACAGGTGCTGATATTAAGGCAAAATTTCTCTATTGCTGAGTCTTTAGAAGGGCAGAATCTTCAATAGAAATGTTTGAAAGGGATGGTCGGGGACAGAATTTCACTGTAGAAGCCTTAAGATGTAGAAAAAGCACTTGTTATTGAGCAAATTTATTTGCAGAAGTTAGACAAGCATTCTTTGATATTTCAGTTTATTTCAGTCAGGTTTTATATTATCTTTCTTCCTCCTGCATTCATCCAAATCTCACCAGGAATTCTGGCCTTTCCTAAATTTCATGACCAGAAAAGAAAGTCAGGTAATAAATAATTAATACAAGAAAAAAGTTCCCTGAATTTAGGAACTAAATTTTCTTCTCTTCTCTTTGCAAATTAAATTCAAATCTTTACAGAGATTCTTGTATTTTTACCTTGCAAGTATGACAGCAATTACATTAAGCCACATAAATTTTCATAAATTTTTCATATTCCATTGCTCTTGACTATTATCATAATAAAAAAGAAAGAAGAAAAAAAATCTAAGGATATTTCTTAAGATTTAACATCAGGCTTAGATAAATTTGCATACATCTAGGTTCTAAGTCTTTGCTGATTATGCAGACATTTTCTGTAGATTTCTCCTGGCCCTTAAAATATATTGTACACATTACATCTCTGGAGAATTTAAAGCCAGATTAATGTTTTAATAGATTTATCTAAAATAGGTCAAAATATAATAAGATCTAAACCAAGTTGTCCTTTGGCTATACCTGAAACTTTCTGATTATCTCCTGTAGAGACCAGTAAAAGTAATCCTGTAAAAAAAAAAAAAAAAACAGCAGCAACTTTTGAAGCAGATACAAATCCACAGAGCATTCACAGATACTCTCAGAGCCATGGCATCCTTACTGCTGATAAGCACACCAGAGTTGATTAGCAATGTAAGTGGGATACCCTCACAGAACAACACTTTTGCTAATTCTGACGCTAAAGCAATGGTCAACCATCAGAAATCAAATCTGATCTTATTTGTGATAGAAATAGATATTGAGGGAAATACTAGAAAGTGATGTAGCATACTCTATGACTTATTTTTGTGGGTTTGTTTCCATTTCCCCATGTATAATGGTCAATATAATTTTTTTCTTTAAAATGCTGTTTTGACACTAGAAAGTTCTACCAAACATACAGAAAAGCAACAAACAAAATAACAAAGCTGAAAAGATGGGCTTGAGCCTTTATTCCCTCTTCATTTTTCAACTTATTTCCTTGGCCTGGCTGGGTCTTGTTGGGATAATTCCTTTGTTGCAGCCCTGATGATGCTGATCCAGTCCTGATGGTTTGTATTTTTGGCTAAAACAGTGTTTATAACACACCATTGATTTGACTGTTGCTGAGCAAATGTTGCACAATTGACTATTTCCCAGTCTGTCCTTACAGTGAGTAGGTTGAGGGTGGCCAAGAATTTGGGAATGGACACAATATGGACAGCTGATGCGAATTGACCAAAAGAATATTCCAAGGCATATGGAATCACACTTAACAATAAAAACCTTGGGGAAGTTCTTTTTGTGAGGAGTACTAGTCATTGCTCAGAGACTGGATGGGCTCTGGTCTATTTGTGGGAGGTGGTAAATGACTGGCTTTGCATCATCTTTTTTTTTTTCTTTTTTTCTCTTCCTTCCTCTTTCCTTTGCTTATTAAAGTATCCTTATCTCAACCCATACATTTTCCCACTTTTGTTCCTCCTATTCTCTTCCTCACTCTGCTCAGGATAAGGAGTGAGCAGGCAGCTGTGTGCTGCCTAGCTGCTGACCAGGGTCAATCCACCACAATTTACACTGGAGGGTTTTAATTGTCTTTACATCAAAGAATCCATTTCTTACTATCGTAGTTCCTCCACATCCTGTGCATTGGTCTGTGCTCAGTATTCTTCCCTTTCTTGCTTAATCATCATTTTTATCCCTGCTGTATGCTGAAATTTGATGCTAAATTCAACACATGCAGCAAATCTGAGTTCTACAAAAACTGTCAGAAAGCAGAGATTACATGGGTGAATCTAATATTATAATTCTATTGCCATAGTCTAGAAATATCATGCAAACCTTGTCCTCATAAAAAAATGTTATACACAATTTATATGATAACTAACACAGAAGACAGTTTAGGGTTTCACTTTTAGACAAATTTTATCTTTAATTTAATGAAGTACTAGAGAGTGCTGGTTTGTCTCAAAACCTCCTGGTAAAAGCCACAGATTTCAGATGAGTGTGGAAAAACACATGCACACACACAGAGAATAACTGGGTGAAGGCTGTAAGAGATTCAGCATAATGATAAGATGATAAAGATACAAATTCACTTTTCCCAAACAACTAGATTTCCTGTAGGTAGCTAAACAAAAGATGTTTATAAAACAATCTGAGATGTATATATAAAAAAAAATGAAGGACATAGAATTTAGAATTGCAAATACAAACATATGATTCCCCAGAACCTTTCAAGATATGGTAACTTCCAGATTAACTTCTGTGCATTCAGGCATTTTCATCCTGGCCTCTACACCTACATGAGCCTGGATGGATCCTTAGAATATGTGTTCATTTGCTTAAATCCTAGGAAAAGCTTAACTTGCTAGGCTAGCACAAAACATGCACACTACACATCAGGCATGGTTCATACACATTGGTCATACACATACATTCATTTTCATTCAGAACAGAGGAAAAAAAAAACAAAAATAAAAGAAGAAAAAAGGAGAGAGATTATACTTCATGCTCTCTCTTCACCCAATAGCTCTTGTCCTTCTTGTCCTGGAAGGTGATCAGTTTACTACTTTCCTTACACTGAGAGCATTTAACTAGTAAAAAAGTGCTCAGTGTTGATCTCCTCTCCAAAAAGTCTTGTTTTCTTTGTTTTGTTGTTTTCTTTCTTTGTTGGTGCTGGGTTTTTTGTTTGTTTATTTTTCTGTTTGTTTGTTTTCTAATGACACATCTAGAAAATCTTAGAAGCAGAGCCCAGCATGGTTATCAGTCTCATTTTCAGGGACACCCACAGTACTGAGCTAGAGAGATGTCCCTATTTTTTCAACTGTGATGAGCAGGAGATTGTTTTCTAGAAAGTCATAAAGATGTGCTTTTAATGCCTTTTAATACCCTAACTTCATTAGAAACTTTGTGATGAGAGCAGCTTTGGAAAATGGTATTTGGGAATACTGACTCTGCACTAAAGCAGCCATGGATATGACAAAAAAGATTGATCCATTAAGAATGCAAAGTTGCAGAATAATGAACAACACAGAATAATTTCCCTACTATGTTAAAAAATAATTTTCCTTCATACTAGGCTTCCTGACAGAGGAAGTGGCACACTTTGTGAATTTCCTGTTGATTCCCATAAGAAAACACAGAAATTTGTTTCTTCCCAATACCTGAAATCTGGGATGAAACACTTAGTACCAACTATAAATGTATGGCAAAGTAATTTAAGTTGAAAAAATAAAATCATATTGTTATGTCTTATACATGCTAATATTTTTCTACTTGAATATTTTTAGTCTCCTACATCTAGAAATCCCTTTTTTTTTTTAATGCTTTGGTTAGAGTAGTTTAACAGATCTTAAAAATTCTATTATTTTTTCTATACTTTCTTTCTACTTCTTAGAATTAAAAAAAGTTGAAAAAAAAATTTTTTAAAGGGCAGTTATAATATTGCAGCACAGTATTTTAGTTAAAGAAAATATCCTATCCAACATGACATTAAGGGTTAGTTTTCAAGCAGAAAAAGCCATGCTATACCTTCTACTTGAGACTCCCTTGTATGAACAATTTCCAGTACTTTGCTCTAAACCAGTCTCTCGGTTCGTTTGCATGAATGCTCATTACCAAATGTTCTACTTAGCAACTTCATGATAGACTCAATTATTTAAATTTAAAACTATGATTTTTGCATTGACGATTGTCTCAGATCCATATTTTTAACACCCTTCATGCATTGCCTGCATAGTGATGAATGCCAAATACAATACCTATACAGAAATGGAAAACACACAAAAGGTTCAATATCGAGGTAGAAGAACAAAGTCTATTTACCAGAATGAATATTTCACAATTTTGTCAAAAACTGCATGCTGCTGGTCCTCTCCTACCCTCCCTAGAGTTTTAAAGAACCATAACTGTGTAATACAGCTTCTTAAAGGAAATTTCCAAATCATGAAATTATTTTTTTTAAGGAATCTACTCTCCCTGTATGTTTCCATGTTTGAAATGGCTAATGGGAATCTTCTATTATGTTCTACTTTATTACTTGTACAGCACTATAAATGTACGTAGTGTTAACAGGCTAATAAGACAGAGAAGGAGCTTACAACTTAAGGGGAGAAGCTTTTTGACTTTACATCTTGTCCTAGCAACGTCACCTCAGTAGGTAGTCAGAGGGAGGATAGTTCTTCCAATTTCTGTGGGGAAAATTATTTTTGCCATTCAACTAAAAGTAAAGTAAAGGTTCTTCTTCCATTGTTGTTGGATGAACTCTGCAGGCTGCCAATTTGTGGGCAGCATCAGTGTGCACAGCCCATTTATTCCCTTTGTCCAACTGCAAAAAAGAAAGGGAAAGGGTAACCTTCAATGTCTTATTGTCAAAATGAAGTATATATAACTTAACGTTTTTATGTCCCCAGATTTCTGCCCACCCACATTTATCTAGAAAAAAAACCCCAAAACTATAATCTTGCTCTAATTCACTTAATTGTTGATTTTTCAGAACTTCTTGAATTCTTTAAAGAATGGAATGCTATTTTCATCTTCCCAATACAAGGCCCAAGCATAAAAATATCTTTTCAATCTCAGACAATAAATTATTCATGATCCCCCAGGCAGCGCGCTCCATATCATGAAATAAATAACTGCATTTGATAACGTCATTATCAAAGAAAGCAGTTTTCTTGATGTGAACAGAGCCTTAAAGATAGACTTAAGAGTGCTCTTTTCACATTACCAAGAGGAGACCCATATCTGCAATCCTGTCTTCAGAAAGTATTTCTAGGGGGGAATTTTCAAAAGGAGAAAGAAAGACTTGAAGATTGGAAGACTTATCTTGGTTCATGTTTCCTCCATGGGAAGTACAACAGCCATTTCCATCAGAACCAAAAAAGGGATATTTTACGAGTGCATAAAGCTTTCATGGTTCAATGCACAAGAGTTTATTTTGGTGCAAATTTGATGGAACCAAATCTGAAGATGTGTATATGGGCACCACATAGAGCACATAATTCACAATGTCAGCACAAGACCCTTTAGCACTTAGCCCTTTAGGCATGTGCAGTATGCCCTTGGGCCTGGCAACAGGTTCACACTTGGCTGGCCACAGAGATGAGATGTGGAGATACTGTTGTGGAGATGTAATAAAGTGCAGCAGGTGAGAAACTAAACCTTAGCTCACTGTATCAGCCACTAATCAGTTAATCAACATTTCAGTTATAATGTTAATATTAAGATGAAAGCTTAATTCCTCTTCATTTTCTTTTCAAATGAAATCAGAACTGTTTTCCTTTCATTTTCTTTTCTTTTTTGAAGTACAAAAGAAAGAGACTGAAGGGAAGGACATCCTTGGCTTTTTACCAATCAAAGTGAATGAAACTTAGTTGAAAAAAATAAGAAGGCATTTCTGAAGCATGGGTTATATTAATTACCTGATTAAATTCAGGTAATTTAGCATGTCTCTCTAGCCATAAATAAATGTACACTTCAGTTAAACAGGTACTTAGACACTTATATCTAGAAAAAATTACTACTTTCCAAATAGGAATATATTTACAGATGGAAGATAGAAAACTGGGGAGACAGAGTGACAACCTAGCTTAAAAATATTAAATTAATTCAAAGCTGTTTGTGATTTTTAAAAAGTGGGTTTACCTGACTCTTCATTTATACTTGGTGTGTCTATACATTCAGTCCAAGAATAAAAAAAGAGTAAAAAAAAATTGTAATGTGATCATGGTCATCTTTTCATACCTTGTTTCTAAAATCTCATGATACTACAGGATTTCCTTCCTGCATGCTGCTCAAAAAGACAGAAAACACTAGCAACAGACTGGATCTTTAAATGCATGTTCCATAATTTTACCGTTTGTTCATACAGAGTGCCTGCAGGATGCATTGAATTATTATGTTGATGTAATTTGTTTTCACTAACAGTGTTAGTCTCAGCAGGTTAATCCCAGCTCAAAACTTTTGAGTAACTTCAAAAAGGCAACTAGTACAGATGTACAGCTGGGATATCAGTGCAAATTTTGTACCTTTCCAGAAATATTAATTTAAAAAAAAATTCAATTTCATTGCAGTTGGTTTTATTTACTCTGAATACTTGCACAGTAACTTTAATGCCTTCAATTTGGAAATAAACTAACCTACAGCTCTAAGTACCAGAAGCTGATCCCTGGAGTCCCAGAGTACTTGCAAACTCATTTAAGTTCAACAATGCCTGCTCATATTGATGATATCTTATAAGCAAAAGTATTGCCTTTGAGGTAGACAAATAATAATATCCACAGGACTTAATCACAAATTCTTTTATGATAAGGTGGAATTTGGAATTTAGATGTTTAAATGAAAGTTCTACAATCCTGACAAAAAAAAAAACCCAACTCTGCTCTTGCCTGACTCAGAGGTAGTGACTGTGCAGTGACTTCCCTGTTATTCTGTAATGTTAATGCATTTATCCAAAGACCACTAAAGGTAAAATGCATAAACAGCTGTTTGAAGAGAGTCCTGGACAAAGTACTGTTTCATCTAGGTGAATGCCTAAACCACTGAGCTAGAGTGATGCTTCCTTTGTGTTCACTTTTAATATATTATTCTTCAGCTTTGCATTGAGCATTCTCACTGTTTCAGTGAGAAAGGCTAAGATGTGCCCTTGCCTAAAATAACTTTTTGGTTTAGTTAAAAGATATTGTGGAGTTAGTAATACCAAAGTGGGAAATTAGGCCAGTTCTGCTCTCTCTGGGTGAATAACTTGATTGCATGAAAGATGGGGAGCTGTTATGCCTGGAATTTTTTTATGGATCTAATCAATGTCATTAAACTACTCTAACTTTTTAATTGTGACTCAGTAACAACAAAGATCCAACGAGCTCTGTGATTGCTTTTATTACCCTTACCTATTAACTACTTTTTGTGCAGAGATGTATCCTCCCAAAATACAGATATGTTTACAAAAATAATGCCTGGACAACAGAGGGGGGGAAAAAATCATGGAAGGCACCTGTTGCTGATAAGAAAACAGGTTGTTATGCAGCAAGTGCTTTGGCAAACCATGAGGACCACATGGGGTGTGTCAAAATGTACCCAGCAGAAGAATTCTGTCTGCAAGCAGCCTGTACACAGGCAATTATATTACAGACATTGGCACCAAGGGACAAAATCAACCTCAGAGGAGTGAATCAAATAGAGCTCAAGACATGTTGTGAAATTGCCCCAAGGAATGGGCAAGCAGCCAATAAAGCATAAGGCAGCGTGGTCAGGAATGAGTTGTGTCATGGCCTAACATATGGGATGAAGAAAAATCAGAAGAAGAAATTCCTTCCCTGTTTCAAAGTCTTACACAAAGGATAAAGTTATGTCCTATCCACATCTTTCTCTAAGTGCCTGAGCTTTTAGAATATACTTATCACAGAAATCATTAATCTCTCCATTGGAGTAACTCTGAGAGCACAGTGCTCCATAAAGTCAGTTAATGCTTGTAGTAAGAATGTAGCTGGTTTAGATATATTGTCATACAAAATGTATGGAGGAACTGACCGAGTGGTAAACATCCTCTATTTGTTTATAGTAGCTATTTAAATTTTGTAGAGGTGTTTCCTTATTTTAGAACTTCAAGATATTTGATACTGTTTAATTCTTCAACAAATTCTGTAGTTTCAAATAGGCACTATAAAAAAAAAAGGTTAAAAATTATGTACAAAACCTACAGAATTTTTCACAAATTGTGTAAATACAGGTACTCTTTCAGGGACAGCTCTGTAATGAAAGAATGCAATGAAGCCATAATTTCTTTGTTTGCTCTGTTGGGGTTTTTCCCCCCCACATCTATATTACAAAATTTCAGTCTGGAGAGATGAACATTTTTATTCTATATCAAATATAACTTCAAACGTACCTTTTTGTGGTTTCAACCCCCCATTTCTTTACTGACTAATGGAAGAAATATATTAGGTTTAGTAGGAATAATGATGTAACTGTTTAGTAAGGAGGGAAAATTTTCGAATGTAACAGCAAAAATAAAAAACATGCTATGTGTAGAGTTTTTGCTTAAATAGAATAGAAAGAAAAAAAACCCTTTTGTTATCTAAGTTGCAATAAAAAGAGGGACACTATTATTTCATCTATGAGACAAATGGGCCAGTGTCCAATCCTGAAACAACTGTGATGCTACATGCTGCATACCTCTCTGAGTTTAAGGCTGCTTGTACTGATTGAATTGTCATTTTGTGATAAAGCAGAACTAAGAACAACATTACAGAAAACTTGTTTGCTTTTAGAATAACATTGTCAGGCAGTGAAGTTAAGGGAGGGAAAACAACAGAAGGGAACCCTCCCTTCACTATGGGAAAAGTGAAAAATCTCTTAAAATTTCAAGGCAACCAATATCAAGAGCCAAAAGAGACAGTTTGTGCAAAGGCCAGATTTGCATGGATTCCTGGCAGAAACAGCAATATTTCCACCTAATACTGTGTGTGCCCTAGAAAGGCAATCATTGCTTGCAACAGTGGCTGTGTTCTGCATGCAAGCCATAACACTCCTTTGTACAAGGTCAGTTCCTCCTTCTACTTCTTATTATTCTCAAAACAGCAGTCCAGCTCATTGATACAGTGAAGGAGCAATGTCAGATGATTGGCAAGTGTCTCACCAGCAGGAAGTTAGCTGATAAGCTTCTTAGGCAGTGAGCTCTGGTAAGCAGGAAGCACTGGAGCCAGCTCAAGGAAGTTACCCTTAAAATTGCTTTGCTCAGACCTCAGCCTCAGCTGCCTAATTAGAAGTTCTTGAAAGGAAGAGTCTCTGGTGTGCATTTTCTATAGACAAGACTCAGGAAACATGTTGCTTTGGTGGCAGTAAACAGGGAGATAAATGTTTAAAAGATACTATAAAAAAACATCAGTCGGTTCACAAGTACAAGAGTGGAAAAAACAGACTAATATAAGTGTGCACTGGAAGGTTTTGAAGCAGCCTGGGACAGGTCCCAGTGGAAAAGCAGCAGGCACACAGGCAAGCTATGCAAATGAGTATTGGCAATTTGAACATTTCCTATTTGTGGAACTCGATCAGGCCCAGTGAGGAGAATGCTGCATAATGAGGACTATCATATTTCTCAACATGATCTGCTGTATAGGTAGAGCACTGACAGACCTTTTCTTTATAGTGGTTTAATCATATAGACAGGCCCTCTCATTGCTTAAGGAAAAGACAAAGAATATTAAATTTGGAGCATTAGATGGAGCTAATGATAGGATGTCTGTGTGAACAGAGAAGGGCTTAGAGATGTAAATGCATGGCTGCTAAGGTTATTAAAATAACATTTGCCTGAGTCTTCTCTCCTCCTACTCTGACGTAGTGACTAGGGCTGCATTGTTATAAAATTTTGAGATCTCTAAACTCAATATATTTTAAAAGCTCTCTCTGTATGAGTATGTATATGAGTGTGTATATATATATATATAGATATATATAGATATGTGTATATATATATCGATATATATTGATATCTATATATATATAGATATGACAAACTTTGTTTATGAGATAATTTTCGATATGATTCAAAAAAGGATTTTGTTACTTACAGTTCCTCTTCCTTCGCATATGCTTTCTGCCATGATATACCCTTTTCCCCATAAAGAAAGTTCAAAGAGCAGCTCCTTGGGCTCACGAATATCACCTATTTGTGATATTTGAATTAGCAGGCAGCTGGTTTTAGAGCTGCCTGCTAATTCTGACAGATACAGCTTTGAAAAATCATCACACGCCTAGTTAAACATCCAAAGCACACACCATTAAGTAGCTTGCTCCACTGTGCAAGCAGACAGGTTCTAGCACCCACAGATGATACCAGACAGTCTCAATTGTGCATTTTTATCTCAAACTTAATTATCAGGGCAGTCACATAAGTTCATCATAGATGCTTCTGGCAGCAGGTCTGTCATGTTATGGTCACTACCATTTCAGCTGCTCTTCAGTCCTTAGAAGAAACATGCAGCTGCCCCTCCCCAGCAGCTGCCATCTCAACTTTCATAAAAGCAAGGTGACAAGGGAGAACACAACTGCCACCAGGACCTGCTTCACTAACTCCATGGCACTGATATTCATGATCTTTGGGAAAGGTTCAGCTTTCAAACCCTTCAGGATCCTTCCTGCAATGGTGGGCTAGGAAGTAGGAACTTGCCATATTTAGTGAGTGCTTGATGAGAATGCAGTTGCTCTCTGAGTGTTTGTGATGTATCAGTGGAGATGGCAGCTTGCAGTTTAAGTATTAGTGCTCCCATGTACATCTCCCTTTTTACTCCCCTGCTGATGGCACAGACACATTCTAAAGCCTTTCAAGGTTACTTAACTTGAACACATAGGCACAGCAGGGGGAACTGAAGACTGGAATCTTCCCATCCTGTCGGGGTGGATATCTAGAAGCTATAGACATATATATGTATCTAGAGACGTGCAAATAAATAAATAAATAAATAAATAAATAAATGTAACAGAAAATATGGATCAGAAATGGAGTTTCACATGACAGTCCTGCACTGCAATTTGTGGAGTATAAGTCACAGGCACAATAGAAAGTTAAAGCTTAGAGGCATTATGGACTGTCATGTCAAATCATACTAAAAGAGCTTTAATATGTGGATTACAGATACATTAAGCCATACTCTCCCCTGACTATTATGTCAATGGGACTTTGCATATTTAAATAATACTACAGTGTATAATCCTAGTACTATGCCATGCATGCACAATAGGCCTGGGTATACCTGATATGAGTAGGAAAAGTCCAAGTTCTTTGCACAAACATTAGTTATTTTTAGTGTATTGCCAGAGGGACAGATATTATTGTTTTATAAACTCTCTTTATAAAAAAATTATTAATCACAAATGTGCATTTATTATAAAAAATAATGTATTTCAATAAATCAAAAAAACCCCAACATTTTCCCACCCCATTCTCTTTTATTTTCAGATCACTACTTCAGTGCATTCGAGCTGAACTGAAGATCTGAAAACAACCATGCTATCTTAACTACTTCTCTTTTCCTCTCTGCCCTCCAAATGGGTCCTTGCTGTTCCCAATTACTGAACTGTCCTTTCATCTTCTCAAGGGAGATTCAATCTTTCCACATCTCTACCTACCCATGCTCCCCCTTTAATCAGTTACTGAATTTCATCACCTCTCTTCCACCACAAATGTTAGCCCCCCACAAATTTAGATAGCACTTACTTGTGCCTAACTTCCTTTACTTCAACCAACTGATTTGTTTCTTTCTGTGTATAAAGAATAGGACATATACTGGGGGAGTGCACACAAAAAAACCAGAAAGGAGTTTCCATGAAAAACTTTATTCCTATAAAACTGATTAAAGATGATTATGGTTATGTTTGCATTAACAGTTTCTTTTTAGGCAATAGGAGCATATCTATTGAGTGAAACAGCTGTTGCTGAAAACTCATGTCCACAGCATACACAGTTAGTTGGAGGTCTACTTCAGATTGTCTCCAATCCTCCACCTTTTTCTGGTTTCCACATAGAAGTTGGAATTATTTTGATTAATTCTATCCCAAAGTAATTCCGTTTATGTACCCTTAAATAACTCCTCATTGCAAATCAAAGTGGTTACAGTTGGGAAATTTGCTGTGAAGGTCTTCCTCACCCAAGTTAAATGTTAATTTAAATCCACACATATCAAACATGGTAATTTATTACCAAAATTACCACAGCTAACTTCAGGTACTAACTGCAATATCAGAACACTGCAAGTGTCATTTTCAGAAATCCTTTTATTTTCCCACCTGAAAGAAATAGAGCCTTCCAGAGGAGAAATCAGTACAGAGCTCAGTAGAGCATGCTAAAAGTTGGAATTATTTGATGCAAAGAACTTAAAAATTTTGAAGTATTAGAGGTTTATAAGAACAACATGAATATCTGGAGTACATGTGTGAAATAAAGCAAGAAAAGTTTTTATCTTGGAACAATCTCTAACTTTTGGGAAATTGATGGGACTTGAATGGGAGAGCTTATACAAAGCTTGGCTGCCACAGGGTTCTTGGATTTTTGTGTCAAAAATATATATCCAGTGCTGGAGATGGTTCTGGAATAAAGAGAGACCATGGATCTGATCTCATAACAAAATTCTAATCTACATAGGTCATTTATTTCCCTTCACAGGTAGAAGATTATTCTCAGCCTGAAAGTCAACCACAGCTATGCACCAAAACCTGCCTTCAGAAAAAAAATTCCTCCATCCCTTTTGTTTTTTCTGTCTCTATTCTGGTGTTTTGGCTTCATACCTTCTTTTGGCTTTTATATTCTTACAGTCTCCACAATCCTTTGTTTCCTTCTACAGCCCCATATTTATATCAGCACCTGTTGAGGCCTTTATATTTCTGTCACTCATCTCCCTTGGTCTCCTTCCCCCCTCATTCTAGATTTCCTTTCTGCCCAATCCAAATCTTGAGAGACACTGTCAGTCTATGACTAGCCTGTGGCTTATGCTACACCATTCTGTAAAGAAGAGACACACATCCAGAATGCTCACTTATTTTTGAAGCCATGAGACAGCATCTACTCTTCTGTAGTTTTAGCAGTTTGCCTTTTTAGAGTCACACTTTTTTTCAACTAATTTTTAAAAACACTAAACCTTTCTATCTAAAAAGGCACAAGCACACTGCCTGTGATAGCAGTGCTCAAGTTCAGTGATTGCTTTTTAACAGCAACAGACAGGGGCTAGTTTCCATGCTGTGTTGGAAGGGAACACAAATTTGAATTCTCTTTTCCTACCACAAAAAAAAACCCCATCATCTTGTCTGTGCTTTCCAGCCTGGAAAATCAGTTAGCTCACTTCTGATGGAAGAAATTGAACAAAATGTTTGTAAATTGAATGAGCTCACTTCTGATGGAGGAAATTGAACAAAATGTTTGTAAATTGAATGACAGCAGAGTTTAGGCTCGGATTTTGAACATCATAGCAAAAAGGACAGAGACAGAGAGTATTCGAAGAAACATCAGTGTGCAAAACCAATCCACAAAGTCATAGAGAATGGACCTTCACCTGATATCAAAGCCCTTAAGGAGCTGCTGCAGGGGCTGAAATAAGAAGGAGATTACAATGGGGAAACAAAATTATTTTCGTTAATGTGTCACCACTATATTCCCACTAAAAACTGCTTGTCACCACGAATAAGTATGTACAAATTGTCAACAAATCCTAAAGACTTTTGTGACTAAGGATGTGTTTTAAATAGCAGCCCATGTCTAACTGATCTCTTAATAGGTACCTCGTGATTGAATGTGCTTTGGTGTGCAATATTGTGTTTCACAACGTGCATTCCTGGCTCAGTAAAGTGTAACCTCTTGTGTCCTGTTGCTTTGTTTAATTAAGTTTAAAGTTCTTTCTAATTATTAACCTGAATTCTTTATTATTTTCCCTTTGCAATGGATGATTTAACACAGCTTTCATACCCTTCCTACCCCCTCTGACTGATGTAGAAATACAGTCTGAAGGAAAGCTGAAAGCTTAAGCTTTGATGTCTGAAAGCCTGTATTATTTTTTGATATTAGATTAGTCGTTCTGTTACGTAAGGAACTTTGATGAGTATTTTCTCTGTATTCTCTAACTGGGTAAGTAATTTCATCATGGTTGTGTGAGTTGGTTTTCTGTTTTGTTTTGGATTTTTTTCGTATATATAAAAATATGTGAGGGAGAAGTACTATAATAAATCAGCTTTTAAGATAGTTGTGCAGTCAATTTATTTTCCCCTCCTGTGGAGATAAAGACTGGAAGAGTTTTAAGTACTCTGTCCAAAACTTGCACCCCTGTGTATGATTTGAAGCCACTGAAAAGTACATGTGCTAAAGCTGGGTGGGTCTTTTTTTTAACTTTGTCTTTGGTTTTGGGTATTTTCATAAATATTGTAATTTATTCCATCAAGTCTTTATAACCCTTTAAATTGCAGTGCAGCAATGAAACGTTCAGGCTTCAGGAGGAAATGGCTCCTGGGGAAAAAGTCAAACCTTCTGTACTGTTATGTGATACCAGAGTATAATGAGTATGTAAAGTATCAAATTAAAAAATGTTAGCAGTTTATTATAGCTGAGCAATCACTGAATGAGAAACAGGTTTCCCTTTCATTGAGCATTAAGGACATGACCTGAGGCTGATAAGCACACTGCTGCCTCAGATTCAACATTTGATTTAGGGCTAGAGTAGTTGCCAGCCAAAAATCAACCAAGGATTTGTTTGTTTGTTTAATCAATAATTTTCCAAGCTGCTTATAGTAAAGAAGTATTGTAATGAATTAAGAAATTAACTAGGTTTAAGTTATGCATTTACATTTATCATACTCAGTATTTCTCCAAGCCAGTGAAATACAAATCATCCTTTGAAGACACCTAGACCCTACACAACAATTCCTTATGGTTGCGTATATTTCACCATAGTTCTGCACACTTTTGGTGCCCATTTGTCTTCTCTGACACCTCCTCCTCAGTGGCTGCAATATTTGTTGTTGATAGAGAAATTCCTGCTGAATTAAGGGAAATGGATGTATTGCCCTTTAAATGTTCTGAGCTACCCAAGGCATCCTTGAGGCTTTTGCCAAGATCTTTCCATGTGTCAGGCCTCCCAGCTATTCCATTACTGTGATCACACAAGTTCAACTTTTTGCAAACATTTTGTGTCCAGCACCAGGGCATATTCCTGTGTGAAGGTCTCGGCCTGGTCCCATGCCTGCTGCAGGACCATGGCTGGCACAGCTGCCATCAGTGGTCACAGAGGCTTCCACATAGCCAGGTGTGCAGGAGGGAATTTGCACCAGCAAGGATAACTGGGGTGACAGACAGGTGCCCAAGTCCTGCCTGATGGGAAGCTGAGGTGTGTTGAAGGTGTACTCCTGCATATAATCCTCAGAAGTCACAACTCCTCTAGCCTCAACAGCACTCCTGGCATTAAACCCTGCACTGCTCTTTGGTAGAACCTGAGGCACTCACCGCTCTGAGCAGTCTCCTGCTCAGCAACAGGTCAGGATGTTCTTGGGTCAGGGACAGGATCAGGCCCAGTGAAGGCAGTAAGGGCCAGACACAGCTCTTGGATGGCTGGAGAGAACCATGGGGACAGGGTCTGGATCTGCAGGGCAATTGAAGGCAGGGCTGTGAGGGGGCAGGGCTGAAGCTGGGCTGAAATGCAGCTGGCCAGAGCTGCCAGGATGGGAGCACAGGATGTGTCTGTGTGCCCGGGTGCCTGAACCCAGGATCAACAGTGAGAAGGGGCTGCACTCCACTGTCCCTGGCTGTGACAGCCAAGGCTCAAAACAGCAGGTCCCCAGGACCCACAGTTGTTCCTGGGCAGCACATATTCCTCTCCATCCTGCCCCCACAGGATTTTTCTGCCACTCACATATTTCAGAGAAAGATTGTACACCGTAGATCAAAGGCAATGTTTTATACACAAATTTTTGAGTTAGCGAAGAATAACAAAGTATATGTAAACCTATAACAAAATCAAACAAGCAAGCAGATGTTTTTATTCCACACAGGTAATTTAAAGATTTTATGAAAATTCAATTTGAGTTCAGAATAACCAGGACAAAGCATTCATAACATATTTTCCTTCAATTAATTCATTCTTAATGCTAGGAATTTATGTTGTTTATAATACAGTTTCCTTTTTCTTCTTCTTGTCTCTAATGGAAATGTACTACAGAATGAACAAGAAGAGAACTAATAGAACATGCATCATTTGTAAAGGCAAATTTCTGAGAGGGACATTATCAAGCTGGAGATACATATTCTCTAAAATTATCATCTCAGTCTTAACTACACTTATTGACATAATAGTAATATTCTTCCCATTTCTTAGGTTTCATCCCTGACTGCTGCAATCACAATAAACCCACCCTACAGTTTGTTTGACCACATTTTATTGCATTTTCCATGTAAGTAATCCCTATTATTTTGCAATTTTTTTCTTAATGTACTCTAATAGAGAAGTAGAAATGCTAATATAGAGTAATGCAGCAGGTGGGGGTAGTTTATTGACTTTTTTCTTGTGATTTTTGAACAGTTCAGCCTTGCCATTTTCCACTTTTTTTTCTCGTTTTTTTCTTCTATTCAAAAATGCTGGGTTTTTTGGTTTTATTTTACTTTTTCTCCTGCTCAGTACAGCTATAGATGCATTGATTTATAAAGTAGATACATCCACAGACTAAGACAGAACATGTATCCTGGTGGTTGGAGTTATAAAAACCCATGAGGAAATGGTGTCTGCACTAAAAAAAAAAAAAGTGCCTAACCTTTTTCTTGTTGTCATCAAGAAACAATAAGTTTTTCCAATAAGAAAAGAAATTGTATTTGGGAATAAAGACATCTTGGTAGCTCTTCACTCTCCACCTTTTTAAAGGAATTCGGCCAAAGTTAAAGCCTAAATTAAGGGAGTACAAATTCTTTTAACTTTATTTGCAATAACCATTCAGTGTTGTAGGGGTTTTGTTTTTTTAAGTCAGAACTAAATGTGTTTTGGCAGAACTCCAGCATTCTCCCTTCCCTCTCGCCAACCAAATTCCCTCCCAAACTCCCTTTTCAGCCTGTTTGAACCTGGACTTTGACTACCCTGTATGTGGGATGTTGTACCCTGTGTTTGCAGCACACATGGGATAAGAGTGATATTTTGACTCATCCAAGTTCACACACTGTATCCTCAGACTGTGCTGGATCCTTTTGGTACTTTATATAAACATACCACTAGTAGACTGCAGACAAAAATCACTGCTCTGGCCTTTCTTTTTCTTCTTTTCCATCTGTGTCAGCCACAGTCCAGCCCACTTGTTTCTCAGAAACTGCAGATAGTGTTTTGTTATGCTTGGGTCGTTTTCAGAACAGCATTTTTCTTTCTTTGATGCTAGTCAGTAACTTTCTTATAATCAATGAATGTCATTCACATTGTCAGGTTATTTTCATTCATCTTTACCAAGAATTCATTAGTCACTGGAGTTCTCCATAAAACATCCTGATTAATAGCATCTCTATTTTTTGGTTGAGTAGAAAATTTCTGTTGTATTTGGTGAATTTCTCAGTCATTTAAGCACAGGATCTTAGAAATCATAGAGCTGAAGGCTTCACCTAGTCCTACCTGTATACAGGTAAAATAAAATTTGGGTATTTTCTATCTGATAGGCTGCATAAATGCATTTATTTCAATCTTTCTTTTTCTTCATATTCTCTTTTTCTAGATGCTTTATTAGTCTTACTACTGCAAATTATCACAATCTTCTCTAAACCATGGTTTTGGACTCTGCTCTCATCAAGGATCCACTAAATCCAGGAAGAGCTAAAAAAAAAATATCTTCCTATGTCTTACATACAACAGTCATCTTAATTCATTCAAGAATGAGATTTTCCTGGTTTGCAACAAGATCACACTAGTGGCTTCTACTCCTTTTGAGGTCTATGTTAAGCCTTTTATCTTTTTCATCCAACTGCATGGCTAATACCTTTTTCAAATGTATGTATCTTATTTCTCCTTTCTAAGTTCAATGCATTGCACCTGTCTAAAATCAATCATATGAAATTCAAGGAACATCTCTTCTCAAATCCTCATTTTTGACCTCCAAAATGTGTTTGCCACCCTTCCCAGACTGAATTCTGCTATAAAGTTTGTATATATTACATGGATTATTCAAAGGCTCTTATACCAGAATAATGCATTGACTTTCAAGAAAGCAATTTAATCAGGTTTATATTATTAACTGGGTCTTCAACAATCTTTTTGCAAAAAAACTGCTGCTGCTGTGCGATTGTGTATTCACATAAGTTGTTTCCTCAATTGTCATTTCTACAGACTTCTCATGTGCAAAGCCAATCACTTTTTGTTCAGGATTTTTAGCAGATTCTTTTTCAATTCAGTGTAGTGTATTATGGACTTCCTTGCTGTTCTATGTTCCTAGTGAAATGGAATGGGATATACAATCTTATCAATGAGGGATACATCTGTTGCTGCCCTTTCACCTGTTTCCAATCTTACTCCAGCAATGGTTTCTTTCCAGACCTTCCTGTATTCCACCAATGATGCATTTGCTGATGTCTTCTGAAACCACCTTCCAAAGTGATTTTCATATTTCAGGACATTAAACCACCCCTTTGGTTTCTTGGTAATCTCACCAATATCTTGGCTGTTACTTCCTATGATGAATCAACCTTTCCACACATTATCGCTTTGCATCTGGCATTCATACCTTCAGTCTTCCAAAGCTTTGAATCTATTCGGTTCAGTGCTAATTCCAATAATACCAAGCATTTGTAATTGAATTTGGGATGCTTTCTGCAGATTAGTTTTCCTCTCTTCCACTTCCATCTTCATATTTGGCATAGTCATATCAAGCAGGAAGACTGACAGCGTATAAAGGCCAATTACGTACTTCTACAGCCTATTGCAGCTTTTCACTCTGCCCAGGATACAGAAAGTCAAGTGCTGGAATTGCTTGAATAAGTCATTAATGTATATGTGCCAAAAAAATAAGGAACCAAGGTAGTGCAGCAGGGAATAACTCCAGTTTACTACTTGACTTCCAGAAAGGAAAACAGAATGACTTCTGAAAAGAGATTGTATTGAATGAGTGAGCAAATTAGAAAATGGAAAGATGATAAGGGAAAGATTTAGAAAGTCTAACAATGCTTTGAAATCCTCTTAGTGCTTCTGTCACTGCCATAGCCAGCCTGCTGCTCTGCTACTTTGTTAAATCAGCCCTTCTAAATGCAGTATTTGTCAGTGACACTACTTGCAATTTAGTGCCAGTTCAATACTTAGCAGAATAGGTAAGGACAGCAGAAAAGACATTTGCAGCAGGAAGTTTTCTTTTCATACCAGCTGATGAAGTCCAAGGTTATCCATGGTGTATTGGTACATTGGTTAATTGTCAATAAAATGAGGCTAATGGTACAGTTCTTTACAAAGATACTATTTATCATGTTTAGCATCCACAGACTTTACATTCATTCTGCACCATGTAGCAGAGATAAAATGCAGTCTCCCTAGTTATTTAACCTCTATTTCAATTTCTATTTGCTTTGAGCTTTGTCATCCATTTCAATATCTATTGGCAAGGTACACCCACGTTGATTTAATATAATAGACCAACATAAGTGAAAAAGATTGAGTTTTCCATAAAGTAAACAAACAGATTTTTGCATATTCTTGGCTTAGAGAGCAATATAGGAGTATCCAATTTTTTATTGACTTTCTGCCTATATTAAGGCTTCATGATGAGTTTATTGACTAGAATCTGATTCTTAGTATTGAAGACCCACAAACCAGTAATTGCATTCATTTAAGGAAACATGTCCATTATGTTTGATTATGAGCACATACCTATATTCTATTCATGTTAATGTGACTTAAGTGTATGCTTAAAATTTTGCTAATTAACCAAGGACTTTCTTAACTCAACTGGGACCTAAAAAAATTTACTAATGAGAAAATAAGTCCTTAGTCAAATCTTGTACTTTTAAATATATTTATACACAATATGATCATATGTATTAAGTTCTTATAGAGTTACTGGATTACTTGGATTTCGAACCCAAGATAAGAGGCTGTGAACTGCCAACCTTTGGTACAAAAAACAGGATAAAAGTGGGTGACTTCAGGCAGGGGAGTGGACACTGAGAGACCGGAGCCAGGAATTGCCAACATTTTGCATAACAAAGGTGAAGACCCTTGACTGCCAGTGAGGTGGATGGACATGGAGAGGAAGAGGGAGACCTGCCTGCAGATGGACTCTGAGGCCATAAAAGCTCAGGAGTTCCTTGGTTGGGGTCTTCCTTGGGGCACCAGCTCGGGCTGTTCCTGTGTTTCTGTGCTGTGAATAAATGGCTTTATGGAATGAGACATCTGAGACTCTGCTGTGGGAAACCCGGGGTTGAACCAGTGAGGAAAGCTGGTCTGACTGTGGCTGGGTGTGTGGGGAGCCAAGGGGGACACGTGGGTCACAGGAGCCACCTGCTGTGAAGGGGCTTTGACCCAGCAGAGGCAGTCTCTGGCCTTGGGATGTGACTGCCAGGGAGTCTCATGGATGGTCAGACTGGGAAGTTTCCTTAACACTGAATGATTTGAAAAGCACAGAGCACTACCCAAGAGCTGGTGTTGTGTTTGAAAGTAACACTGGCCAAATGGATGGGACAAAAGTACATAAGGAGTTTTGGCCACCTTCATTAAAAGTCAGTGACACTAGCAGCAACTTCTGTCACCCTCAGATGATCCCAATGGGCTTTATATTTTATGCACAGGAAGAAGAACAATCCACCCACTACTGGAACACAATTATCTCTGTGGGAGAAGTGTGGCATTCCATGATAGCAACCACATGCTCTGCCAAGGTAATTTGATGCAATTGCAACTTTAAACACATCCAGCAAGCATAAAAATATATTATATAATGCATAAAGAAATCTCTACAGACAAACAATGAATATATAGCAGAACATACATAAATATGTCAAGAAGGAGATGAGGGAAAAGGGTGTTTAAAAATCTAGATCTACATTTCATTTTTCTTTTTAATTTTTATTTTTTCATAGAAACAAAATAAAAAGGTACGAAGAAAATCCATCCAGGTTTTGCATAACTAAAGGTAAGCATGACTTCTAAATCTTTCATTTTCACTTCTCTGCTCACTTTTGTGTTACTGTGATTTTACTCAATTGGTAAAAGAGCAGCAACAGCTGCCAATAATTAGCATGTGTTCTTTCTCTCTTTTCCTCCTCCCTCCATAGTGATACAACAAAATAGTAGCTAAGGGACTGTATCTTGCATGAAATCATGAATTTTTGTTCAGGATTAGAAGCATCAATTCAAGTCCTGCATATTTATCAATGGCATGGAAGTTAAAAAGAGTATCTTGAGTAGATATCATCAAAATTTTCTTCATCCTGTTTATTGCAATAGCATTTGTTCCTGAAGGACTCTTGTGATATCAATCTATGTGGGCACATGAGATAGATGGAGTAAAATTCTTATGTGTAGGCTGCAGAATTTGCATGTCATTCACACTTACTCTTTCTTTTTGACCATATCTGTAGTTTGAAGTTGAGAAAAATTTATTTGGTGACAAGACACGATTCTTTTCAATATTGATATATCAGACCACCAGTTGCCAAAAAAACCCTAGGGAATCTGTCTCATCACTCCGTGATTCAATGATACAGTGCTTTAGTACCATTGATTTCAACCCCATTGTGTAGTTCTGTTGGAAAGGACCCATTTATGGCTACACATATAACAAAAAAAATTTTAAAAGACTCTTTCTTAAAATTTCCTTCTCTGAATCCATAATTTATATGCATGATTAAGTACTGCCTATATATATATATTGTACATACCCACAAATATATGTTAAAAGAACTTATGAGGTTGAATGCTCAATTGCTCAAAAATGTTGGATTTGAGATTCTTATTGCAATGTTAATTTTATCCCTCATACATATGCATTATGTTATAATCTTTAATTACACCATTACACAGCATGTTTTCCACAGGACCTCAGCCTCTGTATAGGCCATGAATGTATGATACTCACTTAGTGATCAATATGATGATCAATATTTTCTTTTACCCTCATTATTCAGTGTGTGACCCAAGGCTTAACTTACTTCATACAATTCAAACCTTACTTCTGAATAGGAGCTATGATTAATCTCTTAGTGACTTCTCTAAGTTCATGGTGAGGGTATCCCAGTGCTTCATTAATGTGGAAGCACTTACGGCAGCTATTTTAGTGGGGAATATGGTGATATTACCCCTGTTTTGAGGACAGGGAACTGAAGTCAAATCCATGCACTAGCTGGTGACGAAATTCAGAATACAAAGCATTAGTGTTCTTCAGCCTTCAAAACTCAACCACAAAGAAACATTACAAGATTCCAATCCTTGGGAATGTGTGGCTAAATTGCCCAAAATTACATAGATGGTGTCATAAAGACAAGACTAGATATCAACTGCTATAATAATATTTAAGCACCATTGTTTTAATGCCATTGTATTTTTTCTCCTTGAAAGTAATTCACAGTATATATTTATTAGGGCTTTTGACTTCTGCATTTGTGTAAGTGGACTTCTACAATTCCAAACATTTTTCAAGATAGGAAAATAATTTCTTTTTCACATTATGAATAAACCTTAGATCATCTCTAAATCTGAGATTATCTCATCTGGTTAGACAATGGTGCTTGTAATGCCAAGGTTGTGGGCTTGATCCATGTATGGGCCACTCACTTAAGATTTAGAATTGATGATCCTTGTGGGTGCCTTCCAGCTCAGAGTATTCTGTGATTCTTTGGATCACTTTACCTGAAAATTATTGCCATTTATCAAACATTCCAGAAGAAACACAAAGATGAACAAATACAACTAAAAGAAAGTGATAGTTTAGGTTTCGGGTTCTTCTGTTGGCTTTTTATTTTTATCTTCTAAACAATTCAGCCTGCAAAAGCAATCTAAAATAACAAGCACATCATGATTGCAAGGCCAGATGCATAAAAATATATTCTCTACACATTCCTTAAAAGCTTGCAAAAGCCTGCAGCTGTATCTTCCAAGTTTTTAGGTTAATTTCTATAAGTTTTCAGAAGTACATTAGAAACCCAGTCTCTGACTTTTTCTTAGATGTCTAATATGAATTGGATTTTAAATCACAAACAGGTAGTAGTCACATTTTGGTAGATGAAGGACTGTTCTTTATACATTACACTGTTTTGTCAGTTTTTTGCACTGAGACATGGGCCTTTCTATGTATAAATCAACTTGAGTTTAATACATTCAGAAAATTTGTCAAATTACTTGTACTTTTAATAAATAATAAAAATATCATTGTGGAAGTGTAAAGCTTTGGTCCACAGAGCTTCTGCATGGCTACAGGAGAAATCCTTTGGAGAAACTCTGTGTGGGCAGACTGTTAGAGTTACTTCTGAGACAAGGAGGAGTTCTAAATAACATCAGGCACATAAATGTACATCCATGAATTCATATATAGGCATGGTTACAAAAAATAGCATAGTTATAAAGGTTAAATAAACATGCATTGTTCATTTATAAAGGACTTAAAAATTTCTCAAGAGCACAGTCATATCAGGTAAAGGAATTTTCTTTCTATTTTCTGTTGAGAACTGGTTGAAGGTCAGCTATTAATAGTTATCACAAAATAGATTGTTTTAATTAAATCTGTTGTGCTGAAAGAGTCTTTTGTTTATTTGACACTTAGATTTATTTTCCTCCGTTATATAAGCGGAAATAACTCAATGACAGTAGTTAGACAAGGTGTCTTAATGTCAGCTTCAGGTTGGTGAGAAAGCTGACATTTATTCCTAAACAAAGTGAGGTTTAAAAAAGCTCAGCAAGTATTATTTGGGCAACTTGCTGTGTAGAGGACTCCCTGTGGTGTGTGGCTCATTTCTGTGTGTGCTGTGGCTGCTTTCATGGTTTTTGCCAACAGCCAAATTAAAAAAAAAAAAAAACCCACAAAAAAAACCAAAAAAAACCACAGAAAAGAGCACTTCTCTGTCAGAATACTGTATAATGCAGAGGTGTGTGATGTTACTGGCAATAGCATCCAGCTGCATCCAGTTTTATCATTAACCCTCCACACACTCATTTCCCTGAAAGAAGTATCACCACCACTAAGCCTGCTTCCCAGAAGAGCAGCTCATAAAGTAGTAGTTTGGCACTGTTTGTGTTTATTTTGCATAACTTCTTCTTTCCACCCTGTATTTCAGTTACTTAAACATCACAGCCTCAGCATGCTGCTGCTGCAGAGCAGCTTGACTGAGTTTCCAATCATTGTGCCACAACTAAGTGTAATTCTAATCCATATATTTGAACAGTGTTCCAGAATTAAGAGACCATCAGCTAGAATTCACATTGTGACGTGCAACTCATCACTCTGCAGATGAAGGAAAAGTACGTTTTGAAGATTAATGCTTTTACAATAACTGCACTAGTGTTTTCTAGCATCTTGGATTCTGCATCAGGTTTTTAGCAAAGTCTCTATGTTAATAACATCAGTAGTTTGCAAATAAGCATATTTCTCCCACCAGCATTGTCATCTTAAAAGTTGTTCATCAGAAAGTACCCTTCAATGACTGAGCCAAAAGAAGTCCTTTAAGACTAGGGTAAAATAAACTAATATTCTTTTCCTTTGAGAAGGAGATAAAGATTCCCTAATGAATGTGCAAGTGCCTGTGGATGCAGTTCACAAAGTACTGAGGAAGAATCTGCACCTAGTTAGTGGTTAAAGCCTGCTCCCAAAATGACTGTCATACGCCTGTGCTTAATAGTTTGAGAGTATCTTAGTAAGAAATTATGTATATATAGGTGTGATGATCATAAAAATAATCTCTTTAAGGTCAGAATTAATATGGCTTAAAAATCTTATCCTCGCATAGTCTTTCCAGTTTCAGTTTTCCATGCTTCCACAAGGTTTTTTTTGTGTTGATCAAATGGCTTAGTATAAGAAGCTCAGAGCATTTAGACCTACCTACATTGATTTCAATGGAAGAGAGGTTCACGTGCTTCTAGATTCTGGGCCTTCATCTCCTTACTTTACAAAAAGGAATTATAGCACAGAAGTGCCTGAACCACCTGTCAGCCAGTCATGTGGACAGGAACGTGACAGAAAGTGCTAGAAAGAGCTACTAGCATGTGTCTGAAAGTGGTGCAGTAACTGTGATGTTGTGGGACCTGCCAGTCAACAAAAACAACCTCAGAAACACCAATGTGCCAATACAGCTGTATCACTTTCCATCATTTTGGGTTGTTCCAGGGTCTCTGCACTAGTTTCATATTACAAGAGGGTTCTCAAGCAGCACAACTTAAGGCTTGCATTTATTAGCAGAAACATTCTATGACACGATCCTGGAGGATTTCCCTTATTAAAAATAATGTTAACTACTACATACCTAGTGAAAGGTTTCTCTTCTCACAGACAGAAAAAAATAGATAATAATAAAAAAAAATCTTGAAGTTCAGGCGTATTTGGATGTTCATGCCAGCATCTGCTTGTAAAACTGTGTTATAGCTGGAAATATTTTGACAATGCTATAAAAGCTGATTTTCTGGCACTGCATTAGTTTGTTCCTGGAAGAACTGTCTTCCATGATACGGTACTTAATATATTTCAGAAGAAAGATTTTTAAAACCCTTGTTCCATGGGCATGACTTAATCACTCAGGCATTCAGTTATTTTAAACTAGAAATATATATATTTTAAGAACTTTACATTCCTCTGTTAAAAAAAAAGAGGAAGGGGACTTGCAACATTTTTGGTTTTCCACAGACCATTTCTTATTTGCAATAACAATTCTAAGATAACTCAGAAATGCATAGATAATATCACCATGTAACCTCTTTCAAATGAAAGGTAGAGTACACTTCTTCTCTACTATAAATCTAAGTAGCACAGTACACATATCAAACATAAATAAATCAGCAAAAACCACTTCACTACACATATGATTCTTTTCCTCTGGGAGAAGATGAGGGGAAGCATAGACCACATTTGAATTCATCATCACATTTCTTATTGGAAAAGCTCAAGATGAATGTGACATAAAAACCTGAATACATTACTGCAGTAACTGTAGCTCTATTCTGGTGGGAGCAGAATATTTAATTGCAATCAGGCACCAAGGAAGAGATAGATCAAGAAAATTCATACTTGAATTGAGTTTTTAACTTAACCAAAAGATTGTGGCTTATAGATCAGGCCATATCTGGGAAGTACATAGTTAAAACTTTTAGATATCTTATGCCCACTTTTTCCATGACTTGGGAGCATCTTCCACCAGTACCCACAATGGCTGAAATAGATATAAGTTGCACCATACTTTATCTGTACCATCTCTGTCTGTGTTCTAAGGTAGCCTTCTTAGGTAGTATCTGCAGCATCGTTCATTTCAGCTCATGGAAGAAACGGTGAGATTTCTGATTTTAATAACAATGGCCATAAAACATTCAGCTATGAAGCACTAAAGCTAACTTTGCATCCTGAATATTTGTTTGCCTGTGTGTGGGTGTATAATAGAAAAAGATGGTTATGAATAAAGTCACTTAAGCAGTAACAGTATTCTCTGCTTTAAATCAAGCTGCTAGCACAGTATTCAGCAGGTTACATATTCTTTCAGATAGAAAGTTGGTAATGGGAATTTGTATTAATCACATGGCCTTGCTTATTTCTGAGAAATCATTTTAGAATCTTGGTTTCTAATCACAGGACCAACAAATGAAAAGGAAACCTGTAAATAATTTAATTTTAATTTTCTGGGTATTATAGCCAGAATTCTGTCAAGCAGTGCTTGTCCCAAACACCACAACCTGACCTTTTGGAAATGCCTGAACTTAGGCACACGATTGTGTTCATGTTAATTCCTGATTGGCTGGGGTAGAGTTAATTTTCTTCACAGTGGCTGGGATGGGGCTGTGTTTCAGATTTGTGTTGAACACAGGGCTGATAATACAGACATGTTTTTGTTATTGTTGAGCATGGCTTACAGGGCCAAGGCCTTTTCTGCTTTTCATACTACCATGCTGGCAGGGAAGCTAAAGGTGTACAGGAGCATGGGAAGAGACACAGCCAGGACAGGTGACCCAAAGGGACGCTCCAGACTGAAGGGACACTCCAGACCATATGGCATCATGCTCAATGTATGAAGTAAGGGGAAGAAGGAAGGAAGGGGGACTTCTGTAGTGATTACCTTTGACTTCCTAAGTGCTTTTTACCTGTTATGGGGCCCTGCTCTCCTGGAGATGGCTGAACACCTGCCTGTCCATGGGAAGTGGTGAACTAATTCTTTGTCTTGCTTTGCTTTGCCTGTGTGTGTGGCTTTTGCTTTGCCTATTAAACTGTCTGTATCGCAACCCACAAGTCTTCTAGATTTTACCTTTCCAGTTCTCTCCCTGATCCTGCTGGTGGGGAAGAGATCAAGTGTCTGTGTGTTGTTTTCTTGCCAGCTGGGGTTAAATCACAACATTACCCTTTCCTAAAACAAGGGCTCTGCAAATCCTTCTAAAAATAGATTTAAATCTTGAGAAATTTTGGGCGTCATCATACCCAGGTCTTTTCTTTAGGAGCTCCTATTGTTTTTTAAAATAATGAAAAATGAGTGTTAATGTCTCTAGTTTCAGTAAAATTTTCCCAAAAGCAAACCACGGTCTGCAAGACAAATTCTAAAATGCCTAATCCCAGCAGTCATCTGTTTCACTTCCATTCAAGTGAAGCTGTGCTTCAATACTCCACACAATTTGTATGGACTTTACTGTCACTTCTAAAATGTTCTATTATGCATTGTGACTCCCTGATGTGTCTAATTGTGTTACATTGTCAGCTTTATGAAATCTACTGTAAAAAGCACTTTATTCTTCTGTCTTTTCTGTGATGTTGTGCATTTCTTTCTTGTAGTGTTTGCTAGTTTTCTATTAGATGTTTTCTACTTTAATTAGATGTTTGAAAGTCTTCTGCCTTTAAGCTTTATAGGCTATAATCAAGCTGCAATGTTTGGTTTTGATTTTTTTTTCTTAACAAATATCAAGAATGTGCTTGAGTAATTTGAGGAGACTGAATATAACTAAACTGTAGAAATGCAATGTGATAATAGCTTCCAAATGGAAATGCTCGATGCTCAAATGGTCATGAATTTAAAACGTTTTCCCCAGATTTCACTCTTTTTTTTGAAAATAATTATTCTCAAAGTTAATCTAATGTGAATATGTAACAGTCTACTTTACAAACAATGACTTGATAATTATATGTATGAATATAAATTTCCAAAGCTTAGATGCGTTTGCATTTGTACCTTTCTTTCTTATCATTTCTCCACATGCTTAACAAACCTCATTACATCCTAGGTTTAGGCACCCTGTTTCTCTATTCTTTGAATGACTCAGTGCTCTGATAATACTGACATTTTTTGAGACTTTCCTAGACATGTATTCTCTATACATTCTGAAGTATTTTTTTAGCTGTAACATGGAGAAGTCATAAAAAACTGACTATTTTCTATTTTTTTTTCCCTTAATAATAACCTTCATACCAATGTGGACAAAATGCCACTTTAAATCAGAAAATAGCCATGGATTTAAAAAATATGAGAAGGTAGTACGCATTAAAATCAACATAAGACCATTGCTACGTTTGAAAAAGGTCTTTTATTTTAATGTTTTATAGAAAAGAATACGATCAGATATTTTAAAGATATATGGAAGAAATATGTATAAGAAAACAGGAAGGAAAAGAAGACAATGACATTTAAAATATGAAATGCACTTTGCTACCAGCACACAGAATAACTGTGACAGGGACATCCAAATGCATCATGAAGAGCTGCATGTAAAGAGCTGTACAGAGACAATTTCTAACAATGTATGAGAACATCTTCTGTTGATCCAACAAAACCTATGAGGAGTGCTTTAATATATAGTCTTCTATAATGTCTCAGGATTGCCAACTCATGATTTTTTTCTAGCTCTCATAATAGTATATGTTGTTGTTTTTTAAGCTTAAACTTCTTTTTCTCATATAATAGCTTATAAAAGAATCTCAAATGTCTTGAAAAGTTTTTTATGTTTGGGTTTGTAAAGAAAAAACAGTAGGTGTATAGATTCTGAGTTTAAAAGCAAAACAGAAAAGAAAGATCATCTTCAAATTAATACTATTTTGCAATCATTTTAATCTTTGAATGCCCAGAGATGGTAACATTTAATCTATTGTTTTATCAATTTACTAAATTACACTTTGACACATTCAATATTTGAAGAACTTTCTCACAAAACACAGTATCTATGGGAATCTGACTCACTTTTAAGAATAAACAACCTTCTCACATTATAGAATGCAATTTAGATTACACTGAAACTCTCTTAAAAATTGAAAGCCAGTTTCAATCTAAAATTGTCAATCTGGACACACAGTCAAACCCAGACAAAGAAGGCAGCTACATATTGTCTCTGGTATGACTTCTCTTTCAGAATGAAAGCATTAATTTTAAAGGCTTTGAAACAGCTTTTTAGTGGGATATTCTACATTTTTAAAATTTTCTATAATGTTCTGGAAGTCCAAACACAAATTTAGTTTCTTCTACCCATCTCCTCAACTGACTGCATCTTTATACCCTGTATGTTTGTTTTTGAAAATTCCTTTGGGAGGCAAGGAGTGTTTCTTCAGCATTTCCAAGAAGAATAGGAGAAGCCTTTGTGACTCCCTACAAAAGATCACACGGGAGCTGCTGTACACACAGATTTAAATCATCCAGAAGAAAGGTCAGATAGGCACACAGAATCTGAAATCAGTTAACATAAACCATCCATCTATTAGTTCTCACTTCAAGAAAAGGAGTGGAGGGGTGGAACCACTATTCTGACTTCTGGGCAGTGACACAATGTGGGCAGTTTGCCTTCCTTCCTCCTGGAGTTCTCCACTGCAGGCAGGAAGTCAGGAGAACATGCCCTAGCAACAGATTTGCAACAGGATTATAACTCCAGGCAACCTACAAAAGACATGTAGGGTATCTGAAAGATTTGTCTTTTGCACATTCATGGCCTTTGATCTGAGACTCTGCCTGTGTTTGAATTTGAGTGGAGGAGACTATTACAACCCTAAGTACAGTAGTACAAGGAAGTTGATTACTGAATTCCATGTTAATGACTGGTCATTCTAATGTATCACTGAAATACATTTAGCAGTCTTGAAGTAAAAATCAGGAATCTTCCCTTTCTCAAGAAACACTCTTGCTAAATTCCAGGATAATCTGTCAGAATTGTCTCACAATGACTTTTTTCTTGTATAAATCCTCTAAGATTTTTGGGCAGATGGATGCAGTTTGACAAAATATCAGATTCTCTTCAAAAAACATTTGAAAATAACTATATACATCAACATTTTTCACAAAGTATCATTAGAGGTATCATTTAAATGTTTGCAGAGATACTACAGAGACAAACCAATTTTATGGAAAGACTAATTCTATCTCTGACAATTTTATTTGGAAGTAAATATTTTTTATTGCCTGCCATACTCATTGTGCCAGTGATTCCTAAATACTTTCCCATATGTGATTGAAAATTATGCCTATCATTGATTTTCTCTTTTCTCCTTTTGTAGAAAAATAAAAGTCAACAAAAATTAATGACATTTTTCAATCCTTGTAGAGAAATAAGAGAGAGAGGAACCTACAGATGTTACTGACAGTTACCATGGTTATAAAATGTGTTTTCTTCCATCTAGTTCATTGTACATTTTCTAGTGTAAGACAACAAGAGATAATTTTACTATATCTACAGTGTCCACAGCTTGATAAAAGAAGAAAGACAGTACATAATTAATAGTTTATGTTACACTCAGGACAGTAAAAAATCCATTATATTCAAATGATTTCATGACAAAGTCCAAATATTTAATATTCAGTATGATCATACATCAAAAGATTTATGTCAGATTAAAATAAAATATCAGTATAGATAGAGATGAAGTTCTAAAGATTAAGTACATGAAGAGAGGAGGGGAAAACAAAACAAAGCAAAGCAATGCAGGAAGCAGCAATCATACAAAATCATCTCCAGCCAATTAACTGTCAGCTTCTTTATCAAACTCAGTTGAGAAGCTGAGGAATTAGCTTCAGGAATAGCTTTGTGTCATCATCATTTACCAGGTAAATATCTTTGTTTGAGAAAACACACAGCAAAATAACCAAATGTGATTTTAAAAATCAGAAATAAAAAATATCTATATAACCCATACTATATTAAGAAAAACAAAACTCCATTTAAAAAAATTTACTTTTTGCCAGTTCCAGTAAGAATGTAACCAACTTAAACTGTTGGGAAAGTTCTGTGCTCATCTCTGCTGCCCTTTAGTATTATATTTTGAGGCTGGTGTCAGAAATATTTTTGTATCAAAATATTTTTATTCAGCTCTCAGTAGTAGATTAAACACTATGTCAAAAAGAAAGTCACAAGAAGTTTATATACTATTGCCTGTAATCAATCTAATCCCTTCATATAGACTTCAGATTCTCACTGAAATCTCAAGTGTCTGCTTGCAGCATTGTTTGTCACAATTTTTGTTCTTCACTAAAGTGTCATTGTCACATTACAGACTCATCATTTCCATCTCTCTCTGCTGAGCATCTATCAGTATCCACATTTCACTCTTCCTCCAATGCTTCTACTTTCCTTTCAACTTTCATTATCCTCATTAGAAACACATCCATATTTTTGCTTTCATCTTTTCCTTTATGGAGCTGAAAGATGACAAAATAGTTTTCAAAGGGAGCGGGGTCAGAAGAATAAGGCATTTCTGATGAGATTTTTCTACCATGCAAAACACAGCAGAAAAGAAAATAAGAAGAGATAAACTAGACCTATGTAAAATTAACTTTTCTTTCCTTTCGTAAAGAGTTTTCAGAAAAACCACAACTTTTTATGAACCCTAGGGAAGAGTTTGGGAAATATTTTGAAAATATGTATTTACAGTACCTCCATGGTTCCAGTGATAATTACACTGATTAAAAAATTTCTGGGACAAAGACTATATATTCCTACATAACTAATTTAGCTGATTGGATAGTACTGAATTTCACAGAGGGGTCATGAAAAGATTTCACTAAAACTGAGTAATTTCCACTTCTTATCAATGAGGTAAACAATTTTGTTCCTTTGTCAAAATGTGTTTGTAAAACTTGTCAATTTCCATGCCTTGCTGTAGTGAAAATTAAAGAGGAAAAGAAATCCTGTGAAGACTGAGTATGTGAAGAAAAAAATGTCTTTTTTCATGAGTTTTATATAAATATGTTTTGTCAACTGTTTTGCCAATTACAGCAGAGCTGTAAATCTACCAGCATGTGCTAGCTTTGAGAATCTCTTAATTTTGCTCACAGCATCCAAGTGTGGAGCCAGAGATAATTCTTTTTTTCAATCATTTCTTATATCAAATAACATCTTTGCTATTTAAAAGTTAAAGAAATAATCTGCTTTTCTTCATAGAAATTAAAAGGTCTGCTTTATATACATTAAAATAAATATTTTAGAACTTTTTAAAGATGGAAAATCAATGAATTCAATCAAGAGCCTATAGAAAATGTTTCCAAAGTCAAACCCACATATAGAGCTGAGGTACATAAAAGTTTGTAAATAAAGTTTGTAAATCAGACATGCTAACTACAAGACCTGTCCTAGAGCTAGTAAGTATTTGTGGTTCTAGGCCAAAGGCTGAGAAGCAGGTTTATGGACTTCAAATGTGGACTTTTGGATTTATGTACATTCCATTTAAGACACCCTTTTTTCTTTCTGTATCTGCCCCCAAATAGAAAATAGCTCAACACTCAATTAGCTGCAGTTCAATGAAGATTCTTCTTGATTTTGAAACACTGATGAGTACCTTAAGATATAAACCCTTAGTCAAAACACTGCAATTATTGTATTATAGTAACTTTAGACACTTGCCAGTTCAGAGACTGTGTTCAGTATTCAATATATGAAGAAAAAAATATCTATATGGGATGTAATAAGTAACACATATAGGTTACATGTTTTATATGCAAAAATAATTGTCTCAAAGACAATCCAATTCTTCAGGTCTCTTAGAGACATTTGAATTTTAATTATAGTATGGATATTTATGGTATTTCCTCTAATTCTCCATCTAATGTAGGATTTGGTTCTTGATTGTTGACACAAAAATTTCTATACATTTGTGTCCTCAGTCATGGCAGTTGCCAAATATAACCCAGCTATTAGACAATATACAGAAAAAAAATTACATCACCAAAATTGATTTTCAAGTTAGAGAGATGGGAGAAAAAGTAAGTATAGTAAGAAAAAGTAAGTATAGTAACTATATAAATGGGCTGCATAAGAATCAAAGAACAGTCTTCCTGAGGTCATAAGAATGGTCCATCTAATCTGTCCTGTGGCCAGGAAAGATGCCTAGAGGAAACTATAGGGAAATGGGGCAAGAATTAGGCAATACTTCTCTCCCATAAATTGTCAAAAATGTCAGTTGCCTGACATTTAGGAAGTTCCTAAGCAAAAAGTTGCATCTGCTTTGTGGATCTAATTGCTCCTGCAGAATTTCCTCAGTTTTCTTTACTAACTCATATTCTGGAAAGCCAAACATCCTAGGAAAATGAAACCTATGTTTTGAATTTAAGTTGTCTGTAAACCTTTCACTTAATTATGATTTTCCTGATCTTGTGTGTCTGTATCTTTCCTAAATTCAGTCAACCATTTTGTCCTCTGAACACTTAAAAGCATCTTTTGCTGCCATTTTTGACATCTTTTGTAGGAAGAAGAAAACAAAACTGTGGGACCATTCAAGAAACCAAAACTGTGGGACCATTCAAAAGAGAGCTGTATTGTTGAATTAACCAGTGTTATAATTTGATTTTCTATTTTACTGTTTACCTTCTTTTTGCAATTTCCAATTTTATTTTTGTTATGCATTTGACAATCAGATACATAAAATAACCTGCTTAAAAAGCTTAATTTATGGAACTTTATACCTGATTTAGCATCTGCTCTTATTTCTAAACTCAGAGTTGGCTTTTCCCTTCATGTGCATTATTTGGCATTTCTGAATCTTGAATTTCATCTACCTTCTTACTGGGTACTCTGTACTGTGAAATCTTACTGCAGATTCAGTCAATTTCAGGTTTTTTTGAAGCCAAAGAGCTGTACCACATCACCAAATTTTAGGATCTTGCTATTCACCCCCAATCCTGAGTTGCATAAAAATATTTAAGCAACTTTAAAAACCAAACTTGCGGGATATCTACAGTACCTTTCCTATTTTAGTAAGTAAACACTTAAGTATACCTCTTAATTTCTTTTATCTATTATTGGTCATGAAATTGCATCTTACTCATTGATGGTTTTGTTTCTTTATGAGCTGGTGGTGAATGATCTAATTGATAGCTTCTTGAAATACATGTAGGGGGTTTAAATCATACATGTTTGTTAACATTTAAAGAGAAACCATACATCTACTCCATTTGTGAAACACAGACTTATGCAAATGTCCTATGTTTACTCATAGTCTAATCCTTTAAAGTATGTTGTCTGTGAATATTATTTAACATATTTCCTTCAACATTTGCTTGAAATAGCAGTCAGACATAAAAATCTTTAATTTCCCAGATGCTTTTGTTGTCCTTTTGAAAATAGTTATTACATTCATTCATTCATCTGATACTAAAGCAAATTTAAGCAGTAAGCTATCAATTACAAACAAGATCAGCAATCTCATATTTGATTTTCTTTAAAGCTCTAAAGCTAAAATAATTTCATCTTGACAATACATAGGCATTAATTTGTTATAAAACATCTTTGGGTCAGTTCCTTAGACTTGACACCCAAAAAGAAAAAGCTTCGTTACTGGCCATCACCGTTAATACCAATGCAGAGAATTCTTTTATCTTTTATTCAGGACCTTATAATCTTCTGATATTCCTTTTACACATCAAAATTATGTTGGTTATATGATTTTTTTTTATGATTTCTGCTTCTGACATATTAAAAAAATATTATTAATTTTTATGCTGTTAGCAAATTGCTCCACAAGATCTTTTTTGGCCTGTTTTATTGTGTACTTAAGTTTATGTTGCCAAAGTCTAGACTGCCTTCTTTCATCTTTCAGACATAGTTTCTGCTTTTCAATTTTAATGACTTCTTCAGCCTTCTTGAAATGAAACCATTGGCAGTGAGGAATGCAAGAGTCATAGGACCAGGAACCAAACAGACAAGAGGCACTTGAACCTGGCTGAGCAGAAAGGGTAGAAAGTGAGCTTCTGATCTCTTATTCCAGAAGCGCTCTGCTTTTCTCTCCTGATGATCTAATGTAAAATGCATACACTCTGACAGAAGCAGGATCTAGGACCTCGGTCTGTCCTCACCCAGGGGAGGGCAGGGCTGGCTTCCTAGCCTTCTATTTTCTATATGGCCAAATGACTTAGCAAGGTGACCATCAATTCTGTATTTCACAAGTGTCTGGGACAATTATTGATTTCTGACAGAGAGACTTAACTGAGACAGAGACTGAGACTTCACTCAAAACTCACATTTCTGTTTATTTCTAGGACAGAAAAACATAGAAGTTTGTATCCTGCTGTGTTTTAGATTTGTGACTAAAACAGTGTTGATAACACAGGCATGCTTTAGCTATTGTTGAGCAGGGCTTACCCAGCCTCAAGGCTTTTTCTGATTCTCACTCCACTCCACCATCAGGGATTCTGGAGGTGCACAAGGATCTGGGAGGGGACGCAGCTGGGACAACTGATCCCAAAAATCAGAATGGGTATATAACAACATGTTCATCAATACAAGCAGGGGAAGAATGAGAAAAAATAGGATTTTGGAGTGATGACATTTGTCTTCCCAAGTCACTGTTAGGCTCCCTGCTTGATGATGGAGCCCGGCTTTCCAGGAGATGTCTGAACACCTGTCTGTCTTGGGAAGCAAATTAACTCTTTGTTTTGCTTTGCTTCTGTGGGCAGCTTTTGCTTTACTTAATAAACTGTTTTTCTCTCAACCCACAAATTTTACCATTGTTGCCCTTCCAATCTCTCCCCATTCCACCGTGGAGAAAGTACAGACTGAGCAGCATTAAACCTCAACATGCAATACAAATTCTGTAACCACAGGTTAGGCCCCAAATTTAACCCAAATATAAAATTAGAGACAGGGACATCTCTAGAGCAAAAGGCTGTAGTTTGCTTTCCCACAGCGAGCAGAGTCAATTAAATGAAATGGCCTCAGTTCACCTTCCATTTCATCGGTCTGACTTTTAGCTTTGCATCCTTTTGATGCATATCTTTTTTTTTCCACCAATTTTAAAAGCAAACTATGCAAAAGTCTTTCCTGGCTTTTAAATCTGCCACTCTCCAGAAAGCTAAGTGCTAGAATTAATATATAGTCAATCCTGCAGTAAACATTCATGTTCCTGTATTAATGTTTCAGTTTGAATCAAGAGTAATGTTTAAACAAATCTCCAATTGTTCTCACTAATCACACTGCATCACAGCATGCAGCAGTCTCAGCACACACAAACCAAATTTCTTTTACACTGAAAATAAACTGAGGCTTTCAATGGACTCCAGGTACAAATGAGCCTTCAAATTCATGCATCAGGCTGGTCTGAGTTGGAAACTTTGTAAAATGTGTATTGAATAAGCATCATGTCTTCTGACTAAGTGTTTTGCTCTCCTTAGTAGCAAACTTCCCTTTCTGACAAAACAAGTCAAAGAGTTTAACCATGATAGAATCAGAAACATTGAAAAGATTAGGTGAAGTTTCATTACATAATTCTTCATTCTAAAATGTATGTAAGTAAAGCTGTTGTGATATAATACATTGATAAGTCTATACAGGCACATCATGATTATACCAACATTTTTGTCTATGCCTATTATGTCTCAATGTTGTATAACTCTGCATCCCCCTGGGCATCCAAATAAAAAAAGAAAAATATAAAATCCCTAAATTCAAATTAACGTGATTGTACATTGTCTTGATATATGTACTGTTATGGCAAGGAAAGCAGTTTAATTTGTTTTCAATTACATTTTAGAATGTATATAAAAACAATTGACAGAATATATATTATGTTCTAAGGCTTGAAACATCAACCAAAAATATATCTCAGTATTTAAATTGTATATAAAGCATGCAAATAATCTAGTCTTCTTTTTATTATGGTTTTCAGTTATCTTTTACTGTTTGTAATTCTTTGACTTTTTAATAAACAGAATTTTATTGCTGCTTGCCATCAAAGTAGCTGAGATTTTCTAAGCTTTCCTTGTCAGAATCATGCAAGTTATGTAACCAATAAAGTACATTTATCTATGCTGAGAATACCAGACTAAACACTTTTACATTTCATAAGGAATTGTTATTTTACAATACAAGCTACTTCTCTAAATTTTTTTCAGAATGTAAATAGTTCTAATATTTATCTTTCAAACCATGCAGTTTTCTAAACAGTTTTGTTCTTCTCCAATTACTACACACTCTGTTGAAAATCTGTGCTGTTTGTTAGCCTGGTACAACATCTGCACAGTTTTTATTCAGAACTCAGAAACATACAGGCTTTCCAAATATCCTTTTACGACATAAAATAGTACTTCCAGAAAATATTTCACACAGCCTACCAAAAAATGCCACTTACTTTCATAAAGTGTCCTTCATGGGAAAATCCTAAACACAATGCAAATAAAACCAAACACAGTAAATATTTAAAAGGATAAATAAAACACAGTGTTAAGTCTTCCTTACAACTGCATAGTAATTTTCATAGAATCAAAAACTATAGAATCATAGAATGTCTTGGTCTGGGAGCAGCCCTAAAGTTCATCTATTTGCAATCCCCCCTGCCAAGGGCAGGAACACTTTTCACTAGACCATCCAATCTGGCCTCCAGGCATTGGACATCCACAGCTTTTCAGTGCAACTTGTTACAGTGCTTCACCACCCTTACAGTAAAGAATTTCTTCCTAATGCCTAATCTAATCTATTCTTTTTTCCGTGTGAAGCCATTCCCCATTGTCCTTTCACTACATGCTCTTGTAAGTAATCTCTCTCCATCTTTCTCGTAGGCTCCCTTCAAGTACTGCAAGGCCACAGTTAGATCACCCTGAAACCTTCTCTTTCCCAGGTTGAACAATCCCATTTGTCTCAGCCTTTCCTCACAGGAGAGTGTTTCCATCCCTCTGATCATCTTGCTGTCCATCATCTGGACTCACTCCAGCAGTTCCATGTCCTTCCTTTTCTGCAGACCCCAGAGCTGGATGGTTGTGAGGGCAGTGTCACCAGAGGGGAGCAGAGGAGCACAATCCCTCCCTGGCCCTGCTGTCCACGCTTCTTTTGCTCCAGGACACATCTGGCTTTCTGGGCTGTGAGTGCACATGGCTGGGTCATGTCCAGCCAGCCTCTCATCCAGCAGCACCCCCAAGTCCTTCTCAGCAGGGCTGCTCTTGTTCTATTCATCCCCCAGCTCTTATTGACACCCAACTCAGGTGCAGAACCTTGCACTTGGTCTTGTCACACTTAATAAAATTCTCATGCATCCACTTCTTGAACCTGTCCAGGTCTCTCTGGATGGTATCCTATCCTTCAGGTGTGTCAACAGCACTACCCTTGGTGTCATCCACAAATTTGTTGAGCGTGTACTCCATCTCTTTATCTATGCCATTAATGAAGATGTTAAATAACACTGGTCCCCTGAGGTACAGCAGTCACTGATGTCTACTGGGACTCTAAGCCATTGACCCTCTGGATGGGACCAGATGAGATACATCCCCAAGTCCTGAGGAAGTTGTTTGATGTAGTTACCAAGTCACTCCCCATGATATTTGAGAAGTCATGGCAGACAGGAGATGTTCCTGTTCATTTATAAAAGGAAAACATTGTACCATCTTTAAAAGAGTTAGAAATGAGGACCCCAGGTGCTATCAACCTGTCAGCTTCACCTCTGTGCCTGGGAAGATCATGGAACAGATCCTCCTAGAAGCTTTGCTAAGGCACATGGAGGAGAAGGGGGTGATTAAAGATAACCAGCACAGCTTCACCAAGGGCAAGCCATTCCTGACCAACCCAGTGACCTTCTACAATGTGTGACTGCCTCAGTGGACAAGGAAAGGGCTACAATTGTCATTTATCTGGCCTTCTGTAAAGGCTTTGGATCCCTCATAACATGGATTCCTCATAACATCCTTCTCTCTAAATTGGGCGGGTGGACTGCTAGACAGGTGCACTTAGATAACATTCATATCAAACAAGAAAGGAACACGGAAGAAATTTATCAGATTACAATTGTAAATTTCTAATTTCTTGCTTTAGACCTGATCAGAAAAAAAACCAAAAACAACCCAGCTTTAATTTAATCCTGAATTTTTTTAACAGCTGGGACAGTAAAAACATGCTTAAAATTGTACAATCAAGACTTCTAATAGAAGTTCAATATCACCAAGGTCATAGTCATTATCTGAGGAAGTTAAAAGAGCTGCCACTCGCTGATATGAGCATGGATTATACCTGAGATATCTGTGTTGAAGAACCAATCAATAGCAAGTCGGTTTTATCTTTCCTAAGTTCAAGAAATTTTGTTGACATTCGTGCTTGAATAGCACTAAAAATTAAACAAGTCATCAAGCAGCCTCCCAGGACTGCACAGACTGGAACAAATGTTCCAGCGAGCTATCAGCACCCATATGGCACACCAGGCCATGACAGTGAATGGAAGCAAATATAAAGCAAAAGAGAATCCTGAGGAGATGGTGAGTCAGGTGGAAGAACAGGAACTCCACAATTGAAAAATTAGTAGAGATTAGTTGAAACAGTAATTCTTTAAAGCAACAAACTGACTTTTCAGAAGGAAAATCTAAACCAGTCCAAGAGAAGAAAATCAAATTAAAATACTATGGTCTGTAGTGTGATAAACAAAAAGAAAGGCATTATTTTGTTAAAAAAAAAAATCTTACCTCAAAAGGAAATACGCATTTCATTGTCAATTCAGAAAAATATCAGGTTGATGAACATCATGAACATTATAACTACAAAAGGTTAAATAATTAAAATGCAAAAGGTTTAACTGCACAGATCTTCTTTTACATTGTAACAATCTTTGTTCATTTAAAGGCTTAAAAAATGAGGAAACCAGCTCCTCTGGATTTGTGTTAAAAACTTTAATGTTGAAATTCTATGGCCTTCACTATGGAGGTCACACTAGTCAATAACGTTTTTCCCACCATTGGCTTGACCTTGATGAATTAAAACTAAGGTGCACTAGGTAAAAGAAAAAAAAATACAAGCAATTCATAAACAATAAAGTTATTTCCTTTACCAGAATTTTCAAACTATTGTAGCATAGTTTTGTAAGCATCTGGCTTCCAGCATATCAAATTTTTCAGTCCAGTCTTAGAACTAATAAGGAGGGTTATTATAAAATGCTAACAGGATTTAGAACTTGTTCAGACTTTTCAAGCAGTGAGGATGAAGTCAGGACTTCCTAAAAATCATTTCCCTTCAGAAATGATAGAAGTGTAGCAGCAGTTAGGAGATCTTCTCAGGACTGGTGTTTATAGAACTTTCATCTAAGGTTGCTGTGAGTATAACTCAGTTGTGTGATACCTTGCTTTATCCTGAGAACCAGATCTGATGCTGACTGTGTCACCTTGTTTAGGACTGCTTATGGACATTGCCTCACCTTAAATGCTTTACATAATGAACTTCTTAGATCCATATAAACTTTTCATGGCATTTTCAGGTGATATTCTTAAGCCTTTTTCTTGTAGTGGTACCCTACATGAAAACCATGAAATCCCTGAAGAGAAATGGTCAAAGTTTCGGCTGCATCCAAAGAAAAGCTATGAAACTAGTGAAGGATTTAGAGCACAATTTTTATGAGGAATGGCTGGGGGACCTGAGGTCATTTAGCTTGCAGAATAAAAGGCTGAGGGGAGACCTCACTGCTCTCCGCAACATAAAAGGAGGACATATGTGGTCCCCTCTCTGAGGCAAAAAGTGATAGGACAAAAAGAAATGCCCTCAAGTTGTGCCATGGGATTATTAGATAGGATATGAGAAAAAAAATTCTTCCCTGAAAGGGTTATCCCCAAAAGGGTTATTATTGGAACAGGCTTCTCAGGGAAGAGATTCAATTACTGTCTGTAAGGAGTTAAAATGCAGGTTATGAAGCACTGTCCTAAAGCACATACACACAGAAAAGTAGTTGATGCTCTGAGACTTATAATTAAAATATCAACATATTAAAGCAGAGTGAATATTAGTTTCCTGGGTACTGGCTCTAAAATAGGACAGAATTTTACATGACTGATGCAGCAATATCAAAGCTGAATAATTCTTAGATAGTGCTGACAGTCAAATATTAAAAAATAAAATTTTGTAAGAGGAGTGTTATCTTTTCCTATTTGCATTCTGATTAGAAATCTAATGTCTTCATTAGTCACAGATATCTCTAATGTTAGGAAATTCCAACATTAAAAATACATATTTTGGAGTCAATCCATCAGTTTAATGAAACAAAAGCAGTGGAAAAATGTATCTTGTATACACAATTACTGCTAGAACATGGTTGTTTGTTGTTTGGTTTGGTTTTTTTTAAGGCAAAAGGAGACCCAAACCCCTGAATTTGCTTTGACTTTTCTCACTGATTTCTTTTTGGTCAAATGTTCATGTGTATGTGTTCTAAAGATTTTAACACAATTCACCTCAATTAGAATTTTTTTATCCTGCTATTTGATGACTCCCAAATTAAAAATTTGAACAAGCTAACATAGAAAATCCTTTCATGGTAAACAAGCACCATTGCTGCTGGCAAGCTGAGGCGCTTGAAGCAGCCCCCTTGAAGCTGTGTATGCCTTGAAGGTGTCCATCTGGTTGCTCGATCTCTTCTTAAGGAAAGAATTCCTGCCTGCTCCCTAGGGGAGTCCTGTTTGGTTGTTAACAGCTTTAGAATAATTTCCTCATTAAGTCAGAGGGTAACCTGGTCAGGATCCCTTGCAGGCAATAATTGTTCAGTTAAAATTAAGGGAGATATTTAGTTAATATCTTGGTAAATTGGGGTTGGATATCTGAGGTGTTTGGGAATATTTCTTTGCAAGGCCAGAAAATTCAAGATAGTTTGGATAAAAGACTCATTAGCCTCTAATAAGCTGTCAGTGACATTGTTACATAACATTTTCAGCGTTTAAATTTGAACATGATGCAGAACAGAGCAGTTACCAGTTCAGAAATTTATCAGATGATGATAGATTTAAGCAGTCATCCCACCATACTACTAAGAATAAGATCTTGAGTGGATGTCAAATACACATAGGATATCAGATTTTGGATAAAAATATAGGAAAAGGAAAAAGAAAAAGAATTAATTCCAGGAAGAATAGATGGGGGAACTATCAGAGTTACTTCAAGTTCTTTGCTCTGGCTGCAGTTTTCAAACCAGTCCCAGCAGGACTGACATTCCCCAAACAAGCTAATTTCTTGTCATTTTGGCTCATTTACCACAAAAGCCAAGGATAGAATGAGTATGAACACAGAACTATTACCTTGCTAAAATGTCCCTTTGTACTAGCATGTAGGAAAGGCTACATGAGGGAAGGTTGTTGGCTATTGCTCATTCTCTACCTGTGCTACTTCTATAATTTAAAAAGGGAGCTCCCATCTGCAAAGCTGTCCATCTGTTGCACATAGCACCATTAAATTCAAAATGAAACATTAGAACACAAGAGGAAGGCAAGCACAGAGCCCCAAGGCAAAACAGTAGCAGTGCAGTTCTTATGGACATGTCGGGTACAACACTTATTTGCCCTCAAAATGAGCCAGAACAAACCTTTATTCCAAAGGCTAATGCATGACTTGTGGGAGAAGAGAGATAAGACATGGAAAAACCTCTAGCTGTGGTCAAACAGAGGCACTGAACCCTCTGCATTTCTGTTTCACAGGGATTTACTAGAGAAGTAAAAAACAGATGTCCCCAGGAGCTCTCTCTAGCTTTTCTCTGCCTTAGACCTGAAACAGTACTTATTTGTCCTTTTTACAGGTGTGGAAAAATAGAATGACTTAGTTAATTTCTGCAGCCTTCTAGCTAAATACGCACACAGTGTTATACTAATTTATAACTAAATAATAAAACAATTTTTGAAAAAGCATAATTACTGTTCACAGGCACGGTCAGATTTATTACTGTACCTGCAGTTAGCAATATAAAATAGAAGTCATCTGTCCAAGTCTCAGATCTGACATTGTGGAGCTCACTACACTCCAGTGTTTCTCTTTATAATACATTTACTGGATATTTGTACTACTTTTAAAAATCCTTAGCAGGAAATTATACTAAAAAATTCAAAAACAAGCAAAAAAAAAAAGAAAATAAAAGAAAAAGCCTTGCTAAAATCTGAAATGAAAAATAACCAAAGAACCTACTCAAAATGTCTTTTTTTCTCAATTACTATTGCCTGTGGATTATGTAGTTGAACACAGACAACAGTTATTTTGAAAAGCAGAAAAGATGTGGTATGACGGTAATTTGAAATAAACAAATAGCAACTAAATTTGATACAAGGAGAGGAAATGCTTTTGGGAAAATATCAGATATTTTATAAAGAAAGGAAGTTTAATACAGATGGGAGTTTGAAAGCACTGGAATTCATAGGGAGGTTATTTATTCCCCGAATCTTGATAATCATATCAAGGTTATATTTAAATTTTATTTATTTCTGCAAAGAGAAAACCATGTAAGAAAAGCATGGTTCTTAAGCATAACATATAAAGAAGTGCTGTAAAGGCACCATCCCACTCAAATCCTTATAGATGACCCCCTGAAGCAAATAGACTTGTATGCAATGAAGACTTTCAGATCCCAAAGGTAGTAATGATCTCACTTCTCTGAAGGGAACTGTTTGGCATCAGTGTCTGAACTACTAGCCAAAATCTTTAACTCAACCAAAAATAAAAAATAACCAAAAATAAATAAAAGATAAAAAAGAATAAGAAGAAAGGATTCTGCAAGTACATTGGTCAGAAAAGGAAGGCCAAGTGCAAAGTTCTGCACCTGGGTCAGGGAATGAGTATGGGAGAGGAAAGAATTCACTGAAACCAGTCCTGCAGAGAAGGACTTGGAGGTTCTAGAGGATGAAAAGCTGGACATGAGCTGACAATATGCACTCACAGCCCAGAAGGTTGGCCTTTTCAGCCACCATCTGGGCTACATCAAGGAAGCATGGCCAGTAGGTCGCAATGAGTAGTTCTGCCCCCGCTAGAACTCACCTGGAATGCTGCATCCAGCTGAGGTCCTCAGCACAAGAAAGACAAGGACCTGTTGGCTTGAGTCCAGAGGAGAGCCACAAAGATGATCAGATAGCTGGAGCATATCTCCTATGAAGTCAGGCTGAGTCAGTTGGGGTTGTTCTAGCCTGGAGAAGAGAAGGCTTTGGGGAGACCTCATTGCAGCCTTTCAGCACTTAAAGGGAGTTTATAAAAATGATGAAGAGTAGGCAGATAGTGTTAGTACAAGGGTATTGGTTTTAAACTAAAAGAGGAGACATTTAGATTTAGTGGTAGAGAGAAATTCATTACTGTGAGGGTATTGAGGCACTAGAACAGGCTGCCCACAGGAGCTGTGAATGCCACATGTGTGGGAGTGTTCAAGGCCAGGTTGGATCAGGCCCTGGATTAGGCCCTCATCTAGTGAGTTGCTTCCCTTCCCATGCCAGAGGGGTTGGTATTACATGATCTTTAAGGTGCCTTCAACCCAAACCATTCCATGATTTTATGAAAAACATTAGAAGCAACCTTCAAAATATATGTGATCTATTTTCAAAATCAAATCAAAAGAAACCATTTTGCTTTCTATTGGCCATGAGGAAAGTGTAGTATTAATAAAAGTTCTAACTCATAAGTTTCTTCCTAGAAGTCTATCCCTCATGCTCATATGTCAGCTTAATCCTTTGAGCAGTTCTTGTTCCTTTCCAGTCCTGTTCACTCACATTAATAAGGAGAAGTAAAGATGTCCAATATATTGAGCAGTGATGAAGTGACAAATAGAGAACAGAATAAGCTAGATTATTTTTCACCACATCATAAATAATTACTGAAGTGGAATAGAGACTATAATGTCTGTTTCTCTGCATTTTGGATTATAAATTGTGTCAGATGTATCTAACAAGATCTACATCACCTTAGGACCCATATATTTCACCAGCACTAGACAGAAAATAAATTTGGACTATCCACGCATTTATACCGACTATTTTTATGTCCATATGTCCTAATGGATCTAAACCATATGAGGACTTCTACAGCACACTAGGAATCTAATTACAATGGGTTTTTAAATCTGGCCTAAGTGACCTTTCAACATCTAAACTGAATCTAAGGCTAAATAGGGAAAGAATTTCTTCTGCTCAAAGTTCTGGGTAAGCAATCGAGTCATCAAACCCTTTTCCAAGTTCCAAATACTTGTGAAACTATTTCTTTAATGAACTTCTGTTCTACAAAATGATTTTTTGTAAAAGGAACAAAGAACGTTGTTCTTTGATCAACAGATACTTTGCAAAACCCAGTCTATTCACTCTAGGCTTCATGAAATCAACTTTCTCACCTCTGAGAAGTAGTTCTCTTTCCTATCTTCCCTTAGGTGGTTTTATTTTGTCCTAATTTTGTACTGTAGCAAAAGTATAAAAAAGGAAAAACAATTTATGAGTGGCAATTACTTAGACAGCAACAGCTATATTTTCTATTACCCTCTGGATTCTCTTATTCTTATAAGTTATATAGCAGACAGACAAGCAATAGAATTAAAATGAATAAATCTTTTGTTGATCTTCAGAAAAAATATAATGATTGTATCATTATGAAAATTGTGCTTCCTTTCAAAATGTCACACATAATTGTGCATAGCCAGACTCAAATGAACCAGTAAATGGATTGGCGTTAATAATGATATTGGATATGCATGCAGTTTCAAGTATTAACTAATAAAAATGATTGATAGTTTTTAGATAATTGCATTTAAGAATATGAAAGAACTTTTAACAAAATGTGACTTGTAGCTTTTTAGAGAAGTTAATTAAATACTTGTTAAACATAATAATTTATTATATCACTGTTGTTTTATGAATAAAATAAAAAGGATAATCAGCATTTTTTATAGTGATGGAGCGTCACAGGCCTGTAAACATAAGTCTCAAGTCCTTATGATTGTTCTTGTCTTCTTTCCACACTATCAATCTGATTTCTAAAATTCTTTCTGGATTCATACTCATTAAGCTGCAGTGGCAGCTGAGTGGCAGTTTTGCCTTTACCTCTTATCAAAGGTTTGTTAGTTAAAATCTAAAATAAAATGAAATAAAGTAAGGAAAAAAGTAGTAATGAAATAAAGAAAACACTTCTATGATAAGGTGCTTTCAAGACTCCTGATCCTGAAGATTTATCTGAGATTTTCAAAAGTTGGTGATGTTTTGCATCTTGCAACAAAAAAAATTATTGGTTTTAACTTGATTTGTTATGAGCTATTAAGTGTTCATCTTAGCAATGTCAGTTACTGAGCCAATTATTACATTAAGTAATGTTTGATTTTTCAGGGACTATGGCATATTCCTAACAACACTGCCTTAGTAAATGCGCGGGGTAAATTTCTTTATGGTTAATAATTCACAATTCAGTGAATATACACAGATATACCCCCAGAATCTCTTTGGAAACCACACTGGCCTACTGATATATATCTATAAAATGATGCAGCAAGAGAGTCTTTTCCACAAGAAACCAGAAAAATAAGTGTTCCTTATTAACTTTGGTTTGTTAGGAATTTAAAATACCACAACAGTGATCAATAGGAGGTAATGCTTGGGAATTTTTCCCATCAGAGTCTGATATTTGTTATCACAAATGAAAACTCTCTGGATTTCAATTCAGAGATATGACTTACTTAAAACCTGGGGAATTTTTGACATGCTGTAACTCCTTAACATGCAGTGTATCTAATACTGTACCTGGAGAAGCAGGATGCAGCCCAGCAATCAATTATCCCCACCTATCCTTGTATTTGCAATGCTGCAAGCTAAAAAATAGCTAAGAAACACACTGGTCAAGCAGCAGAATCAGGCATACAGAAGTTAAGAAGTGCTGGAATCTTCGTTCATCTATCTTCACACTGTACTTTTTGGTGCAGTTCATAATTATGTGATGAGATAATATTTTTACACAAGTTCATTCATCATTTCAAATAGAGAATGGAGTACGTTCTATAAATGAGAAATTGAGCAAAAAACTTTCACTAAGCTGTCTATGGTTCCTTATCTTTGTTACTACAGACTTTGTAAGTGATAGGTGACCAAGATTCAGTTTCCACTCTTCTTAAAGAAGCCTTTGAAGACCTGACAGTCACTGCCAAGATCAGTCAGAACCAGCAAGCTATGGAATATTTGGAAAGGTTGAAACAAGCTTTCAGAATGTCTTCTTGACACAGTTCAATTCTAATAAGCAAAGTCAAGAGAGAAGGGGCAAGAATGTCTCTGAACATCTTAGCTACTTGCATAAAGACTGGTTCTCTCACTTTGTATTTCAAAGAGCACTGAGTGATTTTAAGTGAAGAACAAGAACGCCAAGCACTGAGCTGAAAACAACCTTGCTTTAAATATCTTACAGGCCAAAGCATAAGGCATTCAACCAGGAATATTTAAATACTTTAGGGTGTTTATATTTGAGGAAAGTAGGGATATTTGTTAATATTTATTGCTCACATTCTTTAAATATTTTCTAATTAAAGAATAAGAGGAAAATATAAATATTTTCAGTTCTCAAGGATGATAGATGTGGTCCTTGCAACCTAGTTAGTAAGATAGTTGGTAAGGTATTAGGTAATGAGGCACTTAGGTTTCAGTCTCTGCCTCAGTGTAAGTTTAGATTTTGTCGAGGAAAAAATAAACTATCAAGCAATCAAATCTCTCCAGAAAATATCAATGACAGAATTTAGGCAACAAAGCAGTCTCTGCTGAAGATATTTGGCAGTGGAACAAACTTCCAGAGGCAGCAAAGGAGTCTTTATATTTGATTATCTTCAGGAAATTATTTTCTTTTTGCCTTTTTGGGCAGAGTAGCACATGGGGGATAAGGCAACAGAACAGGGGAGATGCTGTCTATAGGTTTTTTTTCCCTACATGCTCTTCTAAGGGAAAAAAATCTTTCTCTTCTCCTGAGCAAAATTCTCATCCTTTAAATTAATAAACAAAATATCTCAGATAAATCTCTGATTTATAGATCATGTATATATGAGGACCATAGTTATTCTGTTTTGGAAATAGTTATAATGTAATCACATTAAGTACAACCAAAACAAAAACAAGCAAGTGAAATACTAAGAGACATATGTATATATATATTTATAAAGTTGAAATATTTTAATTTTATTTTTCTTCAGAGTTAACACTAAAGAGCACCCGTACATATTTTTGGGTGTTTGACAATAACTATGCTCTTTTTAGTAACAGTACACACCATTACTGTTCAGAATACAATAACTCTGCTTACCAATAGCAATTCTCAAATGCACACAACAGTTTTCCTCATCTTACCAAATGGAAAAAAAAAATAATTGTTTAAAGAAGATTTCCACTTTTTACCCATCTTAGCAATGGACAAAATTTCATCCTTTTCCTAAGAAAAAATAAGACAAATAGATCCTGCAATATTTTTGGATGACCATCAAATTTAGATTATTCTGGAAAGGAAATGGAAAGAAGAAATTCCAGATTCTTAGGAGATATTTCTTCTTCCATATTCTGTCTGTTCTACACTGTATGTCACGTAAGTTAGATATCTAAAAGTGGCTTAGAAACTTAATAATCTAAGTTGATCTGATCAGCTACCTTTGTATAAAGTTTCAAAGGTCAGTGAGAATTCCACCTGATTGATAATATTATTTCTTTACTGACAATTTATCTACACAATTTACATTGTTGATTTTTGCTATTTACAGCATAAGACCACTGATCCTTTTTTATCATGTGCTGGACAGAACATAAACAGAAAGAGTCAAATCTTTATTTTATGATAGCTTATATCCCAAGCAAGAACAACATTCTTTAGCAGAAATAGCTGTAAAGATTCTGTGAAGAGGTTATACCATATGGACTGAAGGAAAATTTGTTACTCTTGAAACAAAGAACAATGACAAGAAAACAGATTTATCATTTTGAAGTGAGATCAAGGACGGCTCCGTGGAGAATTCTTCAGTTAGCAATGTATAATGAAAAGGATTTGCATTGTGCAAGAACATAAAATATCTCTACAAATGTAAAGTGCAGATCTCTATAAAAGTTACCAAAAAAAATGGAGGTTAAAAATATACTTTAAAATATTTGAGGCTTGAAACCACAAAAGATGTCTCACATTAGTATTTGCCAGTCTTTAGAAATGAGTCATTATGTATTCCTGTAATCACTTTACCTGACGATGTCATTCATCAGTGTTGACACGACCATATTTAAAATAGACTTACCAATTTAAAATAGACATACCAATACTCAGTTTTTGGTTTTTTTTTATTTTCTCACTTACCTTGATAAAGCATAAGAGTAAAATGCTAGCATGACTCTTGAAAGTTCAATTTCCACCTTGTATAATGTATTTGGCTCAGAAATGACATATACTTGGCACTATTCTGCTTCATCAGTGTTAATCATATTTTCTTTCAGCTTATCTTCAAAGATTTCATCTGTCTTATACATTCAGTACTTCTGGCTTCAAAGTAATTTTATATTTCCTTATCTGTTTTTAAATTCTTCATTGTTGGTTATTTAATTTTTTTAACATTGTTAAACAGGATTTTAGACGGTATCTCCCAAAAGATATCTAATCTATAGAATATAGAGTTCACCTTCAAAGCATATTAGATCACCCTGTACTTTTAGTTACAGAACATAAAAATGTAAAATTAAAATGGCTAAATAATATTTTAATCAGGATTGCTGCTCTAAAGTCAAGAAAGTCCATCATTATTACCAGAAGTACAGGTAGCAAAGCAGTGAGGGAATCAGAAAGATAATTTTCAGAGGATGCATATTTTGAAATACTGTAAAACATCCAGTAGAGTGCACAACAATTTAGATCTCACCCAGGATTCTGTGGAACATAAATGCCTTTAATTTTATGGTGTGATGTGTGGTAGTCAGAAGTACACAGAAATTCTGAAATGTCAATGTATACAGCAATTTGTAAACAAGAAACACAGCCAGGAAGTCTGATTTGTTTCTGGAGAAAATACCCAGGGTAAAAAGACTGAAAAGGGAGAGCTGCCATCTTCTGTCTGAATTGGAACTCTGTGAAGAAGGAGTATTTGTTTGTAAGTACAACTCCATCAAATTTCAGATTTAAAAATCCTAGTGCTTATGAAATTTGAAAAAATTATATATAGGGACAGAGGTATATTTTCTTCACATTAGAAAAATAACAAGTGTAACCAGAAGATACACATATACATGTAATCAAAGCTATATTTCAACAAAGTATTCCGAACAATAATTTAGCATGAGTGTGGCGAGAAATAAATGTTCCTCCTTTTTTTCCTATTTCAAATATGCTTTTATGCTTGCCATAGCTGCCCCAGAATATCCTACTTTTCAGGAAAATACAGCTGATTTAGGAGTAATGTACATCTTTTGTATTGATTATAGGGCTCAAATAGAATAGATTTAAATGAAGACTTCAAGAATTGAAGTTCACCCAGACAAGGAGAAATCTATTCTTGTACAAGTCTTTTGAACTGATTCAAAGAAGCATCACTATTTCTGTTATAGAGCCATAGAATGATTTCAGATAGAAGGAACCTTAAAGATCATCTACTTCCAAGCTATCTGGCATGGCCAGGGGCACCTTCTACTAGACCAGGTTGTTCAGAGCCCCGTCCAACCTGGTCTTGACCAATGTTGTGAAGTTTTTTAATGCTTATTCGTTAACGAGTAATTACATAGGAATAATCAATTAACTAGAATGCAGTAGACATTTCCCTCTAGATTTGAGGTGCAAACATCTTCCTAATACCCACCTAGAAAACCAAAATTTTTGTGTGCAGTAGATACAGAGTGTACTTTACCCTCCTCTTTAGTCAGTGAAGAAACTGACACTTCCAGGAAACAATTCAGACCATTTAAGGTATGAATCCACCAAAATATTTCAAAGACTTCACCAATATCAAGTGATTACAGAGATTGCAAAAAAGGGTGACGTTTTCCAACTAAGCCTAACACAGAAGGCACAATTTCAGCTATGATGCTTACTTTTCCCAAGAACTACTTCAGGCCAGCTATACTCCCTCCATCCAAAGCAATGTAAGAATGTGATGTGAGTGCTGCAGCAAACATCACAAACTGTAAATGACATAAATACATGCAATAGGTAGTTTATGAAGCATAAGTGAAGCACTTTCTTAATTATTCTGGAGAAAAGAAAAATAAATCAGAAATTTGTTCTTGCCTTAGGAAGGAGGGAGAGGCTTTGTTCATCCATTTATTTGTACAGTATGGTACACTGGCCTTCCAAGACAATAGCAGTACTTCAATACTGCTGACACACTGATAAGTCCTGTCAGGACAAGGCAGAAGGCATATAGCAAAATTCAGTGGTAAGATTCTTAAAAGTGTTGAAAAACTTCTTAAAATTACCAAAATGATATCATTTTTAAGAAAGTAAAGCCTTTGTTTCACAATTGAACAAGCTGCTCCGTGGTAGTTCACCCATACACTATCCTTCCATACTGGAAAGGTAACCACCATTTTCCTGCGCTGTATTACAATCTACTACTTTGTCAACCCAGCCATAAAAAAAGGAAAATTGTTATGGTGGCCAAAAATTGTTATAGCAGCCATATTTAAAATTTATGACATCCCAAAATGTAAGGAAAATAGAAGGAGTCAGTTTAGGTCAGGCCAAAAATTCATCTTGCCCAGTGTCTTGTCAATGAGATATGTTGGTTACTTGTTGAATGCCTGTTTAGTGCCTAGGGAAGAATGTAAGAGAGGGGATGATGTACAAGGTCCCAGAACATACACTTATCATCTTCCCAGCAAACTTATTTTCCTCATGGAAAATACCTGCTTTGTCTTATGTTTCCTCTTGAACAGTTTATTGTAAAAAATTCCTGAGGAAACTATAAACAGAAAAAATCTGCTATATTTCAGTTCATTAACAAAGATATGTGAATTGAAATCTGAATTCGGGATTACGATTTTCTTCTTTTAAAAGAAAATACAAATAAACAACCAAAACCAACAAAAAAAAAAAAAAAAGAAAAAAACCCCAAATACGTAGAAAATATAATAGTCTGCTTCATGTTATTTATTATTTCTGAAAAAAAAAGACTACACAGTCCATTTCATTGCCTACATCTACCACTGTAAGGAATGGAATAGAAAAGGTAAATCAAGGACAATAATGACAGAGTGTGATTTAGAGAAGTACTATACTTGGTTCACTGTGATTTGTAGGATCTTAGTAATTATTCAGACAAATTGTAGGTACCTACAAAAATGCCTGTAAATCCCCAAGGTTTCATCTATTTCACAAAGAAAAGGTGTGTAGCCAACAGTTCCTAGTGTTCCAATTGTAAATCTTTAGTAAAAACCTGTTAGACAAGAATCTGGCAGGGCAAGTAATATTGTTTGACTTGTGTCAAACTTGTTTCTATTTTTCATTCTTTTAATTAAATAATTTATCAAGGGTTTAATCATATCTCAGAACTTTGGCATATAAAGGGTGATGAAATTATGGTCACAGATGCTAATTTTTTGTGAGTTTGGAAGCATAGGAGCAAAGTATGAATGATCAGGTAATCAGGACTTAAGACTAAATCTGAAGGAAGGAAATAGAGTCCAAAAAAACCTTCAAAACCTGAGCATGTAGAGGGCAACATTTTCCTCCTGAAAGGCAGAGATGTTGAATCTTCTCACTATGGCATTCTACAATGCTGGTTGCCTTGGGGAAAGGTACATACCCCTAAATGGATAGGTTCACTTATTGATGCCGTATCAAATATGGTAACGATACCCATAACATTGCTTTTATTATCCAAGAAAGAACCCTGTACAGAGGAGTGAGGTTTTAAATGGAAAAAAATATTCTTTCTGATGATCTTACTTGTGAGAAGTGCTCAGTTTTGCTCAATGCTTACTAAAATTCTTACAGGTGAAATTTCCAAGAATGTTCTAAAATAGTAATATTATTGGAAGACTGAAGAAAAGAAGATATCCATTACACTTTTGTCATAATCATAGTGCTGATGTCTTCTCTCGGACAGGCAAAGGATAATGATTTTATTAACAATATTGTGCAAAAAGAGTCTAGCTGTCAAAATATATATTTTACTCCCACAACCTTTTCCAGTTATAGAATCTGAGGGATCAGAATTATAGTCTAATCTGCCCAAATGTGCACCATTTATACAGCAATCATATATTTGTTTTCTATTACATATGGCCACATTATGCTTTTTTACCCACAGGTCCACAGGTATGTTCAGGATTTGGTAATTAACATTGGTCTTAGATGGATAATCCAGAATTTAAAAGACAATTTAATTTATATTCTACTATATTCTACTCAGACAAGTCATTATATCAGGTGAAGTCTACTGACTATCATGAAAAATCCAGCCTCACTCTGCCCAGACAAATAGAGATGTCATGATGAAAATGGAGTAATTAATGAAGTACCATTTACATTAATAGCCCAATTTATATAGCATACCAGGCTAAGTTTATCGTGTTACTACACTAATTCTCTTTTCTGATCTCATTTGGCAAAGGATTTTTTTTTTAATTTTGACATTTTTTCTGTCATGAGCTCTGTGCAGCAAAAAAGAAAAATGAGTAATATCTGAATGTAGGTGATGGACCCAAAGAGATTTCCTTTATAAAATATCTCTTTACAATTACATGTATTGTTGATATTTTTCATCATCTTCTTATCCTTTAGAAAATATTTTAGATTAAAATAATTCCAGGAAGGATTATGCTGATTTCTGCTGAGTCACACCTGGGATGAATTTGGCCCTGTGTGTTTTCCTCAATACTCAATTGTCACTTCAACTCTGAGATACTTGCTGGATTAAAAGAACAAGAACTTGTTTTCTTGATCTCAAAGCTTATCTAATCCTGTATGTGACTCTTTTTCTTAGTTATGTGAAATTTAATCACATTCTATTGACTAATCATGTTCTCTGTGATGCATACTCGTTATGTAGCAAATCTATTAATCCCATAGTAATTTTGCATGTTACTGTAATTCCCTAAACCATATAAAGTGTCCTTACTTCTTTCTTTGTAACAAATAAAAAAAGTAAATGGTGTGTATGTGGATAATATTCAAATAGTTCAGCTTTGTTCTTCTCTAATCCGTATTTGACCAAAGATATAATCTCGAACTTCTTTGAAAATAACCAAGGAATTATTTCCCCAAAAACCTATTTAAAAGGACCACAATGACCAGGATTATAAAACAAACTATATTTTTAAACTAAAAATCAGAAACTTTTATTACAGTATTTCCATTTCTGCTGAAAATGAGCAGGTTTCACTACAATTGTATCTTTTTGGCAAGTCCTTTCAAATCCAGCCATATAAGATGAAATTCTAGGTCTATGAAGCAATGCCTCCTCAACCCTTTTTTTATTGTTTTATGTTGGCTTTGAATCCTTGCCAGCCATGTCTTTCCTGCTCTGTGAGCTCTTTTTGCCATCTGTGTCTTATAAGTTTCCAAGAGAAAAAGAAGAGAGCTCTGCATCAAGGGGAACCAAGAAAAACATAGCTAAGCAGGGGACACATACAAAAGATCTCAGAGGAGGAGAAAGTGATCAGACAAATGTTCAGTAATAATCCTTCCTCTACCTGATCACTTGTATCATCAAGAGATACCTTGATAAATCCTCCACAGTACGGTGCTCTCACTGGATATTCAGGTCTTCATTGTATTCTTTCAAAATACTGTTTTGCAGCACATAATATTTCTCACTTTTATATATATTTTTGTAAGAAAATGTGCCAGCCAAAAGTACCAAACTACATAAGTTATGTATTAAGGTGAAATATAAGGAAAAAAAAAGTGTTAGATCAAGTCTACATTCTTTGAAGAATGAATGGTTATTTTGGAGGGCATGATCTGTGTCCGTCTACGCAGTATTAAAGAAAAAGAGAAAGAAGGTCTAAAATAATGTCTAATTGGTTATTTATAATGAACCCATGCTTTTATTATTTTGGAAAGAATTACGGATATTTATAACCTCTTTTGCTGGAAACCATGAATCTTCTCTATATTCAGGGCAAAGTCTACCATGTGACTCTGTAGTATTTTAGACCATGCAGGGAAAGGGAATTTTCTAGTTTGATCTTTCCATGAATCAGTATGAATTCCTCAGGAAATTATAATTATCTAGGAAACATTACAGTAAGGAATCAGGAACCCCTTCTCTCCTGGAATGAAAGGAAGACTTATATCAAAATATTAGGTCTACACCAGCAAGAATGCCCGACTCTTCACCTCGTTCAGAGTCATACTCTAATCATTGGAGAACACTATGATTTCTGAAACATCAGTCAAAGGACTTTTGTTATACATATCCTTGTATTCCTCTTGTATTTTTTATTACTATGATTATTTATGCTTAGCAATAATTTAAATAAATGAAGAATATTATTTAGCATCAAACAGGTCATGAAAAATATCTTTATAGTGATTAAATGTCACCTATTAGTAGGTTGAGTTGTCAGAAGATCAAGGGAAGTAATTATTGCTATCTATTTAGCACCTGTAGTCCACATCCGGCTTTATCTTTTGTTGAGCCCTTTGATTTTAAAGAGGTATTGACCAAATGAAGACAATACAACAAAGCAGCACTAGAATGCATGGGGAACTGGAGCACATGATATGTCAGCAAAAGTTGAGAAATCTGAATTTGTCTAGACTTAAATAGAAAAGGCTTGGGGAAGATCTAATTGCTCTCTTTAACTACATAATTGTGAGCTACAGAAGAGGTTGTGGCACATCCTTCACAGAGATGCATCATGAAAGAAAAGAGACTATGATCCTACAGGAAGCAAAAGAGTTCTCACTAAATACAAGAAAAACAAATTTCATTTTAAGAATGCTTAAGCACAGGAATTAAACAAGTTGTTGTGGGATGTTTTTTAATGTCCATCTAGAGTTCCTGAGCAGGTCCTGCGCAACCTTATATAATTACAACACCAGCACTACTGTGAGGAGGAAGTTGGACTAGAGGATATACAAAGGTCCCTTCCAGCCTAAAATATTCTATGCATCCACCTAGTATGAGGATCAACATTGTGAACACCTAAAATGGCCATTTTGCTAGAATTCTCATCAAAATGTATTCTTCCTTCAGCTGTATTTCCTAATAATTCAGTCGCACAGCTCTCTATTTTTTTCACAATGCACTTCAATACTGCAAAACTTTTCCAGATCTAGACTGAAGCTTCTCTCCAGCCTCACCAACTAATTTTGAAAATAGCATGATGATCTACAAAACACAGCATGAATTGTCCCTTATTATTTTTTATTAATTAAGTTCTCAGTTATGCAGTTTATTCAGTCCCACAGCTGAGCCTGTGCTTCCTGGATCTCCATGCTCACAAGAGGTGTTTGTGTCCCATTAGTTATTAATTTACATTTGCATTACACCTGCAGCTTGAGGCTCTGTGATGCAAGACTCTGTCTGAACACATACCCTTGGGATTACCTGTCCCATCCTTAACAAGTTAAAAGTCACAGGAGAGCAGACAGGCAAAACTTATGAAAAGGAAGGCAAAACTCTACAAACTGGAAAATGTGTCTGAGAGTGCTGCTAAAAGCCACAAGACATTTATGCAGGTCACATTTTGAAGCCAAACAGATATTTATTGAGAATGTTTTCAGTAACTTAATCACAGGATCATGTCTTCCTTTCCTCTGCCCTTCTGGCTTCTTCGATGAAGGAAGCCATAGCTCTGCCTGTCCTGCACTGGATTACAGTAACAGGCATGACTGCTCTCTTTGGTTATTATTGAAATAAATTCCATCTACTGGAAAATGATGACAAATATCTTGTCTTTGTTTATTAATCACAAATGTGAGAGAATGATTTCTCCCTGCACAAGACACTTACCTATTTACACCCCTTCATTGGGATATTGTGAATATAATACTTTTAGGAGGCAGTTCATTGCAGCTAATTTAAACCTCTACATTAAAATAAGATAAATTAAATCTTTACATACACTACAGAAACAGTTTAGTTAGGGGATCTAGTACAGAAATAGACTTTACTGGTGGATCTCACATTCACAATTAGTGGATTACAAAACTAGTTCCAGATCTACCAGCCTAAGATTCATAGGAAGTGGCTGAAAGAGACCTTTGTAGATCCTCTAGTTGAACTTCCTCCTCAAAGTGCTGCTGGTTTTGTAATTATAGTAATTAGAAAAGGTCTGTCTATTTTCTCTTGCTTCTGGGACCCAAAACCTTCTCTTTACTGTTTCAGATAGACTGCTCAGCCATTATTTATGATGACTGTTCGAAATACTACCTCCTTTAAGATAAAATATCCCAACACATTCAAAAAATTTTAACCATAAAGTTCATTTAATATTAGGTCCATGGCATGGTGCATCATATACACAACTCTTTATGGTAATGACAAGCCTCAGGCAATACAGTCATTTCTGCAGCGGCTTAAATCAAAATAATGGTTTCCAATCACTTAACAATTCATTTTCTTGTCTCTATCATGCATTTTTACTCAGCTGATTATCTTTTTTATCTACTCAACATCATTTAAGTTACTATCACTATATGAATGACACATAGCTGCTCGTGTCCTATGTTATAAATGCTAGATGCAATTATTTGCATGTCATCAGCCTCCAGTAGCACAGGCTGTGTGGATTTCATTAACACAATGAATGGAAATATTTTTTGTCTATATTATCAAATAATCATCACTTCAGTGACACAGGTTTTCTCATCCTTAGATCTTCATGTTAATTTTCAATCCAAATTATTTTTAAGCAAGTTCAACAAAACATAAAGCACCACAAGAAGAAAAGCTTCAGACTTCAGACATAGGTAATATTTGTAGCTGTTGCTGGAGATAAAAATTGGCTAGTTGTTTTTTGAAAACCTTTGCGTTCTCCTCATTTATGATGCTGATAATAATGTTCATAAACATTTTAGGAATCTATGTCCAAGACCTTGATTCAAAACATTCCACAATAAAGTGTGAGACTCAACAGTAGTGTGCAGGCCCACCAGTGGTCAAATCTCTGTCAGTTTTTCACCCCTTAATCACCTTTAAGCCATCAAACAAAATAGATTCCAGGTTCATCAAAAATAGAAAAAAAAAGGAGTTTGATACAGTTCTAAATACAGCACCATGTAGCAGCAGTTAGTTCAGATAGCAATACAAGTACCCATGCACAGATTAGGCATTTCCCTATCTCTTTTACCTCCATAGCCCAATTCAGTAAGCATTCTTCAAGACTGGTTTATTCATAGGAATTCTTGCATAGTAACAATAAAGGGATACAACCTTATGTTACAATGGGACAGTGATAAAAGAGGAATGCAAAATGTAGACAAAACATAGTAATTTTTCACTCTCTTTCCAGAAGAAAAAACAATTGAGACATTCAGGGGCTTTTATTAGAGGTAATGTTGTTTTTTTTTTTCCATTGGAAACAAATTCTGAATGGAAAGTCTGTTTTCAGTTTTCTTTTGTATGTCATTCACAGTGAGCATGGGTGTGCTAGCAGAAGCTAACATTTTATAGACAGTAGAGCAGAGTCTGCCAATTCATCAGCTTTTACCCTCTTCCCTAGCCTACCTATCTCAACAGAACAGTTATAATTGTTGCCACCTAAAAGCCTATTACCTGAAACTTCTGAAAACTTTTACATTCCAAACTAATTTAGGAGGAAAAACTTTCACAAGATCATCTAATCCTGGAACAGCAATGGCTATCTGCCACTTAAAGCAGAATTTGAGAAGTACATGCCATTACCAGAAGAACTCTTGAGACTGTTGAATGTTAGAGTAACAGATAAGTTTAATTACTTGGGTAACGTGAAATAGAGGAGGGAAAAAGAACTTCATTGTCTGAAAGACAGATTCATAACACACAGAATACAAACTCAAGCTTGAAAGGATGACCTCTTCCATCAGCAGTTCACTGGCAGCGTGGGATGGTTTGAGAATGAAGAAAAATAAAGCTCAGGTCAAATAATATTTTGCTTCATACTAGGCAAGTCTCATGTCCAGAGAAAGAAAAGAATTTATAAAGCAGAATTATAAAATTAGCAGATGAAAGATATATGAATCTGTCATTATTCTAAGAAAGGAGGAACTCAAATGAAACAAGTATTTACCTCATGGGATAAAAAAGAACAAAGCAAATCACTGCCAACTGTTGAAAGGATTGCTGAAGAGTTGCTACAGCATGACCCTGACCAAATCAGTCAGTCACAAAAGCATCCCCAGAGAAAAAAATCTTATGAAAGGTAAATTTCATATGAAAAGGAGGAAATTATACAGAATGCAGGGAGCTGAGTGTTGTAGAAGTTATAGGTTTGTCACAGATATGGTACTATAAAAACATCATCCTTGCATTTTAATAGACTATTTCTGATGTTCAAAGTCATGACAAAACCAGAACCAGTAGAAAGTGCTGTTGTTATGTTTCACAGAGGCTCACAGCAAGACCTTGGGTATCAGTAATGCCCAGGACTAATGGTGTCATCCAAACCTGCCCTGAGAGCACATTCAGCTTGGAGCCATTGAAATATTCTGACACATACTCCTCTCTCCCCATCCATTTTTTGTACAAAATAAATTTAGGTGTTCAGAAATAAAGGGGTTATGTTTGTGGAACAGTGCAGTTGCACAAAATTTCAGTTTTAGATTTTTATAGGACCAGGGCCCTGCAATGATAAAACACTAGGTCTACAAAGATCAATTTACATGTGGCATAGAAACAATAGATCTAAGATCACTTGGTCTCTGATGGAGTAGTTAAAAGCTGGGTTAAAACTGACATTCCTGAAAAGGGAGATGAAAACAGAAAGGTTTAAAAGGTACCAAATAATTTGGTTTCTGCAAGCCATGGTTACCCTGAGAAAAGAAGACAGAGGAAACTGCTGGCAACAGCTGGTCTTGAATCACTTAATGTTCATTGTATTTTGCAGTTAATTCAGGTAGATGAGGCTCAGGCAGGGTAGACAAACTGAAGAGATTTAATACAGAGATTTGAGAAGTGCTTCTCGTTACATAAAAATGAAACACATCAGCAATGCATTTACAAGCAGAGAGCACAAAAAACCTGAAAATATAGAAGTGCTCATGTGTGAAGAGCTAATGTAGCAATCCAGGGATAAACTGAATCCTTGATAATATTAGATCATGATTGGAATCTGGAACAAAACAGCCTAAAGGAGAAATTAATTTAAGCCTTAGATTTAACTCTTGATCAGTTAGCAGAATTTGTCTAGCAAAGAGAGCTACAAAGACCAGACAAAGCCATGGTCTGCAGACAGTCCTCTGAGACTTGCAGACATGATAGAGAATCCAGAATACTGCAAGAAAGAGCACCTGAGGCAGAAATGCATTCAGAGGTCAAAGTATGAATCTATTGAAGCCAGAACACAATGTTCCACATGCTGGGGTAAACAGCTGGAGTCAGCTGAAACAACTGAGCCCCAGGATATGGCAAAACCAGAACTAATAGACTTACTGCTCTCTGACAGTAGTCATCCTTATTTCTCACAGGAAACACAGTCCCCACTCCTACATTGTCCTAAGACTGCATGCAGGGCATATCTAAGATTAAATGACACATTCCTACTTAGTTTTAATTAGCAACTGGGTCATGGAGATTTTAAATTTTGCATTATGCTACATTATATGTTAACTACTGAGCTGCTGTTAAGTTTAGCTAGAAACAAAGAAAAGGGGAGAACATGTCTTTAAGTAACCCTGATACAAGCTATTTAAAACCTTATGTAAATATAATGTAAATGTGCAAAAGGTTAAGCAGTTGCAGTTTACACACTGACAGATCCAGTTTTAACTGCCTAGCTCTGAGAGGCAATGCTTGACCCACAAACTGGCCCTGTTCGGTTAAATACCTACAGACGCAGATGACCAGACTAAACTAGTACTCACAATCTGAGGAAAATTCTGTCTTCAAGGTGATTTCCAGACATCTTCACTTGTTTCTGAGACCTGTACGTTTTGGTTAAGCTAAGGTCTGTGAAGAAAGGTGGAATGTGGGCACATACCAAGAGATAAGGCAGCTACATACTGAATGTATCATTCTCACAGATATCAGCATCTGACAGTTATGGGGTACTTTGATCTGCAAAAGAGCTTGACAGACACCAGATAACTTGTGAAAGAACAGGCAACACACGCACTGACAAAAATTCCTTTAGATAGTCGAGGAGGACTGCGTCCATTCCTCATTTCAAAAGAAGAACACTTTTCTTAAGAAATAATTTGGTGAAGGGTATCTTTGATGGTTGAAAAGGCTGTATCTTCAGAGCATGCGTTTTCTTCTTTTTTCCACAACTGAGTTCTCTAAGTAGGCTTTAAAAGACATCACCAGAAAGTATCTTTGAAATGAAATAGGTGCCTAAGTAAACTTAAACTTAGAAGTTTTAAAGATTTTCTTTCAAGTGTGTATGTTTTCTTGAAGCTTGAGATCTGTCAAAATGTGTATAGTATGATGAGGAATATCATGTAGTAAATGAGGCAATCTTAAATGAGAAGTTAAACCAGAACTAGTATAAAGGCCTTTATGAGACACACACAGCATTATAAACATTATTAAGCTGAATAAACTCACATATTCAATGTGTTTGTCTCTGATATTATTGGTATACTTTGATATAAATTTAAAGTTATTTGCCATGATCCCCAATTCGTTTTTTCAAGCCTACTCTTTCACGGTAATATTTTGAGAAAGAAGCAGGATTTAAAGAAATATGACTGCTTAACCCTGATGCTCACTGACTTCTGCAAAAGAGAAAGACATTACCAGACTAGACTATATGAGAAAAGTAAATATATCGTAATGGTTATACATACCAAATATACAGTGTATGAGGAAACTACATTCTCTATGCAAAAGAGACATTCTGCTCTATAATTTCAAACTGAATATTTTTTTAACTTTCATTTTGGACAGCTTTTATCATATTCACACTTTCCTACTTTGCTAGGGAATAATGAATGACTTCAAAAGGTTATATTTTAGTTGAAAAGACTTTCATCTGAATTTTAATTAAAAAAAAAAAGGCAAGAAAGAAAAAATTGAGAAACAAGGAAAATATATAGCAAAGTTACAACACAACATCTCCTGTCTCCAAGTGAACACTTGTTTTCTAGCATGGTGTAAATGGCAAAAGGTATACAAAATCACTTTTGGTACCAGTGAAAACTGTATAGAAATATGGTTAACACCACATAATAGAAAAAGAATCATGAACAGTTAGATTTGTCAGCTAGCACAAAGAAGCAAAATAACATCTCCTAGCTGTCTCAGTAGGGCAGATAGAACATGTCAAATGCTAAGAAGCAGTCTTCCCCATGATGAATTTTTAGACAGTTGAATCCAAAATGCTAAAGCCAGCTTATAGTTTCTTCTAGCTTTGTTTCCATTATAGAAAGACCATTTTTACGCTGCCTTAGTCTCTCCTATAAATTATTCCTAAAAACACTTGCATGTGAGTAACTTTGTGTGAGCAATTCTCTTAGTAAAGCTCTACACATATGTACATGATTATTTGTGAGAACAAGCTACTAAACTGAGTGTAGAACACAGCAAACATTATCCTTTGGTCACAGACAGAAACTGAGCACAAAACAGAGAGCTAGAATAGCTTGTCATTTGAGAAGAATAATTCCCCAAATCCATATACATTATAATGAAAATCCTCTTACTATTACTAAGCACACTATGTCTGCTTGCATATTTCCATATATGTTTGAAGCACTATGTGCACAAAACCCCTGAACAACTTTCAGATCCTAAGTAGCATAATACTAATCACAAGAGTGATTATTTACAGAACACTTGAGTTGGAAGTCAGCAATGGCTGACTGTCTTTTTAGATCACCACTGTCTTTTTAGATCTTGAATTGGCCATGAATGATTCATGGCCAATTCAAGATCTAAAAAGACAGTGGTTAAAAGTTAAGAAGTTAAAAATTAACAATGTTTTTAAATATTATTTTAAAGCAGATCTTTCTAGGCTATTCTCTATCTTCAAACACCTGAGCCTTAAAAAACAATGCTTTTTTTAAATGAAATTTTCCCAATGAACCAGCTTGCCTTCTTTCTCAAATATTTGCTGATTTATGGATTCCTTCAGTATAAGGATTTTGCTTGTGTAAAAATAGAAGACCAAAAGCTGAATAATACTCTGCAGAATTTTTGAATGGATCTCACAGTAGGTCATGGTATAAAACAAACCAAGGAGAATTTTCAACTGGCTGAATTACATCCAGACAACCAGAAGAAAAACATAACAGATACAAATCTGAATGAAGGACATGAAGTCAATGAAGAAAATTGTGCTTCTTGATGAAGAAGCCAAGATATCATTACAATAAAGATGACACTGTAAGTCAGAACAAATAGAACTAAATTGCATGTAGCTTTGCAGATTTTAACATTACATCTCCCACTGAGCTAAAGAAACAACAATCTCAGGGTCAGAAAAATGTAACCAAGACATGATGTGGTCTGCTGAGTTCAAGTAGAAAAATATTGCAGAGCCATTGCTGTAAATTTTAACAGGTAATAAAAGCAGTAGATCTGTCTGGACTAGAGAAGAAATTACATATAAAAGACTGCTAAAATGTCTGGAGAACACAGGAGTACATTTTTCAAAATAAAGAATGAATGAAATATAGGCACTATATCCTGCAAGGATCTTCAGGAATGTGTTTTGGACGACAAAACATTGTACTCTTTGACAATTACTCTTTTAACAAGAAATAACTAACAATTAATGAACATGAACAACTGAAGTTGTTTGTGAATTGTAGCTCTTCACTGACTTCATAATACCAAAAACTTTACCACAACAGCAACCCGCCACATAATTTAGTGGTATTTCTAGCCTGTGGCTCTCTAGACAAATAGCATTTGGGCTAAAATTCTCCTTTTCTACTGATGTCCTGCACAAACTTACAAAAACCCTAGACTCTGAGCACTTTATTAGCACTTTGGTTTCAAGCAGAGTAACTCTGTCATGAACTTGGCCCCACAGGTGCCAAATTAAAAATAAGAGATTCTTTGCACTGTTTGTTCAAAATAAAACAAAAGTGTTAATTCATTAGCCTTGGACCTAAACTTATGTCATTATCTGCCAGATAACTCTATACAATAGCATAACTTTATAATCACTGCTGTAATTAGTGATGTTTTCTTTTGTCTACTGCACTGTTCAATTAACACACAACATACAGGAAACACTCCACTGTCATTTACAAGGCATGTAATTTTTATACTTGATTAAACTTTTGGGTAATATGGGAAAAAATCCATTTCTTTCTAGTTTCTATGTTAGTGGAGAAGAATGTTTGCTTTGTTTAAATAAACCCTTTATTTTGCATTTCTATAAGAAAAATATTATGGAATAAAACAATGAATATACCAAGAGAGAAGAAAATTCAAGAAATAAACTCAGAGACAGTATCATACTGATAGGAAGGCAGTTTGAGATACTGAGAAAAATTTTGAGTCTGCATCTAAAGATGAATATTTATATTTATGATAAGTGTATTTCTGATTCACCCAGGGATACATTTCTCCCCAGGGAAAAAACCTTCTTAAGAGTTTCACACTTTCAGTTAACAGACTTTAGGCTATAATTCAATATATGTAATTCAAAATACACAGTAACACACACTGATTAATCCCATTTCCATGTCCTGAGATAGCAAATGCTTGCTCCTACTCAAAGTGGAGCAGAATTGTTGAAGCTATTTATAACAATATAAAGGTTGATTGTATTGTTTATTTCGCTGATGACTTTCTAGTTGTGGATGAAGTAAAAAAAGCTAGAAGGGGAAACTGTTTTTAAGCCAAAAAATGTAGGGATTCCAAAATATCCCTAATTTCACAAAATGCATCAAGATATATTAGAACACAAAATGTATAAATAAATAAATTAATCAGGGTCTTCTGCTTTCTATGAAGAGTTCAGTAGAAGTAACGTTCATTAAAGTTTACAATTCTCAACAGTTTTAAGATTCAAAAGAACTCAAGTGATATTTTATAGAAACCATTACACTGCATACCTGCAGGTTGTATTATGATATATTGAATTATATTTTTAATATATGCATACATATATAAATTTGTTTGCTTTCTGGTTTAAAACTGCATAATGCTATTGCAGTATTACAAATCTGAATATTTTTTCTGCTATGGTAATGATGTGACTCTTTATTGTGATGTTTAATTTAAATATATGTGCATTTATACAACCACTTATATAAGTTCCTCCTGGAGTAAGTATATAACATTAAAAAAAGTATTCAAAATGGAAAAGGTTTATCTATTCTTGTTAGGAAAAGCTAGCCTGCTGCAGGTAATTTTTGTAACATTGATATAGGTTAGAGGCATTTTGCTGCTTTAGAAGAAGAAAGCATATCTCACTATTTGACCAATGACACAGCCAACCCTGTTCATATCGTGTAAGACTTTCAAAAAATTCCATCATAATTTTTGTTATCATCTGTCCCAAAGCCAAAAGCACCTGTGATGAAGGCAGTCTTATGGCTTTTACCAAATTTAAAATAAAGTCAAAACCGGGAAATCAGTGACAGAAAGAATCATTGTTCCAACAGGTGAAAATATTCTAATTGGATTAGAATAATGAGCACATATTTCTGTTTGGTAATCACTTTACTTCCCCGAAAAAACAGTTGTGCAAAGGTAATTGCACTGGAGATTTTCAAAGACATGCTTTTATTTCCACAGCCACTGTGATTTACGCAGTGCAGTTCTGATAATATCAATTAAATTTATTACAAGGAGATAAAGATATATTTTATAGAATATTTTACATATTTCAACATCTGTTATATGAAGCGATACACTGGGACTTTTCAATGGAAATGTTGAAAGAATGGATGCAATGTTCATTCAGATTATACTGTGTGGGTGCCACTTGTCCAAATAAGCCATGAGTTTTGACTTGGGGACCCTACTGAGCCTTGTTTATGAGTCTGGTGTATAAGCAGCAGCACGCTCAGATGAGTGAATGTCTGTAGGCCCTGGACTTCAAGAGTTACAATCTCACAGGCTTGACCAAGCTGTAGAAGTTTCCCTTCTACTGCCTTCCACATAACCTCAAATAAGTAATGAAGTTCTAAGTCAAACTACACAACCAAGGTTTTGAAAACCTGTCTGGAAAAATCTACACTCTAGGCTTGGGATGCCTGGCTTTTGACTTGTGAGTGAAACAGACAATAAACCACACTGATGATCAGGCTCAGGCTAAGGTGCAGTCTATGTGTATACCTGGGGGACAAGACGGTTCTGAATTCCCAGGTCTGGATGCTCACTTGAGCTGTTCCCCGTACTCTGATGGCTTAAAACCCTACAGATCCTCACTTTCAATATACTGCTCTTCAATGGTCTGAGAACCCAAAGTTCGAATTTCATAGGCCATGAAAAATAAGTGAGTGGAGAAATGGGACCTATGGCAATATCTGAACAACTGCATAATCGGAGCCTAAGTAACCCATTGCCTTGCATCCCACTGCACTCCAGTTACTGGGGTCAGATTAGCAGTAGTGTCCTTGCCTTGTAGTCAACTCAGCTGATTAAACCCAACTGAGGCTACAAGCAAGTTGTCACTTGTAAAACATGTATTGGTCTGTTTGCTATTACCCAAAACCAGCAGCTTAGAACCCCTAGGAGCAAAGAGCATTTACGTATTGTTGACATTCACCTTTGGATATTCTCCTTAGTTGTGTCAAATTCAGATTGCCTCCCTCTGTATGTACAAATTCAGGAGCCATATTTTCTCTGTGACATTGAGGAGAATATTTAAACTATAGTGAAAAGAGGAGATACTGTTCTCCTAGGAATAGCTTCTGTCCTTGTTGTGGCTTGTTTCCTGTTAGATAAGATTGCTTTCTCAGTTGATGCTGGATGTAAATGTAGATAAACAGAAAAAAGAAGAAATAAAAAAGACTCATTTTGGACTTTTCACTAATCTGCTACTGATGTTGCAGTTATTTAAGAGTTTCAAAGTTTATATCAAAGTCAACAAGAATATCTTGTACTATCAAAAAGTTGCTTTGGAATAGAAAGAAAAAGTATAAAATTATTTTTGCTTTTTCTCTCAGTGCACATTATCCCTTCCTTAAGTACATGGTTAACAGGACTTAGTAAACATTTTTGCAAATTCCAGTAATCTCATAAATTTTAACCCATTATTTTCTAATTAATATTTTTATTTTAAGTATTTTTTACTACTTTCCTTTTTTTTTTCAATTTTAAATGTACATTTCATTCCCTCAATGAATTTCAAGTGACCAGGTATGTAACAAGGATAGTATATTTCAATTACATTTAGTAATACAGAGAAATATAGATATCTTGACTGACCAGTGATATGATAAATTACTAGCTGTTTGAATAAATATGATTACCTGGATTTTCCTATTACATTAAGCATGCTGCAGTTTAGGTATTTATAGCTATTTCCTTTTATAGCTGATGAGAGAGGAACAGTCATTTAACATACAGTACAACAGACCTGATTTAGACATCTAACTCAAGAGAGCTCTTTGAACTTCTCCTTAGAAGCACTTATTTTTCCTGGATGATTCACTGTATATTGCACATTTCTGAATGTAATCAGTTGAATTTCACTGCCAGGCATTCCTCAAGCAGAGTCTCCAAAGCAAAGCAGCCATTAACTGCAAGGCAGACATCCCCGGAATAGTTGCCCTTCTCCCAAGTAGTACAGTAGCAAGCAATTTGCCCATAATTTTCTCAGCTAATGGTTAAGTGAAACTAGATATGACTAGGCTAAGAATGTTTTGTTCACTGAGAATTTTAGAACTTTGTGATAACTTGTTTTTTGTTTCAGACACCCCAAATGTACTCTATATATATATATATTTACATGGCACAACTGGCAAACATTTTAACCTGCCAGACAAGAACACAGCAGGTTAGGATTTTTCATCATACATTTCTATTTCTGCCTCCATACGTCTTGAAACCAGTTCTATATGACAGGGAGAGGATCTTTTTAATTAACTCGATATAAAAGTCTTTAGGAAAGGAGGAGAGATGTGAGTCTGCCTCCTTCCAGCTCAAAAAACTGCTCTCTGTACCCAGAGAACTCCCAATTTATAAACGTCTGTTAGACAATCCCACCAAATTAGGCAATTGTAGCACCTTCTTCATTGCTACCAGGGAGAATCTTGTCTCATTCTTTGAAGAGGAACTCTAAGTAAGCAACTTATCTGCTAGGCAGGGTACAGTGTCAGGAATCATAAGTGCCTCATTGGAGGCATCTTCCAATGAGCTTTCAGTCAGCCAGCAAACTTCAGAGGTGGTCAGGTTGTTAGAGATACACCTGTCATCACTGATTCCTATGCTTATATCAAGGTAGCTCCTCAGGCAGCCTAGAGGTTTCCTGGATCCACTGCTGAGTTCCTCAGCTCACTCTAGATCCTATGAGGAAAGAATTCATATATCTAACTCTAAACTCTGAATCCCACTTTGTCCCAAGGAAGACAAGTTAAAGAGGAAATTTATCAAATCTGGCTCATTCTTTTTCTTTCTGTGGCTCAATACTCTGTAAATTATTCCCTCCAATAGCCTCAACAGAAGATAATCATTGGCAGCAGTGGCTGAGCCAAGTAAACACTTAGTTTCATCATGTGAGAATATCTGGCTGATTTGGCAATCCAGTCAGAAACTGCCTTTATTCCTATTTAGTCAGGTCTTCTTAAAATTAAATACAGTGAATGCCCATTGAAGACCTCATAAGGAGGGAGATGAAATATGGGGTTTTAGAATTGGCAAATGTTATCAACTATTTTTAGTTCATCAACAAAAGTCAGATAGCAAGGCCAAAAGACAGCAGTTAGAAGTAGATGCGGACAATGGACTTTTTCTTCAGATTTTTGTTAAAAGATGTGAAAGGCTGCAGAAGTAAATAAATAATGTAACTGTATAGTATAGATAAAATGCAGAAAGCACTGCTCTTAAGGAAATTGCTACAGGTAGAGAAAGAGGTATTCCAGAGTTTGCCTTAACTGAGTAAAACTGCTTTTTTACCTCAAAAGAAACTCTGTAAAGAAAAGGGTAGCCATTTGAGTTGAGGTAACAACGTGATAGGGGGTCTAACAAGCAGTTTTGGTGACTTCAGAAATTAAAGATCAGGAGCTAGATCCTGAATTCCAGAAGGATACTCAATAGAGCATCACAGATACATCCACACTGTATAGGAGGTAAAAATAATGGCTGCAACAATGAAATTTCTCTTATATCAATCCTGACCATGAACATTTCCAGGGATTGGACATCGACAAATTCTCTGAGACCTGTTCCAGTACCTCATCACCTTCATCATCTAATATTTCTTTCTCACATCTACTCTGAATCTGCTCTCTTTCAGTTGAAACCATTGGCCACTGTCCTGTCACTACAGGTCCTGGTAAAAAGGTCTCTCTCAAGCTTTATTATAAGGCCTTTTAAGTACTGGAAGGTGCTGGAAGGTCTCCCTGGAACCTGCTCTTCTGCAGCCTGAACAACCCCAACTCTCTCATCATGTCTTCATAGAAGAGGTGCTCAAGCCCACTATCATTTTCATGCTTCCTCTCTCAACTAGGCAGCAGATCCTTATCTTTCCTGTGCTGAGGACCGCTGAGCTGGAAGCAGTGCTCCAGGTAGGGTCTCATGAATCTGGAGTTAAAGGGGAAGAATCACTTACTGCTCACTCTTTTGATGCAGGCCAAGATATGTTTGGCTTTCTGTCCTGCATGGCCAGCTCATAGACAGCTTTTCATCCACCAGTATCCCCATGTCCTTTTTTTACAGGCTGCTTTCCATACATGCATCTCCCACCATTTACAGGCACTGGGGATTGCCCCAGCTCAGGTGCAGGACCTTGCACTTGGCCTTGTCAACTTTCATTAACTTCTCATGGGTCCACATGGCAACCTGCAAAGGTCTCTCTGGATGCCATCCCTGTACCTACAGAACTCACATTTAGATCTAATCTTTCTTATAGGTATTAAAAAAAAATAATATGGTCAATATTAAAACATTTAATGTGCTTTCAGAAATAAAAAGAAACCTATCTAAATGCTCTTCATTGCTAAATCTGTGTCTTCACTTGAACTTAAAAAAAAGAATTTGTGCTTTACTAATAATGGTTGCTATGTGCTCCCACTCCCCCAAAAATCAACCAGTCATTTAATCCAGAAACTTCCGCCAAATATTTAATAAGATGGAAAGAATTCTTCGTAATGAGAACAGATGAAAACCAAATAAAAACATTTAAAACTGTCTTTTGGCAGAACATGAGACTTATGACTGAATATATTGAAAGATAGGGAAGTGAAACACAGAGCACCTTGTGCTTTGTACATTTCAAGTAGATGAATTTCATTGACAGCTCAGCCCAGAAGTCATGTAAGTTTCATCTACCCAAACCACATCTGCATCCCCATGGTCTTAAACACAAACAAAATAGCATGAATACAACATGAAATTAAATGTTTCATTTTGATTTTTCAAACAAGAAAAAAAATAACAAATCAAAATATTTTCAGCAAATTTTTCTTTTTTCTTTTATTTCAGAAAAAAATTTTGAGCTACATGTGATTTATATGTGACTTGATATTTATGACATTTTGGAGAAAATTTGTGTTTTAATAAAACAGTGATGGATCACCAGAATAGAAAGCTTTTATACTATACCTAGTGTACAATGTTCTGGGCCAAAACATATAATTACCTTCCAATTTTAAAATTGATCTGCTATTTTAATTTTATATATTTAAGTTACTTTGATTTTCATAAAAAGAAGGCAATTGCAGGTGTTAGTAACTCTAATGCTTTGCAAATGTGATAAAGGGCACAAAATGGCACAATATATGCTGCTTTCAGTATTTCCTACCCATACAAATTGGCCATGCAGTATGTTGACCTATCCAGATGCTTCCCAATTCTGAAATAATTCTAAGCAGACCTGCATAAGAATAGAAAAGAGTCAATGTAAATCATTTTTATTCCCAGTCTCATCATTTTTCTTTTTTATAATGTCCCATCCAGACTGAGGTCACACATACTAGGAAATTACTGCAGCATGATAGCAGGTTATATTAGCTAATTTCTATCTTAATTCATAGCTCATCATCTTGTGGGCTTTATTAGGGTAACCCTATAGAATTCTGATTAAAGAAAGGCTGATGAAATCACAGAATCCTCACCTTTCTTCTGCCTCACAACAGAGTCCAGAAGTAAGCAGTGGTATTTATTCACATGGTGTGCAAAGCAATCTGGAGAGACAGAGTCCTCTGTCATCTTTGATAGGCTATGTTCTCCAGATTGAATATCAAACAGCCTGTTGGCATCATTAATCATGAAAAAGGTATCTTTTCTGTTCTATTTGGAGACCTAATTTCTTTGGAATAAGAAAAAAGAAGTCCTCCTAGTATCCTTCCCTAAAAATTCTGTCTTTAAGCTCTTAAGTCTATATAGACTAAGCAGAGGGGATTTTGATACTTTGGGAAAAGGGTGAATTCTTTGGCCTTGAAACATTACTTGGTCCTTTGCCTTTTTATCTTTTCTTTTTCTTGTTTGTCTGCAGAGAGAATAGTACCACTTTGTGAAGACACTACAAAAGAAATAATTTCAGGAGTCATCTTGTCATCTACAAGAAGGATTCACAGATGTTTTAGCTGCAGGTCAGAGTGTCTTTTTTGAAACCACTAATCTACTAAACACAAAAGTACCTCTCTCTATAAGCATGTCTTCAACATCAGCAGCAGTTAATCTGAAAACTTTTCTGCTTTTAAAATAATTTCCCAGATACTCAGTTTTAAAGGAAAGTGACATACATGGTAACAATTACTTTTACATTAATGCAATTTTCCTTGAAGGCATCAGACATTGAAAGTGACCCATAGTATTTAGTACTATTGTTTCTTAAAGTATTCCCTTGAGCAACCAGATATCCTCAAATCCTGACTCTTATATTTCTATTTTTTTTAAAGGAACAGATGCAGTTTTATTTAAATTTATTGGTTTAAGCAAATTCTCTTATGTTTTATGTTTTCCAACATTACCATTTATATGTGCTTTCAGAAAAAAAAAAAAAAAGTCAAAATTAAGCCACTTTTTCATATGTAGAAGAGGTCTTAAATTGAGCAGAAAGGGGAATACTTTATTTAGTAATGAAATTATCTCCTCTTAGTTCTAATTAACCCTGATCTGTAGGCAAGGTAAGGTTTGTTCAGAGCTGTTGGGAGATCAAGGGTTTCCTGGAGAAGCCAGTCTTTCTGTGAGGCAAGAACTGATACATGCCTCCCAAATATGGATGACCACTCTCGGGTTATTTTATCTTCCTCTTGCTGTTCTTGTGAAGCTTCTGGTACAAATCCAGAAGTTTTACTAGGTTTTGCTTTCTGATGCTGCATGCAATCTATACTGCAGTTTCACCACAGTGCCTGGAATAATGAAATTTGTGAGCCACAGCTTTAAAAGAGAAAGCATAAATACTTGCTTTGTAAACTTATCTCCAAATTTGAAAAGTGGGAAAGACAGGAATCCTTAGCCTTCCCCTAGGGAACAAATGTACAGCCCCCTGCTCCAGCAATACTAATTATGACAGAGAAGTTGACGGTGCCATCCTAATTTTTATCAAGCCCCAGCTTTATTGTTTCAATTCCTCTCAGTGCAAATAGCCAGAAAAGGATTATTTACACTCACGCTCCTCACAAAATAGCAGGTTTGCTCACTGGGGTAAGAATCCACAAGTGTATTTCAGGTGCTTTGTACTCTCTGCGTTACATCACTGTCATTAGATCAAAGAGAAACAAGGACAATTTATAAAAACAAGATGAAGATTTATGGTATATGGATAAAAAGAAAGATATTTTCATTTTTACCATGGCATTAAAGTGCACTTTTTTCAGTTCTCAGAATATACAAGTAAAAGAAAAGTAAGTCTGTCTGGATCTTTCCTAAATTTTTGAGTTAGAGCAAGAGAGGAGTTATATGGTCTCCTCACAGAGGAGTTTACAGACGATTTCACTTATTCCTTGTGCTGAAGGACACCTTTCTTCCCAGTCAATCTAGGACTCAGGCCATGTCATAGGAATTACCTGTGTAGGAAAAAACCCTACAAAAAGATCAAGCTGGGAAAGACTGAAGCAGGGAATGGGAAAAATTTGCACAAATAGTACTACTGAAGAACATGAAGTTGCAGCTTAAAAAACTCCAAAACTTCTTCCAATCAAGTCCACAAAATAAAAAACAGGTGAATAATTGTATATCTGCAAGACCAACTTGAATAACACTAGACTGAAGCAATTCTTTTGTTGTCTACTGTTGCTGGGAATATGGCCAGATGGAGAATTTCTATGGATATTAAAACAAATTCTAATATTTCAAGTGAGAATAAAAAAATCCTTCCTTAGAAAATACAGATGTGATATGAAAATACAAAAAGTACTGATGCAATTTCTAGTTTTCCTAAGGGTTCCTATGATACAGGCTCTATTTATCACATATGTCTCTCAGCTAGAGCTGGCAGCATTTGGTCATTTTACTTGTGAGACTTTTTCCTCACTGTTAAAACAGAAAATCAAATTAAGAGACCACCTTTCTTAAACTTTGACTCCTTTATTATGCAGGCCCATATCCCCTGATTTGACCATTTTATTTTACGCAGAGAATGAAAATAAAACTGCAGTATCTTGGTTTAAGCCTAAGTAAATGTGCTCTTTTATTCTATTTCCCTTACAGTTATTTTATCTAATTTTTTGTTCCTTTCCCTTAGAACTGATACTTCCATGCCATTCTTAAGAGACTCCTACAGCTCTTAGGCAGATAATTTAAAAACGCAAGAGATTTTTTCCAAAACTCTTACTTTTTTTCCATGTTATGTACTTCACAGACATCTTACTGGGGTCAACTTCTGTCTGCTTTGGTACACAAATAATTGCATTATCACTTTGTTATCAGGCAAAGGAGCAGCTAACAGTTTAAACTTTAGGGTCAAGTGAAATCTATCTGTGGCTTTATGGGTAATTAGGCTAGGTTACAAGAGCCAAGTGAATATTCATTAGTTACAGGATGAATACTCAGCATGTAGTAGTAATCTGCATTTCCCCATGCTTCCAAACCTAATTCATGACTAGTATTGACATAACAATAACATTTCAGGCATTATTTCCTTCCAGACAAAGGAATAATTGATTTGTAATAATCCTTAAAGTATACCATCAAAACTTTCTAACTTTCCTTTAGAAATCTGATAAAATTAATGCTACTTTCTGCCTCTGTTATTGCTGACCTTTCTCTACAGTTTTTAAAGTGGACTTACATGAAATAGGGGAAGGTATAATAATTGACATAATTTTATTAAGCAATATCATTCCATTTGGTACAGAGCCTGATTGATGTATTAATGTCAGCAACATTTATAACTCAGCAGTGAGTTCTAAGAATTTTAAAAGGATCCTGAAAAGGATTGCCCAGGACATTACATAATATATAAATGGAGCTTAGATACATATGTTCTATCAAAAAAATTCATTATATTTACTTAGCATCAGACATTCCTCATCACTTTTACCCATTATAGTTTTTACCAAATGCTTACCCAGATTTCATTAGTACAGCACCTGTGTTATATAGCAAAACTTCACTCCTATACATACTTTTTTTAATTGAAAGAATTAAACAAGGAACAATCAAACAGTATAGGAATGGCTACATAAAACTAATTTGTGATGATTGTTTATATGAAAGAATCTTCCCTTCTCATGAGCTATAAGTAGATTCATCAGCATCTGCAGCAGTTGCTGACTTTTGGATTGAGTTCCAGTCATTTCTATGGGCTCTCTAACTCTTCATATGTCCCAAGCCAAGCCAGTAGTAAAGGATATTTAGTGCTGAATAGACAGGCAGAGGCTCTTTCTGTTCTTCTTAACAATCCATAAAATAGAATCAAAAAGTCAATACAGGCAGATGTCTCTCCATTGCTTTGGGGAAGAACAAAATAGAGCAGGTACTTTTGCTTGTTATTTTTAATAATGGAAATTTCCAATTTAGATACTATTACACTAAGTAGATAGCAAATTACTTTTAAATTCAAATGAACAGAGTCACAATACACAAGCAGTTTGAAAATTTTAAGTCAGTGAAATCAATGACAGGCCAGTCACTGAATTTCATGAGAACATAATTTTGTCAATTACATTTTGCTATCCGTTTAACAGCAATGGATTAATGAAAATCCATTAAATATGCAAGTCAAATTTCTCCAGATATTTGATTATTATCTTTTTCTTTTTTTTTTTTAAAGTTATCACATCTCACTTTAAGACACGGGTGTTTATCTGCATATATTTTATTCCAGGATCCCCATATTTATCTTTTCAGAATTATATTGCCAAAAGCATTAATTCCAGCACAAATATTTCTGAGAAAAGGTGTTGGGATTTCTTTAATCTGGATGAAGATAATGGCCAGAAGCGTTCACTCAGCCACTTTGTTTGCATCTCCATAATCATCCTTATGTCAGAAGTTAGTTGACATAGAAAGACAAAAAAGGATTGAGAAGGAAAGTAATTTTTTTAATTTTGCCTATAAATTACTGAGCACCTTGCATGAGCAATAGTGACTGAAGAGGAGGGAAGGGCATCTTGGAATACAGAAAAAGGAGGTTCTTTCACTAAGGAGAATAGGTATTTGCCCAATACATGGCTAACATACTCTGGAGGAAGATGCTAACTATATATCCCACTAGAATGTGGAATCTAATTCATGTTGGAAAAAAAACTATGGTTTTGGCAACATGCCTGGTTATGAACTGATTGTGTGTCCATTTGGCCTGTATCTAGACTAAAAAGTTAAAAATAGAGCACCTTGGCAATAGATTTAACAAATTTTAGCAATTTGGCATCCCCCAGCTGCTTGTAAAATACTCAAGGAAGCTGTTATTTCTATTGTATTTTTTTTCCATCAATGGGGAAGAACCCAGGTCCTTCGCAAAACTGACTGAATGTCAATTTTCTTGTGTAGAGGTATTGAGGAAATTAAGCTACCTTATAGGTAAATTCCTTGGCTTCTTTATCAATTTAAAGATTTTTCATTGTCTCATAAGACAATTTATCACTTCCATGTTTTCATTGTACTCTGCTTCAAGCTACTGAAAAACAAGTAATACACTGCACAACTTGCTGGCCAGATGTACAGCTCAATTAGCAAATTTTGCATACTGAACATGCATATCAGTTCATGTAAACACCCATCACCCAAAAGTAATTGTTTATTCTCTGAAGTTATGGACCCAACCTATAGAAGTAATACTGCCACAGAAGTTATACTGACATACAGTACACAGAGAGAAATTTCACAGAAAACCCACTCTGTGCTGGACAGAACAAAAGACATTTTGATGAACACTTTTTTTTGCCCTCAACTTTATTTTCTTTCCGTTCCCCAAACACAGCCTGGAACAGGATGAGAAGCATAGACATTTTCTGGTATCTGAACCAAGCTTCTCAGGAGTCCTTATTAAGAGGATGGCTTCTCCTAAACCATCCACTTTCCATGCAGGAACCCAACAAACCAGTGTAGAACCTCCGTAGGAGAGGAAGCAACTCAGCAGCTCCTCAGGCTTCCTCCTGGGGTTAATAACTCAAGACAGCATGTGCAGCTGTTGTGAGAAAACTACACAGCTTGGATGGATAGTGAGGCATGAGAAACCTGGTATTGCCAAAGAAAGTGAAAGGCCTAGAATGTGTTATTCCCCTTATGGCCAACTAGAATATTTTAAGTGGAGAAAATAGAGATTCAGAACTAATATAAAATTATTTTTTAAAAGCAATATTTGACCTTTCACAAACTCTTCTTTTATATCATACCTGATTTTGAAAAGTTTTTTCCTGGAATCCTATTTTAATTTTACACTGGTGAAATACAGAGGAACTTCTTTTGGTTCACATCAGTGTAACTGATATCAGCATCAGACCCACTGTCTCTATTGTAAGCAAGTCATGAATGGCCATTCTTCATGGTCATATAAAATGATACAGAGGTCTCTTGGCACAATCATTACTTTTTCCATTTTCTTAGACAAACAAACCCATAAAACAGAACTGACAGATGTTATAACCCAAGAAAATGAAAGAGAAAAACTTCAAAAATACAGAAGAACTCAAGAAATTCTAAATAAAGTAAGACAGTGACAGCCTTCTGGAACACCCCTACTTGTATTTCAAGATTTGGAAAGCATAAAAGGTACATAAAAAAAGTTATTACAATTGCTGTCCTTGCTAGATCAGGGTACTGCAAGGAGCAGAAGAAAGATTCCAAAATACTTGTTTGGGATGTGCAATAGAAGTTTCTTTCTATTTGTAATGCAACAGGTCTGTATAAATCTGTTAATTTTAATGTGGTTTACATTTTAGGTTTTGGTTTTTTTAAAAGTCTGATTTTGGTTTTTGAAGTAGCTTACTATGTGTTTTAGTTACACCCCATGTTCAAAATAAAAAGGTATACTTTTCCCCATACTACATGGAGAACACATTGTAATATAAATTAACAATTGATAGTTAATTAAAATTAATAATTTCAAGTAACTAAAGTTCTCAGACACTGAAAGCTTCATTCTTTGTTGAAACTATGATGTGAAATTCAGCCTCAGTCACATCAGATGGTAGTTGGAAGCTTGTGAAGTACCAGCTCTCAGGCTGAAGCCACCCTCAACCTAGTGGGAAAAAAACACAGGAATTTCTTTGAAAATATTCCTTTTCACATATATATGCACAGGCTGGAGATTTAGCAGATTCTCTGATTTGAGAGTGGTTTCAAATGTACCAATTTCAAGGATCTCACTTTATAGATACCACAGCTCAGGCTGCAGTTGAAAGTGTTGGTTTCAACATTGCTGGAGGTTTTAGGAATATAGAAATTAATAATGGATTGTGCTGAATAAAACACAAACAGCACATAAAAATCCTCACACTGACAAAGAGTTTTTTCCTATTTTTTCCCTGTCCTGGGGCACATGGAGCTAAGGCAGACAAATGTAATGCATATTACCACCAATGAATTAGTGTTTCATAACAGCATCAAACCTCATCAGTAAAGCTGAAAGCTGGCTTTCAGTAGTTTAAACTCGGTTTTGCTCCAAGCTCTGCAGTTCTATAATATTCTGACTTTGGTCTTCCTTAGATTCCAACACTGAATCTGATATTTTTAAAGGGAAATGTGCACATACATAAACACATCCATTTCTATTTGCCTGTGTTTGTGGACATCTGTCTTTACCAGTCGTTCTGTCTACTTAGCTATTTGAGTGGTGACAGTAATTGGAAATCAACGTCATAGAACTATAACTGCAGATACAGAATTCACCAAGCAAGCTGTCTTGGTCCTTGTAGAACTGCTCATTGAAGCATAAAGCACACATAAAGCCCTTCCAAGTAAAATGCTTGCAGAGCTATGGTAAAGTTCAATTAATGGTTTTTAAGTGGCTTAGGACACTGAATAAAATGAAGATAAGCACAGGAGAAATGGAGCACATGTGTTTATATATGTTTAAAATCGGTCTCTGTAGCTTTTAGTCTTTATATGTTCTGGATGTGCTGCACTAGTTGAGTAACACAAAGGAGCCATAAAACTGACTTAACCAGCCAGTTAAGCTACATTAACGGGTACTTTGTATCCTTGTAGTGGATGCCTTGGGTCATCCGCTTAATTCAAAGCAGTTGGAGTAAAGGAGGGAAGGCAACCTTTGAAGTAGGTAAGATCCCTTAGAGCTTGATCCCCAGCCAATTGACATCAGTAGTAAGATTCCCATTTGTCTTAAACTGCTGATCATAATTAGTCTAATTTAATGGATTGCATCAGCCATTTCCCCTGCACTCTAGTGTTGACCTGAAAAAGTGGTTGTTAGCCCTTTTTTCTAAATAAAAACCAGGGACTTCAGTGTGGCTTAAAACACACAACATTAGCTACAGTGGGTTTTTAAGGTGAATACAAAACTATGGTTGTGATGTAGATAGCATTTCTGCAATAAAAATCTGAGCCATATTTTTGGTTGCTTTCAATGCCTGAATAATTTTCTATTACTGATGATACACCTTGAATGATTTGGGTATTGTGGTAGTTTCCATGATGAATGCTTAATCTCTTTAGTTTATGTTCTTTCTTATTCCCTCTCTGTCTCATGGCTGCAAAAATGTCCTTTGAACAGGCCTGCCAAAAGATTAGTGACGCTGACATTGATCTTCTCTCTTTTTCCTCTTACCAATCACTAGAATCGAGAAAGCTTCTTCAGAATAGCATAAATATTGTAAGAGATAAGAAAGCAGAAATTATGAGATGCTTCTGGTCAAGTTTCCATAAACTTCAAAAATCCCACTGGTGGTTTCTGCTGGGGATTTTTATTGATAATACCCAGGCTCTAAAACCTCATGTCTAACACGTTTCTCTCACACACATCAACTCAGCCTTTTCGCTTTCTCCCTGCTGTTTCAGTATCGCATATGTCTGCACTGAAGTTGAAGCTGCCAAGGATGGTTTTCTAAAGCATTTTTTAACATGGTTATATCAGTACTTATCTTTAAAATTTTATTAAAAAGCTTAACCCATTATTTTTAATATTACCAACTTGAAGGGTTTTTTATATATAAAATTAAAGATATAAGGCATTGTAGATGTAGGTAAGTACTACAGAAAAGCCAGATTACTGACTGGCAGTGTCAGCTTTTAAAAACAGTGGGGTTTTGGTTTCATTCTGGACATTTGCTCATCTGTCAATCAAAAATCTTGTTATACATGAATCTGATGTCAGATCAATATCTGACAAGACTTTTGACTGTCAGGACAAATTGTTAGACACGGATGTAATGCCACATCCATGTATAACAAGGCCCATGTAGAACAGCTGCCAGTGATAGAATCCTGTCATTCATACATTATCAAAACAGCTAGAGCGGCTCCCTGAGATCTCATGTGTTAAGTAACTACATCAGAGCCTGCATTTCATTTGTAAATCATGAGAAAAACTCAATAGAATTACAGGTTCAAATTAAAGAAGTCAAGAATCCATAACTGTTTGTGCTTTTTGATTCACAACGATAAAAATGTTGTGGGGATTTCTTCTCCCCTGTGGTCTCTTCTGTATAGTAATGCTCATGTTTTACTTTCCTCCTATTAAAGACATGAAAATGAGTGGGATTCATGTTAGTGTGCTGAACCAATGAAACATTGTACAAATTACACTGACAGAATAGGAGGGGTGGTAGCAAGAATTGAAACAGGGAGAAAAGGAATGCATGTACATTACACCTAATTCCAAAGATCACCAAAAAAGCATATACGAAACACGTTTAAAGTTCATGAGCTGCACAAAAAACATTGTTATGCAATATTTATTTGGAATACTATCTTATTTTCTAGATTTACCCTAATGGCACCAAATTGGTGGACTGGTTTCTACAAAGATAGCAGAGTTCTGAGACATTTTCTGGTAGTTATATTGTCCACAGCATATTAGTGTGGGTGCAAAGGAGTTCAGAATCTTCACACTGCATAGAAATGCAAGTGCTTTAACTGAAAAGCAAGAGGAAATGCTGGAGGAAACACATTTTAGAAAGGCATTCACAGTGAAAAGAGAAGCTGAGCTATACAGAAGCAAGCACACCTAAATCTGTACGATAAAAGTCATGAAGGAGTTTGATAGAATTAATAATTTACCTAAATATAGGTTATTTAAAATTATCTGAGTTGATCTAATGTACCTGAGGTCTAAATGTCGAGCTGAGAGCCACAACACATAAGAATCCCATACCTTTCTGATGCAATAGCTGGAGATTAGGAGGAATACTCTATATATCTAGGATGGCTCTAGATTATTCTAGTGAGTCAGGTGAATCACACCCTGCTCTGCTTTCATGTCTCTACCTGAGACAAGTCTACCATACCTATTACCATGGCAACTTACCAAGGACTATTCCTTTCTCTGAGCACAGACCATAAAGGGCTAATATTAAAATACAGACTAAGTGCTGACATCTACATCATCCTATTAATATTCAAAACCTACAGTGGCACTGTATTCAAGATAGATGCCTTCCTAGTATGTGTGCATCCCACATATATACAACCCTTTCCTTTTCTTAGGTACTGTAGCTGTAAATCTGTTAGTCTTAAATTACCTATCCTTAAGTCTATCACCAAGGCAGGACTAGTTATTTCATGTTATAGGTGTTTTGAAAAATCTTTATAGAACTAATCTCTTATGCTGGTGTGTGACTTTTTGGAAAAAGAGAAATCTTTACAAGCTCATAGCAATACTGCAAACTGAGATTTGGAAGAGAAATTAAGTACTCTTTGCCCAAGCAGTATTGTGAAGCATCTTTAAGTGGATAAATATTACTTTTAGTGCTAGAAATAAAACAATTCTTTAAATATAATACCTTTTCTCTTATAAAGGGTGATTTGACCTTGCATCTCCCCATATTTTACGTCTTTTTACTTAGTTCAACACCAGATCTCATTTGTGCTTAATTGCATTTAGAAGACAACTGACTACACAGTGTTTCCTGGCACCAAGAGTTTTAATTAAAACTGAATTGGAATACAGTCTCTTTTTGGTAAACAGGATCAGTTTATTTTCTGGATGACCCTTGAAAAATCACTGATACATTCAAACTTATGAAGTCCCTCACTGTACAAACAGCTATATCTATGGAAGACCTATATCAAAACTAGCTAGTTCAGAAGGGATGACTTGATCCATGGACATTTGATGATTGAACATTATGACAGGACTGGAGTAACGGTAGGCACTGAAAATGCTGTGATACCATAAAGATAAAACACTGAGACATGTCAGGCCCTTCTTTTGTGGCATTGAGTGTCAAGCCCAGATGCATTTGTTCTTGGATCTCTTCCTTTATAAAACAAAAGGGCAGGGAGTTAACCTGGTAAACATAGCTTCACTTGAGAGACCTGAATTTCTTTGCAGGATTACTTTACAGTAGTAGCATGCTCTCAACTTCACTTTATCCATATTTCTGAATACTATACAGTTTAACACGTTCATTTTATTATTCTACTAAATTGTGGATGATACATTGACAAACCTGTTTTCAGTTACCATACCTTGTTCTTCTTCTGTTTGCTGACAGTATATTCTATTTTAGTAGTTGGTTATGAATTGCCTTAAGTCATCTGAACTGCATGATCCAAAGATGTTCATATTTCTTTCCTTCCCTGATGGCAAAGAACTACTTTCCTTTCACAGCCTTTTTTTAAAAAGTGTAATTAGTCTAGAGTCTTGCCTCTATACTCATTCATCATCCTCTCCTATTAGTCTTATCGCTCTGTAGGGCTGGAGAGAATTGGCCAGTAAAATCACCAGTAACTCAAGTTTGAAATAAGGCTATCAAAACAGATAGGCTTACATGCCAACTCCTTGGACAAAGTGTAATTGTAAAGAATGGGGCAAAGTTGTAATGAGAGGAAAAGCTTCCACCTTTGAGACTCCTGATGTGCTTCTGCCACTTTTCCATACTTCTACAGGCAATTTATTGTAGCTCAACAAGTAGAAGGCAAAACCAATGATAAGAAATTTCAGTTAATCATTTAATTAATACTAAACTTGTCCTCTCTTGGCTATTATACTAAATATGCATATTACAATATTTTGAAGTAAACATTGTTGTCCAGCTTTAAGAATGGTATTCTCCAGTTTAGCGCTCCTGCTGAAACCACATTTCCACTCCCTCACTCCCCTCTCCCCACTTATTGGTGGCAGGAGAACTGGAGGCACAAAAGGCAGAGATCACAGGTGGACATAAGAACAATTTACTGGAGAGAAGAAAATAAACAGTAACAGCAGTGACAGAATTGTCCAAAAAAAAGTGATTCACATCTTGCAAAAATTCTCACTGAGGAGCCCATGACCCGAGCATGGCCACGCCATGCCCAACCACTTCCTCTGGCTCAGGACCAGTGCCAGACTCACTCAACCAGAAGGAACTTCCTTTTTCCCTGAAAGAGATTCCTTTTTCCCCATCCCCAGCAATGACATGTGATGGTATAGAATAGCCTCTGGGCTGCAGAGGTTATTCTCTAACCTCTGCAGGTTAGAATATAATCTGTTATATTCTAACCTCCCCATTCCAACTACTGCAAAAGTCAAACCTTTCCTGGCCATATCCAGGACATTTGTGTTTACAGTCCTAAGCTGTTATATATGAAACTGATGGTTTTTGAGAGCCTCCTCTGCAAATTAATTGCTACTGTCCTTTTTTTTCCCTTAAAAGTTATTCTGTTGCCATGATCTGCAGCTTTTAATGTCATAAAAGTACACGGCAATAAGGATGGGGAGGTTAGAAACTTCTTCTCTCTCATCTGGTACTTAAGAAAATACAAGAAAGTGCTTTTTGTGAATTAAGGGTGCATTTAAGCAAAAGAGGCTCAATTAATGAATATGATGAAAATTATAGGATCATAGGTGTTTTCCAACAAGCTATTACTGAGTTAAGGTACAGTGTTGCACAGTTTTAGGAAGCCAACTTTCATATCACAAAACAACCTCATATCTTCTAAACTTAAGCAACTAAATCTAACAGGAAATCCTACTTTTAGTCATATGATTATGAAAAAAGAATCTGAACCATTCTTGAAGGCTGAAGAGATACTCATAGTTGCAGAAAATGAATGTGTCAGCTCATCCAGCATGGTCAGAGCCTATATCTGCCAAAGAGACACAAAACATTTAGGAAATGGATTTTATTCTTTACATTTTAAGGCCACATTTTTAGGTATCTGTAACCTAAATTCAGGAAAAGGGACTGGGATTACTAAAAATGTGCAGAATTTAAATGGCTAAATCTAAGCTAGATTTTCCTTAGAAATAGTAAAGAGAATTGTCATTTCTGAAGTGTGAATCTTCTTCCCAGATGCAGACAAACTAAGATAAATGTACCTTGAAACTAATTCTCTCCGTTGACAACAGAGATCCTAAGGAGACTGGCCAAGGTGAGGGGAGCACCATAATGCACTGAAAACTAAAAGCTTCATCTCCACGGGATCATAAGAAATGTTAGAATTTGGTACTTAGGCTTGTAGTGTGTCCCAAGAGAAAGATCTCACAGTTATGCTGATCAGGACAACTGCAAGGAACAATCAGTTACAAAGAAGTCATGTTTGAACACCTGCCCTTTTGAGGGATTAAAAAATCTCATTCTAAAACCTTTTATTAGACTTGGGTTATACTTTCCTTCAAGCTATAGACTCTAAGGATTTTTTCCAGACTCTTAACAAACATTTCTACATTCGCAATAGTTCATCTTCAGCAGATTCATTCAGAGACTTGCCATACACACAATTAGAAATCTTTAATGGAGTGGAAATACAATCTTGAGGAGGTTTAGATCTCATGTTTCTTGCTCAGTGGTGACTGCCCCAGATATTTGTCTGATATGCAGAAATTGGGCAGAAGTAAGAAGTTGCTGCACTGCCAGTTTTGTTTTGAGAAACTGGACAACTGTGATGTCTTTGTATGCAAGTCTTGTTTGTCCAGAAGACCCACCACTGGAATTTAGCAAATTTAGGTAGCTTCTTTAACAAAAAGAATGTATAAGAGTAGATCTCAGAAGGAAGCCAAGCATGTTGCATCTAACAATGCACTTCTGTATGCATGGAAACCATAGGTTAGTTCATGTGGGCCATACCTATGCTAGCCAACTAAATAAGGCCAGAACTGTTCTCTGACACTGGGTCCAATAGGCATAGTAGTACTAGATAATATTCTTACCCTCCTGAAAGAGGATTGACTCCAGCCTTACTTCTGTGAAAGGTACCCAGCCTCTCTTAACTCCTAAACAAGCCTGTGAGTTGTATGGGAGAGTGATATTTTAATATAATTGAGACATCATTTCTTTTAAACAATAATAATTAAATATTACTAAGTAATTTAAACAAATATATTGTGCTCATATGTTATTATCAACACAACCCAAGGGAAATCTTTGTTTTAAAATGAAGAAGCATGGGCTTTTGTGTAATTCAGTTGTTCCTAAAAGCAGTTTTATGAACTGTTCTTTTGCATTTAAAAGTAGACTGTTTGAACCACTTTCCTGGACACCAAACTGTTTCTTCTATAATTTGATAAAAAATCTTCAGGTTTCACCAGTAAACCTAGATTTCTAAAATCATTTGACTCAGCCCCAAAGAGAATATTAAGGCACACATATCAGTCAGAATGAGACTGAAGAATAGCCAAGAAGGACTTGTTAAAATAATGTTTATGAGCTTAAGATATACTGAAAGTCAATTGGTCTTAGATTGCTAAGCCATTCAATTTGGCAATACAACAGATAAAAGTGGATTTTATCCCCGCACCTCTTTGAGGAAGAGAATGTAGAAAAAGGAAGGAGAAATCAGTGGGTGTAGATGAAGATGAATGAAGCTATGAGATTAGAAGATTTAGTATTATGCTAAAGTCTATCTGTGAAGTGTAGAGAGCCTTAATTAGCAAGCAGCCCATAAAGCACAGTTTTATAGGAGCATGAGATGGCTGAGCTAGTATTTATTACCTATTTTGTGTATCTCTCTTATTTACTTATATGGCAAGCTCTTTGGAGCTGACATTGTCTTTAGGTAAAACTATGAGGAACATGAACAAGATTTTCATACATGATCTTTCTAGGACAATGAAATGGCATTGGTATGATTAAAGACAGATGACTTTTTCTTTAAAGTAATCTGAATACCTGTTTTTATTTTAGATCTCCCATCCATAATTTCCTGGGAGGCTTTCAAACCTAAGAAAAAGAAAATTTTAGTTCCCAGTTGCATGCCAGTTAAATTTACTGTCATTAACACCTAAAAAATGAATTATCGTGGTTGGTGTTGCTTCAAAACCTCCTTATGCCAGGAGAGATATCTAGGATATTTTTTTACAATGAAGAATTCTCAATATCCACCTGGGAAAGATCTCCAAGAATCTAAGATACTATTACTCAAAAACTGAAGAATTGGTGATAAGCTAGGTACTTCAAAAACACATAAATGGTACTGGAGGCTTTTTCAGACCTGAAGTACAAAAAATACTATAACCTCAAATATTTTTGTTTCTTCTTTCAGCCTTAGGCTGAGTATTTTAAGGAGCTTTGCACAAACATTGCACTGAATTTTATCTGTGAAAACTGTGTGAAGATAAATATAGGGGGATTTTTTTCTTATTCATATGAAATACAGTTTATAAAGTAAAGCCTTATCAGAGTTATGTAAAACCTCGGAGAAAGCATGACAATACCATCCTTCTTCCCTTATCTTCAGTGCTGTAAACATTTTTCAGAAATAATATTACACATCTGACATGGGGAATAGCAACATATCCAACTGAAACTCATCCAAATCTAATCCATGAGGCTCTCATAGGAGCTTTAATGACCTCCACTTATACAAATGGACTACTTAATGCAGAAGAAATTATTGCTGGTCTGAATGAAGAGAAGCCTTTGACAAGCACAGTCATTCACAGATTTACCAAATGACTAATAAAAATAACCTCTGTATCTGCTTTCTTCTGTGAATTACTGATGTTACTGGAGACAAAAAATTAGCAGGCTATGAGGAAAGTCAAACTCTGAAAAATAAATTAGATTAGTCCTGATATCCTGCTGGGCTCCAGTCTTGTCTATTTTTCTTGTGTGATAAAAACTGTTGGCATCAACAGACTTGACATCAAGTGTTTTCTTGAGTATTTTCTCCTTACCTTTTTTTTCTTCAAATAGCCTTTATCAATAAGGTCTGAGCCATGTGGAAAGTAACTTCATTGGAGGTAAAAAAAAATAAAATAGAGAACAGAAAGGAGAGCATGCTTTCCTAAGAAATTTACTTCTTTAATACTTTATTTCAAAGTATTTAGACATACAGTGGCCTATTAAGAAGAATGGGCAACAAATTAAGGATGAGGGAGAGAATGAGAAAGAGAGGAGTGCTGAGTCAAAAAAGAAGGTAAGAAAGAAAGGAAAGAAGGGGGGAAGGGAAAGGAAAAGAAACAGAAATAAAGGAAGACATAGAAGAAAAAAAGAAAAAAGAAAAAAAGAAAATAACAGAGAAGCAAAAAAAAAAAAAAATAGAGAGAGAGAAAGAAGGAGAAAAAGAACAGGCAGACTTAGCACAAAATGATAGTGCAACTATAATGGCCCCAAGCGAACAAGATTTTTTATCAAGTTGAAAAAAATTGCAGTTAAACATGGAAAATTCAAATTAAATATTTAATGAAAGGAATATTACTTTGCTGACTGAAACAAAGTAGACAGCACAGCTGAAAATCAAAGCTGTGTTGCCTACTTATGCTTTGTCATTGCCTTAAAACTACCCACAGAGAGTACCAATGAACTGAGTTCCACAGGCTTTATCCCAACTGTGAATTTTCACACTTTGGTAATTGAAGGCCAGCCAGTAGAGTTCTTTTGATGTTGCTTTCTAGGTGCATCTTTCTAAAGCCAAAGAATTTTAATGGAAAGTGTAATACTTTTTCTGCAGTAGAAAACAAAATGTTGTAGATAGCACAGCAGCTTCTTAAGCAGGACCAAAACACATGGAAAGCAGTCAACACTATGATCCACATACACCTGTCAAAACTGCTGAAGTAGGGTAGAAGATAACCAATGGAACACAGCAGAGTATGGAAAATCAGCAGGCTACCAACAAGATTGAAAAACACAGGTTTTTTTGTTTGTTTTTTTTTTTTGTCTCTGACAAGTACTAACAGTAACTTCAGGGAGAAAAATAATAAATTGAATCTAAAGATTTATTAGCTTCCACTCAGCTGGATATTTAACCTGAGGCAACTTGTTGGTCGTGTGTTTTTGAACTAGGCTATGACTTGACATAAGAGTTGGGATTGTCCCATAATATCCCCTTTCTGATGCACTTTTTTTCTTTTTTAGAACAACTGTCTTGACATATGAAACTAACAGCTTTTATTCCAGGCAGCATTAATTCCTGCCATATCCTATACCAGGGAGACTGAAGACACTGCTCTGTGTTCAGAGAGCATCTAGCATAACTAAGACCAGTCTCATGAGAGACTTGGAATTTTTCTGTTCAAACAGTAAATGTGGAAGCAACAAGTTGACATGCTGAAAGAGATTAACTCCTTAAGTGCTTGGACACATACAAACCTGCTGGAAATAACCACAAGAAAAGTGGTTTTAATGGAAAATATTTGTGTAGCTAGAAACTGTGTATCCAGAATCTTTCTGATTAATTGAATGTGAGAGACCTTCCTCTCCATTCTTTTTCTAATTTCTTTATCTTTATTTTAATTAACTTAAATTTAAAGGGGGTTTAAACTATGCTCTAGTATCATTCCCTGCATCCTGCACTTGGCCTCTGATGTACAGCTTTATTCTTTTTATCCCCAAAAAATAAGTTGGTATGGGTAGTGTACTTACTGCTTTTAATGAGGAGAATTAAATGGAAAGGCATTTGAAAAGTAATTGAAATTCTTTTAATTTTGAAATTATTACCAAAGGCAAATGTTCAATAACTACAGTTTAAAGCAATTAGAAGTATACCCATGTAATGGATTTTGATGCACCTATTTATTTAGATTAAAATTATGTATTTCCTAAATATTTATTCCTTAAAAAAAAACCAACAAAACCCCTCCCTTACTAGAAATGCTGAATAAGCAGTTGTAAAAAACATGGGATTGTTGGTTTTCCCTTTTAGTAAGAAAAACTGTGTCAGTGCATTAGATCAAACAGTGACCTTCAAATCATTTCATTCTTTAAGCATCCTCCTGGCTATGCTGACTCTCTCAGTCACTGTTCAGGCAAAGAAAAGGAACATCTTATGTCAGTAGAGGGTTTCTTTATGGATCTGGATAGGATCTCTGTTTTGCCTTGTGGATCTAATTAGAAAAGCAATGCCTTGTCATTCAATCCCTGCTTTACTTACAAAGAGGCAATAAATGCTCCTGCACTGCCAAAAGCAGATCCTGATCCTCTACTCTCCTGTCATCTCCACTACACAAATAATTCATTCAGTCACTGCTTACCAAATCATCTAGTTCCCTTTGGAGCAGGATTGGGATGGGATCTGAGAGACTTCAGGAACATCTTCCTGAAAGCTTTGAATTGCTCCCCACCAAAGAGTCATCTGTCACGATGCTGGAAGGTTTATACCCTTAAATAATCTCATCTTTCATGTGCCATATGATAGGTTATGCATAACTTGCATCAGTTTCATGACATAAAAACACTTTCTGCAAGCTGAAGCATCGCCACTATGCCTCTAACTCACCTGTGCCCACACACTTGCACACACACACAGACACAAGAAATTTTTATCTGAGGTTCAAAGAAGCCATGGAACATGTGCTTCATAGAAAAGGCACAGCAGTCTGCTCAAGAAAGGCAAAGTGTGAGCACTTCACCTTTAGAGTGGGTGTATCACTGAGCAGCATCTAGTAGAGTCTCACTTCCTGAGACTAATGGATTTAATATTGTGGTTGTAGGCCATGTCCTTTCTTGGGCTTCCTGCTGTCACAGCGAGATATGATTACTGGCAGCAGGTGGACTTCTGCCCCCTGTTTTCTGAGAATATATCTTAGTTTATCAAAGCAATCTAAAAATTGTGTGTCAGATGGAAATTAATCTAATTCGCTTCTAGACCAAATTCAAACCATGGTCCTACCATGAATTGCTAAGTGATAAGCATCAAGAATAAACAAGTTCATGAAACTGATATTAATTTTCAGTTTCAGTAAGCAGAGAGTTAGAGCAGTGTTGGATATTTTTAAAATACTGTCAAGAAGATTATGACCCATAATCAAAGTTTTGAGAATTGAACTTCTCACAGGTTTCCTAATATAGAGCAGAATGTGATGTGGTAGGATCTAATCCATCACTAGCTGCTTTATTGAGACAAGTAGTTTCCTAAACAGAAGAACTAAGGAACCCTGGCCTTTAATGAATTTGTGTCTTGATTTCCTATTACATTTTTAACTTCTACTACAGCTATAAGGCCTAAACCTGATATTTGTTAGTCTTATCAGACTTCTTCACTAGAGAAACTTTAATCAAAAAGTCAAATTTTTGATGGTTATTAATGCACAATCTTTGATTAATAGTGTCTTATAGATTAGGACAGTTATAGTGTCTCTCTCCTTGGGCTAAATGTGCTTTAAGGGAAGATGAAATCTTATATTTCTTCATTCAGGAACAGCCTAATTAGAGACTCTTGAATTCCATTGTTTGTGAAAATGTTGCCTTTTCTTCTCAAGACTCATAAGGTTTTAGAACAAAATGGATACTACCCTCTTGTCCTATCACTTCATTCCTCCCCCTTCCCTCATGAAAAAAGATTGATCCCACAAGATTCAGCTAGGAAACACAGGGAAAAAAATTCTTCTCATTCTTCTCTATTTCATGAATCCAAGAAAGAGTGCTTAAGATTTTCAAGAAAAAAAAGAAGTATGGATAACATTTATAGACTGTGTTAGACACTTCAGAAAATAGTAAATATCAAGATAATATTAAGGCACCCAAGGAAACAAAAGCATTTATCCAGCCTTTTGTAAGACCACAAAATGTGTTTGTATGTATGTATGTGTTGTATATACATGTATATTCAAAATTTAATTATCTTAAGGGATACTACAAACATGCTTGGATGCTCAGACATGAACATGAGAATCCAGACACTTGGAAGCTCTTGATGCAGTTCCCCTGTTCACAGAGGAACTTGGAGATGATAACATAACCTTGGGAAAAATCAGGTATTGTGGTGGAAGGAAGCCTGTGGAGGATTAAAGAAACCTCTGCTTCAGCTGAAATGCTAAAATGGATTAGCAAAGACCCACAGCCAATACATTTGTATCTGTATCCTACTTAAACTTCATCTTATAGGCCAGTAACTGTTCTTTGCAGCCATGTGTTTCCTTCTAAAAACTGTCCTAGAGCAGAAGTTAAAACAATGAAATAACAAACTCTTAACTATATTTTAAACTAGCAAAAAGGTGAATTAAGCTAATCACTCGTTGTTCTCCATGCTACAACCAGTCCCACTGGTGAGCAGTCTTCTTCCAGGCTGTGAAATTCCATGCACTTCTGCGACACATACCGACAGGACCTGCCTTGTGTCCATTGTCCCAAGTCACTGCAGACAATGTTTGCACTCTCCCATTCACATTCCCTGTTCAGTGTGTACCACCTATGTAATTTCTGCCTTTCAGAGACTGTGTGAGTCCCAGAAAAACATTTTTTTTCACTTTAAGAAGGACTGCTTTCCCTCAATATTTTTGCTTTTCTTTTCCTGCCTTTTTACACATCCCTTTTCACCCTCTTAATTGATGAATTGTCTATATTTTATCTTTCTGTATCACATTTGTAATTTCTTCTCTGCCTAGCTTTGTACCCTTCATTGTCTATTCTCAGCACTATCAGACATTTTAAATTCTTAGAATGTGCTTTGCATTATTTTCTTTGCATAAGAGGTTTCTATATTTGTCTCTATTTTGGGAGATATCAATTTGTTCAGTTCTCCTGAGAAACAGGTCAGAAAAAAGGAAAAGGCTTTACTCAAACTGACTGGGAACTGAGTATCTGTAGCCTTTGCTTATGCTGTTGGTTTTTTTTTTTGTTGGTTTTTTTTTTTTTATTGACACATCATTCAGAAGCATTTGGTTCTGCCCACAAAGAAAAAAAGAAATATTAGCAAACTGAGAGGAAGGAATCCCTTTTCTTTCAGACCATAATAATGCACCCCAAGTGTGTTAAATAAATTTGTCCAGTCAAGTGCGTAGTCCCTTGGACAGTCCCTGCAAGCTCCATTATGATGGATGGTACTTTTGCCAGTTTTGAAAAAGTGAGATTATAAGAACTGAGACAAGTGAAGAGGCAGAAGAGATGGACAAAAACAACAAAATTCATACAATGCTAAACTACTTGGAAACCAAAAATCAGTTTTAGCACTACTGATAAGAATACTTGTGGAAAAATTAATAAAAATCATTAACACACACACACACACAAAAGTTTTATCTAGACACTTTGACAAAGTTCATATTAAGAATTATGGCACCTGTATTGCCCTTGTGTCTGTTTGTATGACTCTTCCTATATCTCCTTGGGTGCACTATACTAAATACTAAAGGCATTATCAAACTATATCACACATCATCTCTGTGAATCTATTGAAGACCTAGAGAGGCAGAGAGGTAAGACACAGCACAGAATGCTCTTTTCCTCGTCCTTGAAGTTCCTGATAGCCACACATTTCTTCCCTCTCTTTCTTGAATGATCCTAATCAGCAACATCATGTTATTTGATTTCTTTAACACTGGGGGCCAGGATTAGGGCAATGAGGTTGCTGTAAACTTGGGAAAATTAATGACAGAAGTAGGCAGTCATATAACAGTGCTGGATGTAAAGATTGAGAACTGAACACACTGCAGTAAGTATTCATATTCTGATTAGAAACTGTCTACAAGTTTCTACACCTTTGTGTACAGCCACAAAGGTGGCTGTACATTACATAGATGCATTTAATTTTAGTTTATATTTTCTACATTCAATATTAATGTCTAGCTGTGGCCAGACAGTTCAAGGGTCACCCAATCCCTTGTCCCATGCACCATCTGTGTTCTGCATCCCTTTTCTGAGTTCTGCATTATCACAGTTATCCCACTGGCAGCATGGGTGAGAGCTAGGCTGTAAAAAGGCTGATCTTGTCTGTATGAGTTGCTGTCACACTAGTGATCACATCCTGTAATCTTATTATCTTCACCGTGTCAGCAGTGACTCCATACTGAGACAAAGCTCAGAACTGTTACACTGGTTCTCTCCTAAGTACAAGCCCTCCCTTGCCTACAGAAATAGCAGGAAGGAGGGATTATAGCTCACAACATTTGATTTTTGCTAACAGAAATAGGATCAAAATTATGCTGATTAATGTAACAAACCTCAACATTCTTCAGTCAATGAAAAATTAAATTGATGTGAAATTAAAAAAATATAATCAAAGCGAGGACCCTCTTTTTAGTGTTAAAAACAAACATAGAATTACATTGAAACATCAATACTCTAAGTCTTCTACCTCCAGAATTGTTCTTATTAGAGAAAAAGGGTCCATAGTGAAACAAAGCAAGTGGCAGGCAACATGATAATGAACATTGCCACACGCTGCCTTCTAATAAAATTCAAAAGACAAATTATACTGGAATGAACAAAACAGAAACAAGAATTTATTCTATAAATACATAGGTCAGAAAAGAAAGGCCAAGAGTGTAGCCCTCTAACAAACAAGAAGTAAGAATTGGTGATATATATGGAGAATGCTGAGGTACTCATTAAGTTCTTTGCCTCAGTCTACACTGTTTGTCATGTTTCCCACATCTCTCAATTTCCTGAAACTCTGGGTGGGCACTGGGAGAGAAAATTCCCACCCACTGTCAGCAAAGAGCAGATTTGAGACAAACTGATTAATTTGAACAAGCACAGGTCTATGGGGCCTGATGACAAACATCCCAGGATCCTGAAGGAGCTGGCTGATGTAGCTGCCAAGCTGCATTCTATCATATTTGAAAAGCCATAGTGGCCAGGAGAAGTCATTAACTTGAAAAATTGAAACACCTCTATTTTTTAAAAAAGGGGAGAAAGGAAGATCCAGAGAACTACAAGCCTTACCTCTGTGCCTGGGAAGATCATGGAACAGATCCCCGTGGAAGCAAGGTTAAGGCACATATATGCAGGACAAGAAGATGATCCAAAAAAGCCAGCATGGCTTTGCCAAGGGAAAATTGTGCTTGACCAAGCAGGTCGCCTTTTAAAATGGAGTGACAAGGGAAGATCAACTGATATCATCCACGCAGACCTCTTTAAAGCCTTCAACACAGTCACAAACAGGGGTAGACTATTAAATAGATAAGAGATGATGGATGGATGGATGGATGGATGGATGGATGGATGGATGGATGGATGGATGGATTCAGACAGTTGTGGTCAATGCCTCTCTGTCCAGGTGGAGGCAGATGATGAGTGGTGTCCCTCAGGGTTCTGTCTTCAGACTGGTGCTCTTCAATGTCTTCATCAATGTCTTCTTCCCACAGACAGTGGGACCTAGTGCACCCTCAGCAGGTTTGCAGATGGCACCAAGCTGAGCAGTGCAGCTGACACAACAGAAGGAAGGGATGCCATTCAGGGGCAACTGGATGAGAAGGATGCCTGTGGGAATCTCATGAGGTTCAACAAGTGCATGTGGGTCAGGGTAAGCCCAGACAGAAGTACTGAGAAGTCATTAATAGCAGTCCTGAAGGGAAGGACTTAAGCATTCTCATGGATGAAAAGCTGTACGTGAGCCAACAGTGTGTATTTGCAGCCCAGAGAACATGAGACCATGGCCAGCAGGGTGAGGGAGGTGATTGTGCTAGACAGCAAACCCTTATGAGACCCCACCTGGAGTACTGTTTCCAGATCTGGCATCCTAAGCACAAGAAAGATGTACCATATCTTTCACAGGAGAGCCACAAAGATGATCAGAGCATGTGTCCTGTGAAGTCATACTGAGAGATCTGGGGTTTTGCAGCCTGGAGAAGGCTCAGGGGAGACCTCATTGAGACCTTTTGGTACTTAAAAGGAGTTTGTAGAAGAGGAGGGCATCTTTTTGCAAGAGCATGAAGGTATACAACAAAGTAAAAAATTTTTAAACTAAGAGGAGAGATTTAGATGTTAGGAATAAATTATTTACTGTGAGGGTGATCAGTCACTGGAACAGGTTTCCCAGAGATCTTGGGCATAGCCCACGCCTGGAATTGTTTAGAGACAGGCTGGGTGGGGCTATGAGCAACCTGGTCCAGGGGAAAGTGTCCCTGACCATGACAGAAGGGTTGGGATAGGTGACCTTTAAGATCCTTTCCTACTCAAACCATTTTATGAATCTATGAAAACCATAACCTGTAAGCACAGAAAAAAATTCTGGTTTTAAACAGTATGATAAGTGTATATGCAAATCAAATCCATTTTCTGCAGTGTCAGTAATCAAGGAAGGGTCTGGAGAACACCTCTGTCTACTCATAATTTGCATTTTGGAACACTTGTTTTGGTCATGCTATTTAAAACCAAGTAGACAGATGTAAGCAAAAGACACACAAAGTACAAATGAAAGACAGCCACAGTACACAGCTCTTTTCTACATAAAAGAATTTTTTAAATGTGAGACTGGTTGTGCTACCCTTTTTGGCTTGGTAGAGTATACACTGGTATCTTTTGCCTTTCCACAAGTTCACAGATTGCTTGCGGTGAGGAAATTAATTTTATGCTCTGATTATTGAAGCTGTTCTACAAAGAGGGAGCAACAGACTTCAGCCTATTATTAGTGCACTAAGCTGGGAGGAGAGTTATGGGTTCTAATCCTTCCTCCCCGAACTGGGTCTGTATTTTAACCTATGTGTATTTAATGCAGAAGGTACAACTGCAGCCAGTGCTGGGATTTGTAGCGTTCACACTGAGAGTATGAAATCTCTTTAAAAACTATCCTTAATTATAAGAAGATTTCTGAATGACAGGGAGACTCCAACAAGGGTTAAGTTCTGCTCTCCTTGCTCCGTCATTTAACTGGGTGAAGACTAACAAAGAAAGAGTATAAAAGTTTTAAGCATCCACTAAATTCTGAAGCAGAATAAAACCAGTGTATTTCAGAAAGGTAATGGGTTCATCATTTTCAATACTAGATGTTTAATGCTTCACCCACCTCCTTTGGGGTTTTATCCTGGTAGATTTGTCATTGCATATAATTAGACATTAGAAAGAGCTGTCTATCACTCCTAGGCCAAATCTTGCAACTTTATTGTTAGACCAATACAATACATTTATTTTTTAAAAATGGGCTGGAAAATTTCTGCTCCTAGTTCTGTGGCTCTCCTTCTCTCTCTCTCTCTCTCTCTCTCACAGAAATAGAATTAGAATCAGAATTAGAATCCTAGCTCTCAGGGTCTCATTCTTCTCTCTCAGAACTAGAATTTGTCTAAGAAATGTTGACATAATCATGAATAATTCCCAGTGGAAGAATTACTGATACTCATTATGGTTTTCCATTCTGAGACTACTTTCTTTTTCTTTTTAATGTTAAAAAAACTGTACTTTTTTGTCCTGAGAAAGGCTAGTCTGAATGGTATATTCAAAAAAGGGTCACCAATAATTGCTCAATTATTAGAAGCCAAATTTCTCATGAATGAGCATTACCTTAGAGATTTCTAAGTTATGTAAATGTGCAGCATGATGTTGAATCCTATTTTTATTGGATACTGCCAACTGTTATGAAACTTCTTTCTCAATTTTTTTTAAATAATATCCCAGATGCTGCAGTTTCATAGGTTCAGTGGTAATGAATTTTGACAGATTTGTGAATGTAAAGAACTCAGATTCCTTTTTGTTAAAGGGAGACTCTGTGGCATGAGGGGCTCAGAAAAACAACCTGTACAAAACAAGGATGGGGAGTAGCAGACACAGTAGCTCATACAACAACATTGAAGAAACCCCCTGTAGCCAGAGCAACACAACTGCTTTCTGTTCATGCAGCTTTTCCTATGAGTAGTGTGTTCATCACAAATCAGTGTTAATTTCGATATGTATTTGTTTTTCTCCTCAATATGCACAGGAAAAACTATTAGCAGCTTGGGTATCAGCCAAAGGACAGGCAAATACGAAGAATAATCAAATAATTCTAATGTCAACAAATACAGAATGCTTCTACAGTACAGAAAAGCTGGAGATAAATTTCTGGAAACCTTCAGAATCACAGAATCATAGCATGGCCTGTGGGCCATGTTTCTTTTGGATGCGACCCGGGATACAGTTGGTTTTCAGGGTTGCAAGTGTTCATTGCCATCTCACGTTGATCTTCTCTTCAACCAACACTCAAAAGTCCTTCTCAGGGCTGCTCTTAATCCATTCCCCACCCTGCCTATACTTTTAGTTGGGATTTCCCTGACCCAGATGCAGGACTCTGTACTTGGACTCCTTGAACTTCATGAAGTTTGCAGAGACCTACCTCTCAAGCCTGTCTTGACCCCACAACAGAGCTTGGTGTCAAGTAGTGATAGGCTCAAAGGTAGGTGTCTGTAAAATTAAGAGCAGTCTTAGATTAATATTACTCCTGAGAATGAGTAACAGTTTGTGATATTGATTTACTTGTCACCACAGCTGAGTTTAGCCAAACCCCGAATCAGGGATGAAAAAGCAGAAAAAAACATTACCAGCAACAGAATATTCAAAGACAGGCCATAAAGCAGGAAATGTCACTTTGCAACCTGGGAGATGCAAAGAATGACACCAAGTTAGACCCATTCGTGCTGACCTGCCAATAGGTACCTTATACTGCTGAGCGTGTCACTGCAAACTTCTGCTACTCTTAGAATCAAACTGCTAGCACACAAAACAGCAAAACAAAACCAACAATGAAAGGGGTTTCTGTCCTTTATTTTGTCCTAAAACATCTCTGATGTTTTTATTTTGCATGAGATTTCTTCAGGTAAGTCCATGGATCAGCAATCCTCTCCACTGTCTCTGAAAATCTTTTGATATAAAAATTGGTATGGAAAGGATAATATCATAAGGGACTTTGTCAAAACTCTTAACTTCTCTAAAAATAACAAGATAATTAAAAATACTTCAGGAGGCTGTATTGGCACCATGAAACTAACTATTATATGCTATCTTACTTTCAGTTTGTAGTTACTCAGGGAAAAGAGAACAGAGCAATGTTCCACTAACATATAGTAGCAGAAGAGCAAACAAAGAGATGTGTGATGATAGCACAAACCATGAAGTTAAACTAGCTCAACAGTTCTTTCTTAACTGCAAATGGGACACCCCAAAGCAGTTAGCATCATGTCATTCAAACCTTAATTATTCACATTTTCACTCTAAAAACATCAACTGCTTCTTGTAGGAAATAAGAACTTTTTATAATACAACAAAGAGAAAATTTGATTCACTGTATGCCATAAGTAGTTAGAAACACCTTTTTAAGCTTAATATAAATAATAGCAATGAAACAATTCCAGTTTTCAGTAGTGCAAAAGAATTGTATCAGCATATCTGAAGCTGATGAATTGCAAACATTCATTAAAATAACCAATGATGGATTTCAAATTAAATCCATTAGCCATGAAAATCATAAGTCATTCACAAGTGAGTATATCATATATCAGGTGTCAGCAGAGGGAAAGAGGTCTTATACCACAGACATGCTGCAAGTATCCCCTTTCCCCTGGTATGAGACAGTCTTGCTGTCTTCTCTGTCCATTTTTTTCTTGCTTCATTATGCTGCACAGAAGCACATTAGGAGGAGGCATGCTGGTGTCACCAACCATCCAGGCATCACTGTGGTCATGTAAACCTGACTGTCCACTGTTGGTTACCATGGCCATTACTTTGTTTTGAAATGTGACACAAAGACACTAACAAGACTTTTCTTCTAAATAAAGTTACATTTATGCAATGGCCAACCTCTTCTGTCTGTTATACATGCTTTGAGAAGGCACCCAATGTTTAACCCCCCCAGAGAGCTAGAAGGAAGAACAACAATAAACTTTTGTCGTCATCATCTGACATATTTGCTTAGATTCCCTCTACAGTTAATGAAGAGAAAGAAACACCTCTGTGGCATGATTCATGTGTTCTATTTTAGTTCAGTTTAGGTTAGGATGAGATGAATCCCACCCCAGAAATGCCTAGTTTATTCTACTCATCTAGATGAGGAGACTAGCAGACTCTGCACTAGAGATAGCTAAAGCTAATTGAACCCAAACTTTTTTCTGTTTCCTTAATCCCACTCAGGTGGTACTATGTACTGTTAGGCACATGCACAGGCATGGATTCAGTATCAAAGATAATAAAACCATGTATATATAAAATTTACATGTCACAAGTCCCAGGGAGTAGCTGACCATGAGTTTCCTGATTCTGGTTTCTGGGCTCTGTTTTTGGACAAAGTTCTGTTTAATGAGTCAGTCACTGACTTTTCTTCCAGATCTGGAATGCCGTGACTATCCTGCCATACTCAAAATCTTAAAAGAAAGTCTTCAAAGGATGGAAATGTTCTAATCTTCCCTGTGGAGTACAAATGTTAAAGTAACTTCAACTCACAACTGAAGGTAGCGCAGTGCTGAATAAATGAGTGAAACGGTACAGCACCCGATCGCTGAGCCTTCAGCTAACAAGAATAACAGGAGACTATGGTTTATCCCTGTCACAAGCCTCTGCAAAAGAGAAAAGGATCTGACACATACTTATTAGTTTTTTACAGCAAACCAGAGGAGAATTGGAAGTAAGGGCCCTAATCCAAGTGCCAAATGCAATCTTACATTACACTGTAACTCAAATCCCCATTCTACATCTATTGTACAAGACTGTCTGCTGGAAAAACAGCTTGTGCAGCAGAAGGAAAAGGCGGTGACAGGCTGCTTAGACAATGTTATTCAGCATAATCTCACTGTTTGTCTAGCATTACTTAATGTCCACAAAGAAGTGATTTGAAACATTACATATCTGTTTCTCTTAATTTAATTTTAACAACAAAACTCAGAATTATTTTTAATGTACTTAGAAAAATATACTCCGACTGACACTTATAAAGAAAATGGACTGTGAAGCACGTATCCTTGGATCTCTTTTCTTCACCTGAGAACAAGAGTACTGACAAAGAGATAGTTTCTCTACAAAGCCAGGCAATTTTCAGACCTAGTATTTCAATGAGCACTTCTATTTTTGTCATGCTGGACAAGCTTGCTTGGCCACGTCGAGAATTCTTCCCTATTATTGTGTATTTTTCACAGCACTTCAAAGGAATTCATAACTTTTCTCTTTTTTTCTCACTTAGAGATGACTCTGGACAGCTAATTACAAAATGTCACACTATGTCAATGATCCTTTGACTCCTAATTTAGAGTAGAATAAAAGATGACGGTATATCACAATGGTCCTGTAGATAACACAATGAAGACCTCCTTTAAGAATTTTCTATTTCAGCAGATTGTACTTGTCTGTCCTGAATTAATGGAACTAAAAAGAGTTTGAGGGGGAGGGTTGAAATTTTCTGTTGGGATTTGTTGTTTGTCGGTTTTTGGTATTTTTTATTTTATTATAAATGGCAAAGTTCAATCCACAAATGGATAAGAGCTAAACTAGCTGGAGTTCTAGAAATTAGATATAATTCTTGGTTTTGATGAGTCATAACTTTTCAAGGGAATAGGGTGTTTGTAGATGAAATCCCATGGGCCATTTAATTTATAGCTTTCATCCCTTTAAAAAACCTGAGAAAAGTGATCTGACCTCTAAAAACCACATTTTCAGAGTATCCCATAAGACAGCAGGAAGGAATGCAGATTAAGAATGCAGTTCCAGCACCTTGCTCTTTAAAATGCTTTTAAAGCCTGTCTTACTCATTCATGTTTTAACAAAGATGAATGCACATGACAGGTTTTATCCTAGTTGGCCTAGTAAGGCAAAAATAATGTTAAATCAATGCCAAAGTGATCAGAGATAAGACCAGGATCAAAGTTCTGATCAGCCCACAATGGATTACTCTGTCTTAAATATTAAAAAGAAATTCTTAAAAAAAAGATTGTTATCAAAATAGAAATACATCCCTGAATCAGCTAAGGTATCTCACTACTACCATTAACTAAATTTTACTCATTGATGAAATGACACCTGGAGAAAAAAAAAGCTAAACATAAACTTAGTGGAGGACCTAAACACTGTGGAATAAAAACAAAATTAGAGTTATTGAATACAAAACAGTACCTAAAGAATTCAGATATCCATGAGAAAGACAAGGAGAAAGGGTGAGGGAGGGGAGAGGACCAAACAATCTAATGAATATGTATAGTGTTAAGTGCTAACCTTAAAAGCCCTGTAAGTGTCTTACACTTGCTTGTGGAAATAGCACAAAGATCTTCAGCTAGTTCTTCAGGCTTTAAATCTCCCCTTGATTTCAATTGTTTTTCAACATCTTACAGTAGCTGCACAACCACACCCAGTGGATATTTCATATTCATTTGAGAAAATAGATAAGTTAAATTTTCAGAGGAAATGTATATTTTCCATTAACTCTGTCACTGATGGTTCATGCACATGGATGCCTTCTTCCTGCCTTGTATGAGAAAGCCACAAGACACAGCTGGCTTCTTTATGTAGCATGTAAACTCAACAGAATGCATAGGGTCTCTGTGAGCTTTAAAATGTCTTCACATTTTTTAAATATTCCATGCACTTGTGAATAATTTGTCACCTCCTCCAGTGAAGGAGTCAATCCCCAACAGAGAACATCTGGTCTTTAGATCCCACATTCTGAAGGTAATGAAGGTACTGAAATGCTCAAAAACAAGGGTTACCGAGTTGAAGATCTCCTTTGCATCACCAGTACTGCTGTCCTCCAGTACTCAGAAACAGTGTGTTACCATATACAAATATTTATGTACTTGTGTAAGTGCAGATTTATATCCTCCGACTGACCTTTTTCTCCTTTGTCACTCTATTCTCTCCTCCTGAGTTCTTGAATTTCATGAATTATAGAAGAACAGAATTGTTTAAGTTGGAAAAGACCTCTAACATCATCGAGTCCAACCTTAAAACAAACACTGTCAAGTCTACCACAAAGCCACCTCCCCTAAATCTATATGTCATTTAAGTAAATACCTCCAGTGATAGCAACTCCACCACTTCCCTGGGTATCCTGTTCCAGTGCTTGACAACACTTCTGGGTAATAAAATTTTCCTAATAAAATCTAAATCTCCCCTGGAGCAACTTGTGGCCATTTCCTCTTGTCATATGGCTTGTTACCTGGGAGAAGAGACCAATCCCTCCCTTTTTCTTTTCCTTTTTACAACACCTTGAATGCTTCTTCTCTCACTAATAATCATAGAAGTCCCACTGCAGCCACCAATCTGTCCAAGACAATTGGCAAAGCAAGGGTACATAGTTTGAAAAATTATAGACAGTATTGTAGAACATCTCCTGCTACTGGGAGACTATAGTTTTTTTTTTCTTTTTTTCTTTTTCTATTTCTTTTTCTTTTTTAATAAGACCCTGTCACAATTCTAGACTGAGATCCTGGTATGACTCTCCCAAATAAATCCTGAACATGGATTGACATTTCATGTTTTTTGAGGACTGTTCCCAGCAGACAGGCTGCATTAATTCTCCCTTCTGCAAGCTAAGACTGGTGGTGCCATTTCTTACCAGCTGATCTCAGCACCCAGGAAAGTTCACAGTTATGTTTAACATGCACTGATATGGTCACTACATCCTGCAGCTGATGCATGTGCAGTGCTTGTGACTGTTACATTAAAGTGGCAGGACAATAACCTGATTATTCCAAATTGACTTGGGATATAATCAGAATATTGAAATGCTTCCAGTAAACTTTGAAGTAAGTTTTATATGGATTTTAAAGGGTGCCATTTCAAAACTGTGTTAATTATTAGCAGAGCCAAAAAGAAAACTGAGATTCAGTTGCTCACTGTACCCACCACCTAGAGGCCTTATTTTTATATGTTATGTCAACAGGAGAACAATGAATAACCGTATTCATTGCACCATTTATCTGAATAAGGCCTGCATAAATTCTGATACTGAAGGTCATTGTCAAGTATCAGAGATTCTCACATTTTTTAGATTTGTCAGTACAGATACCTAAGGAATATTAAACAGCCAGACCCTTCAACTGCAATTACCTTTATTAAATAAAATCCTTATCACTGTATGATTATTGCAAAAGAAATTACAAACACCAAGACATATTCATAGTAGTACCTGATTTCTGTAAAAGAGTGTTAATCAAGAAGTTTTAACTTTATCAATGACACAAATGAAAAGGCATTTTCCATTGCTTATTACACAAAGCTCAGTGGGGTAAAGAATAACAAATCTTAAACTTCCAGAGTTGAGCTAATGCATTATTTTTCCAGATTTACAATACTTTTGAAATACCTTACATTTCAAATCAAGGAACATACATTTTAAAGGTGATTTAGACAATAAAACTAACATCTGCCTTTTTCATGTCAACATGGTTTGTCTTAAAGCATAAATTGGTATGCTTATGAAAGCTCATGTTGAGGTAACAATTATAGTGCTGTTGAAATTTATTAAATCAAAGTATTTTTACAAGGAAAATGTGAGCACTTATTGTAAGATTAATGGCCAATATTTAATCGAAATTATTTAGAGTGCAGTTAACGAGTGCAGTTAACGATTCAACTAATTTTTATAAAAGGAACAATCAATAGGAAAAAAGATACTTGTTTGAGAAGAAGATTTCAGCTTTACAGGTAAAACAAAAAAAAATTAAGCCAAATATCTGAGCTGGTATTCATTTGACATGATTTCTGCCAGCATAAAGAACTTCAGAAATGTAACATCAAATTTGTGACTTCTGCTTTTAGACCACTTTTAAAGGGAAATTGTAGTAATGAATGTTTTTAATCCAAAATATTAAATAAGACTTCTAAATCAGACTACTGTTCAGAAAGTTTTATGCCCAACTGTTGTCTTACCTACTATGAGTACGTTTTATTTGCATGATATGCATGTAATATGGCAAACGGCAAGTAATAAAATGACTTTTTCAATGTGTCAGAATACTTAACAAAATACCTTGACATTAGTAGATGATGATGCAGCAAAATCCATATTCCATGCCACATATGGAGTATAGGAGCATAAAACAGGTCTCACTAGTATGTATATCATTCTGCTTCTTGGTATTTTGTAGTTCTACTAAATGTTTTGAACGTGGACTTTCCCCTTGAAAATAGTTTTTGCATTTGATATTTAAACATAGAAGCAGGATCAAAGGATACAATAGCTTAGAAATTTAAGGTTCCACCAATCATAAATGATTATTCACTAATAAGGAAAACTCTAATTACTCTAAAATATAGTATATTAAAGCTTCTCCTGATTTATGCCTGCCTATCCTGATCTCCTTCACTAGTAAGGAAAAAAAATTCCATTGCTCTTCTTAGAATCTTCTGAAACTTCCCAATAGGTATAGATCTTCAGCAAAGCAAACCCTTTTGTAAAGTGTTATAAATGATCAAATTGTTAGCCAAATTTATAAAAAAAAATTAACAAAGATTTATTAGATCGATAACAAAAAAAATAGAATTTCGAAAGACCACTACAGCTAAGACAGCGTCAGCCCTGGGTGCAGATGCTGGGTGAACCGAGATCTGACTGACAAAGTGCCAGCGTTTCCCCAGTGGTTCACCCCACCTGCTTCAAGCAGCCAGCTTGTATACAGTTTATTCTGCCTGAGGCAGGGATGACTGAATGTTCCTATGTGTCTCTTCACATGTAGAACTGGATCCATACATGTGCAGGAATAGACAAAGGTAAGTCCAGGGGTCCAGATGGATGTCTGAGCACCTTGGCAGAGTCTGTATTGTATGTAGCAGAGTGATGGCCCCGGTTCTTGAGTATGGTAGATGTAATCTTCCCAGGTGCAGGTCCTGTGAGTGATTCAGACATTCCACAGAAACTATCAATCATGGCCCAGGAAGGTTTCTTTCATACGTTAACAGACTTGATATTATCTAAAAGTTGTCCTGGAATTAATTGAATAAAAATGAGACTCTGCTCCCAGCTGGGGTGATCACAGACATATCTTAGATTCTACAATATTTTATACACATATATAGCATGAATTATCTCTACCATATACTACATAAAGCATTACTACTCACAAATATTTTCTGTATCTTTAACACTGATGTGCAAAACTGCCTGGAGACAGGATCAATGATGGAGCCCTGGCTAATCTTCTGTGGTGGCTCTGGTTTCATGGCCAATTTGGAAAAGAGTAAATTACTTTCAAAATTTCAGTCAAAAATTGTGTTGGTATTTATCCCACTACCACAGGAGAAAAGAAGATAAAATTTGCCCACAATTCATTCCATAATAACTAATCTCTTGTCTATCCAGAGAATGAATTGGTAGCTGCAAAACCAGTGTACTAAAAAAATTTGAAATTTCTTTTAATAGTGTAATACAGGTTATTCTTAAAAAAGATGCATTGCCAAAGGTGCTAACCTCAGGTATCTTCCAAGCCTCAGAAAAGGGCAACTTTTGTGCCTCAGGCATTGGACCCAAACCAATTGATTGGTTTTGACCCTGGAAGAAAATTAAAGCCAGAAAGATTCCATTCATTCTAGAAAGGATCTCACTAAGTGGTACCAAAAAAAAAAGATTATTTAATGTGTCTCATACAGCTAAGCTTTTAGAGTTTCTCATGATGGCAAAGAACAATTGAGAAAATCCTTACATTATCTGGAGAAGTGGACAAAATGTCTTGACAAAAGTGTCACGGTAGCTTCTCACTGGAACAAGAATAAGCACATACTTAACAAAATTGAAACCATGAGATCTGTGACTTCTCCCAAGACTGTGCAAACCTTGATTTCATAAGTCAGTGCAAAATAATCGTTATATTTTCAGTTTTAGCAGCTCCTCTGGCTTGTTTTACAAAGGTTAATAATGCTTTCCACATGCCACTGGCTTTCCGATAGCACAGATTTAACACAAATTACTATCCAAGAAAAGAAGTTACTTTAGGACTTTACATAGAAGTAGAGTGTCTAAACCACTAAAGAATTCCAGTCTCCAAATACCCCTTTACATGTCTGATGGTAACCTACTTCCTTCACCTCCTGAGCCATCACTAGAAGAATGAGATTGAGTATATTGTCCTATGACATACTGCTTAGCTGCTGACAAGCAAAATGTAGACAATCTTTGAGTGTCAGGCCCAAGATGTTGCTGTCAGGTTGAGGCAGATGAAACTTGATGGTCTTCAAGGCCTCTTCCAACCCAAGCCATTTTATGATTCTATGAATGAAATAAGAAGTACAATTATTCATGGCAACTCATTGTAAGATTACTTCCACTTCACCTCTGTCCATTCTGTTCTCTCTTTCTGATTTTTTCTTCATATGTTCTTGCTTCATCTGCCAGAAAATTAGGTAGCTGTTTTCAGGGAAGGCGTGTAGAGCATTCAGTATTTCATACTTTTCTTTCATATTCAGGAAGTAAGAGAGTAGGAAAATGTTATGTGTATATATATCTTTATCCATCTCTATATATATTTATATCAATCATTTTATAATATTTATAATAATCACTTGTTGAAGAGATTGCTATACATTTATAATAAAACAGTGAGTGTTTGGCCACAATATGCTGTGCTGATTTCAAGGATATTCGAGTCACAGATATAAGACACAGCAGACTGGGAAAAGCAGTCAGAAGTAAGAACTTCCTTTTTATAACCAAACTTCCATTCAGTAAAAATTGTTGAGATTCTGAGATAAAGTCACAGCCAAAATGAGGACAAAACATTGAGATATCTTGGGTGTTAGTGGGTCAAATATAATTATTTTTTAAAACTTTAATTTCAATTCTGTCCTTAATTCTCTTTAGGTAAAGTGAAGTCTCTGCATTATGAAAAAATATAAGCTGACATCATTCCTTGCCCAACAACTGACCTTCAAAGGGACTTCTTTTGTCCATGATCTCTGCTGGAATTTCAAGCAACATTGCACTGTTTTATTATTAGCCCATGGCTGCTCACTTTTTTGTTATTGTTCTCAGTTCTTCTGCTTCAGAAAATTCAATGCAAAACCACTCATTGGCACTAGAGGTTGCTAACTCAGAAGAAGTGGGGTTTTTTTGAGATCTTTTCCCCAGTCATAATTCATAGTGTTCTCAAGGTGGGATTCATTGACATATTACATATGCAGGAAAAAAAATTAAATCAATATAAAGTCTGTTTTAGAAAAATAATTGTCTCTTTGAAATTCTTAATTTAATTGAAATGAAGCACTTTTACACCTTAATGAAATTCCTTCAAAAATCAAAATGTGTTTACATGAATTGTTGACTTTTTAACTTAAGTAATTCAAGAAATGCACACTGGATAAAGGCCTCTGTATTCTACCTTGGGCAAAGACATCTGCAGGTAATCATAGACTCATAGAACGGCTTGTTTTGGAAGGAATTTTAAAGATCATCTATTTCCAACAGCCAGGGACACCTTCTAGTAGACCAGATTACTCAAAGCCACATCCAGCCTGGCCTTGAACATAGGGATGGGACATCCACAATTTCTCTGGGCAACCTGTTCCAGTCCCTCATCACCCTCACAGTATTGTGAATTTCTTCCTAATTTCTAATCTAAACCTACCCTCTTTCAGTTTAAAGCCATTCCCCCTTGTTTTAGCAGTGTGTTACTTTTTCAAAAGTCCTCTCTTGGAGCCTCTTTAGGTACTGGAATGTGCTGCAAAGTCTCTGAGAAGCCTTCTCCTCTCCAGGCTGAATAACCCCAATTCTCCCAGCCTGTCTTCACAGAAGAGATGCTCCTACCCTCTGATCATCATTAATAAAAATCCTAGACATTTTTGCTGCATGAAATTGAAAAATTGGGAAGAGGATTTCTTGATTTCAAAGGTTAATTACAAATGTCCTCATCTTGCACAGGTAAAACACTATTAAACACAGGTAAATATAATAGGAAAATATGAGAAGGAAAAATATAATAGCTCTGTATAAAATTTTGGTTGTAAGGTGAAATAATTATTCCATTTCTCTAATATAACAATAAAGCTCCTGAAGTCTGGAGGAAGGCCTCCTTATGCACCTAGGAGTCCATAGAAGTCAAGAAAAGTTCCTTATCAAAGGAGCTTGAAAATGAAAGCACAAAGAAATACATCAAGCTGTAGGTCCCCAAATTCAGCAGCTCCTATGCTGTAGGGCACAGCAACACTGGCCTGCAGCAAGGGATCATTCATGGCCTGAGGTCTCCAAAGAAGCCCTAAAGTTAAAGCTTCCAATGGAAATGCGCCTACTTTGGAGCTGAAAAGTAAAATATAAGAGTTTTAGCAAATATTCCAGATTTGGTGGAGAACCCTGTCCTAAAAAAAAAAATGCATATAAAGGAAAGACTGCTGGCTAGCTCACCAAACTCTGTCAATTAACCACCTCAAGGTGAGAATCAGCCATGACTTGGCTTACTTAGAGATAGATGGAAATGAGCAAGCAGCACAGCTGAAGGCTTTTGTTAGACCTAGTGTTCTAGTCACAGATTAATAATTAAATTTCCTTCTGGCTTTCTATCTCCAAGGAACTGATGAGCTTTGACACTACTCCTTTACCAGAATTGCAAAACTCTGAGCCCTAGGAGAAGTAAGAGTCAAGAGATCCTTAAGTTCTCAGTCACTTGAACATTTTCTTACCCATAATGTATTTTTCAGCAGGAAGATATAACTTTACTGTCATCTAATGCTATTAAGTCATTTACACAATTAAAAAGCAATTATGAATGAGTATTGTTGGATTAGATGAAAATACCCTGTATCACTTGTCATGCATAATACAGCGTAGCCTTGTTACATACGGAGTTTTGAAAGGTGAAATAAAATGCAATCATTTATGTAATTAAATGTAGACAGGAACACAAAACCAGAGTGGAGTTGCCAATGGTTTGTGATAGTCAGTTTGTATGTCAGCAGACAGAGTGAATTTAAGTTGAGTTTAATTACCAATTTTTGGAAACTCTCAATTGCTTTTCATAGAAATTATTAGCACATCATATCCTACTAAATAGTATTTATTAATGTAATTTAAAAACCTACTGTATTAAATATAATTTAAGCATCCCTTGTAAAACTTGGCTGTTAACTGACTACACACAGGGAACTAGTGAAAAAAAAAAGAAAAAATAAAATTTTTACATTAATTGCAGGGCTTTGATTAAGAGTATTTAGAATTAAGGTAGTTGTTTTTCAGTCTCCATGTACAGAACCCTTTGAATTTCAAAAATTCTGTAATAATTAGACTCCTTGCCTGATCTGAAAGAGCTAAAGAGATGAAATTGGCAGCTCAAGCTGGAGCTTCCAGAGGAAACATCTAGAGCTACAGAGTAGGAGTAAAGAAAAAAGTATTTGTAGCCATGCATCAAGCCAGTACGTTAGGGGAGTAGAACACAGAGGGACAATGGGGTAGAAAAGCAATTTGGAAAATCACCTACTTGGAAGTGGAAGTTGATGTATCAAAAGCTGCATGAAAGGGAATTTTTTAAAATGCAGGTAGTCAAAATTCTGCCTTGGAGTTCATGATGTATCACATTGCTCTTTTGGCTTGCAGAGCTCTCCAGGCTTGTATCAGGCAGCTCACACATTAAAGAGGCTGCTAATCTTAGAAGCATGTCCCTTTCCAGTTCTGGAATCCCACCTTCATCCTCCCAGGTTGGCCCAAGGTCAGGTTTCTGGGATCCAGCTGGGATGTGGATGGATTACAGGGACCTGTCAAACAGCATAATGGTTTCCTGATGTGATCTGCAGAGTGTTTCTACACTGCAGTGTGACCACTGTTCTAACAGAACTCATTTTAAACAACATAGCTCAAAGAAAATTCTGCATGACGTGTAGCTCTGGCAAGGACAGTGCTGTGCCTAAAATTGGAAGTACAGTGAAGCAGAATGATGAGATCCATCAGTTCCATCAAATCTTCCTTCTTTACTAAGACCTACATGAATTAATGGTACCAGCCCCTGCTTTCTTGTCACCCAGACTACTTCAGGAAGCCAACAGATAAGGCTGGTTTCACCCTATACTCAATGTCTACTGCACAAGGAGCCACAGACTCTCAGGGTGAAAATGATCTCATTTTCAAAAGATCTAGCATTAACACTTAAATTAAATAATGACTTATTCATTTGTGTGAAATTTATTACATTGTATTTGATATAAGCACTAAATTTACTTAAGTAATGTTTTATTAATTTTAAAAAATTACTTGAAAGAGTAACAAATTCGACTTGCTACTTAAATAATTTAATTCCTTAGCTGAGTAATTGTTTTACTTTACATTTAAAAAGTATAAGAAACTCACTGTAGTTTCGTGCTGTGAAATAGCTTTTAACTTTTTTTAAAAACCACCCTTGGTTCAGAGATGTTTAAATGTTAAATCTTAAAGTCAGCTGTCATGAACCCCTCAAAGTAGAGAGTGATAACGTATATATAAAAATACATATTGCTCTATAAACCTCAAATTTTAATCATTGTTCAAGTATCAAATATTATTTTGTATAGTATCCTAATATTTAAATTACAGTTTATTTTACTACAGATGGTAAAAACTAACATGGAGATGTCAAGTTAGCTTGGATAGATATCCTAACCCTGGAAAAACAGAGAGTAGAACTCTTTGTATTCAGCCCAACTCTTTATAAGTTGAACTCAATGATCTCAGAGGTCTTTTCCAAGCTAACTGATTCTGTGATTCCGTGAAGTGAGAATATGTGAGAGCATCAGCCCTAAGAACATCCAGGACTGAAGGCTGCCTACTGGCAAGAACAAAGCAAAAACCTAGAAACTTTATCTTCTTTCCATGGGAAAGTTTGGTGCCTTGAATGCCATTTGGAGAACACGCCAGCCCCATCCCGCATTCAGCCACCCCTTCCCATGCACACTGCTGAGCTCCCACTGCAGAGGCAGGGTCCTGGGAAACCTACAGTGAAAGGAAACAAGGATGATCAATGTCATCCTCTTTCTTCTTGGAACAAAATGAAGTAAATAGGTTTTTTCATCTTGGAAGATGGATTAATTAAGGGGGATATAAATGTTAATGAGATATACAATCATAGACAGCATGGAGGACATGAATACTGAAGGGGTGGGGAGAGCTGCAGGGACCTCTGTGAGAAGCACAGTTTGGGCTGTTCCGTGCTGGGCACAGCTGGTTCCAGCTGTGTCCAGGTAGACCCCACATCAGGGTCCCACAGCCAAGGGCTGGAGCCTTGGGTTAAACATTAAACAGTGAAAACTGCTGCACAGTAAGAGAGAGAGAGAGAGAAGATAGAGAGTAAGTCTGAGTAACAGCTGACGGAGCTGGGGCTGTTTACCCCAGAGAGAAAGAAGCTCAGGAACCTGAAAATAGGTGGTAGCACAGTAAGGGTTGGTCTCTTCTCCCAGGAACAAGACAAATAGACACAGTCTTAAGCTATGCCAAGGGAGGTTTAGGTTGGACATTAGGTGGAATTTTTTTTACAGAAAGTATGATTAGACATTGGAATGGGCTAGTTGAGGAGGTGGTGGAGTTCTGGAGGTGTTTAAGAAAAGATTAATATGGCAGATGGTGCCATGGTATAGTTGACAAGGTGGTGTTGGGTTATAGGTTGGACTTGGTGATATCAGAGGTCTTTTCCAACCTAATTGATCCTGTGATTCTTGGAAGTGCGAATAGGCGAGAGCTTCAGCCCTGCAGACACCCAGACTGTGAAAAGGTAGAAGATGTTCCAGACACTCGAGCAGAGATTCCTCTGCAGCCTGTGGTGCAGACCTTGGTGAAGCAGATGTCCCTCTGCAGCCCATGGAGGTCCATGTGTAAGCAGAGATCCACTTGCAGCCCATGGAGGAGCCCACACCACACCTATGAGCTCTTTCATCATTTGTTCTCCCCTGCCTTATTGAAGAAGAGGAGTGAGAAGGCAACTGGGCAGGTGTCTGGCTGCTGGCCAAGGTCAAGTCACCAAACGTTCCCAAGTATTTTGACAAGTTCTGGCAGGTAGAACTCATTTTCTTAAGAAGTTGTGCACTGGTACAAGAAAAAAATATGGCACTGAAGAGCAGATTAAATGAAGCCAAATAATATAAATTCTTTTATATTATAGAAGAACTACCAAAACTTTTATATTTGGTAGTTCAAGATGGTAATATCATGCATAGTTTCCAGTCTGTTCTTTGAACTTGCTGGTGCAGCTCTCCCTGAATGCAAGGAAGGACTTTAGTGAGGTCTAACATACCAAGAAAGTACACATCATCAAAGGAGCTATGCCATGAAAGAAATGGGTTATATAATTTCCAGGAAAAAGAAATTAATCAAAATATTATATAATATTCTGGTGGATTCTGTCTTCCAGATGTTACAGCACCTGATCAGAAGAAAACCTTTTCATTCTGCAATATGATAGGAAGACAAAGAATTAATGCTAATACCATAACAACAGATATGCATGAAAAATGTTTGCATTATCACTCTGCCTATTCCTTTCAATAAGCTCCTAAAACTGCAGTCAGGAAAGCACCAGCTTGAAAAGAATGAATGGCATATATGCTGTGTTTCTGGCTGATAGCACAATGTTCAGGTAGTGAGACAATGACAAATTCCAGAACATGCTGCTGAGAATGAATTGTACATGTTGAAGCCAATTAGGGCTAGAGTTCCAGCATTTTCTAGCAACCTTCAGATCTTGCATACAACAATTTTAATTGTGGATGACTTTTGCCAGGAGTTCAAAACCAAATCAATATGCGATATCACCTAACCCTCATTCCCTCAATAAATATGACTCATCATGATTCCAAAATCAAGCAGCATGTTGAATTTTAAGTCAATTATATCCAACTAAGTTCCAATTGTCTTTCCTGTATACATTTCCTAGTTTAGTTTGGTGAAGTATACAAAATTTAAAAGCTCTAGGAAAAAAAATTAAGGAGCACTGAAGGGAAGTGTGGTTTATGTTAAAGTCATTCCTATGAACACCTGTGAAACTGTTGAGTTTAATTGGGCTACATCTGCTCCTGATTTTGCAAGTTCTAACTGATTATCTATCCTCATATTGTATTGAGTTGTCTCTTCCTTTTTCCTTTCTCAGTGTCTTTTGGGGTGCAGTTACCTAGGATGGTACACCTGAGAAATCAGAAATCTAAAAATCTGCAAGCTGTGTGGGATTTGGTACTTCTCAAAGACAAACATTTAAAAGGCAGACAGATTTACAGGCTTAGTTGGTATGGGTGCAAAAAGACTAACTCTGGCAATTATGTGGCTTATACTGACCTCACAGAGTCCACTAGATATAGAGAATCAGTAGAAATAGAAGGAAAAATTAGAGTTTCCAGGTGGAATGTTTCTTCCACATAAAGACTGTAGCTGCTTTCTTCAGAGGAATTCCATGCACCATCACAGGAGACAGTACAAGGCCATATCATGTCCTGAAGTGCACTTTATATCTGCTCATTTTATGCAACATGGGTTATACTGATTCATTGTGGCAAAAATCCTACTGACTTCCTGGATTAGACTCTTAGTGCATCTTTATGAGTCAGAGCAGCAGTAAATCACTGTTATCTCAATGGATTTAGAAGCAGAGAAAAAGAGGAGAGAGACTATCACAAGGTGGAACATAAGCAAGACTGTGGTAAGTATAAGACTTCAGTTCAACACCCCTATCCTGCTACTGAAGAATGTTAAATTAAAGGTAATTCAGTTTGAATGAAAAGCTATTTGAACTCATGGTTTTGCTTCTTCTCATCTCAGAACTGCCCCTTTCTGCCCTCCACTTCCATTACAAATGCTTCTTTCCTAATAGAGAGCAAACCCAATCTGTATTCCCATAATCACAAATATTTGGAGAAACAGCTTGTGAAAAGTTGCCAATTTTATTTAGAAAGATCAAGTTATAGCTACATTTTCTTTTATAGCCTAGTAGATTGAACACTGTAGTAGGTGGAAAATTCAGGTTCATCCTCCTGCTCAGCATTAGGCAATTCAAACTGGATGTAACCAGGATCTATACAAAGTGTCCTGATCAACAGGAGAAGAGCTATACCAGATGTTTTATTTCCCATTCTTCTTGAAGCAATGTTAGAGACAGAGACAGACACATCAAAATTATGTTATTTATTTAAACTCAAATTATTGATGGTCTTGCCAGAGCAAGAACAGAAGAATCTGTGGAACTCAGGAGAAGTTAAAAATTGCATAATAAAAAAATAAAAAGCAGATGTTCATATTCATAATGAAGTTTGTTAGAATATACATCCACTGAAATTGAGCAGAGTTTGATCACTGATATTTGATGGAGCACTGAATGTTTTAAAAAATAATTTAAACTATAATATCTGTTTATTTGAGGAACAGTGATAGCAAGCTCTCAGGAAGATAGAAAAATGCAGACTTTATACAAAATTAAAAGGCGTGTAGGAAATAAATGACAAAAAGTATTTGTTCTTTTAAAATGACAGCAGACCTGCAGCCTGGAGAGAGTTCAGTTCTCTTCTGTCAGGAGTTTGAGATTTAATTAAAAATTAGTGCTTAAATATAAAAATATTTTCCTCTCTATTTTTTTGCAGTACAGGAATGGCTTAAGTTTATCTGCAACACAGGAAAGCAAAAGCAGTGCATTCTTTCTCTGGAAACATTATTAAAAATATTGCTGTCCTGCAATATGTTCAGAAGATTTCTGATCTGTCAACAAGAGCTATCCCTTTGCTTAAATAAACTCCATAGGTGCCTCTTTTTTATTTTTGGGAAAAAATTAATCTAAATTTGATCTTTAAAACTCTATGTGACTGTATGTGATCCATAGCTGTTAAGAGCAACAAAGTTTTGAGAACAAATTTCCAGAGCAGGCAGGATAGAGGTAGAAACCTGCAAAGAATCTGAGGGAGAAAAGGGATTATTTCACTTCATAATAACCCTTTTGTTTTAATAATTTAAAAATACTATTAAGAGCATTATTTAGTTTGTTAGTTCCAAGTTCATTGATATGATTAAAATCTGGGGGAAAAACCTTCATTTCATGGTCAAGAAGACAGTGGACTGAAATTATTTTTAAGAAATTCAAGCATGTAAAAATACCCATAGTGTAATGGGGATTTTTTTACTCTGGAAGTTACTCACCCAACTCTTGCAAAGAATTCAGATGGCTTCATTATATCCTCCAGACCCCTTCCTGCTTTTATATTTTCTTCACCAAATTGAATCAAACTTCTCTTTCAACTTTATCTTCTTGCTACAAACCTCAAAAGCTAGTCTGCTGGAGTTCAAAACAATCACTTGAAAAACTACATGTTTAAAACTGCATGGACCCCATAATGACTAGATATGGGTAATGCAACATCTCCTGTTTCCATCTATGGACAAAGATATAAAAAATATTTATCCCTCTTTTCTTCATTGTATGCTTACATTAATATATTTGTCAGAACAACAGATTTTTTACAATACAGAGAAAGGAAATCACAACTTCCCATAGCTAGAAATTCTTCAAGTTAAATGTGATATATTTTCAAATTTTAAAATAAAATTTTACACTTTCCCATAAAGAATATAAAGATACTCAGTTTAAGAAAATATTCGTATTTAGGCAGGATAAATTTTTAAAAGTCAAGAAAATTACCTTTTTCTTGAGTCATGCACAGGGAAGATGCTGAAAACACTAATTAGTCATTAATGCAGCTCAATTTGCTGTTTTAATGCCTCAGAGACAAAAGGCTGTTAAATGTTGTTATTATTTGTGTAATAGTAGAGATAGATACAAGTTTCCACTTCAGGCTCCCCTTGTGCTAGAAATTGCAGGCTATATAATAATTTAAAAGAAAACACCCCAAATAATCTTTTATTATAAAATTAGATTTCAAAAATTACATAAATAAAGTAATGGAAGGGACAGTACTCAAAACAAAGCTGTGCTTTAGAGCATTTTGCCTGAAAACTGTAGTTCATGTAAACATTGAACCAACTAATATCTCCAGCCAGCCCAGTGGTTAGGTTAGTTAGTGAAAGGTCCTATGGCTTTCTTTTGTTCAAACATTTTCACTATTCCAGCAAGCAGAATCGGAAGGAAACATAAGCAGCATGCTGACTAATTGCAGCCTGTCATAATAAATGACTGGATCCACTCAAATTCAACAGCTCATATAAAGGAAGTACTCCCAGCTGAATTGTGCAGATGAAAGAAAAGTCAGTTTTATTTATTTAGTATTCTGTTATTCAATTGTGTCCCTTCTTGCAGCCTAGGTTATCATCATACAAGTCATACCTTCTGGGGATATATTTTTAGAGCTGCTAGTAAAAGAATAACCCTTCTGCTTGAAAAGTTTCCCACAAATAAGGAATCCTGACAAATTTGACAGTCTGCGGGAGACAAAGCTGTGTGGTGGAAAACAATACCAAACTGAAAGAAAAATAAAAATAGCAAATGTGAGAAAAAGATTGTACAATTTTCCTACAGCTCTACACAGTAAAGCTTTTGATGAAACAAGAATTTTATTATTTACAACAAAAATACTAATTCTATGGTATTATGAATCTAAACAAACGACATTTTACAGCAAATAGACTGTTAAATAAAAATAATTAAGAAAAGGAGTAGTATTTGAGATTGTAATGTGCCTTTGACTGATTCAGTATTATATATGCTACCTTCTAAAATTATTTTAGCTAAGTGAGAATGTACAATCTACTAGAACTGTTTGGAGGTTTTCTAAGTACAAAAAGGTGGAATGAAACATGCTGCCACCCTCCCAGTTAATAGGTCTTTCTTAAGTACACCTTTCCCTGACTAGCTTCTTCAAAATAAGCCTGAGCCACCTTCAAAGTGTCTGGAAACCAGATCATCTTGCTCACTCTCCCAAATTTGGACAATGACATACAAAATCTTAAGGAGAGTTAAACATTCTCTGGACAAGGGATGCTTCATTGCATTGTATTTTGAAGCATCAACCAAGCCATCAAAAGGAACCACAAGATTATATTCTGCCCAGCCTACCCATATAAATTATAATCCTGAAGAACCAATAACCATTCAAATCCTCAGCTCTACCCACCTGAGCAATTAAATATGTACATTCAATTTTTCCATTTTAATTTCTTTCTTTTTTAACTTTTTCTCTGGAAGTTATTCATCCATCTCTCCCAAAGGATTTCAGAGAAAGAGGACAAAGAGACATTATCTCCATCAGGTTTTCTCAGTTCCTTTTTTTCCTTTTTGATGGAAAAGTAATTTATGTCTCCCTTCCATTTTTCAAAGTTACATCTCAAAAGCTAAGGAAGAAAGGAAAATCTTGACTACCATTCCCATCAAGGTGGGGAAGCAACCAAGAAGTACTGTACTTACCTGAAAATAGTGATTCCTGACAATAAACTGCTGTTTGCAGCCTTAGAATGACTTCTATATGGAGAGTTTCTTCTAGCAGTATAGTAAATGCCCTTGAAAATATCACCATAAAAACTTTCTGTCAAATGAGCAATCAGATTTTAGAAGTCCCAGGTACAACGTTACACAGACAATATAGTTAATCTGTGATTAACTAAACTAACTTCCCAGGCCTTTCTCTGGAGATCTTTGAGCAAGACTTCCTCAGATGCTTTGCACAATTATCATCTCCTCCTTTCATCAGGCTTGCTAACTGCCATACACCCTCACTTTCTTGTCATTTGAAAAACTTAGTGATATCTTTTGGGGTCTCCACCCTTGTCTCTCCAGCGCTGAGTAACCAGCACACAAGACTTTTGTCTTAGCTTTCACTCCTTTTCTTCTGATTAAACCCTGAAAGGTTTCTGCTGCTCTCCTAACCCCACCCCTTTACCTATTTCTCATCTCCTACCACATATCATGGGAAGTGTGCTGTTTGCCCAGCTATTACCATCTTTATCTCTGCTAGGTCTATAGGCAAGCATCTCTGGTCATATTTTCAATTCTTCCCAGAAATCTTGCTGATTCTTGTATCTTAGCAGGGATTTCACTCCAGGCCTCACTGGACTCCTTGGGCAAACAGTTTACTCAGTGCAGTGAAGGTTTTTCACTACAGAAAGGGTAAATTAACAGAACTGGTGGTGAGAAAAGAAATTATAACCCCAGTAAAATGGCCTGGGTTTTAGTGTGGACTATTACTGGGCTTTAGAAAAGAAAGGAATTTGATTATCATATCTTAATAGAAAAGCCGATTAGTTTAATAATAAATAGTAGTTACAGCAAAGTATTCAGGTAAAAAGAAGAAATTAGTACAGAAGATAATGGTCATCATTAAAGGAAGCAGTTGAAGAGGAATTTTATTTTCAAGATGTAAAAAAAATGGTAAAACATATAATTTGCAGCTATTTAATTCTGTTTGGTAGCATTTTGTGCTAATAATAATAGGCAGAATAATAATTGGATTATTAATGAAAAAAACTTCAGTTTGACACAAAACATTAAAACATCCCTTCATGTCATCTATAAGTTTATTCTTGCCTCCTTTTATGTACATAATCTATGCCATTGTAGTATTTTACTATGTCACAATGTTGCCACAGTTATCCTCAGAAATTATTTTCTGAATACTGAATAGAGGCTCAATGATTCAATTAAGAGTGTAAATTGGCAACTCTTGTGTGAGCCCATCAAGTGTGGGCTCAAATTAAGACAGGCAAAATTATTTGCAGTTTTACTCAAAATTTTCCAATAATTTACACAAATCTATCATGACAAAAAGGTCTGATATATCTTACAAATACTTGTTATAATTCTACTTTTGTAGGGTTGTGTTAAATCACTTTGGTATAGAAGAGAGTTGAACCTGACAGCTCCTGTGTATTGGATAAGTCTCCTCTTTGCTGTGTTACCATAGGAAAAGTGCACTAGGTAGAGAAAAACCCAGGAATCCATACTGGTTTTTTCTCCTTTCTGAATCTTGACCATTTTTGTCTTAGCTTCCACAAAAAAGGGAACAAAAATAAATCTATAAGTTCAGAAGGGAAATTTTGCACAGTTTGAAATAATTTTCTGGAAATAAGCCCTGAAGTAGGTTCCCCTTGCTATGATACTTGAACGACAGGAAAATCCTCCTTCTTCAATTCTGCTGAAACATTTATCCTTCTTTTCTGCCCCATACACAATTTACTTTGCCCCTTTTGATTTTAAGATCCTCAGGATGGGAATTGTATCTTCTTGTACACTAAATCCATTGCACAATGGAGTCTAAATATTCATGGGGTTCCTGGGGAACTACTGTTCTAAAAACATTATAGCAGGAAAATTTCATCATATTTTTAGGACATGAAAGCCTACATGAAAACCAGTTGGTTTTACTGCTCATGATTTTCAATGGGGCTAGATTAAGAGTCATTTTATATAAAATTAAAGAAAAATACTAATAGATACAATCAGCCAAATATCTCCACAACAGGTAAATATTATTAATAGTGCCAAATATTATTTATAGACACATTACTTTCATCTGATCTGGCACACTAGCTAATAGCAACTAAAAATAATTATAGGCTGAGATGTTTGCAGATAGACAGTGACCTCATTAATTGCTGTGATGGAGATGCTGGTAGCTCCCTGCAGTGAGTCATTATAGAAGTGCATCAAATAACAAACATTGACAGCTAGCTCATAGTGAGTGAAGTCTGACAGATGGTCAATAAATTCAAAACTGACGCACTTTTGTAACTAAAAGGTAGGTTTGAAGGCTTTTGGGGTTCTAACAGTGCTTCTCCTGAGCACCAAAGCTGGGTCATAAAAGTTAATATCCAGTTCAAGCCCTTCAAATATAAAGGAAAGACGAAAAACCCGAATCCTCCAGCGAGTAATCAAACTGCAGTAGGCTCAAGTTTCTAAATACTAGTGACTTCCTCATTCACTACTGCTAGGAATGCTGCATCATTTCTAGTCTGCCACTGCACCATGCTGTGCACCACCACAATGCATTTTATGCTAATGTGATGAGATGTCACACAGTTTGATATGATGTGGAACAGCACAGTGGTGAAAACTTATGGACCAACATAATTACTTTCAGATAAGAATTATTAACTCAGCTGGCAGAACTCAGATCTAAATGTGCATGATCTAAGGATAAATAAATAGATTAGATAGATTTACTAAGAACAATTTGCAAGAATGGATATTCTGTTGTGTCTGACTCTGAAAACTGTTCTATTTAAAGTGCTTCTCCCTATGCAATAGTACACACATGTGTTCATCTCCCATTTGCCCTTTTCAAGACTGAAGTATTTTATTAATATTTACTTGTTTTCTGAGTTTTGCCCTTTATAATTAATTAAAACAAATATTTTTGGGGGTGTTGGTTATTTTTTAAATAGCTGAATTGGCTAAGACTGTTTTAATGAAATAACTGTCTCTCTGGTAGTAACATTATTGAAGGAGTAATCACAAAACTGGTAATTAAAAATACATGCCTAGATCCTCAGCAGGAATAAAGCACTTTTCAACTTCGGAGCAGAGCCAGTTTCCTTTTCTACTGCACTGTCCCTGGAGTCCTCATGACCTGTTTATTGAGGGAGTTACGCTGGACCGGGGACATACAGCAAAAGAAAACTTGCAAATCATGTTTACAAATAACAACACTTTGACAGTTGATTTTGCTTGTAGTTGCTGGGCTTGTTCTTGGAAGCACTGAAGAGGGTTTGATTTTATTCAAAATTCAAAACCCAAAAGTGTAGACAAGAACTGGGCAGGCACAAATCTGCAAGCGAGTATATGAAAATAGGTACTGTGCTTTCAAAAACTGAGGAAAGGGAAAGGGAAAGGGAAAGGGAAAGGGAAAGGGAAAGGCCATTATCTAAGAAAAGGAGAACAAATGAAACAAGGAGCAGCAGTAGTAGAAGACACAAGTTGTGGATTGGAGTGATTCCACCACAAGATTTCAAGAGGGCCCATTGTCCTAGGAGGCCCCAAGGACCAAGGATGCATCTGATAGTTCTGTCAATTGCCTGAATACAACTAAGCACGGGCAAAAACAGTGATGTTGTGGTTATATTTAACTTGGAATACTTCACAGTGCAGTGAGATATTCTTTAGAAGCCTGAAGCAGAGACCTGGCACTACCACATTTGATAAGAGACAAAGGCCACTGTACACATTTATGCTGCTAAGAATAGAGAGTAACTGGTGACAGCATGGAACTAAGAGCAGAATATTCAATCCATCCCCTTCTTTGGCTGCTAACCAAAAGTCATTTACTGTTTATAAGAGAGAGAAATGACACAGCAACTTCCTAAATAGCATGGTTTTTCAGTTCAGTTACAGAAAAAAGCAGGTGAAGAAAACACACATCTAGTTCAGCTTTTGTGTGAGAAATATTCTTGCTGAGTATTTGAATATGTCAAAGGAGAATGAATTATTATACAGCCACCAATAAATCTGTTTATGAATTTCATAATATATTTTCTAAATATGGGATCCATAAAAAAGGATGTTCTGTGTTGGGCTAAGAGAAGTCACGAAGATATTTCAAATATCCTAAAGTATCCTATGTCTTAATATTACCTTTTTCTGTTGTTCTGTATGCTCAAAGAACAATCTACTGTAACCAGCCTCAATAGCAAGAATCAAAACTGTGGGGTTCTGTTTTCAGGCACATTAGTTCAGAAAGCTTGTTGAATTCCAACAAGGACCAAAATGTTATGTTATCTGACATAGATAGCCATCCATGCAACCGAGGGAGAAAATTACAAATAACTTGTAGTGAACTGTTTAGGAGCTGTTGAAAAGCAGCAATTTGTCCAAGATAATTATTCATTCACAAGCGTTTACTAATCAGTGAAAATTATGACTCAAACTAGGGTAACCCAAAATCAGATAAAAGAATAAATTCACTGAAACCATATTTGTAAGTAGTGAACCAAAGCCAGAACTAGGTGTCCTGACAACCACTTATCACCAATTGCCACTAGCCATTGCTGATTTTTGTAGCTATTCTACAAGAGAAAGGAACCTTTCAAATGTGTCTGATTTTGAAAACTGCCTCCTTCCTTTGCATTGTATATTTTTCTTTCTTTTTCCATTTTTGCATTTGTGAAAGGATTCAAGAACTATTTGATTTTAAAGGAAGCAACATTTCAAGGCTAGACTAGATCAATGAACAGGAAAAAAATTATGTTGCTTATATTTTTTTTGCTCATTAATGTTAGGCTTTTAAGCAGCTTCTTAAAAGAGTTATTAAAAAAACCACAGCAAAACTAATACAAAACTTGTCATTTCTCCCTTCTTATTGCCTGTTCTAAGCTCAGTAATACTTTTATAGGCTGTATTGCAAAACAACTATAGATGATAGAGTGCTTAAGGATTTCTTCAAGCAGATTGTTATGAAAATGAGTTGACCTCATCCCCTTTTGTCAATAAAATAGGATATTACCAAAAGGCAGCTTTTGCAATTACATGTGAATTGGTTTTCAAGCTTCACAGAAAGGTCGATTCAAACAGTGACAAACATCACCTTGGTAGGCACCACTGCCTACCTCCAATTTGGGAAAGCTTTTATTAGCTCACATTCATGCTGAGGGTCAGCTTTTCAGTGTTCTTTTCTGAGAGACTGAGACATGAAAGCTCTTGAAATCTCCATTTGCTTAATGAAAATAATATTACTGAATGAATGATAATCAAGTGATGTTTTCATTATGCCAAGTAATTTTCCTACAGTATTTCAATTCCCCTTAGCAACATGTATCTGTGAGGGTTGTAACCTACAGGCTCTTTACAGCAACCATCTCTCACTCCTGCAAAGGACATCTTGACCACAGGAGGGCTAACCATTTGAATAAACCAAAGTAGCTGTCTAGAGCTCTCTTTGCTGCTCCACTCCTAAACAGAAATTTCTTTGGCATTTTCCTTATTGCTATTTGTTTCTGCAAAGTGTATGTTTTTTGATACAGTCATGTTAATTGATAGATAGCAGCAATACAGAAGTAGGGTCTTGTAAAGTGAGCCCCACTGTCAGGGAGAGACAGGAGGGGGGCTGTGCTCTGCTGCGGATGGAGAGCTGGGAGCCAGGAGCTGCTTGCTGCAGGATGGCAGGGCAGGGGTCCAGCTGGCAAAGGACATGGACCCTGGATGAGGTGAGCAGGGCAAGCCTCATGACAGAAAGCCAGTTCAGCCAGCATCTAGGAGCCAGCAAGTCCACAGTGATGAGATGATTACAGGATGAGGGCAGGAGTTAGTCATCAGGTCAGGGCTAGGATCAGTGATGTTCATGGCAGGTACAAAAAACTCTTGGAAAGACTGAGATTTAGGACCCCTCCCAAGCAAAGGGAAGCCAGGACTCAGCTCTTTTCCCAATAGTCTGACCCAAGGTCAGATCTGCACCATATCACGACTGGCTAGGAGCCTTCCTTTTAAACATCTTTTGGAAAAATACCCATTATCTCTAAGAGTTAAATGAAATGGGTTAGGACCAAATGAAGGTTATAAGGGCTTCTAAGGATGGAAGCAGGTGTTTGTCTCAGAATAAGTTTCAAGAGGATGCACAGAGCTAGAGAAAATAAAAGCAATGCAGAGGATTTGTAGAGTAATTTCTGTGAGAGCTCATTATTGAAAAAAAATCACTGCAGACAAACCAAGACTTTTCATGGTTTTTCATTGATTCTATTGAAAGGAGGTTGTGCATTTCATCTAGCAAAAACCTTCCTGAAGCTAAGGGCCTAATTTTATGAATAGGACTTAATAAACAAGCAGATTTGCTTGTAAACATATGTATTTTATAACAACATGTAATTGTGGAGATGTTTTGTGCGAACAGAGATGTATCCACAAAGAACTTAGAAATCTTTAATGAATTTACATTGTATTCGATTAATACTTTTAATCTTGAAAATGTAGGAACACCTTTTTGCAAAGAAAAATCATTAAATTTCATCACATATTTTCCAATTTTTTTCTTATAATTATTCATCTGGAAATGTTGCTTAGTATATTTTTTAAATAAAAAGACAATTCTAAGAAAAAATAAAATTTACTTAAGCCAACAGAAATCCCCTGTTCAGAGAAAGATCTTTTTTCAGATTTTAATGCTGCAAAGAACAGAAAGGATGATCTTATGCTTTTGTCTGGACTTTTATGTTCAGCTAAAAATAGGTTATTCATAAAGCTCTAGTTAAGACATAAAGATATTTCATGAATACTATTAAATAAATTTCAACACCTATAAAATCTTAGCATCTTTCTGTTTCACAAAATGATTTGCAGTTCTAGTCTTAAGAAACAAAAGCTTATGAAGTGCTAGGTATAATAGCAGACTAAGATTCCCTCATGAATTCAAGACCTAATACAAGCTTTCTGACTTTTCTATTACATTTCGGTTCTGGAAACACTTTGGGAATTATATTAGTGCTAATCCACTGTGGGATAACAGGATATAATAGAATACGAAGAGATGCAATTATGGTTTTCTGTGTACACTTCAATAATTGCAAAATGCAAATGATTCTTTTTGCAGACAGACATTCCTTACTCTCATAGATTAAGTGTTTATTGTAAGCTCACATATGGACCATAACAGAACTTATGTCACCATCACTGATTGCACTATACTTTAACTATCTACAAATCAAAGAATTAATGTAAATCCATCAATTTTCCAAGAAACCAGGTTAACCTATAAAGAAACTTTCCACTATCTAGTATGTCATAAAATTTATTAGAGCTAGCTCAGATACTCTTATGTAGCAGATACAGTATGAACATACTGACATATTGGGACTGTTTGGCTGGGCTTATAAAAATTGTTAGATCACCTCAGGATTGGGTTACACCAATTTAGATAAAGATACAGCAACTTATTTATGACAAAAAAAAAAAGTAAAGTCTGTGGAATTGTCAGAAAAACTGTGGTGTGGCTCATTGTTTATTTTAGGTTAGGAGGTTAAGAATCATAACAAACACATACATCATTTGGGGTGCTGGTCCAAGCTTAGCAGGTTTTCCTGGTTCAGTCCACTCAATATTGTGAGACTCATGATCAAAAAATTAAATATGCTGCTTCTTCCAGAAATACTAGCAACAGGCCTGGGAGTCACGGGGTTAGAATAACTAATATGACTGACAGTCTTAATGGGACACCTCAAATGAACTTTTTCAAAGATTTGGAGTAATTAGTTAATGGATTAATTAGCTAATATTATACCCCAGGGAAGCATTATTAGTAGAAGCATGTGTGATGTGTTTTAGGGATATATAATACTGAATAATAAAGGCAAGCTAGAGAAGTCCTTCTGTAGCTGTAGAAAATAGTAGCTGTCAGGAAAGGTAACTCGATGAAAGTGCAGCATCACCAGCCATGCTGCACCATGAGCTGCACCAGCCCTGTCAGCAAGTGCTCGATGCTGGGAGCCAGCCAGACCATTCTGGCCGATCCAACCACATGGGAGTGCTGTGTAATTTGGGAACCACCATATGGCAATAAACATGGCTACACAGATACAGGGCAGCCCCTTCATCACAATGTTATTAGGCACCAAGAACACTATGTGACTAAAAGAGAGCAGACTGTCTGGGGCTGCCTCGCTGCTGCCTACATATATTAAATATGTTGGCATAATGTTTTGTTTTGCAACCTCGGAGAGATAAGTATCCTGTCTGAAATATTTTTCAGACAAAATATTTCATTACTGTAGTCAATTTTAACGCACAAATCCTTCCACTTGCATGATTAGAGAACTGATAGGAGTCTGAAGGATATTGCTGAAATGCTTACAGCCTGCACAAAAGCTCAGAGTTTCTTGTGTGTTAAATTGGTCACATTTCCTTCGAGAGAGGAAACTGCTTACACTGTTCTCACTTACAAATGTGTTTGGGAACACTGAAGAACTTAGGTTTACACATTTAAAACAGAGATATTTGAAGCTTGGTAGAATCTGATGCATGTGCTATTGTTTTTTCTTTTACCTCTTTTATTCTTCTTTCTTTTCTGCCATATACATCAGTCAGGACACTTCAGTGTGCACCAAATAACATAAACTAGCCTCTGCTTTCTCTTGTTTTTTAGTATTAAGTCTAAAGTGTAGCTACCTGCTGAGACAATAAACATGACTTCCCATGACTTTTCAGTAAATGGAGCTCACTTCTGAGGCCCTGGGGCATATTCAATCTAAAATATAGATATGAGGGCTGGAATTAGAAATTTCATGATCAGCGAAGTGTACTTATAGCAGCTACATTTTGAAGGGGCATTCTTTCATCTATTAATTATATTCCACTTCCCACTCTCACCAATACTAGCGACTCATCATTTTACATATTTAATGGAACATGACTAAAAATACATCAGAAAATTATTCGGTATTCATACTGTACTGAAAAACTTTCAGACTTTCCGTTTATTTCTTTCAGGCAGGCTGCTAAGTCTTCGAAAATCTAGAAACAAAAGAAAAGGACTTACAAAAAAAATTATTATGACAAGATAGCTGCAGGATATAACAGAAAATCAGTGTTCACTGCATAGCATAGTTCAATACAGAAAGTAATTTCCCAATCTTTTTCTCTATCTTCGGCTGCCTACTTCCTTGCATGTCATATATCACCATACAGATTTTGCAAAGTAGATAGCACAGTGACGCTGCCAGCCTCCCTGGGCCTCATCTTTAAAGTTGAAAATATATAGAAATAGAGATGGAGAAGTGTGCTGACTTCTTTTAACAATACTTTAATTTTGCTGATCCCTCAAAATAACGGATACAAAAAAGTATACCCCAGCAAAAGAGTATGCTATAAGAAAAACTTTATTTTACTACAGTTTTCATGCTGGGTATATCAAAACTTTAACATTTGTTTAAAAAGATATTTCCACCTCTTGTATCTGTGACAGGAAATTCTTTTAAATTATTAGATTTTTTAAATGTGAGTTTTAGTTAGCAGGACAAAACAAACAGATTTTTTTAAAAAAGGAAATTCTCTTATTTACCTGTAAAGAGTTTTCAGTCCTTAGAGCATCACTCATCTGCTGTATGGAAATTAGGATTTACAACTGCCTGTACTGGAATTAAGACTGAGGGAAATGAGAGCATGGGAATCAGCCCATAGTGGATTTTCTGGTTTAGACTATATCATTAAATGCCATAAAAAAGGGGGTATGTTCACCCTTCCTGAAAAGACTCCGAGTATGCATACTTCCAAATTAGAGACTGTGGAAAATAGTAATTAGAATTCATGGAATATATCTTGAAAATTGACTAAAAGTGAAAGATGCTTTTGTGTTTCTCTGAAAAAAACCTTATGGGATAAGACAGGACAGGATGCCATGGGATAGGGATAGGGATGGGATAGGGAAAGAAGGAAGACAAGCTGCTTGAAAAGAACACAGAAGTCGACAGGTAGAAGGAAAGAGACCACGAGATTTTGTGTGCCCAGGTGTGAGGAAAGAGGTCATATCTGATTTCATTTTAAAATCAATTTAAGTTAAAGAAAGTGTGCAGAGAATGAAGATTTCTCTGGGTTACTAAAAGTGCAGGATATTGAGATTTTCAGTCTAAACATTATGACCCCAATCCAACCAACAGATGACTGGCAAGAAAAGTTACGCATTGAAATGCAGGCAATTTTTTTTCCTGAAATCTATGTATTTTCTGAAATATAATAAAAACATCTGTCAGAAGCCCTCTCAAACCAGTCATTTTTTATGTTGTACCTAATGTTCATAACTTAAATCCTGCCATTTCTGTTCTTTTAATCTAGAGCAACAAAGATTAAAGCTTTTGGAAGCATGTAATTTATTATGGAACCTGAAGATCAAAAATGTCCAGAAGACCTAACCACATGGTGAACTATTATTTGGAGGAGAAACTAGAGTTTCACCTGCCTAAGCACACTAATTCTACCTGTAGTGCTATACAGTCACTCCTCCTTGCTTGCTCTAGCCCTGTGAATCCTTAATTACTCTATGCAAAGTGGAAAAACTTTAAAAGCCTGACATGAGAAAAATCATGCCAAAAAACACCCTCATGAACTGTGATAAAAGTAGGCAAAAGAGATATCCTCAGACTCTCTCCTAGCCAGGGAAGGGCCAGAACTTGATTCAGCTGCATTTAGAAGAGTGCCTTGGATACCTCTGGGGCTGTTGGATAAAAGAGAGAAGCAATCATTCTTTGTATAGCACTATTTAAAAAGAATTTCCAGGTGCATTCTTTCAGAACAAAGCCACTTTGGGTCAAAGTAAAAAAGTTGTGTGCACTAGAAATTTATGATTTTAGACACAGCCCTTTATAAAAAAAAAAAAAAATTAGGAAGTAAGTCCTCAGAAATAATTTCAGTTTTAATGGATCCATTTACTAAAAGCATCTAAGAACTTCCACAAATTATGCTGCTTCTAGACTTCATCTTGCAGTGCTTTACCTATAAGAGAACACATGCAAAACCAAGTAAAATCCTGGACTGAGATGGTAAAATGAATGCAGGAGCTGACGAGTCTCTTGAAGTTTTTAAGGTGTTTGGAAAAGACCACTCTGACCATGATGCAAAACACAATCCATATTGGTAACCTTCAGATCAGATAGAAGCCCAATGGGATCCATAGAAAAATGTAGAACAATCTGCTTCTGGAAGCTAGGAGTGGCTTAACTTGGAAAATGACAGAGCTTTAACCTTGTATTCTAAGTGCTGAGTGGAAACAAGTATGAAAATAACACATTAGGCTATGCTAATTAAGCTAAGGCTTGCTCATATCCTTTCCAGGTATGAGCAAGTAAAATTTTTTATACAATGATAATCATATAATTCATATTGCCATTATTGTTGTTATTATTATTATTAATACAGGCCCATATGACATAGTCATTTTATGTTTATGATATAAATTGTCACCCAAAAAGAAAGATTGTTCTTTGTAGGAACCCCAACACGTTTCATTTATTGCTAGAATTTACTACAATAATATGCCACAAGCTTGCATTTTAATAGGGATAATTAAACAAAATGTCAATCTAGTTACCTATTCCTAAATTGTTGGAGGATAATTGCTAGGAAAGTTCTATGTCTAAAGGAGGTTGCATTGGAGGGTTTTACATGCAAAACAAAGCAATATATTATGGAATATGATTTTCAGTTAGTCCCCTTAGCAAACAGAACAAACTCCACATTATCATCACAAAATTGTTGAATGCATAAAAGCAAGATTTCTGCCATAGAAGGTGTCATAATTCAATTTACTATCTTTTTCTCCATTTACATTTAGTGGTTTGGTTTGGTTTTTTTTTCTTTGCTTTTCAACACTCAACAGCAATATGCCTTCTCCATAATCTCTCATATGCATGCACCTGAAAACATACTGGAAACTAGAGACAAGAAAGCTGATGTAGTGTTTCCAACCTGACAAACATTTTCATTTTCATTAATTTTGTATTAGTGCATGAAATGAATTCACCAGTAAATTTTACTAGAACAGATGAAAATTTTGTGAAAATCACAGGGATTTATATTCACTGGATTTTTAAAAATTTCTTTTACTTTTGTACTTAAAATTTATGAGGATTTGTAGACAGATTTTTTTTTAATTTTCCTAAAAAATTAATTCAAATTACTGACAAACCTCCTAAATTATAGGTGACTACAGTCAGCTCTTGACCCTAAAATATGAATTTATCTCTGGTTCCTTAGGCTGATAAACAGGGTGTAAGATTTTTCTAAAATTATTACTATTATTGTTGCTGTTGAAATTTTTTCATTGGGCTTGATTTCAAAGTCTGGCATGTTGCCTTCTCTGTATATTAAGGGAAAGAGCAAAATAAATAACTGCTTGTCACTTTTGTATACTTTACAAACTCTCTCTAATGTTAAGCCCACATCACTAAGTAGATGGGACAGAGATTAAGATTAGGGTGTTTTAGTGCATTATTTGGGAAGTTTGCACAGTGTTAACACTTGGCACTAGCTGAGATTTAACTGTGGCTGCTTGTATAAGTAGTGGAATTTGCCAAACAATTTTACATGATTATATGTTAATATTGCAAACTGCTTGTGTGAAAATATATGATAAAAAAAAAGAGTGAAAAAGAAGAATCAGAAAAAAAAGTGATAAACAAAGCACCAGTTGAATATCTAATTACAGGGCAAAGACAAGCAAGGCTCAATTAAAGCAGCAAATTCTAATTTCCTGAAATAAGAAGATCCAAACTGGAATTATGCAGAGCTGGAGAAGTGAGAATCCTGCTGGTCAAGGTAAGCCAGAATTTAAGATGTCTGAGTCTCAGCAGCTGTGAAACAAGAGGATAGGATTTAGGCTTTAAGCAAGAGTCGAAACAAATCTAACATGAAGTGACTATTTCCTGGGGAAATTTCAACCATTGGAGATATAAGTATAAATGATATAGATGAAACAAGAAGCAAAATAATATTTTTGGCACTTCTTCCTACAATGACAGGAAACAGAGAAGTTTGAATAGCAAGCTATGAAGTGCAATGTTGTTGTTTTAAGTAAACACAATGAAAATTAAGTCTCACAGCTTCATGCCCATTTTCATGGCACTGCCAGGAGTTGGCATTTGAAATGCTGCATTTGAAATACTTTATTTGAAGTACCAAACAATTTCGTGGGTGCACTGACTTGATTAATTACTTTCAGTTATAATTTAGCCCCAATAGTATAAATAAAAAATAAGAATGCTATTATACACATAGTCTTTAGCTAACATTCCCAAGGTCTGTGCTATGACTGGAAGTCATGACCAGTGCCTGCTCTGCAGTTATGTGTGCATGAATCAGAGTCCCTTTTCACTTCACATATTGCCATCCAAATGAGGCACACTTTTTTGTGCAAAGGGAGATTTCATGACTAGAGTTTTATTATGGCTATTTCTGATAAAATTTCATATTGAAAATTGCTTTTAAAACCATTTAAGTACCCATTATCTCTCAGTGCAGTATATAAATTAGATAATTGCAGAAAACAGCCCAGTGAAGGGTTCTCTATGGTCTTGGAAAATGTGTGTTTCTAGCTAATCATCCAATGATATTGCATTGCCTACTTTGTGTGGCAGGTGAAGAGAAAAAATAAAGCCATAAAGAGACCTCATAGACATATCCATGTTAATTACCCTCCCTTTTGAGAATTTATTTGCATAGATACTTTGCAATTCTTCATAAGACTTGCCAGTACTACGTTACTATATTTGATCATGTCTTTGAAGCTTTTCATTGAAACTATCATTCTTAACCATTTTCCCAGTCTCACAACAGAAATTCCTTGCAACTTCACTTTGCTTATATTGAAAAAATATTTAAAACACATTTTTATAGCCTCTATTGACAAAATTAATAATTTTTGCAAATAATCTTACAAGAAAATGAGTATCAAATTGGCTTTAGTTGTCAAGGTTGATCAAGATAATTTCTCTGAAGACTGATTGTATTCAAATAACTGGGAAAATGAGAGAAGTTTCCATGAGGAAATGAAAAAGCACAACAAATAGCAGGTGTTGTCAGCAAAATGGCACAGATTTTGAAGACTGAGAAAAAGTCCCACGTGTTTCATGGACAGTAAGGTGGGTTGCAATGCTGTGTCTGTGTCATCAGCAACTGGATATTTTCTACCTTGTAATCTTAATTTTTTTGAATAAGTCTCTCTGGGTTTTCAGGCTTAAATCCTTTGGGAGCAAGAGATTGGAAATACTCCTCAGCCCCTAGAGAATAACTATTCTGTAAGGTATATATGCTTTGGTGTTCAGAAGGGAGCCCATAGCAATTTTCCATGCAGCCAACTTCAATATAACAAAAGAGAGTCACATTCACTGTTGTTATAGACAGTTGCAGAAAGTGCTCACATTTCCAGTTTCCAATGCCAAGCTACCACATCCTCAGGGAAGCAGAATTTTGAGAAAATGAACATGTATTTCATGTCATCAGAAACAAAAGATGTTTCTCCAAGAGGAGATGAAATGTAAGATCTTGCCTTCCTGCAGCTATCACATTTTTGCCAAGATTATAGACAAAATTAATGGATAAAAGAAAACACACTATATAATCAAAGACATCCTCCCTACAGTTTTCTTATGCCTGGAGGATGAATTGCTCCAGTGGATGTCCTCCCTGCCTTTCATGATGAGGTCAAGAAACTTGCTGTCACTACCACTGTTGTGATTAATGATCTGACTGGCAGTGACAGTAATCAAGCCATGGACAGCTGTAGCTAGTTCGTGCTAGTCCCAGTGGCTTGAGTCACTGCACTGGCAGGGGATCTATCTGTTTCTCCTACAGACATCTCCTTGTGTCCTTCTTGAAGAAATCTTTCATGAATATATGGGTGAAACCAAAACAAATCATGACAAAAATTTAAAGCAATACACTATATTTTTGAAAATCAAGTGACAAAAACTTTGGAGCATTTGTAAAAAGAGTGCATAATGAATAATTAAACTACTAATAATATAATCCTCTTAAAAGCATAGAACCACTGCTTGAGAAGATTAGGTATCTAACAGCTCTCAGTACAATGAAAGTGGTATAAGGGGAGAAGCTGAATTTCCTTCTCTCTTTCTCAATTTTTTGTAACAGATTTTCAGTGCATTCAGTTTGATTATGTTTTAAGAAGCATTCATTAGTTGAACATACAAAAATATCTGTATAAAATTATTAGTAGACAAAAGGTTAGTATAAAAATATCACATTGGCTAAACAATGGTAAGAATTGAAGGGTTAAATTTTGAAACTGGTTTGATGGAAAAGTCCACTAAAAACCTGAAGGCAAAGACAGAACACAGGAAAGAAGATGACATCTGAAATGAAAGAGACTGATAAAAAGGTTATACAAAAATAACAATGGAAAAATCTATTAAACCTACTCTATTCTCAGAAATAAATTTCAACTTCCATCTGGTTAAATGCTATCTAAATTAATTCTTTGAATCACACAGGAGATAGAGTACTGGAAATAGAAAGTACTTATAATATTCTTGAACCTAGTTAACAAGTCAGCTCCTATTCAGTTTCTCACTATCTGAAGTTCTCTCTCCAGGCCTATCCCATAACAGGATATTTAGCACATCATGAGGGAAAAGATGAACGTTGGCATTGGCAAGTCAAAAAGGAGCACGTGAAGAAAATGAGACTGTATTTGGGAAGAGAGCAAGTGAGAGATCCCTGGAGACAGCCCAGTGGACTGTGGGCTTCCCAGCAGTAACTCCCAGTTTTGTTTTGCCTGGCAACTTTGCTCTTTAACACTCTGAGCAAGATAGAGATGCAAGCCCTAGCAGGTGAAGTTCTCAGCTGTATCAAGAGGAAGACTGGGTGGTTTGTAGTGAGGAGCTAAGAGAGCCAGACTGGGCAGGACAATGAGTCTTGGTTATGTGAAGACAGCTGCCTTGTCTTTTTCTAACATACTGGGCTTTAGGACAAATGCTGCTACTAATGTGTGGTTTCTGTCCTAAGGAGTGCTCTGCATGAAGAAATCCATAAGTTGTGTAACCCCTGCTTCAGAGAGCTGCTACCCTGATCCCTTTCCTTTACAGAACCAAATAGTTGCATATTATTGTATTTAGTATGCTTTATTTATGTATCTATTTATCTATTTATTATGAAAAATAAAACTAAAAAACACAAAACAAAACAAAACACACACACCATTCCGACCACATTTTGGGGAAAGTAGAAAAGGACCAAAAGGTATGATATCCATTGTCCTCTAATGGTAATCCAGGCCCAATAACCAGTCTAGGAAAAAAAAATTACAAACCTACAAGCAACAAAGGCTTTGATAGCTTTTACAACCATGACAAAAAAAGCATGAGATAGATAGATTTCACTCTAATTTTATGCTCTTTTATTGTTGTTCAGAAAATAATTTTCCTTCTCATGGATTTTTACTTGAGCGATCATCTACCGGATAGACATTGACTACCCTGTCACAGAATAGAATAATATATGTTTCACTTTAAATTAATCTTATTAATAAAACATTCATGGAAAAGAGCTGAAGTACATTTATTTGCTGCTAAACTCAGAGAGCTACATTTTAATCTCATTATAATATGACCTTCCAAAGTCTCTTCTGCTTAGTCCTTTTTGGGATGGAGGAGAGAATTGGTTGCTTTCTTTTGTTCTTAACTGTATTTAAAGCATGAAGTAGAAGACATGTGTTGTATTTAGTTTGCCTGGTTAAAATGGGTATGGGGATCAGGAGGGAAGGGATGGCAAGAGCAAGAATAAGCTTTAATAAGAATATGAAAATAGCCTTTATAAAACAAGGATAAGCAGCATTGCAATCTAATTTACCCCCACATAAAATGCAAAATAGAACACTGTGTGTAATAAAACATTAGTATCTTTATTGCCAGCTTAATCTTAACTAATCTTTTCTTACATTACTTCAATAGTTACAGTAATTCATCTGCATGAAATTTAAATGAATAAGGTTAGCCTTGCAGTTGAAACTATGCTGATTCTTACCCTTCTATTCACAAAATACTTCATTAGTATTTGCATAAGTTTCTAAGTCAGTTCCAGGCAGGATCAGCCTCCTCGGAATGTCAGCAACCTAGAACAGTTTTCCTCTGAACATCCCCTTCCTTTGTAATACATAAATACAATCTTCTGGGGCTCTGTAATTATCCAAAGTGAGCATTAATGTTGCAAATTACTTCAGCACCCCTATGATTTATCTGTTGTAAACACACTTTATAATATTTATATTCCTATTAGAACCTCCACTAATAATGAGCTGACAGAACATAAATATTTACATGATAGTACATGGACAAATGCGTGATACCCTCTTATTAGTTACGTTTCTGGTTCTCTCTATCACACTTGGAAAAAAAATAAACCTTTGCAATTTTCAGTCTTCACAAAAATATCTTTGAAAATGGCTCAGAACATTAACAGAGCTTCACATTTGCCACACTTTTCTTTAAAAGAATGGCATTCCTTCATACTTATGCAGGCTGGGTTATTGCTTCTTCACATTATGCATCATTACTCTGAGTAGGTGTCTTATCAGCAGCTCCAGTTGTTGTGGAGACGATTGGAATTAAGCTCTGGAAGCTTTTTATTTATCTTACTTGCTTTATTCCTACAAGATTTTCAGCATATAAGCTTCTTTGTTCAGCTCAGAATTGGATACATTGCCAGGCATTGTAAAATTTACATCTTCCTTTTTTTGTATTTGTTCTTAAATTGGATTGAAAACAAAGTATGGCTTTAATTAAAGCTCTGCTTAACAATACACAATTTTTCCATACAGTGGAATTTCTGAGCAGTTGTGAGGATTTTGCAAAGGCCTAATAGGTGACATTCACCACTAAGCCCCAGGTAGAACTGCAATATACTTACCTGTGCTAAGTGTCTGCCTGACAACACTCACACAAAGAAGACTGTAATAATGCTGTTGAAACACTGACTTAGCCAACAAAACCCATGGAACTTAAAGTGAAGGTTACCTTAAACTAACTGGATACGATATATAATAACTTACAAGTTCAAAGGATAAATGTTGATGCTTAGAGGAGGAAAAGGAAAGAAAAGGAAGACAGGAGGGAAGAAAAGCAGGAAGGAAGGAGGGAAGGAAGGAGGGAAGGAAGGAAGGAAGTGGCAGAAGGAAGGAAGGAAGGAAGGAAGGAAGGAAGTGGTGGAAGTGGTGGAAGGAAGTGGCGGAAGGAAGTGGCGGAAGGAAGGAAGTGGCGGAAGGAAGGAAGTGGCGGAAGGAAGGAAGGAAGTGGCGGAAGGAAGGAAGGAAGGAAGGAAGTGGCGGAAGGAAGGAAGGAAGGAAGGAAGGAAGGAAGTGGCGGAAGGAAGGAAGGAAGTGGCGGAAGGAAGGAAGTGGCGGAAGGAAGGAAGGAAGTGGCGGAAGGAAGGAAGGAAGTGGCGGAAGGAAGTGGCGGAAGGAAGGAAGGAAGGAAGGAAGGAAGGAAGGAAGGAAGGAAGGAAGGAAGGAAGGAAGGAAGGAAGGAAGGAAGGAAGGAAGGAAGGAAGGAAGGAAGGAAGGAAGGAAGTGGCGGAAGGAAGGAAGGAAGTGGCGGAAGGAAGGAAGGAAGTGGCGGAAGGAAGGAAGGAAGGAAGTGGCGGAAGGAAGGAAGGAAGGAAGGAAGGAAGGAAGGAAGGAAGGAAGGAAGGAAGGAAGGAAGGAAGGAAGGAAGGAAGGAAGGAAGGAAGGAAGGAAGGAAGGAAGGAAGGAAGGAAGGAAGGAAGGAAGTGGCGGAAGGAAGTGGCGGAAGTGGCGGAAGTGGCGGAAGTGGCGGAAGTGGCGGAAGTGGCGGAAGGAAGGAAGGAAGGAAGGAAGGAAGGAAGGAAGGAAGGAAGGAAGGAAGGAAGGAAGGAAGGAAGGAAGGAAGGAAGGAAGGAAGGAAGGAAGGAAGGATATCTGACATCTATCATTCTTCACCAAGTCTAGTTTATGTAACATGGACATTCACAAAATTTAGGAATAGGGAATTAAAAATGAATTTCAGCCTTTCTATCAAGGCTTATTCTCCACTAGATATGGTGTAGATGACAGAAAGATGAAAAACAAAAACCCAACCAAACTTACTGGTCAGTCTGTTAAAATCTGTTCAATAAACATTCCCATTCCAAAGACTGCCTGAGGCTTTTTTCTCTCCTTTCTTCAATATTTCACAGAAGACATCTGCTGTTCAAACACAGATTTTCCATTGCCTGATTAAACTGAAGATAGTTGTTTTTTTGAAATTCTTGACAAAAATGTTGTACTTATTCTAGAGGTCATAATGTGTAAGTTATGCATAGACACTCCCCAGTCCACATTGAACAAAGGACCAATAATTACAACATTCTAGAGAGCTGTCAGAAGCATCTAGAGCACCTGTCCAGCACATTTCCCTTGTGACATGCTTACGTGTCAGTAGCCTGGTGGAGCTGAGAAGTATGCTCTCACTGTTTGGTAGGAGACTGAGAGGAGGAGAAGATCAGGCAGGATTCCCTGCTTTGGAGAGGGTATAACAAGTCACCCAAACAAGATGTATTACACATGGGTTAATTTCTAAGTACCCTGCAATGTAGTGCCATACCTGTTAAAAAAAAAAAGAAAAGTACCCTGAAGGTGACTCAGCTTCCTACAAAGGCGGTCCCTGTCATTCACATCTAAATGGAAAATAGGAAAAAAGGAGAAAGATGCTAATAAAATCTCCCACATAAGGGGGTGAGATGATAGAGAAACTTGTGATAACAAAGTGCATTCCATTGCATGAACAAAAGTGCAAGGTAATTTTTAAAGCACCGAGTGCCTGATACGATGTTTTTTAGCTGAGTTATAACAAGAATTGGTGTAGCTGCTACAGTGAAAAGGCACATTATCATGATGCTATGTCAATGAACAGACTGTTTAACAGAGTCATAGTCCCATTTCAGAGCTGGTCAGTGTCCAGAACACTGGGCTGCAGAGACATCCCTGAATATAAGAAAAGGATACCTTTTCTTTTTCACTATTTCCACAGGAGTTTCATGTATTTCACTGCGTCATCTGTGCTTTAACAAAAAAAAATTAAAGTATTTTAATTTTATGTAAGTAAAATTAACTGAGATGTGGGGAAAAGGGGGGCTTTGCTACAGCTTTTCAGTACATAAAAGTCCCAGAAGCATTATAAAACAAGGTAATATTATCTTGGGAAAATAATATTCACTTAGCCATAATACAAACAAAAATAAATGCACCTCCAAAAAGTAGAAAGAACTTCTAAACAAACACAAAATATCTAATGCTATTTGCAGTGTTTTAGACCATGTGAGTATGCTACTCTTGAAACTACAGCTGCATCACTTCTGCAATAATCTCAATTTGTCTAAAAGTCTGAGTGTTTGCCTCCTCTCTAAAGCTCTCCTTTCATCCATCTATTCTGCTCTACTTAGCATAATTCCAAATACAGAAAAATAAATTTACAGGAGACTTACAGGCATTGTGCTGTAAGATTCACATTTTGTTCAGACAAATCACCTTGTCTTTCTAGCAAGTAGCTTCTCAGGTTGGTGTTGCTGAAGTGCCCAAGCAATCAACGTTTGTGAAACATATAAAAAATAAGAACTGCAGTATTAAATTAAACTCAGAGTTCAACTAGTCCTATATCTTTTCTCCTGACTTTCCCCAAAGCAAAAAAGTCACACAGAAGGCGAATGTCATATAATCTATTCCTTCTATATCTCCTTGAATTTCAAATAGCTACAGATTTTTTTAAAGTCTGAAAAGTGTGAATACAGTGGTCACCAGGCTCACATCAGTACACAAAAACAAGCAAAAAAACATTTTTTTTTTTTCTGATGAGGATTTTCATTGGTTTCTCATGCAGTGAGAAAATGTATCATATTACACTATAGATAAATCAGATGCCAAATGTAATTTCTGAAAAGGAGAATATTTTTAGATTTTATGACAGAAAAAAAAATATGGCTTTAAAATGGGTAATCTTCTATTTCACTAAATGTGCTGCCTGACTGAGACCTTGTACGCCAAGCTTCAGCCTGAAGCAAATTGTTATAGTCGAGCTATTAACATCTAAAAATAGGGGGATGTGATGGAAACATTAAGAAACCCACTACTGGGCACAACCACCATCCAGGGGAGGATGAAACAACACTCCTTTATTTTTCCTTCTTTACCTCATCACAGTAGTGCATTTTGTGGCACTGAACAGTGTCTGTGCTAAATGCATTTTTTTAGCCACTTTCCTTCTCAACAGCAGCTTATGATGGTGATATTTAATCTGCCTCTCCCTCTCTCTTGTTTTTGAAAAAACTAAACAGCAGCTGAATATTTCAGGTCAGGCACTTGCCACTTGTGACTTAGTACTTAAAGAAGGTGCAGCTTCCTGTGGGAGAAAACAGACAGGCCGGAGGATTGCAAGAGTGATCTGAAATTAAAATGCTTTGCAACAGGAGGTTTTTGCATTTTCACTTGAAGCATTTTGAGCAACAGAACAGTAGAGTTATATTTTGTAACAAAATGTGCAGCAGTGATTTACTTTTCTGTCACGAACTGTGCCTTCTCTGTGTTTTATCGTAGTGTACAAAATTTCTCATCATCTACTATTTATTTTACATTCAGCGCTGTAAAACCAAAGAAGCACTGACTCATGAGTCAGCAGGTGGGTGCCCCTCTCCAGAGGCATTCCATGCTTTTTTGCCAAACCATTTAGCACATCTGCAGCCTTCACTAAATCATTTTTAAAAGTAATATCAGTAATAAGAGTCAGAGAGGCTTGAAAGGTATGTGTGGTATGTGTTCTGCAAACAGGCTCTCAACAAAAATCCCCAGAGCTAGGAACAACAGTAAAAATCATCTCAAAGGAGCAGTAGAGAGTGGAGAAAATGGATCTTGGTATAGAGGACATGCTATTTATGGAGGTCAATCTGCATCAGTGACATAACATTTCAGGGCTATTCAGCTATAAACACATTCTCATGAGTCGTGCAGGGTTTTAAGGAAGGGATCAAAAGATGAGCACACACAATGTGTGTGTGAGTGCTTCTCACTAACAGACTGCTTTTCTACTTTGACCACAGAGAGGTGTGTTGCAATCAAGGCAAAGACAAACTGGAAAACAGGCTTTAACACTTCAAAAGGAAAAACTAAATCAATACACTGGAGTCCTAGGAAATGCCTTGTTTTGCAGAAATTTTTAGAAGTGTCAAGAAATTTAGGAGCCTGCTAGTGCCTGTGCTCCTGAGTCACCTGGACAGCCTAAAAGTCACTCCCCATACACTTCTGGACCAGCTCAAATTCTGCAAATGTTTTACTGCATGTAGATACCAGTTTGGATATAGACAACCTGTTAAAATCAAGTTAAGGTCTCCTGGAGTGTGTATGGCACAAGAGGTCTGCCCTTGTGCACAAACCTGCTCTTCAGAAATGCTTATATAAATAGGCAACTTGTTGGATTATTTTGCTTGCTTATGGGGACAAGATATTAGACTTCCAGAGATTAAAAGCCTAACTCTATTTGAATCCCACTTCTAAATCTATCTCAATCCCTTTGGTAACCCTTTGGTTATTTGACAAGCAGGGTGATAATTTGTCATGCCAGAGTCTTCTGTGTGTTTTTCAGAAATATTATTTACTTCTGAAATCACATTTACTGGATATTTTCTGGCTTCTATGTCTGCTTTCTAAAATTGCTACCATACCATGCTTCAAATTATCTGGTCATCTCAGCAAAACTGCTTCATTCACTTGTCTAAAAGCATATAACATTGCAAATCACCTTCTCTGAATTTCTGCCAATATAGTTTAGACAACACAAAGAACAATTTTACCACCAAAATTTTCCATCTTCAATCTCAATAAGGTGAATGTCTATCTGTCTCCAAACCCTTTGTTGTTTTAGTCTGTGCTGGCACCTGGAAGCTCCAGAGAACCTGAAAAAAGAAAGCCACTTCTTGCATGTGACACAGATTTTGCAATGTTTGTCAAAATATTTATTACTTCTTATTTAAAGTAATACTGTCCAGGTCTTGAAATAATAAAACATTTGTTCTGAATACTGGATTTGAGTAAGTATGCAGTGCACCATGTTTCAAATATATTATACTCTCCAGATAGAGCCACCTGACTTAGTTTAGTTTCAAATGTTGAAATCACTTTGTTTTCTTTAGGATTTTAGGGGCATTTTGTGGATGCCCTGCCAATTCTGTGAGGTCCAAAAAACAAAGCAGAAGCAAGGAAGCAACTCCATTTTTTGGTGTGTTGAAATTGTACGTAGACCACAAAATAAAGCTTAAGGTAAAATGTTGCAAAAAAAAAAAAAAAAGGAGAGTAAACATGAGGGGGGAAAAAAAAACAAAACAAAAAAAAACAGGAATCCTGGAAGAACAGTAAAAAAGAATGAGTAAGGAAAATGGAGAAACCACAGAATCTAAGGAATTTTAATGTATAGGAAAGATTCAATTGATTTTTTAATAGCTTTTAACTTGAAAAATTGCATGCAAATTAAGAAGCATGCCCCAGATTCACCAGTGACATAATTCCACAAGGACAGTTATAACAGATAGTAGTTGATAGGCATGTTCTTAAGGGTAGAAATGAAAAAAAGGGCAAGCAATAGACAACTTTGTAGATACACTTCCAGGCAGACCAGAGCTGCCTGCTGTGTACACACAAGAGAGCGCTGCAGCTTTATGGGGGAGAGACATTCACCAAGATGTCATGCCAGCATACTGGTCCTGGTTAGTGCATACTGAATTCCTGTCATGTCCTGCTCCTCCTTGCCTTCACTCCTGCAGCAGTGGCCAAAAAGATACAGGAGAGTGCCAGTTATGGGTTGTTGCTGTTCATGATTGTGAAAATAAAAGAGTTCACTTCCTGGCAGCTGATTCTGCTCTGCAAGCACAACATAAAAATTTCTTAAAGCGAAGAAAGAAATGCTCTGAAGAGCATCCTGGAGCAATACAATAGTGAGATAAATAAAAGACCTTTGAGGCAAGAATTTTCATTCTATGGGTTTGAAGAGGAAGCAGTATTTTTATAAACATTTCTCTTGGAACAGGGAGAAGATGAGAAATGCAGAAAATTTCAGCCTTACCTGCAACTGAACAGCTGGTACTGACCATGAATTTACTGTATAGGACTGTAATGACTGTGTCAGACCTTATCAGAACTACTTCATTATTTCAGGTTCTCAGACTGTCCCTTAGAGCAGGAACCATTCCTTACTACAGCCTGCCACTTTCATATTTGCTTTGGTTTTTAGGCGCAGTCTATGCCTCTATAAAACCTTGCAGCCTGTACCGTCATTTACATCTCTACAGAGGGCTACACGTGCCAAAAAACCCCCAGATGATCCTGACAAGACATACTTTTTCCTTCCCTGTTACTATATGGGAAAGATACCAGGCAAGTACAATCATCTCAGTGTCCCTGAGCATATCAGCTACACTCAGTGAATCCTGAAGGGATGTGCACCCCTTAAGTCTATTTGCAAACTGACCATGCTGCAAAGCAGTGGCCCAAGTATGAAATGAGTACGCTTCCCATTCGTAAGGTACACAAGCACTTTGGGAGCAGCTGGGGCTACCTTTCCCTTTCCAGACAGTTGGCTGATTTGATCAAATGAAGTTTTCAAAAAGTGACTTCAGAGCAGAGTGGAATTGAATACCATTTAAACCTATATTTCTTTTCCACCTAGACATATTTGAAACTCCTGATCATACAGAAATTTGAGTGTCTAATTGTGATTTAATGTGTCTAATCAGAGTGCCTAGAGTTACTGAACTACAGATTCCACACTCAGATACTCTCCTCTGTTGGAAATGCCTCATATCTCTAGAGTACCAACATTTGTGATGCAGTCATGGGACACCTAAGTAGGTATCTATAAATTGTCATATGCATTTGACCAGACACAGATCTTGCTGAGTGCTTCAGAGCCCTTGGTGTCTCCTACACTTAGGAAGACTTCTCATCAATTCCCTGGGGGAATAGTGCATTGAATCTAATGAATCAGTTGGGGAGAAAAGAGAAAATGAAATTATTGATTTGTCACTTGGTGGGTCAAGCTCTCATATGGGATATGGAAAATCAGATTCTTTTATGGGAAATCAGCTTCTTTTGTGCGTTGTGGTGTTTGGTGGTTTGGGATGGTATTTTTGTATATGCAATTTTTTTTTTTTTTTTTTTTTGGAGATAGACTAATAAAATTATTCATTCCCTCAGACTGTTGCTTTCTGGAATTTTGGATTTTAACCTGGGCTGTAGGAAACTTGGATTTATGTTTCTGTTCTTAGCTATGCCGCTGGGACTAGAAGATAAGGCACAGCCTTGTCCCAGTGACTACTGTATTGACTATCCATAGATGTCAGGGAAGTCTTTGCCTGCCTCCCAGGAGAGGAGCTGGCCATAAGTACTTAATTCTAGAAAGTTCATAGCTGACAATCTGCTATCAGAGGGATTTCCAGTGGGAAATCACTGCATCCCTGTGTTCTGGAATATGATGTCTGACCATGTTCAACTCTTGGGTGTTAAGGCGCCGTCTCTATTTTCAGATTCTCAAAGTAAGTAGCCTGCTCAAGCAGCTGAATCCTGCTTAATTATTCTTTTTAAGATTATCTTTTGTCATTGTAGGCAGAAAATGCTTGGGGAGTTGCAGGAATGGGGAGGATGCAGCATATTTTTCAAAAGAACCTATTGAAATTGTGGACCTATTGTTCTGCACTTAACTATCATAAACAATTTATTTTCGAAAATAAATTAAGATAATAGAAATAGCTCCCATTTTGTTCCTTCTGATTGACAATCTTGCCCTCAAAGCACGAGGCCATATTTCAGTGTTATCAGTGAAATGTACTTTAATACTCAGCAGAAGTCAGCAACCTGTTTCAGAAGAGGGACTCACCTCTCCCAAGAGCACAGCAGGGAGGCCATGGCCAACTCCCTCACTACAAGTTTAAAGAACAAGCAGAACACTTCAATCACGAGGATGAACTTAAAAGGATATCCAGTCAGTTGTACAGTGCAGGTGTTTCATTTCCATGTAAGAGAGACCAAGACAGTGTCTCAAGAGTGACATCTCCTTGCCCAAGGGTGGGTTTCTCTGCACAGCAAACCCGTAACGCGTGTCCCTCTTGTCACCAGGCTCACCAGAGCTGCACTGCAGCCAGCAAATCATTTCCTAATACATTCAGATTCATATTCAAATCCCAATCTTTTGTCTTTGATCAAAACAAAACAAACAAACAAAAGCTGCAAACAAACACACACAAACAAACAGAAACAATTGCTGCTATTATTTCTGTTAGGGTTAATAGTATTATCCAGTACCCTAACTTTCACAGGCTGAAGGAAAAAAAATTTCATCGTGCTAACCAGCATCCATTTCAGTACAGAATTTGTCTCATTAGAACTGCATTTAAAGGTTTAGTGAAGCTGTTAGTGATTATTTTTCTGGTGCCCATAAAAATATCTTTTTCTGTGAAAAAAAACCAACTAAAGTTGTGTAGTTTTAATTATCATCTCCTCTAGCATAAGAGCACCAAAGGAGGGAATTGTAACACTAAATGTAATGAAAAAGCAACAGTGTTTGGATAATATTGCAGAAGAAATTGAATAATGTGAAGCATGGAATTACACATCAGAAATCTCATATAAATTTAAATGAAAAGTTCTAATGGGAAGCCTTTTAATCTAATGAAAACATATGAATTTGCAAAGGACAATGTCTCTCATTTAAACTATCAAATTTGATAAAAAGATCCCAGAAAGGTTTAGGTCTAATTATATTTTCAAAAAATAACAGTTGACAGAGAAATGTAATAATCTTCTTGAAAAGAACTAACAGAAAAAATTAATTACACCAAAGTGCTACAGCAGGGAAAATGAGGCTGATATGTCTTGTTTACCAGTGTAGAAACACATTCAGCAAAGCAGCTATTGAAACATCAAACTTGTTTTATCAGTATTTTTTCATCAGTATATCAAATGTTCAAGTGACTGCTATTTGAAATATCCTTTCTTCAAGACACATTGAGTGTTACTACTTACAATGAATCCAACACATAACCATATAAACCAATGAACACTAAAGGACTTCCCTCAGATACACTTCTTTCAGTGATAAATACTCATATTAGTTAATTAAATAATTAGACATTTTGTCAAGTGATCTGGCATTATATCTCCTGTTATTGGCAGAGATAAATGAAACAGTTTATGCTTGCATAGTTCTATATATTTAGATTCTAGGCTTTCTGGCAAGATGAAAAACCTGTTTCAAAATTTTTACTCTTTTTTTAGCCTTTCTTCTTAATAAAATGAACCCAATAGGTGATATTGCCTGATGATACTTAAATTTTTATTACTTTTTCTTTGTTTCTAATCAATAAAGACTGGGAAAGTGAAGAGTTCTGTATTCATATTGTACTGATTATGTGAATATCTCCCTTTCAAAAAATGTGAAATTATATTTTTCCTTGATAAAAGGAAAACAGCACTTCCTTTTAAAATTATCATGTACTCATTGAGTTCAGATTTTAGCACATATTTTTTATGCTAACTACACTATTTCCTAATATGATCAAATATATGTTGTCTGGCCCCAGTCTGGTATTATTTTTAAATGTGAAGGGAATGTTTGGGTGTTAACCAAATTTGAAAAAGCCCAGGCATTATCCTCTGCTGTTCTCTAAATCATTTTAGTGCTAATTTTGACTTCAAGCAGACTTATGATAAAAGTAACTATATAAGTTTTAAGTATCAAAGAATATTCTAGACTTATTCTGTTTGAATTATACCCCATGTCTTGAAGAAAGTTTTGAAGGGCTTATCTCATTGGAAGTCATTATGCTTTTCATGGGAAGTCAGAACAAATGTTATTAAAATGAATATCTCAGTAAGATTCAATTATTTATCACAGGTTTTGCTTATAATGATACCACTTTCCTTTTTTTTAACATCCTGACAAAAAAATTGTATGAAATAATAGTTTTTCAGAAGCTAGTATTATTCAGCCTCAGCAAAGAAAAAATCTTTGCCTCACAGATTTTTTTCTGAGAGGGACACAGCGCCCTTTCACAGAGGAGTGGAGGGGCAGTGGAGATGTTGCAAGCCACCAGTAGGATTGTGGAATGTCCTGGGACAAACTTAGGGTGATAAAAACAAAATAATATTAGGAATTCTGTACACCCTGCTGTAAAGCAGAAACTGGATTAAAAAGTAAACCTTAAGGAAAGAATCTACCCTGCAAGGAGGGTCAGGAAGGAGATTTTTTTGCAATTTATATTTTAATTTCTCATTTTTAACAGATCTGACTTTTGCTATTAGCTGCCTCATACCTGTCTGTGTCATAATAAAACCTAGCTTTACAAAATAAAGGTATAGTAGTTGCATGAATGTTGCAGGAGTAGGGATGAGGCCATGGTATGTCTGAGCTTCAGACAGCTTAAGTTCCTTATACCAGCCACAATGTCACCTGTCCTCTGTTATGCATATCTCCAGGTTATAAATATTCTTCCATAATTTTTTCCATAATCTTCCCACGTACGTCTTCGTCTCAGCAAACTGACCAGTGGAGGGCACCCTAGAAACTTGGCAGGCCACGTGTACCCTAAATATCATATTATTAAATAGTAATTGTAAAGGACAAACAAATACACAGAGAGGAGACTGACAGCCATGTAGGGTGGATGCTTCTACACACTAACAGAGTTACTCCTAATAGCATAGTTTTAATATATTCACATCGTGTCCCAGAGCTAAATTTAATTCCCTGGCAACCATGTATTTAGCAATGTAGAAATAATTATTAAATCTTAGAGATCCATCAGAGGTCTTTTGAAGAATTGGACAACTACAGCTAACCGGCATAAGCTTTTTTCTTATTAAAAGCCAAATGTGATTAGCTTGGTTTCCAGAGAGACTTCTGTTGCAAAATTTTTGGAAATCTGTTTTCAACATTTCATTCACAAAAATTGATAAAATATTTGGCATTTCTTATTAAATGATATAAATTAAGTTATATATGAATTTTGAACCTTTCATGTAGGGAAAAAAAATGTATTTTACTTCCTTTATTTTCTGTTCACTTACTTTTCATCTGAACATTATTCTGTTATAGGTCAAGAGGGGCAATGCAGTAACGTCCATTACAGCATATTATTTCTTTAGTATTCTGTTTTTCAGTTTTAAAATATTAGGACAATTTTTTTTCCTAGAAAAAATCAAAACATCCCAATTTCTAGATGAATGGTCTCTTTCCATGACAAGAAATAGATGTATCCAAAGTCCACAGAAATGGGCAGAAGTCTTGCAGTTCCTATTGGGATGACCTGAACCAATCATAGGAGAGCAGTGCTTCAAAAAATGAACTTTAGCACAGGAGAATTAATCTCCCAAGTCTATTTCTACAGCTAGTGGAGAGACAGAAGAATCTCTACAGGCAATTCAGAAGAGGATTCAATAATCCTCAGAAGAGGAATAATACTGAATCTAATTTTAGATTTTTCCTTGCCCTTCAGGGGAACCTATCTCTCCCTATTGAACACCTTGAACTTGGGAACATTAGCAACCCAGGACATACATAGTCTTCACATTTACACCCCTAAGGCTGGACTGTTTCATCATAACACGGACACAAGCTGATCTAAAGCATATGCTCAAATAATGGTGTCTGTAGCAGTTGTGTTGACTTATTTCTACATATAAATTTTTATCATTTGAAGCATCAAGTATTTCTATTTGTTTTGACCCCAGTCATCAGTAAAAAACAATTAATAAAGTAGCATTAATATATCAAGATGCAGTTTTATAGTACAGTTCTATATCTACACATATGCAAACTTTGATTTTTGGGAGGAAGAAAACCTTTTTAAATGTTTTGTAAGCTTATCACTTAAAAGTAACTTATACTTTTCCCTAATCAAAGAGATTTAAAGAGAAATTTTGGCTTCCCCAAGGCAGGATTTGGTGAGTAGGTTCAATAAAAGAAAAAAATCCAAGTAATTGTGCTTTTACATGATTTCTCCTTTTGATTGTTTCATGCTCTACATGAGACTATGGCAATTAATGAATATTGACAGCACTGTAACAGTAACAACCTCGCCTCGCAATCTCCATAAAGAGACCTTAGTGTTGGAGATACATTTCTTACAAGGTGAAAACTCCGTTTTCTTTCCACTCCAGCAGATAAAAACTGAGTGTTTGATTTAGGCTGTGTGTAGCACATAGTACCATGAACATTGTGTCCCAATTGCATTCCTACTGCTCTCTGCCAATGATGAAGCAAAAGGCAGCCAACACAAACCGTTCTTATGAAACATCCTAGTTAGATGTGAAAAAAATCAAGAAATACTCCAACCACTATTTGTGTAAGTTGATCCAGCCTTGTTCCACAGCGTGCATTTTTGAGACTCCAGCCCTTTGGCTGGAGAGTCAGCCATGCCCTGTGGTGGGTCAGCTGGGGAGGTCTGGAACTGGCTGTGTCCAACACAGGGCAGCCCCAGACAGTACCCACAAAGGCCACCCTGCAGCCCCCACTTCCCCTGCCTGGGCACCTGCTCTGCATGCAACCACATGCCTTACAAAACTATAAAAAACAATTTCCTCTCCTCGGCATCATATCTTAATCCCACTAACACCCATGACAAAACATCAGTACTATTTTTATCCATTGCATATGTTTTTTCTTAGTCAAAACAATCTTGTTTAGTGATTTTGAAGTTCCCAAGTTCCCATACAAAGGGGGAGACTTAGAAACTTCCTTTCTTAGAAACTTCCTTTCTGTTTTACCAAAGCCCTCATTGTTTCTGCACTTATAACTGCGACTGAAAGAATGGAAATCCTTGAACTGTTCATCCTTACTATCTCTTGTTTATAATTCCTTTTTCCTCAGCTTATAAAAACTCATTTTTATCAATCTAAGCTTGTTAAGTAAGCTTCAATGAAATTTAATTTGGATGCTTTGTTAAAATCCAATTTTACCACAGCTAAACTGTGCATCTTTTGAGCAATTCTATGCAAAATATTTTTTTTCTAGCTAAGTAAATCCTTTCTATTTCAAGGATGCCCATTGCGCTAGAATTTGGTTGGCTTTTTTGATTTTGACTTTTCACAGTTTTAGCAGAAGTTCAAACTAAGAAACAACGATTCCAGAGCAAGGGTGTCGTTTCATGGCACTAGTACTGGATGCCTTGGAGACAAAACCAGCAACCCCTGAGGAAATGGCTGATGAGGACAAACAAGTGCAAAAGCATAGATGATAGAAATCATCAAGATCAAAAGAAAGAAGAAAAACATTATGAGCACTTCCTTGACCAAGTTAAATAGGCTATCAATGACTTCAGTCAACGGATGAAGGTGAAATTCATTTGGAAAAGACAAAGAAAAAAGTTGAAGGAGAAGGCTAGATTATTCATGTTCTGCACACAACTAATTTCCCATGGTAATGCATTTCCATCTGTAGGCAGATAGACCAATAAAATAGGAAATAAAATAAAGAATATTCCTTTACATTATGAATATACCTAAGGCCTGTTAAAGCAAAGATGATGGCAGAAATCTGTGAGTCTGTATTGGATAATGTTTAATTACTTGTATCAGGACTGGTTGTTCTACTGTCTTTTGCTTGAATAACTCTACAATGAATAATTTTATGTGACTTAAAATAAATGAACAATGGTTACCATTGATAGAAAAATTGATTGAGAACAGAAAAACTTCTAGTCATTCTTTGGACTTACCAGGGGACCTAATCTGGTAAAATGTATGATGGGTTCTCAAGTAGGGATTTCAGAGACAGATTTGAGGACTATAACACACAGGAGGCACTTTACCTTTAATGAACACACACGGCATTAACAACCTGTCATGTAACAGATGTAGAGCACCCAACAAATACTTAGAGGCACTATGCCAAGGAGAACGAGTCACCATATTTTCTTGGCCTTTTGATATACAGCTGTGATTAGAAAGGCTACATTCATTTTATGTCACAAAGGCTGCATTATGTTTGTATTTGTTCTGGAGCAGTGTTCAAACTTTTGTTGGTATCACTCTGTGCCTTATAGTGCTTTGAATGTAAAAAGCAATTTATATTTTTACAAATGAAACAAAGATGTGAGTTAAAGGTAACATGCCGTTTATTTTAAGTAACTAAAATGCTTTTTATGCGCTGAATTTCCCAAACAATAAGGGTAACGGGAACAATCCTCACTTAAATGATTTAATTACCTTTGTGTCTGTGCAGCACAGGTCACTTGGAAACCAGAATAATGTACTCATTTTGTGATGCACCAGCTTTCCTGTAATCTGTAGTCTGACATCACACCCAAGAAGGAGCCCCAATTAGACACAATTTAAAAATTTGGGTAAATAAAGGAATTCTATACTGTCAAATTTGAGAGTCACATGAATGAATACTTGAGGATATAGAAGGCATGTTTTATTAAAAAGACTGTATGATTGAGATTTTATATATCTGTGCTAAATATAAAAATAATTTAGAATTAAACTTTGTTAGGTTTAAAAGGTTTTCTGCCTCCCACATATATTTAGGTACTGAGTCACATTTCTTTGTGTCTACAACTAGGTTATCAGATCAATCAGACAGAACCTTCATGCCTAGTTGCTAATTATTCTTTATTACATTTCATATTCTTTCTAATGTATATGAGCAGTTCTCAGGAGTTATAATCCCTTTTACTACACTACCATTATAATTTTATATACCCAGTAGCCTTTTATAATCACAGGAGAAGAAAAAAAATTTAAATAATGAGAAATATCTCAAGAGTTTTCTTTTTAAAGAAAGACTGCAGAATTTTTTTCCCAACCATAATATAACTTAAAAGAAATTTTTTTTTGTGTTAATAGATGTACATCCCAGATGTGCTTACCTACCCTGAATTGAAGCTCTGGTGTTTAAATACTACAGCTTAAGGACACAATTTGTTTAAATTCATGAAAATATTTGAGCAGTAATAGTTTACAGGCTCTTTACACAAGGTGCAGCAATTTGATTTTCAAACAGCTTGGCACTTTGTCTCATTACCCTTCTGTCACTCTAAAATTTACAGCAGGTGACAAAAAAATTGCCTCATATACAGAAAGTATGAATTCAGTATAACATATATAATGCTGATTAATAGAAATTGTAGCAAATTCAAGCAGTTGGATGAGGACTTTACTATCTTCCTTATCAAACTACATTCCACTCATTGCTTTCTACCCTAGTTAAAATTATCCAGAGATTATATTCATTATACAGCTAATACTCAATAGCATTTGGTGGGATTTGTTTTTCTAAGAGAAGCACTTCTGACAAAGACAGAAAAAATTTACAAATCAAAGAGAGCAATGGCCAGTGTTGTCATGGCACCGTGACAAAGTGCATGAAATGTAACACAGTAGCTTCCCAGCTGCTTTTCTTCTGGGGTCACTGTCTTCCTTCCATTGACAAAAATCTAGATTCACAACTACGTAGCTGGTATAAGAGGGATCTGTGCTATGATCTTCCAGGAACTACTTACACACAGTGTAGATAAAACATATTTCACCCAAAACAAGCATTGAACACTGGAACATTAACTCTCCTTATGTGTTGATAAACTATCTTTTAATGTCTTATTTTAAATTTTTTTAATAAACCATTATACGGTCATTCTTAATCTTTGATTTGGTAAGATAAATAACCTTAATATCAGCGGGTTTTCACTTTGCAGTGGCCTTTAGCTGTGTTTACTCAGTCCAGTGACTTCCTTGACTTTCCACTTGTTTATTGTAGAGACTTTTTTGAGAGGACATTTGAGAATTGACTTACATAATAACAAGAAATTGCAGAAGTATTTTAGCAATGGTAGTCCTGGTTTCTACTTTGTGCCATGAAGTATGAACTACCCTTGACTACAGAGAATCATTTCAGATTTTTAATTTTTCCTGAATTTTAGAAGTAGTTAAGGAACCAGCTATCCATTTTACAGTGTGATTTGACAATCTGGAGTTTGTAAATTTGTTCTCTCTGCATAGCTGCCGAGGAGTGTGGATTTGTAGATGCTACTCTTTCCCAAGTTTATTAATATAAACACTGATTGCTATACTTCCCTTTTTTTTCCCCTCTCAAAGTTATTTCTAACTCAAGAAAAGATAGAACTGTCTTTTGGGGTTTTATAAGAAAAAGTGCTCCTCCCCTTACTATTTTGCCTAAATGATATTTCCTAAAAGATGCATAAATGGTGATTTTAAAATTCCAGTCATGTGAACCATCCCCTCAGGTTTCTGTCATACCAACGAGGTTGTGTTTATGCTCATAAATAAGCAATTCCAATTATGCTTGTTTATTACCCAAGCTCCTATCATTGGTGTATAGGCAATTAAAGATTAAAGAATTTCTTCGCTCATCGTCCTTTGGTGTCTTGATTAATTTTGTTCTCAGCATCACAATTCTGTACTGAAAGTTCATGTGTTTTCTCTTTTCACCCTTCTCTTTTATTTGATGCCATCCTAACCACTGCAGTATACTTCTTTGGTAGTTGCCTCAGTGATGTTTTCTAAGGAACTTTAAAAGGTTTTTAGGACTTCCTAATGCCTATGTTGAAATTAATTCTCAGAACTGATTGCCATTTTATTAGCAGAGTAATTCCTTAAAAGAAATCCACAGTTGATCGGCAGCCAGCAGTGTGACACCTCTTTGACTTTACCTTTTAGGGAAGCAAACAGTCTATTTCAGCATTGTTCATATTGTGCCACATTTGCCAGCTATTCCATCAGGATAAGTCCTAGTACTACAAAATACTTACTAGTATCAAGCAATCCACTTGAAATTGTCATATATATTAACTTTTAACTAGAGTGCTGCTGGACCATGCCAGGATAGACTGAATCAAATGTCACTTCATATAAGGAAAATCATGCTCAAACTCCTATCACATCAAAGCAAAATAAATTGTGGTGTGATACTATGAATTCCTTTTGCCAAGCTGTCATGCAAAAGAAATGGAACAATTCACAAAAACAATTATGTTCATAGGCACTCATTCTTAAGTGTGCCATTTCTTAAGAAAGTTTTATGAATAATTCAAGTAGTGACTTTAAATAGTGTTTAAATGATCAAAAAAGATAATTCTGCTTAAATAATGATGTGATTTTACTAGCAATTGTTTTACCACCATGAAAATTATTGAAATAGAAAACTTCCTAAGACAACTAATCAAACTTGAACAAATACAGATGCCACTGTGTTTTTCTGCAGGTAAACTTGATTGCTTTTGTCATGCTAGCAGAGTTTACAGCACATCTTTTGTAAGTACGCAAGGTTCTTAATAAATCTCACTTATGTCTTTCACAGGTTACAGATATTCTTAAGGCTTACATCTATGTCCTTCTTCAACTTCCTTAAAAGTCAGCAAAATATCTTGTGTTGCTAATTTTGGTGGAGGAAAAGTTCCATACCAATGACATTCATCGAGACCTCTGACAAGAGGTTGTGATTAATATTTTGCAGCTATCATAACCATGGGGTTATGATAAAAAAATCCTGTCTCATGGAAATCAGTGAAAGTTTTTCTCTTGACTTCACACATTATCTCCATCCTAAAAAGGTGTGATTTAGTTGCCTAACTGGAGTTAAACAATATCACTTTTGGCATGCTTTCATAATGCACCAGGTCATCTGTCACTCCAGAAGAAAGGCACTGAACCCCACTGTGTCAGATCTGTCAGCCCCACATGAATGTATGAGATACAGAAAACTGAAACAGCACCACATGCATGTGTTAAGGCCACTGAGTTGTACCCAAAGCAATTCTTTTATTTGGAGTTACATATAAGCGATGGAAAAGATGAAAATCAATACAATTTTTATATACTTTTTTTAACATGACTTAAGCATTCTAAGATTCTGTGAACTTGTCATTCAACCAGGCTTTCTTTTAAGTAGCAATGCCTCAGCTAAAGAAAACAGGAAATTGAAGATCTGAAGGAAGAGATACTAGCAGGTCACAATTTTAATTTTCATGGGATTTAATTTATAATATTTTTTCTAACTTTGTTACTAAAAAAAAATTAATTTGTTTCTACCTGCTTCTAAATCATCTTTCTCTATTTTCATGCTTTCTCAGACTTTACATGGTGAGTGGAATTGTAGGTGACGACTTTAGCATGAGATTATTTTTTTTCCCACTGACTGTACTGAACAATTTCCATAATGGGAGGTGAACACCAAGCTACTAGGCAGACTGAGCAGTCTTAGACACAGCCTGGAACAGAATCCTTCTTTCGGCTGCTGACACACAGGTGTTTGGTTCCACTGGAACAACCAGAATATCTGAGAGCTCATACAAAGGCAGAAAACACAATGCTCAAAGCCTGTGCCTGCTGGAGGGCAGGCAAGGCGCCATCAGGTGTCTCAGCTGGCCCTAGAGGCATTTGTTTAGGCAACTTGGGCCCATAGCACCTTTCCAAGAAGCTGGGAGTAAGAATGTTTCCAGGTCTTTCTAGGCAGACCAAAAAAAAAGCTGATCTAGATTTTTGTCCCATGATTATTATGGTTAATTCTAAAGAAAACTGTCTACCTTCGTCAGTCCAGTTAGCTCTCAACATATTATAAAAGTATGCAGCTGACAAACAAGATGCACAGGTATTTACACTGAAATTTTTATAACAGTGAAATTCTGAAAGCAGTGAAATGTTTTCTAATAGACTTACTCATATTTATATTTACAGGGAAGCAGGTTTCCAAAACACAGTAAAGCTTTTCATTTCAGTAAAAATATATTCTTGTGAAATGTAAAGATTCCTGCAAAGATTAATTTGGAGCAAGAAGTGATTATCAATAAGAGGATGGTAATCTCACTAAATGAGTGAACTCACAGGCATCTCAGAATTATATTATTCTCATGATGTACAAATGTTCAAAGCAAGAGCAGTTAGAAGGAAGCAGAGTTAGGAATTAAATAAGGGCCAAATAAGCAACTGCTTATATTTCAGATACATCCAACTTTTTCATCACCATGTCTTCTAATATTGCAACAATGGGGGTGAGCTGAACATATGTACAGTACAGGGTTTTGAGGGACTAGTCTTGTTAGTCCAACCCATGCTGTCGGAAAACAGTCTTCTATATTACATCGAGAAGTAAGATTAATTCTTCACAGGGACCTTAAGCTTTTAGGAAAAAAACTAATATTTTTCAAGGTTCTTTTAAAGGACAAAGGAAGAGATGTACATAAAATTTTTGAGTTACCAGTTCTTTGTCTCACATTGTTGTTTCATGAGAAAGTCTTACAGAGAAAGAAGAAAGTCACTTTGCAGTCCTCCTGGGATATAGAAATCATGTATGAATCCATAATGGCTTCTCATCCATGCATCACTGGGGAAGGAAAAACCAAAAGTTTCTCTTCCACCCCTACAGTGTGCTTACTTTCTCTTTTTGCTGATTGCATGCTCTCTTTACTGTTGAAATAGTATTAAAAACACTTAATAAAAACTGTAACTATTTGTTTTAAACTGAGTTGTTTGCTTTAAATGACATATACAGAAATGGTCATCTACCTCCCAAAAAAAACTGGCAAACAAACAAAAAATCAGCAACAGCTAGCATGAATTATAAGAGGGTTTTATATTTCCTTCAGCATAAAACAGGGAAAAATAAATCCCATCAGTAAGTAAATGAAGTGGATCTCAGCATAACCAATCTATGAGCTGAAAATTAGTTTAATTCCCATGCTAGGAAGTTTAAGAGATTCATAGATTAGAAGGCCAGAAGGGACTGTTGTGATCAAATTTATAAACTTATGCAGAGATTTTCAAAGGCACAGAAGACATTTGGGTATGTAATTCCCACTGACTTACAAAAGAAGTTGTATTTTAATTGTGACTTCATTACAGAGCTCCCCTTTCAAAGAATCATAATTTGACCAATAACCTGAATCCTAATTCAGGATGTACAATAGTCAATGTCACCTATGATTCAATTACAAGTGTCTCAACATAGACAAAATGCAAACAAGTTATAGCACCCTCAGTGCCCAGTATTTTTCTTCTGACATTGCCTGCAGAGAAGCTAAAAGAAATTTGATTACTAGGCCTGTCCAAAACCTGTGCAGCCATGGTGGTGGTAAAAGTACCTTTAGACTGAAATAGAAAACACAGACTATCTGAAGCAAGCAGAAGTATAGGTATAAGCCTACATCTTGAGGGAAAACACATTTCTCATTTAATTTATTTGACAAAATTATTCCTTCTCTATGGAAAATATCCTGATGACATCAACAAATTATAATAAATACCAGTTTTTAAAGTTCACTAGAGCAGAGTCAAAATTCAGCTTGGAAGGGATTAAATGCATTCTGGTCACCAAAAGGACTATCTTGAACAGGAAAAGACATATTCATCAAAAAAAAAAAAGAAATTTGTTAATCTCTTATAACAGACTGTTTCTCCATGGTCTACTTCCTGTATTTAAATACAGTTTATCTTAGTTTTAAAAATAGCATTTAAAAAAGGAACAGAGGAAGTGTTACACTGGATGAGACAGTGATCCATCTATTCCTAGCATCCGGTCTCCAGGAGAGATTGTTAACACAAGTTGGTATTTTTTCAGATATATCTGGTGTCTTCTAATGACAGTTTTAATGCTCTGTTTATATTTCTCTTCTATTGAGGGCTTTTTTATTTTAATGTTTATTTACTCATTTATTTATTTCACTATTACTGGCTATGATATCTCAAGTGCTGCCACAAATACAACTGCAAACCTTTTTTATTCCAATTGTGCTGGCTCTGAAGTGCCAGCAGTTTATATGTTTCTCCAGCAGTCACATTTTGAAGATTGCTGTTGGTCTTGAGCATTCTCTCTAGTTTTAGAGACAGAAAGAAAATTTATGCCAGGGAATAGTAGTAGAACTAAAGTTTTCTTACCAGAAAAGAAGGGTCTTTTCAGTGTATCTGCTGCTGCTGCTTCCTTCCCAAGGTGGCTGACACGGAAGCTCTGACTGACAATATGCTGACCTAGGAAGAGCAAAAAAAAAGAAATCTCAGCAATGTGTTTGCCATCAAAACACCTGTGAATCAGTACAATCTCAAAGCTGAAGAGATCATGGGAAGTTTTTTATACATCAGTCAGTTCCATCTACAGTCTGGTTTCTTTACTTCTACATATGTTAATGGACTTATGCTCCAAAATTTTACTTTTGACTAATTTTGGCCAACAACTGCATTATGTACTAGATGGAAATAAAGAGAAATTGATCTGATTGATGGGGGTTTTTGTAGGGGAAAAAGTAGAGTCATCTTTTCAGTCAAGGTAAATCAATGGGAAAAAGTAGAATCATCGTTTCCAGTCAAGTAACCTATTGAGAAAAGTGCACATCACTGGTTTCAACAGATCATATTTATGCTTATTTTGGAAGTTCAGGCATATGCAAAATAACAGCTTTGAAATGGTAATTAAATTATTGGAAAGACATAGTGCACTTTTTTCTTTATCTGCTCCAAAACCCAGCACCAGCTTATTTTTCTCTACTACTTCTTTCTGCAACGAAGATTAACTAAGCATACTGAAAAGCTGAAAGAACCTCTTTTCACAGACTTAGTTCTATATTCTCTGTAAAATATAGAATCAATTCTGCCTAAAAGATAGATCAGTTTGCACTTTAGCTAGTATATGGAAGACAGAAGTCTAAAGAAAATTAAAAAACCTCTCCCTGATTCCATTTACTTATTGCTCTTCGTCCTTCAATGGTCCTGTTACTCAAAGTCCTCCAATTTACCTCTGTTGAATCAAATTCAGCTCTGTTCTCTCTCTCAGCTTCAAAATGTTTGCAAACACCATGGCTTTTCCAAGGAAGCTACAATATCAGCAAGTTTAGATTGAACATAGAAAGATTCAACCCTAAGAAGCCACTCATTTTACAGCAACAATAACATTTGCAGGTTTAAAGCAGCATGAAGCATCACACATCACATGGATGATCTGGAAGAAGTCAGTAACCTGCTAACAGCAGGGATCTCTCTCTCTTCCTCTGTCTCTTCTTTCCTCCCCCCTCTTTCTCTGCTAATCAACTTTTTCTCTTCTATGAATCTGAAAACCTTGATGGCTGTTGTTGGGCTGAAATACCTGCCTCCATGCCACCTTGATTAAAACACTACTGTGCTACCAGAATGTTGGTTTCATTACTTTATAGTGATGCTGAAACTTGACTTGTTAGGCTTTGTTTAAGCTCACCATGTAAGTAGTTTTCTTTTGATCGTCTCACTGGTTTTTTTGAGAATCTTATCTTTTCTTGTTTGCTTCCTGTGGTTGTAGAAGCTAATTTACCTCAAGGGTGACTGCTGTGCTTACTCAGCAAGATAGTATTGCCTTTGGAATTAATTTCTAGAAAAGCCAAGAAAAATCACAGAACCTACACATGTAAGATTCAGAGGCAAACAGCACTTTTTTTTTTGCTTGGGTTTTTTTGGGTTTTTTTTTAACTTTGGTTTTAAGAACATAAATTTAGCATTTGTGGAAAACAGACACATAATAACTAGTATATAGCATATTCTTTCCTGGTAAACTGGGAGAAGAATCTATACTGATAGTAAATGCTGTAGTAGATTTTTTTTTTTAAATCTTAAGTGCTAAAACACCACAGTAACAGCAATGAGCTAGAAAAATCTCTATAAAAGAAGAACAATGAGAGACATATGCATTAAAATACATTATGTTTCTCTTATTTTCATTTTACAGGAGTACAGAATACACAAGGTACAGTAGGAAAGCAGCTGCAGCTCATTACAAACATAAAACATCAGGAATACTATTCTTAACCTACATTCTTAAATACATTCTTAACTACATATTCTTAACCTTTTAGCAAGAACTTCATACATAATTAGTGTATCTGAAAAAAAATTCTTGAGATTAGTTCACCACAATGAAATGTTCTTCCATATACTTCCACTTTTCTTTTATCCACCCATAATCCTCCCTCTTGGTTTCAAAACAAGAAGAAGAGGAGCACCAAACCACAAATTAGACAGGTTTTGGGCTCTTCAGAAATATACTTCTTTTATAATGTAATTATATTATGATAAAAATTTGTCATTTGTAAAGTTTTAATTGTTTAAGAAAGAAAAGGGGATTTTAGTTATTCAAGTTGAAATGATCTTGAAAAATATAATTTAGGAAAATATTAAGTTAATTTCTAAGATGTCTTTTGTATCTGTATGTTCCTTTATAAATAAATTTTTAAAAAATAACCTAAATTTTTAATTTTATATCTTCTTATCAGAGAATAGAAAGAAAAAATATCAATTTCACATATCAATGAATGATATTTTTGTGTTTTGTATGCTTCAGCAAACTAGGAGTTTATCTGTTACCAGTCAGAAATTATGAAATCAGTAGCCTCAGTCTCCAGTTTCACATATTTCTTTTATTACACAACAGGTCCCTTGAGAACTGAAATTCTGACCATTTTTTAATGCATTATCACATTGGTCACATCGCAGCTACTGTTTATTAGAGAACTGCATCCAGCAGGCAAAACCTGTAGAAAAGCCTTTTAACTTTCTAACAACATTAATGAAGCAGATTTTACATAGCAGGATTAGAGTTGTGATAAGGAGAATTAGCCTGTGATTTGAATTAGAGTCTCTGTTATTGTTTATTTACATGTAAGTAATGTTTATGGCCATTTTCAAATTCTATTATATAGTGTGTTCGTACAATACTTGCTGGTGGTATAAGGGAGAAAGATTAAAAAAGAAAATTCCTAAAAAGATAAAATCAGGGAAAGGAATATTATGCCTGATTGTGGAGATGCAGCAAAAAGCTGTAGTTTTCCCAATTAAGATGAAGTGGTTTGAATGATCTTTTTAACTTTGAGACATAGCAGTCTCAGTTTTATTTAGGATCTCCTAGGTAAGAAGACTGAGAACCGCCTCTCCCTTTTATGAAAGTATAAAGATCTTTTTTTCTTTCACACAGAAAGAGTTCTTTTTCCCTCCCAGATGATTTATTAGGAGTACAAAAATTTCAGTCTCCTGTGAAGTCTCCTAAATTGTTCATCTTTAAGCATACACAAGGATGTGATAACCTAATATTTTTAATGCAAAAATATGCAGAAAACGCACTTTAAAATACCACAGGGACTCTTAATACAGCAAAAAGAAATTGGAAAGGCACATCTGCATTTTGTTTTTCTCTTACTTAAGCCCTCCTTGGAAATGACGGGTTGGATATTACTCACATGATATTCTGAATGTTTCATACCTTGTTAGTGAAACTTGCTCACACATTTTACTCTGCATCCAGCCTGACAGTACACAAGCCATCTTGAAAGAATCCCTTAAATAAATTTTTTTCCCTACAGTGCTCTATTTTTTCTATTATTAATGGCTTTCAGAGCATGGGTTGTGAACACAACTCTCACTACTTTTCTTGGACAGAACTACTACTCCTGGAGTTGTCAGCTCCAGCTGTGCCATGGAAGTCTAAAAATAAATGGATCTGCTGCAGCCTGGTGAGACTGTTAAACTCCTGTGGTGCTCATTCTTGCTCCTCAGTGAGCTGCACTAGTTCATCGGGTCTAGACCAAAGAAGATCCGCCCTGCTCCCATGTAGTTGCAGAGAAAGGTTTTGAAGTAGTAGCCTATTTCTTGGGAATGGGGAGGAAACTTGTCTGTTCTTGTTAACCACGCAATAAAAAGCACTGAAGGTCCTTTCAAGTCTGCAGCAGTTCTGTCATCGCATGGTGCCAGCACAGGATATTCCTGCAAAGACCTAGCTTGTGAAGGAATATGTAAACAATTCATCCCTACAAATCAGTGGAACAAAAATCATTCAGTGAAAAATACTGGTTTTCCCCCAAAGCATACCTCCTTTTTCCCCTTTGCGCCCGTTGGTGTGCACCTTGTATGCATGAGGCATAGCCAGTCTCTGAGTACAGCTGCTGATGTGTCATTGACGTAGCTCTCCTTCTTCTGAGCATCCTTCTGTAGGCATTTTCGCCGTTTTCTCCAAACAATGTGGCATCAGTTTGGGTTTTCCCTATCAGAGGAAAGCAGCAACACCTTGAAATAAAATCAAAGCCACAGCCTTAGATATAAATATTTTCAGAAACGTAGAGAGACTATATTAGATGTGTTATCCCAGTAGTTTCAAAAATTAAACAGGGGAGAGAGTCTTAAATAATTTCAGCAAAAGCCAACACAGTTAAAAGTAAGCACTAACTCAAGTCTCTGGAAGAGAGAGACAGAGAAAGCAGATAGTACCAGTTGCCTTTATAAAAATAAATGTGTTAAGTCACTTGAAATAACCATCAGTAGCTACAGTTAAGAAAAAAAAACTTACGACAAAAACTAACACCAGTGCTAAAATTCAAAAAGTAGCTTCAGGCTTTTAAAATTTGGTAATAGAAGGTAATACATTTTATAAACTGTCAGCTCAGTGACTTGACTTCAGCTTTATCTACTGCAAAGCAAGAGGTCAGGGTTAAAGAACAGCCAGAAGCCTCCTGCCTTTGGGACCAGCAGAGATGAGAAGGATCTGTCCTTCTGCACTCAGGGGAGGGAGGAGGTGCAGCTCACTTCTCTCTGGAGCACTCCCCAAGTAGATGTCTAGCTCCAGCAATGACAATAGTAATTATAATCTCGAAGATGGCAGAAAAGCTGAAACAGCATGGGGCAGCATTAAAAAAATGGAAGAATCCTCAGGAGCTATTGAATTCCCTTTGGAAGGCTAAGTGTGCTTGCTTTAGAAGTTTTCCTGAACAGTGAATAGAGGGATTTAAGACAGCAGGTATAAAAACACGCATTGTTGGAATTGAAGACAGTGGAAAGCAAAAACCATGAATCATCATTAGACATTATAAGGAAATAAAGCTATATGTTCTGAATTCAGATGAAGCCCTTGACAGAGGCAGTGACAGCTACTGAAAAGACAGCAGAGCTCTCAAGTCTTCCTTATAATGATGGCACTACAATTGGATTTTACATGAAGCATAGTCTGCTTGCTCCTTAGTTGTCATTTCTGAATCAGCTAGGGGCTGACACATTGCTGCTCCAACAAATAACTTATCATTGAGCTTACAAAAGGTTAAAGTTCTTTTTATTTACAGATCACAAACCAGAGAAGCAGTGAGAGGCAGTATTCACATTCATTTCTTGAAATTGTGCCCCTAAAAATTGAACTGTGAAACAGGCATTTAGCCAAGGATGTTGTTAGTATGCACCCATTGTGGCAACTCTGCAAAGGTGTGCTGAACCTGTTCTCAGATGCTCTGCTCCATGCAGAGCAGAGAGAGTACCATTCCCTCCAGCCCAGGAGCAATCCTGTATATCTACAAAAGCAGAAACAGACTTGCCTACAGGAGGCAGAAATGAAACAAAAAAAAAACACCACCAACAGAATAAAAACCAAACAAATAAAATGACAGCAAAGCAGTACACATAGACAAAACATCAAAAAAGAAACCAAAAACCAAAAAGCCAAAAAGCCAAAAAAACCAACCGAACAAAAAAAAAAAAAAAAAGAAGAAAACCAACCCAGAAAACAAAAAAAAACCTCTTCAATACAAAAAAGATAACTATATAACAAATTTATTCTGAAGGTGCTCTTTATAGAGATCCGGTCCAGGTCATCAGAAAACATTTTTATATTGTTCCTTGCTAGACTAGGCACTGACCCTTACCTCAGATTTCTGCATGTAAATGAGGCTGAAGGAAATCAGCTCCAAAATTTCATCTCTTGCCTAGTGTAGCGATCACAAATCTTTTCAGGTTGGTATCACTGATTCCCACCCCCTTCCCATCTGTCATCTTTTCCCCTCACTAATTTCTTCTCTTCCCCAACTTCTGTCTTCATAGAGGAAAGAACGAAGACTTCCTATCTTCCTTTGGAACCCAGCTAAGCTTCTGACCCTCTCAAGTCTCTCCAGGATTCGCAGCATCTTCTGTCTTTTTCCACAGGAAAATAAAAAAAGAACAAACATAATGAAGTTTTTAACTCTTGCAAGACAGTGACAGGAGCTGACACCTCTTCTTAAGAGACTTCAATGTGGAGGATGAAAATTGTGTGGGTAATAATCACAGCATAAGACCAGAAGGAATTGTATTTTGTCTGACATCTCAAGTGCCATAAAACATTATAACTTAGACCACTACACCTTGTCCTGTTTATGCCTTTACAAAAGCCTGTAACTGGCATTTGATTAGAACAAATATTCTCAAAAAGTATCTGGAAAAAATATAGAAATGCAGAATTTCTCATTTCTTTTGGTAGTTTGTTCCACCAGTTAATCAGCCATTAAAATCACTACCAAACCCAAATGCTTATTTCTAGGGTTGTTTATTTTTTTTTTCTGTCCTTAGCTTCTTGCTATTGGTTCTTGTTAAAACTACAAGGAGTTTTTGGGGTTTTTTGGGGGTTTTTTTGGGGTTTTTTAGAATGAAATTTAAAAGCCCTTAAGTATACAGGGTATTCTTACAAAACAATATTTAAACACTGTAATCAAGCTGCACGTAGATCTACCTTTTGACAGATAAAACTGTGAGAATATCCTAATGAAGCACACTTCTCTACACTCCTTAAATTTTTCCTATGGCTTCTTTTTGCTCCACTCTAATTTTTTAACATCTTCTTCAAAATACAATAAACTGAATCCTTCTGCAGTATCAGATGCCCTACTACAATATTGAGCATGAGTATAAAGCCTATAGGACATTGAGAAATCATAAATAATGACTTCAATAGTGTAAGAAAAGAGTCAATGTTATTTGGCTGTTAAAGTGCAATATATTAATTCAAATGTCTGGGGTTAGTTTTCATCATATTGAAGACTGCTATGTAAATAACTATTTTCCAGATTTTCCAGATTTTGTTAGACCAGATGTAATAACTGCAAGTAGAACCTTCTGTCAGTTGTTGAAATATTTAGTTCTTTATTGGTTCTATGTTCTTTGGGATCCTCATCTGGAAATCATCATTACAAATAACTTTCACATACCTCACCACATAAATACAGATATTCTAGAAACAACTGCTAAAATCTCTATAAAATCCTATACTTCTTAGAGGCATGAAAAAATAATCAGTAAAGTTGAAGAGAGATAACAGTGGTTCTCTAATTGCATGCCTGAAAACTAAAGGTTTGAAAGTTACAAAATACTCTTAATAGGAGACTCCATCTTCCACTTTAAAAACAAAGTCCAATTTATTTATGCATCTCCACTCATTCAGTATAATTCTTCTAGGTACACAAACAGAAATACATATTTATGTGCAAATTTTAATTCCAAGGTTGGGAGGCATAATGGAGCCTAATTTTATTATACGAGATAATTTTCCTAGAGGTGCATATTGATTTCATACTGTCAAACAAACTGCAAAGTACATTATAACAAAACAATTAAAACTGCTGATAATTATTACAATTAACTCGCTGCTTCATACTAATGGAATGTTCAAGCATCCGAGAATTCCTGATTATCAGAAACTAATGGATGTTCAGAAAAGGATGTCATTTTCTGTAGCAATTTGTTCTTGGCCAATTTAATGTTCCCTCAAAACAGTTTTCTGCTCCCAAATGTCTCATTTGTAGCTTTACAGAGGAAAGAATCATGACAGTATTGTTTCAGTGCTTATTTTGTCTTCAGAAGTCAGGTCTGTTCACTTTGCTGTTATGCCAGGAGCATATAATCCAAAATAAAAGAATCATAGAATCATTTTATACATTCATTTGTCAAACAGAGCTGGAGGATTCTAATTTGAAGCAGCGTTAAATGTGAACTAATTCTACTGAAGTGTGAGAGTTTTGGCTGAAAGAAGAAAACTGATCCACTTTATCTAGCTGTATTTCTCTGTCGTGTGTGCTACTTTGGCTGTGTGAAACCTCCTTATTATACAGCTCTTGATCCCCATTGTGCTGCTGTTACACTTGTGATGCTGTTCCAGTGCCTGAACATGATGCTTTTCTATCAAGCACCCAAGTGGAGTTTTGCTATTCAAATCTGACCAGTTCCTGCAGTAGTCCTTTGATAGAAAGAGCAAGCTGGGAACAGCAAAAGGACAATCCCTTAAAGCTTACTTCTGTCCACATGCATTTTTTGCATTTTGGCACTTACAGTGCCAGATGCACATCAATTGAATGTTGCCCTGAAGTGGAATATTTTCTGCAGGGACTCACACAGCTGGTTTGGCAACCACTTTTTGTGCCAATGTTAAAACTCACGATACAATAACTTGCTTTATGAAATACTTTTATGTGCTTTTCAATAGGGAGCACTGTGATCAAGGGTGGCATCAATTCTATAGGACACCTCTTTTACAGAACAGAACTTTTCCAATTACGAATATTTTGGGAAAATACATATCTCAAAAGCTACAGTTTCTGACAAACCACGAGACCATCAGATTCTTTTCTGAGATTTGTATTTCCAGTATCTTCATTTTTTTATTCAGAGAAATTAAGTAATTAACAGAGATAAGCAAGTATTATTAATCATTTCTTCAACATCATCCACATAGTTTTGTGTATTGAACTTACTGGAAAACATCTTGTGATGTAAAGGTCTTACTGTCTGATAGAAATAAGCAATACCATTAAAACAAATTAGCCATCACAGCCTTATGCCTTATGAACTTTCCCACAGAAAACAAAAAATGAGTGAGAAATGTTTTATATTCCTCCATCAGAAGTGTTTAAGATATGATACATTCTGAAGAATTACAGTCTCTCTTTGAATTTTTAAATAAAATTTCCAATAAACTGGGGCAGAATTTCCAAGGATTAGTTTAAGACCTTTAATCTTTTTTTTTAAAGTAGGAAATATATTAGTGTTTTGCTGATTTTTAAAGCAGGAAATACCCTAGTGCTTTGCTGAATCAGGGCCTAAAAGAGCAATCCAGTCACACTTGGGGACAAAAATATCACAGTGTGTAAAATATCCATAATGTGATTAAGAAGAAAAAGGTCATTTTGAAGCTTAAAAATATTTAAGCATTGAAACTTTAAAATGTTTTCACAGCCAGGGTAAGAAATATATACCTTCACTAATACAGTCACCTAGTAACACAGCTTAGCTAATTGCACAGCCTGAACAAACCCCTTTGTTTCACTGGGGAAAGAAGCAAGGAGCACCTAAGTTCATTCTGATTTTAATGGCTGAGTTACATTTCTTACAAAACACCACAGCTAACAGAGACTAAAGGTAGAGGTCCTCATTATGCCAAATTTCTTTTACACATAGCTGGTGAAGGAACCAAGTATCTCAGCAGTGGAGAGCATTGTTTGGTGAGACAGCACAGAGTAGGGAAAGATTTGCCAGGAACTGAGCAAAGAAACTGCCTGTTGTTGTACCTCATCAAAAAACAAACGATTTTGTGAATAATAAGGGTGGCAAAAAATAAATACCAGTCTGTCAGGAACTTCTCCTCCTAATGGGAAGACCATATTACCCTGAATATGGAAGTTTTTTAATATGTTGGAATCACATATTTGTGCCAAAAGGCATAAACTCCTAATTGTTGCCCCTACCTCTGCTATATTAGAGTTCAATGTGTCAAATGAAATTGCCACCTTGTTGCATATTTCCACTGAATTACCTAATAGAGATACAATTTTGATGACAGAGTTTAGGTGCTGTCACAGTAAAAAAAAAAAAAAATAAAAAATTTGTCCTCTTTCATCTTAATTTTAAAATGGAGAATTAAAAATCCAGTGAAAAATTAGAAAAGGCCATAACACTTTTTAAGGAGTACTCTGGGCTAGGATACCAAAACCCTATTAGCTTCTTTGTCTCAGAACAAATGTGGGCTCACATCTTTAGCAAACATCTGAGAACAGCTGAATTGTACTACAATTTCTAGCAGTGTTCTTTTATGTTTTTTTTTACTATGGTGTCTTCCCACTCCACAGCCAGGGTGTCATAAAGAGTTCCTTAGAAGGATTCACATTTTAACAGTACCATGGATACGTAAAACATGAAGTAGAGTTACTAAAAGAAATAGAATCAGAATGTAAAGCAGAGAAAATACTTTTTTAAGGAGCTATGAGGTTAACTGTCACCTCTGAACACAATTCAGCCCGTGGCTCACTACTTCACCGAAATTGCACAAGGCACCAGACAGGGCAAATAGATGTCACACTATGATCTTTGTCTGCTGCATTCAATTAAACATACCCTAGGTTCACAAGTTTGACTTGCTCAGACAACTTATTTGTGTTTGCAAAACATTAATTTTTTAATTTCTACTTTTCCCTAAGAGATTTTCCCATATATTCCCATGAATCAGATGGCAGATTTAAGGCATCACATCTTGGTTCTGACATTTCAGTACTCTTTTTAAACCTGAAGGCCCTTATCACATTCAAGGACCTGAAATGCACATAACATACATTTTAATTCTGGCTATATGACAGACCAAACTAGGAATGAAAAGATGAAGACATGTCATCACAGATCTCTGGAAGAACAGCAGGAGGCATTGAAGGTAAACACAGTAGCAACATGTCCCAGCCCAAGATTTCAGCTGGAAAATGAAAAAGTAGCACAAAGCTCAATTTAAGTCCCAGCTGAGCCATATGACACTATTAAGCACAGAGAAAACCTTGATTTCCTAATATCAAGACAGTCAAAATCAGCTTCAATAGATGAGTTTTTAATTTTCCATTGTTCACATAAGAATGTCCCTCCCTAAAAAAAACAATAAAAGCAAAATCAAATCAAAAATTCCTGAGACAGTTGGCAGGCTAAGCTAAAAAGATTGCTAACTGTTGGTAATTGGAAAAAAACTCTTTTAATTTCGACATTTTATGAAGAACTCTTTTATTGGACCTTTTATGAATTAAGTGAAGTATGATAGCTGAATGACTTTTTACCTCCTGTGGCGAATTTTAAACATCCAGAAAAATAAAACTCTTGTCATCACCTCAAGCAGTTTGTGGTCAGCCTTGTAGATGGGCTGAAGCATGTGCCCTGAAAGTGTGGGAAAAAGACAAAGAGACTCAATTTTTTGGTTTTCCCATTGAACAGAGGCTCAGATAGGTCATGGAGGGAAATCAGACAGAGCTTTTGATAGAATATTTGAAGCAGAAGGGCATTTTCCATTGTTCATATCACTTCTGGAGGCACACAAAAAGATTATTTGTGTCTCCAGCAGGAAAAGACTTGCCTTGTACCACAGGAGTGTTCATCTGCCACTTTTTTTCATGGCCAAAATATTGATGACTCACTTCAGAAGGAATGTGATGGATACAAGAGTAATCAAACAGTGAGGGAACCTCATGAGTGCATTTTACATCTGAGGCTTGTTTCCCTTTCCCTGTCCCAGGCTGGAGGAACTGTGAATTATTTTAATTAATCTGCCATAGAATGCCATAGCCTAAATGAGTTCAAAAGATTTCAATACAATCCATAGCACATCACAAATACTATCTTCTTCAACAGTCATTTCTGTAGTCTTAAATCTGAGACACATATAGAAAAGATGACAGGTGTAGCATAAAAGAATAAAATATAGTAGAAATCAATTACAGTCAAGTAATTTTTCTTCCTTAAGCCAGATTTTTATAAAAGAGAAATTACTACAACAAAAGTGACTGTAATTTCCTTAATGACTGAAAGATCTACATATTTTCCCTAAAAACTAAATTTCATTCTTTCAGTGCAAATTAGAAATAAATTATCTAGCTTTCCATGATTGCTATAGTTCATCACATTGAAAACTGTGCCACCTGCACTGAGAGAGATGCATTCAGTAACTCATGTCCTAAACAATCTGATGTAATTAATATGATAGTCACAATTAATATGATGTTTTCATATCTAAGATGAAACAGGCAGATGGGGACAAGAGTCTCATATGCATCTGGTATAACATAATAGGAGCCTTGCAAAGATTGTTTTTCTAGATTTCCTATTTACATATTTGATTAAGTAAAATCATAGAATCATAGACTTGTTTAGGTTGAAAAAGAATAGTAAGATCATCAAGTTGAACCATAAACCTAACACTGCCCAGTTCACCACTAAGCCATGTCCCTAAGTGTCACATCTAAACATCTTTTAAATATCTCCAAGGGTAATTACTCCATCTCTTCCCTGGGCAGCCTTCTCCACTGCTTAACCACCCTTTCACCCTTTTTCTATGTATCCAACCTAAACACCTCCTGGAGCAACTTGATGTCATTTCCTCTTGCCCTTGCTTGTTTTCTGAGAGGAGACTGACCCCCACTTTGCTACAACCTGCTTTCAGGTAGTTAGAGAGAGCAATGAAGTCTCCCCAGAGCCTGGTTTTCTCCAAGATAAACAACCCCAGCTCCCTCAGTCCTCATCAGACTTGTGATCCAGACCCTTCACTAGTTTTGCTATCCTTCTCTGAATGTGCTCCAGCACCTCAATGTCTTTCTTGCAGTGAGGGGCCCAAAACTGCATACAGGACTTGAGGTGTGGCCTCACCCGTGTTGAGTACAGAGGGACAATCACTGCCTTGGTCCTGCTGGCCGCCCTATTGGTGATGGAGGCCAGGATTCCATTGGCCTTTTTGACCACCTGTGCACATTGTTTTGGGTTCAGCCAACTGCTGACCAGCACCCCCAGGTCCTTTTCTGCTGGGCAGCTTTCCAGACACTCTTCCCCCAGCCTGTAATATTGCAGGGGATTGTTGCGACCCAAGTGCAACTTGGCCTTGTTGAACTTCATATTTCATGGCCTTGGTCCATTAATTTAGCCTGTCCAGATCCCTTTGCAGAGCCTTGCCACCCTCCAGCAGATCAGCAGTCCCACCCAACCTGGTGTTTTCTGCACACTGATTGAGGGTGCACTTGATCACCTTGTCCAGATCATTGATAAAGATATTAAACAGGACTGGCCCCAGCGCTGAGTCCTGGGGAGCCCCACTGTGACTGGCCATTACTAGATATAACTCCATTCACCACTACTCTCTGGGACTGGCCATCCTGCCAGCTGCCAGCAGAATGCTGTGGGAAACAATGCTGAAGGCTTTACTACAGTCCAGATAGAAAACCACAGCCTTTCCCTCATTCACTAGGCAGATGACTCTGCCATCAGAGGACTTGGGGTTGCTCAAGCAGGATGTGCTTCTCATAAACCCACGCTGGCTGGGCAAAAATGCTCCAGTTGTCCTCTACATTGCATAATGACACTCGAGATGATCTGCTCCTTGACCCTTCCCAGCACCAAGGTCTGTCTGACAGCGCTGTAGTTCCCTGGATTGTCCTTCTGATCCTTCTTGTAGATTTTCTAGCTTCCAGTCAACTGGGACCACTAGAATATCAGTTCCCCCAGAAAAACTCTGTGGGACTTATATTTTCAAATTGAGAAACACCGCAAGAAATACATTAATTGCCTGTGTATCATTTATTAATTGAACTTCTACGTCTATGAGGGATTCTTATTGATAATGATGTAGTTTATTGTATTGCTGAGAATAGTATTTTTACATGACTTGAAAAGGCTGATTGCCTTTTTAAGATGGAAAGATGGTGTGCTATATGATTTCTATTTTTTTTATATTTGAAACAAGAAGGTTACCTCTAGACTATTCCTCTCACTTCTATCTAAGGGAAGCATTCATAAACTCCTTCAGTAAAAATTGTACATCTAAATAAGGTATTCAGCAGCATGACTGTATCCTGCTGTTACATTTCCAAGTCCTTCTTACCTTGGAAAATTCAGCCAGTGGAGAAGGAAATATCTCTACACTTTTAATAACAGGTCAATTTTTTGAGCTTTCATTATGCATGAAAGTTACATCCTGTAAATCCATCTCCTGCATATATTTCATGTCTCTCTTTCATGTTGAAATTGTTCCACTTTTTTATGGAATAATTATCACTCACTGGGTTATAGCAGCACCCAGAATGACCCTTCACTTCTGTCAATTTTGAAACAGAGGATTCAAGATAAGATCTGATCCTAGACACTAAGTAATTCAGTCTCTTCTTTCATGTACATTTTCTTTGTTTTTATAATTAGGTTATTTTCTTCTAAATATTAAATTGGACCATAATAAAATACATGCTATTTTTTTGTGCCAATCTGCCTGGACAATTGAGGTAATGTAGAAGTAGTAATCCATTCTCTTCACTACTACATGTCTGTTTTCCTTCAGTTACTGTATTCTCCCAAACTTATTTCCGATGGGGGTTCATTTGGGCTACATTTGGGGTTTTCTTGGTCTTTTCCTTGGTTGCTATTTGGTTTTTTTCCACGGTAATTTCTACAAACAGGAAATAGATCAGTTTTGCATTAAGGGTAGAAATGCATCTTAGTCAAAGTTATTGCTATATATAAAAGTACTGACTGACTATTTCAGATAAATTCACGTGGATGTGTAAGAATTTTATTTCCTAATAGGAGTTCTATGAGACTAGAGCCTCATATGAGGCACTAAAATTAAAAACTCTTTATCAAGTTGTTTTCAGTGGTGTTACTCTGGATCAAGTGGTTGTGAGTGACTCAGCTGAAATGAAGGGGAACCAAATAAAAGCAATTCCATAATGAAGGTTTTAAATTCAGAAGAGAAAACTTGTGGGAGTTGAATTGAATGTACCACAGATTTAGAATCTCCCTAAGCCATAAGCATTCCCATAAGCATGGGAATTGTCTTCTATTTTCAATACAAAGTAGAGGAAACTTGGAGAAAAGTCCCTCAAATCAAAATGGATGAAAATAGTGTCTTCAAAAGTGAGAAAAACAGAAGACCTGCAAGAAAGGAATAAAGGATTTAATCAGTAGTGAAAGTTATGTGTTACGGGTCAGTATGTTTAGAGAAGAAGTGAGAACTGCAAAAGTCAAGATAAATTAGATCTTGCAAAAGATATTAAACAAATAGCAAAAAGTTTCTTATCCACATAATTAAAAATAGATCAAGGAAAAAGATTAAATATAATCTAGATATGGCCCCAAAACTTGAATTAATATTTTGCATCAGTTTTAAGTAAAGTTGATGGCATTAAGCATATTAGAAGAGGCAAGCTGCCTTACAGAAATCAAGGTCTACAAATGTAAATTACTGTAAGTAGGGCACAAAAAAATCTCGGTAGACATTCAATGTACTCAGGTCTGAAGACATTATAATCCTTATCAGAAAGATTATATTATCTCTTGGGCAATTCTTTCAGATGATCCTGGGTTTAGTCCATATAGTACCGCTGCAGTTTTGAAAATAGAAGTATTGTTTGGGCAACTGTTGTTACCTAATGACTTAAAAGTAATTTGAAGGAAAGAATGATTTAAGACTTAAAAGTAAACAGAAAATAAGATTAAAAACCCTACAAGGCCATAAAAATTGTATTGGCCAGGATAATTGACTGCATAGATGTTCTTCACATAGGATTTTAAATTAATCACAGGTCAATTAAATGAGAGTGAAGTGACCAATGCAGACCTCAATGAAGAATTTGTTACCATAAATCATACAAAAAAAAATTAAAATTATATAGCAGAAGGTCCTGCAATTTGAGAATAAAAATACTTTTAGTTATGAACTAGGATTCTATCATTTTGAAAGAACAAAATGGAAAGAACTTAATTGATTTGACAGCAGGATAACTATGGGCCATGGAATTTAAATGTTTGCAAGATGGGGATAAGGCAGTAAGGGGAGTAAGGGGAGGACACCTTTTTTAACAGATTAATATGTGAAGTCTTTCACTGGGACAAAGCTGTCTCTGTCATTTGAAAGGTTTACCTTTGGATTTTTAGGGCACATACTCCTAACATATACTAATTTAAAGTGACATTTAATAAAACGATGTATTTTTTATCAAATGAAAAGTAGAATATTAAGTATACTTTTTTAAAAAGAAGAATAACAATACAGATTTTTCAAGTACATATTTACTGTTCCACAATTGTACTACAGATACCATAATAGTGACACACAAAAAGATAATATAATGACATAAATATATACACAGAAATCAAAATAATATTTTGGCAATGTTTGAATGTATATGTGTCTGGGATTGATGTCAGTTTTTCTTCTGAGAAGACTTGATTCACTATTTGCTACAAATTATTATTTCTATAGAATATGAAACATAGCAACACACTATGAATAATAATTTGACTACCCTCATCACTTCAGATTGGATTTCTGGGAAAAAAAAACAGCCATGAAGACACAACCTCTGCAACAAAGTTTTCAAGTCAAAATTCAATTTAAAATTTGCAGAAGTGTGTTGTACAGAGAGATGGTGTCAAGATTGAACAGATAAAGAAAACACGTTGACTACTGTCACATCCGTTTGCCTTTTGTTTCTTTCCCAAGACAAAACATGCCATACATATTTTATGTACTTCTACTTTCACATTCCATGTCTGATTCCATATTTCAAAAAAATTAGGGAAGAAATTAATTTTTAGAGCTTACAGAATTCTAAACAGGGTTTAACAGCATTTGACTGACCAAAAGGGAGACACAGTCTACCAAAATCCAAATGAAATCATTTATCCAGGGGGAGTTCTAGTGTAACTATCTGCTGAGAAATAATTCACAAGTTAACATTCTTCACTGACTATTCCTCTCAGGTGCAACTCAATAAGGAGCATTCTGTTAAAACTTATACCCCAAAGCCTTTTCAATTTCTGAATACAAAGCTGAAAAAAAAATGCTAAAGCTTCCAAATTTTTTCATCTCTTAGGCTGTTGCCTGTAGTTTCTTGATGCCAGTGGCACACTTGAATATATCATTTTACTGGCTAGAAATAACTTACTTTGGTAAAACTTTTAAAAGGAAAGATTACTTGGTATTCTGAACAGATTATTACAAAACTTTAGATGAACCAATTGAAAAAACACAAAAATATTGCATGAAGTTTCCTTTCAGGAAAATCAGGGCTACTTCCTGGAGTTTCACCACCATACCTTCCAATTCTTCCCTAAACACAACCTAGGATAGCTGCTTTGTCAGATGAACAGTTGTTTTCCAGCAACCAAGGCACACCTCCATATTCACAACAATCTAATTCAAAACCTTTACGGCCCCAAATATTTTAAGAACAGACATGAATCTGATATGATAAATATCAGTCTTGCATAGAATTCTATAGTATTTCAATGAAAAATTAATGGTATGTTTTCTGCTGTTCTTCATGTTCCTTTATTCAAAATTATTTTTTTATGTATTTGAATTAAAGAAGTAATTTATACCTCTCAAAAAGAGTTCCTACAACTTTTATAGGCTTCCATGGATTAATCACATGGTAGCTCTTTTTTGTAGCAAGGTTTACTGAAAATTAAACTGATCTACAGAATCTCTCACAGCAGTAATCTGACAAACAAGGATATCAGCAGTACCTATATAAATGAATATAAGCATAATATCAGCATTGTTTAGAGACAACATGCTATTTCTAACCCAAAATTGAACAATGATATTATATGCCCCAACGACATGATAAATGAAGTTCTTATACTAAAAATTATCTGAGTAAATTACATAATTCTCTTGTGTTATCTTCCCCTATGTCTTTTTTATGAACTTTGCTGTTAAATAGTTATTTTGGTGATTCAAATGAAATAAATTCCTGGAATAAAGCACTTTTCTGGCATGATTAACTATTCATAGTACCTTCATGCCTCCTTTTGCAAGCTCTAAAGCTGGTACTTTAAGAATGGTACAGATTTTTTCTTGTTTTATTTGGCAGAAGTGAACTCCTTAAGAATAGTAATTTTTCTGAGGGTATTTTCTCTGCAAGTTCTCTGAGATTATTGACAGGACGCTCTAAAGTGAAGATCAATGTGAGTTGCAACAGTTTTGAAAGAAAGGCCAAAAATATCCTAAAAATTGCAAACCATGTTGCTTCTTTCTTACCAAAACATTGTAACTGGTTATCTCTGTTTTTCCTGAACCTAAGACTGGGTGTGAGTCACTAAAACAACAGTTAATGCAAAAATAAGTGATGGACTGGGTCAGAAAGCACCCAGGCAGTCTTGACATCTCAAGTCCATGGGCCTTGATGGGATGCATCCATGAGTGCTGAGAGAGCTAGCACACACCATAGCCAGGCCACTCAGCACCATCTCTGAAAGGTCATGGTGATCAGTTCAGGGGCTTGAGGACTGGAAGAAGGCAAATATCATCCCAGTCTTTCTAAAAGGGCAAGAAGGAGGACCCAGGGAACTGCTAGCCAGTCAGCCTCACCTTGATCCCCAGAAAAGTGATGGTGCACCACATTCTGGAGGTTATCTCTATTCGCATGGATGACAAGAAGGTGATCAGGAGCAGTCAGCATGAATTGACTAAAGGCAAATCATGCTTGAATAACCAAATAACTTTGTATGATGAAACTATCTGGATGGACAAGGGGAGAGAGCAGTGGATATTGTCTACCTCAACTTCAGCAGAGCTTATAACCCTGTCTCTCACAACACCCTTGTAGGCAAACTCAGGAAAGACAGTGAGTAGATTGAGAACTGGCTGAACAGCAGATCCCAGAGGGTTGTAATCAGTGGCACAGGGATGGATGTTGGATGACTGTCTCCAGTGGTATCCACAAAGGTCAATACTGGGCCCAGAATTGTTCAACTTATCCATCAATAACTTGGACGAAGAGGCAGATGCCTCCTCAGCAATTTTGCTGATGACACGAAGTTGGGAAGAGCAGCCAATATCCCAAGGGGCTGTACAGCCCTTCAGAATGATCTCAACAGGCTGGAGAGATGGGCAGAGAAGAACCATCCAAAATTCAACAGAGGCAAGTGGAGAGACCTCCCCCTTGGTAAGAATAACCCACCAGCACAGGATGACCTGCTGGAAAGCAGCTCTGTGGAGAAGGACCTGGGGGTCCTGGTGGACAACAAGCTGTCCATGAGCCAGCAGTGCCCCCTGGCCAAGAAGGCAAATGGCAGCCTGGGCTGCATTAGGAAGAGCATTGCCAGCAGGACGAGTGAGGTCATCCTGCCCCTCTACTCATCCCAATCTGAAAAGAGTCACATCAACTACTGCAAAACAAAAATTTTCTTTATAAAGTAACCTCCTCTAATCATGGTCCCAAGAGACTCACTGGGAATTTTATCTTTTTTTCAATAGTGTCAGGATCTCACACATAATAAATAGTGCTGGTAGGGGAGGTATAAGAAATTCTGCCAGGTGACTTAGTAGCACTTTGCTGCCTACCTGCTGTAAAGTATCCTCCTCCAGGCAAGAAAACTCTTATTTTATGAATGAACACAGATTATAGACATTATGCATGGGCGTTTTTTTCACATATATAATACTTCTCACTTTTCCTTTACTGGAGTAAGGGTGTGATTATCCCCAGAGAAATCCCAATGCATTTCTTTAGACAAGACTTTAATCCCTCTGCTGATCCATCACTTCTTCAGTTGACAAGGCCTTGACCAAAGCCACACTCCAAAATTCTCTAATCAGGAGCTTGTAATTTATTGCTCACAAACAACTCTGAGACCTGTGCTCCCATCTATGAACCATAGGTCATGAATCTTGGCATCATATTAGAGCTTGATTGCAGCCAAAAATTCTCAGATTACTTTTCAGATCAACACATAAGCAGACACACTACTTATACTGCATACACTTAGTTCATCTGTTAAATAAAATCCATCTGACCTTGATTGTGTGCTAGCTGAAGTATGAACATAGCAAAAACATGGAAACAATAAGCATAAACTCATTTATTGCCTTCAGGATAATAGATTTATTTCAATACTCTGGGTAGAATGTGTTAATCCAGAAAAGCAAAGGAGAAATCCCAAAAGGCAGCCTTTTCCCTACTCTGCAGATCTGCATTCCAGGTCCTCTCCCACAGAGCACTTCTGGTGCTTGTTTGGTCAAGAATGTTATGAAATGCAGGAATAAATCTAAGAGCATAAGAATAAATTTTTAAAACAAGTGTAACCTTTAAGATCACATTCTGGCTCCATGCCAAAAATCTTCATTGTGGAGTTTAATTTTCATTTTTCACTTCCAGTTTTTCCCACTGTTCTATGGATCTTGCCAAACTTCCTCTTTTAAAGTCATCCATACCTACTGCAAAGTGGGTTTGAAAGACTCGATAGCAGGAAGAAGAAAAATTATTTAAATATAAATTTATCTGGTTTTGAGATGCATATTGTATTTGAGGCTTTTTTTTAACTAGTAGTTGGTATGATATTACAAAAGTGTATGCTATTTATTTACATATGGTCATACAAAAATATATATTTTCAAATGTGGAACTGAGCATTCACTGCATCATTAAGTATTTTCCTGTAGTAGCTACACTTTAACTTTCTTTCATCTTAATTTTTTTCCTTGGTAATATCTTTGTAAAATGACATGCTTGTCATTTAGTATGTAGTGCACCTTCAACATGCATTGCTTGATAAATACAGAATTAACTTATTTAAAAAACACACACAATGCATAACTCATTACTGGAAATCCAAACTGTGTTTATATTGCTTTTTGTCTTCTGATGGCTAATAGTCCCTGCAACCACAGTGCACACAATTTAGAGCTGGAGTTAATTTTTATATTTAGGGTTTACTTTTCATTAAGTACTCCTTTAACAAGGTAAAACATTTACTTCAAGAATGCAAGATTTCTTTGTTCTACAGTTCTGTCACAATTCATTTCCCTGATATCAAGAATAAAAGAAGGTCACTTGAAAACAAAACTAACTAACTAAGCAAACAAAACAAAAAAAAGAGACAACCAATGAAAAAAAGCAGGTTAAATGAAATAATCTGATGGCATTTTAACTGATTTTACATTTCTGCATGAATTAAGCTGCTTCGATTTTCTCTCTTCCTGTATCACAGTTGCCTTCCCTGTTTTAATCAGGGAAGGCAACTGTGATACAGGAAGAGAGAAATCACTGTATCACTGCTTATTTTTACATCCCCCTTCATTGTTTTCACTTGCTAATGTCAACTTCCTTCTTTTGTCAGGTTCTGAGGAAGACGCCAAATGGCAGCATCATTAGCACATACATAAGTCTTCAATGACTGAGTTCCCATCACTGGGAAAATCAAGGCACTGATATTTTAAATACAAAATCCTTCATTTGACAAAGCCAATCTGGCAGTTCTTTACCTTCCAGGAAAACTGAACTCTCAGTCTAACACAAAAATGAGCCTTTTGGATTGCTGGGGGTTAAACCAAGCTGCTAGGAAAGCCAGAGAGAGGATCTGACTCCCAGTTGCCTCCGCTAGAGAAATTAATCCTGGAATTTAGCATCTGGATCCTTCAACTGCCAAGCTTGCCCCAGTTGTGTGTTTCATCACTGGGCTAGATTAAAAAAGAATGATGAGCAGGAGCAGGTTCTGCTCTATCGGTGACAAAATAAAAGGAGAAAAAATATCACAAAAACAAAACCCAAAAATCTAGGAACAAAAAATACTTAAATCAAGTGTGTCTTGCCATTGCATGTGTATGCTAATCCACACTGAAACAATGCCCTGCTTTAAAGCTATGTCAAGAAAAGTCAGCCGCGTCTGTCAGTTTGTTTTTGCAAACAATGTGAAAGTTAGAGGTGGAAAATTTGTGCAGGTTCAAACTCCTATTAGGGTGCCACCTGCCAAGTCTTTCTTTGAGCACACAGGTTTATAAAATGTATTTTGTTTCAGGGTGAGGACAACCCTCATCAAGCATTCTGCTCTCACACACACCCTGTACACTCATGGTAATATGATTTCAAAATGCAGATGTGCTCCACCTGCTAAACTAAAACCCAGATATGGGTGTAGTTCCCCTTGCAAAGTTCACACAAGATATTCTGGGGATTTGAGCTAGTCCCATCCTAGTTTGGAGTCCATCTGCAAAGCTGGAAGTGTATTCAGATTCAAAAATACCTACTTCTGAATTCATGTCAAGAGCCTCATATTTTTATTTGCATAAATGTAGGATGCTTAGAAGCACATTTTGACATCTTGCCTATCCATATGTTTTAACTGCAACATTTTGGATTCTAGCCTTATCCAAAACTCCATAAAATTGTCCTTTGCTTTTCCCTTCCTCAAAACAAACTTTGAGAGCCTCAATCATACCATTAGAAGTCAAAAAATCTAGACAAAACATCACTGATCCCCCATATTTATGGCAGACATGGAGTGAATCAGCAAGGTGAGGTAATAAAACTTGCTTTTAGAGAAGTCTCTCAAAGATAATAACCTCCCTGGTGTGGTCTCTCTGATTTAGAGGTAGGAAAAATTAATCCAAGTGCTTAGTTTCTGTAAAGAGTTTCCAGCTGTAGTTTTATGCTGCGAGATTACTGTGTGTTTCTTTCATCTAAGGGAGATGCTGTCTTGATGGCAGAAAATGTATCTCCTTGAACAGCTACAATCTGCCATAGGTAATGATAATTTATTTATCTGCATTATAGAGAGGCTAGGACACATAGGAACTGGAGATAAGACATGAACACTGGGAGAAGTAACAGGATGAGAAGTCTATAAACGCTATTCAGCTCTTCTTGTTGATGCTGAAAGAGTCTGTAAATATATATAGATCAGAAACCGTGCTGCAATGCTCATATTAGCAGATACCCTGGTTTCCCTAGACAGATCACAGAGCAGAACACACTACTCAGTCATTTTCACTACAAATCCATAACGCAGCCATTTTTCTTCAATATAAGGTGATAATGCCTACTGGCTTAATATCAACATTGTGTCATGGTTGGGTGGCTAGACTATATCCAGAACATTCTCTTAGTGTTACGCTCGGGATGGTATATTTGCAAATATAAGCACAGAGGGAAAAAGGCAGAAAATTGCTTCTGCAACTAGTACAGACAAAAAAACTTGATTTTTAAATTTGTCACTTACTCCATGGTTTGGTCACCGTGGCTAAGACTTTCAAAAGTTTTGATTTCTTCTAAGTGACATTGTCCCTTTAGATTATGCATTTTAAAGAAATACCATTTCTGAGAAGATTGGGGTGAAGCTGTTTTAAACATTCAGTTTTCATTTTTCTAAGTAGGAAAGAAGAAGATATCCAAATAGCTACTCATTTTGAAAATTCAAGTACCTGGAGACTAGGGGAGGAAGTTTTCCTTCATGCCTTGTAGTGCTGTAAATGAATCTCTGCTGTCCCATTGACCTCCATGAGCTCCAGGGGCACAACCTGACTAACCATGGTCTTCACCATGGCCTGCAGGTGAATCTCAGCTCCAACACATGGAGCACCTCCTCTACCTCCTCCTCCACTGACCTTGGTGTCTTCAGAGTTGTTCCTCTCACACGTTCTCATGCCACTCTTCTCTGGCCCAATTACAACTGCGCAATAACTTTGTTTCACTTCCTAAATATGTTTTCACAGAGACATTACCATCACTCCTAATTGGTTTGAGTTTGATAGGTCCATCATAGACACGGTTGTCATTGGCTCTGCTGGACGTGGGAGAAGCTTCTGGTAGCTTCTCACAGAGTTCACACCCCTAGCTCCCTCCACAATCAAAACCTGGTCATGCAAGTCCAATACAACAGTGAAATAGACAGAGAAAAACAGAAAATTGGTGATTTTAAATATAAATAGATCCAAGAGACTTACAAGAAAAACAAGGAACAAACTTACAGAGACGGTAAATGAGTAGTATCCAGACTGTACGGAAACTGCTCAATTTAAATTTTGCTGTCTGAAAAGCAAGACCCTTTTATCTAGTGTGATTTCTTTTTGACGGTTTTAGTTTGTTCTGTTTCTGACAAAACACAGCTTTTAAAAATGAAGGATATAAGGGTTAATTATGCTATGCTTTGGTATTCTCTAAAGAAAGAATGGACCAGTTGCACTCCATGGCCTTGGCTGCCTGGGGTAGCACTATCATTTTTGTAAGCTCTTTGTCCAGATACTTAAAGCAAGTACAAAAGAAACTTTGATATAATCTAGGCAATTTTATTGTAGTCTAAAAAAGAATAATAAAAAGTACAGAAATTATCCACCAAAGAAAGAAAATTTGTACTTTCTCACAAGGATGTAAAGAGTAAGTCAACAATATGGGACAACTCAAAGATACAAAGTAAATGGAACAAACTATAGCTGGTACTAATTCTAGAAATTTGATGGAGAGATCATAAATATGTATATGTCTTCTTGAATCATGCAATTTAATCAAGAAATGAAATTTATTAGCTGATGAGAAATGTTGAAGAGGTGGCAGAATATCTCTCAGAATAGAACCTGTGTCCTAATTAGATCAGAAACACATATTCCATCAAGGAGATGAGTCAAACTGCAGTTCAATAACTTCAAAAACACAAGCTAGATATTATGAATTGCCCTTGCAAAGCAGGAGGGCATTGTCCACCTCCACAAAACCTTGTGAGGACAATCTTTTCTTTACAGCTTCTTTGGTGTCATAAGCCATGTCATTGAGGACCAGATGCAATAATAGTGCCTAACTAACCTAGATACACTATAAAGGTAAATTTAGGCCTGGTTCCCAGAATGAAATTTTAATCTTAGAACTAGGTAAACACATATAACCTATATAGGAGGAATGAAGATCATCTCAGAAGGATAATGAAAATAAACTCATATGATGAATAAGAAGCCAAAAATAAGACCCAAGGAAGTGCTGATCACTAAACTTGCCTGGAGTTAAATGATGTGTCCAGACTTGAGACTCAAAAACCTAGGCACCCTTCTTCATTTTGGATTCACATCTGAATTCATTCCTGGATCCAGACTGCAATTATTGCTTTTTTTCAAATAATGATATATCTTGGATAGGGTTTAAGATATATTTACATTTTCAAAGAAGGAACAGTGCTTGTTGTGAAAAAAAACCAAAGAGTTAAACCCTTCTACCCTAAGAAATTATCTTCATTCATAATTTTTTGTATGCTTTCCCAATGACTATTCCAGTGTGCAGCTTTTGACCAGGATAGAGTCGCTGAGCAGGGCTTACACAGAGCCAAGGCCTTTTCTACCACACTGGTGAGGAAGCTGGGGGTGCAAGGGAGGTTGGGAAGTAACAGCTGACCCCAGATGACCAGAGAGATATTCCAGACCATATGACATCATGCTCAGTAGATAAAGCTGAGGGGTTTAAAAGGAGGAAATAGAGGACATTTGGAATGACGGGTTTTGTCTTCTCCAGTCACAGTTATGTGTGCTGGGTCTCTGCGCTCCTGGAGATAGCTGAACACCTGCCTGCCCATGGGAAGAGGTGACTGATTTCCTTGTCTTTTTTGCTTGTGTGTGCTGCTCTTGCTTTCCCTATTAAACTGTCTTTATCTCAACCCACAAGTTTTCTACCTTTTATTCTTCCAATTCCCTCCCCCAACGCATTGGTGGGGCAGTGAACAAGGGCTGCGTGAGGCTTGGCTGCTGGCTGGGGTTATACCACCTCCACACATAAACAAAAACAGTCAGAAAAAATATTATGATCCCTGGAAGGGAAGACTTCAATAACTGTAGTATGGAGCTACTCTTCCTTGGAATGCTCTTCCTGATCCCGCCCATCACCTGCAGTACTGCAGTGCTACAGTGGTACAGTATCAACAGGAGCATGGATCTATGTCTGCATACAATTTCACCTGACTCACCCTTTGTTGCACACTCTATAAATTGAGGTTTTAAGTGGCCCTCCTGGCAAATGACAATACTAGGATTCATACCTTTTGGACTAAAAAAATCAGAAGGACTAAGATCTTCTGTTTCTGCAAGTGATTGCCCTTCCTACCGCAGGAGAGAAAAGTGAAGAGGGAAGGAAAAAAATATTCCAGTCAGATTTTTAAAATAAAGAAGATTCAGCAGCATTTTATTACATGCTTAATTCAACTTTGTTCAGTGCCTGTGTCATAGATCCCAAGAAGGTGTAGGTGGGTGATCTTAGCCTGAGCAGTTCTGAGTATGCACAAAAAGAAGAAACAATAACAATAAGGACTTTGAAGGCTGGACTTGAAGATTGAATTTTCAACATTTTTACCTATAGTGAACACTAAGCAACAATTTATTTACATAATAATACTGGCTGTAGTGTACATTTGCAGTGTTCAGCAGAGAGAGGGTTCCCAGGAAGGAGAATGGAGGTTCCTTGGCAAGCACTCCATAGATTTTAAATCCATTACACTCTATATGACTTAAAATGAGTCCTAAAATACCTATTGATCAGTTCTGTATGTATCAGAGCCACATTCAGCATCTGCTATCCAGCTCTACAAAATAGCCCAAATTATCTACTTCATACTCCATATGGCATCACCCCAAGGACCTTTTGGAATATATATATATATAAGACAGACTTGAAACTGACAAATTCAGGACCATGACATCACCTTCTAGTGCATTTCAAAATCACTCAAAAATGACCCCATGCCATTTGGAAAAGTGCCTGGACATAGGCTTAAATGATATACATTTTTTTTTTTGTTTTTACACTTCCTGAGTCTTTTTTCTGGTGACTAGTACCCCTTGAAACTAAATTTTGAGGACTAATTTTGAAAGGTTCTCACATGTAAAAAAATTCTGTAGCTAAACAACCATTTAGAATCTCCAACTACATATAAGTCATAATGGATTCTTAAGTTCATACACAAATGGCTTTGAAATGTTGCTTGAAAAAGCCAAATAAAATTATATTATTTTTCTTATATTTAGGTGAAATCAGCATAATTGATTTATTTGTAACTGGATAAGAAAGGCTAAATTATGAAAATATATACTCTTCAACATTTAGCGAATTTACACAGAGCAACAGAAAGGACTAAAAAGATTTAAATTAAACAAATGCAGCATAAGCAGGTCCACTTTCTGAATGGTAAGATGTATGTATCATTCAGAAAAATAAACATTATTGACCTTACTAAAACAGGCTAAAATAAATTATCCTGAAAAAGTAAAGGAGATATGGAGGCTGCTAAGTTACATTCTGGAATTCCTATTAGAAATAAAATGTATTTTAAAATACCATTACAAAATAATCAGAAACATAGTGAAAGTGCATTTAATGAAACATTGTTAATAGTCATCTAGAATCTGCCTGTGGACATGAAATCTATTAATACAGGGGACCTGTGTCTGCTGAATCTCATCCTTGGTGGTCAATTGTACTCCTCAGAAATAATCTGTCCTGATAGTAGTTTATCCCTTTTCTCTATGATTTTTATTTGACTGTCTTTTCCGTCAAACATAAGGAATTGGGTCTTGTACCCTCAGCTCCTGGTAAAAATCCTTTTTCATTCAAATTCACTCTATTAGTTAGATTCAGGAACTGAATAATATAAAAATAAATCTTTTGACTACATCAGTACAATAACAAGATTTCGATGACAACTAAAGCCCTCTTTTGCATAAAAAGAAAATAATAGTTTTATAAGTTATAATGAGAAGCAAGAGGGATGATTCATTCTGGCATCCTTAGAAAGAAATGAAAAAAATTATATCTCACCAGACAAGGGAATTGCCCACCTCCATGTAGTTACTAGATAAAAAAAGAGAAGAGTAGGAAAAAGTATTTTGGACAGAAAAATACCCATGCAAAGAAAAATGATAGACTGCTGAGTCTTATGGAACACTTCTGAAGAACCTGCCAAAGTATTATTTACAAAATAGAATCATAAATGGCATCATTGATAGAAATTAGGAAATAAACTTTAATTACATATATGTATTTCTTTATAAAGTCAAGATACATCAAAAAACATAGTTCTGACTAGCTTATCCCTTAGTCAATTGAAAAAAAATCAAAATAGGTGAGTAAGTCCAACTATGTTACATAAGCTATATCTATCTCATTTGTCAGGAGTTAAACAGAAATGGTCTTCTACAGCAGTAGCAGCAAGCCAGACTGTGTGTTTAATGTTGAAGCAATCAGATGAGCAACCCACTGAATGAGCCCTGGGAGTCTCAAAACTCACAAGCAATGTTCCAGTAGGATTCACGCAGTACTGCTTTATAAAACAAAAGAGGTAAATATGGAATAAAAGGGACTATTCCTACATGTATAGGGATCAACAATCATTTTAGAAACCATTTTGAACTGCACTGTTTAGTCTTGTCTGTCCTTTAAACTGGGTAGATTTGTTAATTCAATTCACTTATTTCATCTGCATAATGCAGGCATCAAAATGAAGAAAACTAGCAATGAGGCAGGCAACTATTTCTAAAACTCTTCAGGGATGTCACATATCTATTTACTCCTCTTCCTGTTCCCTCTATTAAACTCATGGAATGGTTTGATTTGGAGGGGACCTTAAAGACCGTCTTATTTCAAGTCCCCATTATGGACAGGCACACCTTACTCTAGAGCAGGTTGTTCAGATGCTCATCCAGCCTGGCCTTGAAAAATTCCAGGGATGTGACTTCTACAAGAGTACCAGTGCCTCACCACCCTCACAGCAAAGATTTTTTTCCCAACACCTCATGTAAGCCTACCATCTGTAAGTTTAAAGCCATTACATGTCATCCTTTTTGCTACATACATTTGTAGAAAGTCCCTATTTAGATTTCTTGCAGGATCCCTCTAGTTACCTGGGAGGCTGCTATAAGGTGTCCCTGAACCCCAACTCTTTGAACCTATCTACGCAGGAGAGGTGCTCCAGCTCTGTGATCAACTTAGTGGCTCTCCTCTGGACCTGCTCTAACAGGTTCATGTTCACTCATGCTGGCCTCCTGTTAGTTTTGCCCAACTTCCTTATTGTTGGGATGCATCTCTCATGAGCTTGGAGGAGGTGACCTGTCAACATTAACCAGCTTTCTTGGACTTCTCTTTTTTCTAGGGCTTTATCCCATGGTAGATCGAGCAGACCACTGAAGAGGCCAAAGCCTGCTCTGCTGAAGTCCAGGGAAGTGAGCTTGCTGCACAGCCTTTTCACTGCCCAAAGGATCTTAAACTCCACTATTTCGTGATCATTGCAGCCCGGGCTGCCATCGAGATTCATATTCCCCACCAGTCCCTACTTTTTGGAAAGAACAAGGTCCAGCATAACACCTCTCCTCACTGGATTTTCTATCACTTGGAGAAGAAAGTTATCATCAATGCATTCCATTAACCCCATGGGTTTCTTACACCTGGCTGTGTTATTCTTCAACAGATATCAAGGTGGCTGAAGCCCCCCATGAGGACCAGGAATTGTGAACGTGAGGCTGGTCCTATTTGTCCATTAAGAGTCTCATCTACTCAGTTTTCCCTATAGGCCAGCCTGTAGCAGATCCCCCCCATAATGTCACCCATCCCTGCCTTCCCTTTACTCCTGATCTCTCAGTCAGCTCCTCATCCATCTCCAGGTGGAGCTCCATCCACTCCAGCTGGTCACTGACACAGCTGACAACACCCACTCCTTGTGCTCCTGCCTTCCTTTCTAAAGAGACTGTATCCTTACACTCCAGTCATAGGAGCCATGCCACTGTGCCCTGCAGGTGTGTGCATATTCTTCACTCCTTTTGCTTATTCCCCATGATCCATGCACATTTTTAGAGACTTTTAAATTGGATTCTGATGAAGATGATTCACTGGCTGGAGTGGCTGGAACTACTATTTGCTACTTTTCACGTGCTCTCCTGCTGACCTGTGATCCCTCTCCAGGATCTGGGCATCTTTTGCTGGCCCTGGCATCAAACTGATATGAGTGAGATAGATTGACATTCCCATCCCAGAGCAATTGTAGTTTGAAGCTGTCTTCACCAGCTTGACAAATTTATGACCAAAGATGCTGTTTGCTGACAAATGGAAACCATCTGTCCCCCATACACCAGATTGCTGAAACTGAATCTCATGGTCATGTTTGTCTGAATTCTTCTCTTTTTCTAATTTTTTTTCTTTTTTGCAATAGCTTCTTTTTTTCTATTTTTTTTTTTTTTTTACCTTTTGCAATAGCTTATAATTATGTTCTCTGCCTCCATTAGAAAATCTCTCTATTGCTGCTGCATTTCACTTACACTCCATAACATTTATATTATTTAATTATGTGAAGAGTTCTGGGAAATAGTATAATGAAAGGCATTATACAAAGCAAACGTACATTGTATTGTAATTTGGTTTGGTTACTTTAGTGTGTTTATATGCTTCAAGACTTTCTTCCCTAATAGTTAAATTCATTTATGTCACAGATGTTTGGTTATTGGTCTCCTGCCTCTTCTTAGAGGTACTGTAATTGAGCACCTGCGTGTGGGGACAGAGGGAATTGGGGGTTCTTGATTAATTTTCTCCAGCTATAAATTATTTATTGTCTTGTACCAATCTCTTGTCATCCTCTTTGGGACTCCTTTAAACTGTCAGAGATACCTATTTACTTTTAATTGATTACTACTGTGCTCATTGAGCTTTCCTAGATGACAAACACAGAAGAAATATTAAAACTACCCATATCTAACTACAATAGGAAGAAGTGGCACAGTACAAATTATTGCTAACAGTGGAGTCTAATCTTTTGAAGTACTGAATTGCAGATAGGAAGATCTAGTAGCCTCAAAGAGTAGCTAGTGAGTTTAAACTTCTTGGTCCAACTGCTGCAGCTGACCTATGACCAGTTCAGATGGTCCATGGGGATGGACCATCTGAACTCCAGAGTTCCCTTCCCACCTCAGAAATTCTATGACTGTATGACAGAGCTAGTTAAGCATCACGCCATCTTTTTCATGGGAAATTAGGAAAGTGAATTGGGCTCCTTAAAATATCATGCAAAATAATTGGGCAGTTCCACTACTTACCCAATCTGTTTCTCTGCACTGATTCTCTGAGCCTAACAGTACTTGCCTTTTTCAGTATAGCATTAGCATATATGTTTAAAAAAATTAAATTCTTACTACATTTTATATTATTCTCATATTATAACTGTCTCTGTTTTAACACATTCTGTCTTTGGAATCTGCCAAGCATTTATCCCACAAGATTAATGAGACATTGAAAAAAAGACCAGCCCTTCAAATGTTAATTTTGTCATTCTGGCTCAAAAAAAGCCCTTGAATAAGAGGAGAAAAAAATTATTTCACCACAGGAAAATACTGTTCACACAGTCATGTGGAAAAGCACTCTACCTGAAAATATCCAGAGAATAGCAGTAACTGTTGCCTCACAAGAGTAGAATCATTATAATTCACCAAATCAATAGGAGGTCAAAGGTGTGGCACCAGAAAGGTCAGGAAAATGATAACAGCATTTGAAGGAGCCAGTGGAACTGTTAGCAACATAACATCTGGCTGAAGGCTCGATGGACTTATAAATGGATTGCTGTGAGCCATCATTTGTGGAAAATATCAGGATACAGGCAGCTCATATTGTAACTGGCTACTTAAGTGACTAAAAAATATTGTAGGGATGCATGGCAGAATTTATAACAACCTACAGTAATATATCAGATGTATCAAGAGTGGAATTTTTTTAAACAATCACATATAGCTAAAATTTACTATATTGAAATAGCAGAGGTAAGGAAAACATTCCAATTCAACATATAATCTCTATCAGAAACCCTGGACCTTACTGCTTGAAAAAATGTTCTGGTTGAAAAAAAGGAAACTTTTGAAATGAGGGCACTCATATCTGCCTTCAAAATATTTATTTATATAGACCAGAAGGACAACACACTCAATACACATTGTCATACAGGATGCGTACAAGGCCTTATCAGCAGAGATCACAAGCTATACCATCCCATTAGGTTTTAGTGGGGAAAAAAATGATGATACATAGCATATTGCTATATCTAAAGCTCTTGTCACGGTGCTGCTGGCATGTTGTTGCTCAGCTTTGATCAAATTACTTTACACCCATATTTTACACATGTGATGAGAGAGATCCACAAAAAGATAATTGAACTCCTCTGCCCTGGACAGTCAAATAAATCCTTGCACTCCCTTTTCAGTTACTACCTGAATACATTTCAAATGGTTTACTGCAGCCAAAAGCAGCCACTGGAAAGTAAACTGTGTAGTCCCTTCTTTATATTAGTGCCACATGCCATTAACACCCTTTTCTGAAACCGATGGCAAAGAACATGCAATGGAACGCAAAATCTGCAACAAAAATCTTAGATTACTTATCCTGATTTTTTTTTTAAATAATCTATTCATCTCTGGGCATTATTAGCTCCCTTTAAAAATTATTAATATACTTATTAGAACATGCATTTACACATTCTGTATCATGGGCATTTGTATTCACACTTAAATTTTCAAAAGATATCTGCAGTGGTATTTGTTCACCTCAAAGTATATTCACCCTCCTCTCATAAAAAACTCTTTCAGAGAGGGATGGCATTTAATCCATGCCATATTTCTATATACAAACAGTTACACCAAAAAAAACACCCCATCATAACAGAGTTCCCATGTATACATTGCAATCCTTTAAAGGAAGAAGTTTCACTCATTTAAATACAATGCATGAAGAACTGGGGTTTTCGCTTCCTAACCAAGTGTATTGATAGTATTTTAAATAAGCCATTATCTTTATTGCACCTCTACAAAGACCCTATCATAAACCTTAAGGCATACTAAAATGCTTAAGGCATACTAAAAATAAGGATTTTCTTTCTCAAAGAATTAGCACAATGTCCCTCTGGCACTGTTTAGAAATTCTTCATTTGCTCCACAAACATTAAAAAACTGGAAGAGCATATGTGTAAGGAAGGAATACCAAATAAGCATTATTTGACTGCATTCAAGATCAGCCTAATTTTTTTAAATGATTTCTTGAAGATTATTGTCATGTAAGAAAACTAATAATACAAAGGACAGGAAGTTTTCAAAATTCAAACCTAAGTGGCAAAATTTGTAAACATTAGTGCTTCTGCACCATGGGATTACATTTCATCAGCAATTAAATCAGCCTTTTAAAGCAATTACATTTTCTGTGGATCAGCCCTTTTTTCTCTCTTTCATTTCTCTATTAGTCTGTTGTAGGTAGACAACAAGCGGTCTAATGCCAAGATAAAGTGTTGGAGCCAATGATAAAATATGTCACTTCTTATTCAAGACAGTTTTAGTAACTTCACACCCCTCCTTAGAAAGCAGATTTCAGCTTCTTCAGAAACTTGATCAAAGGGTGTTGAGCTCTCGCTCCAGCTGACTCCTGACGGGCAAAGGTCACACAACATTTCAACAGGGAGATGGAGATCCCAGTGTAAGTACTGGATCTAGAGTAGATCCCAAAGGGGCAGCAGTTTGTATAGATGGGAACAAGAAAAATCCAGAAAATCTGGATCAGCTATTCCAGCTCAAAGGAGACCTCAACCTAGTTGGAAGTCCTTAAGATGGATGTCACTCTGCAGAACTGGGCCCATGCTTCTCATAAAAAAAATTCTCCCTTGTGTCCAATCTAAATCTAACCCTCTTCCCTCTGGACCCACTCTAAGAGATCCATGTCTTTCATCTTGTTAGGACTCCAGAGCTGAATGCAGCTCTCCAAGTGGAGTTTCACAAGAGCAGGAACAGTGGGGCAGAATCCCCTTCCTTGCCCTGACAGCCACACCACTTTTGATGCAGTCCAGGATAGGGCTGTTTCTCTGGGCTGGAAGTGCAGATTGCCAACTCATAACCAATTTCTCATCCACCAGTCCTCCTCAGGACTGCTCTCAATCCATTCATCCCCAGTTCATGCTGTAATGGGGATTACCCTGACCCAGATACAGGACCTTTCACTTAGCCTTGTTGAGCTCATCACCTGGGCACAGTCCTCAGTATTGTCAAGGTTCCTCTGGATGGTATTCCTCATGAATCAACTGTACTTCTCACTGTCATCTGTAAACTTGCTGAGGTTGCACTTGACTCCACTATATATGTCGTTGATGGGGATATTAAATGGCTTTTGTCCCAGTACAGAACTCTTGAGGGAGACCACTCATTTCTGGTTTTCATTTGGATTTTGAACCTGTGACTGCAACTCTGCATTGGACCATCCAGGCCAATTCCTTCTGCATATGACAGTTCATCTATCAAACCTTTATCTTCAATTTAGTGGCAAGATTATTGTGGGAGACCATATCAAAGATCTTACAAATGTCCAGCTAGATAACATCAGGCACAATTTGCCCTTGATGAAGCCATACTGACTGTTTCTAATCACTTCTTCGTCTTCCATACGTTTTGACATAACTTCCAGGAAGTTCTGTTCCATTATCCTGCTACATACTGAGATGACACTGACAGGTCAGTAATTCCCAGCATCCTGCTTTTTAATCCTTTTTAAAAATGGGTGTGATATTTCCTTTTTTCCAGTCACTGAGGCTTTGCTTTTGTAGGTTGCACCTACAAATTCTGAGGAAACTGATGTCATTCTGATGCCAATCTCAATTAAGGGTCATGATGATCAGTGGAGATTCCTTAGGGGATGGAAGAAAGCAAAGGTCACCCCTGCGTTCAAGAAAGGTAAGTAGGGTTCAGAGAACTACAATTCAGCCAGCTGCACCTAAGTCTTGGAGAATGCAATGGAGAAAATAGCCCTGGAAACCATTTTTAAATGTGTTAAAGAAAAGTGATAGGATTGGTCAGCATGGATTTACAACAGGGAAGTCATGCCTGATCAAACTTGTAGCCTTCACAACAAAAGGACTAGTTCAACTCAGGGAGGCAAAGGGGGAGCAGGGGGCAGTGAGAGAAGTGGCTGTTTATTCCAACTTCCGTAAGGTTTTCAAGACTGTCTGCCATATCACCTTCATAGACAAAATGAGGAAGTATGGAAAAGATAAGTGGAAAGTAGTGTGCACTGAAAACTGGTGGAACCACTAGTCTCTGAGGGCTGTGGTCAGTGCCATGAAGCCCAGCTGTAAATCATTCTGCAGTGTGTCCCTAGCTCAAGGAAATTTGTATGCATGAGAGTGGCACATTTATGATAAAATAATTTCTAATCATAAGTGTTTTAAACACAAGTGTCTCCAAGATTCCTTCAGAAAGAAAAGTACTAGTGTCAAGTAAACATTAATTCAAAACAATGTAGATCTTTATCTATAGTCTTTCTCAGACATTCCTTCCAGCCTTTTTTTTCCAGTTAGAAATATCTTTCTAATAGTATGTGAAAATGAAACTTATCCAGAGAGACAGACATCAGGTTCAGGCTCTAGATTTTCTGTAATTCAGTTTGAAAATAAATGTCATTAGAGAGTACGTGTACTTATCAGTGAGCTTTAATGTTATCTTTTTTTGGTTTATCTCAAATTGCAGAATCCCAAAAGAAGTTTTATGAACATTATGTTACCCCCAACAGTGTAAATACATGGTTAGTTACACCTACACATGGCTTTCATACATCCTTAAGACCTTCAAAGTAAATAAGGTTTAATTTTGAAATATGGATGGTCAAAGATAGAGCTCTGAGTAACTTTGGTCAGTTGAAAAATTGCCCTGTCCACAGCAGGGAGGTGGGAACTAGATGATCTTTAGGTGCCTTCCAATCCAGGCTATTCTATGAATATGATTCTATGAAATAAAACAAAAGCAACTATCTGGGCAACATACAAGAAAAACAAAGAGTTCATGCTGATGCAAAGCAACTGTAAAACATAGTTCATTTAAGCATTTTCTTTTTTAAGATACAAAGAGTCCAAAAAAATACCCAAACAGAAGGGTAAGGAAATGCAATGCAATGAACAAGAAGGGTAATACAGCTGAGAGGCTAAGTGGATCAAATCATAAAGACTAGTGGAAAGGAGGAAGAAAGACAGAAAAAGAAAAGGGAAGATGATCTGCATAGGGATTCCATGAACCAATTGTGTAGAACAGCAAATCTAGCAGCTCTGGGCCACCATCTCTGGGCTCAGCTCTGTCATTCTTCATTAATGGATTCTGAGATCCAAGTTTCTGCTGTAAGTAATTGCTATGTATTTCCAAAATTATAACAGCCAGTGCTAATTCTCTCTGTGTAAGGTAACTATTGCCCTTGAGTATAGAATGATCTAGGAAATGAGTTATCATTCAAATGCTCAGAAGAGGGGATATGATGCTAGTAGAGAAACAGACACTAGCACGTGCAGCAGTCATGGGTAATGCTTCATTTACTTCAATAGCTCTCTTTTTCCCTTCCTCTCCTTCCAAACTCCTTCCCAGTTACTGATTATTGCTGCACTGAGGTGAATTAGTGGTGCTTTAAAAAGAAGGGGAAAACAGCATAGTAAACCATCTAGAATGCAAAATATGAGAGAAATATACAGCATTGAAAAATAAAATTGCTAAATTAATAAATTAAAAGCATGAACCTATAATATTAACACTTACTCTTCTGCTACATATGTGACTTAACAGTACTAGCAGTATATAGTACAGTCTTTCTTTCAAATGAAAAATTTAATTAATTACTGATTTTAAAAAGTGTGTGAAAACACTGTATGCATACATACAAAGAGATGAAGAGAGGAAAATTTTAAAAAAAATTGTTTAACATAACCCCAGTTAAAATTTACATTTATAAAATGCTTCTGTATCAGGGTGGCATCTCTGCCCTCAGCAGGGGATGGAAAATAAAAAAATTTAAGGTCCCTTCCAGCCCATCATCCTATAAGTCTATGAATGTTTGCATCTATGTAATACCTATTACATACTTAATATTTTATTTGGGGTAGAATAGACACATGGGGAAAAATCAAATATTGAACATAAATTCATTGAAGTTGGAGTTATAACTAGGTATACCTTGTGGTATATGAACAACAGATATATTTTTATTAATTTATTAAGCAATTATTCTATTGTCATTTGTTCTAGAGCAAAACATGCAATTTAGCTCAGAGTAGCTTCAGTCACTGCAAAGCTGATTTCTTTAACAGGAATCTAAATTAAAATGGTTGCCTGATGTATGGATCAAATGTACCCTCATGTCACAACCAACAAAAGGATGTGACACAGTGATTGGTCCTTTTGACTGCTTTGAGCCATACACAGAGCTGATTTGTTCAGTCAAGGAAATCATGTTAAATCCAGTGTAGAGCTAAAACTCCAGATTTCATGTATGGCAGACATAAATGCCAACACGTCCTGCTTTGATGTGCTGATCCTTCCCTACTGGATTGAATTATTTACTAATGTAAATTTAGTCCATAATTCTGGTACTTTGCATTCAAATTCCTGTCATTGATGGATTTTTTGTAACAAGGACTGTTCCAACTAAAATTCTTACTATGCACAAATTACCCTTTTTTTTTTGCCCCCAAATCAACTGTTTAACATCTCAGATCCACTCTAGAATTTATCTCTGAAGAAACAGACCTCTCGATCTTTTTGTGTCAGCAGGAGCTGAACTCCTTGTGATCCTTTGAATCCTCCAATGTTCAACTCAATGTATCTTCATTGGTCCAAACTGGTTTTGACCAGTCTCATCTCTTAGTATATTCTAGAAGAAATATCCAATTTTCATACTAAATGAAAGTGAATTCATTCATTATTTTTGACACAACATCCTTGACAGCAGGCCCCCTCAGTGTGGGATGGAATCAGAGAACCTGTGCAGTAGGAGCCAGAACACAGCAGAGGAATACTGTCCCCAGTTTAGACAGCTTTGTAAGACAAAACTTTGATTTCCTTGCTCTATTAAATCTCCTAGAACTATCAAGCTGGATTTGTTGTGTCTGTATACTTCTCCCTAATCTTCTTTGACACAATTCTCTTTCTCTTCATATCTATTCACTGTTATTCCCCATCCTCACTCATATTGTCACCAACAGGTGGACAAATCAAGTAAACCTCGGAAACATGTTCACTGTAGCAGAAAACAAAAGCATCCACATCAAAAAAATAAAAGCAGAAAAGAAAAAAAATGTACATTGAATTGCAGTTTCATTAATGCACTCAGCCTTTAGCTGAGATTTCGTGAGGTAAATGGTCCAAATCAGGCTACAAAGTCATTTGAAAATGCATATATATCTTAAGGCTGTGTATGGTATTTGGCTTTAGAACAATTATTGGAGAATTCAATTAATTTTGCAGAGTACTTTATGCTGATCTGTACATGTCATAAAAGAGAACTTCAGGCAAAAATAATGCTGTCTTTTGGCATGAACATTGCAAAGCAAAGCAAAGTCTCCTGGGACAATCTCTACTGCTAGCATTTCCTGTAGCACCTTGGGGGATTGGAGGGGAGGCAAAGGTGGGAGGGATTGTGTTGTTAGCATGGAATACCTTTCAACTCTACAATTACATTTGAGTAATGGCTCTTGAGTGGCCGTTTTGGGGTAGGATATTTTAGCATAAGGGCAGCTGGTATATGGTCAATTGAAAAAACAAAGAACTGTGTGGGTGCATTGACAAGTTAAAACCAATTATGTTGTCATCAAAACTTTGTAATTCAATATTGTAATGTTCTGAATTAGACAAAGTAAAATACCTTTATATAAAATTCCTTTTTGCAGGATCTTAGGGAAAGTTCTGAATACAGTTCAATTCAAATAATCTGAAGAGCAAGATAACCTAAATGAACAATACTGGTATTCCTAAATTACTAGTTTTGTCTAGTGAATGTAGTGAAGGGGCAAGAGATCTGAGATCTTAGAACAGAGATATTCTTAAACCTCACTTGTACCCACTGAGTAAAATACAGAGAAGTCCAAGTGCATCAGTAAATCTCTCTTAACAAATCCATTCTGCAGCTGGATGAAGCCATGACATGGCAAACAACCAGAACCCAATAATGACTCTCTCTAAATTAAATTAAGAACTCATTTTTCATTAAAAAAAACAAACCTACAAGGCACTAATGAGCGGAAAGAAGCTAAGGGCTCAATGTTTTGTCTCCTTCTATAAACCTTCTTCATTTCAGTGTGAGGACAAAGGAACATTTTGCTGCACAGTTATCAGCATCTCTAATATATGCCTTCATCCACTCAAAGAATCCATTTCGGATTTTGGGAAGGATTTAGTTGCCTGAACATTAGTGTCTAATGACTTTTGAGGCACTCCAAGGAAGTAAAGACGTATCCATAAGGACAACAGATCCCACACTGGACTTAAGAGGGAATTGTGTCTTTCAGTAACAACAGCTGGGAGCCAGGCAGGACAGCCTACTGCTTCTCATGAGCAAAAGCTTACATACAGAACTCAAGTGCATAAAGCTATCAAGGTATTTATATCTAGCCTGACTCTGTCAGACACACAGAGCTTAATGACAGGTCTGATGAGGAGGTCTGAAGGACAGTAAGCATGAAATCATCTCAAAGAAGGAATTTCCTTCCCATCCTCCTTTCTCCTTCAGCAAAGGGCTGTTGGCACTGTTAAATTCTGTTGATATTTAATAAAAGCTAACATCTGTGCCTTGCTTGCCTGCAATTACAGAGCTTCATCCTAAGGCCACTTTGGAGCTTCTTACAAGCACTGATGCTTGAAGCACAGCTATAACAAAAGAATGGACTGACAGTGTTTTTCTGCCTCTAGCTACCTTCATTTGTTCTTTTTTATTTTTATCTGCCTCATATTTGCCTTATATTTTGGTTGGCCACCCTAAATGACCAGCCTGAAGCAATGGCACCCCTGCAGGAGACGATTTGATCGATCCTCTTTTTATGCAAGGCCTCCCAGGAGCAAAAAATATCAGTGAAGGATGCTTCCATGCCCCAATTACATGCAAAAACACATCACCACAGCTATAACACTGTCAAATCTGCTGAATTGGCTGGAGAGAATTATAGGGATGCTTTGTCTATAAGCCATGATAGATAATGTGAAAGTACAGCTTAGAATTGTTAACAATGAACTCATTATGAGAAGGTTATCTCACAATTTCTCTATAAAACTTCTTTAGGGTTAAAATTCACTTCAGATCATGTTCAACATCTGTCAGCAAGAGGCAGAAGCTGGAGAAAAAAACATCCAATTTTAGCCATTCTTACCTCTCTACAAGTATTGTGGAACTGCTAGATGACTAAGAATAACTGATTTAGAACCTCACATTTAGAAAGAAGACAATATGCAATAAGATAATAGAGAGAGGAAGAAAAAGTGCAAAAGGAAAATAAAACAGCTCAACTGACATCTGAGTTTTATTGAATGAGGCATGCTTTCACCATCTAGCAAGCATTTCCTACTCACTTAAATTCAAATGTTTCTTGATTTTCCAGCTCTAAATATTCCAGTTTATCTGCAGCTCAAATGTCGGCCTTTCCTGAATCATCATGGTTAGTGATGATTCTTTTTATAGATCTTTATTAAATTAGACTTCATGTAAACAAAATATTGAAGCCTATTTTGCTACATAATCAACTATAGATATAACATAGATTTTCTTAAAACTGCTGTACATTAAAGCAGTTGATATACATCCCTTGTTCTATACCTTTTATGTGCAATTTTTTAACATGCCTATATATTCACATATACTATGCTTTTTTTTGCAGACTTTATTTAGGAAATAGTGAAGTTGGGTTAAATTTAAATGAACTTTGGTAGATAAGTTTCTGAAGTTATGTTGGACTCTGTTAATATAAAGTACTTGGTTTTCTCCATTTTGTCCGAGAGTCATCCATGACATGATGGTCATAATGCTGTGAAAATTAATATTTTCAAAACAAGGCCTTTCCAATGTATTCAGGCAGAAAAATGGTAGTACATTTGACAACTATGAAATTTTTGGTTTTGAATTCTATTCTATAAACTGGCCTGTACAATATCAAGAAACATTATTGATCCAGCTAAGAAATGTATATATAATTTTCTCTGCAAACATACAGATAACTGCTTTTTTTTCTGCTTTACTGCAAGATGTTACTCTGGGGAGATGTCTGATATTCCCATCACACTAGTTAAAGCCAGGCTTAATGCTAGTTATTGCAAGCAAGAGAAATAGGCTACTTGCATGCCAAGAATATAAGTTAGATCCAACACTCTCTGAAACACAGCAGATTTTTCCCCTTTTCCCCTAAGGACCTCCAGGTTATTCAGCAAATGGAGCTGAACCACTCTACCATTTTTCAGTCAGTGTGAAATAGGCCCTAAATGGAAAAGCAGTCAGGCTGTGACACACAACTTCAGACACTGATTTGTCATCCAGCCCAATGAAATGCTTTACTGAAGAGCACTGAGAAAGTAAATTTCTTTTTATATTCATATCTGTAATTAATTACAAATTCAGTCTCACCACCAAAAAAACCCCAGAACAGACAATCACTACTGATGAGCACTGGGTCAAAGAAAAACTGAGCACATAATACATCTGAATTATTCTCTTTAATTGAACTTACTTCTTAACAGCAACAAATAAAATCTCCTTTCTCTGCTCATAAAAAGCATTTATGTCTGCATCTTCAAGCCCTAGTTTCACTCAGGACTACATAAGTAGGTCCATTTTTTGTAAATTTGAATTTGATTATAATGTAATTTATATATTTTTTGAGTAACTATTATCATTTTTATGACCTAGACACCCTCTTATAAAAGTCAGAACTATAGAATACCTGTAAAGAACCAGTAGGGACTTTTCTTCTTATTATTTTTAATTAAATACAACACCAAGTCACTCATTCTAACCCTTTTGAAATCAGTAATTCTTCCTCAGAAAATATGGCTTCCTAATATACAGGATGAGCTGAACTCACAAAAACTTTTTTATATCTAAAATGTCAGAAGGTAGGTCCATTTCTTTGAATAGTAAGGCTGGAAACTAGAGCTCTATGCCACTGGAAAGGATCAGTTTCCCAGTTTCTAACTTTGGAGCATCCCAAGATACTGGATGTTAATGTCATGACATTTTAGATATAGAGAAACTTTTAAGCTATATTTAGAGATTTCAAAGGCTCTCTCTGTAACCTTCACACAAGTGGACCCCAGTAAACAGGGAATCTAACTTTACCTGAACAGTATGAGATAATCCATAAACATACTTTAATGCTTTGATATGTGCTTACAATAGTTCATTTCTAACATATGTGTCATGTACAGAAAATATGATTATATGATTATACATGAAAGGTTTTACCACCATAAATGTAGGTCATCCAGAACAAATCAAACCGATAGCAAAAATTTTCAGAAAAGGTAGCCTAAAGTGAAAATTTTCAGTCCGGGCTTTGAGTACTCAAGAACAAGTCAGCTTTTTTTACTTGTTTGGTTTTTGTTTACCACAGAGCTAATATTTCTCTTTACAGTTGCAAATTTTTCATTGCAGAGAAACTGTAGAGACTATAAAATGGCATTTGTCCCCACCCTCCATGAAACTTTTAAGATCCTTACTTCAGAACAAGTGGTTCTACACAAAAAAAAAAAAAAACCACCAACCAAACAAAAACTATTGATGAAGAAATAAAGAAATATAGGAGTTTGTATAACATTTGGTATTGTCTTCTGCTGTACAGCTGTGTATTTTTTCAATAGTATATCTTAAACTGAATTTAGAAATACATATGATTTTAGAAGGTGGAGAGACAGGACTCTTGGGCCATTTTGTTTACAATTTTATTTTAAAATAAATTTGTGGGCTTTTTAAAGCCCACCAGTGCTGGATTTTATTTGATAGATATTCTTCATAATCTTCACAGAACTTATATAGTACTTCTTACCTAATTATAAAATAGGTTCCATCCACAAAGAATGAAATTTTGCAAAATAAGAATAGCCTAATAGTCGTTTTGGTTACCAATATTTGTAAGGGGGTTACATTTAGGACAGATTCTCCTGTATTATTTTCCTTGTTCCTGGGAACAATCATTTATTAGTTTTTCAGGCTAGAAAGAAAGAAATACTATGTTACATATTTCCCTTAGATTAATGTTATTTCTATGTGACAAATTCCCACCACAAATCCCTTAAGATTTGGTTCTTTATGAATTAAAGAATAAACCATGGTCAAATACCCTGCTACCTGATGAAATCATATGCAAAGCAGCAACGAATTTTCATTAGTTTGAAAGAACAAATCAAGCATGCTTTATTTCTTCCTTTTCCTCTACAAATATTATACAGTCATCAATATGCAGGCCTATCATAAGATACATGTTACATTATAAATGCTATTACTCAGCAGAATGCTTAAAATTTAGGAAGCAGACCTCCCAGAAATTCAGCAGTTTAGAGATTGTCTTGAAAAGCACTGCAAAAGTAGATGTTCACGCACAACCAGTTTTCCCATAAATGAGGTTAATTTGTGTTAGCAAACTGTCAAAGAACCTGTCATATTCCATTGTCTTTCCAAGTATAAAAAAGTTAAAAATATTACAAGACTGAAATAATACCCCACAGGAATCCTGGGCAGCAAAGAAAATCAACTGGTTTTTAGCTTCATAATTTTAAGTTACATTTACATCTGATTTTCAGGAGTAACTTTTTTCTTGATTATACATTTTGAAGAATCATGTTCTCTATTTTTATTTCCATAGCATTCTCTTTAAAATTGCTTTAATAATAACAATAGTTCGGTAGAACTATTTGACCCTGTACAAATGTAAGGTCAATTGTTTCACTCCAGTAAAAACTTCAACTAGTAATTTGATGCTTTTTGTTCTGTACATTTTTAATGGGAAGAAAAAAAAAACAGATAGAATTTCACACATTTGTGAAAATAAATACATCATGCAACCAGTAATAAGTGTTAGTTAAACTCAAATCTTTAGAAAACCAATATGTACTGGAGGTGTTCAGGAAAGAACGTGTATGTGTTGTAGGTACCACAGGGCTAATACAATTATTGATACTAGTTTTTTGATTTTAGAAGTTTAAAGTATAGACTTTATTTCTAAGAAATTTTAGGAGAAGATGGTAATTGAAAGACATTCTAGAGAAATAAGAATTAAAAGTAATCTGACATATTAACACAGGAGAGCAGTTAAAAAAGAGCTTAAAGCCCACACTCACAATTTACTAGGAAATGCCATAGTTGGTGTGATAACATGGAATTCAATGTATCTTAATATGAGATAAATTGTGGCTTGACACTGCTTTCAACCTGGTTTTCAGAATAATTGCTTTGATTTCCTAGAACTTGAGTGAGCAGAGAGACAGACAGCAAATATGAAATGTGTACCTGTTCTCTCAGTTTAACAAAAATATTCAGCAAACAGGTTAAATTTTATAACCATGGTGCTTTATGGCAGATGTATTTACTATCCCAAGTATAAGAAATAGACAGTTTAGCCTATTTTTTCCTCCCTTTCTCACAAAAAAAAAGTGTTTAATTAAGTGCTTGATGTTATTATAACATGCTGTGTAGATATTTGCACACTTTTCCACTTAAACACTTCACAATTGCTTCTTTGTAAGTAAGCCCTGAACACAGCACACACATGATAAAATCATTTGTATTTGTTTTTGTATCACTGAAAGCAAAAAGATATCTTTACTGTGCAAAATTATTGAATCCAAGTAATGAGTCTCTAGTACATGGGAGGAGATATAGGGGAAAATAACATTGAATTCAGATATTACCACAGGGAATAAATTGTCTTATCATGCCTTTGGACTGCATTTTTCTCTGACAGGTACATTAACCAATAGTTTAGTTTAGTTCCAGTTTTCCAAAGAGGCATTTGAAAAGCTTAATAAGTACAGTGTCCTTTCAAGACTGAGTCCTCTCATGCATCAAGCACCAGGAAAGTCTTCAAAAATCACTGTCTACTGGTTAGCATTCATTAGTGACATTTACAATTTCACATGCCCAGACCTAATTCTTATAATTTCCTACAAAGTTCAAATAACTTGAACTCTTATTGATTACAGACCATTCAGCATTTTTCAAGTCAGACAGGGACACGAACATGCAACCACATGAACCATTTATCTAGACAAAGAAATTGAACGAGTGCAAACTGTGAATTTAAAATATGGTAGCTGTGTCTGCATAACTCTTATATGTAGAACTGTTTTTCTGAATAAAATGTGTTTATACATGTGCATACGCACACACACAAAAAACAGCAATGTCTAGATAGTTTGGAATGGGATTAGGATCTGGAATAGGAGACTTCACACAAGTCTTTATATTGACCTGCTTCAGCTTACTCTGCCACCATTATTAGAGCAATATATCTAGAAATCCTTCAATGAAAACAGATCTTTATGATGAAGCAATATTTCTGGAAGATTTCTAAATGGGGGAGATGCCACTCACATGAAAAAAAAATGCAGTATATTAATTCTTTGGTGTAGTTTCTATTGAAAAATACAGCCTCTGAAATAAATTTTTAAGACTCTGATTTAGAGATAAAAATTAGTGGATGAACAAATTCAAATGTATCTTTTATTGAGCTTATATTGGGACATATCCTTTCCTTTTTCCAAAGTAATTTCATCTATTTACAAACAAAAAACTGAAACAAGAGCATCCCTTTTTGTGTACATGAATGCACACTGTCCATAAACAATGCAGACTTATCCTCTAGAAAATATTTTCTCTATAGTATATTTGTTTCCATTTATTGCATTAAGAGTAAAAGCAAAAGTATTTAAATATCCATTTTTTGTTTTCCTTCATTAATGTTTCGCAAACTGCTAATTAGAAAAGATACTTCATACAAATTATTAGCTTTTATATCTGCTTTAACACTTGAAAGGTTACAGCAATAGGAAAAGGAAGAGCTTTAATTAAAGAATGAATTATTGAATACTCCATTTTAATTGATGTAGCCTTCTGCTATTATTTTGTGTGTTTATAGATATTTTATGTGATTCTGTAATCAAGATCACACACACAAAGAAGTCTTTAACTACTAAGGCTAAAGAATGAAGGGTGCTGATCACATTCAGCCATTTAAGTTCAAAAATCATGTGAAGTATGGTTTCCATGGCAACAACTCACTAATTGCTAGCAGAAAATAAAAATCAACCTTGACAGAATTTAGACGTGACATGGCAGGTGAAAAACCTTCCAAATAATTATATGACAATTTTCATGTATGATAAAGAAATACAAGCAACCCCACCTTCTGAGACATGGTGAAAACACTGAGTTCCAGGGTTATTTTGGATTTGGCAGAGCTGGCTGCACACAGTAGTCATTGTGCATTACACTTGGTAGTCAACACCTATCTTCAGTAACAGATAAGAAGAGATGTTTGTCATGAGGTGATGAAGGATTTTTGCATCCTTGGGCTACATATCAACACAGGAAAATGCTGTGGAAAATGTATCAAATAAAGAAATGACACAAACAACAAAATTTTAGCATAAATTCACAGGGTAAGAAGAAAAACATTAAAGGAGAGCAGAGGGGGAAGAAAGGAGCTATAGTCATACATACCACCCATGCTAACTTATTAGTAAGTGTTTCAGACACCTCCAGCTTGCAGACAGAAAGAGTCTTTTGAGACTAGGGAAAACTACTTGGGAAGTACAATGATGCCATTCAAAATTTACTGACTTATGAACTGCTGCATATCATTTGTAAAAATTGCTTCAGCCTGAGCTACCTTTCACCAGCTCTGTAAGTCGACTCACTGGGTCACTAGGAGTGAACAAGAACATTTTGATAAATTCAGTTTCCATGACAATGAATTAGCCATGGAAAGGGGGAGGTGCTGAAAGATCTGTGTTCTGTAGAATACTCTTCAAATGTTTGCCTGTTTTCATTTTTAGCCATTTAGTTCTCATGGCTCTGTTCCAGGACTCTAATTCACCAGGAGCTGCTTTCCCTCCACAGATTAGAGGAGTAATTCATCAGTGAATGTTTCACTCAGTGGCCCCATCTAATGTAAGAGAATATATAAATGAATTTTTCCAATTATGTTTTTTGTTTGTTTTGAAAGAATGCAGCAGTCTCCTGCTGTTGTTCCACTCTAACCCAGCTACAGAATACTTAATCTTTTCTATTTATTGCCCACTACTGTACTCGGGACTGCAGCTGTAACTTGCAAGATGTTGCAAGTTTGTTCTAAACAGCCATGAGCTCCCAAAACAAAACAGTGTTTTGGAGTTTGCTTTAAAAGAAACAAGCCTATAAAAATATGTCATATTCCACAGCCTGCTATAGCCTACATCAATGGGAACCTCTGAGAATCAGACCTCCAAAAACAAATGGTATTTATTTTTGATAGAAGTGCTTAAAGTTATTTTTCATTTGTCTGCCTTTTGAAAGGCTAAACCAGTGGGACATTTGTTAGTGCCAGAACTAAAATCTACTCAAATTCGGGAATGCCATTCAGCTGTTTTCAGTGGGTGCTGCGTGAGAGCCTTACACTAATGAGATTAAGAATGAGGTTGTTTAACCATTCATGAAAGAGAGGAATATTTCAGAACACAAAGTAGCAGGGGATCAGAAGAGCTGTTTCCATGGCTATTGGGATAGATGGGTTTCCATCCAGAGACAATTGAGACAAATTTGACTCTTTCAGAAAGTAAATCTCTTCTTAGTACCTCCAGCAATACGCTCCCCATTGCCATAAATAAAAACTGAAAGGACTACACACCTTGTTTCCACTGTCTCTGCTGAACAGCATCGTTTCATGTGCTCCACAAGAAATGGAAGGGTTTTTCAACAAGCTGTTAGAGTCTGTGACAGCCCAGCATGGGCTAAAATGTCTGAATGATTTTCAAAAGAAAGAAAATGTTACTAGAAGAAAAAAAAGTAAAGAAAAAACAGCAACCAAAAAAACCCAAACCAAACAAACAAAGAAAAAAAGAAGGCAAAATAAAAACAGAGCAAAGGAAGCCACTACACTGAAAATATTAAAATAAGGGAAGAAGAAGGGGGAAAAAGAGAAGAAGAGAATGGGAGCAGACAGGTTCACGGAAAGGGAGAGGAGTTTTGAGTGGCATGTCTGCCTATGGCAGCAGATTTGGGACTAGATCTTTAAGGTTCCTTTCAACAAAAAATCTGATTCTGTGATTTAAAACTGCTTTACAGAAGAGTCATCTATTCCATCCTAAAAAACTTCTAATTGAAATGGTATGACCATTTTCCAAAATGCAAATGCCATTAATACTAGAGTATAATGAATATCTTGCAGCCTGGAAATCAAAATAAATTATTTACTCAATGAGACCTAGTTGTTCTGAAGCAGAAAAATAAGAGCAAGAGAAGATTATTCCATGTTGATTGATACTCAGGAGCCTTGAGTCTCAGTCTTGATTTAAAACGGTGAGGGGCAGTAGCCATCAGGCACTAGAGTGCATGTGGACAAGAGTAAGCCTAATGACTTCTTTGGTTTATCTGTCATGTGGAACTGTTTCAACATTCTTAATTCAGATGTGAATGAGGTGTGTTAATAGCTGCACACTTCCACTCCTGGAGCTGAGGAGCGCGTGCCGATAGCAGGCATTCAGGACCCATTGATATTAATGGTGAGAAATGGCTCAGCCTGCTGTTCTCAGTGAAGCACAGTGCAAAGCCCACTGCGAGAGACAGATGTCAGGGGCTTCTTCACTCCATCCATGACCTTCAGCTGGCACCAGACACTGTGGCACGTCTCTTCTTGTTAACATTTTAACAGGTGAGAGATGGATAAACAACAGTTCTCTCAGACCTGTAGATTGCTAATAAGTGTCACAAAATACACACTAGAGCTCAGGTGCAGATCATTAAAAAGGAAGCAAGAATGTGAGGAATAATGACACGTCAATCTACCTCAAATCAAGTTTGACACCCCCGTGATACTAGTTAGCACCATGCTCAGGGAGTTTTGCCTTCTGTTCTTTCAAACTTGAACCAGGAGCACAGCACTGGAACTTATTTCCAGATGCTTTTGGTTAAACTTTGAGCCCCTGCTCAAATTAAGGAAGAAAAGAGGAACATTCAAAATTTCATTTTTTTTCCTAATAAAGGTTTAAGTGATCTAGTCAAGCACTGTGAACTTTAACTCATAGTTTCATGCTACAGTAATGGCACCTATTATTTGAATTCATTTCCCATACTGACAGCACAACTCAGGCATACTCCAGACTATGACATTTTAAGTGACTGGTGATTTTCAGCTGTGCTTTTTACAGTACACTTGTATGAACTGCAGACTGGAACACATACACATCTCTGTGTAGAATGCAGTTCATGCTACTTTTTCTTTTGCTGCTATATAGAAAAATACCTATTTTTAAAAGTGAAGTATGCTCAGGATATGTGTGTTTTCCCATGCTAAATTGAATCAAAAGGAGAAAATACTTGAGATAGAAGACAAACCTTTAAAAGTTTTTATTTCCTCAATCAAGCCCACGGTGTTCTAGTTTTTATCAGTATCACTGAATTTTCTACTCTAACAATATAAAACACAGAAAATAGGAAAAGTAAACCCAGTACAGAGCAGAAAATTAGTCAAACATATGTTTTTCAAGGATCATCCATGTCTCATAGCTAACGCATGCTTAGTCACTCAATTTGTATGTTTATATTTTACACATAAAAAACATGTCACCAACATTCCCCTCCAAAGCACTACAAGGAGACATATAACCACAATTTGGAAAGCTGTACCTATGAATGCAAAGAGATTTATTCTTTGTCACTACTTATTCAGTGCAACTTGGGGTGCATAAAATCACAAGCTGATCATAGACAAGAAACAGAAAAATGTGGCAGGAAATAATGCATGCCTCTTCACTTGTTTCAACTCACAAATCCTTAGTTGGAAACTTCATTTCAAACTAGGTTAGGAAAAGAAGTCCAAAATTTTTTTGGGCTCCCCCCATGGCTTAAGAATCCAGTACTGCAGAAGGCAAAACTTGGCTCCAGTATGTGTTATTCTGATGCTTCATTATGCCTTGGCAAGACCATTTCACCATGATGCATTCACTTTTAGTTAATTTCACTTAAGAGATGAAACCAGCAAATGAAAAGTTGACAGCTTGTTTCTCCTGAAGCTAAGATACGGAATCATGTTAATACTCAAGTGTTACCACTGACTTGAATCTGACCTAGAAACCAAACCATAGACATAATTTATCATCACAGAACAGAGACCAAAGTAGCTCTTTGAAATGACCAATCTATGTATTCCGCAATCTGTCTCTTTTCTTTTTAATGAGTTTTGGGAAAAATAAAATCCATACATTTTTAAAGCAGAATGCTTTCTTTCAAAATCCACATTTGCAGACAGTAAAATATTAGTAACATCTCCTTGTATCAGACAGTGAATTACTATTATTCATCTGTGCTATTTCCAGTCATGTTATGGAAATAAATTAGAAAATGGGAATAAATTTTCCCCTTTTCAGTCATATTTATTACAAACTCCTCGTCAACATTTGTGGGTGAGATTTTTATATACTCGTCAACATTTGTAGGTGAGATTTTTATTTTAATTTCTGTGGTAAATTGGTGTGTTGATTGGTGTTCTTGTTTTGAAAACTAGAGGAATTTCCTGAGAAATACAAATGACACCTTTACTAGATCTATCTTTACAGAAATCTTGTCAGTGTTCAAAATCAGTAAAAGATAAATCCAATCAATGGTATTAGGTTCACAATAGTGCTAAGGTCAATTGCTGCTCTTGTGCTATAGTTTAAGCACTGCTGCAGGCTTATACTAGTCTTGAACATGGGATCAAAGGGATAAAAGTGGAGTGACAGCATCTCTTTCACTTTATATTTCACCACTCTAAGGATCTTTACACGAGTTCGATTCTCAGTGACATTTTGTCATTGATTTTTTAACATATCTTTTGCATCAATGTTTTTCCAGGAACCTCCTCCAAAGAAGATGACATCAGAACGAGTTAAGAGCATGTATGCCTACTGCATGAAAGACTGTGGGGCATTTACCCACCAGCTCTACTAAAGATTTCTAATTGGTGTGCTGGAAGGAAAATCTCAATATCCCACTGACTGAATATTTCCTCATCATCAATTATTAAACAAGAATTTTTTTTTAATTCAAATATAGTAAAACAGTACAGATCAAGGTACAATCCTCAACCAGGTGAATTCAGTGGCAAAACTAATACATTTCAACAGACTTTGATTTAACCAAACTGATTAAATGTCTACCACAACATATTACAAGCCACATTTTGAAGTGTGTGGGTGACTCTCATCATAACTTTTTGTCCAGACCTGCAAGATGTACTTTTTTTTTCCCCAAAGCTCAGCATATTCACTGCTGAACTCTTCAGAAATCTGGCTATTTTTTTGGTGAGATAAATAAAAGATGAGTTCGCTTTAAAAAGCACTTCTTACATACCATAATAAAAAAAAGTATCAGAACGTGTGCTTTTCGTTGCTTCCAATCTTATGTAGAAGGCTAGGAAACTAAATAACAGAACAGAACTCAATATAAACTGTTGACAAGCCTAAAAATAAGTTTTTAAGAAAAATGCTGATGTTCAACTACTTACTTCTTGCTGTACTTTAGAGAGGAACTGGAACTTAAAAAAACCAAAAAACAAAGTCACAAAATATACAGAAAAGTGGCTGGAATGCTGCCCAGCAGAAAAGGACCTGGGGGTGCTGCCTAACACTCAGTTGGACACGAGCCAGCAGTGTGCCCAGGTGGCCAAGAAGGCCAATGGCATACTGGCTTGTGTCAGCAATAGTGTGGCCAGCAGGGACAGAGCAGTGATTGTCCCCCTGTTCTCAACACTGATGATGCCACCACTCAAGTCCTGTGCTCAGTTCCAGACCCTCAGTTCAGGAATTGGGATGCTGGAGCAAGTCCAGAGAAGGGACATGAAGCTGGTAAAGGGTCTAGAGAGGGAGTCCTGTGAGGAGCAGCTGAGGGAGCTGGAGTTGTTTAGCCTAGAGAAAATGAGGCTCAGGGGAGACCTCATCACGCTCTCTGGGACTGCCTGAAAGGAGATTGTGGCCACATAGGGGTCAGTGTCTTCTCACAGGCAAGTAGTGACAGGCAGAGAGGACATAGCCTCAAGCTACACCAGGGTGGTCTAGGCTGGGCACTAGGAAGAATTTCTTCACAGAAAGAGTGATTAGAAATTAGAAAGGGCTGCCCTCAGAGATGGTAGAGTCACAGTCTCTGGAGGTGTTTAAGGAAAGACTGCATGTGGCACTTAGCGCCATGGTCTAGTTGACAAGTTGCTATTAGGTCATAGGTTGGGTTTGATGACCTCAAAGTTCTTTCCAACCTGATTCATTCTGTGATTCTGCACTATGAAATTTTCTGCTGCCAGGTTGTACATTCCTAAATACATTCAGCTTATTTTTATGTAAGCACAAATCCATCCTACCTATCTAGCTATTCAATAATGAGCAGATGATTTCCAGAAAGAAATTTGAACTTTTAGAGAACTCAACATTCTGTAGTGGATATTTACATCAAAATAAAAAAATTATGAAAATAAAGGACCACTAAATAACCACTAAATAAGAAATTGGTGGTGTAGACATTTTAGTCAAGCACCTAAAATCAAGAACAAATGAAATCTGGAGCAGACTGGTTCCCTGAACACTTCCTTATTCACACAAACAATATTTGCAGGAGAAGCCAAGTCTGGCAACAGACTTAGTCTGCAGCTGACTCTTCCATAGTTCAAGTGAAATTCACAGGCACTGAACTGCAGATGATTCAGGAAGTTCTCTCCCATGACATAAATTTCCCCCCAGTCCTCTAAATTTTAAAAGTAAAATAATTTAAAACTACGTACTTTCACACAAGCTTTTATTTACAGCTAAATGAGATTCTGAAATCACTTCAGATTGAAGACTTGTTGTTAAAAAAATCCTGACACTTCTTCATTAGATATACAGCAAATCTAGATTATCAGACCTTGCTATAAAGCTGTAGCCAGCAGCCCTATGACTGAAAAAAGGGGATAAAGCTGACACTCTCTAGAAGGAGTAAAGTCAGTTAAATGTCAGAACTGGGTCCCTAAATTGCTGTGCATACTGTGTTTTTCTATTGCAAGTTGGTCTGCACACAGTTCTCATTCAGCTCTGAAAATGTAGTTTTCTCATCACTTCTTTTTACTATAGAATAAATGTATTTGTTGTAATCAATTCCAGGAAAGTCCTATTTCTTATGGAGAGAATATACCAACATGTCTCTACAGAAAAATACAAAACTTCTTTACCTCACATGCCCTTTTTTATTTATTAATTTGAGTTTGCCCTGTACTACTATTTGTATGGCAGTGATATCTCACAATTTTCTGCATCAGTAGAAGGTTCCTTTGGCACTACAATCCACCATTTTCTTTCAGAAGACAAGCAGAAATATGAAGCAATATAATCATATAATTTTTTTCAATAAACAAAACATTGGCAATATAACCACACTGCTCCATATGCAAGCTGCTGCATAAGCGGACAGCAGAAGTGGCTTCTGTAGATCCCACAAAATCTTTTTATATGCCTTATTTGCAATAAAATTATAAGCAACAGTATTTCAGCTGTGATGGTTTCAGCACGTAAGAGACATGAGAGTTGGGATTCATGCATTTTAACATACAGAATGTAAACATTTAAGTCTTCAGCCAGGTTTCTTCCCAGTTAAAGGTAAAAAAGGCCTCCAGAAGTAACGCCTCTGACCTACCCTAAAAGTCTCCAAATTCCCCTCTGCAGCTGTTTACTTTTTAAGCGCAATTAAAGAGGCTTATGCAGATATGGTAATCTAACCATAAAATCCTTATCAGAAAAGAAAGAACTCTTTAAAAACGCTAATTGGAAGAAGCCATATATCTCATATCTTCCAATGAGGCTGGAAATGCATATCTTACCCAGTAAGTGGACTTTGTGCCCTGAAGTCTATCTATGCTGTCTTTCACCTCCAGACTAAGAAGAGGTCTCCCTTTTTGTATGTTGTGCCTTTACAGACCTTGATGCTATCTGACAGGATTTCAGTTTCAGAATGCTTTCAGTTCACCAGCTTCCTGGGCTCTTCATTGTGTTGGCCAGGTGACAGGGTTATGGATTTGCAGATATGCAGATTATGGTTAGTGTCAGAGTTTTCCTATTAAGCTTAAAGCCTACTTTCTTTGCAGAAATTTGCTTCCCTTCAGATATATTGTTTTGCAATGAATAGAATTTTACAATTTTATTTCTTATATTCGCATGTCTTTCCTACCCAAGGAGATAATTGCAGCACAGTTTAGGCATATTTTACTGAAGGATCCAAGACCATTTATATGGAATCAGTTCAGATTTAATATTCAATAATTTTTCTTTTTCTGACTCAACAGAACCAACAGCTTCATTGTATGTTCATGCTAAATGCAAAGGGGGGGATGGGAGGAGGGAACTGAAAATCATTTTCTAGTCCCTTGGATATGTGCGGTTATTACTGCCCTGTGGCAGCTCCTGACAGAAAAGGACACGTGTCAAACCACACTCTGCCTGCCAAACCTAATGCCTCCTCTCTATCTTGTTGTGTTCCAGCACAGCCATCAATGACATCCAGGTACACAAAAACCTGGAACCAGTTTTCTTGCCATCTGCAGAGTGGCAACTGCTCACTCTTATCACAATGAGCTCTGTATGCCAGAAGAATAAATAACATTTATGATCCTTTTGTGACATATTTGTAGCCCCAAACAACATGGAAAACAAAAAATATTAGCGCAAGAGGAGCAAAGCCATACAAGATAAAGCACTCGGAAAAAGTTTTACTTAAAGTATGTGTCCTAACATAGTGTCCAAGGAACATTTTTCACCAAGCGAAAGCACGCTAAATTATGCTAGTACTGTCTTCTCTTCCTTGTGGTTGCTGACAGATGTTTGGAAAAGAAAATCTTCCTTTCTGCTTGACCTTAAAAGCTGTTTATGGTATATTTATAATGTGAAACAGTAAAACGGTACAACAAAAAACAGAGTTCTTCAGTGATAGAAACAAGACACTTTTGCTTTGTTACTTAAATTACACAGAAAAATATTAAAACTGTTTTTCCTAATATTATTAATATCAATAACAGCAACAAAAATAATAATACCTATCACTTGCAATTAATAACTAGACTGAAAAAAATCCAGTGATCGCAATGTGGTTTGCCATACATCTGCAATAGAAAGTGAATTCTGCAGGCAGGTTGTGGTAAAAACATGTCTATTTTCTTCTATTTATTACTTTCTTCCCAAATAGCTCTGTAAAATGCATACATTTCTAATAGGTGTAATATTCTCTCAGGGTTAGGCTGAGTGACAAACAGCAGTGATAATTTACATGGAAGTGATTCATGTAATGGGGAAAGCTGGAGGAGGTGGGGGGGAAGAGAAGGCATGGAACCATGAAACAAACTGCTTTTTTAAAGACTTGGAATGACTGTTTATTTTTGCACTAGGGTAACTGTCTTAAAAAGGAAGAGTGATTAAGTTTTAAACAGTGACTGACAAAAAAAATACAAGCAGTCTCAACAGGAAGAAGAGAACCCTGCAATGAAAGACAAGTTCCTCTGGGTTAAGGCCATGGAGCGTTTCATGTCTTGGAGTTGCTGGAGAAGCAAATAGTATTTTTCTGTAGTTTGTCAAATTCAAGTGGAAAACTGGACTTTTCTACATTTTTGGAGAAAATCAGAGATTTGAAATTTTTTCACATTTCTCTAATACATGTTACACAGGCAACACAAGCTTGGATGACAACTACACTGAGTAAGACAAAAAACCAGTACTGAGCCCTGGAAAAGTAGGACTACAGGGTCTCTGGAGTTCTTCAAAACACAAATAATTTCCCCTGAAAAATATTTTATTTTTATTTTTTAATCTAAATTTCAAGGAAAATTAGCTTCATTATTTTGCCAATATTCACACCTTTATTAGGAGGGAATCATTTCTTGGATTTAAGCAGGCTGAAAAGTAATTTCCTCTGAAGGATCCTTAAATAATCTAATTGTATTACAACCAAACAGGGTAGAATAATTGCATCAAAGTATTTTTACTCCACTGGTTTTGTAGCAAATATTTTATATGGAGGTCAGTAAGTATTACACTGAGGAGTTATGTATACCAAGGAGCGCACTCCTGATGTAAGCACTGACTAGTAAACTCTGGGAAAATTTGCCATAGATATTAAGCAAGAAATGAGAGGAAGAAACATCAGTGGAGGAGGAATGAGAGAGCAGAAATCTCTGAAGTTGGACACAGAGTCTTTAAACATGACAGGTTTCATTATATTTAATGAAATTTTATGGCACAAAATGCTGCAGTTACTTAAGAATTTTCTTATCTTTCCAAAGTCCAAATTTCAATAGAAAATTAAAATTTCTATTTTTTTCTTTCCTCCTAACAGCAATATTCAAAGACTAGAATGGTTAACTAGCGTACATAAACAAAAGCTGTCATCTTTAAAAATTACCTTGGGTGTTTGATGTATATCTGTCTTTTTAATTAAAGAACTCGGAATTTGTTCTGATACTTTGAATAGAAACCAAAATACTAGGATAAAAATATAACTTGCTTAAAAATATAATGGGAACTTAGCACTGAAAATTATCATCTGGGTGAAACAGGGAAGTTTGTTCCATGCAACCCTCATTAAAAAAAAAAAAAAGTAGGCTACAAATGAGACAGTGTAAGTCCTCCCTCCCTGTTCCTGCTCTCCAGCTGCTAGCAGCTTACCACACTGCTACCCAAGAAATATCACTGCCACAGAGCAGTGCTGGAAAAGTCACTAATGGATTACCATGGCCAGCCAGAGCAGCTCTCTAGAATTTTCACTGTTAATGAATTAGCAACACTTCAGAAGGTTTATAAGTCTTTCAAAAAAAAAAAAAAGTTTTTATTATACCAAGAGGCAATTGCATCTTTGCCAACATTCTTGGCAACCATTATAAAAGCTATTCCTTTGAAAAAAACATTTAAAAACATTTTAAATTTTGTAAGTCATAAGGCCTGCCTGCAAATGCAGCTGTTGGCCTAGAAACTGTGATGTAAGGAGAGTTAAAAAGGTCCATAGTTTCAGTTCCCCAGTAAACTATGCACTGAAGAAACAGACACAGCCTCTCACATGGAGTTTTCTCCCATTAAATCCTGGACTTTGTTGCGGCATTGAGAGACTCCAACACCATACACTGTTGTTAGGCTAGACTGCATGCAGTGATATATTACTTTCCATAGCCTTGGTCAGTCCAGGCAGCTAAAGGTTACTGTGTTGTCTACTGAATCCAGTGATAAGGACAAAAAGGAATAAACTGGACTAGGAGCAAAGCTGCTGCAATGCCAATGAAGGGGGCCCAAGCCAACACCCTGTTATGGGCTTTCTTTTCTTACATCATAAACTACTCAAAATGCTATCTAAATCAGATTTGTGTGGTCTTTATCACCTAGATCTCTGAAAATGCTCTAGCTGCTCTTCCTTAGCACTGGATCCAGCTCTACAAATACACCACACTGTCTGCTGAGTTTCCAAAATACTAAAACACAAGGTAATTACTGGAGACATTGAGACGGCAAAGCAAACTTTAAGTGAAGACAAAGGAAACATTACTTCTCTGTTTTTCCCACAATGTTAAAGGTCAGTAGGCAATAACCAGAATATAATTAACACAGTTACACATTCTCTTTTCATGAGTGCCCAGCTAGATACGTGTCAGGCAGCAGCCTCGAACAAAAGAACGCTAAATCAACTGCAGTGTGATACAGAGTGTTTTGATTTATAGTTCTTAACAAACTGCTTTCTCCCTCTACTCTGAGTTACAGTGCCTTGTGTTGAAGTACAGTGTGATTAGAAACTGGCTGAGGCTGTGGCCTTTTGTGAACAATGGAGGCAAATATGTCAGTCAAGATGTTTGGTTTACATCAGCTCAGCAGCTCTCTTGGAGCTTCATTTTCTAATATCTAACTAGGATTTTTTTTCCATAATAGCTCATACAGGACTCAAGATATTTACATTCGGCATTGTGCAGGCTGTCCTTTCATATTTAGGTTAATAACTGAAATATTAATCTACAATATTTTGAATAAATAAATTAAAATCCGGCTACATGCTGACAAATGTAAATCTCTGTATACCAGCTGTCACCAGGGGGAACTATTAATTCATGCATCAACTTTGAAGGCTGAACTATTATGGACTGGCACACCATAGAAATACACAAATGTTTAGAAGACAGAGAACTGGCAGCTGTGTAATGACTAACCACAGGTTAAAAGACAGGCATATAACACAAATTCAGCTACCATAGTAATTAAAACTGGGCAAATATTTTATAGACATTATATATGTACAAAATAGATATGGAATGGCATATTTACCATATGTGACTCTGATGTATTTAAGATGTTACCTTTGTTAAAAAGAAATGAAATGAGATTCAATAAAGACACATTCACTGTAGGATGGTATCAGTGACCCTTAAGAGATTTGCACCAAAAATCCCCAGTCTAAAACATTGTTTTGACATTTCTTCCTTATTCCTACATTTCTTGGCAGAAAGAATGCTACTGGTCAAGAAGGAAAAAAAAAAAAGGCAAAGATATTTTTGTCAAAGCTTCTTACAGTCATGGGGCTTGTTAAGAAAAATCAAGGAATTGTTAGCTCTTTAGCAGGGACATTCAAAAGACAAACACGATAATGAATTTAAAAGCAGACCAAAACTCAGTAATATGCTAGTATAACAATAGTAATTCAACAAATTCCACCAAACTTCTCTTTTCCATCTGCTCTCAGGTGCCTTGTAGCCCACTCAAATCTGAATGGACCCTACCCACCTTAATTTATAAGGCTTACTCTGATTCAGGTTAGTCAGAGACAGCAAGCAGTAACAGTAATAAGGGTAAGTGAAGTATATTTATCAAGTCAGTGGGTATGGAAACTAATAGCATGTTAGCAAGAATAATGCTACATGAAAAGTATTGGCATTGTTTTAAATTAAAGACTAAATACAATCACAATAGCACACTTTAACAATGACAACTTTTATATTGAATTGCAATAATAGACATGTCACATGTAAAAAAAGCAAGGTAATTATTTTGGTTTTTATATAGTTATGGAAAGATAGAATGGCTTTGGTTGTAAGGAACCTCAAAGATCATCTAGTTTCAATCCTCTCTACCATGGGCAGGGATACTTTTCACTAGACCAGGTTGCTCATTGCACCACCCAGCCTGGCCTTGGACTCTGCCAGACATGGTGCACCCACAGCTTCTCTGGGCAACCTGTTCTAGTACCTCACCACCCTCACAATAAAGCATTTCTTCCTAATATCTAATCAAAACTACTTTCTTTCTCAGGTAAAACTTTTCCCCCTTGTGTTGTCACCTTATTGCAGGGGTTCCATACTGTTGTCTCCGTATTGCAAAAGTTTCATACCTTCTTAGTGTTCCTTGTGGACAGCTCCTCAGAGAACTGACACTTTCTTCTTCACAAAGCAGCCAACTGACTCTAGGTCCCTTCTCAACCAACCAACCCACTCTTTTATAACTCTTCTTCTCATTGGTTACAGCTGTGGCCTGTAAAGTCAGGTCTGTTCCTAATCTTTGATAATTGGCCCAGCTGCAACTCCTTAGGGGTGAGATTACTTTCTACACTATCTTTATTTTCTTGTATTCTATCCCCCTACACCTTTTCCTGTCACTACATGCTCTTGTAAATATTCTCTCTCCATCTTTCTTGTAGGCTCCCTTCAGGTGCTGGAAGGCCAGAAACAGATCATACAGAAGTCTTCTCTTTTCCAGGCTGAGCAAACAAAATTCTCCCAGCCTTTCATCATAGGAGAGGTGCTCCAGCCTTCAAATCAACTTGGTGTCCCTCCTCTGGACTTGCTCCCACAGGTCCATGTCCTTCCCATGTTGGGAGGCCCAGAGCTTGGTGCAGCACTGTAGGTGGGGTCTCACCAGAGGGGAGCAGGGGGGCAGAATCCCCTCCCTCTCCCTGCTGCCCACACTGCTTTGGATGCAACCCAGGACACATTTGGCTTTCTCTTCTGGGCAGTGAGTGCACATGGCTGGGTCATGTCCAGCCTCTCATCCAGCAGCACCTCCAAGTCCTTCTCAGCAGGGCTGCTCTCCATCTCTGCATCCCCCAGCCTGTGTTGACACTGGAGGTTAAACCTCATGAGATTCCTTTTGGCACTGTTCTTGAGCTTGTCCAGGTCCCTCTGGATGGAATCCTGTCCTTCAGATGTGTCAACTTCACCGCTCAGCTTGGTGTCATCTGCAAATTTGCTGAGGGTGTACTTGGTCCTTTCATCTATGTCATTACTGAAGTTATTAAATAACACTGGTCCCTGAGAGACACCACTCATCACTGATGTCATTGGGACTCTGAGTTGTTGACTGCTAACCCCTGGATGTAACCATAGTAGATGATGTAGCTCTGGTTAACCACTCCGGATAACAACTTTCCATCTAAAAGTCCACCCATCAAATCAATCTCTCTCCAATTTAGAGAGAAGGATATTCTCAGGGACTTTACAGAAAACCAGATAGATATTCTCAGGGCTTTACAGAAAACCAGATAGATGACATCTGTAGCCCCCTTCTTTTGACCACTGATGGAGTCACCCCATCACAGAAGGTCACTGAGTTGGTCAGGCAGGACTTGACTTGCTGGCTGGCTGTCCTGAATCACCTTCCTGTCTTCCATGTGCCTCAGGAAAGCTTCTAGGAGTATCTGTCCCATGCCCTTCCCAGGGACAGCTGGGAAGCTCATAGGTCACTAGTTCCTAGAGTCCTCATTTCCATCCTTTTTAAAGATAGGCACAATGTTTCCCTTTTTACAGTCATCTGGGATGTCCCCTGACTACCATGACTTTTTAAATATCACAGGATGCAGGTTGGCCACTCATCAGCCAATTCCCTCAGAACCATGGAATGCGTTTCATTGGGTTCCATAAACTTATTCAGGTTCTCCAGGTGGCCATGATTGTGATCTTTACTTACAGTGGGAGGGCCTGTGCTCCCCCAGTTGAGTTCCTCAGCCTTCTTCCCATCTGTTATTTCCTGTTCACCCCCACTGTTCATCAGGGGCAGTACACCTTCTTTGACCTTCCATTTTGGGCTCACATACTGTTGGAAGCCCTTCTAGTTTTCCTTTGTTCCCTTGCTGGGTTCAGTTCCAGCTTCACCATGGCCTTCCTAACCCCATCCCTACCCAACCAAATTTCCTCTTCCTTCTTTCCAGGTTACCTGTCCTACCATGCCTGTGCATGTTCTTTTCCTTTAATTTGACCTGTAGTTCCCTACCCAGGCATGCCAGTCTCTTGCCTTCCTTACCTGATTTATTGTTCCTGGGGATTGCTGGGGATTGCAGTTTTCTTGACACTGATTAGGCCTCTGTTGGGTTACTGTGTTTAGTTTTGGGCACAACATTTTCAAAAAGGCAAACAAATTGGAAAGACTTCAGAGGAGAGCAACAAAAAAGATAAGATCTGTGGGAAAAGGTTAAGTGAACTGGGCATGTTTAGACTAAACAAAAGAACACAGAAGGGAGGCATGACATATCTACAAATACACTGAGTTACTATAAAGAGGATAGGGACAAATTATTCTCCTTAGTCAATGAGGACAGAACTAATGGGCTTATGCTGCAGCAGAGAACATCTAGGTTAAGTGTAAAGGAAAAACTTTAACTAATAGAAATAGTTAGAAACACAACATGCTGCCAAAGCAGCCTGAAAAACTCCCTCTGAGGCATAGGTTTTAGTTTGTTCTTGCTTTTTATCTGGTAGAGGGAGGATCACACTGGTAGAGGTTAGGGCTTTAGCCAGCTTCCTTCTGCACTGCAGATTTCTGATGTGACCTTGGGAAAGCTGGTTAGCAGCACATTTCAGCTCTCTAGCTGTAAAACAGTGAGAAAAGCAATTCCCTAGCTCTCAGAGATGCTGTAAGGATAAATAGTTAAGAATTCTCAGACTCACTATAAGCCAACTAAGCAACTATACAAATTAAACATTGAAACCTTCCACAGTGAAAAGGCACCAATCCCTGATATACCTGTAAGTGCCTTCCCATCCAGAAGGCCTCTGTGAGTGCTGCAATGGGCTTTAGCCAACACATCCAGTCTAGGATTCATTTGGATGATCCAACCTAAGCTGCATCTGAGGAAAGAAAAAGTACAGAGTAACAATAAATCAGTGGCTGATATGACAGGCCACCAGCAGCTCAGCCTAACTAAGCTGAGCTGGTCAATGGACTCTACTGTCTTAGTAGAAGATGCATCAGGAATCAGTACTAGTCATCAAGTATGAAAAGAGACCAGTTATCAGGGTTCTGTCACAGCTGTTTGCACAAGTTCTAACAGTGATGTTACTGAGAACAACCCTGAAAAGCAGATTAAAATCAAGTTAGAAAGGCAGACAATATTAAAAGTAAAAATATAAGATGTGAATGTAAGAGTAACAGACTTTTTTGTTATATGCTTAGTCAAAAGTTTATTCTTATTTGTTGCTTAATTTCATAAGGGTAGTTTTGATGTCTAGAAAGGAGCTGCAATTCCTATCTAAAATTAATTATCAATAATAAATCCTTTGAAAACCTCAAAATAAAGCAGCAGTAGCAACATCCCACTAAAAGAATTGAGGTCTTATGATATTTAAAGTAGAGGAGAATGTGAAAGAAAATATTGTAAATAAATGTAGTCAGGTTAAATCTGTGGGTTTTTTACCCAGCAAAGGCTTTGCAAAAATTTAATTACATCCTTTATTAATATTACTATTATTGCTGCTGTTGTTGCTCTTGCTGTTGATGCTATTGTAATTATAATATTCCTGTATAAAACTAATGCAGTTTCATTTTACTTGATTAGCTTTACAGATGGACAGAATACACACTTCCTTGGCTCTCAGTACAGTCAGACTCAAAAAACAAAATGCTCCATTTTCTAATATATTTTGTCCCACACCTTCTTCAGCCTATTTTACATTCCCCAGCCTGCTACCCATCAGCTCAGCTGATACATCAGACTGGGGTTATCTATAGCAAATGCAGGTGCAAGAATTACTTTTCCAAACACTGCTCACTGTCCAGGCTTTACTACTGTAGTAGAAACATTCACTTTGAAGAACTTGTACTTAAACTACACAGTGTAAAAAAAAATTAAGCATCCTCTAACTCTTCCATTGCAATAGACATAAATAGAATAAACATCTGAATAAAAGAAAGCTGTGAGAAAGAACTGATTTGCTATTAGCACGTAGAGCTCAAGAGGCAACAAAATAAATAATAAAACATTTGCACCTAAAGCATTTACATAAAAATAAGCAGAAACCATGTCATATTTCTACTGCTGAAACATAAAATGGGACACATTTCAATAAAAGAATAAATGTGTCTCCTCATGGGCACAAGTGGTTTCACTTACTTACAGCTATGCAGGAAATAAAAAAAAAAGAAGAGTGATGCAAATGACAGAATAACTGGAAGGTAAGTCATGAGCCCAGGTGGAGCAAATGAAAAGCATGACACAAGATCTCAGAAGACCTTGACAGCACACAGGCACAATGAGCTACATTAACCCAAATGCTATTGGCATTTCATCTGGGAAGTTAAATGTTTACTGCATGAGTTATGTGCTATATGCTTATTCATATGCATCCCTACAATCACTACAAAAGCCTTTCAAGTAGAATTGTGTGAGCTGTGGATGTTTTTTTGGGTTTTTTTTTTAATTCAGTTGAGAAACCAACAACAAAAATTCAGCTTAATATTTGGCTTTATTTTCAAGTTATTTCAGCCATCTTCTAATCCTCTGGGGGGAAAATGAACAGCAAAACGTGAAATGAAAAAGTTTGTTTGAAATAAAGAGCTATAACGTTTCATTTCAGAAAATAAGAAGTAGGAACAAGAAAAAGACTGGTAAGGAAGAAAAAAATCTCCAAAGGGAAAATAGAGATGCAATACTAACTTCGAACTTAGACACTTCCCACATTGTAATCAAGTGACTTGCCAGCCAACCACACGTGTACACCAGAGAAACAAGTGAGAATGAGACTGTGGGGAGTGTGGTAGCAGCTCTGCACTCACAGTACTTTATTTCATCTCATACTACATATATCTGTGCAGTTGATACATTTACTAGTTGTATTTTTTACATGTTGCAGCAACAGTTTGCCCAATAGCTTGTTCATAGTGCTTTGCTGGGGACAAAAAAAAAAAAAAAACACCAAAATAAAAACACAACCACAGTAATTAAAGGTTTTAATAATGTAGAAGCAGTTTTTGTACATGCACTACACAGAAGATGATCTGTGAGGATTTTGTATGTGTACTCCTCAGTGATTCAGTTTTAGACAAATTATTTTCTGGTTTTAGATCAAAAAGGAAGTAATTAAATCCTTTCTTCTCCTTTTGAAATGCTCTTGAAAGGTTATTTATCTTAGCTCCTATGGAAATAATACAGATATTCTGCTTCAGATTGAAAAAAAAAAAATAGGATGTTGCCAAGTATTTCCTGGCATTACTTAGTACTAAATTATATTGCAGTACATAGAATCACAGAATCATAGAAATTTTTGGGTTGGAAAAGACCTTTAAAATCTTCAGTTTCAACCATAAACCTAATACTGCCAAGTCCACCACTAAATCATGTCCCTAAGTGACACATCTACATATCTTTTAAATATCTTCAGGGAATCTTGATGTAACCAGCTTCCTGGGAAGTCTGTTCCAGTGCTTGACATCCCTTTCAGTGAAGAAATGTTTTTCTTAATATCCAGTCTAAACCTCCTCTGGAGCACTTTGAGGCCATTTCCTCTTGTCCTCTCACTTTTTACCTGGGAGAAGAGACCTACTCCCACCTTGCTACAACCTCTTTCAGATATTTGTAGAGAGCAAGAGGGCCTCCCCTTTTCTTCAGGCTAAACACCCTGAGCTCCCTCAGCTGCTCCTTATAGGAATTGTGTTCCAGACCCTTCCCCAGCTGCATTGACCTTCTCTGGACTCACTCCAGCTCCTGGATGCCTTTTTTGTAGTGAGGAGCCAAAAACAGAACATGGGATTCAAGGTGTGGACTCACCTCTGCCAAGTACAGGGGGACAATCACTGCCCTGGTCCTGCTGGCCACACTATTTCTGATACAATCTAGGATGCCACTGGAATTCTTGGCCTCCAGGGCATGCTGCTGGCTCAAATTCAGCTGGCTAAAGCCACAATTAAATATTTCAGTAAGTTTCATGTATTTATTTGCATTTGTTTTCCTTCAAGCTTTATGATTTGAATGATGCCAGTAATAGAGGGGAAACATGTTTGTCTTTCTGAACTGTCACTGATGACACAGATAAGTAAAACGGATGTAGGTGTTTCTGTTTTGTTTCTTACTAATGAGGCTTTTCAAGTGTTTCAATAATGAAGACTTTGACATTCAAAATCTTTGCATCTATTGCCCTCATCAGGGTATACCATGAGGAAGGATGCCCAAGTTTTTGGATGCCCAGGGATAATCTAAGACAGACAACAGCAGCTAGGAAAAAAAAAAAGAACAAATGTAATCTCTCAGGTTTAGTGCAGTAAAACACATGTGGAGGATCACTTCGACCTACAAAAATATATTGCCATCAGTGCAACTAGTGAGTGGCTAGACAGTGGAATGACAATAGAGCCCACAGGCCTCTCAAGTACAAAAATGACAGAAAAAATAGGCAAAAAATCAGTATTTGCTGGAAACTACTGTTTTCATCTGTGCATTTAGGCCAACACCAACTACTCTACTCCCCCATGTACCATTAGATTATTTGACTTGATCAATTAATCTAATTTTACTCTGCTTTGAGGAAGAGAAAATCAACTAGGCAAACATATTGATGTTTCAGATATATTTGATTCAACCTTCTCTATCAACAACAAATTGCACATACTGGTTTTCTTGAGCTCAACTGGAATCAGACAAGGCATATCCCTTGCTAAGTGCCTCCAGCTCTTGGTAGGTGTGTGAATCAACAAACACAGGTAACCAAAGGCAACCATCAAACCCCAGCTGAAACACAAAGAGCAGATTTATTTCATTACCACTCTGACAACTCCAGGCAGCAGAGACACACAGGGACACACAGGCTTGCTTAGGCTCAGCTCATCCTGGAGGGCAGCAGAGGTGGATGAGGGGCACTCTGCACCTCACAGTAAGAAAAGCTTTAGTTATGGCTTCACACTCATGTCTGTGAGAGTGTGTTCTCTCTCTGCAGGAATTCTACTTCTCAAAACAGGCAGAGGTTGGAACACATTAGGCATAAAAAATAGGGTTTTCCCTCGGTGACATTTTTAGCATCTGCAGCTGCAAAGTCACTTTGAGTAAAACTATTCCCTCCTCTTTGACAAATTTTCCAGTTTTAACCCTCTCCTCCCAACACTAGGTAACATTCAGCTTCAAAAATAACCCATTCAGATTTTACTCTAGTTTGTTATCCAGCTACTGAAAACATGTCCTTTTCCTTCCTTGCTAGCCTGTTTTTCCTTCCTTTCTCTGAACTTTTGCTTCTCTGTCACAAAGTCTCATACCCTTAAAAACACAAAACCTGAGAAAATACCTCCATACTGGTATGAATTTCAAATGTCCTACAGGTGACTGCTACAGTTTCAGTTGTCTGGTTCCACTGGAGTATTTTCACAGGTATCCTCACCTTTATCCCAAGTAATACAATGCTGTTTGCATTCCCCAATGAAAACAGAATTCATAACCAACTTTGAACATTTCATGAACAAGTGCTGTATACTGGGAGTCCTGATCGAAAAAAGCACAGCCACAAGCTAAGCTACAAGAAGAGGACTGGTTAGAAATAGAGTCTTAAATAATAAATCAGAGGATCACTTTTGTTTGGAATGGAAAAGAAATCTGGCATATGAAGACATGGAAAGGTACTGTCAGGAATAACATCGCTTAGACCTTCAACCTAACCATTGGATTGTCTTAAAAAGTTAAGAAAAAATTTTTAAGTGTTGGCTTGTAACATTTGTGATAAGAAAAATATAGAAGTAGTGCACAGAGAACTGATTTAAAAAATAAAAGAAATCCTAGCTCAGCTTTACTCTCCCTTATTGCTCCAAATTTACTTGAATTTTAGTATGAAAGTGGTTAGAATGTAAAAATTATTTCTTTCTAAGTGGAGAGTCAAAGCCAAAAATGAAACAATTCTCATCAAAATTTGTTTAGTTGAAATGCATTTGTTCCATCAGAAACTGGATGAAAAACACGTAATGAGACGTATTTGCTCTCTTCTTCATCACTGGGCAATACTGATATTCGTTCCTGCACCCCAATAAAAAGGAGATGCAGTAGCTCCTCTAAAACTTCAACCACTGGAAAGCAGAGTGAGACACAAGAAGCAGCCTTCCCTGTGGCAGAGATTGATCTTGCATCAGCGGCACTCATGGAAATTGCTACTATTATAAGAGAGTAGATAACAAAATGTTATCACTTTCTTTTAGATGCCTACATTACTTTTAGACTCCTGCTATTACACACATCCCTTTCTGCTGTTCCCCCTTGTCACCTTTTGCAGTCAGCAGGGAGGAACAGGCATTTTTAAGGTGTTTCTTCTGACCCATTTAAAATATTTGCATTAGGATGAGATAAACTGTACTTCAGTACTGTCTTTCTTTAGGGTGAGCCACAGGAGTTCAGACGCGGACATCTACATTGCACACCCTCACTGCAGACATCTGTAATTTGTCATATAAATCCCAGACAAAAAAGAAAACAAGCCCAAGAGAGAAAAAGAGGGAAAAGGACTAAGAGAACAAATAATGCCAGAGTTCCTGGTATGTGATGTAATCTAAAATTCAAAAGCTAAGTAACAAATTTAAAGTTAAAAAAAAAGATAAAAAAGATAAAATGTCAAACAGCATCTCAAAAAGAACTCAAACACCTCAATTCATCTGCGCAAAGTGGGTCAGAAGAAGTAAATTATCTTTTTCCCTTAATTTTAGACTGAAAGGTCAGCTAACTCACCACCACTGCAAATTTGTTCTGTGTGGTACATCTGTTAGTGTCCTCATAAAAAATAAATTTCAAATTATATGAGCTTGAGGAATGTTGATTTATCCTAAAGTAAAAACTGAAACAATTTTTAAATGCATTTTCAGAGGTTTCTTTATTTTTGAAATTACTGTGTGCATTCTTTTTCCTAGTTTGGCCCCATTTCCTTCTGACTTGTTCTAAACAATTTTAAACAATTCTATTTGTTTTCATGCATGTTAAGACACTCGCAAGTACTAATTCTGGACAAAAAAAAAGGGTTAAAATTTTATGCACTACTGACATAGCTGGACTCAAAGCCATCAACTCAGCAAGGGTTAAAGTGCAATTAACAGATTTATAGATGAATCGCAATTACTGCAATTAACAGATTTATAGATAAATTACAATTACTTCAGGGGTTTTTTTTAATTTTCAAATTACCATGTCATACAAACACAACAATTTTAAAAAATTATTTTTCTATTTTCTTTTCAGGATAGGAAGGAATTCAAACAACAGAGAGTAGAAAAGAATATTAAGAAAATAAACAATGCAGAAATCTTTCACTCTTAGTGAAAGAGACTACTTTTTTCCCTTGCAGTCTTTTGTATCTCTTAGACTTGATATGTTTCAGTACTTCAGCTGTTGGTAAACACCTTCTTTCTCTAAGAGTTTTAGTATTCAGTTATGCAGTACTGCACTTCAGGTAATCTTATTTGTAAATGAATCTGTAGGATTGATGTTAATATGTAGTTTAATTTGTTAGGCACAATCTTGAAAAGTCATAAACTCACTTTGCATCCTTACATACTCATATATTGAAGAGTTATAATTTATAATAAACATCTGCTTTATAATACTGATGTGACAGAAGGCATTAGACAAGGAAAAAGGGTTTTCGGTGTGATACACCAAGCACAAATATGCACATGTATAAGCAAAATTTCAAATTATAGCTGAGTGATTTTCTTATGCCAGTCCAAGGATTATTAATACACATGTCAATGTCAAATTTAATAAAGCTGTTGCATTAATTGTAACGATAGTGTCTTGTACTAACACCTGTCAAGGTGTTTCTGGTGCAGAAAATCTTTGTCATGAATGAGCTAGACAACATAAATTATAAGTGAACTAGCCTTTTACCTCAGGAGATCCAAATTCAAAAACTTCTTTTAGTCTCAAATGAGTTGTTTATCACACCCTACTGAACCTCCAAATGTGGCACAGTTCTGCATGGGTGGAAATCTGGACTCAGGAGATGTGAAGGATTGGAATATTAGACTGTATCACTAATCAAGATTGTGGTGTATTGGCAGAGACAAGCAGGGAAGTGTATACGTGTGTACAGCAAAATCCAGCTCCTTCCCTCACAAGCCAGCACTATTCATATCTTAAATTCCATAAGAAGGATGTTTGTTAGCAAATTTTGGACAGAAAAAGAAGATGCTGTTACTAATGACAGCTTTTGTAAATCAACCACGTACAACTGTCGATGATATTCTCCCATCAGAAGCAATGGTATCCATGTGAACAACAGTCAGTGCTACTTATCTCTGAAAATGCTGAATATCATTGTTGAAGCCTGAATGCAAAGATCTATGAAGACTGCAATCCTATAAATTTCAGTTGTCTACAAAACTGCTCTCATGCAAAATAAAATTATAGAGAAGCATCTCATTCATGAAAAAAAAGAAAAAATTCCCAGTGGAAAGTCAATAAAAAGTATTTTTATGCCAACAATATCATATATTAATATCTCTTTGCAGGAATTGCATCCATTTAAATTTAATTCATCCAATTTTCACTGGAGGAAAGACACCACAGTGCTAGGTCTGTGCAGAATCACGACTCACATTCATTTTTACAAACATGCAAAGCCAGCTAAAGGAAGCCCCTTCCATGTTCTTGCATACCACATACAGCACCCTTGGGATGATGGCACTATCTTTCATCAGTGAGTGGAAGAGTGAAGAGAAGGATGCTGGCAGCATCCACACAAACTTTAGTGACTGCGCTGAAGCCACATTCCAACTTGAAGGTCTCATCATTGCACGTTCTTCTTTTATACACTGGGCTTCACTTTTCTGACTGGGCTTCAGCAATACATCTTTAAGAAACTCTGAGCTGAAAGTGGAGGTGAAAACCTTCAACTTAAGAGTAAAATGTTTATATTTTTAGAGCAAAGCAAGGGAAACCCTTATTTGCACAGGGCCAAGTTGTCACTTTTCAAAGCCCCAGGTTAACTTTAAGCATCCAAAACAAAGATCTGCAAAGAAAGCAAGAAGGAAACAACACACCCTCAACATACAAAAGGCAAGATGTGGAGGGTGGATACAAGTCAGAGAGTGACTGTTTAAACATACCACAATAAATCTCAAGTCCTCTATCAGCAAACATTAAATATATATCTCTGCAACTTTACTAGAACTGTCTGCTGGAAGATAACAAACAGGAGGGGAGAACCATTTTACTGTTCCTGTCTTCCTAAGGGAAACATCCCAGCTGAACAGACTGAGATCTCCAGAACTAAGAAAGATGAAAGAACCTACTCAGCATGTGGGTTTTTACTATGAGGTTTTAATGCAGTAAAGCAACCCCATGGGAAAAGCAGGAAAGGTATAAATTTGAGTTTTGCAGTATCCAGATACCAACAGAGAAACCTAGATGGCAAATTTTTGTCTTTCTTCATCAATAAAAAAACTGCCTCATTTTGCTATTAAGTAGGTATTTCATTATATTAATGTATGCTGGACTTTGTTTAGTACAGAAATTTCCAAATAGCAGTGTTAAATGAAAAAGACTACTGATATTACAAAAACTTTTTAGAATTGCAGAATTGCATGTTATTCAAGAGCTATGTTATGAACCAGAAGTCCAGTAAGTGATATATATTTCATAAAAGGCCTAATACATATTTAAACAAATAATTAATGCTTTAGAAGGTAAATGTATATTTTGCTATTTATTGAAACAGCAATCCAATTTCAATCTCCTTTAAAAAAATAAAAACAATATCTTCACAGACTTATACAGAAATGAATATGAAAACCAATTCAAAGGCCACAACTCCTTAGTAATAAGCAATAAATAAAATTCCAAATGAAGACCAAGTGCTGTGCTTACTCGTGTTTATTATGGAAAAAGACTGTATAAGAAAAATAAGTTGTAATTCACATGCTCCTGTCTGTGTTTTGTAGCTGGCATATTCTTCTGCAACAGCACAGATCAATAACCAGTGTTTTGACACACTGATTTTGTAATCGAGTAAGAAACAGAGAGTGAATAAGTAATGTGTAATTGGTAAATAAAAAGCACAGAGACCTAGGGAATACAGATCACTCCATTCAGACTAAGTTTTTTGATGTTTATTTATTTATGTTTATATTTACATTTTAAAAGTCAGCATTAGAAGGCTAGAGATACGCACGTATCTACACATGCATTTGTGTCTGCCTTCTACCTAAACAAGATGTAACTATGATTTCTATCTCTAAGAGAAACTGGTTATAGAGTCAGATTTTTCTTTGATAATCTTGGATTTTTTGGAAATGTTCAGAATCCTGCTTTTCATAACAAAGTAGGAAATTAGCAAGAAATAAAGACATTTAAAATGTATTAAACATTGCTTTTGGACACAGTTGTTAGTGCTACTTTCAAGCAGACTTTTTCTCAAAAGCTATTAATCTTACCCTTTCTTCACTCTGCACTCTCAGGATTTGTTTGAAATACATCTGATCCTTGCTTCCAGCCTTGCCTATCTGCTTCTCTGGAGTTGCATCTCCCTCACAGAGATTCACATCTTTAAAAACAGTAGCTAGCAAAGCTCCTTCATCCATATGGGCACATTCATGTGTTCTCAGGGCTTTGGATAGTGACAGGTGGCTGAATTTGGGGGGAAGATACTGTTTCAACTAGCTGGTTCCATAAAGGGTCATAGCTATCAATTACAATTATCTTAAATTAACTGAAAGTGGATTTTGGCTAATGAAGAAAAGATGCAGATGTAAAAGTATACTTTAAAACGATTCATGCAGAACTCTAACATTATGGCAATACTGCATTTATTAGAGGTGGGAGAGACCAAAACGATTCCAGAAGTTTGACATTCTCTTTCAAGTAAGAAAAAAAAGCTCAAATTTACTAAAGGTCAATCAAGAATAAATCTAACTCATTGTTCTAAGATCATACAGTCACTGGAATGGCCACTAAGTGAATACAGTCAGTGGTCATTAAAGAGAAAAAGAGGTCAAGAGTTTTTACTGAAATATAGCTAAAAAGAACTGTGTGAGTGTTTTAGAAAAGTAAAAAGAAAACAATACTGAAGTATTCAGACAATTCAATAATTATTTTTTATTATATATATCAAAAATATTTCTGGCAGATATTTTTAAGGGAAAAGCCTATCTTAGTTCATTTACTGTCTTTTGATTCTAATGTCACAGAATGTTCTAAGAGTCAGAAAGCTCATGTTTTGATCTAGGGAAAAAAAAAAAGCAGAAGATTATCACCTATATCTCTGGAAGGCTTTGGAGAAAAACAGAGCAACAGATTTCAAATTAAACAATCAAGCATGCAGATTCCTGGGACTAATGAACGTGGAAAACATTGCTAGTGATAAAAGGTTATGAGTTTGTTTTTGACGTGATTAAGTCTGTGATCATCATGCCAGCCCAAAATGGCAGGGAAGAAATACAAGGAGTCCTTGAAATGGTAAAGTATGAAAGAATATTTGTAATGAGAACAGGAGTGCTTCTGTGGAAAGAAAGTAAAAGACAGATATTTTCAAACCTTTGTAAACACTTTCAAAGATCTTAAGAAAAGAGTCCTTGGTCCAAAGGTGCTTTGGCAGTGAAAAGGAAATTAAGTTGTCTCCAGATTCACATCCAGTCTGATAAGAGCAGTCTAGCCCCAGTCGCCCAGTGAGCCATGATCCTGAATGAACCCTGTGTGTCACTACGGTCAGGCACAGGAGGGGACCCGTGCAGCCTTAGAAACAGGATATGGCATGACTCGCCTCTTTAACTGCAACACACCAACCACATTTGAAAACAAATTGTTTGTTTTGACATGTATTGTTAAAACTTAGGCATGTGAAACTCCAGCAGACAGGATCTCCCCCTGGAGGTGTTCACAAACAGCTACTGCCTTTTAGTCACTTTGGGGAAGTGAAGCATGCATTTTTAGAAAACTTGTTCACTAGCTGATAAAATGCAGTTGCCAGTAATGTCACTAAGCTGTAACAAGTGGATCCCATTCCCTAAAAATAAACTTTTTTTTTTTTTTATTACGGCAATCAGATCTGCAAATCAAACACAGGTCTAAGAAAGATTTGAGGGTTGTGTACTCTCTCTCCAGAACAGTTGACAGCAGTGAGGTAGTACTGATTAAAGTGTAGTGGTACATCAAACTGAATTTATAGCAAGTACCCTAGAAAGTATGGAGATTGTGATCCTCAGAATAATTTTTTAGAAGGGGGAGTTGCAGAAAGTGGTCCTAACTCTTAAGATTGGAATGGTTATCGCCTGTCACTAGTCTTATCTAAAACCAGAGCTCTCAGTTTCATGTGAAGCTCTTTAAAGATACCACACATGGTGAACTCCAGGGTAACATAAGAAAAAATGTTGAAAAAGATATGGTAAGACCATTTAGGCCTACCAAAACAAAAGACAATGTTTGGAAACAATACCTGTAAGGTAAATATTAGTGTTTACCTCATGCAACAAGAACAAAAGCCCTGCTAGAAAAATAACTCATATTTGTGACAGGAGGAACAGCACATGGAACAATCAGGCACAGATTTATTTATGTTAACTGAAGAAATTCGTTGCTCCTACACTTATAGTCTCATTTTCCTGAGCCAGATTTGCCAATGGATATTACAGCTGACTCCATGGTTATGTGTACCCACTCCTGCCAAATATACTATGCTTAACACAGTCACATCTAAATATGGACATGAGGATTTTGGTCACAGACAACAAAAATCCTTGCAGAGGAGTTAAATGCACCCATACACATGAGGGTAAGCAATTTGCAGAGTCTAGATCTAAAGGTGTTACTTCCTGGTTTTTTTGACTGTCTTTATTTTTAAAAGGTTAGACAAGAGTTTTTTCAGTGGTAGCTGGAAAATATCTGAAAATATAGCTCAAATTCAAAAAGCTTGTGAAATCAGCCTCTGATCATCTTATAATTAAGTTGAAGGATAACATCAGTGAAGCATTACAACTTGACAATTTATTTTTTATGAGAATTAATTATAAAAAAATGAAAACAAAACTGTCTTTCATGTAAGAAACTTATAGTAAAAAAAATTGCATAAGGATGCAAGGGCAAATTCAAATAAAGAAGTGATAAGAATGGCAAGCTGCCAACAATTAATGTAAAAGTTAAATGAATCTTGCACATAACATCTCTTGCACCTAAATAGTTTTCCAATTACTTGTTGTTCATCAGACAGGATGATAGAATGGGTGAAAATTTCTCAATTTTCCCAAGAAGGAAATAAGGAATGCTGTCTGCCATCTTGTCTTAGATGCTTTCAGCAAGGGAACAATTTAATCAGAATAAGTCAAATAAGAAATCATGCTATCTATATGAACAGGATAACTGGGTTTTGCCAATAGCACTTTCATATCTCCAGAGAAACTTGCAAGTACAAATTATGACTGAGCAAACCCTGTAAGGCAAAAAAATTAGGATGAAAAATGAAGTTATAAGCAAATTTAAACTGCACAAGTATTGCTCAAGTGAATATGTTGAATTTAGAAAAACTAAGATACTTGAGTGTATTTTTCCATTTTGAAATTAAAATTGCAATGAAAAATGTTAAGTTAAACTTGTAAAACATAGATATCTGGAAAAGGGAAATACCTTGATTTTCAGCACTTTTTTTTTTTTTTTTTTTTTTCTGAAAAGAAATTTTCAGAACCTTTCATTTTACTCAGACCAAAACTAAAACATTCTACTTAAAATGCTGGTTTTTTGCAATTTTTGCAATGCTGTGATTTAGCCGCAAAACTAAAAGAAAAAAAGCAGTGTGAAGTTTTCATACTCACCCTTTTTTATTTAAGTGGGAAATGCTTTGGTAGGCACTACACTTTTCAGGTGTTCACACAACAACACATAATGAAAGTTATATTACTCAAGATGAAGCAATACAGACTTAACTTTTACTATGACATGAGTGAAGAAACTCTCTGCTGACCATCCTGTTTTTAGACAAGTATGTACTTGATGAACGTCCCAGCACTAACACTCAGCAGATAATGTTTCTAGGTATTCCAGTATTTCACCAAAAAATATTAGCAGAATCTTAGCTGTTTCATCATGGAAGGAAAATTTAGAAACCATTGGTCAACAGCATGAGTGGGCTAACGAATACTTTCTAAGTCACCCCCAGTACTAGAATAAGGAGGCTGCTTTTTTGTGGAACATTTCACCCTCAATTTCAGAGCTTTAAAAGCAAAGAGGAGAGACTGGAACGGTGTTGGACTGTGTGGACAGTAACGTGCATTGGATAACTGCAGGATCATTGGTGGGACTATATGTGGCACAAAAGTCATGTCTCACCTACATGCTAAGATTTCACAATTATTATCACTGAAGTTCCTTTAATAATATGTATCCTTCTTCACAGAATTCATCAACACATGGGAATACAATAGCATTTTTTAATACAGCCTACAGGATGTAGGATGACTTGTCCTCAGGAGCTGAGCCTAAGGTATAAATCAATAGATCGCCTGCGAGTGTGATCAAGAGCATATCTTTCAAAAATACCGGCAAAGAAAAGACCCCCATACACAGAAACAGTATTTGCAGCTCTCCATCAGTGTTGCAGACACTGCTCCCCAAGGCTTCGTCGGGTTTTAAACAAAAAGAAAGGCGGATCAATAACACAATGATCAAAAAAAAATTGAAAGGGTTCCTCTCTATAAAAATAAACCCCAACATATTATTGCTATTGTTGCTGTTATTTCAGCTATTATTAAAGATTGTGGATAATGCTTTTATAATGGATTCTGAAGGGTTAACACAGAAAGACCTTACCTATTCTATCACCAAACAATGGGTACAATTGAGGACTTAATGAAAGCCCGTTTTCATTTACCAAATAAAGTTTAATTTCCAGTTGTATCAAACCTTAAACTATGTATTAATGGACTGATGGGAGGGTAACATTACTGTAATGAGAATTTGGTCTGTGTGCTTTCCTGCCTGCAAGCCTGTACCTCACACAGGTTACACATGTCATCACATATTTAGGACAGAAGTGCATATATCTGTTTAAATAGAAACAATCTTTACCTATGTTTGTAGCACTCTCAAGGTACCAGTTATCCCAACAAATAGCAAAAAGAAAAAAAAAAAAAATCCAGGTGGTATTTTACCCTGAAGCAGTGAACAACTTACTCCAGACAGTATGAAAATACAGACCAGTCTAATGAAGCAGTCAACAGCAAATCAGGACATTTCAGGCATGTCTCCAACAAGCAATGGAGTGTGGTATGAAAACACTGCAATAGCCTCATCACTGAGGCTATCTCCTAGCAAGGAGTACAGAACTATCAACAGAGCACATTTTAAACCTATCTAGCTCTGCTGAGAGGCTGGGATTGCTGGCTCAGTCACAGCTGTCACTTGCAGCGCTGCTTTGGGTATCTGAACTCATTCCTTGGCACAACTCTGCTCTGCAGGATGACACACCAACTACATGAGCTCCATTCAGGGGGTACCTCCAAAGCCAGCATGTGGAAACGTTTCCTGCTTTCATAATTGACCCTAGAGAATCTTGAGTGTGCTCTCCCAGTCACTATCATGTGCCACACCATACAATAGTTCCCTTGTGCTTTTTCCTTGAGACAACTACGCACATTACCCCAAACCACATTTCTTGCAGTGTACAGCTCTTGGCAGACTATATCTTTAAATGGTAGCCTTTCCACACAAAATAAAATTGCTGATTTCTCTGAAAGGTATCATGCATATAGAACAAAGATAAAAATACATGCTTAGATTTTTTTATTGCTTCCTTTATAAATTTAGCACAATATCTACATGCCTGGACTTTAGAAAGAGGAAGGCATCCAGAAACATCACTTTTTTCCATGTTTCTTTATGGATTGCCTCTAGACAGCACCTGTGCACTGTGCTGTTTACTGTGAATGCATTCTGCAGGTGTTTGTCTCTTCCTGTACCTTGCACAGAGTGTGGATGCCTTAGAGAATCCTGGACTGAAATCCAGGGTCTGAGGCATAAAAGTTAGTCATTGTAAAGCTCGACATTATGTCTTTTTTTTTGTTGTTTTGGATTGAGCTTTCTAGCCCCAGGCATGTTCTGTCTGCATCGACACCTAACATTTAAGCCATTGCAGCATCTCGCACAAGACCCTTAGAGCATTTCCCCTCCACAATTTTTATTTCTTGCCCACAGAATTTGTATTCTGTAACCACAGCACATAACCCTACACAGGGCATTGTCTGACCTCAACCACCAAGAATTCAATAGAACATTTGCACTCCACTCTGCAACACCCCCTTGACTTATTTCCTATGCTTTTGAAAGATACAAGGTAGCAGATTATTAGGAGTAAAGCAGAAAAAAATAAAATCTGGGAGGCATTTTTTTCATCCATCTAAGATTTCATCAGGAATGGGACAAAATTTTACCTTGTGCTTCTGAAGTTGCTGTTGCTTGCATTAAAAGAATTATGTGTGGGTATGTCATTACCAAAGCTCTGCCTTGCAGTTGTTTCCCAGGACTGTGAAATCAATACATACTTTCTGAAGCAATAGTTTTGAAACTTAAAATGTGAAATTCTTAGTTTATATTTTTCCCAGGTTTCAGATATTCTTTTGACTGTGCTTCCCCATTCTCTATTTTGTTAAACAGAAAAAAAGGAATCTTCAGATTGTTGAGAACAATAGATCATAGTAATTCTAATCTGCTGTTATTGAGGAGAAACTATGGGAATTTTAATCTACAGTGTATCAATATTATACATCAAAGTACCTCCTTCAAAGCAGTTGCATTCTATCATCACAAAAAAAATCTATAAGCACTATCACACACCATGCACAGGTAAGAAATTTGAATATTAAAGCTTTTATAATGTAGTCACATTGTATGCAAAACAGCTGCTTGATAGATCTCAGTATCCAACGCATTTACTTTTCCAATAAAAATATTCATACATTCATCATATGGTCTAGTACAGAGAATACTTTGTCTTAACACAAAAGTCTGAGGTGTAAAAACTACATTAAAAGAAACAGTTTACTTCATTACAGCTTCTGTACACATTTCAGACAAGCATATTAATCCTATTTACAAGCAATAATGAAAAGTTTCAGCACTTCTGTAAGACAGTAAGATAAATTACTACTAATACATAGACAGGGACTGTGAACTGCAAGACCAGAAACCAAAAGTAGATCTTAAATTATTATTATTATTATTATTATTATTATTATTATTATTATTATTATTATTATTGTTGTTGTTGTTGTTGTTGTTCTTCTTCTTCTTCTTCTTCTTCTTCTTCTTCTTCTTCTTCTTGTTATTGTTGTTGTTGTTGTTATTGTTATCATCATCATCACCACCATCATCACTAAATACAGATCCGAGTTGATCCAGATATTTGTATTATTGCTAAATTCAGATCCTGGATTCATATTTCTTTTTACCAAGATAAATAGTGTTCTCACAGGGTGGCCCTATACTGTGATCAGTAGGATCTTGGAGCATTCTTGCTCCAGGAGGTCATTGGTAGTAAACAACAGCTGGAATAAAGGAAGAAATAAGATCTGGAGGCACTGCTGGCTTTCTGCTCTGCTCCTCTCCTCTCTTCGCTCCCACCCTCCTGTTTGTCTCTCTCTCTCCACTCTTTGACCACTTTGTATAATAAATGTATTCCAACAGAAATGTACAATCAGAAACAAAAAGAAGCAGGAAAAAAAAAAGGAACTAAGAAAAGAAAATGTCACAATTCTGGCCCATAAGGAGATAAGCATGAGAACATTCCCTAAGTAAACGATCTTTAGCCCATTCAGGAAAAACTGGAAAGTAATCCATTTTAAAAAGATGCAAACTAAAAATCTTTCAAGATTGGAGGCCAAGATTGTGCCTCCTTTGTCCTTTCCCTTGACTGATCAAGCTGGAAGACAAAACTGAAGCATACCATGATCCTCCTTCAAATTCAGATTTCTTTCATACAAGAACAAGGGCATGAAGAAGAGGCAGAGAAAATGTTATTTCAAAGTTGGAATGACAGTGCAGAAGACAGATTTATCAGGGTGAGAAGCATTATTATACTCCTCAGTGTAGAAAAGCACAAAATGATGTTCTGTAAGTTGCAATGCATGGTCCTAGCTTTATTGGAATTTATGCATCCCAGAGAAAAATCCTAAATTATAAAAGAAATCCTCTGAAAAGGTTTATGTATACAGAAAAATGCTGCATGAGTTTTCTCAATAATTTAAATTCAAGACCAATAAAATAAAAAATATATCATTAAATTTCACCGGATGGCTGGTGAGCGATTCAGAAATTTTAGGAATGCCCTGGGTCTGGTTGGAATGCAGTTAATTTTCTTCACAGCAGCCCATACAGTTCTATGGTTTTTATTTGTGACAAAAACAGTGTTGACAGAAAAGCAATGTTTCACCTGTTGCTGAAAAGTGCTTGCACAATGTCAAGATCTTTACTGCTTCTCACTCTGACCTAAGCAGCAGGTGAGCTGAGGTGTGGGCAAGAAGCTGGAAGGGCACAGAGCTGACCCAAACTGACCAAGAATATATCACAAACCATACAAAGTCATGTTCAGCAGTAAAACTGTGGGAGGGCGTTCTTCCAGTGCAGCCATTGCTGAGACACTAACTGGGCATCAAATTCCTGATGGGAGGCCGTGAGTGATTGCCTTTGCATCACCTCATGTTTCCCTTGGTGTTTTTCCCCTCACTTATTAAACTGTCTTTACCTTGACCCACAAGTTTTTCTCACATTTACCCTCTGTCTCTTGCCCCCATTCCACTAAGGATGGGGGTGAGTGAACAACTGGGTGGATGCCAGCTGAGATCAGTTCAACACAAGAAGATAACCTGTGAAAAACCAGCAATAGAGATGAAAGATAGAGCAGCTGAAATGTAAATGCTCAGGCATCCCAAAGAAGCTCTACAGAAAACAACAGGCACATGTCATCCAAAAGGCTAAGCACAACAAAGGGCAGAGCGAAGGCTGCAAGAAACGCTTGAGAGCTCAGTGGTGGAAAAACTTTTAGAAATCAGTCTGCTAAGTCAAAAAAAGTAAGTATTGATACAAAGGGGTTTTGGGGTTTTTTGCATATTTTTCACAGCAATGCAGTGGAAATTAGCAAAAATAATTTTTTTACATAGTGTGGACTATCACCAACTGCAAAGACAAGATAATAGAAAATATAGGCAATTTAAGGGCAGATAGCAAGTTCACTCAGTGACGATTTCCTTAGCATTACATGAGCAACAGAAATTGTAGTCAGGCTAACCTTTTAAATCATATGATACTTTCAATAAAAAGTGCAAGCACAAAATCAAAGAAATTGGTTGGAATTTCAAGTGTCTTATTTATCACAGGAATAACATTTTCAGATAAAAGGAGTTAATTTAAAAATTTAGTAGAGTCAGGCTGAGAGCAGTGATTCAGTGTAATCAAAATTTTAAAACATAGAAACCCTAAATACACAGAGCAGGCAAACTCACAGTGATACTTGTTTGTGAAAGGTTAGCATGTTTTAGAATACCCGACATGGTTTCTTCTACATTACACATGAAGATAGCTGAAGCAATGTTGCTAGAACAGCACCTTTGTTTCAAGATATCAAGTGGATTAGAAGAAAAAGAGTATCCCAAGAGGAAGGACCAATAAGGATGAGATAGATAAAGACATCTTTTTACAAAGTCAGAGAATACATGTTGGCCATGTAGTGTGGTAGATACTGAAATGTCAGGCAAAAACCACATTTGAATGGACTCGAGCTATTTGAATAAAACACAAAATGTGCTCACTGCCAAATGTCTAGAGTCATGAAATATTGCCTAGGCAAAATCAAAAATTAAAAATTACAGGGAAAAGACCTGATGCCAAATTCCAAGATTCAAAAGATATATTGGCAAGTATTCCTGAGTAGCAAAAGTGTTGACCTCACCACATTCTGCTGATGTTCCCTGGAATGAAAATTAATCCAACTACACCATAGCTGACATTGGAAAGGCACAGTATTGTAGAGGGTATAGCAGACCCCAATTTTAAGTTCTTTTGCATGTTACAAGAGTCAGGGAAATCAGTCAAAACTGCATAAGTACAAGATGACTTCATGGTGAGCCATACTCATTGCAACATAGGTCACATAGAACAGTCTTTTTTCCCCAACACCTCAAATCTAAAAAAGTAGATACAAAGTGAGTAATGTCTATACCTGAGATACTAATTAGTCAAAGACTACTAGTAATTAAGAAATGTATTTATAGGGAGAGGGAAACAACCTGTGTGTGCAAATCTTTGATTCCGCTGTTGAAAGAAGAGATCATATCACAAATAGTTCAATAAAACAGACCAATTAAACATATCAAGACACAGATATGTGCAAGAAACTGTTGTTCCTGTGATGCTAGTGAGATGGGACACAGGGCAATACTCATACAGATTACTAGCATCACCCAAATCCAAAAAAGTCAAAATAAAAAAAAATTCTTGGAGCAGTGTTTGCATGCAAAAATTTAAACAATATAGTGAAAGATAGATAAAATATTCCAGTAGGGAAGTGCCCATAAATCACTTGGGAGTGCTTTTTAAAAAACACTGTCAGTCACAGAAAGCCTTTAGACTATGCTACTGAAACTGCAAAGTGTTAGCATGAAAGAGACTGACAAATACATTGCTGATTTCTTATCCAGAGCAGCCTTGCAGTGCACAACTACAGTAACTTAACAAGAATGTGAAATCTCTAGCCTGATATTAATGCAGAAAATGCAGAGACACAGAAGCATCAGCTAAGTCTGCAATGTGCAGTTTCAAGGTAGGGGCTACAACACATCTAAGAACAAATGATACAAGACATAGATTTACAAGTGCTTACATTTATCATTCTGTCACACTCTGTCAGGACAGCCAGACGCTGTGGGAGAAGCCTTGTCTGCTTCTCAAGAATACTGGAACTGCCCAAATCAGCTGAGAAACACAGCATCATATATAAAATCAACTAAATCATAACCCCAAGGTCAGTAAAAATAAATTCCCTCAAGTACACACTGAAGTCCTACAGGAACAGCATCCTGCTCCTCCATAATGCAGTGACACTGCATGGTCTGCAACAGTGCTGCACTAAACCAAGACATCTGAGATCTCAGAAATATCTTTGTCATGCTTATGATGAAACAGAAGCTAGCCTACAGGACACTATGCTTGCTAAAGGTTTTTAGGGTGGTATTGGACAAAAGACAATGAAGTCACACCGCGTCTCAGCAGGCTTTGGAAAAAAACACAGCCATAACTATAACTTGGCATTTTGTTTGCAAGTCAACATAGATTATTTCTTCATTGTAGAAGGCTATTTGGACATGAGTGACAAATTTCAGATCCTTTCAGTTAATGTTTCGTGTTTGAAAATGCACGTATCGTAGAAGCACAAAATCCTATTACAATCACTGGAAATATAGCCAACTCAGCCAAGGAAATCCCAAGTCTGTTCATCTGGAGGAATAGATCTGCCTGTTTTACAGAGGATAGCTATTCTTCAGTCTCCAGACTGGTGTGTTGACAGGCCACTATCAACTCCAATGGAAGTTTTGATACCTGGTGCACATATAGGTGCATAGATACTTTACACATAATTTAGGATTTTTAACCTTTAGCTGAAGCGCACACAAGTGGCATATTCACATCACTTAATTTCAATTATCTAGAATTTGGTATGCAGCCAAAGCATGTTGCCAACTTCTTTCCATAGTCAGCAGAAGCTTGAGAACTAAACCATTCCAGAGGCTGATTCAGCAAATCTACTATGACACCTCTCCCAAGATCTCATGTGCCTATTCAGAGATGCTTATTTCTCCCCACTGACTTCAGAGGCCATTTACTGAAAGAGACTAGGAAGGACTAATGTGAAGTGAGACAAATCCCTCCACAAAACAATACTGTAGTCACTCTTAATGCTGTAGTGATGCATTTTAGGCATTGTATCTTGTAGAATATATAAATACATCAGAGAAGGAGCAAAACAATTTTGGTTCCCTACCCTCCTCTGTGCCCAAATGCTCTCAGGTGGGATGTGAGGGCTTTTGCCCATGAATTGCACCTTTCTAAGCAGGAGAAAGAAGAGTACTGTTAAAAAGATCCTAGGAAAGAAAAATTAAAGCACAAAACACTGTTAAGAGGATCCTAGGAGAGAAAAATTAAAGCACAAGGAGAGGAGAGTGTGTTATTGAGCCTTGATGGCATGAATTGTCAAATTCACTAGGGAGACAGGTGCAGAGAAAAATGTTCAGGGAAACCACATCAAAGAGAATCTAACATTCCATGCTGGGAATCAGACACTTAGAATTTACTAATTGAAACATTCTTTCATTCATTAGAAATGGATAAATGGTTTGCAAAGGTTTATTAACTAAAATGGTTTGTCATTTTTTTAAAGATTCAAACAGAATAGTAGGGAGCTTGTATCTATCAATAGTAACTTCTAATGAGCAGATTATTGCCATCTATATAGTATTTATTAATAGTTTACCAGTATATTATGGACATTAGAACCATCTGCTGCAGATAATTATAACCATGTTGATAGATGTTTGAACTGATTATAAGACACATACGAATCAGTTAGACTTCATTATAAATTATTAACCAATTTAAAGAATCATTTTGTAAACTCAGTAGAAACTATTCATAAATGTATCTTTATTTAAAGGATCACAAGCTTCAATTGTTTTTCAGGATCAGATGATATACATTTAAAGGTATGTTTTGCAGTTAAGAAATGCTACCAGCCTAAGTGATTAGCATTTAAAAAACATGTTAGGGTGACACAATTAATAAAAATGGCCACAAATATAAAAAGACTGAATTATGGAATAGCTTTTCATGATATGTACAATCTGGTATGCTGATCATTTAAGTGATTGCCATGACTAATTTATGATCACATTTAGCTTTTGCTGGCATTCAGAAAAATATGCCATCAAAATTATACAAATTAAGTGCATAAAAAAAAGTGTCCAGGGTGAGACTATTTATGCCAATCTTAGTTCAGAACTGAAAAAAAAATAGAATCTTTAGATAAATTGCATCATGAGATCAGTAATAAAATTAGGGTTTTTGATAAAAACACTGACAACAATGGCAGCATAAATGAGCAGCGCTGGAATATCCACATCTTTGGAAGGAGATGTTTGTGTATAGCACATGCTGGTACTACAGACGGGCACAGCTTAGCTGAGACATTCTCGGTGCTTTAGCTGTTTACTTAGGCAGCAACAGAGTTCTAAGAAATAGTTGCTATGCCAACCCATCATAGGACTATATATATATATGTGCACATTCATGACCAGGGCTTATTTTGAGAGCTCTGTTACCCTTTCTTCCAAAAGTTTAAATATAATACTGCTGTATAGCTTCCATTAAGGCAAAACTCTGTTGTCTGTGTACCACAATGCACAGCCCTGATTTTTGCAAAGATAGGGCGTGGGGTATCTAGAGTAACATGAAGACATTTCAAATAAGAAGCAGGCCTTTGACGTCACATTTCTACAATCACTGAACAGGCTGTTCTATTTGCAAGCCTCTAAAGATTTGGTGTTCAGATGATAAAGGGCACTGCTTTTTATAATCTATTATTAACTGTCATGTGTGTATTACTGCAGTTTAGTGGTACGATGATGAAGTGCTTTTTTGTACTATTTACTAGAATAATTTTCCAAATTAACTCCATCCAGCCAGTCTTCTTTTAGAAATACAGAAACAAGGCATAGTAACTTACCTCTGGAGCTTAAAAGTGATGTCTTCAGGTAAATATGCATTTTAAAGGAATTAAAAATCATAGAGGGAGCTCTTTAATTACCTGATTCTGTTTATGTCACTTTAGGGGCTTTTTTTTTAAATGCATTTGAAAGTTCAGTCTATTTATTTTGTAATTATTGGATGACTACATGCAGCACTGCCATTTCAATTAGATTTTGATGGCTGATAAAACCATTGTTGACAGCAAGTACACAAACGAATGAAGGGAAACCAGATTAGCAATGTTTGTGTCATTGCATTTAAATAAAACTAAATGTTCTGGCAGAAATATGATCAAATCCAAAGAGAAAAGAAAAACAGTAAATGGCATGGTAGGGATGGGATCATGTCAGAGATAATAATCTTTCTTTAGACATCTGGATTTTCTAAAGGAGAATTATTTCCTTTGGAGACTTAATTTTAATTCCCGGAGAGTGTGGCCATTTCTTTTTCAGATTAGAAACCCAAAAACATTTATATATGTCTTCTAACAAGAGTTTTGCAGCAAGACAGGCTTCTTGAAATGTGAGAAAAACAAGAAGACAGGAAAGATCCATGCAGATACAGAGAGCTCAGCCCACTAGAATTGATAAGGCAAGAACAACCATTGTGATAAATTCCAAAGGTTAAAACATTCTGTCTATTCTAAAGATCCATATAAAGGGGAAAGGAGAGGATGAGTGTGATAACACCATTTAAGAATGATGATATGCTTGCCAGACGAGAATCTGCATCAGAGTTGTTCTTTTTAAAAGAGAGGAGCATTGAAGCAGCTGTCTCTTGTGTCTCTCTGATTGAAATGAATGACATATTTTGTATTCATTCAAATGTCTATAGAGAAAATACCTGAAACTAGTGGACAAGAAAAAAAATTATACATTAAATTCTCTGAATTAAATGTGATACAGCATTTCTTGTTCAAGAAATCTTACATTTCTTGGTGAAAATCTATTTCAAAATCTGACAATCCTTAAAATTCATTTCCTTTGTTTATGTCTCACACAATTTCATTAACTCCTTGCCTTTTAGACTTTTTTTCTTCACACAATTTCTGCACATGATTATCCTTTTTCTTGCTCTCCTTCCATGAGACAACATAGGCTTTACAATTCACATCCAGAAGGGATCTTACTCTTTGTCTTATCTGGGTCCATACTGTATTTCACAGATCAAGCCAAAACCAGTTCACAGTTACAATATATAGATGTGCCTCCTCACCTAGAAACCACTGTAACACAACTTTGGGGAGCATTAAATAGAAAATATACTGACTTATGTCTCTCACTAGCACAAAGTGTGAGCTTACTTGCATGATAAAAGGTCCAAGACTCTTGAAATTTCTCCACCCCAAAATTCAGTCTTCATTTGAGAACCCTGGATGCAGTCTGCTAAAATGCAAGTAGAAAGGACCATTGAAGCCTTCCAGTTCAAAATCAACACCCAAGGTCTATTGCAGCTGTAGATGTTCCAACAGTAGCAATACAGAGACAGAAGAGCTAACTCACAGAACACATCACATCTCTCATCTGGCCTGCTAGAGCAGGTTCAGACTGTGCCATTATAATCAGACGTCCTCTAAACATGCTAAAAACCTGTACCTTTGGTTGTCAACAACATCATGGTGCTACAGTTCAGAGCAGGGCAGGCAGTGATAATTTCTATTGCAGAAGTATTACATGTCTTTGAGGTAAGGAACAGACAGTGCAGACACTGAATTAGTGGAGAGGGATAAGGTGGTTTTGATCAGCTTTGATTTTGAGAATCTTAAAGTCTGGATGGCTCCGAGGGTAACTGCAGAGCAAGAGTAGAAGAGAGGGGGCAGTTCTGAAGGACATCTCAATCCACTTTACAAGATTACAGTCTAATAGATATTCACAATTTAGCAAATGTCATCAGAGTGTCTATATCCACCCTTAGTTTCTCCTTGACCTTTGAAACTACTATTAAAGGCAAAATTCTAAAACAGTGTAGAAATTTCAAATGTGATCTTAAAGGAATTGCAACTTTTACCACTACTAATCTAATATTTATTAGATTAAAAAATAATGAAAAATTTTGTAATTTTTTGTATTGTTTTTCTAAACACAAAGGAAAATCCTCCCTATGGTACATTCCATCAAATGGTCAAATTCCAAAGAGCATGCAGGACTCATCCTAAAGGAAGAATACAGTAAATCAACAATGGAGCAGAATTACTGCAACAGAGGGACTGGGGGTTTTTTTCCTCCTTTTTAAATTTAATACAACAGACTTTCCTAAATGATTTATGGGTCTGGGAGTCCTGCCTCTCTTATCCTTTCAAGAACAATCACAGTAGGCTGGAATGGTTTGAAAAGCTGAGCTGAGGGAGAATCTGCATCCTTATCCCTATAACACTCTGGTGCTCACTGAACTGTTTCCTCAGACTTCTATTTGCAACAAAACTGCTGATCTCAAAACAGCTGCATTATTTCTGTTTTAGTGCTCAATCTGTAAAGAGAGAAAAACATGAGAGATTAATGAGATCTTTTTCATCTCATGTTACTCCGTTTATCTCATAAAATCTATTTTTCAAGGCTTTCTTTCCAGATCTGGCTGATATCACTTTGTATCCTCCAGCAGCCCTCTTCAATTTCTCATTTTCTTTTCCAGTGCTTCATCACTAGCTTCTCAAATTACCATGTTAGGGGAGAAAAGGTAATAATTAGTTTCACTTTTCTTGATAGTTTCCTCACAGTCACATACATCCAATGACAAACTAAAGTAAAAAATAAAATATTCTCTTGGCAATGAGGAAATTCTTACAATTAACCATTCTATGCCAGTAAATTGGGAGTTTTTAGTTACTCATGAAAATGCTGTAAGGCAATATAGTTAAATATGAAAGTCTCTTCAAAAACTCTTAGATCTATAAAGGACGTCATAACATGAACCTAAAAGTAAAATAAAAATAGCAATATACAGTCATTCTATTCTCTTATTATTATTCTGTTATACTGACAATTGATAGCATTGCTGAATTCTGCTAGCCTCTGTGATTATCCATAGTTCATATATTCCTCTGAGGTAAACACCAATGAATCTTACTGCATTATTGCACAGTGACAATCCTATGCTACTGTAAATAAGGAAACAGCGCTTGAAAACAACACACACACACAAAACAAGCACAGAGCCAAACCAACCAGGAAGCAAAACAGCAGCTCTAGTCTGGAACACAATATGTTTGTATAAAGCTGTCTGTGGTCCCCTCTCAAAGCACAGAAAAAATTCCCAGATTCTGTGATCATTACCTGAATTCAGCGGCTGCCATTTCAAATCCTGGAAGAGTTCACTTGATCTTATTTTCAATCACAAATATCCATGGCTTCTCAGGCATAAATTATAAAGTATATGCATCTTCCTAGGTCAAAAAACTTCAGATAATTTTCCACTTGAAAGAAAGGAGTGAGAAAAAGATGTGACAAATGCTAATTACATCAATTAATGATCTTCTGGAATATACTCACATATTGCCTGGATGAGGGCTGCATCAGAACCTGGGTAGAATTGAGAAAAATTTCAGTGTGAGTAATTAAACACAAACCAGATTTCCCTGCTGCAGTTTTTCAATTAGATACAATATTCTTCTCTACTCTCCATTAGGCATTTTTTGTAGCGGTGGTCAGTGTTTAGCACTTACTGAATTTATAATAGAGATGTGACTATGGGCCTGCCCTTTTTTGAGCTATTTTATATGTTCATTTTATGACATATATTTTTAATCTTTCTGTATGAAAAGTGTGGTGATACATGTAAGTCATTATCATTCCATCTATCTTTAGAATGTCTAAAAGTAAAAACAGTTTGAGATATGTGTCTGTGTAGATTTTCTTGAAAAGCTGAGAAATTGTGCAAGTTATTTAGCTGTCACAAATTGCATCCTATCTTCCAGCTCTTTAGAGTTCAGAGGCCATTTTGGTAAATTAAAACTGGCTTCCAATGACGTAAGAGGTTCAATCCATAAAACCCAAGAAAGACTTTGATTTTAAGTACAGTGCGGCAAATCAAAAACTTTTCTTTGCTTGTTTGTTGGCAGAGGAATTCTATATTTTAAGTGAGATAGCCTCAGTATGGTTACAATCTCCCTCTATGCTTTTCCACCCAAGTATGTGTCAGTGCTGTTTTATTTCAACAGTCAAATGAAATTACCCTTGTGCTTCAGCTGCACAATCTGAAATTGCTGCTGTGAAGTCTTCCCTCAAAAGAAAATTAAGGAGGGTGTGAGGTGTGAGGAAACCTCAGCTGCCACTATTTGAGTTTCATACAATTAGTGTATTTCATTTATTTCATTCACTGAAACAAAATGGTTTTGTTTTCTTTGGTGTCACTCAGAAGCCTGGAACTCAATTCTAAAGAAGCACTGAGATAGAAACTGTATTAGCCTGCTCTAAAATATTTACTGAAGACACTTCTTTGGTAAGCTATGTTTATGTCAACAGAAAAAATGATGCACTAGAGATCACACACACAGCAACAGCGACAGAAGAAGGATGGAAACCTGTGGTTCAGCTGTCCCCCTAGGTGAGTAAAATTTTATTACAGATATCTCACACAGCAACTGTACAGCTTGCCCCAGTTGGCACCAGCAAAATCTTGGCTTGTAAGGCATATAATTCCTATCTTCTACAGAAGTATGTGCAGCTTCAGCAGCCCATGAAGCCTTTGAATTTCAACACAAAATCTTCTGGGAGTTTCTTCTGATAGTTGATTAGGAGACAAGTAAAATGAAAATCTTTATTTTATTACTAAGTGTGATGCTTAAAAATATATGAATTCAGGGGAGATATTTTTTAGGTATATATATTTTCTTTTTTTTTTTCCCTGCTTCTTTCTTCTCTATTTGAGCATGCTAACTTAATCGTTATATGTTTTCTTCTGCATGACAAATATTATATAAGAGCAAATTAAACTTGGTTTCCATGCCAAAAAGCAGAAACAATAGTCTTTTATTTTTACCTATCTTAGCCTGTGGTAGCAGGACTGGCCATCTTGGTGAGGTTGGCTTTAAACAGACCCCAGGGAGGGGTCCAAATTGGCAACCCCATTGCAAGCAACTGGGGAATAAAACAGGACAACAAAACAGCAACAAACGTTCCTTAGCTGTGTCTCAAGATGAGAAGAAGCAAAAAAACATCTTCAAATGGTGAGTCTCTTTTTACAAAGAGTCATAGGGAAAAGGTGAGGTGTAATGGGTACAAGTTCTTCCTGGAGAGATTCCAATTTAAAACAAAAGGAAAATTTTTCTCAATTAGAACAATCAGCTATTGGAATTGACTCTCGATGGAAGTGGTGGATTCCCCAACACCCAACACTTTTAAGATTCAGCTGGACAGGGTCCTGGGTCATCTTGTTTGGATCACACTTTTGCCAAGAAGACTTGGACCAGATGATCCTTGGTGTGATTTTTAATCTGGTATTCTGTGGTTCTCTGAGGATCCTACAGAAATAAACACCAGTCAGAATTGTTAGATGTATGGAATGTCCCTTCTTTGCCCTCCCAGGACCCCCAGTGCCCCTAAAGGAAGATATATGAAAAAGACTGGGATACATCTAACTCCCCCCACAAAATTTTATCCTATCACAGTGAAGGCAACAGTCACTTTCGAAGATGTTGCAGTTCTGACCATATATATTCTATACATACACTAAAAATTTTGAAGAGTTTTGCAGAAAAACTTCAATAATTTCTCCTGAGGTAGTGTGGGTCAGGGTTTTTTTCATATTCTGTTAAAACAGAATCACAGTCACATTAGCAGAAGCTATGCAGAGGTAAAAGTAAATTAATGGGAATGTGGGAGGATAGAATTTCATGATGCTTTTGACGAGAATGCCTTTGGCACTGTGCAATAATTAGTCCAAATTTGCTACATTGCCAAAAAATGTCCTGACTCAAATTTTGAAGCTTTGGCATATTTTGCTTGTGTCTTCGTTTTCATGCCATTTCCTTGATAACAGGCAAATGTAAGTAAGATTATAAAGATAAATTTAAATAATATAGAATATGTACTGTGGCCCTTGTTTTTCCTGCTCAGACAGGATGTTTATTAAAGGAATGAATGAGTGACCCCCCTAGTATTAGCACAGCAGCAGTACTACATGAGCAGAAGGTGGTCATAGTAAAGGCAGAAGCTTTGCTAGCAGCACTCAATCTTACCCAGTGTGAAATAAGATTATTACTGAAAGAAAAATACAGCTTACTGTCTTGTTCTAATATTTTTTCTTCTAATATTTTTTGTACTTCCAATGGTACCCTAGAATCTCTTAAAGGTAATTTATAAAAATATTTGAAAGAGACTGAAGCTTGTGCTTTCCATGGACAAGAAATAGGACTCTAAGGTGCTGCAAGGTGCTCCTTAGCTTCTGCCTCTGGCTGATAATTCTCAGGAATTTTTTTTCCTGTGGCAATTACAACACTGAGGGAAAATATCCTGACTGGGAAATTATGAGGAATCTTATTCAAGGCAATATTGATGCTTTATGGTAGATACATGCTCCCTCAAATCCTTCCTGAGCAATGGGATTTCTCACTTAGATGTAGCTACCTAAGAAATATACATCTAACTGAAGCTTGATTTCAGAGCTAAAGAAGAAAAATAATCCTTCTTAAAGAGAATAAACTCTCTATTAAAAATTACATTCAGAACAACTGGCCTAAATGTTTTGGAATGAGAGAAGACACTTTGGAGACCAAGTGTGTTGGCTCCATAGTGTAGCATCTAGATCAGACCAAATATTTAACTTTTCCTTATCTGAAGTATGTGACATGAGTAACAGCTGCTTGCAACACTTTTGATCTTTGTATTTGAAGAATAGTGAGTTAGAAGTCCTAAGCAGGTTGAAGTGAACTGTAGCTAGGCTGAAGATCACAGAAAGATTTGAAAATATAATGATTTTCAATTTCTGAGTATATGAAGATTGGGGCTAACTTTACTTTCATGGGAGCCAATTAAAGCACTTTTGCTTTCAAAAAAAAAAAAGAAATCACAATTGTGACAATAAATCCCATTTTAGAAAATTATATGACAGGAGTAAAACTGTTATTGAAAGAAAACCCAAAAAATTGGATTAAACAAATAAAAAGGGTGGTTATTGAATTAGGACTGTTAACTACATGGACACATGTCCAGGCATAGTTACAGGACTGCTGGAGCACCAAGACCACAGGGCTGTTACAGTGGGATGGGTGCATGCATTCACACAACTCTTACACTATTGCATTCTTGATCTGATGGATAGTTCTGAGAGAAAAATTGTGTGTCTATTTTAAAAAAGCATTTATTAATTTATTTGGCATCTTATTTCTCATTCTTACATTTTAGGGAATTTCAGTCCTTGTTAGCACCCCAAGATAACAATGCTGTTTTCTGCTTTTTGGTTTTTGCTCCTTTCTCGGTAACTAAGCAAAAGTTATAGAATAAACTAAGAGGGAAAACCAAATAACATAATTTCTTTCAGTATGTTCCCTAAAAACAAATGGAAACAGCCTTCTTTCTAGTACTCCCTATCTTTTTTTCTATTGTTCTATCAATCTTCTGTGTTCCAGTTTTGCCATTTACTCTTCTACCTTCTCAACATTTTAATTTCACGTTAAAATCAATGCTAAACCAACAGAAAAACATTTGACTGTACCACATTGGAAAAAATAAAAACAAACAAACAAAAACCAAATATTTTTAAAATCCTAGAAACCCTGTGACAGTAGCAGTGATCTTGTCACACATGCTTGCAATCTTTTAGCAAATTAATTGACATCCATCTTCATAATCCACTTCTTATTAACTTCTATTTTTTCTTTCTCCATCCATGTATATATCATGTTTTCTCCTAAGAGGAAATGTCAGATTTTAAAATAGGAACAGCCAATTTAAATTAAGTATTATTTTCTTTAAAATGGGAGGCAAAAAAACCCCAGTTTTTCCTAAGTATGTACTTGACAGAATTTATGTCAAGTATTAATGACCTAAGCCAAAGCAGTATAATAAAGATTTATTCATTTCTTATGTCATCAATATTATATCAATAATAATTTTAATATTAAGTATAATTTTCACTTCATAGCAGGTCAAATATCAGTGCTACTTGATACAGACCACTATCAACAAACAAAAGGAATTTTAGAGGAAAAGACATGGAAAATCCTCTCTACTATTAGAAACTATTTCACAGAGGGGTTTATCAACAGATAGAGTATGACATTTTCATTAACTGAATGATCACTCGGTCAGTCCAAATCTGCTGAGGTTTATGGAAATAGCTGAGTTACAAGAAGCTGGCTTAGAGCTTAATGCAAGTCACAGCACAATGACTCCTACATTATCATTGCATCATTTCATTTACACAGTCACTCTAATTGACTTTAATAGGTTTTGGATCAGAGCAAACACACAGACAAAAAGATTGATTATACAAAACCAGAATGTTTTTATTAAACTTGCCTCAAGAATATACAATCTCAAAAAAATCTCTATATCAGCAGCTAGAGGCTTTAGGAATTTGTGGCAGCCAGCACAGAGACATTTTGTCAGCTTCAATTTAATTTTTAAAAGATAAAGTTTCCAGAAACTTCTTTTTAGAATGTGTTTAAAGATTGAATCTGTCTCATGGACCACCCTCTGTTCACATTGACCACTAACAACTAACTAATGATTATACAGTGGCCATCATTTTCATCAGACCATAACGTTAGTAAATTGTTATCTCAAATCCTATTTTTTTTTCTTTTTAGTATGATTTATAAGGAGAAAAGAAAAACAAGAGGGCTGGATTATGTCAGCAGCAGCAATCTATATAGAAAAAGCGAGACTTTGCTGCAAGTCATAGGCAGACCATAGGCTACAGTTTAGGAAATTCTTCAAGCTTCATTCTGCAAAACCTCATTGTATGGCTTCGTCAGAGGAAGTGGATGTAAATCACAGAAAAGGCACTGCAGCCTGTTCTGTGAAAGGAAAAAAAAAAAAACAAAAAAAAAAAAAAAAAAAAAAAAAAGCAGTCATACAAAAAGCCCCACACCAAACAAAACATTGCAGCCATACTGACAATCAAAATTCACCAGTGTGTGCAGTGTTTCCATGAAGTAAATCTGTGAGAAAATGTAGGTCTTCATTGTCTAATTTTCAAATTATTATCTTCTTTTGTCTAAAAGACATGTATGGACATTTGTTTAGATGTGTAAGCACTTGTCTGCACTTTTGTAGCATCAGTTCTATGGAGGTCCAAGGACTAAACTTGCATGCAGACATCCATATCTGTGGGTATGTTTTACAGATGGAAATTCTAACTCCAAGAACTGTCAGTGTTAGCATTTATATGTCAGGCAAAAGCAGTCATTCTGCAATTATGAGAGTACAAAATCTGAGATGCATGACTGATTGCTACACCAAAAACTTCTTCCAAAGTCTTCTACATGCTGTAGTACTACAGATTACATACCTTAGTCCTTTTTTGTCTACCATGCTATTTTATTGTTCTTGTACTTTTAATAGATCAGCAGAGAAGAAAAATGCACTCCTAGAATTGATTTTTTTTGTAGAATAAATAGGTTCTCTTTTGTTGACCTTGTACACATGACAGTAGCTGATCTTGGAACAATCATTCTAGTTTGGGTTTTGACATAAATTTTTTTAGGCCTATTCTGCTTGTGCAAACTCAAGTCATGTATTGATAAACTCAGAATACATTCCTCTCTTCCTCTGCTCCACCTTTTCCCTCCTCTTTCCATAACTGTTTTCAGTCTGTCAGGGATTTTTACTCCTATTTCTTAAGGTTTCTTTTTTGTTTCTTTTTCATTGTGCTTTCAACTTCTCTGATTTTTAAAGACAAGAGAAATGAAATGAGATATATAATCAAGACAGTTTTCACTTCACTTGTTTCTCTAAGAGACATTTTAAAAGAGATTTTGATGAAGGGGAAAAACAGCCCTACTATGTAATGATCTTTTCAATGGCAATCCACCCACAGGGGCATTTTAATATGTAAATGACGTTATTGTCTCACACATGACAATCTGATGGATTTTAAATTCTTCATTTGTTAAAATATAATGAACAGCACTTTTGCTGGTTTTATTAATGCAATAGCACTTTGTTCACCCAAAAATGGCATAGTTGTTCCAAGCTACATAAGGTGATACTATTATTGAATCATTTGAGACCTGGCAAATATGAATAAAGTAAAGAGCTTATTTTCACAGAAATCCACTCTAACACCGTGCTGGCAGCAAAGAGGTGCAGAGACATTTTCATGTTGACAAGCAGGTGTCCTCCAGCTGGCCCAGGCAAAATAATCCCCTTACTAAAATATACACAGATAAGTAAATATGTAGGGACACATATATTCTCATTGTACAATGATTTTTAGAAACCCAACAAATAAAATCAAAACTAGACAAGATTTATGGACTTATGACTAGACATCAAACTGTGACAACAGAAACAAAGTTCTCTTCTTACACACTTCTTTTCCTTAACAATTCATGTGTATATAAGCAGACACAAAGTGAATTAATCTAAAGAAGAGATAAACGAAAACACTAGAGCATGGTTTTGAAGGATCTTGTAAATATACTTTGGCATGCATTTATTTGGATGGCATTTTCTTTGCCCTCTGTGTCTTTTGGAGAGTATACAGCATATTATATTTTAAAGATGTAAACATGAAAAACACAGGCTCAAAAATTTTGTGCATGCTATGCTGTGCTCTTAAAAACCCAACCCTATTTACTATAAAGGGCAGAAGTCTCAATACCACTCATATCAGCAGAAATGAAGGGGTACAGAGTCAGAACAAGTCCCTTATTGACCTTATATTTTCTAAACCTTCAAACACTAGCAAACAAAGCAAAACAAAACAAAATAAAACAAAACAAAACCCTTCCACCAGATCACTGAAACTGTGAAACTTATTTTGAAAATATCAAGAGCATTTAAAGATCATAAATAAAGGTCACTCCTTTATACTGTCACCACCTTTTCATACACTACAACTGACCTACAAAAGATCCTTTAAATGGTTTCTAAAGCCACAGCATTTCTTTTAGGTATCTTTGCAAGCAGTTAGGATTTGCCTAGAAGAGAATGGAATGAAAATTCACCACTGTGTTTTTCACTCTCGTTTTGGATACACAGGAGTGTGAACATCTCTGCAAGAAAATTGAAAACGTTCATAGCAACTTTTTCAAATTACTTTTAAAAAGCATTATGCATTTAACATGAAACAGGTATCCTAATAAAGTCAAACTCTGAAGAATTCTAATGGAAGGCAAAAAATACCTTTCTCAGGGGGATTATCAAATCTTTTTCAGCTCTGTTTTACAGCAAAAGGGAAAAAACACTAAATAACTGTGGAAAAACAGTGGATTACTAACATTATAACTTTGCCATAAATGTTAGGGAAAAGGGCACAAAATATCATCTTATTGTGCTTTTAAGAAGCATCTAACTAAACAGAATCAGTCAGCACCAGAGAAGTACTGTAAAAATGTTAAATTAAGAAATTGGCATACATCGCAAGAGTAGGATGGCACATAAAGAGAAAAAAAAATGAGATTACTATCTACAGTACTGCAATGTACGAAGGTATGATTCTCTAACATTTCTAACTACTGCATCACAACCAAAGTTTAAATTTCCACTGGATGCCATGCTTGTCCTCGAGCTGTTTATTTGAAGATGCTATGCATTTTATTACTTAATCACAGCTCTGTATGAACTGGCATATTAAAGAGAGGGGAAAATGTCATGCCAGGAGCAGCCAAAACTCGGCAACTGTGAATTTATTTGGACCCTAACAATCATTTTTCCAAGTTATTTCTTAATCATACATCACACATACAGCAACCATTCCATCTCACTAAATGTCTTTGGTTTACTTCAGTCTTGCATTTCTTTCTGGTTTTCCCCATGCTTGCAATTACTGAGGCAAAGAAAGGTCTGTTCCTTATAGATACCATATTTTAAGATAGGCTTAATCTAGGGTAGTAGTAGTGTATGAATTTAGGATATCACACAAAAATTCCCCAGAGGCTTGCCAGAGTGAATTGACTTTTTCTTTTTTTTTTTTTTTGCTCTGGGAAACTAAGCAATTTTGACATTGCCTTGTTGTCCAGGATACTATAAATACAATGAAAGACCTTAAGTGGGATTCTTTTGACTAAATGCAGACAATCTGTTAAGTAAACAGTCATGTGTAGGCCAAAGTAAGAAAACAAGTCCTGGCTCCCAAGACTAATTGACATTGGGCCCAACTCCTATTCAGTCCTGTACATGTTCTGTCTCTCTGGCAAGGGAAACCTGACTCAAATACAGAGCCAAGAACAGAAATAGCACTAATTCCTGTTCAAAAGTTTGATCCTTGGATCATTTTTGGTGAGAAATGTATAGTTGCCTCACCATTGAGATTGGCGTATTAAGTTTCTTTCCAATGAATAAGAAGGTATTTCTCAGGACTGATTCACCTACAGGAATTTAATATTTAATTTAAATGCCTTAAAACACCTATTTCTCACTAGTGATTACAAAAGAAGGCTAGAGCAACTATTTAATCTACGGAAAATTGCAGTGGTGACCTAAGTTTCCTGAGATAAATCTGACCTCTGTGGCCACTAGACCACAGAGGTCAGAGAAGAAAAGATGGTCTTTGAGGATCCTGTTTGCTCACATTCATCTATGTAAAGCTGCTACATGGAGAAAAGAGGGAGGAGGTAAAAATCTCAAGCATGTTTCCTATAAGAGCAAAGAAACAGGAACAACTAGTCAGCTGTCTGTGCAAATTCAAACAATTTCAGAAAGAGTACTATATGTGAGAGAGAAAGAGAGCGAGAGAGATGCACATTCTACATTTCATTTGTAGCCAAATGGGGGGAAAAGCCTTTGTACCAGAGAAGGCTTTAGAGAATGATTAATATAATAATTTATCCAACCTAATAATTTGAAATTTTATTGTTTTGACTAGTAATTTTAAAATACGCTGTAGCCCAACAGAAAAATGTTTTATGTACTTGCACATACTTGCATGGCAAGTGAGAGATGATAATGCAACTTCACCTTTATAAAAGTGTTTTTCAAATTAATAATTTCGTTGAAATAATTATGGGCAATACGCTTTTCACCTCATTTTAGACACCTATGTTGTCTGAATCATTTTAGTCATTCAACTGAAATTCCATTTTTAGTCAAAGAAGAAAAATGGGCATTTGAAGGCACAAATCTTTTGACCTACTTTAGAAACAGATGATTCATGCCCTGAAAACGCCTATTTCTCTTCATAAAGGGATATTACTTACTTGGATGTAGTCCTTCATATTCTACACTAACATTCAGTGAACTGGTTCTCATTTCTCAAAGTGTTTCTGAAAAAATTCATTATGTTTTCTTAGTCTGGAAAATTAGAGAAGATCTGAAAATTAAGTATTGTGGGTTTGGTTACATACCACTAACAGATGAGGGGGACTATTTCCATATTTTAGGTAGAGGAAGAAGGCATAGGGGAAAATGGTAAAATTATTCATTTAAACATATATATGTATATATAGATCGAGAGATAGATAGATAGATATAGATATAATTCCAAAGATGATCTGGATTTTACTTTTACATGGACTTAATTTCCTTCTCAGATGGTTTGAGCATAATGCTTCTCAGAACCTGTTAAATACTTTTAATTCTTCCAGCCTTCCAAGCATGGTATATCAGATTCTTTCCACTTGTAAATGGTTTTCTTAGCTACTAAACAGCACTGCATCACACTTTTGTCTTCAGATAAAAGATAAAAGGAAAACTTCAGAAAAGTCACATTGTTGATTTTGGTGTGCATTTTTTTAAAGGATATATTTACATTTTAAGTGCTGAAAAAAGTTAACTTACAATTCTGCACCACAAAATGTGCCTAAATATTTATATTCTCTGTAATGGTAAACCCTGTAGGTCTAACTATGTTCTTCACCAATAAAAATCTCATCTTTCTAAAACTAACCTCATTCCATGTGTCATTCTTCAGTGTAAACAGATAGGGAATGCAGAATGACATACAAATTTAGGTAGAAATGAATTCTTAACTATTAAAAATAGAATAGACCACACTGCAAACAGAAAAAATGGCTAGAACAAAGCATGCAAAGACTTTATCATATGTTAAATCACTAGGTTAAATTACAGTTTTTGACTTAAATCAAATTGAAACAAACCTTCTATTTTTTCTGGTAAAGAAAAATTCTATCTTTTAGACAAATTATCTTTGGTATCTTTAGCATAATACATTCATATTGATATGGTCACATATACATCACAGGATCTGTGACCTTTCTCTGATAAGTACACTCCACAGCATTTTGATACCAGTTTTAGTATTGGGTGTTTTTTCCCTCACAAACTCCCACCTTCTTCTGAAGTTCACTTAAATTTTCACCAAAAAAAAAATGGGTCATATATTTTTTCTCATTCCTTTTATACACCAGGTTGCATATTATTCAGAATTGATAATTTCTACATGGTTAAATTTCACAAATTTAGCTTCTCTAACTTTTTCTGCCTCTGATTTGCAGATACCATATTGTCATTTAGCGAATCAGCTCTCTTCTGACTTGACCAATTTTCTATTTTTCATTTTTTAATGTGAAATGTTTTAGATTCAGTTACATATAAGTATTCAGTAACATTTTCCTCTAGAAGTAAGCATTGACTCCACAATGAAAGAACAGTACCATATTCTCAGCAAAAATCTTAGACCACTAAATGTTTTATCAACATTACTACTGATGAAAAGAGGAAAATAAATACATTTAGCATCGATTTTTGGTCCTTCTCTTTCGTGTTCTCAAAACCATGAGCACTATATTAGAGTTGGTACAGAGTGCTACTAAGTACTGGAGATGCACCTAGTCTAGTAGTCTATATTAAATAAGTACCATTCATTACTTCCCCACAGACAAGGAATTTAAAATACATCAATTCCTCACATGTGAGGCAGATTGTGATTTACATGTTAAAGTGCTCCTGTGACTTGATTTGCATAGGAAAGATTTCTGGCAGAATGAAAGGAAGGATTAGTGAGCATGACAAGAGTGTTATTAGTGTAAAGAGTACAGACTCTCCTACAACACACCTTTCAACCAGTGTATTTACATTCAAATTAAAAATACATAGATCTTGGTGTGTTTCCCAGCCAGGAATGAAACAAAGGTCTTGTCTCAAGAACAGTAAGACTAAAGTTATAAACACTGGATGAGCCTGTAAGCAGAGTCAGAGACAAGGATCTGCAAACAGGCCTTCCTTACACCACATGCAGGTGGACTTTTGGGTTTGCTTCAAGTGGTAAGAAACAAACATTTATATCTGAGATAATCAGCGAGATTTCCTTTTATTGACAGTATATGGAAATAGTATGGTATATTACGTCTTATCCTAAGGCACACCACTACAATAATCAGAATTTCCTCATTCTATAATGGTATTTTTTCCACCATTTTTTCACTTTTTGTTTAGCTTTGGTTTGAGTTTGTTTGTTTGTTTTTGGGTTTTTTTTAATAGAAAACAACTACAGAGTTATTCTATATAACAACAGTGTTAACTATATTGTTACCAAAGTTTTTTTACTACAGACAATGCAAAACCCTTTCACACAGACACTGGACACTTCAGCAGTTCATCCTAAGACTTTTCATCACAGTTTCTCTGCTGCTTCTTCCTCCTTGGGTGAAGGACTCCACACACCCATCCCCTGCTCCAGTGTGGGGTCGCTCCCACAGGAGACAGTCCTCCACAAACTTCTTCAATGTGAGTCCTTCCCATGGGCTGCAGTTCTTCACAAACTGCCCCATCATTGGTCCCTTCCAGGGTGCAGCCCTTCAGGAACAGGCTGCTCCAGTAGGTCCCCCGTGGAGTCATAAGTCCTGTCAGTAAATGTGCTCCAGAGTGAGCTCCTCTCTCCATGAGCCCACAGGTCCTGCCAGGAACAGGCACAGGCTTCCCATGGAGGTGCAGCCTCCTTCACTGTGGGGTCCTCCATGGGCCACAGGTGGACATCTGCTCCAACTGAACTCCATGGGCTGCAGGGGCACATCCTGCCTCACCATGGTCTGCAGGGCAACCTCAGCTCCAGCCCCTGGAGCACCTCCTGCCTCTCTCTTCTTCTTCACTGGCCTGGGTGTCCGCAGGGCTGCTCCTCTCACATATTCTCTGGCTGTATTTCTGCAGCTTTCCCCCCATAGTCTGTTATCCCACAGGTGCCAGCACCATGGCTGATGGGCTCAGCCTTGGCCAGCAGTGGGTCTTTCATGGACCCGGCTGGCACTGGCTTCACTGGATGTAGGTGGAAGCTTCCTGCAACTTCTCATAGAATCCACCCTGTAGCCCTCCACTACCAAAACCCTGCTGGCCTGAAAAGCCTTTATAGGTCAAGTGTTTAAAATTGAAAATTATTTCCAAGGAATTCAACAGCACAATGAGTGCTCTCCTTCAATAAATAATGCATGACAACAGAGTAAATAAAACCCAAAGCTATAGCCAAGATACCCAAATTATGAGACTTAAGGAGGAGACTGCATAAACTATTCACAAAGTCTATCTTTTGCATTATCAAAAGTGGCCTGTGTAGGTTTTGTTTACAGCCATTTAAAAGAGTGATTCCTTCTGTAGTTGATTCAGAATAAAAATCTAATTTTAGATGCTTGCAATCAGCCTTATCAAGCTGCTCCCCTCCACTGTCTGTAAAGGCAACCTTGACAAAATACTCCCACTAAGCTGAATCTAGCATTTGGAAATATTCCCATTCTACTTCTCATTATTTGAATCATTATATATATGTGCTAATGAACACCTATGGCAAAACATGTGTAAATCAATGCTGCCAGACCATACCATTTCCAGTTCTGGAATGTCACCTGCAAACTCTAGTTTCAACTTTTACTGCTGTAGTCCTTGCTGTATGTGATAGGCTTCCTTTCAAACCACTGGGCTAGTAAAGGAATCTCAGTTGTGCCCCTGCCTTGCTAGCTTAGCCCAGTGATCTCCACTGGGTCGCTCACATTTACAAGAGAGCCACCCTATTACTCCTTTCTGTCAGAGTGAAATGGCTGGTAAGCACAGGACCGTGCAGGTGCAGGGAAGACACTGGACTGTTACACATTTCTTTTGAAGAAAATGTTGCCAGAGAAAAGTAATTTTCGGGCTGTGGGCTACCAGTTGTGAGGAGGCAGAAATTAATTCAGGGTCTTTGTATATTTTCATGCTATGCTGATTGAAAGTTCATTCTGGACTTTACCTAACCCAGCTTCTGCTGTTTCCCCTCCAGGAGGTTTGAGTATTAAATGGCATTGATTCTTCCTATGGAGATAAAAGACTGCAAATAAATTAGCATTAAAAGGGATATGCCCTTGAGAAAGCCAAAACACTGAGCTAAAAAACATCAACTTTAAAAGATTTGGCTGAGGTTAGTGTTCTTGATGTCTTAGTATTGCAGCACTGACTGCAATAGTGAAATTCTTTGTCTTCTGCAATGTATTGCCCAAGGCAGCAACACTACCTGGATTAGAACAAAAGTATCCTTATACACAGGAACCATCCCACTGAAGTCAGGTTATTTCAGTGTTAGATCCCTGTTTTCTCTTATTTGAAATGATGCTGTATATCCTTGCATAGTGTTATTGTTCTCTTTAACTACAAAATAATTTTTAAAAAATTAGTGTGGTTTCTATTGGACATTTGCAGATGCTTCATGGCAAATCTTCCTACTCCTAAAGATTGTGACATTCAAAGTGCAAAAAAAATTGAGGAAAAACTTAATATTCATAAAGTTTTATAAATTGTCTGTTGCGTATAGAAGATTCTTAGCATACTTATTTTTATTTTGCAACAATAAAAAGCCTGTTCTATATTGCTTTTCCTTTATTTAGAACACAAATTAATTGAGGTCATGGTTCTGTAATGGGAACACAGTCATATTTCTAGCAAAAACACCATGAAAATTTAATCTGTGTCTGAGAGACTTTTGACCTTTCAAACTTGCAGGGTATTTATTATTCCCCTTTATTTTATGTTGGGAGCCCTCACATTCTTCTGTTCTCTTTAAATATTTACATTGTAACTTCTCCTGGTAAAGTACCACATGTTTAACTTATACATAATGATCTTTATTTGTGCTGCTGCCCTCCTTGATTTTCCATTTTGTCAAAGGGTCTTTCTAAATCACAAGGAAAAAAATAAAATCCTCTTGACTACTGTTTCTTAATTACATATTATAAATTATCTTTAATAATTACTTCAGTGAAGTATGAAAAGTAAATTATTGAAAGCAATTGCAACCTTTCATTTCTAACATATTAGTCTCACCTTCACACTTTCCCCTCTTTTCCCTGTGTGATCATTCACTTTCCTCTTTCTTAGGAAATAAATCTATGTCTTCCAACCTCATTTATACTTTATATTTCATATTTTATTTATAATCTTTGTTTCAATTGCCTTTACTGGTAATTTATTCTACTCATTCATTATCTTTTTTGAAATACATTAATTTTGTCCAAGTTTCCTAATTTTCCTGGTTTGTTTACTGTGTCTTCTCATATCATCCAGATTTTAACCCCTTCCTAGTGTAAAGATATGTGTCCATGTTCTAAATTTTTCTCTTTTTTTTTTCCTATTTACAACGTTGTATTTCCTTTTCACGGTTCTGCATCTTATATTTAAGGATTTTCCAAGGCTTGTTAGATAACACTGAACAAGAGTCCTGCAGTGTTACAAAAAGGTCGAGTTACATTGAGCATGTAGGAGATGATTTGAACAGATTTCTTACTAATAACTTTTAAAATACTTAAGGTTCTAGAACAGAACATTGTTCAAGGTCTGATTAATAAATTGTACATCTCATCTTTAAAGCACTGAAATAATATTTACAGTACAGTTACTAACATGGTCCACACTCTGTTTTGTTTTTTTTAAATCTAGAATATGGATTATGTTAGTAACTATACTGTAACATGTTGTCCTTATTCAATAAATATAATCATTATATAAGAGTTTCCTTCATTTGTTTTCTCTTACTACACATGATTTTATTCTAATCTAGGTTTCCTGGATGACCCAAGACAGAGTATATTGTAAGAGGTTTTCACATCAGTTTGTCTAAAAATTTTTTCTTCTCCTTTCTGAGGTCCTGTGTGGATATTTTGTGATAAGTATAAAATAACATCTGAAGAAAATGTTTTGAACACATTAAGTATCTGTAGGAATTATATTTACCTCCTCTGGATTCAGCCCTCTAAAATGTAAGCAAGTGATCCTGACTGGCCATTTTTACTCCTTCTTTAATCAGAGTAGAAAAAGAGATGAATTTTCACTCAGGAATAGGTACCCACAGTGGGGACTGATGTGTGCTAACGAGGTAAGTAACGCACAGAATCCCTTCCAGGCAAGACCACTGGTGGTGTTTGCTCAGACTTTGCCTGGCACGATTTTAGGCAATGCAAATTCCCTCGTTTTGAAAGAGCTCCTGGGCACAGTCTGGGAACTAGAATGTACTAGGGACTATTCACAACAGGTATGTCACACATAGCCTCATGGTTTTGGTCTCAAAGCAATGGCCACCAGCCTGCCCTGCTTTTGTCAGTCCCAATGAGTTCTGACAAATACAGCTGGATGTCTAAACTTCAAATTACTTGGGAAAAGAATTATCTCATGGGCACGTTTTGCAGTCACACAGAATCCCTTTTCCATGGAAGAAATTGCTAAAGTGACAGCAGGACTTTATTTTAAATGTCTGCATTTTCTTTAATGAAATTTAATGAATGAAAAAGGGAGCTAAGGCTCAGATTTGTCATGTCTGGCTGCACTTATTAACTGGCCAGCCAGGCCAGAAGATGAATCTTTACAGCTAAGAGGAAAAGGTGTTCTGAGTTATTTTTAGTGACTGCAATCAACTTTAGCCCACAGACCATAATTTCAAAATATTTCTAATACGACAGTTTTCTTTTCAATTTTTAATAAATTAACAAAAGGAAAAAATGGACCAAGCACAGACTCTTCCCTTTGGGGACATTTTAGAGCTGGCTGTAATGTCCTTTCATCATTTAATAATTGGCAATAATATCTAAATGGCAAGAAATCCTCTTCCACTTTCTTGTTTTGTTAAATTGAAGAAAATGTCATCGGCTCTGGAAAGCATATGGATCAAAATTCTTTACTAGCTTTTTTCTTTGCATTATACTATAATGCAGATAAGATGATAATTCACAGCAAAACCTAAAAGATGTGGCAAGACTTATTTAACTTAAATAACAGCAATTCTTGCCTGTCTGTGTACTTTTCCAGGCTCTTTTTGCTATGTCTCAGTAATGGTCCAAAGATTTTTGTGGTGGTTTTTTACCAATTCAAATGTCACAATACTATATTTTTAAAGGGGATAAAAGAAGGCAAGGAGGGGTAGGGTGTTGGGGAAAACACACTTTTAAGACAGAGCTAAATTACACTTTTCATAATACACAAATAAGGAAAATTACACAAAAATTCAGGCAAAGGGACAGACTTTCAAGGCACTCACTACACAGCAGGTCGACCTGAGAAAAAGGTTTCTGAAAATTCACTTATTGAGGTGTTGTAGTAGCAGATGTCAGACTTGGAGCATTTTGAGACTCTGGGCATTATTTATGCTTACTGTAAGAACATGAGACATGCCCTAGCAGCAGAGGCTCGCTCGGACTCTCTCTGGCTGTGGCTAACAGAGCTGCTTAGTGACTAATGACAGAAATGGTATATGTGATGAATGACCTCACCTTAGCTAGGTCTTCCTAAATGTCAATGACTGAAGGCACTTTGGATAAGGATGCTATTCCCTAGGCTATGCAGCACAAACCAAAGCCCATCTATACGGACAATATCTCAGATATATCGATACAATTGTTTTCAAAGCCAAAACACTTTGTCCTGCAGCAGTAGAAAAGGAAGATTCTAAAGAGAAATACAGTACTGGCTGCAAGTACACAAATATCCAGATTAGCTGCACTGTTACATGGAAATCACATGATTTTTGTGGCCTTTTCCCTACTTTGATTCACCTTACTGGTTATTATATTGAGCTTGCCTTCACATTTTATAAATGTAAAGGAAATTTTATATTGTTCCAAGTTTTAATTCTCTTTTTCTTTATTCCACTGAAATATTTATTAAACAAATTCTATGCATTTTTTACACAAGGAAGGAAATGAGAATAAATTAATTCCTCCCAAATTAATTAATGCAATATAGAAGAGATTCTTCTGCCTAGCAAGGGAGATTATGAGGTAATTGTCTTTTCAGGCAACTATTGCCAAACCTTTGCCAAAAATAAGGGGAAATATAGAGGGAAGTTAAGGGAGCATGCATGCAAATACGGACACATTGACAGTATTCTTTTAAAAAGCAAGAAAGCAAATTTCTGTACCCCAAGCACAGCTCCCTGTGCTCTTCAAAGGGAGTGACTTTCTTTACCTTTTACTACCTCCTATGGGGTACTTTATGGACCAGTTCTCTCATCTCAAGTGTCTGATCCCAAGACATAAATTAATTTTAGATGCAATTTTTATTCTTTGTGGCTGCTAAAGCAATATTCACTGTTTGTTTTGGTTACCATGGAGATAATTGACTTCCTGTGGTGGCAAGAGTCTTTTTTGGGGTATTAAAGGGGCTTGGATCTAGGGTTTCTCTAATTTTCATGCAGTGAAGAAAGTAATTTCATCAAGAAAACCTTCGTAAGATTTCTCTCCCTCATAATTTGAGTCGTTCTTGTTATAATCTTGTGAGTATTTGGGTGTTTTTTTCTTTACCACATTCCTTTTGTAGCTCAGCCTGCGCACTCCACAATGCTGGCTCAAACCACAGGAAGCGCAGATAGGCTATTTATTAATGTTGTACTTTGGTCAGGCACAAGCTCCCAACAGCACATTATCTGATAGAACATCGACAGACACAAAGATAATAAAAGATTTGATTATAACTTAGACTTCAAAATGGATTGGTTTGGACTCAGAGACAGACATTTCTGACAAAAAAATCCTGTACTGAGGTTGTCAATAAAGAACAAAAACCAAAAGCCATTCAGTTTATATTAGCTATGTCTCTTATAGAGCACTAAAATTTGGACAGCTCATATGAAGCCTTTACCTTGACAAAATGGTTTCACTTAGTTGAGTATTCAGCAGGTGTATATTCAAGAAAAAAGGCAGATTCCAAAAGTATGGATAAGTAAAAATTGCTCAAAAGTGCCTCCTAAGGAATGCCAAAAGCAAAGATGGTGTGAATCTTGAACCAAATCTTGAACCGAAACTTGTGAGCCCTTGAACCAAATACTTCCAACCATAAAGTATGGCAAGGGATTTTGTGCAACATTCAACTTTTTGTATTTGATAAACGATACTTCAGCAAATCAGCTGTGGCTGAGAAGGTACAAAACTGGAATGGTTAACTTTTGTGAAATTATTGCACTCCATCTCCATCCCTTTCCTCATGCCATTCACAACAGCCATGCACAACATTCCTCTCTTCTGAGTTCAGGCATTGTCATGCTGACCATGAATGAAAACCTTAAATGAATGAAAAGACAGTGAGACTAATGCTCAGTGTCCTGTGTAAAGAGACCTGAGCCTACATATGCCTACTCAGGATTTCTACACTCTTCAGAGCAAGCTGGCGCTGCTCAGCATAACTCTGTAACAAAGGTCAGGATCCAGGATGGAGCTGGTGGCAAGCACTGCCCTCCACACCCAGGCTCACAGCAATGGTCCTTCTGTGTCAGAGTGGAATGTGACACGATGTGATGCAGCAGCAGATGGGCTCCCACAAGGCCTCTCTGGAACCTGAGATGGTACTGCGAGTCCCTGAGGAATAATACCTCTAAGTCCTCCAGCTGCAATGGTAAGCCTATGCATTTCCCAAGCATGAGGCTTTCACTGAAGACACAATAAAGCTTTTGGACAAATCTTCATTAATAACAAGAATTAAAAGGGGATTTGTCTTGTTTCCACACTAACAGTGGATAAAAGCATATAAACACAGGAGGGATTATAAATAAAATCTACATTAATCCCACGATTAGCTCTCTGTCCTCTAGCATCCACCTCCTATATCAAGGGTCATGCCCTTTAAAGCACAAAATCTGTTACAGTTAACAAAAAAACACACACAATAGTCATTGTAGTTATTTTCTAATGCATTGGAGTTTTTAGTCTAGTTCGTTTTGAATTTGATGTACAACACCAAAATGCTCACAGGTATTCCATACAGGATTATACTTTTGCTCCATGAAAATAATGTCTTTTGTTCCTACAGCATTTCACAGCAAAGAAAAAAAATTAGAATCAATAATAAAAATGGAAATGTTTGAGGACAAGTAATAGTAAAGCAAAACTTTAGAAATCTCCTTCTAAGTGTACAACACAAAATCAATTTGCCATGACCCTGAAAGTCAGCTGTTCTTGCCCTTGTGACAGAAGAGGAAGAAAAAAGAAAAGAAACAAATTAAAGCAGTACCTGAAAGTCTTTTGTTTCCCAAAACTTTGGAGTGTTTTTGAGGTAGAAAGATGTTTAAAGCAAGTTTTCAAATTTTTAGCAATACCACCTCATAATTTCTTCTTTTAGTGTTTGACATAGCTTTAGCCTTCTGGTCTATCAGTCATTTATTTCTTCTTTTTTGTGCATGAAGATTGTTCCTTAGGTAGTCTATAACCTGAGAACCACTACTGCTTTGCAGTTTCCTCACCTCCTGTGTTTAGGATCTATCCATCTAATCTGTTATTGTTTACTAAGATTCCTGTTTTACATTCATCAAAATCTGAATGTGAGTAACAACCCAAGATTTCAACTGGAAGATATCTAGGCAATATTAAAATGCTTAGGCTGTAGAGGAGGATTTATCATACTGAAGCAACACATTGGATTTTTTTTTCAAAAAATAGCAATGCAGTCTTCTGCAATCATGAAAAAGCAATTTTTAAACAACTGTCTCAAGGTTTCTGGGCTGCCTTTGTGTTCAGCTGAAATTTCTATTAATCTTTCCTTAAATTAACTGCACTGAAGCGCTCAGGAATTCCTTCACAAAATGTTCATTCCTCTGCAATATTTCTAAAGGAACAGCCTAATACAATGTAGCTGTGAGAGATATGACGAGGAGAAATAGGAGTACTTAATTTGGATTTCCTAAAAGAATACTTAAATACAACTTCTTTTCTAGCACTGCAAATGCAGTTACTGTAAGATGTGTTTAAAACATTATGACAGGGTTTTTTCTTCCCATATCTGGCCTGATACTGCATTTAGAAATCCTGAATAGAAAAATCCCATTTTCCTATTATAAGGTCAAGTTACATCAAGTTCTTGCTAGTAAAACATCTTCAGCATTCTATTGGAATATTAATGTACCTAAAACCTCTGAGACTCAATATTGAGATCGTTCATGATTTATACTCCAGATAAAACTCCTGTGCAGCTCCAGCAGCACTTTAAAACACAAGATTTTACTAAGTAGAAAAAGAATTTCAAGCTAAAGTAAGCACTTGAAAACATTCAATCTAATGTCACTGAGTTTAGAAACCTGTGCTCTAACGTGCAGATAGTGTTCAAACATACTATCAGCTCTTTCCCATACTGATATGACAAACACCAACTTGCAAGATAGTACGGTTCAAGAGCACAGTACAGATTTTATGGTTGCAAATAAAGTACTAAACAAAAGAAATCATTAGTCTCTAACTGTTTCTTCAATCCTCCTCACATTATATTTGCTCATCATCTTCTATAAAAATCACGCTTTCAAACTGCAAGCAGAATTCCAATAAAGCTAGGGGATTCCTTTTTTTTTTTTAAACCAAATAAAATATGTGCATAACTTTTGCACTGAAAAATTAAATTCCTCTTCCAACAGTGTAAATTTGGAGACTGGTAAAGGACTAAACTGGAAGCAGTAGCAGGTGTTTACTCTCCTGAGTTTGTTAACACTGAGGGTTAATAACCAAACATGGCAAATCCTTTAAAAAAACCCACAGTCATTCAAAATTAAATAATTCCAGTACTGTCACTGAAACATTTTGAAGAAATACATCTTTCAAACAGCAAAAATAAGTAATTTTAGGCTTACAATAAAAACAAAGAGAACTGGACACTTTTCTGATGAACATTGATACTATAGCTTTGTGGATTTTGGAAAACTAGTGATGTTTTTTCTTAAAGTAAACCTAATTTGTTAACAACCTTAAGTACACATCACTTCGCAAAATTACCTAGTTAAGGTCTGCTACTTCTCTCACTCTATTTCATTAAAATATTTATTAAATCATTATAGATGCTGGAATAAATTCTTTAAGATTATTTGAAAGTGACTTCTACTCTATCAAGTGCTGTATTGCCACACAGAGCCATGGTAAAGTATCCACATGATGGAATAAAATCTTGGTAGTCAATGATACATTGGGGCTTTTAGTGTCAGAATTTTATGTTTAGTTTTAAATCTATTTCTGAAGTATATATTGTCAGACACAAATACCAAAATCATGATTCCCCTATTTTCCTTTCTATGCATTCAAATAATACTGAGCCCCAGAACAGGAAATTCTCTCTTAACCATAAATAACATGTTTAGGGGCCAATATCTTACAACCACACAGGGCTATAAATGTGAGCTTCACACCATTGAAGAAGGGCCTCAGCTTCTCATAATGGAAGGTCAGGCAACATCAGGCCATAAAATAGTGACATTATAATATATAGAAAAGCTCTTTTACAGAAGGTAATTTTTAGAGGTTTCAAAAATTTATTAGCTACCATTTTCCTCTCCTTGCGTATCCCGTGATCTGGAGGGCATGGTAAAGAAGCCAACCTGACTCAAAGTAGAAGGGCATGAAAAATAGTAATAATAAAAAAAGAAATGAGCTAAAATATTTCTAAAACTTTCTTCCTTTTTTTTTTATATTCTCTCAAATACACAGCATAAGCAATGTGTATAATCATAGAGTTTGGTCTGTAGGATTTATGGCATATGATAATAGAGTAATAAGGGCAAATAAATCCTCAGCTGATAAAAATAGTTGCAACCATTAGAGCCAAGCTATACATAACAACTTAGGAACTTTCTCCCTTTTTTTCTTACCCCAGATATTCAAGCTATGGAAATCATGTTACTATATGCTAAACCTCTGATAGACATAGATTAGTTATTCATGTCCTTGTACAAACAGATTTTTGTTTTGTTGTTAGAAACTCCTACATCCTTTAATTAACCAGAAGGATACAGGGAATTGCCTGAATAAACACTTACAAAGATCCACAATGTGACTTCTTCTGGACATGGGATTTCACTCTAAACTCATAACTACTGTATGCGATTTTCATTTGACTCCTTATGTATGTACCCCCAAATCAAATTTATCATGCATGAGTTCCTTTAATCTTCTTTTGGACATTGTTCTTGTGTTTCAGAAATTGGAAATAACATTCTCCAAAATAAAAATTCTGCTATTGTTCAGCTTCACCACTAAGTGCAAACGAGATTTTCGACTTGCCAGCTCATATCCTACACTGCACTACTGGGAATATCACCTTGTGCAGAGACTCTTGAGCTGATGCCAGTCCAAGCCAATGAGTGCTCATGTTAATGAAGTGTATGGAGGCTTGAAATTGGAAAGACTTCTCTTTTTGCCTGCCAGTTTCCAGAACTAAGCTGATACATTCACACGGCACAACACAACTCAATGTTAATACTTGTGCTACATATGAAACATCTGGAAGCAGGTTTTCTGTGATCAAAAGGCAGCTTCTTTCAATTTCACTTGAAATCTGTAGCTATTAGGATTTCTCCAGTAATTTTCAAGATGGAGAACAGAGAGGTCAAGGTGATGGCAATCTAGTAATATCTGTTAATTTCCATAGTCAGTAAAGGAAGATTATTTCACTCATTTAAAGCAAACTGGAAGTATTTAATTTTTCTAATGGAATAGGTGGTGAATGATAAACATTTATTGCATCATTTTTCAGCTCAGGGCATTTGTGGCAGACATATGTATGTCCAGGGTGACATTTTACTGCATTAACCACCAGAAAAAACTTTGCTTATCTCCTCAGTTCCCTGACAAATTCACTACAAATACACAAAAAAGGTAGAGGTTCTTATAGGCAAAGCCCATTAATTTTGTCAATCTGAGAAACTGCCCAGAGAAGTGGATGCCCCATCCCTGGAATTGTTCAAGGCCAGGCCAGTTTCACCCTGAGCAACCTGGTCTGGTGAATGGCAGGGGCAGGGGTGCTGGAACTAGATGATCTTTACAGTCCCTTCCAATTCAAGCCATTCCACAGTTCTATGACTCTTTTAGATAGTCCCAACAATATCTATCTTTGTAACAAATGAAGCGGGGGAACAACCTGAAAAATATAACATGGTCTCACATCAAAAGGGTACACAGAAAGAGAGGCAGATTTAAGATTGCTTAGGGACCTTAAATAATGCATTTGATAATTTAAGTGCTTGACTTTGCAGTGGTAATATTCTGGTAGTTTAATAACATAAAAAATGCAAAAACAGCACTGCATGATCTGAATTTCAAATCCACAATCTCCATTTTTTAGCAGAATCAAATTAAAAGTACGTTCTATTTTCCACTACAGAGAAATGCACAGACCACTCAGAGGAGTTGTCAGGAGAGGGGGAATCGGTAGCTCTGCAGAGTAGTTCTTTGCCCCTTGATCTAATGGACTAACCCCAGATGCTGCCCCACACAGCCATTCTCTGTTTGGGACACATTTCTGAAGAAAAGGAAGAACACATCTGGTGTGTTTTCACACAGCTTCAGTGGGGTTTCACAGAAATGGCTGATGATACAACATCATAAATAATTTAGAGAGGAAAGTCTCTTTAAAAACTTATTTACTGTTCACACAAATAAAAACCACATATTACACTCTTCAATCAGACAAAACTGAAGTCAATAGGATTCAACCTGACAGAGAAATTCATGGTGAGGAATTAATGGCACACTGTAGGGAAATAAGTGAAGAGACCTGCTCATGGGATGCTCAAGATTGATGCATAAAATGGGATTTTTCACTGGTCTTTCTCAATAACCCTCTGTTACCAGCTTGCCCTTCATCATGATTAAAAATATTTTTACTTAAAGAGGTTATTTACCCTAAAAACAACATAAGACTAATGTACTCTGTCCAGATAAAGCTTTTCATGAGATTAAAGCTTTTACATATGTCTGCATATTTCCTTACTGAACAATGTGGTTTTATTCCTGAAAAAAAAATAATCTTTCAAACACTATTAATATGTTTTATTACACTGTTTTTTCACACACAGTTTAAACCAATGTTAGCTGTACATGATGTCCAAAATATTTGGAAGTGTGTTTGTGCTTTGGTTTCTTCATTTCATTAGGTGAAAAATTCATACTAAACAAACTGACAAGAACATAATTAAAATTTCTTCACTTTTTAAGACATTACATGATTTTTAAATGTTATTTAGTTGCAATTCATTCAAAGAAAAAAAATTCACAAATGTCTTCAGTATAATTCCGTGAAGAGTGACCATCTGCTTGCTGTCATTATTTTTAATAAAGTCTATATAATGCTTGTTGCCAAAATAAAATGCATCACCAAGCCTCAAAGCAGCTGGCTTAACATGTTATCCAGAAATTTTCCGACTTGCATTGTCCATCTTCTCAGGCTTTTTGAAGCAACACGGCCAGAGCACTTTTGGACTGACACTGCACCCTACTGCTATAATGGTTCCTCTGGGCTTTCTGAAGCTGTTTTGCAGGACCGGACTGAGGCCTCAAAGCATTTACAAACATACACACATGGAAATTTGAGATGGGAATAATTTCTTAGTATATTTCTTAGTATGGAATTTTTGGTATGAAGAATTGACATTTCAAAAGTGATAAGAAAAATATTGGGAAAGATATATGAACACGGCTGATTAAGATTGTTAGAAAGTAGAAAACGGTTAACCTAGCCATGTATAAACACTAGCCAAAGGACTGATAGCAGAGGTTGATCAATATTTGTCATATTAAAAAGCTTTAAATGAATGAATAATAAATAATTTCAAATGAATAATAAATAATTTCTTTAGCTGGGAACGCAGGAGGGCCACTTGAACCTCTGAATTTATTCTCAGGCAAGTGATGGTTGCTCCAGAAGACTTTACTAAAGATCTCTTTTACATATTTTTTTGCTATGTACTGTAAAATTCTTCCACACACCTAGAAATAAAACAAAACTTAAAATATACTTAGACACTATTATATAAACTTTATTATACAGTTTCAACACATCTGCCTAACATTGGCAGTGAGCTGAACACAGACTCTGGGGTATTCCCTTGGGTTTCTAGATGCTGGGCCAGAAGAGCATAGATAGAGCATAAATCTCCCAGCCTCAGTTATTGACCAGATATCCTAGAAAATTCTGAAAGGCACTCAATGGTTGAGTTTAGGCATCTGAACAGTCCCTAATGAGACAAAGTAGTGGAATTTAACTTACAGGTTGACAAGACCAGAGTTAGCTGTCTATCACCAGAGATATGAACATGTGAGCTAGCTGAGCTGTACTCTATGGAAATCTGTGGTTTCATTCAACAATACATAGATAAGGACCAGTGTCATTTAAGCTTCTCTATGATTTTTTTTCTTGGTCTTTTGGAGGGACACATTTCAACCATAGTTCCTACATCATATCAGTCACCCTAGGCAACCTCAAAGATGGAGATATTTATCCTGTTCTCATCAGTACAGTCAGAGAAGTCTGGAGAACCATCCAGATGACAAAATGCACACCAACTGGCGTAGGTTTATAGCTGTGTGTCAAAAGATAGCTGCAGACTGAGGTCTTTCACCAGAAATATCCATTAGAGCCAAGCACAGCTAGATATATATATTTATTAGTGGAAACCATGGTTCTAAGAACAGCAGAAGCTTTAGTGCTCTTTGTGAGCTACATGCCTTCACTTTTGAAGATTATGTATAAAGGGCTTTGGTTCCACTGTGTGAGGAGTACTCTATCCTCCCTCAGTAGAAGATCTCAGCATACTGACATCTACTCCTCTCACCCTTTGACACTAGGAAGAGAGAGATGAGCTTGGTCAGTGTAAGCATAAATGCTCCTTTTCACAAAAGATGATCTTTGCTATCTTTTAAAGTCAGGAAATGCAGTTTGCAGAAGGTCTAGTGAAGTGGAAAATCCATTTCTATAGGTTCTGTAGAATGAAATACAGTTGTAAAAAATTCCTCTACAAAGTTAAGAAATTTAACAAGAAATTAGATTCTTTCTCTTCAAGGTTTAATCCAGTCTATAGAATTTAATAGAGAATTACATCCTTGCTATAGAGAGACTTAAAGTTCCTGGAGAAAGGTGATTATTCTCTATTTAATTCTACAGATCTTTTTCTATAAAGGTAATTTCAGTTTCATTCAACTGTTATGCTTCTTCTGCCACCTTGGAAATTATCACACTTTCATGAATTTGGCATGGTTCCATCAATAGAACCAGAAACATGAAATTTCCATTCCTAATATAAATGTGCAATACTATACTGTTTCACAACTTTCCACTTGATAATTCATATGAAGTATCTTTTGTTGGATTTCGACTGTAATTTCTAAGTTATATTCAGAGAAAGGGCTAAAATGCTTTGGGGGAAAGTCATGTTGAAGCTACAGTATTTCAGTTTGCAGTACTGCTATGCCAGTATCTTACTTTATTCAGCCAAGGAACAGTTCATTTTAGCCACAACTTCACCTTCCAGAACACATGAGGCATGTAATCTCTTACACAGCAAATGAAATATTTGAATTATTTTTGTCTTGCAGGTTGTTGTGGTTTAACTCCAGCTGGCAACTAAACATCACTCATTCATTCCTCTACCCACAGAAGAGTATCAGAAAAGCAAGAAAACTCATAGGTTCAGATAAAAGCATTTTCATAGGTAAAGCAAAGCTGCATGCACAAACAAAACAAGGAATTCTTCCACCATTTCCCACGTGCAGGCAGGTGTTCAGCCATTTTCAGGAAGGCAAAGCTCCATAACACATAATGGTGGCATGGAAAGACAATCACCCCAAATGTCCCACTCTCCTTCCCCCAGCTTTATTTGCTGAGCATGATGGAATACAATCTGGAATAAGCCTTTGGGCAGTTGGCATCAGCTGTCCTGGCTGTGTCCCCTCCCAACACCTTGTTCACCCCCAGCCTTCTTGGTGGTGTTGTGGGGTGAGAGGCAGAAAAGGCCTTGGCTCTGTGTAAGCACTGCTCAGTGATAGCTAAAACATCTCTGTCTCTATCTCTGCCAACATGATTTTCAGAACAAATCCAAAGCATAGCCCTATGCTAACTACTACAGATAAAATTAACTCCAAAACCAGCACAGAGAGAAAATCATCTTTAATCTATAAATGCATATGGATTGCAAGATTGTTACTACAGACACCTTCCCTCCTTATGTTATGGTGAAGTGCTGTGTTGGGTTTACATGGCAAGTTTTGTTAGCAGGGTCCACCAGGGTGGCTTCTGTGAGAAGCTGCTACATCTGAGAGTGTCAATACCAGCTGACTCCAAGATGAACCCCCTTGGCCAAGACCAAGCCTGTCAGTAATGGTGGTAACACCTGAGATAATGAAGTTAAGAGTGGGAAAGTGCAAAAAACCATCTGCCAGAGAATGCATGAGAGAAACAGCCCTGCAGACACTCAGGCCATTGAAGAAAGACAGAGAGGAGGTGATCCAGGCACCAGGGCAGCAATTCCCCTGCAGCCTGTGGTGAAGACCATGGTGAAACAGCCCCTGAAGCCCATAGAAGTCTGGGGTAGAGCAGATATCCACCTACAGCCTGTGGAGGACCCCACACTGGAGCACATGGGTCCAGAAGTAGGCTATGACCCCGTGGGAAGCCCACCCTGAAGCAGGATTCTGGCAGAACCTGTGAGTCTGTGAGAGACTCTTCCTGGAACAGGCTCTTCCTGGAGGACTGCATCCTATGGAAATGTTTGTGAACCCAATAGAGCAGTTTGTGAACTACAGCCTGTAGGAATGATTTGTGTTGGAGAGGTTCATGGAGGACTGTGTCCCATGAAAGGGATCCCACACTGCAGCAAAGGATGAGTGTGAGGAGTTCTCCTGCTGAGGATGAAGGAGTGACAGAGAAAATGTGCAATGAACTGACCTCATCCCCATTCCCCATCCCCCGGGGACTCTGAAGGTGAGGAGGTGGAGAATTCAGAAGTGAATTTGAGAAAGGGAAAAAGGGAGAGGTGGGGGAAAAAGGATTTATTCTCATTAACCTACTCCAGTTTTGAATTGATCTAATTGATTTGAATTAAACTAATTTCCCCAAGTCAAGTCTGTTTTGCCCATTATGATGATTGGTGAGTGATCTCTCCCTGTCCTTATCCCAACCCACAAGGCTTTCATTGTATCTTCTCCCCCCTGTCCAGTTGAGGAGAGCAGTTCTGGTGGGCACCCAGTGTCCAGCTAAGGTCAACCCACCAGAAATGCCATGGATATAGAAACACATAAACAATAGGCAACAATTCCTTCTGTGTTTTTTCTGTACACAATGACTTTTTTTAAGACCTATACATTTTGGTAAGTGAAATGCACTACAAAGGAGCAGGGAATTTGCATTTGGCCAATTGTTAATATTTCTCACTAGCATTATGTAATTCTTGCTTATATCAAAAATATTCACATATATCTTCTGCATATTTCAAAATCAGGCTATCCCAGTATAAGTGACTAAATATATTCTGCTTTCTATAACTGGAGAAACATTCAAAAATATTCAAAATAACGAAGCCCATGGCCCCTTCATTCCTACACAGTTTTGTCTGATTAGACTGTGTAAAACAGGGGTGCAAATGTCTATCAAACAAGACAAAAGTTATGCAAACAAATGTATATAAACTGTAAAATACAATTATGTCATTTAATATAAGTGTATCTACTTAGGAAATCCATCCCTGATGTAATGAACTTAGATTTTCTTGTTGAGGAGAAGCAAATTTACATGTTAAGGTTTACATCATGCATTTGACCTGATTAGGATGGGAGTGTGTGTCCTATGTACACCTGTGTCTCTACTGATTATAAAGGTCTTTGGTAACTGGTTCACTGATACTGTAGAGATCAGCCTCCGGGCAGATTAGCAACACTCTCTCTGGTTTTTGTGTTGTAGCAGTGTTGATTGTAGTAAAAAGAAACAAAACAGGCATCACCAAATATCCATTTCTTTACACTTACATCCCTAAAAATATTTTATGAGGAATCTGGAGGATCTGATGACCTGCATCATGAAGCACTGCTTTGTTTTAATGTAAAGGAAATGCTGTAAAGCTGGTGCTGAGTAGCTCCAGTGAGCTGTGTGCTGTTAACCACGATTTTTCTGCCAGTGTTCTGCCAGTGTTTAGGCAATTGCACTCCTAATGAATTAATAGACGGACATGCTCTGTAGTTTCTTGAGCTAATATTTCAGACTCTGCCATATCAAATTCAATTTGGATAGCAATTAATAACAGCTTTCTGTAAAGTTAGCTCCAATTTTAATAATACTCACTTCTCCTAGAGATGGTTGATTTCTTCGCAAATTGGTGTCCAATAATTTCAACAGATTTGTTGTTATAAGTATATTTAAAGGTTTCTGTGAAACTATCGTACATTTAGTTCTAGATTCCACTCCTTTCTCAGGGCATATGTGATACACACATCCTTCCAGTGCTGTGCTCCTTTTTTTTCCCTTAGGTTTCAAATTTTTCATGTAAGGTGAATCCAAGGTAACTACACAGTTGTCCTTGGGCATATGTCTTGAGTAGATACTTGTAAGGAAAAATTTCAGTTAAACTTTTGTGAAGATAATAATGGAGTCACTGTGTGTTAAAATATCATCAAACTTGAGCCAAGTTAAATTTTAAGGTGCTACTTGAAATTTAAAATCTGAGTACAGATTTTGATATTTCCAAGACACTTCATGGTTTAAAAAAATAGCCTTAAAAGTTTTTAAATTGCAACTTTTCAATCTGTAACTTTAAAATTTTCTATACTTAAAAATTTATATACTGCAAGAGGCTCACAGTAATTGAGCAAAAGAGAGTACTGCTAATACTGTACCCTCAGAAAACTTGTTTGCTGTAGATGCTAAGGAATGAAAACAAATTTTAAAGGAGAAATCAAAGGAATTATTAAAAATAGTACTAAAAATTTAAAATACAGCAGTACAGAATTCTCCAGTACTCTACAAGCAAAACAAAGTGAAACTATATAACGAAAATTAAAAAAAAAAGAGAAAATAAATATTTATTAATTCACCTTTGCCTTAGCATAAATGGCAGAGAAATGCTGGAAAATTCCATGCTTTTAAAATGGCTGATGGAAAATTCAATATTGTTAGAAAAAAGAAATTAAGGAAGGATAAGGGAGAAATAAAAGTAACCTGGTCTTGCCAGCTGCAGTCAAAATTTTGTAAGAAAAATTAGGTGTAAGAGACTTATAAGTTTAGCTGTTTCCTATCATGTCTATATGTGACACTTTTCTTCAAGCAATAATTGTCTGTAACTATATGTGTGTACATGTGTTTGTGTACACTTGTACAAAAAAAAAAAAAAAAGACAGAAGGAGAAAGAAAAGAAAGAAAAAATAAAAAGTCTTCCTGTATGAAGAAAAGCAGTATTTTTTATTTTTGAAATATGAAACATGTCAAGAAAACCAGAAGCTAGTTCTGCTGGATAAGTGCTAGAGTTTCGCTTTGCTGAGACAGAGATGAAGAGAATAATGCTAGTGCTCATGGAGAAATGATACATTTTCTACTTAAAATATTTACTTCAGAGAAATTCACATTGGCATAAATTTTAAATAAGTCCTGGGAAGCCAGAGCCTTCATAAAGTTGGGATCTTTTCTTAAGGTTCACATTCAGGTGAAACAAAATTCTGTATAAATAAAAAATTTTTCATTTTGCTTCCATTCAATAAGCCTAAGGAATTATTTTAAGAACAGCCTTAAAGGATACAGTTTGTGTCAGCATTTTAATAGAGTACATATTTTTTTTGCCCCAGAAAAAATATTTTTTTCCCCCATTGCATTTTTCCCCCCCATTGCATTTTGAATGTCTCTTCATGTCCTGCACCACTCATAATCAAGATGGCAAAATCTCAGTGTGAACATTGATCATGAACAGATTTCCTTCTTTCAGGACAGAACTTTTGTTTTTCTGCCATAGTGATATTCTCTATTATCAGTCAGAGCTTTTAAACCAATCAAGCTCATCATACAATTATAAGTATTTTCTTCCACAGTTTTTTCTTCTGCAGTCTCTGGATGAAGTTTTGTTTGATATATCCTGCTTCTTTACATTAATACTATACTCTGTAGTGTTTAAAATTGCATTCTCCTCTAGTGCTAGAACACCCTGACTTCTGGTATGGTTCTTTGTGCCCACAGGTGGTATCACTGTAACTCCCAAAAGGGGGGATTGCAGGCCTGAAAATAAATTAAAAAAAAAAAAACAACCAAACAACCAAACAACCAACCAAACAAAAAACTAGATTCACAGTTTTCATGTTAAGTTATTAATTCAAGAAAAAAGGAAGAAGTTTTTTGAGGAAAAAAAATGTAACAAGTATTGCCTGCCACAGCAATGAAGGAGAATAAACAGTCCTGCTGAGTCACTGGATAGTCTCTGTATTCTCCGATTTTGACACAATTTCTCACTGGGTGGAAAAAAAAAAAGGTAAATCCTCAAAACAATAGACCCTAAATAACAACAACTATTTAATTTTCTGAAACATGGGAGAAATTGGAACATTTTTAACTGCTTTCTAGAGAAAATAAAAATAATCGATTTAGCAATTTCAATTATCTTTGACTTTCATTGTAACATTCTGCTATTGTGTTAATTTTATGCTGTCTCTGTTTATGCTTTTTAACACAAATAAAAATCATATTTGGATATATGTGATATTTAATAAATAAATTAGATCTGAGTTGATTTATCTGTTCTACCTTTGTTTTCAAATTATTATTCAGCCCAGTAAGAGGATAGGGTGTGTGCTCCTTATTTGCAGTAAGTATTTGTGAAGTGAGCCTTAATTTAGAATAGGTTCATTTGCATTGAAATCTTATTATTGCTATTAAAAAGTTTAAATAAAACAAGAGTGAGGCTTTGGCAACTGAAACTGGTGAATCTCCATGAATAATTTACATAGGTTTTGTTATACTAATTAAACCTGTCTTTTTTTTCTGTTTTGTCCAATCATTACACAAACGCAAAGATTCAGAGACAATAAAAACTAAAGGAGAGGATATGGAACAGATTTGTTGAATACTGTTTAGCAGGTAAGCAGAGTTCAAGGTTATCTTTTTAGCAAATGTTACCACTCAGCTGTGAATTAGTTTTGGGTACCCATCACAGATGGAAAGACTGCATTAGGATTGTGAGAAACCGCATCAGAGAGAACAGGGCAGAACATCATCCTTATATATTCCAGGGTTCATATGGTGGGAGGATTGAGAGGAAATAGGGCAGAGTTACATCTATACATACAATTTTCTTTTAAATTGGACTGGCATAATTTAGGCTATTCTGTAGTGTACATATTACACCTTTAATTAGATCTCTTTGTTTTAAAAGCAGAACAGTGAAGAAAATCAAAATTAATTCCTAATTTCTTTTTGGATTAAATTTCAGAATATATATCATTGGCAAATAGAGAAATAAGATATAGCTGCTTCTCCTATTTTTGCTAAAATGCTGTTAGGAGAATAGAGGGCGTGTGAAACAAAAAGCTTATTTCTAGGTACACACTTTATCTGCAAAGACCTGATCTCAAGTTGCATGTGCAGGCTATATTAGTAATAGTTTTCCAATGGGAAAGAAAAACATTGCCATTCTTGGCAACTGCAGAATCCCCTTTAAAAAAAATATCATGATGACTCAAAACTGAGTGCATCACATAATTAAAGTATATTCTATTTTTTTTTTAGATTTACTTTTAAAATTCACATTTTGTTAACATTTTAAGTTATTAAAATGTATTTTTGAACACTTGTGTGGTAGGTAAGTCTGGACATTCAGGTTTGTTTTTCAGTAGGAACAAAACCTAAAAAGTATCTTTTTAATGTTGGTTACAAGTTTATACCAAACAAATTGGGTGCAGCTGATTTTAAATGTCCAAAGCAAGTTTCTGGGGCATTTCCATTCTTCCTTTCATCTTCTGCCACAGATAAAGGAATTAAAAAAATACCAAGAGGACCCAGTGCCTTATAAGTCTAAACACAAATGAGAGAAGAAGTCTAAAACAATTCTTCCAATTTCAGCTTTCCCTCTGGCTTTATTCTTGCTACTCCAGGAATATTAAAAAGAAATGGAATGTTTTTAATGGACTGTCAGCAGTATTGTTTTCATTAACAAAAGGAAACTCAATCAACTGCTCTGCCAAGCCTCTCTGTCTCTTCTTTGATGGGCATGATAAATGGTGCCAAGCATTGTCAGATTCTGCTAAATTAAATTAAAATTATAGGTGTTCAAAAATCTTTTAGGACTAAGCCTAATGCAATTTTGATCATATTTCTTCCTCAAAGAAAAATAATATTAAAAAGTAAGCAAGAAGGACAATAAAAGTTTTGAGATAAAAGAAATTAATGGAAACATCCTGTCATTAAATTCATTAAATTTGCTTTCCAAGGCAGTGACACAGATTGACTGAATCCAAAACATATCTATTTATACATGACTGCCAGCATTAGTAAGAAAAAGATTAAAAATGGTAACTCACAATAGCACTACAAGAACAAGTTTCTAAAAACTGACATGAAACAAAAATGTGTATAGTGAGTGTTTTAAAATATCCCAAAGCTTATCAGGTTTTTAATCAGTCATGTTTAAACAGTAATATTCTGTCTGGGATTACTGTCAATCCCAGCAAATAAGGAGAAAATGCAGAGCCTTTTTAGAGGACAAGAGTTTAGTGTTTATAGATACAGAGTTAAACAGCAGCAACAGTTCTATTTGTGCTAGAAACAGTTGAACTAGTTGAAATATTCACCTTGTTTTATAATGTGCAAAAAGGCAAATTCCATTGAAATTTTCAATCAATGAACTTGTTCTTCATGCAGCCAAAAGTTAAAGCCCCTGGGTTCAGTCTATTCACTCCTGGGCCTCTTTAAATTTTGAAGTCTGTCCTGCTGCCCCACTTCACTTTTAAAAAAGTAAACATCCTTAGAGGTTTCAGTGTGAGTGTTCTATTACCTGAATTTGCTGGCAATATCATTCGGATTGTAAAAAACCCAAACCACTGTCACTGCAGTAGTGATATTTTCACATAAAAGTTCTAATGACAGAAATGCAAGTTTCAAAAAATGATTTTGCATGGTTGCTGTTCTTGGCAATGAGACAAAAATGCTGGCCAAATGGCACATCCTGAAAGTGGCTCATATACCAAACAAAACACTAACATAATGTGCAGGATTATATTTTGCTTAGAACTGGAGGTTGGAAGCAGCTTTATAATAAGTCTTCCAGAAGTATGATTTACCACTATTATTTTTATTGTTGGTGGTCATGTGGGCCAGCACTGGATAATACGGAAGACATTTATGAAATATTCTTTACCTTTCTAGCTCTATTTTATGTCAGTGGTTCAGACAATTTACAACTGCTGTTCTGTGTAGAACTGCACTGTGAAATGGAGCTTATTGCAAGAGCTCCAGGTCTCATGTCTCCTCCCACATAGTATGTATCTTTTTAATTTGCAATGCTCCTGACACAGTATGCTTGATTAGGGACTAGTGTTGAAGATAACTCTGTAGGATAAAATGCTGGGTCTCTTAGTCATGTTGTTATATAAATTCTGCCATGTGTACATGCCAAGAGAGAACTTGAGAGATGTAAAATGTAGCTTGATGCAAGTAGAAATACCTCTATTTTAGTGCAGTTGCACAAGAAAATGCCCTTTGGAGACTTTGACCCATGGCAGTCATGAAAGTAATATAGCAAGATGATAGGGGGTGTTATATATCCTCTGTTACTGATTATGGAGCAAATCATTCTTTTGTTTTATGCTAGGACTAAGGCCCTTGTAGTAAAGAGAGCAGTCCCACAGCTGAACTGAAATGCTGGTTTTTCAATGTCTGCGCTAGTGAAATAAACAAAGACATTTTGAGAACTAGGGAGGAGGGTTTAGGACTAAAAGAGGTGTGTATTTTAACACAGATATAATATAGATTATTCTACAGCGTGCTCTTTAGAGACAGAAGAGATCAATTATAGCTAAATTGAGATGTGATAGAAGGAGATTTAGTGATATGAGGAAGCTTAAATTAATCCCTGCTAAGGTAATATCGACAAATGTTACTCGCTAGTGTCATCAGTCTAGTGCTTTCAGCAGTCTGTGACACGGGCAAGAGTACTGCCTCATGTGAAAGAGAGGAAATGCTTCATCAGCAACCAAAACCAGTTCACTGGATGGTCAAAACCCTGAAAAAAAACTCTCCCTGATAATAAAACCCTGAATGCAGCCTTAAGGATAGAATTTTTGCCATCTCATCAGATTGCCCTTGGACTCAGCACCTTGCTTTCACTCCAGGCCAAACCAGTGGCCAGCCAAGGCTCAACACCTCCCACTGAGACTCTCCTCAGAGACAGGGCACAGGGTAGAGCAGCTGAAGGTTGAGCCCACCTAGACCCACAACCATGCCTAGGGAACTGCCTGGGTAGGCCAAACAGTGACAGAATCAGCCCTCTTGACTTCTATCAGCACTTTCTGCAAGCCCCTTGCACAGGGCATGGTTGTCCTTCTCTGAGCACTACACCTTGGCAGCCCCTGACCTGCAGAGTTCCATTGCCTCATCCTCCAGTCCCTTTCCTCAGACTTGAAGGTAGCCAGTGAGAAGCAGAAAGACAGGAGCAGTCTTTTATGTTCCTGTCCCCTCTTTCTCTACTGGCCCAGGCTGGCTGTGGAGGAGAGGAAAAAGCTGCAGACCCCCAGTGTACTGTCCCCCAGACACTGTGGCAGCTGGCAGACCCAGCCCTCCCCCAAGAGTCCCTTCATCATCTGTGCCTCTGCCCAGATATCTCTATCTAAGGGCTAAAACTTAGAAAACTAAAACAAGTCTTCTATTTTTCCAGAGGGAAAATAAGCAATGGAAGCTGTGTATACTACTCTATGTGAAGGACCATTCTGCTTGTCACATACATCCTGATTAAACACCTGTTTTCATACTGCTGTGGATCAGCTCCTTATTTGATCTTCAAAGGTGAAACCTAAACCTCTCCCCCAGCCCACTAAATTCAATGCAATTCTGCATCCTTTGATCATACTCCACATGAAGTACTTTGAGTATCTGGGACATTAATTTGGTGAGATCCTAATCACAATCATACTAGAGCCGAGCAAGGGTCTGTGTAGTCCCTTGCAGTGGCTGAAGCTCTCATGGCTCTCAGTGGATTTCTCTTCTACTTGAAGTCTTCCCTTGAACCCACTCACTATCTAGATACCATGGCAGGATGGCACTGAAATGTCTCTGTCTACAGAACAAACAACACCATAATGAACCTGGATACTTTTTGAGAGAGGAGACAGAGGGAAAATGCAAAAGCTACGCATGGTCAAAAATCAGATATTGCCTGGAAAACATCTGAAAGTGCATAAATTGGAGTTCTTAATTCAGCTTGGGGTTGGATTGAGGGAAGGGAGGAGTGAAAAGACCTGCTGGTCACAGACTTGAGAAGGATCTAAAATTAGAAAAGTCCTGTTAAACACTAAACTCAGGGGGCTGTGGGCAGAACCTGATGGACTTCAAACTACAAAAACAGCATTTTCTCAAAGGAAACAATAAAGCCCATATGCTGCTAGCTTACAACCTCAGACAGGGAAAGAAATAATTTAAAAAATATCTATTTTACCAATTAAGAACTGTTTTGCAACTATGAAATATGAACCAAAAGAAATTTGTGAGTTCCTTGAAGGTTTCCTTTAACACCTTTATACTTGCAAGAAACAGGTCTCTAGAGATAAAAGGTCAGATTGTGAAGGTTAATATGTCTGGTTACTCAGCAGAATAAAAGGCCAGATTGGACTGTCCTTTTGAAACTAAAGAAATTCAAAAGTGATTTAAAAAATATGCCAGCAGGAAAAACTTCAGTACTTTTTCAATTCCCTTGTGACTTTTCTTTTTATATTTTCACTACATACTTGGTAACACAGATACCTTGGAGGACAAATTTGCCTTTCCATTATGATGGAGGCAAATTTTACACATTCCTATAATTCATAAAATGCAGACATGGATCCACTTTTCTGTTTGTCTAGCAGAGTATTTTCCATTACTACAGACACAAGAAATATAAATTGAGTTTCTGCATAGATGTTTGTTGTGATGTGCTTCAAATTTGTTAAATGCAGCAAATTAGATAAAAGAGGTGAATTAGAAGAATGAGGGTTGAAAAGAAAGTGGATAATGCATGGTTAAACTCAGTTTGAATGTGGGTTTAATTTTTTTATTTGGAGAGACTGAAATAAATAAAAAACAGAATTTATTGCTTTTGAATGTCATGGTACCTTGGTTCATAAAGAAACACATTACATTGATCTTGAACTCAAAGAAGCACCAAAACTGTTCCAACAAAGCTCCCACAGAGAAAGGCTTTGCCTTAGCAGTCAAGTTCAAGCAAACTGTAGGCGGAAAAGGTGTGAGCTTGCATGGGGGCACCCACCTATCAGCTGTTTGATGTCTGACAGAGCCATTAGATGGAAGATGTGCTTACTAATCTTGCTCTTTTTTCCTGTCTCCTGAACTCTGCCTTAGGATCTGCCGCTTATCTTCCACAGACTTTTTAACTATACTGGCGTCTTGTCAGGGGTTTTGGATTATCCAGATTCTGGATCAGCTTTCTCTGATCATGGTATATGGATCTAGATCATACCCATGTCACTGAGCCTCAGTAGTTAGATATGATTTGTCACATCCAGACTTACGTACACACTCAGATCTTACATATGCCATGATTGACTCTGCATTTGACATATGCGGCAGAATTATTTTATTGTGATTGGATATTAGTGTCATGGTTAAATACTTCCACAACACACTAATGGTAAGACCAGTTCCAAATTTGTTTTTAGGGCAACAATATTATAATGGAATCACAGAATAACACAGAAGAGCTGAGGGTGGAAGGGACCTCTAGAGACCAGCTAGCCCAGCCCATATACTCAAGCAGGGCCACTTAGAGGAGACTCCCAAGGACTATGTCAAGGTGGCTTCTGACTGTCTCCAAGGTGATTCCACAACCTCTCTGGACCACCTATGCTAGTGATCAATCAACATCACAGTAAAACAAAAAACATGTTTGATGGTGTTGTGACAGAGCTTTCATGCTGCGGTGCCGGATTTCTTCAGCCCTGCTAGCTCCCAACACCGTCAGCCAGAGTGGGCCACCTCCAGATATCTGTGGAATCCGGGGTGCAGCTGTAGGGCACAGCTGCTCTACTGAACAGGTGGACTGTGTTGTGATAGGACTGTGCTGAGAGTAGGGACAAGGAACAGGGAGAGGTCATCTGTATGTTTTCCAAAGGTGTTTATACCCCAGAAGGTCACGGACAGAATGACCCTGAACAAAGGCATCCATCAACTTATAAATGGGGGAGGTCCCAGGGGAAGATACAATCCTATCCAACTGGGAGAAACTGGTGTTGGAACTCAAGGCTGGGAATATAATGTCTAAACCAATAGTAGAGTACAGGGGAGGAGAACAACTTAAACAAACCTAGGTGGTTTCGAAGGATACAAAATTTATGGGGAAGTTCCTCCCCAGGCACCCAGTATGGATAACCTGGGAGTGGAATTCCTTCACCAGCATCCTCTGTGCAGGCCTGTAATGAGATATTTGACTACAGCTGGCCCCATGACATGTCATATATTGCTGTGTAATCTTTATATATTTGTGCTGGCCACTTCAAAATTATCTTAGAAAATGAATCTTATTTCATTGTTATATGAGTTTAAAATACCATATTAAATTGGCAAAGATTGAAAGATTTACTGTGTTTGCTCTAAAGAAAGCATCTCTTTCATACCTTTAAAAAATAATTTATTGCTGTTTAGAGTTCTGCACTGATTGCTCTTTAAATACTTCTAACCCTAATAAAAATATCTCTGGCGTAATCCTAATAAATGTTTTCTCAACTTATGAACTTCACAGAACAGATGACTTTGAAACTGACATGCATAAAATTCAACTAGTGAAAAATTATCTGTAACACAAAAAGAAACAAATTACTTTGGAGGGGACTTGTCAAAACCTTGTTTACCTTGTGAGAGGTAGCGGCTCTTCTCCAAATAAAAACTACTTAAAATAAGGGAATTTTAATACTGAAATTTGCCTGCATTTTATTTTGTATACCTTCCACATTCATTTTCTGCAAGTTCTATCCAAGGATATTGAGGTTCATGGAATTTCCAGTAATATCATAGTAGAGCAATCTTTATGAGACATTAAATAAGATGTTTTCCTCTCCAGAGAACTGGTCTCATTACAAGACTGCAAAGACAAGTTTCTTCCTTTTTGTCTCCCTAAAGAATATTCCTTTCTATGGCATTCCTTTCCATGCAGTAGTGATGGAAAACTATTTGGAAAACACAGAATTATAAAACAATTCAGATTTAAAAATCTTTTAAGAGACAGTTTCCAACAACTTTTCCAGTCACATTTTGCAGTGCTCAGCAGACCTCACACTGAAGAATATTATCCAGCTTATCCAGCCAGAATTCCCATTGCTGCAGACTGTGACTATTGCCTCTTGTCCTTTACTGTGCTCTTCTGCTTCTCTATAACTGCCCTTTTAGAAACTAAAAGCAGCAATTGGATTCATACTTAACATTCACTTCTCCAGGCTAAGCAAACAGATCTTCCTGTGGCTCTTTCTGTATATGAAGTGTTCTGCACCCCTGGTCACTAGGTGACCTGACAGGAGGCATCTTAGTAACTCTGAAGTGGATCCTTTCCAGTTTGTCAATGTTTGTTTTATGCTAAGGAGCATAAAGCTGGACAAAGTGCTCCAAACCTCAGAAGACTGGAGTACAAGGAAACAATCCCTTCCCTTGATTTTCTGGCTACTGTCTTGCTAATGCATCCTAGTATGTGGCTATCCTTCACCTCCAGGAGGCCTTGCTGCTTATTTGTGTTCTACTTGTTCACAAAGACTGCACCTCCTCCACCAGAGCCATTCTGCAGAGCTGCTGTCTGTCCCCTCAGGCCCAGCATACATGGGTTTATTCCATCCCAGGAGAAGGACTTTTAATTCACTTTTGCCAAGTGTGCCGAGGTTCCTGCTTGCTCATTCCTCCAGACTGTGGAGGTGTCACAGTCCTGCCCTCCAGAGTATCAACTGCTTTACCTTGTCTGGTGTCATCTGAGAAGCCACAAGGGTTCTTTCTGCCCCATTGCCCAAGCCATTGATGAAGACATTAAACACTGCTGAGGAGTTCGCTAGTGGCTCAGCTGTATAGAAAGCTCACAGAGGTAAAGTGGAGGATGGTTAACTACTCCTTTCTGAAGTATTCAGATACAATAATAATAGATGCCATAGGGAATACCCATGCAGAAAGTAATAATTCAGTCTTCAGAATGACATTTGAATAGTGTGCAGCAAATAGGGCCTGAGGCCACACATCAAATTCTGCGGATAAAAGAAAAAAAACCTAGCATCTGCTCACTCTTTGAGCATTATCTATCTCTTGTGTTGAAAGGAGCAGGGTTTCAGTGAAAAATCTCAGCAACCGTGTGATCAGGAAATAATAATCACTGATCATTTACTGATGTGGCCAAAGGGAACTGAATCCAATATTTATTATTTTATAAATGCTTTTCATTGTAATCTGCAATGCGTACATGTAATTGGAATGGATGAAAAGTCTATCTATCTATGAAAAGACTATCTTGAAGCATAGTCTTACTACTATGATTCTGTGAAACTATGAACAGTCTTGACCTTAGCTGATAACTTCTATAGCATCATAAGAGGAGGAGATTCAGTTACACTGAGGAATAAGAGAAAGAGGAATATGGCAGAAGAGAACTAGTTATGCTGATTTCCACATCTTGTGGAGAAATTTGGTGAACTATAATTTATTAAGCTACAGCAGTTATTAATATATAGTCATCTTTTTGAAGATTTGTATACTGCTGCTATCATCACTGTGGTCTTCATTTGGCATATTGTCGGTCTAGGAATTTGGACCAAATTTCAAATCTGCATCTGTCTTGAATCACAGCTTTTACTGAAACCAATACTAAATGTACCTTTGGTTATTGTATAAATATCTGGATGTTGAAATGGGCTACTGATATTGTACATTGACAGTTCAAATATTTATTTGTACTGTCTGCCAAGAAGAACTGTGTGAAGAAAGCCATGTTTAAGACACTTTAAATAATTTCTTTTAAAACAGTCAGTGTGTTCGTATCCTGCACACCCAAATATGTGCATGCAAGCACTAGGCTGAAACTGGAAGCCAATTAAAGTTGTATTTTCTTACACCTTAATTAATTATTTTTATTTTCTAACTATTTTCAAATCCTATCTGAAAAGGAAGACCAAATCATACTGCATAGGTGTAAAGGTTCAGCATTGTAATGATATATTTCTAATGCATGTTGCATAGCTTGCAATTTTCCTACAGAAGTCAGATACCAAACAGTTATTAAAGAACTGCACTCAATAAGGGAAGCGCACAAATCTAGGATGTGTTTAGATGCTGAAAAATACATGATTGCTCTCTTAGTTGAGTAAAATATGATTTATACTCCCTATGATTTCTTCCGAAAGAGAAAATCCACTAGCTTACTTGAAAAAATAGGACCTGCAAACTTCCTACTTGTTTTCTTTTCAAGCAGACATGGGCTTTTCTCTTTTACAAGAGAATATAAAGGCCACAATAAAGAACGTCAAAAGAAAATTTGTTCAATTTGAAAGGTGCTGAAACAATTAATTGGAATGTCACTATTATAATGAGGCAATCATGTATGAACAACTATTACTTTTATTAATGATCTGCAGGAGGCTTATATTTGCAGCTAGCTTGGATGGACGTTTTACCCCTGAAACTTTGCATATCTCCCTGTCTCTTTTTAAATAGTGCTGTAACTTGCTCAGAAATTTTATTTTCACTTGAGCAGGAGAAAAATCATTATGCCAGTGACAAATATATTAATAAAATCTTTGAAGAATCGCGATGTTACTTGAACAGCTGCAATGATTTCTTTTACTGTGTAGTCCCCAGTCTAGAGGACTTCAGTTCTCTTCACTTTCTTCTGAAAAGAAGTGTATATCTTTTCACTGGACATTATAATTGCCAAAATAGGTGGCTATGGCTTCATAAAAGTGTCAGATTTATAAATAGCTTTTTTCAACTATCATATATATCTAGATATATGGGTTGGTTTTTTTCACTACTACAGTGCACTTCCAGGACAGTGCTAGTGTTAAATAATGCATTTTAAACTGGAAACCAGAAATTCTAATAGCAGATTTTTAATCTCTTTCAAAAGACAATCTTTTACTGCTGACTAAAACATAATAGTGGGAAGATGCTCAGTGTTGCTAGCAAAGGACACTTAGCCATGAAAAGTAAATGTCATACTTTGAGGTCATATCCTGAATGAGTGGGAAATATTCTTTTTTTTATTAAAGGAATTAAATGCCCATAGAATTTTTTTTCTTTGTTGAAATGTAATCAGGCTCAGTGCTTCACGGATCTTCTTGCCCTATTCTTTATTAACTGACCTGTGTGCCTCTGCTGTGTTAAGAGTTAATGGAACGTGCCTCCAACTGACCTGCTGACCAAAGCCACTGGTTAGGACAGGCACTTGACAATGGCAAAGTTGCTCTACCCCAAAGAGGCTGCTCAAAACATGGAAATGAATTCTAAAGTTTCAGCTGTACAATTGGTTTCAAAACCTTCTGCATAAACATCTCACAAAGGTTTGCTTTTTCTCCTTGGAGGTTGCACTGCTGCACAGCACCAAGGTGGGGTAGGACCATTGAAACTTGACTCAAAAGATGCAGAAATCCTTGGCTAGCTTCTCTGAATTCAGGGATGTAGAATGCCAAAGTTCAAGCAAATTGTGGATTCCTACCTGATGACCAAGTGAAATGTATAGGATATAATACCTGAAAGCATTTTCCAAAATTACTCTGGAAGAAGTTTATTTTTTTTCTTTTCAGTCTTTAACTAAGCATATTATTTATCACACAAGTGGTTTCATGTCAAGTAGGCAGAGGAATTATGTGAGCTCTAGTGATTAAAACACAGAGATGTTAAAACTTGTCATTGCCTTGTGTTTGTCTCTGGGGCTGTCACTGTAGGAGGTACTAGCAACTGAGGCCTGTCGAAATCCATTACATGTGATCTGCTGCTTAATGCCCTGATCTGATGACAGGACAGGGAATCTTACAATGCAAGAGGAGCAGGTAAACAAAAGAGTGCTCATAAAAAGACTCCCATTGAAGTGCAGAGAATTAAGTTTTCATTGCCAGTTTCTGAAAATCATTTTTAAATAAAACATTTTGGAGAAGGAGTGGTTATAACTGGAGAAGAGACACTGATGAAATTATTTTTTTCTCCAAGAAACAAAGAGGAAATACGTGTCTCATTCAAGGTAAGCAAGCACTGCTCTTCTGCTGATCAGAAAAATATAAAGATTTTATGCAGTTAGGAAGGTCCTAGCAGTCCAGACCATTAAAGTTGTGGAAAAAAATACCTCCAAGGGCAGAGGTAGAACTAGAAGATAGGAGACCACAGGGGACAAACACAACATCAGACTGGCTTTCTCTGCTGCTGTATGCCAACAAAAGAGGAAAACAAGATTTTCCCAGTAATTTCTCAGTGTTGATTACTCACACCAGTGCACAAAAAGAATTTGGTGCATAGCTTTCTGTTTTCCTGTTCATTCACTTGCATTCAGATGTTCATGGACAGAAAAAAATAGAAAATTACACAGTACCAGAGCTCTGAGGACCTGCTCATCCCTGCCCACCCCAGCTGGCTCCCCCAGCTCTGCCCATGACTCAGGACCCTATTTCAGTCCCCAGGATCAAACAATGCTGTGGCAGAGCATTGCATGGGGAGATTTTCCGTAGTCTTAATGAGTCTTCATTAATAAGATCACTGAAAGGAAGTTTTTCTGGTTTGTAGAGGCTTGTCATCTGACTGAGACAAGCCTTACACTAAACTTTATTTGGTCAAAAGCAAACAAGACATTAACATTCATTGCATATACCTAAGCATGATAACATAGGACATACTTAGATTTGAACCAGACTGATACTGGCATCGCACAGAATGTTTATGCAGTGGCTAAAGCACGAAGGATTTTCAGTACCCACAGAAAAATTGTTCATCCTGCATTTTTTCTTGGGCTTCTTTTTTTTCACTATCTTGTCATAAAAAAATGCTAGTTTTAGAACTGCTATACCTATTTGGATACTTACAGGGCTATTAAACCTGTGCTAGTTCCTGAATTAATAAACATACACGCAAATGTACTAGAGTATCAAAACCCCAGAAAATTTGTCCATCAGGAATATATTTTTATAGCCATGAGATATATGTTTTACATAGGTCTGAAAGGAATCTCCTAAATCATAAATCAAAGCTTCTACTTTTTCAAGCAACCACACACATGACTTTATAAATTTATTGAGTTCCATATTAGAAACTAGGATTTTAATCTCATTACTACTACTGGATAGATGTTCAAAATGTCATTTATATAAAGGTTAGAAACCCTTCCCTAATTCACAGCTTAATTGTGTTTACACAGTTAGTTTCTGTGCCAGGCTCATCCTTTAATTTAACTAGACTTGCCTTCCCATTTTTGCAATGCACTTTCAGAAACAGGTGACATCGCCTCTCAGCTTTCATCTTGCTGGGCTAAAGAAAACCAGACTTCTTTGGAAGAGTTTGCCTTTTCAGTCTTTATCCTAACATCTTATGTCTGAACCAGCTGCAGGTTTTTTTTATTGCAAATGACCAGAATAATTTACTGTGTTAGGTAATAACATACACATCATAAAAAAAGTATAAATCACTTATGAATCATATTCTGTTTTGGTAATACTGTACTTTGCCCTTTTAGAAGATGCATGGCTCCCCTCTCATTAGGTAGAAACATGTTTCTCTTTATGGTAGTTTGAGTGCTGACTTCAGTGAGGCCAATATTTAAGCTCTACTTTTCAGCAGATTTAGGAGTCATGGATGCATCTCGACATTTTGTGAGCAAAATAAATCCCTTTAATTATAACAAAATGTTAAAGCTCCACAAATGTTCTGTGGATATTACACTACAGGGATATGAGGCAATACTTTAAAAAAAATCCAACCCAATATTTAAACTGAAGAAGAGATGAATGGGGGAATAATGTTGTTCTCTTGATAAATGGGGAGTTATATTTACAGTCCTTCCTGCCCACTGTCTCCAGAAACTGGAAGAGCTATCTGTTTTTAATGACAGTTATTACTTTGATCAGTATATGTATCTTCTAAAGAAGCAGTTTGGACAAACAAAGGGAGAGTATGACTACACATGTGGCTCAGGTAATAATTAGTGGTTCACAGCATTTATCTAGACTGAATCAAAAGTGACTTTTATTTGCTGTATAACAAGTTCAAATTCATCTTGCATCCAACACAGTATTTCCAACTGTTGCATTTTAAATACCAGTTAGTAGCATCTCAGCAGAACTGTTGCACATCCAGTACAGCAAGAACCTTTCTCCTGTTTTACTAACAAGCTGCTGGCATGAGTAATAAAGAATTTTCCCGAGACACAGACTCCAGGATCTGATAAAAATTGGCAATATATCCTGATGGCATCCTGTTGCATGTCTTTTCTTCAGTAACCTCAGTATCAAATTTAATTATGTAGGTTGAGCTTTTTAGACTTGTCTCAGGATATAAAATTAATTCCCATAAATCTCATGTGCTCCACATACTGGTCTGTGCAGAGGTTAGTGAACAACTGTCCCCCTGCCTTGCTGTTCAAGAGGGCTTTCAAAAGGTCTGCAGTCTTAGGCATAAATATTATTGAAAGACTGACAGACTTCTGCAAAACTAATTTTCCCAACCTCTTATCAAGGATTGTAGACAAGCAGGCACCTAGAAACTGCTGTTTAAAAGCTGAACTGTGCAGGCAAATGCTTCTAAATGGAATTGGCTGCCTTAGGTATATTTGTTATTTTGCCTATTTCTATCCAGGTTCATTCTCCCGCCTCTCTTCCCCTGGAGTCTTAGTGAATAGTTGTTTCACTTTCAAATGGTTGAAAAAGAAACCAGCAGAGAAGATGAAAGCTCACCTGAGAGGCATTAGGAGGAATTGTATCGCTCAAGGTTTCCCTGATACGATTTTCCAACCAAGTCAGTTATTCACTGTTGAAGACTTGGCGCTCAAAAACTCATCAAGAGATGGTCAGTGTCTTGCCAGTGTTAATCTGAGAGCTAACTGTCACAAACGCAGATTGGGGATGTGATTTTCGGGCAATTGTTATGACAATTCTATGTGTTTTATGGCATTTTTGGGTCCTTCATGCACTCAGTCTTTTGAGACTATTGTAATTGTCCAATTATCCACAAGGATATACTCCATGGCAGTTTCACAAAGAAATACAGAAGGCATTTTTGGAATAACATGAGCACAGAATGCATACCCAATAGCCTCAGCAGTGCATTTTAGTAGCATCTTGTAAACAATGGACTTAACTCTGCATTTATGTATAATGTGTACAATTTGTAAGCACAGTGGTAGTCTGTTTAAAATATGAAGCAGTGAGGTTATAGTTGCATAAATTGAGCTGGTCAGAATTTTTCCAATGGGAAATTTTATTTGATGGAGAAACATTTTTGTAGGTAATAATTCTTAAATTGCAAGTATTCACAGTTTAGTTTCCAAAGTGGTGGAATTTATGATCAAAACAGGAAAGCTCTTTAGCCACAAGAACAGCTGGTAGCCTGAAGTTTTAAGAATTAGGTAAGAGATCAGTATAAACATGCTCTTCTGTGGGATTCAGAAGAATTTAATCTGCCGACTTTTCATTGTTAGATGAGTGGCCTGATCATCACACTTTTCAACTACTCTGGATGTATCCAGAAGAACCTTTCAGAGAGTTCCACTTTGCATTAAAAAAGAGATTAATTTCAGCACTACTTTTGGGTACAGGAGATGAAATGTCAGATACTTGTTTAGATGGATGTTTATTTATACATATAGCAAGTAGCAGCTCCAGTAAGAGATACTAGAAAACACTTCAATTTCCTCAAATGCCTAGTAGCTCGGTGGGCTAGACATTTGTCTGGAATTTCAGGCTGAAGTTTCAATTGCTGGACTTAATCACATGGAATAAGAGCTTTCCTATCTTAGGATAACACACAAATATAAATGCATGAGAATCACCATATTTCATGGTCTTAGCATCAACCTCACGTGTACTGGAAATATCACAAAGCATAAGGAACCCACAACACTCTGCCTTTTGGAAGTCCTCCCTCTGGCGTTTGACCTCACAGTGCATACCCATAGCAGGGTAGAAGGTACCAGCACCTCTGTGGTACCATCCTTTGGTTGTATCAAGTGATGTTTGAGCAATTTCCTTTCTCCAAGGTTGCACCAACTGTAACTGAGAGCTCCCAGGGCCTATTCTGTAGTGATAAAAAAGATAACTGTAGTAGCCTTGCAAGAATTCTCCTCTCATTCAATCCTTAAAGTACATTCTGTGGAATATGTATGAGTGTCCGATATTGTCAAATAAATTACCCATCTACAGCACAAACTCATGAACTACTAAATAGAAGTTCTACAGACAGATTTAGGATAAGTGGGGACTAAAAGACGTGACACAAAAACTATTTTCATTCCTTTCCATATTAGGAGGGATCTGTGCTGTTAGTAACAAGAAAAGCACAGTTTTGTCAGCTAGTTTTTCTGAAGCTTGCTTCTTTTTATTTTTCTTTAAGATAATCTCAAAGTGCCAAAAAATATTTACACTTCTAACAGAAATGAAAAATTTGCAGAGCCTAAAGCCATTTAATCTGAGTCTTGTCTATTTTCTTCTCCTTTCTGCTTTCATCTTACTACATTTATTGTTGTTTTTCCTGGCAATGGATAGATATAAATGCTGTTGCAGGAACAATTGGGAAACAGGAACACATATTTATGTAAACCAGTATTGATTCAACTTTAATAAAAAAAAAAAAAAAAGAAAAAATTAAACAGAAAAAGACAAAGAAACCAAGACTTTCAATGTTGTGCTGAAAATCATCATGACCAGGGCTGCTTATGTGCAAAGAATACCTGACTGAGTTCTGCTATTCCTTAAGTCTGCTATGAATTTAGAGAGTTAAAATTGTTATATGTAGTTAAAAGTCGCTGCCCAATATTCATCATCAGATGTGGATCCTTGCGTTGTTTTCTCTTAGTCTCTGAGCAGTGATGGCTGTTTTATTTGTTTATGCAGGTCTGTGCTCTATGGCTGACAGCTCCACATTTGGGAACATCTGAAAAAGAGGTCACATGACCTTTTCAAACACGGGAAAACTCTGTTCTTCTCAAGATGACCTGAAATGTTCTAATTATTGGTTATTCCCTCTAGTTGGTGATGCAGCCAACAAGCACGTAAAGTTCAGTGAACCCACAAGTGTACAGCTGTTATCTTTGACTTGTGGCCAAAATAAAAATTGGAACAAAATTTATCCAGACAAGTATAAAGCCTCCTGTTTAAAAAAGTTATTTTCTAAGCCAAATAATCAGATTGAAACTAAGGAAAAGTGAATCATTTTTCTAGAAACAGTCATTCAAACCAGGTCATTTTTTCAGAGATGAGATGTTAACACAGATTACTGACTTGACTGCACAAGTCTCCCAAAGAACATCCAAGTCTCAAATCTATTAATATGTGTGCAGTTTTACCCCGTAATCCAATTGTTCCAATTCCATCATATATGTCATCTTTTCTTGCAGTCTGGAAGTTGATTTTATTTGTCTCCTGCATAATCAAGGTGAAGGTTGAAAGATGGCAGTGGTAGGTCAGCTGGAGTAACCTTTGACACACACCAGTTATACCTGTCTGGTGTACCATTTTGGAGCAGCCAGAAATGAGAAAGCAGTAATTCCCTACTCTTTTCAACATTAATGTTCCTTAGGAAATTTCCATGATTAACTAATCTGGGTCCTCTTATATGAGATCAGAACCATAGCAGAAATTACATGCACCTCCTCTTCCTCATGCTTTTCCAGGCACCTCTGTCTGATCTGCTCTTCAGATCAATTCTGCACTACCTAAGACTACAGGGAAGGGAGACAATGTAATCAGAAATAGTTTCACAGTGCTTTTCATAGCTGTGCTTGCCCGTGTTGTACAGCAAGCAGATATAAAAAGCTGATTCCTGAACATATGTAAGTCACATCCATAGTAAGCCAGAGGAGAGAGATCTTTCCACTACAGTGAATGTGTGTATCAACTCATCCGAATGAGTATTTGATTTCTGTTGAACTGTATCATGAGTTGCAAATCAGCTTCTACTTTCCAGGTAGTAGAGGCTGCCTGACTGATAACAAGGCTTAATTAATGTGCATCTGAAAAGCTCCTTCCTGACTCTTTATTTTGAGACAAGGCACATTTGTACAAGGATCAGTGCAGGTCTTACTAGAAGATGTAATTCTATCCAGAATTCCCCCTGCACTATCTGTTTGTGACAATAACAGAAACACAGCAGTGCACTGAGATTTTACTTTTTCCAGAACAGAAAGCACCTTGTTACATTGGGTTGCAAAAGCAATTGTAACTAAAACTTCTGACAGCAAATTCAGTAATAGTTCACAATTTAGATTACAAGCTTGGTAATGTCATCAGCAACAGTTTTCAGAAGTCTGTTTAACAAATAAATGGATGTTCTCACTGTACACCTTAAAAACCAGTGGCTGCCATTCTTTCAAATTATGGGTTTAAATGTTAGGTGCTTTTAAAGGAACATTTTTGTGTTGGTAAGAAATGGGATTTTTCATCAAATAAAAAAGAACATTTTTCAAGATAATGCTTGATAGACTGAGAAATAACTGGCAACTAGTCAGTGGTTGGACAATTATGTCTATAAAGGCAATGTTGCAGTCAAAAGTTTCTACAAATGAAGCAGGCCGTCAAAATATTTCATTGCAATTTTTGTGAATGTTAGGGAGAAAAATGCCAGCAAAATACATCCCCTCCTAAACTGTCTCCTGTCTCTAAGTAGCCAACAATATCTTAGGCAAGAAATATATTTTATGTTGTCTTTTTCCTTTCAATAAATATTGATTTGAATATGTTAAGAAATCTTTTTACTTAATTAAGTTCTTACTAAGATATCTCCCACTCTGTGACCAGAAAACTCACAAATAAATTGCTGGATAGAATAATGTATAAGTAGTCATCTTCAAACTGCAGGTAGTGAAGTGGACCTATTTCTCTTCAGTATTCCAGGTATTAAAATTTCTTTCCTGTGGGACAGCTCAATTGCTTATCTCAGGTTTTGGGGTGGGTTTTTTCCCTCCTTCCAATGGGCCATGTTGGTTGTCTTATCTATTTCATGTTTTACTTGTGTTATTTGAAGTACATTTTTCCTAGCAGACAAAAGGAAATGAAAGCTATTACCAGGAGGCAAATAAAAGGATTAATCTCTATGTGATAGAGTACTCAGATTTCTAGATAAAAACAGAAGAATTACCATGGAATGTTATGAGAGATGCACACACACTACATGAAGGGAGGAAAGAGTATTGCACCAAATTATATAAATTTAAATAAATTTGCTACACGAGATATCTGTCCCTTATAAAGTACACATTACAAGTAAGAAGCATAACAAAAGATTATTTTCAGATCAATTACAAGTAAAAGTCTTGTATCATTAACTGATTTTTGACCATCCAAGCTGACTCGTCTTTATTTCTCCTCAGATCCTTCTATGCATTTCTGGTGCAATTTCTTCTGCAGGACGAGTGAAGCAGAGTCAAGTGCTTGGATTAGGGAATGAAAGGATCTCTTGCTACTTGTGGGAAGGATATCCAGATGGGGAAGCTTGGTCTGTTGCCCAGAAACCCTGCTTGTGCATGTCATGAGTGAGAGTTTGACAGCCACGGAGAACATCAGGTTGCAGCTCAGGTGGGTATGTGGCACAGTCCCACCTGATGAACCATTCAAATCTTCCTGGTTTCTGCAGAGCTGATTAAATTTTTTTTATGTTTTGAGAGAGGTGGAAAGGGATGTCCATCAGGCAGAGTAACAAGGAGCTTAAACATTAACTGGAAGAAATGCTGGAGAGGAAACGTTAGCGAAAGGAGACAAAGACAGCATGATCTTAAGAACTTGATGTGATATGATAGGAGCCCTAGAGGAAAAGTAATGTATGGATAGCTGTCACTGGGGGGATGGCAGATGAGAATGCTGAGTTTGTTAGAAAGGCTAAAGAGGGAGTTGGGTGAGGACAATACCAAATATTTGTGTGAAAGAGGAGTGTATGTGTGTGTGTGTGAATAATCAAAGTCATTCATTGAGTGGTCAGTAAGAAGCCAGGTTGTTTGAATGGCTTTAGGAAAAAAGGTGCCATGATGTTGAGTAAGAGGAGGAAAGGAGAGGAGAGGAAGGAAGGAGAGGCAGGAAGCAGATGCTGTTTTTGAAGGATAATGGAGTGATGTTTGCAGGGTCAGAAATGGCATGGGACAGGTACAAATCAGAAAAGTAGGCTGAGGAGGTATCTGGAATGGAAATGAGTGGAGGATTTATGGAGGTTTATTTTCATTCAGGTATCTGGTGACTTCCAGGGCCAAATGGTGGAACTGAGCAATGTCCATGGAGTGAGTGTGCTCAGCTGAGGTAGGTGTGATACTGCTGTGTCTTGTGGCCACTGAGAGGCTTGTGCAAGCACACTTAGCCCTCTGAATGTTAGAGAAGGAGATTTACTAATAAGAGCCAAACAAGCCATACCACCATTAGCTAAACAAGTTTAAATAGTGTTTGCTACACTCTGAGAGGAAAAGCAATTTTAAACATTTAGTGTCCTAGATTTGCAGTTATCCCCTGCACTGGTGCATCACAGAGCATCATTAAGGTTCCTGACTTCACACTGAAAACACAGAACAGTAGAAATGCAGGATACAGAGTTCCAAAGTTTGTGATGAAAAAAAATACTAGAAAAAGACTGAGGTGTTTGTCTGCTATAAACTATGGCAACATCATGATTGTTGGTTATATGGCATAGTTGTTCTGTTAACCAGTTAAACTGTTGTCTTATTTAAACTATCTGCAGGTAAGTTATTCTCTGTTTAGGAGGAAAAAAATATCTAAATGCATTAGAAGGACATCTATCATCATTTATCATCTGAACAGAGGGACAAGGTCTACTGTACTTGGGATATGAGCACGAAAAGATCATGTTAGATTTATGAGTCTGCTTGAGAAAGAATCTCTTCTATTTCCTGTCCTGCAGAGCCCCCTATCTATGGGCTTGTTCTGTGCAACTTGACTAATTTTGGGGATGTCTTGTAAACTCGTTTCATTTACCCATATACAATGAGATTTTCCTTGCCAAAACCAATGTTCTGTCTTTCTTATATAATGGCTTGTTATGTTTTCTTTAGTTAATGCTGTTGCCGTGCCAGGTGAAGGAAATTAAAATATATAGAAACACAGTGCAACAGTTCCTTCTGAATATTTAGGCACACAAGTAAATTGATGCCAGTTAGTGCTCACTGCTACAGTTCTGTAAGATTAGAAAGATTTTTAATGAAGCCCAGAATAGATGTCTGCTGGTCATGGGATGGAGTGAGTCTGTTCCTTCTACATGTGTCACCTTTGAGCTCTGAGCAAATAATCATACACCAGCAAATGTGGCAAAAACTTGTGCAAAGAAAAACACCATCAAAGAACTTCAGGGAAAAGTTTCTCTCCTGGCTGAAATGAAAAAGTGTTATTTTCCTGTTCCTATTTATATTTCAAGTGTCTGCATGGAAAAGCAGACTTCTTCAAAATAAATTACTGGCATAGTGAGAGATCATAGTGAGTTTTACCTCCTTTTCTGCTTCAAATATGCCTACACTGAAGCCAAAAATGCAGTGCAGCTCCTGTAGACTGCCAGATCTGCTACAACAAAATGCAGTAAAAACAACACAGAGCTTAAATCTTGCAGAAGAAGTCTGTGCAGACCTCAGGCATGTAACTAGGAGACATAAGCCTGCTGGGCTCCCATCTGCCCTCATGACACTGCTAGCAGGATCCAGCTTCACTAATGTTAAAGCAGCCTGTGCTACATCAGGATGAGTAACACTTAAGTTTGTAGTTAAGAGTATAGTGACCAGGAAAAAAGTCATTCTTGGCTCTGGCCCCATTTCAGTGTTTATGGTGGAACAATCCAGCACCAGTGAACACAAGTTCAAAAGTTGGCCAAAGAGCTTGAGCACTGGACTTTGACTGTCATTGTAAGATTATTGGGTTTTTACTTTTCTGTGCACTGGTCTGCTGCCTTGAAATCCAAGACTGACTTTACATGATCATTTGTAGATAGACACAGCACAGTTTAATTTGTGGTCTGAGTCAGACAAGCGTGGGACAGTGTCAGTATTAAAGCCATGCTGTGCTTTAACTCAGTTCTGTGCTGGTATAATCAGCATTTGCCGTATTTGTTTTTAATTAATTCTGTCAGCATCTCTTAAATATTTTTCAGCTTGGGTAGCTATGAGTCTGTATGAAACCTAACCATCTCTGCCTGGGGCTTTGGGACTTTGGCAAGGGCTAGGTATTTGTCTCCCAAGGCATGATACTGCTGAGCTGTATCTAACTTCTAGGTGCCAAGAAAACGCTAAGACCAGAATTCTATTTCTGATAGTGGCAATAGAGAATGTTTTCTAGGGAGGGCACATGGGCTTGACTGCTTTCTATGATCTTTCTCCTTATACTCCCATGGCATCTAGAAGTGCTGTATTAGAGTAGTTAAAGTTGTTGCATTCCTGTCTAGTCCTTTAAGTACCCCGTAACAGATGTGCTGTCTATGAATTTATCTAACTTCTTTTAAGCCCTGCTGATACTGTCTGCTTCCATAGTCTCAGTGCTCAGAACACTATCTGCTGCTCAAAAAAAACCCTTCTTTTATTCAGTTCAAACTTAACTCCCACAATTGAATCCAGTTTAGTATGCGATATTTAGCAAATAACAGTTCTGCATTCAGCTATTCGATTGCCTTCATAATTTTGCAAACTTTGTTCATATCCTCTCTCCTGCTTAGCCTCTCCAACATGAAGATTCTCAGCCTCTACTCCTTAGAAAGCAGCTGCTCCTCATCATGGGCTATTTTAACTGTCCTCTTCTGCACCCTCTCCAACTCCACTAAACCCTTCTTTGAGATGCAGAGAGCAGAATGGCACACAGAACTTGGTGTGTGCACAGCTGAGCTTTTTGCACAGAAGTGACATCCTTTCTTGTCCACCACATCCATCCTGGTGGTGACCAAGATTTTGCAGGCTTTTTTGGTGGCCCCTGCACACTGACTCAATGATTTAGAGAGCTGCCAACTCTGCTGCTTTAAAATCTCTTTCACTAGATTTAGTATCAGTTCTGATGTCAGCACCATGTACACAGGGTTCAGATTCTTTTTTTCCTAGGTGCATTACTTCATGTCTGTCTACACTAAAGTTCACCTGCCAGCCTTTTTGCCTTTGGTGGCCTTATGTCTGCAGACTGGGAAATGTTACTGTTTATTTCCTTTTCTAAGACACTGATGATCTCTGGGAGACCATTGAAGATTCTTTTTAATTTAAAAAAAAGACCAATAACCTCTCTGTGTAACACCTAATCTTTAATCAGCTCCCGGTCTACAAGAGAGTATTTTCACCACATACAGTGGCGGCTTAATTTCTTTCATAATCTTTGATGTAGAATATTATCAAATACTTAAAAAAAAAAAAAAACAAATATATTATTTAGGCAGGTATTATCTTTGTCCAGGTACCTCCTGTTCAAGTAAAAGTAGATTAGTTTTGCAAGATTTCACTTTACAGAAGCTGTGCTTACTCTTTTTGCAGCAATCTCCGTCCATTTGGGCTCTCAGTGATGTTATTGTCTATCATAAACATTACTATCTTAAAAACAGTGGAAGCCAGAATTCCCAACCTAGTCTGTAGGTCTCAGGATTTCCTCTAGTACCCTTTCTATAAGTGGAGTTCATCCACCTGTATGTTGCCACAATAACTGCTTGTAAAAAGAGGCTTCATGACTCAGCCAACACCTCTACAATTCCACATTCAAACAAATAAAATACGTGGGGGTGAAGATGGTCAATTAAGTATTTTGGTACCTGGCTAGACATCCAGCTTTGCATACACAGTGGTTTCTCCAGTAACACACACAGTGCACATCCTGTGTGCCTTAGAGCCTCTGTGTAAAGCTGATATTGCCTTTGGCAACTACAGAATGTCTCTCACTCCCAGCTTCCAGGAAAATGGAAGATGCTAATACTCTCATGCTGTTCTTCACCTTGTACTTGCTGTTTCGCTCAGTATGTCAGTACTTGAAAAGTGCCAGGCATATGTTGGTTGCTGCATGTCACTCTTGCTGTCTCGGAGTCTTGAGACACATACATTAGATATGTGACATATGCTAAGAGTGAACTGTTGATTTTGAAAAGGATTTCCATTGCTTAACACAAGCTTTGTGAGTGATAGCCCTCCGGTTTCTCCTACCTAATTCTCTGTGTGTCCCCTGACTTTTTAACTCTGTGCTCTTATTAGCCTGCACACTATTGTGGAATTTGCAACACAACCATTCAGTGAGTTTAATCAGTTGTTATCAACCTTTTGTCAACCTCTGCTTTGGGAGGATGAACTGGGAAATCCATAATGCTTCCACCCCCTGACCTACTGTGGATTCTTTCATTTGCTTATTTTTCTCTCGCCATTTAACTATTAAATTAAAAAAAAAAGCTCTTATTTCCCCTCTTCTCTGTATTTATAGCATATTTTAATATATTTATTGCTGCTTTCCTATTTGATTCTTTAATCTATCTTTCAGTTTTTCCTTTCTCCAATCTACTTATTCAGTCCCTCATTCTACAGAGTTTGGGAAGCTGATATTTCCAGAACCAAATTAATTACTTGGGTCAGAGGAAGTGCCATTTTACAATCAGGGTGCAATGGGTTAGAACAATCTGGCACAAGAAGCTACAGTCCAGTTTGTTCTTGACAGGTCAAAATCCTGGATATTAACTCTTCAGTAGTTATAAACTAAACTTATTTGGACTGGATGACTCTGTGAATGGGAGTTGTGCTGTGTGCTGGGATTTTTCTGTGCTAAAGAAACAAAGAAATCTAAATAACTAGGTAATGGCTGCATCACAGTGAAAATAATCATCTAAAAACATTCAGCACATACCAATTCTGATCCCAGCATAATCCTAATCAAGCCTCTGTTAATATCATAGAACACCTTGCTAGCATGAGCAGTGACAATGGAGTCATTGAACCTAGAGTGTTGTAACTGGGCTTTTTACTTCATCAAATAGAACTTCCAAACAAATTAGAGATAGGGTAGGAAGGACAAAGGTGCTGTCTGCTATGTTTTATCCAGGAGGAGCAAAAATGCCTTGCTTACATGTAGAAATAATATTGTAGAATTTAAAGGGCTTTATTTGAGGTACATGTGATAAAACAGATTGGGGGAAAAAATACAAGTTTGATGAGTATTTTGGGATGATTTAGAACAATTTGCATAGTGGCTGGGTATGACCCAGATTTGCCTTTCTTCAGTCACTGCAAGAATCTGGTCTAAGTATATTTTGGGGGAAGATGAACAGATGAAGCAAAGAAGGTAATTTTTTGCAGATTCGCTTTTGCATATAATGTCATTGTAATGGTCTGATAACTAGGGTTATGCATGATCTAATTTCTGAGAATGATGTCATATTTCATAAGCATCCAGCAGAGATGATACAATCATTTCACAGAGGGAGCTACATGATGTAATTGCCAGCAACACCACATGGATCAGTGACCCAGCAGGTTACATTCAATTCATATTTTATATGGAGCTAATATGTCTTTTTAAGCTGTTTTTTCATCTGGAGATGCCACAGGGAAGAAATTTTTTGTTTAGATTTTTTATCTGAAATCTGACTTTCTTGTTTGTTTTTAAAATAGAGTAATTGAAAATGTCATACGATTTTTTTTTTAACTTTAGGGGTTTCTACTTGTTTTGCCCACTTTTTAACCTGATATTAATTGAATTTGCATGGCAAGGGTTTGGTAGCAGGGGCTGCAGGGGGGTTTTACATGGGTGATTTCTCTGAGGAACCGCCAGAAGCTTCCCCCATGTGTGCCAGAGTCAATGCTGGCTGACTCACATGTCTCCACTAATGCCTGGTCATTCTGTTCCACAGCCTTCCTTCTGCCAGCGAGATGCCACCAGCTCATAGCTAATCACAGGATGCAAACAAACAGAAGATCACATCAATATCCCCTTGCTCAGATTTTTGTTGAGGCTAAGTGCCCTTTGAGGTCTTTAACAGTCCTGCCTAAATAAAGATTGGGTTAAGTAAGAGTCAGTCCTCTGAAACTAAGAATAAGGGAACTAAAATTACTTCCACTTTGCAAACAAAGCAGAGACTGAATTCAGAATTCAGACAATATTGTGAGGCAACTTTACTTTCTGGGTCTTCCCTCCATTCTTTCCTCATGAAGGATCAATGAGCAAATTAATTTCTGTCCTTTCACCTCCTCTCTTTTTTCCAGCACTCTTCTTTGCAGGTACATGTTCAGTTGCACTGATCTCTTCTTTATGCCCTCTTTTCTTTCTTTGGGTATTTTTCCCCCTCTCTCCCATCTCATTTATTTTCATGCTTCCAAGCTCTGTTTCTGAGATTATGCAAACAAAAATGCAAATCAATCAGATTCTTTCTCTGAGATGATTGGTACTGTGGTCCTTTGCATATTCTTCCTCAGATTCTAAAGAACAGAAGCCTAAACCCCAAAATTTTATTTCACATTTAGCATGTGATCATAAAAGAGGGTACTTGTGCTGTGCAGAGTTTAGAAGTAAATAGTTGCCAGTTTTGACTTCTAATTACATTTTAAAAAAGATCAGCAGCACGTCCCAGTGGCAAATTTCAGTGTTGTGCACTCTTTTTAGGTGTCCAGTCCCAGAATAAGAGGCTTTGCTGGCGTGGAGTCTTTCAAAATTGCTTAGTCACAGATGCCACCAAGGCTCTCTTCCCACAGTTACTGAAGGAAAAGTGGAGTTCTCCCATTGCAGATATTCCCTGTTTGACTGTACCTGCATTATGGCATCAGGCTTCGATTCCATCGCTCTTGCCAAGGCTTCAGCAGCGATGGCCAGTGACAGCAACAGCCCTTTGCTCAGCAAAAGAGTTTACCAGAAATGGGAGCAACTCTGCTCAAGTTGCATCCTTGCTCTCCATCCCCACACAGCCGGGATGGCTCCAGTGGGGAACTGCTCTGTACAAGTGAAATCACCTTGGGTAACACAGGCACTCTCTGAGCCCTGAGATTGCTGTCCAGCATACGTTGCTCGTGCATTTGTGCAGGAGAATTGAGAGTTTGCTTGGCAGGAATTCATACTAGGAGGAATAAAAGTCAGCACAAGTTTTGATGAAGTGAGGCATTGCTTTGTCAGTCAAGTCCAAATGCAAAATGTCATAGGAAGAGCAGTGAACACAACAGACATAAAAACACAGCTGTAATTCTTTTTTCTTCTCTCTTACAGGAAGAGAAAGGTTGGTTTTTTTGTCTGTATTTGGATACATTGGAAAGACACAAGCATTACTCTGATCTGACTGCATAAGTATTTAAAAGATATAGACCTCATTGTTTCATGTTGAATCAGTATTAAGGAAATTCCAAAGATGGAGCAATCAAAAATTAAATTTAAAAGTAAAAATATAGAAAAAAGTGGAAAAGTAGTCAGATTTTGTTATAGTAATGTTTTCAGAAGTGCAAGGTGTGACAAAACTCAATTTATACTATGTTATCAGTCCAAATGGTTTTGAAAACATAGTTATTAATCCAGCTTTCCTGGCATCCACAGTACCACCCTGGTATTCAAACTGAATTTACTGTTTGGTAACCGTGCTCAGTTATAGTCAGATGTGAACTAGATTTGACATCCATATTTTAAAATTAACTCTCCAATCTCATAATCTTTTTAGTTGTTAAAAATTGAATTGGGACCAGTTTGACTCTTTTCGTGTCTCTTTTCGTGACTCTTTTCACTTGTAAGCATCTTTACTGAGAAGTTGTTTCATTTTCTTATTTTTCGTTCATCTGATTGTTCACATTTAGGTGGTCACCACCTTTTTTAAAGCAGCTGTTTTTCCTGGATAATGTATGTTAAAAAATTGAAAAAAGTTGACATTCCACTCTGTCATCATGAATATTTCTTTATGATATTTCTGGATAAAAATATATTTCTTCTTTACTTTTACCCATGGGTCCTTCAGGCAGTCACTGTCCATTATCTTAGACAGATGTGGACACCAATCACTGTTGCTTTAGAAACTAGCTGTAAATCAAATGCTTTAAAATGCAGTTTATTTGGTTCTACATTGAATAAAGAACTGTCTTGTCCATTTCTTTCCCATTCTGACCTTGCACAAACTTTTGTGTACTCTTAGATAGTCCCCTTTCCTTGACCATGATCTACCTACTCAGTTGTAGTGAATTTCTTTAATGGTAAGAAATAAAAATGGCTGGTTTCAGAGCAAGGGGCAAGAACAGAAATTAGAGGAATGTAAGGATATTGTAGTCCATTTGGTTTTTACAATGGATTCCCTGATTTCTTTGGGGAGTGATTGCCCAATTTATGCTTTTACAGGAACTGAAATCAAGCAATTACTTTGAAAACATGTCTTGACAAATATGTCTGTGCTAAATGCAGTCTCCATCATTTCCTCACACTTACTATTTGTGGTTTGTTCTCTTCAGGAGAAAAAGAGGTTGTTTTCTGTTTAGACAATGATATTTTTTTACCTCTCATCTTTTTTTGTTCAAGCACAGACCTTCAAGTAGAGAAAATGGATCTGCCTATAACTGCAGACGTCCAATTCATAAGGCTCAGTGATACAGAGCAATATATACAGTATGGCATTTTCTAGTCAGGCCTCAACATAATAGATAATATAATCCACTTTACAACTTCAGACATTCTTGAAATGTCTCAAAATAATTTTATTATTTGGTTGCAATTAGCAATTTTAATAGTATTGCCTTCTCCTTTTTCTTGGAGTGAGACATCCTTTTATCACAGCACACTTTCCTTTAAAGCTTTTTTATTGTCATCTTGTTGATGTTTTCTGGCCATGATACTAATTAAAAGATTGAGGTATTCTTCTTTCATTCAATATTTTGAATGAAAAAAAGAAAAAGTGATTTAAAGGGCGATACAAAGCATAGAAAACTTATAAACTTCCACCTAAATAAGCAGCTAGAGAAACTGTTGATGTTTTAGATTGCATTGGTAAATGGTACAGTGTAATACACCCACCAATACAGTTAGTGCTAATTGTAAGGCATTTTTGTCAAAAATAGTGCTTTTTTTCTTAAACTTAATTTCTGATGTATTTCACTTTCCATAGACTAAGTCTGCAAACCTGGTATCATTTGCATTTCATACCCACTAATGGAAAGCTGGATTCATCTGCGCAAGATTCATCTGGCTTAAGTATATTAAAACAGACATGCTTGATGGAAAAGTGTCTCAGATATTTAGAGACTTGCTTTTTACTTTTTCATGGTATTGTGTTATGTTTCTTCGCTTGGTATTAACTGCAGAATGTTCAAGATCTTTCAAAGTCGGAATTTCCTGAAATTCTAATCTCATGTATTTGTACAGTCACATAACGCTGGTGGCTTAACAGTGGAATTAGAAGCAAATAGGATTTTTTTTTCCTATGGAAAATAGCATGAAGTTTTTGCCATTTAATTTCTGAAACATGTTGTTTAAGCTCTCACATAAGATCTTTGGGCAGAAGCAGTGCTGTGTTCATTGTATACAATATCTGGGAGTGGAGCATTTTTCAACACAGGAGTGCTGCCGCAATATCAATTGTAGCTGTTCTGTGAAGTAAAATGGTTGCTTTTTATATAGGTCACTTTATCCTACTCTGCTTTTCTGGTGACTCAAATAACATTTTATAGGCCATTTTTTGTTAATAATGCAAGACAATAGAGAATGTGATTGTGTAATAAAGGGCCTTACAACAGGGCCTCATATGAAAGACAAAAGGAAGAAAAAATGGCTGAGACAACTGTTATAATGAAAGCAAAATGTCATTAGGTAATTGAAAATATTAAAGAGCTATTATGTTTCTGAAGTATCAATATTTTCCTCCATCCATAAGACAGAACATATACCTATGTTACATGTACAGAAGGTGAGTTCCTTGTCCCACTTGCTCAAATTTAAAAGGAACACAAATGAAGTTAGTCTGGGCCTTCATCAGTCTGCTGCTTTGCCCATTGATTTAGCACACTTGTATTTTATATGCACTCTGTTATTTACATCTGCTCAGACAGCTCTCCCACTATTACAGTCTAATATTTCACAACCTGTATAACAGCACTTTTTTTTTCTGATAAATACTACTTCAGAACACTTCTTTTTCTGCCCTATTTTCTTGGAAGGAAACAGTATTATGCTAGTGCCTACATCCATACAGCTGTGACAGAAATAGAGAATATTGGTCTGACTTCAACATACTCCGTGAAAAATGAACTGAAAATATTCTCTTTGTGAGAATGCCAGTCTGTCTTTTACTGTTGCTTGTAGAAACACTGGCTCTGACCAAGGAAGGCTCTATCTCATACCAGCATCATCAATGTGAAACAATCTCATTAGCTTAATGAGGGCAAAAGTGGGAAAGATTTAACAGAGCTGATATGATCTGCAGACACTAGAATTGTTCTTTCCTGGATGGTGGCGGACAAATGTAGACTGCATAGTGACAGACAGGTCATCTCTGAATTTCAACATGAAGGAAAAGTTCAGTTCAGATTTTCACCTGACTTTTTAACACTGCAGCTCTCTGTGTTCCCTTCTGTAATCTCTCTTAATGCATTCTGATATTATTTAGATTAAAAATGTCATTCACATTTGGATACAGCTAAACCCTTAGTGTCTCCTGTCAGTGTTCTATTTTCACAAACGTGGCTCTATTGACTAGGTGAAAATAAGGCTTTCTTATATTATTAGGATTAATGGCAAAATGACCCTCTACAGTTACTGGAAATCTCTCTCTCTCTCTCTGAAGTATGAGAGATACATGAGTATGAAAGATTCTGAATAGTTGAAGTCCACAATATATAGATAGTAATGCTTCTCTCTCTTGGAGTATACCAGATATTTTAATCCAGGGAAGAGCTATTTTGTCCCACACATGACTTGTGGGCAGGCAAAGATATAGGGTATGACAGATGTCAAGTGACATGCAATAATCCTGAGACAGTGTTTGCTTGGAAACCTTCCAGATCTGGTTTTACTTTTTTGCAGCCTGAGATCATCAGACCTGAAGCCAGAGCTAAACAGAGCTCCTGTCTCTCACAGCCAGTGGGTACAAGTTGTTCTTTTCTGCCACAACAGTGACTGAGAGCCAGACCGCCCTTTAGACTCCCACAGCTGGGGAACAAGGCACAAAAATGTGATGCCTCCATGACATGGACCCTGATGGAGGAGAGGAGTCACTAGCCCTGACCTTCTCCACCTCCCTGCAGGAAACACACTGGTGAGGGAAAGGGAGGTGAGGAAGGAACTGGACAAGAAAACTTGCTTCAACTGTTCTATATTTGAAAGATTTTGCTGGAAACCTGAGTGAGTCTATAAGGAAAGAGATTAAGGGCAGGCTTGAAAAGCCTGGTCACAGAGCACGTTATCTATTATATAGCTGTACATTCACTCACATTCTGCCAGCATTGTATTTTCTCCCTTACCCATCCCTGTACATGTTAAAACTAGTGAGTCAAAGACACAGATCAAAACTCTTTAGGTGGTGATTCCTATTTCAGTTTTCACATAAAGGTACATCTCACAGGCCTCTTCACGGTATATTCCTATGTGAAGTATTTGCCATGATCTTTCATGGAATGGGGACAGATACTAAGCACACCTCCTTGAAGTCAGAGAGACAAGAATTTATCATTTCCTAATAAAAAAGTTGATTTCTCTGCTTTTCTTCAAGAATATACTTTCTGAAGTATTTCAGGACCCAGCACAGATTAAATTATTCTAAAAATGATAGAATGTAATAAAGGATTATACTATCTCAGTGATGCAACTTCACAGCCGTCACTTCTTTTCAGATTCTTTAGGATTTTTCAGAAACCACAAAATGTCTGCATTTTAAAATAGTTTTCTGGAAAAAGAAAACATCAGTGACCTTAACGCTTCATATAAATCTTTTCTTACTGTCTGATCATGGCAGAATGATGACAAGCAGCTTCATTTTTGCCCAAGTAATTAAATATTATACCAGCCTTTCTGACCTCAACCTAATGATAAAGGACTGCAGCCAGAAAGAGAGCTTTTGTGGGAGCCAATCAGAGACACTTCGTTTGCTTTGAGGATATATGTGCTCAGTTCACAGAAACATGCTAACTAGTTGGCATGCTAACTAGTTGGGGTTTTTCCCATCAGCATTTTGTTGCAGAAAATTTTTCTAAAATACATCTCCATTTTGTTGCAGAAAATTTTTGCACATAATGTAGAACTCATGTGACACACCTGCTAATGTGCCTGTTCTGGCCAGACTAGACCACAACTGCAAGATCCTCATGAAGATATTTTTTATGAATGTTCCCTGAGGAAAGTGGGTAGGGAAAATTTTCATAGAAACATAGAAACGTTTGGGTTGGATGAAGCATTAAAGATCATCTGGTTCCAATTCCCATGCCACATGCAGGGATACCTTCCACTAGATCAGATTGCTCAAAGCCCCATCCAGCTTTGGCCTTGAACATTTCTAGGGGTGGGACATCTTCTCTAGGAAACAAGTTCCAGTGTTTCACCACCCTCACAGTAAAGATTTTTTTCATAATTTCTAATCTAAATCTACCATCTTTTGGTTTGAAGCCTCTCCTCCTGTCCTATCACTACAAGGCTTTGTCAAAAGTCACTCTCCAGTTCTCTTGTAGTTCTCTTCAGGTACTGGAAGGTGCTCCAAGGTCTCTTTGGAGCCTTTCTTCAGGGTGAAAAGCCCAAATTCTTTCAAGGACAGGTCCTCTTAGGAGAGGTGCTCCATTCATTTGATCATCTTTGTGACTTTCTTCTGGGCTCTTTCCAACAGGTCCATGTTCATCCATACAGGCCTACTGGTAATTTGGCTGAATTCCTCAGGATGTGTCACTCCTGAGCTTGAAGGAGGTGTTCCTTGACATTACCCAGCCTTCTTAGACCCCTTGCCCCTGTTTTCAATGACTCCTCATCCATCCCCAGGTGGAACTCCGTGCACTACAGCAGGCCACTGACATGGAGCATGACACTCCCTCCTAGTTTCCCCTGCTTGTCCTTCCTAAAGAGCCTGTATCCTTCCATTCCACCACTAGCCATCCCACCACATCTCCATGCTGCCAATAGGATCACAGCCCTGTAGTCATGGAGGCCTAACTCCATCTCTGACTCCTTTTGCTTATTCCCCCTGCTGTATGTGTTTGCATAAGGGCATTTAACTGACTGACAGTGGAGCTGATTTGCTGGCTGAAGTGGCTAGAATTCCTTTATGCTGCACTTCAGGTGCTCTCCTGGCTTGCAATCCCTCTCCAGCCTCTGGGCATTTCTCACTGGCCCTAGCATCAAACTTGTAGGAGTGGTGTGGATTGAAGTTCCCTTCCCCCAGCAGTTTTAAAGCTCTGTAATTTGACAGGATCAGTCTCCTCTATTGTTCCTTCACGGATATATATTTCTCTCACAGTTGGAGTTTTGGAGTTCAGAACTAAAGTAATAGTAGGAGAAACGGATGTTAATCTCCATAGGCCCCATTAGCTCAACAACTTGCTTATTCTCTAATGTGTGATAGCAGGGTGCAAGAGAGGTTGTTATAGTGTTAGCCTGGCTTCCTGTGTGTCTTTTTGTCTCAGCAGCTCTGCAGAAATGCCAGCGTAACACAAAAGTAATTGTTGTGCTGTGATAATCAGGATTGCTGTCTTTTGTCAGCTCATTAGGAAGGCAAATATATCTCATTTACAAAGGAACTTTTTGACTGATGATTTCAATACAGGATAAATAAAGCCAGTTACCTAAAAACATGTTTCTATCTCTGTAGTGTTTGGGGTTTTTAATATGTCTTCTTTTTTTTTTAATTTTTGTGAAAACTTTGATTAATCATATTGCGCCTCAGTTTCCTTTCAGGTACAAGGAAGTTAATGTGTTGGAAACTTTTGATTGACAAATTTAATGTTTGTCAGGTACTTTAACATGTTTAGATAAAAGGGTCTCTTGAAGTGCAAATTACAGAGGTAAGCATGGCTGAGGTGCAAGTGCCCTATCCCTGTTTTGGTGTCAGCATCTGCCAGTCTTTTCACTGATTTATTGTGAAAGCCTGTCTGGCAGCACTGTCTAATGTTCTGTTTCATTTTTTTATGGGGAAAGAGCCTTGTTTTGCTAGGAAGCCATTGATTTGTTTTCCTTTCCCTAGAGAAAAGTTATTTTTATGGAGTGTTTAAGGATCTCTGTAAGTGGGATATATAATACATGTTGTCTATCAGAGGTCTGGAAAAAGTATTTTATGATATTTATTGTGCTAACTTTTCACCATGGAGGTAAAGTGTCAGATTATAAGGGTCAATTAGTTAATGTTTAGGCCTGAGTACTTAAAGCTTGAAGTATGTTAAGTCCATATCTAGCCATATTTCAGAAAAAATCACTGCTTGGAAACATGACCTCAAGATGTACAGTTGAGGGGTCTTTGTTCGTCTTGAGCCATCTCCTCTCTTAAGTCATTGGGTATCACCTTTCTTGGGTGGGGTCTTCTTTCTCCATTTGTGAGTAAGGTTTAAGGAGGAAGTTGTTCAGTGATTCCCTGTCTTTGACTCGTGACCATCATGAGTTTAGCTTGCAGGAGTGTTGTGACTTGAAGTCTCTGTTAGAGACTTCACATTGTCCTCTGCCTTCCTACCAGCTTCTGGTTCTGGATATATTCCTTTGGTGTTACTTTATGAAACAAAAACTGATATACCTACCGATATTCTTGGAAAAATATAAAGGGCAGATATTTTAAGGGGAAGGTCTTCATTAGGTTCTGTGAATGAACTCTTCATTTTTTAGAATTTGCACAGCATTTGAGAGAAAATTAGACCTTATCAACCAAAAGGGATTTCACGTCAGAGCAAAGGATATGTAAATTAGCCTTAGTCTGTTTTATCAGAGGCTTTTTCATCATATCTTCTTGATGTTGAGAGAGGCTGGCAACTAGGGGAAGCTATTAATCTTGCATTGTTTTCACTGTACCATGTCTATTTTTGAAAAATTACCTTTGATTTAAGTGCAGTACTTTGAAGAAATAATTATAATTTATTAACCAAAACCTTTTCCAACCATCTACAGGGATATAAGTGTGCATGTTTGTGTGCACCCATATGGTCTTCTAGCTGTAACTCTTCTGGCAATGAGTTAGATTTTGTGGACTTGGTGTGTCTTCTAATTGACAAGGTCAGCACTTTGTGGGAATAAGTTAGGAGATCATCCACCAAGTTCACAGGTCATATTGGCTTATCACTGTCTTATTTGAAAGGTCATAAGTAAATATTTAGTGTATTGACTTTAAACTGTTCATTGAATATAACTGTCTATAGTAAGTACTCTCAGCAATGTCTCATGGAATGCAACTAGTTATTTCCTATTAATTGTCATAAAAGTCTTGCACTCTCCTACATTTGTACTTCTAGAATTTATCAGAGCCGTGTACAGTTCCCAGGAATCTGCCCTAATCTACAAAAATGAGGCATGCTAGGAGTCAAGAACACTTCAAGATCAGTGTATTTCAAAGCAAATGAGGATAAAAGGTAGCTCTACCAGAAGCAAAGATAAGGAAGCCTGGTATCCAAAGGGAATTGGTCATCTCATTGAATTCTTTGATCTAATTCAGCTGAAGTGTTTCCTGGCTGAAAAGTTCCTAACAAGCATTTTTGACCACAGAAATTTGTTGTTGAGTAATATCTGCAACTTTTCCTTTGAAGAAGAGGAAGTACTAATGGAGAACCTTCTTTATTAGTTGCCCATTTATGTAAGCAAGATTTTTCTAAAATACATCTCCATTTTCAAAAATTGTAAGGGAAAGGACAGAAAGATGTGCATGCATGCTCTTACTCGCATGTATTGTGATCTTAAACAGTCTGAGACCTAAGGAATTCAAGGCTGAAAATTAAACAAAAAGCATTAAAATTAAACAAACAAACAAGCAAAAAAATCCAACCCTTGCAGCACTAGGAAGAAGTGTTCTAAAGCAACAATAAGGTCATTTTGATGGGATTGTGCCTTAAATGTTTTTTGCAATCTGTGCTGAAAACATGTAAGTTGATCTAATTCAGGAAGACAGAAAGTGCTTCCACCTTCCTTTGTGCTTACTTACCTTGAGAGAAAAGAAAATTTCCTAGAATTGAGAACTATCAAATCCTAACATATCCTAAGTTGGAAGGAACCCACAAGGATCATTGAAATCCATGTTCTGGCCCTCTGCAGTGCTACACCAACAATCACATGCACCTGAGAGCATTGTCCAGGTGCTTGACCTCTGGTAAGTTGGTGGTGTGAGTATACTTCCCAGGAGAGCCATCCCAGTGCCCTACCAACTACCTTCTGTGTGAAGAACCTTTTCCTGATATCCAGCCTAAGCCACCCCCAACTCAGCTTCAGGCCATTTCCTCGAGTCCTATCACTGGTCCCAAGAGAGAAGAGATTGGCTCCTGTTGTCCCTCACCAGGAAGTTGTAACTGCAATGAGGTCTCCTCTCAGTCTCCTCCTGGCTGAACAGACCAAGTGATCTCAGTCACTTCTTGTATGGCTTCCCTCATCCCATCCCCATGGGTGCCCCAGATTAGAAATGTGCAGAGGCAGCAATCTTACTGCCTTGCTGTGATCCACTTGGAATGACTTTTCCAGTCCCACTTTCCCTGACACTGTAAGCTTTCTTGCACTTTAAACCCTGTCCCTAACCCAATTTATAAATATAAATAAATACCAGGTATTTTTCAGAGGTAATAAGTGTAAGAGTATGTCATTACTCTACTTTGCTTTTGCAAACTCTGGTAGGAAAAGTCAGCACCATTATGAAATCCATTATAATCACAAGTGCCAGTGTGTCGGAGTAGTTGCGGGAATTGTTGAATCCCCTCGGGAGTGTTTATTTCAGTTGTTTCATTTGTTCGAGCTGTTTAGATTGTCCCTTGTCTGGATTCTTTCTCTATTTTCTGCACATTGAAAGCAAATGCATACCTCAGAGTCCCAAGAGTTGACAGCTCTCTTGAGCTTAACAGAAGAACAATTTTTTTCTCCCCCACCCCACACTCTGAATAACTCAAATGAAATTATATGGTCTCTTGGGCTTTTATATTTCCTAACTATATATAAATAAAACAGATGCAATTTTTTTTTTTTTTAGAGCAGACTTCCTGTCATTCTCCATTTTTCTGTAAATCACATCAGTATTTATCTTGGGCGTTATCAAAAAAACCCTAAACCTGTCTTATATCTGATAAAGTACAGCAAATAAAATTATATATTAAAAGAAAAAAAAATCAGCGAACTTCAGTCTAGCTTTAGAAGTACCCCCAGATGTCTCAGGATTACTAAAATGTGTTTATTCTTTCCATGTGTTGTGGTTTAACCCCAGCCAGCAACCAAGCCCCACGGTGCCACTGACTCAGTCCCCCACCAGCAGGATCAGGGACAGAATCAGAAGGGTAAAAGATAGAAAACTCTTGGGTTGAGATAAAGACAATTTAATAGGGAAAGCAAAAACAGCACACACTGGCAGAGCAAAACAAGGAATTAATTCACTGCTTCCCATGGTTCAGGAGGTTCCTGTTATGCTAATTCCTGTAACACACAACTCAAATCATGGTTGACAACAACTGAAAGGCACACCCATTTCAATCTCCACCCCTGGCTGTCTTGGGCCCGGTTATCTGGTTTAACATTGCAATGAACTCTTCCCCTTGTTCCCAACCTGTTTAACAAGGGATTGAAGCTGGAGCCCACCATCAGTACAGTCTGTATCACAGTCCTCCATGGGCTGCAGGGGCACAGCCTGCCTCACCATGGTTTGCACCGCAGGCTGGAAGGGAATCTTTTCTTCCCCTGCTCCATTGTGGGGTCCTACACCCAGGAGACACTCCTCCTTGAACTCCTCCAACATGGATCCTTCCCATGGCCTGCACTTCTTCACAAACTGCTCCAGCATGGGTTTCCTGCGAGGTCACAAGTCCTGCCAGCAAACCTGCTCCATCACAGGCATCTCACAGGTCACAGGTCCTTCATGCATGGATTCTCCTTCAGACATCCATCTGGGATCCTCCAAAGGCTGCAGGTGGATCTCTGCCCCCTCATTCATACATCCCAGTCCCTTCATCTCAAGTTCACACTGGAATTTCAGTCTGTCCAGTAGAGCAGCACAAAATTACACACCATGTAAATTACTTGATTACAGATACTAAATTTAACTCACTCATGATTTTCATACTGTTTTTGTAGCATTTTTAATGTCCTCCTTTAAAATCATCTCAACTATTCTTGCAACCATAGCGAGTAGATGGATTTTTTATTTTGAGTCAGATATTTATTTCAGCAGTGCATTTCAGTATCTTCCTGGGATTCATAGGATTTTATGTTTAGCTATACTATTCAGATACAAGGATTTCCTTGAGGACTTCTACCTTCAGGCAACAACCACAGTCCTCCAGTGTTCCTTACCAGCCTCTGAAAGTGTTAAGAAAGAATTCTACCTGATTTTTAATTTTATCTAGCTCTTCCATGACCATTTTTCCCTCTAGTACATCAGCAAAAGGTTACAAGGATGCTGGAATTAAAGTGAAATTTAACTCAGTTTGCAAGGGACAGTTCAATTTTGCTTTTATACTCACTGGCAAAAGTACCATGTGCTTCTGAACAGGGAAGTGATGTAACGAGAAACTGTTTGCATTTATAAAGCTTTAGCTGAGTACTATTTCAACCTTTTGCCTGTCAACTTCATAGGTTACAAGTATATCCTTACAGGATATTGAATTCAATAAAGCTATTCACAGTCCAGTATGTCCCTGTGATAAGCTGAGAACGAGACTACTTCTGCCAGTCCAAAACATGACAACAGAACAAAATCTCTCAGTGGTAGGTACCAAAAAGCATCATATGTTCTGGAAGTCACATCAAGCATCCTGCCTGCAAAAGGTAATTTAAAATTTAATTTCTAGCTAATAGACACAAAATCAGCCTCATAATGTATTTATTCTCTAATAGTGTCTTTTTTTTTGGTAGAAATTTCTTCCAGACAGATACCGGTACTTATATAAGATACACAGAGCATCAAATTTCAGTCTTTATGCAAGTAAAATCAGGAAAGATTTCTGTGTTGGTTAAACATCCAAGTCCAGTCCTTAGGGAGAATGGTGGGGGCAGTCATAACTTCTCCTATATTGACAAATGCTGAGCAGTGTAGCTCATAACATATTCTCATCAATATGAGAATCCATCAAGATATGTATTTTGAATTTTTTTTGTTAGCCAAGTCCATTCTTAAACAGCAGATTTGATTTACTCTAATACCCACATCATTTGGTAATTTTTATTTTTTCTATATTGAACACTATTTCATTCTGGTACTGCCTTGACAAGTAAAAATGCCTGCTATAGCATCACAGAATCATTAACTTGGAGAAAACCTCTAAAATCATTGAGTCCAACTGTTAACCCAGCACCAACGTGTTCACCAAATCATGCCCCTATGTGCCACACCCCACTGTTGAACACTTCCAGGGATGGAAATTCCACTATTTCCCTGGGCAACAGTCAATATAACTGTCTTTAGGGAGAAGAGAGAAAAAATATTTTTAATCTTGCCTGTAACCTTTTATTTTTTAAATATTAATATCCCCTGATTTAGGTGACCCTAAGATTAAAAAGAAAATGTAGAAATAAAAATGGAGATTGATATCCAAGGACTTGTGTATGTTATTATGAATTGAAATTTGACAGGTTCTGTCATGCTTAGAGTGTTGCTTGACTCTTTAGAGCATTGCTTGACTGAAGGCTGCAACTTTGGATTAATCTGGACGTACTAATTAAAGGAAGATGCTTCTTTTATTTGCTGTCAGTATCTGGCAAAGCTGGCTGCATTCCAGCACACGAGCAGATATCAATGTGCATTATCAAACACAGGTGTTTAGATATTTTTCAGGTAGCAATAGTTAATTTTCTGCTTGAGGACTGTGCTTCTGTTTTTCAAGCGCTGTCCACCAGTTTAGTGTGACAGGTAGAGTGCTCAGGCTCCACCCAAATTTGTGAGCTCTACTTGATGAGTAATTAGAGTTATTTGGGCAGGTATTTTGGCTTAACTAGTGGTTCTCCAGGGATTGCATGGACTAACCCTAATGGACCTGGGAGTCAGAACAGCCCTCTCCCACCAGCACACCTTCCCCATGGTTGGGCCACGGGAGCTTTCCTGTACCAAGTCCAGAAGTCCACCTGCCCCACTGCAGCCCAGCAGCCCCAAGGTGTGAGGTGCAACTGAGGCAGTGTGACAAAGCAAGACGGGATGTGCAGAAACAGGCTCTCACTCTCCTGCTCGCTCTCTCAGTGTAGGACCCAGCGCTGGCTCTGAGGTTAATTATACTCATGGGGTCCCTAGTCCTTTCCATCACAGGGTTGCCTTGGGGAGACCTAGATGAAGAAGTGCAAGGTTGAATCAAGAGTGGAATGATGAGGAGCCCCCTGATGTGCCTTGCTCCTTTTTTTTCCTTGGACCTTTTTTATTCCTCTATTTTTATTTCACTCCATTAGCTGGAACTTTTGTGTGTGCTCCTGAGAAGAAGAAAAGAAAGATAAAGACCATAGCATCTTAGTGACCTTTCCATGAAATACTTTTTAAAGTATTTTTTTGAGAACACAAAGATGGCAAAATGCAGCCTTGCCTATAGAGGTGAGAAGTCTTGAACCAGGCATGCTGACTGAAAAAAACCATCAATTCTTGCAAGCAACCAGAACAGGTTATTTAGTATTTATATTTCTTTTCAAGATTTTCAGATTCCGCCAGCAAGCCACAGGAAAAAAATCCTTACAAAAATCTCATTGATTTGCATTTCCAAATCCTGTTCCCAGAAATAATTTAGGAGCAAAATTACATCAACTGTCAAGGAGACTTATAATCCAAATGTCTCCCCCTTCTGAAAACGAGGTTTAGCTTCAAAATCTGCTAATTTTGGGAAGTCTAGACTGGGAAAAATACAAGACATTTTTTTGAGAAAGAACAGATTATAAAGACTACAATATGAATGTTTTGACAAATTTGGATGGTAAATATCAGAAGGTGTTTTAGTTTTTCTCACAACTGTCTGTAGAAATGCTTCAATTTCTTGAAAAAGAACATAAAGTAAGTGCTCATCAGTTAAGTAATAACCCATGCTTAGGACCCTTAAATGCTGTAAGGGAAAGTTATCTGATACTGAAAATATTTATCAGCAATTAGTTTGGCCATTTTCCTGCTGTATGTATGTTTTTATTATGGCTTTCAAAATCATAAACACCCAGGGCCTATGGAAATAACAATTATTCACCTATTACAAAGAAGACTTTTTTAAGGGAGGCAAAAAAGGATTATTTTGATTCATTTTTCTTAACTCAAAGGCGTTGTATAAATGCAGGGGAGAGATATGTCTCTTCATCTTCTCTGTATACTTGCCAACAGTTTCCAAAATTTTTTCAGACTTTTTACTGAAAAATGGCATTAGCAACCACAATCTCTGTTCTCCATAACGTATTCAGCAACAAAGACTCGCAAAGCAAAATCCTTCTTTGTCCTGCATAACCTGTAGTGCGTGCACTGGCAGGTCTGTTATCAGTGCAGCGCACTGTGCGACTGCAAACAGTAATACAATCAGGTTTTCATTTATATTAATGTGGCTAAGCTCTGTGTTTGATCATGTTAAAAGATATGCACTTGCTAAATGTAATTCCCATATATTAATATATTACCTACAAAAGGCCATTGTTTATGTAATGTGATTCACATGAAGATTCTGAATGAAAATTTATCAGTGAGATTGGTAAATATTCTCATTTAGTTTTAGGTTAGAAGAATTAAAGAAAAGAAAGATTCACTTGAAATTGGTAAATGTCCATCAACAGCAGATTTACTATCAGCATCTCAAGACAAACTCATCACCATTTATAAACCAAATCCCACAGTCCTGTTCAGGAATACATCCATTATTATCAGGTGAAAACTGAACTTTGTATTTCTCTTATGGAGAAATTACCTCCTTCATGCATGAGGAACTTTGGCAAAATAAAATCCAGATTTCAGCACTGTGGTGCAACATGATCCCTATATTTCAATTAGAATTGTACTGGTAATGGATTTTCCAGCAAATGATGTTCATGAGGTTGAAAGTAACAAGCAGCCTTTTCTACAGTAAAACAGGAGTTAAAGAGACATCCTCAAAAGGCAGAAAACCTGGCTCAGTGTCTTCCTTGGCTTGGGTGGACTCAAACTCCCATTTCCCAACAGGTCCATCTTGCACTTTTTTTTTAATTGAGCATGAACAAGAAAAAAGACTTAGATGTAGGGATTCACATGCTGAGATGTTCTACTCTCTCTTATCATAATCTTGTGCTTTTCCTCACTGGAAAATTTTTTGTTTAGGTACCAGCACTGTCTTCAAACCCTTTCAAGAAATAGAAGGAATTTAACCAGAGACTAATCATGACCTCGGTAAGTGCACTCCCCACTGAGGTATGAGCAGAAAGGGATATATACACATACTGTAATGCAGCTCTCCTGAGGACACAGGAAATTACATTCTTCTGGATACCTCCTTATTACTTCTTTTCACATGTAACAGGTGCTTAATTTGTAATAACTGGGGTCCTGTTAGTAAATTGGAGCTCAGTTCCCAATTACTTCTAAAACGTATCTGAAAAACATTTATATCCATGTTACTTGGCAGAGGATGAAACCATACTGATGTGATTGGTATTCAGTTCTCTGTGTAACTCCATTTATAGGTAGATATCATCCTGCCTGCCCAGACAGAGTTAAAGATTTTAAGAGGTAGAACCAGGAGAGCAGGGAAAGCTATGGGAGATGGAAAAATAATCAGTATTATACTATAAGGGTGTTTTTCTGGACAAGTTAGTTTTTGAGAGTAGTTTAACTAGACAGAAATTGTAGTCTGTCTTACTAGACCAAAATTTCAAGGAGATAATGAAGCCCTAATGATGGCAGGTTTTAATGGGAATGAAGATGAATGAAGCAGTTACTAACAGGTGGGTAAGAGTCTCTGACAAAGAAAGGAGCGCATAAACTGAAGGAAGTGTATTGAGCTGACTGGAATGTATCAAACCTTCAGCAAAAATTTTCTTTGAGGAAGGAAGGAAATATCCAGAAAAGGTTATTTTATTTTTAGCTCTCTTTTCTGCATGTGTGTAACTTTGAAAAAGCGAGTGCTTTGCTCTGAAAAAAAAACATTCTGAAAAAACCTGCAGTTGGCTCAGCAGTCACAAATCCCTGAAGGAAGAAGGGCTCACAGATGCCAGATGCACTTGTCATGCTACCAGAGCTGGAGAAATGGGAATGTCTGGCCAGTGATCCATTTCAGATTTCATCTTTTGAGAGAGTGGCCTGGTCACTGAGTACATGGAAGAAAGATGGAAATGGTCCAAAGGGAAAATCTCCCAAAGACAATAATGCTCAGTGTTGTCTAGTGACAATTTTTAGCTGGTAACAAAGACAGCTGAAGGAACCTCTGTCCCCAGGCACTTGTTCTGCATCTCATCAGCCCATCAGTTTTACAAACATTGCTTTTACTGGGGCTGCTCTGTAACCTAAAGCATCAAAACCAGGCTAAAAAGAAACCACCCAGCATGGTCAGGGAACTTCTTTAAATCACAGCTGGTCTTTCTCCTGACCTCCATGTCAGCATGGCCACGCAGACACACTCAACATTGCAAAGAGGGAAAGAGGCAGCAGCGTTAAGATCTGAGGGAGCAGCTACAGGTAGCAGAGGGGGTTGGCACCCTGTCAGCCCACCCAGACAGTGTGGTTTACACCCCTGTGATGCCCACATTGCTCACGGTGTGCACCAGGTCTGGCCATGTATTGCAAACTGCTGCATGTGTTTAAGTTTCAGTACGTATTGGTTGATGGTTTGCTGTAGATTTGGGAAAGATATGGCCAAATGACCTTGGGATTAATGGAAACACAGTTTAGCTTTGTCAAGAAAGGGAAGAAATTTCTTTTTCTGAAAGCATATCATACTCCTGATTTTTTGCTTGCATTCCATAAATCGGCATTCATTTACAGAAAAGCTCAAAGTAAGAGATCCAATTATCTTGGAGGTAATTAAAATCTTATTCTTATCCATGAGCAGGGCAATAACCTGGGAGGTCTCCTTTTATACTTTATGGAGTACAACATAAAACCACTGAAGCAATATCAGATGACTCTTTGACAACATATTATGTGGTGCCGCCACATTACTGGAAAACTACTGACATATTTTAAAGGGAAAGTTGTGGTGCAGTTTTCCATGAGATATTGATTAATATGCTATTGAGTCTATAAATAAGGTGCCAACCAGCAGCAGTTGTGACAGCATTTCTGCACCTTGCTAGGCTGGGGCTGAGATCAGTAAGTCAGTTCACATAGGCCAGTTATCTACGGTGTAACAGTAATGAATGGTGAAAGGCAGGATATGAGTTGCTATTTAGAGGGAAGGTGTTCAGAAAAATAAGGACAAAATGAGAATTTCTTCATACAACTTTAGCCATGTTACAAACATACTCAGACAGAAAAATGAGAGAAGTGTCTAAGTGCAAAACAAGCAATAAATCTGAAGATAATAAAAAGCAGTGAGTGGCAGTCCAAGGCCACACACTGCATTTTATCATATGTGCCAAAAAAAACCAACAAAACCACAGAGAAATAAGACCCTAAACAACCCTCTGTTCTTCTTTTTAGGCTTGAGGTAGTTAGTCCTGTGGGTCTGTGGTTTTTTTTTTATTCAGCCCAGTTTTGCTACAGATTCAATAAATTTTGAGTACATAAATAATAGCATAGCCTTTTTTTTTTTTTCTGTGTTCTGGACAAGATTCTAATTTTGAAATATCTTCAAGTTCCTCTCAGAGGTTTATACTGTGGAAATAGTGAGGCTGCAGTAGAAACATTGGTGGAATGAGTGAAAAAAATTAATGAATGAGGTCCCTGGGATGCTTTGATTTGGGAATAACTCAAACACATGGTTTGATCAGGCAGCTGTCTGTGTGCAGTTTGTCATTTCTAAACTCTGTTTTTCCAGGAGATTAATTAAAGTCCATGCAGTGTTTTTGTCTCAATTAGAAGTAATGAAATGGGGGAGATTCCTTAAAATTACAGCATATATTGGAAAGTCTAAAATGAATGGACACCATAAGAAAAACTAACCTCTCACAAATTATTCATATAGACTGTTGAGATAATAATATTTTCAGTATCCCAGACAGAGGTTTGTTACTAATGGTATGTGTTAAGTTCTCTTAGGGCAGTTGTGTATCCTAACCAACTCTAGTTTATAGAAAGACTTATTCACATTTCAACATTCTATATCAACAATTTTTGTGGCATTTCTTTTGCTAAAGTTTTGCCATTGGTCTTACCCAAGGAAACCATCCTCAGGTCAGTCTAGTGCATTACCATGTCCATGGCACTTCACTGGACTCATTCCAGCACATCTGTGTCAGTGTTGCACTGGGGAGCCAAGAACTGGACTCAGCATTCCAGAGATGTCTCACTGGGACTGGACAGGCAGGAAGGATCATCTCCCTCTGTCTCCTGACAATGCTTTTCTTGCCACAAGGGCCTTCCTTGATTTCTTTCTAACTAAAAGAACAAAATCAAAAACAACCAAAACACACACACACACACCAAACACACAAACAAACAAGTCTTCCCTTTTTTTTATAGGTCTTTAAGAAACATTACATTGTATGCAACTATCAGGAACAATATCTTGTAAACTGCAATGGAATGTAGACACAGCATACAAATTTAGGAATCATCATACTTGAGGGTATTGACACTTGACACTCATTGATTTTGGGCTGTGTGTATATTTAAAGAATAGTCTGCACCACATAGCAGCTACTACCAAATGCTTGTAGGATACCAAATGATGGTAGGATATCATCATAGGATATCATATGGTTCCTAATATGTTTTCTCCTTACAGATGAGCCCTGGAACTCTAAATTCCACCCCTTTATTTTTGTTTGGCATTGCAGCTTGATGTTATAGCCGGACAATTTTATTAATAGGATTATGTGTAGACTTCCTTTAATTTTGCTGGTTTATTAATCTCAAGAGTGCTCTGTGACAGTCTGTTTAACAGGATGGTCACACTTTTCTGATTTCCCTACTCAATCAAACTGTTCTTTATTCAAATTCGGAGTTTTGTCTTTCAGTGTGCCTGGATGTCCTTTCAGTCTTATAGAGAAAAGAATGAAGAAGATAGCAATTATTTTCCTCTCCACTATTCATTACCTACATTCCTTATTTCTTGCTTCCCTTGTGATTTAAATGCTTTTGCATTAGAAATACTATTTTCTTTTTGAGATTTTCTTTTTGAGATTTTTTTTCCTGCATTAATCATTCTTGTTGTCATAAGGGCTTTGTTTTTGCAAATGATGTCAGCAGAGTAATTTTATGGCATTTTAGATTTATGCTTCATGCTTGTAAATCAAAGTATATAATCAGTTGTGTCGATGATTGACTGATTACTGTTTTCTGTGTAAACATGCACAGAGGTATTCTTTGTATTTCACCCTGACAGTGAAATTGTAGGCTATTTTCCTTTGTTAAAGCATTACAAAATCTGTTTGCCTGCTTTTTGGTATTTCTTACCTTTCCTAAACAAAAATTCCATTCTGTTCTTTGTTATTTCCTTGTTGTTTACCAGAGGGACGTCAATTAAAAAGATCAGGCATTATGAAAAGTCATTATTGCTTAAAGACTTTTAAATCCGTGCTTTTGTGACTCCCTTGTTACCTATTTTCATATAAACTCTTCCAAATTTGCTAAGCTGATACGAATTGAGATAAATTAGATCATTTGTAGCCTAGCCTTTACTGCCAAATTTGGATCTGCAGTCTGTGTGCTTCCCTGTACAGAGCATGGCATTGTGTGCTGGTCCTCTTGGAGGATAAAATCTCAGATTTGCCGTCAGTCCAGACAGCTATTTTGCTTCCCCAGCACAGCTAGCAGTCATTGCTTCCCTCATTTTCTTTCCACAATTGTCAGCAATTACCTCCCATGTGCTTGTTCTCTCCAGTGCTTTCTGTGCCAGCAGTTTGATCATAGCATCCCACACTCTTTGAGAAATTTTAAGAATACATACTTGAACTGCAGATGATGGTAGCAAGAATCCTCTGCTTCATAGTGGTAGCAAGGTACTTCATTAAGCTCACATTTCCTGTTTACAAGGAAGGTGGGTATTCATTCATCATAAGTGACAAACTTGTTGAAACCTTGTTGAAATATTACCTTGACTCATTTTAAGTCAAATAGTAATTCTCAATTTGAACATCTAATGAGACTCACACAGGGTAAAATATTTGTACTCGCGTGAACTGTGGTTGATGCAGTATTGAAATAAATGGTTGATTTTGCAGTATTTAGACCTTCATTTTGCACTTGATCCACATTTTCTTTTAAGAAATAGTTCTAGAGTTCAGTTCTGTCTGTGGGACTCTTTGAAAGATTGGCATTTCTGAAATGTAAAGTGGAACTTTGCCAATTCTTATCTGAACTTTCCAAACCGCAATGGTTTTGACAGAATCTGCTTTCAAAAAATCTCCCAAGTTTGGCTTTGTAACAGCGGACAAGAGCTTAAACAGGAGAAAAAAAAACTGTTGTACATCAAACTGTACCTGTGAAAACTACCAAATGGAGATTTTTGGAAAGCAAGGCTGGAATTACACTAGGAGTCCTGCAAGCTGCTGGGCATTTTTTACTACAGAAAATCAGGTATCTTACATCTAATTTAAGAATTCATGATAATGACAACACTGCAGTTGTTTACAGAGACCCGGTCCCAGGCTGTGTTTGCCCAAGGCTTTGCTGACCTGCATAAATTGGTAGGTTTGGTTTTACTTGCAAGACTCCTGCCTGCTTCCAAACACCACAGGTGCTCCAGGGAATAGATATGAATGGATCTTCTGTGGCTTGAAAAGTTGTTAAATGTAGATTGATAGAAAATCTTTCATGAGATGTCTTGCAGCATGCGTGTGAGTAGCTGTTTTAAGGTAGGTGGAACATGGCTTGGAGGTGGGCGACACTTGAAGGAGTAAAGTGCTGCTGCATTAAGGATTGTTCAGCACCCACACACACACAAATGAAAAAGAAGTACTTAAGGTCAGGATTGGGAATCATAAAATAACCAGCAAAGGTCATAGAGGCCAGATGTGTTCTACCACAAGCCAGATGTAGTTCACTAGCCAGATAAACAGTGTGAGGGAAGAAGGTGAAGGAGGGATTCACATTGCATTGGAGCTAATCTGACTTACAAAAGTGTTAGCACAGCTGTAGTACTGTGTTGCTGTATTCATATAAATAATACACAAAATAAAACTTTATTTTAAAACTTCTGTACAAATAAAATTGTTTGTTTGTGTATTTATATTTCTTTAAAGCTTTTGGATTGTTTAGGACATGACTCAAACTTGCCTTCATACACAGCAACTGTGAACCTACCCTCTACTCAAGTTAGGGCTCAAGCAATGAAAAATTACCATAAGTGTTTCAGGACTGTGTAGCCCTGTACAGAGCAGAGTAATAAAATATCACCCTATGTGATGTAAATTCTCAGAATTAACTTTTCTGGGAATATAAGTATACAGCTGTCATTTATCATCCTGAGTTCAGGGAAAAGTGGATAAACACCTCAATCAAGCCACCTGAAAAACAAAAACAACTCCAAAATCTAGGCATGTCTGATATTATGGCTAACTTCATCTGAGGAGATGGTGCACATTTTATGCTTTTGGAGATCAATGAACATACACAAGAAATAGCTAAATCTCATTCTATCCTTTATTCAGCCTAAATTGGTTGAACACTAGTCTCTGATAAACTATGAGAATGCTCTTAGTCTGTTGGAGCATTTGGTGTACAAGACTTAAAAGCTCTCTTATTAAATGTATAGCCAGGCATGCAAGAGAGCTCTCTGCATAGCTGGCAAAAAACCCCCCACCCAACAGAGGAAACATGCTGTTCTTCTATTATTTCTCTAGAGTCCATACCTCTTTGGCATATTCTCACCACTTGTTGTTGTTCTATTTCTCTAGAGTCCATACCTCTTTGTTGTATTCTCATGGCTGCAGCTCTTCACTGACTCCTTCTGCTGCTCGCTCTCAGCTCAGGGCTCCTCCAAGGCTCTCCCTGACTGGCTAACCCACCCCCTTTTATCCCAGTTATCTTCATTGGTCACAGCTGCAGCCCAATTAAGGACATCACAGCTGCAGCCCATCAAGGGCAACCAGGACCTCTGGGGCAAAGCCTCTATACAGATATTCAAATACATTTCCTCTACTATAGAAACAGAATCCAAAAACAACAGCAACAGCAACAACAACACAAAAACAAAACAAAAAAAAAAAAAACCAAAACAAAAAAAAAAAAAAAAAAAAAACACAAGAAAAAAATAGTAAGAAAAAAAAATAGGAAAGAAAAAAGAATAGGAAGAAAAGAAAAAAAATAATAGCAAGGCATTCTTTAGCATTGTGCCTAGGACACCTAGCCAAAGTGACAAAAGTCAGCTCAGGTATTTACATATTACACTTATGTCATACCCTGAAATGAGGAGCAGACCCCAAAATCTCTCTTTCTGTGTAGTGCCCTGAGTTAACTCTGGACTGCCTCTTTATGCCCATGAGCAGATCTGGTGCCTTTTGCTACCCTGGCTGTGCAGAATGCCAGCTATGAGACATGCTGAGAACACCCCTCTAGTGACTAAATCTTTGTGGGAATTACATTTCCTTCTGTTGAGTCTGAGAACCTCCCCATCCTCTTGAAGTGAGACCTTTGTGCAGAACCTTTGTACTCCTGCCACTGTGCTCTCCTCCCTTTTCTGCAGCTAAAGCTCCTGACCCTGAATCCTGACCAAAGGAGGGAGGAGCACTCAGTCTGCACTGGACTGACAGCTAGTTTCTCACCAACATATCCTCTTCCCTCTCCCATATTGCTGTCTTTTCCTGTATTTGCTGTGGGCTGAAGTGGGTCACAGGGCTCTGTCTCTCTCTATTTGTGTCCCTGTCCTTTACTTTTTGTGGCTGACACACCACAGCAGCCAGCAGAGCTGCTGGGCAGGAGGGTGCTGCGAGGACTTCAGAGGTGTAAAGGTAACAATTGGACCCAATGACCTTAGAGGCCTTTTCCAACCTGAATTATCCTATGATTCTAAGACTAAGGAGAAAGAGAGATGTCACTTGACTACCACTGGCAGCAGAGGAACCTCCAGCAAGACTTGGAAAATACAGAAATGGCAATAGCCTAGATTGTGATAGTTTCTATATTATGCTGGCTGCAGCATTCAGAGAGTTTCAGTGAGATCTTTTCTTCTGTAAAATGATATGCAGGATCAGCATGTAAGTTGTTGCTGCAAGCACATCAGCTTCACCTGGAGGTGCATTGTGCTGTGCTGAGCAGACCTCACCAGCGACATGGTGGTCGGCAGGGAAAAGCTGTATGAAAATCACTGGCATAAAGGAAATACTGTAAAATAGACTCATCTAGGCTATCCAGAAATAAAAGCATTCTTGCACAGTAGCTGCTGGAAGGGAATGTGATCTGAGCAGTTCTGCTTTGGTAGCAGCACTAGAATGAAGACAGGACTGGAAGACTTAAGTTTTACAGTATCTGTTCACAGCATGTCAAACTGATGCAAACAGACAAAATGGGAAGACTGTCTGACAAGAATTCATGCCTCTGAGGAGATAATCAACTGGAGATTTTGAAAATAAAATTAATGGTCAAAAAGACTAAAAATTGGACACTTTGGGGGCAGGGGAGGGGTAAAAAAGGGAAAAAAAAGGCAAAAATCCCCTGTCAAACAGTTTTTGGAGTGAGGTTGGAAGAAGGATAAATCAGATGGCTCTGAGGAAAATGAAGTGCACATGTTGCATTGCTCAGAAAGGATGGAAGTGAGGCATTACCATGAGCCAGTGGAGTGAATGACCTCCACAGCAGATGTGAGCTGATATGACCTGTGAAGATGCACTGTATCAGTGCAGAGCTGGACTGAAAACTCTACTCTTCACATATATGTTAGAAAACCTGGTGGTGCATTCTTTCTACTGTGTAACAACAAAGGCAAAATAAAAGCATATTAGAAGGCAGAGATTGGTTGCCAGAATGAGAATTGAACTGGCATCCTGTTTGCACTCACAGTGTGAGAACAGTCAGTGCCAGATCAATCACTTGTTCAAGCAGAGTTGTGGATCTCACTGGGTGTAAAATGTAGAGTGTACATCCAGGAGGAGATCTAACCACAGGGCCAATTATTTTTGCCCTCAGAGTAAAAATGACCTAAAGACCAATTTAGACTCGTTGGGAAACAGGATATCACTTCCCTAGTGTTGAGTGGATGGCACTAGGAATAAAAACACATTATTGTTAATTGACTGTGAGTTCCTTCATTTAACAAGGACCCTCTCAGGCTACAAAATGTAATAAATTGGCCAGGCCAGACTGCAGAGGAAGCTGGGGGACTGTTGGAAGGATTGGGCTGGTACAAACACCCTGGAGGTGTTTTTGTCTGTCCTGTGCACTGTAACATGGTAAATTAGTGAGATAAATTTAAGTTAGGAAGTGTGTTCATCCTCCTGCTTTGAGGAAGAGCCGGCCCTCCCTAGAGTAGCTTGCACTGGTGTTTGTCTAACCTTTTCCTTGAAAACCATTGATGATGGGTGTCATGCCTGGGGGAGAAGGGGGAGCAGTTAATTATACATTTTCTGATACTTTTCATCTGCAAGAATGACAACTTGCAGTACAATCATCCTGTGCTGGCTCCCTGTAAAGTGTATTCACCAGCCACTGAACCTCTTGAGGGCTCAGATCGCTACACTCTGCCTTAGGATGATCATTTCCACAGAAGCAGTGCTTCCCAGTTTATCATCTCCACCCTGGTTCATCCCATGACATTTGGCTCATCCTGTGAAACTAGGCTGTCATTGTAATGAAACAAATTACAAGTGTAATTATCCAGTTGTCATATATCAAAGGGATAGATACACAGGCTGAAAGAAACAAGATTATAAGTGAAGTAAAATTCATCTTAACAATGGAATACATCCCTTGTTTCACTGCTGCCCTGAGATGCAGACTGCCTGCTGTTTCTCCTCTTTTTAGCAGAAGACCTCTAGGCTTCAGGATTAGCAGCTTCTCTCCACAGAAAAGACATTAAAAATCTCTTAGATTTACAGCACTCCATGCACGGTGCATTGCAAAAGTGTTGGTTGTACAAATGTCCAGTTGTGTCAGTGCCCTGCACCATACTCTCATTTTTTTATTATTTAAAAGGTGCACCACAGGAACAGATGATCTCTCATGGATTCTCTCTAAGGTCAGATGTGGGGGCACAGTGAGACCACAGCATTTTTGTCATACCTACTAATTTGGTGAAATTCAAATCCACTTTTGCAGAGTTGTGGTCTGAGTGAATCTGACCCTGTCTTTTCTTTCAGTGAGTTTGGACAATGACTGGCTTTAGTCCCTTCATGTGTGTGCATGAGTGTAGGCATAAGAAAATCATAAAGTATATATATACACAATAAGTAGGTATCTGAGTGAAAATATCAATAAATACATCCCAAAATGCAAAAAAAGGGCAAATTAAAATGGTAATTTGTTGTCTCAAAATAGGATTTCTTAAGAGTACACTACTGTATTAATCAAGCTTTCCACATTTTTATTGTTCTATTAATCCTTTTAAGTATTACTCTTTGTTTTTTACTGAATAGCATCATGCTTATTTCATACTATGTCCCCAATTTACAGAACAATTTAAGACTTTAATCCTATTATTCCAAATGCTTGCAAGGCCTCATGGTCAGGTACCATCTGTACATTTTCCAAATGTAACCACTCCTGCAATGCAACCAATTCAAAGTAAACTTGACACAGAAGTGGATCCATGGTCAATCTCTCAGGATCTGGTTCTCCTGAAAAATGTTCTCCTCATTTTATCAGTGTATTGCTTAGAGCAGCTCACCTGTGAGGCCATTTTTGAGCAGATGTGAAGGCACCACATGGCAATTTCACTAAGATAAAATTACACAGGTTTTGGTTATAAAAGAGTAACATAGATTAACATCATAAACTCTAGTAAAGTAAGAGTATCTCAAAAGACATACCCCTTCTGATCCACCACATCCTGTCAGAGAATGACATAAGTCTGTCACATCCTGTCACATCCTGAAGTTTATCCTTCACAGCTCTCTCTTGGTTGTCCATCCCAGCCTCAACCTTTAGGCCAGTGTCTGTCAAACTGCTCATGGTCCAGGACACCTCTTTAAGTGGGATGGAGTTGGTCCATGATTGGCATCTGGTCCTTAAGGAGCCACATGTTTTGTTGTCCTCTTCCCAGCATCCAGCCTGCCAGGTCTCACCTCAGACCTACCTGCTCTGCTCTGTGAACATGTCTAAGGAGATAAAAAGGGTCAGGAATGCTATTCCAGAGCTTGCCAGTTGCTGTGGAGTCATTTGTTCCTGTGTGTCATCATGGATGAAACTTTAACTAATTATTCTTGGTTGCCCAGGCTCTTTTTGTTTAATCAGACGGGATATATTTACCTTCCTTTTTGATCACTTCAACCTGCCTTGAATCACCAAGTTCTTGAAGACCACCAGGATTACAGAGTCTGTTTTTTCTCAATTCTTGCATACCTTAGTAGGCATTTCTTTGAGGAATACTGACAAGAATTCATCTATATTATTTGAGTGTTATTTCTTTATTCTATTCCTCTCCTAGCTTATGTTTCTGTCTCCTTCTAAAACCATTGCTCTAGGCAGCTGATCACACATAACAGTTCTTATGAAGACTGGTGCAAGAGATTTTTCATACAACTTTGTACCATTAACTATTGCTGCCCTCTGATTTGAATAATCAGCCTGGGTATTCTGTTGTCTTTTTCACACTTCAGTTTTATTTCTAAATCTTTTTCTAGTTTCCTTTCCTGTCCTTTATTCCTGGTAAAATGACTTTTTCTGATTTTATCCCTTTCTTCTTCCTTAATAGTGGTATGATTAGATAAAGTAGTTCTAGAACTAGAGTGTTATTTCTGTAGGCAAACTTGGAAGTCCAGATCTAAAATCATCCCATTGCTATGAGATGTTGAAATGGAATAGTCAGCACTGACATTTTCTATGAACATCACAATGAGTGCGGTCTTTAATGCTTAAAAAAAATTGGTTTGGATCACTGGAAATTTTTTTTCTTTCCTACAAGTGCAATGTGAACTTATATTGTAGTAGAGGGGGGGAAAAAACCTTTCATGAATAATCTTGAAAAGTTGCCTATTTAAATACCAACTGAAATAATTGTTACATTATAATTGTCTTAGAGCTTCTGTGAGTTTATTACCTTTCCAAAACACACAGCTATAGCACAGCTGAGATGTAGCCAAAATGCAGGGAAGGGCAATAGCCAGGTAGGCTGTTGACAAGACAGAGAAAATGTTGGTGAAGGACAATGGGGCAATCCTTCTTTTCATGAGAGAAGTGTCACTCATTCTTTAATGTCCTTGCAGAGCAGACAAGGCCTCATTTTTTACAGTCTCATATTACCATAATGGCTCTCTGTTACACACTGAGGAGTCGCTAACAAGGCTACCCCCTGCCCTTTCCTTATAATTACTTCCAGGTTAATGCATCACGTCTCATTCAGGTTCATTTGCTCAGCCCATGGTTTTCCCCTTTTGGATTCCCATTCTGGCCTCTTTCTGCCTCAGACCTGGACAATGTGAATATCAGTCTCAAAGCAGATTTTTCTGCCTCAGACAACTCTGTAATTTACATTTAGATTTATTTAATTTCCCAGACTCTGCAAGTTACAGAGCTGGGAACATTTTGGCCTGCAAAACCTTTTTCAAATAGCTGAAGCTGCATTCTTATCCTCCTTTCAAACCATCAGACACCAGGTGCTGACCCAGTCCCATTAACCAATTATATACACGTCACACAATTAATCTTTCATTGCGATTCGATCAAGTTCATTCCCATCTCCATATTATTCTTTACAATCCCACTGTGTAAAACCTGAACAATTTTGTCACTGTTCATTTTGCCCTGGTCTGCACTGCTTCAGGCTGGGAAGTGAAGTGACTGTAAATGTAATTTATAGAACCATGGGCTGTATAGAAACTCTTTTCAGTATGACCTGATGCGACAGGTTGTAATCGTTTCTTTGGACACACTCTGGTTTGTCAAGTAGACAGGCTTCTTTCTTTAAATATCCAAAATAACAGATTTGTTTGAGCAGGATTAGGTGGTGTTCAGAGCTATTGCTGTCTTGTCCTTTGTCTCTTTTGTTTCACACAAACCCTTTTCCTTGCAGCCTTCTGCTCATACTGAGCTTTGGAAAGAAAAGGAAAGGAATCCTAGCAGGCAAAACTAGGATTGGAAATTGAAATCTCCACCTTCACCTATTTGAACTGAATTCAGTGAAAGCCTTTGTCATATTTGGGGTGCAGCCCCACATGCTGCCTCTTGTGACTGAAACAGACCTCTGTTCCCATTTCCCTCCCACATGCCAGGGACAGGGCTCTGCATCAGCATCACATCTGCTGAGAACAGGGCAGTCAAATATTGTGGTTTGGCTCCAGAGAAAGAATATCAATGTGGGACACACATCTGGGGGTGATCTGCACCAGCAGATCAGCTTAGGTGTCAGACAATTATTCTGACTACCATATCATGAGGGAGGAGGAGCATGAAAGCCCTGTTTTCTTTGACAAAAAACACAAGAGGGCAAGAGAGATTGTTTACTTAATCCATCATCCTGCCATATGTCAAGTTCAACTCTAATTATGGAAATCCTGATAGATGATTGACTAAGCAATTAAAAGACATCCAATGTGGGGACTGTGCATCCTCTGCAGTGAGGGGTGGGTGTGATGATAGCAGGATGTATGGTGGAATCACTGCCCTTCTCCATATGGCTAGGAATTCTCTTTTATTGTCTGTCTGAAGCACTGTCACTTCAGTTTGTCTGTGACTTTTGTCCTAACCATTAAAGGTTTGAAGAACAGAATAGTCCTCTTTGTGATCATTTTCCCTGCATTATTTTGCATCCCTCCTCATTTTTATTTAGATAAATAACCCCAAATCTTTCAATCTTTCCTTCTAGGTAGGCTTTGCTAGATCTCTGATTGGTGTCCTTGCTCTTAAGATTTGTTCCAGGATTTGTTATTGAAATTCAGTGCTGGAAAACTGCACACAGCTTTCCCAGAATGTTTTGACAGGACTGGACAAAATGAGCTAAAGGTGTGCCATGCTGTAGAAGGATCTATAAGCCCCAACAGGGTGATTACCTTTTTTTCTGAAGCAGTGTGATGACTGAAGTTCATTTGCCCTTGCTTTGGTTCTACAAAACCCTCACCACGTTTTTCATGGTGACTACCATGGTGACTTCATGTAGCTAGAGTGGTTTCTTTTTTCTCTGTTTGCACAACAGATTGCTTCTGCCTACAACAAAATACATTTTTCTAAACAGCTTTGTAACTATTTGGAACTGGGTTTGCATAGTCATGTTTTCCTGCAAGAAAGCTCCAGAGCATGGTGTGAAATGCCACATGGAGTCCAGGGTATATGACAGTCTAAGGTGGTGCTGTAACCCTCTTTTCGATTAGTATCATGATTACTTCTTCCTGTCCTGATCTCTGATCCCTCCTGAACCCTTAGGAGTTCTCAAGGATGGTCATTGTATGAACTAGAATAAAACTCCTGAGACCCAATAGATATGAAAGGTTTTAACTTCTTTATGCCTTAAATGCTTCCTAGCCTTTATTTCCATGCTATAAAAATGTGGCATTGTCCCTTACTCACACCTATGAAATGGCAGCCATGTGATTGGTTTTCTTTTACAGCAAAAGCATGCAAAAGAGTTAAAGAGCCTTCCTGAAGCTGTCTCTTGATTGCTTTCCTTCTCCATTGCGTATCAGAACAACAACTTTTCTCAGTCTTGGTGGATACGTCAGTATTCTTACAAACCAATTTCTTGCTATCTTCCATGCTCTCTATTAATTATATAGAGTTATAGATATAGAATATCATGTTACATTGCTGCTTTTCTTTTTTTTTTCCTTCCGTATCTTTGAATTTATTTTTATTTTTGTAGTTTGAAACCTGAGTTATGTTTTTCTCATTGTGCAACCTCTATGACTCTCAAATCCAACTTATTCATACTTGTATCTGCTAACATTTTTCTCTACAGATAGCTACCCTTCCCATATTTTATTTGCTTCATTTTGGAAGGATATTTTCTTAGGAAATGCCATCTTTAACACTTATTTACTTTGGATGAGAATCACAGATGATTTTACCATGAAAATCTCTGAATTCATTAAAGTCTCCCACTGGAACCCTAAAGGTTGGTTTGGTATTCTCCTTCTTCTGGTAAGCATTATCCATCTGAATGTGTTACACTGATTCAGTTACAGATTTGATCATGTATCTACCTTTCCATCTTCTCTTGTTCAGGTACTTGCAGTAGAATACAGGAACTGAGCTGCTCTGACCAGTTTAGCATCCTCCTCTAGGAACCCTATGGCATATCCTGATTTCCTCCCATTTTTAGAGCAGTCTGTTTATAGAATCATAGAATAGTTTGGGTTGGAAGGGACCTTTAAAGTTCATCCAACTCCAACTCTCCTGCAATGAGCAGGGACACCTTCCACTACATCAGGTTATTCAGAGCCCCGATACATCTCACCTTGAATGTTTCCTGAGATGGGTTGTCTGCCACATCTCTGGGAAATAACTTCCAGTATTCCACATCCTTTTCATAAAATAAATTCTTCCTTGTATCTAGTCTGAATCTACCCTCCTTCAGTTTAAAATGATTCCCCTGTGTCTGGGTGCAACAGGCCCTGCTAATAGTTTCTCTCCACCTTATAAGCTGCCCTTAAGTGCTGAAAGGCTCAATAAGGCCTCCCCACAGCCTCTCTTCTCCAGGCTGAACTGACCCAACTTCCAGCCTGTCCTCTCAGGAGAGGTGTTCCTGCCCTGTGCTTGCCTTCATGGCCTTTCTCTGGGCCCACTCCAACAGGTCACTGTACTGAGGACCCCAGGATTGGATGCCACCCTCCAGGATGGGTTTCCATCTATTCACTATCCTCTATTAAATACAAACACACTCACTATAAGTTACCTTAATCCTTACCCAGCTGCTCATTAAGCAACAGCCCATAGATGAGAAACCAGCACTCCAGTGCCACCCCAGAAGCCTGTTTCTGCTGTTACCCAAAACATGATTCTTGTTAGGAACAATTGGCACATGCCAGGGTTTCCAGCCACGCTCCAACTCCTTGTAGTCACTTTTGTTCTGCCATGATCATTCCTGTCAGTATTATTAATACCATAGGGATGAGCAGCACAGGAGCACTTGGTGTTAGCTTTCCCTGGATGCCATGCCTGGTTGACAGATACATTCCTCTGTTGCCCTTAGGAAAGAGGCAGCAATCACTACCACTGCTCTTTTGCTTCTTCCTGGAAATGATGATGAATTTCTGAGCCTTTCGAGTGTGTGGCTTTTCCTAAAGTGCCAGTGAGACTGGGGTTGTACCTGCAATGTGAGGATTAGTGCCAGCACACGGTGTCAGTAGGAGTCAGGCTCAAAATAAACAAAGGGAGATGCCGAGGGGAGAGTATGAGAGTTGAGTTCCTTGCCAAAGGACGCTGTGCACAAGAGATGTTTACATGACTGGAAAAGCAGCAGAAAGAGAGATCAGATGAGTACTAGACATGTTTACAGGACTGAATCGTTTCCATAGCACATAGCTTCCAACTGCTAGACACAGGTAAGTCCCTGCATTCCCCTTCAGGGAGCAGAGATGGTTTGTTTTTGTTGCTATGTTCCTTTACCACTATTCAATTACCTTTAGAAAATCTCATGGTTTCTTTTGTGAGCTGTTGGCATAAAGGTTTCTTTGCCTTCAGTAACACAGCAATCTTTGCTTAGGAATAAAATCTCATTGCTTTTTGTCTTGACACCACGTCTGCAGCAGTCTTGGAGGATTGTGCATTTTGCTTTTCCCATTATTTAAAAAAAAAAAGTAAACATATCAACGCTAGGTATTTTGCCATCTGATAGCAGCTGTGCTTTTCAGAAGCCCCCTGTGCAAAAGTAGCACTCCTCACCCTTTTGGAACATGACACAATCCCCCCTCTGCCTTTCCTGAAACAGTGCATATCTGCTGTAATGCCCGAGGCTTTCAGCGTGCTGCTGCACCTATGATCTACAAAGCATCTTGGAAAGCTGTAGCAGGGCATTATCCAGTTGTGCATGTCGAAATAATTAGGTGAGATAAAGGTGAAACTGGGAGGTCAGCATTCTTGTTTTTGCAAGCTTAAGTAATTTATTCTATTTTGTTCACAGGGCTTTCTGAGATAGTCTCTAAAACCACAGATAGCAAGTCCTAAACTAAAGGTACACTAAAGCTGTACCTTCTTTCTGCTTTTATTAAAAACCCTAGAGTCATATTATAAACCTGCAAGATGAAGTTCAAGGAGTTATTCTTGTCATCAAGAGCCTGAGGTGTACATTTTATAATAATATAATAATAATAGCCTATTGTACATTTTATATATATTATTTTTAAGAGAGAATTTTCATAGCTGCAGAATATGAGATGGAAAACAGGTGACTACATGCAAGTGCAATGCCAAGACATTTGTAGAAGTTGATTATTCCAAATATACATAGGCTATGACTAGCTGTTGTACCAGTCAAAGTCTGATGTAAAGCACAAAAACACACAGGAGGAAGAACAAAACTAGACACCTTCTTGTCAGGTGATGGCTACAAATTTATGCTGCTGGGTTTTTTTGACCTGCAGTGCCTGCTGCTTTGATGGTGGGTTGGTTTTAAGTGGATAGTTGTTTTGCCATAGGCTTAGTGAGTGACTGTTGGTGGATGGGTCACAAGTGGGAATTTAATTTCAAGGTCCAAACTGAGCAGAAAATCCATGGGACAACAAGCGACACCACAGGGTCTAAAACATGCAGTCTGTGGGATCACGCTGTACGTGTGGTAGCCTCCAGCATATCATCAACTGAAAGGCAGACAGAAGGTCCCCAGGGAAAAGAATTGTCCAGGTACTTGTGTTAGGTTCTGAAGGAAAAAAATTGTGCTAATACCATTCAAAGAGAGAATTTTCCGCCAAGAGGACTCAATTCACCTCCTTCTTTTGTGAACATGAGAGACATCTGCTGTCTCAAGCCTGGCAAGAAAGAATAAAGCACATGGAGTTCGTGACATGATGCTGAGCAGGGACTCCATCTTCCCTTTATTCTGGATTTAGGTGGCACACTGGTTTCTCTAATCATTTGCAAATGTTCAGTCACATCTGCCCACACCCGAGCTGGTCCCCCCAGGCTCTCTTTCTAGTTGAAGGAGGCAATAGGCATGGCTGCAGACTGCCTTCTCTCTTCCCAACATATGCAGTTGAAAGAGTTCAAATTGGCCTGTTCTGTGTAGGAGGAAAGCCATGATGAGTGATAAAGAAAAGCTGAGATGAATGATGATCTCTGTTGGGGATTTTAACATCAGCAACTTCTAAAGTGAGGTGATATGAAGCCTGCACAAGAGATTGCGTATTGTTCCAGGCAAAAAAGAGTTTTCCTTTCACTTTTACTATTAGCAAGAGCAATCTGTATAAAACGCATTTTGCTCTCCATTATAGCCAGACTGTGCACAGGGAGCTCAGGCTTCAGTGGCAATGCTCCCCTGCAGCCCTCAGCCTGATGCTGCTAACAATAAACATCTTCTTTTGTCCATGACATCTCCCAGGGAAACATGGAAAGGTGTCATATCACAGACTTCTGGGCCCCATTTTTATATAATTAACTGGTTTGCCACCTAAAATGCTGTAATTAAGCTTTCATGTGTAAAGCAGGAACATATGCTACTGTCAAAGGAATGTGAATGAGACAAGTCAGGCATTTCACATTAATTTAACTATACCACTATTAACTCTCTTCCACTTGTTAGTGGTGACCAAAGGCAGAGACTACTGGTGGTGGCTGTTGCTTGCATACAAACGTGGCAGGGCTCTCAGTGAGGTGCACTGTACTGAGGACTAACAACATGACTTACCCTAAAGGTAGGAGTTGTTTCTGTCCAGTGTGACTATCTCAGTGATGCAAGGAAATTTTCTGTTATGGGCCAGTACTGCATGCCTGAGTTAGTTGTGGATGGACGGGAGAAGTGTGATAACAGACTTTGTTTTTATAAGAATACTAGGTTGTGGATTTCAAGTTCACCAAGTCTCTGAGTATAACAGTACTCTTCAAGGAGTCATAGCATGGGCTGAGGCATTGGCCCACTGTCCACCACGTTATATAATTGTTAATCTGTCCCTGAAATAAGTGTGACCTATGCCAATATGCCCATGCACAGTTTGTGGGGTGACAAAACAGCCAACACAGAGGCTGTGTGTCCTGCGACATGGCCTTCAAAATTGCTTGCCCTTTGCTTTGCTCCCAGTTGGCTCAGCCATTGACTGGAATGCTGCCTTGTAGACCATGTGTTTTCTGCTGAGGGGTCTTTATGATTGTAGCTCATTTAAGGAAAATTAGAATTGTACACAATCCTGACTCCTGCATGACATAAGAAATTTGATTACAGGATCATTTTTGCTGGTTAAAATTTCAGGCAGTAATTCAACTCTCCTATCCAGCATGATATTTATTGGACTGGCAACAAGAAAATTATAATTATACTAAAAAACTGCACAGATTGGAGCTGGAAGCAATGAGACAATAAAGCCCCACAGTATCAGCTGTATAGCTGCCTCCAGGCTAGAACTGCACTTTGAGTCATCCTATTTAGGAGCTGTCTCCAGCACTCACTGAAGTCAACAGGAGCCTTTGATTTCTTCTCAGTAGGTGCTGGATCAGACTGTTACAGTCTCCTTTTAAAGTCTAAGAACAAGGGGGCAAAAGGCAAGCTTCGTGAGCCACATTGTACCAATGAAATAATATCACTTTAAGAAGAAACATGCTCCTTGGAGAAACATAAAATTTGCAGGAGGATGAGAGTTCAGGGCACTGCAATTACTACATAATAGTAAAATTTCATCAGTGAGCAAGGACAAAGCTGAATTTCTGGGGTAATGCTTGATGTGCAGCATGGGAGAGGTTTGTCAAAAACAAAATCCATGGCTGGAAAATAGGCAGCATTTAGAAATAAAAACCACAGCAATTAGCAGTGCAGTTTGCATGCAAGGGGCTTGAAGTTAAAAATGTATTATATACTCATCTAAAACTTTATGGTACTTTGAGATGTATCTGCTGTATATATGGTGGAACACGCCAATCATTTGGCAAAAAATCGCCCAAAAGTTCAGTGAATGAATTAGTTAGTTGGAGCATTATCCATTTCTTTCTGAAGGCCAATCACAAAGGGGTCAAGTTGTTCTGCCAGGAAAATGTCCTAAGGGGCATATTTTATTTTACCTTTGTCAGCACATTGGAGAGGATTTTGCTCAAGTCACCTTTGTATATTTTATTCATTAGGGCGTGATCCTGAAAGGCTACACTCACCCTTTGATCAGAGTAATTTCATGCAGCCTGAGGATGACGAGTACTTGCGAGGACATGCTGGGGACCTCACAGGATTAGGTTTTGGGCACCTGTGTTCATATACTGGACTTCTGAGCTGAAAATGGGGCAGGTTAATAATTTCAGGCAAGGTGCTGAAGCTGCTAATCAAAGCACCAGTGCAAAAGGTATAAGATGAACATTGAGTCTTCTTGGTTTTATCTAATTAAAAGCAATTTTAACTTTAATATAGGTTTGTGTATTTAGTATTAAAGATATTGGAGATGGAAATGGAGGAAATGATCCTGCACAGACTGTTTCATGAAAGACTTAATTTGTTCTTGCCTGCTGATTTTGATACTCTACCTAGGTGCTATTCAATTTTAACTGTTTATTAGATAATGGAAAGATTTACTGTCGCACAGCCTTTCTGCGAAAAATAAAAACATCTAATGTCTCCTTGGGGATTTGGTAATCAAAGAATAGAAAATTGTATTCTGGAGCCAAAGTTAATGAGAGCTCATTCTGTTCCTTCTGGACAAGAGTGTCCCATGTCCCCTGCTGAGGGGACAGGGAGAAAACTGGCTCTTCCAGCCATTGTCCAGAGGCTTGAGCAATTAATCTGTGGTGTGGGGTTGCAGGCTGGAATCCATTAAATCCCAGGTGAAAAAAATTCTCATACTGCCATGGTTACTGTTCCTTCTGATTCTCCACCATGTCAGTGGATTCCAGGATGGAGATGAAGACAGGGATCTGGTTACCTTGCCATGATGCTGCAGCACAAAAAGGCAAGGTGCCACCTTGCAGGAAAGGTTCCACCTTCCACATGGCAGGAAAGTTTTTCTGTCCAAGTGTTTTTAATGCAGTGCCTAGGCACCTTGGAGATAAATTTGTCCATAACCAACTCCCTCCCCTTCTAAAGGGGTGGAAATCTCTCACCTCATTTTTCATTTCAAACCACTTTTTGTGGTTCCTCTACCTCAGTGGTTGTCTTTCAGGAGCAGTGCTGATGGGTTGTGCTCTGAGATTCATTACTGAAGAAGTCGTGAGTGAAATTGATGGGTCTTACATTCCACTATCAAGGTGACTTGTTTGACTGGACTGCTCTGCTTTTCTATCCATTAGCAGAAAGTACCCTTCATTAGGAAGGAATTCGATCAACAGACTGCATAATTGCCATTTCTGTCTTAGTTAATGGAAAGAGTCGTGTTGCACTCCATGTTTTCAACTATATGCAACAACCCTCACATTAAAATGCAACAAATTAAACAGAGCTTTTACAAAAGCCTCTTTTTTAACTAACAGTTATAGACTGCAAAGTTTAAAATGGCTTGCTTTGGATAGAAAATTTCAATTAAGGGCTAAACTATATATAAGAAGGCAAAATAATTGAGAATTTAAGCTCCTTCTGTGCAGCTTGCATGGAGTCATTAGACTTGGAGAGTGGGTGTAATAGCTGTCTTTAGGAGGCATAAGGAATATGTGCACATTCTGGTGCTGTTTTGACACCTGAATAATTTAGAAGACTGTCTTTTTTAATTGTACTTAATGTGTGGCTCTAGAACCATGGGGTCTTTTTTATGGTGATCCCATGATTTGAGGCCACATTTGCTGGCCATGCTTCCTGTGCCTTTCCACAGTCTGAAACACTGGGAGGGCAGAGTGGCATCTGTGCTGCCTTCACTGCGCCAGCCAGGGCAGCTGCCAAGAGCAGCATTGTCTGGCACAGCCATAGGGAAGGTATGGCCACCGTGTGGACTCCTCTCTCTCCTCATGCTCTTCTTTTTGCTACCAAAGTGAAGAGGAGCAGAGCTGGGGCTTGGATTTAAGATGAAAATATTCTCAGGTTTTATGGTAGCGCATATTTATCTCTGCCAGACTTTTCCTTCCTTTGATTCATTTGAGGGCTTCAAGAACTAACAGCCCAACAGCATTGCTTACTCTGAGGATATTCTGATATATGTCTTTGAAAAGACACCTGTGGCCATACCAACTCTGGATCACCCACCATCATTTCCTTCATGACCTTTATAGATGTCAGATGAGACTGGGTTTTTCCCCCCCTAGTTCTTTCATTCTGCACTGAATGCAATTTCAGGTCCCAGAAGTGAAATCAGGCAGCACATTAATCAACTCTTCTCCCCAGTCTCTGCACTTCTGTCTTTCCATAGTTTATTTTTTCTGACTAATGTAACACAGATTTAAAAATAGGGGTACATTATCCTCCCAAAATACATACAAATCTGGTATCAGCAGTGGAATAAGCTCATTTAGATTAAAGGAACCATTTTCTTTCTGTGGAATGAAATACCTTATCTGCCTGTTTGGGTTACATTTCAAGTGTTATGCCTCCTACGGCATATAGGGCTGATGTCGCATGCAAGTCATCTGCTTAGTGTCCTTCTGGTATGCTGCTAGAACATATTTCCCTTAACAATTCTTCAGTGTATGCCTTTGCATGGATCACAAAAAAGAAAAAGCTGCATTATGGAAGAAGAAGTACAGAGGAGTTTAAATGTACCCAGCTAACATATGAAACTTAATGGCTACCTCTGCAGCTGGGAGGGAGAGACAAATTGTGCCTGAACACCTCTTGTTTATTTTGTACTGCTGTCAGAGTGACCAGAATGCTTTATCAAACATGTTTTTACAGTGAGGTGTAGAGCCCTGTTCTAAATACTATACTTCACCTAGAACACACAATAGTGCAATAGAGAAAATGTGTTTGGAAAGGAAGAAAATGTGTTTGCTTCTTGTGTTAAAAAAACACAAACCAAGTTCATTAGTTGGTGCTGTAGTTAATTTAATAGCAGATGGTAATTTCAGAATTTCTTAGATATAGGAATCTTGGCATAAAATTAGATTGAAAAATTGATAAAGTGCAGTTTGTCTAATTCCTTTTATTTAATAAACTAGGCAATAGTTCCTCAAACTTTCAAGAGAAGTTATTTTTCTGCTGCAGTTCAGTTGTGTAGAACCCATACATCACATTAAAAAAAATTAGAAAATGGTATAGTAATGCTTTATTTCATTCTGGAGAAAGCAATGTTGTCATGTAATTGCTTTTTTGCTGAGCTCTTTCACTTGACCCTGCTTGCTTATTATAATGTTTTAGGTGCCATAGCTTGGGGTTTATTGACCCCTGTTTGTTGCCCATTTGTTTTATAGTTACTGAGTATTGTAAGGCTTGGAAAGATTACTGTAAAAATTATAATTTGGTCCTACTCATTAGAAATGGTTGTGGAAAAAGTGTTAGCAGTAAATGTCGTCCTTCTCAGCTTTTATTATAAAAGCCTGAAGGGCTGCAACACCTCCAGCTGGTCAGCATTAACTCGTGCAGTTCTGGAGAACGTGACTTTGGATGGGTCAGGCTGAGGAATGGTTGTATGAGGGAAAACAAAGAAAACTTTGTGCTGGAGGAAAAATATTTGTAGCAACTGCATCTGAGACATTTTTTTCCTACATGTGGTCCTTTCAGTCTCTGAAGCAGTAGTGTTGCCATAATAATTGGCAACTAAAAATAAGTATTTTCATGTTGCTGGTCCATGCCTCTTCAATGAAGCGCCCGATCCAGAGCACTATCACCTCTCATGGCAGTCACCAGATGCTGGCACTTGTTTGCAATGAAAGCACTCCCTCCACTTTTGCTTCTGGGCTTACACACACTGGGGTATTACCCACAACCTGTGAGTCAGGTGTCAAGCTTGGCTGTGTGCAGCTTGAAGAGGCTGCTGCAAACATTCCTGCCTTGCTAAGGTCAAAACATTAGAATATTTCATACAAATTTGTACTACCACAAACAATACAGTGTCTACAGGAAGTAAAAGTTGATGTAGTAATCAAAATTCTTTTACTGAGTGAAATGAAAAGTCATCCAAAATGCATATGAAGTATCAAAAAGATGTGTTAGACCTTTACAGTTGGACTGGCAAGAAAAGTCACGGATTTTTGTGCCTTCTGTCTCCTGCTCAGGTAGGGAAGGAGCCCTGCAAGATTACTTCAAATGCTTTTATCTGAGCAGTCGTGTTTGACTAAATCAGGAAGCTCTTTTTATAAGGACTTAATTTTCAGGTGTGAATTATAGAGAGGGTGTGGCACAGTACGTGAAACCTTTGTCCATTTCTAACAGAAGTGGTTCTGGCTCAATCCCTTAGCTGTAGGAGTAGGCTCAATACCTGCCAAAAATGACTAGCACATACCAATAAAGGTCTACCCTAAGTATTCTGAGATTGAATTAACTTTAAATTTTAAACTGAATAAATGAATTAATTTTTAAATTTAATTAAAGCAATTTACTCTATATAATTTACAAGCCGAGTTTTATACTTTAATAAAAACATAAAATCATAGAAATCAATGCAGCTATAATACTTTCAAAGTTTTTTTTTTCTCTGAACTCATTAGGCAATACTAGCATTTTTCATATCAAAAACATCCTGTGTATGAGTTTGTGTCTAATGGAAATTAAAGCAAGATAAAATGTAGAAAGAAAGCCTACTGTGTACTTCAACTGGACCATGTACTTTAGCTCTGAGTAGATTAGGTTATGATGGTACAAAGAAGCACAGAAGGAAGAAAAAATCTGGATGCTGTATTTACATGTATTCTAAGAAGTTGCACAGCTTTTTATTTGCCTTGTTACAGAAATAAAACCTCTGCAAATTAACTTGATGGCTGCTTGAAAGGATTAATTCAGAAACACAATACCTTAGAAGGACTATAAGCCCCGGAATACCTTTCTAAAAGCTTCCCAAACTGTAAAAAAAATGTAGCTTAAATTCTGTGATTTAAAGATAAATATTTATTTTAAAGGCTTCTAGCAGCATTTTGTTCATTGTGAAATTCAGTAGATACTTTTGTAACTTTTCTTTGCTTGATCAGCTACGCAGTAGCATCCTGAACTGTCAGTTTTCTGAGGTGGAGTTTCACCCATTAATTCAAATGAACAAGTTTACAGAGTTCATGAAAATAATTTTTACTTCCACCTACACACCACCTACACTACCATCCTCCAAATGCAGGAGGAACATCCTAATATTTAAGGTATGGCTCTCTACTTTTAGCCCTTTTATTTTAGCACATCCCCAGCAACTGAAGAGATCCAGTGTACTGCTAACTTTTATTCCCCTTGAACAGGCCTTTTCTTTGTGTTTGAAATGTCATTTTATGTAGTCAATCATATTGGACTTTTTAGACAGTAATTTTTACTGCACCCTGTAAATAGGGGTAGTAAGTGTTAGTACTGGAGGTGCAGAAGACCTTAGTAGAACAACTCTCAGTCACTGTATTTTGAGTTATACATTCAAGATATATTTCAAATTACCAAAGGAGTCTTTTGTTTGCAGGGGGAGCCATGCCCATTGTTTGCAAGGGGAGCTGAAGAAATGTCTGTCTTACAGGCCTGCTCTGAATCCTTCCCTGATTTGTGTTTATACCTCTCTTTTTTCAGCAAAGGCGGGAAATGTAATTAGTGTATAATGACAGCTACAACAGTCCCAGAAACAGGAGATTGATTCCCACCATGGCTGAAAACACCCCTATGCCATGTGTGTAATCAGGCCCAGTTTTTGAGTTCTAATTAACTTTATTAATGTTTAGTGCAGGAAGTACAAAGGCAACTTAAACAAGGATATAAAAAGCACTGGAGCATTGAAACACGGGTTTCATGTAACTGACTCTTATTGAAAGACATATTTTTCAGCATTTTGTAAAGAAAAATAAAGTAATTTAGAAGAATGATATTAGATTCTTAATACACTCTTATATTAAGGAAGCTTTAAATAACAGAGCAAAGAGACTAACAATAGCTCCCTACTTGGTAACACTGGTAGCAGCTCTTTCTGATGTGCAATTAATAAATACGATAGCGAACACGCAACCCTGTACAGTGACAGTGGGATAAAAGAGATGCAATCACTTGCAAGACTCCTGTTATGCCAGCAGTAAGACTTTATGGGCTACTGGAAAATGAATTTGTGAAAAACCAATTGAAAAAATCTTCTCCGTTACATGTTCCTTTTATAGAAACATATTAATTCTCATGTGAAAAGATAAAATATTACACTGGTAAATAACTGTGAAGACATTTTCCCCCACTAAGGACACAATTGCAAAATCTTGCAATCAAAGCAATTGTATATATTATTTTGATATAATAATCACAATTTTAAAGCAGCGATATACTAATTACATATAAAGTATATTATTTGCATAGATTTTTTGTTTACTGCCCATGGATTACCATTTGGTAAATACATCTATAGTTCATCAAGCTTTGGTGCTCTTTGATGAGCTCAAACTGGAATATGGTTGATACTGTATATTACTGTAATTGAAAAGGACACTATAATGATACATTTTTGGTGCTTTAGCCTGCTAAATATAAAAATTACAGTAGAAAATATAAGAATACCTTTTTTGTGTTATTTATTGACCCTATTCCCAGGCATGATGATTTAACAATACTTAAAAGATATTCCTATTTTCAGAAGCACTCAAAACAGATGGTTAGCAGCCTGTCCACTAGAAAGATTGTGCTTTGGAACAATTTAGTATTTATCTTCTTCTGATACTTTTCATATGATTTTTAAGTAAAAACATATAATAAAAAACAATCTTGCAGTTATCCAAAACTATAGTATTGTTTTCTATAGTCTTGCAAACAAAGATTAGAAGCAGATCCTTCATCCACATAGAAGTCAGGAAGTCAGAAATATGTAACATCAAAAATAGAAAATTATTATTTCTTTAAAGATGTAGTGTAGGCTATTGTTTTTAACTTTTATTTAATCCGTTATATGATTATTCTATAGTGCTCGCAGTCTTGCCAAGAGAGCTTCTACTTCTGGAATGGCTTCTCCCTTAGGAGGGGACCCGATACGATCCATTTTCTTCTCTTTGCCACCTTCTCCATGACAGGATTCCTTTCTCCCAACAGCCCTGTTCAACACCTTAGAACTTGTTTCCACATCATATGTAACTTCTTTGGTGACTGGGCTTCTTGTCGAGTTTAAAGTGATACTGTGGTGTGAACACGGCTTCTCTGGCTGTCCTTTCTGGTTCTCTGCAGAGACAAATCAAACAAACCTTGTTTCATATTAAAATACTCAGTTTCAATATTCTGTAATATAAAAAGACCTCTTGATCAGAGAAATTTTACATGCAGATGATGTACTACAAGGAGTAATGAATGCCAAGGAGGTAAGACAAAATATATTATCCACTTCAAAAGCAGTGGACTGGGTCCCTTGGAAGTGATACAGACTTTACATGTCTTCATTAAATTAACATCCATATTTCTTACAAAATCATGGATATAGCATTACAGGATCCCCCTTTCTTACTGGAGTCAAAGAGGTACCTAGCCCCTCTCAGTGTCTTCCAAGGTTTTACCTCATTAATTACATTTCCTACATACTTTTTAATTGTTCAAATTTTAAAATGTATTCAAAAGTCTATTTTAATTTAATTATTAATTTAATTGTTATACCTTTTCTTTCCTTAGGGAACTTTTAGGCAGCTAAATAATTTCAAGAAATTGCATAATTCACTATTTTTTGCTAAACATCACTGGCATTGCCTGTCACACAAAGTTGCACTCAGTTAATATCCAGGCAGGAGTTTTGCAGGTTTGGCATGTATTAATAGACAGATTTCTTTTTCTGTCACTCCCCATGCCCCTTCCAGATCAAGTGACTGTTTTCCAAACCAGCATATGAGTCGCTTCTCTCATAGATCTCAAACTTTTTAGAAACAGGCCTACTCAATATTCATGTAACCTTGAGCAAGGCTTGAAAATGCCTTCAACACACTTGACATGACATTTAAAGTTTTTTGGTTATTCGCTGAAAGATGTTCCATCATCCCAATAGTAATGACTTTGGAGCACAGGCAGTCACTCATGACAGTGTGTTTTATGTGAGTGCTGAAAATTCCTACCGAAAACAGCTTGTACATTAAAAGGCAGCTGCTGAAGATATTTACTGCACTGTCATTCCCTGACCAGGGGCTCTTGGTGATGGATGAGGATTTTACACACTTTCTTGGACAATCTCAGCGAATTTTGTAAGTACGATCACCTTTTGGGAGGTGGGAAGAAAATAAATACCTCCTTTCCATCATCTTCTCAATCAGATAAGCAATTCTTAATTAAAATTTCTTAAGACAAATTTGACACTTAGCTGAAAAACGTAATTTTTTTTTTTTCACTATGGAAAATAATTTGACCTTGAATATGCAGCAGCAGTGTTCCTGAATCACAGGAGGCCAATGACTGGTTATGAACATAGCTTTATAATTACATGTAATAAACCCGTCATATATAATTAAAATATCCCCTGTATGTGCACTCTTAAATGTCCCATTCTACTTAAATGTTTATGCTTATTGATTCTGAACACATATTTGCAAGCAGATAAAAGTGTGCTACCTGTGTCAATATACAAACTACCAGCTGCACCACAGACCTTCCTGTTTACATTCATCTAGGGGCAGCAGGAAAAATACTTGGTGTTTAAAAATCAACACTTTTAAGTATAAGAAAACCCACTGTCGTATCATCATCAGAGGTGAAGCATAATTGTTGGATTTTAAAAAAGTGTAAAAGAAATTAGGCACCGAAAGTAAGCTTCTCAAATGCACCATCAACAAAATTTTAACTATTTTGCACTTGAGCAGTCTTCACCCAAAAATGTGAGGATGAATTAGGTGTGTTGAATTAGACTGTATAACAGACATGGCGAACTCTTATTAACTGAGGCCTCAAAGTAAAATCCAGCAGTAAAATCCCCCAGTTTCTCATAGTGTACACAGGGCAGAGTAGAGGTGCCTTAGAGTGAGACTCACAACTGCAGCCTAAGCAGGGAGCTGCTGCAAGCTAGCTATTAATAAGTAGTAGCTCATGGGATCTGTCTAAACTCCTTCACCGCTTTGAAACGCAGTAAGTAATTGAGGCTTTCACTTCAGTGTGTCCCACAAATTGCTGCCTACAATCTGGAATTGTTGTGTAGGGATAGGACAGAGTAAAGCTGAAGACAGCTGTGCCTTTTTTTCCCCTTAAAACAACAGCAGTTGTGAATTTCTAGGCACCGACTAATAAGTGCAACACTTAACTCGAATGACCAGCCTTTCCCTTCACTCTGAAGGGTCCTGAAAAAAATGAAAAATGGCATTAGGAAAGTGCCTTAAACAGTGTTTTGTTTATGTGAGTAGTTTTTGTTTTATCTCCTTGATGATGTCAAGATTCACCAGAAAAATCACAAAGTCACGGTAGTGATTAGCAGCATTCCTTAATAATGAGAATACTTTGGTCTCAGACATGTTACAAATAATATTGAGCAGCTAGAGTAAATGAAAAAAAATAGTACTTGGACACATATTTTATCTAAATCCAGTATTATCATCTCGAAGTTGTTATTTAGCTGCTTTCTAAATCAGGTGGCATCTTTTCTGCTTATGTTCTTCAGTCAAGGAGGAACTTCATAGAGCATTGCTATGCCTAAGTGCAAGTCCAGTATTAGCAGATGTGGAGGTAGATAGTGCCCTGCTTAGCAAATTGGCTGTTGTGAATTTCATTCAGAAACACTGAACTTTGCTAGGCTTGGCTCAGAAAGCATACACATTTACTTACAGCCCTAGATTTCACTTCAGTAAGTGTGCATGCAAAGAATTAACTGCTGTATTACTTAAGGTATATGTGCCACTTGTGGCATTCTTAACAGAGCGAAAGATGACTTTTCTTTAAATCAAAGTGCATAACTAGTAAAATGACCACTATCAAGGTAAAAAGTCTCACTAATTCCTCAGTTTTTCATTTTACAGCCAACAGAAATTAATTTGTGTTAAATTCAAACTCTTAAGCACTCTATACTGCTTCACACACTGATTCAAAACTCACATGCATTGGTGTTTTGGTACCACATCCATTCCACTGCCTTAACTTGGAATTGTAACCTCACCTCCCTCAAATCCTGTGCTATAGTGGTGAAACCAAATAAGTTAATTTTCAACCTGTCAGTGTTGAGGTGAGTGGTTTAAAAAAACCAGTGCATCTTGCATGTGGATACAGAACTACATGGCAGCAAACTGCTGCAGGTTAGCACGCAGCTTTGACCACAACTGTGGAAAAATCAGACTTCTTTAGTCCCGTATGATAAAGACTATAAAGCATATAGTTATTTACTTGCAAAAAAAGCCAGAAGTCAAGATTACCTGACAAAGTAAGTACAAGAATAAACAGCCATTAATTTACTGCTATTAGACATTAAAACCTTGAACCACCAGAGTAATGAAGTTCTGGAATTCACATATATACATGCGAAAGCAGGAAACCATAACCAGTCATAAGCATGAACTTGATCTGTTTCTGAAGACAGTCTTTGATATGGCTGCCCAAACAGCCAGGACATGGCTTAGTCACATTGGCCACCTATGCTTCCAGAAAAAGGGAACACACAGAAAATCCACAAACCATACCGGTCTTTAACAGACTTTCCTAAAATGTTTTGGACCATTACATCATAGACATACATAAATTTGTTTTCTGCTTTTGACAATAAACTATATTTGAAAAAAAATATGTATTTACTCACATGTATTGGTTCAAATACACTTCTAAAGAACTGAATATAATTAAACACACAGAAGGTTAAACAAAAACTACTCATGAAAAGGCACTTCTGCATGAATTCCTGTTAAGAAGAAAGCTTACATTTCTGGAGATGCACTATTTGTCCACCTACTGTAGCAAGGCGCACCTTCCGGCAGTAGCAAGACAAAAAGAAATCAGACATTAAAAATCACTGGATAAAGACAGAACTTATTAATTTCCTGTATATACTGGAAGTAGTTGAGACAAGTTTCTACTGTTTGGTCACTTTGAACAATCGAAATTTGTCATTCACCCATATCATAACAATCACTATGCAGATTAAAAAAAAAATCAATCATTTTGAATTAATTATTAAGTTTTCTAAATGCTCAGGTGATAACCTATAATAGTTTTGACTTTACTGCTAGTGAATGCTCCCAAGCAGGGGTTAGGCAGAGATCATTTTGTCTACTACAAAAGTCTCAGTGTCCAGATTCCATGATATTTAAATCTTTTCTTTCCCTTGTTCAATATTGAACTTTTGTGGGTCCTCCAGATCTATTCAAATGCAGTTTTTGCAGATATTAATTGTTTGAACATTGCTGTTAATCAAAACCATTCCCAAGCCATATTCACAAAACCTAGAGCCAAATAGTTATTATCATCTAGGTACAAGACTTATAACTGCAATGCTCAGGAAATTCAACTGACAGAAAATTGTGCTTAAAATAGCTGTCCACAGTTGAAATGATGTCCAAACACAGCACAACTTATAACAGTATGCTTATAACCTATTAAAGGATACATCATATTCAGAAAAAGGAAATTGTGCCCTAGTATCTGAACAAAAAAAAAAAGATCAGTAGTATAAGACTTGGCTGCTGTGAACTTGGGGAAAAAAATATGATCAGTTGGAGATTTTAAAATCCTACACAATAGTGTTATATATTACCTTTAATATGGAACAGAAATGATTGCAAGAGACTCACTAAAGTTGAGATAGATTTTTTTTTAAACAACTAATAAATATTTAATATTAAAAAGGATGCTGAAAAGCTTTATTTCATCACAGTTTCTCAGTAAAAGTCTTGATACTAAGGACATATTTTGGTTTTATGTAAATACTTGTAGACTGATTGAAAAATAAAGTTGCAAATACAATAAAGAGAACAGCACTGCGTGGCATTATATGCTCGTATTACAGTCATACATCTAAATGTAGGGCATGACAAAACTGTAACATAGAAAGAACAATTGCAGTTACAACCTCATTACATCTCTTACCAAGTTAACAAGGAAAAATGCTCAACAACCCAGTGGAATATTTCTGATCTCGCTGACTTGTGCCTCACATGCTACTTCATATTCCTGAAGCTATGTCTATGCCAACATTTTCTAAAGCCCACCCATCCTGACATTACTGGAAATGCAAATTATTTTTACATTTTAAGTCATGACTTGTCATTTAAGTCATGTCCTAGACAATACTCTGAAGGACTGTGCCCATACCAAAGGGTATGGGGAGTCATAACTCTTACCACTGGCTCCCCAGTTTGGTGCCATAGTTTGTCTCTGGTTCCTCATCCCTGATGCATGGAACTGAAATTCTCAAAAAGCAACACCATGCTGATGCTGTACTCATGTATTTTCCCAGCAAAACATCAGGGGAAAAGATCCTTCTCAAAGCTAGCCTTTTCCCTCAGAACCAGAATTAAGACATAATATGAAAGACTGCTATAGCTAGAAGGTCCATCTGTATTACATAAGATCATTCATGAAAAAATAGGATAGCTTCTTTCTGGATGGTCTAATGGAAAATATTTTAAATACTTTTTATTGATTTCATGTTTTTGCAACAATATCTCTGACTGACAAGGGTAGGCTTGAAGAATGTCCCTGCTAAAAGGAGCACTGTGTGTTGCTATGACTTATTTCAGTTTGAACCTGCAGCTTCAACCCTAATCCATAAAGGAGTGTGAACTGTACTCAAAAGACCTTTGCTTGATAAGGAATTTCTTACACCTTTGTATTTCATACTTAATGCTCACGACTCTACTGATCTTAAGCAGGCAATAACTCATGAGACATGAAAAAGTGTTACTGATATTTGGAACATTTCTTTTTAAACTATGCACATATCATTTAATATTTGCTGCTGTTCTTGAGTGTTGCATTAAAAAGGTGTGAAACACAAGGAAGAAACACTATCAGTAAGCTCAATTTAGATGAGACAGTTTTCAGAAAGAGTGAATATAGGGGGTTTATGTGCATTTCAAAGGCAAGAAATGAGTACATCAACACACAGTGTGACTAATACAGAGAATTTATAGAAACTAAATTTCAAAAGACAGTCAATTACAAACTGTGAGCAAAGAAATTTTTGACAAGAGGAACTATGCTGGACCAGCTCCCTTTTACTTGGCCCCAAAGTAAAGCCTTTAAAAATTCTTTTAATCCCTTTCCTCCCTATATTTTCTCAAAGACTACTTTAAGTTCCTGCTGATCACTCCATTCAAAGTTTTAACTATCTTTTCTGAAGACACTTCGCAATTGCAATGAGTTTGAACCAATTTCTCCGTTTAAACTAATATATTCTCACCTGTGATAAGACAATGACTTTTTTTTACAAGAAATGCAACTTTCATTTACTAGGATTTTAACAAAAGTCTTGAGCACCTGTCAAGATGATAAGAGAACAAGAATGTGGAGATCAAGCTGCTGACAGAAATCACCCAAGGTCAGTAAGAGAAGAATCCTCTGCAGGTGTCTTCTAAGACAACTGTTTCAGACTAAGGAGTTTGGCATCCTTCCTATTTCACCCTGAATTACAGTTGATTTTCAGTGTCTTTTAATGCATTTTTCCCCAAAGAAGGCACATTTGGCAGTTTCTAGGAAAACTGCAAAATGGAAATTTCCTAAACAGAAATCTACTTTGTGGTCATTAATGATTTTTAGAGCACATGCTTTGAAATATTCTTGAAAAACTAAATTCTAAGTCTCTTAATTTCAAAACTGATAAATCATAAGTCATAACTTTAGTATTAATAACTAATAAATTCATCTTCTTATTTGTCAGACAAAGGCAGTTAAAAGGTAAATATTGATCTACATGAATACCAGAGGCATGGGGTCTTCAGGCCCCAGAAGGCAGAAACAATCCACAGCCTACGTGTTTATAGGATTCCTCTAAAGGTACAAATAGGACAAACATCAACTTTTTCTCTTAAGTCAAAAAGTAGTAAGGAAATGACAATAAAACTGGAAGTTAACATATTTTACAGTATTTTAAAGTCCTGAAATGTAGTTTATTACTTGTTTTATTTTGTTCACAGGTATATTGAAGCTTGCATTCCAAACTGTCTTTAGAGTTAACAGTCAAAAATGATGAATGTCTAAGTTAGTGACCTGTGACAAGATACACAGAGGTCCATAGTCTAAAGCTACCCTCTTCAGCTGATGATAGTTAATGTAGATCACACAAACTAAAATGCCTTCCAGCAGCAGACACATTTAGTCTCCAAACCTGTCTGCAAACCAGCTCCCTATAGATGAATTCTGCTTTCAAGGTGCACTTTGATAAAAAAACTTCAGGAATATGCATAAAGACTGCTGTCATCAAAGGAAAGCCACTAGCAGATGCAATAGGGAATGATAAGCAACATGCTGATGGAAAATAACTGAAATGGAAAAGAAACACAATTTTGTCTTCTTTTACCAACCGTTGAGGAAAAACACAGTAGGAAGCCTCCTTCCTTTGGAAAATAAAACCCACAACAAATCCAAACAACAAAGTAAATCTTAAAGACTGACCTTATATTTATGAGATTCTTCTCACCGCAGTTCTAAATGTTATTGCATCTGTTGAGTATATACTATTTAGCATACACATGGAAAAAAAACCCAGACAAACAAACAAAACCCATAAAACCCACAAAAAACATGCCCCATTCCTGGAGAGGTTCAAGGCCAGGCTGGATTTGGTTCTGAGCAACCTGATCTAGTGGGTGGTGTCCGTCCCCATGGTGTGGGTGTTGGAATTAGATCACCTTTAAGGCCAATTCTGACCCAAACCACTCTATGATTTTATGTCTTGTGATGATTGTATCCCCAGTGGTCTGTTCTGTTTATGCTGGATATTAAGTTTTGCACCTTTAAGTTTGGTTCAAGAGTGAAGGGGCAGAGAAGAAGCATGCAGTTTGTTTTCAGATGCTGCACTCACTCCTCCACATTCCTGCTCCCAGACTGTGCTGTCTGCAGCATAAACAGAGGGACAGAGCTCTCCTTTGCTCATAGTTAGTTTTTTGCTAGCTGAGGCAGAGAAGTTCCCCAGACTGTGGTTTTTTTCTTTTTCTTGGAACTGTTCAAACCTGCTCTGGACTGAAAACCCAGAAAAACACTGGGAGCTCACACCTGTGTCCCACCAGGGCCCAGGATGTGGCATTTCCAGCACAGGAGGGACTGATAAGAGACTGAGTGAGCCAAGCTACAGCCCACGACAAGGACTTTCTAAATTTGCCATCTCTTCAGAACAGTGAGAGGTTTTATTGTTTCATATTATTCATTCTTCTACATTTGTGAGAACTTTGCTTGTTAAAAAACAGTTTTTTTCCGCTTTTCTCAAAGGAGATTTATGTCTCCAAAACTGGTAGGGGGAGGGGTCACTTGAATTTGCTTTCTAAAGGGACCCCTTCAGAAGTTTCTTTCCAAATTTGCCTTAAACCAGGACATGTATCTATTGCTAGCAACTTCCTTAAAAGTTTGACACTATTAATATTTCTTATCCACTACTCTTGATATCAAATGTTTACAAGATATTCCCTAGCTATTCCAGTTGCTTCTACAAATCCATACAATTTTTACTTCTTATTTTTTATCCCAAACTTCCATTCCCAGGTTTATACCAGCAATGAGAGTACTGGTTGATTGAACTGATTTAAGTTTGAATAAAAATACTTTGTTATATCAGATCAAACCAATGAGAAAAACCATCTTTCTGTCATCATCTGCTGTTCTTTTCTCCTAAGGAATCAAACTACTTCTGAGCTAAAGGGAGATAGATCTACAGAGTCCTGGAAATACTTTTGGGAACAGCGTAAAGAGGAGAGGCTAGAGCTGAAAGTACATTAGGTGGGTATTAGTTTTAACAGTTGAATAGAAACACAGTCTCCTCACATTGCTGTAAGAGGCACAGGACCAACGTCCTGGGGTAGCTCTTGCCCACACACGTGACAGTCACAGTGGGCTGTCATTCACTATTATTCAAAAGATTGCAAGAATAGCATATGGCTCTCAGGCTGCTCTAACTTTAAATGTTTTTAAAAGAGGTCTCTGGAAGAAGAGCAACAGAGAGCACTACATGCTGTTAATGCTATGACAGGGAAGAGTGTAGTGATTTACTAACCTGGACAAGTATTTATGAGAACTCTGAATTCTAATCTGTGCTTCTTTATAGCATGGGTGCTTTTTAAGAGAACAGAAGCAGACCTGACTGTGAAGTTTAACTTGTGTAAACTAACATCCAAGATTGCCTTCATGAATAAACTGGATGGAAATTAAATGAAGCTGAACATCCTAGTTCATGTAATTTTCATATCTTTATTATGGTCCTTACTTTCCTCTGACAAAGCTCTGCAGAAAATAATTGATACCATGCTAATGAGCAGATTGTAACTGTGGAGCAGGAAATAGTACATATTCAAGAAGATTCCTGTGCAAAAGTAAATATTGGGAAATAAAGGCAGAGGAAAAGTTATTCATCTCTCTCTCACTCTACAAGATTGCATAAATATATTCCTTTGATAATTCTCTCTCTCTTTATATGATGCTCTAATTAATGCTATGTGCTTTCACGTAATTATTCCCTCTCTTTGGGATGGACTAATTTGGCCTTGTTCATGTGTGGAGAGAGATGGAACAAAAAAAAATGTTTCTACTCTGCACATGATCCAGCCATATGTGTATTTGACACTAACAACTGTACTCTGCAAGTGTGACAAACTGCTCTGAAAAGGGACACTGATTTCAACAGTCTCTGAAAGAGGAATTATTATTTAAAAATGGCTTTTACCGACTCCTCCAAATACCACTGAATTATCACAAGACAAATTCAAGCTACATTATCATGGGTAATTAATCCGGTCATTGTGAATTCAAAATGCTGTGTTTAACATCACTAATGGTACGCACTTTTTATGCAATGAACATATTTACTGCCCTATATTTGACCAGTTAAACTCTTAGCAGCCACTTTGGTATGTTAAAAACAACAGAAGTTAACTGTAGTAATTCCTCCTTCTATTCCTAATCAACTGCACTCAAATACTATTTAGTAATCACCAGCTAACAAAGGTTAATCTTACCACATAGGAGGAGGGTTTTTTTAAATTTTCTAAAATCTAAAATGCAACACACCTTTGCACATACAGAAAAAAACCCTCTTTCTCATGGAGGGACTTAAAATATTACATAGAATATGGAAAACTGAACTACTGAAACCCTGAAGCCTTTATATTCACTGAGAAAACAAGGCAGACGGCAATAAGACCTCCCAAGCCATGGAAACAGAGATTTAACATAGACTTAAACGTAGACTTGTTTTTCTTTTGTCTGTTTTGACTTATGATGCAGTCTTGCAAATGAGTTTAGCACAAAAGGTGATATTAAAAACAAATGGTTAGAGATCATCATGGTATATTAATTATGCAAAAGAACCCAAACCGAATTTAATCAGAAACAGGAGACTCCAAACAGGAAAAATTGTCTCTCTCTTTTTTTCTTTTTTTTTTGACAGAGACGGTTAAGAAAACATTTATGGTAATGCCAGAGCATCTGCTGATTAAAGTCAAAGCTGCAGGACGCCAACATTAAATCACTGAACCATCTTGACAGCTTCTGGGTACTTGAATTTCATTCTAATAATAAATTGCTGTGAAATTTACACAAATCGGAAAATTAGACAGAAAATGTTTACAAAGACCATAGGTAAGAACATATAAAGCAGATATCAAATTGATTTGCATCTGAAAGAAACAGAGCTAAAATAAATGTTTGGCACCCAGACATTTCAGAGCTGAATTTAATTGGTAAATCTCTAAAAGACTAAGTGCTTTAAGAACAAAATATAATTTTATCATTCATTTCCTAATGATTTTGACCTATCTCTTTTGTTCGGAATTGTTAGCATGCTTGTTTGTTTAGCATAAACACAGATGAGCCATTTGAACGCAGCCTGCAACATTTAAAATCAATTTTTAATTCCTGACACCTGAGGATTCCACACAGAACAATATACCTCATTGTAAAGCTTTAATTGGTGCATCTATGTGCTGCAGAGAGTGATTACTTGAATAATAAGTATGAGACTTGTGATCTGGTTGCTAAGCAAATGTGAGAAAGAGGAAAAAGTCCAAGAAACGATGTAACAATGAATCAAGGTGTGATGACAGGATAATTATTCTGTGAACTGTCATGTTGAAGGACTCTCAGAACATTGACCTGCACTTGATCACATATCAGAAGATTGCCTGAGGGGTAATTAAAATAATAATACACAAGCTCAGACACTCACAAAGAAAAAAACATATGCTTAAATTATTTCTCTGTAGCATGCATGGTCAAATACATTCTCATGTTAAATGTAAATGCTTGAACAGTGCAAGAATTCAGAGAACAACATATTATAGCAAAGACCACTGAAGTTTATCTGAACTATCATGAATGCTTTTCTTTCTTCAATTGCTCTGGGCATTCAACTAAATATTATTCATACTATGACACACAAAAGCATAAAATCTGTGAAGGGGTTTTCTGAATGAAGTTGGGGAAAATGTAGTCCTTTTAAGATATGCTTCAGGTTGTAAGGGAACATGTTCAAAAAGAACTTTCCCTCCTTTCCCTGAGATTTTATTGCTGAGCATGACATCATATGGTAGAGCATCAGTTAGCCATGTCAGTTATCCCCTCCCAACCTCTTTCCCACCCTGAGCCTCCTGGCTCTGTGCTTTTGTGTGTGGACAGACAGAAAGCCATGACACCATGCAAGCACAGCTCAGCAACAGGCGAAACACTGGTCTGGTGGCATCACCAGTCACTAAGATAAAGCACAGCAGCTTATGGGCTGCCATGGAGAACATAAAGGCCAACCCTGGCACCCCCAGTGAAACCAGAGATGGTGTAACAACTCTATGCCATTGCATACATGAATTTGATGGAAGCTGTTCACACGACAGATTTCAGACTTAAAGGCAAACTTTTACACAATTCCAGTTTTTCCTGTTCAGGCTTTTGTTTAGTTGTTTACTGTATCAGTTCATATTGCCATGCACCCCACTGCAAACCTAGACTTTAGTTCCAAGCCCATAAATGATCACATCTAAGCAATGACAATTTCTTCTCAAATGGTGATGTGCAGATGCTTCTCCTAGTAAACCAGCCATTGTTTAGGGGTGAGCTTTGCTAATTGTGTGGAATCACTAGTGTTTCCTACTTTGCAACTGTACTGACTACAGATGCCAACCTGGTGTAGACAAAAAAACCTCAACCCATTAAACAACTTATTTCCAGAACCAAATTAGTCTGTGATGGAAATCACTTGACTGTTCAGAAATCTCCTCAATTTTCTGCTCCATTATTCCATACATAGCTGAAGAAACTAGAAGACAGCCATGGGAAGTTCTGTGGATACTCTTCAAAGACTTAAGACGACTCAAAAAACTTGAAAACATTTTTTTAGGACATAAGATGCACACACAGATTCACGTGTACATAAATTCATTCAGGCTAGAATGTCTATAGGTTATTCCTAGTTATACACAAACACAATCGCCACACAATTCTCATGAAGAGAATTCTTTTTCTCTCACCGTGTTCTAAAGAGATGATAAAAACACCTTTTAGGAAACACAATATACATAATAACAATTAAAATGACACTTCTTTCTAGAACAACTATATTGTGTAAACTCGTTGCTAGCTCATCAGTTAAATTAGTCAGTCATACTAAACACATTAGAGATATATTCTCAAGTCTTTTTTAGCACCTTCATTAGTGCTCCTTTCCAGAGAAAAGCTACACCTGAGTAGCTTTAAATGCTAAGGAAAAAAACAAATGCAATTGAAAAATATCACAATGTTCAGCAGTTCACTTGCCTAAGGAAAATTTATTAAAATGCAAATTTCATGCATGTTACTATTAATTTTAAAGCAACATCCTATAGAAGAAATATAATTTTCTGTTTTGTGTAATAAAATAATACCACATACAATTGGTATTATTATCTAGATTCCTAATGTTAGTCAGCAGTGTTAAGAATAACAATTCAGCTGACTCCAAGGAGATTTGTAAAAATTTTGCAGCAAGAATAGTAGGCTAGATATTTATGTGTTTTTATTTCAGAAACATAACTGAGGAAAACTTTGTGGAAGGGAGTGTGAAGGGAGTCTTAGTCCTCTATGTCTAAGAATTCAGTTAAGGCACTCGATAATTTATCTTACATCTTTTAAAAACCTTTGCTTCTTCTGAGCTTACTAGCAAAACAGATTTCTTCCAGAAATTAAGCTTAAAATCAGGACAGTTTCAATAAGCTGAAGCAGATGTATAAATTTATAAGTCTTATGTAACAGAATACGGCTTAAAACAAAACATCCAGTTACATTTGTGTAGATGCATTTCCTTTTTGTTTTTGTGTGGTAATGAATACTTTGAAATATTCTCAGTTAAATTTAAAACAATAAACTGCAAATTTAACTGGCCTTATTATAACTACAACTATGAAATAGATAAAACTCATTGACTATGGATACATATGTTTTGCAGGTACAGAAACAAACCTGACTCTTCAGTGTTATATAAAATTGTTTGTAACAACAGCATGCAAAGTCCTGTGCGTCCTTGTGCCTGACCAAAGGCCCTTGATCCAGTGTGAGATTAAGTGGACCGAATGAATTTGTGCTGGTTGCCTCAGGCTCCCTTCACATTCAGTCAGGAGAAACAAGCACTTTCAAACTGTGCTTCATTTCACCCTAATGTAGGTATGTTAAACAGGTAAAGAGAGCCTACACTTCAGATATCTAAAAGAAACTTCTGGATCTGGAAGATTTAGACTTTTGACCACAGCAAAATCTGCATAAAAGGTGCATTTCCTAGTCTGGACCGAGACAGGGGATTGTTGAGATGACACCTCCCCTACGGGGGAGGACAGGGTGCAGATTTGGTGATTTTAAGGACTGATAGACTATTAAGTAAACATCTCACCACTTATTTAACAGAAGCTGTAAAATTTCACAAAGCTTTTTCTGGCTACATGAAGAATATAATCAAAAAAGTTACAGTTGCTACAGTGAACACTTTGGATATAAGCAGGGGAACACTCTTTAGTATGCAATATGCTGACAAGAACTGTAGATATGAGACACCATTACTAACCACACTGCTCAGCCATTAACTATCAACATTTTTTCCTTTTTAAATATCCTTCATGTTCACTAACCTATACCTCCAGTAGCAATAGCTCTTATAGTTGTTTAGGTTCTTTTCTCTGACAGATTTGGGATACCCAAACTTGTGTACAGCTTTGCAAGTTTCTGACAAGTTTGAAACGTATTCTGGATTTAAAAATCAGCCTATAAAATAAATGATTTCTACTTCTGCATTGGTACATGGAATCCTACCCTTGAGGTGAAAATCATCACTTCTTTAAACTGAAATTGGCTTAGATTTAGTCCTGGCCATGCAAAACTTAGAAAACTCTAGTTGTATACATCAAAACTTAAGAATTTCGCATCTACAGAGGACTGTGTTTAAGCTTAGTCTTTAGAGATGATACTTCAAAAGGGAAGGCAACCCTGTGATTATTAGATATTACCTCTGGAGTGTATGCATTTTTGTTAAGTAAGATAGATTTGTAGGTGAAAGAATTAAAGTAACAGAGATTTGAGTTCCATGAAAATGTTTCCTGAAGTCTCTCTAAAAAAACAAGATAACCCAAAAAAACCAAAACACCCATAGCACTGCTTTTGCAGAGTATGCACCAAGTTAAAGACAAAGGGATAAAGGGATAAAACCTGGGCCTTATCATCAATATTTTATGCATATATTACAGAATATTTTTCTCTTACTTGTACAACATACTAAATATTATGCTAAATTTGAATTATTCCATAAAGCATAAAGCTAAAGAACTAGCAAAGAAAAGTATTAAGAGTTCAACATGGTAAAAAAAATAAAATGCCAACACACAAAGCTGTTTTTGGTATGAAACAAAAACATGCTGTTACTTGAGACTCGATCATTTGAAAAGACTATTTTCAACAATCATTTCATTGTTTAACAGACTTTGGTATATATTCCATCATTCATTCAGAAACTAATCCAAATGACCTATGCCCATCAGAATTAAAACAGAAATACCATTTTCCTCATCAGATTATGCACAGCTCCATAGTCACCGGTGCATACAGGAAGGACTGTGATACACAGAGATTCAGCTGAAAGGTATTTCAAATTTAGGAGACAACTCATTTATAGGAAAATCTATTTGTGGGTGGCTGAGGTTGTTTTGTACCATACTAATTACACAAAATACAGAATTTCTGAGAGCGATACAAAGTGTGGAATGTTATCTATGGATCCTACATACCCACTAGTGCTGTATTTCACTATAATGAAATCATTGTAGAGCATGGTAGTCCTGGTGCAGAATCATTATGCCTGACTCTGCAGAACAATAATGGCAAAGAGATTGCACTGTCAAGGGACTAGTCAAGGGAAAAAGGCAATCTTCAGAGCACAATTAAAAGCACATACTTTAGGTATCTATTGGCTTCTTTTGATTAGAGACAGAGCCTAGCTTAGATTAGTTTTAAATAGATAGTGAAGGCAAGCAAAACAGATCCCATGTAATTAAGTGGAATATATATACACCTGAACATAAAGTTTATTTACCTGCTTTACATGTGTCTATACCTGTCTGAGAACTGCCAGCTTTGACAAGTAATTTCTCACCAATAGTATTTAAAAGATTTTTTTTTTCAAACAGAAGTGGTGTAACTTGGAAAGAGAAGTGGGTTGAAGTAGCTAAATAGAGTATATGAAATAGACACTTGTAAGAGCAGCACTGTGGGCAGCTGGATGGCTGCAGAGGGTGCACTGATGTGACCTCCTGGCCAGAAAGACTGGTAACTCTTGGACTGGGAGTCCTCATCTGCCTTGGGAAGACAATTCTGCTGTTCAGAGAAAAGAGACTCTTGACTGCTTTAGGGGTGACATGACGTCATTCTTGTCTGAGTTCAGGAACAATGTCTGAGTTCAGTTTCAACTGCAATTCCTTCTTGAGGATGTCATTCCAAAGCAGGTCCTAATGAGATGACAGCTTGCTCTCTAGCCCTGGGACCTTCACCGGTTCTCGTTTCTACCAGCTTCTTTCCTTTGAATTTCACTTGCTTTTAAGTGGCATTTAAGTCTTCTTTAAGAAGACAGATTAGTAAGCTAATGGTAATAAAATTACTGCAAGATACAGTTAATTTTATCTATTACTAGAAAACATTGGCTACATGTGAAACTGAATTAGATGAGAAAGCATCTTAGAAAGAACTGAGCACTTAGGATGGATGAGAGGGTTTTGGAAAAACATTTTCAGCTGCACCCAAGAGCGTGTAGGTAAATAAAGGATAGGGGAAGGCAAGATAATCAAATTTCTGATTGTGTAAGTCTAGGACACAGAAGAGCACTTGAATTCTGTGCACTTATTTGACTTGGAATTTGAAATCCACTGAATAGGAATGCTTAAGAACAGGAAGTTACATTAGAATGCTGGGTCCAATTTAAGAAACCACACATTCACCTGCACTTTCTGAAAAAAAAAGAGAAAAAAATGTTTGAATTCTTTTTTTTAAAAATATAAATCAAGAAATCACATAAGTATAAAATTAGCTCTTAGATGTTTCGTATTTTTTAGTGATGATTATATTTCTTTAAGTTTCATTAAACTTAAATCATTAAAAGAATGATTTTTTTTATTGGATGAAATAATATAAATCCAGATATAGCACCGGTTAAGCATTTCATTCTCAAAAAGATCAATTACATTTTCTTGTTATATTTACAAAAATATAAAAAATATCAAAAATAGCTATAACACAGTAAAGCAGAAAATTCACTAATGTGAAATCACCATTCCTGAAACTGTTTTTGCTTAAATGTACAAAGTTGAAGGATAAAAACTACAATTACAAATGGGTTATCAAAGAAATATACAGTCTCTATGGAGAAAACTATTCGCTTTCTCAGCCAAAATTTAAAGACTTTTTAAATGAAGTCTTTGTGCAAAATGTTTCATTGAGTAATTGCCATAGTATTTCACAAAATAACAATGAAATGCAGCAGCTGAGAGAAGATATTGTCACATTTCATTCTTACAATTTGGAGAAAATTTTATTTTTACCTTTGTAGTTAATTTACTAACAGATTTTACTCCCATAAGTCTGGGAGTCCCACATTACATTTGTCCTCATTTGCAAATTTGGTCCTCAATGTTTAATATCCTGTGTGTGATAAATTGGAACTCAAATATACAGTATTGTTCCTTTTACTTCAGAGAAGCACTATTTTATAGCACAGTGCCCTAGCATTATGACTGTAGTACATTTATCACAACGCCCTGGTAGCCAGAGTTTCCTAACAAAAGCAATTGAATAGCAGAATAGTAGAATAGTAGACTTATTGAAGTCTGTAAGGAATAGCTAAATGGACAGCAACAATTAACAAGATATGCAGTGGAACACCTTTTAGAAACAGGTGTTAGGAAATATCTAGTGACCAGTGTTTGTTAGAGACATTAGACATCTTCTGGAGAAATGAAAAAATGCAAAAGACGCCTCACTCTGCCTGATGTTGTGTATGAAGAATCTTCAAGTCTTTCAAGATCAACTTTCACCACACTGGCCATGAATCAGTTTATTGTAACTACCACTGTGCTACCTGATGATGAGAAAAAAAATAGTATTCTTTTCATTTTCACTGCATTTCTTGTTTTGAAGCAGTTAAAAGAAAGGCAATTTTCCAAAATTAACAAACCCATGCATAGCTACTTTCTTTCTCTGCACCTCAAAAAACACCACCAGTACTGTTGTTTAAATAACTGGTCATTTAAAAATAGTTGATTTAGGATTTTTTAATATATATAACTTTCAGTTTATTTCAGTTAAAAGAAATAGCAGACATTTATTAATGGTGCATTGCTAAAATATTAAAATAGGGGCAGTTTAAAAAATCCATCACTTGGTGCAGTTACTGTTTCACAACAGGAGCAGTAATTTCTTGAAGAGTGACATGTTTCCTTATGCCACAGCTATTCATCACTTACAAAAGCTGTTACTTTGAGGGGAGGGGACAAATTCTTGCCACCTATTACTATGCAGTCCATTACAATGGGTTCATTCATATTTATAATACAATCTGTGATGTTGATGCAATCACTTTAGACTTCACTGTTATTTCAAACAAATCCATAACTGAGAAAAAGGCAGGCTGCTGACAGGAGTTAATGTGGGTTTTACTCTGTTTACAATTGCTTTCTAATCTACTAAATGGATGTGAAAATTGATGCACTGTTAGAAGTGCTTTTATACACTACTACAGATAAAGGGCTGTTATACTGCAGTAATCTCTCTAATGCTAAATTGAATTTTTGACAGTGTTTTTTTCGTTTTTCCAATTTGAATGTGACAAGGTTGGCTACTGCATTTACAGTAAGCTTAATTCCATCAATGCAAAGCATTTCCCCATTTTTATTGAGATGCCTATTATTGCTATGAAGAAAAGAAGTTATAGATAAAAACTTGTAACTATTGCAATATGTACTTTAGGGAAAATCTCTTAGTGGCCAAAGCATGGGACAGAGTCACTAAGTTTTGCCATCAAATTTGTGACCTGTTGAAGCTGTGCAAGTGAATCCTTAGGAGGTAAAACACAGTAGGTACTGCTTCCAGAACTGCTCAGCTTGCCATGAAGGTAAACAGATTCTCCTTAAACATCACAAAATAAAATTTAGGATTAGGTGATTTCCTAATAAGTAACTTTCCAGCGGGATTTTGGGGAGACATGCAAAGATTGTTGCTTAGTTACATGACCAACGGAAACACATTTATAAAGAAGTCCAAAGAATGTATACTTCAGTTTATCAGCCTAAAAACAAAACCACAAATAAAATAATACAGTCTTTTATCTCCCTGATAAAGAGAATGCAAAAATACGAAGGCTCTTGCTGACATGAAGCACAAGTACAGAAGATTTAGGTACTGTAGAATAGGTGCCCTAAAAATTCCTGAAACTTATCTGAAATGTCTTGTGCCCCACTAAAACCTGAATATGAGGAATTCAAGACAAATGCCTTTTTATGTTAATCAAGGAGCTTCTTATTTTTTATATGGATGTGAAAATATTGCTGAAAATTAATGATCAGATCTTCTACATGGAACCTGATGGAAACAAGTCCTTTATATTCAAGACATTTGCATATGTCGTAACTTCAAAATGTACTTATATGTTTTAATTCACAAAATTTAATAAAGAGATAGAGCTCTCTCAGATAATGAAAAAGCTTAGGTTGGTGAAGACCTCTATAGAGGTCATCTGGTTCAAACCCAGCTTCAAAGTGAGATACAGTTGTTAAGTCGGATCATAAAATTTTTCAAAGGATAGACTGTTAAAGATTCAAACTTCATAATTTAACCTTGGTGACGTTTAATCACATCACCTGAATTAAGTAGTCAAAGATAACACCAAAAATGCCCATCCATTCCATGTAGGACAGCATGATTAGTCTATGCAGAGCAGTAAGTAAAGTTCACCTCAACAGCCTATTAACTAATGACCATAAATGTACAGTAACCAAGCTTCATGAACAATACAGCTCACAGAGCAAAATCTTTTGGGGCTTTTTTCCCTATATGACTTATTTCTGAGTGTGCAGTTTTTCTAGTGCCATCTTCAAAATAAAAAAAGGCTTAGGAATTAAATTCTAGAATTCTTACTGACTCAGTTGACGGAAACCTATTAAATTTAAGTGCTACTGAATATATTGAATATTCTGAAACATAAATGAAAGTTTGGGATGTAAAGACGATAATTTTAGAAGATTAGAGAGTCATAAGAAGTTACTTCTGGAGTTGCTTGAAAATATGCTAGGTATGGTCATCTCTTATAAGCAATCTATCACTGATTGTTCAGAAGAATCATGTTGATTACAGGTCCAAATGCTATTTACTCCCCTATCAAATTTAAGAAAATATTATACAAATGATTTCTACAGAAAATTGATCATTTTGCTTGACTAGAGCTAAGAAAAAGGGAAATCTGCTGCATACCTGTCATTTTCTAAGATTAATTTCTTAATAGCTAATGCAACGCCTTAGGAACAAAAATATTTCTTCAGATAATTAGTGGACATCTTCTAAATGCTGCTAAGAATCATTTCATCCCTACTTGTAGTTATTTCTGAAACATAACGAAAGAAGCAACCTAAGTTAGCACTTCAGCTTACTCCAAATACTGTCACTCTTCTCAGAAGTTGCTCATGTTCAAGTCTACAATTGCAGTTCTGGTCAGCAACATACTTTGGACAGTGTTGATTTCACATTTTCAAACTACTAAAACTTTCCTTTAAAACTATGCTAGAACAAAAAACCCACAACTTTTTATAAAAGCTAGTTTTGTGTTTTGGAAAATTTACAGAAAATCAGTAAATGTATCAAACACAAAGGAAAGGCTGGAGTGTCTCTCCTACAAAGAGAGAGCTGGGGTTATTCAATCTGGAGAGGAGAAAGCTCAAGGGAGACCTTGAAGAAGCATTCCACTACCTAAAGAGGGCTTATAAAAATGAGGAGAGGGACTTTTTATGCAAGCAGATATTGACAGGACATGGGGCAACAGCTTTAAACTGAAAGACAGCAGATTTAGATTAGATGTTAGGAAGAAATTCTTTACTCAGAGAGTGGAGAAGAATGAACAGGTTGTGCAGAGAGACTGTGCATGTACATCCCTGAAATGTTGAAGACCAGGTTGGATGGGGCCCTGACCAACTTCATCCTAGTGAGTGGCATCCGTGCCCATGGCAGAGCATTGGGACTTAATGATCTTGAAGTTTCCTTCAAACCCAAGCCATTCCATGATTCTATGATTAGTTGTTCATTTAATACTTCAAAACTTTCAGCATGATTCTGGAAGTCTGGACTTCTTATTTAAGTAGAGATGTGAGAACAACTTAATAGAAAACATTGCTTCTGTGAAAGCATAAGCACCTCTGCTCTTAGCAGGCTGACATGCATGGGACAGACCGCAAATCAGTAAGTCTGAACCAGACTTACAGAAACTCTACCTTACCATATACATAGCAGGGAACTTCTTATTGGTAAACTGTCTTAAGTGTAACAAACCTGAGGTACTTGCAGGTGGTGGAAATGACTTTGAGCAACTTTATGTTATACACAAATTTGTATTCTTTGTGTTATACATAAAATTCATCTGGAACAGAATTTGAGCGTATTTAACAAAAACAACCTCAACAATTAGAGAGAGGTTTGACACATATTTCATAAATATACCTACTTTAGAAATAGAACAAGATTATAAATAACTGTAGTTGCAAATAAGTTTTGAATTTTTAGCTAACGTGTCAACATGATATGGACCTTTTCTTGAACTGCATCATATAAGTGCAAGACCCTGCTTTGTCTGGAGAAGACGAGATGGGAATATGGCAGTCAGGTCATTTGACACTTTTTAAAAATTCCTCCTCCTGTACTAGCAAACTACAATTTTACTTCCTGAATGTTTCACCTTTTAATAAAATAATTTTCTGAAATGCTATTCAATGAAAACATACAGGAAATGGTGATTTATGGGCAAATAAAACCACAATAAGATTTCAGCATGTAATATTGCTAATGTTTAAAGATAAGGACACATACTTTTGTCAATAGCCTTTCGTAAAATTACTTTGTACAAAATGGTATTTCTAAAATAAATATAGCAAGGTGTTTTTTAAGTACTCATATCTGTTTAAATTTTGGGTTCACACTATTTCAAAAATAAAATATCAGATGAAGCCTGTCCTAAAAACTACGAACTTTATAATTTAGTACCTGTGACACTTGCCTTTTTCCCTATATATATACATATATATATATAGCCTATATAAAAGAGAAATTGAAATTAAATGCAGCTTTATAATTTCTATTTTTTGAAATAGTGTCTTAAAGACAGAAAGTGGAAACAAAAATCAATCAAAAATGTCAGCAGTGTCTTTTGAGATATACATTGTTAATATTACAGAAGCTGTAATTTAAAAGCATTCAATTTAAGTCCAGATTGCCTGATTTACTTTACTGACTCCCTGATCTAGTTTAGTTGAACACTGAATTTAAATAGAGGAGCTTGAAGTCAGGAGGGACTTATGTATGTGCTTATATGCTGTACTGAATCAACATCCCATTGCAACAAATCACAAGTACAGTATGTTTAACAAGCAGAACACAGCAAGCATATTTATCTGTTCATAACAAAGCCAGAAATGACACCTTCTCTTTGCATTTTTGTGAGTAAGCAAGCATCAGCAGGCAGGAATAAACTTACTTTTCCTTATCTACTTTACCTTAGAAATAATTATTTAGCATAACAAACCAAGAGCAGAGTGTATGTTTTGAAGTTGAAAGGAAAAGGTCCAAACTGGCATGTTTTAGCTGTTTATTAACTGCTTTTCTCCTAATGAATTGCCCTGTTGCTCTGCATCACTCTGACTGCAGTGTAACAGCTTTCATTAGTCATTATAAATATGGCTTTGTGCCACATTATTTACATTCTTATAGTAAATAGCTAGAACTTCACACTGTAATAATTCAGACTGTTTCTGCACTGGCCAAAAAATAATCTGGCAATGCTTAATATAGGATTTTACCTTAAAAAACCTGAAGCCCAAATATGAAAGTTTTTGCAGTTGTACGTTTTTTGGATACAATTTTACCACCAGCATAATTCCACTATGGCCAAAATTCTTGCCAATAACAAGGCTAAGGGATTCAGAATTTCACTGTAACTACACTTTGCAAACTGGACTTCTCTTCTGGTAGAACTGTCACAAGAAGAAACTGATACTCTAAAATATGATTATTGCTTGAAAATTAACTAAGTACTGTAAATATGTTTAAAAATGAGCTTAAGAAAAATCTGAATCACAAATATGAACAATAGTAAATATTAATCAGGAATAGGATTGTTCTCATAATACACAACTACTTTCTAGGTATTTTGGTAGCATTTCATTAAAAGGCTTAATTTTCTTCTTTAACATGGCAGCATATGAAAAAAAAAGAGGACAGCAGTTATCTGAAATACTGATTAATGGTAGAGATTCTTTGTAAAACAGCTTTCCATTCAACACATTATTTACCCAGGTCAATCTAAAGTCAATGAATTTCAGACATAACTGACCTATGAATTCTAGTGAGTGATTTAGGTAGACAAGTGAAAAATCTTACAATTTTTTAATGTACTGCTTTTGGAAACCAAACTGTTTCCCTTAAGCTGAAAAAATATAAGCAACAGAACCCGTATCTACATTGAACAACAACTATTACAGAGAATATTTTTCATTACTAACACTCTTGAAAACCCTAATTTTGATACTACTAAAAATTAATGCCTGATTCTAACAAATATATAATTATTAAATACATATAAAAATGATGATGTCTATAGATATTTTACACATATGCAGATATTATGCATGAATATATATTACATACAGATTTCTTGACTCAACAGGCTTTAGTAAAACTCTTAATGCCAAGAGAAGTTCTGTTAATAATCGACACCAATACTTTGACAGTGACTTTGCAAAATCCCAGCTGTCAGTCTAAACTCAGTTGCAAAAAGGCACTTCACCTTTAACTAATTTATTCTCAGAAAAAAGATTTATCAAGTGCATTACAAGGATTCAAAAATAATATTTACATATTATAATGGGAAAAAGTACAAAGACATGAAAAAAGTCTATAAATGATGTTGAATCAACAAAAAGGAAAATAAAAGATAAGAGTTCTTTTGAAAATTCATTTTTAACCTTCCTAAAATAAGAAAGCAAACTTCTTTTGTTAAAACATAAAAATCTTCTCAACAAACAAGTTTTATTGTATTTAAAATATTCCTCTCTGTCTAGTTAACGTTATATTAATCTTCTCAAATTCAGGTTGTATTCAACATCTCCCAACCCAGGTTGCTGCTTAAAAAAAAAAAACTTGTTCAGGGTTTTCTCAGCTACTAGCTTTCAGCAAGTAGAAAGCAATTCTAATTTGATGGATGTGATATTAGGTCTATTTAGTTTGTCATCTGGCTGCTTTTCTTCCCAATTACATGTTGGCATCACAATCCTTGAAGAGGATTCTTTCGCCTCGTAACGGATTGTGAGCCATACATCAAAGCTGTGGCATCTACAATGCATCTATGTAATCTCTTTGGCAACACAGCCACTTAATTCCATGGCAGAAGTCATTCTCAGAACTGCTTTTATTTTCTTTTAAATATCTGAAATATTTATCTGACAAACTCATAGATACAATCTATAGACTTTCTCCTGAATGCTTCCACCCAGTGAAGATGAAACGGTGTCAGTGCTGGTCAGCATTAGGGTTAGGATTAGGGTGAAAATGGTTAACTGCTCACTTATCAAACTCTCATAAGGTACCTTCAAGGAGGAATATTATATCTTCATCTCTAATGAAAATATTGTGTAGTTATTGCATAACAGTGCTTTGTACTAAGAGTGAGGCCAATTTGACACCACAATGCTTACTCTCTAACATTAGAGGATTACACACAGCTCAGGAAACAAACACCCTGGCAAACAACCTCCTTCTGTCAATGTACTGCACATATTCTAGAATACCCAGGACAGTCAGTATAGAAAGGTAGAAAAAAATATGAATAGGAAAATTCTTCACTATATTCAAGAAATAAGTTTAATATGACAAAGATAGCCTTATAGTATGTCAAAATCAAGGAGAGCTTACCATTTTTGGTGCTCACATAAATCATTAACTAAAATGGTCTCAGACTCAAATAATCTGAAATGTTCTGCATTTGCCAAATGCCACCAAAAATGCAACTTTTTGACACTTTTCCCATTTGATATATTAAAACCCAATATTTAAGTGTACTATCTACCTTCAGTTCTGGTCTAGATGCAGGCCAAACAGATTGGTATGAACAGCTACCTCAGCCATTTGACATGGGAAATGAGAAAATTTATCAAGCAGAAATCTTACCAGAAAATGGATTTTTAAATACTCCAAAAATCTGAACTGGTGTCAGATGACCTGTCTATTCTATCTTTTTGACTGCAACCAAGAAATTAAATAAAAATGAGTTTTCTCTAGAAGAACATAAATTTTTTCTGAAAAAAGAAATTTTCAAGTCATTGGATTTTTTCAAGTCATTTTGCTCAGTCTTCAAGAGGGAAACTATTACTGCTGCTTATTAATATAAAAAGGTTGGAACACCAGCATTCCAATTTAGATTAATGCTAGAAAGTTTATATCCTCAAAAGAAATGCCTTGAAACTGGAGAAATAAATATGGGTTTTGTTAGTTTTATTGTAAACGCTGCCCACATTATTTTTTGCATAGAAGAAAGTTCCCACACCAAGAAATACTAGAAATGAGTGGACTCAAAAACATTGGTGCGTTTTAACAAACGCAATATAAAAATAATGAAATCCCATTATCCCAACACAGACAAAGTACAGAAAAAGTAGTAAGAAATCAACTTGATCAATTCACAAAGGCTTTGATGAGTTGAAATTCAGAAAAAAGCAGAAACCACAGTCTTTGGAGATAATTAGTAAGGACGAATATATACAATTGTGTAAGGACAAAATAATAGCATCACAAAAATTGGCAAAGAAAGAAAAAAAATCACTCTTTAGGTATACTGATAAGCAGGAGACCAAATAAAGACTTGGTTCATTCTCAAAAGGGAAGAAAATCTTTGGGTGGATGAGACCACCAAATTGCAGTTACACTTGATAAAATTTTTTAGAATAGATTTGATTTAAGAAAACTGAAATAATGTTAAAGTCATGATTCTAATAATAACAAAGGACAAAAGTGTCACAGAATTGCTCAACACAAGTCAAAATATCAGGCTGTTTCTAGGATGTATGAACAAGAACATCATCTTTCAAAAAACATGAACTATGTCTTAGCTCTCCTGTTCATCAACTTCAGATTTTTGTCTAGTTTTAGACACTGAACTACAAGAAATAAGTTGACTTTTTCCTTTTAGATAGCTGAAAATCCTAATCTACAAGAACAAGCAGGAAAAAGGTATCATGTTGTTATGTCTGCAGACAGCAAAATACCAAGGAAAACATGGGATGATAAAGGTACTTCAGAAGTCCACATAAGCCTCTTATTGCCTTGATCAGTGCTGGCTGTCTTCCTCTGCAGTAAGACACTCAATTCAGTAATTCTTTTTTCTGAATATATATAAAGAAGCAAAAATGAAACAAATATGCAAAAAAAGAAAAAAACATGCTGCTCTTTTTGTCCAGTGTGGATGTGTGCCTCTAATTTTTTCATAGAAAGCTTCATTGAGAATGGCATTTGTACCCTTGAGCTCACAATGTTAAAGGGAAATAAATAAACTCTTAACTATCCATTGTTTTATGATTCTTAAATGTAGTGAAAGGAAGGAGAGCTATCTGCCATGTGAAAAAGTAATTTTATTATTTCTCCTGAGTAATATAACTATGTTATTTTACTCAAAATCAGGGTAACAAAACCAAAGAGTACAGCAAGAGCACTAATAAGGTATATATGGATTTGTTAAAAAATCCCCCTGCAGCTCATCTGTCACACTAAACATGAAACTTCATGTAATTCTTGTTGTAGTATCAATGAGAAGATGTGATAGACCATGTGCTAACAGTTAAATTACATCTGTGAACCAGCTTTATAAAGTAAACATATTTCTGACATTTATTAACAGAAATTCCACAGTGGTAATAAATAGAGGTAAGAGATACAACTCTAAATTTACTTATATGTCTAAAATAATCAAATACCTTTTAGTTAAAACTCATTTTTCTGGGAAGTTGAGCATATCTAAAACAGGGACATAAGAACAATCTTGGACTGCAGCATCACAGTGAAAGCTCTCCTTAAGTCAATGCAGCCTACATTTTCAATTGTAGAACAGACAGACAGTGATATTCTAAGTATTTATAAGTACTACAACTTGAGTTACACTTAAAAAGAAACTAAACAACTGATTTCATTTGGAAATGGTTGCTATATTAACATTAGAAGTCTGAATTAATTTACAAAACAAGGAAACTAATTAAATGATGAGAATTTCTACCACAACAAGCTTAAAATGTATTAATATGCAAAAATGAAGTACATGATGTACTACTGTGCCAGTCATGCCTATCAGAAGTGATAACACCTCTCCCTTTTATCCCTGCAGTTTTCTTCCTGGCTCCTGAATTTCCTTCTAAGTACTATATTTAACCACTTGTGCCATTAATTTAACACCCAGGCATTTAAATCTACAGACCAGACCATGTATTCCCTTCCATTCCCAACTACAATATTTTAATGTATAGTTTCTCAAACAGTTGTTTTTTACATGTCTATGACTGATCCATAGTTTAGGATTAGCCATCCTAAATTAAAATTACCAGTCTCAATCAAAAATGACAGATTATTTTCTTAACTCCTCAGAATTTCCAACAGGATTATTAGGAATAATTATTATCCCTTTCTGGTAGGTTTTCCCTCAGTTTTTCCCCCTGAATTAAGACTCTTAACTGTAAAGTCTCCATAGATCAGGTGACAGAGCACTGATCACTAATAAACAGCCCTTCCCTCTTTTTTACTATCCATACAGCACATTCAGATACTTTTTTAGCAACACACAAATACACAATATATTATTTCATAGCAGTTTTGGCAGCACAACCCACAATACCTTTCTATAGCTGTTTCATTTTATTTGGAATACACCTTCACACAGACATGCTTTATATTAACACACTGAAACTGATGTGGAAGCAGATAATGAATTGTAGGCAAATGTTTGAAGCATTAACTCACAGGCATCTCAAATGAGAGACAATTTGGCATGGCAAGGGCAGATTTTAAGATATTAATATATTCATAATGCAAAACCTTATGTTTAAGTGTGTGCACCTACACACAGAGGCAGATGAGAAAAGCCCACTGGCCTGGTGAAATGAATGTCTTAGTGTAAAACTCCTGTAATAGGTGATCACCATGTTGGCCTTTTTAGGCTTGCAAAGTTTCAGAACACAGACTCTTAAATAATAGTGTGAGAATGGAGACTTGTGAGAATTGTTTATATTCTCCTGTTCTTTCAGAAAAATGGAGAAAAAAAGATGAAAGGGAAAACTGGAAGGTGTTAGGAAGATAAAGAATGATGGAGATTGTTTCATATCTCAGGAAGATTTAGCTAGCCATCAGTACCTGATTAAATATTTTAAAGTGCTAGAAAAAGGACACAGCCAACTTAAAAATCGCATTTGCCCAACTGCAATTCAAAGAAATAAAATAAAGGAATAATTCTTCCCTATAAGGGAACATTCTGCATTATTTACCTCGCTTAACTTAGCCATTTCCTCTTTTGCATTGGACTTTTGCAAAGCAATAATGGACAGAAAAGCACGAAAAATATAATAATGAAGCCACAAAAAGTAGAAATGGCATACATAATTAAGTACAAATGCATGCAATTAAAATTTCAAGCTAAAATATATCCCCTGAAAACTCCAAATACAAAGTATTAAGCTATAAATATATAATTTACTGCAGTATAATGTGGCCTTACCCTTCAAGTTAGGGAAAGGGGGAGTAAAATTAAGAAAATAAAGAACCACTGACAATAAAGATATTTTATAAGGAAGAAATGAAATTTAACCTACAGATTGCCGGACAATATTGCACAGGCAAACACTGAAAGCTTTGTTTGCTCCCCTCCCCTATAAAGCACCAGTTAAGATTTGGACACCTTGAAGTGATTCTATTTATCTTTACTTATTTCTAGGTAATAGGATTATATAGAAAATAGCTGTAAAGTTTGTTTGTTCACTGCATAGATGCAGTAACAGCCATTTTGTGAAAAGATCACAGTGGGGGAAAGCTGGTTTACTATCCCTTGACAAATGCAAGGCAGCTGACTATGAAGTTTCTGGAGATGGGGCATTTTGCTTCTTGCTTGAGGAAGTAATCATGCTCAACTTTAGCCAAGTTTCTTAATGCAGAATAGAAGGGGATGAAGTAGATGAACTTTTTTTCAGAGGACACTGAGGGCAGGATACAAATGAGTTCTGAAGTTTTTCAGGTCATCCAGCTCACCCACCAGTTTTGATTTTTTGCTACATACATAATTATTTTATTCTTTTTATATTCTTCCACAATGGGAAGATAAATAGGGAGCCTTTTGTATCTTTCGGTACACTTCCTTCAAAGCTCTGTCTGAATTGCAGTCCCATCATTATATTCTAGCTGAAAAATATGCAAGTTCCTAAGGGCTTTTGACACACAAGCTTCAGAGGCAAGAAGCACCTTGGGAAATCTCAGAGGTGATTTGGTCTCATGCTATATCAAGTCAAAGAACAGTCTGATGAGATACTATGTAAATGTTAATGAAATGCTCTCTGAAATGTTAATGGTCTAATCCAGGTGACCAGAAGGAGAGTTTCTGAATTAGTGCACTTAAGAAAAAACAGTAGTTATGTATTAGCTTCATAACAAGTTGCTCAAGTAGTGAGATTATGGAAACAAGCTACTCACTTTATCCGTCTGTAACTAAGCTCAAATATAGTTTACAGGATATGTAATAGAAAAATTTACCTTTTAATGGTTTCATATCTATTTAATACAGATAATGGTTTCAGAAGAGAGTATATTATGGCTTCTGTCAAACAGTAGTACTTAAAAAAGAAAGGGTTCACAGTATCTAAGGAAAGATGAGAAATTTCCAGAATTTCTACCCTTAACGTTACAGGCTACAGTATTGTTGTTACATTCTAGTGAATTGTTTCAAATTTTGTTAAGAGGACACAGGAGTCTAAAGCAGCACATACAAAATAAAAATTGCAGAGTACTGGTGGAGAGAAATACAAGTTTAATAACTGAAATGATTTTTTCAGATACTTTTTTAGGGGAAGTCAAGAGGTAAAGGTTAGAAACCAATAGTGTAACGAGCGTACCAAGAGTGCAGAGCAGCCACTTTTAACTCTGAGTCTCAGTCATCCTCCTCAGTGCAGTGCCAGCTCCATAATGAGCGAGCAGTCCACTCAACCAGGGAACTTAGTGTATTAAAGGAATCATGGGATACAGAAATGCACTGCTTTTGGAAAACAGGCATAGAGATCAGCATTAATGATGAAGTGAGGCAGATAAATAGTGAGACAAGGATGCAGAGACACACTAGTTGAGATACATCATTAAGCACAATCATCTTTGATAGAAGCAGTTTTGATATTTCAGTACTCCGGTTATGTCAAACCCATGAACTTCAGCATGTTGGAAATGTGTCTTAAAGGTTGCAGCTAATTAACCCAGATCATCTTCTGCAAGTTTCAAGCCTGTTGCGGTACAGATTTTCAGGGTATTTTACAGCTTAAATTGACTGCATTTACAGTATTACTCTTGAATATAAATATGGCATAAGAGTAGAGCAATCAAATGCATAATTTTCTATGTTATAGTTGTGTAGGGTTTTTACTCAGTATTTCTACATTTAATGCAGTTGCTCAGTAATCTGCAGGAGCGTATTACACCTGTGTTCTGATGCCTTGCAGTAAATGTACCTAGGTAAAATTTAAGATGATAAACATACTGTATGAAGTGCAAGTAATTTAGACTCAAGTTCTTCAGAAAATTTCTTCTCACAGAGATTTTGGGTATCTCTTCCTAGAGTAACATTTAGGAGCTGGAACATGGAACTCACTACAACTTTTTCCAGTTGTAGAAACTCAAGGACTTCAAGATTATTCCCATATTTCTGCCTTTAATCCTTGTTGTTTCAATGCTTTTAGTCTCTTCAGGTTCCTTGCAGAATTCACTATTCCTTTTGTGTTGTCGTTAAATCTTATCTTTAAGTGTTTTATCAAAACACCCATGTAGTTGAAGTAGCTTTCCATGTCTTATCCACCTGATACTCTCTTTAAAGTAGAATCTTTTTAGAAGCAGTATGAAATGTGACCTCTCTTTACATCCATCAGTTGTCTTTGCTTTCTTCATCCTATCTATAATATTATTCTGCAACTAATATCCATCAGCGTATGAAATAAACATTTTTTGCTTTTCTTTGACTGTGGGAATGTTAACAAAACTGAAAAAAAATAGGAAAGCTATATATATTTAAAAGATCTAGCAATATTTGACATCTGGAGTGTAAAGATCTTACAATTTTTTTTCTGTAATACAAACACAACTGATGAACATCTCTTTTTGAGAGATCATTTTATCTAAAAAAGATAAGCCTTTTAAGCAAACAGGAATTGATGGGGGGAAAAAATTGTGTGGAGAAAGTCACAGTTAAAATATAGGATAAAAGATTTAAGAGATTCCAGTTCCTTCATTATTTTCAATGATTATGCTAAAATACTTTCACTTGCTGATTAATAGATGAAATTTTTAAATGTCCCCATGTAAATGGGACCAACTAGCCAGCCTACTAGAATGCTATTTTCAAAACTGCACTAGTTACTAATCTCCACTTGTTCTTGTGTTTAAGCTGTTAACATTTTTTTCTCCAATATTTACCCTCCCAAACATATACAACATATTGTATATATTATATTTGCATATATATTTACATTGCATGTAGTACAGATCTGTGTGTATTTTACACACACACACATATCTACGTACACATACACTTTCTTCTTGTCTTCCTTTTGTTAGACTAAACAAGCCACACTGTTTCAATCACTTAATTTTAAATAGCCTATTAGTCTGTATTTACCTAGCAGCTATGCTCTAGATTAACTCTAGTTGAATTAGTTGTTTTTGAACACTATTGATATCTCACTTTTTATTTGCAAAAATACTTCTCTTGACCCAGACAGAGAATTACTGACTTTTTTGTACAGATGCACAGCAGTGGAATTAAAAATAAGTCTGATCTTTACACTTTCTTAACTGTCCAAGTCCTTCCTAGCTCATGAATCCTCTGTTTATATAAAGTATATGATGTTTTCTTTTCTCTCAAGTTCTCATATACATAAAAAAAGTATCATTACAGAGTTTTGTTTGGGAATCAAGTTTGTATCTAATTGTATCTACGTAATGTTTGAAATAAGGAAGAGGCAGAATGTATCCATAACTTCATATTTCTTAAGATAATTCTCTGCTGTGTGTTTTCCAATTCTATAATCCTTACCCTTGTAGGAAATGGAAAAGAAGACAATCTGTGTTTGTTAATTAACTCAGCTTGCACCAAACTTGAAACTGTTCAGTAATTGAAAATTCACAGAGAAATGAGTAAGGTTTTCTGGACATTACATTACAGATTAATTTGAGGTTACCTCAGAATTAAGTCCCCAAACCTTTATTCAATAGTCCTATTAGGTCTTCAGTAGCCATCATTATTTTATTTCTTTAAAACACAAAACCCAGCCTATTACAGAGGATCAAAGTGTCATAGTGATATTCTACAATCACACTAGGCATAACTGGGACAGATAACTATATCAGGGGAAAAGTTTCATCAAAAGACCAAACTGAATGAAATCCTGTAAGCTGTTCTTCAAGGCAAAGAAAAGAGAAAAAGGAAGTCTCTTTATCCATGCAAATCCTTTTAGGTCATAAAACATCTAATAAATTAATACCACAATATAAAATAAGCCCATTTCCAGACTAACCTCAAAACTGCATGCTATCAATAAATTGCCTCCAAGTCTGAAAATTCTGATTTATAAAATGTTTTGACAAACATGCACCTTTAAATCATACAACTTGGCCTCTGAGGAGTCATGTCACTTCTTTTTCATGTCAATTCTCTGCACTGCTGCATTGCCACGATCTGTGGTGGCCACTGGAGCTCAAGTCAGACAGAGCTATCAAATCAATTATAGCAGCCTGCCACTGTCTTACAGCGACAACAAATGATTGATAACAAAACCTGCCTACTTTCGGTTCTCATCTGACAGCAACAAAACAGTCCCTGCCTGCTTTTACTGGCATTTGTCATAAATCAATAGCAATTTCATCACTCAGAAAGGTGCTGTCAACTCTGCTCAGTCCATCTGGTTTCACTTTACTGTTATAATTTTTAACGCATAAACTATTCAGAAAGGTTAATGTATAAAACTGGTTTTGTTTAGAATCTCCTATACACTGGCACCAGAGCAACACTTAGAAAAGATAAAGAGTCAATTATTTTTAAAGATGGTAGGAGGAACCAAGAGAATCATGCTCTGTAATTTTAACAATTTATTGACACCTAGCTTTGCTGGGAATTTTCTCTTTATTAGGTAATACTATCATCTGATCCAAAAAGAAATTGCTCTTTTGACCTGTTATTATGGCCTTACAGTAATTATACCTGAAAGTTGAACAGTGAATCATTTAAATGAAACTCAGACTTTCCAAGCATGAGATGATAGATAAACTCTGTATTTTTCCTACCATGCTCAGCTAGGATGTTAATACTAAAAAAGAAGATCTTTAATGTTCTACAAAGATGAAAAATAATAATTATAATATTTTAAAACTATGATACTCTTCTAAAACACAAACAGTAGTTAAAAATATAAGTTTGTATTATATTACAGAATTCACTGGTATACTAAGTGGCACAATGAGTTGTGTGGCAACAGAGAGGCTACATATCTTAACTTATGGATCTGCTTCACATCTAAGTTTCCAAGCTGACCTGGAAAGAACTGAATTACTAAATGAATTGCAATCTTCCTTTGCTTAAGCAATTGGTGAACGGTTCAGCTCTCTGGTTTGTGTGAAGCTCTAAACCATGGTATGTATCAGGTTACAGTGTATGCTTAAGAAATAAAAGTCTGTCACACTCAGTTTTCCAGCAAACCACTGTGTTCAGATGTTTCTGCAGGGGGATGCTGTTTTAATGGTTCGTATCTGTGTTTTGGGATGAAAAACATTGTATTTCCACTGCAGATAACAATGATACTTCTATAGTGGAACTTTATAGCACTGTTATTATGTACATTGGTAATACTTGCATTGACTAGAATAAATACTTTTTTAAATCACTTAGAAAATTTATTTCTGATCCATAGTATTAATATTATATTGTTAAATCAGAGAAAATATTTCCATTGGCACCTAAGTCTTACAGAACAGAGCACTAAAGTATGCACTTGTCTTGGGGAGAATATTAATTGATCAATAGATAATTCCACTTTTCCTTCTGTAAAAAAAACCTCACGCTATCACAAGACATTCCCAGGATTCCCTAGGCTAAAGTGTAAAGGATTAATAAAAGAACAAGAAAACCCCCTCAGACTGATTCCTGGCAGTTTTTGGGACAGTCAGTTCTACTCAAAAAGCAAACCAACAACACCCACACCAACCAAAGCCACACAAATCGGCTGGCGGAAACTCCCTTTCTGATGTTCCTCTGAGTCCTCTGCCATTTTTATTTTTTTTTTAAACAAGAGGCTCCTCTCTTACATTATGGAAAGTCAAAAATTTCACCTGCTATCCAATGAACACTTATGCCTACCACGTTATCTCATTGCCAACCAATTACTTCAGTCTTTAACATGCAGCAAGTCCAAAAGAGTAGGAGGTTTTGGGGATTGTTGCTGTTTTTGTTTGTTTGTTTCAACGTATCAGTATGTTAGATGTACAGAACTCTAGGAATGCATTTAGAGAAATGGGTGGGTTGTTGAGGTGATGAAAGATCCTAACATAGCAATGTAAAACCCAAGAAAGAATGAATTGATGTTCTCATAAAATGTACAAACCAGGAAGGGCATGTTCATTTGGGATGAAACCCTAACATAAATGCTGTCTTACATCCTTCTGTTAGTGTAGGAAAATATGGTAGGGACGTGACAAACATACACTGTGCTCTTCAATGCTTATCTTAGCCATAACTAATGGAAAAAAAAATGTGAAGAAAAAAACAGAAATAGATAAAATATCCAGGAAATGACTGGTTAGTACTTGCACACCAGACCTTAATACATATTGATGATCATTTGACAGAAAAATACAAGAGACATTTCCCTGAAAGTGTAGGGGAATTTATCTTGCTTCTGCCTAAATTGATTCATCATCCTTTTAAAACAATTTCTCCCGTGAAGGCCCCCAGAAAAGGGCAGTGAGGGAGATGATCTGGAAAAATATAAAGCGAAATTAGAACAGCAACTTTTTTCAGAAGTCACTGTGGTAATTTTAATCCTGTTGCAAAGAGAAACTCCAAAAGAAAAGAAAGAAAAAGGAGGAAAAAACCATGAAGAAATAGTATTGGTCCTATGATCTTCAGAACTACGTCAAACACAGTAGCTTTTATTCCCAAGGTATTCAGGGAAGGCGCCTTAGGATTCGTTTTCTCCAAAGGCAGATAAAAAAAATTGCCACTTATTGTGGCATGTTTTCACAGGTTATTACAAAAAGAAGGGTTGTATAAAAGATGTGAAAAGAAAGGCTTCAGGCATGTTTTCTTTTGATTCTACTAGCACATCATCCACAGAGAAAATCCTGTACCTCACACAAAAGGCGCATAGATCAATCAATATCTTCTTAGATTTTATACCCTGACCTAAGGGTTATCTAAACTGTAGTAACTGAGGCCATAAACCTTGCAACTTCACCTAAAAAGTAAGCTGATGATCCAATGCAGTGTCTGGATGTCTTGATTAACTCTGTCAAACCCATTTCTCACTGAGACTTACGTTAGACTTAATCCATTGGGACTGTTCTACTACTCATAGATATTCATGCATGCGATTGGGAAAGAACAGCCAAGCTTTGTGGGTAGGTGACTTGTTTATTTCTAGAAAATTCACAAACATTCTCACACAAAGGAACAAAACTGAATCTGTGTTCTCATCTCCTGGCTAAACGATGAAGTAATCTGGGCGTTGAGGAAAGGCAGTAACATCCATCTCCTTCTTTCTCAATTGCTTTTCTTTCTTTCTCTAAGAAAAGCAAATATTTCATGCCAAACGGAAAGAAATTTCAGTTTTCAATACAATGCAGAAAAATGCACATTTGGGGTAAAATTTATTTTTTCCCTTTGCCTTAGCAACAGAAAAACAAAATGAAGAAAAAAAGAGTAGGTATCATAGCTCTACCCCAGACATCTCTCTCAGGCAATACGTTCTCAGCTCCCCATCAAATAAGCCATTCCATTACTCCCCCCTTTCCCAAAATACATCTACTGTGTCAGAAGTGTTTCTTGATGGCAGTCAGCCTGCTGTTCAGTGACAGACTCACTTACAGAAGAGTTACCACATTTATTTTCAGCCTAGGACTTCGACTAAATCTTTCTGGGTATCACATTACAACTTTAACAACAATACTCCCCCTTCCTCCCCACCACACAAAAAGCCCTGAAAAATCCCAACCAACCAAGCAAACATCTCCTGCTCCCAAATTCCCAAACCTAAGCCAAACAAAACCCTCATTTAACAGTCAGTTTCAAATGTTTTCCTGGAGTTCAAGGAAATAATCAAGTGATAGGATTGGATGTTACAAATAGCTATATAATTGCACAGACTGGAAAAAAAAAGCAGAAAAACAAACATTCTGCCTTTTAAGCTAGATGATATGGTACAATGGTGACACAAATCTTGGTCATCTAAAAATACTGTAACCAGTTTTAACTGTGAGCAATTTTAACCTTCCAGAAACAAACACACATGATGTCCTTCTTTGATGAAATTTTTAAGGTTGAATGTAATTGGCTATTTTAAGGATTCTTTTCTGTTATGTAAAGACAAGTGTCTTAAAATCTCCATTTAGAGTTAAGTACAACTCGCATTTGAAACGACAGAGAATGCCTATTTGTGCAGGAAAAATGAAGTGTGCTACTACTATAGAAATGCATTGTTATGTAATGACCTCTTGATAACAAATAACAGGGACAATATCAGTTTTAACTTGGTTTCCTGGGAGGCAATTAGAGCGCCTGTGCTATTAGTAGTCACCTGTATTTCTAAAAAAATAAATTTTAAAAAATCAACTGCATCATGGCAAGTTTCCCTGGAGCAGAACCAGTGTTTGTTTTCTATATCTACCTTCTAAGCCCTACTGCTCTTCACCAACTGCCAGAAAGAAACACTCATGACTGTAAAGCTTTGCTGAATGTGCAACAGTTTTGTAAACCCAGGAGCAGCTTTGTTTTGCCCTCCCCTCGGGGAACAAAGGTGCTTTGCCAGAACAAGGTCTGGGGAGTCTCTAACACTCATCTGGCAGCTGCAGTCTGGGGAGGGCCGGGCAGTGGGAGCTGTACTCCTCCCTCGGTCCTGCTGCCATCACCATGGCAACCTGGGTTGCCCGGACGATGTGGCGGCTGATGCTCCCAACAGCAGCCTTGGGCTCAGGCACCCGTTCAGCCGCCCTTCATGTCCCTCCTCCTTCATTCCCCACTTTGATTCATAAGAACCGGGTTTTCTTCATCCTCCCAGTCCATGGTGCATCCAGGTCAATTTTAATAAGTAGGAACAGCTGAAATACCTTTATTTGCTCCTTCCCTTACAGAGACATAAAAATACCTGGAATACAGCCAGACAAGCAAACCCAAGAAGTCACTCCAAATATGCTAATTTTTTTCACAGGTGGCTTACATTTCTTTCACAACAACTGATGGGGAGAAGAAAAGATTTATCCCTAAATAACAGAGCTGCTATAGCAATGGAGTAAAAGCAGCTATAGGGGTGGGCAACAGTCTGCATGGTGAGCCAAGATAAGAGGAAACATAATTTAATTATCCCAAAGCACACAGAGTTGTTAATTTGAGCTGAATCTGAATTAACTGAAAATACTGTACCAGAAAATAAAACACGTAAATAAAGTGTTTCAGAAGCACTCTTCAAAACTTTTATCCCAAACAAAACAGAGAACTTCAAGCTGCTTCTTCCTGTTGGGCCACACATTTAAGTCAGGAAGCTGCTGTGAGTTGTTTGAAAACCTTTGAAAACACCATAGGCCTGTTACTTTTTTTTGGTAATGCTTGTGAGTTTATCAAATGCAAACTCCACCCAGTATAATGGTTATAAACAGTTCTTCAGGTGACTCAGGCTAACACACCTGGGCTACTGAACTGGCTAGTAAACAAATACCCATCCCAAGAAATTAGTATATTTCAAGACTTGAAGAATCAGTTTGACTATGATGTCACCTGCCACATTTTTGTACTGTATGTAGGGAAAAAGTAAAGAATGTAGATACTTCACTGATTTCTTTCTGGAAAGGAAGTGCTTTATTTTCTCTTTTTCTTACCATGGGGAGAACGATTATTATCAGAGTAGGTTTTAAAAAGCGACTCAGAAGTTAAAACTCATTCTACAAACTCATTTCTAGCACCACTGTTTGAGTGAAATAATTCATTTCCATACTTCTCTTCATATATCAAATTATCAAAGGAATGAGCACAAATGAAACAATTTCTAAAAATTAACAAGAAAAACCCATAAACTTTTCTTTTTCTTTAAACTAATAGACTTCTGCCCCAAGTTTTAGTTGCAATTATTTCTATTGTATTAGAAATGAAACTTTTAGGTAAACTCCAATTTTGATAAAAATTTTCATATTTCTTCATCACAAGTGTCTGTAGTGGCACTCGGGTAATTTTTATATTATCTTATTGTGGCTCTGGATGATAGTCTTATTAACTTGCTTTAAGGATTAATCAGTTCAACAAATAGTATCGGTTAGACAGCACTATTTCTTGTTTCCTTAAACCGCTGAAAATGTAATTTGCCAACAAGGAAGAAGTAAGTACTATTAATTGGAAACCTATTTTGAAAAATAAAAAATTCCCAGAAAAATCACTGCTTCTGTTTGATTGATGCACTGTGATCCAGGGAGTTTCAAGGTTGACTCAATTTTTTGTTAATAATTAATGGGATTTTATTTACAAAAATGTAAAATGGAAAACGAGTACAGATACTTCCCATGAATACACAATACAGCAAAGCATCTCTGGTGCATTGATCAGTAATGAGTTATTATATGCACTCCAATCATAAATCCCAGTGGAAAGTTTAGCTGATAGAAGTTCTATTCTTAGGCTGACTTAATAAGCCTGGACTGATTTACTGAGTAAATTGAAAGATATTTCAGCTTTCTTGGGTGAATTTGTTCACTCCCACATACCCACTTCTATGCAAGTTTAAGAACTAAACATCAAACCCAGCACTGCTCATATACCTCAAAGTTAAGTAACTCCTCAAAGACAACAGGTAAAACATCTGTTAGAGTATGTTACTTTCATCAAACGGGAAGGAATTCAATATGTACTGAAAATGGCATAATCTCAAAGCTCAAATTTAATGTCTGTGATACACCAAATACGAACATGTTAAAAGACATTGAAATACCAATTATGATACTTTTAGTATTATGCAGTGTGAAAACTACCTAACTCTGTTTGTCCAAATATATGCAGCAGAACTTAATACTGGAGAGAAGCAGCTTCATCACAAGAAAACACTTCAAGAGCAATATATTTTTCTCATCAGTATACCTCATGTAAGTGTACACAGTATATCATTAGCTCCAAAATCTGAAAATCTTGTTTAGGACAGCAATGCTGCAGCACTGTTTTCCAAATACAAAGCACCATGAAGTAGACTTCTACACTAGCTTGTTCACCATATTCCAAGAAAACTAACAGATTATAAAATTTTATTGCACTCAACTTAGTTTTTGAAGGTAGACAATTTGATGTAAAGAGAATTCTACATTAATAACTAAAAAAATTAAAGCTGAAATCTGCAATTGAAGCCAAGAACATAAGGCAGTGCGCTCTTCACTAGCAAGCACACTGGCAGCTTAAGAAAAACTTTCCCATTTCTCATATTTTCCTGTGATTCTCCCTAACTTGTTTAGTTTAGCTTTGAAAAAGCCAGGTGCTGGTAGATTAATTTTAGTCAAACTTTATTTCCATATGAAATACAGCTAGCACTTTTGTTAAAAAGTGTTCTTGACCAAGTAAGTTTTCTTATCACTTGCAGAAATGTATTACTGTAATGCAAACATTGAAATAACTTTCACTATGTCAGTGCAGGCTAAGGGTATAAAGATTTTTAAACTAAAAATAAGAAGCAACGCCTGTTTGTTTGGTGACTTTTTTTCAAATGGGCTAAATTAAAGCAAAGAGGTACTATGTATAAGAAAAAAATACCCTGCAACTACTCAATGCACTGGCATTGTAGAAGTACAGATGAAGAAAATCTTCTTTGACTGCACGGTGCAACCCCAGAGCTAGTAGATCTTAAAGAGCATCTTGTAGCAATATCTGAGCAAAACCAGATTCTGAGTCCCACCCAGTTTTGGAGGGGAGATCTAAGCATATGATGTTTGAATCCCATCCCATCACCTTTACCTCAGAACTTTAAAAGGATGTAAACTGTATGGCTATTTAATTTTAAAATATTTTATGACTTTTTGACAGCACATTATTGTAAGTTATTGTTGACCTGTCTCTCATTTAGCTTTAAGCAGCTAGGACATACCTTTTTTTAATGCATGGCTTTGGACTTTCAGTTACTAGAAAAATAATAAAAGTACATTTTGTGTTACTACTGCTTTCCCAGAAAACGTCAACTGAAGGTGTTTTGCAGACTTTCTGGTTGATCAGCTCCTTCAACATGCACAATTTCACCAAAGCTTTATTCTTAATGTGAGTGCAAAAGACTTCTATAATAAGTAATATTCTCATTTTTAGACCACAGTACATTTTATAGTTTATTGGCACAGGTCAAAAATGCCCTTTTTATTAAGCTAAACCTGCAGTTACAGAATGAAATAGGAGTAAAATGTTTTAGAAACTAGAGTTAAGTGGTTCTGTTGAACGTTCTAATGTTCTATAGGACTGATAAATGAGTAATAAAGATGGGTTAGATTAAAGATGCTACAAGATGTGGTTGGGGACAAGAAAATCTATCATTAGGCATCATTCACATGGTTTCTGATGTGAATAGAAAGGAAGAAAAAAGATCTGCAAAGGAAGATCAGAACCTAAAGCAAGAAATTAGGATATAGCCAGTTGTATCTACAATTAAAAAGTCATTAACAGTTTATTTTTTAACTTCTAATATTAAAGATAACCCTTTTTCTATTTGATGGGCATTGGAATGTGGAAAAGGAAGAAATTAATTCCACTTCAGCGCGCTTTGTTTTCTGTCCCATAGGAAGCAACTATTCCAAATAATATAATCCAATCTTAGACTGTAAGATTCCTGTATTTTTGACCCCACTGAAACAAATACAAGATTTTATAATAGCAGATCTCACTACATAACAAGTTTTCAATAAAATGATCTCAGAGCAACTGCTGTTAGGTGGATAAACAGAGACTGGGTAAGCTCAGCGGAGAGTAATTGGCTGTGTCCTGTTTTCAGTCAGCAGCTGGCAACAGAGAAAGAACAGACTTAAAGCACTGGGGTAAGCTCAGAGACTGATTAGTCAGAAAGCTATTGCTAAAGGCAGCAAGGGTAGGAGCTATCCCAGGAGCTCTCTCACAGCAGTTTTCTCTGCCCTGTGAGACACAACTGGAAATCCCTTAATGCACTCTGCCCTTCATTTATTTTTGCTACTGGACATTTGAGAGCATTTAAGAATGTTACTTTTTTGAGTAGTTGCCTGATGATGGATCACACAGAATTAAAATGATTTTATATTTCTTAGAGAAAGGGGAAGACTACCATCTACAGTACAATTATAAAACTAGGGATTACCTGATAGCAAAGTACTTTTTATTCTGTGTTGAATGGCCAAAACAGAGTTTGCAGGTACTCAAACATCAATCCTCATTTACTCTTTATGCTGAAATTAAGAACTCACCTCGCATTCGAGGAAGGCTGCATAACTTAAAGCCACACTACTGATCTATTTACTTTTAATCCAGTTAAATAAAGCATGAGTAGATAAAAAAAATACTATTATAGCAGTGTAACACAAATTACACAAGCATACTGTATAGTAAAGGAAAAGAGACGAGTATCAAAATACTAGAATTCGGAAGCATAACAAAGTTAGCTATCCAAAGTTAATGTAAATTTTGTATGCATGCATGTAAGAGAATTAAATTTTTTTTTGCCCCTCAGAAGCACTTGTATCATTCATTGCCTAGGACAGAATATGAACTTAAAGAGCAGCTATTCAGCTATTCAAGTTATTGTTTCATTTGCAGTACTGAGTGTGCTGTGTCCTGTTTTATTAACTTTATTATACACAGAGACAGAGAACTAAAACATGAACAATCCTTATCAGGTCTCTCAGCCTCAAGCACTTTAAATTGGAGGCATGAAGTCATCAATTATTAACAATTTACATAGACTAACTCCTGTATAGGATGGGTATATGCCTCTCTCTAGCCACTATGAGGAGCCTAAACACTCTAAACTGTGCATCTATTTATGAGGTATTTCATCTCTTCAAGAGACTAAATACATAGATTAATTTTGGAGGTCAGCTAAAAACTCTGATTACTCTGATTTACCAGAGTAATTAACGTTATAAAGCACTTCATGAGTTTAGTGCTTTGATTCTACCTTTCAATGCAATTGTAGATGTCTGTAAAGAGAGCCTGGAGATCTCAGTTTAAGAACCAAACAATGCAAATTGTGACAAATTTCACCCATCTACCAGACGGGTGGGAAGGAGAATCCTGTAAACTACAGGCCTGGCAGCCTGACTTTGGTGCTGGGGAAGGTTATAGAACAGATTATCTTGAGTGCCATCACATGGCATGTACAGGACAACCAGGGCATCAGGCCCAGCCAACACAGGTTTAGGAAAGGCAGGTCCTGCTTGACTAACCTGATCTCCTTTCATCACCCAGGCGACTGATGAAAGGCTGCGAATGTAGTCTACACAGACTTCAGTAAGACCTTCAACACTGTCTCCTACACCATTCTACTGGAGAAGATGACAGACCATGGCTTAGAGAGGGTACAGTCTTTGCTGTCTGGATGGTCAGGCCCAGAGAGTGGTGGAGAAAGGAACTAAACCCAGCTGGCAGCCAGTTGCTAGCAGTGTTCCCCTGGGCTCAGCATGGGGACCAGTCCTGTTTAACATCCTTAATGATGATCTGGATGAGGGCATGAAGTGCAGTCTCAGTCAGTTTGCAGATGACACTGAGCTGGGCAGAAGTGTTGATCTGCTGGAGGTCAGGAAGGCTCTGCAGAAGGATCTGAACAAGCTGGATCAATGGACTGAGGCCAATTGTATGAAGTTCAACAAGGCCAACTGGTGGGTCCTGCACCTGGATAACGATAACAACCCCTTGCAGCACTACAGGCTGGAGGTAATGTGGCTGGAAAGCCAAGTGGAAAAGGCCCTGGGGGTGATGGTTGACAGCAACTGAACATGATCCAGTGTGTGCCCAGGTGGCCAAGAAGGCCAATGGTATCTTGGCCTGTGTCAACAATGGTGAGGCCAGCAGGACCAGGGCACTGATTGTCCCCCTGTACTCAGCACTGGTGAGGCAATCAAGTCCTCTGATTGTTTATGGGTCCCTCACTGGCAGAAAGACATTGAAGTGCTGGAGCATGTCCAGAGAAGGGCAATGGAGCTGAGGTTGTTTATCCTGAGCAAAAGGAGGCTCAGGGTAGACTTTATCACTCTCTACAACTCTATCACCTTCAGCAAGGTGGAAGCTGGTCTCTTTTCCCAGGCAATCAGCAACAGGACAAGAGGACACAGCCTCAAGTTGCACAAGGGTAGCTTTAGGATGGACACCAGGAAGAAAATCTTCACTGAATGGGTGGCAAGACTGTGACATGGGCTACCCAGGGAGGTCGTAGGACCACCATCTTTGGTAGTGTTCAAGAGATTACTGGATGTGGCACGTACTGCCATTCTTCAGTTGACATGATGGTGTTCGATCAAAGGTTGAACTTAATGTTGTTGGAGGTCTTTTTCAACCTTAATGATTCTATAAAAACCCAAGCAACCCAAAACCAAAGCCACTTCCCACTCACCTCCGCAAGTTTAGGATCAGAGGAAAAGATGGGGCACTCTATTAGCTTCTAGCATTTATTTTGACATAGCTGTCATTTAATGTTATCTCACTTTATAAATACTGACCAAAACAATATCCTCCACAAGCTCCTCCCTCAGCCTAATTACCTAATTTGGCATCGTGTTCATATGAGTTACTCAGCAGATTTGGAAGCATTAGATTGACTCAGAGCTTTTGAGCTACTGATGGCAGAGTGAAAGATTAGATACCATAAAGTTCACTTTATCATGGAAAAGATGGATCAAAGGAGATATTTACATTTTAAAGCATAGGAAGAAAAAATATATATTTAGTCTCCCTTGCCTGGTAATGACAGCAATAAAATGCACCCACTGAAATATGTCCCCAGATAAATGTTTTTGTGCTTATGCACTGAAAAAAAAGCAATTTTGGCAAGGAATTGAGAATATTTGGGGATTAGTCTCTGCTTTTGAAAATAAGGCAACATTGAAAAAAAATCACCAAATGTAATTATGACTACAGCAAAAAAAAACCAAAATCAGAAAGTACCAACCTTATACAAAGCTATAAAAGAAGCAGAAGCCATTATGTATTAATAGGTTTTATATTCTGATCCCTTCTCTAGAGCCTAGAGAAAACACTGGGAAGATCACCACCTTTAAAAGTTATTTTTCTGGCTAATATGTAACTGTAGTAACTCAAACAGCTGCCTTTAAGCTAAGGTACACAACTCTGATATGAATTTCTTCTGTTGTAAATAAATTTAGTTACCAAGCTAAAAGACCAGTAAAACCTAGGTGCCAAAGTTAAACTGAGTAATGAAAGCTCTCACTCAGCTGTGTTTAACCCTGGTTCATCAAGATATATTGTTCCCTCAAGGAGAGGATTTAAACCATGTTTTCTATATCCCTGGAAAGTTCCCTTCTGTTCATTAGCCCCTCTGCTCACAGAGTGCCACTATAAATAACAAATGTTAGTGAGTCTACTGATTCAAATAATCGTAATGGATGGGGATGGATGGTAATGATTCCTGCCACATTCTTGGATATGCTTCTGAAACTGCATAGCTCAATTAGGTATAGTACACACATGTCCAAATATCTTCTGAACCCCCCAAACTGGGCTGTGATATCCAAATTTGTTCCTGACCTAGAAGCTATCCTGCCTCAAGTACACAAAGTAGACTGTCTAGAGCCAATTCAAGTATTTTTATGTGCACTGTATTATAATGCACCATGTACACTCATCTCTTTTCAAATACAAGGAAACAGGCTTAAAGCCTAAGAAAACAGATAAAAAGAAATACCTCTGGAATAATTATTTGTCTGTGCTGAAAATCTGCTGAGATTTCATTCCATTTCCCTGTTTATGACACTAAGGAGTCCTGATGTTATCTTTTCAATTTCTTATTTTATCATTTTGCTATGCTACAAGGACGGAAAAATATCAAGAACTGCAAGCTTGAATAGTGTAGAATAAATTCACTCTTAGTTTTCCAAATCCTATTCTTTAGATTTTTTAACACCTATGGCAAATATGGTCAAGCTTACAGGGTCAGAAAACAGCATTTCTTTTATTTCTCTGGTATATGGAGTTAGATAATATCAGGAGACAAAAAAAGCATGATGAAAACTCTTTCTCCCATGGAAATAAAGACCATCACCATTACAAACAAAGTCTTCTTTTGAAGACATCATGACAAACTATTGTAACAAAAAGACTATGCTACTAACTAGACAGTTACAGTCTGTCACAGAAAGAATCTACACATTAGTTATCCTCCAGGAAGTAAAATCATCTAGGAAGTTGTATAGACTTCACATAGTTTTTCTGTCTGGTTAAAACAATTTTGCTTTAAAAAGTTGTTGGCTTTTTTTTTTAAAGCAAAAGATTATAATGCTAAGGATAAGCATTATCCAATCTACTTCACAGTTGTTCATGCTGAAAGGGAATAGATTGATTTGCCCAGTATCTTCCAAAATCCAAATATTCTTTCCCTAAATTACTTGAACTGCAGCTTCCCATCTTGGATTTGTAACTTGCTCACACTATTCCATATCATTCAGTGGAAGCCTGGCTACCATCTTTCCTCCTGACATTCAAGCAAGAGCTGCATTTGACTCCTGTATTTCCTTCCTTTATCACTCATGATCTCCAGGTTTGAGCCACCAAAAGGATTCTGATTATTTTTTATTTACGCCTTCTGAGGATTCAGATTATTTTTCTGGGTGATTGATGCAGATATTGCCTTAGGTATGTGTGGTGGAAATACACAAGATTAATCTATTTTTTGAATGAAACAAGATACTGGATTTATCAAGCAACTTACAGGCACAAGCACTAATTCTGATACAGCTGAACTGCCAATTTCCCTTTAGAGTATTCAAAAACTTGAAAGTAAATTTTCCAAGTGTTCCCACCCAACAAAAGGGAGAAGTTAAAGATAGCCTTGTTTTCTCTGCATGTTTGCACCTTTGCAGAGTAACTCCAGTATTTCTACACAACATTTTTGTTCTGTTACAGCGACCACTTAGGAAAAAGAATGAACAAAATTCTCCCAAAGGAGGAAAATATCCCAGAACATTAATAGAACACATTCACTTACATGGCAAAAATAGATGACTTAAGAAAAGTGCTTGAAGAATTTAATGAAAAATATTTGGTGCTTTCTCTAAATCTTTTGAATTCTGACTGACTAAATAATGTTGCATTAATCAGACATCACTGGAGTCACAGAACAAACTCAGGTCAGGAATCATACTCTGTTAGGATCTCAGATTTTGTCCCCAGTGAAAACTCATTTTTAATATCTAGCTGATGAAAATTTCCTACCTAATATTTCACTTGTGGTTTATTTGTGGTTTCTTTATGAAAGATAACCCCTTTAAGAAAACATATGTGTGTATATCTATCTAGCTATTTTTAAAAACCCACAATATCAAGAGCTTTATGGCTGTTGTTCAGCAAATCTGCTACTCAGATGAAATTTCTAAAAGCCTCTGAAGAATGAGGCAGAAGTTTAGATACTATTTGTTCTTAACATTCAGAAAACAGAAGTGAAACAGACTGGTAAATTTATACCTAAAATCTTGTTTAACAAATATGGAAGAGACTTGAAAAGTGCTCTGAGAAGTGACAGAATCTCTTTGCTATACCTATCAACTTGGTAATTGTTTTTGAATGGGAAGTTCTGTGTGACTAAAATATGAAAAGACAAATATGGGTAAATTGCTGGTAATTTACAGCTCCCTTTGTAGATTTAAGATTTTCCACTGATAAATGTTCAGCTGACTGATTTGAATATATAACTTGCCTGCTGTAGCTTTTGGAAATCCGGTTACCTACCTAGGCAATTATGAAGCTGACATTTATGGTATGTGCAATTATGGAATATACAGTGTCACTGCTTTCAAATGTCACCTCTTTGCTACTGTTCTTATCTTGCAGAACGTGTCCTCGCCTCCCTTGAGAGCTGTGATCTTATTCAACTAGCACCAATGAACACTGGCAAAATATTTACAAAAGCAATTAGCTCTTCTGAGTGTCTAATTTGACATCTTCAAAGGGTCACATGATAAGGTCCACCTTGTCTCAGGGTAGTACTTAAAATTTTTACTCTGAAAAAAGCTTGGGTTCTACTTTTTGTCTACATTATGTTCAGATATAATGCTATATGATAAGACACAGGGTGAAGGATATGCATGCAACCTCACTCATAAGAGTTGATAAGGGAAATCTCACAAGACTTTAATAAAATACAGACATTTTTATAGGATTACAATTCCTCCTCATCTTTCTAAATACAGGTTGCCAGTGTGCGTTTAGCTTATACTAAGGGCAAGATAACATTTTTTTCTGTCTAGATCAGTATTTTCACAGTAATAATATGCAATTCCTACTAATTTGAAGTACTCTTTACCACTCTTGGAAGTCTCCAACCCTTTTTCAGTATTTGGCACTTTAAAATAAATAAATGTTTCAATAAATGAGTGGTTTATACCTCTCCATCTCAGTCTTTATTTCAAAGAACCTTTTGTTAGAAAAGGCCTCCCCCCCCCCCCCCCCCCAAATTCTCATTTTCCATTCTAAACTCTTCTTGCTGGCTGCCATCCTTTCTGAGTAGGAAATTTTCTTCATTCTAACATTAAATTATGAGTGTGAGAAACTGCTAAAAACTGCATCAAAATAATCTTTTTCCTAGATATTTTGGAATTAAATTCTTCAGGGATATTTTTGTGATGATATGTGTTTTCAACTGCAGCGATGGAGAAATACTTCTAATGACAGAAATAAAAATGTGTAAATTCACTTTCCTTGTCTGGATATTATTTTTTCTTTCCACACATGCAAAATTGACTTTTATGGTCAGTTCCTTTGAACTCTGCAGTATGCTCTAGGAAAAAAACTATTATAAACAGTGTGGATGGTTCCAGGGGAATTATTTCTGTTAGAATAAGCAGCAATTTTACTTGACCTATGAAGTCAATATTGAAGTGAAGGTTTGGTCTTAAAATGGCAACATCTGAGAACCATTTTTAATAGAAATCCTATTAAATGTTTTCCTTTCATAACAGTGCCTACAGTTATTCCATGTCTACTACTGAGAAAACTTGTCTATTGAGTAAAACTTCACAAAGCTTAACAAAAATTTTCTCCACCAGAGGTACTGATGTTTTGCGATCACATGGCTAAACATGCACAATGCCTTGAAAGCAGTATCTACTGTGAAGGACTGCTAATGCTCAAGAGGGTGCCTTTACTGCCAACATGTTCTGGGGAAAAAGTTATCTTCATGGGTAGCTCCTTCACTATTAGGTACTTCCTAATGTTCACTACATACAGTTGAGGAAAAGACAACCACATACACAGAGTTAAGGAAAAATTAGGTTGAAATGCCAATCATAGCTTGCTGTCACATACAATGATGGAATAAAAATGACCTCTATGTGGTCACACAGTTTCAAGAACTAAGATGAGCTTGAGCTCACTGTCAGCTTTGCTTGTCAAAAATAAGGTAGCAGAGACATTAATATGACTATCAGATGACAGTTCTATTATAAATATGAGATGAAAAGAACCGAACACACATGAAAAAAGGGTTTCTTTATGCTTAATTGGGAGAGAATGACTTTACTATATAAGGGTTTTATTTAACAGAAGTCTTTAAAATGCTTCAGACTAGATGTGACATGAAAATTATTCTATTGTGTATAGATTTACTGAACAAAAAGCTATAATAATTACAACCATCTCTTACAATAGAAGTTTGATCTCAATATAGAAACAAGACCTTTTAGTCACCTTTAGAAATGTTGTCCACAACGCAATTACTGATTGTGACATAAAGATTTCTTTCAACCTCTGCAGTCTCAAAAAGCAATCTGTATTTTTTTGCTTGCATTTTATTATAGCTTTTCTTTACTCACAACATTTTAATATGATCAACTTGTAAAGATAAACTCTTTCTGCTGCATTTGAGGTATGTGTTTATATGCAATCAAAGCTGCATCTCAAATTTGTATTCATGCAATTCAGGTAGCATTAGCTTGGCTAATGCTACAGCAAATAAATGCGTAGCCATAGCAGCAGAGAAGTTGATGCAGGCTGCAAAACCTGACCAAAAACTTAGTGAATAATGCAGCTTTCTGTGCTGCAGTGGGCTCTGCCCTGCCTTGGATATGCTGCTCCATGTATCTGGACTTCAGTAGCTTGAAGTAAACATACAAGCTGCAAATATGCCTTGACTCTTGTTGTAAATAACTGAAAAACAGATCAGTCATAGCTATTAGCTGCTTGAGAAGATCTTCTAATGTGCAACATCCTGATTGCTGAAAATTACGTGCTTTCTTCTGCTTCCTAAATAAAATAAAAGAGCTCCTCTATTAGATGCTATTGAATCCTAAGCACACCACTAAAACTGTACTAATACTTTGCTTGTGTCAAACAGTGCTCTGAATTGGAATTACAGCAAAAGAATGTACCACAATATTTACTGCAGTCCATGGTCCTTTGCAGTTAAAGCAAACTGTAACATTAACACATAGTTTTGCACATAGATGTAATTCAGTAGGTAATTTAAAAATAAAAACCACTATGAACGGGAATAAAATATACCAATCGTATCTATATCCACTAAAATCTAGTGTATAGTACTTGCATTCTTACGGCATTAAAACACTTCCAAGACTTGGCAATTCTTAATGTATATTACTTCTGTTAGTTATGCAGCAGGAATTTTTCTCCACAAGAAATATTGTGACTTGATGGGCTTTGTCACAAGCATTAAAAATACAACTGGTAATTCTGGTCACAAAAATAGAGCAGATTTAAACTTGACAAAACCTACATATCACAGAATCACAAAGTTGGAAGAGCCTTTCAAGATCATTGAATCCAACCCATGCCCTAACACCTCAACTAAACCATAGCACGAAGTGCCACATCCAATCTTTTTTTAAGTACATGTTTTTTTAAACACATATCAGGTTAGAAAGAGGCAATCTGTTCAAAAACAGAAGAAAGCAGTAGGATTGAAAATAAAAAAATACACATTCGGCTACCATGGAATGTAGCATGAGAACAAGCACTCTTTTTTAACTAGAAATATCAGCTGAACACTACCAGAGATTTCAGGGGAGCTCAACAGATCATGAAGAGAAAAACAGCTCACACATTAGCCAGCATTTCACTAAATTTATTATTTCTCTTTTTTTTTTTCTTAAGTAGTCTATTTAGTTACAGGAAACAATTCCAGTTCCCAGTTCTAGACCTGAGCAGGGTTGGCTTGCTTCTCTGTATTATTTTGTTTTACAGGGTTTGGCTAAGACTGAAAAGCAAATGCTAGTTTGATACCTTGTGTAGCATTGTACTGAGGGTGACACTGGCAATGGTTAGAAAAATTTCCTTCCTGCTTCCATTTATATGACAGCTGTGGAGAAAGAAATATTCAGGCTATATTTCTCTCCCTCGTCATGCCTCATGAGACATGGAACCAGTTTCCTGTCCTGTGTTTGTGTGGGATAGAGTTAATTCCCTTCCTAGTAGTTGGTACAGTGCTCTGTTTTGAACTGAGTCTATGAAGAATGTTGATAACATACCAATGTTTTAGCTGTTGCTCAGCAGTGCCTAAGTCAAGAATTGTCAGGATCCCATGCTCTGGGATGTTCACATGTTCTGCATGTGCCGTGCTCAGTGGGAAGAGGCACAATAAACTGGGGGGCAGCACAGCTGGGACAGCTGGCCTGAACTGGCCAAAGGGATTCTCCATTCCACATGGCATCAGGCTCAGCATGAAAACTGAGGAAGTTGGTCAGGAGATGTTGATTGCTAGGAAGAGACTGGCTCAGCATTGGCCCACAGCAGTGAGCAATTGTATTGTGCATCATTTGTTTCTCTTGTGTTTCATTCCTCTCCCTCCCTCTACCTTTTACTCCTCCTCCTCAATATTATTATTATTATTATTATTATTATTATTATTATTATTATTATTATTACACTGTTCTTTCCTCAGCCCATGAGCTTTACCTATTTCCATCCCACCAGGGAAGACAGACTGTGTGGCTGCAAGGCACTTAATTGCCAGCTTGGGGTTATAACACTATTTATGCTTGGATCTGATTTGGTTTCCACTTTTGTAAGAGAAATATCTTTAATCAGAAAGATGAAACTACACTTTTTTTAATTTGGTTGGTTATGTTTTGAAACAGAAGAGATTAGTTAGAACTTGATGGCACCTGCCCAACAGAGATTACTCCACTCTAAAGGATTCAGGACAGCCATTTCAAGTCATGGCTTGTAATTCTTTTTGACTGTATGATGAATCCTAGGTATGAATTTGCAGTGTGCAGTAATATAATATATCTACTATAAATGAATCTGTCAGTCTCAGCAGAATAAACAGTAACCAAACCAGTAACCAGCCAACTGAAACAGCCAAAACCAGTACAGAAGCAAACATGGAAAGCGCTAGAAATGGTACTTAAGGACTTTCAGCAATCTCCACATATTTTAGCTTTACAGTAAGACAGTGGGTTTTTTTCCTATGATATAAAATTTGGCATCCATTTGAAATTTAAGGGTGGGAAAGAAAATAGCAAATTAGGAATAACCTAGCCAATACTTCTGTCTAAAAACATATTCCAGTTTTTCTGAAGTCATGGACTTCTTGCTTGTATGGTATATACATAACAGACCATTGTATAGAGCATTTATCACTTATTATACACATATAGATAGAAAGAACAGGCTATTGAGCATCAGATATAAAGTGCAAGAAAAAAATGATACAGAGAACAATACTGACATACATTGTTGAACTCAGAAAATTAAAGAAACTTTATCATTATAATTCCTATTTTTATGGCCCACATTAACTTTTTTAAGGTTATTATTATTATTATTATCCGAAATTGACTCTGACATTCAGAGTCTAGCATTCATTCTAGACAGTATGTAACTTAAATGACCATATGCTTTTACTAAATAGGAAAAAAAGGCTCTGAACTCACCCTAATCTACACCAGGTTTGGTACTCTATTTGGCTCAAGATAGTAAGATGTAACACATAGACATTGTGACAAGTGTCAACAAATCAAAAACATGCTCATTCCTTAAAATCAAGCTCAGATCTGTACTAGCCTGTTTCTCAACCAACAAGACAAGTGAAAGAAACATTGAATTAATTTTAAAATGTCTTAGAATGAGACTTTCTCAAAATGCTCTATGGAAAAACTGACTTTGGTAAAAACAACAAAAGATTCAAGAGTTTACTTTTACTCTTCTCTCCAAATTAGATATCTGAACTTCAAACTTTAGCACCAAATTATATCCATCTGATGTACAAATCCATCTATTGTTTAGACTAAGATTTTTCAGCATTAAAATTTTGGTGAGTGTGAGTGGGTTTTTTTTGTTGTTTTGTTTTTTAATCTGAAACATGGCCATCATGTTTGACCAAAGGCAGTTAAGTTTGAAAACTGGAACCTACAAGTCTGTCTACAGACAGCTACCTAGATGGAATGTGCTGATAAGAACAGTAAGAGCAGTATCCAATATGAGCAGTATCCAATAAGAGCAGTATCCAATATGAATGCTCTTACAAGCAAAACCACTTACAGGATAAATTCAGATGTGCTCTATAGTCATTACTTAAATATCAATATGTTATGTGCTAGACAAGTACCTGTCAAATATACTTGATTTCTCTTTGATCCAATTTCTGTAATTATCGACAAACTGTCCTTTCAGCCCTATTTTCTTCAATTTTGTTTTTATTTGACAAATTGAACAGGTTTGGGGTTTTTTTTGCTACACTCACTTAGAGAAATAAACACTTACACATGAGGTAAAATTAATATAATCAATTTTATGACATCTGCTCCATAAAACCCGCAGTGCATATAAATATTAAAAAATAGTGCAATCTGCTTTAAAAACTAAGAAAGAAGATCTTTTTCCCCCCATTATTCAACTTTCTCTTTAACAGAAGGACTACAGATATAAACTTTTTCCTGAGACCACTAGTCATGAGCAACTGAGTCACTCTGGACTCCTCAAGCTTAATTAAAACACAGCCAATATAGCAATATTCTGTAGACTGACTGTCTAACAAAGCTAACAGGCACCCACACCTGCACTGTAACTTGCAAGAACAAGTCCTACTGATAGCGAGATAGTTCAGCAGTTTACAAATAAATATTTACTATAACCTTGTTGAGTCAACACTCCTTTTGAATTAATACTAATAAACAATAGCTTAAGCCATTCCAGCTATAGCACCAAGAAAACCAAGACAAAGAAACACAGAATGAATGCCAAAAGTTCTCAGATTCAGTATAATAGGCACTTAGTAACTAACACTTGAAACGTTACACAATCTCTGCTTTCTATTACAATTCCATAAACCCTAAAAAACTTGCATAATGATTCTAAAGGATTTTAAAAGTACTACAATTTAAAAACATAATCAAAATTTAAATAAATAAAAATCCCACAAAAGATAGAAGAGCTCTGCAGAGGAATCAGTAAGTATAGTTTTCAGGTTGTAATATTCAGATGATTCTTAAAAAGCAAGTTCCAATATGGTATAGTACACCATTAATGTACAAAAGTGAAAAAAAAATTACAGCAGTCTTGAAAGCACAGTTCAACTACATAAGCTAAGCTAAGAAGTGCATGCAATTCATGAATATGGTTCATTACCATGGTTACAAGCTTTCAGCACAGGCCGCTGTGTGGTTGGACTGAGATTTTGTGGTGTGTCTGCAAAAGCAAAGAAACAATGGAAATAAAACACCTGTTTGAAAGCTACCAGAATATTATAACATGACACAGCAGAAGTTTAGGAATTTAAGAATTACGAGTTAGGTATTTCTTGGAATAAATGACAGTTATATACCAGAGAAATAATTTGACTCAGACTCACTTATGGAGCAAGAGAACTGTCGCTTCCCCCATACAGCTATTAACCCTAAAAAGTTAAAAGTACATTTGGCTGTATTGAAAAGTCTTGTCATAATGATCTGGCTATAATAAGTTCAGTACATTAATTTCCAGTCTTATTGACATAAGCAACAGTCTGAACATCCCTGAAAATTCATTGTACTAACGAATTAAATCTGACAGTATCTAAATTCTAGAGCACTGGACCCATATTGCTTTTAACTTTCTCTAGAAAATAAAATCTAAAATAGAATATTCACCTCTGGACCTTGGTGTCCTTTTCCTTCGGTCTCGAAAAGCCGCACCTGACTGCAAGGCCTCCAACAGGCTATCCATCACTCCAGTCTCCTCACCTTCTGTAAAGGAAAAAGAAAAAACCCTCTTGGTTACCATAGCAATATCAAAGCATAAAGAATAACATCAACAAAAACCAATAATAATGGATACCAATATTATTATTAAAACAATTAATTTCAAACCTTGACCAGTGCTTTAATATTTACAAATTGCTCTCTTGCAATTAACTACAACAGATTTGGTTTTCTAGAACTGAACTAGACCAAATTTCTATTTCACTCATTTCACATTCCTCTTTCTCTATACGGAGAGTCAAGCATAGTTTTAAGAGAAATGTCATTTAACTCATATTTTCATTTTAGTACCCTTCTACAACTGCAAATAATCAGTCTCATGTCAGCTTTCGAGAGCTGTCCTTTATATGATTTGTTACATTTGACAAAAGACCATTCAGTTATTGTGATAAAAAGTTAAAATTGTTTCTCAGCAGGGAGCAGAGTGAACAGTATTGGACTGGATAGGATATAGTGATATCCATAGGTAGCTTTAATCAAAAGCCATTTTCCGTCTACATTTAATAACCTCTGGCCAATAATAAATAATTGATGTAGTTCAGGAAAATTCTACTCGTTAAATTATATGCTTATAATGCCTAATAATAAACACATGTGCACAAAAACCCCCAAAAGAATGATGAATGTTACTCTGAGATGGTAACCAAATGCAAGTATTAAACACTCTCCTTTTACTTCCTTTAATAAAGACATCAGAAAGTGTTCTATTTTTTAACCTTGTTACCCCACTGTATGTATGCATGGGAGGACAAAGAACAGAATCCAGGGATTAACTATACAACAAAAAAATCTCCATGGAGGAATAAAGAATTCCACGATAGAAATCTCATTATACCCCACTGGGCAAAACTCCCTAGGTCAACACACATCTTGGACAGAGTTAGCAGTTATTGCTAACAGTGAGTATGCAAATCAGGATCTAAACCACCTGGTGCATATAACAAGATGCTGAGTACAGGGGGACAATCACTGCCCTGGTCCTGCTGGCCACAGTATTGCTGACACAAACCAGGGTGCCAGTGGCTTTATTGGCCACCTGAGCACATACTGGCTCACTTTCAGCTGCTGTCAATCAACACCCCCAGGGCCTTTTCCACTGGGCAGTTTTCCAGCCACTCTGCCCCCAGCCTGTAGCGCTGCAGAGGATTGCTGTGACCCCCATCCAGGACCCCAAGAAGGCCTTCTTGAACCTCATACAACTGGCCTCAGCCCACTGATCCAGCTTGTTCAGATCCCTCTGCAGAGCCTCTCTGTGCTCCAGCAATTCAACACTTGTCACCCAGCTTGGTGTCATCTGCAAACTGACTGAGGGGGCACTTAATTCCCTCATCCAGATTACTGACAAAGATACTTAACAGGACAGGGCCCAACACTGGGCCCTGTGGAGGGCTACTCCTGGCCAGCCATCAGCTGGATGTAACTCTACTCACCACCACTCTTTGGGCTCAGCCATCCAGCCAGCAAACCAGGAAACAGTAACCCTTAGTTCTTCTCTTTTCTCTATACTCTGCACTACCAGCCTAGTTTTCAACTTTAGACAAAAGTGCTACATACAAAACTAATAAGTGAAAATTAGCAAATAAATAATAATTTTGCCTAACATTTACATTTATGGCAGGTATAGAATAAACATGAAGACTGAAATATAGAATGTTTTAAAATTTTTCTTGTGTTTGCTATAACATGCTTTATCTATTACACTGGAGTTTGCTCTCTTACAACTAATGGACTATTACACCTATTAATAGGGCTTGGAATACACCTTATAAAAAATCACTCAGACTATGTCTTTGGCTTCCTATTTGTTTATTCGGGTTTGGATTTTCTTTTGTTTTTGTTTTGGTTTGGGGTTGTTTTTTTTGGTGTCTTTTTCTTGTTGGTTTGGTGGGGGGTTTTTTGTTACTTGTTTAACTTTCTCTATCTGATGTCATGCAAGTCTTTAAAATACTAATGTCTCAACTGAATATAGTCAGTGAATAGTTTCAAACCAACATGATGCCTGAAGAAATTTTGAGCCAATACATCAGTTATATTAACAAACATGAAAAACATGAATGTTGGAGAAAAACTTATAAGCATTTTAGGTAATGGCAATTCAAACAATACTGAATAGTATCACAGTCACCAAAATGATACCGTTCATGTCTATGGAAAAGAGTTCATAAGTTTTATTTTAGGAAATAGGACTAACAGAAGAAAAATTTCAATGCTATTTCAGCATATCATCTGTTTCCTCTTAAGCCTGTCCAAGACTACTTCAGATTTCATAGTAATTTCAAAAACTTAACAAGTTATTAGTATAAAAACCTTGATTACTATAAAAGGCTAATAAAAAAAATTTAAAAGAAGATTTAAAATAATGCAACAGAAATATTGCAAACCCACAACTTCTTGGAGTAAAGCTGTAACATTTACATGCACTGTCTGTTTTTCACACTTATCTGAAATATTCTGGTAGTCACAAAGTGGATTATAGATTAGTGCTTCCATTGACATGCAAAACAGTATTAGAAGAATAAATTGTAGAAGATCGAAACTTGAATGAAAAAACTCATCTAATAGTTGCTCTGTATGGATGTATTGAAACAAGCCAACCACTGCAAATAAAAGCACATACTTAACAATCTCTGTACCCAAAACACGTAGAAAGCATAGTTTTCAAACTTGTACAACTTCAGTAGGCTCCAAATTCTAGTTTCTGATACCTACATCAGCAGCTGACTGTGACAACTGCTGCTAAGTTATGCAGGTAACTATCAGTACCCACACTATTAATAATGTTGTCCAAGTGCCTATGATGGGAAGATTAAGAAATGAGAGTCTACCACGCAGCATGTGAGAAATCTTTTAAATTACCTTGGGAGAGCTGTATACAACATTGCTACCATGCCAGTACAAGAGTCACAAATACTGTTCGATATTAACACTTCCTAAGGGGCCTTTAAATCGGCTTTTACAAGCTGCTGCAGATGACTGGCACCAGTCCCAACCAGCTTCCTAATTAGTCAAGTGTATCAATCTTTTGACACCATAGAACTAGGAATTCTGGTTGGCTTGCAGATAGTTACATAGTCCACAGTAATTCCTTTGAGAAAGATACCCTTTTATGATTTAAATGATCTCTTTTCCCTCGATTGCAGAATAGAAGATTTAAACACTTTTTACTATCATACCTAATTAAAACTCATACAACTGTCTTTTAAATACCATTTAAAGGAGAAGTAAACTTCCCAAAGTAGCTGGTGAGTCTTGCCCTTGACATTTCAGTGCCAAGTCAGATATAAACTACCTAATTTCATAATTACATCTTTAAAAATGTTAAGAATATTAAAGACCCTTCTCTTCTAGTGCAGTGAGTATCATTAACTTTACATGTGCACCTATAATATCTTATAATGATAGCAACAGATATTGCAGCTAGTAGTGACAACTGCATTTCATGTACTTATAAAGAACAAATTATATATATTATAATTCCAGGAGCAGTAGTCCACTGACATGATACAATCACAAATACCATTAGCAGTGTGGTTTTAAAAAAAGAGTGCTGCAACAATATTATTTTGGATGAAAAATGCTTTATTTTTACAGTTCCCTGAACCTGTCCACTATAAAATAAACCACAGAACACCAGGACTCCAAAAGTTCACTTTACCAGGAGAAAACATAATAATATGCCTGTTTCCTTTTTCACAGAATCAAAGCTTTATTCAGCTACTCTTCTCACAAAGGAAAATACTGAGAAGTTTCAGAAAAGCAAACCATGGATTCTTTAGCGTGGTTACTGTTGACGTTGCTTACTCAAGCTCTACACTTACGAGATTTAGCTACAGGAATCTTGACTATCATCTTCCCCCTGTCTTTATTTATGGCATTGCAACTATGTGCAGCTTTTTGTTATACTATAGATAATGAAAAGGACCAGCTCCTAAAGCTAAACACTAAGTTTCGTGTGAAACTAAAACCATACAACTTGGACAAATACTTACATTAAAAGGAGACCTTACAGATTCCATACCTGTTACAGAAGGAAAAGGATGCAAAACCTCAAGGGCTACTCCTGAAGTTAGCTGGATAGCCGAGTTTAATTATCTTTGTTTCATCTTTGATGTGACTTCCTGGCAGCACTCAAGCCTTCATATACATTAACAACAAACTTGGAGTGCTGAGGGTATTGGATTTATTTTCCTCATCTTAAGAATGAAATCCTCTCAATTCAGCAAATACCAGAATTGATGCTTTTTTACTCTTGTTTGCTAGAATACACATGTTTTTTTCCTTTCTCTTCAGCTCAGGACATAATTCAAGTTAGACATACTTCACCCAGTTTTTGACTGATTAAAATATAAGCCCTTCACAGCCTACTTGAAGGTTTAGCTCCCTCCTGTCTTGTGCATTTATGTACAAAAATTTCAGAGGCAAATGATTGCCAGGCTTGGGACAGCGACAGCTGAGATGTTTCCAGACTATTTGCACAAGGAAGGAAAAAAGAAAGTTATATCTCTTAACTTTATTATTGTTGCACCTTTACTTTAAAGACATCATGGAAAGTCCTTTATATTTGCTTTTACAAGGTAAGGACTGATTTTGATGAGTGGAGGCTACAAAGCATTGCTCAGCTGACTAAAGGCCTCCATCTAAATTTGAAGTAACATTCTCCAAACAAAATCACAAGAGGAAAGCTTTAGGTATTCATCATTTTGAATGACTTAGGCTCCAGGAAGCAGAATAGCAGACCACAGAGAGAAAGATAAATTAAGCCATCAGTGCAGCAGTGGGCTCCAATGTTTTGGATGTGGGGTCCATGTTTTCAGTCTCAGAGTGTAAGGCAGTCAGATTCTGTGCAGTGTTCATAGTGCTGATGTGAACAATTTCTAGATCTTTCAGCCATGTATATGATCAGGGCAGAAGACTTTTTGAAGGCTTTTACATTGTAAACATAAACATATAAAGCAACCTTAATGTTTCAATGTAATATTGAAACATTTTGGTTGTCATTTAAAAATGACTACCTAAACACTGAGCCTTCATTCCAATGAAATTCAGATACAATTTTACAAAGCATTTGTGGGTGGATGATAAGAGCAACTTTGTCAAGAAAATGCACAGGATATGTAGACTTCAAGTTGAACTTTTTATAAGGCTTTGAATTTTTTCTGGTAAAGCCATAGCAGCAACCAGATAATCTTCATTGACAGGTGAGTTAAGGAATATATGACTATCAGTCTGACTTTCAATAACAGTGCACAAACTAGAGCCGTGACCGAGAACACAGGGATTCCTTTGACACTGCTAAAATTTTGGAAGAACCTGGTTACAATGCAGTAAGAAAAATAAAATTTCCAGTGTACAGTTAAAAGCAGAAACAGGTGCCAGATGCCTTGAATGGACTGGCTGAAAGGACAGCTCCTTTTAGATTTAGAAGTATTAAATGAAACTTAAGAAAAGTATCACTATTTGCAGTGACTTCAGGCAAAGGACACATAACAGCCCTTCCAAAAGCAAAACACATGCACATACCTCACATTTCAAATCAACACTCTAGTCCAGTGTCAGAAGAGTTACATGTCTTACTTATGTCCAACACAAAGTAGAAAGCCTTTGATAGTGCTTCAGAGCCCTTGGCAAGTATAATCTAAAAAGGTATGATTTCTTCTAAGGACTGATGAACCCATTCCATAAATCTAGCTGAGAAGAGATGGTTTCATGCCATCTTGTTTGCTCTTGATAAACTGGTCCATTGTTGAGCTGTCCTAGAGTGCTTTTATGGTTTAGAAATAGATACATTTGACTCTAATCATAATAACAAAGAGGGCTCCAAGCTCCAGAGAGCTTAAAACAAGTTAAATTCAAAATAAACTCCACCCTTCACAAAGCCTGAAAGACAGCTGTCCCTTTTAAATCAGCTGTTGAAATTAAGGTTGATACTTACACAAATTTAAGATTGCTCATATGACAAAATCAAAAGGTAAGCTATGGTAAGAGGTGGTTCTTTACCACAGAGATATAAAAATAGTTCAGTGGTGTAAGGTACCAATTCTTGAACCTCAGTTGGATCACAATTTCTCATTTAAATAATGGGAATGAGAGTGAAATCATCTTAACATTGAGCATTTTAATAAAAATGTTAATAAAACATTTCTGATGTTCATTGTGACTTTGTAAGCCCTTCTTTCTATAACAACAGAAAAAAAACACTGTAAACTCACACTGAGTTTTCCACAGAGATTATCCAGTTTTATTTATATTGGTGCCAGATACAGTAGAATGACTCTCAAAGCAAGTGTTTCTGAGAGACATCTAGATAAACTGGACTTATAGAAGAATTAACAGAAAGCTGAGCCTTTGAAATTGTGTACCCCAGGACTTGATACTGGGGATAATATTTATTATATCTTTGTTCATGACCTGAATGATGGAATAGAGTGCAGTCTGATCAAGTTTGCATATCATGCAAAATTCAAAATAATGGCTGACTGTGACAGTGGTCACAGGGGTTTTCAGGTAAGGGAAGAGACTAGAATGTTGACTCCATGTTCAGAAGGCTTGATTTATTATTTTATGATATACATTACATTACAACTACCCTAAAAGAATAGAAGGAAAAGTTTCATCTCAGAAGGCTAGCTAAGCTAAGAATAGAATAGACAAGAATGATAACAAAGGCAGCTGCCTCAGACTCTCTCTCTGAGTCAGCTCCGCTGTGATTGGCCATTAATTAGAGACAAGCAGATGAGACCAATCACAGATGCACCTGTTGCATTCCACAGCAGCAGATAACCATTGTTTACATTTTGTTCCTGAAGCCTCTCAGCTTCTCAGGAGGAAAAAATCTTAAGGAAAGATTTTTAACAAAAAGATGTCTGTGACAGCTGACCCATTCAGAAGAACATTAAAAAGCTTGACACATAAGCATCCTAATGAACTCCAGCAAAAGACCTGTATGTGATGAGGTGAAACCTCATCCAGGAGCACTGATGGGGGGCTAACTGGCTGGAAAGCATCTTTAAAAAAAATATTTGGGGACTCTGGTGGACAACATACTGATCATGGGTATTGTGGCTCTGTGGCAAAGATGACCAAAGAAAAGCATTGCCAGCAGGTCACAGGAGGGCATCCTCCCCTTTTCTCAGCACTGGTGAGACACATCTGCAGTGTTGAGCTCAGCTCTGGCACCCCTGTACAAGGGAGACACAAACATATCCAAGCAAAGTCAAGGGCCACGAAGATGCTGAGATTAGAGCATCTCTCATGTGAGAACACACTGAGAGAGCTAGGGCTGTTCAGCCTGAAAGGAGGAGGCTCAGAGGGATCTTAATATATATAATCACCTGTGGGGAATGGTGTGGGGTGTAAACGGGATTGCGCCAGACTCATCTTAGAGATGGCCAGAGAGGACAGTAGGCAATGAGCACAAACTGATTACAAAGAGGTTACCTTTTCACTAAGTCCACTGAATTTTGCATACATACCTACTCTCTCACCAACTCAACAATACAGGATAGTCTAGAAATGCATTTTATATTGCATTACCTGCTAATGTTTTTAAAAGCCATTTAAAAGACTCAATCTTTTTATAGCCCTTTTCCTATTCGCTCGGGATGCTGTGCCTTTCAGCAGGGAAAAAAGCCTATTAAATTGAGAACAATGCTAAGTTTCTTTTAGTTTTATTTAACCACTTATAACCAAAACAGATCAGCCTTATGCACTCAGATTATCTATGGCTATGACTTGAAAGGACAGCTAATAGCAAGAACTATTGATTACATATGAAGAAGTCAGTCAACATACTATTAGGGAGTTTTCCATTTTCTTTACACGTCAACTCCAATACACTGACAAGAATACAACCAATCTGCTTTCCAGAATAGCCAAAAACTGGTATTTTCACTAGTTTTGTTTCACAGGGGGAAAAAATACAAACATCTATTATTGAGATGAATCTATTACAATTTCATTTAGCAAACAGGAAGAATAACTCTAGGAGCATTATAAATTGAACATAGCTTCTTAAAAGAATATATGGAGCTGGACATAATACACCTTTGTATGTGTGAACATCTTATCTCTTGGTTACTGTGTGCCTCTTAAGAAGTTTATTCAGCCCATTAATGTTTCCATTTAAATTTATAAACAGGCAATAAATTAGAAAATATACACATTGATTGCTCATACTGAAAGTTGTGCTACAGAGATGAGGGGCTCAAGAAAATTTTCAGGTTAAATATTTTTTCATGGGTGGAGTGATAGAGTTCTGACTGGACTGTGTGACTGAGCTTACTCTAAGGAAAACTTCTGTGTAGCTTTGGGTGGGAAAGACCCTTTGGTCTTGGGTTGGGTAGGTGTAAATGCCTAAGAATACCCAAAAAAATCAGAGCAACAGCCCACCTACCGCTGCATGCTTTGTGCACTAGTAGCCAATAGCAAACATTTATACAAAGGACAAGATAACATATAATTACATTTCTAGAATGGTCTCTTGGTCTCCAGCTGTCCACGATTCAAAGACTTTGTATTTGAATTTAGTAGTCTTCAATAGAGAGAAGCTGCCAGAGAAATCAAGTCACTTTTGTCAGCAAACTTCAGAGCAAGAATATTTTGGTATGCAGTAACAAGGCTGTTCTTCTGTACAACCACTGAGGTATTGCTGAGTGAAGATAAGCGTCCTAGCAAACAGCATAGTAATAGAAGCAGCAGCAGACTCAGTTTGAAGGAAGAGTCAGAGACATGACCTTCCCATCAGCTAGCTTTCCAACAATTACAGAGCAGGTTCTTGGCTCTTTTACAACCTTGAACTGAGGAAAGTAAAAATAAAGCATATCCTCCAATACTTTGGTAAGGGTATTTATTCCTCCCTTCCTCTGCAACTTGAGAAAAGAAACTTTTGATGATACAGAAAAAAACCTGAAAGAATAAAAGCATCATATAGCAGGAGTGAGACTCTAGAGGACTCTGATGTCTACCTCCTTACAGAGGAGATGTGAGGTTGTATTTGGATTAGGAAATGCCTACTCAAATCAAAACCTACTATCTGTACAAACATTAGAGCTGTTAGAGCTCTTAATCCCAAAGATGTCTCCAGAGATTGTAATTGTTTTTCATGGTAATGCCATTTTAAGTTTGCAGCATTGTTTTCACATTTGTTGAGAAATTTTACCGCTATAACATAAATGGCAAGCCTTATGAGAATATTCATCTACAGACATTTCTTTATTGACCCTTAATTTTTTTCAACAGTTCTGTTTATTCTAATTATTTTTCTCTCTTCCAAATACAGCTGTTATTTATTTTCCCTTGGGCTTTGTGTAAACCTCAGTTTCACAAATGCTTTTCAGCTGCTATCTCCAAAGATTCCATTTCTAAGTAAAATTTTCAGAAGGAAAATAATTGTTTCTTCTAAACAACTTGCTCTTTTGGAGCTTCTACATAGTAAAAACTAACAGCAGTTGCTGCATTCTGAGCCCATGGGCTGCAAATAAGTGCATGAACCTCCATGTTCCAGAAGACTTAACACCTTTGACATCTTGTTAGAGCACAACCTGTGACTATTAGTTGTTGATTAGATTAATATACATTCAGATCAGTTCTACTTTTTTGCACTAAAAACATCAAATTCTGTGAACAGATAAGATTTTGCTGTATCTCATCTTTTGCTGTGGCTTCTGCAGATGTTTTACATCAGATGTATCACATTGAGTCTCTTAGATTTTTTTTGATTAAACATACCTGTATTTTATCATTCTCTGGAACCTTTTTCAAGTACGTATGTGCCAATTATTCTTGAGGGAACATCTGGATGTTCTTGCTAATTTACCCAGATTTATTCTTTACTGTCAAAACAATGCAATTGTAGCTGAAAAATAACCTCCATACTTAGGGAAGTATCAAGTGATATCTCCTTTCTGGCGGATTTGTGGCCAACGTCTGTCACATCTCCTCACATCTCCTTCCTCATATGTATGACTTTCTTTTTTCTTTTTTTTTTGTAAATAGACATTATGCAAAAATTAGATCTACTCTACCAACTGTCCAGTAAATACTAACATGAGTAAATACTGAGTAAGCAACTCTGAAAGGTCTCAGAGTTCTTTCTGCTTCTGCCACTGTAATTTAACATAAGAGGAAGAGCTTATACTCCTCACAGTTATGGAAAAGAGTTATTTCCCACTGGCTTCCTAATAAAAGTGATTCTTAAGAATGAATTCAAATAACAGAAAGTGACCTCAGGAATCCTCTTGGTGAAGAGGGCCCAATTTGAGGATAAGTGGAGGCAATCAGGGAACAAGAGGAAAAAGTTACCAGCACCAGGGAGGAAGCAACTTGAGTGAAGCACCTGTAATTCCAAAAGGGGAAACTACCTGGAGAAAATAGCTTCCACAAAATGCTTGTTGGATATTAGGAATTCTTCATATATATCATTGTTAGATCTTCTATCCCCTTTACAACTAAATTTAGTAATTAATTGAATGGAACATACTCCTGAATTCCCAAAAGCTAATAATATACATAATATTGTCCAAAAATCTGTATTTTTTCAGGATATTATTCCAGCAGACATTCTGAAAAAACAAATTGCCAACATATGTTAGAAACTAATGATGTCATTTCAATGACTTTTGCAGTCCTTCACTCCCCTCAGAGGAGAGGAGTACTCTTGAGGAGTATTGAATCTCTTACTCTAGTGAGAACAAATTAATAAAATGGAGGCCTTACGAACTTGAGCTAAGCAGGTAAAGTAGGGTCTTTGAGGGTACCTACTAATATAAACAGCTTTGGGGATTTTTAATTTATTTTAAAGGCAAGCATTTTATCTGTTGGAATCTGAACTTTAATTACCTAATTACATTTACTACTTTCATTTTTTAAACTATCAGTACTGGCATCCATGGTGTCCTTTTGTTTTGCAGAACACTACAGAACTAATGAAAATATTCATATTGCCCAACTTAGCAGACAATAATAAAGCAGTAAATATTTGAAGAACCAAAGCCTAAAATGCTCTTAGCAAGTTTGTGAGACAGTGAGACAGGAATGTGTTTTGTTGGGGTTTTTTTCCAAAACAAGAAAAACAATATAAAACCTCTGCAAAAATAAATGCTGGAAAATTGAATGCAAATAAGGTCATAACAGTTTAAATGAACTAAAACTTATTTAAAACTAGATCATTATGATAAAAATGAAACTGAATAACACAACTGAGAACAAACTAATATGCTATATTGGAAATCAGATATTCCATTTTGGCATTTCTTCACTGCTTTTATGCAAGAAAAGGGCAATCATGGTAAATAACCACTGATAAAAGTGGCTTGTTACTTAAATAGTATTCAAAGTGAGACACAATGAAGATGCCACAATGATGGAGTTCTCAATTATATTACAATAAATTTAGCTGCTATTATCTCAGCTTTAGAATTCTTTATATTCTGATAAGATCAAAATAATTGATTGGTGTGCTTCTAATAAGAATCTGAACAGCATGAGAAAGTATGTATCTGAAAGTTAATAGTATGCAAGACAAGTGGCATTTACATAAAGATCCCCTTTCACTGGCTATTTACCTTTGGAAGGGTAGTGTGTGATAGTTTGATTTGGCTTCAGAAAAGCAAGTAAAGCATCTCATGATGAATATAATTTTGTAGTCCAGAGAATATTTAGTGGACAGATTTTATTAACATAAGTTTCCAAATGCTAAGTATCACTCACTACTTAGTCAAAATGTTTACTGAATTCCACTTACTTTTCAATTTAGGATGGAGCTGAAAGGAAAATATGAAGCCGTTACTTTTACTATGTAAACTGAAGACTCACAGCCTTCTTATCAGTGAACTATTTGGGCTGTGACCACTAGGACATGAAGGTGTTGCTAAGATGTAAAGTAGAGATAGAGACTTTTAGCAAACTACACTTTAGAGGTGTGTAAATCTGACACCTGTTGCAGGTCCAAATCTCTAAAACAATTTCCAAGAGGGCAAATGAAACTATTCCATATAATAACAGAAATCTATGGTCTTATTAGCAGAAGTTAAAATATATATTGTAAAGACTACCTAAAATGTTCAGGTTTTTCTAAAACATGCTGTACTGCATATTCATAAACTACATACTTCACAAACTATAAAATATTAATACATTTATATCTGAGATACAAAAAAAGATTTTTAAACTTCACAAAGACTTATCACAAAGTGCACATATTTATCTAATTTGAGAAAATGACCATATCAACACTGATATGGTGCAACAGTATGTCAAAAGAAGCCTGATATAGAAGCATGGATGACAGAGCATACCTGTGATCTAGATGACTCAGTTGTCACCTGCGTATAAAAGGCACAAGGAAGGCTAAGTGCACAGGCTAAGAAGTGCACACAAGTGCACAGGCTAAGAAAGATTGTTATAGTTTGTGAGAAGGCCAATATATTACAGGACTACCTTGGAACTCATATTTGTCATAAATGTCTATTACTACTAACAAAATTATTGTTTTCATCCTGAAGAAATTAGTTTAAACTAAAACTGAGGAGTTACCTTTAATCCAGATTGGGTTTTTTTTGGATTAATATGACCTTTGTAGTCTTCATTTTTTTTGTTGTAGTTCATTCAAAACTGGTATAAACACAGTCCTAACATGCCATATGCAAATTAATGACTCAAGTGACATACTGGGTATATTTTAATAAAATTTCTATTTTGTTACATATAACTTTATGATGTAAGTGTCCCTGCCCATGGCAGAGGGGTTGGAGGCTTATTGTCCGTTCCAACCCCCTAGAATTCTATTATTCTATATTAAGTTTTTGTCAGTGCAAAAAAGTCAGCAAATAACCCCAAGTAACTAAAATCTTTTGCAGTATTATGTAGATTACTTTTAAGAAAAATTAGCTTCCTCCACCTCATGCAGCCAAAGGTAGCATGATAGGCAACAAACCCCTGCTCTTCAAATAGCTTCCAAAAGAAGATGAAAGATGAAGAAACTGAAACAAAAGGACTTCAAGAATAAAGCAGAATATGGGGAAGGTTAGATATCTGTGTTGTAAATGAGACCAGTGGTTAACAATGCAAGCTTAGGATGATGATGCAAATCCTGTTTAAGCACTTGATGGCACCTCAGGTCTTGAAAGGTATGAAGTATAGGCTGAAAGAGAAGCTCCAGAATCATAAAGTAGTCACTAATGGCTAATTAACAGTCACTGAATAAAAGCACAACCTCAAGTACTGAAAGATTGCTTTTACCTCAAGAAAAGGAGCAGCAGCTAAGCAAGAAAAAAATCAAAGGCATTGCTGTGGCCTGGGGAGCTAATCAACAAGAGGATTTGAACTATCTAGAAACTAAACCATTTTATAAAAGAATAAGATCCAAAACTGTGCCTAGGGAAGGAAAGTGAGATGGTAGAGTAGGAAAAAAAAATCTATTTCAGAAAACCCCTTGCAGAAAACCTCTGAAATTTCAGTATGTCATCTTGTCAACTAAAAACATCACTGGTAGGCATGATCATCAACACTACAGTATCAACTTCATGGGATTTTATCCTGACATTAAATTTCGGATGCAGAAGTTAAGACAGACTATAAAGAGGTAGTGATTGATAGGTACCAAGAACCAATTATAGTGACAAGAGTAAGAAAATAGCACTACCAGTGCTGCTAATGACTGTCACCCCAGTTAAGTGGGATTGGATTTGTTATTGTTTTTTTATTGTTTTGGTTTTTATTGCTGCCACTGTTTCTTAGAGTGTTTAAAAGAAGTTTAAGAGAAACAAGTGTAGTATGTAGTAGAGATAATTCATGCTATATAGGTGTATAAAATATTGTAAAATATAAAATATGTCTGTAATCACCCTGGCTGGGAGCAGAATCTCATTTTTATTCAATTAGTTCCCAGACAACGTTAAAATAATATCAAATCTGTTAACATATAAAAGATGGCCCTTCCTGGGCCATGATTGATAGTTTCTGTGGAATGTCTGAATCACTCACAGGACCTGCACCTGGGAAGATTACATCTACCATACTCAAGAACCGGGCCATCACTCTGCTACATACAATACAGACTCTGCCAAGCTGCTCAGACATCCATCTGGACCCCTGGACCTACCTTTGTCTATTCCTGCACATGTATGGATCCAGTTCTACATGTGAAGAGACACAAAGAAATGTTCAGTCATCCCTGCCTCAGGCAGAATAAACTGGCTGCTTGAAGCAGTCAGGGTGAACCACTGGGGAAACACTGATACTTTGTCAGTCAGATCTCGGTTCACCCAGCATCTGCACCCAGGGCTGACGCTGTCTTGGCTACAGTGGTCTTTCGAAATTCTATTTTTTTTGTTATCGATCTAATAAATCTTTGTTAAAATTTTTTTATAAATTTAGCTACCAATTTGATAATTTATAACAATTTGGTGCCTGGCCCGACGTGATCTGAAACTGGGATTCGGGAGCCCCTTTTCCACTCGGGGGGTGCCCCGCTGATTTCAGCAGCCCAAGAGGAATCAGATCCCGAAAACCAATCAGATCCACAAAAGAGCCACAACCGGAGTCGCGGACTGTAATCGGATCCGTGTGTTGCAACCGAAACCCCAGCCAAGGGAGACAGAGGGCCCAATTCTCGGAAAAGCTCAAGAGAGACTTCCGAGACCCAAGGTTTTTTTCACCCATAAAATTCAACGTGCACGAAGTATTGTGTGGTTGGGTGGAACATGAGTGGATGCGTGTGTGAGACATGACTTTGTCATGGAGTGAGAGCAGACCCCAAGACTGAAGTTCCACTTTCCCGTGAGGGACGTGGTCAGTCGAGGGGGAAGTGCAAGGTTTTTGTTCGAAACTCATGAGACCCGGGACTCGGGGGGGAGTCTAGGGGGAAAAGCGGTCACGGTCGGGATCAGGAGGGGAGAGACGAGCCTGGAAACTTCCAGGTATTCATCCACCTTCTGAGACTGGAGGAAACAAGTAAGAAAACAGCCCGAAAGTTGGCAGAGTGGTTCACTGCTCGACTTGGTCAAGCTGGTGGCTCTTCATGAGCCGGAAAACTCGACATCAGAGAGAGAGAGACGAGACTCACGACGGACATCCCGGCAAAATGAGAAAAGGTAAGAAAAATTGCAACATTCCTTGAGAAAATGGGTTTGAGAAAGAGCAGACGCCAGAAGAAAGCTCAGGAAAAACCCTCCCAAGTCCCTGGAAGAATCTTACCAGAGATCCCCAGAGATAGCTCCCTGGGGTGGATGATGGAACACTGGGATGAAAACCTGCAGAGGGTGGAGAAGTCCTAGGAGAAAGAGATCCATTTTTGTATGGAAAAATGGAGAGGGAGGGAAATTAGAAAATACGTAGTCTGGCCAATATTCAGCACATTTGAACTTGTGAGTCTTTGTTTGACCACGTGGCCGGTTGCAGCCCATGGGATCCCGAGGAAATCGAATACACCGACATGTGGAGGCATGCTTGCTCGGGTCTGTACCCAGTACGAGCTCTCCGGCGTGCAGCAAAAGTGGGGAGGGAATGGGAACCGCTGGAAAATCTTCCACCCCCCTACCATGTGACCCTGCAGCAGCCATATCCAGCGCAGGCACAAGCAGCACAAGGAATGGCTCCCAAAGCAGGGGCTTCACAGGCACAGGCAACTGTACCAGTGCCGCCACCGGAGCAGGCGGCAGCATCCGCTTTCCCATATGGCCATGCAGTGGCGGCACAGCCGCGTCCACAGGCGTCTCCGAAAATCGAGAAGAGAAAGGTAAACATCTCTAAGGACATCTCTCCCCCAACACGTCGAACAAGGCAGAGAACAAGGCAGGCAACAGTGGGGGACAGTGGGGATGAGGAGGAAAAACCTGGCATCTATCCTTTACAGGAGCTGCCGACAGCTCCAGGGGTGATTAGATACTTGCACACCACGATTGACACCAGTGATGTGAAGGTGTACAAAAAGGAAATGGGAAAATTAATAGACGATCCTTTGGGGATGGCGGAGAGGTTGGATGAGTTTTTGAGAACCAGCATATACACCTATGAGGATCTTCAAGCGATATTAAAGTCATTGTTTAACAATGAAAAAAAGACACGATCCGGTTAGCCGCGATCAAGGATTGGGAAAAGCGGAACCCAAACGGGGGAGCCGGGGAGGAGCGTTTGCCAAATCAGAAGCTGTCTTAGGAAGCCCAGACAGAAGAAGGGAGGCAAAAGATGATAAATTTAAAGAATATAGTTATTTCAAATATCAGAGAGGCAGAACATGAGCAAAAGAGCAGAACATGAGCAAGGTGCTCTGGGAATGTCAGGAGAGAGATGAGACCCCCACAGAGTGGTTAGAAAGACTCCGAAAGGGTCTGAGGATGTACTCAAGAACAGACCCTGACTCCCTGGTGGAGATAGTATTGCTAAAAACACAATTCGTGGCAAAATCCTAGGAGGATATCCAGAAAAACTAGAAAAAATAAACAAGTAGCAGGAGCTGGGATTGCAAGAACTGTTGCAAGAAGCCCAGAAAGTATACATGCGCCTAGAGGAGGAAAAGCAAAAGATTCAAGCCAAGGTTCTTGTGGCAACAGTAAGAGAAGCTCAAAAGCAAGAACAAGAGAAAGACATGGCGAAAAAGGCGCCAGCAAAGAAACTGAGCCTGGCTCAGGGGAGGGGCTAGTGAGAACAGAAGCAGGATTTTGAGTGTTTCTACTGCAAATCAAATAAACCCAAAAGAATGATAAAAAATTCAAAAAAATCAAAAAAGCTCTCACAGCAGCACCAGTGCTGAGCCTCCCTGATGTGAGAAAACCCTTTCAGTTGTTTGTAGATGCTAACAATAACACAGCACATGGGGTGTCAAAGCAAAATTGGGCAGGGGTCAAGAAACCTGTGGGTTACTTGTCCCAGCTTTTAGACCCGGTCAGCAGAAGTTGGCCCACGTGCTTGCAAATGATTGTAGCTGTAGCTTTGCTAGTAAAATAAGCGAAAAAGGTGACCTTCAAGGCACCTCTAGTAGTGTTTGCACCACACAACATGCGGGGCATACTACAGCAAAAAGCAGACAAATAGCTCGCTGATGCAAAGTTGCTAAAATATGAAGCCATTTTGATTCACTCGCAAGACTTGGAGTTGCGGACAACGACTGCGCAGAATCTGGCGCAGTTCCTGTTTGGAGAAACTGCAGAAAAGTAAGTTCAAGACTGTGTAGAAGTAGTCAAACTGCAGACCAAGATCAGAAAAAAATAAAAAAAAAATTAAACAAGGAAAAAAAATAGTTTGTAAACAGTTCAAACAAAATAATAATAAAAAAAGAAAATCGAAATACGCAGTTATAAATGAAAAAAGAGAAAAAGTAATAAAAACAAGTCCCCTGAATGTGAGCTGGTCTGCACAAGCATGCGAACTTTACGCCGTTTTGAAAGCATTGAAAAGACTAAAAAAAAAAGAAATCATTTTCACAGATTCAAAGTATACTTTTAGAGTAGTTCATACGTTTGAAAAAATTAAAAAAACCCAAAAAACTTATCAACACAAGAAGAAAAAAACTAATATACAGAAAATTATTCCGGCAAATCTTAGAAGCTCTAAAGGAGCCGGAAGAAATTGCAGTAGTTCATGCGAAAAGTCATCAGACAGAGATTCAGTTCCGGACCAGAGAGAACAATTTAGCAGACCAGGAGGCCAAAACTGCGGCGTTGATGGTGGTAAGCACCCCAGAAATCGAAGGGGAAGAGACCCCTGATGATCCCCCTCAGCTCTCCCAAAAGGAGATCGAATGCTATGAAAAATCGAAGCAAACTTGAAAAAAAGTAAGTAAAAGTTACCTGATGAGAGGGAATTAATTTCCAGAAGTTTTACCTGAAAGATTTTGCAGAGATTGCACCAGAAAACGCACTGAGGGGCACAAGCGATTTCTGGCAGAGCGATTTCTAAAATTTTTTGGGTGCAAGAGAATTTATAAATTAGCGAGACAAGAAATACAAAAGTGTTTGATTTGTCAAAAAGTAAACAAATCAAAAGCCAGAAAGGCTGCCCTGAAGAGTCACCCCATTGCGTACTGACCATTTGAAAAAATTCAAGTTAATTTCACAAAATTGCCAAAAGTAAAAAAGTTCAAATTTGTATTAATAATTATAAATAAATTAACCCATTAAGTAAAAGCCTTCCCCAGCTCATGGACAACGGCCCAGACTGTGGCCAGAAAATTGTTAAAAAAAATTATACCCTGATATGGGGTAGTGAGTTGCATTAATTCAGATCAAAGAACAGATTTCATATCAAAAGTTATTAAGCAGATGGCTGATGCACTGGGCATCTGATGGGAGTACCACACTCTGTAGCACTCCAAGAGTTCAGGACAAGTAGAAAAAATAAATCAAACTTTAAAGACACAGTTATCTAAATTAATTTTAAAAACAAAAATGTCCTAGCTGAAGTGTCTGCCGTTTGCACTGCTTAATATCCAAACCATGCCTCACTCAGAGACGGGGCTTTCACCGTTTGAAATGTTATATGGAATGCCGTATAAACATGAAATGCCAGTAGGACACCCCAGGTTTAAAAATAGTCAGATTCAACCATACTTGGTTGCAATCAACAAAAATTTACAAGAACTCTGAAAGCAGGGAATAGTGACACAGAGCGCTCCTCTAAAGTTCGCCATTCACAAAATCCAACCAAGAGACAAAGTGTTTGTCAAAGTGTAAAAAGAGGTGCCGCTTTCTCCTCACTGGGAAGGTCCTTTTCTTGTACTCCTGACAACAGACACGGCCATTCAGAGAACAGAGAAAGGCTAGATGCACGTGTCTAGAGTGAAAAAAGTCAAACAGCAAAAAGAAGAACCCAAGTAGAAGATTACTTCCCCCAGCAACTTGAAGATCAAACTCCAGTGTCCTCGTAACTGACCAACAGTGAGCAGATAAGTTGTATACTGTCAGATGTGTATGCTATCCATTTGTACACTTTAAGTGTGAATATTATAAAAAAAAAAAATTTTTGTCATTCATTGTAAAAAAAGACAGAAGCCAAAAAGACTGTGTACTCAGTGTTTAGAAGAAAAACTTAAATTGACTGACCATATCCTGACCTTAGCCAACAATCTGGGCATCATTGAATTAGACTCTGAAGAGTAGTTTTGCATTTTTCAAAACGGGGTGCATAAGAAACTTAGATCTCGAGCAAAAATCTTAGATGTAAAGTGCTGTGCAGTTCTGATACAATTAGAGTGCCACGGTGGGGGGCCTTTAAAAAAAGTATGCAGCTAAGTCCGAAAGCATCTTCCCCAAAGGATTCTCCTGCTGCCGCGAAAATAGTCTTCCTCGCTGCTAGTAGCACCCCAGGGGCGGAAGCAAAGGCAGAGGAGCACGCCTAGTAAGAATCCTGATTAGCGTGAGCCTAGTCGTGTGCAAGACACAGAGTCTGCGCACTGAAGTCCCGAAGAAAAGCAGAAGTTACAGCTCCACAAACAAGTGCAAAAAGCGCACTCAAGTAGTCCCAGTCGCAAAAGACACTCAGCATACCAAACCCCAAATAAATGTCTCAAGAAAACTAGCAGATACTGTTAAAGAAATGGCATTCAAGTTAAATTAGATAAATTAAAAATCAAAACTTAGTGTATCAATCCCGAAGCAGAGCTAGAGCACGAGCAGTCAAGTGATCACAAGCATCAAATGAGAAAACGAAGTATAAAACCAATGTCAATCCCCATTTGTAATCAAGGTAACCAAATCATGCGGGTCGGGGAGAAAGCAAAATCTATCTTTATCGCATACCACCAAGTGAATCCGTTGTGCTGTGACAACTTAAGCTAAAAATGTGCATAATAAATAAAAAAAATATACTAAATAACAAAAAATACAAAATTTGACAGCAAATTTACCCTGAACAAAGACCCACTCATATTGGACCTGGCACCAGCTAATGATGACAAAGTGTGCCTCCAATATGACAGAGTTGTTTACTTTGCGAAAAATAAAAATAACAAGGATCCTGAGGGAAGAATGAAGGAGATAACTTAGGAACTGAAACGGAGGGAGTCAAAATTAAAAAAACAAAAAGTCAAACAAAAACAAAATTAAAAACATTAAACAAGCAATATGAAATACTAGAAAAACAATACTCTAACAGAGAATTACCTTCCCCAAATAAGAACTTGTTCATTGATTTAATACAAAAAATCGCAACAAAATTAAGTTTGTCAAATTGTTAAATTTTTAAAAAGCTAAAATCTGCAAAAAAAATGACCATAGAAAAGAAAAAATTTAACTCCAGAGCAGCTCTTAAAATGAGACAATCCAAGAGTCTCAAAATCAGTGCAGAGACCCAAGGGATAGATTTTAGATCAAAAAATAATCAGCACAATCTGTATCAGTCGAAAAAAAAAAAAAGTACACCGAGATGGTAGGGTACACTCCGTGTGCATCTACCCTGATGGTGAACTCAGACATGAAAAGCAGGGTCTAACACCTAGCCCCTCCCTTGGGGTACTGAAGCCAGAAGAACGAAACAAATTGTGAATAAGACAAAAGAATAAAATTGTGCTAAGTCAAGAGTCCAAGAGCCAACCCTTTCCAATGCTTGGAAAGTATAAAAGAATACTAAAAAAACTCAAAGAAAATAAATTTCAAAGAAAAAGCCCCTGATAAAATTTACTAAATATGTAAAAAAAACCCATACAGTAAATTACCCTCCAAATAAAAGAAATCATGCACTTTAAGTATGATCCAACCAGTTTTCTTTACTCTCCCGAAAACAAAAAGTAATCTGTTAAAAACTCCGCTATATGAGACCCTAAAAAAAAAAGTCTAAAAAAATAATACCAATAATAAACAGTAAACAAACCTGAAAAGAAAAAAACTAGCCAGCAGCACAAATAATTAATTATTATAAACCAGCCACATAAGCTCAAAATAAAAACTACGAGTATAAAACTCTGATATATCTACTGAACAGATTGATTAAGCTGCAAGCAGTTATAAAAATTATTTTAAATCACACCTCTTAAGCCCTAGATTTACTGAGCCAGCAGCACACCCAGGTACGGGCCTTTGTGTACCAGAATCGAATAGCTCTAGACTATTTGCTAGTCAAAAAAAAGAAAGTGTGTAAAAAATTCAGTAAGTCAAAATGTTATATCAAAATCAATAATTATAAAAAAACCATAAAAAATTTAACAGCCAAAATCAAAAAAATAACCCATATCCCTATCCAAAAATAAAATTCAATTTCACAATCTTCATGGTGGGACAAATTATTTAATAAAACATAGTAAAACAAAGTAATGTTTCTTGTAATCCTATTCCTTCCTTGTCTGATCCCATGTTTTATCAGACTAATCCATTCCGTAGTCCAAGAAATACAAATTGCTATAGTTCCTGAAAATTCAGAAAGAGCTTCCAAAAAAAACACATCTAAGATCATACAGTTAAAAAAAAAATATACCAGCAATGCTACAAAAGCATTAACAAAATTCAAAAATCAAATAACTGTAAAAATAAATAATATATCAAAACATCCCACCAAAAAAATACCAAGTAGTTTAAAAGAGTACTCTATTTGTAAAAAATCCTTATCAGTAATAAATAAATATAAATAATTAAAAGCTTAACAATTATAAACATAAATTAAATTAATAAAATAAATTTTAAAAAAGTTATAATATCTAATAAAAATATAAAATATATCTGTAATCACCCTAACTAAGACCAGAATCTCATTTTTATTCAATTAGTTCCCAGACAACGTTAAAATAATATCAAATCTGTTAACATATAAAAGATGGCCCTTCCTGGGCCATGATTGATAGTTTCTGTGGAATGTCTGAATCACTCACAGGACCTGCACCTGGGAAGATTACATCTACCATACTCAAGAACCGGGGCTGTCACTCTGCTACATACAATACAGACTCTGCCAAGGCGCTCAGACATCCATCTGGACCCCTGGACTTACTTTTGTCTATTCCTGCAAATGTGTGGATCCAGTTCTACATGTGAAGACACACATAGGAACATTCAGTCATCCCTGCCTCAGGCAGAATAAACTGTATACAAGCTGGCTGCTTGAAGCAGTTGGGGTGAACCACTGGGGAAACGCTGGCACTTTGTCAGTCAGATCTCGGTTCACCCAGCATCTGCACCCAGGGCTGACGCTGTCTTAGCTGTAGTGGTCTTTCGAAATTCTATTTTTTTTGTTATCGATCTAATAAATCTTTGTTAAATTTTTTTATAAATTTAGCTACCAATTTGATCATTTATAACACAATTAAGAAACCATGAAGTAGCACATAGTAAAGGGATTCACAGCCATTCCTAATCTTCAAATCATTTTCAGTTAAAATGCCATGTTACTCAAAAAAAAAAAAGAGTTGAGGTGTAGAATACACTATGATCTATCCACTGAGAAAAAAAAATTGAAGAACTATTTAGTATATATACTCCCATCTTTTCTCTTCTACCAAATAAGCACCTCTTTGAAACCCCAAAAATAACTTCTGGGTTGGTTACATCAATGAGTTTTACTCGAGCAATATTTGAAATAATGTTCCCACAAATCTAACATGTGATCTAGTCACCATATAAAGAAATAACAGGCAGCAAAAATCAGTTACTCCCAAGTCACACTTCAGGCAAGAGTGTTTTGATATTTTAACAGACAGAGGACCTGGTTACGAATTTTTTAGCAGATCAAACATGACTGATTTACAGATTCTTAATGAGAAGACAGCCTTTAAATGAACAAATCATAGCTAGGAAAAAAAAGGGAAAAAGAAAAAAATGGTTTTTTTTTTTTCATTAGCTAGGTAACTCCAAAAAATCAGAGCTAAATTATGTCTCCAATTAAATACTGTAAGTATAATTTCAGTAAGACTGCTAAAATAATAATAATTATCATCATTAAAAACCAAAACAAACAACCCCATTTTTCACACATTTGTTGTTGTCCTCCCTGACAAACAAATCTACCACGTGTCCTTTCCTTCCCACTCCCAAAATTCAAGTTTTCTAGTCGACTTGAAAATCTGTTGCAAAAAGGCACAAGAAACCTTATAAGAAACCTTATAAACTCATCAGTGGCCAATTTATTCAATATCAGGCTCAAGATATTTATAGCTTGAAGTGACCTTAACACCATCTTCTACTATCTGCTGTTTAGATCAGATACTAGATCAGTCATTTCAAACTGAACCTTCCATGACTCACAGGAGAAGAAACACCTTTCTATACACTTGCATGATATCAAAACCCCAAGCAACTTAAAGCCAAGTAGAGGACAAGTACTTAGTTCCCTGCCACATCAGCTGAAGTGGAAAGGTTCACTATCAGAGGCCTACATACACATATGTGTATATCACATAAGTCTCAAATGTTGGCACCTGTATCCTGGGAAGATTGAACATGTGAAGAACATTGTGAAGAACAGGACTTGGGAGCAGCTTTAACTTGGACTAAAAGACTATCAATTTTCCATCCAAAATGCTATCAGTCATACATACTGAGAGAAATCTGAGAGAAATGTCTACGAGAAATCTTGTTTGAAACATTTCCAACCACGCATAAATACAGACACCACTTTTACCCCTTCCTAGTCTTTGGCAGCCTCCTCTATCTTCTGTGAGCATTGAAAAGATTGTCACTGGTTGTTTTCTGACTGGGTCTTGAATTGTACTTAGAATTTCTGTGTCCAGAGAGCAGCTGCCTGATTTCCCACAAGAACTCACACCTCAAAACATGGACAGGCTTATAAAAATGAATCAAAGCCTTTTGGTCTGAAACATCTCTGAAACTAAGCACACCTACTCTGGCTATTAGTGAAAACTGGAAAAGACAGATAATCATTTATGCCAAGGGTGCCAACCAGGCTTTAGGTAGGGAACTGTTTAACAAGATCTGCTCAGGAAAAGAAAAAGAGAAGCTCATGGCAATTACACAGTAAGTCATGTATCATTCTGAAGGACTACAGAAGCTCAGTCTAGGATAAAATACAGGCATATAGAGGATCATCAGACACCTCTTTTACTAACAGAAAACTCACGGCATCTGCCATCTCTTTTGGTACAAAAGACAATATAGTACCAGTAACTTTTCAAATGCATGGCTGAAGGGGTTTTTGAGGTGTTTCAGTAGGGACCTGTTAAAATAACAATTGACATACTCAAAGAAAAATACCAAGTAATTCAGGAAGAGCTTAGTCTTATAAAAGAAGAAAAATGAGTATGTAACATTAGTTAAAGAAAATGGCTTTGTGATTTGGAAAATGTCTTTTCTCAAGTAACATAAAGGGTTTTGAGCATAACTGAACTTACACGTTGTCACACAAGGTTCAATATATTCCAAGGGAAAAACAAAAGCAGCAATTTGAGTTATTTTATAACTCAAAACCCCAGGCAATAAGGAAAGCTCATTAAAAAAACCCAAAATTTAAACACCTCTTTGCTGAAAACTTTGACCAATGAAAAAGCATTCATCTCTTTTGTTTTGTTTTTTTTTTTTCTCATAGCACATTCAGATAATGAAAAAATAGAAGATTTATTTCCAGTAAAATGCTGGGTCAAATGTGTTTTCTACATCACTCACCTGTTTTCATTTCTAACAAGCGTTTTTTCTTTTGTTGTCTCTCTAGTTTTTCTTTTTCTGCCTTCTCCTTCGCTATTTTAGCACGTCTCTGTTTTTCTTCTGCTTCCCTTCTCCTCATATTTTCTTTTACTGCTTGCTATAAAAAAAGGTAATAGAGTTCCATTAAAATGGAAGTCTTAGCAAAAACAAAGTTGAACCTTAAAAACAAAGAAAAAAGCTTTCAAACTGTAACCCCTAACTAACATTAATTTATCAAATCAAGTAAGCATTTCACATTCCATATTTAGAACATTTTATTCAGAAGAGTAAGCAAATTCAGAATAAATACATTAAAAGCATACTAATTGCTCCCAAATGAGGATTATAAATTCAGCAAGAAATGCATCTTAAGAATACACATGTAGGAAGAATTCAAAATGTCTAAACCACCTTGTTCTACAAAAATGTATGTTACGATTTGTAGCTCTAAAACAATTTCAACACTTTCTTCTTTCTCATGCTGCCACTACACCAAGCAAAACAAGGCTGCCTGTGTAATAGGTTGCATTTTTCTTATTCTTATAAACATTTGCATTAATTCACTAGGTTTAAAAATTCTGGTTAATATCTGCACAATACTGTTTATTTAGAATTATAAATATGTACTCTAAAACTTCCAGTGAAGCTAAACCAGAACAATGAGTTTCAGAGTTTTGAAATAAAAATATTTTGCATATTCAGACACTAAGCAAAAGAACTCTGTTACATTCAATACATTTTTAACAAAAGTATTTTGGGATTACCTTTTCATTATTTTAATGTCAGCTATGTAGACTGGTAAACTCTCAGTGCTCTAAGAATCTACATTTGCATAAGTGCACCTATTCTTCATTGTAGACAGTTGTTTTATTCAGAACAGCTACATAGAACCCTGAATCTGATAATATATTAAAGTGTCTCCTCTTACAAAATGGCTAACATCTTTACAAGGTCTGAGGCAAAAGCTGCAATTTTGCAGCTCATTTGTTTTTAGCGGGAAAACAGACTGCACTCAGGAAAGAAAAAAAACGGGCTGCCAAGTATTACATAGTACAGACAAATGTGGATTACAGCAATACTTGCACAGGCACACAGGCACTGTTTGCAGCATCACTGCCATAGAGAGTGACCAAAAGAAGGGGGAAAAAAACTATCACATAAAGCTTGTGAAGAAATATTGTGTTGGATAACTAAAGAAGAATAAGCTTTCCATCATGAAAAATGAAAATAGAATGGATTTTTTATACAAAGCAAAACTGTACTTTCACAGTGACTCCTCCAAAGTCATCTCAGTCAAATTTCTTGATTCAGGGAGAAGAGGGTAGATGCTTCCTAAAAATAGTACAATTTTTGATTAAAATAATTTTGACAAATTATTTGCTGATTTTCAGACTGGGCATTCTGTAGAATAAACTACTAGATAAATTACTGGATAAAATCCAAATGGGACCTGGTACTTGACAATACTGGCAGAAATTACACACTTTCCTTATAGAGAGACGAAGAAAACTTCTACTTTGCACCTACTTTTTCCCCAAAAATAATATCAGTAGGACTCAGCCTCAGACTGCAGTCATTCAAATGCAGATGTCTATTCTTTTTAACCACACTGAACAAGTGGGCCTGACTTAACAGTTTATACCTTCATATGCAGTGCAAATTGGATGCTTTGGAGTATCACACCTTGCCCTCAGCCTTTCTCTAACAGGAAACCAATTTTCCACAAATTCTATGTCAAAGCTTGAAATTTCAGGCTGATGATATCTTGAGTACTATTTAAGTTGCTTCTCCAGGATACCAGGTACTTCTGTTGTTACATCTCCTTTGAGACATCAGGTAGACAGCTTTCCAAATTCCACTGAATTAATTAAGTATGCATCTCCTTTGACTAAAACACAAGATTAGACACTCAAACTCTCCTACAAATATGCCCTAAGGCCAAATTCTATCCGACATGTGTTTTCAACACGAAATGTAAGTGGAATGCCAAAACCTTGATTTTCCAAACTAGAGTCATTCTTGGGTTCTCTCTTGCAACTTCCAGGGTAATTTATAATTTTTATTTAAGTATTTGCTTCATATAAAGGAAAAACAGAGTCTAGGGTACACTTTTACTGTGCCCTATACTTTGTTGCTCTTCTTCTGATTCTTGAAGTTATGTCTCTGCTGAAGAGTAACCTAGTGCCAATAGGAGCAAGGGGTTTCTGTACCCTATGATTAGCCTGATTAGCTTAGTCTTGGACAGAAGAGCTGTTACCTCAAGGTGTGTTTGCTCCCTTTCCTACAACTGGAGGAAAATTCTAACCATTAGACAATATCTTCATCATGAAAGCTATCTTTCCCAGGAAAGGAATGAGCTTGTTAGCAGCACCCATGATGCTGTGAAAGTACACAGGGAGGTTAACCTAAGATGTTCCACTGAGTGTACCAGTAATTTAGCTGTGGAAGCTAAAGCTCTGAAGGCAAGATGCTTCACACCTTTTTTTTGGATCTGGCCAAGTGACTGTACTCTAGATTTGGTGCTCACAGAGTGCAAATAATAGTTGTCACAGCTACCAAATAACACTGAAATACAAAGTGCAAATCAAAGTTAGCTATGAAACACAAGTCTAGGGCTCCAGATTTAAACACAGAGATTTTAAAATCTTTTAAATAAATTTTCATTAATTAAGAATAAAAAAAAAATTGTAAGTAGGAAAATACTTCATGTAAATCATCAACTTTGCATGACAACAAGTTGACTGAACTGCACTCTCCCATACCTACTGGTGACAAGTCATCTTTTAGTTTGGGCTTCAAAATCACGCAATAATTTTTAGCACCAAATTTACAAGTCTTCTGAACTAAATTTTCTAAGATAACCATCAGCTTCAGTTTCTGTCAGTAATAAACCCCAATACTAAACAATAGTGAAAATCAGCTCATTTGTCTCATGCTAGGCATCTCAAAAATCTTTTCTGAAAAGTCTCAAAACTGAGCAGCTACTCAAGATTTTGATTAGTGTCATTGAATGATAGGAGGTTTAATGCCTTATCTACACATCTTTTTCATATAGCCTTCAAACTGCTCTGCAAGACAGAATTATTAATTTTCCTCAAGGTTTCTTCTATCATGCTCATCAATAATACCTAACTGTTTTGAAGCGTTAATTAATCTATCTTCATGAAACTGATGTGAAGTAGAGGCTAGCATCAGTGCTAATTTTAAAGACACAAAGAAGAAATATGAGAAAATTAATACAAAGCACAACCACTTTCTTAGAGCCTCCAACTCAACATGAACCTAACCTTTTAAAATTCTACAACATTTGCATTGGAGGTATGGTTTAAACATCAGAAATTAAAATAATATTTTGTAATATTTATTAATTCTGAAATCAGACTACTGAGCTTTGTATTAGGCACTGATCAAGGAAAACACAATCAATGCCCCTGTTCCCAAAAATCTGGCATATGTAACTTGTCAAGCACAATTATTGCAATTGAATAGTATCTTGGTTTTTAGTTGTGAGTCTCTGAAGCAGCAGAGGCTTAGTAATCATTACATGTTCCAAATGGTTGCTAAATATTGGTTCCAGTTGAAGCGCTTTCCTCAAAACTGATGGATATGAATTATATGAATTTCAAACTGTTTCTCAATACCTGTGAAAGAAGTAATTTTTTCCACCTATATCTTCAGACTGTGTGAAATCATTAAAAAACTACACCCACCAAGTAAAACCAAACAAGACTGGGAAACATGCAAGCAACCTAAATACATGTGTTGTGATGATAAGTTGTAATGACTAGGCTGCAATGAGGAGTAGGTGGCAGAATGACTAAGTGAATCTTTCAATCTTTCTTTTGATCTATAGGCATTAGCTGGATCATTCCTCCAGATTTTGTCACGAAATTCATGCACATACAATATTCCTGCAGGAGCGTAGTCAGTAAATTAAGCCATGTAATAAGAAGCCAGATGTGACACAAATCAGCTTATTATCCAAATTCATACATACAGATAAGGCTACAAAATATAACTTCTAAGAAACATTAGATATAAAATAAATATATTGTACCATGAACATCATCCTGAAGTTGTTTAAGTCCGTTAAAAACTCCTCCACTGAAACTTTCTTCAGGTCAATGGCAAAATACCCCATCACATTCTGATAGAGTTTTTCCATATTCTCGTGCATCCGTGAAAGTTTCTGAAAATCTTCTTTGGCATGAACTAGGAAGCTGTACATTGCTGTTAAGGCTTCAAAAATACTCAGTGAATCCAATCAAAAACACTGCTTTCATTTAACATTGATTTGTATGTCATACCAATTTCTTATTTCCTCAAATAAGGACCAAAAGAATTCCTTTCATGTTGTACATGCTTACTGGTATTTACTGTGTATACTAAGCCTATGAATAAATTCAGGGACTTTCATCAAAATACCTCAACCACTTTAAATTTAAAGATCATTCAATTACTACATAATTTCTTATGAAATGAAATGAAAGGTATGTAACTAATCTAACTTCAAGCACCCATGTAGTTTATTTAGTATCATTGTCTTCTTATTGAAACTAAATCCTTAGGTATATAAATTAAAATATCCTAGGAATTTAGGTACAGATACCAATAATTAACCTGAATACTTTATCAATAAATACTACAGTCCCTAATAAAATTAGAGTAAAAACAGAAATATTGATAAGCAGTATCAAAAGTAAAAATCATGAAAGATAAAAAACTTCATTGTAACAGCAATGCATTTATTTCTGTTCCTGAAGGCCGCATTAGGTATTAATGATTTTTCTAAGGCTATTCACAATGTCAACACAACTTAATTAAATTAGAGGTGAAAACAATAAAACTACTTCTATAAAAGATAAGCAATTTATAAACAGCATCAAAATATTGCATATAAAATAAAAACCTCTATGTTTATTCAGAACTTCCAATAACGTAGTTTGCCAAAGAAGCTCAAAGACAAAATATTCTACATAGCCATTTCTCTATGTTGGGCAACTTCAGGAAGTGTGTACTTTAATGGAAGGGTAGATAAACAAATATTTACGTTCCCTTATTTTTCTGCTGCAGTGAATACTACAAAAGACAAGAAACAGCCATTTTATTTTTACTCTAAATTGCCCACCTCTACTGCAAAAGAGAATTTACTGTGTTTACACACTTTCTATTACAGAATAAATATACTATGGTCACTTTATAAAGCGCAGAATTTTTATTCAAGTGCATGAAAATCTAGACCAACAGAATAGCACAGAACCTGGCATTTTTTCTTAATGAATCTCGTACCACTGGCCTCAGTCCATCAACCTAGGCTGCACAGATGCCTCTGCAGAGCCTTTCTACCTCCAGCAGATCAACAGTCCCACCCAATTTGGTGTTGTTAGCAAACTTGTTGTTGGTTGAGGGTGAAATCAATCCTGTAGTGCAGATCATCAAAAAGATGTTGAACAGGACTGGCCCCAATACCCAGCCCTGGGGAACTCCACTAGTGACCAGTACATATTAATGTTTTACAGCTGGATGACTGTTTTCATTCTTCAGGTTTTTTGCAATGCACTCCTTTTTTAGTTTAGTTTTGTTTAGAAGCTGAATTCCATTTCAGCTGCACTGTTAAGTGTCCTTCTGGTTGATTAAGGTTGACTTTAAAAATAACAAGTAAGAAGTTCCTGGGGGTTTTTTTGTGATTTAGAATCCAGGCCAGAAATTCACACAATAGTGATCTCAGATATGTGCAGGAAGGGAGAGATAATGCACTTTCACAATATTCTAATTAGTCACTAATGGCTACTAGCTGATTATATAAGTGCAGAACAACCTCCCCTACGACAGTCTTGTGAAAAAGGACTAACTAAAGTCAAGATTCAACAATTTTAAAAGATACATTTTCCATCACCCATCAACCACCTAATTTCAGACTTTCTCAATGTGGCTCTTTTGCCAGTACAAACTTCTTTTCATGCTTTTAGTAACTTCACAAGATGCAGCTCGTAAGCAGCTCCAGACTGCCTGGGCTGACTGGCTGGCAACAGATCAAAGAGAACTGATGCTGCCAGCCCTCTTTTCTTCTACACCAATTTGAATCTCCTTTACTCAGCTCCCAAGATGAGCATAGCGCACAGGAAACTGATCTTTACACTTGAGATTCTTAAAAAATTATTCAGACTCTTAAAAAGCTATTGGTAGGAAAGCAGAGAAAGTTGATGAGAGGTTTGTCTATAAATGCTGCCCAAGGACTATATAAAAAAGCATCATGTGAAACAAGACATGGCAAAACAAGCTAAGACCGTCAAAAGAAATGTCACCGGTTCACAAAAACACAAACAACCAAAACAACAAAGAAGAGTGAAACTAGAAAAAATAATTCCTACATCTGGTTGAATTTTGATCCTAAAATTTAGGATAATTATTATTTGTGATTCTTTGACTATTAGCAGATCTTATGAAAAATTATAGTTTTTTTGCAATTGTGAGGGTGTTTATTTTCATAGAGTGAAGGGTAAAGGAAAAATAGATAAATTAGTTTTGCTGTCTCTCTACATAAATGCCAGATATTAAACACTCCAGTATTTTTCATTTTCTAGGAAGCAAAACAAAAAAAGGGTTGAAATTATCAGTCAAATGTAGACTTCATCTTGTAAATTCCAAAAAATATCCTGAAAAGAAAACCTGGGGAGTGGAGGAAGTGAGAGAAAATTTCTGTGATATTCTTCAAGACACTGCTAAAATTACAGCTAGGTTAATAGAGTCCATACAAGATGGTTAATTTTATACTGTTGAAAACTGACTCCCCTTGAATATCTGATGCATAATTTTAAAGACAAAATAACAGTATTCTGGCAGGATGTTTTGCTATCTAATATTTCAATGCCAGACATGATGAATACTGAGATTTTTATTTTCCATCTGGTGCATTATGGGATACCTCTAAGCTCTTGGCATTCTACTGAGACTGTGCTTCAATTTAGGTACTTTTAATAACTCCTCTTCCTTTTCTCCTTAAATATGGCTTTTGTTAGCCAACTCTAGCTAAACTGGAAACAACAGGGAATACTACTGAGTACAGCAATCCCAACTGTAATTATTATGAACAGGTTGATACATACACATTATCAACTACACAATTCATTGGTTTTGGATGAATGAAGACAGAAGTACAGCTGAGCTGCAACACAGGTGGGAAGAAAACAATATCAAGTAGTTTGGTATTTGTTAACCTTTTCTGAAATGGCTTTACATCATGGATTGCCTTTTTGGAATCACTGGACTACAGATCGTTCTGCTAATTAATGTAACAGGACAGCATTGCACGGCTGAGACAAGATCTGTGGCAAAATTTCTAACTGCTCTATGTTTGGTCTTGCATATTATGGCAGCTCTTTTCACACTGAATTGCTTGTCTGAAATTTATATGGATTTTAATACATTGTGTATATAAGATACTAACATAGTGTAGCATATCAAGCTAAGTAAAAACAGCTGTTACCCTAGAAAAGATTATGAATAACTTTAATCTCTATCAAACACTTCTTAAAAGACACCAGTATTCACCACTTGTATTTTAGAAGAATCTTCGAAAGGGAACTGGGACTGCCACTATACTGGATGACAACAGCCTCCACAAAACATGGCAAACCTTTTGAAGACTGGTGCAAAACGCTTTGTGGTCACTTCAAACCATTTCAACAAATGATTTTCTACTAAGAGCAAGCAGTGTGAATGCTGTAGGACTGTTAAGGATTTCTCACATTTTGGGAAAATAATTGCAATTGTCTGAAAAATACATGTCAGAGAGAATTCTTTTTATATGCATATACCAAGGTTCAACAGAAAAATTCTGCATCTGAAAATAATAGTTCAAGAAACATAGAAATGTTTCAATTTTTAAATCAGTACCTTCTGAAGAGTACTTGTCAAATAATACCTTCTCTTTGATTCACTCCTACTTATCTCTAGGTTATAATACTAAAACAAATTGGCAGGTATTTGTATCACACAAAGTTGCTGCATCCACTGTGTATGTATCATATATTACAAGTAAAACCAGTGCTAGCTATAATATATGCCTCAAGTCCAGACCAGATATTAAAAGAAGTATAGACCTAAATTAAATTTACACTGGTTGCCAATGCCCTATCTCATTACCTGTCCACACAGTTAACATTTTGACCTTCTACCAAAGAGCAACACACTACCCTTTTTTACGTGAAGAGTTTAGGTTCTGTAATCCACAAAGTCCTTAGGATGCAAGGACATCTTACAGATTCATTTATGTTGCACAGGGGGACCTTCAAACTATGAGGTCAATTAAATAACCAACAGTTTGTAGGCAGCAAGTCCCTTCCCTGCAACTGAAATGGGTTTCTTTTACCTCATTTGGTAGTGAAAGCTCTGACTCATTTAAGTACTGTTCCTTCCTCCCCTTTCTGCAATGTCAACAAATCAAATTAAATGGCAAAGGAACAGCTAATTGATCAAAATAAAGGATTTTTTTCCTAGCTGAAAAGCAGCAATCAGCTGATTGTCTCTCAAGTATTAGTTCCATAAGTTTCTGTAAAAGAACACCATCAACACCACTTTTATCAGTAAGCTCAAACTTTCTCAGCTGCTGCTTGGAAAATCAGAAGATGGAAGCTCTACTGATAAACAGCATGTTGACTAAATCACTTAATTAAACTTTTAATATGCAATTTAAATACTCTTCCTAAACCCACTAAATTTTTATTTTGAATGTACAAATGTATTTTGTTCACTGTGCTTTTTATGGAACATTTCACTCAATGGATTTAATACGTTAGATCGATATCAATTCAATATTCTTTGACTTTCCTAATTAAAGGAAACAGAAGAATTGAGATAATAACTATTTCTTTTCAGCTAGCATACACACGATGGCTCACAAATTAACGCAATCTAATATATAGGAGAAATATTCATAATTACAGACTTTGTCAATAAAAGAGTGAACCAACTGTGCATGTCTCTGACTTCCTAAAGAAACAAGAATGCTAATCAGTTCATTAGGGGGCTTTGGGTTGTGATATTTAGCGACAGGATGTAATGGCCTGCTTGTCCACGAAGCTTAATTGTACTCAGGATGAAAAATTATTTTCTACAAAGCACTATCCTTCTTTTTTAAGACTTCCTGCTGGTTTCTTTTTATGAGCTGCATGCTTTTCAAGACATCATCACCATTCAGATTTCCTTGTCATAGGAATAAAAGTAAAAACAGGTCCAGGTTTCATCATGCTGTGCAGGATTATCTAACCTTTACATCAAACCTTTTCTGCTTTGTAATTTATTGAAGTTCCTGTTTTGCTAAAAGTGAGCTGCTTTAATTAGTGTGTTCACAGACATGACTAGAGACCATAGGCAACTATGCTGTTTAGAAATTGCTGTCTGTCTGCTGGGTCAGGTAGTAGGTGAGAGTAAACTGCTTCTGTTTATAATATTTACTAATCAACATATTGTATTTAAATACTCTAATACAATGAAATATGTAGTATGGCTGGTGTAAGGACTTAAAGAGCACAGTTGCCTGTCTCAAGCACTCTTCAGGCCATGGAACATTACCATGAGATAGGCGCAGAAGGGAGCGACAGGATGTTTCTATCCTGGCAGAGGTGAGATCTGGGTAGCAAATCCTGGTTAATGCATCCAGACAACAATTCCCTCTATGGAAATCTGTGTAAAGAAGCAACTGCAAATACAAATATCACTGGTCAAACAAAGATCACCCCAAGTTATGGGATAGACGGGCAACAGTGACTACTGAAGAATATGCCTCCAAATATAAGGGACTATAAATTAAGCCACTGTGACAGGAACCCAAGATAAGATAAAGATGGTACTGTTGTTGGGTGTTATCTCAGACCTAGGGAAGGCAACAAAGCTGGAGGCGAAGAATAGATCACCGATAATGGACACAAAGAACATAGAATTTCTAGTCCACAAGGAAAGCCAATTCAGCAACTGCGCTGAAATCAGCTCCAGTTGGGTAGAAGGTAATTCTGGCAGGGAAGATCACAACCCACTGAAACAAGAAACGCACTGACTCAAATGAAGAGAAAGACTGAGCACAGGACTAACAGTAAGAGAACTGTGTAGCCAGTGAGCATTAATTTATTTGTTTGCTAAACTATATAAATAGTGAAAAGCTTTGAACCACCTCAGGACATACCATCACCAAGAAGCCTAAAGTGAAGAACGACTAACACCATACCATTGGATCCACAAGTGGGGACTATCTCCCACTTTACATCTCCCTTCCTTTCCCCCTACCCACCCCCATTTACTGTTAAACAAAATGTGTATTATTGACTTCAGCATATGGTCTCAGGTCACTAATCGGATCTTAAGAGTTGGTTTTACCTGTACTGATTTATTCTAAGACCAAATATTTATTTTGGCAGTTTCTGACAGCAGTCAATACCCAACAATTAGGGAAAACAAGGAGGAAACAAAACTTGGCAAATGTAGCATGATAATTCAAGTGATGTAGCATTCAGTTTCTAGCAATCTGTATGTTAGTCATTCTTCTGAGCCTCTAGGCTACTGCTGAGCTACCTATCTAGGCCTTATATGAAATGCATGCACATTTTCAGTTTAATTGTCTATTGTCCATGAAAACATTTCTGTCAGTGTGTTTTAGCCTGCTGGACAGTATTTCACATGAGATGAACCCATGGTTATTTAAAGACACAAAGACTATATTCCTCTCTTTCCTTCTGCATGGGACACAAAATTACTAGATTTTTACTGTATTTTCTTAACTTTTTTGATTTTCTATCATCAGACTTTATTACTTATTACTTTATTAAAACATTCCTTCTTTATAACCTATTGCTAGCTGCTGCTCATTGCCACCATTCTCTGCCACATCAGTAGATACATATTACACTTTTTGAGATGGAGTAATGGAAGAACTGATGTAAGAGTATTGCTGGTTTTTACAGTACCTTGTTTATGTTTTTTCCTTGTTCTCAACTGGATTTGTTCCCAATTGTTCTAATAGAGTGTTTCTTCTTCAGATCTATCAGTCTATAATCAATGAAGTTCACTTGTTGCTTTGTCAGCATTTATCAGTATCTCCCTTTGATGTAAGGATTTTTTTTCAAACATATTAATTAAAAAAAAAGTAATGAAACCACTTTTTAACCTAAGAAAATTCTTTCCTTATAAGTCTTTGTGAAAACACCTTGTTGAAATGTGAATGGAAATTCACTTATGTTCTATTGGCTTCTTACCTTTATCTGCATGCTGCAACAGACCTGCAAAGGATGGTTTCTCCTTACAAAATACACAATGACTCTCTTCCATCACATTTTACTTCCAGTTAATACATATTCATTTCATATTTAGTCTTCATCAATTTTCTTGGTGAAAGCCTGACTTGAAGATCCTCCTTGTAGCCCTTCTAAAAAACTTGTGGGCTTCTTTTCAGCTTTGACCTGACCTGGTGAAAGCTGTTCCTGCCCATAGCAGAGAGGTTGAAACCAGATGATCCTAAAGATTCCTTCCAACGCAAATTATTCTACGAATCTTCAGGTGCATGAGGAAGTTTGTGCCTCCAGCTAGCTTAGTTCATGTAAGAGTCTGTAGTCCATTAAGTTTATATTTGAGTTAATTCTGAAATTTGTTCAAGTGTTTTGTGACCACTGTTTACTCCTGGGGATTTATTGCCACTTATTTTATATTAAGAAAAAGAATTCTACTGATTCCTTCATTTAACATCATCCTTCCATTTAAAATATTACACAGTAGGGTCAACTGAAATTCTCCCTAGAGAAAACTGATGCAAAGAACGAATTTAACTTTATGGCTATGACTTATCTTCTTGACAGACATTGATAATCCATGTCTTCTCTAGCAGGATTAGAGCTTTTGAGATGCCTGAAAAAGATGAATTGTAGATCCTCCTTTGGATTTCCTAAGATGATCACTATCCTTTTTAATCAATCAGTAAACTACTCTAATGGTCTTCATATATGGGGAGGGAATTTCAATCCTGGAAAAAGTTTATGCTTCTTAACAACAAGGTCTGCCTGCTTACTCTGTCTCAAATACAACTGATAACTTTTTATCACAGTATTCCACTCACTTCTGCCAGGAAGTTTCATAAATGCCCAAAATGTTAGTAACACAAAGGGAAATGAGGCATTCTACATAACTATTTTTGGATATTAGATGTTTGGTATTAGCACACAGTGTATATAAACTACATCTTTATTTATCCACTTTTCTCTTGCTCTCCTTAGATTTTTGGGAGGATTCACTCATTCTCAACTGAATTTTGTTAATTTAATTCTTATCTTTTTTTACAACTACATATCCAAGAAGAGCTGTATACTAACTGTTCCTTCAAAATTTAGTCATTAGAAAAAAATACAAAAAGTTAGAAGGTATTTGAAGAGCCTGCATCATGACTATTTCAGATTAGATGATTGTTGTAGGTCCTTTCCAACTGAAATAGACTATTATATTTTAACAGATGAAGAAGGGCCTGTCCTTTTCCATAGTTTAGATTTTTTAACAAGTGCTTCCCATTCCTAACTTGCTAGACTACATATAATTTTCCAAACCAAGCACAGACTTTTTAAGTCCTAGCAATATTCTCCAAAAGCTCTCATAGATATATTTTCCTCTAACTTCCTAGCAATATTTTATCTCTTGCCTTCAGAAACCATCTCCTAGTTCTCCTATTATGCTGTCAGTTTCTTCAGGATCAAACTTATGTTTCATACTGTAGAGACACCATGCTGGTGGGCTGCAACGTATCTCCCAAAAGCACATTGAGCTGGGAAAAAAAGGCATCACCACCAACATTAAACAGAACAAACTCAACAACGAAATATCCAAACTTACAAAATATTAGTAACGACACTGGAAGGTTAAGATAACCCACAGCAGCCACAGAAGGCCTGAAGCTAAGTTGCAAACACTTGGGTTGCAGTGCATCTAACAAGGACAGAACTGGCCCTCACACAGGAAGAGCCAGTGCATCCACCTGGCCTCGGGGCCATTTGCCAAGGCTTGTGTAATAGGATGAGATGAATCAAGAGGACTGTGTCCTGAGTCCTCCAGCCTTTGTAGATAACAAAGCAGTCTTCCAGCTAGGTAATAACCTAACCATGCCTGCAGAGCAAATTTCAACCTGTCTGCTCATATTTCTGCTTCCAGATTAGTCTTGGTGCCAAGCATACATGGCCAACATTTGCTACAGAGGTTTAAGCAAAAGAATTATTTTTTTTCCCAGTTTAATTAATTATCTTCATGTCACAAGGTGTTCTTATGAAAGACAGGCAGTGAAGTTGGCTGCATGATTTGGATCAAATAGTGAGAAAAAGAATTTTGGCAAAAATAACACCAGAAAACAGTTTTCATGAGCTATGAATGTCATTTCTGGAATAACAGAAACTTTCTGGTTCTGCGGTTGCATGTACAAAAACATTCACAATGGTAATGCATACACTAGAAAACAAAGAGGCACAGGGTGACAGACATATTTTTCCAAGAGACTCTGACATAAAAATACCATGTAACACTAGAGTGCTTAACATTCCTATTATAACTTCTCTTTACTAAGTTAAGAAACTCATATACCGCCAGTGAGCATTTTTCCCTCATTCATTCCACTTCAGGGGAATCCTTTAATTGGACTATTCACGTATGTAGTTTTTGAGAGGAAAAATAAGTCATATTTTTCAAAAATAGATGGTACAAACTAGACAGAAGTTATGCAAATAAATTTAAAATTTAAAGCAATGCAGTAAAATTACTTAGGGATTTTTGATTTGCAGAGTGCCTCAAAGGATATTGACATTTTTGCTACAAACTTATCGTGCTTATCTTCAGGAACTGGAAAAGTCTGCAAATCCTTCTCAAGCTGTTGAAGCTGCCTCTCCATATGCTTGAGGCTCTTCTCCAGGTTTTCTGCTGAGACTAAAATACAGAACACACATTCTGTTAACACACTAAATAAAAACCATTGTTTCCAAAATGCAAGAGTTAAAACCTTACCCAAGTCAGCATGCTACATTGTTAATTCTGAAATAAAAGCATACTGAACAAATTACAATGCAAGATGAGGAGGTTGCTCTACAATGTTCAGCTCTCCCCTCTTACACAGATTCTTTATTCTCACTAGATGTATGCTGTTTGAATGTTGTATTTTCATCTGATTTTATGCCCAAGGTTTTGCATTCCAATTAACACTCTGTTTTAGGGAACCTGAGATATACATATGCCAGTCTGTCTCCTCTGATTAACCAAAGGACAAGTTTTCAAGATATTCTAAGAAACCACAAAGCTTGTCTCCATCTCATTCTGTTAAAACAGAAAATACAATCATTTTTATGAACGACCATAAAGAAAATAAGATTCTCAAACACAGAAAATTGGGCTATTAAACACCTATGCATAAAACTTAAACCTCAGTTCTCTAGTTTAAAAGCACTATGAATGGTAAAAAACACAACAGAATTTTTTGGAGCAAAAGTGCTGGCCAAGCATTTGAGAGAGTACAACAGAGCAACACAGGGACTTAGGAAAAAGAAAGGAGTGGACCTGAACCATCAGGGATTTATAGAAGGATGAAGAAAAAGCATAAATTTTCTTTGCCAGGAAAAGAGAGATACAACTTTCATTTATTTGAAGCAATGCATGTAAAGTTGAACACTTTATCTGTAAATAGTTGATTGAAATATTAAGGTGACCAGAGTAATGTTAGGATAATTAGCATGTGTTCTTTCTTAGATCTATATTATTGCCATCGGTTAAAACTTATTTTCAATTATTTATGAAGGCAACTTAGCATTTATTCAACTTTCATAGGAGCAATATATAAAGATGTAAGAACACACTGTGAATTCTAGTCCAAAGACTTTTTTGTTTTTAATGATCTATTTCATTCATAATATAGTGTAAATATCTGTAAAGGTATAGTTATCTTCATCTTAAAAAAAAACACTTTGGAGAAAGCCTGTATCCCTATGATGTTACTACACTGCGTAGTGGATACCTAGTTTCATCCACCAAATAGTTATGTGAGAGAAAATATAAAATACATAGAATAAACACATCCTTCTCTGATAAAAGCCTGACAGAGTCCCCAAATTACCACAGTAAAATGCTGCATAGCAACTACAAGCCCATTCATAGCAGAAAGGTTAAGACAACTATAAAATGATCCATGGCAATGTGATAAATTGCTTTATAATCACCATTTTTAAAAGCCTCTGGTTACTTAAAAAATAGTTTTTCAATTGTATGTTAGACTTGCACATTTTGACTCAGCAAATCATCACCAGTTAGGTCAGTTGGCTTCAGCAGTTCAAAAATTCTTTTGTTTGGGGAGCAGAGCTGAAATTAGAAGCTGACAATGTTGACTAAGACATGTTTCCATCTTCACCAGGCCCAGAAACAAACCTGATTTTAATAGAAAGTCATACTTCTGCTGTCACGAGAAGCATCTGAGGGTTAGGCACACACCATGCTAAGAAACACAGAACACAACAACTTGTGCCTAATCTAACTATTGCTTGGACTCTTCATAAGACCGTTTATCTTGCATAAAGAGCTCATAGTATAAATTAATGTGACATACACACATAGTACATATAGTAAATAATCTCGAAATTATGAGTGCTGGCAAGGAACACCAATTTAAAAACATGACAAAAGCCCAATACACCAAAAAGTCCTCTACACCCATTGCAGGCAGCAGCTGAGTAACAGCTACACTCTTTTACCCAGATGAGAAATTCAGCAAAATAACTCAGTGCCTAGAGCTGATTAACACATTCTATACAAGAGATTTGCAAGCTCTTGCTTCCAGCAAGCCAGAGTTTTTTCACTCTAGTTCTTCAGGTTTTTTGACATTGAACATTTACATGTTTGATCAAGAATCTTTATAACTCTATTTTGTCCTGAAGAGGTTCTTTTCCTCTGTCATGATCTTAGGTTTTTCTTGAACTTAAGATTTCAGCATGCCTTTGATTTCAGCAGTGTATAACTATTAGATATACTTTCCTTTAAGCCTATATTTCTGATGATACCCTCAAATAAAGGCTAGTTCACAATATGCTGCTATTAAGTTTGGTACCATTGTCTGTGCAGCTTTCAATTTAGTGAAAACATTAAAAAAAAAATCAAACCCGTAAATATAACCAGCTCTTCCAAAAAAAGATCACATAAAATAATTGCCAATCTTTTCTTGTGTGACTCTGAAAGCCATGGTATAAAATCTGAAGGGACATAGAAGAATGGCAGAAAATGAAAAAAAAAAAACCTCTTTAACCCCGAATCCTGGAAGGATTCAGAAATAAACCCAAGCCAAACTGAAGTATACAACTCAAATGCCAGTTAAAAAACGAAGTCAAACCCTGAGGTTCTGAATGTCAGTGAGCCTACAAAGCCAAGTTGTTTGCTGAATACAATGCATTTGTGCCTAAACAATCTCCTACTTACATCTGCTCATACCCCCTAAGCTCTCACAGTCCTCTTCCAGAATGGCTCCTGCTATTTTTGTAAGCAATAATTAGATTTCCCACCATCTGTTTTTCATGGTTAAAACAACTTCATTCTTAGGGCTTCTGAATCTGGTTTTCTAATATTACAATTATACCAGAAGCCTCTTCACCTGCTTCTGTTTTCAAATATTTCTGCAGTGTTTCAGGTGATGACCCACCAGCCCTTTAATTCTTGCATTACAATTTCTCCAGTTATTCTGGGAATACCTTATCTGATTAACTTACAATAAAATATCCTCTTTTTTTTTTGACCAAGGCCCTTATTACAGTATCAAGATGCATGATCTTCATGCTATTGATTTTCTTTTCTTTTATTCTGCTTCCTCAGGATCACTCAGTGATGACAACCCAATACCCCTCTCATCTGGCAAACTATCTAACCCTGTGTCAGACATGCTCATTGGTGCAATATCACAATTTATTTTTTTTAACCATGTTCCTTTTAAGACAGTATTTTGTTTCTTCTACTTTTTATTCTAATGAATATTCTCCCATTGTACATAATATCAAGTGCTTTACTAAAGTCAACATAGATTTTATGGGATTGAAAAAAATAAATTAATAATCAAAGCTAGCAATAAATTCATTTTTATTTTATGCTACTCTCATTAACCTCTGTGTTGGATTATTCTTTCCTTTATAAATCTTCATATCGATAAAGTCAGATATAAAGACATGAAATTGCTCAAATCATTATTTTTTCAGTTTCTTAAATTCTGTAGTAGCACAACATTACAAAAGCCACAGCAAAACTTGATAAAAAATGTACTTACTAAACTTCTAGTTTCATCTCAATTATCTCAGGATACAGAATATGAAACTGGTATTTACAGTATGAGAATACCGTACTCTGAATTTTTTTCTTTCAAGAAATTTCTATGAAGAATTTTCACTCCCATCTCTCCCATCCCATCACTATTCTTGCTTAAAAATAAAACAATATTTAATCTAGCTTTGAAACCATACCTGTTTAATCTTAAATAGTAGAAATAATTCTCCAAAGTGAAGCAATACTTGCATGTTCTCTCATGTTTATTGCTGCAAACCTTTTGCTACTTTTTGCATCAGTCAGTATTTGAGACATCATGTCCACACTCTATGACAATTTGCTTGGATGTTGCCATCTCCTAATCACTATTTTCATCCTCTTGCCTACCAGTATTTTGCTTCCCTTGTGCTATTATGGCCCCTTTATTCTAAGAGAGTGACAGTGACATACTGACCTCTAGCCTGATACAAAAAATTATACCATATTATTAAAAAATATTCTGGAAATGTAGTATTAGTTTTGCCATGTGAAAATCACACTGAACTGACTGAGTTTACTGAATAATTCTCTAAAATTGTCATCATATTATAAATGTGGCATTTAAAAGAAAACTTAAATGACAAAACATAGCCAGAAAAAGCCCAATAACCAACAAGAAAAAACTCACCCATATTTTCAGGTGAATTTAGAGCACTAACAAAGAAATATTGCAGAGGAAAAGTATTGAGTGTTTCTGTAAACACCAGCAAAGATCCGAAATATCATTAAAAGTAGCAAAAGATCTACTTGGATATACTCAGTGTCACACGGCACTGAAAATATAAAAACTATATTTTTTTTCTCCAAAAATAATGATTTCCCTTGTCTCTACAGCTACTTTCTGGCTTTCTTACCTTTTCTCTCCCCTTTCTTCTTTGTGTGTGTGTGCCTAAGGTGCATACAACACTCTTTTTGAGATCTTTTTTTCCCCAAAGCTCTGACAATGCCACTGGCTCTTTAGCACTCAGACTTTCCCTTCTGTAGCCAGAGTAGATGTTAGTTTCACACATGAAAAAAAACACCTAAGTAGGATTTTAGTCTCTTTTTTTTAATTCAAATACGAGCACGCCAATGTAGTGTAACTGGTAAACAATGTGGAAGCATTTTTGTACCCAGTTCACCAGTACTATCACCAGTAGTAGTAGGCCTCAGATCTTACACCAACTATGCCCTATACTACCTCCACAAGAACCCTGGCCTGCTGGACTTGTTATAAACTTCAAAAGCCTCCTAGGAGAAATGCAGTCTGACACCACATCTCTTTTTTTAATGGTCAGTTTAAGCTCAGAAATTCTTAATATGGGAAACAGCTGAAAACAGAAACACCTGAATGACAACTCACTGATTATCAGTTATTCATCCCTGAGCTGCTACTGAAAGAAATAAGCAGCTGCTAAGGCAAGCAGGAAAAAAATGGCCAAGGAATAGGATGTGGCACTAGCCCTGAGCACAGGGACCAAGGTCCCCCAGTGTTACACAGCACACAGTGATATGGTACAGTGGTGGATCACGATCTGTCAAGAGACAAAACCATCTTATAAAAGAAGAAATTAAATTCAGAGGAGGGAGCACAAAGAAGATCCTTGCATCAGTGGCAGCTTCCCTTGCTGAAGAATTCTTGAGCCTCACCACCTGCTTCCTTGGGGACCACAAAGTGCTGAGCTGACTGCAGTGTGTTGTATACTTGCAGATAATTTAGGGTAAGATTGTTAATAACTAACTGTTTTAAATATGCAGTGAGAGTGGTTAATAATGATTCCAAATGAACTATTAGCATGGAATAGCAATGAATATCAGTCTAGTAGAGTTAAAAATAAAAGTTTAAAAGTGGCCACATTTATCAATCTTCTATCCAATACTGTCACTCTAAAATCAAACTCCCTGAGGTATATAGGTAGCAAGATACACAAGTCTACATGTACATCTAAATGCAACTTCAGCACCTTCCTACTCATTAAAATTAAGCTTTCTCACCTCTAAGGGTCCATACATCTGCACAATGCCTTCAGCTTTTTTAATTGCCTTTTCCACCACTTTAAGATACCTCTTGCAATCGATTTCTGTATAACCCATTCGATATTTTTTGTATTTCAGCAGATATCCACATTTTTTCCCTACAGAGTATATAACCTTGATGGCCTGAAAACAAGAGCCTGTGAATTTGTGACCCAAATCAAAACCCAAGAAATGCATGGAATAAATATATTATTTAATAGTACTGAGAAATTTGTCATTACCTTAGAAATTCTCTAATAAGAAAAACACCCTTTCCTTATGACATATAGAATTCTTATGACATATATGTTACTATTTTTCTCTCATGCTGCCCCAATGTCTTTAAGTTTTATAGGTGGAGGTGCCCTATTTTTCATTGATACAGTTTAAACTTCACATTTTCAATTTGGTTTCTAGCTTTTTTAATTTTGAAGTGAAATCAATTGTCTATAAAAAAAATGAAGTTTCAAAAGAGAGAAAATGGATAGGTTACTTGTAAAGCTGTGATGAGTTAATGTCTTTTGGAGAAAGGAAAATCCGCAGCTTTACAGTGTTAGTACAATATGAAAGATTCAATACACAGTTACCTGTAAGGTCTGTGTAAATTAGAGTCAATCAAGTAAAACAGCAGCCTGCATAAATGCAATATAAAACTTTATAATACCATAAAATAAGAAATTAGTAAATTGTACTGAATTACCAAAATATTTCTTGTCTGGAATACTAACAGAAAAGCAGGGAAGTCATTATGTTTAAAAGAAAGGACAGCTTTAATTATAGAAATCTTCAGGAACTGTCATATCTGTAAGCTCATTAGCTGCAATGAAAGTTCCTCCTGCTGATCTAAGAGCACTTAGAAAACAGGATTTGTTACACTTCAAAGTAAAAAGGTATCTTTAATTCATGTACTGTAACAATGAATTAAATCTACTTCTAGTATTGCAGAAGTAAAAACTAAAACTTTAGCATACAATGGAAAGAAACCAAAACCACAAATTAAATACCTTAAATACCCTGAAGCAAACTTCAATTGCATATGTTATATGTCCTTTACTGTTTGCCGCTCAAAATTGGATTTTAAAAAATATTTTTCCTGCAACAATTGTTTACATACTGTAAATGTTTAATAATTTATAAAATACAATAGTGTTGCCATTAACTTGGTGCAGTCACTTGACACTGCTCTTGAAGTCTTACAAGCCATTTTAACAGCTCACTGTATGATCACTGGACAATGTTTAATGAAATTAAAGAAGCATGAATGTTTCTTCTGGGAAGTATAAAAAGTAAACAAGTTGCTGAACGCTGTCATGTTCTAATGTTCACCATTTTGAATAAGAAATAACTTGAAAGAGAAGTTTTAAGAATGAGCAAGCATAAACCAAAAAAATCCAAGGCATGCTACAAATAGGCTGGCTAATACAATGACAGTCATGTCAAGGAAGAATTCTACAAAAAAGCATCCTTTAAGACACTTGTTTTGAGATACCTGTGGAAGACTCAACAATTACTCAAAGATGATTAAGCCAAAACTAACAAGTGCACAGTATAGTTCCATTTTTATTTATAAATATATATGTGCAACTTCAAGTTTTCTGTTAATATTGTTCAAATAGCATTTACATATCTTTCTACCACAATAATTTTGATTTATAATTTAAAGAACAGCTGCAAATAATTCTTTTATGTCAGATAAAAATGTGAAATTATTGTATCTGAAGACATGAATATGCAGACAGGTAATTAAACCAGTTCAATAAAAAAATAGCTTGCAACAAAGGTATAGGAGAATAGAATATTCTTATCCTACTTCATTGATTTATTATCGGAAAATATCTTTAAGAATTACTTCAGAAAACAAAATTCAGTAAAACCATGAAGGGAATTAAATTCTGCCACCTGTACAAGGCCCTAATCTTTGCCAGAACAAAAGCTACAGAAGAGGATTTAAAAACAAGTACTGGAACAAAATGCTACCTCTATGGTTCAGGGAAAAATTGAACAATATATTAATATGACACAAAAGCAGAAAAGAGCAATGTTGTCTCTTCACCCAACAACTTGAATGAACAAAGCAGCACATGTGTGAATAGAACCTTCTATTGGATGACAGGAAAAACCAAGGCTGACTTCCTCCCTTCTGGGCTATCAGCAGCCTGTAACCCTTAGACATGGCATTTGGATCCACTGGTTTTCCAAATTTACTGGAAGTGTAAATTGCCTCCCAGGAATGCAAATCAGGATGGATTATTTCTACTAAACCCTAAATTACATTATCTTAGAATGGAGGAAATCCTCTAAGCCCTCAGTACCAAAGCTCTGTTCTACCACAAGTTGTTGGTTGTTTTTTTTTTCCTGGAATACACATATCTAACTATAGAAAAGATTTTTTTATTACTTCCCCTCTATCACTGTTCCTAGCAGCCATAATGATGGCTTGTAATATCTGCTATGAATTTCCAGCTCTCTTGGTCAACTTGTTAGACTTCATCAGCATATCAGTAATACATGAGACCATTACAGTGGATGTGACTGAACAGATTCACAGACTTTCTTTATAACTGACCTTCTGCTAAGCTCAAGCAAAAATAGCCACTTCATTAAAAATTTACTGTACAAAAGTCGGTGCATATTAAATCAACTTGCTTCATAAAAATGTACTTTTACAGAAGTACTAAAAGGTTTATAAAAACTCCATGAGTTACAGTTTTTTGTGATCTGCTGGGTTTTCCAAAATTCCAGTGCAGCGGGAGTCTTTGAAAAACAGAATGGAGTTTTGCAGGGAGGAAAACAAATATAAACAAACACACTGATACCCTAATCTGTTAGATATCCTAAGCTTTTGTCTTCTTCACACAGGAAAACTGAAATGCAAAATGCATCTCAGAATACGCTGTAGTAAATTCAATATATAAAATTGAAAACATGATCATTGATTTCCATCCTACCTCATATTGAGTGAGATCAAAGACTCTGCTAGTGATTACCAGATGCCTAGAACAGAACAAAAAGCCTGGGCTAACTGATAATTTTACTGGCTACTATTTGAATGGTCAGTGATCTAGATCTCAGAAATTTTCCAGAAAACAGTCAGCAGTGTCATATAAGACAACTGTCTACACTGAAAATACTGCCTTCTATTAAGGATAAAAATAAACTCAACCACAATACATACAATAACGTATTAGTGATGAAAAAAAAAATCAGTGACCAGTTAACACTGAAAATAATGTCAAACACACCAAATTAATATACAGCAGAAACTGTTTCTATTACCAGTATAAACAGTTAGGTGAAGGGCTTGAAGCATTTGACAGCTATTTAAAAATAACTGAAATTTTTGGGTTATAATACACCAAGTAAAACTGGAAATTTTAAGAAGCAGAAAGTGAACTCTATGTAAGTGACCACTATCCCAAGTCCTCTATCAGAGGCAACTTTTGCAAAATTGTAATTTGTGGCAGGGAGACTGACTGAGGTATGAGAGTGACACTCTACAAAACATTATAGATAAACTGTGATATTTTCCAAACTGACATAGACTAAAATATTTTTAACTGAGCCCATCAAATCACTTTTTCCTGCCAGAGAAGGACAGTGCTAAGGTACCATCAATTTCTACCCGTGTCCTTTGCCTGTTTAAATTACTTAAACTTATAAAATGTGGAAAAGGAGCTTTTAATTAAGAAGTTAATTTCAAAAAACTCTGCTGGTGCTTATACAGATTCTATATTGCATGATGAAACTACACGTTTACTGACTTCCAATGCTACTGTTGCATGAAAAAGAAACATGTAGGGAAGATGAAACTGTACCATGTTTTGAAAAAAATAAAATAAAGTGATGCCAGGGCAGCCTTTCTACACATCTGAATTAAAAGATGGTGAGTGATACACTTACCGTATAAAAGATCAAAGATTGGAATTAAGATCTGGTAACAGAAAAGAACTTTTAAAAGAAATCCAGTATGGAAAATGGTTCTAGAAAATATGTTAGAGGAACTGTAATGGGAAGTCCTGTAGTAAGTGTTAGAGGACCAAACAACTCAAGACCATTCGCAGCAGCTTAAATTACTGATCTGAGATATTGATTATTAATACCTATTTTTTCAATATTGTTAATAAAAAATAAGCATCATCTTATACACAAGACATTGAAATGTGTCAAAATCAAAACTTTTAGTTGGTTACACAAACCTTTACTAGCTTTATCCAAATGCTGAAAATCCTCAACAAAGTTCAGGACATCCTGATAGCTTTCTTCACACACTTCTACAAGAAAATGAAGCAATGTTGTTTTCTGGTCTGCTGACTTTGTGTCCTTCAGCTGGGAAGGGGAAAAAAAAGAAAAGTAAAAACACTGAGAAAAATTCTATTTCTGGCCATTTTAATAATTGATATATATTAGTAATTATTAATCTGAGAAAGGAAAGAGCAAACTGTTAGAGTAGTACAATTTTTTTAAAGACACCAATGGGCTGTTTCATTTCCCCCCTTGCTAAAAATCCCTAGAAAGGTCGGAAAAAGTATTTTTTCATTTCATGCAATTTTTGTGTTCAGTATTCAAAAACAGTATACATATTTCTTTTTAAAATGTAATTATTTCAACAATACGGGGATATTTACAAAACTGTGAATAAGCACATGAAAGTACAAAAAAGAAAAATCAAAGTTAAATCAACAAAATCAAACTGTACATAATGCACGTATCCACTGATGACATGATTTCCTTCTTTATGTATAAAATTAACTCTAACCTAAAAATAATTATGTAGTGGAAGCTATACAAGCTCAACACGCACAAGTTCCTGTTATCAATTCTCAATACAGTAAATAAGAGCTCATAGGTCTTATTGTTTAAAAATGCTGACTTAAAGAATTCTTAAATGTAAAGCTTTCTTTCTAGACTCTTTATACATATAAAATTATTTTCAAGCCTTGCCAATTTAAATCTTGCAGCTACTTGAGTAAAAACACTAACAATTGACAACTGACAAAGTTCTGTTGCAGTCTTTCAAATGAGATGTTCTTTTAAATCAAAGACATTTTTATAAATAGAAAATGACATCACATATGAAAGTGTTTATTCACTACTTAAGAACTATTTCTGCATAAAAAAATTATTAAGAAAAGTATGGAAGCATGTAGGCACAAAGTAAACAGGAGTATAAAAAGGGCTGCCACAATTACACAAAGACTTGTCCATCTGAATATCACGGTACCAAGTCCTTAACACAGTATTGATTTTTCATAATTAACTCTAAAAAGTCTGTTTATTTCCAAAGATCAAAATGCTACTATGCTGAGATGTACTCTCCCAGAGCATGCATATTTTCCTTCAGAAAAGTGGATTAATAACACAGTTTTCCAAATAAACAGGAAATGGAACACATATATATCAAAACCCAAAAATATATTCTAGGAGCCTTACTGTATGCAATGTTATAAAATATGTTACTTCAATTGTATTGGGAATCTCACTGAAAGATGTCTCAATAACACCACAAAAAACTTCTACAATGTGACACTGTGATGCATGCAATACACTGTGATACATAACAATAGTTAGCTATAAATACGAACCTGTGTTATAAACATGCATATAATTTCATACATCAATAATTAATGAATGATTGAGTATTAGCATATCAATATTGTATCTCCTGAGACTACTCATGGCTGTTCTCTGATGTAGAAGAACTAATACAGTCATTCATTCCATACTTTCATTATCTATATACATCAATTCCCTCTCCTATATCTAGTACTCCATGGTTATCTTCAAAATCTTCATATTCTAGATCTTAATAAATTATTTCTCCAAGATAAATTGACTTTTGATCCTGCTCTTATTCTTTTCATAATATATTTTTGTCTTGTGCATTAAAAATACAGAGAATATAACCAGACATAGGACAGATTCTTGTAAAATCATACTTAAGTAAATGCACCTAAAGGATAAAGAACCTTTAGTATCTTCCTTCTGAATATGTTCCTCAGCAAGTTGTCTTTTTAACTCAATCACTTCATCTACAGTGTATTAACTCCAGGTGGATGACTCATGCTTAATGCTTACTTTAGACTAGGGAAAGAATATAAGTTATTCTTTATGAATATTTATGTCATAGGTATCACATTCAACACTCGGTGAAAGAATTCTGCTGAAATATGGCAGAATAAAGATGATCAGTTTCATGAATGTAGAAGTTAACATATTGTGTTTTCTCTTGTGCAAAAAGATAAAGAAACAGAAAGACAAAGAGTACATACAAAGTTTCAAATAATTCCTTCCTTGTAAGAACTACATGTGCACTCTGAAGATTATTCAGCAATCTCCCAGGGAGCATAGGAAGAAAACAACAACACTAAATATGGGAAAGGTAACTAGCATTAGAATGGATTATAAATTAACACCCAAAAAAGTATAGACATTTTCTTGTATATACCTTATACAAAAGTTGAAAGAGTGAAAATTTAAGAATAAACAGAAGAAGCAAGAAACTGATGAAACTGAGCAACATAAGAGAATCACATAAGGAGTAAATTCATGTCCAAAAGAAAACATAACAGTATTAAAACATACCTAAATGTAATAGATGTCTTAGAAGTGCTCAGACATGTTAAAATTACAAAACTACTATGATCACAGTGATCGGATCCTTACACAACCTTATTTAGTTTAGGTTTTTTATTATTCCCTCAAAATAAAATCACTTAAAAGTGATTAAATGCAAGCCAGTTTTAAGATGACTATTCATGGATCAACTGTACTTTTCAAACTATCAACTAATGCAAATAATAAGGAAAAAAATAGTAAGCAAATAATTAACTGCAGGAAAAACATCAAAACTAGAGTATTTATGCAGTATATGGACATTTCAAAACTCACTTTACATAGCGAGCTGAGATTATATCCAAAGGTCTGTGCATTCCGAGAACCTGCATTCATGTAGTTTCCCATTAACAATACTAGTTCCAGTAGCTTGCTAAAGCTTTTACTCTTCTTTATCTCTTCACAGGCAGCACTGACAGCCATGATGTCAGGTTTGATGTTGTTCACCTGCTCCTCAAACTGAAGCTTAAAAAGAATAGCACTGAGCCGTGGCCGTAGTCTCTTCACGTTGCTCATCTGATTGAAAAGAAAAATAGAAGATTTCCTTTAAAATTCATGGTACACTTTGGCACTGTACAAATGCATACGCTCTGAAATGATTTATTGGTGTGACAGGCTTGAAGAAGCAATATATCTGCTATAACTGATAGCAAATAAATGAATGAATGAGAGACACTTGGGTAAGCAACTGAAATCCCATCTTGTGGTTAATAGGAACTGCCCCCATCCTTTCCAAATAACTAGTATGTGTAAGCAATAAAAGATAAAGTGTCATCATATATCACATCTGTCAACTCATATACCAAATCCTATAAAACTAATCCAAGTTTATGACCCAGTAGTTGCAAAGGAATGAAAGTAGTTCACAAATTTTGTATAACTCTGGATGTACCAAAACAAGACAAATCTCATTTTCTGGTGCAAATATTTGAAAGCTGACGTCAATAAGAGCCTATGATAAATTTGCAGGAAAATAACAGTTTTGAAAAAATCTTTGAAACACTCAATATAGTATACACTAATATATACCAATATTCATACCCCCTACACTCCTGTATACTAACCTAATACAGTTCATTAGTTGCAGCTGAATGCTTCCAGGAAAACAGCTTCTGTTGATCATATACAAAAGACTTGGCTTTTTCTATGGCTTACTGATCATGTATTTTCAGCAGAAATTTTGACCTTCTTATAAACTAGGTCACCGAATTCTCACTCCAGATGTACTTTGCACATTGTTTACTACATCCACACAAGGAACACTAAAACATTATTCAATGAGCTGTTTATCTTCTTTTTCCCTATCCCTGTTTTCTCATCAATTTCATGAATTCCATAAGATCTCCTTCCTCATGCTTGCCCTCTTCTTTTCAAGGCAAGTTTCAAGACAATAATTTCTTTACAATTCCCAAAACCTTAAACTAAGTTTTTACATTTTTTTCTTAATAAGGAACACATTGTTTCCAGCTATCAGTACTTCTCGATGCAAGAAAGAAGCAATAATACTGGCACTTCTACAAAGCAGTAGGCTTCATATAATGGCCTTAAACTTTTGCCTTTAAATTGGACATATCCCCCTCCAAACCACAGTGATACCTAAGGGTTTTACAGACTATTTCTCAACACAGATCAAGTCTACCAATGTGAAAATTCCTCTGACAGTGCAGCATTCATAAGTCATATGGCACTCATTATCCCCAGAGACTCAGTGTAAAGGATAATGGTGACACTCCATCCATTTTCAGTGTAAAGTGAAACTGAAGGCTGTCTCATCCAAAGGGTTTGATATAGAGGCAGAAGAGGATGGAATTTACAATCTATTTTATTGGTTTTACTGTGACAGTAGAAGAAAATAAAATCAGGTAGAGTTAACATTTTATGCCACTAGGCCATTTCAGAAATGCCTGCATAGCTGTGCAGCCACATGATGATGTCTCATTGAAGTAAACACACCATTTGGATTTTAGTTCAGGTAAAAAATCTTGATGTAAAATAAGAAATAATTTCCACTAACCGTACTTTGGTTTTCATCATAGAGCAGATCACACAATCAGGATGTCTTTCAGATTAAACTAGGTTGAAAATCAACTGTTGTACTTTAGTTGACTGACTGCCTCCAGCCTGGTCGTCAAGTAAAACACTTAAAATGTACACTTTGAACATTATTAACTCAGTACCAACTGTAGGCAGATATTCTGTTCTTATACTACATGAAATAACATCCAACAAGTGTGGTAAAATTCTTACTTAAGAATGGATAAATAAGGATAACGGCACTTGAATTTGAACAGGGCATTTCACAGCAAAATAGAAACAGAAATAACTGAATTCCACATGAAATTAAGATAGTACTCCAACAACTTTATACCTAATTTAAGAATAACTACATAAAAGAATGTTAAGGTAGTGGACAGAAGCAAGTGTCATAAATTCATTCTACAATTTCTGTCAGGAAGAATCACTATTAACTCCTTTTCCTCAATTATCTTGCTAAATTTGTATATGTACTACTACTACTTCTCAGCATCTTGAGAACATGTTTTTAGTCATAAGTTTTGTCCTAAAGTTAGCCAGAAAAAAAATTTGGACTAGACTAGGAAAAAAACCCCCACAACATTCCATTGAAATTATCCAGATTTTTAGTATTTAATACCATACTCAGGGTGCAATAGAGATGATCATTAATATTAAACCATAGAAAATACAAAAATTCGCTGTAAGGTGCATTAATTTTAAATGGTATTGAATTCAAGATACTACTGAATCACCAGAAGATCTATCACTTGTTGATGCTTGGCTTTTCAGACAGGCAGATCCTCAAAACTGAAATATTCATGTACTTTGGACCACAGAGATGTGTTGCACAAACATGAGCATGCACATCTGTATAAAAGGTGCAAAGTTTTCATCAGAACCACTTGAACCAGAAGAAATTCAGATGTCCAGTACATAAGTATGCAATTCTTAAAGCTGAATGCAGAAATATGTAATCTTAAAAATTAGAAACAGGAACACATGCCAGAAACACAACAGAAATGCCACTGGGATTGTTATTATTGCTATTACTAGTATTGTTGTTGTTGTTGAAAATGCTCTGAAATCCATGCACAATGCATGTTGTTGGTATTATTTCTTCACCTGTTTGCTAAGTCAATAATTGAGAAGAGTTCCCTTAGTAACATATGGCTTTTTTTGTGACATGTAGTTCACAGTTATATTTAAACTGTAAAATCCATACACCCTACCACAAGAGGTGCTAAGAATCTAAGTCTTGCAATGCTCACCATCTTATGTTAATACCCCTTATTTTTTTTATAATCAGAGTATAAAGACATAAGTTGATGTCAGTTTTGATAGTGGAATTCTGAAAACAAACAATCCAAATAACTAAAACAGGAAGTTGAATTAGAAACCTATACATGTCAGAGAACTCAGTGCACAGGCAATGAATTGTACCACTTTTTAAGTAATAGTCCACAAAAAGAGTTTCACTACAAGCAAGTCCAAATGGGAACTGACTTATGAGTTGAGATACCCAGTAGCAGCTCTCACAGATCTCACATCCAACAGCAAAGACAGGTTCTCCTCTCAAATACAGCATAAATCACAAGGCAACTACAAGAATGTGCAATCTGATATATGTGTACTCTCACTATCTTTTTCTGTTGATGTCAAGTAAAGGAAAGCATCTCAGAAGTTCCACTGACACTACATTTTGATCACTGAAGGGGTTTCATTCCTGTCACAAGCTCATAGAAAAAAACACTGCAAGCACATCAGTTTCATACCTTCTTTAAAAGGAGTACCAGTGCTAAGGCTGTCAGACCACCTGAAAATGTCTCATCCAAAAGGTAAAATAACAGTTACAGCCAAGCTGACTAAAAAGAGCAAACTGGAACACCATTCCCTGTGGATAATGTATGGCTTTCACCTCTGCAGCATCAGTGAACTCCTAAGAGTGCAGAGGTAAAAATGACACTTATCTTTAAACCCAGGCACTTGAAAAACAGGAAAAAAAATCAAATAGGGAAGGACTGATACCTTAACAGATATTTTATCACATTTAAAGAAGATAAAAGAACATCTTGCTCAATTTGAAAAGGACAGCCAACATGCCTAAATCTTAGTGAACAACAGCAGCATTCTGGAAAGATCAAACATTATTTCACACTATGGGAAGTCAATTCGCGATAAAAATCAGTATTTTTGTTGAAATGTTTTTATGTACAGTGGAAATAGTACCTCTTTCTTCACCTTTGATATACTCTTTTTCCTCAAGGAAATAATAATAAAGTCAAGAACTGCCAACACAAAATTAAAATTACTTAAGAGAAATTGAGTACACATATTAACATATATATATATATATACATACCCACATATATATATATATATATATGTATACATGCCAACAATTACAATAATGACTTTTCACCCTTATTAGCAATGATGGAGAGCATGTCCTGTTACTCTGCTTCTCCAGCCTGAATTATAAACAGCTTGAACCACTAAGTAAGTTTCTTGCAAATCAAATATTTTCCTAAAGGATATTCAGAGCAGAATAGAAGGCAGTGTATCATAAGTGACATGGGGACAACACCTATCAATTACCTCCTAGCTGCACACAGGCAGCCTTCTCTTGTCTTGTGGATGACAGTGCACTGATTCACAGTGGGGAAAATCCCTGGTACTGTTTTGGATTGCATTATGTTCAACAAAGATGGCCCAGCAAGGTCAGTGAGCATATCTCAGAATTGCCAATGGGAGCTACAACACAGCTGTCAAAATAAGCTGAGCTTACAATCTTCAGGCTGAAATTCACAGGAAGGTAAGTTCTGTGAAAAGAAAGTAGCCCTTTTCTTTTGTCTTATCCAAAAAATACAATTAGATGTACTGACATCTTGATCAGTATGAAATGCAGACCGTTTTTGTTTCTCCAAGTTGAAACCAGACAATGATATTTTCCTAAAAACGAAACTTCCAAGAAGGAGAGGGTCCAAATTTCCAAAATTCTTCTATTTTTAGCTGGCCTAACAGATGTCTGAAAGGCTATTTTCATTAAAAGACACATATGGAGCAGATGCTATTAGACTGAAAAGGTTTCCTCGTGGGAAACCAAGTCAAGAGCTTAATATAGGTAAAATCCTCTGTAAAACCTCTAATTCATCCAGGTAGCAAGAATAAATAAATTAACACCAGAAGTCAAGGGCAGATGTCATTGAGGAATTTAAAACCAAATATTATAGCATCAAACCAAATGGAGAAAAGTTTCTGAAAGTAAATCAGGTGTAACTGTATTCCACATCAAAAAATCTGGTAAGCCTGACTTTAAAATAAATTCCTCATTTTCTGTCTGGCTACTACTAGGAATCCACCTCCTAATGAAAAGTCTACTATATGGAATATCCCAAAACAGAGGTCATGAAGATGAATGATCAAGGTCTGGATAAGAATGTCTCAAAATCATGACAGCACGTTCAGTACCTCCCATAATGGTTGAACCATCATAGCAATTCCCACATTGAAGTGGAATGTGATGTTACATAGTTAGCAGCTGATTTTGATGTCTTTGATGTGACAGACATGACCCACTTCAAAAAAGTTCAGGCCTCCAACCATTTGTATCATCTTCTCTACTGACCCAACAAGGTGTGTCCCAGTTAATTTTCTCAGAAGGAAGATATGTGTCTATGATCATGACAGTACTGCTAAGGAAAAAACACTCCACTGTACAGCTTCTGTAGCCCTGTCAATAGCGAATTCAGTAATGACTGGGGAATTTTTATCCATATGGTTATTTGGTGTATTTGGAACCACAGTTAATCTGTGGCAAAAACAGTCTGATATGTCACATAAGTGAATGCTGCAGATGACAGTTTGCATGACTTGGAGAAAGTTTCTCAGTTCTACAAAATGATCACAGGGAAAGCAAATCCTACAGCACCTGGAGATCCACTGGACTCTAATGTCTGAAGCTGGAAAGGTGAAATATCTGCATACTAATTTCAGGCTCTAGGGATTTAATAAGTACTGATCAGCCTCATGGTTCTTTCAGCACAGCTGCCCTACACTAGCCAGTCATTGGATACCTAACTCAATTTAGGTGGCTAAATTCCAAGAAATCCTTGAATTTGCTGAGTTAAAATGGCAGGATCATGGTACCTACTAAACACAGAAGTGTTTTCCTTATGATATGTAATGCATGACATGACCATTAGAGGGTTGCTTACATTACTAGTGAAGAAAAACATCAAATCGGATCCAGGACAGGCTCTTGATAGAATGTGCAAAGTGAATGGCTGGAAGCAAAAGATGAGGACCCTTCAGAGAAATAACATTCCTGCTCTGAAGCTGCAGCAATATCTGCCAAGAAGAGAACTGAGATAGCCTGTGTGTGGGCTAGAACAAATAACAAACACCCACTTAGCCATCTGAATTAATATCAGGCAGTAAGACAATTTTTTTTAAAATTGTTCTGTTGATTAACTACACAAAATGGTTCTACCAGAACTAAACAAGAGATAAGAGTAAGGCCGGCTTCTACCGAAGCATTTACAGGAGCACTCATCTGTAATATGGCATCACAAAGGAATCAATACAAGTCAATCCAATGGCAATTGCAAACAGTCAGATTATTGCAGATCATTCATGATGGCCATTTTCAGAAGGTATTTCTGGAGCCTTGCTCTCCGCCCTTACCTAGGTTCAAGGTTTGAAAAACATCAACATTGCAGGAGTTAAGGATGTTCTCCTTCGCAACAGCATAGGTAATTTGACTGCAATTTGTCATAAAGATTTTTCTAATTCTCACAGATGGCATATAAGAGAGAGTTAATTTTTGGCAACACTCCTGTAAAGGCTGGAAATACTGATAAAGAACACTGACAAGGCAGAGCAGCAGATACACATGACGTCTAGAAGACACAGAAGATAAGGTTTGCAGATAGAAATTAACACAATCAAAATATCTCACAGCCCAGATGCACATCAGCACTTCAGAATTTTAAACAGACTGAAATGTCACTAGGTATGGCTCTGTCCAAGCATCAAGTCTTATGAAAGGCAGAGTACGCTTCTGCAGAAACAGTGATAGTATGATATTTTCCAGACAACAGTGAAAAAACATTAATACATTTTGAGTTATCCTCAACGAGAACATACAGGTGAAACTATCAGCTGAATATGGAATTGATCAATTTAAGTGTCTGCTGAATTATTTAAGACAAACTAGCCTTCATCAGGCCTCACTCTAATCTTCAATTTACTCTAGTGAAATCTTTTCCTTTGGTACGAACTCATTAAAAACACATCCATCAGTGAACAAGCTGTGAAGCCACATGAGGATTGCTTGCCAAATTCTATTTGGGTTAGCTGTCAGTGAATCTCACAAGGTCTGAACATTAATTATTTCTGAAACAATATTTTGTAATTCCCTCAATTTTATCTTTGAGCAAATATAAGTGATCAAGGAAAAATCTGTTTCCTTTTTTTTTCACTACCAGACAATATGGGAACATCTTTCTGAATGTCTCAGATTACAAGAAAAGAAAGACAGCAGGAGCTATCACATGTGGCTCTTGAGACAGTATTCTCATATGTAAGAATGCTAGTACACTTGCATACACCCGAGGTCAAATGTCTACTAATAGCATCCTGTCAAGCATTGGAAACTTTTTACATTAGAAGTGTTTATAAACAACATCAAAACTTTGATTTCTTGAATGGAATCACATTTATAGATTTCAAACCACATAATAAATTTAATATGGACCAGGACCATTTTATACCCTAAGGATTACAGGCACTGATGAGGCTACATAAAGTCCTAGAATTTTTTTGTGTTGGAAGGAATCTTAAAAATCATCTAGTTCCAACTCCCCTGCCATGGATAGGGACGCCTTCCACCAGACCAGGTTGCTCTGAGCTTCATTCAACCTAGCTTTGAAAATTTCCAGGGATGGGACATCCACATTCCCTGGGCAACCTGTTCCAGTTGTCTCATGCTGGAATTTACTACTGGATTCAGCTATATGCATGCAGCATTATCAATTCAGAACAACTTTTTGGAATGGTTCCTAGTGCAACAAACAGTTAAAATATGTTGGCATGAGTAGGCCTGAAGCCTTAGCACTGCTGTGTGGACAAGAGAGGGAGGAGAGGCAGATGTGTGGTGCTGTAAAGTTGGGGAACTACAGTTACAGGACACTGAGGGGAGGGGAGGTGCAGCAAAGATGTGGAACCATCTGATATGGGACTAAACATTGCCATGCACCTCTGTGCCTCGATAAATGCCCTGAAATGTCAGACCTAGAGGCACAGGGATCCCTAATAAAGAGCATCAAAACTGTGATTTCTTAAATGGAATTGCATTTATGGATATCAAACCATAAAATAAATTTGAAATAGTCTATGACTATCTTACAACACAAAGAATTACAGCCACTGTAAATAAACAAGTGTACCTCAAATCATAGAATGGAATTCTACGAGAATTCAGAACAATTCAAGTTCTGAATAGCTAGAAGATGCTTGTGCCCAACTTCCTTATAAATAAGATATTAACCAGTGGTATGGTAATAGTTCAGTAAAAATCCATTAAACAGATTCCTGCACTCAAAGTATCAATCATGATCAATAAATCTAACTAGTAGTTACTATATCAACTTCACTGAAAATAAATTAGATTAATATTTACTAAATTATCTACTCCTTAAACATTTCTTTGATATGATGACAGACACTACACCAAAAATTAGGAAAAATACTCTCTAAAACAGCACCTTTTTCTTAGTAGGAAAGAACTACCTGCAAAACAAATCAACACTGCTAAAAGTCCTAAAGCAACAAAATATTTATACTGTCCATTGAAGAAAGAACCAGGTAAAAAAAAATAAAAACCTCCAAAATACAGCCTCTCTCAACAGTTACCAAGATGAACATCTAGATGAAACCTCATTCATCTCCAGTGGGTTTCATATTGCACAAAGATAATCTTCACCATTATCAAGTTTTATTCAAAATTCAGCATGGTGCTAGTAAAGACAAGGTTGTGAGTTCGATCCCTGTAAGGGCTATGCCCTTAAGAGCTGGACTCAATGATCCTTGTGGATCCCTTCCAACTGAGAATATTCTGTGATTCTGTGGTAATCAATGAAATTACCAAGAAAACAATATGAAGGTTAAGGAAGTTTTTAAGAAGTTTTGGAGGAAGTTGATTGCAGTAAGTAAAACCAAGTACAAAACAAGAACTACGGTAAAACAAGATGCAATTGAGTATATATGTTTCATCAAGCACAAGCCTGATGAAAACTTCATCATGAATTTGAAATACCCCATGAATTTGAGCAAGAAAATACAACATTCAATATAACATCAAATTAAGGTAACAATAGCAAACTAAATTTTTAGTAAGATGAACAGAATTAATGTAATTGTCATGAAATAGTTAATGAATCTGTACAAGCCCCTCCCTGTCCCCCTCCCACCCCCCAAAAAACCCCACAACTCTACACCAAAAACAAATTTCCACAGTAATACATGATAATATCTGTGCTCTGAGACACTGGCCTGGAGTAAGTGAAAGAAAGAACCTAGCGGAAAATAAAGTAGTTTATCTAAAGAAAACCCAAAGTCTGGAAGAGAAGATAAGGGCCACAAAGGATTTATTTTATACTTACTGCTGAATGAACAGAAAATATAAAAATGATAAATAACTTAAAAAAGAGAAGGCAGAAACCACAAAAGCAACTCATAGGGTCAATTCAAAAAAAAAAAAACCTCACAACCGTAAGACAAAACCCCAAACAAAACCCCAAAACCACATGCAACACTCATGAAGGGAACCTGAACTGTTTAGAATCACGCTCTCAAGGTCTTTAACCAACAAACTTAATTGACTTTTCTTGAAACATACAACACTGTAACAATCACTGCCAGCCAATATCTCACTAAGTGTCTCGCTGTTGGTTTCAGAGTATCAAATCTTGACTTTCAATTCAAAGCCTGAAAGATAATGGATTTCCATGATGAAAAAAAATTTATCACACAAGTAGTATTTATTCACTATTTAGATTCTTCCTTAGGAGTCAAATAGTTTAATTGTTCCTTTAATCACAACTTCAGAGAAAATTAACATGGAATCTCCTAATTCTATAAAAAAAACATAACTATAAAACACTACTCATCTAAAAGACTTCAAGCCTTGCATTGTGTATTCAATTTTGATTCTCCCCATTTAAAACAGACAGCAAAAATTAAGGCATAAACCAATATTTTTAAGGAAAAATAAACAAAAGCAACAAAAACAGCAATAATGTGAAGATTCACATTAGCATTAACAGTGGCTTCCTAAGAAATGAGAAGAATTTCTCAGCCCGCTCTGCGGACAACAATAACAGAAAAGATCCAGGAGAGCCAGATGGAGCTTGAAGAACTTCGATGGAAAGTAAATGGATAGGATTCCCTATTTAGAGTAGAAAAAAGTGACTTATTCAAATTTTATCCCATTGGAACAGAAATGAAAAATGTTTCATGTAATAAACATTGTCACTTGTTCTCTCAAATCCACTCTACTACATGCATAGAAGCTGTGACATGACAGAAACTGTTCCTGATGATGGGGTTTGGTCTTGTTTGTGGACTTTGTTTTTCAATGTTTTGCATAGAAAACCAGGAAAAGCAAGGACTTGCACTTTTCAGTCAGTGGAAATCTGGTTGTTCCTTCAGAAAATAAGCTCCAGAAATTTTTGAGATATAAGAACTCTTATCATTTTGTCCATTTATTTTATTTTTCTGAGTTATCACATTGCCTCAACTTTTAAAGACAGATTTATCAGAAAAGTTGGGCCAGATGCAGCAAAACTCTACCTACACTGTAACTGGTCTAGCTCTTCTCATCAACTGACAGTTCCATCTAACTGAGTAAGTATTATTCCCTCATGGGAAATTCCCTCAGATAAGATAATCTTAGCAATAACCACCTTAGGTTTAAACTCCAGGAATGGACAAGAAAAATCAAAGCCTTGTACAAATTTATGCACCAGGAAACTACGTAGCATTACTCTGTGTTTGTCTGGATGAAGTAATTACCAACTATGAATTATGAGCTATAGAGAAATTAGATGCAAACTGTATTTCCACAAAAAGCATCAACTGCCAGCTCTGAAGTAGCATTTTCTTTTTTTCACTTCCAGTCTTCCTTTGTGAATTCAACCTGGAAGAAACTACAAACATATCTTTCCAGAGGGAAGGGAAAAAGTGATTAGGGATACTCTTTATAGGACATGGTATAAAACACAGGCGGCAGGAGGCAGAATAGGTCAACATGATCACTATGACATTATGTTCTTCTCATTTACATGGAGAATAGAAAGAAAAACATAAGTGTAGAAAACCTCAGTTTAAAAAGTTCAGATGTTTTAATGCAAACAAAAGTAAGGCCAAACTATTTTAGCTACGAAAATTCAAAAATAGCTCTGTATCTCCCAGTGAAACTTTGCCACAGAAAATAACAAAGTTTTTATGGTTTTGATTCGGTTTCTTTTGCAAATGTAAATAACTTGTTTAAACAAAGAGAATCCAAAATCATTCCAGAAGCAATATTTCAATAATCAGGCCTTTCACCTCCATGGATATGTCCAACAAAAGTCCACTTGAATGGCAGCACCTGTAATCTTCTCCCAGTCTGGAACCCCTTCACTTTTAGGAAGAAGCAACTGTTTTGGTTTTTTTCTATAATATTATATTAACACTGTATTTCCAGAAAGGACAAAAAAAAAAAAACAACCAGTGATAATAAAGCAGAACTCACCACAACACCAAACTGCTCTGGCTCAGACAAATTGTTATACTCGTTCTTGAACTTGGACAATGCATTCAATTGCTCTTGTTCGGGGAGGTGTTTTATTAAATTCTATAAAAGAAAATAAAATAGGCTTAAAAATCTCAGATTCAATGTTGCTTCTATTATTGTAAACAAACAGGTTTACACATGCATTACTGCCATACACTCCAAAGACAACACTCTTTCCTGAAGACAGCAGAATGTACATAGCAACACACAAATTAAAGGAACTGAGAGTGTAAAAGATAAGCGATGCAATACTGCCAGCAATACTGCAATACTGACACTGATTCTACACACTTCTGTAGTAGTTTTTTAAAACTGTGTTTAAAGAAGGAATGTGCTTGATAGGCATGATGGAAACAGAATACTTCAAAGCAAACAAGGAACTTGAAGTATAACATAACCATCCAAAGGCTGGCAAGAATTATTAATGCTAGATGAAAAGTATTTTGGAAAAGAATAATTAATTTTCTAGCATTTCAAAACAAAAGTTTAAACCCATTACATTTACTTACTTACACTACTACTTAGCATGAAAACTTGCTAGAAGTAGTAAATCAAAGGTAAGATTCAGCTTCAGCCAAATTCAGAAGTCAGTATGGGGAGGTTGGACACATATAAAGTGAATGTCTTACAGGTAAGGGAATCAAACATTTCACCTTCATCTGTTCCTCTGAAGAATCCTCTGACTCCCTGGAGCTTCCTAAACACTTAGACACATATTATCTACAAAAAGACACTCACTTTTGGGCACCTGAACCCCACTCTAATTAGCTTCTGCTAGGCTGGCTAAAAATGGCTTTTTGGATATTCTGGAAATAGAAAGCTTCTCACACACTTAATTGTGGCATAAAATTTGAATCAGTAGCTCAATTCTGTCCCTTCCCAAGATGACTGCTGCAACTACCAGGCAATAGCCAGAGTCCCTACAGCCTTCTGTGTCTCTCAGATTATGACCCTTGTGTTTCTGGTTGCACATTGGTTAAGTTTCTGTCACAATGAGAAAAACACAAGAGAGATTTTCCTTTCTTAAAACACTCTTTGGTCTACTGGTAAGCTCACTCTCCTGAACTTAAGATTCAATCCTTTTAACACTGAAGCCAGTCTAGGATACACAGCCACCCCACAACCACTTGAAAATTACCATATTTCAAGGAAGAAACCAGACCAACTTCCCCATTATTTGATGGAAAGGGCAGATATTTTGGTTGCCAACATTTGTTTTATTACCTCTCAAGTAAATAGCTTTGGTGATATACAATGAGCAAAAAAGAATTTGTTTCAGTTAGTGAGCCGAATCTCCATCTGAAAGTCTTAAAAAACCCTTATTTTACCCACTAAAGATCCTAATTCCTTCTTAAGCAGGAAATTTAGCCAGTTAAGATATAAAAACTACCTCCCTGGGGCCAGGCAGATAAAAAGTCATACCTGTGCTTTGCTTAACACACTTCTTTAGTTTAAGAAGAATCAAATTTTACGCTTTTCAGTAGTAGCTGAAAAATATCCCTAAATCAGTAGACTGATTCAACAGAATTCCATGCTCAAATAAGGATTTTGGTAAGAAAAGAGAAAACTATTAAAAATGCAGGAACAATGATGCTTAAAACAATAATGTAAACTTAAATTTTAGGAGCTTGATTTAGATATGATCAAACTGAATTTTAGTGGAACAGCAGTCATACATATCCTTACTACTCTAACATTTGGAAAATATTTTTGTAAAACAGACTACACTTATTAATTATGGATGAAGGTGTCTGGCAATAAATCAGTAACACTGAGCAAAAATGAAAGGGTAAAAAGATACATTTTAAATTAGAAATTCATAACACACCTATTTCTTTTTTTGATATCCAACATTTCCAAATACAGCTCTAAATATAAGACAATTCCTTAATATTTACTGAAATTAAAATGTTATTCTTTGATGCAGAAAAAGTTCTCATATGAACAAAAACTGCCCACAAAACTTTCAAAAACCAAAAACAGTCAAGTGTTGGATGAATATTTTCAATGTTGAGCATCAGAATATAAAAAAAAAAGCAACCAAAACAGAAGGAGCAGCTGATATCAAAGCAGCTTTTATGGTGTTCAGATAAAGCTTTTGAGAAGCTACAGATTAAACACATTTTGAATATCAAACAAGGAATAAGCAGGAGAAAGAATTTTAACTAAGTCACGGGAAATATTTCAATAATTAGTCAATGAGTTTTTGGATTACAACACGGCTTTTGGAGTTTTTACATTTTGAAGTGCTAGATTTAATTTCTAACTGAAGCAGGGAATGGAGACAGATGGAGAGAAAATACATTTCATTTCTTAAGCATAACAAGAGTTGGATTAAGAACAAATTTCCAGTTTCAGAAACAGTGATTATTAGGACCCACTGAAAAAACAGTTACAACTAAACAAAAATATCTGCTGAACGCAAGAAATTTCTGAAAAGAAGACGTACCATACTGTCTAAAGTAACTTATATGAATGAAGAAAATTAGCCATATATGGCTGTAAACCTATATACTATTTCCCTCTTCTCAGAATGATGAAATACGTGGAACACATTTTCATAGCATGGTCATAGTGCATACTTGAAAAGGATGTGGAAGGTAGAAATAGAGACATAGAGCTCAATACCTAAAGTTATTTATTAACCTAAGTATATATGAAGGTGTATACCAACTTTTTGAAGTAATGGGGCACATTGTTTTACCACTTTCAAAGAAAGATGGGTGTCTTAAGTCCTTTTTCAAGTTCAAACTTAGTCCCTTTTTCAAAGTTATTATAGGGTTGTTTTACTCAGAAACAATCAATTTGGATGAACCCATTTGATAAATATTATTACATCCAAACTTGGAAACTAAATTTGAAGCCTAAGTTCTACTGAATTTTCCACCTGATTTAGGTCTTCAAGGGATTAATCACTCGGCAAAAAAATGCAGTCTATATTCTTGAGTGATTTATATGACCGTGTTCATCCGGGATATTGTGCACATGATCACTTGTATTCCATTCCACCGACTTTTACACAATCACAGCAGCTGCTAATATCATTGTACTCTTGTAGGATATAATTTCTCACTTTTGGCTCTTCATCTTCTCTTACCCTTTTCTTAAATAAAATTGTTCACTCCCCTCCAAAAGCAAACACGAAAGGGCTCAACCACTGCTGATACCACTTTGGACTCAATTGTGATGCCAACCGTATACAGAGGTTACTGTATACACTGACTTTCAACATAATTTACTGCCAATACCAATTAATAGAGCCACAAGATTATCAGCATAGTGTCAAAAACTTATATCCTATCATATTTTTAGCTATGCCTACTGCAAAGCTCCAGTGGGGATAGGGTGTGCTAGATGTTCTAAATATACTGAAAATTAGGCATTCTTTATCCCAAGGCATATACAATTATAATGAAAATAATAGTCCACAGAAGAAATTAAAAATAATGATACAAAAGCAAAAAAATTATCCATGAAAATAAATTTTCTCTTCTTAGCTTACCGCATCTTCACATAGAAGTATGCCATTAATTAACTACACGTTATTGGTTTGATGATTTTCTTTACCAGAGTCTAAATGCAAAGATAAATTTCGCCTTCTTTAGATAACACACATAGAAATTATCAAAATAACAGTTTTTTATATTTTTGATTTACAGTACTTATTTGTACAGGTTGCTTCATTTAATTCTTGTGGACCTAATTTTTCTGACAAGCTAAATTTTAACTGCTGAACAACAGTGCTAAGATCAAATAGCTTGAGAGACTCAGAGCAAGGATGGACTACCTGAGACAGAGTTTAAGCAGAGCATAACAGAAGAGCATATTCCATCTCTCAGTTTTTCATGCTACCATAGAGAATTTCCACTGTTATACCAAATAAGATAAAGATACACATCATGCTGCTGTTGAGCATGAAGAAAACCTTGAAAAAGTGATCTAAGTGCAAATTAGACTAAAAAAACATTTTAGAAGTGTAAACTATGTTCATCCTAATAACCTTAAAGTAACAGTTTTAGTGCCAATATTAACTGCATCATTGAACAAAAGAATGAGAGTTATACAATGATTATATATACTGTCACTGGAGATCATGGTTCATGCTTGCTCCTTCAAATATTTAAGAGAAACATCTCATTCTTCAATGAAGAAGGGAAAGTGAAGTCTAAATAGCTGAAGAGAAATTAAACATCTTTGAAATCCAAGTCACGGGAAGTGAGGGCAAAACTGCATGCAGGAAGAAATGCATGCTGAGCATTGCATAGCCTCCTGTGCGATAAGACATTATTTTGATATTCTGATATGGTGGAAATTAATTTTGCAAGAAAACCACATAAATACAGATTTGTCTTGTTTTGACATCTGAATACAAGTTCCTGTGTGTTGCAGTAGAAGCCACACCTGAATTTCAGTGAGCCTTAATGTAACAACTAATTTTATGACCCTGATACCTGTACTTGTTTTAACTAATCAACATTCCTGCAAATAGATTATGTTTCTAAAAACCAATCTACCTTCACTTTTCTTTCACGTTTCAGCAGGGACTGGTACCCATGCCTGAAACACATTTTGAAGTATGCTGAAGAGATTAGCTATCTAAAACCTGTACCACATTACTAGTAGATAGACAGTAATTATCAATTATTGCTATATTATGTTTTGACATTTATGAGCCATAATAGAAATAATTTGAAGTTCATCACAGTATGCCAGAGTCCTGTCCAAAATACAGATAATTTTTCTAAAGTAAGACGTTTTCAAATTTACTGATGCCCATCAAGATGACTCAAGAATATGGCACATGACAGGCAAGGACAGACTCAGAGAAGTCACTCTGTTGACCTCTGGGAAAGCCTCGTGGGCCCTTATTGTGTGCAGATACCCAACTAAGTGGTACAAAGAAGGTGTAATTAAGCTCTTCTTGGAGTTGTGCAATAGAAGAACGAAGGTCACAAGTTATCACAATTAAGATTCCAGTTAGATAAACAAAGAAACATTTCCTACTACAAGTATTCAACACTGAAAAAGGTTTGCAGAAAAACCAATGGGGTCTCCAGAGTTGGAGATACTAAAAATTTGATGGGAAAGGCCCTGATCAAAGTGCTCTAGTTGACCTGGCTTTGAGAGCCTTGGCTCAAATGACTTCAAGACACCCCCTCCAAATTATTTTTCCCATGTTTCTAAAATTATTCATTTGTGTTTACTTCATTAAATTCTTCAGCTTTTCAACCTTTAAATAACACTGTATATAGAAGAACTTCCAGTTTATTTTGGCTCCACATAGAGTCATACTGACTTTGTCTTTTAAAAAAGTAATATTGAAAGAGAAGACACTACCTAAATAAACTCCATGGAAGAGAAGTGGTGAATGCTGTAAATGCTCTAAAGCAAGATATTGGATTGTTACAGCTCTAACAAACAAAAAAAAAACCCAAACCAAACAACCAAAATAGAGATTTGTGCAGATAAGACAGAGCTAAAACAAAGCCAAGAAAAATTTGGTAAGTAGGGAAGAAACAAAACATCATATGTACACAAGAAAAGTCTCTATTTAGGTGTGGACAATACTGAAAATTGAGATATAAAATTCAGCTGTGTCATACTTTAATCGCATCCAGCAACCAAGCCCCAGGCAGCTACTCACTCACTCTCCCCACAGTGGGATAAGGATGAGGCTGTAAGGGTTAAAGTCAGAAAACTCACAGGATGAGATAAAACCATGCACTTAAGCAAAGCAAGGAATTCATTCACTGGTTCCCATGGGCAGGGAGATGTTTACTGCCATCTTCAGGAGAGCAGGGCTCCATCAAATGTAATGGTGACTTGACAAACACCACCACTCCATCTCCCTTCTTTTTTCTCCCTCACACTTTACATACTGGGCATGATGTCACATGGTCTGGAATGTCCCCTTGGTCATTTGGGGGCACCTGTCCTGGCTGTGTCCCCTCCCAACCTCCCATACACACCCAGCCCCCTTGCCAGCGTGGCAGTACAAACAGAAAAGGCCTTGGCTACTGTGTAAGCCCTGCTCAGCAACAACAAAACCATCTCTGTATTCTCAACCCTGTGTTCAGCACAAATGCAAACATAACCCCATATGAGCCACCATGAAGACAATTAACTTAGTCCCAGCCAAAAACAACACAAGCTGCTTTCATAAAAATATTAACATTACAAATTTAAAAAAAAAAACAACTACTGTTCACAGAAAAAGAACATTCTTGCAGTTAATTATTAGCCAAAAATTTACATTAAGAGGTGTTTTTAGCTACGCATTTCTATTTACTGAGGAGCTTCTCTTGAAATACTGGGATCTTAAGTGCTATTTTTGTTACCTGAATCATGGACTCTGAGAGCTGTGTTTCATCTACTTCCAATATCATTATTTTGATCTCTTCATAAGGCACTCGGAAAGATCCAAGGAAAATTGCTAAAACAGAGATTCCACAAATAATGAAAAAAGCAAGACAAGAACTATCCTGCTTCTATGTAAAAAACAGCAGCAAAACAGGTCGTAGCATCTCCAGATTAACAAACACTATGCCAAATAATATAAGCAAGATAACAATTTTTAATGTATTTTTAATTACTGTTTTCTTTCAATTCCAGCCTTCTCCATATCCATTTGTTATATACAACATCCAGCATCACAGAAGACTTCCATAAGCAGTCAGAGACAAGTCTACTTTTCAGAAGAATCACTGCTATTACAGTATTTTGTGCTAAGATGACAATTGTAATTTTTTCAATAGCCTTGTCAGAGCCTTCTCTGAAAGAAGCACCATGACAAACCAAAACCAAGCCACAGAAACAGAACATTTTGTTAAATGTTCTTATAAGCACTCCTTATTTAGTCACCATAATACAGTTATTTCTTATTTAATCTCTGCTGGCATTTAGGAACCTAGAACTCCTCTCCATCAAAACTTTATTTTCTCTCTTTGTATATTATTCCATAATACTGAGTATCAACTAGTTTCTACAAAGTTCATGAGATGGGCAGACACGCTGCAGGCATTTTCATCCTTTTGTTGACAAGGGGTGGGGACATGCAGGGGAAGGGGACATCCAGTATTCCTTGATGGATATATTGACAGTACAGATGGATTAGATACATAGCTGTATGCTTGCACTTCAACACCTACAGTCTTGAACAAGGAATAATCTTTAACTACTTCTCGGGTCTTTTTAAGCATTTCAGTTGTGTAAACTCATATTTGTGCTTAAAACAATATGCATATCTATAAACACATTTTAAACAATAAGTGGTTACCAGGTAATCACACAAGAAAGAAAGGCATTTTTATGGAAGATTTATACATTACTCTGAGGAAAAAAAAATAACCAACAGAATCTACTTACACAGATTCTGAGCAATCTTAGGATCCAAAACTTTTAATTCTTTGATGCGTTTCTTAATGGATTTCTTTTCTTCAAAATCCTCCTCCTCTCTTTTTACTGCCAGATTAATCACAAATACAATCATGGTTAATTCTTAATATTTAAAGGAAATCATTCATGAATTCAGAAAGCACATTTGCTATCAAGCATACTCAATTCACAGAGAAAAGATCATAAAACACACAGACAAAAAATTGAGAGGTTTTGCATGTTTTGTTTGTATTTCAATACTTTTGCTCTTCAGTCAAATTTGTCAGCTTGTTAGCCTTCTAGATTTATTTTTTTTAATATATAGGGCCTGAATAAACATGCTAATGTTAATTGTACAAACTGAGTCATATTTAAAATATGCAACATGCTCCAGTTACCCTGGCCAGGCTAGGATTATGAATTGGATTTTAACAATAACAGATCTTAAAAAACATGGCAACATGTCTCAACACTGAGACATCTATCTATTTTTGTGATTGCTTTTGTCTAACTATATGCACCAAAATTATCAAAGATCACCAGCTTATTAAAAAAATAACATTAGCTTAGAATATAGCTGAGTTGTTATATACCTACATAGCATGTAGGTATATATATAGATCTCTTTTCTTGTCCCCCTCAAAAGGATGTATTTTTAAATATATGATGTAATCACATTATTACAAAATACCACAAAGAAAAAGTGATTGTATAAACATATATTAACATTGCTGGAGATTTTGGCTTATTCTTTCTTTTAATAATTCATACAAATAGAAAATAATTAATACAAATAGGATCTCCCAAATACATTGTGTAAGCTGAATTTATTTCTCATTAGTCACACACTGTCATAAGAATTTCACTTAAAATAACAACATAGGCTTGATAAAGTATTAGTAGGAATTATTATGCAAACAAACTAAAAAGCTAAAACCACACAAATCTTTCCTTAAATATGATCTGCAATTGTATTATTTTACAATAATACATAATACAAAATACTCTTTTTTTAACTTTTCCTTCTTCCTTCCCCCAGCACAAATCTTCACTGTCAAATGTTATTTACCAAATACATTGCTACTGTTTAGCTAATTCTGTATATTATTTCACAAATGAGATTAGTTTCCTAGCTTTATAGTATGATTGTTCCAAATTAAGTTATACATGCTTCAAAGATTTGAGAGAAGAAAATATGCTACAATAGTATAACACACTACCGACTTCCAAAGGAGATAGGTATAGACGAGAAGTCTTGCCAAGAAGACATAGGATTAAAATTTCTAGCTCAGTGATGATCCTTGACAAAACTAGACATAAGCATGAATTATCAAGAGGATTTCCCTAAGCTGAAATTAATTCCAAAAATGGTAAGAGAGCTATTTAAGAGCTACATAATTCTTAAAAAATGTTTTTCAAAGCACGATAAATTTTGCCAAGGATTGGGACACAGACTAAATGACCTCTTGAGGTCTTTGATCTTTGTTGTCTAGGATACAACCAAAGAGATAAGAAATTCAAGACCTCGCACAGGGATTGAAGGAACCGGGTTCAAGTCCCTTCCGAGTAGGTGGAGAGAGACATTTGAATCATCTCCTAAATCACTTTTAATACTCTACACCTGCTAGGCAGCACAATGCTCCTGAGAACATGCCACAGTACAGAAAAGAACCTGTATTCTGCAAAAATGAAATCACTAAACTAAGACATAAAGCAGTCCTTAGAAGAAGGACTGATAACCAGCATTCTGGAAAATAGGTTACAAAGCCACAGTCCTTGTCTTTTGTCTGTTCCCAGTCTACCCACAAAATTCACATGGCCTTGAATTTCTTTTAGCACATTGAACAGAATGTTTAGCACTCTCCTGTACCAGGGAAAGCTACACACCCTGCTTTCTACACATGTGAAAGCAAAAGTAGGTTTTCACCAGCAATGTGAGAACTCTATAGCTCAGGCACCAAAGGAATAGAATGACATTAAAGCTACTGGATAAAAAAAAGGTTACCACTAAAGGTTCACTTTTTCTGATTATCCTTGAAGAAGAGCCCTTACTGAACCCAAAAGGGTATGTCAAGGGGCTGCAGATCCCAGAATCACATGACTGTTTTCTCTTGCAGTTACACACTTTAACAGACCTCTCAGATTTCTTAACTCCTTCAACTACACACTGAAAACTGTGACTCTTAAAAACATGACTTGAGTTGCCTCAAAGTCTTATCAATGCTAGCATTGTAGATTGTCCTAGAAGACATATACATCCCTGCAGGACAGGTTCCAAGCAATTTTCATGCCTTAATGAAAATAAAGTAAAATTCTTCATGGCTACCTTGGAACTTCGCAAAGAAACCTGGAACTTTACAAGAAACAAAATAATTTCCTTTGTAGTCAGAATAAAAAGTAGTTAAATTATCTAAATTTACTAATTTCCTTAAGTGTGCCTTGCCAGCCTCAAACTGTATGCTAAAAGGGCAGAAATAAAAAAAAAAAAATTAAAAAAAAAGTCTGCCTCTTTCAGCACTAGAAAGCAAACTTTATTCATTACAAGTCTTATAACTGAGATAATACAGACACACAAACATGCAAAAAGAATTAACAGTTAAACATGCACTACTTAATTCCCTACTTCCAAATCAAGAAACAATGCTGTAAATGAACTGGCTAATAGCCTCAGGAATTTTCACCCAGGAGGGGGTTATACACAATATTACAGCACAACTTAAGGCATCACAACACTAGGAAAAACATTTAAGCATAGAATGTGTCTACTCTAGGCAACTCATGCAGGAATTGTATGCAGAGTTCTACAATTATACAATAAACTAAGTTACTGCAAACTTACATGATGCTTCTTTAGTAGACTTCAGGTCACGTCCTTATGTAGTTGGCAGCAATAAGAAGCAGAGGACATGTATTACTTTTCTTGCTGGTTTGAAATGTTGCACTCCCCACTGAAAACCCTGATACATCCTAATGCCTCTAGAAATTTTCACCTCCTTTGCTAATGTCCTGGTTTTGGACAAGGACACGGGTTATGTGGAGCCATGTGGGCATGGCCAAGACACAGTGCAATTCAATCCCATCTCACCTCATGGCCAGGAAGGAGGGAAATGGGTCTCTCTCTTGCTTCCTGGAAAAGAAGGGGCAGGCATTCCTTTGCCTGGGAACCAAGCGACAAATGCAGTGGTGGGGTAACACTGGTCCTGACCAGATGACCTGTCTGTCATTTTTTTCATTGTCTTGGGCTTGGGGACAAAACATGGAGGGAGATGGTCTGTCCACCATTTTGTTCACTTTCCCAGTCAGTGAGCAATTCCCTGCAAATCACACTCTTTTTGTAAACTGTTGTTATTAATATTGTTGCTGTTACTGTTCTTATCTCATTGCTGTTTCCAATAAATTGCTTTTATCTCAACCCGTGATCTCTGCCTTTTTTATTTCCCATTGAAGGTTGTAAGGGGCACTGAACAAGGGAGCGCCACTTCTTAACCATAACAAGTGGCACAAAAAAAAAAAAAAAAAAAGCCCCCAAAATCCCAAGAAACATAACTATTCTCTATTTCCAACAAGTAAAAAGAGAAAGAAATCCCACAGCTGAAGGGAATGAATAGAAATATCTGAACAGGTGAAGTAAGAATCTAGACTAAAAGGAAATCAAAGAAAAATATGCAGTTAAATTTTCATTTGTGGAGAGCACTGGAATAGAAGGGAAAGTACACAGAAGAAAGAAAATGGGAACATCTGCTTACAGTGGAAAAAAAATAAAGCAGGCTAGTGGGAGTGGGCAGCTACTGTAGAAAGGATGTGATAATTTGAAGGAAATAGATGTGAGATGTTACCATGTTAATGAGAGAAGAAACCAGGGGATCACAAAATACATCGACAGTTCTCACAGCTCCAGAAGTTTCATCTTACTAAGCATGAACTTTTTCAAAATTACTTTTTTTTTTCAGCTTTATACAATAGAAAACTACACACCCTTTAAAGTTCTGTCTATACACTAAATCTATCCCACTGCAGGACACACACATGGCCCCAGCATCTGACCTATGTATTGTCAGTAGTACCTCAGCTGATGCTCCTGCTCTGCCCTCTCAGGCTGAGAAACAAAGTGCTACAGCACTTTGAAACACAGAAGAATGCACCTCCCACCCTTCGCAGTTCCCCTTATCTTCACACCCTACATCCTTATTAAAAAGACTCTAAAATTAACAGATGTGGTTGCCAGCATACACGCACACCAATACCTCAAAGGAGTTTTGGATACTGGACAGATTGCTTTTACCGTCTCCTTCAAATTCAGATCCATACACACATTCAAATGCAGTCAACTACCTCCATCTGTGGGAATGACCTGACTGAAATTAGGGTCCTGAAAAGAGTGGTGACAGGACTGTTTTATAAACACTTGGAAGTATTGGAAGCCTGCAGAACAGCACTTCATAAAATTGTGGACTGGATCCTAGGGAGCTACTCTGTAAAACTCTGAAACAATTTCATTCTTGGTAGGTGCCACTGAAATAATCTACATTCATGAATTGCAATACACATTTCTATTTCTGCCACAGGTCTTGATATAATCTGCTACCCACAATCTTTGTAAAAAAAATCATGTCTGTGCATCTGTATGCTAAAGAAAAAAAATCTTCTAAAACACATCATCCTAGTGGAAAAAACTGAAACAAAATACCTTTGAAATACAAGCCTCAAAAGGAATCTATCTGAACATTTAGATATGAACATTTATTTTTAAAAGTCTGAATTCCTATTTCAGATGAAACTTGAAAACTACATTACACAGAACACTCACTGGAGTTATTTCGTCACTAAGAAGAGTTATTTTGTCACTAAGTAAAAGAGCATACAGAAGATTACACATGACCTTACACTTTTCCTGGCCTCTTAGCTAAGACAACAGTCATCTTGCATTCTCTCTTCACTGAAGAATGAAAGAACTAGCCTGGGGTCATGGACTCAAAGGATGTACCCATAACAGGTGTCATTATGAAAGTAGATACCTACTTCATCTGTATAGAACTCTAATTCTTAAAAGTGAATGATATCTTGTGTCCCATATAGCAGGGTATTCAATGGGAAGACCTGCGCTTCTTCATCTCCTAAATGTTATGCAGAATCAAAAGAACAGATGTTTAATAGAAAATGAGGTTCTAACTAAATAACAAATCCTTCAGAACTTCTTACTTATTCAAAGCTAAAATGTGGAGTACCTTGGTATCAACCAATACTGAGGTCATTCTGGAGGTCATTTGGTCCAATCCCCTTACTCACACAAGGCTATCTACAGCCAGGTGCCCACAACTGCATTCAGGCAGCTTTTGAATATCCCCAAGACTGGAGGGAGAGTCGAAAACCTCCCTGGGCACTCTGTGCCAGTGTTCAGTCTCCCTCAAAGTAATAAAAAAGTGGCTTGTGATGTTCAGGAGGAACCTGTGTTTCAGTTTGTGCCCACTGCCTCTTGTCTTGTCACTGGGCACTACCGAGCAGCGTTTGGCTCAATCCTCCTTCCACTCTCCCTTCAGGTATTTATGTAAACTGGCAAGACCCTCCGGGAGTGTCCTCTTGCCCATGTTAAATATTCATGGCTCTCTTGGCCTTTCCACACAGGAGGGCAGCTTCAGTCCCTTCACCATCTTCATGACCCTTAGTTGGTCCTTCCCACTACATCCATGTCTCTCTTTCACTGAGGAGCCTCGAGCTGGACATAGTATTCCAGTTGTGGCCCTGCCAGTGCTGAAATCAAAAGCCAGGCAGGGAATATGTGCCTTTTGACTGACAGGACAAAAACTTTTGAAGACTTGGATTGTTGTTACAGCTGCATGACTACTGTCCTATAATATGACATGCAACAAAACAAAACAAACTTTCAATCTCAAAAGAAAAAAATAAAATAAAAAGGCACCACCGACTCTGTCACCTAGACGATGACACTACACAGGTGCCATCAGATCCACTTATTTCATATTGAGCTGTTCACCAGCAGTTATTTGTGACAATTTACTTTAAAATACAAAAGAAATTATGAACTAGATCTAAGTAGTTTTACAACAGCCTTGAAAATAGCTTTCTTTTTTTTTTATGAAGACAAGGCTAAAATAAGGTTTCTAGGCATAGCTCACAGAAGTAGGAAGAATGCCTGAACACTGAAATACCAGGAAGCTGATAAATATTCTGCTTTCCAAACTAAGCAACCTAAGGTTGCATCAACACAATTGTTAGCATCAGGGACTTCTCATCACTAAAAGATCTGTTTTAAATTATAGTTCATTCTAAACCAAGAACATTAAACTCTCACATTTTTAAACAGTAGCTGACAAAATTCTGAAGGAAAAAAAAAACAACCCTGAAGTCTTATTTGTTAAGAAGCAACTAAAATGCTCACAGAAATACAGCATGCAAAATCAGAATGATCATTCTCTTAGTTATAATCTGAACACTTGCTGGGTTCCCCACTAGAACTGAAAGTTTTAACCAAGAGTGATTCAACTCCTGGAAAGATCTGAAACTTCATTAATTCTTGTCTGAGGGGAAAGATAAAAGGGGAGGCTGAAATGAGCTTTCAGCTACAATGGAATTTGCTGGACAGGAAAAAGCAAAGCATACTGCTGTTCCCAGCAGAACAGAGTCTAGTACCAGTAGACACATAATTCTATAGTTTCCAGATCTCCCCATTCTAAGATATATTCCTACCATCAAGATTTAGCTGTTTGGGCCTTACAAAGCTGATCCATCATTTGCCAAAGGCATCAAAAGCTGAATAACAGCTCTGAGTGCACTTGTACCCAAAGGGAGCATAGTTGATTCAAGAAACACCATAACGTTATTGATTGTAAATTGGAATGGCAACTGTTCCCCTCCACTATTTGGAACTGTTCAACAGTTGCCTTTCAGACATTGTTGAATTCCAGAGCAAAATCTTTTCATTTAATAATCCCTGACAGATTGTTCTTCCACACATTTGTGTAATTGCTCTTTAAACCTAATAAATTTTAAAGTTTAAGTCCTTCAGCACAGAGTTCCAATTCTTAATTATGCATTGTACAAAGAAAGACATCATTTTTTATAATCTTGATCCATTTCGCTGTACCTCTACTATACTTTTTATTAGTAAGAAGAAAGGAAACCACAAAAAGTGGGCAGAATATGGGCACAGTTTGAACTTTTATAATGAAACTTTAACTTATTATTTTGTTTTCAGCTTTATTAACAGCTCCCAAAACCCTATTTTGCCAGTATATCAGTAATTTATTAGATTGTATCAATTGGTATCAACTTTGGCAATTGTAGATATTCAAGCCTTTTTTAAAACTGTCATTACATTTGTCACCTTGCTTCCTTTCTTCTGATGTTGGCATAAGTTCAAGCAATAGTTTACACGGCACAGTTCATAGCTCAGCTGTTTCATCCTTCAGTTCCCTTAGAAGTCCAGGGTGAATACCAGCTGGTCTTAGCAATCTGTTACTGTCCACTTTATTGACCTATTCTAAAACTCACTCTGCTGACCATGGAAGTTATGTTTCTTGCAGTAATGTGGTGTTCTCCCGAAGTCCAGCTTGGAGGTAAGTTCATTATTGATCAAACAGAAATAATTCAGAGCTTCAGCATTTGGAAGCAGGAAAAAAATTGTGTTACTCTTTTTTTTTCCTTTGAAAGACAGATCTGACACACTAAATCATACTTTTGTATAGCATTTTTATTACATCTTTATCCATGCTTAAAATTCAATAGTATGAAAATTTTAAACCTTAGCTCTAAATCGCAAAGCAGTTACAATCAGAAACCTACTGAAGTCCTCACCATTAAAATACAAGCGCATACTCCTAAATGAAATCTGCATGAAAGAGAGACACTCAAAGACATGGCTTTTGCTGCTTATAGATTATATGTAGCATCTGTTAAATATGCTTAATATGCTGCAGTCTCTGTATTTCCTTAACTAGGCTCTGAGGCTTTTTAGGTGAGGCTACTAGTTAAATATTTTTTTATCTTTTAATGAAGAATTCATTACTTTGTTTGATATCAAAACTCTTTAAACTTCACTAAATAGCTTCTAGAAGCTGGACTTGGCCTATTTCTAGACCAAAGTCCAACACACAAGCTAATTTTAGTTCTTCTTACTGTGCAAGCTTTGAAAATGTTGGTATTTATTATTTATTCACAAGAAAAAGTAGTAGCATCTTTTTGATTTTTATATCTTAATTTACTACACAGGAAAAATTGCTTCATCATAATCTTAACTTTCAATTTAATACCGATATTTCCAGCCTTGAGTTTTAAAGACTACGAGTCTTTGAACATATAGTAAGTTAAGTTTTTTCACCTTTGGAGAAGGACTTGGGGGTGCTGGTGGATGAATGACTGGACATGACCTGGCAATGTGCACTTGAGGCCCAGAAATCTATCCACATCCTGCGCTGCATCAAAAGCAGCCTGGCCGAGAGATCAAAGGAGGTGATTCTGCCCCTCTACTCCACTCTGGTGAAACCCCACCTGGAGTGCTGCATCGAGCTCTGGGGTCCCCACCACAGGAAGGACATGAACCTCTTGGCCCAGGTCCAGAGGAAGGACACAAAAACAGAGAGCTGCAGCACTTCTACACAGACAGGCTGGGAAAGCTGGGTTTGTTTATCTTGGAGAAGAGAAGCCTCCAGGGAGACCTTGAAGCTATTGAATATTTCAAGGGAGCTTATAGAAATTAGTGTCAGTTGTGGCAGGACAAGGGTTTTAGCCTAAAAACTGTTGATTTAGAGTAGATATATAGGTAACATTTTTTACAGTGAAGGTGAGGAAACACTGGAACAGGTTGCCTGGAGAAGTTGTGGATGCCTCACTCCTGGAAACATTCGAAGGCAGGCCAGATGTGACTCTGAGCAATTTGATGTCATGGATGATGTCCCTGCCCATTGCAGATGAGTTTGACTAGATGGCCTTTAAATGTCCCTTCCAATCCCAACTATTCTACAATTCCAAAAGTCACAGTATGGAGACATAGCTGAGCATTTCCAGAAATATATGGGAGTCCATTCTTTCCTACACACTCTGCTTTTGTCCTGCTTGCATATTCCTAGAATTTATGAAAAGGGAAACATAATAATCAATGTACTTTAAAAACTTCAACTCACAAAAATGACCAAAAAATTAACAGGGACAGGGGGAAGTGTGACATTAAAGTAAAAAGTTTAATCAGCTTGTGGAGTAATCAAATGAGCACCAAAGAGAGGCAAATCATGTAACCAGAAGCAGGGCAGAAGACATCAGTCAGGCCTCTTCAACTAAGCATCAATGAACTGACATGCACTCTGTTGCTCAAAGAGCACCATCCCGCGATCCCAGCAGAGCAGAAGCTTGCAATGCATCTGAAGGAAGCTATTCACTATTTTCCTATTTTTATCTGTATGGTGAATTCCAGAACTTAGCTTTCAGTTGTGCCACTTCCCTGCACAGCCATATAAACACTATCAAACAAGGAAAATAATTGGACTCCCCCCATCTAGCAGCACCAGATTTGCCTGCCACTGAAATGTGGCACAGAACAAATTCATGAAATTTGCTATCATGTAAATTATAAACAAAAATTACACATTTTTAATTATTTGTTTTTAAGGGTAATTGCTCTCAGAATAGTACAGTGTAACTGATTAAAGAGACATTTTTCATAATTGATTTGATCTTTGTTATTTTAAGATTTAAAGTTAACAAGTACCATCTGAGTATACATATCGGTTGAAGACATATTCCTGACAGAAAAATTATTCCATCAAGACCTCATCTCCTTCCTTTAAACTATGGGGTTCATTTCACTTGTGTAAAATACTGTTGTATAGTCTAACCAGCACCCAGTCTCAAAATCAGTTCAACTAAATATCCTTATTAATGAACAATACCTCAATTCACAAGAAAGACAATTTTTATTAGTTATTATGTAGAAGTAATTTCATTGCAGAACACTGTAGTACAATATAGTGCATATTGCACTATATGTTATTCATCTGTAAGTAATTTTGCTGAACAATTTTGCTGAATTTTTTTATAAACTATTCTCTGTGTTCTGATGTTATTTTTAATTCTGTTATTAACCTCTGATATTAACTTAAAACAATTCAAGATATTTCCAGGAGGAAAACACTGGATCAGGCTTTCAAGCTAATTCTTTGAGTGACTATACAAAAACACCCCAAGACATGGAACTAGAATAGATGAGGTAGTGCAAGGGCAGGAATGAATGATCTGACATAAGAGGGACAAAAAACTTACTAAGCTACCACTGTCACCTCATAGCACTGTCAGTGCCTCACAAACCACAAAGGCAGGGGCAGTACCAACCTGACAAAGGACTGATCATTAACTTGTGACAAGAATCAGCAGTACATGGGACTCCAAACTGAAAGGGCAAATGGACAAGAATAGCAAGCTGGGATTACTAGGGAGGAGCTGGTGTATTCTGACTGAAATGGAATGAAGAGCCACGGCCAGCAGTGGACTGCCAAATTACAAAGGCAGCAAGAAATCAAGGGTATCAGAGATAATAAAGAGCACTCCCACACTAGCACCTAAAGTACATCAAAGCACCTGAAGCATATCTGGAGATCAGGATGGGACACTTCTATCAGCCTAAGACATGAAATGCTGGTATATAGTCAGCCAGTGCGACTAGATCTCCAGGATGATGCCATTAGCTGAATAACAGCCTGAAAGTTGTGGCCTTGCAGGTCAGATGCCTGGTGAGACTGCTTACCCCTTGTTACAATCCCTGTGAGCTGGGAAATCTGGGAGGCAAGTCAAAAAAAAGACAAATCACTGTGGATCTCCCATCCTGCAACGTGCAACCCACCCTCTTCCTCACGCACTGCTGATAAACCTGCTGCTTACAAATGTGTACCTTATGTGGTGTATGGGAGCAGGAGAGAGAAGATAAAGGAATGCAAATCTATCCCTTACTTGTAAAGTTTTGCAACAATTAATAGCAACTACTGTGTCATCTATGGTCCAAAGTTCAGGTCACTCCTAAAACAAAGCACAGCAGATACATTTTTCATAATTTTGTTAGGTCTATTTCTAAAATATTGAGGTCTTTTTCTTAAAGAGCATTCCCAAGATAAGTGTGCCTGAATCTCTCTGAACTACTTGTCTGGAACCAATCTGCAGTTCAATTTATTCATGACTAGTTTTTACTTATTTTTTGCAGTTTAAACAGTTCTTTTCCCTTTCTAATGCTCTTCTTAAAGAATGACAAAATATCTTAGCACTACAACATGATCTTTGATTTTTTTAATTAAATATTTCAAATCCATTTAATCTCTTCACCTGATGATACCAGAAGCTTCCACGCATCTGTGATTTAATCTGCCTTGAGTCTGGGACAGTAGAACTGAAAGCCACATTACAAAGCGTGACTTGTAAACATATTAATGACAATGCTTCCCTACTGGAAACATTTCTGTGAAATCCAGGATTTGTTCTGCTCTCCTTCCCTTACCTTTATTTCCTTTTTTTGTAAACAACCAATACATATATATATATCTAAAAATACCCATATGTACATAAACTGAAGTAAAAAATCACAGATTCTAGTACTAACCTAAAATTTGTGTTCACAGTGTTAAATTTCAGGCATGAGCATCTCCACTAAGTTCTGATTCCCTGACCACAAGGGAAGGCAAGGGAACTGTGCCATGCTCTCAGACAATATCAAATCCATCCGAATGGACTGGAGAAGCGTGAGCTTGTTTCAGACTGATTCTTTCTCGTGTGTTTAATTCCCAGGTTTCTTTGCTTTCTTCTGCAATAGCTACACTCACACTCTCCATTCTCAAACACAACCAATACTCTGCCACCTTTAAGTAGTCAGTCAGCTACCAGAGGTCTCCATAATCCACTATTAGCAAAGGAATGCCAGCAAGGCCATGGAAAGCCAGTAACAAACTTTTTAGAGACTGCTACCTATCTGCCTGTCCTGCTCTCTGTACTGGCCCCCCGCAGCCATCAGGTACATGCTGGGGTCTCAAGAGCATACTGGTAAATATGAGGTAGGCAAATGCAGTAGCATTTAGCAATGTGAAAAAGGGATTAAATATGTTAAAATTTCTTTGTTATGTGAGAAAAGTTCTGTTTCAATACAACAAGTGAAGCTACAGTTAAAGGCTTTGTATAAAAGAAGTCCTGCACTTTAAGTTTTGTAAATCCTACATGTAGTAAAAATACCATGAGATTACTTGAAATCCACTTGAATAGAGCAAGCTCTTTCAGAACTAACAGGACTTAAAAGTAATATAAAATTTGCCAATCATACTTAAGTATTTGGCTTTGTTCTCAAATTTGTCTTTCTTCTACTCATCCAGCTTTTGTAACATCCTACCCTCCTTGAATCTGAAAATGCTTCCAAACTCTGCCATCACAAAGTTCAGCCTTTTCTTAACATATGCAACAGATCATTGAGACTATTTAATAAATAATTATTCCCAAAACTGATCCTTCAAAAACTTTACTAATAGCCTCATAGTCCAATGCAGCCTTTTTCAATATTCCCCACATCCTCTTAAACTTACCTGTTTTACAAGTCTGCAGCTAATCCCACTTTTCATTAATACTGGTACAATGGCAGTCCTACTGCAATCCAGAGTTTAAACAGATCATATTTGTTTTGCTTAGAAAAACTGTCATCTTCTCAAAAAACTAAAATGTTATCTACTGCCTAGCATAATTTACTTTTCATATGCTGAATCTGATACACACTTCACTCTCCTTTTTTTTTAATCTAACACTGTGTCTTTGACTGTAATTTCTAGAAAAACTGTTCAGTGTTTCTGCATATCATTGATAATGAACTAATGAATCTATGAAATCAAGTCCTCAGACATTTTTGAATATAACTTCTAGAAAAGGTGCTGTCTTTTTTTCCCAGTAAAAATAAATAAAAAAACCCTCAGTATTCCCTTGCTATAACTACTAAATGATGGATGATTCCCTTGCAATCATCACTAAGTATCATACACAGTTTCTAATAAAAGCAGTGAAATGGATTTACATAATTGAATAAAGAAAAAAACAATAATGGTCTACAGTGTAAGTTAAATTCAAGTGCACAAGCACTTCAATTTTATGTGCACAAGCACTTGAAGGATTATGCTGAAACAAAATATGAATTTAGCCAACATTTTTTATTGCTAAAGAAAGAGCTGTCAGTCAGCACATTTGTTTGCATGGTCTCATTAGAGTACATTGCCTCAATCTCAACAGTCATAGTGAAGAATGTTGAGAGCATAACTGTATCTATTTAACAAGCATTCATGCACCCTCATTAATTTTTTTCATCTCACTTTGAAGCATGACATGGCTCATACCAGAACAATAACTTGGTGATAATTGTTTGAGACAACAATTGGACAGGAACCGTGCAGAGGTGAACTTTCCTATAGATTATAGTATGCCTCAGTGAATTACAATTAGCTTTAAAAGTCATTTGTCCTGTTCAGCAGCTTTCAAGATATTTCATTAGCAACTAAAGAAATCCTAACATATTTTAGGCTTTAATGACCCACTTGCATTATATTTTCTAAGACAGAAATTTCTCCAGAACACATGACAAATATCGCAATATGTGAGCTCACAACTCTATAGTATTTATAAAATTGTCACATGATATAAACTGAAGCTTAGCTTGTCATTTATTAATTTAAATGCTAATAAAATAACAAGAATAATTTATATAACTGCCAGATCACAAACCACCTTTACAAAACTCTGATGATAACTTTCCTGTACTCGTCTACAAGATAAGTGTCATATTTAGGAATATAACAAAACAATTCAGATCAAGTACAAATCACTAAGGAAAACAACTGTACATAGAGCTGTATAATTATATTCCACCATGAGCTAAAGGAAAATAGACTATATATCTACCTGATCTATGGTTATTATAATGGACTGATACAAAAATAAAAAATAAAAACCAAACAAAACCCCACACCACAAAACCTAACAAAATTACTTATAAATTATATTTAAACAATTTTTCAGATTTTTAACTCTTTTAATACACTCCTATGTGCTGATAATGTTCCCTGTCTCTTCTAGAATAATCACTTCAATGCTGCATTAATTGTTGCTTTTCCTGCCCCCAAACTCAACTTTTTTTGAAGTCAGAGGATAACGCCATCTACATTTATCTGTAGTTTTCCAGGAAATTGTCAAAATCAAAGTGTCCCAATTTAGCAACAGAAAAATCTCCATATCTAGAAAAACATTATTTCTTTAAAATTATTCATAGTAAGAAGGCTGACCTCATAATAAAAATGGGTTCTGTTTGTATTGTTATTATTAAGTGACAGATATCTGCAGAAATTATTCAGTCTTTTTACTAGGATAAAAAGAAAATCTTGGTGATGAAAGAAGAGCTATAAAAATGAAAGCAGATTTTCAACAGAAAGTCTGACTTTAGATGCTGAAGAAAAACTGCATTGAAGATCCATTAGAAACCTACATCCAGACCAAATTCTTCAATTTGAAACTAGTAAATGGGCCTCCAGCAACAGATAGTGATGTCAATTTACATAGAAGGCAATTGTGTAGGGAAAAAATAATTTCAATTTAAAAAAGAAACAGATTTAAATTAAAATTTTCTACTGCCTTAGGAAAAGACCACACATAATGACAACATGGAGACAGACCACTGCATCTATTCCTAACAGAAAGCTGGACAAGCATAATTACAAATGAAAGAATGAAAGAAAGAATGAAAGAAAGAAAGAAAAGTACAAGACTTACTTTTTTGCATCAAACAAATCTTCAGGAATCAGGAAAGATTTCAGGTACAGTTTAAAACCAGTTGTTAATCAATTAATTGTTTTCTGTAGCACCTATCTCCCAAAGGCAGCACTGAGAACAAATGCAGTTTAATTTCTAGTGTAAGGGCACAAGTCTTTGAGCCACTGCCATTTCTTAAAGCATACTTTTTAGTCATCATGGTCTTCCCCAAAACAGGGGCTGTTCCCATACAAACATGGTGCAGGAACTTTACTTTCAACCTCATATATTCAAAAAAGTTACATCTATACACGTGGATAACATGTCTCAATGAATTCCAATCACTGACAGGCAATCTCTCGCTCTCTCTAACAGTTGTGTAACTCTCTCCTGTGCTCTACTCACACACCATCCATTACCTGGACAACCATCCTGGAGTTAAGAGAATAAATATCACCCTTTTAAAAGCAATATGATGCTTAGAGATATCAGCAAGAGAACAGCTGGTAAAATCATAAATGCACTTGAAGCGGCCAACAACCACATTATTATCATAAACTTCTCTCCATATAGCAATCAATGCTTATTCATCCTAAATCCCACCCATTCACTCCCCTTATAACAATGTCTGGTGCATCTGCAAATGTAGTCTTTTGGGGCCTCTATACAATATAGATTTTCACACACTTACAACAGATGGGATGCAAACTTGATGTTTTGTTTTGGTTTAACTATACCAGTGCAAGTCAAGAATGGAGAGAAAGCTGTTGGAACTGTTGGTTGTGTTACTCCTATGGTGCTTTTTGGTTTTTTTTGGGGGGGGTGGGGGGGAGCAGGGAGGGGAGGGCTTGTGGACAGGTGGTGACAGTTTTGTTTTCCCAAATACTTAAGCATTGTTTGTCTATAGTTCTCACACTTCGAACACTTACTTCAGAAAGAGTAAGTTCAAAAACCTCTTAGACTTCCCATACTTACTCTGGGAAACGGGATTAAGAACACATCAAAGCTAATAGTGCTTTATGGAAGAACCTTATGGAAAAAGAAAAGGCAGATGGAATTCTATCTACCCATTTGAGTTATTTTCTCTACTAAGGCTCCATTGGACCTCAAGTGCATCCAAAGACTCATACCCAGCAAAACTTCAGATGGATAAACTTTTGGAAGGAAAATTCATCCAAAAATCTACAGCAGAAAAAAATCCTCAGCTAAAAACAAATAAATATATAATCAGTATCTCTGCATTCTGCATGGATAAACCTTTCTGTAAAGAAAAAGACAAAAATTTCTTCACATGTAAAAACAAAAACAAGCGTCATGGCAGCATTGATATAGCAGTTTAATTTTACCCCAAATGAAGTACAAGAATGGGAAAATGCCATATAGTCATAGGGAGCATTTCTTGGTTTCTGCCTTTAGAAATCAAGACTTCTAAACATTATGCAGTCACCACTGAAGGTTCAGCCATGCTCCTGCCCTTCTCTCCTTTTCCCCTACCAGAGGTACAAACACTGAACACCTCCAGGATAGGAAGCAGTCTGAACTCTGTCCATAGTCAAATACAGTGATCTGCTTTCATTATGCAGGATTGAAATGATCATAGTTCAATTCATGAACCTCTGAAGAAAATGCTTTTTTTTTCATTTCCTTTCTTATAATACACTTTACAAAACTTGGCTTAGTGATTTTAAATTTAGGCTAAGAAAAGAAAAAGAGATCCTGTGTCATAACAACATGTTCATAATGTCATGTTTTATAATTGAAGTGGTGGGTTTAAGAAGAACTGATCTGATCAATATTCAAAATCAGGACAGTAATTCCAACTTTTGTCTTTTTTATCCACTCTAAAAAATTAAGCCGTTGTTCCTCAGAAAGAAAATAGGAAGCTGTTGTCTCTTTGAAATCACTCAGCAGTTGAATCCAAAATGCCTTTTACCCAGTCAACCTGAAGGAAAATGTGGCTGTATTTACACTGCTCTATAAGAGGAAGGAGGGAGGTTATACAGCAGTTTCCCACTTCCAAGTAGAGCCTTCAATTTTTCATGACTAGTTTAAAACTGTCCACACTAACACCATAGATAACCAGGACTGTATTAGACAATGGAAAAATGCAAAATTCTTCTTCCAAAACTTTCTAGTCCCTTTTAGCTGTACTTCTTTCCATGCTGCTTCAAATATTTCAAATAGTAAACCAAATAAATCAAAAAGATTCCATAATGTTTCAAAAGTTAGATCCCCAAATACTGAGTCTGTACTGTTCCAATGTTCAAAATAACACTATTCAGTACCATCTAGAACCAAACAGCAATGTTTCTCTACGCTATCCACTTGCAAAAATATGACACTGAGATTAGAAATACACAAGCTTACAATAGCTCTGTAATGTTGATATTTTTATTGTTGTTGATCAAAAGTACCAACATAATTGATTCATTATTCAGTGATTGGAACATGCACTTGACAGCTACAATTTCCCTTACTATCATCCAGGTTTTCAGCAGCAGACACTGAGACTCTGCACAGTAATTCTACTTCTAAAGCTATCTCACCACAAAAATGATTCAGAGTTGCTTTTTTGCATTCTCACTTTGTGAAAAAAATGCAACCACATAAGCTACAAATCAAAAAACAATAACAGACCTGTTCAACTTTTAAAATACTCTTTTTCTCTGTCCACTTAACTTCAAATCAACACATAGATCTAAACTTGACTATACATGGCACTCAGAGACATCATTTTAATTCTGTCAATAAATATGCAAAGCTATTGTTGTTTACATTTACATTTAAATACTGTACATATCTAGAAGCATAATTGTTTCTAAGCTATGACCCGCATTTTCCCTGAAATTTGGTGGAAAAAAATTCCTTTGATGTATATTAGAGAAATTTACAAAATATCACTTTATGATTTTATCTAGGAACATATCGTGATAAAAGCCTTCTCCAAGAAAAACTGAAACTTTGGTATAAGATGACATTTCTTCATTAGAAACTATAAAGGTAGCATTGTTTTAAATCTCTATGGGTATATTTAAAACCACAAGTTAACTATAATAGAAAACACATTTTAAAAAACTGCTACTGTTTCAGACTGGGGAAAAAAACTATACTTAAAGCTGCATAGCCACTATTTTCAACACATACTAAAAATCATAGCTTCAACCAAATATTTTTTAAAAATCACAGTTATAAAGTGCAACAAAAATTAAAGAAAAAATAAAGATGTTTTGCTTCCTAATCTCTAAAACCATAGCATACAATCTATTTAAAAAGCAGAGGTTGCAAGGCTTACAGAGAAGCACAAATTAGCAGTTTATCCAATATGATGTTAAGATAAATTTTTAATATGAATGTTCGATGAGTAAAGTTTGGAATCTTTTTTCCATGTAGAAAGGTAAAAGTAATATAAGACATAATACAGCCTGAAAAAAGATTCAAGAATATAGTTGCTATGGTGAAGACAGGAGGCAGTAGAAAGTCAAAAAAGACATGCATAAATAGTTTATAAAAAATATTTGGATACATAACAATAAGATGTGGTACAAGAATGTAACATAAGACATTACACTGATTTCACATAATATATGCAAAATAAAGAAAAATATACAAAGACAGAAACATACACTGGAAACCTACTGATAAATCTAAAGCACTGCAGAGCCAGAAATTTAATAGATCATTACTATTTCTACTAGAAAATAAAAGTGCAAACTATAATTCTTGATCATTTTTTAGTTTTTTGTTAGAATAATCTTGTTGATTACAAAAAGACTGTTTACATAATTTTTTTTAAATCATATTATTTTGATTTGTCATAATCATTACTCAATAATGAGTGTCTGATTTAGTTCAAGATCTAAGGTAACAGAAGTGTTTATTTAATTTAAATTATCTCAGCCATTAAACCATCAGGCAGATTTAAACATGCTAAAACTCAGAAAATTTATCATCTTATACTTAAGGAACTAAACTTGTCACAGACATCTTTTATGAAAAATCCTTTCCTTAGGATTTTTCCTCCTGAGAAGCTGAGAGGCCTCAGGAACAAAATGTAAACAATGGTTATCTGCTGCTGTGGAATGCAACAGGTACATCTGTGATTGGTCTCATGTGGTTGTTTCTAATTAATGGCCAATCACAGTCAGCTGGCTTGAACTCTCTGTCCGAGCCACAAGGCTTTGTTATTCATTCTTTCTTTTTCTATTCTTAGCTAGCCTTCTGATGAAATCCTTTCTTCTATTCTTTTAGAATAGTTTTAATATAATATATAATATATCATAAAATAACAAATCAAGCCTTCTGAAACATGGAGTCAGATGCTCATCTCTTCCCTCTTCCTCGGACCCCTGTGAACATGGTCACATTAGCTATCATCTTTAAACATTAGTTTCACATCAAACAACAACAGTAATAGCAACAGTAATAGCAACAGCTATAATTCTGATCTACCTATTCTTACAAGTATATGCAAAGACCTCAAAGTAAAGACTAAGGTTTAAAATTAACCAGAATTAAGGAAATTAAGATGAACAATAGAAGTTACAGTTATAAGAATGTTTGGTTTGCTCTACTAAGGGAATGTCCATATCTCACATATCTGTCTCCCTACAAGAATGCTACATTCCACTAAACTACAGTCCTTAGCACTGTGGAAACAGACCGTGTATTAACAGGAGCGAACAGTTTGCAGTGTAGATGCACAAAGTGCATTGCTATTGTGCTAAGTGCATCTTAGAGATTTACTCTTGAATGTTCAAGAAATAGAAGAAGATATTTTCTCTCTGAAACACAGAGAAAATCGTTGCATGCATGTACAGTTTTCTGAGAAAAGTCTCTGTGAAGGAACTCAACCTGACATTTGAAGCTTAATATTTATGTAGCAATCATGTTACAGGTGAGGAAGCTCTCAGTTGCACATGGGAACATTCCACTTGATAAAAAATATGTCAAAATAGTTTCTGAGAAAAATCCAAATGAACCAGATTATTTACTTACTGAAAGCAGCATAAATGTATCTTTCAAACTTAGAGAAACCAGCAAGTAACAAAGTAATCCACTTTTAAGTGTAATAAACAAATTGTACTGAACAGCAAATCTCCAGAGCACAAGGGAGTACTTGCATGATAAACAAGTTACAGAGGTCTATAACTAAAGCCAACATCAATCAAGGTCACACAAAATCTCCATGTGGTTCAACTTGCCATATTTAATAAATAAATCCAGGTATTATCAACAGCATTAACTTGTTAATAGATGAATACTAACAACACAGTCCACATACTGTAGAAAATGTTAATGAAGAATAAAGAACTACTGTGTATAAGTCTGTACTGCAGCTCCTCAATAAGATAGATAATTAATAGCCTTACATATTCTGCAGAAGGAATTCATGAACTATCACAAATACTACGCTTTCAGTCATACAATGCACATCAAAAATAGCTTTCTGACAACAGCCTGAGGACTTCAGACCAAAAACTAACAATTAGTTTATGAGATGTTCTTTAAATTCAAGGGGTCACTCATACTGAAAAATATGCTGAACCTCAGCAGAAAAAGATAAGGGAATGCAGTCACCTAAACCTTATTTCCCACACTCATTTCCCACACTTGACCTCCACACTCATTCCAGTGTGTTAACATTGCTAACAGTGATTTTTTAAAAATGTTTTTAAAATTAAATACCAGCTCATACAATTAATGCTGGCTTCAGCTCATAAACCACAGAAATTACTCTTAAGTATTTCTGTAATAATTTTTGCTAAAAAGTCTGATAAACAATTTCAACTTACTTCCTAAATACATCTCTGATAAACAATTTCAACTTGCTTCCTAAATACACCTTTAAAATGTTAGAAAATTAACTAGTGAAAAGAAATTAACTGTTCCAGAGCACAAGCAAAGGCAGGCCATTTTGGGGGGGGGGGGGGGGGGGGGGGGGTATTATTTTCTTTGTCTTGGAGGGAGATGTTTAACAGCCAAGAAACCATAGCCATTTCTGAGTCTTCTATAGACCAAGAGATCTGACTGACCTCGTATGTTCAAGCTGGATACAACTGGATTCTATCAAAATATTCCAGTTTCTACCTAACACTGTACCGTTTACATCAGATTATAAAACCACTTTAAGGGTTGCCCAGTATATTAGGAGTAGCTAAAGTAAATGAGGTTTTAGAAGCTTCAATGCACTGTGTGTCAAGCAAAAGATTACACTGTTACAGGGTATTCCCTCTAAGCTCGTGAGTTACACTGCTAAGAATCTGTGCTCATCATACTGAACTCTCATAGTCTCAAGCCATACTGAGACTGCAAATAAAGTTAAATGGAGCATACCTTTATTTAGATTATATGCTTTAATATACCCTGTAATAAGCAAATTATTCAAGTCTGTTCAGAAGAGTGCCCATTTAAGCTATTGATTTTGGACAGATCTGACACAGGAAAAATCTAATAAAAAGTACTAAGAAAAACATATAAAATGAGGCAATGATGATTTAGCTAATTTTATGACTTTATACACTGTTGATTAAAATTCTGATTCTCTTGAAATAAGCCTTGAAAGACAAGAACACTAACAAGGCTAAACAAGAGGGAAAGGATCATGTAGGAACTCTATCCACAAGTCAATTTATCAGAAACTGTAACAAATAAAATTGCTCTGTTCATAACATACTCATGAAGGTATCTATGGCACAAGGGAATTGCATCACATACCTATAGACACCAGATTATTCAGCCACCAGAGTATTTTCTTTCCTTAGGGATACAAGGACTCTCACATAAAATACTCAGTAAATAAATGTATTGTAAAATACCATTTTTACCATTGTTTAATACCATTAACCAATATTTTTCAACAGTAATCTATAAGAAATACAAGCCATTAGAACTACCATGGTTGATTCCTATCAATACACTTATCAATGTATATCCAAACATATAACAAAGAGAGGGGTTTAGGTTCATCTGGTTAATTACTGTAAATAACAACATCTGTTCTTTCCAGATTATAAAAATAATAAAATGAAAAAAGTAATGGGAAAAGTAATATAGTTTTCTCAGTGCTGCTTCTGATAGTGATGCACCTATCCAACTTTTTGAAAGATACAAGCAGTTTGCATTTTCTTTTTCTCCAAATAAGTAAGTTTGAAATATTGGTCATATACTAAAACCAATAAAACTTCCTTGATTATTTCAAGTCTCCTATACTGCAGTGCCAGAACTAAGATATTGAAACAAAAGCATGTATTTCATTCCCAAAAGAAGTTTAACCTAGCAGGGCTGTCATACATCCACAGGCTGATTTTGTGCAAATCATCCTTACTTCCTACTATCACTTTCCAGAAAGTTACATTAAAAAACTTTATAATCTATCCCAGTTAATATGATTTTCTCAGCTACTGCTTATCTTCACTTGTATTCAGCAATACAAAGCTACCTGGTAAAAATACTTCCAAGAAACTTCATTGTTTTTCATGTTTGCATTTATACAACACTTGCCCCTTGCATAAATTTCCTCATATTTTAAAGTGTATTTTTTGAGATTACACTTAACAGTTAGAGCCACACAAACTCTACAAAAAGGTACATGTTATTATTTGTAGTCAGTGGCATGAGATGTGCAGTAAAATAAAATGTAAAGAGTTATACAGTTCTCAACTCTGAAACAGGATATGAGGATTTCTTTCAAATCATAAACATAATCCATTTGCTCAGTTATAACATATACAATATTTAGAAAGAGACAAAAAAAGTTCCAATTTCTGTAGGAAAGTAAACAGGATGCACATCAAATGTGTAAATCACCTTAACCTTTTCCTCAGAAGTGAAGAGTATAACTGAAGACTATATAATAATCTGCAGCACCATTTTCCAACAACACGTAAGTGTTCTAATCTTAGAACAGTTTTTCACAAGTTGCACATTAAAAGCTTTTAATCACTACTATAAAAAATACAAAGAGTGAAGTAAATTTTGTAATTTAGGTGAATCCACATGATTTAGAACCCACAAAAGAACCTTTTCCATTAATTCACAAGCTAAGTGCTTAGCAATATTTAAATAGACTCAAAGATTCAGTGTACTATTCCATATAAATAGCAAAGAAAATGCAACAATTTTCTTCAAATTAAAATATTCTGTTAAAGCTCTCTCTAATATGACAGAAAAATATGAAAAATATGACACAAACAGGAATCAATGAAGCAAATGGATTCTGGATTACAAGACAACAAGTATTCTATTTCACTGAAAATAAATCTTGCAGAAAATAACACTGACTTCACTTTTCCAAAAAGTGCAAAAAAATTTTCTAGTTAAAACCATCGCTGTGCATCTTCCAATTACAGAATCACATTTCTTATGCATTATTACAGATGTACAATTGACATTACTTCTAACATCTGTATTAGGGTTTTCTCTCCTCTTTCACCAAACCTGTAATAACTATTCAGTAATACAGATCATTTACTGTACTATGAGACACTCTTGTGGTACATTAAGGAATGAAATGATGAGCCAATCATAAAAACAAAGATTGAAACTCAGAAAGCTTCCATTACAAGCAAGCTTTAAGAATATGCACCATTTTAGAATATTTTTTTTTAAAAGCAAGCAGGAGAGATCTGCAGCATTCATTCTCACTGAAATGCTGTTCTATTTGACACACTATTTGACAGAAGCTAAACAACAGAAATGCTGGAATTGCAAGTGAATTCTTGTCTTTGTTGGCTAGAGAACACATTAATACCACATCACACTCTAAAAGTGAACGTAACTTCATATCATCTTATGTTAAAGAGGGTATGTATTTCTGCAACAAAAATAGATATTTGATAATCTAATGTATCTACCTAAGTTGGAATATCAGACAAATATACTGTAAATATAGTTTTAGGCTAATTCTAATTTGCAAGTTTTTAAGCCTCTGTCCAGAAAGCTTCTTATTCCTCCAGCAATTCAGGCAAACAAAATTTGTATAATGAAAGCTACTTGAATTCCTGCTCCTCAAAGTCTGTGCAAGAGTTCTACAAGACTGAAGATGATGTAGTCTCTATTACAGAGATTCTGCATAATTAGTCTAGTATGCAGATTTGGTTATTGCACACATCTTTTGTGAAGAAAAATATAATTTATCATATGAGAACAATAGTAGTATTTCTATACTATCTCTTCACACATCTTTGCACTAGCCACAATTTTTTAAATGCTGAAAAAAGACAAAAAGGGAAAAATGAATCCATTTTGCACCAGCTGGAGTCTTTTTCGTATTGTTTAGTTAGCATTTCTAAAAGCTGTAGAATAAGATTTTATCCTTCTCTTCCTGTTACATTCATGTATGCATAACAGTTGACTACCTAGTCACTAGACCTTACAGATATTGAGGAATTAGTCTAATTTTAGAGGAATAAAAATTAGTTAGCAGTTCTACTAGTAACAACATACTCATTCTATTTGACCTAAATATCATTATATGTAAATGTAGTTCCTGCAGCAGAATTATAATTTGATTAAATCTATATGACTTCCCTCCCCCTCAAAAGGTGGAATACAAACATTACCCTGAGTAAACAGAAAACTTCAGCAGGTGATCAAAGAATAAGCCTTAGCTTCAGAGCCTGGAATGGCATAAGTACCAAGAGCTATACTGACAATCCAAAACAAACAAGACTCCTACAAATTAACAATCTGTGTTATTATTTTTAAGAAAGTTAAGCATAACACAATTTACATTTCATCCTAAAGGCAAACATGAGTTCTAGCAAAATGAATTTCCTTGACAAATCAAAGGCACATTAGCTCCTTCACACAAGGAATGCTTTGTCCTTAATTTCTCCTACTCTTTTCATACTGACTTATTTTTGCCACTGTAGTTTCAGGAGGGCTTTATACAGTTCCAAATATGCTTCCTACTTTGAGTTTCAGTCTATACTCCCAGGTTCTCAGCAACAGAAACCTGGAGATCAGAACTGGCTATTTCCAGTGCATATGAGTATCCTGTTCTCAAAAATCTATTTTTGTTGAAGTGGTTGAGATTCTTTTTGTTTATTATAAAGCATGCATCTGCACAGCTCAGCTTATGTCACCATTTGTTCCCACTTCATCACTACCTTTTCCTTATTCTGCTGAGTAAGGAACAATCCCAGGTACATTCTGAGAGTCAACCGCTAGCAGCAAATGGATTTTATCTTCCCCTTTTTAAAGTTTGAACAAGTCCATTTATCACTACTGCTTCTCTTCTATAGAGCATTAAAACAGCAGTTCACAGAACAGTAGTTCACACTACTAGATTAGTACTGAAAATGAACTTTCTCTTTTGGCTTTTTGAAGTTATGGCCATCTAACCTGCTTTGGTTTTAGCTACATCTATCCATGTTTGTTTCTTTTCACAGCAACATTACAGATTATTTTCACAGCAACATTACAGATGCCAAGATTTTTGCTGCAATGTGCAACCATGCCTTGAATCCCAGTTTCTCTACCAGCATTCCAGCTACAGCTACCTTCCATGCTGTCAGCTTCAATAGCAGCTTTTATTCAAACAATCTTGCTGAACACCAATTTGATTTTTTCATCCTCCCACTGTTTCAAACAGATGACCCAGTATTTCTCAAGACCTTACACTGATATGCCAGCAACGAAAACCATAATTCTGTTTCATATATATCAAGTCCATTGCAGCCAAATTTTAAGTGCCCCAAGACACTACACCGCACAGCCTAGGAATGGCAAAGATAAGCAGTCACCCTAAAGCAGGCTCCTTCTAACTTCTTATCCTTGCCAGCTATACATATGCATTTATAATTTTAGAAAAAGCCATTTCTGTATCAAAGGACAAGTCAGATTGCACAGCAGGAAACATTTAAGTCTTTACAACTGTTAAGCTGAGTAATGTAGCAGATGAAAAAAGTTTCATTACTCAGTAACTGATGTTAGAGGTGAGTAAGGTTGAAGAACTATGTTGTGAGTTAAAAAAGTAGAGTTCCACTAACTTGTAAAAATAGGAAGAGTGGAGCAGCAAAGCCATAAAACAGAAATATGAAGTTGTTAAAATCGACAGGATATGTTGTCCATGCCCTCATTCTCTTAAATTTAAATGACACTGAATGCAACAAACTCATCCAGAAGAAGAATGTATCTGAACACACAACTATTTCACTGTACATATTCAACTATTGTGCCAGCCAACAACTACAACAGTGCAAACACATCCTGCCCTATTACAAAAATTTTCAGAATGTGGAACTAGATTATATCCTATGTAAAAGAATATTTTGTTAAAGCTCTGATTTAACCCCCAAAAAATCCAATGATTTCAGATCAAATAAATTCTCTCAATTCTTACATAACCTTCAGAACCTGATTGCTTTTAATGGGGGGGGGGGGGGTACATCATGTACAGGACATTTACAAAAGTGCTTCATGGTGATGTTTATTTCATAAAAAATATTGAAAGAGCCCTGTTAAAATGTCTGTCAGCAAACTATCAGGGCAAGATAGAGACTAGAAAAATCTGTTTAGAATGAGAAAACTGTATGAGAAATTTATCGTGTTGAGATCATGCAGAGAACAGCAGCCCACAATGGAAGCCTCTTTCACAAAAATTCATATGAAGTACTCAACTTACTGTTTTTTTAATTAAGAACTCAATTTAATTAAGAAAATAAATTATGCATTAGATAAGGCCAGGCCATATTTATACAAAGTTAGTAGATAATGAAGAGTATGTAATCCTAGTGGGTAAGAAAAGAAAATGTCTATGGCCATACATATGAATAACTTAAAATATTGTTCCAGCTGAATCTGATCAAATGCAAACAGAACCAAAGACTGCCAAATATAATACTGCTCAAGTCTGCACGGCATGCCAGTACCCAAGTACTGTCTAACAGCTGCCTAATTGGACATCACTGCTCCACTAATGCATAATCTCCTTGATTTTTTGTGTTGTTTTTCAAAATGAATTGTCCTTGAAATGAATTTCTTCTGAAACAAGCCATTCACTGAAAAACTAAATGATAGATTTTCCAAAGGACAAAAAACTAGTGCTCATGGAAATTTAAATGCTAATAATTTTCATCCACAGTGACTTTGAAGGTTTGCCAAATAAGGTTTGTTAAACTTCTCTTGCATGTAAATTATTTTTCTCAGTTCACAATGAAAAAAGGCTACAATAAAAGCAGCAGTGTAATGAAGATTTTATTACAGGCAAATATAGTGTTACCTTTAGTCAGATGTAAATGTTTGCAACATTAGATTGGAAATTCATCAAAAGCATTTAGTGCATAAACATGTAGCAAAACCAAATAGGAGGTAAAAACCCATGAAAATAGGTTTGTACCAGGCGTAGAGCTTTATACCTCCTGTGTGATACAAATATTAGCAAATTAATTCATGCAGAATGCTTACCAGTATAGTGACAATTACATTGAAGTTCTTAAAGTGAGTATTTTCCATTAAATAAACAAAATTATTAGATTGAGCAGGGCACTGGGATGACTTTCTGTAACTTGCATTTTAGGATCCAAACTCATTTTTCTATTCAGTTGGTATTTATAATTTTGGCTTTATGAAATTGAATAGACTTTTTTTGATCTCTGGATACATGAAAATAATATCTACCTCCTCTAAGATCTTACTTGTTCACACGATGGAAATATTTTCTAGTAGAAGTCAATAAAGGAATGCTTTTATTGCTTCTAAAACCTTCAAAGGCTTTTCCTACCACAGTGTTGGGAAATGGAAGTGGAGTGCTTTTATTACCCTGAATATACTGTCATATTTTCATCAAACATAAAGTGACTGCAGACTGATATTGTATTTTGTGTAGAAATCAACTATTAAAAAAAAAATCAATTATTTGAAAGAAAAAGCCAAAGGTGAACTAAAGGAACTACTCTGTCCAAGCACTTCACCGAGCAGAAAAGGCTAGCACTCAACTCAATCTGGTTTGAAGCTGACAGCAAATAATAGTCTGTGTGTAGAAGGTAAGAAACACTCATTTAATAACAGCACATACTACTACTCTGTCAAAAAGAAAAAAAAAAAGGTAAAATAAATTAAAATTCAGGTATAGTTAATACTGTGCTTAGGTAGATGCTTACAAATGCTGTAACAAACTCTTCAATAACATATTTTCACAACCTGACAAAGCAGTTCCTAACTGAAAATACAAATCAAAGTACCTTATCTAATAAAAGTTTTTCTAATCCTATTTACAGTATATGCTGACACACCCTTTCGTACAGTCCTAGCAGAAGAATGATCTGATGTTACTCATGATTCTGACATAGATTAGAACATTGATGACACAGTAATTCAATAATTCATTAATTCAAGGGAGAATTCATCCTAAGAAATTGTATAAGAAGGAGAATAAAGGAGAAAACATGCCACAATTTTAGCTTCAAAAAAATCAATCTACAAAAAAAAAAGTTATTGTTAGGCTACTTTAACCACTGCTATGCTAATGTTTTTTTTTCAGGTTTTCTATTTTTGTTTGCCACACATTCATGGAGTTATCTGGATATCAAAGTCAGATTTTAAGAGTTATTCACATCCCACTTCTTTAAATGCATTTAACAGACTGAACAACTGAATGTTTCTCCAATCCATGATAGGACATCAGAAAAAATAAATTAAGTTGGATTATTTTTTCCTCCACTGGGTCTGTTTCACCGTGACAGTAATCAGTAAGTGACCCCCCTGGTTTGAATTTGACACACAAGCTTTTCTATTTTATCAGAGAGCAGGTGGGTGGGCATCTGGCAGCCAGCTAAGCTCTGTGCACCACAGAAGTACATTCACTCACTGATTCTTATGCATCAATCTCTACATAACAAATATGATTTGCTACAAATATTTAAAAAGGACAAGAGCAGATCTCATTCTATTTGCTAACAACATCAACAACTAATATAATTTATTAATATATATAATATAATTAATATATAACCAAGCAACACTAAATATACCATTCAGTCTCTCCATGTGAAGATGATACCACTGACATCTCAATGCATTAGTGTTGCTGTTCCTTGCAAATGCTTGTAACTTACTCCTGCCTTCTTCAGAAATAACCTGATTTTCCTTATTTCATTTTATATGCACAAATCTTTTTGAATAATTGTGCTTTCAGGATAGTTAGTATGATACTGAAAGGCAGCCAAACAAATGCAGAGTGGGCTTTAATTACTTCTACTAGTACAGTTACATTAAAAGGCAATTCAGGTTACTCAGTGCTGTATTATAGCAGAAGTTACTAAACTATATTGTTGGCAGTCTTATAGGTTTGTAATAATAAGATTCTACAAGAAGTACAGTTTGGAACTATCTCTGATAAATCCTCTGGAGGAGGAGGAAAGTACAAGGTTATTGGGCTCCACCTAATCTTTCAGATGGATGACAGCATGTTCTCTTGCTTATGCAAGGTAGGCTGTGGTGTGTTAAACATGGCACTAAACTGATTTATATTGCTAATTTGATCTTCTTGGTAGCATTTACTCTCTTTTCTGATTTAAAAAAATTGAGACTTAATTGGCACTATAGCACCTTAGGTCTTGATTTTTCTTACAGAGTATACAGGGGAAAAAAAAATTATAACTATATTGACCTTTTCAAGTCAAGTGCCAACAGAGATAGTACTCCCACAGAAGTGCTTTATTTCTGAATAATCAAGTCTGGCAGGAGCTCTGGTGTGATGGGATCACACACTGCCATTTCCAATAAGATTAGGATGAAAATCTGTCCCAGTTGATAAAAAAAAAATAAGAGAGATCATGCAATCTTTCTCTCTCGAGTTTCCAAGATTAATTCCCTTTGATATCCACAAAAGAAAGAAGAGAACATTTCTAATTTTTTCATGCCATCTCCCATTAGCTGCAGTTATCTGCATATTGCTAAAAATAATGAAGAATTTGTATGTTTAATGTGCAATTTCTAATCCTCATTTGGACATTGCCACTTTAAACATAAGAGTCTTTGGATCAAGCCAAATCAACTTATTGGTAGGATATTTATAAATACAGCACATAAATTATAAAGCCCATATTTCACGAAACTACTAGCTTTCTTATATTTTGCATACATGAGATTTCCAGCTTGTCATTTAGGACTGAAATGCTTCAAGATTTCTTTTTTGGTTAGAGGTTGCCTTCTTGTGTACTCTACACAACCTCCTAAGTCTTGGAACCACCTTGGCAAACCACTTCAACCACCCAAAGGATTACTGTAAGGAATTTGCAGCTGGTTCTCTCTTGTTATCCTGAACACACATCTCACATTATGCCTAACTACTACAGTCTCACTACATTAATTACACTTATTCAGTGACTTCAGCAACTTACTGCTATAATCTTCTCCACACCAGAACTCTTCAAAGTAACTCCACAAACCCAGTGTTTGCATATTAAAATTTACCATATTGTAAAGGTAAGTATTGTAAGTCTTAAACATAGTAGTTTGAAGCCACTCCAACACCACACAACGTGGCAGTCCTATCACTGATTTAAAAACAAGAACTGCAATAAGAGAGGTTCATAGAAAAAACATTATGCCAGCCTTACCACTTCTTACAATCCATTCTCCTCACTCAGCAAAAGAGAAAGTTCCCTCCTACAAATATAACCCTTCCTATTTCTTTTGGACCATTTTTCCCTGAATTTTTCTAATCTTCTTTGAACCTACTGAACTTTTGAAGTTGTCTCCAAGTGGTCCTACCAATTCCTTAACTAGTTTAATTTACAAAAAATTAAATACACATTTCAAAATTAGCTGACAGCTAATTAGGCTAATTAGCAAAGGCTTCCTTTGCAAGAAATTCAAGATTCACAATGAATATATGAAAAATATCCTCTTTATATTTATCTAGATACATTTAATGAGTTTTCCCATTATCTTCACACTTTTACATTTTTAATGCTAACTTTTTTCTTGCAATACTATCTTGAACTTCCCTATCAAGACACATGCAGTTTTTTTTACCCCACAGCTTTAGCTGCTGGCAATTTTTCTCTATTACAACACAAAGTTTACTCAAATCTTGTCTATAGTTAAATCTCCCACTTTATTATCACAAAATATTCTCTAATTTTAAAATTTTCTCATCATATACATGTTGTGATCCAAGAGCTAATATTACAATAAATTATTATAGAAGGAATTTCCATTCCCAAGGTTTTGCACAGGAGATTTCTTTTACCCCACAAGATTTCCATGATTCCAGAGCACATGCTATCTTTTATGCAAAATGTCGCTCCCCTGCCTGTACATCTAGTAATTCCAGCAAAGTTAGCAGCATGTTAGCTTTACAGACCAGTGATTGTTCTTCCATCAGGCTTCCAGTGTATTACAAAGCAGCTGACATTCAATAATGAGCATTTGTGTTTGTTCATCTTATCTCTTAGGACTAAATAACATAAAATCACATGTAAGCTCCAGCTCTGCTATTCAATATTTCACATATCAATTGACTTTAAGTCACACATTCAGTTAAATGTTTTCCAAAAATCATGGTAAGAGATTCCTTTAAAACCATTGTTGCCAGAAAGGGTTTACACAGAATTTCTTCATTGGTCTGAGATAATGAGGATAACCCTGGTGTCTAATTCTTAGTCTCTTGATATTTCATTTCTTTCTCTTTCATGTCTCTTCCAACCACTCTTCATACCAATCCTTCTTTTTGCCATTAAAATGTATCACATAACAAAATACCACCCATGCAAACCATTCACATTCATCACCTTATTTTCAGAACTTGTCAATTATTTTTCTTTCCTCCCAGCCAGAGAACAGTCATGGAGCTGTCAGAGGTACACAAAACCAACTCTACTCAGGTAACCAACTCACAACCAAAACCAATGGCCAAAACAAACCCATAACAAGGGTAACCACAATGATAATCCAGTGACATTTCACAGGTGATAGATTCACTGTATCAGTCAGGGATATCACCACAACAAGCACAGGAACAATGACCTCAAGTACACACTCAAGCACTGACACACATGGAGCCCTCTCGCTCAGGCTTTTATGACAAAGGAGTTGGTTTGCCATTATGCCCTTGACTAAATTCTAAATCAATGAAAAAAAATCGCATTTCAACTTCAGTAAGTTGCTACAAGAATACCATCAACAAGTGGTGCTTTGATACTTCTCAGTGTTCATCTCAAGCTTTTATTGTTATAAAACATGTTGCTTTCACAAAATTATTTGACTTTCGAAAAGTGACAAAACCAGCTTTATAAAACACAAAAAAAAATACCCTATATGATCCATAGTCTGTATGGACTTTCCACAACTACCACCATCAAGCAGCACAGTGAAAATATTTCCTCCAGTAAAGTATCAAGACTGCTGCCAGCAACAAGTCAAAGTAGTTATTTCCCTCTACTCCCCTTCTCAGGGAGATACTTCCCCACTCTCAGAGAGAGGTATCTAGAGTATTTTGTATGGGTTTCTCCACTTGAAAAAAACTATAGGTACTTTGGAATGAGTAGAGCAGAAAATCATCAATATGATTTGAGGGCTGAAACATAAAGATGCAGACAGAAAAGTTGAAAAAGTCATCAGTCTTGAGAAGGATAATAAAGAACAAGGGAAAACTTACTGATGACAAAAAAAAATAACCTGACAGAAGGCTCAAAATAAGAGGGAACCAGAATTCTTGGAGGTGCACAACAACAAGAGGAAATAGGCACAAGTTTCAACAAAAGATATCCCAAAAGAGAGTATGAAAAAAAAAATTCACCACAACGACAAACATGGGAACAGGCTATCCATCCCTACATCTCCATCTTGAGAAATACCTCAAACTCAGTTGGAGAAAGTCCTGAACAAGATAAACTAGACTGGTCCCTTTACAAAAAGTTGTTTGACTTTCAGATGACCTTCAAGGGTTTCTTCTGTGGTTCATTCTCCAAAATATCCCTGGATATACTCAACAAAGGTTCCCTACAGTCTGAAGCTAGGCCCTCTTTTACTTCTTTATTCTTGCAACAGTATTTCTTTCATAGCTCCATAACATCTTCAGTTTTTCAATTGCTTCAATGCCCCTTCAGAATCAACATATTTCATAACTCCTGTACAAACATCTGCTGAATCTTCAAACCTATTCTATACTGTTCTGTATTCTTTTTTCTAGTGAAAATTCCTCAGTGGATTATTTACATAGACATAAGACTTCCTTTTCTAGATCAATGCTGATATACTTTTGGCATATTAGCTGGCAAAATGCACCAACTGAATATTTGAGTACCTCAATTTGATTTTACTTAATGATAACAAAGTTCACTTGAAGCATCATTGAACATTCTGATCCCCGCTTCCTCTACCAGATACCTCTTCTTATGCAAAGATTTTAATGAAAAGAGTGCATAAGCAGACCCTTCAGCAGAGTGGAAACCAGCTCATTCTTTGCATGCCATCATTTGGCTACAGAATCATTTTCAATTTCTCTTCTTTCTGGTTTTAGACACAAAGCTTTAGAAATAGTTAAGGACTGTTCCCAATTTGAGAGTAGTGAATAGCTTGCTGATTCTACTTTAAAGAGCCTGTTGTTAAATCTCCTCAAGATTGTGAAGAAAACTGCATGTCTCTAATTTCTTTGGTAAGTTTTGTTATAATCAGTAAATTAAGTATAAGCTACAAAGAAGTATGCCCTCTCTCCGTGGTCATGAGAACAACAGCAGTTGCTTTTCTGTCCTCTGTCCTGGAATTCATGCTGTCAACAAGGGACCTTGAGATCCGGTCCTGCCTACTAACACACTTTAGCTTTCACTTAAAGTGCTGTAAACCACTCACTTGAACAAAGATGAAATTTAGTTCCATGCTGCCCTTTAAACACCTACTTGCTGTTCTAAATAAAATCTTTAGTGTCTTCACTTCCTTTGAAAAATTAAGATGATGGCACACTTATATCACCCATGTGGGACGGGAGAGATTTCAAAACTTACAACTAAAATTATTAAGCAGTAAGCCTCACTTTTAAAAAAGAAATAAATTTGTCACTGGAGACTACAGCCTTTAAATTGCTACACACACACACACACTTTTGGTATAAAAGTGCATTCACTGACTTTCCAACTGTAGATCCAGTAAGTCTCTTCTATTGGGTTTTGTCAAAACAATGTATTCAGTCCATTCTGTTAAATATTGAGGGATGTTAATCTTGTTAACTCTAATGTTCTTGCTGTCTGTGGAGACTCACAATCGTCTTCTGAGGCATTAAAATGTTTGGCCTGAACATCCTCTTGTCTCCCAAATTTTACTGTTTAATTACACATAGGAAATTATTTCCTCCAGTGGCTTTTAAAACTTCCAACCTATTAATTCAGGGAATATTCTTGGGAATTCTCCTAACATTCTAAAGGCACCATAATTAGCTTCTAGACTTACTTTAATAGATTCAAGCAAATATGTCTATGGTGAGGTTTTCTTGCCTTTTTATCTTTGTGCAACATTCTTAATATTATTAGGTATCAGCAGCAACAAGCTATAATACATCAGAAACACTGCTAAGGCATAAAAATCATGCTTTGACAAGAGTGGAATAAAGTTCTTGGTTACGGTAAAAAAATAATGGATTATACACACTAAAGCATACCCCTAAAAAAGGAAAAATTTGAGAATGCCATGTCATTTAATTAATAAAAATATCAAAATAGAATTTTTAAAACAAAGTAAAAATACAATAGCCCCTGTTTAATTTGCAAAGAAATCACAAGCCTTTGACTGCTCTAAAATACTACATCTCTGATACCAAAAAAGGAGGTAGGAAAAAAATGTGTCAGGAAGTAACAGGCATTTTATATATGAGACAGAATAACCTAAACTACTACTAAAACAACTTACTGCCACAGAAAGGAGAAAAGTTTTAAAGCCAGGAATACTCTCAAATATTCTGTTACTTCACAATGCTTTAAAAGCTAAAGAAGCTAGGCAAATATCAAAGGAGATCTGTGTTCCTACAGGTTTATCAGGAAGTAAAAAATAATCACTGAAAGACTATCGTCCATCACAGATGCAACACACATCAATTATCATATCAATTCTGAGAGTAAACACATCACCTTCTGGGCTCTGGATTAGATTTCAGTAATTGATGAAGATATTCTGATAAAATATTATAATTTTTTTTTTAATGTGATAAATAAAATCTGTATTACCCAGAAGAACTTCTTGGTGTTTTTTTTTTCTGTGAGGGTTTCCTACAGGTCACACAATTATTGCCATGCTTGCGTAAAATAATTCAATATTACTGCTTTAAGCGGTCTAGATTTTCAGACATTTTTCTTCATACATCCCACTTAGAAATAAGAACATTAATATTATACTCTGAAGGTTTTTTCATATATTTATTTAAGTCCTAAGAATGTTAAAGGTATCTCCAAAAGCTGAAAATTAAATCCATCAGCTACTTACCTCTTTTTTGACAACAAAATGTAAGTTCCAATTTGCAAAGCATGTCAGCATTCTCATACTTGTCTTCTTCTGCCTTAACCCAAAAACAGGATTCTGTCATCTCCTGAGGTCTGATCTACAAGCAAGAGACAAAACAAAATTTTATTCATTATTTTGATACTATGCAGAAACTGTGCTCTGTAAAGTCTAAAGCACATTAAATATTTAAGAGCTCTGTAAAACATGTTAATTTTTAGTACACAACTAATCTTCAGGGCTGTTAATATATTTCTCATTAAAAATAATAATATTTAAAATAAGTGAGTTTCGAAAAAACTGATTCTAACAATGCAGACAACACACACTGGTATCCAAGATCTACAAGGAGCAAATTAGCTTAGGTCTAGAGTTAAAACTTGGGCAAACTTCAAATAATCTCCGAAGACAATTGGTTTAGCTAGATACGAAGTACCTTACTTTTCAGAATTTAGCTTTGATTACTTCATTAATTGTGAAAATCTCTTTACTGACTTATTTTTGGTCTAAATAATTATAGTTTCCAAACTCAGTAGCAGACTAGTATACTTAATCTTGTCACAATGGAGAAGGAGAAAAAACCAAAACCAAACAAACTCCAAATTCAGTCTGTATTTTGTCAGTCATTAAATTTATGGAAGTACATTGAAGGACTACAGACAAATGGAGAGACCTGCACTCCCTCTTTCCAGTCCAGGCTAGATAGATTCAAGACACTTGTTTGGAAACTGTATAGCTATCAGTATAGTTCAGTGACTGATCCAACATAAGGAGTCTGCTGAAAAACAAGGTGTAATAGGAAGCATAAGAAGCATCCTGCTATCAAGGTTGTTTTATTTTAGACCAGAACTGACTTTTCCAGGCATCCAATAAAGTCAACAGATACTTGCCCAGATGATTCATGGGTTAATAAAACACAGTTTTCAAAAACAATTAAAAGCTAAAGACAGAAAGTATTAATATCTTACATAATTTTAACTAATTGCTTGTCTAGTCTTACTTCTGACAATCTATTTTCCCCAACTTCAATGTCAGATTTTACATCGAGTATTTGTCATTAATCAACACTACCTTAGACCAGTTGAGTCTTTTCATGGTAACCTCAGGTTTGAATTCTTTTTTAGGCTTCATTCCAAATGGCAAAGCACATGAAGGTGGGGACCACTGTATTCCAGGCAGGCCTGGCAGAGGTGGTGGTGGAGGAGCACCACCAAAACCCAGAGGAGCTCCCGAGCTATTCAGAAGTGGTGGAGGAGGAGGGGGAGGCGGTGGTGGTGGAATTGCTCCATTAGAAGGCAGCGGTGGAGGAGGAGGGGGTGGAAATTGATGTGGTCCTGCACCTTCCCGTGGAACAACAGATGCATCTCCATGAGTTGATGGTAGAAAACCAGGTGGCAGAGAGCCATACTGATAAGGAAAATAGTCTTATTCAGTTTCACTGTTTTGTCAACAAAATGCTCCAACAATCATAGTTTATAGATTAAATACAGAAAGCCAGTTGAAAGTCAATGCCATTTGTCTTGTATAGAACAGTCAAATAAGAATGATAACATTCTTAATCAAAATCATGAAATCAAAAGCCCAATGTGCTTTTGATTTCATGATTGGATGTGTCAATACTTTGAAGCAGACATTCAGACCTGGGGGGTGCACACCAAAAATGACAAACTGAAATGGTGTTTCCCACTTTTTGCATTTCACTGACCATGAGCAAAAAAGGGTATGATAGATATCCTGAGACCTCACCTAGACTACCATGGTTTAGCTCAAATTAAAAAAAAGTAACATCCTAGTCTCTGTTGTTTTCATCCTATAGATGACAGAGAAACATTCCAAGTACATAACAGCAAAATCTGAAGAGATAAATAATTCTATTGAAAAACAGGTATCTTCCAATGTAGGAGCATTCTCATTCTACAGAATTGAAAACATGAAGCAATAATGAAAAAATATCCATCCAAAAATTAGTGTTCCTTACACACTAGCTTCTTATTCCATATAGAAATAACATCCATAATGTATCAAAATAGGATTAGAACTTCAGCAAGTCTAATAAAATTACTACTACTATTTGAAAAACTCTATCATAGGCCTGCAAACATAAATGAGAAAGTATCTGACAAAAATAACAAAAGAATAAATAAGAAATATTTATCTACTGGTGATAGCACTAATTACCTCTTCAACTAACTATGAGCTGAAACTGATTATTTTAGAAAATTAAAGGAAATACAATATGCAAAAGATTTTAAATTTCTAAAAGGAAATAGCTGACTATCAATGAATACAAATAAATGCATGCACAACAGCATGATAATGTTTTGAATTTCTGAGCATAAGCATTGTTTACACTGACAAATAGACACTGAACAGTTGGGCTCCAGAAATGAAAGAAATACATCAACACATACCAGTTGCAAGAAGAGAGTAAAGGAATGAGACCAGGGAAAAAAATTAGTATTAGAGGTAGAAGTCAACATGCTAAGTAGCAATTGATGCCATACTGAAGCCAAAGATTAAAAGTACTAAGTTGCAGTAATCAGTTACCTGACATTTACAAAACTTTTCATGTATCCCATTAACAACACTGGGATAATTCATGGTATGATAATTAGTGAGCAGAATCATATGTTATGCTCTCTGTCTGCATGTAAAAAAAATTATATTTCATGCAGTGAATAACAGAAAAAGTAAAAAAGGGAGGAAACCAATTTCACTTACAAAAAGTATTTAAGTATGACTTCAAGATACACACAGAAAAGTACTTTCTTAATGAATGATGTGCCACTCTTACTATATTTGGTTTTTTAGAATGCAACAATTTCTTGCTTTTGTTAAATGTTTGACTTTGACATTAACAATTAATTTTGACCAGAAACATGAATTAGAATGACATTTCTAAATAGACCAAAGGAGAGCTAAATTAATTTTCCTCACTAAGAAAATTAAAGAAGCCAATAAATGTTTCTTAAAAATCCTCAGAAGTATTAAAATAAACCCCTAGAAAGCACGTCTTTCTGATGTTTTCTTCTTCAGGCATTTTTAGACTGTTCTTGTTCCCAGAAGTAAGACACAGGAAATATCATTTGGTCGCAGTCTCCTTACATAGATTTAAGAGTTGAAGCAGTTACAAGTAACTCAAGTATTATTCTCAAAAAATCTGCACTATTCCTCTCCATCACATATTTCTGCTTGAAAATTGAAAAATTATCAGGAAATGTTCTTATCCAGCCACAGGTTATTTCTTTCACTGCTGGATATCCATGGTAAGGCCTCAGTATAGCAAACTGCATAATAAGCAATTTCCTGTGCAGGGATAAAGATCACAATGATGAATGCTAATCTAAAAGCATAAGACTTATTACCCTATGTGGTTAATTACTTTAGAAATGTATGACTCTGAAAGCAAAACCCAAATGAAACCTAAGAAACTAGTTTAATTAACTGAGCTCAGGCATAAAAAGGATCATCTGGGAACTCACAGCCAATTAATGTCACATTACAATTATTTATATAAAACAGAAATAAAGGAAACTAACATTCAATAATAATCGATAACAAAGATTCTTTGAAAAACCTCTCAACCATACTATCAGACTCTGAAGAAGATGCAAAAGGAGTCCCTTTCAAAAACATTATTTCATACATTCACTTATACCGTCTTTTACCTGTGATTTAAAAGCTTGTAATTCTTTTTCAAGTTCATTGATTCTTTCCTCTTTTTTTTGAAGCAGGGCCTGGGTCTCCTGATGAACTACAAAATCTTTTTCAAACTAAGAAAAGAGACACAAAAAGAAAATTGTTGGTACCAGTCAGTTCTGCATAGTTTCTTTAAATTCCACCTTTTCCTTTTGTGTTTTTTAAAACCTTCATGATAACAATACCAAGAACACATGTCTGCTATTCCAACTTCCATGTGTCTGCTGAGTGGAAGAATCATCTGAATCACCACAACAGGTCTTCACTATACAAAATGGCATAAAGACTTAACATATATTAAGTCAGTATTACACAGAGGAGCTTAAAAGCCATGGATGTACACTAATACAGTCTGTAGATACAAAGGAGTCTCTTTTTATTCTCCCACTGTTTATTTTGTTAGGGATACTAATAACTGCTGAAATAAAGTTGCATTTTGGAAGAGTTGTAGATGAAAACTTAAATATTAGAAAGGTTCTCAGTTAAGGTTAACTACTTCACACTACTTGGCTTCCTAATCTAGAAGAGCACCCAAATTCCCACTTTAACATAAAACTAATAGTAAGTTAAAGTTAAGAACTATGCCATGGTTCAGTTATGCCATTCATTATTCTATTAAGCAATTCCATGTCCATCTTTTGATCACATCATGATGTGATGAAAAATGACTTACTTTTCTGGAAAGTTCAGAAGCCTTCTCTTCACATTCTTCTAATCTTGCTCTATCTACACAGACATCTGGAAAAAAACCAACAAGCACACTTACACATATGTTGGGAACACAAGATTCTTAGTCACCTATTCAGTTTCATATAAGGAAGTATGATGCTGTAATCATTTCCAAACACGGTACTTACCTAGTAAGTGGCTGAAATCTATATCTAATCTCTTACGATACGTGAAATCTGGGTCTGTTCCACTTCGATGTAACACTATCTGTGATACACACTCTTCAATTAACTTGAAATACTGTGGACTAAAGAGAGAAATGAGCTATTTTACAGATATTTATTAATCAATCTATATTTAAAATCTTGTCTATGAACAAAGTAAAGTCAAAAGCTTCAGGCTGATTTGTTTCCATAGAAAGGTAAAAGTTTCAAAGGAAAATTACATTTAGCAGTTTATTACACAAAAGGAGTTTACAAAAAGCCTGAAAAAACAGTGGCCCTAAAGAAAAATTATTCTTGTATTATAAAATCTACATCTCCCTCCCTGCAGAAATATAAGAAGGAAAGATCCCCTGCTTCCTCTCAGTAAAGAAAACGCTCTTCCTTCAGCTTGATTCTACTAGTTTTGTGACTTTTGTAAGTACAAGTGCATTGCAGCCCTGCTTCAGTACAAGGAATGAAAAACACCATGTTCTAAAATGCCAGGGGGTATGACAGCTGGGTCACTTGCCCAGAACATGCAAGCTGTGAATTTAAACCTTTTCAGGTGGAAGAGGTCTAGCACAGATGTACCATAGCAGGCAAGCACCCTTAACCTTTAAACATACATCTGTGCTAGACCTTGCCTGATATGCAAGGTTATGCAGAATGTTGTGCAGAAAACAGATGGCCCCTATTCAGTTCACACCTCGTTCCTCCAGTGTTTCCTCAAAGACAACACAAGAGTTTTGGAAGGAAAGTTTTTGTCAGCTTGAAACACTGAAGTTTTATCAACTGTTTCCCCTTTATTCACCTGATGAATTTTCCAGGAGACACAAACATGACCTATAATATACACTGACCTATAATATATACTGAAAATACTCCATTCCAACCCAAAAGTCAATCTAAATTAGGCATATGTTCGGATTTCTGCATAGAATGCATTTCTTTGCATACTCGATTTTGTCCTTTGACTCAAATACACCACAAAATTATAATGTTACTACCACGATTTATAACTGATTAAGACATCTCTCCTGATCACTTATACTTGCAATCAAAAAGGCCCAGCTCTTAACAAAAATAGTTTTCTATGTTTATAAAATAAAATTATACACTAAGCCAAAGAGATAAAACATATAGATGGCATTATTGACTCCAAGTGGATTCTTTTGAACATGAGCTCACAAATTACAATCCGCACAGAAAGACTAAAACCTATCATTGGATTTATGGAAGAAATATTCTATTAATAACTGAATAATAAAAAAAAATTCCATAATTAACATTTAAAACAGCATTAAACATACCGGATAAAATAATCATTTCTTATCAGCAAAAGATGTTGGAGAATAGAAAGAAAATATCCTTCAGCACTAGTGTCCTTTACTGTATTCCACACCATGTTGTAAACATCATTCACTTCAGTGAAAGTGTTAAGGAGAATAATAACAAAGAATCAAAAAATTTCAGTCAAATGTTTACTGATAACTTCTTTAAACAAAAATTATAGCAAAAAAATGTCCATTATATGCTTTATTTTGCTCATGTTTGTCCTGCTGATATCATTAAATCATTTATGTTGGAATAGACCTCCAAGAAGATGATCAAGTCCAACTATTAGCCAAGCACTGCCAAGTCCATCATTCAGCCATGCCACCACATGTCTCATCTAGAAATCTTTTTTAAGTATCTTCAGGGATGGAGACTCCATTTCCCTGAGCAGCCTATTCCAGTGTTTGACAAACTTTTCTCTGAGAAATTTTTCCTATTATCCAATCTAAACCTCATATAGCACACCTTGAGGCCCTTTCCTCCCATTCAGTCACTTGTTACTTGGGAGAAATGGCTGACCCCACCTCATTATAACCTCCTTTCAGGTAGTCATTGAGAGCTACAAGGCCCCCCTGAGCATCCTTCTCCAGAATAACCCCAGCTCTCTCAGCTGCTCCTCACAGGACTTGTGCTCCAGACCCTTCTCTGGACATGCTCCAGCCCCTCCATGTCCTTCTTGTGGGTGAGGGGCCCAAAACTGAGCACTGAATTCAAGGTGCAGCCTCACCAGCGCCTAATATAGGGGGGGAATGATCAGTGTCCTGCTCCTGCTGGCCACACTGTTTCTGACACAAGCAAAGATCACATCATCCTCAAAAGGATATTCTAGTTCAGATCTAATATCTTCTAAACGATGAGAGAATTCAATCATGTCTTCTTCTTTATGCTCATTGAACACTTTCAGCTGAATATCTAGTGCTTCATTCTTTATATATCGTAGTTGCTGCAATGAAGAAACAGCACAAAGACTTACAAAATTAGTATTTCCATATGTAAATAAATGTATCTTTTTAATTAATTCCATATGTTTATATTAGTTAAAAGTTCAAAATTACAAAAACACATGAGTTAAGTTAAATATTCAAAAGGTAAATGTAACTTCAGGCTGGCTTAAAATTTTTGCACAACAGAGTGTCACATGTTCTTAAGCAAAGTCATAAAATGCTGAGGAATCAGAATAAAATCAGAATAAAACTCAGAAAGCACATTTCACCTTTTCATTTTTATTTTAAGGCTGATACTTGTCCCTTACTGCTCTTTCCCAAACTTAATAAAATGCCTTTGAGGATAATTTATTAGAACTTGTTCTCCCATTCCTGCTCTCAGGCTCAAATAATTAAAAAAATTAAACAGTAATGCAAAGAGAGAAGACAAGATGCTTACTGGTAATAACTCTTTCAATCCACTGCGCATAAATTCATTTCTGATGTGAAGCCTAAAATCCAAGTCATCAGGAGATGTAACAAGAGCATTGATGAGCTGCATGCAAGCTACCTGTAATAGAGAAAATAATCATCTTATTTCTAAGATTTCAATATGCATCACAATCAAGAAGATACAACAAACTAATAATTAGACATTACATAATTTCTAATTATGAAACTACTGTAATCTTATAAATAAGCTACTTAAATTCCTGATCAGCCACATGAGCTATAAATACCAAATTCTAGTTCACAAATTTCCATTATAGTTCAATATTTTACCACTCCATTGAAATTTGTCATTTTATACAAATATCAAGTTCCTTTAGCCAATGAACTTTAGCAGATAAAGCATAATAATGGACATATAAAAATCATTGCAAATATACATTTATCTATACATATATATATAAGAAGTTAGTAACAGAATGCAATCTGTGTACAGTGAAACATACCTTTTCTTTAAAATGCTGAGTAAATTAAACTGAGCCTGAAAAACAGAATGGGGTTTTTTCCCCGCTTGTTTTTTGAAATAGTCATTCTTTAAACATACTGAGAATTATAGAATACTTCATGAGAATCACTCCTTCAGCTCAAAAGAAAGAATCACGCCAGCTACTCAGCAGAACCTCTTCTGAAAAATTAAGATACTCATCTTGAAAACCCACAGCCAGGAGCAGCAGGAATTCCCTGTCTGGATTCACAAGTCTTTAGAACGATGGCAACTTACTGTTTATCTCTAATACAGATGAAAAGAGACACTATATCCCTTTTTTACCCTCTTTATTGTTTGCACATTTTGCTTCAATTTACAAAAAATATGTTATTCAAATAATTCCAGCATTTTAAGGGCTTTTTAAAAGCACCAGACCATTAGAATTCTATTTGGGCCTTACCTACTATGTCAACAATTAAAGCAATCTGGTTCAAATACTTTGCTGTAAAGCCTTTTATAGTCTAAAAAATGATGATGCATTATGCCATAGGCAAAAGATAATACTGGAACGATGCTCTCCCAGTCATCTGCAAAGTATGCATAATTCCAAGTACTTAATTTACATATGGCCACAAGAACAACTATGTATAAAGATGTACAAGCTACTTTGATACAGACTATAAGAAACAATAGCACCCATTAGGTTTCCAGAAGGAACATGCTAAGATTACATAATAGCACAGACCACAACTATTATCTCACCTTTACCCTACTGCAAAGTATGTAAGCATGAGAGTAGCTTTATATATTATTTCAGCTGAACTGTTATGGAGGTGAATGGCAATTAGCATAATTTAGGCCTGTTTGACTGCAGTGTTAGTCTATGTAGATGAACTTACTGGCTAACACTCTAGAAGAGAACAGCTTAGTTATGAGAACAGAGATGTAACAAATGTAAACAATCTGTTAATGTGAGAGCAATGAACCTGCTGATAAAACCAAGCAGACTGTGAGCTACAACAGGTTCTTAGGGACCAAGGGTTAGAATGACCCAATTAAGCATGAGGTATTCTTCACCCAAACCCATAAATGACGGTATTTGGAGTCACTTGAAAAGAGAATCTTGATGGCCCCACAACTCTGCATTAGGATTTGGGACCATCTTTTCAACTTCTAGAGATGTCTGAAATGGCAAGAATACTCAAGGGAGGATGCCATGGTTGGAACCACTGTACTAACCCATCCAATACCTCTCCCGGATAAAAGCTGCCACAACAGCATTTATTACTCTGTCATACCACATACCTTGCCTCAACAATAACTTCAAAACAGTTATAGAAGAAACAAGCTTTGCTCCTTCTTCTTACTTGAAGAAAGAGCTGAAATTAATTTCTATTCCCTCAGAACTTTTATGAAATTGAGTACATGCAAATATCTATATTTGCATAATAATAGAAAAGTTTTGGTTTTATTTTATTGACATAAATAAGAAAATCACACTAAATTAAAGATATAAAATGATAGAATGTCCTGAGTGGGAAGGGATTCAAAAGGATCATCAAGTCCAACTCCCAGTCCGGAAGTCCCAAGAATCACACCTTGTGCCTCACAGCATTGTCCAAATCCTTCTTGAACTCAGACAGGCTTAGTGCTGTGACCACTGCCATGGGGAGCTGCTCCAGTGCCCAATCACCCTCTGGGTGAAAAACTGGTACCCAATCCTAACATCTAACTTAAATATCCCTGACACAGCTTCAGGCTGAAAGGACCCTTGGGTCCTGTCACAGGTCACCACAGAGAAGAGATTAGCGTCTGCGCCTCCTCTTCCCCTCACGAGGAAATTGCAGATTGCAATGAGGTCTCCCCTCAGTTTCCTCTTCTGGCTAAACAAACCAAGTGACCTCAATTGCTCCTCACACAGCTTCCCCTCAAGGACCTTCACCATCCTCATTGCCCTCCTTTGGACACATTCTAACAGTTTTATGTCCTTCTTATATTGTGGGACCCAAGACTGCATACAGGACTCAAAAGGATTATTTAAATCAACTGCATAAGTGTTAAGATAGACTTCTGTAACTTACCCCAGTGTTAGACAATAATCAAGTTACAACACCTAAACAAAATAATTCAACACCAGTGGAGGGGAGGACGAATCAAAACTAACCAATCAAATATGAAAACGTAATAAAAGAGACAGAGAACTTTGAAGGACAATTTGCAAAAAGCATCTATGACTAACACATCTAATTCCCCAAAGATAGCAAAAGAAGGAAGACAACAGAATCTGTAGAGTCAGTAAAAGACTATGGTGTAAAGAAGTGCCCAAAGAAAACAAAGCAACACAAACAGCAACACTTTGTCATTCTGGCATGTGAGAGGAGATCACAAAGTAGAACACAGACAAAAAAGTTCCAAAGCGGCAGAAGAATTCAGAGAACTAAGCCAACATGAGAAGTAACAAAAGAGCATTCACTCTTCAAACATTCAAAGCTTTAAAAAAAAATTGAGGACAAAATAATCCAAGTTTATACTGAAATGTATCTTGACACTGAAGAAAATAAAGATGGCGAAATTGTATTGACATTTAAAAGGCCACTTTCAGGAAGATCTGGACAACTACAGATTGGCAAGTTTGACTTCTACAGTAGAAATATATTTTTTATAGTTGAGAACAAAATTAATGAGTAATACAAAAAATGTAATATCAATAAAGAGACAGTATAAATAAATGGCTTTGCAAAGCAAAGTCCTATTTCATGAATCAATGAGAGGTGTTTGAAAGGTCCAAGGAGCAGGCAAGAATGTTCCAATCTAAGTCTGGACTTTAAAAATTTAAACAAGTTTGACAAATATCAAAACAATTCAGAAAAATGTAGAAAACAGCATGCTAAGTAGACAAAATCAAAAATTCTACTAGTAATAGGTACTATTGAATTTGATGTTTAAAAGTCTGTTTTTAAAAAAGTTTCTATGGCTCAAAAATTATGTCATATTAAATTCTGTTCAAGTAATGTTTCCTAATGTTTTCCCCCCTGCCTCACTGTAAGTCTGCCTTTGTATGTTTTTGTTAGCAAAGTGTTTAACAGATTTGGCGAGGCAATAAAAGCCTGTTCCTGTCCCTTCTCCATATTCTTTACAGTGAGGGCAATTAGATCATCACCTGATGAGGAAAAGTAAATAGCCTCACGTATCAAAGAGGAATATACTTACAGTATGTTTTCTTTCAGAAAGGTATTGGCATCCCATTAGTAGCACTCAGCTTTAAAGAGCTCAGTTAATTAGGAATATAGCTAACAACACCACAACACTGACTGTTTTGCCTTATAGAAAGTACGTTTCCTGGAGAAAGATCTTTCTGATTTGGGGCTTCTTTGAAGTTGTAAATAAGAAACAACCCTTGGTTATTCTTCTCTTCTTATAAAGCTGCTAAATAGATAAGAATTTGAGCCTTTAACTGTCACAGTGGATTTTTCATCTTTGTAGTGTCTGTCAGAACAATTCTTATGATACTTCTCCCTGAAATGTGTTATTGCCCTCATTTTATACAAATTGCTTCTGTATCTATGTCTACAGTATTTGAGAAACTTAGGGGAAAATAGGACTTTGTTAACTTATCAATTATTTTCTTCAAATTCAAACAAAACCTCTGTATTACTCTTCAAGCCTGTTTCTGCACAAGTACTTTTTCCTGAGAGTTACTCTAATGTTTGTTACTGCCAAAGCATCACTCTACACTAGGTAACAAAGAAGGGTGCTAACCCCAGCAAAGGAAACTACAACAACCAGAAGATAAATACAAATAATATAATTCTCTTACATCCAAACGTTGACACTACAATACACAAAATTTTGAAACCAGCTAAGGTGCCCAGTCCATTTTTCAAAGGTAGACTGAAAAAAATCTTCCAGGAATTGTCTCGACAGCAACCAACAGAGATGAAAGGTTCTGCTGCACAACCAAGCACTTTGAAGAAAGAAAAAGCTCCTCATATTGAATATTTGTCTGTACTCCTCTACAGTCTTGTTCAGGACACATTGCCTTGTAGCCCACTTATTTTTGCTAGTAACAGGCTACAGGTTGTGTATGAAGCTAACACCACATGCTTCCAGAACTCTCAGGCTTCACCGAGACTTGGCTTGCCTGTCTGGAGCTCGCTCAGTTTTGGCTGTTTTTGTTGCAACAGGATTTGTCAAGTAACAGAATCACTATCACCCCACTAGGTGTACATTTTTCTTAGCCTTGTACAAGTCTCTGGAATAAAGTTTACCGTTATGTACATTTCTGTAATTAGTGGATAGAATATGACCACAAATGAAATACAGCATAGAAATGTATAGGCATGGGATGGGGTGGAGAAGTGTTAGCACTACTGAAAGCAATTTTATTAGACCACTAAGACATCACTTAGACTAAAAATTAAGCCCTTGGCTTTGAATACCACGTGTATTTTTTAGGCCCACAAACTGCACAAGTTACAATGTCACAACAGAAGAATTTGGACGTCACAAGTGGTTTAAAATGCAAGCAACCAAACCAGTTAAATTTACTGCAATAAATGCGTAAAGAATATATTGTCTTATTATCTGAGTATGGGCTTTATTTTTAAAGCTTTTTGTATTTGTTTTGGTATGGGTCCACTTTATGAGTATTTGTCATCCCCTTCAACAGCCAAGATGAAAATTTTTACTTTCCCTAATTTGATCTTATTTAGTTGAAACAAGATATCATCTCCAATTCATCTCTCTGGAGTACAAAATCTTTCATTCAATTGCATTTTCTGGATTCAATTAGTTGTGCCATTCAAAACCGGTAATTCAGCGCACTGACAGCTGCCACCAACACCTGCTCTCCTGTTAACATCAGGGAGGCATTTCAATGATTGTAGACTTCACTACCACAGAGTCAGTACCAAAGTACAGTTCTACAAGGTTACATTTACATTTCAACTCCATGTTGTTTGATTATACACAATTTGGAATCTTTGTCATTGTTATGACAGCAGTTTAAAACATAGTATGTTTCCCTGCAAAACACTATATGAATGGACTGTTAAGCAAGGAAACAGCATTTACCACAGATGATTTAAACTATCAGTGAGGAGTCAGAGACTGAAAAAATACTACTATGAAAATCCTGATCAAGAGCAAACTATAGCTTTATCTTTGAGATAGCAGGGCAATTTCAATGAAAGGATATCTACAGATATAATTGTATTACATCTGTAATAAAAAATATTATTTTGTTTAAATTTGCCAAATCAACACAGTACACGTGCACATATGTTACTCAAACAGAGCCATGATACAATGATGAAAAGCAATAAATTAATCAGTAAGATGTACTGCTATTCTAGTATTTCTAGTCAAATTTGATCAAGTGGGAATTAAATTGCAGCTCAGAACAAGAATATACTTTAGCCTTCCTGGAACAAACAAGACAAAGATCCATTGGATAATATTAGCTAACTATTCATTTGTGTAGGAATACAAAGTAATAGTGAAAGTCCCAAACATAAGCCTACAAAAAGCAGAATGAGAAAAAGTTACACAACAGGAAAGAAAAACAAGTCTAAGCAAGACACAATGCTTACACATCTAGATTTAAGTAAATTAGATCACAAATTCTTTTTTCTAAGTTTAAAAACTTCTTAAAGGACTAAAGATAGAGGCAATAGCAGGAACCTGATAGTAGATCACAAACATTTAAATCATATTCCAAGTGAAACTAATTCAATGCCTAGGGGTTAGCATAAAATACTTAAATCACACAAGACCACAATAATTTGAAATTAGTTTCTGCAGTCTTGACATTTAGGTAAGGTAAGCTTTGTTCTGATTGACCCTGTTACAGAAGCAGTTATGGGAAGGACCTCATTAGCACAGAGCAACCAAGAATCATCAAGTTATTCAGCAAACCAAAATGTCACAGCCATCTCACATCCTCATATTATTAAATGATAAAGATTGAATGGTATTCCCTGACAACTGAAAACACTGGGAGGATACGGCTATTGATGAATACCTAGGATCTTTTACTTTCTTACAAAAACACTTCTCCTAGGATATGCATGAACCTGCACGTTTCCACAGGGATGATGAATATTCATTTTTCAGGAACTTATCCAGGAAAGGAAAAACTGCACCTTTGCTTCACAACTGTTCCTCTTCTCAGTCCTAACTGGAAAATTAGAAGGAGCTGGCATCTGCAACTAGATCTGCATGGAAGAAGAGCACTCTCCTGTTAGTTAAACCACCTGCTTGAGAAGCAGTGGTGAAAGTTGATGATTACTCATTTGATTCTCCTAGAAGAATGAGAAGTAGGCAACAAAAAAGTTGTTGTTGCTGTTATTTTCTTAACTTTCTTACATATCAAAATGGGTTGTGTCAGAAGAGCTGTCTGACACCTGCCTTCATGACTGGAACAAGCAAAATATTAGACTTTTTAGTTGTCATCATAAATACACATAAATACATAAGTTGTCATCATAAATACATAAATAAATATAAATGCCCTATACGTGTTTTAGGCTTAAGATGTTAAGCTGCATTTACTGTAACAAAACCAGAAATTTGATATTACTCCTGGCTGTAGTTATAGTTTCAGAATACGACTACTAATCTTGTCTTGAACCAAAATCAATTAAGTATGCCTTCCATAATTTTGGATTTTATGAAAGATAGAACATTGCATTCATCTTTTGCATTCAACAAATGCAAAAAATAGATAGACAGAGCTTCCACTAAAAATACAAAAATCACCCTACTGAGGCCTTTTATGTATTCACTCTTCTAGTAACAGAAATGTTAAGTCAATTCAAAATTGAAAAGGTCAGTTGTTAGTGTCAAAATTGAACTGCCACAAAACAAGCATACATACATCAAGCAGACAATCAAGGCAAGTATGCCAAGTAACTGACAACTGTAAACTTCTGTCTCATTAAAAGCCTGTCAAATTAACCACCAGGTCAATTTCATTGTTAGAAAAGTTTACAGATGATTCACATGAGAAGGCTTGATTTTTCTGGTCTTCAAAAATAGAAATCTAGCAACCATTTATGAAGTCTGAAAAAGTAAATATCAAAAAGCCTTTTAGCAGAAGGAACATACTTTAATGAAAGTTTAACTAAAAAAAGTCAACAGAAAAGAACTTTTAATGAGTTTCCATGTCTACACAAGATATAGCAAACTAAATGGCAAAGCATTACCTATTTGCAGGAACTTCAGGCTAACACTCTCAGCAAAACCAAATGAATATATTTAGCATAAGTATTTTAGCAGAAGTATTGCAACAGTAACATTTAGAGTAAATTTTCATTTTTAACAATGCTTCTATCTTCTATATTAGAGGATAACAAAATACCAGATGGAGGTATAGTCCAACTGAGATAGAAGGCATAACTAGTAGAAACTTTTTTAATATCTGAATAGTAGTCCTAGAAAAATTAAAATTGCTGCTGCATAGGTAATTCAGCTGAAGTTTTCAGCAATGAATTGGTTATCTCACCAGTGGTATCTTGCTCATGGAGCTGAGCACCCCTGCAAACAGTGGGTACCCATCATGGGTAAAACGAGAGATACCAAGGATTAACTTAACTTGCCTGGTGGCTCAAAGAGTAATGGCCTGCTTTAAGGGGAGTTTCACATGCATTTTCAACTAGAAAGAGAAGGAAGTTACAGATGGTAACTTTTTTCTGTATTAAATCTACAGTAGGTTTTTTTTTCCTTCATCAAATCTACACAGATGCAAATATACACAAGCCCAGAAAATTCAGCATTACACTCAAAAACAACATCCTCCTAATTTCAGCTTGGTAGTCCTCAAATCCTTATATGCTCTACAAAGACTCTTGAATTCTCTTAACTTAGATACAACATCCTGGAATTGAAAAAAATAATTTTTGTAATCTAAAGTATTGAATCAATGAATCAAATAATGATGAATGAATCATTAATATTTTTTAAAATCAAAATATTTATTTTTTTTTAATATCTCAGAGAAAAATTGATATCTCAGAATTTTTTTGAAAGTCCATAAAATTCATGGATGGTCCAGGGAAACTGTGGATGCCCCATCCCTGGAAGCAAAACAATCAGCAACTTTTATTGTCAGACATGAACTATTTAATATAAAAGCTGAGTAATGCAAGCATTTCTTTCAAACTTTAATCTTTTACTATTTTTGTAATAGTAACAAAGAATTAATGTGAGAAATGCAAGAACAGAGAGCTAACCGAGGCCTCAAACACACAAGCTCAGAGATAGAGATGGATACAGTGTTTGACCCAAGACCTTGGAGAAGGCTTGAAGCTTTAGAATAGAATAGTGAAACAGACATGAAATAAGCATCAAGATTTGTAGTTTAAGCTGAAATATGTTTTAAGCAAGTAGAAATATGTCTCATGTAAGCAAATAAATATGTTAAGCAAGATAGTAGAAGATTTTAAAGATTTTAAATTTTGAACAGCTCTCAGTTCAACCTGATTACATGAATATCAATTAGTTCATATCTACACTCAAAACCCAGTGATTTATAATGATCATTCAAACAAAGTTAATACTTTGTGCCTTCCTGCAGTAAACTCTACATCCAACTGAGGCAAATTGAAAAAGAGGTGCAAGTTTCCTTTCCTCAGACCTTCTGAGGGCAATTTTATGATATCATAAAATGACCATGAAAGACAGACCTCCCAATGATTTAAAACATTAATTATAAAATGCAGTTGCCTAAAAACTTGCTTTTTTACTATAATCAATATTCAGTTTCAACAAATATTTCCAGAAGTGATATGATCTTGTTGCATCCAAACATATGACTTATCCTTTATTTTAAATATATACTGTCTTTTGACTCGCAAAGCTAAGATCTCAGTGGAAAATCAACAAATTGACTTGCAACCCCCCCATGTTTCCAGGCCAAATCTTCCCATGCCACACCTCAAAAGACAAAATTATAAACAATATTCCAAAATTTGACCCAACTTGAAACAGTATTCCTACTCCCTTTTATTGTAATGACTTGTTCAGTCCAGAAAACCATGTAATTTTATTTTCACTTGTTGCAGTGATTAAAAAAAGATTACTTACTTGCAGCTGAACTGAGTTATCCTGAAGACCTTCTACAATAGGAGAGAATCTATCAACATTCCTCTCCTCTGCTGCTGCTGTTACAGCTTCCAATATTTTTTCAAGGCTGTGAGAAAAGAGAATAATTTCACTCAGGAGAGATATTTAAACTTGTTCATTTGCTATCTTAAAAGACATGTTGCCAAATTATTCACCTGCCTCAATTTCTTGTAAACATATTTAGGAGGTTTAAGCAATACTTGTTGCCTTTAGAGATTTTTGTAACCAAAGAATGACTTACTGGATTACAAGGGTTAAAAAAAGTATGGTAAGAAATAGTAAGCAAAAGAATTGCTGCATAACTATTTCCATCTAACCAGTACATCCAGATGTGAAAAAGAAAACTCACTGATATGGCCACGATAAAAAAACTCACAAAGGTATGCTGAAAACGGACAATACAATACAGATACTACTTTCAAACCTAAATTGAAAATTTTATAATTTCATTCAGATATAATTTGGGATATTGTAAAATTACCTTATATTTCTTGCTTAAATACAGTACTTACATGTTCTCCTCCCCAACAATGCACATTGCCGATAAGAGTTTAACTATATCCGTCATCATGTTAGTTTGCTTGGGATCAATTGCTTTGGCCAGCAACAAAAGGCTCCTCTCTTCTCCCAAAATTCTTTCCAACCCGTACTAAACAACAGAAGAACATTTGTAAGGGAGGGAATCCAAATGACCATCAAGTATCTAATTAATGACATCAATAGTTCCCCTCAAATAAGTATTTCAAATGACATTTTAGTCTGTGCACTAATCAAAACAAAAAAAAAAAAAAAAAGAGAAAAAGTCCCAAATGGGTCCCTTATTCTGTAAGAAGGGCATATAACAGCACCAAAAGTTTACATTAGTGTCGTGCAATATTTCTGCAGAGAGAAAGTGGCAGACTTCTGGCAGACAGAAAGAAAACCACAACTGACCAACCCACCACTTCACCAAACTGCATATGGACTTATACTCATCAGGTACTTTATCTAATTGAACTGTAGTAATTTTGTTTCTAGAATAAATAAAATCCCATACCTTATTATTCATGAAGGCTTTCAAACACTGTATAACTTTATGCTGACTCCTTTTCACAAGTCTGTCCTGACTGAATAAATCAAAATTTTAGTGTAAATAAATGCTCTTTAAATATTAAGAAATGCTAACTTTATATTAAGACTTTATATTAAGATATTTCTATATATAATTAGATATTATATATAATTTATATTATATTTATATTCTATTTATATTTAGAAAAGCTAATTTTATACTAAATACTTACTTTTTTGTCTCAACCAATCGTTCCAAAACATCCAACAGCAATCCCAGACCTTCTTGGCCAAAGTTTACAACCCAGCTAGGAGGGAGAAAAAAGACATTTTAAAAAATTGACATTTTGAAGACTAATCATAGTGAAAGAAAATTATCACCATAAATAAAAGCACGCATAACTGGGTGGTGTTAAACCCAAAATATCTCCAACAGAACACAATAAAAATTTAAAATTTCAGCTACTACCAAAGGCATCTTTTAATGAGGTTAAACCCTTGGCTAGTTGTTTCTTCATATGACAGATGCCTCATGGTCCTGTTTACCATTGCTCAAAACCCCTTGATATCAAATACAAGTAATGCCACACTGACAGCAGCACTAACAATTACAGGAAGAGAAAAACATATTTTTATATTTTTTTCTTCTAAAAGTAAATACATTATGAAAATAGATTCTCTCTTTCTTGGATGGGTGTTTTATTCTGAAACAGATTAGGCAAATAACTGGAAACTATTTTTGTCAGATCTGGCCCATATCTGTCCTAAAGATAATCCGACAAGATTCATTTTGTATTAGCAGAATTATGAGCAGCCACTTTGCTGCACATCCAACAGCTGGGGATGACTGACTAATATACTGATGCATTCTTACTGTCTTTACCTCTGCTTCCACAACAGAACAAAAACTACTTACAATACCCAAAGAAAACACTCAGCTTTTTGTCATTCTGACAAAATACTAAGTTATCAGTGCCTCTATTTTCAATGTATTTATCAAAAAGGTCCTCCTAATGAAATTCAACCTGTTGCAACTATTACACAAAAGGGGAAGAAATAGTTGCAGATAAGTAGCTATCTGTAATAATATGCACAGCTAGATCACTTGAACCACTTTTAATGAACTGTGATAGCAACTATGAGGTCAAAGCACCTAAATTATTTACCTGAAAATTAGTGACCAAGATTGTCCTTTTAGAAGCTTACTTTTTATAGTGATGGGAAAAAAACCACAGCTTTTTGCAGTAAACCATGGATTTCAATATTTGTTTCTAAGTACCAGAGATCAAACAACCCAGTAACACTTGATTTAGATTTTCTCTGTGAACTAAAAATACAATTTACAAAAAAGACTAATTGAAAACCCTTTGTCAGAATAACTCAAGCTACTGTAAAGCATGTTTCCTTCCACATAAACCATTATATATTCTAAATAAGACAACTCAATTCAGAAACAAAATAATAGAAAGAAAGTAGCAAATACCCATAGAGAAGACCCATATCAGCAATTCTCCCAAACCAGACACAGAGAAAAGAAAGTTGTGCAATCCTTTTCTAATCATGTCCCAAGATTTCATTTACATTATTTTAAACTACAACCTAAAGCGTTTCCCCAAATCATGTGTACAACCACTGTCTTAAATGGTAACTCTAAACAAAAGGATTTAAATAGAATAGAATAGGAAAAAATACAATTTAATGAAATAAAGTCAGCATTCAGAAATCAAGCTGCATGGAACAAATCAAAATTAAGACTTATCAATGATTACTGAAGAGTTAAACCTTCCTTCAATAAAGCAGGTAAACAAAGGTTGTGCTTTCTTCTGAATAGATAAACCCTACAGGTACAGAAAAAAATACCAGAAGGAAGGAAGGATGAAAGCCTAAAGTAGACTGGACAGAAGCAGCAGCACACATTTAGAAATATATATATTTTCTGGTGAACAAACTTACACCAAGGTGCCTAACTCCCATTATTGATTACCCTGATAAAAATAAGTTAGAAGATCAAAGACTTAGAAAATATTTCAAAAATTAAAATGAAAAACAACTGACTACTTAGCACTAGAAAACAAAGGGAACTGCTTCTGCATCACATTTAATTTACCTTCTCTTAGTATTACCTTGTATAGATCAGCAACTCTATTAAAAATAACAGACCTACAGAGGATACATAATCAATGAAACAGAAAGAAGTTAAAAACACTCACTAATGCATACATACTCATTAACGAGAAAACCTTCTACATATCCATTAATTTTAATCCATTAAGAAATTAGAATATGATTAATCTCTTCAACATGTGCTACTAATGATGTTACCTGACAGGATTACTAGTCAAGGACACACGGAGGGATTCTAAGCAAGTGACTAGTCTTTCATCCGTTGACCCAGATTTTAAATCCTGAATAAATTCTTGGGGAGAAATCTTCCTACTGTTCTTGAGACTTCCCTGAAACACAGAAAATACACTTGTTCTTTATTTGATGCATATAGAATTTAAACAGATTATTATTAATGGCTAAGTTTCATTTCTGTTCCTTGAAAAATATATAATGTAGACCTGAAAACCTGTAACTGATGCCCATCTACTATTTGCCAAACACTGACTAAATTGGGTCATTTTATGAATAAATTTATTACCAGCAGACAAAAACAACAGGCATGAAATGTACAAATTTATCATACATGCTCAGTGAAATAAAGTTTTTGTATTGAATGGATTCTGTTTATGCATTGCAAAGATCTTCATAAGTGAAGAGTCAACAGAAGAAAAGACCAATAATGATTATGAGGTCCTCTGAAGAGATCACAGGATACATGTCCAGAAGGGTAACTACACTCACATAAGCATACAGAGCAAAGATGCAGCATACCATATATTTTCTACAGAACATATCTAAATACAAAAAAGCAGGCATTCAATGGTGCATAAAACTTAGATTTGACTTAATTCATTGCAAGACTCCTTTTTTTCAAAATAGAAGTACAACTGTCATGTTGCACAAAGAGACTTACTAAATACCTCTTGATTAAGTAGTGGCTCAAGTCAGTAATTGAAGAGAATTAGATTTGCAGTGCAATAATAACTTGAAATTATTCAGTGTAAATGGTGAGGTAGTCTCATTATATTATTATAGCTAGTTTCATACAGGTGATGTTTTCTCCCTTTGTTAGATCCTCAGGAAATACTGAGAAGTAATCTTTTCTTCTATGAAGTAGATGATCAAATAGTTTCTAGCAAAGAAATTAAGTTAAAAGCTGGGAAGTGTATACAGACAGACCAGGCTGCTGAGCTGCCATCAAGAGGGACAACAACAGACAGGAAAAATGGGAAGAGGAATTTCAGGAAGTTCCACAACAGAAAACTGTAAATCTTGAACCTGAGGAGGGATAAACCCATGCACCAACGTGTGCTGAAGCTACCAGCTGGAATGTAGGCTTGTAGGAAAATAGGGGTTGTGACGAATGACAAGCTGACCACAGGTAAGTGCATCACCAGCTGGTTGAGGGAGATGACCCTTCCCCTCAGCTCAGCAGTGGTGAGACATCTAGAGAATTCTGTCCAGTTCCTGACTCCCCAGCATGAGAGACATGGACATATTGGAATGAATCCAGAGAGGGCTGTGGACATAATTACAAGAGAATCTGTAGTATATGGAGAGGCTGGTAGAACTGAGATTGTTTAGCCCCAAGAGAAGGCTCAGGGGAACCCTTATCAGTGAAAGGACAAGAAGAACAAATTGAAATACAGGAAATTGGTTAAACATAAGACAACCACAAACTTCCCCCCTCTCTCTGTTTTCTTAAGCCTCATGCTTAAGAAAAGCATGAGGCTTAAGAAAACAGAGCACTGGTAAAGCACTGGAACAGGTTGCTCAGGCACACTGTGTAGTCTACCCTATCAGAGATATTAAAATTGGAATATATAAGAAGCTGGATGCAACTATCTCCAGGGTCTCTTCCAATCTAATTCTAAACACCTGCTGCCAGCAATCCTCCGAAAATATAGCATCTCATGTTATATTTTGAAACATCATGTGTAATACATGTCATTCCAAACGTGCTTCTGAATTGATGGATATCCCTACTTGCTTAAGTATGAGGGTAGCTTCCAATAACTCTACAAAAAAAAGTAGATGAGATGTACAGCAAAGGATGAGGGTTGAGGTGAGAATCTGGAAGACAGATCTAGGAAACCCAAAAAAAAATTTTAAAAATCAGGAACAATAAATGCTCCCACAAACAAAATGAAACTCAGTAGTTTCAGTTTTCTTTCATGGCTCTTTCCAGCTGGACTCTGCATAGATAAGATAACAGACTGACTAGAGACAAAATGACCAAACTCCCAGCAGCCAAAGTATTTAAATAAATGTTACAAAGAGTTGGAAATTTCAAGAAGTCTCAGAAATTCTGCTGGCAGCTCCTGATGTGCATACACTACTTGATAAGCACTACTTGTATGCCTAAGCATAAGGATTAATATCCTGTGTGGAGAATCTGTCATTTCCAGTGACTTCTCCCAGCAGTTCCTGCTGTAAAATTGACAAAACTGATGTAACCAAAATACTTGTAAGTTGTCAGTAAAATTTCTTTCTTTTGATGCACAGTCATATAGGACAGTTATATGGACAGGACATACAGTTAAGATGGTTAGAAGATATTTTGGAAGGAATTTAATATAATCAACAGCAAATGTGTGCAGTAAAAAGGTCACATGGGACAGGAGCCCAGTCAGACTAGAAGAATTCACTAGAATGACATTTCAGAAAGCCTTATGTGACCCATCTGAAAACAGTGCCACACGCAGTGGAGACTCGCATCAACATCCAGAGAGTAACCAGTCATCCCATTTCAGACTCAGCTCCCCACTGGAACATCACCCTATGCAAAAGAACCAGTAAACATGTCTGTACAACAAACTACCACAGTGCTAAGTACCACTTATTCATATTATGCCAAAGTTCTGCAACATAATAAGAATATGATACATCTGCCAGTGCTTAAATAAAATGAGAGCTGCAATTGGTATCAATTGTGAAACAGATTATATTAGCTGTATTTCAGCATGAGAAAAGCTGCTTAAGTTCAAAATGTTCAAGTTTACTGAGAAACAGGAAATATCTTGAGGCATCAGTGCCTCTAGAAACTTAATTGCTCAACTGAAGAACAACTGGTCTGTGAGCAGATGCAGCATGAAGTCAGCATTAATTAATCTAGTTAAAACATCACAAGGGCACAATGTGAACAACAAAAACAAAATACTAAGAAGAAAATTCACTTTAAAAACCCAGTTTGTGTGTTTTGAACATATAAAACAGCAAAAACGATGGCTGAGTAACATGATAGCAATGCATTTTATTTCCCCTTGAGTATTAACTCCATAACATGAAATTTTATTTTCAAAACTTTTCTTTCCTGCAGATATTACTATGCAAGGAGGTGTGCTTTGTGATTATTGGAAAGGAGCTGTGCACTTCTGAGAAACAGAAACCCTGACACTGAGGTCAATAATAAAGCTTTGATTACAGTAGAGCCCACTTGGATCACCAGAGACTGTTTCATTTTCATTGATTCATTAGAGGTGCAGTCTCTGTTCTTCATTTTAATAGTTCTTCAAATGATAACTGCTTTAAATGAAACATGCTCAGTACTCTCCATAACATTTGTGAATGAGGATATCTTTCCCAAGGCGAAATATCTTTAGTACCCATCTCCTTAAAGTTCAAGAAGTATGAAAAGAAGTATGAACCACCAAAAGAAGTTACTGCAGTATCACTCATAGAAGGAGAGGCCCAAGATGGGATTAGTTGCACACAATAGTCAGGAGCTACATGGCATTTCACCTGTTCCAAAAAAGTATGACACTTTCACAAAGTCACGGTACACCAAAAGTTAGCCAAATACTCCTGGGGTGCAGTGCACTATTCTCTCTAGACTCAGAAGGCACTCAGTCCAACTAACTCAAGGAATGAAAGAGCATGCCTGGAACAAAGAGTTTTCAATGGCAAGGTTTTCAATTTCATCCCAACAGCTCCAGCACTAATCTGAAATCATCTGCAGCACAACTGGATTGAAGTACTGAATCTGTGTCTCACTGAAACAGCTTCTCCCAGTACACAACAGGTGAATGTCACTTCCAGTAAAGACACAACAGCAGAAAGAGAGTTCAGGAAAGACAAATTTGCCTGCATGGATTGCTCTTTTGTCATGTCCCACCAGAGAGAGGAATACATGGTCTAAGCAGCAGAGGGAAGAAAAGAGAAGGGAACAGAAAAAAGAAAATGCTGTTGGGAGCCTTAGAAAAACACACAAGACAACAGTGTGTGATAACAAATCATTGTCCTGGGGGAGGAAACAGACCTGTCCTCTTCAAGAAAGTACCTTATACAGCTCCTCTGGGCATAGTGCAAGAAGCTCCATTGCCAAAACACAAGTGCGACGACATCCAAAGTAAAAAGGAGAATTGTGAACGGCACACAGAAAGAAGGACCAATGAGACATACTCTGTGGCCAAGAAGCAAAGACATGAAAATCTTTCTCTTGACAAAGAGAGCCCTAACATCACCACCATCAGCATGCTATGATTTCAGCAACAGATGTGAATGCAGCAACTCTGCACAGCCAGTTATGTTCTATTACCACATACTTTTTAGATCAAACAACTGAGGTCTTAAAATACATATAGAGCCTAGGGGTGCCAATGATATATAAACCCTCACATACTATTTTGGGTAGATAAATTTCAAGAATGTTTTAAGATCTACTAGTCTGAAGTTTCTTGATTTCCCATGCAATATCTCTCAAAAAAGAAAAACAAGCTAGACCTAATCTTCTGGTATTAAGGACCTGTTAAGCTATAGATAAGACTAGTAGCTTTGATAAACTCATCTTAAATAAAGTAATCTCCAGGCAGTTAGGTCCTGCACTAGGCATACCTACCTTACTAAAAGTGCTAAAGCTTAACACTAATAATATACATAATGGGAAGCAGACAGTAAGATAAATATCTTACTTAAATTACTACATTTAATGTTTTGGTTTGTCAGTATTTAGTTATAATTACATCCAGATTATTTTTACTGATATCTCTAGTTCCATACAGCAGTAAGAGTTGAAGATTGAAACACATGAATTCTAAAACAATCAGAATATCTGAGGACAGGATTAGCTATGCAGCATTTAGCACAGGAGTCAGTTCTCACTCTGCAAAAACTAAGCAGTTCTTTTATGCCAAGTGAATCCTTAATTTGGCCTTTATATACAACTCCTTGCACTGCTTTAGAGCAACCAATCATTATAGGTAAAAAATGGACAATAATTGATTTTGTGCACAACACTTTCACTATCAGTTACTATGTAACATCAAACATGAACTCTATTTTAAGTCAGGCATGAAAAAAGCTCATCAACTGAGGAATTATTTTTAAACAATGCTAGAAAAGAAAAAAGTTCACACCAAACTTTTGCAAGAAGTTTTTGCAGAATCTTTCCATCTCTACTCTTAGCCATATCTTTACCAAAAAGAAATGCTGGTTTCTGTATAGAAGACACATTCCAAGTACAAGTGACTATCTGCCACTATAACTTGTAAAATAGTAAGACAGACACAAACATTTTTAAAGACCACTATGAGAAAGAGAAGATAGTCAAAGGAATGTAACATGCATGCATCACTTTTTCTGACCAACAGGAAATAATGTAAGCTTTTAGCATTTACTTACAGACTTGGAAGCAGTGCTAATATATTGCATCACCATTTCTTTTTTGGTATTAAAATCTTTTTCTCTCAACGGCATCTTCTTGTCTTCATTTAAATTCATATCCTCCTAGAATGGGATAGGAAAAAAAAGAAAAAACAGTCTTAAACACCATACATCAACAGAATTATTTTAATGTAAGAGACTGACTTAAATAGACACAAAAATACAAATTCATACAAGTGAAAGCTGTTATACAAACAACTTTTCATAAGATGTTAATCAAAACCATAAAATCCTTATCCATATTCCCTCTGAACTCAGACTGAAAAAAACAAAAACAGTCAACTATACTCAAGTGCATCACAACCATTTTTAGTACACTCTTTTCTTAGGAAAGACCTACAGTTTCACACATGTGTGCACCAAACTACAGAAGAGCATTATTTAATACTTCCCAAAACATTTATAAATGTACTCAAACCAGTATTTTATATATTTTTAATTTTTAATTTATTCTGTAATTCTCTTCCTCTCTTCCCAAATGGTTCATCTTGGCAGCAGAATGTGGCTTGCACTGAAACAAGTTCACAAATTAATAATCACATTTGCAATAAGCAAGGCCAAAATTCTTAAGGATTAAGTCAAAACATTCAACCATTATCAAAACCCCATCATAATTCATTCACCCCAATATAAATCCAGAGGTCAAAAAGAGCAGAGAGACCTACAATGAAAACCACACAAGTGACACTTCTGAATGTCACTAGCATCTATGACACAGGGAGTTCTACTGCTCCAGCCTAGAAATGCTCTGATCATTGTAATCAGTTGCACATCTGGGAGAAATGGCATTTTTCATCATGGTGTAAGTTGATAAATAAAAGGGAAAAGAGAAAAAAAAATAAAATAAAAGTTTTCAGGAACAATTAACGATTTTGGCACAAACATATAAAGCACATACAGCGTGTGATTTGCTATGTGCATTGCTCAAGCTTAGCAAGAATTACTGCAGTTATTTTCAGCTGAGACTCGTGAGGTGAATCCTCATCAGCTTTGGCAGGAGCAATGCTACAAAATCAGTGAGTAACCATCTTGATATCAAAGTTATTTCACCTAGTCAGAAATCAAAGACAAACAGTACAGATAATCCTTAGAATTTGTACTACACCAAAACTCAAGTTTCCTTGTCCTTCAATAGCTTTCACACTGAGTAGAAGAGAATGAAGCACAGTTCCTAGAAACATTTACACTTTTGTATAAATCCGAGCTTTGAGAAGTTATTGCAGAAAATGCTTGACCCCTGTCCTGGTTTCAGCTGGGATAGGATTAATTTTGAACTTAACTTAAACTAAAAAAAAAAAAAAAAAAACCTTTTCACATTATCATGTAGCTATTGCAAAGTTCATTCTTCTATTTAAAATAGTTTCTTTCAGACTTGCTCTTTCATGTTTTCTGAAAAGCAGTTTCTAAACTTAAATAAAAGTATCTAACTTCTAAACACAAAAAAAAGCCCCAAGAATTAAGAAACCTATCAACATAAACTATATTCCATAAGCCTAGGTATAACAGCAGGTTAATTTATGGGAAATAGTCTGTCTGTGTGTGCAGTAAAAAGTAATTTCTTTGTTCTTGTTTTTAACAAACGAAACATCATTGAGACAATTAATTTATATAGACTAGAGTGATACAGGGGCACGACAGATACTGCTTAGTTAATAAAATACTTCATCCCCATCCTTTATCTCTTAAATAACTGAAATATGTTCTACAGGTAAGCAGTACCTCTTTGGAAAAGAAGAATACATCATTTCACATGGATATTTTCCTAATAGCACTAACAGAAACTAAAGGAGGTATATGACAATTATTATCTTTATTATCTGGTTTTATGAGCTCTTTCATAATTTTTGCCATGAAAACCACACAAGATGCCACTGGATAAAATAGTGGGAGAAGGAAGCCATATGCATCCAGGAAAACCCCAAGTACAAGGTAAAGACATTCAGTAAACCCTAAGAATTGAAAAACTTCTCCCTTCAGTTCTAACACATTGACTATTTTTTCCATACAAAATTATTTCTAAAAGCCTGGCTACAACAAATTGTTCAAATTGTTCACCAATCCACCCCTCCAAATCACTTAATTTGATCAGAACAGCAAACTAGAGGCTACAATATATAATTAGCTATGTAATCTACTGTGACTAAACTAGCTTTATTCCAGCCCATTCAAATGTGGATAATCTGAAAAATCCTTTCTGTAGTGCATGTTATAGATAAAACAACACTGATAAAGTAGCTTAATACAAGTTTAAGTGCTTTGTTATTCAATCAAACAAGGAAAGCATTCAAATTATCCGGATGTCATCACTACTTTAACATATTTTGCAAAGTAGTTTTAAAATTGGAATTAATTATTCAAGGATCCATGGATATATGCATCTCTATTTATCTAGACATGCAGTAGTAGGTTTCTGAGGATTTATTGAAAGTTTTTATTTATTTATGGCACAGTACAACATCACAGACTACCCTATACCAGAATGTCTGTAGGATGGTAGAGAAATACAATCTAAAAGCAAGGGGTGTTTTTGAAGGCACTCCTTCAAGTTTTATTAAAAAGAACTCTCCCATTTTCTGAGCAATTATCAGTGACAGCAAAATTTTTAAGAGAAGCAAGACAAAGAAAAATGAACCATTTGGCAAGAAGTACAAATACAAAAGTTGGTAACAGTTAATTATTCCTTTCCCTCACCAGTTTAACCACGAAAACCCTGAATGTTATCCTTCATTTACAGTTCTCAAGAGTTCTACAAAAACTTCTTCAAAACTAAACTATTATCATTGAGTACTAGGAAGTACAAATTCCACAAAGGTACTTCTCTCATTGCACATTGCATTTTCTCCACATGCCAATCCCTGGTAGTCCCTTTGTATTTCAAGAGTTACTTGTTACTTGCTGTGAGGCAGAGAAAGAAATAATAATCTGGGCATCATTCTCCTTGTTAGTGTTCTCTTGTGCTCTTCAGATTTCAGTCACTCTTTTCTCATGGCCATTTGTGTTTAGTTTTCAATTGCCCAAAATGTCATCATCACGACAAAAAGCTCAACCTACTGAGGTGCTACCAATGCCACGTGGTCTTTGTGACTGCTCTTTTGTAGTGCACTAACAATGACAACTAAGGAAAGAAGCAAATTTGCAGACAAATGCTGCTTTGGAGGCAATTCTTTCTTTTTGTGCAAGAGTGACATGGCATATAAATTGAGAAGTAAATGTGACCGTGACATTTGAAGGCATAAAATCTCTTTGTAAAAGTTTCAGATCATCTTAAAAGGAAGAAAGATCCCCCATTTCTTGTTCCTCCTCAAAACATGTTGCATAATCTCATTTCTAATTTCTGTTTAAATATATTGGACCAAAATTTTGCAAAAATAATTCCAATACTTTATTTCCTGAGAAACACCCTAATAAATACACAATTACAACTCACAACAACAATTATATTAAAAATTCAGGTAAAGATTAGAACACATGCACAGAAGAATACTTGTTCCACCTATCACTTAGCCATGTTGTCATTCTTTAAGTAAAAGAAAGTGTAAGACTCTTACCATCATTTTTTCAAACAGTGCTATGATTTCCCTTTCCGACAGTGGTTTTGTAGCAAAATCCTCCAGGTCCATGGGTGTGGATGACCAATCTGTAGAGTGTGACTGCTTCATATGTGGCAGAGGAGGTCTTTCTTTTTTACTTCTTGGAATTCTTATACTGGCAAATCTATCCAACTGAAAATATAAAAGGTGTAACATATCACATACTGTTTCCATTCCGTGTAACCTTAATTAACATGGGTGTTCTTGGAAGTTGAAAATCCTTATTTTTCTGTGGTAGCTTACCTGTTCTTTAACTGCCTTATTCTAAAGGATTTTCCTAAAGATACATATGATGGTCAGTTGCCTAGCACTGGAGTTAACCAACCAGAATCCCATTACATTATAAAGAAATCATGCAGAACATCAGAATTTTACAGAAAGTTTGGAGGAATAGATATCTACAAAACCAATTTATGAAGAATTCTTTCCAAGCGTTGCATGTAGAATATGAGAAAGCAGGCTGATTTACCAACAGCATAGTTTTAAAGTGGTTTTAGTTACCCAGAAACAGCTGTACTCCTAACATGGCTACAGAATATATAGACATGCAAAGAAACTACTTTTTATTAAAAGACAAGTTAGCGTAACTAAGACACTGTTCTATTTATTTTCTTTATATTTCTATTTCTTTTTGCATCATGTAATACAAAATTTAGTGCCTTTGTTCCAATTATTTAGAAAGTCATTTTGGAGAAACCATTGACTCCTCCATTAAAGCTACATAAAGTATGTTTATGATTTCATGAATGATCCTTATGACTAATCCCAAGCAGACATCAATCACTCTGGCTTTATTAACCCTTCCAAGAGCCAAAAACCTTCTTTAGAAAAGTGGTTTGGGTTGTGGGATTTTAAACTGGTTAGATATTTACCAGCTTTTTGATCAAGAGTTACTAAATGAAACTTTAAACATTTTCCATGCTAGAGCATGTGCTTTAAGGCACATGGAGGCAAGGACCAACAGAAGGCAAAAGCAGTGGACACCTAATGAGATGTGCTACATCATCATCTTTGTAACACCCTTTTGAACACATACGAACAGCATCACATTCCTAAACACAAAACAAAGTTACGAAAACATTTGATGCATAAGAGATTTTGTACAAGATTTCAACCATATCAACTGACTTCTGTCTTGGAATGCTATGCAAAAATATTCTGAGGCTTCAATATATCTTTAAGATAAGTATCTTGAGACAAGTACATCAGTTACCAAAGTAAATGACAAGTAAAATTATTATAGCATCTGTGGAATTAAGATCAGAGAGAGCAAAGAAAATCAGTAGCAAAAATTGGGTACAAGTGCTCCACTCTAGTCAGAGCAAGAATTGACTATCAGACATCCATGAAGAGAGGTTTAGAGGAAAAATATAAAGACTTTAATTCTTCCAGTTCAAAATTGAAAAGAAACAGTTTTTGGAACACAGAAATAGATTGTAAGCTACTCACAGATGGCTGTAGAACATGCAAAAGCAGAAAATTAATATAGCATAAACATAAAAGAGCTCAGCATGGATGATGGGGCCCTTCTGTGTCACATCAAGCCAGCAGGCAATGAGGAATGGCATACTCTACAGGAATAATTACATAGGCAAGACCCAGGAAGACAAAGAATGCAACAAAAGCAAAAGGGAGGCTAACATCACTGGAAGTGAAGTAGTAGTCATCAGTAACAAAAACCATCTTACATCTTGACTGGAAAGCAATTTCCCTTCCTGCTTTTAAAATCAGAAGTCTATGGTAAGCATGGGGAGATGAAGCCAGACTTCAAACTGAAGTGACTAGACAGGAATTGTAAAAAAATCCTATTATTTGAGACTTTTCTTTTCAAGCAATGTCTTTCATAAGTACTGATGAAAGGCAGCATGCCTGCTCCAAAAAATGAGTTAGCCAGTAGCTTCTCCATGCCCCCATATCTTCACTTTTAAGTGCATAACCTAAGATACAAGCCATTGTATTTGCAGCTGGTTCACATACAGACAACAGGTGTAGAGGGAAGACACTTTGGCTAAATAATGAATTTCAGCCCATGAATCTGTGAACAGAGAACAAATTACATTTAAGACAGCTGTGCCCTAAATTCTTTTTCCGATATCTCCTGAAAAATCTCAGTCCCTTCTTTACCGTCTGTGCTCCCCAAGTGTCTCATCTTCCTTCTCCTGCTCCACACAGCAGCAGCAACAGAAGTTCTGGCCAGGCAGAACTGCATGCAGTGCCAGAGGTCTCCAGAAACAAACAGCCCTTATTCAGGGAGAAGGGCCTATTCCTCCTTGAAAAGTGATATTTCACTTGTTCCCATTTTTAGTTTATGTTTTGGTTTTAATCTTCTCTTGAATATCTAGTAGATGTTTTGCATCATTATACATTATGCTGTAACCTTTATATTCCCCATATTCACCAAATCCTATACCACTCATCCTAGAGGAGGAAAGCACATCTTGGAATATATTTGATCAGACAGAACATTTAAGACAAATTGAGATAATAGGATTATAAATACATTTAAACATGTGTCAAACTAATTATTTTAAATAATTTAAAACAATGCAACCTAAAAAGAAGATTCCCATACTTTAATAAAAGGGAATTCATAACAAGATTTGCACAGCAGTAGAGTGTGGATATTCTACATATACTTCCCTTTTAAATTATACACTGATAGTGCTTCAGAAAAGTTAATACTTCTCAGTATTCCACACAGGCAAATAATTTCATGGTCCACAGAAAGCACTATACAGAAAGAATAGAAATTTCATTGCTTGGGTGTAATGAAATCTACCACTGATGCTGCTGGCAATCCAAGTGCATAGAGGAGGAAACGGCAAAAAAAAAGTTCAATAATCTTCCATGTTACACCAAAACATTTTAAATCAGGCTAACCAACAGGCTATAGCTAAGCTTAGCTTTGATACAGGTTCACTAGAGTTTAAAGCAGGTTTGACCTTGCATCTTTTCTATTTTTTGGTATTTATTTTATCAATGGATACATATAGATGAATACAGCAACAGTGCTCTAGGAAAGTAAGAAAAATATCTGTATGAGCCAAAATCAAGCAACCATCAAGGATGAATGGCAAGGTTTTATTGGCTTATTTCATAGGCTGACTATTATTCCACTGAGAGCCCATGAAATAAGAAAGTGATTTTATGCCCACACCATGGCCCTGAAAAGTCAAAGTTACACAGAGATCCACAATACAAACTTTCTGACTCATCACACTTACTAATCAGGTCCCTAGAAAGTAAATTTTTTTGTGCTCTGATTTTGATCTTAGTGATGACTTCTTATACCTTTCTCCATAAGAAAATAGTATATATTGAACTTACACATTTGATAATGCAGGAATCAATGGATTAGTTACTGCTAGAATAATTTTTGGCACTACAGCTTATCAAGACATCAGCTATTAATAAAGCTGCTATGCATGCAGGAATGCAAGGTGTTACTTCACTGCCACCCTGCCTCCCTCATCCCTCCCTTAATTAATACATCAAAACACCTATTCCTATATTAAGAAATTCCTCAAAAATGAAATCCAGCACACACATGTAAAAAACCACATTCATTATCACTGTAAGTGATGGCCTTAACAGCATTGAAAATGGCCCTTGTGATAGCCCTGCTTCTTCCTCCTCTCCACCCTCTCCAACCTCCTTGTTCTCCTTGACTGCTTTTGCTAAATCTTTTTTGAACAGTTACCTTCATATACATTTCTTCTGCTTGTGTACAGGGGCAAGTGACACCAGCACATGTTGTTTCTCTGCTTCAGTGGCTCTGTCATCAGGCTTGAACTAACCACAGTGTCTGTCACAGTGACTAGAACAGCTGCGGGCCTGGTGTCTCACTGTCAGATTCAGAGACCTTCTCTCTCTCCTGAGGGCACTGGGCAGTGCTGGGCATGGCTCAGTAGGCCTGGGCCAGGCCCCAACACATTGCAGGAGGTTGGATCCTCCTGCATTGCCAGGGTGGCAGAACACCTTTTCCAAGGCCAAAACTTTCACTGGTTTTTCTGGATTATGCACTTGCTAGGGGTAAAGTGCAAATGCAGACCACTGCCCTAGACACTGGCCCATACAGTGCCACACACTCCTCCACTCCAAACTATCCAGCTTTTGGGCAAATGTCTGGGTGATGTTCTTAATTAAGAGTCTGATCTTAAACAAGACCTGAACCATATGTAATAATATACTGGCTCCAAGAAAAAGATCAGGTTGGTTTCAAGGGTACTCAAAATCCTTAAAATTCTCAAAGGCTACTGTAATCGGTCAGGAGGAGAAGGAATGAAAGGGGGAGGGAAGAAAGATGTAGGAAGATATTGTTACGGGTTCAGGAGAATGCCTGTGCACAAAAAAACTCAAGATGCAGTCAGAATAGCAAAGCAAGTCCATTTCATTAGTTGTGTTTGCAATAAATACATACCAACCCCTGGATGTTGGAGAAGCTGCCGAGCAGAAGGAGATAGAGCACAGCTCCTGAGCGGGAGAGGCAGGAGGGCCACACACCTTCAGGGTGTTCCCTGATGAAAACCATGTGCATCATGTCATCCTCTCTCCACCACCCTTACATCTCCCCCTCAGGAGTGGCCAGTTTCAACATCATCTCACATGGGGCCAGTGCATGAGATGAGGTCACAACGGCCCAGGATCACACCTCCATGCCAACAACAGCTTTATCATTCCCCTTTCACAGGATGAATTCCACTGATACATAGTTTCATTTCTGAAGGTTAGGCCTACCAACTAACAATAAGTTCTTCTTCTACATTATCTTGTTGACGGGCACAATCGCAGACCAAATACATCAGGCCTTAGGCCCGTTTTCGGTCCCTGACACAGGTATCTTCCCCCTAGGTTGTCTTTCTGAGGACACAACTTCTGATACCTTATTATGAAGACAGAGCATTACAGAATTATTATGCTTTAACCTAAAATATCTTACTAGAAGTATTGAACAACCTTCTTTCTTTCACTCGCATTCTCATGAAGAGACACACACATTCACATATACATAAAAAATATATTCATATGTATGGACCATTAAGACACTGATGGTGATCACTAAGCTCAGTCTTTTCTAAAAAGTTCTGATATGAAATATATACAGGTAGAAAATATTCCTTTCCTGAGTGAAAGCATAAAGCCAAGAATATTGCTTATAGCTTTTGCTCTTTTACCGGGTGTTCTCCCTCTGCCTTACAGATATGTAGGACAAAAAGTACTGCCACCCTTTATTTTCAAGTTCACATTTTTCACTGCTTGCTATCTATATACTCAGTAAACACATTTCCACATCTGAAAGATCTGCTCAAGCACTACAGAATAACTCAGTCTCACAGACATTTTGCCAGTCATTTTAGTCACAGAAGCCAACAGCTCAGTCATGAAAGTCTGCTGTAAAACCCTGATGCTAACAGACAACAAAAGCTTAGGGGAACATTAACAACATAGGAAGGAACAAAAGGAGAATACAAAGTGGAACAAATCCTGTGTCTTCACTTGAAATAATTATTATTCCTACTGGATAGGCAACCAACATGATGAACTGGGTTGCAACAATTTATTTCAGTATCTTCAGAACTTAAAGCAACCTACTTACCAGCAGAAAGACTTCTCAAAAGATCAAAGGAGTTACTTCCAATGACTCTAAGTCAAAGACCTCTTAACATATTTTTCCTCCTTGAAGCTCCAGAAGATTAAAAAAGTATATTCTTTCTTTTACAGTCAAATTGCTCTACAAGATTAACTTCTTAGTATGTGAGAAATTCCACAGCCAGCAGTAGAGCTTTTAGGAAGAGCAAGACTTGCATAAACCAAGATACACAGAAGAATCCCTTTGATAAAATGACTTCTTATTCCTAATAAGCTCAATCTCAGAGATTATTTTACCAATCTTTAAATTTATAGACTTTAGACTTGTGCACAATCACATTCTAAATGTGTAGACAATATTTCACTCTGAATCTTATTTCTCTATACACTGAAAATTATACAGCCTTTCTAATCTTTAAAGCAGTTGCTACGAAATCAGTATAATTTGATGTCTAAGGAATTTTAGTATGTTTTTCTTTTTTGTCTACATAAGACATCTTTTAATAAGTTCTGTTAATTTGGAAATTTTTTACCCTTTCTGAGTCTTACTCTCTTCTCTCTCTGCCAACGCTGAGACAGGCATGCCAGCAAACTGCATCTCGGGAAGATCCTCACCCCCAATAGGCAGGAGGGGACCTAAGAGACAGGGAGAATGGAGGTAGGTCCCTGCTTGGGGTGCCAGGTGAATCCCCTCCCAACCTACCAAGGGAGCTGTCCCAATACATCTTTGTGAGCAGAGAAGGACTAGTGGGTGATATGGTGTGCATGGTGGCCATTTTGGGCACAGGGAGTACAACATTGATAAAGTTCTCAATTCTGAATCAAGTAAGGATGGGCACCAGAAGAATTGCTACTTTGGGCTTCAGGCAGGCAGATTTTGGCCTTTTTAGGACATGGACTGACAAAGCCCCTTGGAATCAATTCTGAAGGGTAAAGAAGTCCAGGAAGGCTGAAGATACAGAATAAGGAAATAAGGTAATAAGGAAAATTTTAAAGATACAGAAGCAGGCTGTCCCCATATACCATAAGAAAATCCAGGGGAGAAAAAGACCAGCCTGGCTAAACAGAGAACTTTAGGCTGAAACTCAGGGGAAGAGGGAAGAAAAAAAGCATAACACTTCTGGAAGGAGGGTCAGATAACTTGGGGGGACTACAAGGATGTTGTAAGGTTATGTAAGGTGAAAAAGTAGAAGAGTCAAAGCCAAACTGGAACCTGGTCACTGTTGTTACAGACAACAAAAGTTTCAATGAATACATTACCAGTAAAGTACAGCTATGGAGAGTCTCCATTCTTTGCTGGTTGCAGATGGTAGTGTAGTGTCCAAGGATGACAAAAAGGCTGAGGTATTTAATGCCTTCTTCACCTCAGTCTTCAATACCAAAACCAGTTGTGCTCAGCAAACCCAACTCCCAGAGATTCAAGTTAGGGATGGGAAGCCAAGTGAAGCCCCCATAATCCAGGAGGAAATGGCTAGTGATCTGCTGTGCAAGTTAAACACCCACAAGTCTATGGGCATGGATAGGATGTACCAGGGAATAATGAGGGAGCTGGTAAAAGAGCTCACCAATTCCACTTTCAAACATTTACCAGCAGTCCTGATTATTTGGAGAACTTCTAGTTGACTGTAAATTAGCAAATATAAAGGCCACCTAAAAGAAGTATTGGAAAGATGATCCAAGGAACCACAAGCCTGTCAAACTAACCTAGGTACCAGGGGAAGTCTTGGAACAGATCATCCTGAATGTCAGTATACAGAATGTACAGGACAATTAGGACATCAGGCCCAGCCAGCATGGGTTTGGGAAAGGCAGGTCCTGCCTGACCAACCTGATCTCCTTCTATGATCATTTGACCTAATCAGTGGATAAGGGAAAGGCTGTGGACAGTGCTTCCCTAGACTTCACTGAGGCATTTCACACCATTTCCCACAGCATTCTCAGGGAGAAACTGGCTGCTCATGGCTTGGACAGGTACAGTCTTTGCTGGGTGAAAAACTGTTGGGATGGCTGAATCCAGGGAGTGGTAGTGAATGATACCACATCAAGCTGGTATCTGGTCACAAGTGGGGTTCCCCAAGGCTCAGTATTGGGGCCAGTCCTGTTAAATATCTTCATCAGTGATCTGGACTAAGGGGTTAAGTGCTCTCTAAGTTAGTGTGCAGATGACACCACACTGGTTGACAAGTGTTGATCTGTTGGAAGGCAGGAAGGCTCTGCAGAGGAATCTGGACAGGTTGGATCAATGAACTGAGGACAGCAGCCTGATGTTCAAATAAATCCAAGTGCCAGATCCTGAATCTGGGTCACACAAAACCCCTTGCAGAGCTACAGGCTGAGGTCAGAGTGGCTGGAACATGGCCAAGCAGAAAAGGACCTGGAGGTGCTGGTTGACAGTGGCTGAAATGAGCCAGCATGTGTCTAGGCAGCCAAGAAGGACAATGGCATCCTGGCCTGTATCAGAAATAGTGTGGCCACCAGGACCAGGACAGTGACCATCTCGCTGGTGATGCTCTGGTGAGACTACACTTCAATCCTGTGTTCAGTTTTGGGCCCCTCACTACAAAAAAGGCATTAAGGTGCTGGAGTGTGTTTAGAGCTGGTAAAAGAAGGGTCTAGAAAGCAAGTCCTATGAGGAACAGCTGAGGGAGCTGGGGATGTTTATGTTGGAGTAGAAGAGGTTCAAGGGGGATCCCACTGCTCTGTACAAATACCTGAAAGAAGGTTTTAGCAAGGTGGGATGTGGCCTCTTCCACCATCTCAAGTGAAAGGATGGGAGGAAATGGCTTTAAGTTGCACCCAGGGAGGTTCAGATTGGACATTAGGAAAAAAAAAATTACTGTCAGAGTAGTTAGGCATTAGAATGAGTTGCCCAGGAGCATGATGAAGTAACCATCTCTGGAATTGTTCACAAGACACCTGGAAGTGGCACTTGATATAGTTTAGGGGTGATTATGGTGGTGCTATGTTGACAGTAGAACTACATGATCTTGAAGGTATCTTCAAACATTGATGATTCGGTGATTGTTGGAATATGGAGCACTTGGGAGAGATAATTAGATATCTCAGCTACCTGCTTTCCATTTCCCTGTGGAGCAAGAATGCAATTGCCATCTTTGCAGATAGCAAACAATCAAGCTAAAAGAAGCACCTGTGTAAAAACCAAGGTTTTTGAACTTAATGAGGATTTATCACTAAAAGTAGACAATTCATCAGCATCTCACAAATAATCCAATTTAGGTATTGAGAAACAGCCTGTATTTTTAGATTCTCAACATGCTGCTAACATACCTGAATTTAAAAACAAAAGAAGTTCCTGGTCACTAACATACAACTGTATTTGTAAGAAATGGGTTGGGAAATATAAATATTTCATAAAGCATAATGAAGCAGTAAGTTAACATGCAAGCGATTGCCCATGAGAAGAAAGGAAATATATTATTTCATTGAAAGCTACAAAATCAAGTCATCTTAAACCTTCAATTTCTTTACCTTCTCTTACTACAAATTTTGTCCTTGTCCCAAAATCACACACAGAAAGATTAAGCCAACAGAAAACTGAAATAGAGGAATAAAAAGTGTCCATTTGAAAGCGTACCCTCATTCCAAGATGATGCTGCAAGTAAACAGAATATCTCCCCGACACGTATTTAAAAGTTCTCAAATGTTGTGGTGCTGTAACTTATTTCACTGTTAGCCTTTTACTAAATAGCTGTCATTCCCCTTTTCAAAAATATATATTCATATGAACAGTTTGGTACTATCCTGCAAATGAGGTTTCATTACTCTGTGAAGGGGCCTTTTTCATGCTCTGAGAAATTTAAGGAGTTGGGGCAAAGTTTAGTTACTACAGAGATGACAGACTTTTTGTTCTTATCCCCAAAATCCACGATAAACCCGCCAATTTTTTGGGGCTACGATTACAAGCTGGACAAGTCCAATAAGCTTTGTAAAGTGCAAAAAGGCAGCAGTCTAGCCTCCTTAAAAGGAAAAAAATGCACCTCACAAAAACAAACAGCAAGATCTCGTGTATCCCGACTACAGCACTTACATGACATTATTAAAACTTGTTTTCTAGTTACCAAAAAATACTTTTGCTTTCAGAAAGCTGATAGTATTTTCTTAGTCTTTCAAGATAAACACAAGTTTATACAATCAAACTTGTATTATCAGTCAGTTAAACTTGCATTATCAGCCAGGCAAACTCAACTTTCTTAATCACGATTTCCATCCAATGAAATTCTGCTAAAGAAATAGAAACAGATGATTTAAGTAAAACTAAGACTGATAGACATAAATCTCTCTGCACTTCAGCTCCCAGCTACACACAGAAGTACTTTAGCGAGAACTCTGTATAGCACTGAAGTCATAACAGCTGATCTTTAGGTGATGACAAAACATTACTTCCTAGGCAAATTCAAAGACTTTGTAAAATTATGTATTTTAAGAAAAAAAAATATTATGCACAAAAGAATAGTACAGGAAGTGAAATAGGTAACTTCAAGAGCAAGAAAAAAATCTGGTTTATGGTTAGATACAGAACCTCATCTCTGATCAAATTTGAGAAGCAGTGTTAAACATGACACTGAATATACTTAAGGTGGTTTGAACAAGCAATAATGAGGTTCACAAGCAAATGTTACTTTGTTAAACATGTTATTTTAAGCTAGCCATGCAGCCTAAGTAACTTTGATATTAAACATGCAATCACAGATATCTTAACTATACTGCATGTAGATTGGCACAATTACCTGTGTCAGGCTCATTTAGCTGTGATTAGAGCATACTTCAAAGCCATCCATACATTTTTGCTACTTATACTGATTATGTTACAGCTAATTACCAGTTCAGTGAGACTTTGCCAATTAACTAAATTATCCTCAAAGTTAAGATAGTTTCCTGTATTAGTAAGGTTATTTTTATTGCATTAGCAGTAAGGTTATTTGCTTAGCCCAGCCAAAGCAAAACTGAAGTTGTCTTACCACATCATCTGTCAGTGTCTTGATATTTAAGTGCTGTAAATCAAACAGGAAAGCAGTCATGTCAAAATTGTTCAGTAAAAAAAAAAAAATTAAGCTTAGTTATAGTTACTTTAATTCAAAATCACATGGAAGGTAAACAGTGTTGAATCCTGACACCTGAAATGAACCAAGTTTCTTGGCAAGTTGTATTTTGCTGGTTTACAATGCACAGCAAGTTATACAGATTTTAAAAATCTTCCATTTGATCCTCCAACAGAATATCAAAAGACTGTGAACCAAACACAGCTTGAAAGAAGTTGCGTTTTATATTTCATAACTAAATTATGCTTTATAGCTAAATATACAGACAACCTGCGCATTCGAAATCCAGATACAAGATGTGTCTTCTCAAGATGGCTGTGGGGACACCAACAACAAATCATCCAGAGATTTCAAACTCAATAAGAGAACACAGAGCTCCTCAAGAATTCAAAACCATCCATCAAGCTGCAACACTCAAACTACTCACATTGTTGAACAGTCTCAAGTAATGCCTCTGTGTAATGCAAGTAATGCGAGCAGAACATGAACTTGTAAGCAGAAACTGAACTAAACATTTAATAATAGCAGCATCCAAAAAAATCTATAGATCACTCAAAACAGTCGTTTCTGAACCAATATTTGCTCTCCACTGCATATTTACAAACACAGCAAGTGTTAGGATGTACAGCTCTTACACAAAACCAAAGAGCAGCACAGAACATTGGCAACGGATGAGTCAGTATTGCAGGGATCCCATGTATCATTTTTATGAGGAGGCTGAGACCAGACTAAGCAGGAAAACATCAAGAATGTGAAGTCAGATACTTATTGAGGTAGACTCTTACCCTTCTCTTAGATTCCCCTCTCTGCCTAGTGTACACAGCTTGGCCACAGCTACAGCAACTGTCAACAACTATATCCTAACTAACAGATTTGGAAACTCTTCAAGTCAACAATAATTGGCTATCACCCTCTACAACCTGAAAGGAGGTTTTAGCAAGGTAAGGGTCAGTCGCTTCTCTCAGTTAACACCCAATAGAACACGAGAAAATGGCGTCAAGTTAAACCACTGGAGGTTAGCTTAGATATTAGGAAAAATTTATTCACTGGAAAGGTAGTCAGGCATTGGAGCAGGCTGCCCAGGGAAATGTGGAATCAACATCTCTGGAAGTGTTCAAAAGGCAGACAGAGACATAACATTTGAGTTTGGCAGCAAAAGTAGTGGTGCTAGGCTAATGATGATGATCTCAGAGGCTTCCAACTTTAATGGTTCTATGATTGTGACCATTACTTCTGACATCTTCTCTGGCTCATCCCTCAGAATTAAAGAACAATATGTGTTAAGTCAAATATTATCACACAATAGGTCTAGTCTGAAAAGTGTCAAGAAACTGAGGAAGAAGTGTCTGATGAATGGTTATGGAGTTAAAAACAAAAGACAAATGAGGTGCAAGGAAACACAGTATTCAGTGACACACTACATTCTTACAAACAAAAAAAAATGTTTTAAAAGGTGCTAGGTCACTACTGAGCCTTTATGATAATTCCATTCCATGTTCTAATAGGTGAGGATTTGTAATAAATGAAAAGAACTATTCCAATCCAACCAGGAGACTGAAGATCTGTATCCCAGCCTTCTCACTGGTGTTCTCCTGCCACAGGGGTAGATCAGACTTTTGCCTCACACATTGCTATAGAACTGGGGTTTATTACTTGCTTTTCCCATTCTGCTAATTATCTGCAAAGACAGTAAAAGTGTTAACTGGTGTCATTTGCAAAAGCTCATGACTTTTCATTTACCAAGGTTTGGTATAATACTTCTATCCTTAAGTGAGCAAAACTGCAAGAGAAAACACTAACATATGGTCTGACAGTGCAACTAGGTAGAGAAGAACATGAAAATTTATTCCGTTTTTATACAGATGACTTAAATCACTAAGCCTTAAGCAATGCACAAATACCATCATGGAGCTCCTCTAACATGGCAGGAGATTACATAATCTGCTTAGAATGAAAACCACCTGCATTCTACGCTTTGAGTGGAAATTCAAGATTCACGTCAAACTCATGTACACTCCACTAAAAAAATGCAGGAAAGCAACAACATCAGGTTCATTTCCATTTAAGAACAGATGTTGGATGTTTTGCAATTGCTCCATACAAGATACCATCATCATGCAGGTAAACAGGCAATTTCAGATTCAGGTTTTGTTCTTTGAAAAAGACAGAAGTTAGTGGGATAGTTCAAGCCAGTATTTTATTTTTCATTTAAGTCATGAAATTCAGCAGTGCAATTTAGTATGGTAATGGGTGAAAATCCTCCCATTTTGTATATCAGAACACCTCACTGACCCAAGTCATCTGACTAATTAGTGAAAAAAGACTACCACACAACCAAGTAAGGGAACCAAACAGTATAACAAATTCAACATACAGATATGAGCCTCCTCTCAAAGTCTTCATCTTACTGGATACCTAGAGTACAGAAGTCTAAAAATATCAGCATTTCTTTCATAAAAAGTTGTGGAGCCTAGTTTGAGGGCAAGTGCAAAAAGCAGGTTCTTCAGTAAGAATCTACTTAACCAGCATCAAATATCAACACTGGTGACATATTTAGAGACTTTATAGAGGAGACGAAATGCCATGCAAACTACAACCTAATGTTCAGCTCTTTCAGAATTCAAAAGGCTGAATGATTTGCTGTAAGACATCTCTAAAGACTTCTTTAGTAAACTTTATGTTATAATGCTTCTCAGTCAGAGGAGTTGGTTAAAACAGAACTGGGGATCTCTTTTTCCCCTCTCCCTCACCAAATCCTTCTCTTCTGAGAAGGCTGTAAAAGGTAAAATCAATTGACAGCTTTACTGGTCTTCTATAGCATTCAAGGATACAGATATGTAGAACATTGCATGTGGTCTTAACAACAAAAACCACAACAAAGAAACTTACCACACTGGATCTTTTAATGGCATTGCATATAGAGGAGTGCTGTGGCTCAAGAACAAGAGCATATTTTTACTCTTGACAGCCAAAGGAAACATATTTCTAGTAAGGGTACAAATAACTAGACTAGGAGCCAGGTAAATACCAGGTAGAGGCTAGAGTGCTTTATTACCACAGGGACGTATTTCTATTTTCAGGCTCAGATATATCAGCTCACAAAAGACACATTTTGCTCAAGTGAACAGGTTGCCTTAAACACAGGCCCACAAGTAAATAAATATGACTTAAGTAATATTCCTATAATATTCAGTCACTGCTAAAAACATTAAGTAATTTTACAGAATACTGCTTCAATGCTACAATGGATGAAAATATTTCTATGCTATTCTGAGCCTTCCGTTAACTACTCCACAATAACAAAATTATTGATTTGAAGGCATAGGAGCTATGTACAAGTGTTCCTCTAGTCTGTTTATCATGTAGAAAGTAGATATGCAAACCTGAAACACAAATTATCAACATTTTAAGTATGCTGACATTGTGTTTTCTAGTCAGAGATATACGAAAGCACTAAGAGATTAAAGAGTTACGTAGGACAGTTCAGAAGGAGAGACTTGTCAGTTGCACCTACAGTTAGAAAAGCAGAAGTAACAGCATTGCTTAGTCTTCAGATATACAAACACTTTTATAAACTAAATTTTAAAATTGCACTCCTCAGCGTACCTTAGCTTTTAGTCTAGGACATAGAGTAAAATGTCATTTTGTTTAGCAAATGAGTAGAAGCAGTTCTCTTAAAGCTAAGCCCAATGAGTAAGAAATGCACAGGTATATCATTTTTGAAGAAAGCAAGCAATCTGACAGAATCAGCCCTTATGGGAGATGATGTCCCTCAGTCATACTGTTAAATAACCAGTGTCATAAGACAGAGGATATACACACACATGCAGCATGTGATACAGTGTTCTTGATGAGCTGGCAAAACTCCAAAGATAGTGAGAGTCTTAAACAGAAGCTGAAAGGTACAACAGGATACAAGGCTGAGTTCCACAGCACAAGCACAGCAACAAGATGACTGCTCCTGAGACAGAGAGTACTGTGCCTCTTGAAAAGGTCACACATGATGAAGACAGGTGTGAGGCAACTTTCACACCACCCAGCTAAAGGAAGCCAAACACTATTAAGCTTCATATACATCCACAGTAAAGAATCTTATTGTCATACTTATGCCCGAAAAACTAGGCAAGAAAACTGTACTCCACAGAATAAGGCCAATGGAGCAGGTATTTTTTTATTCAGCGCCAGGAGTGAGTGGGATAGCTCCACCACAAACTCACTCTTTCATTCTTCGCACAGTATAAGCTTTTATACTTTTTCTACTTAATGTGCATATTATACTTTCCTAACCTTCACATTGTAACATATTTTCTAATTACCATATTCTAATTTCTAATTTCAAATTTCCTAATGATTACATAAGCTCTTGTAGCACATACGTGATTTCTGAACAAGGTGGTCATCAGCCTCCTGGTGGTCGTTTTGGATGAAGGCTCAGAAGTCTTCCTCGGGTGTGAACTTTTCACCTCTGTCTCTGCACATGCTCTTTAAGCTTGTCTGCTCAAACAGCCAGTGGTTAGCTTTTTGCAGTTCGCTTGCTCTGCTAAATTTGCTAATTTCCAAAAAATGCTTCATTCACACACCCTGTTACAAAGTAACTACTTCTTTCCGCATAGCTACAGCTTTTTGCACAGCTCCGGCATTATCTCGTTGCCTCGGCATCAAAAGCAAGGAAGGGAGGAGGGGCGAACCAGGGAGGGTGATGGGGCAACATTATCTTGTTGCCCATGTATCAATACACAAGATGATTATGATCTATATTGCACATCCAAACAGCAGTACATACTTGAAGTTCATCTGCTAGATAGAATGTAATAACTTGAGGGATTGCCTATATAATTACCTCAGTCAAATCCAGGTAGAGACAGTGAAGCAAAGCAATGACAAATCCTACTTAATTGGATCAACAGTACTAGTCCGATCTTTTGTGTCATTACATCTATTTCCCTGTCTTTACATATGCATATTTATGGACAAAATTCTCTCTAGGTGTGGTACAAGCAGTTCAGGCAAACAGGATCAGAATTCAGGAGAATGACATCTCACATTGGACTCTGATCCCATGTCTTCAGCTTTTCCACCAGTACTACAGGGCAGTGTGGCCTGGAACCAGTGAAGACTAGCCTAGTACCATACTGAGTATAGCCTGTATCATCTAAGAGTTTTGGCACTCCACCAAAAGGAGCAGCATCTACATTCTCCACAAGTGGTCTTTTCACCATGGCACAAGCACAAAGTGATGTTGCTCATCTAACTTTCTGAATGAAAGCAGATAGTTTAAACGCAGATTGTTTGGTACTTAAACTCAGATCATGCCTGGCAGGGATGGGCATTGTTAGTATAACAGAAAGACCAACAAAATATGAACACTGAAACAAGACAAACGAAGACTAGGGATGTTCATATAATCACATAATCCCCTCTGCACCTTTGTAAATTTGAAAGTGAGCAAGAATGCATTGCCATTAATATTATCACCCAAAAAAGATTCAACATTAGCTGGTTTTTTTCCCCCCAAAGGATATTCTCCAGCAGAAACACAAGTAGAAGAACAAATCAAGGGCTGAAGGAAACCTGTAGACTCAGAGAAAAGTTAATTGGATGATTACAGAAAATGCTATCACTTTAGGATCTCCTTTGTAACAATATTCCCTTAGTAATTTTGCTACCTCAGTCTGAAAATGCAACTTACAAACTGCACACCATTTCTTGCTTTTAATTTCCAATATACTACTTCAGCATTTAGATAATGGCTTTATCATACACTCTGTCTCTATTGCTTGAAAAGCAGTCTGAAAAGCAATCAGGAGCAAAACTACCTTAACATGACAGGTTCTACACAGTGATATTCTTTAGGCATTGATGAGTTAAACTCAAAATTGGTGCTTACAGGTAAGATCATATAACAAAGTGCTAGAACACAGCACTAAAATTTAGTATCATAACCCACAGTGTTAATTCATGCCAACAAAAATAACAGCATGAAGAATTTACAATTTTACAAAGCTGCGATAAAGTGCTTTAGGTAACATCTGTTCAGCAATCATTTCTTTAAAAGACTAATTTAGATTCAAGGTCTTACACTGCAGCATAACTGCAGCAATAATTCAGTCACTTTGTAATTAAAGATATTGACACAGATTGGTCTTACCTTTCTACTCTATGCCAGAGAAATGGAAGTGCTTTTCCTCTTAACTACATCTTTCTTTGATTTATAGACACTGTTAAATGCAACTGTTAATTTGTCTATTTTTAACAGATTGGTGTAAACAAACCCTTCTTGACTCATAAATTTCATAAAGAACTTAATCAAAAACATAACCTGAAAGGCACTGAAGTCAGGTCAACACTATACTGAAATTAATAGAAACACCTCTAATTTGAGCTAGAAATTGAAGTTGATCTCTTGAGGACCACTCTCTACAATACGTAGTATCTGCAAAGTGCAGCTGGAAGTCACATAACACAGCACGCACTGTAATGTTTTTCAAACATTAATAAGGTGGGAGGGAATCAAGGAGAGCAAGTGGCAAACAATTGCTTTTTGCCCCACCTTGCCCTAGCAGATTTCAGAAGTTTTTTGCTCAATCAATGTATACATAGAGAACAGGTGAAATATCTGCCATCGTGTAGATTTCCTCTTTTCACAAGATCCCACAAGGGGTTTAGGGATGAGCTTTCAATAAGCTGAAGTACCACAGAAATTCTTTTACCCTTTTAGAAGTCCCACTCCTCTAAAAATTTGGACCTGTTGAACAAAGTCATGCTGGTATGTGCCTCAAAATGAACCATCACTCTTTCAAAAAAAGTATCTAAAATTATTCTGCAAAAGAACCAAGACAACTGAGACTTGAAACTCATTCACTTCTTTTGAGAAGCTAGTTTATTCAAAAAGAGTCCATCAAGGCCTCATTTGACAGGGCTAAACAGTTATAGTGGCTGATTCCAATGCCTCTTTCTCCCCCCCTCCACCCCTCATATGCAGTGGGTTTTTAAAAACTGTATTTTCCTCATTTAAAAAGAGAATTTTCTTTAGAAAGGAGAAAAAAGACGAGATGCATGTTAATGATGTCACCTTTGTCAATAAGCAATCCAACTTCACCTCAAGGTTTGTCAGGGAATCAAATTATTTTCCAGATTAGCATATCTGCTATGACAGATCAATATGTTGCATTGACTGGAAGGGTCCAACCCGGAACTTATTTTCAAGCCTTGAACACTAAGAAATATTACATTCACATAATCTGTATTACTTGAGGTCAATAAATCTAACAGCTACTTTAATCTGACAAATGTACACAGATAGAAATAAAACTGAGGTAACATGAGGCATGGCACTCTAAATACCCCAAACAGAGAAAGGGGCATAAACTAAATCTAAAACTGGATTACAGAGAGCCCAAAGGCATGAGAGCCAGGCTTTACACATTCAGACACAAAACTAATATAACTATTAAAATTACATTGAAGATGTATTACAGAAAGAGTTAGATGCAAAGAAGTCAAGTTGGAAAATACCTCTAAGATCATCAAGTCCCAACCATAAACCAAACACTGCCAAGTCCATCACTAAACCACATCCTAAAGTGCCACACCTACACATCTTTTCAACACCTTAGGAGATGGTGACTCAACTGCTTCTCTGGGCAGCCTCTTTCAGTGCCTGACCACCCTTTCAGTGAAGAAAGTGTACTTAATATCCAATCTAAACCTACTCTGGTGCAACTTGAGGCCCTTTCCTCTTGTTCTGTCACTTGTTACCAAGGAGAGGACACTGACCTCCACCTCACTACAGCCTCCTTCCAGGCAGTTGTAGAGACAATAAGGTCAGCCAGTGAGTTTATGGCACACCTAGAATACAATCCATGTTCAATCCATAAGTCTTCAGTCCCTATCAACATCCAAGGATAAAATCTTTGTTTAAGACATTATTTAAAGACGAAAAATAGGACTATCTTTAGGACTATGGTGCTTTTGAAAATTGCAGTTTGACAAAGCATTTTCATGAATTAAGGACATTCTCACCTATCCCTGCTTAAAGAGAAACTGGGCAGGGGAACAGGAAGAAGCAAAAAAAAAAAAAAAAAATCAAAATTCACACCTACCTACAAGATTATTATATTCCCTATAAACCTGAGTCAGAACCCCAAATTCAGCCCCCTTTATTTTCTGTAGCTGTGACCTCAACACCATGACCTTAAAAAAACAGTCAGCTGATACCTATATTGAAACATTATCAAAATCACCCTTGCAGAGCCTGGCAGTCCTAGACAAATGCCCTAAAGGCTCACCTGCACCAGAGAAAAGGCCTTCTTTCACTGAAAAGATGAGATTTCATCTAAGAAAAAAGTCTCAATGGCTTTTATCACATATCTATCCACATTCTTCTCCCTATAAACTATTGTACTGCCATTTTAACACATGATTAGCAAAACTGAACGTGATGGCAACACACCACTTCTGTTTTAGCACATAATTATAGGAAAAGATGAAAAACATTGTGATATCTGCATAAGAACTTGGCAATTGAAGTACTGGTAGTAAGTGAAACCTCTTGACCCAGAGCTCTTGTCAGTCACAAACACACAAAAATCAATGACTCTCACAAAAGGAATAATCCAACCCTCAACTCATACAGCAACACCATCCAATCTTTTACAGTGGCCAGACCACGTGGCATTCTCCTCACAGATCATATACTAAAGCATGCTGTGAGTGACTGGGAAGATCTGGGGTCATGAGACATTTTGGGATACGTGTGTGTGGAGCAAGGGGCTGGTTGGCCCTTGCCTTGGTGAGGTGATGCCCTGCTCTGCACACACACCCCACTCCTGGAGTATCCCAGCACCCCACACTGGCTGCCAATTCCTGGCACAGAGGAGGCAATGCTCCACACCTGGCCTCTGGAGCCCCTAACCCAGCTCCTGAGTGGCCAAGCAAACAGAAGTCCCACCTGGGGGAGGGGCCCCAGAAGGCCAAGGGGTATTTAAAGCCGAACCCAAGGCAAGCACATGTTTTCACCCTACCTCCTCTTGGAACTTCTGTCAGCTGAGCACTGCTGGAACCCAGCAGCTGGCAGCTATACGTGTCCTTTTTTATGTCTTTTTTGTTGTCCTCTCCTTTTTCATTTAATTCCCACTTCTTAGAATTTCTGAGTAACTTAATAGGGCCTAAAGTCTGCCAAGTCGAATGGGCTAAGTTAATGCTTAGAGATGAATTTTATGTTGATTGAATGTTGCACTAAACCTTTTGCCAAAGATCTTTGATTGTCTGAGGTTGCCAGTAAAGTCTTTTTTGATGTTTTGACCTCTTGAGAATATCATGCTGCAATTTCTCCTGTACATCTAACTCAGAGTACAGGAACAATCATGAGCCCTTTTGAAAGCCTCATCGGGTGAGGGGCCATGTCACCTGCCTGACTAAAACACATGTGTCCCCAGTGGATAGATACACAGCCACTTACGAAGCCAAGCAAATAGCTCTTGGTCACTTTCATTTATGCCCATTCTCACATGCAGAAAAAGGCACAGGAACATGGTGCAAACAGTAGCCTCTGCAGCCACAATACAAAAAGATTGCAGCAAACAGGAATATTCCAGGAGCAAGGTGTGACCTTCCAGAACAGGTCTGGCCAGCCTGTTTGATACCGTTTATTGGCTAACTTTTTTGAACCTGTGCACCAGTGCCAGGCACTCAAGTACTGAACATTTCATAAATTCACCTTAGAATCAAGTGTCTAATATAAGCGTTATAGCATCTCTTTTGTAATTATGTAACAAATACAGTTTAGAGCAGGTGGGATCAGGGACAGCTGAACAAAGATCAACATGCATCACCTAAATATGAGCACAGGGTGATTTCTTCTGCATGCAGCAGATACTCCCTGAAATGAGGTTGTATCCAGGTGGGATCAGCCCCTTCTCCCTGACAACAAGCGACAGGATAAGAGGACACAGTCTCAAACTACACCACAGGATGTTTAGGCTGGACATAATGAGGAATTTCTTCACAGAAAGGGTGATGAGACATTGGAATGGGCTGCCCTGGGAGGTGGTGGAGTCACCATCCCTGAGAGTGTTTAAGGAAAGACTCAACACAGCACTTGGTGCCATGGTCTAGTTGGCATGGTGGTGGTCAGTCACAGATTAGATTCGATGATTTCAGAGGTGTTTTCCAACCCAACTGGATACAAGGCCTGTAGAATATACGCTGGTCTCAACTCTAATGCTTGGAATTTTCATCATGTCCAAACAAAAACGGGTTATTTCTGGGTACACTTTGGTTAGAGCACATCTTGCAGACACATTCTCTTGTGACAAGCCACCTTGAGTTTCCCAATTTCTTGGTGTGCTAGCCAAAAGCTTGTAAAAGCAGGCCTACGGAAGAGAACTGTACTAAGTCCTTTAAATTCAAAGACAGTTTTTACACTGTAGAGTTCATATCACTCAAGTTAAAAAAAAAACCACAAAACCACAAAAAAAACCCACAATAACAACAAAACAAACTCCGCAGTCCTATTAGATGTAACACCGTTTACACACACATTAAGAGTGGAAGTCTGGTCTATTCCCCTTGCAACCATAGCTGGCACGCAGCAAGCAAAGGCAATGAACCTTTGTGATGAAGCACTCGGGAGAGAGCTGAAAACTTGCTGCGTCCTTTCAAACGGGCAAGCAAGAGGCAAGCTGGACTAGGCGGGGTCAGCCTTGGAAGCCCAGCTGAACTTGACTGTGCCACGGATTCCCACTCAGTGCCCGGTCTCGGCGGGCCCCAGGCAGTGACTGGCCCCGGAGGGGACGGCGAGGGGGAGACGGGGCTGTCACCGCCCGGCCGGGCCCCCTCGGCACAGGCCCGCCAGGCCCCACTCCTCAGGCACCCCCGCCGCGGGACCGGCTCGTACTTACGAATTTGGGCTTCCTGCTGTCCGCCGCCTCCTCGGGGCCCCCGGCGCTCCCGGTGCCCGGCGGGCCCTTCCGACGGAGCCCCTTGTTCTCCCGCCCGCCGCGACCCGGCGGCGGGGACGGGGCGCAGTAGCGCGGCCGCGGCGGCTCCATGGCCGCGCACGGGCGAGGCAGGGACATGGGCAGGGGGCAGCGCCGGCCGCGATCGGGCCCAGGCCCGGCGGCCCCGGCCGAGCTGGGCGCCCGCGATTAGCGCGGCTTAGCTGGGCTCGGCCAGCAGGGCGCCGCGGGGGGAGGAGCAGGGCTGAGCGCTAAAGCCGCGGCCTCAGCGCAGCGCAGGATTTACCCAGGAGAAGCTCCTAAATCCCGCCACGCCCGCGCCGCGCGCTCCCAACGGCCGCGGCTGGCGGAGCGCGGCAACGTCCGCGCCGTCCGAACCGTCCCGCCACCGCCGGCCCCGCCCCCGCCCGCCCGCCCCGGCCAATCCGCGCCCGCGCGGCCGCGGCGGCGCCTCCCGGTTGGCGGGAGCTGCGCCCGTCTGCGGTGAGTCAGCCGCTCGCGCCGGGCCCCGCCCCGCCGGGAACGGGAACGTCCCGTGGGGCTGCGGTAACGGCGGCCCCGGGCTGCGCACACGGAGGACGGGAGAGCTTGTGTCCTCATCGTGCAATCCTGTCTTCTCTGCATCCTGAATGTTCAGGATCTGATCACGGGGCGGGTCCCTCACCTGTTTGGCCTAGGATGCCGATTTCCAACAAGTGGCTTTATTAAAAATTCCGATTCCTTACCTCGAGCTGCTGTTTGACAGGTGAAAAGTGGTTCATCTATTTCTAATGGCTTTTTTCTATAATTAGAGCACTGACTCTCATATGTAAACATGTATTATTACATAGAATCGTAGAATCATCAGGTTTGGAAGAGACCTTTATGATCACCCAGTCCAAAAATCCAAACCACCTCTTAAAACACCCCCAGGGATGGGAACTCCATCACCTCCCCAAGCAACCTATTCCTACACTTGCCCATCTTAACAGCGAAAATAATTTCCTAATACCTGATCTGTGTTGTCATCGTATTGCAAAAGTCCCGTACCTTCTTGGTGGTATCTCATGGGCACCTCCTCGCAGCACTGACTCCTTCACAGCACAGCCAACAACTCCTCACCCAGCTAACCCACTCTTTTGTAGCACTCATCTTCTTATTGGACACAGCTGTGGCCTATTAAGGGCAGGCCTGTTCCTCATCTTTGGTGATTAGTACAGCTGCAACTCCTCAGGGGTGAGATTGCCTTCTGCACTATTCTCTTACATTCCATCCCTCCACAGATCTGAATCTCCCCTGTCTCAGTTTTAGGCCATTTCCTCTGGTCCTGTCACTGCAGTCATAGTAGAAACTGGCCCCTACTTCCATTAGAACCTCTTCTCTGGTAGCTGTAGAGAGCAATTCATACATAGATATGCATACATACCTATATATATATATATTATTAATACTTCTCATTTTACTTTTATACCAGCCTGGAGGTATTGGGTTAAGAAGGCAGAATGACACAGAAGAGACACAGTCCCTATCCAAAGCAGTGGCAGTGTTTCCATCATCCTCCTGCGTCCGAGTTTCTGTTTTGTGATGGACACAGTCTGCGTGGAGGAGCTGCTAACTATTCTGCCAAGGCCAAAAGAACAGGTGGACCTACAGTCTGCATTTGTTTAATGCAATCTGTTGTTTTCCATCACTGAAAGACCTGCAAGACACTGTGGTTTACGGGGAAATGCATAAATAGAGATTTCATTATGCTGTAAACTAGCAAATTGCATATGGTTTACAAGGCAATGGAATTCTCATTACTACAATCAATACCTTGCATTTATCTTTATTTTAAATTAAGAGTAGTTAGAATAATGATGCAAATTGGAGACTTATGTAGGGGAAAATCTATCTCCAAATCTCAGTGTTAGGGATCATTAAGAAAAGGCTCATACTCAGCATTTATACCTCTAGAGTATTTCCTAAACAGAAGAATTTCTTTTCTGTCATTCAGTCCTTCACCATGACTTACACAGGCAGTGACCTACAAAATGTAACATCTGCCAGTACACAGAGTTCTGGTAAAACACAGCAGAATTCAGCCCCAGACTCAGCCTTTGCAGGGCTAGGAGCTGTGGGGCCACGCAGAGTAGATGCCGTAATTATTTGTATAAGTTAAAGTGTTTCATCCTTTGGCACCTTTCTATAGATGTTTTGTAAATTTATATTGGAATTCTTTGTGGAGAGTATAATTAGCAGAACAGTGTTTAATGTCATGGTTAATGATTTCCTGGAACATTTGATTAGAAAATTAATCAAGCTATGTGTGCACATGATAAAGCTGTTTAAATGGACCTCCTAAATGCACTGTGGTAGAACACAATGGCTTGTGCCAATATATCACTTTCAAGGTACTGTGTTGCAATAACAGAGAAACACTGAAGGGAATAATTTATCAGGCAGTTTTACTAAGCCAAAAGTAAATGTTAGTGCTTTTGATCTATTATTATTATTTTATACTGCCCCTCTTGTGCTCATTAGGTGTTTCACAAAACAAATACACTGTTGCAACAGCTCAGTTTACTAAGATTAATCATGACTGAGGAAAAAAATTGCGAGAAAGAAATGCATCACTAATACTAAAATTGTGCAGAGATTCTACTTTGTCATAGCATGCAGATTGTCCAGGGCATGCAAATAGCTTGGCCATTTTGCATTATTTTTGTTCTGGAATGAGAATTTTTCAAATATGAAAGTCTGAGACAAAGTAAGTCTGTAAGTTAACCATGGACATTTGCAAAATAGTCCTGCAGACTGATGGGATTCATTTAGGCTTTTAGCATTCTGTTCTCTCTTTTTTTTTTTTTTTTTAATATACTGTGACTCATGACTTAAAAAAAAAAAAAAGAAAAGAATACTCTCCTAATATTCATTGTTCTAGAGAGGCAGTTTTCCAAATATATTCCTGTACAAAGTATTTCAAAGGCAGCCTTTGCTGTCTTTAGGCAGTTGGCCACATTTCATTTGGAGACACCTAGTTCTTTCCCATAAGAAGAAGATAAAACAGTCAATTAACTGTTCTTTCATGAGATTCATCCTTTTGACCTGTCGCATAAAAGTTATGAAGGATTTTTTTCAGCAGTGTTATTGTTTTTACAAAGCAAGCAACAAGTTGTTTTTACAAGCTGTTTTTACAAGCAAGCAACTTGTTTTTACAAGTTTATTACTACTCTATTTAAGTATGCTAACAAGGAAAACCTTCCTAGCCACAGCTCCTGTGGTTTGGCAGAGACAAGCAAATAGCACATGTCTTTTCAGGAAAATGTCTTTTTTCTCCCATGGAAAGCCCCAAACAGGCAATTCTTGCCCAAATCTCTCAAACTTGCATAGCTATCTGTAAGTTGTACCAGTTGAATATGTATCTTATACCTTTCCTACCATCTTATTCAAAAAGTTAGTCCTGGACTTACAAAAATATATGTGATTGTTAACTCACAAGGCCAATAAAAATTACATTAGAAAACCATGGCCTGTCCTCGTGTCTCATAGAGGTAATTGATCCTTGTTTTATCTAAGAAAGTCTTTAACAGTTGTATTTTTATATTGAAACAACACTCATTAATATTTTAAATTTATTGCAATGTAATATCCTTAAATGTAACCTGTGGATAAGATCTTACTTAATTTTCACAGCATGGGTGGCTTGCAAAACATATTATTTCATTATTAGGATAATGGGAAGATAAAACCTCAAATTGTTCATCTAGTCTAGCCTATTAAGTTTACTAAGGAACATGGCAGTAAGTTTATCATACTAATAAATTAACAAATTTATGGTACAGTTATGAGAAAATTCATACTCTGTTCAAATAATAAAGTTTTATTGAAAAAAAAATTGCTTTTAGTTTTATTTCCTGTAAAACAAACAATTATTTTGGCTTTTTTGCACATAATTTGATTCTCCTTTAGTCAGTGTCACTGCCCCTGTAGTAGTATATGTCATCTCTACATTCTGTTTTTAGCATAGACTGGGAAAAATTAAAATCCATAGCTAAACCAATCCTAGAAGATCATGATAATCAGAAAAAGGAAAGAACTGAAAATTTGCCAACTAATACGACACTAACCCTAAGTTCTTACAAGAGAAAAATGTATTAGGCATTTTCTGATATATGATTATGGTTATGATCTTAGTTGTAAAAGCTTACAGAATTGTAAGTCTACTAAAATGTGACAAAAAGAAGTTTTGGTTTTAATCGTTCTTCATAAAGGATTGAATTTTTCCTTTGCCTAAGCTCATGATCAGGATAACTTATGTTTGTTATTAATCTATTTGAAGAGATTCTGAGAACTGAGCTCAGGCTAAATGCTTGTCGTGGGTAATACAGAATGTTATTATATTCCATATCTATCTCTGCCCCAAACTTGTTACTGTCTTTTTCAGAGCCAGCAGATTCCAGGAGCTGGAATTGCAAGGCAGCTGGGAGGTGCTGGTCGCTGGGTGCCTTTACAAGGCTGGGGCACCCGAGCCAGCCTGCTCTTGTGCCTGGCAGTGCTTGCTGATGATGCAGGCTCCGCTTCAGAGGGGTTGGCTTGGGCAGTTGGCTTTTTACCTGTTTGGCATTTGGGGGATTTTTTTGTTTGTTTTTCTGGGCTTGCAATAATACCCACTCAGAAAAACTGCATTTCGCCATCACAAACTGTTTCTGAGTGAACTTAGCCAAGCGAGCGGGTTCCCGGGGCTGGGGCAGCCGGCGCTGGTGCCCCCAGAGCGCTCCGCTTCACCCCAGCCCAGTGCCAGCAGAGCCCCTGGGCAGCAGGAGGAGCTGCCCGAGCTGACTCCAGCCCGCCAGCACCTCTCATCGGCCACTAGAGCTCCTGCCTCCGCTCCTACCTTCCTGGGAGAGGTCTTCTGGCCACCACCTTGGCCCTTTGTTTCCCAGACCACACGGTCACCCATGGCCGGCTGTCAGAGACTGGAGAAGCAATCTCTTTCAAGGCATCTTGGGAAGCTTGGAATGTGTGGTAGGGCACATTCCAACAATGTGGGTTAGAGCTTGCTCTGGTGAGGGGTGCTGTGCCCCCAGTACCCCCCAGCCCCTCAGTGTCAGAGCACGGTGGAACAGCCCCAGTGTTGCCTGACCCAGCCCCCAGGTGGCCGAGACCCACAGGTCCCACCTGGGTCCAGGATTTTAAAAAGCCTGACCACAGGACAAGCCTGTTGTCTTTTAGCCCTGCCATCATCTTGGGGTTTGACATCACTGCAACACATGAGTTGGAAGCTATGACTGTTTTCCTATGCCTCTCCTGCCTTTCTGGTTTTCTCCCTTTCTTCTTCTAAGTCTTTTCTTCCATAACCTTTAAACCCATTCAATGTTATGTTTTCTCTGGGCTAAGTCTTTTCTGTGATAAGTGATGTTATGCTGCATTTACTCTTTTGCCAATGTTACTTTATTTCATGAGATTGGCCAGTAAACTTTTGTGGGTTTTACCTTTTAAGAATATCTGGTTGGGATTGTCTCCTCTGTGTCAACCAAAAAAAATCTTGGTTATCTGGACTTAAGTAACTGGGGTGTCACATTGGTGCTTTCTAAGGGTGCCTTCCTCCCTTTGTCTCCTTACATGCAGTCAGCAGTGGGGGTCACCATCTTGCAAGAGATTAGGAAACATTTTGCATATTTCTTTGTTCCTCTGGAGTTGGTGAGATTTTGCAATTTTCTATCTAGCGATTACTCACTGCTATATATTACCTCTTGCTGCTTTACTTGTTAGCAAATAGTTATTTTTCACTTATATCTACTCATATTCATTCCTTATTGTGGAAAGGGATTGGTTGAAACTAAGGGGAGGTAACTCATTTTAGAGAATCCACTTCTTTAAATTGTCTTAAACCAAGACAGTGCTAAAAAAATAGTAATTTTCTTTGATATTCTCTGGGCTCATTTTGGTAATAAGATATTTTTTCTCATGTGATGCTTGAAGAACATATGATGCCACTTGTCTTATGATGCATCTCTTTTAAAGCCCTGCTACTGCTCTCATCTGTCTTGACTGCCCAGCATGCAATGTACAGTTAGAAGTACTCAAAACAAGTGTTTGCCATCATTCACTGGCACCCTGGAAGACAAGTAGTGTGTTCTAGTTAATATTTGTATAATAGCTTTGGCAGAAGTAGAGAAAGACTTATGGCAGGACAGATAACTAAAGAAAAATTAAAGAAAATGCTGTCTTTCCTGGTATGGCAAATAGTCTGTAAAAACAAGCAGCTTTGAGACATTTTGATCACAGTGTTCATAAAGCTGAACTCATCAGACCTCTTGGCACATATATTTCTTGTTTCTAAAAAATATCTGAACTAAAAGTCTTCAGAAAACAGCCCTTTTCTTCCCTTTCTTAGATAAAAAGTACTATGGCTGTATTTCAGGAAAGCATTATGGTCATATTTCTTGCAATTAATTTCTGTTACCAGTAGAAATACTTTTGGAAACCAGAATATCCCTGATTGCCATTCTTATCACTAGGAGTCTTGGACTGTCACATTTGCACAATGGTATCAGTGCTAAGTGTCAATGGAATGTGTATCTTGCAACAGTTATAAAAAATACTTGGATTTTAGAGAAGCACAAAGGACTTCAGGCCTATTCTTCATGTTTGCATGGCAGTATTTTCCACTTTAAAAGATCTAATTAAATGACTCCAGCTGAAATGAAATTTCCATGAGAGTTGTGTCTAAAACACTACAATACCTTTTTTCTTATAATGTGAGAGTTTTTACTGAAGAAAACAACAAAGCAAGATGCTGCAGGTTTAGCCATCTTTACTCCAGAATGGACAGACAAGAAAAGCATTCCTGAGGACAGCACATGCCACAGTCCTGTTATTGATATATCAGTCATACTTTTGACATTTCAAACAAAATTTAACATGCAATGGATTCATTTTTTGTCTTTTCTAGTTGGAATTTAAGGGCTTTCAAAAATAGTTGTATTCTGAATAGCACCACTCTCCTTCTTGAAGCTTTCAAAGTCACCCTGTAAAACACGAGGATATAAGAAGTAGGAAAGTAGTTTGCTTCATCAATTTATTGTGGATTACATGTTGCTAATAATTTCTCACAAAATATTTTAGGCTAGCCTCTCATTTAGCTAAGGCAATCTAATATACCTTCTTCACGATACTACCTAGATAGGAAAAAACCAGTAAAGAAGTCCATTATACAGTTCATCAAATGGATCTTTATGAGGATATTTGAGATGTGATTTGTGGCACTATTTAGGATACATTGCATACTACATTATTATAAAGTTCAGGTTTGTAATTTAATTATGGACCAAATTATCTTCAGTTCTAACTTTAGTTGAAGTGACTAGGCCAAGCCTGACAGGTGATATAAATTGTAAATGGTCTGAGTGTCATGGGCTGCAATAAAGGCTGTGTTACTTAATTTTATACTTCATGTGGGATTTTCAGAGCCACCTAAAGAATTAAATGAACTGTTCAAACCTTACCTATTCTATAGTTACACTCCTAGTAAAACTATTGCAAGCATTCAGTTCTGTCAAAAAAAAAAAAAAACAAAAAAAAAAAACAAACCCAAAAAACCAGAGATAAAATGATGCTTGTTGTCATCTTATTGCAAAGCTCTCATACCTTCTTGATGATTTCTCATGGTCATCTCCTCATAGCACTAACCCCTTCTTCTTCATAGCACAGGCAGAAGACACCATCTCCCTTCTCAACTAGCTACCCCTCTCTTTTATAGCACTCAACCTCATTGGACACAGCTGTGGCCTGTTAAGGGCAGACCTGTTCCTAATCTTTGGTAATTAGTACAGCTGCAGCTCCTTAGGGGCCAGATTACCTTCTGCACTATCTTTATTTTCCTACTATATGCCCCCACACATACTGAAGTTTTTTTTTGTGAATATAAGGGTCCATAGAAGTGTGATCAAGCTTAGTGATTTTTTTCAGGGTGTTCACTGCAAAGATTTCAAGTCTTCTGTCAGACTTCTGAGATGTAATTATCTTCCATTACTTCCTGATAACTCTCCAAATTCCTCATAGCTTTCCTTTTTTAATATACTTCTGTATTTTTTTATTATTCACTTTCCAAATTTTCTTCTAAGATTCTGTCTTTCATTTTTCCTTGTGATAATTTATATTACTTTCTACTAGGGCATGATACAGTTTGCTTTTAGAGATCCCTTATTTTCTTTTGACAGATGTATCTTTTAAAGAGAGAGAGGGAGGGAGGGAAAGAGAGATAAACACATATATGTATGTGCATATATAATGCTTTTTATGTGTTAGTTATGTATTGCAGAAGTCTCAAAATTGACTATAATTTGTTTATATAGCTTTTATTTCTCTCTGACTGATTTTCTTATTCTAATCCATCTTTAAGTTTCTCAGTCTACTTTTTCCTCTTGCCAGAGTAGTGGATATAATCACATTATGGTTACTTCAACTTAAAATTCAGTTACAGTAAGTACTGTACATGGAGATTAAGAAAAAAGCATCCTCTTTTTTTTTAAAAACAATATATATCATTTGGGGAAATTCCTGAAATACATTGTTATATGAAACATAATCAGCAACTTTGTGGGTAATGCAAGTCACTCTGTTGCTATCCGAACTGCATATTATTTTTCTGATGCTCTGTTCTTTGGCAAGTTTCAAAGGGCAGCCTGATTTTAATGGCTTTTTAACACACATAGTCATAAATTTCTACGGGGTGCAATGCACTGTCTTTCTTATGCTAAATAGTAGCTTCATCTCTTGTCATAGGATGATGAAGAGTGTAATTGGAGGGTGTACTTTGCATCACAAGTAGTCTTCCAGTGCAGCACAGCTAAGCTTAGGGGTTTTTCCTAGGAAGCTTCTTAAGTGGCAGTTTTATGACAGTGTGAATCAGAACAAACTTCCTAAGTTTCCATCTTCCTTCACCTATGTTATGATAAATGAAAACTGTTGTTTAAGAAAAATGAACACTTTAACTTATTTTCACAAAGTATTTCTGCAGAAATGGAGATATAACTATATTGGATTGTGATATCCTGTAGGACCTAGAGATGCAATTAGCTGTCAGATATGTATTTGAGGGGAGGGAGGCAAGTGAAAGAAATTGTATTGTAACAATTACAGGATTGCCCCTCAGCTCCATAGGCAATAGAGTCTCAAGATGCTTTTGGTTCATTGTATGACAGCCCAACCAGAATGGACACTTATGAAACCAAGGTCTATTTGCCAGAAAAGTAAAAGCCAGATGACATTGTTTCTGTACCTTATAAATGGAAAATTTAGAGAGAGCAGAATCTCAGCCTTGGTTTATGTGGTGCTGAGGGAGATACCATGGCCAGCAGGACAAGGGCCCTTACTAGCCAGGGCCCATCCCACTGATCCCAGCCAGAGGAAAGAAAGACCAGCCCAGAGGTGATAGCCAGGTTTATCCAGTAGTCCAGACTGTCAGGAGACTTAGGGATGATGAAGCAAGTCTGAGGAAGTCAGGCCAAAGATCATGTAGGAGGATAGAATACAAGAAAATAAATATAGTGTGGAAAGTAATCTCACCCCTAAGGAGTTGCAGCTGGGCCAATTATCAAAGATTAGGAACAGGCCTGACTTTACAGGCCACAGCTGTGACCAATGAGAAGAAAAGTGCTATAAAAGAGTGGGTTGGCCCCTTGAGAAGGGAGCTGGAGTCAGTTGGCTACTTTGTGAAGAAGCACGAGTCAGTGTGCTGAGGAGCTGCCCACGAGAAACACCAAGAAGGTATGGAACTTTTGTAATAGGAGACAACAGTATGGGATGACAACAAGACCAGGGTCAGGAATAGTTCCGCTGACTATAGCAGTTCCAGTGACTGTAACAAGGGTCTGGAGATGATTGTGTGTATCCACAGTGATGAAACACAAGAAGCTTGGGAGTCCCATACTGTGTGGTTTATATCAACAGGGTTTATATCTGTCAGAGTGAAAGTCTGTCTTTTTTTCTGTGATGTGATACACACAAGAATCCATCATGTATGGATGATGAGTTACTCATCCCATGAGTAACATCATGAGGCTCAAGAGCTTTGTTTGTTACTGCTGCAGCCACCCTTAATATGAGAGAAAAAAAACTCCAGTATTGTAAGTGTGCCTATTAGTCTCTTAAAAGTAATGTAATTCCTTATTCACATCTGTCTACAAATCTCTATTTGTTTTCATTTGTGAGTTCATTTCCCCTTGTATTGAACAATCGTGCTGGTTCCAATGAAGAGGAAGTCTCCTCAAAGGAGTAAGGAAAGTCTTTGACAAGATTTTAAATCAAGCAGGAGGTTATCAAGAAGTCAATCACTATACCCTACTAAGCGCTCATAAAATTGTTATTTACTGTATGTTTTGTGAGGTTAAAATCTGGACATCAGATAGATGCAGGTTTTCCATTTACAAAGGCACCAACAAAGACCTCTTTTTGTCCCACTGAAAGAAAGGGAATATGGAGATCTGTCTGCATAAGCTTGCAGGATGCTGGGAGATTAATAAGGTAGCCAAGATGTAATAATCCAGATACAGCATTGGGTGCATGACACATACTTTCAAGCAGCTTTCTTTATATGAAGTACAACATGGAAAAGGAAGAATGTTGCCCCAAAGATGGTTCAAAATACACATAATTAAAAGCAGTACAGCGGTCAACTCTCTTTCAATTCTTTGCTGGAAATAGGATACCAAAAAAGAGTATTTTGGAAGAACAGCATGCCCAGAAGCAAGAGCAGGAAAAAGAGCTCAAAGCAGCAGGCAGGCTTATGCATGGAATGTTGCTGAGAACGGAGTGCTGGAATGTACCGATCCCAAATAAACTGCATTGCTTCAGCATATCATGAGCTTGACTCATCCACCCTCCACCCCCCCACAATGGTGTTACTCATTCTATGACTCCTTGTCCCTGTAATGATCACTCCAAGTTCTGCTTAGGTGATGTGACTTCCCTGTGGCCCTTCATGTCACAAGTCAGTAACAATACTGGGAACAAGTGACAATATAACTGAAATGAGAAAGTATTTCAAAGTAGTATGGTTCTGTAAAGCAAAATATGTGGGAGTTTTGTAGCATTTATGTGTAGGAGAGGTTCTGGCTAAGGACAATTGAATCAGTAAAGAACTAAGCTAGGCTCTTTCTATGATTAAGGAATTAACACTTAATTGAAGTTCTCACTTTTACGTAGTGAAGAAAAACTAACATCCACAAAAATCAGTTCATCCACTCTTAAAATGTGAATTTAGAACAAATGGCAAGAAGAACCTCTGGAGAGCCTTCTATGTCTTCACTGACTATAGAAGATGCTTTGATACCTGGTTTAGACCAGAAGAGTATATTTAAATGCTGAAAGCAGGTGAGGTAAATCTCATTCTCTCAAACTGTTCTGGGGATTTCAGTGATTTTCAGTCAATAAATTCACTCCCTTTCAATAGATTTTATTACACATATTCGTATTAATTCAGAATCATAGATATAGTTAAATAGCAATGCTAATGACTCCTTGGAATTAACAATAAAATTCTTTTGTGATCCTCAGAGAATAAAATCTCGAATAACCATACTTCCAAGGTAATCTGCACTTCTTTGAAAATAGGTTTTGATAGTCTGAAAACTGAAGACAGATTTTTTTTTTTCCCTGAAAGGTTTAATGACTAGTTCCCTTACTCCTTTTGCTGCAGGCTGTTATCATTATGGATATTAAACTACTTCAAAAACTGTGTGAAGCGTTAAGTTGCAAATGCACTCTCCTGTTGTACAGAATTACTTGGATGGTGATTAAAAGAATTAATGCTGCTACTAACCTAAGTGTTCTAAAACATGTTCTTGGCAAAATCTATTCCATTTTTCTGTTTTGTCTTTTTTTTTCCTCTTTTCTGCTACAATATATTGGGGTTTTTTCTCATGTGCAGAGCTTCGCATTCAACCTTGTAAACTTTTGCAAGATTAAGAAATTAACTCTCTAATAGGTACATGACAGTAGTCCCACCATGAATATGTTAGCTTTCTAAACAGGTACCTTTGTGCCTTCACCCCAGATGGCATTCAGTCTATGAAGAAGTCATATGTAGGCATCTGCAAACAACTTAATTGTTTTAATCTTTCTTTAGAATTCTCCATTGCCAATCTGCCCACAGAAGTGAAGAATTAAATACAGCCTCTCTCATTGTTATGTATTGCTCCTGGTTTAGTCTTCATCTCCTGTGCGTCTTTCACAAAGAGACACCAAGCTTTTGGGGCATTGCTTTTTTTTTCCCATTCTAAATAGCTCTGGCATTTTACAATAATAAATGTCTTGATTAATACGCAGAGCTTGATACTTGTGTTACACACGAAAGCAACAACATTTAAACTCGGTTTGATTTCTAGACTTTCTCTGTTAGTTTCTGCCAGTGTTTACATGAGAAAATTCACCAGAACAGATATATCAGAATAAACAATGCTTGCTTTCCATACTTAACTTTCCAGTCTTCAACTAGTATTACAAGTAATTAAGTACCCGTTGTAATTTCTAAATGTTCGCCATATTTAGTAAATAATCCATGCTTTATAATTTAAATTGCTCAATACAGCTTTCAGACTTGTAGTATTTTCTAGCTTTGAACTACACATGTGCACAATCTCATAATTGAATGTTTTATGCCCATATCTATTAGTATGCCTTCTGAGAGGGAGGTGGGGATGGATATAATTATCCATTTATGTTTTAGGTGGAAATAGAGGAAAATGATCTGTGTATCTAGAATCAAAGTTGTCGTTGTATAACAATTTATTTTAAACTGGGAGGTTATACAAGCTATATTCATTCAAATTCAGTCTTATGTAAATCATGGCTTTGCAATCATTTAGTTGTATCACATTAATCTACAGTGACAGTGTTCAACAGAGTCTAGAAAGTCATTTGATTTCACACTCTGTAAATGACAGTTCCTGATTTTCTGTAATATTTTGGATCAAAACCTTGTTTCAGTAACTGCATATTAGCTGGATGGTTACAGCTGAAATGCAGAACTGTTGTGGTTAGGTGATATGATCAACATTCATCACAAGCTAATAATGGTGATTCTGAACATCTTAATTGGAGATCACACAACTCTGTGTAGTGTGAAATAAGATGTCTGGGCGATTGCAAAGATTTTGACTGGTCCTTGTGCTGATAGCCTGCAAAATATTTTAATACTCTGAAGTCACACCAGATGGGCAATCTGCTGCAGTATGTATCTTGGTTCAGTTTTAAGCTGCAAGGGTTTTGTATCTGATGTCACCTCAAGGAAAAAATAATAAAGGGCTGAACTAATGACAATTTTTAATCTCTCTACTCTTGATTTACCTAGGCTTTGATTGATGAAATACTCAGTTTAGGAAAACTGTACAAAGACCTTCTACAATACCAAGAAAATGGACCAGAAATGGAACTGGAAAAAAAATGAGTACCCATTATTAACTGCTCAATGCATGCCTTCTAATCCTATGTGCAAAATTTAACATGTTGTTGCAAAACAAGTCTGGGAAAGTATACAGATATGAGGAAAAATGGCAGAGAAAAGTGTACAGGAGAACTGATAATATTTTGATTAATTTTTATAGCTGAAAGAAATGTAGTCAGTTTTCTGGATCAGTGGAGTTATTTATTTGAGTAGTGAGTAGATAGCAATACCAGCTCTCCCCTACTCCAAGGTTTTGCTGGATACATTCTTTCATAGAGTATTCCATGGAAACAACTTGAGTCAATTTGAGTTCTGCAGCCCTTCACTGCAGCTCCCACAACTGGACTTTTGTCTACTTTGGTACAGGACAACTCAAAGTTTTGGGTGCTTTGTAGTGTTGTACATCTCTTTCAGTGTGGAATTTTAGCACAGCTCATCATCTGGGTAACCTGATCAGTAGGTTATGCAATTAATATGAAATGGGGAATATAGTTAACTTTTTAAATATTTTAAATAAATTGTTTTGGACTACAGCAAACATGTCACGCTAAAAGAGAGAAAAAAATGTGAGGAATCTACTGTTATAATAACTGGGTTTAATTAGAGAGCCAAAGAATAAACTACGTCTGTGTTCTATTATGCAGAAACATTTGGCACTTTTCACTGAATAAATAAGATATCACCCAAGTGCTTTGCCCTGATGTGGCTACTGAACACAAGTATTGTGAGTAAATGGTAGAGGAAAAAAATCCGAGTTGAAAAATAGGACACGTAAAAGACTACTAGAATTTTCATCTGGATTGTCAAAGACAAAAAATTTAAGTAACACTTATATTTGCCATCTAAGCAATGAATGAGAAGGAAGACAATCGTGATGTCCTTAACTTATATCTGGTTCTGTCACTTGTTATGCTTCATAGTTTTTAATTAACTTAAAAAGTAACTTCATCATGTCAATACACTATGAAGCTGGACAGAGGGTGGGGCCTCCCATACAAATGTGAAATGCATGAAGGATGAATGTAAAAAAAAAGTCTGAAAATATGTAAGAATCTGTTAGTGATACAGAAGCCAAATATGTAATGCCAGGAAAAAGGAGACATCTGATAAAAATCCTGATTGAAATTAGAAACTGGAATACACAGCGAAAGATTCAGAAGTAATGTATAAAAGTGTGACATAGCTAGCATTTCCTGAGAACCAAATTCAGAAGAACCAATTTATGCTTAAGAAGCCTACAATGCTCTGAAACTACAGACTTTAAGGACAAGAAGGATGATAGGCATATGATAGAGACATGCATGGGTTGAAATTTTGATACTGACCTGGTCATTCTATGGTAACCAATTACTAACATGCTGAGTAAGAAGCAAAATAGACCCCACTGCTCTGCAGAAGTTACAAGTGATGACATAGAAAAAGATTGTGCCAGTCCCATCACTGGTTCTTGTTAGTCCATCAGTCCAGCAATATATAAAGTTCTCTAGAGCACTGGGACATTCAGTTTGTCTTTTTCACTTTTCTAGGGAGTTGTGTTATATCAAAACCTGACACCGGGAGAAGCTGGAAATTGCTGGAAAGCCACTTGGTAGTTCCAGGAAATTTAATATACACTGGGTCTAGGAGACTAAGCCCCTCACATTTTTCAAAGTCAGGACAATATGCTGAGAAAGCTTGATACCACTTGAAATTTTTAGGAAAAGTTCTTTCACCTTTCATCTCTGTCATTAAAAACCCTTTTGGCTTGACTTTCTTAGAGAATTAGAGAGGACAAGAAGGAAATTACATGAGACTCTGCTCCAGCACATTATAGGATAACTTATACTTGACTTGCCCTGAATGAGCTGAAAATCCAGATAGGTGGAGAGATTTGTTTCAAAAGTGTGATTTGCTGAAAAATGTCTTGCCTTTGTTTGAAAGACCACAAATAAACCTATTCTGCTAATTCTGAAGAAGATTGTGTCCTAATGTTGAACTTGAAGACAACATATCCAAAGTGGATTATGATAGGCGTAGCTGCTTTATGCCTGAGGCCTGCTCAAGAACAAGAAATGTCCTGCACTGCTCACCTCTGAAGTACTGGTTAGTGAACCAAACCCTTTCCAGAAGAAAGGGTCTAAATGTCTCCATTCCCAACAGAGTTTGCATTTTTTTCATTGAGATGCACAGTACAATAGAGTGAATTAAAGTAATTTTCATTTCTGTAGCTGAATGTCATTGCCTTTAAATGAGATACTGGCAGTTAGATGGCTCTGATTGCTGCCAGCTGTCAGTACCCCTAAGGAAAGCAAAGATACTTCTACAGTGGAAGATGAACAAGAAGCCTGCTGATCAGACACCTCACAAGTTGTGTCAGAGGATTAGCAAGTTAAATAAAATAGATGTGTGTTTACACTCTCCTAGTCATAAACAAGCTGTCTATGAGTTCTCTTTTTTCTTTTTTTTCCTTGCAGAGAGCACTTCAAACTTCAACAGTATGTGAACTGTACTTTTGTACTTCCTGTTCTTGCTTTATGGAATACTTGTCTCTAGATCGAGAAGAAAGGAGATAAAACAGCCATTGGACTGTTGTCCAAATGTCTGTCTATTGTACTTGGATAAGTATCATTTAAATAGGCAACAATAGTAACAGTGGTTTACTCATTACTGTTACTTGTAGTAAATGGATACGTGGGCTAAATTTTCAAAACTAGACACTCAAAACTTGAAATATGCAGTTCATTAATCAAATGCCTGCTGTGCAGTACAAGCCAGGTATTAGTGTTGCACACAGTCTGTTACCTTGTATTAGTTTCTGTATGCATAATTTAGACATACACACCAGATTATGCCCAATTTTGTAAAGTGTAGTCCATATGTTTTGTGAGTCCTCTTCTGTTTCTTATTACACCTGATTACTGTTAGTGTTCAGCAGAAAATTAGCTGAAAGCAGTAAAAGTGAAAGTGAAGACTAGCAATGCAATTTTAAAAGTCTAAGAACAATTTCAACAAGTTTAAACCTGTCTTTATAGCTATTCACTGTCAAGTGGCTGAGAATATAAAGTGGTTTTTTGGGTTGGTTTATTCTCCTTTACAGCCTTCAATGTTAGCCAAGTGACATGTTTTAAAAGTCTGTGAAGCTGATTAGTGTTGGGTGTAGATGTATAATCTCAGCAGAGATACCTCCTGGGAGGATGTGTCCAACCTTAACAATCTTAATAAAGAAACAAATAGTATTCAATTATATTACATGGGAAGGGAATGTGAAGTTTTTATATGTTTTACTCCTTAAAGAAAAAAAAATCATTTTTTCTTTCTTGACAAAGAGCTACATTTAATGGAAATTAGCATAAATCAATATGGGAATTGCATGAACACCAAGGTGTCTAAAGTCTGCAGAAATTCTTAATAAATCTCATTGTGCCTTCTGGGACACCAACCACTGCAAAGATTTTTTTTTTTCCTGAGTTTATTAAAAGCTTCTGAGACACTTTTAATGACAGGTAGTCATTAGGTAGCAGCCACAGTAGGGAGTCCTGTAGTATTATACATCTTATTTGTCAGTTATCTTCCTACTTGGAGAGACATACTGGCTAAGTAAGGAGGCTAAACACCAAGGCCCCCTGTCCTTTCATGAGGCAGTTCTTAAATCTCTTTCAAGAGGAAGATAAATCACAAACTGAAAAGCAGAGACCAGACTGCCAGACTGAACAGTCAACCAGCAGCTGTCATGTAAGAAGGGATCTAGAGAGGGGTTAAGAGCCAGACCTATCAGGTGTGTATCTGAAGGGAAGGAGGGCATCAAGAGGCTCTTCTCAGGGGTGCCAGGCAACAGGGGACAAGAGGCAATGAGCAGAAAGTTCCACCTGAATATGAGTTAAAACTTTTTTTACTGTGCAGGTGGCCGAGCACTGGAACAGATAGCCCATAGAGTCTGGGGAGTCTCCCTCATGGGGATAGGCAAGAATTGTCTAGACACAGCCCTGAGTAACAAGCTCTGGGGGACCCTGCCTGAGCAGGAAGGTTGGACTAGATGACCTCCCATGGGCCCTTTCCAACACTAACCATTCTATGGTTCTTTGATTTTGTGTGATCTCATATTCTTCACAGGCAGGAGGTCTATGTGCTTTGCTCAGTGATCCTAACTTAGACTTTGCTATGTGCTAGGGTGCAAGAGATCAAGGCAATATAGACTAAGAATAGAAGTTCTTGGAAATATTTTGTTTTATTAGTTTTTCTAAATGTGAAGGATATGAATACATTACTGGAACAGGATATAGGACCCAGTTCTGTTTTTGCTCAGCTACAGATCCATGGTGACTCTGAAAAAGCAAGCTGAGGCTGTAAAAGCCAGTCACAAAGGCTCTGTTTACATCTCTCTAGTGTGATTAATTTCAATATCATTCCTAGCTTTCTAAATAAGGGAACAACTGAAATATTCTGTGTCTGTCTTCCCCAAATGCACATTCCTTTTCTGTGAGTACCCAGAGGTAGATGGAGGGTTGGTCTGTGTGTGCAGTCCAGCCATGGTAGTCAATGAATGCCTGGACCAGGAAACGCTTCTCACTATAGATGTAGTGGATGAAATTTCCAGTAATAACACATTGCATAAATTGCCTTCTGAGCATCATGAAGGTTGATTCTCTTTTACCTCCACGATGTCCTGCAAATGTGGGCACCTGACTGAGGCTGGGTGAAAGGAATTCCCTCCTCCTCTTTTGTGCTTTGAACCCCTTCAGTGAGGGGCCCTTTTTAATCTTCCCTGTTCCTTTCTTTTGCTTTGAAGGGAGATTTTCTTCCATATATTCATCAAGGTATTCTCTTTTTTTTTTTTTCTCAGGCCTTATTATTTAAATGTTTGACAACCTCTAAACTTGAGTGCTCTGATCTTTAGAACAGCACAGCGAAGTAGGAGGGCTCACCACCGCCCTGGAGAAAAAGAACTGAGGACTAAAGTAGCTCAAATGACTTCTCAGAAGCCACACACTGAATCTGTGGATGAGTAAAGACTCCAGTTCTAAGTGCCATACCTGCCCCAAACCATGTGTATGTGCAGGGGGTGTGCACTCCCCAGCAAACTCCAAGCTGAACCAGCTGGGAAGTGGGAGGCCCTGGGTCCAGGCAGGGTTATCAGGTGGGCAGAAGGTCTGTGCTGGTATTTGGGGAAACCTCTGAGTGTGGGACATCTGTGGGACAAGTATGTGAGTGCTGTATATGTGCAGTGAGCACACACACAGCTCTGGGACCATACACATTGGTCCATTGGGCCCAGCCAGTCAGTCAGGGGCCTGTGGGATGAGTAAGGGGAACAAGATGTGGGAAGGATGCCAGGTGGGCAGAGGGGCCATGCAAGTGCTCAGGGGATCTGTAAATGTGTGTGTGCTTGTGCACAGCTAAGGAAGTGTGGATTTGGCGAGAGGACAGTGAGGGGGATGGGGAAGTGGCTGAATGGTAGGTCTCCGTGATCAGCAGCACCAAGCCTAGCTGAAGGCTTAGCAGTGAGCCTCAGTGGTCAGTATTGGGCCCAGTCTTGTTCCACATATTCATCAAAGACTTGGATGAAGGGACAGAGCACAGTCTCAGCAAGTCTGCAGATGATATAGAACTGGGGGGGAGTGGCTGACACAGCAGAAAGCTGTTCTGCCAATTAGTGGGACCTGGACAGGCTGGAGAGTTGGGCAGAGAAGAAACCAATGAAGTCCAGCAGAGGCAAGCTCAGGACCCTGCACATGGGGAGGAATTACCCCATGTCGCAGTTTGGGCTGGGGGCTGATGTGCTGGAAGGCAGCTCTGTGGAGAAGGGCCTGGGGGCCCAGGTAGACAATAATCTGTCCATGGGTCAGCAGTGTGTCCTTGTGGTCAAGAAGGCAAATAGTATCCTAGACTCTATTAGGAACAGCATTGCCAGCAGGTCAAGGGAGGTGATCCTGCCCCTCTACTCAGCCCTGGTGAGGCCACATCTGGAGTGCTGTGTCCAGTTCTGGGCTCCTCAGTACAAGAGAGACTGGAGAGGGTGCTGTGGTGGATGATTAATATGATTAAGGGACTGGAACATCTCTCTACTGAGAGAGCTGGCACTGTTTAGCCTGGAGAAGAGATGACTGGGGGCAGATCTTACCAACATATATAAATATTTTAAGGAAAGGTGTAAGGAGGACAGAGACAAGCTCTTTTGAGTGGCTGCCAGCAACAAGGAGCAATAGAAAGAAACTAAAACACAGGAAGTTCTGAATATGAGGAAAAACTTCTTTACCGTGAGGGTGGCAGAGCACTGGAACGTGGTGCCCAAAGAGGTTGTGGAGTTCTCCTTCCCCAGATATTCAAAACCTGCCTGGACACGATCCTGTGCCACCTGCTGTAAGGTGCCCCTGCTTTAGCAGATCTCCAGATGTCCCTTCCAACCCTAGCCATCTGTGATTCCAAGAACCTGGGTTCAGTGTGATGTGTGTCCTGTACCAGTGCCTTCTGCCTCTGCAGCCCAAGAGGAGGAGGAGGTGTGTCCCTGTGTCCCTGTGCCTGCTGTGAGTCCTGAATGTGGGGGCTGCTGGGGCAGTACCTTGTCTGTGGCTCTCTGTGTGACCAGCTCTGTCTGTGTCCTCTGTAATGTGTGTGTCCATGTGTGTCTGTGTGCCTCTGGGACATATAGTCAGCTTTGCTGCTGGTTGAACCTGCAAAGAAGAAAGTGTCAGCCATGTCCCTCAGCCTGGACAGGGACCCTGGGTTCCCTGGGCTGCACTCCAGTGGCCAGGGAGGAGGAATCCCCAGGCCTGGAGCTGCTGGAGCTGGGGAACACTTGTAACAGTTTAAGATTATGCCTAACACTGCTTTAGCTGGGTACTCCCCAAATCTAACTTTTTTTTCCCCCGACATTGTCCTTAAAGTCACAAAGGTATTATAATTATGGAGACACCGACCACCAAGATTAAAAGGAATATTTTCAGTGACTAGTTTTTTCAGTTCCTCCACTTAAAGGAAGAAAAAGTTTGTCATAAATTACTTTCATTGGGTTTGAATCTTGTCATAATGTTGTAGTTAATAAAGCTGGACACCCCCTAGGGCACATGAGGGCCTTAGTGCCCTGTAAATAAGGAATTTTAAAAACGAGGGATGAAAAATTATTTGACATTTTTTAAAACTTGGCTTCTGATGTGGTTAATATTACAGAGCAGATGTAACATGCCACAGAGGTCACAACTTACTGCCTGAGGTGAGCTAACTGAGCAGAAATCACAGAGAGATTATACCCACAGAAACAGTTTATTACAGAGAGCTGAAGATCATTGGCTATGAATAAGCTAGAGAAATTTATGCTGTGGTTTGGCCATCACTTTAAACTCCTGAAGCTGACAAAAGAGATATTCAACCTTCCCTGGATTACTTTTCTTGCTGCTGTGCCCACGCAAACAGCTGTGCTGGACAAAGAGAGCTGATGGTGGAGGAGCAAGCAAAATAAATGTTCAATTTTTAACTTGGACAAGTTTTTCTTCCTAGTTTACTGCCTGCAAAACACAAACTTTTATGTTGGCACAAGTGAGCAGTTAATAAAAGGATGGGAATGAATGGCTGAACAAGGGAACCGTAATGGATCTCTTTATTTAGCTGGCCTATGCTACATGAAAATTACTGCAGAATTATGACATTGTAATTGCTTTGTGGATAAATAAGAAACTGGGTTTCCTTATTGTTCATAGCATAATTCAGGAAAAACTCCTGAAGGTTACCTAGCACCAGTTCCTGATAATAGCAGAGTCACTTCCATGGTCATTGAAGTGACTCACAGCCTTCACCAGTTGGGTTTTGAATGTTTCCATAGTGGAAATGGTACAACCCCTTTGGACAGGCTGTTTCCAACTCTTAAGCCACCTTTGGAAATAATTTTTTCCTTATGTCCTGTTGGAGTTTATTTTGACAAGGTATCTCATCTGGGGGAGCCCTGACCTGATCACTGCATTTCAAATGCAGCCTCCATAGTGCTGACTAAAGAGGAATAATCAACTTTTTTGACCTGCTGGCTAAGCTTTTGCTGGTGCAGCCAGTATGTGGTTAACCTTGGTCACAACAGGGTATGTGGCTGTCTCACATTGAACTTACAGGCCACCAAGATAGCTTTCCTGCTGTCCTCCTCTGCAGAGCTGTTTTCCAGCCCTGTCTATCCTGTTGCATGCAGTTTTTTCTCTTACTTTGCAGATTACTAGCATGTGATTATGTTGGATGAAAATAGCAAAGTGATTCAGAAAACTTTGAAACAAACCCACACTGAATTTCCTGTTTTCTAGAGTGGTGTCCTAGTCAAAAATCTGCAGTTTGTTGTCTTTCCATACCTTGCTCTCAGTCTACTGAGAATAACCTTGCCACATTTGCTTTCTACACGTCCTCCTCTTTGGAAGTTAAGAGTAAACATAGTAACAATAGTAACAGCAAAACTTCTAAAAGTTGAGAATGAAGATGAGAAAGGAAAAGGACAAAGCAGAAACATGGGATGCTTGGCTTTGCAATTATTAGGACCCTGGCACTCATAATAGATTGCATAAACAATCAAAACAGAGACTATGAAACTAGCATATGTTACTAACATTAGAATAGTGCTGCCATGTCAGATAAAGCTCTTTTAAAAGTATATTTTCTTCCCTTTGTAATGATTTTGCTTTTGAAATTACTCTGTATGAAACTGTGTTTAATCATTACAAGTGTGACTATCCCTGCACTGTTCAAATGCCTTCTCCTACTTCATTTTATTTCTTATCAGGAACAGCACTCCAAACACTTGTCTCACTGCTCATATCAAAGAAGACAAAATCCAGACCTCTGAAGGACTGAATTGCTTTATGCATTTTTGTTCATCACAGAGAACAATCCCAATACTTTCAAGTGCACTAGGTGTACTTGTAGTGCCTTGCCAATTGCAAGGAAATTTTTTCTACTTTTAACATTCTGCTTTTCTCATTCTTTCCTCCATTGTCATAACTGAATTCATAAAACAGTTCTTTTTTTGTTGTTTGTTTTATAAATGGAATATTCTTCAGGAAGAGAGCAAGAATGTGTGCACAGAAATCATTGAAGAGTCACTTGTATTTTAAAAAAACCCTTATTTTCAATAATGAAAAATAATAAATTGTGAAATTACATGAAAAAGGTAAATTTATTGTTTACTCACCTCAAAAATACCATTTCACCAAGCAAAGGAATTCAGGAGTAATTTATGTCATATTCTTTTACTTTTATAATAATTTAAAGATACAGACAAACCTAATTAATATATCATTTTAAGGGTGAAGAAAATGTGATGAAAAGGTTCAAGAGTGAAGGTTAGATTCAGTAGGTGCTCTTTATCCTACAATTCAGTAGCTCTGAGAAAAAATGTATTGTGTTCCTTTTCTCAAGACCTTGCAGAAGGTTCTGAGGGTATTTTGCTATTATATCCATCTCAAACACACTAAGAGACTACTTTGTCGTTATATCCACCCCACATAGCAGCAGATTATTAGACCTGGATTTAACAGGGTGAGACTGAGCTGCAGCAGTTTGAGAAATGGTAACAGTTAGAAAAGTTTGTTTGTCTGGGGTTCTTTGGCTGTGAAGACCCCCTACCCATTTTGTTCCCAGGTTTTCTTTCCAGCTATATAGAGTAAAATGTGAAAAATAATAAATGCAAAATTTTTCAGAATAAGTATAACCTGTTTCGTGAATAATTCATTTCTGTCTTGTATGACTTCATTATGTCATGTATAACTAGCACTTTGTACTGTCAGGCTGAAAAGCTACAAAAAGTGTTTAACAATGCAGCATAAATTCATAACTTGTAATTTGAAAAGTGACATGATATTGCATAAGTCCCTGCATTCTCAAAGATGCTTTCCCAGATAACTTATTTAAGATTTTAAAAATACAAGACTTGGAGGTTGGTTTTGTTTTTTTTTTTTAGTCGTAGAGGTCTGCTTTTATTAAAAAAATCATATATTTAATAATCATTGGCCTAACAGCTCTCATGAAGGAAGGACTTTCAGGTATTGGTCTTAATTCTGCAAGATAGCTAAAACCATAGCCAAATATTTCATCAGTTATGTCAGATACCTGATACATCATAGTATACCCATCTTCTAAGTGATCAAACTCTGGCACTACTCACTAAAATATTGTTCCCTAATTGCCCAAAGGAGTCAGTAGCACAGCTGTGAGTTTGCTGTTTGGTTTGAAACCCAAAGAGTGGCATGGTCTATCTGGTACCTGCACATTTGGTTAGTTGGTTGGTTGTTCCAGTGCAAAGAAGATAAAAGTTTTGTTTAAGAGTATAAAGGTTTTGTATTTGCAGCTGCAACTGTTTGTCTATGTTTATACTAATATTCTTTCATGCAGTTTCATAGGTGCTCACCGGAGAATGTGTTTCAGGAGAAAATGTTTCTAGGTGGATGGTAAATAAGCATATGGGTCAGTTTGTCTTAGGATGTCCTCCTACAGAAAAAGGCAAGAAAGCAAGCCATCCTTCCTCTTCTTAATCTCTCAAACTATGCAAATGAGTTACAAGCTCCTCTCATCAATACTGTTGTAATCATAAAATTGTTTATACTGGAAAAGATCCTAAAGATTAAGTCCCACCCAGTGCTGCCAAGACCACTGCTAAATCATGGCCCTTAGCAGCTACATGCCTTTTAAAGACCTCCAGGGATGGGAACTCATCCCCTTCCTTGGCCTTTATACTCCCAGTAGAGTCCCCAGGGTTGTAATGACAAAGGGCTTTCTTTCTCACCCAAATAGTAGGGGGGGCAGGGGGGGGAAGCCAAGATAAAGAAGGATAAGGGTGTCTGCACTTAGACACCAGAATTAGGTGCCTGAAATTTCCCTGTAGAAGTTTTTTGAAGGCTACACTTCTCTCCATTGAATAGAGTGAGAACCTGAGGATTTACTTCAATATTGCTTCATTCTAACTTTTGCATTTGTGTCAGGTACAGAGTAAATCTTGTACTTTGTTTTTATTTTTAACAGTGTGAAATATGTTTTTCTAAGATTGCTATTCATGGTTACTAACAGTTGCTCCTCTGCACTGTTTAGAAATACCTGCATTCAGGGTCAACAGTTTCATTACCTAGTCATAAATTCAGCTAAGAGCTGCATGTACAGAACCTCACTGACTCGATGGTGTGTCCAATAAGGAACAGAATCAGGATCAATTGTCTTACCACTCGAGTGTCCTTCAATCTCAGTGCTCCAAGCAAACTTAAAAAAACTTTCTGGTTTTGTTTTAATTGCCTCATTTTTTCCATTACAATCTGGAGGCGAGGAGAATCATAGGCATTGATATGAATTTCTTTTTCTGGTAAATAGGATTTGTTTTGCATTTTAAACTGTTGAACAGGGTCTTTTTCTTTCAAGCACATGTTTTTCCCTTTAAGCATACCATTATGTATATATCTCACGAATGCAGAGAAAAGATCACTACCCAGAAATGGGACATGAATGACATTTTGCTATCCTATATCATCGTGGTTTTAAAAATAATATGTTTGTTCAGATTTTTCTCTTCACAAACTGTGATCCAAGAGCAAGGCGACCTCATGACAACCAACAATTACAGGCAGAACATCTCAGAAACAGTCTTTAAAGGATGAAGCCTCAGGCAAGTTCTGTTTCCTATAAAGTCAGAAGAAAAGTTAATACAAAGTGAGTCTTCAAATGAAAAGAAACTAATTTGATACTTGGCAGTAGCTAAGGAAGAGCTTATTTCTTCTTTAACTTTTTGTTTTGCTTTTCCTCTTCCCACAGAGAGATTTTGTAGTTTTCCATACTCCTTTATCAAACCTTTAAGGCAGAAGAGTCTAGATAAGACAAGTGATTCATTGAGTCAGACTTCCCAGGTGAAAAGAGTATGTTAAAACTACATATGAAGAATGCAGATAGGAATTTTATATTCACCTATTCCCTACAACAGCCTGGCGTGTGAGATTATGCAGGGATGCAAATTTGCTCTCTAAATTCCATTTTCACAGTCTTTGAACCAGCAGTAATACTGGGAATGCAACTACTGCTCTTCTCCGTTCAGTATGCAGGTCACTATAAAATTGCTGGTTCAGAACCTCCTCATCTGACCTGCCATCACCTCTTCATGTCAAAAAAAGTTGCTAAAGACATCAGTTCTAAACCCAAAGAGGACAAATAGATGACTGCCATCATCCCTTTGTGTAGGGGTTAGCACAATGCTTCCTTAGAACACCTGACCTTGCAATGTCATTGCAACAAATTAATTCTGGCCTATAGGTAACTTATTTGTGTAGAAGTTGGCAGAAATTGGATGATTTATCAATCTTATCCTTCATTTGCAATTGTAAATAGAGTAGTGAGTAGGCAAGTTCTATTTTCATCATACAAATTGACTGTCTGGTACAGAATTATTCAAATACTAATCCTAATTTGCACACAGTGCAATACTATTCAAGTCAAAGGGTAAAGCTGATTTTTTGACCTCACACAGCAATTGACCCATTTATTTTTCATTGTGTTCTCTTTGAAGCTTTATTTATTAGAAAGTAAAGACTGCAGATAGCCTGCACTTGTAATCCCAAAGACAAAGAAGAAAATTTGAAGTCCTTTTCCAAGGGAGTGTTCTATAGTTGAGTTCTGTGATCTTCATGGCTGAGGTGTGGTTGTCACCCACTAATTGATCTTACTCCTAGTCCAAGTTTTAAAGCAATGTAAATTTCAAATGGTCAACACAGATCTTGGAGCCTTCTTCATCCTTCTGTGTTGCTGGAAGGATCTCTGGCTTTAAAGATGTAGTTGCATAAAAGAAAGAGTTTGGAATTGACTACCTTGGTTTTTTAAGTAAATATATTTAATGTTTTACTGCATCTTCTTTTTTATCACCTTAGTTATTCTCCTTCAAAGATTTCTTCTAATCTGTAATGATGCATAGATTCATTTTTTACTTGAAAAGTTTTCAAAAAAGCACCTTATGTTTTCTCTACTTAATCCCTCTAGAAGGGATTTTTCTAGGTAACACTTGCAAATTCAGATCACTAACATTCCTTAATTCCTACAGAGACTTATTTCTTTTACTGTGAAGTCAACAAATTTGTGAAAACTGTTGGACAGTTTGTATTTTAGAACCTTGCTAGTTTGGTTGATGAAAATTGTTTCAAATTTTTCATGCAACAAACTGCCCATATCATAGTATCATAAAATGGTTTGGGTTGGAAGGAACCTTAAAGACCATTTAATTTCAACCCCTCAGCCATGGACAGGGATACCAACCACTAGACCAGGTTTTTCATAGTGCTATCAACCTGGGGCATCCCCAGCTTCTCTGGGCAGCCTGTTCCTGTGCCTCATCAACATTGCAGTAAAGAATGTCCTCCTAACATTCTATCTAAATCTCTCCTCTTTCAGTTTAAAACATTTCCCCCTTGTCCTATTACTGTCTGTGTAAAAAGTTGCTTTCCACCTTTCTTATAAGCCCCTCTAAGTACTGAAAAGCTGCAGTGAGGTCTTTCCGGAGTCTTCTCCAGATTGAACAACCTCAACTGAACCTCAACCTCAACCTCAACCTCAACTCTCTCAGCCTGTCTTCATAGGAGAGGTTCTTCATGCCTCTCCTCTGGTTCTGCTTCAACAGGTCCTTGTCTTTCCTCTGCTCCAGACTTCAACATGGTTCTCCAGGTGGGGCTCCATGAGGATGTAGCAGAGGGGCAGAATCTACTCCTTCGACCTGCTGGCCACGCTCCTTTAGGTGAGGCCCAGGGCATGGTTGGCTTTCTGGGCTGCAAATGCACATTGCTGACTGCTGTCCCGCTTTTTATCCACCAGTAACCCATGTCTCTTAAAGCTTTACATGACATTTTCCTCTGGATTTTTTTGGTTTAATATTTTTCAATACTGCCTTTGCCAGTATGATAATCTGTGACTGTATAATAATAATGACTTAGGAAAACACAATGCTGTGTGGCTGGGTTTTATTATTTAAAAACACAGCTGGCTAATCTTGTTCTTTTTACATGAATTTCACATGCAATAAGTTAAAAAAAAAAAATGGATTTTATGCACTCAAAGTTCAAAGATTAATCCTTACCCCAGCAGTTAAATACAAGTCAATAAGATGAAGGAAGACAGAAGTAAAATGGCAAAGGTGAAGTCTGGCACCTCAATTCCATTTTTTCTTCTTCCTCACTTTATCTGGTTCCTCTTATAACATGTCCCACTCCCCCACTTTTTTCCCTCTGCCTCCATTATGGGTTTTGATTTGAACTGTACTATACATGGACTCACTGCCATAAAGCAAATAAATGGAATGTTAAAGAGAACTTGCCTACCACTTCACAGCTTTTCTTGTTCATGAATTTGTATCTTAAATTTATTGTTTTAATATCTCAAAGTCCAACAGCTTATTAACTGCTCTGACACTCAGAATACACTTTTTTTGATCATGTGTCACTCATTCTAATGACTTTGTTTTTTGAAGGACCACTAAATCTTATGAGCAGAAGTTTAATTTCCTTCTTTGAAAGAAAAGGAAAAAAATGACTAAAGTACTTGATGCTGGCTCTATAGCAATGAGGTATTAATCTCTATTTCTGTCTGTTGAGATGCTTTTCAGGCTAATAATTGGGAATTGATCATTGTAAAAATCTATATTACAGCAACAAAAATGACATATGCATTGCACTGATAGGGTTTTAATATTGAAATAGATTTTTCATAATAATATTGCATAGGGATGCATGAACTTTTCACACTAAAAATGTATTTTGAGAGTTTCAAGAATACTTAGTATTTCTAATTATTTCACGTAAATTTCAATTCCCCCACTTGAATTGTTTAGTTAATAAGTGCTGGAATTTCAAAATTACATTCTCTCACATTTTCTTCATTATTATTATGAGAATTTTATCTTCCTTGGGCATTTATATTTCTGTAGGTAATAAGCATAGTCAGTTGCTGCAAATCTCCTGATTCTGAGCTGGTTCCTTCAATTTTTCATACTCTAAAATTAATTACAAAAGTTCAGTAGTAGAGCAGTTGGTAAGAATCAGATGTGGGGGGAGGGGCAGAACTGAGAAATTCAAAATGTGGAGAATTAATTGAGGGAGGAAGAACCTGAAGAAGGGCCTGAGCCACAGAGATTGGAAAACTATTTCCTGTAATCCCAGGTGTAAAAGTGTCTCAGGTTCAGCGGGAGAACAGGGTAAGGTGGCCTTTGTGCTAGGCTGGTCTCCATCAGACAGAGCTCTTGCCTCTGGTCTGCTGGGGTTCATTTCCACCAGAAGTTTACAACAACTTGGAAAAACATTCTAAGTTTTGATTTTTCTCCTGCCTGTGGTGGCAAACAGGCTAGCAGCAGCCCTGGCAAAGCATGACAAGAGCAGAGAGCAGACACGTGCAGGGAAATCTGGGTCTGCACCGTAGCTCTCTGTGGAGGCAGAGCCATCCTAACTGGCTGAAAAGCACTAGAGGGGGTGCTGCTCTCCACAGGATAGAACTCATCTGGTCTACATATAGTGCAAGTTGACTCTTGCTACATGTGGACCTTTGGAATCAGCCTGGAGCATCTGCTGCTCTTCAGTTTGTGCAAACCAAAGCTCTGTTTCGACCTCAGTTTAGAAGTGTTGAAACAAGAAGATAAATTCAACCCTCCCTAAAGTTTTGATGTTCAAGAAAAAGAGGCAGAGCTAGGATGATCCTCCTAGAAGGGTATTTGGATGACTGGGCTCTGCATCTATGTTGTTCTTATGTCTGTACTATTACATACCATGGATCCTACATGGTGTCTGGGAGACTGATTCTGTCCTTTACACTTGAGTAGAGATGCCTGTCATGTACACTGGTGTCATTGTGTTCTGGATGTCCATGGTGGCAGCAGGGGCTGCAGGGCAGCCACTGCAAGGAGTGTCCAGGGCTGCCCCATGCTGGACACAGCCAGTTTTGGGCCCTGCAGCCACGGGAGTGGCATCTCAGAAAAAAGGTGTTTTAAAATGGGCCAAACGCTGCACATGCAGTGAGGACTGGGGGGCAAACATGAGAGAAGTATCAGCCCTAAAGATACCAAAATGAGAGAGGGAGGAGAGAAAACAGAGATGCCCCAGGGCAGGAGCAGAGGTTCTCCTGCAGCCCCTGGAGGAGACCATGGTGGAGCATGGGAAAAGTGAGGGGGAAGGAGTGATGCAGTGGAGCTCTTATGCACTGACTCCAACCTTCCACTCCCATCCTCTGCATCATTCAAGGAGGAGGAAGAGGGAAAGGAGTTAGGAATGCAGGAGTAATGTCAAACCTGCGTAAAAGGTAAGTTTGGGAGGGGGGGGTTTACTTTTTAAAAGTGTTTTTACTTTTGTCCTTGTTTTGTTCAATTGTTTAACAATTCTGTTCAATTGCTAAATCATTAAATTAATTTTCCATGAGTCAAACCTGTTTTGACTGTGACAGTAACTGGGGGACAATTTTCCTGTCCTCATTTCAACCCATGAGCCTTCTCACCATATTTTCTCCCCTGTCCAGCTGAGCAGGAGGCTGAGTAAGCAGTTGGGTGGGAGTTTGGCTGTTAACCACTGCTGACCCACCACACCTACGAGACAGAATTAGATGTGGTCTTTGTCACTGACGTAGTTCTGTCACTGACTGACTATCCATAACTTTTTCCTCCCTCTAAAAGAGATGCAAAGATCCTTCCTCTGCAGCAGCATCACAGGCTGTGATAGTAAGTATCCATAGCCTGTAAAGTGGCACCTCCTTGTTACTCTCCATTATTATGCAGTGAGTAGGTAGAATGTAGTGAGTGTTACAGGTAGTGAGTTGAAGGTGTTTCATTAAACAATCAGCAATATCACAAGTACAGACTTCAGGAAGAAAATATTTCAAGTAAAAATGTGCCAGAATGTGCCCCTTGGTTAATGTGTTTGACTATTGACAAAATGATTAGCCACTTAAGAGCAGTGCAGTCATTTTATTAATAAGAATTAATCCAAGCTATTGATACTAATTAATGATGCCATTGCAATTCTGATGACCCCTCTTCCTTTTTAATGTTCAACTGAGCCATGATTCCCAAGGCATTTGAAGACACTTACAAGATTAATTGTTTATAGGTGCAATTGCTATTTGTTCTGACTAGCAATGGCCTATTGACTTTGTGAGACAATGACATAAGATCAATGAGGATTTGGAGCAGATGAGTAAAATAAGCCCACAAACACTGATGTCTTGAGTGACATAAATATTGCCACCTTTGCTACTTTGCTTTATGCAGCCAGAATGAGACAAAAGCTGTTACTGGTCAGTGTTGTCTTAAAAGCTTCTGTGAAACAAAACAGGCAGAGCTCAGCCTACTTCAAAGACACTGCTTGGTAGGTGTCAGGTCAACCTGTTCTACTGACACTGAAAAGAGACTGAAGATAGCTTTTTAGTGAAGGCAGAAGCTGCTCTAGTCCCTTATATTCATGTGATTGGAAAAAGCATACACAGACAGCTGCTATGCCAGGGCAACATATTTCCTGTTCCAGCATGTATTTCTGCACCTAGTGTTTATGGCACATCCCATTCGGATGTGGGTCTTGGCACTGGCACCTGTGCTGAAATTCTGTGACAAAGGATATAGATAATATTCCTTTATTTGGGATTCTTTTTCTTTCCACCATCCCTTGCTTTTAAGAAGCAGAACTGTGTGCTCCTTCAGTGTGAAGAAATACTGCCCATTAGCTGTGACTGCAATGAAGGTTTCTGACACTGACTACAGGAAAGTGATGTTGCTGACAGAATGTAGCCTCCAATATTGTGAGTCCTCACAGGAGGAAGCTTTCCACTATTTCTATTTTTACACAAGATTAGTTACATTTGAAAAGCTTCAAATCACATTTCCTTGTAGCAGTGCAAGTTGGTCCACTGCTTCAGTACATAGGTATGGTCTTGGGTATGTAAAATGGAGAGTTACTAAAGCCAAAGGAATTGTGGACATCAAATGTGGAACTTGATGTGAGCTTATTTACATGGGGTTTTGGTAAGTTTTAGGAAGTAGCAACATAGGAACTGTGCTTCTTTTCCTTTCTTTTTTCTTTTTGAAATAGTACATTTGAGGAGGACATGCTGTTGGAGAGCCTGTAAAAGAAGCACAGTGAAGGCACACAAAAGACAAATGACAGAGACAGGGAACAGGATGATGCTTAGAAGGCAGTGGTGGAAGCTAGGGACATAGTGCAAAAAGAAAATGCCAAAGCAGCCCAGGCTTCATTACAGTCACAATTTCACTCCTAAGTCTGAAAGGATTCCTAACACCCATGTGTTTCTTCTGTATCACCTGTTTGCACAGCTTGGGATACAGCTTATCCCTCCCCACTGCTGTTCAATTCCCCTGTCCACAGCCCTTCCTTGCTCTGCTACCTGCAGGTCCTGGGAAAATTCCTCTTTCCTGTCTTAACCTATGAATCCTTTTTCAGGATATGCCTCTCAGCATCAGGAAGGTAGTCTCAGAGGTGCTAGAACCCATTCTGAGTGAAAAAAAACAGGGAAACAGGGAGCTTGTAGAGCTGCTGTATCTACTACAAAGGAACTGCTTATTTAAAGCAGTGATGCTGTGCTAGCCAGTCATTTGCCTTAGCCTTGTTTTGAGCTACCTTAGGACTCTCTGTTGGCTGCTGCTCTGTATAATCTGGGCATGCCCTGTCTAATCCCTCATCTGAGCACAGGCAGAGTCTCAGTGGGCTGTACACACACTGTGCAATGTGTGCCATGATTGCACAGTTCTGCTGTTAGCAAGTGGCTCTTCCTCATCCTAGCTGAGTGAAGAGAGACAATAACAAGCTGTTTGAATTTGCACAGTTCTCTCCTAGATGTAAAAATGTATCTGATGTGTCTGTTAACTACAGGGTTCAAATGTATTTGTTATTTGGCATGTGGACAAAAAAATAGCAAAGCCGAAAAGGAAATATGAATTTTTTTCTGAAGCAAAGTTATCCTCTTAGCCACCTGTAATTTTGTATCTAATGAATATTTCAAACAATAATAGGCTTAGTTTTGAGAATTCTATAAAAGTTATTTGTAAAGAAAAATATTTATAAACATTGTGGTTTTAGAAGTGTGAATGTATTTAAATGAAAGGTATGCACTTACAGTCTCAATACCATTAAAGTTTGCTGTGTAGGAATAAATATCCTGTTGCAATGTGTCAAGCACATAAATGAGAAGGATTGTCATGCATGTGAAAAAACTGCATTGTTCTGCTGTTTCTGAAGTAAATGACAAAACTCACAGAGTAATTTGCATAACTTGGAGATTAGAAATGTATCTCTTTATTCTTATTAATATATTTGCCCTTCTTAATTATAAAGATTTGAATCTTATTTTAAAATAATTTCCTACAAAATATTCTTGGGGATAGAAGCTGCATGTTAATTCTGAATGGATTATTTGCCTAACCTTACAAAAGAGATAAATTACTTCTGTTTGATAATAGCCAATTTAAAAAAAAAGGATTTAGGATATCTGTCAAAAATACTGATGCCTATATGAGAAAAGGGGACTCGTCTAATTTAGCTGGTTTTATCTGTCATGCATATAGTTTTACACACAAGATTTGCATTTCTGTTGGTGTCATTTACAATTTACTGTATTTTAAAAAAAGATAGAAAACTTAGAATTTCAGATAAACTTTTCCCATAAATTTGTAAAACTCTTAATTTAGTTCAGCATCAGTTCTCCTGTGAGTCTGTAACACAGGGATCTTGACTGATTCACAGAGTCACAGAATAGTTTGGGTAGGAAGGGACCTCTGGACATCATCCAGTTCAGTCACCAGCTCAGGGTAGGGGCAGCTACAAAAAGTTAACCAGGTCCATGTCCAGGCACAGTGTAAAGATCTGCTCAGATGGAAACCTCATAACTTCTCTTGGCAACCTGTGCCAGTGTTTGATCACCCTTACAGTAAAAAATTGTTGTTTTGTGTTCCAATGTAATTTCATGTGTTTCATCTTGTGTCATTGCTTCTTCTTAGTCACTAATTAGTGACAACCTCTCTTCTTCATTCCTGTCCATTGGGTATTTAAACACATTGGTAACACCCCTCTGATCCTTCTCTTCTCTGGGCTGAGCAGTCCTGTCTCTCATAACATATCCTCATCTGAAAGATGCTCCAGTCCCTTAAACTTATTTGTTTTCTTTCACTGAACTCATTCCAGCAAATCCCTGTCTTGCACTAGGGATCTCAATGGTCCAGATGTGGCCTCACCAGGGCTGAGTTGCAGGTACAATAGATTCCCTGGTAGATTCCTCTGATGAATTCCAATATGTTGCAGATAGCTGGGGACAGCATCTCTGATTTTGGAGGAAACCTAAATGTTGTTTTGAGAGGAGAAAGTTAATGCTTTGAATGGGTGGAAGCAGGACACATCCAGACATCAGTGCAACAAAATAGGATGAACATGCCCACACAATGAAGGAAATGAGTGGCAAACAAAGCTTCTAGAGAGGCCTCCATGCTCCCAGGAAGCCCTGTCTTCCCCACAAGGAAAGCCATTTTATATGTCTAGATGGCCAATACAAACAAGACATGTGGTGTGTCACAGCAAGTATGAACAGGTAAATGTTGGCACAGTGTAGAAGACAGTCTGCCCTTTAAATAGCACCGTTTCTGCTCTGTTCCCTACACAGGGTTCTGTGAACATTGCACTCAACTATTTTTTTCTATGAACTATGATGACATTAAAATACAACCAGATTTTCTTTACGTTTTTGAGCTCAATACTTCCCATCGGGGTAGTATGTTTATTCATGATAGTGTCTCTGAATCCCAGCAAAGCAGAAAACTGGGGTTGAAGAAGCTTCAACCTGGCAAGAGACAATTGGTTGTACATGTAGACTGCTGTAATAGAAGGAAAGTAGTTGTAAGAAACCTAACAAAGTATGAAGTACAGGCTAGAAATAAAAATGAGTAACTACTAAATTTGTCATTCTTAGGGAAAAAAATTCAAGTACACAACATTTGCAAGCAGCAGTTTTATTCAGAATCCCCAAGGTACAGTAGTACTATTGAAAATGTCTCACTTAGGCAAGCTTCACTGCTTTTAAAAGGCAGAAAAAGTCAGTGAACATCTGGCTGAGATCTATTATCAACATAATCCTTACACTGCTTTTGTCCCCTCATTCAGTTATCTGGAGGCTCCATCTTCTTAGCAGTATCTCTTTATCTTTGGTCTCCATAGACTTTTCCATGTTCTGGTGACAAAGAGGACCTGGCTTCAAATGCCAGTATTTAACAATAAAAACTAAGTGTGGGTATATGTCCTTGAATTTCAATGTGGCTGATAGTTAGAAATTGGAATATCGGGAATAACGATGGGAACAGGGATATTAGCAGTAATATAATTGAATTGATTTTATGATCTTAACTTACGCAGGATTTACAGAGGCAGCTATGTGCCAATGATTAAATAGATCTCTTTGCTGTTTTATGAAAGTATGTACTTTGTATTTACAGATAGTGTCTACTTAGTATGGGGTTTTGTATCTGATAAGTCTTCATATTTTTCTTTCAAACAATCCTCCCTTTACTAAAGAATGTAATCATGATCTAGTGGTGTCTGCATGATCAAATTTTAATCTAGTTAGTTTTGTTTATTCAGCTATTATAGCCTATCAAAATGAGAACTGGAGTAGAGCAATTATTCTGAAGGAAGAGTGTCTAGCTTTTAAAAACTGATATTGCATATATTCTACTTGTTATTTGGAATTTTTATTAGCTTGGGCATCTGCCTGGACTTGACAAGCATGATCATGAATCAAATGACACAATAAATAATATTGCCATTTGATGGAGATGAGAAAAACAAAATAGCAATAATTAATTCCTAAAGAACAATAACAATTTGTAGTCTTTTTCCCTGTGGTGTGTATGTGTGTGTAAATAGCTCCTTCTTCTGCAGTCATTTGCACTCACAGTTTGAAATTATTTGGGATTACTGGGAAGCACTGATTCAGAATGAGCCAGTATGGTGGTGACTGTATTAGCTGTTCCTCATGCTGCCAGTCCCTTGCTGGCCATGCTGGCCTGGTGCTGCCAAGGCTACCTGATAGCACCCTCTACTTGCTGCTCTTCCATGAGAAGAACCATGCAGGTTATTGTGTTTAGAACAGAAAATTTAAAATGAAGCTCTTCACCTAATTGTTCTAATTTTTCTTATGTGTAGGAGCATAAAACAGTCAAATTATTTCTGCAAGTAGGAAAATTTTTAAAATAGTATTTTATCTGTTTAGGATGTTAAATACAGTGATGGCAGATACCACAGAATTACACAGGTGCATAAGGTGAAATAAAATGCCTGTAAAAATGAGCAATGGACAGCAGTATGGATTTTGGATCTTTCACTTCCAGACTTTGCCTTTCACAGTTTTTCTTCAGTAAAGTCATTGGATAAATTTACCCTGAATTTGCATTCCTAATGATGATGAAGTTTTTTGTTGACTGCGCATGCCTATCTGTGGTAAGTCGTTTTTTTTTTCTTTTTTTCTCTGCTTTAAGGAAGGCAAATCCTGGTTTATAGTATCTGCCAAGTCTTAACATTTTTTATGTTATTGGAAAAATCGTGTAGGGATTAAGATATGAAAACTTTTATTTGAACTCTTTTTCTCTGTTGGATTTTGTCACTCATCTCTCCCTACTGCATCACTATTTTGTGTGATGTATAACAGCATTGCTTTCCCTGACAAAGCAAAAGAAATCAAAACTAAGGAAAACAGCAAATATGTCACATCCTTGAGGCAGAGCTGAAGGAAAACCTTTCAGAAACAAGTTGGCAGCATTTAATTATTCTAGGTCCTTCAAGATAAAATCCATCATATTTTTATGTTCTGAGGTTATGAATGTCTATTTGTTGAGTGCACATGAAAAGAAAGCTTTTGGATTTAGCATGAAAGGACAGAGATTTAAGAATGTCCTGATCAATGTGCTGAGATTGTTTGATGCAAGTCCAGAAAAAACATCAGCTGTACGATTGATGCAGCCTATACAGTGACTGGTGAGACAAATTGTTCTGCTGGCCAAAGAGAAGTTTGGGTCAGAAAGGTCTACCTCTGACATATTTTCTTATGATATTTGATTTTCAGCTTTGCCAACCACTTGACAAGTTAAACTCCCTTTGTACTGTTATAAAATAGTGAGTTCAAAATGAAGATCTGGAACCATAGGCAGATTTGGGCCATTATTTAAAGTATTACAAACTTGCAGTTTTGTAGACTATTGTAACATATTGAGGTGAAATAATTTTCATGAGGACAAATGATCATCCCTATTGCACATAGCTTGCACACTGGCCATGGGTAGATGCCACAATTTTCAATTCTACATAAGAACTATAAAAATATTTTGTACTGTAATGTATTGTTTGGGTAAATTCCAGTTGGGGAAGAGGAAGATTGATGTCAGCTAAAAGCAGTTACAGTATAATTGTAAATAGAATTTGTACTTTGTGGTAAGTACTTTTAGTGTGCTTCCTGGCGTCTTGTCTCCTGGTTTTGTTTATCAGATACAAATTTTGAGAGAACAGAGACCTCTTCTCCCACATCACAGGATGGCTACATGAGCCTTCCTGTCTCTTTGTATTTGTGGGTGAAAACTGTTTTACCTTCTGAGCTGTGTTTTGTTACCTTTCCTTTGCCACATGGAAAATAGTGAGTAAGCAGAGAAAAGGTTGCAGCTGATTGGTCCTAATTCAAAGATCTCCTACACTGACTGTACTCAAGCAAGGCAAGTTGGTTCCTGTAGACTTTCAGTCTCTTAGGGTTTGCTTAATTATTTTGACATGTGACAATTTGTCATCAAGTTTAGATTTCCTTTCTACACACTCAGAGACTTTCATACCCTCCTTTGCATATACTCATTGGCTTTTATGCTGCTTTTTAAGCCTCTGCCTTTGCCATAACAATTTTCTTACTTTCCTCTCAGCCTAACTGCATGCCAAATCCCATGTCCTTCACAGTATACAGAATAACTCTTTTAAAACTGGGTCAGAAGGCTCTGATGACCTTCTCTTCCTACAGTTCAGTTCCTTCATGGGTCATACCAAAAATCAGTAGATATCTAATGACTAGACACAACAGCATTTAGAAGAATATCTAATTCATTATGTTAAGAAAATCAACAGAAAAATGTTTTTTCATAATTTACATTTGTCTGTTACATTTTGGTTCTTGGTTGTTGCTGCAGAGATGTCCTGTCCTCTGTTTGGTGCCTACTGCACATTGAAGTCTCTTGTGAGCCCCCAGATGGCAGAGCAGTCCATGCTTCCCTGTGTGCCTATCTCCATGCTGGCACAGCAGTGAGAGCTGTGGCAGCTCATCTCTCAGAGAGAATGTCTCTGACTCTTAGCACCTTGCAATTTAAAACCATTTTAGAATTACCTTGCACTGAAAAGTGGAGCACTCTCCTCTGGCCTATGAATCTCTGTGTGAAAATTGCCTTGTCAGACAGTACACGTGTTGAACTCAGGTGCTTCCTGCTCTTTATGATGGGTTGGCCTGACAAGGTCCAGCAATGAGGAATTGTGGATGGAAGAGTGATTTTATTTTCCTCTGTTTATGCTATTTCTGTAATAGAGCTTAGCTAATAGACTTTGCAGTGACAAGGTTTATGAAGGTAAGGCAGGGAAATGTGACATTGCTATGGCTCTGCAGTGTCATTTGAGGCCTGTAGGATACTGCTCTAATGCCAGTTGCTATTATGAATCCCAACTGCAATTGAGGATCTCCTGTGAGTTCTGTATCACATCTGCTAACCTTTGGTGATGTCTTCAAGACCTGAGGGCATCCATCTGAAATGAAGCTTAGCAGCTTTGCATGGGTACCAAGTCAACCTTTGTTATCTGAAGTGACACCTTGTGTATCCAGTGCATAGATGGTCACCCCTATTTTGGTATCTATCGTCTGGACCTGAATCCTGCCCCACATGTCTTGTAGTTAATTTATTCGTCAACTTAATGGCTGCTTGGAGAAATGATACTGTCTGAATCTGTGTCCCACATCCAGAAGACTCAATATAAGACAGTGAAGCCAAGGGAGAGAAGCAGGAGCAAGAACAGTTGAGAGATCTTACACATGGACCGGCCCACTCCAGCTGGCTTCTCTCCGTGCAGCTGGGTGAAAGCTGAGTCCCAGGGCAATGCTGGTCCACATGAAGGTGGGCAGTGGTGTAAACAAGTGACAGGATATGTGTCTTGGAGCTACAAAAACCCTAAACCATTGGAAAGTGTGGGAATGCTTGTGCCTTCCTCCAGGACAACTATCTTGGCCTCTTGATAGGACTTCAACAGGATATTTGGCTAATTCTTCCCGCTCTCCCCTGGGGCAAACAAATGTGCCATCACATCTGCTTGAATAAACACACTTTCAGTAAGACAACCAAATAATTAGAAATGGAGAGGTCATGTGGGTTATTTGGTTGATTTTTTTCTTATTTAAGGACATAGAAAAAATGCAAGCTCATAAAGTATATTTAATTGCCAATTTGAACTGTACAGCCTAGTCCTAATCCATAGCTAGTCCTACCATGAGTTTCTTTAGGCTGACATTTCCAGGTGATTGCTTGCTACCCACCCTTCTGCCACCAAACTACAGTCTGTATTTCAGTATTTAGTGTTTTCTTTATATATAACACTGTGACTTAATGACTGAAATGCCACCGTTTTTTCCTTTTTTCCATGCTTATAGGCTGCTGAAAACACAGATTATTCTTCAGCATGAGCTCTGATCATTCTTCCAGATAGTATATTTTCAGATGCCATCTTTAATTTGTGATATTAATACTGAACCTGATCACTGTTCAGTGGTTTTACTGAAGTATTTACATATGGATTGGTGAAGTATTTTCTTCTAGAGTATTGAAAGCTTTCCAGGCCAAATTGGAATCATAAACTTAACCACAGTATCTGTATGACATGCATATGATTTTTGCTTATGAAATTGCCTTGGAGGTTTACTTTCAAAGCAAATTGAGTGCATTTCCTCAGCTTCATACATTTAGCTCTGAACTACGTGGGGAATGACTCGGCAAGTGAGTGTTTTGAATGAGCAGCAGTGAGTGTATTCTGAGAATTGTTTTTTTCCACATCAGCACCCTTTTAAGAAAGATGAACTATTTCAGTGAGTATTACCAAAAAATTACATTTTAAAATGATGAAATAATTAGTTAAGACCTGCATTACTTTAATATGGAAAAAGAAACCTTTCCCAGAGTAATAGTTTAGTTACATAAGGCACCCTTTCATTTTATATTAAAGTGGAAAGATTCACCTGTTATACAAAACTTGGACCACTACTATTAATTATCTGATTTCAAGATCACCTCTGGCTGTTAAAAAGATTTATATTAATCTGTACTTGATAAATTTAGAAGGATTAAAGGAGTGAAGGAGAGTGAATAAAAAGAGAATGTCTTCCCGTCTTCATTGTTAGATGACCTTGTGCCATGGTACGTTTAAATTGCTTACTTCCTATAACTCTATAAAGTTCTGTGTTTTCATTTCTGGATTAGATTGAAGTGTCAACTGTTTTTGATGAATTACACTAGTAATATATGTTCATGTTCTTCTTTGCTCTTTTTTATTTATATATGTCCAGTATAATTTAGTTCACCTAAAAAACCTTTTAGGAAAGATTTTTTTTTTTAATTAAAGTTTTAGCAAAGTATTTTTTTTTCAAATGCCTTTATTGTTGTTCTGATGAAATAAAGTGCATATTCAGCAGTTTAAAAAAACTCAAATGAAAAGTTCATATGAAATATCCCAGTTTTCCACGTTCTGAAATTCAGAATATTTTGTAGAAATAAAAAGAGTTGTGCAAAAAACCAAAAAAATAAAAAGGACAAGTCATTGCAGTTAGTAATTTAAACCTTTACCCTTTAACTTGATCTGTGTGAAACTACTGAAATAAGGTCTCCCTGCTAGAGCAAAGGGTTAGCCTTACCTTCAGTACTGGGGTCTTATTTATTTATTGCTGAAAGGTGGAGAGGGGAGCAGAGAGCTTTAAGTGCTTTACTTTCATTATTGAAGATTCTCACTGATGCAGAACTTGAAAGCAAATAAAATCAAGACACATTTATATAGAGTATGTGTGCTACTGACTGGAATTATAAAGGGCAAGCCATACATACACTGGTTTATAGACTCACATCAGAAGGGACAGAGGTATCTCTAGTCAAGTGCATTTTGTGCTGATTAAGTGAGATTAATAGAGTTAAGTCATACAATTACATCTGTATATTTTCATGCAAAAGTTGTATAAAGAGCAACAGCTTCTCTATACATTAGATAGCCCTGATATCTTCAACTGCAATGAACATTTTATATGTAACCAAAAGAACAAAGTCATTTAGTATAATCAACAATAAAGGACAAGTTTGTATTTCTTTTTAACTCTGGGATTTTTAAGGAAGATAGTTGTGTTGTTTTCAGGATTTGTTTTGTCTTAAAGAAAATTCTAATCTGAGATAAATGCATATTTTTCTGAAAAAACAGAGTGAACTCAGAGATGTCTGGGCACAAGAAATCTGTGTTTGCAACTTTGATATCATGAAAAATACTAAACAAATCTAATAAAAGCCTTCCAATATTTTATATATATTTTACATATTTCCTCATTTTAGGAGCTGTCATGAGGGAATTAACTGCGCTATACCATTCAGGGGAACTGGTACCTGTTGTGGTTCGTTTTTCGTTTGTTCTGTTCACCCCCATTGTTCAGGTTAAAAGGTCCTGCCCCTATCCCAGTTAACTGTCAATCCCCAAACCCCTCCCCAGTTTCTATGGTTTCAACGTGTATCATTTTTGTTCTCCACCCCCGATTGCCTGCCTGTCACTCGGCACCCCTGCCTCCTTTTCCAGAAGCTTCTGGCCAGGGTGTCGGGTGATTGGCCCAGGGGCCGGGGCCCCTCCCTCAGTTGTACGCGATTGGTTCTGTTGTTGTGTTAATCCCCAATGTATCTTTCCCTTCCCTCTCCTGATTTGTTACCCCTCGCCCCTCCCATCTCTTTTAAAATCCGAGGTCTTCCACACCTCCGGGCTGTCAGCTCTCAGATCTCTGCCCCTCTGTCCCGTTTTCCATTGGGAGTGTTTGGTCCCCTGGGACCTAATAAACCCGTTAAACCGAAGAGACTGAGAGACGCCTCTTCATCCTGCGGCTCGGAGTTTTACAGCGGCCAACGTCCAGAAGGCAGTTTATTGCCTTAGGCGCGATACCCGGCTTCGTGTTGGGGAAGTGCCCCCCTTGGCTGCAGACGGGCTGGTCATTCTAGCCTGGGCGTGTTTTCCACCGGCCACACCGCTCCAGGTACCATATGATGTCTGGTGTATATGGTTCTCAGCTTTTTCCCCAGTAGCTCACAGGAGTGTGAGCACATGCTACAGTGAGAATAAAAACAACCATAAGTTATAAAGCATTAAGTATCAGAAGGAGTTTTATATCAGTGCTTAGTGAATCTCATGAATATCAGGAGCTTTTTGTATCTTTGTCAAACCAGTCCACGCTTTCCCTTGTGGCTTTAAGCAGCTTCTCTGACTATTGTATTTCTGTATCCCACTGTGTGCTGTGTGCACATCTCAAACAGAACTGGAGCTGCAGCTGTAGTTCCACTACAAATGTTGATAAGGAAGTACCTGCCCTCCTATCTGTTGTTTCCAAATACAGCATTTGATTGACTGGACCAGTTCCTCAAGCTGTACAGCATTTCTCCAATGGCCAACTGTCATTTAACATTGTTGTTACTGGCTTTGGCTGTGTTGTATTTTTCCTTTCAAAACAATAGAGAATCTTGAACGAAAAAATGCGATAAAATTTGCTCACAAAATGAGACATCTACACAGAAGTAATTAAAGTAACAACACTGTCCTATGAAGTTTATTACTGTCGTTCAAATACAGCAGTAAATAGAGATACATTCTTCTGCTTTTAGCAAAAGATTTTCTGGTGTGAACTTCACTAATTAATATTAGAGGTAGTGTGCTTTTGCTGGCTATTTGTCTATTGTTTTGTTTCTTCCAATTGTTTTTAAATTACAACCCTATCTTTCTGACAGAAACATGTTGCCATGGAGAAAAATCATAGGAAGGGTAGGCTCTAAGAACACCACTTTAGGCAGCTCAAAAACCAATTGCTCCATTCCTAAGAAAGGAGTTGATAAAGTCCTGTAAAACTCTACCAAGTAGATGTGAAAGACGGGAGTTGCTAATGCTGTAAGCTATAATGCTGCCAAGATAGCATTGAGTCCTCTGACATGAACCACCTTGTCTTATTCTGGTAGTATGAGTTTAAATTGTTAGCTGGGGGATGGAGAAGGGAAGAGGCCAAGGACTGGCTTGGGAAGGAAGATCTGCAAAGATTTCCTCTGTTCTTAGTGAAAGGACAGAAAAGGTGTCCTTAAAAGGATGTTCTTTACAAGGACCCATGTCAACTGTCTGAAGAAATAGAGAGGAGCGCTCTCTGGTGTGGTAGCTTATCTGTAGGTAGTTATCATTTTTCAGGATGCTTCTTGGGATATTTTTGGCTCAGGCAAACTGTCTATCCAAAAATTACACCCCAAATTACACTCAAGCTATGTTTGCCATCTTACTGCTCAAACTGGCCTGAAGGTACAAATGACTCCTTCTAGAACTGTAAATAGATCTTCAAACCCAATGCCTCTTATAATTTCTAATTTCCAGCTAGTGAAAAGGAGAGGTGGAACAACAGTGAAAGAAGCAACTGCCCAAGCATCTTGCAGTGTCTGCTAAGGATGATATGTGGCTACCTTTCACATTACCTGCAATGAACTGGGGAAGATGGCTGTGAGGTGGTGATTGTCCTTCTTCCAGAGTCTAGTAAATGGAGAAAACTTCATCTAAAAACAAATGTTTCCAATTGTTTTATTACTTTCAACCTTTCAGGAATGGCAAATTCAGCCATGACGAATAGAGCTTGAACCAATGCATGCTTTGATATCCTGCTGCTTTGATTTCACCCCGAAAACCTTCTGCTTTCTGTGCAGAGTTTATGTTACATCTTCTAGGGATGTAGTCTGATATTAGTGTATTTCTGATTTAATTTAATTATCTGATTGCACTTTCTGTATCCTTGTGTTCATTTATCTTAAATTAATTGTATCAGTTTTCTGTTCTCCCTCTGCACCTGAAATTTTATGCTGCTTATGTATGCTTTTTATTTATCTCTCACTATCTTTTTCAATCCTGTTTTTATTTGCTATGGTCTTTTTCTCACTGTAGTGCACATATTGTTGGATAATACGAACCACCCTTGGATATGCTGTAATTGCTTTCTGAACAGTTTCCATTTCCTCTGTGTCCTTCCCTCCTCCCACACCTCCCATTAGGTGCTTAACCCACTGGATTGCCTCCAGCACATCCCCATTCTTCTGTGTTCAAAGTCCTTGGGGGTTTTTTATTCCTCTTGTAGGTTCAGTCTGCAGTAATGAATCCAACTGGATTATGGTCATTAGTGAGTCCTCCACCTCTGTCTCCTAACAGCTGCACAGTTGAAAGTCAGAACTTTGGTCTTTTTTGCCACCTTTTAATACATTGAGGATATAGTACATGACTGTTGCTTGATTTATTTCTCTCATTGTGTCCCTGTTCCTGTGTGTCTGGGTAGCTGAAATCTCCTCTTATTAGTTGTGACATTTTTCTGTATCTCATATGCTTCTTGTTCTTTCTGATCCTATTTTTTTCTGGTTTATATCCAGTCTGTACTGCCACCCTATTGCCTCGAATTTTGAGCTATGATGATCCTTTCAAACAGCAGCAAAAACTTTTGGCTTCTTCAAAGTTTTTGCCTGTTGGAAAGAAAGAGTTTTGAACCAAGCCATTACTACCTGAGTGGTGCCTGCCTTAGCAGGGCACACTCCCCTGCCTGCAGCTCCCTCTCACGGTGTTCTCAGTGCTCTGGCCACAAATTAAACATTTAAGCACATGCTGAAGTTCAATCACGTGAGGAGCAGCATTAACCCACCAGGACTACTTACATGCTCAAGGCTGGCACAGGACTAAACTCTTTGCTAAATCAAAATGTTGGAGCTGTGATTTTCATGCAGCTTGGATAATGAAGGCTGTACATCCTGGCATGTGAAAGGTGCACAGTGACTCATTCTGGTAGACGTGTCGGTGTGGAGGCAGAGAATTCTATCCCACATCTTTGTCTTAATAGCGAGCCTGTCTGTGTTCATTTGTGCACACACACAACTGCAGGGAGCACAGCACTGTGTTTGAGAACATCAGGCACATTGTAAAAGCAAATGTAAAGAATCCAGGCCTTATTCATTGCCTGTAGATGCAGCAAAAAATTCCCATTGACTTTAGTAGGCACAGTTTAGGGACTAAGACCAACACTGCTACAGCATTTATCAAACAGCTCCATACCATGGACATATCTCTTATTGCAGTCTGACTCTACTATGCCTCACACTGTATGTACAAACTTTACAGAGAGTGGTAGGTTGACTTAGTTTCCTTCATCTGGGTTATGCTAATGCCTGAAAAAATACTTAATTGAGCATTTATAAATCATCTAATTTTTCTAACCTTTATCCTATCTCCTGCTCAGAGTCTTTAAACATTACAGTGATAATCCTACTGAGCATTTAGATAATGATGTACCAATGCTTTCTGTCATAGATGACTTAGCAAATAGTGGGTTTTCCTATTGTATCTTAGTTGCAGGGTGAGCATTGTCAAAATTAATACCCATATGAGACAAGGATATTTATTCTAATCCATGTCTTGTAGTTTTCAATAATGTTTTAAAGAAAATTAAATCACCTCTGAAAACTGAATTCTCAGGGTGAAATTGCATATTGTCATAGCCATGATGTGTCACATTCATTTTGTTACAAATGAATATATCAGCTTAGATTTATTTTAGCATGGCTTATGCTTTCCAAATTCAAGTTTTAAAGGTTCACTCTGAATAGTCTTTCAGCAAAATGCATCTGGAGAGACAGTTGGATCTCATTTATAAGCCTCTCTCCTTTTCTGCCTTATGCCATAATAAACATTCTCAACTATAAGATTTTAGATGAGATCAATTGTACTTCCTGCTTATCCCCTTTTCTACTGGCAATTTAAAAAAAAAGGTTATTTCTTTTTCATGGCTTTTAAAAAGGGAGGACTTACTTGATTCATTTTTAAAAGTAGATAATTTAATAATCTTGAATTACTACTTGAATTCCATCCGTAGGTTGGCATTTCTGACAACAAGCAAAACTTAGAGGACTTCTCACATCACAGCTTCTTTCTTTCACTGCCAAGAACTATTTGCCATATCAAACAAATTTGCTTCCAAACTTTTCTTTTTTAATATGTTGTAGTTTTTAATAGTTACCTCTGACAGGTGACTGCACAAATTGAAGTCCTAAAATGAGTGAAGAGCTCTAGATTCAAAGTATTCATTTTTTAATACTTCTGGACTGGGGAAAACTTTTAAATCTTTATCTTTGGATTAAATTTCTTAAAATATATACTATTCTTTTTAAAGTGAAGTAATTTACATCTCATGGCATAGTGAATAAGAAAATCCAGACGCAGACATTTAATGTTTGCCAGCCCTTGTAAGGTTGTAACAAAGAGGAGGAAACCTCAGATCTTTTGGGACACACCATAGGAGATTTCATGTCCAGAGAGGTCACTAAGAAGCTCCCTGTGGTGTGTCTGACTGGGATGGAGTTAATGTTCTAGCAGCAGCCTGTAGGGCCCTGTGCTTTGCATCTGTGGCTAAACCAGCACGGATCACACACCAGGGTGCTGGCTATGGCTGAGAAGTGCTCCTGCAGCAGCAAGGCCCTCTCTTGTTTCTTGTCTCTCAGCTCCTCTCCATTTCCCCAAAGGTGAGTAGGCTGAGGCTGGGCAGGAGGTTGGGAAGGGACGCTGATCAGGAATAGACAGCCCCAACCAACCAAACCGACCAAACCAAAATGGGAAACAATGAAAGCCCACATTTTTCTGTGATTCCTGTGTAATCCCACAAAAAACTTGTGGAGGTGTTGTAACAGAACAAAATAGCCTAGAATGAAAGGTGGCATAAAAAGCAGACAGATATCCACAATATTTGCTTTGCTGTTCAAATGCCAATGCCCTGTATATATATTCCTCAACTTCCAATACTGTCACTATGTGATAAAATGTATCAATAAAGTGTGAAATGCTAACAAAGTAATGAAAGATTTTATAAAGGAGATTCAAAAATATATCCCCGAATGGCAGCAATGTGTCTGTGCTTAGTATGTGATACCATCAATGACCGATCATTTTAAATTAATAGTTAACCATAACTCAACATATAACCCCATAACTCAACTTATTCTCTAAAAGAAAACTGGAGGGGGAAAATCTCTATTATATGACCAGAGGGTTCATTTTCTCAGGCCTTCAGCAGTCTGAATGCTGTTTAGCCCTTCTAGCAAATATCCACAATTCTGTTATGCACATTCATTCCAGGAGGACTCTGCCCAAGCAAGTGAGGCTCCTGAAAGAAAGTGATTTTGTCAAGTTCTGACAAAATGTTAGCTAAGAGTTAGTGTGCAGTGCCACTTTATGATGAATTAGGAGGTGACAGCAGCTTTCTAAAGGAAAGTCTGAGGTTTAGCTACACAATGAGCTTTCTGAGCCATACACACATACAGCATAGCAATGGCAGGAGGGGACAATCAACTTCCTTCATTCCTAGGTCAAAGCCCTTTCCCTCTGCTCGTATAAATAAAGAATTTCTCTCTTGCAGTTGAGTACCATAATGGAAAAACATCTCAGTGTTTTTCCCTAATCCCATAAATCAGTATAATATACATCCCCCTTGGCTGAAATGTCAACTCTCTGCAAAATCAAATCCATTTCATGTTTCTGATCATAATACAAAATTAATTGAATTTCATGTCAATGAGACTGCAGGTGTGGAATTACTCCCATCTAAATAGAACCACAGTCACAGTTTTTGAGGCAGATTCATCAGAAATCAATGTCATAGAGGTAATGGTGGTGTAATAACATCCAGCAGGTGGCCTAGAGAAGGAGCTGCAAGGTATGGGGGAAACTACTAAATTGCCATCCTCTTCAATAAGAAGAAAAGGTGAAGAGGAAACAGGGAAGTGGAATCTTGCAGCAAGTGTCTTTCTGTTGAAAAATTATTTCCAGCAGTTCTATTAAATTTGCTACCAGTAGTTAAAGTAAATGCAAGTGCTAGAGAGACCGGGAGGAGTGGGGGGAAAACTGTCTGTTAAAGAAATACCTTACATTTAAGTGATGTTAAATAGAATTTAGTGTAAGAAGGTGTAGAAGCAGTTTCTGCTGAGCAGATCAGGAAAATACTCCTTGATAAAATCTTAGAACACATTTCCCTAATTTCCCTCCATGCAAGGAGGGAAATGACTTGGCATCTCTTGATAAAAGGATGAATGAGTGTGAGCATTGAGTGTTCACAAGGTCATTAGTAATTTTTAAAGAAAGATTCAAATATGGTTTATTTGTTAAGAGAAGGTAGAAACACTTATGCCACTTCTGCCTGCTGTTTGCATGCAACTCATATGCTTAATGCTCAGGGGGTTAAGTGGGTGAGTGTCCAGCTGGGGGGTTATTCCCACAGGGAGAGAGAGCAGGGCACAGGAGCTGGCTCCGTGCAGAGGCTGTCTCTTCAGACAGAGCATTGCATGATCACAACTGCACTGCTTCCAGGGTCAGCACTAGTAAGTCAAAAGCAGTTTTAGCTACTTCTCCATGGCTGATTGATCAATTCATGACTCCTACAAGCCTGAGCCTGCTCTTTAGAGTGAACCGAGAGTCCTGGGGTGCCTGTTTCAGAGGCAATTAACTGTCCCTCAGCAGAATCAGCCGGGCTCATTTGCTCTGGCTCAGTCCCAGCACCCTGCTGAGCACCACAGAGCCAACCTCATGGCTTTGCATCATTCCTCCCAGGGCACTGAATTCCAGGAGGCTTATTAACTCCCTCAGCAGCACTTTGGGAGCAGACAGAGCCAGCTCAGATCTGCGGCCGTGTGTCAGAAACCATTGATCAGAGGGTGCTACAGGGCACAGCAAGGAGTCTGAGTCTCTTCTGTTCTCAGCTCCATCTCATGCTGAATGCTGGCTGACTTCAGTGGTGCTTCTTCAGTATCCCAGCACTGTATTTCCTACTAATCATATTTTGGGGGATCGGCATTAGTGTGTCTTGATTTACCCCAGATAATAGAGAATTCAGCTGTAATATTTTCGGAGCTTACCTCATTGGCAGATGGAAGAGAGAATTTTTCCAAGGGTGGTTGTTGGGTGGCTTTGTGACCCTATAGTGATCTCAGCCCTAAAGCCTATCAAGTGGGAAATATGACTGGATTATGTTAACTGTACATAGGCCATACAGCCCAGTATTAAGGCTGTGCTATTTAATCCGATATTTAGGAAGCCTGCTGCTATTATCAGAGACTGCATATGAGAATCACCTCCAGGAGTGGTCAAAGGCACATCTGAGGTGGACACAGAGCAGATAAAAGGATTGTCCCACCTTCCTTTTAGATTCTGCACTGTCTGAGCTGGGTGTGACAGATGATGACAAATCTGCTTTCCATTAGGTGGATGCAGGTGTTAAAAAAATTAAGCAAGGTACTGTATCATCTATTCTATGCAGCCCCTGCATACATCAAAGATCTGTAGGCCAAGAAGTAAAAGTGTATCCTTCTATTGCTTTTTTTTCCTGCCTTGTGTTAGGGGAATAATCCTTTTGTGTCCTGCCAGCTCATGAAAGCACAAAGAATGAATTTATGTGCTTGTGAAAAAAACCCTTCTGATAATACTTTCTGAAACCTTAAAATGAGCTCCCAAATTGGTCTTTTATGTGAGTAAGTGCTGTCAAAGTTACAGAAGTGCTTTCTGGAGCAACTGTTGTGTAGAAACCTGTCGTAGTAAACACTCTCTTATTTCTGTTGCTTAGTTTTTATGTTGTTATGTGCAATAGGGAAGGTAATAAGAAAAGCAAAAGAATAGGTACTAGAACAATTATGACATTTAAGAAAAAGGGAAAACAGCAGTGAAAATGTAGCTAAGGAAGCCTATTTGGTCGCTGTACTTTCTAGAAAATATCCAGTCTCTGCATTACTCTGTGAAAGCAGTCACGACAGTTGAATCATTGTCAGAAAGTCCCTATTACTATGGAAAAAAAATGGGAACAAAATAGTTGTATTAAACTGAGACACAAACCCAATTTCTTTCCCAATACAGCAATACAGGACTAGAAAAAAAAGATCCCTTTTTTTTTTTGTCTCAACCACACAGCAGGGTTTGACTCATAGTTGGAAATAATTTGATAATCTAAATCAAATAACCATCATCTTGCTGATTTATTTGCAACAGTATTTTTAATTTGTTTGTTGCATTATCTCAGTTTTAGTTTAATAAGTAATGGTCTTTACATCTTAATGTGTTTATTAAATCTTTATATTGCAATCTAAATTTCTTCTAATTTACAATAAGGAAAACTGTAGAGAGTCATTTTTTCTTTCAAGCTGTATCTGTTTCAACATGTCAGGACTGAAATATATCAGCTATAGTATTTGTGTACCCATTATTTCTCATCCTTATAATGAAAATGTTCAAAAATAAAGGAACTGAGAGAAAGGAATTCTCAGTCTGGAGAGAAGAGAAAAAGTTTTCAGTGAAAAATAAGATATCAGCAGACAAAGAGTTAACTCAGATGGCTTTGGGGAAAATCCTGTCTCACAGAAAATAGACAGTGTATTGGAGTTGCTGAGATGACAGTGTTTGATTTGATAGGGTACATAGAACCAGAATCACAGAATGATAGAACAGTTCGGGTTGGAAAGGGAACCTTAAGGATGCCATGGGCAGGGGCACCTTCCCCTGAATCAGGTTTCTCAGGGATCAATCTGATCTGGCCTTGAACACTTCCAGGGATGGGGCATCCATAACTTCCCTGGCCAACCTTTTCCAACTGCCCTGGCCAACCTGTTGCACTGCCTCATCACCCTCAGAGTAGAGAATTTATTCTTCACATCTAATTGCAATCCTTCTTCTTTTAGTTTAAAACCATTAAACCCATTTCCCCTTGTCCCATCAATACCTGCCCACATAAAAACTCACTGTCCCTCTTTTTCAGAATACCCTTCAGGTACCGGAAGGTGCCGTAAGGTCTCCTCAGAGCATTCTCTTCTCCAGGCTGAACAGCCTCAGCTCTCTCAGCCTGTACTCATAGTAGAGATACTCCAGCCTTCTGACAACCTTTGTCCTGTGAACCCTCTCTAATAGCACCACGTCTTTCTTGTACTGAGGACTCCAGATTTGGACATGGTATTCCAGGAGGGGTTCTTGCAAGGGCAGAGCAGATATTTCAGCAAAGCTTCACAGAAAGCATAGATGTAGAAATGGACTTTTCCCAACTCCTGGTAGGAGTTTGTTACCGTTAACTTAGGCAGGTAAGTATTAATGACATCTAGGGTTCATGTTACCAACCAGCAGTGGATATCTCTGAGAAATGTGCCTTTATGTACTGTGTGCAAGGCGTGGCACAGGGGTGGTTCCTTGCAGTTAGTGCCAGCTGGCTGACAGCTCTGTGCCTCCTGGGGCCATCAGGAGTGACCTCTCATGATCTGGATAATGGGTTTTAGGGAGTTGCCCCCAGGCTTCTCAGTGTCAGTCGTTATTACTGACAAGTGAACGTGCAACAAAGGAATCAGCTGTTAGCCAGGCTTTGCCAGTTTGGACCATAACAGGTCTGGCAGTCCTGCTGGTGCTCACTGGCACCTCCCGCAGCGCTGCCGTCGGTCACGGAAAAGCACACACAGAAGCCGTGGAAATGGTGGAAACCTGTTACAGAGCACGGCTGCCACAAAGTCCTCATGATGAGGGGGGGTTCCCTCCTGTCCTCCTGTTTCCTTCAGCAATGGCCCTTTGCTTTTGTTTTGGGTTTTGTTGTTGGTTTTGGGGTGTTGTTGTTTTTGTTTGTTTGTTTGTTTGTTTGTTTTTGTGAGGGTTGGGGGGGAGATGGTTTTTACACTTTAGGCATTGCTGGAGCTAAAAAAAAAAATAAAATCCACAGGTGTCCAGTATTGGAGAGTATCAAACATATTTCAGCACTGGCTATTTTAGTAGACTGAAGAATGGTTTAAAGAGGAAAATAACTAAGTGAAGAGAAAGTCAGAAGGTTGTTCAAGGAATGACCACAAGGAAACCTCCTATCTTTTTCAAAGATGTGTTTCTAGAACTTTTTTCTCTGGTATAGTGTTTTTGTTTGTTTTCTCTCAGCAGGGCTAAAGGTTGATCAGTTGATGATCTCTGCAGAAACTTTACCTGTCTTCACCTTCCTCTAAACCAAGACTATTGAAATAATGTTTCTGATGGTAGTTTCTTAGCATACAGGAGTGGTTAGTCAGTTGTTCTTACAGACCAAATAAATGTAATTAAAGTCAAACTGAAACAAAGGAAAAGCTGAAAGCTGAGTGCTGCATTAACCTGCCATGCTAGCCCAGATCTGGAATGCAATCTTAAAATTAAAAAGTATCATTTGTCTGGCTGAAATTATATTTGACTAATAGCAGAAAATTATTCTTGGTCTCATTCATTTTGGATTATCCCTATTTGTAAAATGAGAAATTGAAAGGACCTTGATCAAGGAGTATTTTTAAATTGTTTGCTTTTTAATGAGAGAAGAGATCAAACAGTAAGCTAGCTGTACCTCAGAGAAATGAATCTGTTAAGGGAGTGCAATTATTAGGGAGATTTTATCTGTGGAGAGGAGAAAAATCTGTAACTGCTCATTCAGATTCCAGTCTACTTCACCTGTGCCACTTAGTGAGGCAAAAGCTTGACTTTAAATTTGTACACAGTAGAAAATCTGCATTAATATAAGCTGACTAAAAGTGGGGGAATTTTCCGTTTTCTTTATTGTTTATTATAAATTTTGTTTGGGTTAGATTTAATAAATTGTTCCTGTGCAAACAGCTAACACATATGTTCAGATAAAAAGAGCAGAATATTCTCAGTGTTTCACTGACACATGCAGTTAGGTGGCCCATTAGCACTTTTATCATGTGAGTGATAAAAGAGCTGTGTTAGGTCAAAATGCAGATTTCACCATTTGATGCTCCCATGGCAGAGCATCAAATGGTGAAATCTGCATTTTGACCCAACAGGGCTCTGAGTCACTCGCCCCAAGAGAGAGAGCTCTGTATTCCCCTCAACCACTCTTGCACATGTCTTTAATATCAGTCCTCCCCATAGCACACTGGTACTGTATGTTATATTTTTATGAGTAAATCTTCCAGCCATGGGAATTTACAGTGAAAATAATCTTCACATTGAGGACTTTTCTGGTACTAGCTCTGTCCCTCATTATCCTACTTCTCTTTAAGCCTCTTAGATGTGAAACTGAAATGTTAGTTATACATGGTAAAACAAGGAAAATCTATTTTTATTTTCAATTGATGAAACTTTCTGGTGCATTGGCTGGGACTAAACTTGAGGGTGGTAAATTTTCAGCATGGTATGTAGGGAGTTAGCTACACGACTCATTAACATTAATTCCCATCTGTAAATAATTTTGAAATACTTTAACCAGCAGGGGAGCTATTTCATCTTTTATACTTAGCTGATTGTAAAAATGTATGCTGAAACCATCTGGCCTTAGTGCTTTGTTGGACTTCAAGCTTTTAATAGCCAGTCTGATTTCTTTCGCTGAATTGGGGTTTTCTAATCCCTGGCTCAATTCTCCTTCCAAACTAGGCAATACTGCATTGCTATTTGTTTGTCAATCAATCCCTATCTCACCAATTGAGATGAATAACAGAGTTGCTATAAAAACTTAGGAAGGCTTTGGGCCTAATTCTCATTCATGCTAAAGTTACTTTACACGACTCTGGTTGCTCATTTACTGGGTGTAAATGCAATTTACTGCCTGAGCAATATAAAGCGACTGTAACATAAATGAAAATCAGGTCCCCTATGTTCAGAGCAGCTAACAAATTCAAATTGCTGAGTACTATTTTCCCACAGGAGCTAATGTACTAGAATTTCAATGCATATAAAGAATGCAACAAGCCAATTAAAAATGAAGATATTAAACGAGAAACTGAATGGTTATTTCTAAGGTCTGTTTAGAGACGGTTGATCCAAACAATGAGACTGAGCTAGGCTGGCTGTTTCAAATACGCCAACTTCATCTAAAGTTCAGCCCTGCGTGGTGCTTGGAGATTTGCCACAGTACATGGAACAGACTATTTTTATTACTTAGAGAAGGAGGACTACATTTCAGAGGTGCATGCAGGGCTCCCTGACTTACCTGATAGCATTTCCCTCCCAGGGACTGTCACTGAGATTCAACTGTTAACTACTGATGCACAACAGTGTGTTTCGGTAAGGGCTGAATGAGGGGATAATGGCAGAAGTATCTTGAAACTGTACCTACAACAAATGCCAAAGCTGACACTGCTCCCTCACTGCTTTCCCTGTTTCTGAAGTCATGGTTTTTATTGCCTAAAATCTTTCAAAAATGGGCTTCCTTATAGTGCTTTGTAATGATGGTGATGATCTGAGCCAATGCTGGTGGTCCACAGGAAGGAAGATATTTGATGGCATGTAGACTGTGGAGTGGGCTATTCCAGTTTAGGCAAAGGCCAGTCATCCCCATGTTCTCCTTACACCTCTTACCCCTCTCTTACCCCTGCAAATTCATATCAGCATGAACATCCACTTTGATGTGAAGTTCACATTCCTGTCCCTCTCCTCCTTTTCTTTAGGTCTGCTGAAGACTCTTCAATAACACACATACTAGTAAGGAGTTGTTCTATTGAGAAAATCACAGGCACAAGAAGACTGATTTGTGATTTGCTAATACATGAATCTGTATATGCCATAATTGTCCTCTTTGTTCTGTTCAGTACTTCAGACCTGTGCCTATTCTATAAATAATAGAAATCCTATAAATCTGTGCCTATTCTTCTCCCACCAGCTGCTAACCAGCTGATTTCAATCCTACCTTCACCTTGCTGAAGAGCACAGGGGATGTAGTGTATATATGTCATGGTTTGACACTGGCACAATGACAGTGCCCCCATGAGAATACCCTCTCCCTGGTTTCTGCTGTGAGATGTGACCAGGAATAAGCAAAGCAGGTTCCCACTTAGGAAAAAAAATTATTAAGTAAACTACAAGGGAAAGGAAAAAAAGAAAAAGAAACACACGAGGAAAATGAAAACTTCACAAATACATCTCCTCCTTCTCCCCACCAAATTCCCAACACAATACATCCCCCAAATCATCGACTCTCGGTCCGGCACCACCCTTCAGAATACTCAATCCTCAGTTCATCAAGAGGAGAAGGAGTCCTTCTTGTGCCAATGGTGACCTCTTCCTTTCATCTCCAGCGCTCTCACCACTGAACACAGACCAGAGCTGCTTCTAGGGTCGACTTTTAAGGAGGCTTCATCCCATTCCAAAAAGGCACAGTCTCAACTTTGGGACATCTGTCCCCCCCATATTTTCCACCCCCTGGGGCCGAGGGGTACCCACACTGAACCCTCTTGGTCCTGAGGCATTGCCTCCCCCTAGATGCAGTCCCTGTATCACAAGGAACACGGTTCTGTCCATGGCTATACAAAAAGAGTCCAGCAAAAGCCACTTCATCATCTCTTCCCACTAAGATTCTTTATTCTTCCAACATCTCTCACTTGCCCAGACCTCTCCCACACTTGCCCATTTCCTTCTTCATCTTCCACTCTCTCTTCTAGGAAAGGTTAATGTTCTGTAAAGTTTTCATTGTCTGAAAAGGGGTTAAAAGTTCCTGTCAAACCACCACAATATATCATCTTATACAAAGGTTAACAGCCTTCTGTTGTTGCTAAATAACAGCCTGGTTGTCTAACCTGGGGCTGTGCTAAGGTGTGCACACCACAGTCCAGTTCCTTCCTCAGCTTCAGCAGCATTCCCAAATACCATGCTGTCTTTGCAGCCCTCCTCATGGTGAGCAGCTCCTGAGGCTCAATTCTGTGAAGGAAAGCCCATGTGGTTCCTGTCCTGAAGTAGCAGGTGTGTTCCTGTTGCACAAATAAACATCAACAAGTTTCGTCCACTTAAGAGTGACTTTTTTACTTTTCTAAGGAAGACCTGTGCCTAAAATTACTTCACTGATTTTTAAATGAAATTCAGCCTGTTGCTCCTATAAGTAGACAACAGGCTTTGTGCTTATGGCTGAGCATTGTGATTTACACCATTGTAATTGATAGTGGAATATTTTCCTAGTTCTCAGTTCAGATAAATCAGTGTAAGAAGTAAAATATTTTTGAGATGTTGCTCCTTCTATTGTAATTTTCCATTTTACTGTGAAAAAAAACAAACTATGTAAGTGTTTTAGAGCTAAGTTGACCATCATATGTTACTTAGGCAGTTATGATTAGTTTTGCAAATGTTAAAATGCTATAACATTATTTAATTTTGTCGCGAATGTAGGAATTTGTAATGCCATCTATTGTTGGAAGATGTAGACTTGTAAAAGTTGATTTGCATATTCTATGGCAAAGGAGCATTAAAAATTTAATGTTTTACTGAGTTTTATTGCAAAATGAAATAGTTTATGTAACTGTGTATTTGGAATGTTTGTACTTTGCATTCTTTGAAATTTGTCGGTCTTCACAAAGAATATCTCTGAGTTTTATTTTCATTACTATCTTGCATTTGAAACCAGACTCTATTTCAGTTTTAGACACTGAGTAAAAGCTTGTAATGATTTACTATGCAATAGGAAAGAAACCAAATTTTTGCTTGTTGAATACAGTTAATTTTGATTGGAAGATTCTTCAAAAGTGCACAGTAATTCGAGCCTGAGTGTTGTCATTCCTAAGCAGTGCTGGGATCTATTTCACCAATTGAGGAACACAGGTTCACTCTCAGGCTCTTCCCTTCACATCTTTGCAGTGTTTGAAAAGTAATCCTGGCCTTTACTTAGAGCAGAGTGATGTGAGGCGTGCAAGATGTCTGTGCTGGAGGGGCTGAGGGGCTCCAAATAGACCTCAGAACATCTAAATGCCATTCCTACCTTTCACCATTGATGCAAAAGGAAACCTCTGATGAGCAAAGCTGAAAGAGCAGATGTAGAGACAGGGATTTTCTCACTCTCAGCATGCTTGTGAGCTGCTGCCTTGGGAGTTGCAGCAGTAATTTTTTTTCCTGAGGGAAAGGTGAGACCTGTTTCCTACCACTGTCAGAAGCCCTGAAGAATTGCTGCAGCATATCTAGAGCTCTGTGGTCTCTGGCTGCCACAAGAGGGGATATTTGTCTTGGTGACATTTGAATGATGATTTCTCAGTGTTATTTTCCTGTATTGCAACTCTTTGCTGCATCACCACACTCCATAGGTAAAATCTTTGTCAAAACAGGCCAGTTTTACTCCAGAGTGTTAATCTGCCTTGGAAATGCCTCTAAGCCACACACTTCATCACCTGGCTTTTGGGGACACTCCTGCTTTTTGGCTGCTGTTACTGTACAATATATAGCAAAAAGATTTTATCTCTGGGAAGAAGGCAGTGACTATCTACATCAAGGTAGATAATCACTACAACATTTGCAGGATGCTGACATGATCAAAAAGAATGCAGTCTAGCTAAACCCCTTTTTAAATGAGGCTAAAACTCAGCTATATTGCCCACAGCCATCCATTCCAACTTGGTCTAATCCCTTATTCACTCTAATTTTGGTGGTGGTGCATTCCTGCCTGTCACTTCATCCTCCACTGCAATCCCCACATAGGCAGGCATTCCTTTGGCTCAACCCAAACCCCCTCAATATACCCTGATTTTCAGACACGAGCACATCATGATCTATGCACCATTGTGCAGCTCAGCATACAAGGACCATGTGGAAAAGCAGAGAAGCAAAGCCTAAATAAAGGTTTGTGGATAAAGGAATCGCCCAAGAGGGAAGAGAGCACCGATTTCCAGACAAGGCTTCTCAAACAGGAACGCTTACATTAAACTGTGTTTGTTTAAAAATACCAGCAACCTTCAGAGCAAGGACCAAAGCTTCCTCCCCCGTTCCAGAATGCCCAGAACACTTCCTGTTTTAGCATAAGAAGATTGGGCAGTCTGTGTTTTTTCTTTTTGAATATGTTGTCTTCATAAGAGCAGAAATGTAAACTTTGAAAAGTTGTTTTATTTCTTTACCACTGACAGGATTATTTTTACAAGTTAAAAATAATAATGCAAGAAGAAATAGCTATATCACAGAATAATCAAAATAACTCTAGCTGAAAAATATTCTCTTTCTGTATGGCAAAATGGCTTTCTTATGACAAATCAGCATTGCTGTTTTGCTTGGGGAAGTCACTTCATAAGAAAAATATAACATTTAAATATAGAATGATTTACTTTTAAATTACAAACTGTATGTTTTAGCTTTAAATGAATGTGTAATACTCCTTCATTGCCTCACAAATATATTTTTGTTTTTCCTTCAGTTTGTAACTCACAAAATAAAACAATTTGGAAATAACACCCTTCTTTTCTCTTACAGCTCTATAATAAGAAGAATAGCAAGACACAATTCCACAGAGATATAGCTTGAGAAGTTAAGCAGTTTGAGACCTTTCAGATTGCTTTATTTTCCCCTGAAATTGATTTTGCAATCAGAAATGTCTTTGTTGTAATCTTGTTTATTTTTGAAAAATATATATGGAATCCTATTTTCCTGAATATGGTGGAAAATAAGGAACAGGAGACACATCTTTCATCTGATAACATTTTACTCTGAATTCTCTTGTTTGGATTGCTCTCTGACTGAATTCTCTTGCTGTTTCCTGTGTTTTCCTTCTGGTGTAGACACATGCACACATAGTAATTTCAACTCTGGTCATCCATTAACACTTAGTCTGAACATAGAACACAAGTGCTATGAGGAGCAGCTGAGGATTTTGGGTTTGCCTAGTTTGGAGTGAAGGAGGCTGAGGGGTGACCTCATTGCTCTCTGGAGCAGCTTCCTGCAGAGGGGAAGTGGGGAGGGATGTTCTGATCGCTTCTCCCTCTGACCCAGTGACAGGACAGAAAGGAATAGTTTCAACCTGCACCAGAGGAGGTTCAGACTGGATTAGGAAGCATTTCTTCATGAGAGGGAGGTCAAACACTGGAACAGGCTTCCTAGACAAGTGGTCCATGCCCCAAGCCTGTCAGTGTTTAAGAGGCATTTGGACAATGCCCTTAATAGCATGCTTAAACTTTTGGTCAGTCCTGAACCAGTCAGCTGGACTGAATGATTATCCTATTCTAAGGTTGCATTGCTCTCTGCCATCAGTAAAACAGTCAGAAATTGTACTGCTTCCTTGTTTGCCTTAAATGAAATAGCTGGCCTTGATAACCACATAAGCTTCCTAAAATCTCTGGTCTTGTAGCAGCTCAAGACCTAAGAATTATAAGCCATTCAGCTTCCTGCATAACAGCTGAATTGTGACACAACATTAAATTTAAGCTTTTCAGTTGAGATATAAGCCTTCCTTATGTTTTTATGGCACTTGGGGCAACCAACAAGATCAAGACTTGAGTGTGTACAATGCAGATTAATAACAAGTTATGTTGTGCCAAGTTTCAGAAAGAAAAGACTCTCACAGGCAAAAATGATTTATTAAACATGAAGTAAAAAGACATGATAGTACTCTAAATACAAATTCAGAACCTTTTTGAAGAAGCTCATCTACAAACTTTAACTTCATTTTTAGCATTATGCTGAAATTTTTTGCTTTGGTTTATAGCAATAGATGAGCCACTGTCATAAATATAGAGGAACTGTTTTTGTTTTTGTTTTTTTTAAATCTTATAAATGGCCACAGGCAATTTAAGAAGTATAATTCCCAACTGTTTTGATGAAAAACATCTTAGCAGATTTTCAGTTGCCAAGTAGTTTTAACGCCATTCTGAAATTGGATAGAAGTTAGATTGAGATGATTCTTCACTCAGAATAAAATTACAAGTCTATAAGCACATTCTAGATCTGCTAGCTCAAATAATTAGGTGTCACAAAGCAAAACACAAATCAGTGAGGAATCTGAATTTTATGGATCAGATGTGTTCATAACCTCTACAGGGGCAATCCACTTGACTGAACACTGCATGTGCATAAGATCCATTAGAAACACTTCCAGATACTGTAAATATATTTTGGAATGTTTAAAGGTACTTAATATAGATGTTGAAATGTCTAATACCATTTGCAGTATTCCTTGTATTATACAGATACAGCTTATATTGGTTCCAAAGTTCAACCATACCAGCTCTTATATACTGATTTCCAAATTTAAGAGCCCTGTTTATATTTGTCAATATCTGATGTCTTGAATTGTCAGAATGCCAGCTGAAGCCATGTATGCATTTATGCTTGGTTGGAGGAGATAATGGCAGAGAGCCTGAGCTGTAGAAAGAAAGAGGAAGGTACAGAAGACTGCCTTGGCTCTGCTTGGCAAGTATGATGCCCCAGCAGGAACTCCTGGATTAGACATTAATGTCGTCATGGTTATGCACTCATATCTTGACAAATGCTACTTTGTGCATGCATCTTACAGATCGAAAACATGTAGGAAGAACTGGAATTAGTTTTCAAACATTATATGGGGTAATTTGAATGCATTTCCAACCCTTCTCTGTAATTAAAAATGAGAAATGAGGAAAACTACTTAGAATAACTTTTGAGAAATTAAAAAATTATAAGGCGTGTATACATGTCCTTTGCTGGAATATCTAGTTTTACCCACAAAGTGGCAAGCAAAATCTTTCATGTGCTTAATTTAAGAACATGAAGTTATATGCCCATATTTTTCTAGAATTGTGACTTTTTGAATACTCTCATTTGATACAGATCAAATTAGAGATGATACAGTAGTATGGTAGATTAGCCATGGCTAAGAATCTCCTACCCTGCTGCTCTCTCCCTGCTCCTCCTCTGTGAGACAGGATTAAAAAATAAGAAGAAAACAACCCATGGGTTAAGATGAGGGCAAGGAGATTGCTCACCAATGACTGTTGTGCGCAAAACAGACTTGATTGAGAGAAAATTGGTTAAAATTAACAATTAAAATAGAGTAGAATGGTAAGAAAAATAAACAAAAACTAAAGCACTTTCCCATCACCCTCATCCACCCTCTTCTCAGGCTCCACATCATTCTTTCATTCCCAACTTGCTCCTGCCCCCAGCCTGGTAAAGAAAGAATGGGGATTGCACCCAGGCCATAAGAGCTCCTCTTTCTCACACCTTCCTCCACTTAGATTTCCTCTGCTCCAGCATCTGCCCTTCCATGGACTGCCGTCCTTGAGGGTAAACCTGCTTCTCCATGGACTCTTCAGGGGCTGCAGACTCTAAAGGGAATAGGATCTGAGGCTAATACTTTTGCAAGGGCTTGAAGATAAAAACTCTGATATAACTTTTTATGTGAGCAAAGCTACAGATGGTGGTGCCATTTTGTGGCCATCTCCGTGGGTCTAGTTTTCAATAGGGATATAAATTAATGGAGGTGGGAGAATTTTAACACATCAATGGTATAGCTGGCATTCCTTATGGTTTTATTTGCATGCATGAAGTTTGTTTGTTTGTTTTAAACAAATGAAGACAGAAATTATGGGCAATGAACAACTGTCTAACTCTAATCTTGGGTAGACCCGTAACAAGGAAGGGTATTATGGAAACCCAGGAGGAAAGACACTTTGGCCTCTGAGAAAAGAAAATATGTTGAAAACTGGAAAAGGGATGCTTACCAGCCAAAGGACTTACATAAATGACCATGAGTAAGCAATTATTCACAGTCTCTAAAGATGGCCAGAGTCAGAGCACACACTGTTCGGTGGAAGAGGACGTTTCTGCAAGACCAGCAATGGCCATTTGTTCAGTGTGGGATGGTTGTGATTATGCTGCTATTTTGTCTATTTACTTAGAAAAAGTTAGTTTGGAGAAGTATTTTAACCAGTAATATGGTGGGACATAAGTGCCTAAGGATCAGAATCAGACTGAGCTTTCTTTAGCTGCAAGGAGAGATTGTTGCTTGTCCATTAATTTCTTTTAATACGTGATAGTGCCTTGTGCAATCCATGCACTGGCCCTTGTGGAAAATCAGTGTTATCCTCCCTTTCCTCATTCAGATATGCAACCATAATGTGGTCCTCACTGGGCATGTGACAAGGGATATCTGCTGTAGTTATATTCTACAAAAGAGAGGATAAGATGATACTGTAAGCTATCTGCCAGGTTGTAGAATTTAATTTGCAAGACCAAACTTCCACAATATTGTGTTTATGTTGCAGTGCCATTTTCTGTTTAATAGAAACATTCAGAATGCTCTAGTTCCATCTGTTATAAATAGTGAAAGCTGATAAACACTCTGCAAACACAAGATGCAGCTTTGTGGCAAATTATGTTTAGTACAACCCCCAAACATAAAGCAAGATTTATAATTTTTGCATCGCTCTTTTTTTTATTTTTTAATTTACTCTACAGTAATTACTCCAGAGCTTTAAGTAGATGCATAAATAACACTCAAAGTTTTACATTAGGTTATGGTGTGAGAAGACAGGGACAAGTATATGTACACACACATACACATTTCACACCTTCAGTTGTAATGCAGTTAAAAGTCTTGTTATGGCTGCAGAATCTTTGATAAAACTACTTGCAAATACATTTTTTATCATATCAATAGATTTGAAAGGCAAGTCCACACACCATTATGCATTGTATGGGAAAAAAATCTCAGTTTTCAATTAAGAAAATGGAGATGAACCAGATGAGTAGGAATAGAATTGCAAAGGGGTCTGAGAGAATAACCAAAGATAAAACTACTGCTGTTCTCTGCTCTCACAAGAAATTGTGTAGCAGCAGAGCGAGTGAGTCACTGAGCAACACTGTTAGAAGATGTGGGTGAGCTGTTGTAGCAAAAGAAGGATCATGGTAATGCTATTTGGGTCTGATCACTTTATCACCTGCCAAGAATGAAAATCAAACCATTATACACGGTTAAAGAAAAACTAACTTATAATGTGAAACACCTCACACAGTCTACAAAGACACTTGAAAAGACAGAGTTTTAGCAAGTTTATGTCTTCCTTTGCTCAGGCTGGATTCCAGCAGGTGACTGATGCATCCACTCAAAAAGTGGAAGAAAGATTTTTTGCTTGTTTTTGAAGCCAAGATATTTCAAAGAAATTAACTGGAGAAACCTTACTGCAGTCATTAAGACTAGTGAATATTTCATCTGCTGCAGAAAATGTTTGTTTTTCCAGTCAAGTTGTTCCAACTTTGACTTAGCTGCCCTTTCCAGGACACTTCATACTGCTTAAAACTTCTGGCTGTGTGACCAGATGATCTTATAGAGTGAACCTTTTGACAGCTGATGTAAAACAACTGCTTTTGGAAAGAGCAGTAAAAAGTTCTCAGATTAGTTTTACACATTCATCTCCTCAATTATAATTGATCTTGGAGTAATTAACTGGAGACATATTCTTTAAGGCAAGAAGTATATTTCAGAAAACAATTTTTCCCAGGGTGTCATCCCTGTGCAAGACATTTCTTCCATATCCACAGCCTTAGCTGAGCAACCCATACTGCACATATATTCACAGTTTGATATTCTCTTTTCCCCATTGTTTGAAGTATTGACTTCTCCAGTATTGACTTCTCCATCAATACAGGATGTGGCTTTGATGTGACCCTCAAACTGGAGATGAAAACAGCAAAGAAAATGTGTATATTCACAAGCTACTGGCCAATGTAACTGTCGTTTAAACCATGAATGCGTTTATTCCTCACTTTTTCCTGCAATAGAGTATGTTTGGTTCCTGCAATAAAAGTGCAGCATTTTAGGATTCACATGAAAAGGGGAGATTTCTTTAACCCTTAGTGTTTGATTTGTCTGTCAGTGCCCTAAGAAAGCCAAGACCCTTGTGCCCAACCATTGTCTCAGCATCCTGTTATAGAGACCCTTCACTGAGTAATCCTGCTGGATCTGAGGGTGGTTTGGCTGACTTATTCAGGGACACACATGGCCACCATAATGGAGGCTCCTCAGGGAGTCTTCCCTCTATTCTAGTAATTCCCTCTGCTGGTGATTGCCAGCACCCATGAAGGATTCACACCAACAGTTTACAGAATAATACACTTTATTAATATAAAACTGTGACAGGTTAAAGTTCAAGGATTGCTTGTGATGGTACCTGACTGCAGAAGCATATTCAAAGCAATGCACAGACAAACTCTAATCCCCAGTGAAAGTTTTCAGTACACTCAGAATGTGGTTCTTACCTGTCCCTATGTGTGAGAGGACAGGTTCAGCCCATCAACTGATCCCAGCAGTTACTGTGGAGTCTTCCCTAACTTTTCCCCACTCTCAATGTATTTTTATAGTATTTCTTTATGTTTAGGTGGAGCGTGAACAACTCTAGTCATACAGATGTTTGTTACTGATTGGTGCAAAATTCCCTTTGCTTCACTCTTCAAGGTATAGCCAATAAAATTTAGACACTTGCTCTATAAGAGGTGGTCATATCTTGGGGGCAGGTAACTTTGGGATGGAGCAGTGTGTTGTATTTAATTAGGCTGTAATGAACCAAGTTCATCCGAGTAGAGCGAATTCTCCAGAGCTGCTGGCTTGGCAGCAAAGACACCTTCTCCTCTCTCCCCTGACTGGCAGCTGCTATGGGATTTATCAGCTGCAAAGTGCCATCAAATTCACTTCCCTACAAGGGTTTCCACAGAGCCTTGGCCACAGGGTTTCCACTCTGCTCCACCCTCCATTCCATCCCCCCTCAGCAGGTGCTTATGGTTGTCGATTGTGTGTGTGGGGAATCTTGGTGGAATAGGTTTCGAGCATACTGATCACATTCCATCCAAGGAGCAGCATCATTTTGCCATATAATTTCTGTACCATTACAACTTCTGTTAGGATGCGAATGTAACTTCTCTATTGCCTCTAATTTTACTCCCAGTCATCTTTCCACATAAGGCATCTCAAATCAGAACATATCAGAAAGTATCCTTGATCGGGAATACAGTAAAGTGTCAAGGAAAAAGATTTCTTTCAAACAGACAGAAACCTACAAAAAAGGCAGGCCACTTATTCCTCTGGGCATTATTTCTTTAAGTTCTGGTTTTAAGTGTGCATTCTTCTTATTCTTTCTTTGTGACCTTTCTCATAAGGACAGGCATTTTCTTATCTTCTTCTTCTTCTTCTTCCTGGAGTCAAGTTAATTTAATTTACTGATCATATCAAAGGCCTTATTCCTATGTATGTGTATTTCACTGGATTAGTTTAACTGGATATAAAAGAATGTTAAGTAAAGATAATAGGATGATTCTTTTGAACACAACAGGTACAAATTAAGTTGTTAACTATATTATATAGCTTGCATTGCTTATCATGTCTGATAAGCAAGCTCAATAACATTTAGCTTTGGCACAGCATGTAGCTTCATCAAGAACATAAGTCTTTGGACCAATTTTTAGTTGCAATGAAAACAAAAGAGGGCTGCTGATTCAGAAATTGTTTTTACCTATGGTTCTGTTTCTTCTCAATCATCTCTTCTACACCTGCCATGGGGGAAAGTCAGTGTTTTATGCAGGGGCTACCTACTATATTGCTGGAAATTATGGCATAGTATAGCATGAGGAACTAAAACTTGTCTATTTTGTAGAACTGGAATTTATGCTAGTTTATCATATCAGGCTGTGGTGTTAAATGAAGTAGTTTAGTTCATGCAGGAGAGACAGGAATGGCCAAGACAAGCACAATGGATGGCTGGATGAGGTGGACAGCTGTTGTCTGCTGAATAGCATTTTGTTTGTATGAACCAGCACCCTGATAAAAATCTCTGTTCCTGTCATATAGCATATAAGGTCTTGTTCAAAGAAAGGTCTGCATTTCAAGCCTAAATTACAGCATAGCTTCAGTTACTCCACTGATTTAGGCCAGCAGACCTAATTAATTAGTCATAGAGTCATGTAAACTGGAAAGAATCTTTCTCTGGAACAGATCTGCTCTGATCCACCCTTCAGAGTAGGTCTGTCAGGTTGATCAGAACACTCAGTTGAGCTTTGGGTATTTCTAAGGATGGTTGGTCCTAATGGTGGAGATAGCTGTGGCTGCTTACCCTCAGTAGGAATAATTGTTTTTTCCTCTTAATATTTTACCAGAAATTCCTTTGTAGCAGTTATCTCTCACTCTTCCTCATGCTTTCACTCTGCACCTTCAAGGAGAGTTCAGCTTCATCTTCCCTACATCCTCCAATGGGCTTTGTAGACAATGACTTCCCAAGCCTGTTCCATGCTAAACAAACTCAGTTCTTTTAAGCTTGTCCTCATAAGTCATGTACTTCAGGTTTTAATCACTGAGAGTAGATAAATGGTTTATCTATATTTGTGCGTTGAGCATCGTATAGAGTTCAGCCCTTGGAATTCAAGTCCTAGACATATAGCAAATTTATCTTTGTGTTCAGGAGACAGAGGACCCAAAACAAATTACAAGATTTATCTTAGATGCATGTAAATTGGCAGGAAAACCTAATATCTAAAGTGTCTGAATTAATTACTGTGATCCTCAGATAAATTAACAGCAGCGCATTTCTATGCTTATATATGGCTTTACTTCAGAGAGGATGAAGGAAAAACATTACTTTCTTCTGTCTGGTCTTTAAAAATATACTTTAAAAATATACCAAATACTTTTAGTTTCTTGAGAATCTTTTTCAATTTGGTAAGGTTTGAAATCCATACCTTAAAGCCAGAAGAAGTTAATGAGTTTTATTTAATAAGTTTAGGCAACAGGAAAGTCAGGGGTTATTTGATTTGTTTGTACAGTGGGATGAGAGAACTGCGGAATCAGTAAGACAACATAAAAAAGTTCTGTAGCTGGAGGAAAAATTCAAGCTAATATAATGTACATCATATAGCATTATAGCAATTTCCAATCAAAACAGCTTATCTTGAGAATTCAGGAATTTATCACAATGCAAAGCCTTTAAATTATGACTGTGTCTCTTTCTAAGAGACATTCTCCAATCCAGTCAGAAATAATAGGTCAAGAATTATCAGGTGAAGTATTGTAACTTCTATTATGCAATAGCTCAGAGTAAACTGTCTGCATAGTTATTTCAAGTTTTAAGTCTGTGGACCTATAAAATGGAATCAAAGTGATGCGCTCCAAGGTCAATCCCCAATGGCTTCCTAGACTGGAAGAAACCATTTCCTTCTGTGTTAAGTAGTGCCATCCTCTCCATTTTACAAACTTCTTATCACCTGCATTTATTATTGCAACATCTGTTCCAAAAGATGGATGTCTTCTTTTGGTATTTCAGCTTGGGTTGTATCTTCTATTGCAATTAACTAGATTTATTTTAGGGCAGTTTCTGACCACTAAGCACAATGAAAATGAAAGCCATTAAATAATGTTGGTGGATTAGAGTCCTTAATAACATTTCACTTTCAGATCCTTTGAACTTACATACTAAGTTCATCTACTGCATATGAAAATCTACAAAACAAACAAAACTGATGCATATAAATTCAGAAGAGAACAGTGCTCCAAATCTAGGAAATAATTTGCCTTTGTATTATTGGAGACTTGTGGAAGCAGAGAAACATTTAAATCACCCATGGAAAGCTCAAAGGGCAATTATGAGCTAAAACTTCTGCACTTCATCTTTCAGTTCCAGAAAAGCATTAGGTTTCAATTTTACATGGATTTCTCTAGAAAGCCCTCTCTTCTCCAGTGGAACTCCTCTTGCTTTGCAGGAGTGGGCTCCTAGAGCTGTTCCTTCACTGCTGCAGTACCGTACCATGTGCATTCTTCTACCTCCTTACACATCAGATACCTGTAAATCTCCAATCTATTATCCTAAACCCTTTTTTTTTTAATAAAGCATAGAAATAAGCTTTCCTTCAGTAAGTGATCCTTCCTCAGCTTTCCAAAAGCAACAACTAAGTTGAGAAACCTGAAATAAATTGCATGCATGTTCTGTAGAAATCCTCTAAACAAATAAAACTGAGAGACGCTTTATAGCAGTAATAATTTCTTACTTGCAAGTGTTTCAGAAGACTCCCACAGCAGCAGGTGTTAAGGAAGTATCCATCTGTTCTCGTTTCTCTGCACAGAAGTACATTGAATAGATAAGAGTTTCTAAATGTTCAGGGTTGTCATTAAAATGGGTTAGCTGTGATCGTCACTTAAGGCATTCCTGATATTGAAATTAAAATGAAGACAATCTCTGGCTCTGTTGCTATTTGAAAAAGTGATCAATGGTTCCCTGAAGAAACATCCTGTCAACTGAGTGCTTTTTAAATTATCTTCTGAAAACCACTTCAGTATTCCTGTGACTGAACTGGAAATGCTGTATCAGCAACATTACTGTTCTCTGAAAATATGGATCAAACCCCAGCTGTTGCAGATATGTTAATTGATGAATAAAGTTAAGAGATCTGAAGCCTTTATACTACACTTGAAACTTATGTTTCTATTTAAATATTGAAGGCTTTTCAGCTTTCTCCTCCAAATGCAAAAAATTACTTGAGTCACTTCTAAGGAAGGCTTCAGAATCTCTAAACTTGAATGCTACAGTATAAAGACTAGAGGACTGGAGCTTCATCAACACAGCAGTGAAATCAGCATGAGAAAGGGGAGATGGCAAACAAGCTGTGAAAAACAACACGTCAGTTTTTCTGGAGTTCCTTTGGACAGAAAATATACTGAGCAACAGAATGAATGAATCTATGAAACAGCTATAAAACTTCTACACACTCCAAGGTGTTTTTATACTTTAAGTATTATATAAGCTACTACACTGTCCTATATTCAGATCAGAAGATGGATCTTGGCAAACAGTGTGCAAGTGTTAAGAATGAAAACTCCCTCTCTACTCTTTCAGTATTGTACCCCACTCAACAGAAGGGAAAAAAAAAAAGTTTTTGCATGTTATACATGTAACAATTATAATATCTTTAAAGCTAAAATAATACCAACTGAGGTATTAAGGCTTTGGATTAGTTTGAGATTTGCAAAGTCTAGTAGCTTCCACCTAAGAAAACATTAGCAGTACCTTGCTTGCCAAAGTTTGATTTCTTCATTAAGTTTTCACTTTCTATATTTCTCTGATACTTTCTCCTCTCAGGAAGGCACATTGCTTTAAGTCATTTTGCTATTTGTATGTGAATTACTTGGTCTGGATACTTGGTAGGCAGATAGTCTCATAACTTGATGGAGCAGTTCTGCTAGTATCAACCACAACTGTTTACAGCTGAATCTATCTCCAAAGCTTCTGGATATCAGCTTTGCAATCATCAGTTTAAAAAAAAAAAATACAGACCTCTGCATCTCCCAAAGAATCCCCTCAAACAAGTAATAGCTGGCCAGCCTTCAGCTGGCATGGGATATTTCCAGATTTTTAGTCCGACCCTAAATGTAGTTATAAATATAGATTTCACATTAAATTTTTGTGCTTTATGCAATCTTTTTCTATTCCTTAGTTGTTATCTTTACGGAAATTGTTGGATCTACAAAACTGCGAGTAGAGGAAACAGGGTGTTTCTTTTAGAAAATAGTTTGTTTGCAATGTTATAGCTGAGAAGTGGTAAAAGTTTGAGAACAGCATTGTTATTCAGGGAAAAAAAAAATAAATGGCAAAACAAGAAACAACCCACCCTACCACGATATGGACAACAGAGCATGTGATATACTAATTTGTTTGATGGAAAAGTTCAGATTGTATGCTAGGATTGTTTTGGCACTTGGCATTTTGCTAAGCCACCTGCCAGGTTAAGCCACTCTAATCATGTAACCATGGCGATACTGCTGGCGTCAGCGTGAAGAAGTGATTTGTGCAGCCAGTAAGGACTGGGCACCTTAATGCATTAACTGGAGCTGTTAGGAACTGTTTGGAAATAAATATGTAAAATAGGAATAAAAGGTTCTTTTAGATTGTTCAGTGTTTTGCTTCAGGCAATATTTGTTAGCAGCAGGCCGCCGTGCTTATCGGGCTAAGAGAACATGGTTGTGAGCACTGAAATAGATAACAAACTGCTGGTAAATAACTGTTGGTTTATTCTCCTCTGCTGCTTTGCTTTTGTGCTTTGATGGGAAACAACTGTTTCAGTTTTAGCAGGAAGGGCTAGCCTATCCTTGTTCTCTGCTGAGGTAAACTGGCAACTTACAGCAGTATTGCAGAAAATCTGAAAATAAGAGAAGCCCAACAAAATTTGAAAGTTTTAATTAGGTTCTATAAAGATGCTCAGAGAGTTGGTCAAAGTGTTGCTATGATATATTATACCTCTTCTTCCTATCCCTCCGTTGTTTTCCAAATGCTTTTCCCACACACATTTCCTGTCCCTCTCACATTTGCCTTTCATATGCCCCTCAGTTTTGTGTTTTCCTAACACCTTTAATTTGCAGCTACACTGCTCCACAAGTAATGGGTTTGTTTTTTTTTTCCAGAGAGGCAATGACCTGATGATATACTGTCTCCAGCATCAATGCTGGCTTAATTGATTTCTACCCCCATGTCAACAAGGTGCAGGACTGTAATGTGAATCAGACCAGAAAAGGGATCCACTTCAAAGTAAAAACTTCAGCATCCCTTCTCTCCAATTTCCCTTTTTTCAGCCAGGTGCCTGGTCCACACAGCAGCCCCACAAGCATAAGCATATGTAAACATAATTAAAGGAATGCCTCAGCGAATTTTATAGAGGGTGGAACAGAGTACTGATTATTTCTGATTTTGTGGCCAGATGAGGGAAAAAGATAAACTCATAAAATCTGTACTCACTCTCCAAGCCGAAAGCCTCATTTGCAGAAGAAAAAGGGAGTCCTTAGTGACCTCTCTGCACATTTTTATGCTGTGTGTACTTTGGTTTGCTTACTAGTAGCATTACTTGATGTATTATTTTCATGATAAATTATTTTCATTAATGGCATCTTATTTTACTGGTCTGAATCCCAGTTGACATAGGTAGCCCAAATTGTTGCTCTGTGCTGTGACCCACTTGTTGCCAATTTTTCTTCATTCTCTCAATTTTTTTATGGTCCTCCTCTGCAACTTTTTCTTCTAATCTCTCATTCCTCCATTTTTCCCCTTTTGGTAATTTTTCATGGTGATTGCCAGTTTTCAGTGGTTCACTAATCTGCCAAACACCACTGTGCTTTCTGGAGTATATTTGTGTCCCCCAGACTGGCAACTGTTGGACTCTGTACAGGAAAGCTGCTGCATAAACACATATATTCACTTTTGTACTAAATCACAATTTTTTTGTGGGCTGTGAAAAAAAGTGAAGTTATGATTTTGTACTGAAATAAAGAAATGAAAACTTTTAAAACAACTGTGGCAAGCAGAAGCCCACTTGAGGATATGGGGCTATGAATATTTTTAAGTCCCTGAAACTCTTCACTTTGCTCTTATGGTCCCATTTCTGTATGGACTCCATTTGAAATGTCTTAACTAGTTAGAATAAATATGCTAGTCAGGGAAGTTCCAAGTGCATCCTTGCAAATAGTGAGAAATTGCTCAGGGCTCTAGCATTTCTGTTTCTTTTCATCCTTCATCTTTGAGAACAGCATAATTTAATCAAAAAGTTAGCTGAAACATAGTTGGAAAAAGAAAATGTTGTTTTTAATAACTTAAAATATGTAAGGCTGCTTTAAGGATGATTCTGTAATTTTGTAATTCCCTTCATAATAATGCAGTTACTCAGAAAATAGGGTCCAGTTCTCTCTTGAAAGAAGATTAAAAACCTACCATGAAGATCAGATGATTCACGTTCTTTTGGTTTGTTGTGTTTTGCTAATAGGCAGGAAAGAAGGAGCACAAAGGACAGAGCAACCAAAATCAACAGATACAGAAGAGATACATAAATAAGAATTAGAAAAGAAAGGAACTGAATCACTCATAAGTGAAGGTCAGCAAACAGCATGCCCAGTTATTGCACTTGATTGCTAGAAGCATTGATTTTGCTGCTCCTTGAAAGTTCTTAAGAAATGTAGTTATTTTTCCAAACTGTACTGCTTTGGGCCTGCAGACTACAGGGCAAGAGCAGTGGTAGGCAGAAGCTGCCACATCTGAATAAGAAAGATGCCTAACACAGTATATTTTCACTGCCAGGAAATAACAAAGAAGCATTCTTGCCTGTTTAGTGGGTATTAAATCATGGATAGAAAGTCAACTGCTTATCTGGAGCTGGCATAGATTTCCAATAACTTGCTTTTCCTCAAGCACAAACATAACAACAACACTTGAGGAAAACCACAGAGTGAATCTTTTATAATCCAAAAATAATCTTTTTAGATTTCCATGAGAAAACAGCACTTACTTATTCAGTCTTTTTCTCTCACCTTGCAATTAAGTCAAGTGCTGACACAGATTACTGGGTAATTTATGCCCCAAACTGTTCAACAGAGATGATGCCTTCTAGTATTGTGGACATACAAAATAAAACCTTTATGACTTTTAATAGCAAACCCAATATACAGAATTCCTGCACAGCCACATACACATGGTGTTTAGGTAATAGGTGGTGCATGTAATAGGTGGTCACTGTAATCACTGTTTTGCTGCACAGCTGTGCTCTCCAATCTAATTTGTGTTTATAGTTAAGGACATATCCTGTTCGTGTACTCTGTGGGATGATGGTGTCTGTGCCTGTTTCTGTGCCTGTGTGGCTCTGACAGGCTGATCTACAGCTTCCATTACCGTGATGTTTGGGGTGTTGCTGTCCTACCCTAGAGAATTTGGCTTAGTTTTAACAGAGATGTCCATGTGACTTGACAGGCAACCCTACAATGTTCCATCCATCCCCACCCTGCAGGTTCTTACATCCTGCTGAAAGCTCCCTGACACTGTGTGAGGTGTCCTCTTGCATGGCTCTTACTCCACAAGGCCTTTACCCTCCACAGTAAAAGTGCTGTCCCTAACTTGTCTATTCACATACAGGCCACAATTCCTCAGCATGCAGCCAGCCCTTCATGAGCAGCTCTGCCCAATACTGCTCGCAGGCACTGACCTTAATTTTACTGAGACAAACTTTCAACTTGAAAGCTGGGGAAGCATGAGGGAAGCAGAAGCCTGCAGAGAGGACCACACATTCCCTACTTGCTCTCTTCCTATTTGAGGGCATTGTCCTGTCCTGTACATTGAGGGACTGTATGGCCAGCAGCTGGCCTCCAGCAGTGTCTCCATTGTCACTGAGCTTTGTTCAGTTGTATCATGTGGACTGATTTCAGACACCGGGTGACAGCCAATGGGCCACAAACTTCTCCATGTAACACCACGTTCATGGCTCTGGGATAGCAGCTCTCAGGAAGCAGCAAGCGTGGGCTGTCCCACAAGAGAAGGAAGCCAGGAGCTGAGGGCAATAGCAAGGCAGGTAGGGCAATGATCCCACCCAGAAGGGCACAGTCCTACAGTACCTGAGCAGATGCCACACTGGGGATCAGGGTGAGTACTCAATGTTACAGTGGTCTGCAGTAGGGAAGCAGGTGTGAAGTCAAGTCAGCAAATCAACCCAGTGCTTCAGGATCAGCAAGGCACATGGACAGGCACAGGCAGACCTAAGACAAGTCTCAATGATGGAAGCCTGAGCTTCAATGCAGCTTCCAAGCAAAGAACAGGAGGCCCCCATTAGGCTTCCCATAGCTCCTCCTCACACAGCTCTGTTCCCAGCACCCTGATCCAAGGCTACAGCTGCACCACATCAGAGCTGCAATGGAGGATGGGCAACCAAGCCCCAGGGAGCGGGGAAGAGGCTGCAGAGCCTCTTGGTGCACTCAAAACCCTGACAACAACATGCTTATTTCCAGATTTTCATCCAGTCCAGAAGGTATCAGTCTCTTAAAAGTAATCTTGTTAGAGACAAGGCACAGCTGTTCAGGGCTGGGATGTTTACTGCAGCCCAGTAAAGTCTGCAAAGCCATATGCTGTTTGATCCTCTGCTCCCTGGCTATTTACCAAGTCAGTGTCCAGAGGGGCAATAGGTTGAGCTCTGCCAGAACAGCTGACAAACACCAGCCCTTCTGCTGGCCCACAAGGGGCCCTGAAAGCATCATAATTATACGGAATTACATTCTGCAGTACTTACTGATTCATCATACCCTAGTGATCATTGCAGTGGTTCATCTGCACTTTGAGGTCTGAACTGCTGAGATTTTGATAGGCAGCCATGCACAGAGCCAACAACAGCATCACTGTGCCATATATAAATGCTCCTATCCTGACAGCCACAGTGCCCCACCGAGTGTGATGCTGTCTTTTTGACTGACATGATGCCAGTGTGAACTATACCTTTAAGATGCCTGACATACACTTAGTGATTTGCAGGAGAAAGTGGGGAGTGTGGTGAAACTGAAGGGTTCCAGAAGAGTGGCAAAATCAATTAGAGCAGCCTGACAAAAATGTTAGCCTTAACCTTTAGTGGAAATTATCTCTCCTTGCAACACCACCTTAACTACAGTCTGTGGCTATAGGTGATGGCATTATGTCCAAGACTTCATAATCCTTTACCACTTCCATGAAGGATATGTATTTGCTGTTTGTCTTCCCTCCATCCCACTCCTTTCCAAGCCTTTCTCCTTCCTCTCCCCCATGAAGAAAATCTTTACTTCTGTAACTTTCCCTTCTTCTCTTTAGTCTGTGAAAAGTCCATCTCTTCTCCAGGTGCCATGTAAGAAAGACTGAGTGCTGAGTACTGTCCTTCAGATAAAACATACACAATATTTTAGCTGACATGCAACAATACATGTAGGAAAGCTAATCCTTCTGACTGCAATCATATCAGTTCAGGACCCAGTCCATCACAGGACATGGAGAAGTAACCACTTCTGTTGAAACTCCAGCACACTCCTAAAAATACAGTGACCAGAAGGAAAGGCTCTTTACATTCAGTGCCCAGTAACTTTCAGCTACAGATCCAGGATAAGCAGATATCCATCTGCTTTTATGTTCAGTAAGCAGACCTGTTCCCTTCAGATAATGAAATGAAGAAAGCTTATTCTGTGGGAGACAAAATAAAAATTGAGACCAAAACAGCCTTTTCTGCTGCTGTGGGGACCTCCTATGAGACCTGGTCTTCATCCCAATGTTGTTGCTTTCAGCACATCCGGTTGGGTTGAATGATGCCGTAACTCAGGAGTGTTACAGGTTTCTGCTCTTGCCTGTTTCTGGAAAGTGTGGTCAAAAGTTTCAGCTCCCCAGTTTTGTGAGCTTACCGCTAACCAAGAGGATTGAGCCTGGAACTGGCAGGAGATGAAGGGAGTAAGGATGAATTAATCCAATTAATCAAGAAACCTGCAGGGCTGCTTCAAAAACTGGCTCTTGCTATCTTTGCTGCATGCTAGTTCTGTCTGTTAGAGTTGTCTCACCAGAGGTGCTCAAGTAGACCAATCTTTTCAGGTATTTAAAATTACAGAACATTGTGAAATAACCTCTTTGGCATAGATAAAGTTGTCCCAGGGCACATGGGCAGCAGTCAAACAGAGCTGCATTTTAGGCAGTTTGGACAGAAGAGGTCCATGTGAATTTTGTGGACAGTGATGCACTGATTCATCTGGAGCAAGCTTTTTCCAGAGAAAGCTCTGAAGGCACAGAGCCCCTGACAGGAGTGCAGGGGTTTAGGTCAGTCCCTTTACAGCCTCTGGTGGTACTCTGGTGCTCATTACCTTCAGCAACGTCATTTATTCTAAAGGTGATCAATATAGAGAATATGCTCTAAGAATGTTTTATCACAAACAGTTGGTACAGAGGGTCTTATCTGTGGGTTTCTGACTGCCTGGCAGGCACTGCATCACCTTCTGTTTTACAGTGGAACTAATTGCTCACCTCGGTGCAGCACAGCCAACAGCAGCTACAAACTACAAAGCTCAGGCAGTGCCCTCTGTGAGCAGAGGAACACCCACTAATGGGGACTTCTCCTGCACAAAAGGAGGCACATGTGAATACATACACACACATCTCAGCTTGCATATAATGAATTTATTAGAGCAGATGCCTGCAGACCTTTAAGAAGGACAACACCTACATTTCCTTTATAATAGATGGCATTTAGTGTCGTGAGGTGCAACAGCTAGCCCTATGCCAGCATAAACTGCTGGTATAATTGCCTGGTGATTTTAATGAAGATTTAAGTAAGCAAAACCTTCCATGTATTAAACTAACATGAGGCAATGCATAAAGTCTGTAATTCTCATTATCTTTTCCTAGGTCATACTCCATCCCTTATTAATTGGTTCTATGGGCATGCCATTTTGAGTTACAATGTTTACAACCTTTTCTTGAGAATCTAATGTGCAGACAGGTCAGACTCCAAATGCAAGGTGTTTTTATTCCCATTTCTTTTGCATAGTAAGTTCTGAACTGAAACCAAACTTATGTGCTAGTGCTTTTCCATGTCAGTGGCTGCTACTGTTGCAACATAGGTGTGACTTGGCCACCGACATTTCAGTGTGACTCTTCTGCTTTATAGTATCCTTGTCACTAACTCAAGAGTTTCTTTGGTACAGACATACATTAGGTCTGATTCAAGGCTCTTGGGTTAGTTAGTTCTCCTTGACATTATTCCTTTTGCAGCTCATGTTCACCTGGAGCCTTGACATGACATAGGACCGCACAACCTCTGATAATCCACTTTCCCCATTAATAACGCTCCCTCTGCTAATTTTTTTGTTGATGTTTAATGACCACCACAAGGATTAACACTTTCCTATGGCTATATTCATTGTTTTGAGATTTTGCTGGCAGAAATCACATGTTAGTCTTCTATTTTAAGCTGCCTTTTTTTAAAAAAGATTTTATTTTAGGTTTATGTTAAGGCTCATGACCAGGAAAGCTTCAATTATATGTGTAGCATATTCAGTTGAATAATACAGGTTTTGTTTTCTTCATCTGCGTCAAGCTTTTAATAATTATCAGCTTAAAGATATACCTGCCTTCTTAAAATCAGCAGCCACACAGGACACCATATCTACTTGTGACAAAATCTCTGCCCTAGAGTATATAACCTATAGACACAAAAGAAAATATAATGAATGAGCAGCACAGAGTATTGTGTGCAAAAGTCCTGAGTGATTTGTACTCAGTATAGCAAAGAGAGGTTTTCAGGTGGATCGAATAACAAAAAAAAAAAAAAAAAAAACTTAACAAAAAATACCCTCAACGAAAGTGAAAGGGTAAGCTTTGACTTGAAGATGCTTCATATAAACTGAAATATCTTAAGGATGAAAATAATTCATGAAGAAAAGTCCACCTTTAATACACGAACACAGCAAGCAGACAAGTTTCAAAACCTCAGTGCTGAAAAAAACCATTTGGCGTTGACGGGTTACAGAAGTAGCTGGACGTGATGCACTAATGCAAATAGTCAGTGTTTTCTGCAGAGCAGCTGACCTCACCTGCAGGTAGAAACCCCAAGCACCAAGGCCTTGATAAGCATTTTCTTAACTCCTGATCTGCTCGTGTTCACCTTCTGGCCATTTCTCTGGATGCTGGGAACACAGAGTAAACAGGGGGACAGTGCTCCCACCTCGCCTGTCACTGGCACCTGAGGGCACTGGGCACTGGTGACAGCAATAATGAAATAGTGCTATTCTGTTAAAGTATAATCCCCTTTGAAAAGGCAGATAAAAAGCCCCCAAAACGTTCATATCAGTGCCCAGCATTTTAGGGCAAATCATTAAAGGAAAAACCCCAAACAACAAACTGCCAAATATAAAAAAACCACAGGAACAGTCTTTCACAAAGAATCATTAATGTAGGGAAAGACTATTAACAATGAGCCCAACCATTCATTAATGAGCACTACCAAGTCTACCACCAAACCATGCCCCTAAGGACTACATCACAGCTTTTCCCTGTTCCAATGCTTCACTCTTTCTGTGAAGAAGTTTTTCCTGATATCCCATCTAAACCTCCTGTGGCACAAATTGAGTGCTTGACGGACAGCACTTAGCAAGGGGGCAAGAGGGAGGAGAAGGGAGAGGTTGGCGCACCTGAGGGACGGGGAAAGATGAAACAGGATATTGCTTCACACCGCAACACTTAAGGCCGTCGTTTTCTGGCCATTTGCGCTCATCCTACCATTTCTTACTTGGTAGAAGAGGCCGACCCCTACTTGGCCACAAGCTCCTTTCAGGAAGGTGTCAAGAGCTGGAAGGTCCCCCCTGAGCCTTCTCTTCTCCAGGCTAAACATCCCCAGCTCCCACAGCTCCTCCTTATGCGACGTGTGCTCCAGACCACTCTAAAAATCCCTCCTCACCCGCAACGCGCGTTTTGAGGAGAGCCTTTCCCAGAACAACGCTGCTGTCAATGATACTATTCATAGACGAAACGCGTTTAAACAAACCCTTCCCCGACATTACACGGTGTCAGGCCTGAGGCCGGCGCTGCCCTCATTCCTTCCCTTCCCCGCCATGGCGGCAGCAGCTTCCGGGCAGCCTCCAGTCGCGGGCTTTGTTCGTCTCTGCCTGCGCCGCCTCCGCCCCTTCCTTCCCTCCGCTCCCTCCCTTCCCCCCTTCCCTCCCTCCCCTTGGCCGGCCCGAGCGCTCGGAGAGGCCCGCGGGGCGGGGGAACGAGCGGGCCCCGCGTCCCTTCTCCCCGTCCGAGCGAGTGCCGGGGGTCTCCGCAGCGCCCGCCAGCCCCGAGTGCTGCGGGCGAGCGGCGGGGGAGGCGCCATGGCCGACCGGGCGCGGGCGGCGCTCTCCGAGTCGGGCTGGTAAGTGGGGCCGAGCTCGGCCGCGCCGCCGCCTCCGCCTCCGGGGGTGACTCCGGGCGGCGGGGCGGGGTGGGCAGTGCCCCGTGTTCGAGGCGTGCGGTGCGGGGGAGCGTCCCCGCCCCAGCTCCGCTCGGAGCCCGTCGGTGGCGGGCAGGGGGCTGTGCCGCCCCCGGTACGCTCAGGGCCTGGTGCCGGCCCGTCCTGGAGGAGAGCTCCCGGCCCCTCCGCAGAGAAGTTCCCGGTCCGTCCCGCCGGCCCTGCGGGGAAGGGCTGGCGCCCCTATCCCGGGGCCACCCCTGAGGTCCCTCGGGATCGGCGGCGGCCCCCCCGCCTGCCCCGGGACCGGCCTCGCCCGGAGGCCTGGCGCCTGCCAGTAGTGCTGGGGCTGGTAATTGCATGGTGCGCCCCTTCAGTGAGGGAGGCAAGATGGAAAAGTGGAGTTAAGGCAGGGTAAATGAACCACACATGAGGCTTGAACTCGGGTACTTGTGTTTTCTACGGAGTCCCAGTCGCTGGGCACACAATGTCCATTTTGGAAGAGTGTTTCATCGAGTTGTGCTTTTCAAATACCTGCTGCAAACACTTATTTGCTAGCCTAGAGAGGAGGTTGCATTATAGGAAGTTTTTGTTTTGGTTTGGGGCTTTTTCGTTTGTTTGTTTGCTTGTTTTGTTGAAGTGATTCACTTATTACTCAATGCTGACTTTTCTCTGTAACTACTTGGAAAGTCTTTCACCAAACCCAAAGTTTAATGCTACCTGTTAAAGCATGAAGCAACTTACACAAAGTTATTTCCAGTGGTATGTTGGGGACATTTCTGTTTTATTGTTTACATTAGTGGTTGGCCTGGATTGTGGTTTCATGCACGTCTAAGGTGGAAAAGGATAAAGTGAGTATCCTGTAATTTAGAATAGAACAGGATAATTTACTTAGGAGGGACCCTATGACAATCATCTAGTCAAATCGCTTGATGACTTCAGGGCTGACCAAATCTTGGTATGTTATTAAGGGCACTGGCCAAATACCTCTTAAACATTTGACTGGCTTGGGACATTGACCACTGCCATAAGAAACCTCTTCCAGTGTTTGACCATGCCCTCAGTAAAGAAATATCCAGTTTGAACCCTTCCTGACACAGCTTTGAGCCATCCCTGTTCGTCCTATCACTGGATCCAGGCACAAAAGATCAGCACCTCCCTCTCCACTCCCCCCACTCAGGAGGCTGTAGAAGGAGAGCAGTGAGGTTTGCCCCTCAGCCTCCTATTCTCCAGTGGAGACAAGCCAAGGTCTTCAGCTGCTCCTCACAGGACATGCCATCAGTTTTGTTGACCTCCTCCATATTTAAGGACCTTCACATAGTTTTCCAATTGTGTGCAGAGTAGTCGAGGTAAGGCCATGCCAGTGCTGAATATAGTGGGATAATCACCTCCTTTAACCCCCTGGTGATGCTGTGTTTGTTGGGCCAGCTTTTGCTACTTTGTGGTAATAGTAACCAAACAGAGTAATTAGGTGTCCTTTGGTATGCTTCTTGGATAAGTGTATCAAGACCCAGAAATATTTTTCAAAGTGGTTCTGGGGCGCACAATCTTGTGGCTCCTGGCTGTTGCTGAATTGAAATAATCATAACTTTTTCTGCTACTTTTTATAACATTAGTTAAATTAACAGGAATTTTGGACTGTGACTTGAAACTTGCCCCTATCCTTTCCTGTACTTAGACCTCTCCAAAAATGCAAAAGTTTTCCATAAAATTAGTTTTATTTTCTTAGTTTGCTTTTTTTGCTTTCTGTTGCCTATTCAAAAATTTTTCAGTTTTCAGCTCTTTAGTTATTTTACTGCCTTTTCAGCTGAACGAGTGCCATTTTCAGGTTTTTGGCAGCACAAATATGAGGTGCCTCTGAAACAGTCTGTCCCTCTGCAGTGTTTGCTGCCCTCCTCGGGGGTACAGACTCTTGAATGGCTGTCAACAGTTGTTATTCTTGCAGTTCTGTAGGGTGGGAGCCAGAGGCTGAAAGTTGAAGGGGCAAGTAATGGTCTCATTATCAGGTCCACTGGAATTATGCCCTGACCTAGTTGCATTGGGAAGGGTAGTATAAAGGAGAGAGGATTTCACACATATACTTTTGAGGAATGTGAGGTGGAGTGGAAAAAGAAATAATGATTTGGGAATCTTGCTTAGCTGTGTTCATGCACTTTAGAAAAGAGTAGTAACCTGTACATCCATGCTTCTAACTGCTTTGCTGTTGCTCTTTCTTATGATTTTTCTCATATTATTAGATCTTAGAGTTATTTAACACATCTGTGAGTGAGCCTTCAGTGGTGTTTAATGTAGTATTATGTGTCGAACTACGCTGGTGATTAAATAATGTTTTGTACCAAAGTGGTGGTTACTGTTGCTGTGACCTGATGTCAGAATGATAAGTTTTCTAGTACAAAAGCAAAACTAGTTTATGTGTTAAAATCTGGTCCCACTTAAACTGCAGAAGCACTGTATGGCACGTCAAGTAAAAAAAAAGTTGTCCTTGCTTAGCTTAAAATCTGCTAGCTTGTAAAATACTGCCTATACTGACTGGATTTTACAGTAAGTTTCTTAAACCCTACAAGGTTAGAGAGTTAAGGTAGGCATTGTTTATGTCAGTTTCTGCAACTAGTGTTTACCTTTTATGAATTAAAAATAAAGTTATTTTTCAAGTAGAACAGTAATAAAGTGTAGTTAATATTGAACAGTAATTATATATTTATTCCCCTCCCTCAACCAGGTATTGCCAGAATAATCTGTTATAAAATTGTCTCTGAATTTGTAATGTTTACCTTCAGTCTATCAATTACATTTTTGTCAGCTTCTGAAAGGTAAAGTAGCCCTACCTAATAAACAGTAGTAGGTAAAGTTGGGAGACTTTTTTTTTCTTTTTTTTGGTGATGGTGGTGTTTTATGAAAATGAGTAAAAGGCCCCTGTAGTTTGTGTGCAGAATTGTCGTTTTTCTGAAGACAGATCCCTGCAGCTCTCATTGGAAGTCTGAATTTTTTGGTGCTAGTTCTTTTTGTTATGCACTGAACTGTTCCTTGGAATGAGATATTGGCTCCAGCTAGGGGAAGAGATAAGGTGTTTGTATTATGTGTCAGTGAAAAATATATTCTGTCATGGAATAGAAGTTCTGTATTAATTTTATTTAATTATCAAACATGAGGAAGGCCAAGTGGCAGAATTACCCTTTTGTATTGTTATAGTTACATTAATGAATTTCAGAACCAGTTTTCCAGTTCTTATTAAAATATGGGCCTTAATGGAGCATGAATTAGTGAATCCAGTTTTATTACTAGAAGTGAAGTCCAGAAGAACTGCTGAATACATCCCCTTACATAAACAATGAGTCGCAAATCACTTCTTACTGGCTTGCAACATAATTTTTTGTGGTGTATTTTTTGGTTTGTTTGTTTTTTAAATTTCCTGGGTGGCATTTCACAAGAGAATATGAAAAGTCAAGACCTCTACAGTGTTCCTAGATCTTTGCAGAACCTGGGAATTTATTATATAGAAATGCCAACATATTGTCAAAAATGAAAAATATGCCATGGCCTACAGCAGGTTTAGCCTGTGGTTCACAGATCTTGGGTCTGGTGATTGATCTCTGTAGGAAAGCAAGAGGTGCAAACTGGATAAGTAAAGATTTTTTTAATACAGCTAAATGTACTTGTGAGTTCTTTGGCAACTAGTGTAGATTTTTTTATTGCACAGTGTGATGCTGTAGAAATTATTGACTCTATGGCAAAAAATATTGTCTTGTAAAGCATGATGTATTTTGAAGATTATGTAAACAAAGCTGTGACTATGAAAAGTTACTCCCAGAGATGAAGGGAAAATGGAATTGTACTAGTTGTTTGGAAACAAAAGAATACTGCTTAACAGTCCCTGAGAAAACCTTTATATTAATGTCATTGTGGTTGTATATTCTTTGCAAGTGAAAAATACCAAGTTGATGTGCAACAGACTTTTAAACTGAGTTTTTGGTATTTCAGCAAGTGGGTGATGTGCTGCATACTGGGTTTAAGATTGGTGTGTTCACATGTGTCCTCTTGTAGGACTAATCATCTGATATGATCCAAACTCTAAAGCAAAAGTAGGTGTTTGCCTGGAAATAGAAGGAAGTTCTCAAAGGGAGAATCTAACACCACTTTCTAAGAGCACAGCAGGCATTTGGCAGAGTAGTCAGTTCCAGAATTCTGCAAGATGATCTGCTTTTCCCTCATGTTTTTTTGCTGTTCCAATAAAACATTTTTGGAAATTACAGCTGAAATTGGTTCCTGCATATTGAGCAAGCTCAGGCAGGAGACAAGACTTTCCTTAGACACAAGCATAACACACATCTTATGTTTCACAGGAGAGATGCATCTGTTTTGAGATTCTTGAGACTTCTTTTGTGATATGCAAAATCTTGTGAAGTTTGGTTGGTACCATGAAATCTCAAAATGCCAGTACAAAACAAAATGCTACGTCATTGCATTTTTTATTTGTTCAGGTGTATCCCTTACTGGGTGATCTGACCAGTTGGCATTCCTGCTGGGTCACGAGTAATGGGTAGTTAGGACCTGAATTGTTTGTGTCATTTTCACTCTGGAGGAGTGCAAAAGGTCCAGCATTTTGCATTCTGTTAAGGGAAGCAATCCCAAGAAACTAATTCAGATGCTATTTTTCCCCTTCTTTTTAAAGAAGATGCCAGGTGTTTGAAAAATAACTGTTACTAGCTGGAATTGTTACAACTACAATAAACAAATTTAGGGGTATAATTAAAAGTTGAAAAAAAGGATGGGTAAAATTAGGTGATGGAAGGAGGTAGGGGACTAACATTTGGAACACTGCTGTTTGCAGAAGAGAGAACTGAAGGGGGTGAACTTGGTGAGGTTTATATAATCTGCAGGCAGGACATAAAATTAAAGTAGATCTCTTACTCACCAAATCCTACACAGTTATTGCTCACTGAATGCTGCAATGCTAGAATTGGAAAGCACTTACTGAAGTCAGTAGCAGATTGGTTTAAAAGTGGATGAAATTTTTGACTAAGGACCTCAACCAAAGCTTATTTGCTGAAGACAAGTGATTATCCTGTGGGTTAGTATGGTTGGTTAAAAGATGAGAAACAACGTAGATAAATGATTGCTTCATGTTGGAACAATGTTAGCAGTAGTTTTCTGCTAGGATTAAGGGGTTCATTATATTGAAAAATATTCTTAAGGAGTGTCAGTACTATGGCACTGTAGCAGTTTGTTGGTCTTTGGGGATTGGTAAAATACGAATTTATGAAGTACTTGCAGCAAACTCTTCCAAAGCCATTGTCCAGTTCTTTCACATGCAAGTGTAGTTCAGTTCTGGTGAATGCCAAATGATGCTCATACAAGGGAATATAATGCCAACCTGTCTACAGAGTGATAAACTCTAAATTTGCTCCTGTTACATATATACATGCATGAGAAGGGCAGTGGTCAGACAGCTGTTGGGAATTGTTCACAAAGAATTAAATCATTGTTAGGCCATTATGTTCATCAGTGGTGTGTTGAAATCATTAACAGTGTGCATTAATATAATCATTGAGGCACAGCAAGGGTTTAATACTGGAAAAGTGGATAAGAGATGTGGAAGATACTCTCTGCTGGAAGATACTCTGTGCTGAGAAACAGAACAACAGAACAAGGGAAGAGATGATAGAGATCTATAAAATCCATAGATCATAAAGAAATGATGAGTAGAAAGCAAGAGTAGCTGCTTTTCTTAGGACAAGAATTAGGCCACGTGGTGAATTAAATGTGCTACCTGATGAAAATTAGAGTAGCTTGTCAAGCAATGTGTAATTAAATTGTGGAACTTATTTGCCACATGATATTGTGGAGTAGAAAAAGTGTAAGTGAGTTTAAAATTGTAATTAGACGAAGCCAGGTAGGGATAGTTGCACTGAATACTGAACTCTACAGTGAAGCTGGCCTACCAGCTGTAAAATGGCTGATAGCCAGGAATTACTGTGGACACTTTATGTCTAGGTATTTGCTGTGGTTTGCATTCTTGACCTGAATCATCTGTCTCTGGCCACCCTTGACAAAAATGGAACTGTGTTACACAGCCCTAGACTGCGTAAGTTAAAACACCATTTATGTTCTTATTTTTATATTGTTAGGTAAACGTCCCCACACCATAGTTCTGAAGAAAAGGATTTTCTCCTCTTGATTGAAGATGAGGGAAGAGGGAGTGAGGATTTGGAGAGAAATGAACTGAACTGTTGAAAACAGAGCAAAAAGGCAAAGCAAGTGTGACAGTCCCCTATGTACTCCATCTCAGTTGTGATTTCCACTGCCTTGCTGCAGCTTGCTTCACCCTTCTGGTTTTCATCAGCTGCTGGGAGAGACTTTCCCTGCATCTTTTTATGTGAGATCTTGAATCGATTTATGCACTGTCTTGGGGAACACAGACTTCACCTGCTGGTTTCTCTGCTAGGAAGCTAAAGCACTAATATAAGATGTCCTTGATTTATAGAATTGTTGCAACTTAAAATGAAGTTGTTGCTACTGTGGAGAAAAAAAAAAAGGAGGAAAGGTAAAAGCTTACTCCACTTGGAACACATCTAAATTTAAAGACCTTTAAATTGCTGCAGTTCTCTTTGTAACGCCTGCCTTTTCAGTGTCCTGACTTTTGTTGGTATAGTGTGTCTCACATTGATTCTTTCCAATCAATGCATTCCCTGGAAATGTAGGCTTCCCATAGCTAGTCTCCTTTTCAGAGTTCTTGGAATTCTGAATGTATTGAGTCTTGTTTCAGACGTTATTTACTTAGCATTGTAATTCTTAGGCTTAGTCTTCTTGATGGAATGCAAATACTTTGTTAGGGGCAAGTGTTACTTAATGGGTTTGACTCAGTGACATTCTAGTTTCCTTCTTTCTACCTTCTTTTTGTGCTGGTGCTCTTTGAAGAGCTCATATTAAACACTGCACATTACCTCCTGTCCACTGAGTTTCATAATACTTTCTATAAATTTTTCTGTTGTTAAACTAGTTTATGTCATCACACCAGCAAGGTGATGGGGTGGAGCTTCTTACACAGTTGAGATTTATTGTTCTGACTTGATTTACCTTTTCCCTCAGAGAAATTTTGTTTCTCAGTGTAGTGTTAATGGGATTTTGGTAGGGATTTGAGGGAAGGATAGAATTAGCGGCATGCTTGATTATTATTTGCCTTTTCTAGCAAACCCAAATGAACTTCCCATTGGTAGGGTGAATTAATAAAAGCAGCAGTGTTTAAGAAGTCTAAAGTTTTCTGAAGGTCAGTATCTTACCACTTGAGCAAAGGTAGGAACTTTTAAACTTATATTTCCTGATAATTTAAATTATTAGTCAGAAAGCCACTGTCCTCTAGAATGTTCCAAATTTGAGGCATTTGGAGTAGATGTTGCATATAGATGAACTGGGTCTCAGGAGAAAGACCTTTGCAAAGTCTTTGTGTTCTGAAATCATGTTATAAGACCCTTGAGACAGATTTTTTTTTTTAAATCTCTTCCATTTCTGTGTGCTCACACTCCCCAGACAGTGAGTACTTGAGCAGCAAGCTGGTGGGAAAGTAGCTGGTGATCTTGGAGTAAGGTACTGTTATTGTTCATACTGATAACAGTGATATTCATTAGGATTTTCTGTGTATATTTTGTGTGTTACTGCTGGTTAAAATACAGCTTTATGTAAATAATACACATAGGAGTACATAGGAGTAAGAAGCTGTCCTGAAGTTTTAGAGAGAATTACACTTGGAAACATTAGATATTAAATATCCTGTACATCAGTTATTTTTTTCTGTGATTGTCATAGCAATAGGATTAAAATAAATTTAAGGCTTGATTCTCCAATCTATGCATATTGTTCATACTTTCAGGAATAGTACATTTTCTACTTCTTTGGAGCAAAAGGAGCATATTTAATTCCAGTAAGAGTCTTTCTAATAGAGCTGACAGGAAGAAGGAAAGGCTCTCCAGGGGATGAATAGTATATGCGTGTTTCTAATCACTTTTTATGTTCTTAATGTAATGCATAGTCATGAGGTGTCAGATTTTAGGAGGACTGGACAGCTCTAGGACTGATGTACAACCTTTGAGCTTCTTTGCACATTTAAGGAAAAAGAAAGTGGTTTAAATAATCTTTGTACTACTGGTAAGTAATTGAAGCATGACGGGTGTTCTTTTATTGGCATCATTTTGAACCCTTGACTTTGGAAAATGTAGCCTAGGTTTTGGAAATGACAGTGATGCCATTAACTGACAGCAAGTGAAAACTTACTGGGAAACAGACTGCTGAACTCGCTTCTTTGTGAGGGAGTGCTGTCTGGAGGCAGTGGTCAAGACTGGCTGCTTCTTTCTTTTTATTTGTCTCCTAGTGCTCCAGGAGCAGCTAGAGCTTCTAGTGCTGTGTCATATCCAAAAAAAAGCTGTTGAAGAAAGCCAGAGGAGAAAAAGCCATGTGTGTTAAGACAGCTTCAAGATACTCTCTGTGGCGTGGCAGCTGTGTCTTTGGCACGGCCCCAGCCTTAGTATATTTGTGTTCAACTTAGCACTTCAGGGTGGCTGCCAGCATTTTCTTGGGAAAATGTGAGTGAGAAAGTGTTCACAGCTTTTATCTGAGAAGAAAAGAAAAAAAGAATTTTAAGAATTTTGTTACATGAGCAAAGTAAACCCTCCACAGTGTTGTGACTTTTGTATGTCAAATTACTGTGGCCTGTTGGCCTGTTATGAATCGTGGAGTAGCAAATCTTCTCAAGGAGCAGAAAGCTTGCAAGAGCTCTTGTCCAGCAGTTTCTGACTGCAGGGGTTGTTTCTAGCATCTGCTGTTTACAGCAGTGCAGCTTGCTGGAAGCTTATCTTATCAAAGTTGGGAGTTAGTGAGGTTATCTTGGGCATATCTCTATGTGTCACCTGGAAAAGTTTGACATTTTTGCATCACAGCTATTACTGTTAGATAACAGTATGCCTGTGTTATCACTAAATCTCTTCTATTAAGTAGCTGTTAGAGACTCATGTTCACTTGTTTTTTTCAGTCTACTGAAGTTTCACTGTGTTATATTCTTCTACTGTTGTAAAATCCAATGTGTGATCTTAGTGTTTAAATACTTACAGATGTAAATTGGGATACAGCATTAAATCACAGGCTAGAAGTGTGCATTATCCAGTACCCTTATGAAAGGCATTAATAATGTTATTCTCCTATTTAATGAGGATATGAAATCACTTAGGTCTGATATTGATGGCAGTGTACTGAGTAGGTAAAATACATCTTTCAACAGGTGGATAATCTTGTTTCATGGTATTGCTTGTTAGGACGATAGAAATGGAAATTACCATTTATTATGGAAGCACATTTTCACTTCTTTTGCTTGATGTAGCTGTAATTTCTATTAGGTTCATTGTACAGTGGGAGTGCGAGAGACTTTAAAAGGCATCAGGGCAGTTAAGTTTACTCAGAGTTTCCAAGTAATACTTTTTTTTTTTACTTTTGTAACTGTGATACTGTGTCCAAGACAGTTTTAAATACAAAGCAGAGGTGAACTTTAAACTACTTTTTAGAACTGAAATTCTAATGACCATTACATTTTTCCTCTTAGCACACTTTCTGTTATACAGCTGAAAGTACTAGCAAGTGTGAAGTTTTTGATTTAACTGTTATTTGGAGAAGAGCGTAAGGGGGGAATGTATCAGTGAAGGAGCTGAAGAGAAGGTGGGTGATTTTCAAGGGTCTGGTTCTGACTGTGCAGAGTAGTGATTTCTGAATGAGGCACACTTTGTGTTGAAATAATGAGCTGCTAAGGAATGAGGAGAGGATCCTTATGTAAAAATATGATGCATCAAGCTGCTTTTCATTGAAAAGAGAATGTATAATGAGGACAGTCATGATTCTTGGTTTTAAAACTTATTTAAAGTTGTGTTCTTAAATTCAAATGTTAGGTATGATACACAGTCATGTGTGTAATACACAGGTAGGTTTTGATAGATTAGAGAATTGCAGTTCAGCTAGTGTAAGAAACAGCCTGGAATTCTGCCTTTTGGCAAATACTTGCCAAATACCTCTGCAACTTTTCACTTGAGTGCTATCTACAATTTTTGGTAAGAAATAACATCAGATTTGTTTGTAACTATGAAAATCAGAGTAAGTGAAGAAAGTGGAGGCATCATTGCTTAAACTTAATATCTTAAGATAAACAGGTTTGGGTTTGCTTAATAGTTAAATAATTCTTGAATATGTAGCATAAAATGATTTCAATCAATTTTTGTATCATTAAATAGTAGTAACTGTTTGTAGTAATCTCTTTGTTAATGGCCAAAGAAACCTCTCATTCTGAGTTTGGTCTGAAAAATTTCTGACATATGTTTCAGAATTTAATTTTGAAGAATTGTCTAAAATAGAGATAATTGGTATGGAATAAGCAAATGAAGAAACAAGAACTTGAAGGTGTTTTTATGCTTGAGTTTAAGTTTTGTAAATCCACTGAGTTCAGCCTTCATCAAATAACTATTGCAGAAATTTGCATTTGATGCTCATTTATGATTTTGGACACTTCAGGAAAAAGATTCTTTATTTGTGATTTTTAGATGGAAAAGATTTCCTTGGAGAATGCTGCTGACATTTTACCAGTGTGTGATTTTCTCTGGGTTTTGGAATGGGGAAGAGAAGGAAAGAGAATGTCTTTCTGAACACCACATTAGTCTCTGTTCTGTTTTCTTAATTTATGTTTTAGTTCCTAACTAAACCATGCCACCATATGATCATAACATGACGAAATGGAAAAAGCTTAAATTTAGTCTAGAAGAGTAATTGCTGTTATGCTTTAGCTGTGGTCATATTTTCCTCATGCTGTTGTACTAGAGATGAATTTAGTGCTTTGTAACTGCATAATTCTACTCTTAAGTGTCTTGCAGTATTTTTTCTCTGTTCAGAATAATTGCTGTGTGTCAATGTTGTTTGATTCTTACAATATCATAATTTTTATCTTTGAATAACAGTAATAACTGTCTGTCCCTCCCCTCCCCCCCAAACTTATTGACAGAACAGAAAGTAATTTTCTATCAGATGAAGTGTTTCTGTGATTGACTTGGGAAGGAAGGGAAGTGAGATCTTGAATTAGAAGATCATTCAAAAAAAGCAGGAGAATAAAGAATATGTGTTGTTCTCAGGTTACACATTATCTGACTGGGAGGTTAGATGAATCTTGAATGCTAGAGCCCTTAATTTAAATCCTTTCTCTTCTTGAGCCTCCAATGCCAAAATACTAAATTGAAAGTATTAATTAAACCAAAGAATATGAAAATAAATTGTAGGGGTGAGCTACTTCAGTACCTGATTTTTGCCTGTTACTTCAAAGAACATTTGGGTAAACAGTATGAAAAGGAATATAATTTGGTGTCTTACCATGGCAGATTTTTTTACACTTTATTTATAGCAGTAGTAGTGAAGGGCAATGCATATTTTCTCTTCTGCAAAGTGGTCTTTAAATTTTTACTAACTTTGAAAAAATGTTTTCTCTATTACAACTCTGTGGGCATAACTATAATCATTGTAGTGAAAGAATACAGTTAGAAAAAATATGCTCCTGTACTATGTTCAGACTGCATTTACGGATACTTAACTTGGTTTTGTAGTCGTTTGGATGATCATCTTCACATTTTTTACAGGCCTATACTTGGATTTAGGATAAGAATACCATTGATATGCTGATGATTTAGTTGTTGCCAAGCAATGTTTATATTGTCAGGGACTTTTCAGCTTCTTACTCCACTCTACCTGCTGGTGGTCACAAGGAGCTGGGATGGGACATAGGCAGGACAGCTGACCCCAGTTGTGCCAAGGGATATTCCATACAATATGGCATGATGGTCAATGTATGTACTTGGGGGAAAGCTGATCAGGGTCTGCTGCTTGGGAACTGGCTGGGCCTTGGCCTGTAAGTGGTGAGCAACTGCACTGTGTTTCACTTATGTATATATTAATTAATTATAATTATAATTTTTATTATTTTTCTTCCTTTTGTGTCCTATTAATCTATCTTTATATCAACCCACAAATTTTACTTTTTTTTCCCCCAACTCTTTTCCCCATTCCATTGTGGATGAAGGAATGAGTGGCTGTGTTGTGTTTAGTTACCTGCTGCTTAAATCATGACATTTCCTTTTTTGGCACGCAGTATGGGACATAAGGGTTTGAAACAGTGGAAGATCTGACTGGAGCATGTTGAAACAAATTTGTTGTAATTGTAGAGTTATAGAATGGCTTGGATTGGAAGGGACCTTTATGATTACCTGCTTCCATCCAACCCCTTACCACGGGCAAGGACACATTCCACTAGACTCTAGACCACATCCAGCCGGGCCTTGAACACTTGCAAGGATGAAGCATCCACAGCCTCTCTGCGCAGTCTCTCCCAGTGCCTCATCACAGTAAAATATTCTTTCTAATATTTCATCTTCACCTACCCTTGGCTCACAGTATTGATTTGTGTGTAGAGCTGTGTTGTATATCGACAATACCCGCTTTAAATGTCTAAGTGTATATATGTATAAGTGTCTATATGTTGTATAAGTAACAATTCTGTGCTGTTGATCACCGCTGGGGGCTGGGCTGAGCTTTTCATTGTGTTGAATTTTGTAGCGCTGGCTCCCGGTAACAGTGTGGTTGTGAGACTGCTGCGGTGCTTGTGCTCGCCCTGCCGCCATCTCCGAGCTTCGGGAGCCATCTACGGGAACCAGGAATAATTGCACTGTGCCCCTTTCCTCCTCAGACAGTCGCGGCTGCAGGGGAGACGCTCCTCCATCTTCCCCCTCTCCTCCAGGCTAGTTGCAGGAGCTCTGGAGGAACTTTTAGTATCCTCGGCATGTTCAAACCATATTCACAGCATGTTCCTGTTGCTGTGTCTCCTGAATGTGTTTCAGGTCGTTCAGAGTGTAACAACTATTTAAGAATATGACACGGACATTTGCCCCTGGGTTTGGGTAGCTATGGGTGGTAGTAGGGTCTGTGGGCTGGTACAGCCTGGTAAAGTGGTCACCTCTAAATTATGCAATTTCACCTCAAACATGAGCAGGGAGTGAGTGTTTGATTTTTGTGGTGAGTGTGGTGTTTATCCACCTGCTGGATTAAAACACAACACTGATGAACTGCAACTTGGATATAACCTTTGGAATACCACATAGGCGCAGTAGTATTTTTTTAGGAATACATTAATCTCATTAATACATTAATTTTTAGGAATACATTTTATTAGGAATACATTAATCTCTGTTGCTGTAGGGCTTTTCAGATTAATTGTAAACAAGTCTTTGTGTGTCTTCTCTTACATTGCATGAGTGCATGCCTTCATGCTGCTTACTTTTGAGTCATATTTTGTAAATATGCTATAAATCTAGTTTTAAAGGTCTGTAGAAATGGTTATTTTAACACAAAGTAGAATAAAAGTAAACAGGGCACCTTTGCAGGGTTGAAGATACTGCTCTGTATCGAGAATTTTCTGTGCTGAGTTAAAATTATGCAGTAATAGTGATAGGGATGTGTATGTTTTAAGCATTGATGACTGCAGCTGTAAAAGAAATTACTTTCTGCCTGGCATTTCAGTTTTGATATACTTCATTGTTTCAGTAGTGATCCTCATCTTTCATCCTTTTCTTCTAAGCAGATTGTAGCTTCTTTTTTTGTTTGTGCCATTTTTGATATGTAGGAGGGAGGGATATGCCTTGGGTGTCTTGAAAAGCTAAGTTTTTTTTTAGTTAGAGCTCTTGAATTGATTCTCTAAGAGCAGTACCCATTATAGCAGCTATTCTTGTTGGTCATAAAATTCTGTTTTAAATGTTTTGAATAAAACTGAAGGTATTTTCTTACATCTTGCTTTTTGAGGCAGCAAACACTGGGCATGTTAAGCTTTTTTTATTTCTGAAATTAATATGAAGTGTCTTGAAGTAGTCCAGGTCTTTGATACTGGTATAGAAGACATACTTTAATAACAAAATAGCAATTAATAATATTTCCAAGTTTCATTTTGTAGTTTTATGGTTCAGTGCTGCTTTTGTGTGGTAATAAAGTAAGATTTTACAGCTTGAATTGAGAAATATTAATAGCCTCCTTCATGAGTACAGTTGATAAGCTAAATAAGGTGATTAAAAATGATCAAATTTATACTTGGTCTACTAAAGATTGAGCCTTTTGTTATTTATCTGTAAGAATATAATGTTACATATTCCAGTCTCAATAAGCCAGCTTTTAAGTATTCTTGCTGGGAGAAAATGTAGAAAAGGTTCCTCTGAGAAAGTATTTTTGGGAATTAATTATTATAAAGATGCCAGGTTTTGCTTTTTTGCTCAATATATAATTTAAAAAAAAAGTTTACTTGGCCAGATTCTGAAGAGGCAATCCTAGTCCCAGCCTTTGCTCAGAGCAGGACTAACTTAAGCTAGGTTGCCTTGCTCAAGGTCTTGTCTAGTTGAGCTTTGAATATCTCAAAGATGGCCTGCTCTAGTGCTTAGCCACTCATTGGGAAAGTTTTTCTCTCTGTGTCCATTTGAGATTTCCCAGGTTTCAGCCCGTGTTTCTTGCACTTTCTCATTTCACTTCACAGCACTCAGAATTGGCTTTGTCTCCTTAAGCCGTGTTCAGACTGTGGGCAGGGCAACAACTTCCTCCTCTGGTCTGCTCTTCTTTGGGATGAACAATGGTGCTCTGCTCCTGTGAACATGGGCTGCAGCCTCCAAAACACCTCAGGGGCCTGTCTTCGGTTTGGGGATGTTCTCTCACAATGGGGACCTCTGAAACTGGATGCAATACAGAGACATTACATAAACATTCTCCCCCATAATTTATGGGGAGAGAAATAATGACATTTTTTGATTTGCTGACTAGAGTCTTGCTGCTGCAGCCCAGTATGTCCTTAGGCTTTACCACTGCATGGGGACACTGGTTTGTGTTCAAATTGTTCTACACTGTGAAGCCACAGAGCTGCTTTCTGTTCAGCCACTTAGTGTCAGTGGCTGGAAGGAGGAGTATGGCTTGGCTCTTATTGTTGACCTCTGTGATGTTCCTTTTGGACAAGGAATTGCTATGGTGGTACATCTTGCCTCGTTCAATTTTTACTAGCATGTCATCCTCTACACTCTCGCCTCACCCCCCAAAAAAATTCTGTTACTTTTTTTTGATGAAAAGTTGTGCATCTATTTTAAACTTCAATGTGGTAATATTAATAAAATTTTGCCTTGCTTATGCCAGCACAAGCTATGCTGATGTGTAGGAAAAGAAGTGTGATGTACTACTTCATTATAGAACATGCATTACATGGAAAGTCAGTACTCTATAATAACCATTACTAGAATGACTTTTTTTGATCTGGCTGCTCTAATTTGTGAAGTGGAGTGTGTTCAAAGTTTCTGTCCAGAACTGTCTCTAATCAAGTGCAATAACTTATGTTTGTAGTGAAGCCCAAGAGTGTGACAGATGTGCATAGATGATGTCTCAGAATGTTTCCCCAGCTTTTAACTACTGGGTTTTTTTGCAGTGATTTCCTCAGCTAGATGCTTTTTTTTTCTTGTAAACTTTTGATGTACTTTTTTTGCATGGATCTGTGCAGTGCTTTCTTGAACCCATGTTAAATTTCAGCAGCCACACAATAATGAATAACACCTTCATATGCTATAGGAAGCACTCTTTTCCCAGGTTTGCTCAATTTCCTACCTGCTAACTTAGGGATGGTGAGTAGCCAATCCCTTTTTATCTCCTTAATGTGACTTTCAACTGTACGGATATGTTAAATACCCTCTTTGGTCTTTTTCATTGTGAAGAAACCTGGTCTTTCTAGTTAGTCTACAAAAGAAAGGTGTTCTGTATTTCTGGTCTGCTTTGTTACTGTCAAGTAGAGAAGGGCAGACAGGAGCGAGAGCTTAAGAAAAGCAGATGAGGAAAAGGAGAAAGAAGATGATGAAGGGAGATACATATTCCATCTCTGTCATTATAGAGGAGAGTACCACATGACTGAGTAAATGTGATGTGATGCAGTTACGGTATTATTCAACTTCCTAGCCCTCAAAGAAAGTTAATTTCCAGCTTATTAAGCTAAATATAGTGCACAGTAAATTACATGAAAGTTTCAAAATTGCAAGTGTGTGGCCTTTGCATGGTGCTTTTTAGCCTGCCATGTACTTGTGATTTTGGGTAGAAGAGTTGGGTGTCAGAGTGACAATTTGCAGTTAAAAGAGGTAGGACTTGACTTGCACAGTTCTGTGAGAATTGGTGACTGGATGTTGGTATATTCGTATGCAGAATAAAAAAGTTTAGCATTACCATGCCACCTCTCTATGAAGATGATACACCTATTTTACTATTTGACAGATGGAGGGTGTAACCAGTTCCAGTTCTCAGCTGAGAGGTGACTATTGCTTGAGATATCTTATCTCTGCTAGTTCTTGCTTGCCTGCCTGCTCCCATTTTTCCACAGGATGGAGATGTATATTTCACTATGTACTTTTTAGCTTAATATTGCTTCCTAAATGTTGTGGCACAGACTTGATTTCATTATTTCTTAATCAGAATATTAGAGCATAAACTTTGAAACTCTTGTATTAAAGGCAGTAAAGTCCAGTTTTGAGTCATAGCACCATACGATTACCTAGCTCCATTGATGAAATGAAAGCCAAGTTGAAAATAGGCTTTTCAGAGCTGTGGAAATCTGAAAGTGTGGTTGTCTTCAAGCTCCTAATACTAAACTAATTATTGCAGACTTTCCCCTTTGACTCCCATGATGGGGCTGCTGCACTGCCCTTGGTACTCCCCAGCACCTGTGTACACGATCATGCCTTCATTTCCTTCATGTGGCCTGTCCTACCCCAGAACACATTTGGCTTCCTCTCACGTCCCTCTGCATTTGGCAAGCACCAGCCTGTGTTATGGCTGGTTTGGAACTAGGCGAGTGCTTCAATTGACCAGTTGATTGCTCCTGCTGGAGATGGATGACAGCCAAGTTCTGTTTCCTTTTTCCACAATGCAACTGCTAATTTGTATGTCTTGCTCCTACCAGGCAGCTGATTTCTGGGAAACTTAGGGGAAACTTAGGTGTCTTTGAGATCTCTGTTTCTTTGTCAGATTTGGCTAAAATTGGCTTGCATGATTAGAATTCGTTTGTGTGACATGGCTGCTGGACAAACTGCATAATATATAATCATTGTTTTTCTGAGACTAATTGAACTGCATTTAAAAAACTTTTGGATTTGGTCACTAAAACAAAAATGAATAAACTAAACTTCATGTGAAACGGTTTATCTATTTAATCTTCGAAGTGTTTGCTCCTTCCAGATACTGAATACAAAAGGAGGGGAGAGAAATTTGGCAAAAGTGCCTGTCTCTGCCTTATGCTCGTTAGTTTAGCAGCTGGAGTGTTTCAGTCTAGGTAAAATGGATACCAGCTCAGGCCCTGGGGATTTGAGACATGTATTCTGCCTCCTGTGCTTTGTGAATCTGTAATACACACTGTGAATTTGTTGTGAATAGTCATTCCTCTTTGATGCCATTCCCTCATTTATATATAATCAAACTTTCTTCAGAGTTGCCTCAGGATCTCAAGCAAATTACCCCTTAGGCTTAGTGAGTCAGTCTGTGGGTTTGTTTGATTTTTTTTCCCCCTTTGTGTGTATTTTAGCATTTACAGGAAGTTCAACAGAAGGAAGTGACAAAGGGTCAGATACCTAGCCCTGAAATTGTGGGGAGATGCTATGTTTATGCAGTGCTCTAAAATGAATTCTTATTTTTGTGCACGATGATATTTGGTGTTACAATTATCCACTGCAGTTATTCTTTGCTAGGACAACGTGCAGCTGTGGTAAAATGCTTTTTAATCCCTTCATGCTTTCAGAAGCAGATGCTAAACTCTTCATTCAAGACAGGTTGAAAGTGACCATTTCTTGAAATATTGAGATAGATAAAATTTCAGCAGGTGCAGGAAGGATTTTATCAGAATTTGTCCAAAATGAAAATGGCTGAGAGGGATGATGCTCTCTTATGATTTATTTTATAGACCATATATGGTTATTGGCAGATAATTATCCTGCAGAACAGGAGAGATTAATTTTTAAGGGCACTGTTTTCATAGATTCAGCTGAACTTATCTTGATTTATTCAAAATAAGGAAGATGATGGTCCTGAGCATTATTTTGAAAATTTTACTTCTTCCTAACTCTCATGATGAGGCACCATAACTGGTCCTAAGTCAAAGCAGCTGTATTCTATTCTCCCTGGAAATCAGAATGCAGCAGTTGTGAATTGAACTTCACTGTTTATTCTGATGCATTACTTTTGCCCTCTAACACCTCCCTCGGCTGTCAGAGATCAAGAGCAGGTGTGTACTAAGGTTTTTAGCTCTTAATACTTCAGATGGAAGTAGACTGGAATTTTAACTATCTGTAAAACTTGTAAGGAAAACAGAAAACCTGAAGTAGTTGAGCAGGGGTGGGTGTGTATTAACGAAGGATGGCAGAATTGCCGGTAATTAGAGCTTTCAGTTAATCAGCAGTATGCTGAACAGATAACAAGAGCATAAGTCTCCTCTTAGAATGTTTTCACATTTGCTAACATATGAGATCCAGTCAAATGACCCTAAAGCAAAAAGAGAAAAAGGAAAAGCCTTTTAAAAAAGCAGCTAGGTATCTGACCAAATGGCTGTCATACTAGTTACCTGTTCTTGACAATAAACACATGCCTCATGTTGCTCCATTTTTTCTGCGTATCTTTTCTGAACTCTGCTGAAAAGACATCAGAGTGCAGAAAAATGAATTGTCATAGTTGAAGTAATGTTAAAAAAAAAAGCAGAGACAAGTTTACTTATTTTGTTTTCTTCTACCTTTGTTCTTCACCCTTATTTCTCTGTGACTAGTTGTTACTATTTTTCTCCTCTGTCACTAATTTTTATCAGTGTCCTTTGCATTTCTGTGTACCAAGTTTGCAGTTTTCAGTCGTATGAGGAATTTAAAGAGATGTTTTTGGTCAAGGAAATGTTGTGTAAATGCTGCTCATGGCTGGAGGTGAGCATCTCAAGCCTTTAGAGCCTGTAGAACACCACTCTATATCCCAAGGCTTGCTCACAAATTACGCCCTTTCACCTCACTGATAAAATAGGTGGAGCTATGAATACACCTGTAGTTAGTTATTTAAGTTTTGATTATATATTGCAATTTGCCTATAGAAGATGGAGCTGGAGTTGAGTTAATTCAGCCCCAATAAAATTTTCAGAATTAGGAGCAGAATGTATGAATTTAATTCATGTCAAGAATACTTGGATGTGTGTTATTGTGTGGTTTTGTGTGGTGGGACTCTTCACAGTAAATTCTGTGATTGCAGTTGTTAGCACAGAGATCAGGAATTACCCATTAATGAAACGTCAGAGGAGATACAGGTGTATGTGCAGATAGGCAGAATGTATAGCAAAGACTGGTGAATAACCAGGTGGTGCCTGGTTGAGGAAGAAGTCTGTGAGTAAAGAGGGAGTTCTCTGATCAAATTTGTATGGGCAAAGCAACTTTGAGATCACAGCACTATGACTCATGGCTATTTGACCAGTCTGCATGAAAGCCAAATTTTTTTGTTGTCAAACCATTAACTTCTCGCTAGTAAGCAGAGTAATAGTCTTGCCAAAGTGTAGGCAGTGACTTGAGCTTTCAAAGCGTTATGAGTAATATCAAAGAAATGGGAGCAAATTATGTTTGTGAAGAGGGATGTGAAAATGGTCTCATGAGAAGCATTTTTTAAAATTTTATTTTTGAGCAGACAATGTCTAGATCCTTAAATCAGTAAAGACAAAATAAATAGTTGGTCATAAAGGGTAAGCATAGGCTGAGTGTACAGCAAGACAGAAGCCCTTACTGAATTGTTTAGTTAGGCATTTACAGTTTGTCAGTGGAATATAGAGAGGGGGGAGTGGGGTGCTTTCTGTTGAATCTCTTTGTGAATTATATTAAAAGTGTTTCCCTGTGTTCAGTGTGAATTAAAGAGCTTTGGTGTATGACAAATATTTCTGAGGCTTTAAGGTCATGAAGAAATTTTGTAGCATGCATAGCCGACTTCATGCCATTAATAAAATAATTGAATAGTGTGGGTCAGAATGGATGTATAAAGGACATCTAGTCCAGCCCCCCTGCCATAGGCAGGGACATCTTCAACTAGATCAGGTTGCTCAGAGCCTCATTCATGACTTGGAATGTTTCAGGGATGGGGCATCTACCAACCTCTCTGAGTAACCTGTTTTAGTGTTTCCTCACCCTCACTGTAAAAAAATTGCTTCCTTATATCTAGTTGTAATCCCAACCTCTTTTAGTTTTAAACCATTATCCCTCCTTGTCCTATCACAAGAGGGCCTGTTTAAAAGCTTGTCCCTATCCTTTTTATAAGCCTTTTCATGTATTGAAAGGCTGCAATAAGGTTACTCTTCTCTTCTCCATTCTGAACAACCACAGCTCTCTCAGACTTCCCTCAGGTGAGGTTCCATCCCTCTGATAATTTTTGTGTCCCTCCTGTGGAATTGCTCCAGAGGGTCCACGTCTTTCCAGTGCTGCACTCCATACCTGGAGCAGGTGGGGTCTCAGCAGAGCAGAGGGACACAATCACCTCCTTCAACCTGCTGGTCCTGCTTCATTTGATGCAGCCTGGGATACCATTGGCTTTCTGGGCTCTGAACATATACTGCCAGCTCATGTCCAGCTTTTCATCCAGCAGCACCCCCAAGTCCTTCTCAGCAGGGCTGCTCTCAATCCCTTCATCCCCCAGCCTTTATTGATACTGGGGGTTGCTCCAACCCAGGTGCAGGACCATGCACTAGGCTTTGTTGAGCCTCATGAGGTTCCACTGGCCGTTTTCTTGAGCTTGTCCCTCTGGATGGCATCCTGTCCCTCAGGTGTGTGGACTGCAGTTCCCAGTCTGGTGTTGCCAGAAGAGAAAAATGGTAAACCAGATGCCAAGGTGCTTTGCCTGAGCACACAGAGTGAAGTGCTCTTTGTCTGCCTCCCTGTATGTGTTACTGAGTATCTCTGTAACAGTTCACTGACGCTGTCCTCATTTTCAGACAGTGTCTGAGAAAAGACTGTTTTCCATCAGGTAGGGAGGGTTAAGAAGTGAAAGGGTGGGAATTCTGACTAGGAATTAAAGCAGAGCAATGGAGAAGGCTGGAGTCAGGATTTTCAGAAGTGTGGGTTGCACATTCCATGCACATCTCTAAATTCCTATCAGAATGATAACTACTCAAGCCAAAAGAACTGTAGGTGTTTCAAGCAGGGCATTCAAAGTTAAAGCTTGTCTTTTTGATACTTTTAACTAAAATCTAATTGTGCTTCATTCCATTTTGTAAAAGGTAATGTTATCTCATGTTATGGAAGCCCTTGATGGCATGTTTAATTATTTCATATTTTTTCACTTGGATCCTGTGATCACAATATCCTTACAAAAAAAAAAAGTAGCAAAAAAAAAAAAGGCAAAAGGAAAAAAAGTTCTAAGGGTGGCATAATATTGTATTTGGTGTGGACTGCAAATAGTAGCTATTGAAGATAAGAGTTACAGCATATTGTGGTATTGCCTATGCCTGAAGTGATGTGAGTAAATACACATGAAAATACTGTTCATGAAGCCTGTTTGACATTTAATGTTTGTATTTTCTCTCTCTTCTGGTATTGTGTGTGTCTTTAATGTAGTTTTTGTGTAGTAATACATAGGCTTTGAAAACTACATGTAGTTTTTCAGACTAACCTATTTGATAAATTATTGAGAGCTTTATTTTCCTCTTCCTGAATTTTCTATCTACATGTGAAACTTTAGTTATAAAATCAACTTCAGAAACTTCTAGAGGCAGTGCAAAATGGAAGAATTTTTGTGGTGCACATAGGATGAAACAGAGTAGAAATTGTAAGATTTTGCATTATTGCTACTATGAACTGTCTGCATACCATTTGTTGCAAGTTTGAGTCACACAAAATAGAAGTTTATGGGGGTATCTGTTAAATGAAGAAATTTAAAGCAATTTTTTTAAAGCAGACACCTGAATTTGCAGACTATCAGAGTTTTACAGTTACATGCAATATTTGCTTGTCAGGGGTTTCTTTTAATGTTGAGAAAGTCATTTACGTTTTGGTGTAAAAATATTCTATACTGGACTGTGCGAGCAGTTTATGGCTATAGCTGTGGTGTTGGCTGTTGTGGTGCTGCATGTGTTTGGAGATGGTGACTCCCAGAAGGACATCATTCAGTCATCCTGATGTGCACTTTCCCCTTCTGCATATTTCTGGAATCTATGGCAGCCATTGGTGCTCTAGGTATAAAAGTATTTCAGTGTTGGAAGCAGCTGTTTCCCTGAAATCATCCAGATCAATTTGCGATATATTCCTGAATCAAGAAGTTCAGACACTGTTGAAGGGTGGTGTAATGATGGGTTAACTTCTTGGGCAAGTCCTCTACAAAACTGTCTGTAGTAGCTGTTTCTGTCTTCCTGTTAGAGGAAAGAGAAGGAAAGAGGAGGAAGCACAAGTTTAGTTCCTCCTAAGAAGAACTTTTTCTTTGACATTCAAGAAACTAGGAGATTTCTTAGGATTCTCAGAAGAGTTTAAATGTGCCTATACGTATTTTTAATTGCTGTTTATAATATATTAATATTTATAATTGCTGACAGAATTTTGTTTTCCCTAATGTTATGATTCTGCCTATTTTGGAGAAACTTTATCTTTTCTGACAATACTGAAAGCTCTTCTTGCAGTTGCATTCAAATAGTAGGTAAATATTAGCCTGTGCATTTCAAAATGTAGTGCCTGTGCTCTTGTCTTGATGCCTGTTGTCAGGAATGTGTAGTCTTGGAGTTATGGTCCAACAGTAGACACAAGTTTAATTCTCTGTCCAAATTTAATTGCCTAAAATTTAGATGCCTGTGTTGAGATGGTTACTCTTATATCTCCATTAAATTTACAGAAATAATTGCCTCCAGAAGGCCATTCATCTCTTTCTAAGCTAGGTGTCCAAGATAAGAAAGATAAATTGCTGTGGTGATTGCAAATGGGGCAGTGACTCATTCCGATTCAAATATCCAGCCTACCCTCTGCAGTGAGGGTCACTGAATCTCATCAGAACTGTTCAGATGGCACTGGTTAGTTGCAGATTGCTTTTTCCTGTTTTTAACTGTGTAGGTTTTATTTTTCTCTAGATGTATTTTTTTCATATTTATGTATACATGCTGGAGATGTCCAAAGAGGAGGAATAAGTCTGGTGAAGGATCTGGGGTAAAAGTCTTTAGAATGGCTGAGAGAGCTGGGGTTTTTCAGCCTGGAGAGGAGGCCCAGGGGAGACCTCATAGCTCTACAACTTCCTGAAAGGAGGTTGTAGAAAGGTGGAGATCAGTCTCTTCTCCCAAGTAATGAGTTGTAGGACAAGAGGAAAAACCTCAGTTTCTTCCCAGGGGAGGTTTAGGGTATTAGGAAAAGCTTTATTCACAGAAAGGGTGATTAAGACTTGGAGTAGGCTGCTCAGGAAAGAGGTTGAGTCTCCATCCCTGGAGGTTTTTAAAAGATATGTAGATGTGGCACTCGGGGACATGTTTTAGTAGTGGACTTAGCAGTGTTTCATTAATAGTTGGACTTGATGATCTTAAAAGTGTTTTCCAACTGAAAAGGTTCTATAAATTTTTATTTGGAGTGCAAGGCCTTTCTTTGTGCATTTGTAGCTCTGGAGTTTTGGATGAGTTCCTGTTATTTGCTTCAGCTTTGGTACTGGAGGATCAGTTCAGAGGGGCACTGGTAGTTCATAAAATGTTCCTTTTCATCTGAGCCATTTTTATAGTAGTATCTGTTTTCTAGGTTGGTTAGCCATAGTTAAGATGGATATAGGATACAGTCCAGTGATTTAATTTTTTTTACCATAGTGGACAATATTAATTGGTTTTGCTTTTTAATTATGTTTTTAATTATAGCATCAAATGCAATATATCACTGTATATAAAATAAATGTGCTTTTCTGTGTGGCATTTCCTTGGAGCATGTGGAAGAAGGTAACAGACTAAGGACTGTGGTTTTGTGTATGTGATCTTTGCAGTATTTTTGAATGCAGGGTATAATAAATATGTTGCTTCAAATGTTTAGTTGTTGATTAAAAAGACTTCAAATTTGCTCATAAAAATACCCACTTTTTGTCTCTGAATGCTTTCCACCTCAAATTGAATTTTCCCTGCAGTACTTTTGTGAGGCAGAGATGTTGTTATCGCTCTTTTATGGGTGGCAGCTGTGGCAGAGGCTTTGCTTTTGCATTGTGAGTGGAGTGGGCAGCGCGCCCATGCGAGCCGAGTGCCAGGTCCTGCCGGCGCGGGGGCTCTGCCTGCTACCTGACAGGCAGGTGCCAGTGCTGGGTGAGGCTGAGGGCTGCCAGGTGTCACACAGCACCCTGGCCTGCTGGAGCTACTGCTGTCCCATGTGCTACTACCAGGTACCTCCACTGACAGCTCCTTAACTTGAGCACATGAAGATTTCAAGGTCCTTGTTCTTGGAGTACCTTAATTTTTGGCATGTTTCTGTAATTTCTGAATACTCCAGTTCCCTGAGGAAGCTAAAATCTTCAGTCTGAACTGCAGTTTTTTTACATGACTTGTTGATTACAATGAGCTGGTAAATAAATTTCTTTTTTAAAGCAGAAAACTTTGAAAACTACAGCTATTTATACAAAGAAAACATTTTTTACAAACCTAGGCTCTTTTCATTTGTAAAAAGCTATGTTAGCATGATTTTGTGTTTAGACTTAAAGCATGACAGCTTGCTTATTGGGTTTGTCTGGCAAGATTTTGGGAGCAGGGGGCTACAGGGGTGGCTTCTGTAAGAACTACCAGAAGCTTCCCCCATGTGCATAGAGCCAATGTCAGCCGGCTCTAGGACACACGCACTGCTGGCCAAGGCGGAGCCCATCGGTGGCAGTGGCAGCACCAGCATTCATCAGAGTTAAGTAGGGGGGAAAGTTACTCTGCCAGGACAAATGCTTTCTGACTGAGCATTCTCACTCCAGAGAGAGGAGTGAGAATGTGTGACAGAAACAGCTCTCTAAGGTAGATGCACATCAACTCAGATGCAGTCATTCTCGATCAGCAGCTAAACTTTTAAACTTAAGATCTGTTGGGTGGAGGAGTGAGAGGTGTCGGGAAAGGGAATTAGCATCCAGTAGGAAGAGGTGGAAGCAGGGACACTCTTTCCTTGAGCATCATGACTGAGATTTTTAAGATGTATTATTTAATTTATGAAATAGGTTTTTCTTGGTGTCTGGGAGTTTTGCTTATTTATTGTTTGAATTCCTTTTCTGATGTACTAGCTTAGTTTTGACTAGGAAGTTTTTCTCAATATGTTGAGGCTCTCAGATGTGACTACTTCTATGCTTAGTGTGTCTTGGCTTTATGGATTGAGAAATCTTCATGAATGCTGCATCTGTGGGTAAAATTGGGATACTCTGCTTTGCCATAGCATGATGTTATTTTCTACTTAGCAGAAGGAGATAAATATTAGTATACAGCTGCATATCTCCAAAGCTGTTGAAGTATGCTGAAAATGAATTTGTGTTTAGTTTATACCCTTGCTGTTTTAGTAGGATGAGAATCAAACAGACCTTTGCTCTAACACAGATTGGACTAACAAGTGAGCATTTTTCTTCATGGGTTGCAACAGGGTGAGTTAGAACCAGCATATTTCATAAATCTTGATTAAAAAGCTTGACAAATGTATTTAAGAAGGTTGTGAAGCCCCTGTACTTCCAGTTAAAAGCGGGCACCTCCTGGTAGTTTACAGGGTCTAGGATTGGGGAAATGGTGGTGAATTGCCTAACAAGCTTAGTGTTTGTACAAGCTAAAGTATTTTTATTGCAGAAATATATTGCTTTGTTCAATGAAGGAAAGGAACGAATTTACCTTTTGTAGCTAAAGGTGGTTGTAGCTGCTTGAACTACCTGCAAGCTGCTCTTTTGATGGCAAAAGCATACCCATGTCTCTATAGAAAGGATTGTGACTGCCACTGAGAGGTTCCAGATAATCTTTGCCCTGAATTTCACCACTACAGATAGACAGTTTCCTTTTGTTTTTTCCCCGGGAAAGATATATTCATTCTTCTCTATTGTACTGGTACAGTCACCTGAATTAGTCATAGCAAAAATTTTGCTGTAAGATGCTGCCAGCAGCTACTTGGCTGCCATCCCACAACAAGAGCAGACTGCATTCAAGTTCTGATGCCAAATCATGTGTAGGTTAACCTTTGTAACCCATCTGAAATCAACACGTGCTGTCTTTGGGGAATAAATCTGGTCTATTTATAGGAAAACTCTGTCTGTATTTGATAGCTTGCATGCAAACTATGCAATTAAATCCTCTAGCAGTTGTTGCTGAGAGGCTTCCCCACTGTGAGGCAATGTCTGTGAGAAACTACCCTTGTAGAAAGTAAATCCTTTTTTTTTACCTTAAGATTCTGCATGATTGAGTCATTGAATATGGAAGTATCAGTAAGGTGTCTGTCGCTGAAATAGTGTCATGGGCAGGAACAAGTTATGGTTCCTGTCTGTTCACTTTCATCTGGCATGTGACATGAGTGGCAACACCGAAGTGAAAGATGTGACCTGTGATCTGGGACGTGTGCGAGGAGAGGACTGTGAACACTGGCACTTTGAGCTGACATCAGTGAAACTTGAGATGCCATACTTGAGTGCCAGCGCTTAACACAGAGTAAAGCTCCAGCCCTTAGCAATTAGCACAGAGGGAAAGTTTAAATGACCGGTGTTCTCCAAAACCTTGAACAGTAGGACAAATCTTTTAAGGCAAAGCTTGGTGAATATTTTGTATTGTGATTTTGGTTTTTTCCTTTCTGTAAACTTAAATTAATTAGGGATGAGAAATATGTTTTTCTTTCCAGAAGATAATTCTTTATGTCCTCTTATGTTAAAGAAGCATCGGAGGGAACAGGTTAAGACAGGGGTCTTAGTCTATGAAGTCCTCTTCCTTTCCCGTTTTTGTCTTTGATCTATTCGTCTGCATTATCTCCATCCGGGATAAAGTTAAAATTATGTGCCTGTAGTTGGATAACAAGATTACCTCCAAAATGCCTGCTTTTTACTTTATGTAAAATTGAATGATTCACACTTCACACTTCTGTAAATGTGGCAGCAGAAGAACATTGTGAGAAAAGATTAGTGGGCTTCAGCTATTGTTACTGCTCCTTTAGTTTTTTTCCCCTGTAAAAATGAGAATCTTGAAACACTCAGGCTAACATGGTGTTCTGTAAACAGTTTAATAATTTTCAGTGTTTTTATAGACAAACATAATAAGATGACGAGCAACTGCAAACAGAAATTTAAGAAGTAAGGCAAGACAAGTTTTGACAAGGAAAAAAACAATGCTGTCTTGTTCATTTAATGAAGCTTTGTTTGGGTTTTTTTAGGTACTTAAGAGAAAATGTAGTTTATATACAGTAGACACAGTTGCTTGTGAGATGGGGGATTACTTACAGTATGAGACAATGTCTAACCTGAAGGGTTACAAACACTTCAGCAGCAAGTCTTTAGAATTTAAAATTAACATCAAAAAGGTCTGGAATAGAAGAGAAACAAATGTCTTTCAGTAGGCTTAATGCAGATTTTTTGTGGGTGTAGGTAGGAGTAGTCACCTGCATATCATAAGGATTCATGAGAAGCAGTTCTGCAGGAAAATATTTCGAGGGTTCTTTTTTAATATTTTGTTATATATGTAGAAAGTATGATGCAGTATCATGCTGTTGAATGGGGTATAAAAAGCAGCTGTCCTGTTGTTATGGTGTTTGTAAGATACATTAAAAGGTTCTTTCAGCTTGGGCAGTGCTGTAAGGCATTAGCTGGAGCTGGTGTCCAGTTTGGGTACAGCACTGTGTGAAAGCTGTGTGGGTGGGGAGAAGGGGAGAAAAAGAAGTGTAAGTAGAGATCTAGAAAACAACATGACCTTCTAGGGAAAGGCTAAAAGATAAGGGTAGTTTAGTTGAAAAAGAGAAGCCTAAGAAATTCAAGTGTTCAAATATTTAACAACTATAGTATCTTCTCATAGATGTCTGTAATACTTGAAGGGCAGTAATGCTTGAGGTGTGGCCCAGGAACTTACATTTGATTTCTGTACCTAATTCTGCATCATCTTCTACAAAATACGTTTGGATAAATTTATTTTGCTTGTATGGTTAATGTGTGTCCAATTCTGAAAATTGAGTAGACCAATTGCTGTGTGACTTAAAGGCTAGAAGATAAATTCTGTATCTAAGAGTGTAATAATACTGCAATGACATGGAGAATGGTGTACTTTCAGGGAAATGTATTTATGTTGTGGATCTTCTCTCTGAGAGTATTTTCAACTACCCACTTGAAAGCTGTCAGGTCATATCTTGGTGATAAAGCCCTGGTATCTTACATGCCATCTTGCATATTATTATATAAGATCAGCTTCTTTTTTTTTTTTTTTTCTGCAGTATTGTAGTTTAAGAATAAGAACTGTGTAAGTTCTTCCCATGGGGAAGAGGAAGATAAAAAAGGGAAAGAAATAGAAATGAAAAACAGTGATTAACTCATGGATGTGTTTATGCTGCTTTTCCTTTTGCTGAATTTTGATTTGGTTAATGGAATTTACTTTTTCCTGACATGCTTTCATGTTTCAAAATTTTAAATGTTTTCTTTTGTTTTGGCAGAGAACTAACTGTTGTCTTATGGTAGACTTGGCTTTCCTATGCAGTGAAATGCCAGAAGCATCACAGCCTCACTTTGTACCTTTTAATAATAATTTAGGATAAACACTATAATTGCTGTATTTACCTTCATTTTATAACCTGGAAAAGCATAGTTATAAATTACATTAATTTAGAAGGCAGTACCATCAGCTTGAGTACAGGAGGAAAAGAGAAACACTACTAAATTAATTTAAAAATGAAGGTGGTTCTGGAAGTATGGATTGACAAATCTGCTTATGAAGATGCAACCCAGAGTCTGACAGTAAGATAGTGACTTAATTGTATGGTTTTATGCCAAATTAAGAGGGTTTTTTGGTAATTTTTATGTCATCAGGCTACTGCTGGTAATACTTAAGTTACTTGATAGCCTTGCTTTCATCTTTCTCTGCATCCTAATTCTAATTTTGCCTTATCTGTGCCTTGAGTAAGAGAACAGTTTCTGTGGATGACAAACTTGTATTGGGTCAAGTTTTTCAGTGCTGACATCTAATTAGAGACATCAGAGATGGTGATGTTCAGGGTGCTGTGTGTCATCCAACTGCAGACTTCTATCATTTCATTAATTAAGTGGTAGTGGGAATTAAACTTGGGATGACTGATGGTGTTGGTAGACTGCAATGAATTGCTGTGTTTCTGCCAGGGACTGAGCAAAGTCACCTTAAAAGATCCAGCCAATTGAAATCTCCAAATATCAATTGCAAAATTGCATTCAGATTCTTAAAAGTAATTTTTATAAGACTTAGAACTTCTAATTGGGACTCTTGAGGGAGAAGAGAACAAATCAATATTGGTAACAGACTCAATTTCCTACATTTATCTATGTGATAGTTTCTTACACATCTGGTTTAGTGTTGGAGGGATTACTGATTCTCCATGGCTTCCCAATTCATTCATTAGTTAATCAAAATACATGCTAAGTTTACAGTAAATCACCACTTCATTGTTTCTACATGTTGTGTATTTGTTGTGTACATGGTTTCATACATTGTTGTGTATGCTGAGAGCTGGTCTTAGTTAATTCTTGTCTGGCTTTCTGTAAGAAGCTGAGGACTCTAATCTGTCGTATAATCAGCTTGGTTACACAGAGGCCACACAGTTATCAGCTGTTTGCTGTATGTCTTAAAAAGGTTGGCACATTACACTAGAAAAGAATTGTAACATTTGAAAGCATGTGCATTGAACCTATGCTGAAGCAGCAGTGCAAACAACAACACTTCATGCTCTCAGAAGGATGGAAGGCCTAACACACAGAGCATTAAATGTATTCTGAACTGGGATTTGGTATCTTTGTCTCTCTTCACCAGTATTAGTAACAGACTTTACATTTCTATAATAATTAAATGTAGAATATACATGTTAATTAGGTTATTTGTTAAAGGATTGCCAATTCTATTTATAGACACTAAACAGCTTTTGATCTAAGGTATGAAAAAACTGACCTGAAGGGCCAACAACATCATCTATGAAATTCTGCCAGAATTCCAGTAGATTTTAAACCAGTGGAAATAAAAATAACTGTAAGTATGTAAAGCCAGCATGGAAGTAAGAATAAAGTGTGTTAACCAAGGGAAGAATAACTTCAGGATTTTTAAAACTAAGCCTATGTTTTTGCATCTTAAAATGTAATATGTTAATGTGTAATATGTTCAAGGGTTGCAAATTGCCTTGAGTTCTTGAAATATTCGAAGATATCTCTGAAAGTTGTCCTAATTAAAGCTTCTGCTTCTAGATTAGATCATCTGTAGCTTCTAGATTAGATCATCTGTAGATTTACTTAGCTATGTCTTGGAAGATGTCTGTGGATGGAGGTTCTGCAACTAGTCAGGAGAATCTGTGCTGTGCAGTGTGAACTGTGGTGGAAGTCTGTGTTAAAAATTAAGCAACTTGAATTTTTAAAATAGAAAGTTACATGTAGCAACAGTGTTACTTAGTAATTATTTGATTTGCTTTGTTTTATAATGTTGTATTATTTTCAAAATTATATTATTTTCAAAATATATATTATTTTCAAAACAGATCCTAGTATTCTTTGTGATTTGGACTGCTACTGAGCCATGACTTACTGTCCAGAATGACATATTTTTCATTATATATTTTTCATTAATAACTAAATTAGAGTTCAGCATTGTACACATTGTGTGAGCTTTTTTTTCCTTCTCATTGTGCAGTGTTTTGTGTTTATTAATGTTGAAATTCACCTGACAGCTTATCCTATGGTCATAGAGAGCAGTAAGCTATAGATTTTTGTGTCATCTAAAACTGTATAATCATCACCAATTACCACCTTGCTGTCCAGTCCTTAGCCTTAAAATTTGTGGTATTCTGTGCAAACCAGAGGAATATATCCAGTGTTAACTAATCCTCTAGGAGAGAAACCATTATGTTCATACCCTTCCTTTCCCATGTTTTAGTATGTGAGAAAGGATTCTTCTCTCTTCTTGTGCCTAAATTCATTTTCTTTAAAAACTTTTGTTGAAGGGTCTTCCCAAAGCTATTTTAGCAAGTCTTTCTACCCTCTCCTCCTTGCATCCTTCTGCTCTCCACTCTTTCTCTTCATCTTTTCGAGATCTCTAATAGCTGTGGGTGAGACATCTTCTATCTGCCAGAAATATTGTCTTCCCCCTAAAGCCCAAAAGGTTCTCACGAGGCTACAAATTTTAGTCTTTGTTATAGCTTATATGAGTTTGCTCATGTGTGTCTATGAAAATCCTAGGATTTCATGTGATCAACATGTCTGATGTTCTATTGTTTTCCATTCTTCTGGTAGAAGTGTTCATTTAAGGCATGTCAGCAGTTCTGGATTTTGGCTGCTGTAGAGCTATTGGGTAAACATTTGCTGATCCCAGTGGGATTTGCTGTCACTGCTGTGTATATTCTAAGGCCTTTTATATTGTAATATCAATTTGAGAAACTTGCTTAGATGTGTATTTGAATGAGAACTTTAGTTTGGAGAACTTCGAAATCTCTGTAGAGATTTAGTTTAGAAAGAATAATAAAAAACCCCCCAAACAACCAAAAACCCAAAGAAAACCAGCTTACATAGTATAACTGTTTTTTATCAATCCTTTTGGCACTCATTCATTTGTCATCCTTGTCACCTGTCAGGATTTTTCTACCTGCTTTGAAAAGTCTTTATTACTAACTTTTAACAAAGGAATCCTCCAGAATATTTTGTTCAGTCTTTCTTTTGACTTCTTTTTTGCTTGGTTGATATAAGTTATCTCCCTTTTTCCTTTGAAAAACATCCTTTAATATTTTGGTTTTAAATATAAAATCCAGTACCTCTTTACTGTTTTGTCTAAGCTATCAGTAATAATGGCCTTTGAATAGAGTTCTCTGGGAAGACACAAAAATCTGAAAATATGTTTATTTCAGAATGAAATAATAATTCCTTACCGTTTAAATATAATTTTTTATTATTAGCAAAGTTTCTGATTTGTCCTGGGCTTTTGATGGTTTTTTGAACTTGTTTAACCAACTCATTCACTTGAAGATTCTTCATATGGTGAAGTGAGAGCTATATACGCTTTTGATCTTCACCATGAAAGAGTGTGTAGCCACTGAGCAGAACAGGGATCTCAGTTTGATTCGGGCACTCCTCGTCTTACATACATGATGGTGAAATAAGTAACTCCTGTGCCTCTATTCCGATGTGATTAATGATTATGGCTGCACCATGGAACTTGGTTGGTTACTTCGAGCAGAGAAAGTTATGCTCTGTGTCTGCTGTGTTAATTCAGGGCTCAAGAAGTGGAAATAAAGTAATGAGTTAGATGGGCAAAAGTTCCTTCTAGACTGATGCTAGGCAGCTGGTGATTTCACCTTCTATTTGGGGGAAGTTCTGTTTTCTTTCTTCCTTTCAATTGCCTTCATTCCCTACTTCCTACCTAGTGCTTTGGATTTTGCCATCTTTAATATGAAAAATTTATAGTTTGTCAGATACATTTTGAATGTAAATTACCTGTCAAAGTATTTATGAGTAGCTTTTGTTTTAAGGTGGAAAATTTAGTGGCTCTTCACTTATGTAGTAGTTGCCTTTGCATATACTCACAGTGCTGCTAGGTCAGTTTAAAACTATATCACAAATAAGACCTAAAATTGCAGCAGTACAGTTTTTAAAAACCTATCACATGTAGTTTTGAGATCTCAGTTTGTAGCTTTTTTCCTGATTTTCAGTGATTTCTCATGCTGTTTAGAGATGCCAATGAAGAGATAAACATTACATCACTTAGTGAAGTCCATCTAATTTGAGCTTTTTGAGAGCGTAAGGAAGTAAACTTATTGTCTGTGCAGCCCTTTCAGAGAGTGCCCCGCTTAGTAGTTCCTTGTCAGTTCAAGACAGGCTTTTCCACATGCCTGTTTTCCAAATGTTACAATTTTTCTCCCTTTCCCAGTTGTCTGCTTGTAGAAGAATTCTAGGTGTCCTGAAACCGGCTTCTTGTAGACCTTGTGTTGTGAGACATTCTCCAGTTTCTAGGATTTCTGACTCTGGGTCAGAGCTTTGCAAGTGGTTATTTTGAATTCTTCTGTTGGGAACTGGAATTCTAAAGGAAGGTTGATTCTGGTTTTCAGTTTTGTGTACATAGCTTAGGTAAAGCGTGTGGTGAATGAAGTATATTGCATTTGTGAAAGAGCAAGTGGAGAGGGTGAGGTTTTTGAAGGTGATGTTATTAGAGATGTGTCATATGGTTGTAAAGGTAAAAAAGCTTTATGTTTTATTCAAGAACCAAACTTTCCCTTTTTTTAAATTGTGAAATACTTGTTAAAGATGTGCTGCCAGCCTCATACTCTAAATATTCCCAGCAGTAGGAATTTTATAGAAGAAAATAGACTTAAAAAGAGCACAAATCGCACTATGAGAGGTGCGACTGTAAAGACTTCACTAATGCAGCTGTTAAAATGTCTTAAAATTCATGTTCTGTGTGCAAGAACTTGATGCAGAGTATGCTTCAAACTTGTTATTTGATACTTCATGTTTGGAACAGAGTAATTTCAGAAAGGCTGTGGGGGGGAACCCCAAAATAATACAAGTTCTAGTAATTAAAAAGAGAAGGGTGGTGTGTGGGGTGGATTTAGAGAGGTGTGAGAGTGACTGACTGTCAGGCTAACCCAATAATAGACTTACTGTTCTCCTTGCATGTCAAACATATTAAAGATTAATTCTAAAACTATCACTGTTTATTCCTGCTTTTGTATGACAATAGTCCTTGTCCTTTGGAAATGGATAAGAGGCTGGTTTGTTAAAGGTGACTAAAAATTCATAATAGAAATATGACTTGGAAGCCCTTGAGGGATTGCTGGGGTGCTCTCTGCCTCTGACACCAAGCAGAAACATGCTTACCACCAAATCCTGTCTCAGGACTACTGACCCAGGGATAAGGCAGCTCTCCTCTCCAGTGTTACTGTAGGAGAGACAGAAAAGGCTCCTTGTTAGGGAGAGCAGTTCCATCTGGGCTCTTTGCCTCTCTAGTGTTGGTAGGAGGGCAAGGAAGTGGCTCCACATCAAGATGGGATACGTTGGCTGAGGAGCAGGAGGTTGCTGAAGGAGAAGCACAGTGGGTGCTTGCGTTGGGCCTCACTGTCAGCTGCTGGACTACTGTTGCTAATGCAGTGAAATAATATTTGCAGTGCTTGATATTGAATGTGTTTAGAACTGACATAACTGATATGCTTCTAAGTTATTTGGTCTTTATCCCATTCCTACTGAAAGTATCAGGTAAGTGTAAGCCAGGAAGAAGCTAATGCATTGATATTAAGTACTGCACGTTTGGGTTTTGTTTTCATTTTGTTTTTTCTCCTTTTCCTTGGCACTGAATATTTGCTGTGCTTTCTTTAGGTCGGGATTTTACTGTCAAAATAGATTTTAGTGCTAATTAACTTGGATTAGATTTCTCACATTAGAAAAAAAAAGGTGGGGGCAGTAATGACAGTCATTCTGCTTTTATTATGGAATGTAAAAAAATGCCAACTTTTTTATTTGTTCTAAAAATACATTGACTTTCTTCATGTTTTTTATTGAAAGTCAAATGTCATAGACATCTGAGAGAGGTTTAGGCCTTAAGTTTTGTCAGCTAAACATCTGAGAACATGAGCTTGTGAATGTATATTTTATGAGTTCCTTTCTGGGGTTTCAGCTTGGCTTGGGTTGGAGACTGCACTTAAGGAAGTGGTGTATCCCCAGGAGTGAAAAATTAGGTAGCTGAGATGCAAGTTTAACTGCCTGGGGAACCAAGATGATGTAGTGGCTGTGCACCAGTTTTAGAAATGTCAGTAATATTTTAAAGATACGCTGATATACTTTGATGCCTCTTCACCTGCATGCTTACCGAGTTGTAACCAAAATTCTGTATTTCTCAGTGTGCTTTTTGGATTATTCAAATTGGCTTCTGCTAGCATAAGTGCACTTAAAACTTAGTGGATTTTTAATAGTGATACAGTACAGTCCATTCTATTATTTTAAAATTTTGGTTTGCATCTTTAGGAGTGAAATAGAGAAACAGTTTAGATTAAGTTCCTGTAAGGCAATTATCAAAGTAGTTTGACTGTACTAGAAAGAATGGCTATGGATGCTTCACTGTCAAAACCTGAGGCTACGTGAAAACATCTTCTGGGTCATGCTTGATTTGATACTATCATGAAAAACCTGGGTGAAATACAATGCTCAAAAATGAGATAAAGCTCCTTAAAACTGCAAAGCTGTGAGTGCTCAGGTCAGAGTTCAGGTGTTATTAACAAATTGAAAAAGTGATAGGAAAACAAAAATACAGTTTATAGCAATAGTCATTGGTGTATATGCAAAACACACGAGGAAGATACACCATATGTAGGAGACAAGAACAAGATGTAGGAAATAAATCTTTAAATGCAATTGCAAAATGAAACTGCATTTCTTGGTGTGAGAATATTGATAGTACAATTGCCAAGAATGCCACTTGAATCTAGGTTTGTCATTCCTTGCCGATGTTTGCCTTGTGGATAAAGGAACAATTGACTCTAATTTTGCCCATTTAGTTCTTTAAACTAAAACCTCAGAAGTTGAAGGGAAGAACAGTGTCTGTTGCTTCCCAGTAATAGTTACACAGGTTAAAGGAAAAACTTAATTGGCGATCTGATTTTTGTATTTGAATAATAATGCCTTAAAATGTGGTTTGTTTTTCTTTTTTTTAAACAGCTGTAGTGGATAGCCCCTTAGTGAAATTTCTAACATTTTATGTAATTCCTTTACACAACTGAAATTCAGCAAAACATTTTGAAGCCCTATTAAGAGAACGCCCAAGTTTTTCAAATAGCTGGTGTGCAGTTTTTCTGTCATAGAACAACACTGACATCCAGCGGTGGTCTTGTACTACTGCGGTCTTTTAAGATCGTCTTTGCTTAATTGCTTCAAGTGTTCTTTTTTCTATCGAGGCGTTGTCAAGTAAGAAAAATTTGAAAGCTTTCTGCGATTTTTTCCTTTTGAAAACCTTACCATTTTATAGCATGATTGTATAAATCTGCTTCTGTAGCAAAGATATGTAAGGAACATTCTGATTTTTGCATAAACACAATGAAAATAGCTATATAAAATTTGCTATAAAACTCATTGATTTGTGTGGCTGGCACTGAATTAGAAGTGGTAGTGCAGTTTGGGTTTGATAATATCACAGTGATTCTGGAAAAGTTGGGAATCTGAAATGGATAAATTTTATAGAACATATTTATTTATATTAATTTTCCTTATTTGCTTCTTCTGTTACACAAAGCTTCTACTTAATAAGATGTTAATTCTAGAGATAGTAGAAAAAAATTACAGAGGATTTATAGAAAAATTATGTGATAGAAAAAGGATGGAAGATTAAAGATTTGTGTGCATGAGCTGTAAATTACAAAGAGAGAAAAGATGCTTTTCAAGATAGCTGCTCATGACAAATAAATATTATTAGGAGAGTTGTTTACCTGATGGATTTAATTAGAGAATAAGGCTCTCATTTAAAACCTTTCTCTGTGTGTGTATACACATGCGTGTTTGTCTGCAGATGAAGTGTTTGATCCAGCAGTATAGAGCAGACAAAAAATGCATCTTGCTTTGATACTGCCAATTTCTTCAGTGTTTCAGACACAGGTAATAGAGTAGCAGTACCAAATCTGTCTATTCAGGCCATATCAGGTGTGATTTGTTCTTCATGAAGTAAAGCAGAACATAAAGGGAGATAAGTAGAGGCATAGGCAAGATTGGTACTATGGTTATATCCTATAGCAGTGGGAAATACTGAAGAGGAGAATGCACACCTATAAGATACAAAAGTGGGTTATTAAATTGAGGTTATACTTGATATGAAGGAGCAGTGGGAAAACAGCTCTGCCTGTCACTGATGTAATATTTTTTTTTGTGTATTACAAAGGAAGAATTACTGAAATCTGTTTTCCATAGAAGCTTGTTGAGAACATTTTGATAGAAAAATTGCAGATTTGGATTTATATGTGAATGATTCATGTAGAAAATGCTGATTCATTACTAATGGCTTTGTTTTAATGTCTCATTTGAAGGTGGGAATGCAGGTACTTTCTAGGAGATGTTTTTTCTGACAAAAGCTGTTGCTAAGCGGATTGTACTGCTTCATGTCTCACATGAATGAAGCTGGAGTGGGGGGAGGAATAGGTGAGATATTCCTCAGGTTTCAGCAAGTGTAATGCAAAAGAATTGCAGTAGAAACATTTATTTTCCTTTCTCTTCTGATCTTTCTCTTGAGAATGTGTCAGAAATAACCATCTCAACCATTTGTGGAAGCTTTATACCCATTTGGTTGAAAACTGATTTTTTTTTTCTTCTAATTTATATTAATGTTCCAAGGCCACAGAATCCCTGTGTGACTCCTGCAGCATTACTTACTAAAATTCCCTTGAAATCCATGTAGTTGTTTTCATTACTTCAATATGTAACTTTTAAGATTGTTTTAAAATGTGTAAGAAAGAAGTGTAGTGAGTACTTTATTTCTTGGAAACTAAAGGTAATTTTAGTGTGTGTTAGTTTGGTTACCAGTCCTTATGGTGGGAGGTTATGCTGTGGGGTGTGTGTTGTAGGTTTTTTTTGGTGTCCATTGTAAGATGTCAGTGGTCAGCCACTGGCTTGCTTTGGACTTCTTGGAGAGCTTTGTGGAGCTTGGCTGCTGGCTCCCTATGCTTCTCACCCGTTTATTTTACCTTTTATTTATTTGCTGCTTCACATTAAGCAGAAGTGCTTAATTCTGAAAGGTTTATTTACAGAAGGAAAAAAGGGAAATTTGTTGATTGTGGCAGCAGCATTTCTGTGCCAGGTTATTCCCAGTGTCTCCTTTATTTATAAAGGAGAGTTAGGGGAGATGGCTTGGAATGGGGGTGTGGAGAGCAAGGATTGACAGACACTGCTTGCACAGCACCAGCACAGCCAGGTAGATCTTGGGAATTGGGGGATTTATGGGCGCTTCCAGCCGTGTGATCTGGCTCATGTGCGGTTTAGGATTGCTTCCAACCACTTGGCAATAGGAAGTGTCTTGGATTAATGTAATAGGATCACACTGTAGGTGACCTTTTGTTACCTGAGGTCATGGCATTTTGCAAAACGGGCAGAACAGGTTATGCAGATGATGTGAGGCATTTGAGTGAATATAATAGAGACACAGAGCTGCGGGGCTGTTCTCTTTGACTCCAGAGCAGGTTTTTACTGGTTTTGGTTTTGTTCAGGGTCAGTTGTTTTTTTGTTTTTGTTTTTTTCCCTCCTTCCTTGATCTAATACAGAGAACAAAGAAGTGAGTGGCCCTATGCTGTAAAGGTGCTACCTTCAGCATATCGCATGCCTTCATTAAGAACAGATAGGAAAAGGCAATCTGATTCCTTCAGAGTCTGGAAAAAGCTCAGACTTAATAATCCTTATGTTGTCGAGGGAAGGATTGTGCCATCTGAAGAGGTAGCTTTATCTATTTTGACTCCCTTTTCATACTTGAGTGAGGTAGATGTATTTTTTTCTGTATAAATAAATTTATTTTAAAATAAATTTAATAATTTTTTTTTCTTAAATAATTTGTGGGCCTGTAGCAGGAAATACTCAAAGCTAAAACTTAATAGTTCTTATAGGAGACTGTACAAACAGGAGAAAATAAAATAGTTTATTTAGAATAAGTTTCTTTAAATTTGTTAAGAAAATATAAACATGTTTGGAGTAATCATTGCTATATGAAGTAGTCTGTATAAGAATGTTATTATGGCAAAATGGAAAAGACTGACTTGATAAACACTGGTTTCAAGCTTTTGTTACAGCAGGAGAGATCAGTGCTTTGGCTGAATCTGGTGTACAATGTCTCCTGGTTGCAATTTGCTTCCTGGCCAATTTCTGACCATTTTTTACTAAATCTGTAGTTTTGCATCCTGTTGCACAGAAGCAGCACCTGACACATTACTGGAAAGCTCTTTTTTTCTCTGTTGAAGTTCTTTAGCAAAATTTGGCTGACAGAATTGTTGATTTGATCTTTTTTTCTTTAAAGTAATCTTGATCCTGATCTTTTGCATTTGCCTAATTTATACTTTTATATAATAAGCATCTATGATAACCAAACCAACCAACCCTGAACTATAAAGTATCCCCCCTACATTGATATTCACAGGTTTTTTTTCTTTTTTTTGAAAACTCTTAAAATAAGGAAGTCAGTCAGGTTTTTGCTAAAAAGCTTTGATGTTTGCTTAAATCAATCTAACAGATGTCCTCAGTAGTATTTTATGATTGGTGTCTCTGTGAGGTTGGCAGAGATTTTGGTCAGATAGGCAATGTTTTTGCTGAGTGCTGTTGCTTAAATTAGCACAAGTCAAAAATTAGTGGTCTTCTCCCATGAGGTTCTCTTTATCCTTCTGTCTCAAAAACTTTCCTAAATAATGAGAGAAACTAAATTGAAAATTCATATGTAAATTTATACATAAAAGGTTATAAACTGAAAATTTTGACTAAACCAGAGCGTTGTTTTGACAGCTGTGATTCAGTCTTCTTCACTTTGAGGTGCAAAAGTAAAATGTGACTCAGCAGTGAATTTTGTAATAGAAGAATTAATCTTGTCTTATATAGAGAAAGTTTAATTGTAGGTCAGATTCTTGTTTAGTTGTTCTTTAAAAATGTTTTTCTCTTGCTGGAAAATGGTAGCGCTTATGTTGGAGTACGCAGCTTAAATAAGTCTGTAAGAGAATTGCAGTCCCTCTAGCTTTAGTAGAATGAAGAATGATGTCATTTGCATTTGGAGCAGTAAAAGAAAAATCCTTCCTTGGCTTAGCCAACAGTCTAAAACTCAGCTTATGGATTTTGTACTCCCTTAGCCCCTGCTGTTCAACTTATGTTCAGTTTTATGCTGAAGATGGCAGAAGGCAAACTGGTAGAGTTTGATACTGCTCTTTCTAGGAATTCTGTTGGTGTAATTAAGCCACAGTTGAAGCCTTGAGAGCAGGATAGTCTGGATGTATCTGTTTCCCCTGGCACAGAGTGGGAATGCTGTTCTGCTTTACCTTCTGACTCCAGCTAATGAGAGCTGCTAATGCACAGGAGTTGCACAAAGCTTCCCATATCATAGTACTGAAGCTTAGAATTACTCAGCTGGGAAATCCTCTATTCCCATGCAGAGCAACACATCTTGCTACCTTATTCTTCTCAAGCATTTGTCTTTTATTAAACAAATAGAATTGTGTCTTCGTATGCTTCTATATATACGTATGCTTTTTTTTTGCCATCCAAATTGTTTATTTTTGGCTTTTCTTCTTTTTGGTGATGGTGGGCTAGAGACTCAGGATTTGCTAGATTCCATTGTCTGACATGAACAGATAAATCCCATCAAGTGTCTGGGTTAGAGCACAGCTGGGAGCAGTAATTAGTCTTGGAACACTGGCAGGACTGGAAAGGGCAATGTTAAAGTCACCAGGGCTGGAATCAAAAATGTCTGTCAAGTGTACTTCCCTTCAAGAATTTTTTTGCCTTGTTTGTATGTTACACTGTGCATGTTATTTTCTTCAAAGCGAAGTATTTCTTGAAGCACCCAGGAATATTTATTTTTAGTATTTTTAGTGTATGTTACTCTTTGTTTCTTAAATCATTCTTTTATTATTTGGGAAAAGGTAATTTCTTGGTGAGTAGTTATTTAAATGTTGAGGAGGACCTATGTTTCAGACCTGGTGTCTATCAATTATGTAATGGTTGCTGTCATGTATTTGAATAAAATGAAGAGCTGTGCAGAAGAAGGCAGGTTGCCAGCTACATAAAATTGAAAACTGGAACTGCAGATGGGGTAGAGTAGGCAAAGTGAACAACAAATGTCACAATTTCTGATCACTCCAGTTTAAAACTATCCTTTTTTAAAGTTTTTTTTTCTTGAAGGCTAGTATAGGTCAGCCCTTTAAAATGGATTCAGGTAATCAATTCAAAACTTGGTGTTCAAAACTTACTGTATACTTACAGAATTTTTACAGAAAGATACTGATCCTGCACTACCACCATCGGTGTAAGGAAACTACTTAGATTAAGTAATTTTTCATTAATTTTTACATCTATGTTTTACCAATACAAAAGATAGGAACTAAGGACAATCTCATAGAAAGAAGAAATGTTTGTCTCATTGATACATCATGTGATATTCCATTTTTTTTTTCTTTCACAGGTGTCTTTCAGATGAAGGAATTGAAGCTTGCTTAAGTTCATCTGAAAAAGTTAATACAAATGATATTATCCTAGTTGCTCTTAATGTAAGTCATGGTAGTGAAAATGTTTTTTCTGAGAAATCATGCTAAAAATGATAGATGCAATGGCTCAAATATAGGTTTGTGTGTCTAATTAAGTGTGCTATTGTCAGTGTGATTTATGTAAAGGACAGAGTACTTATCTCTCTCCTTGCCTATATGAATTGTGAGTTTTATTTGCAAAGAACATCTATTCCAAACTGCAAAACTTGTAGGAGAAAAAATGAACAGATTTGGCAGTAGGAAAATATTTTTTTTGTTTATGAAATGTAAAACTAAAGTCAAGCTATAAGCAGTAATACAACCAGAAGTGCTATGTAATGACATGAGTATGAAATTTTAGTATAAGTTTGTTGGGATTAAAAAAACACCCTTACTTTGACTTCTGGACATGATACTCCTTAAAGCGCTTTCAGACTACATATCCAGTGTTGTCTACATATTTATGTAACTAAAACCTGGATTTTTTTCTTTACTATAGAAATCTAGATTAGTACTCAAAATTTTGGCAAAAAATTAACAAGGAATGTACAAGATAGCACAACATCTTCAAAGCAATATACCATAGTATTTTTTAAGGATATGAGAAAAGTGTGCATGTCAATCCCTGTTTTTCAGAATTCTAGTATATACATTGTTGGTAATCATTAAGTCTGCTGCCTTTCTTAGTTCATGTATTTGCTATTTTATTTTAACATATCAAATCCCTACTCAGATGTTTTGAATGATTTAATATAAACTGTACTTTATTTGGTTTAATATAAACTTTGTAATAACTATATGTAGTTTCAAGGGGGAAAACAATGTAGTTGAGTGCTTAAGAGAAAAGTATTCTTCCTTTCTGAAATTAGAAATAATAAAATAATGAAATTATGTGGGAGGTGTTGGGGATTATTTTGTTCCCCCTCAAGATTTAACCACTAGGTGGTTTTAGATGATACTCTGAAAAAGAGGGTCCCCTCTGCTCCTTTCACTTATTCTTTAAAGCATGTGTTCAGTCACTTCTGTATACAGGCACCAGTTCATGTAAGGAATATGAAAAGAATTAAAGCAAAATTATAATGCAAAGATGCAAAGAATGTAATGCAAAACATGCAGAAGGCAAGCATTTGATGCCTGGACCAGAGCAGCATGTCCATATATTTGAGAATGTATTGCTGCTTTATACAAAACCCAAATAAAGTATTTGTGAGTTGCTGGGTATTACCCTGCATGTAATCGTATGCTGAAATGAGTACTGACATGATCATTTGTGACTGTGTTGGTATTTCAGGTTTGATAGGTAATAAAAATAAATCAGGAATGTTGCACAAGTACTCCAAACCAGACTTAATGGCTTATCACTTTTAATGATTAAGTCAGGTTTTTTTGTGCCCAAAAGATTAACTTGTCTGTTGAGTATGTAGAGAGTAGCAGTGTGTCTTTAATGGCAGGATAATAATGAATTTATGTTCCACTTCCTACAAATTCTTCCTTGATTGCTAGAGGCACCTTTCAGGCAGAAGAAATCCAGAAGTCAGCTGACCTTTTTTGTCTTTTTTTGGATGTGTATGTGTGAATTGCTTAAATAAATATGAAGTAGATACACTTATATCTTCAGTCCTTCAAATGTTTTTATTTTGTCTAAGAACTTTGAAGTATTTGTAAAAGTTGTCTACCGCTCCTGCTACTCTGATGGGAAGCTGGAGATTTCAGCAAGGGCAAGTTCTGCCTGAACAACCCAGTAGCCTTCTGTGATGGGGTGACTGCATCAGTGGGCAAGGGAAGGGCTACAGATGTCATTTATCTGGCCTTCTGTAAAGCCTTTGACACAGTCCCTGAGAATATCCTTCTTTCTAAACTGGAGAAAGACATTTAATGAATGGACTGTTAGAGGCATAAGAAAGTATTTGGACAGTCCCATCCAGAGAGTAGTGATTAATGGCTCAGAGTCCCAATGGACATCAGTGACAAGTGGTGTCCCTCAGGGATCTGTACTGGGAACAATGTCACTAAATATCTTCATTAATGACACAGATGAAGGGTCCAAGTACACCCTCAGCAAATTTTCAGATGACATCAAGCTGAGTGGTGCAGTTGACACACCTGAATGATAGGATGCCATCCAGAGGGACCTGGACAAGCTCAAGAATTGGGTGCATCAGAATCTCGTGAGGTTCCAGGACCAAGTGCAAGGTGCTGCACCTGGGTTGGGGCAAGCACCAGTATCAACACAGGCTGGGGGATGCACAGATGTAGAGCAGCCCTGCTGAGAAGGACTTGGGGGTGCTGCTGGATGAGAGGCTGGACATGACCCAGCCATGTGCACTCACAGCCCAGAAGAGAAAGCCAAATGTGTCCTGGGTTGCATCCAAAGCAGTGTGGGCAGCAGGGAGAGGGAGGGGATTCTGCCCCTCTGCTCTGGTGAGAACCCACCTGCAGTGCTGTACCAAGTGCAGGAAGGACATGAGCCTGTTATAGCAAGTCCAGAGGAGGGGACACCAAGATGATCAGAGAGATGGACCATCTCTCCTGTGAGTAAGGCTTGGGATGGTTCAGCCTGGAAAAGAAAAGGTTTAGGGGTTGACCTAATTGTGACTTCCCAGTGCCTGAAGGAAGCTTAGGTCTCTCCTTGGAGAGACCTTTTTACAAGGACATGTGATGAAAGAACAAGGGGGAATAGCTTCAATCTGAGAGTAGGTTTAGGCTGGATATGAGGAGGAAGTTCTTTACTGTGTGGGTGGTGAGGCACTAGCATGGATTGCTCAGAGAAGTCATGGATGCCCCACCCCTGGAAGTGTTTAAGGGTTTGTTGGATGGGCTGTGAGCAATATTGTCTTACCAGAAGGTGTACCCTGCCCATAGGAGAGGATTAGAATTAGATGTTCTTTAAGGTCCCTTTCAACCCAAACCGTGCTAGAATGATTCTGTGGACCACACAGGAGCCATTTATAGGAGCGTGTGTGCTATTCAGAGACATACAAGTGACAGATGAGTTTCCCCAGTTGTGAAAAACTCAGATTTTCTCAGATTGAAAAACTGAATGTGCTTCCTTGTCATTACCTGGCTATCTTGTGGAACAGAGAGAGGATTGGGCATTTATTCCCTCTATATACTCAGCAAATATGCCAGAAGTGCATTCTTATGATTATTTTCTAATTTGTAATTTACCAGTGTTTCTCACTGAAAACCAGAATAAATGATTTACAATATTTTGGATACTAAGATAGAGTCCTGCTCAGTTTTGGATCAGGGTGCCAGAACAGTAGGCCATTGACATATATTAATGGCAAAATATGGTTCAAGTTCTTGTAGTAATTACATTTAGCACATTTTCTTTTGAAAGAGTTGTTTATGATCATAATAAGTAAGGATTTGTGCATGTAAAAAGACAGGAACTAAAAATACTTTTCTCTAAGTGCCAGATGGAGAGCAAAGATGGATGTTTTACCTCTGTGAAGCCTCACAGTTATGTTTAACCATTAAACATTGCATAGCCATTTGGTTTTGTTTATTTAAAAGCATTTTAATCAATGTTGAAAATGTTAATTTCATTAATTAAAACAAGAATATAATTTAAAAAGCAAATGGATTTCTTTTGTAAACTCTTGAGTTGTTGAATTTTTTATCACACAAAGGAGTGGATTTCTGTTGAATAAATAGTTGTCATTATGGAAAAAATGCTATTCTTATTCCTATGTTATGGGGTTTTTTTTTTAAGTCCGTATTTTAGGTTAATATTGTCTTGTCTTCTGTAATCATTTCAGACAGATTTAAGAACGATTGGCAAGAAATTCCTCCCCAGTGACATCAATGGTGGAAAGGTGGAAAAGGTAGACAATATTTTTACTTCCCTTTTCTATATTCTGTGATTTCTGTGTTATGACAGCCTTCTGCGGCACATTAGTCTGGTTTTGTCATTACTTCACGTAAAAAAACCCCCAATGTTTGAATCTATTATAGTGTAAAAATGTGAACATAAGCTCCATAAAAGGGGACTTTCTGGGTTTTATTTCAACAACTTTGAAATGATTAAATAAAAATGTGAACAATCCTGGCAACTTCATTTGTTGCTGGAAAGTCATTAAACTTTTTTAGTCTTGACATTGTATCAGAATTTCATTTTTTCCCCTCATTATCCTGAGAGGGCAACAAAGCAGGTCAGAAATAAATCGAAGTAGAAGTTTGATTCTGATACACAGTGATACATGTTTATGCTGGGTTACTTGCCTACTGGCATCCATGGCTATAGCTATGCATTTATGTAATTTTCCTATGGTTGTGTATCCCACAAGTCATGTGGATAAAACATGTTAGATGGGGTAACACTTTGTGCTAGAGAAGAGCATTATACTTGAAACTTGGGTGTGCTAGATTTTAATGCATGTTGCGTGTTTAGGTAAAAATGAAATTTGTCCCCTTCTGTATAGCCTTCCTGTTTTGTTCCTTAGAACAAAACAATTCAGAGATGGGTAAAGGAAGGAATTTTATTTTAACCTTAGCAGTGGTTCTCACTTCAATTCTTTACCACTTATTTCAAGTATTGATAGTCTATCACTGATATGAAAGATCTGGGGAAACTTATTTCTTTTACTGTTGAAATTCAGTAGGTTAAGGTGGGTTTGTTTTAAGAAAGCCAGATTGCTGAGAGAGGCTGCTAAGAGCTGTTAGGATTTGTTTATTTTGTTGTCTAAATGGAGTAGTCACTGCTGCAAGCACAGACTTCTACTAGAAAAAGGCACAAACATTATTGCCATTTATACAAAGCACACTTTAGAGACAGGCCATTGCAGGATCATAGATTTTAGTAAGGCAGCAGTCAGTGCATGCAGCATATTATTTAGCAAACTAACTTTATGGGAAGAGTTTTAACTTTATCTATATTCATAGATCTTTAGAAAATGATTCTAAAAAAAGACCCAAACCAGACACTTGCAAACTGTTTCCTGGAGGGTGATAATCCTTCAGGTTTTGGGAAGAATTAAGCAAAAAAAATCTGCTTGAGAAGGATTCCTATTTATAATTTTTACCTCAAGCTATTAGATAGTATGCTGAATCCTTGCTCTCTTAACAGTAATTTCCTTTTTTTGAGTCAAATAAGGTGAATCTGACTCCTTAATCAGTGCTGCTGCTTAGCTTTCAATGTATGCAAATGCATTATGTTATAGAGCTGTGTGTTTACAAAAAAAAAAAAATGCTTTATGGGAGAGGAACAACTTCTTAGTATAATTTCTCCATGGAAAGTAGTAATTTGTTGTTCAGAAATGTTTCAGTTAAAAATAGAAATTATGTGCTACTGTTCTTCCTCACAGCCAAGACTAATATCAGTATTATTTATTTATATCTTGAGAACCTATGATGTATTTCCATCTTGCATAGAAAATAACTTTATTTATTTAAAAAATAACTTTTTATGCCTATTATATAATAGGCAAATAGTTGCATAAAAGCCAGGAGAGTCCTAGTATGAAACACGGGTATTTGACCACTGTAGATGGTTATCTTCAACTTCAGTCATTAATACACAGAGCTATTTCACTCATTCATTTAATATCTATGGGTTAGAAAAAATCAATATTACCAGCATTAACCACAAGATGGCCACATTTACATAGGATTTGGGAAAACTGAATCCTTCCATTTCTATCTAGATGACTACACCACAGAGATCCGTTAAGTACTTTTGAAGGAATTGAAGTGCAAAGAAGACTATAAAGTTACAACATATAACTTAATAGCTGCTACATTTAAGGGTTACTGGTTTTCTTTTGAGAACTTGTGTCATTACAATGGAAACATTAACTGCAGGAGAAGCATTCAGAAAGGATTAAAGTTGTGATCTCAGAGTTCCTGTCTGAGTACTGGCAAATTGATGGTAAGCAGTTGAAAACATAAGGTGCCAGCAATTTAATTCCTGTAAAGGTTACTCACATGCTTCCCCATTTCTGTTTCATTGTTTTTTTGATTGTAGATTTTTGTTTCCTACAGCCTTTTAAATTTTTTTCAAAATTATGATTGGATTTGTGGTTCCTTTTAAAACTGATTGGCATTGAAAAAAGCCTGTTTCAGTGAGATTTTTTACTACATCAGATCTTCTACTGCCATCATAGTAAAGCCATTGTGCCCCTGTTCTCTTATTTATTAATTTCTCTTCTTTTTATGTATACTTACCTACTGGATATCTGCTCTCATTTTGTGTTCTTCTGGCTGCATATTCTGTTTCTTCAAGGTTAGAAGCTGATGGACTGTGCACTTTTTCATCTTTCTGCTGTCATTTAGGAGTTAGAGATCAGTTGAGCAGCCACAGACAATTTTATTTTCAGACAAATTAAAATGACTTACCCATAGCTGAAATGTGATAAATGGTTGAGATGATTGGTTTGGGCTTGGGTTTTTCAGGTGGATTTATTTTGCTTTATTTTGGTGTTTTTTGTTTGCTGTGGGGTTTTTGGGGGTTTTTAATGTTTTTTTGTTGGGTTTTTTGGTTTGTTTTTTGATTTGTTTGTTTTTTTGTTTGGTTCTTTTTAGTAATAATTTTTATTGTTTGTAACATAGGTTATGGTATGTCTAGTAGGGTATCCATTTTTATGTAATCAGTAGACAAGTGACAGCCCTTCAGTTTGTTATGTTTTGATTGGACCATTGTTCAAGGAAGCTATATTTCTAGTTGGAGTTTACAAAGCAGTTGTACTTGAAATTTCCTCTTGATCCAAACAGAGAGTCTTCTAAGCTGTTTTTTTTGTTCTTTAGAAGACTTTGTCGGTGAAAGTCACCCTGCAGTGAAATCTTATCTGGACTCCATGCTGTGTTTGAAGTGACAGTATCTGTGTTTTTGTTTGTTTGCCTCCTACACTGTTTTCATTCACTTTTATTTTATAATCTCTATCTCAGAGATGTGTGAAGCATCACAACTGTTTCTTTGTAAAACCCATTTTTATCATGTTTTAGAGCACAGAGTACATGAGTGATAGAAATTCAACATGACTGCCTGATCAAATTACACTTTTCTCTGCCTGGGGGCATCTGTTGGTATGTCTAGATATTGCAGTGTGTTTGCTTAACAGTGCTAACAATTTTGTCTTTTCTGTTTGACTTATCTAGCTGGAAGGGCCATGTGTCCTGCAAATACAGAAAATTCGCAATATTGCTGCACCAAAGGATAATGAAGAATCTCAGGCTGCTCCCAGAATGTTGCGTTTACAGATGACTGATGGACACACAAGCTGCACAGCTATAGAATACAGTAGCATGTCAAAAATAAGGTGAACAGCTAACTTTTCCATGTTTTCCTTTGCTACTTAAATGTCCTTGAAATAATGGAAGTGTCCCTAGTAATTTATGAAAATATTGCTCTGCAAAAGAGGCTTCCTTTCTGGATTTGTATATAAAGGAGAAATTTGATTTCAGCATGCAAAGGTACATATGAATGTAATTTACAGTTCTGTTTATGTTGAACTACATCACGAAAGAAAGTGGATTTTTGCAGCCATCTACTGAGTTGTGGTTTCACAACACAGAGCATTTTGGGGGTGTGTGTAAACTTGGGGCAGATTCCCAATTTTCAGTAGTAGCAGATCTTTTGCCTTACCTTTGTAGCAGGAATGCCACAGGCTTGACACTCCTAACCCAGTGCAACTAATGCTGCTTAACCATGGGCAGGTCTTTAACTTGGATATTTCTTCAGTTAAAAGTGAAGGGTAAGAGAGGTGATTATTGCTGAACATGGGGGTGCTTTGTGTTTTTGGTTATGGAGGTGCTGAAAACAATTTCTGGTGTTTAGTCTGCAGAGTCGTGGTGTGCTCTGCACTCTTCTAGTTCAGGTAATTTTGGTTTAAAAAAAAAACCCCTTTTTCTGTCTCTCTGCTAGCTGCAGCAGTTAGATATAGATATATACTTAATTTTTGAATGTCATCTTTAAGAGTTAAACTATTCCTTCTGAGCAGGAGCCAGCTTGCAGTTTAGAGTGATGCTGTCAGAACATTTAATGATATTTTAATTATAGCTTGAGCCAGCAGAACTTGGAATATCATATTCCAATGCGAATATAAAGAAAGCAATAAAGGAAGGCAAACAGACTCTTGTGTAAGTAGATTCTAGATCACAAAATGTTTGAAGATAAATACCCAGTTCAAGACATAATTTGAAAGCTTTTTGATAAAATCTCAAAAATGTTAGAGAACTCATCGCTCTAGTAATGTTGTAAACACTTGTTTTTACATAACATTTTAAGATTTAATTTGTGTTATATGTAATTTTTTCAGGTCTGATGTTAGATTATTAAACTGTAATAATATCCTGTTTCAGTACATAGAGTTACTTTAAATAAATAAAAATCACAATTTTCTTTTATATTATAGGTTTTTCATGACTATAATTTTCATTTATCCCTTTCCCCTTGCCTCATTTTAATTTTTTTTCTGTATTTCTTTCATGTCTATTTTCTGATTGTCCATGTTTTTGCCTTCATCAGAACAATCCAAAAATTCATTAACATTGCTATGGTTAAATGGCACTGGTTCTGTAATTGGCTGACTCCATTATGAATTTTCCTCACCGTGTGGTATGGGCCTGTGATTGCAACAGTAGCTCTAGCATATTTTAAAGAGATTATTGTCTCTCAGTTGAAAGGTTTTAACTGGCTGCGTCCTGTTTCTCAAAAGAAGAAGCAGTTTCTAGATTGCACTGCTTGTCATATCTTTCAATTACATGTTGGAAGTACATGATTCTTTCATGCTTCTGCTGTTGCTTTTCCTAGGGTAGATTCATGTGAGAAGAAGATAAGGTGGCTCCATGTGGGAGCTGGTGACAGAAAGTATTCATATGTTTTAAAATTATAGAGTAGTGAGAGAAGAAGCACTACAAGATGCATGGTTTTTATATTTATTCTAGTGGACTCCTAACTCTTAGTAATGTGTAGAAAGGTTCCTTTCTAACCACTCTGTGTGTCTACTAAGTTAAATGTCTAAAAAAAAATTTGAGATTATTAACTATTTGGAAATCCACTCTTAACTGTAAATATGAGGAACCTGCCTCAAATCAGTTGTCTGAGAATATTATCTGATAATCAAAACAAATCATAACCTTACTTCAGTATTGTGAAATTAGATATTAACTAAACAGGCAATTTGCCAGTATTTATCTCTGTTAGAATCTAATTTGCAGTATGGCATTTTTGTATAATGGGTAGGAAGTGTTTCAATAAAGCTATTGAAAAGTACTGTGCTTTTTGATGCTAATTTTTTATTATGGCATATGAAAATGTTGGAATTATAATAAGAGTAGTTTTTTATATGTTTGTGACAGAATATTAATAAATCTATTGGAATTTTTTGACTTTGTTTCTACCTCTAGCCTGAACACTCCACCTGGAACAAAAATTAAGCTTTCAGGAATTGTTGAAGTGAGAAATGGATTCTTGCTGTTGGATGACAGTAACACAGCAGTTCTTGGAGGTGAAGTGGAGCATCTTATAGAAAAGTGGGAATTACAAAGGGTGAGGTAACACCACTAGAAATGCTTGTCTTACAAGTTGCATATTGCATTCAAAAATGTCAAGCTTATTCTGTTGGTTGTGAACTTTTGTATAATAAACTTTTAGAACTGTACTGTCCAAATAGTTTTAGGGCTGTGGCCAAATGTATGCAAGTAGGTCTTATGTATAATGTTGCAAATTAAAAAATTACAAGTGATCTTTGCATGGGAACTGATTCCTTTCTGCAGGGATATATTAAATTTATGTTGCTAAATAGTCATGGGTGGTATTATGTTGGTAAATAGTCATGGCTTTCTTAAACATTGTGTTTGTTACCAAAATACTATGGAGTTCTGCCTTTTACAGTTACTGTCTGCAGACTGTGTCTTTTTGAGGAAAAAATAATAGAATAAATGTACAGAAAGCATTGAAGTTGGTAATGTTTGGAATGAGCCCTGTACCCCAAATTTCATCAGTACTTCAGGTAAATTGTGGTTACAAAGTCAAATTGGAGATTTAAAATTCTTCCAACAAGGCAGAAAAATGTGTAAGCTCCTTTACTTTGGTTTCTGTCCCAGTAGAACAAAAGTGGCTGCAGGAATATTTTTTGAAACATTTTCTCACAAACAGGTGCAAGTTCCTAGGGCAGGATTTGTGACCCTACTACCATTAGTCTCAAATATTTGCCAGGTTAACTATCACTACTACAACCACGCACATCTCTGTATTTTTACATCCACATCTCTGAAACAGAGTGGCTGCTTATGGACATGATGGTTAGTTCCATATGAAGTACTCATTTTATTGTTGCTCCTGCTAAGTTGGGCTCAGTAATTTTTGTTAGATCTAGCCTTCTTTGGTGTTCAGTTGAACTTCATAATTTCCAGCACACTGAGCCAAAATTAATTTGAATTTTAGTTATGCATTCTAGTAGATTCTGTTTGTCATCCTTCAGCCTTTATAGCTAAGAATAAGGGTTTTTTTTAAAACGCAAAAGCATTCCTGGTTTTAAATGAAGCTTAAAGAAGTTCTGGCAGAACCATCCCGTTTTGTGATTTTTATTCTTACTTAGCATTAAGTCTTGTGAGTTCTCTCTTCAGTTAAAGAAGGTAGATAGATGGGGTAGAAGAGAGAACACAGAGCTAACATTTTCTTAAGAATTCACAAGACAAGAATAGAACTTGGTGATATTTTGCTCTCTTGGTGATATTTTGAACAGTCTGTTTTCATATTTCTTCTACCTGGACTTCAACAGATAAATTTTGCTTTATACTTCATAATTGGTTTTTGAAATCAGTGTCAATAAATAACTTGGAACAGACTATTTACATAAATAAAAAAAAAAAAGCAAAGCATTTAGTAACCAAAGGTGTGCTGCTGACTACAACTTTCAGCACCTGATAGCCAGCTCTCTTGGCTGTATGCAGTATGTGAAACAGAGTGCTAGCTGTCACTGATTTGCTCTGGTAAGATATAGAAAGTTAACTATTGCCTGCTACTATCCCCTCAGTGCTCTGGTTCTCAAACTTTTGGAGTTTGCCAGAGTATTTTCTTTTTCTTGTTGACCAGCTCACAGCACATGAACGTGGCCATGTCAGAAAAGCTGTGGGTGACAAGGAATCAGTTTGGACAGGTGAACCATGACCACTGGAAATTGTAGTTCCAGTTCTATATCCAGACTGACAGCTAGACAGATAGGGCTCAAACAAATCTGTAGAAGCCAGATGCTACATGGTAGCAGTTTCCCTTTGAACTTGATGCTTCAATCCTGTTCAGAAGGGTTTGTAGAAGAGTACAGCTGACAAATAAATATAATTGCTAAAATATCTGAGAGGTGGTAAGGACATTGCCACTCCTTGTCTAATCTTGTCATGGAAGCTTAAATAAATGCTGAATTGTGTTTGCATAAAAAGACATAAAACTTTTATTTGTGTAACTATTTCAAATTACTTGTTTTGAAGCTAGTTTTTTATTTTTGATGGCAGTTTTATATTTTGTCTCCACTAGGAAGTCTAAGCTGTGTTAATTTGGCTTCCTGTGTAGGTGATGACATAAGGGGGTTTTATACTTAGCATAAAGTTAGTGTTATTAAGCCAAATAGCATGAAACTTTAGAATAAAAGTTGTCTATTCTGTCTTAAGGTATTGCCCTTGCACCTACTTGTCAGCTTCTACTTGTTCAATTGTATTACTGTTTTGTTCCATTCAGAGAAGTGTTTGAAATTGCTTTCAGGAGGAATCAAGTTTTAGTAATAAAAGACTCATAATACAAAGTAGCATATGTGGAATGAATGCAGTATTATCACACTGCATGAGGAATAAATGTGCTCTTCCTTGTAGATTCAATTTTATCATAAGGTAAATTCTTGCCTGGGAATTTCAGGTCATTTTAAGTGTCCCTATTTAGGAGACAGTAAATAAATACGGAAGGAGTGTAAATGAGACTGTTACTGTGAGATTTGCTTTTCTAGACTATTTGGAAGTATGAGGTGAAGTGTCGTGGACATCTTTAAGAAAAAATGCAGTTCCAAATAATTATTGCTTTGTGGTGTTCCTCATTGCTTTGTGATGTTCTGATGGTGACTGCTGTTCCAAACATAAAGGATCAGTATATATGTGATGTTGCTGCTACCCTTCTTATGTGGGAAGAGTATTTTGTATTGCTATTAAACAAAACACCAGACAATATGTAAGTGAAGTCTGAAGAAATCTGCTGAGGTGATTGGTGAGACTGTTTGGTAGGGTCTTAAATTTTTAATACTTAGAGTTACAGTTCATCTAAAAGTAAAGCTGTTTAGGGTACTTCAAGATTTTTCTGTTTCGGTGAAGGTGAGGCTAAATACTGAGATTACATCATGGGAAAAGGAAGTAGTTTTAGGTATACTTCAAAATACATGTATAAAGGAAGGCAAAGGTACAATGGTACATAATATCTAGCAATCTTATATTGTAAACCTTAGTTTCTTAAGAGATTCTCTAGGAAATATATTTTTAGTGTCATGATGCAAGTAGAGCAAAAAAGGTAAAAGAAGTACACTATATGTATTTATAACAAAGTGTATTGTTAATGAGAGTTACTACTGGGTTATGAGGAAATTTAATTGTAAGTTAAAGAAGATTGTGTGTGTTGCCAATTTGCTTTTTATTTGGTGCCATGTGAAACCTGGTTTCTAAAGCAACTGCTCTCACTTCTCAGCAGAGAGTGCTCCTTGAGAAGGTTTCAGATCATTGGAATTCTTTGCTTATGGATAACAGTTTTATGCAATAAATTGTTATGATTCAAAATTCATGTAGGTAACTGTTAGTAAATAAGCAGTCAGTTTATGAGGGCTTTTTTGCCATTTGTCCAAATACAATTGCACATTTGAGCAGTAGATTGGAACAGTCTTTTTCTTCTATGTGATTTCTTGATTCTGATTTGGTAAAAAAGAAAAAAGTGTAAATTCAGCTTGCTCTTCCTGATTATAGGACATGAGGAATTAATCCTATGCTTGAGTTCTTGTCTAGCCTATAATTATTTCTTTTAATTATAATTTGATTCTGTATGGGAGTTCATTCCAAAATTGCCTGCATTTATCTAGGTACAAACAAGCAAACAAACAGAAATGCCAGAATAAGTGCAGGGTTTATTGCACCTGGAGTGCCTGCTCTGGGGAAGTGAAGTGGCTTGGCCATGAAATCCTTGTTCTACGTGCTGCTTCAGTTAATAGGTACAGGGAGGTGTGAGCATGCTGCAGTCATCAGCCCTTGGTTAGCTCATATTTCTAAGGCAGCATTTTAACTGAACTGGTTGAAACTAAAGCACAAAAATTTTATGATTTCTGCACTTCTAACTGCTTTTTGTGAATAATTTATTGAATACTTTACCAGTGTTTTTTGCTCTAAGGTATGAGAAAAAGGATTATTCTTTTTCTTCAATCCTGAAAGGAATTAATAGCTATAAATGATTTAGAAAACAGTCTTTGGCTCCTGAATAAAAGTAGTTAACTTGAAAGGAGTGGACCAAAAGCTTTAATTTAGGTATGTATTAGCTAAATTAATCTATTACTTAGTTTAAGAAATTCTCTGATAACATAGTGGCTTAAAGCTTATTTGTGTTTTTACTCCATTTCTCACATGATGGATTTAAATCAGTTCTACATCAGGTTAAAAAATATATAGGTAAATGTCATATATAGCCTTAAGTAGTTAAGGCTGTCTCTGACAACAGAGAATGTATGTAGTCATGCATGAATGTCTGTTGAGAGAAAAGGACAGGAACAAATTAAGCTGATAAAAGAGATGCATTATAGGAAATGCAATTTTAACAGCATTGAGGACCTGTTCTTTTCTTTCTTAGTAACACAGTATTTTGTTTCTAGCAGTGGCAAAAAGGAGATTGTTTTAGGCAGAGATCACAGTCTGAGCACTTACACAGCCTTGACGTACAGAATTGCTGTATTATATCAGGGAATACAATTCTGATTAATCCTTTCTGTGCTTGCTTATGCATGGGATCATGAATTTCACATAATTGTTGAGGATGGAGGTCATCTGGCTCAATCAAGGTCACGTACAGCCAATTGCCCAGGACAGTGTCCTTGCAGCTTTTGAGTATCTCTAAGAATGGGGACTCCCCAGCCTCCCTGTCTCAGTCACTCTGACAGTCAAAAAAGTGTTTTGTGATGGAGGGAATCTCCTATGATTCAGTTTCTGTCCACTGTCTCTGTCATCTTACTGGGCACCACTGAAAAGAGCTTGTCTCCATCATGTAGATTGATAAGGTCCCCCTGAACCTGAACTTTCCCTTCTTTAGGCTGAATTGGTCCAATCCCTTTTTAAAGGTGCTGTGTGCCTTTACACTCTCTACTGGCTGCAATTTCATTGGACATTGTATGAAAAAACATCTGCTGCCTATTTGTGTTCTGCTTTGTTCTCTTCGGTATATAACTGAATTTTCTACATGGGCTCTATGTGCCTTAGTAATTATGCAAAATTCCATAATTTTCTTTGTTCCTCTGCCTCTCCTCCAAACCTCTTCTTAACTTAGATGGCCCAAGATTTAAAAGTATGAATTTATTTTCTGCTGAAAATTACCCATTTTGCAAGTTTCATGTTCTTTCTGAAATAGAGACATTTATCATATAATCTGTTTTCTGTTTGCAATTTATTAATTATCAATTTTCTTTTACAGAGTTTGGCAAAACACAATAGGAGTAACATCGGAACAGAAGGTGGCCCTCCTCCTTTTGTACCTTTTGGGCAGGTATAGTGTACTTCTATTTGTCACTTCATAAAAGTACCTGTATTATGATATCTATGTACCTTGTTCCAGTTAGGTAAAGGCTGTCAAAACACCCTAGATCTTGTTAACTTGGATATAAAAAATGGTCCCATTTAAAAAAACCAAAACAAAACAGTGTTAATCCTGTCTCTTTGTTGTGCCAGTGTCCAGTAACATTTTTCCTCTCAGTTTCAAACTTAGCTTTATTTAGTGTATGGAGCCTTTGATTTTGCTGGTGAGATTGTGTCAGCACTTATGCAGTCTCTTCTTAAATGCCAAAGAATTTGGCAAGGATCAGCAAATTTCCAAGAATCGTTGTGTTGCATCATGATATCTAGTTACATGATTGTATTCTTTATGTGAGGGTCTGCTACTCTAATGGAATAAAACTTGGGTGGGTCTTTTTTCAAATGAGAGCAGGCAGAAGAATAATTAAACATTTCTTTTGCATTTTCAGAAGTGTGCATCTTATGTGCAAGTGGATAGCAGAGATCTTGATCGCAGAAAGACTTTGCAAATGACGAATACTGTAAAACCTGTTGCGGACAATGATGAATTTGAAAAGCAGAGAACAGCTGCTATTGCAGAAGTAGCAAAGAGCAAAGAGGTTAGAATGCATGTGTTGCAGCATTTTACTTACTGCGATTGATCTTTTCTTGTCAAGTATTTATCTCTTCAATGACAAATGCTTTCTTATATTTGCCTGCGTATAATTCTACCCCTGTATCTTTAAAAAGATGAATCAGACTTAGAGTCCTTTTGAATTGATGACTATGTTCTTATTTTAATAAAGGTACTAAATGTATCATAATGTTTTATTGTAGATATGATTTTGCTACCACTACTAAAAAATGAGGGGTGTACAATTCTGCTAATAAGATTTAAGCAATAAATGCAGGTTATCAATTTTCATCTGTTCTTTTTAATTCTCAAAACCCCCATAATTCGCTAAACTCGGTCTGAATAAATAGCTAGGAAATTTAGTTCTAATGTGTCAGGTTTTTATGTTCTCCTTTGGTCTTCTTTTTAGTTTATTTCTCAAAGTGCTTAGTAAGTTGTAACAGCTAGAATTACATGCCCTTTTTACAACCTCATTTAGGCACAGGGGAAAAAGACTCCTGACTAATAAATTCATCTTTTTCTCTGTGTGTGTAAATTAGTGCTTTATTTGTTGACCCAGACCATAATCAAAAACCTCAAAAAACCCACTGCAGCAAAAGTTTCTACTTTTTCTACTAGCTAAATATTTTCATTATTTCTGTTTGCTGAAATGTTATTTTGTGCTTATCTAAAGACCAAGACATTTGGAGGAGGTGGTGGTAGTAGCAGAAGCAATCTCAGTGTGAGCGCTGGAGGGAATCGAAACAGGGAACTGTTCCAGAAAGAGAAGATAGCAAAACCAGAGGGGAAGAATGAAGGTGTCTACCGAGAACTGGTAAGATGGAAGACTTTAATGGGGTCTTGAATGTGTAAGATTAAAACAAAACCCCAAATATAACAAGAAGATCAAAACTCCTTGAGGGATGATGGCTTTCCTTTCAATTAATTTTGAGGTCTGCTTAGAGTACTTATGGTGCTTTTGTACCTTACTGAGATAGCTATGAGTTTCACTGTAATTCTGGGTAATGTAATTCTTAAACATTTATTCAGTGAAATTTAAGTATGTATCTCAGAGGTTAAATTCCATTAGGCTTGGGATTTTGTGGGCTTTTTGTAGGGTCTTGATATGGCTAATTTTGAACCTGTAGACAGAGTGTTATAATCATGGGGTTCCAGTTAAGAATGTTTTTGATGGCAGCTGTTGAAGTAAATGGGTAACTGGTATGATTTTGGTGCAGGTGCAATGTTATTTTCTGTACTTAATGCTTTTTGATTCCTATTTTGACTTTTTGTCATCATGCTCTATGCGGTTTGGAATAACAGAGCCTGTGCAAGTAAATTGTTTGCATTTCTTTGCTTTCTTCTGTAAAACCTTTAGCCAGTTACGTTTTATCCATATTTTAAGAAGTAAGTGGGTTTTGTGTTGTCTGCAAAAGCTTTTAAGGGGTTCAAATCGGAACAGATGGCTAGTTTTGATGTGCCCATATTATTTTGAGATATTTCTTTTAGTTTTCATATAGACTAGGAGAATTTGTCCTTGAAGGCCTGTAGTAGTAGAACTGGAAACTAATGAATTAAAAATCATACTACTGAAAAAAAACCCTTGATTACCAGATTCTTTTGAGCTTATATGTAAAGGTTTTATATAAAACTAAAATGTTGTTTCAATTAAAAATAAAAGAAAAATTAATGTAAAATCTGGTATGTTTATAGAGTGTTGTATTTATTATTTTTGTTTGTACCTTTTATTTCAGGTTGATGAAAAGGCTCTAAAACACATAACAGAGATGGGTTTTAGCAAAGAAGCAGCAAGACAGGCACTTATGGATAACAGTAACAGCCTGGAGGCAGCATTAAATTTTCTTCTGAACAACAGTAAACAGAAACCCATTCAGGGACCACCACCTAGAGGTAAATCTTGCAAAGAGATGCTTTAAAACTGTTTACAAGCCAAAAAAATTGTGTGGGGTGGATTACTAATGTAGTTATAGAAGGACATATTTGCATGTTTTCTTCCTGCAAGTTAGAATGCATTGCAAACCTGAAAGCAAATCCCTAAGAAAGATTCTGCGTATTACATTCTTGTCAAAATTTTTGAGTTGGAAGTCAGATGTTTAATTGGCTTTAAATGGGAAATGTGTATCCTAGAATCACAGAAGAACATGGGTTGGAAGGGACATTCAAGATCATCTTATTCCACCTCCCCCACACCCAGCTCCCAGACAGAGAGGCCACCCACTACACCAGGTTGCTCAGGGCTCCATCCAATGTGGCCTTGAACACTTCCAAGGACAGAGCATCCACTGCTTCTCTGGACAACCTTTCCAGTGCCTCATCACCCTCATAGTAAAGAATTTTTTCATCACATCCAATCTAAATCTCTCCAGTTTGTAGTTTAAAATGGTTCTCCCTTATCCTATCACTGCCTTTCTGTTACAGAATTTTTTAAAGACAGAAAATACAAACATTTTATAAAGCAAACGAAGGCATGTTTGCGCTTTTTAATTTTTATTGCCCATTCACAAAAAGCCTCTCATGCTCACAGGTAAGGGGAAGGGCCGAGGCCGAATAAGACCTGAAGATGAAGAAGAGCTAGGAAATGCCAGACCGTCTGCACCAAGCACACTGTTTGATTTCTTGGAATCCAAAATGGGTACTCTAACAGTAGAGGGTGAGTTACTGAAATTAATCTATCTAGAACAAATGTTGGATAGTGTAGATTTATTTTTCCTAACTCTAGTCATTCAAAAGTTGATTCATAGAACTTCCTCCACGGTCAGTCATTAAAAAAACAACGAGTGCTTGGAGAATTATTCTTCTCAAGAAAGGCCAAATAAGTTGCTCAGTGGTGATTAGATGTTTAAAAGTCGGTAATTTGAAATAAGATGACATAAACCACAATTTTTAATCTGACTGGATTCTTCCTGAATCATGAATCTTTATTTATGACATCATAAGTCTTCACTGTATTTATCGAAAATTGAAATATTCGAAGAAATAACTTTTAAATACACCAGCATTCTGCATTAGCTGATGAAATTTTGTAAACTGGTCAGGTAGTGAATATAACCACATTATCAGAAAGAAGATATTTGAGATATTTCTTGGCAACTCATATTACTTACCAAAGATGCACTGGATTTCTTACGATGAGCAGAAATGAAAACAGTGGTAGTGTTTTTGGTTTACACTGCAAACATTGATTTTTCTTTGGATACATTTGTCTTATATTGAGATATTACAGAATATTATTTAAATGTTCTTCAGACTAACAAAAATAATGTAATATTTATATTACATAAATATTACATTATTTATGTTTGTCTGAAGGACATTTAAAGGAAAATAAAAGAAATAATCCCTGTGGGTTATATAAATTTCTCATTTGTCAGTGTTTTTGTAGTAAGTAGGTAATAGTAGTTTATCAGACTCATGAAATGAGTGAATTGCTTTTTTAAAATGATACTACTGATTGCTTAGGGATACTTATGATCCTTTGGTTTCAGTGCATGTATGTAGACAATAAAGCATAGTGTTATGTGAGTAAAAAGATATATTTATATTTATTACAGTTACTTCAGTTTATAATCTTCAATATTGTGTTTTAAAGATAAATACACATTGCTTTTATGAGTTTTTTTCTTCTTATATGAAAATAAAAAGATTCCATAAATGTCATAAGAAGAAAAACATAATTTTATTAAAACTTTTTTTAAAGGTTTTATACTTCTTGAGTTACTGAAGGTTCTGCCATATTTCCTGCCATGATAGAGGGTTTTTATTTTTATGGTTTTATCACTATGCTGGTTTTTCTCACTTTATCTGAGTAATCAATATGTAATCCAGTGTACTATTCCTGAACCATACTTTCCTGAAAAAAATCCAAACCTAACTTGTTAGCATTTTTGAAGAGCTCAGAAAGTGTTCTGATTATTTTGTGAAATTCTTTTCAATCTTTCTGCCTTTTTCTTTTCTGAAAAAAATAGATGTTGTACTTTGTAAGGCTTTGAAGTGGTTGCTTAGTTTCATGTTCTTAGCTTTTATTTTCCTTACTGAGAATAGCCCATAGGATTGCATCTCTGTTTTTATGCCAGGTTTTAGTTTTGCTTGCAGAGTCCTTTAAATGAATATTTCAAGAAATACATAGGCATGTGGTTTTTTTTACTTTCAAAAGTGATTTTTTTACTTGCCAAATTTGAGAAAAACTCTGCAGTCTGATGAATTCAAACCCATCCTTAAAATCATATATTAAAAGTTAATTTTCTGCCATTTTATTGCCTCTGCCTTTGAAAATAATTTCAGTTAAATTCTTAATTATTAGTTGTCTTACGTTCCACTCAAACTGAGATGACAGGAGTTTTAAAAGTATTTGCTGAGTGATCTATCTGCAGTGACCATACTTGGCACTGTGAACTCTTCAGTCATGAAATCTGCATCCAAATGTCTGCAGAAAACAGGAGAGATATATATATATATATACACACATACATATATATATATATATATATAACTAGTACCTCCTATATTTAATTTGATCCTGTCATCTATGAGCAGTAGAGAAACATAGTTTCACTTATAATTAGAAAAGTATTTGGTCAGAATTGAAATGCACATTGGACAAACTGATCAAAACAACTCAAATATGTAATGTTACAAAGCTAAGAATGCCTCTTCATTGATTTTCCTGCACAGTATTACACTAAGGAGTGCTCAGGCTGGCAGGTTTTTCTCCATTTATATTCACCAAATGCTGTACTATACCACATATAAAAGAAGATAGATAGGTTGTTCTGCAGTATTTCTGGCACCTTGCTGTCCTGCATGGTCTCTAAAATCTCATATTGTTTTTTGGGTGTTGAGAAAGAAAGGGGTTTTCATAGGGACAGTGGTTTTGAATATATGAGCAAGTCCCTACTATTACATGTTTGTGTATGATCAGGGGCAGATGATTACCTGGAATGGCCATACTTATCATTATTGCAAGCATTAAAGTCCTGTACACTTGAGACAGAGTGTAATTCCTTCTAAATGACTGGAAGTCGTTGTACAATCCAAAAAGCAAAAGGCGGTTTTGCTGAACTGTTTTTTAATATTTTTAAATCCTGTACTACACCACATTTTGTTCAAAATCTTATGTGATCTGGGGAAAGTGTCTGAAAAAAAAGAATAATTTCTCTTTTCAAGTACACAGAAGATTGATTTGCTTTGTGCATCCCTCCTTGTTTTTCTTATCTACTGTTTCTAATTACACCTGAAAACCTTAGTAGTGTGGAGAATTTCAAAATTCACTTCTGGCTGGGTGGTTCTATTTCTGAACAGGAACTGCAGAACTGTTGTTGAATTTTTTTCTTTGATTTGGTACTTTTTCATACTTGCATTTAGACCAAATAGAAAAACATTTATGAGTTGAAATACCTTTGTATTTTTTTAGGAGGTACTTGTATTCCTTTTAAAAGTGAAGACAGCACATTAAGTTTCTTGTTGTTTGCTTTTTTTTTTAAAGAAGTTACAAGACAGCATGTTAGTGTTTTGCCCCATAAATGATATCTTGTGATGTTTTTATGTTTTATCTCCTCTTTTCCATTAAGGAAATATTGTTTTAAGTAATTACAGCTATCAAAAGTATTAAATACCTGACTCCATGATCTGCTAGCTCTTTAATTGTAAAACACAGCATACTTTAAACATACTTTATTTAAATGAAATGCAAAGAATTAAAACAAACATATCCTTAACTTTAAACTACATGTTTATTTATTTATTTATTTATTACTGTGAATAGTTGGTGGCACCTACTAAAGTATTTCTGTGTTGAAATTAAGTAATTTGAATTTTGGCAAGAGAAACCTCCTGACTGCAAGAGATAACACAAACAGAAGACAAAATTGCTTTCAATTAGCTGCCTGTGCTTGTACTTGGTTAATTTCCGCTACTGAACACAAAAGATTTTTTCCATTAATCTCCTTATTGTTTTCTTTTGTTATGAGGAACAACTCATCTATCTTTGCCAGCTTAAATAAGTAAACACAAGGATTATCAGAGAGAATAAGATGATACCAAGAGCACTGGCTATAGTATTAATGAATAATGAACATTATTCTTTATCTAGTCCCAAATAAATTAAACATTTGAAATAAATTGGTAATGCAATACAATGTAATTAAAAATATTTATTTCATTTTGTGGTCACACAATTTATTTGAATATCTGGGAGTGAGGGTGCTTTGAGGAGAAAAAAAGAGTCTTACTTTTTTGGAGTTAAAAGAAATTTGTAACATTTGAAATCTGCCATTCAGTAGCCATATTTTCAACAAGCACGGAATGCTATGGACAAGAGATCCAAATTGAATAATAGCCATATTTCTTATTCAGCCTTTCTTCTAAAAATTGAACTTTAGTCAGAGCTAATTGTGACTATCAAGAAAATCACTTTTATTTGTTGTATTGGTATGTTAGCATTGATGATATATGTTACAAGGCTTGTACTTTTATTTTGCCTTTAAATGTAAAAGGGACAAATATAGTAAATTTCATACATTTTAAAGAATAATTTAAAAAATCAGTTTTTTGTTAGAGTCCTTTAATCCAGTTAGTTAAAGTTTGTAGTGAATACAATGCAAAATTTTTGTTCACTTCTTTATTATAACTCTTCTCAGCTTGTATTTGGTTTGTTTCAACAGAAACATGCTCTCAGGTCCCTGTTCCTCAGTGTTGCTACATTTTAGAAAGAATTATATTGATATTGATTTAATTTGACAAACCTATTGGGTAATGGGAATTCTACTTCATGACACGAAGTGTGTGCAAATGTATCACTAATTATCTTCTAATTTTTAAATCTTGTGGTCAGTATGAGATAGCACATGCCCTGGAGGTAGCTGTCTCAAAGTTATACTTCCATACAGTTACACAAAAGTATTATTCAGTCCGAGAGGAGAAACCCAAAACATTGCCAGCAGTGTGCGAGGACCACGCTCATTGAATTTAGCCGCATTATTAAACATGATAAAATCCACAGGAGAGGACCACAGGAAGCTGTACTTTTTAAATTCCATTGTGCATTGAGCAGTGATTTATGAATTGTGTTGGCTGGAATTTCCAAGTGCAGCAGGTCCTGCTGGTTCCTTGTAATCAGGGGAATGTGATTGGTCCTGTAGGGTCCTCTTGCGTCATCACACACAAAGGCCAGAGTGAGTGAGTGAGTGAGGGTTCCAGGCTGACAAATGCTACTTGTCATCTCAGAACTTCTGAGTAGATGACAAGAACCTTATCATTAACTTTTACATGTATTTTTTCCAGACCATGTTCCCAAACCTCTGGTTGCAACAATGATGACTGGATTAACCTATCCCACTGTTGGAGAGTAGCTTACTACATCTTCTTGTTAAATGCCAAATTAATATTTGTTATAGCCCTGTAGGAGGCATTACTTTTCTGGGAACAGTTGCTAATGGTTTGTTGGAGTTGAGGCAGGAAGTAGAAGCAGTTGTGGTAGACAACTTGTGAATGAGATCCCTTGATGCTTTTTTGATCCTTATTTCTCATAAAGAAACTTTAGAATCCCTTCATTTTTTGGGGATCAAACCAGACAGCACAAAAACACGAAGAACCAGTATTTTTATCATCTCCTGGCTTTTTTTGTTGGCTACTGTTGACAAAGTAACATTTACTGCTACTTGACAGTTTCCATTTACAAGTGACTTGTGCTTGAATGTCAATCAATCAGTTAAGGTGTCCTGCTCATTTAAGGCTGCTGTGTATGATGCAGTCCCCAGGAAAACTTTTAGCACAAGAAATGCACCTCTGTAAAAACCACAAGTTTATGGGATTTTGCATACCTTAAGCTTAAACTAAAAAAACTCAGGCGTTTCATGTCAGCCTTTGTATGTCACAGTAAAGAGACCTAGAAAAAAATAACCACATTCACTGTTTTGAAATTCTCTAGTCACTTTACCTGCAGTCTAACACATAGTATTATTTTAACTTTCCACTACTATTTAAAAAAAAAAAATCTGTAATGAAAGGATGCAACACACTTTCAAACCAGCTTGTTGCTTTTATGTTGTGACCACATTGTCTTGTGTAGACAATAGCTAAAATTACTCATTACATGTTATGAAATTGAATAGAAATTTCAGTAAACTCTCTTGAATTATAGAAGAATATATCTATGTTCTGAGTTTTCCTTGAGGCTTTAACTAAACTGTAACTGCTTTGCATGCATTTTTTGTAGAGTCTTTGTACTAAGTATTGTCACTACCTATCTCAGCTCAGGAAATGTTTATTTATTTAGAAAAAGAGCAAAGGACAGCCCTTAAGAGGAAATGTTTTGAGTTTAAGTCAAACCTAATATCCTGCCATCTAGGAAAGTATTGCCATGTCCAATCTAGTAATAACTCATTCCTGTTTTTTTTTTTCTGTTGGAACAGTGACTTTAATTAATTTAATGTTACAGAATATTAAATAAGATGATTTATAAGTGAATTAAGTTAGAGTTTTATGCGTATTTTTCTGTAATGGTGTGTACAAGGGAGTAAACATGCAGGGGTCATCGAACTGTTCAGTCATTTTGTGTGTAATTAACATTAGGAATAGACCTAAGAGCTTAGATTGGGCATAGGAAGAGTGGAAGCCTGAGCATTTTACTACCAGGAGAGAAGAAGTATAAATTAAGAATGTTGTGAACAAAGACTGTTAATTCGTTAATTTGGAAGTTAAATCTTTCTAGATGATAGGAAGTCTATAAGATTGGTATTATACAGAAGTGGAAAAGTATAATGAAGCTATTTAGTGAAAAGTTACAGATGTAAAGAAAAACAGTACTTTAATGTCTCATTTGTAAAGAAGAAATAAAGAGGTACTTCTAATTTTAAACATGTTATTCTAACAAATGAAAATTAATTATACAAGATCTAAAGTCATCTTTGCATTTTTAAAAAGAAAATGCATATTTATGAAACTCTTGTTTCTGAGTAGTATGTATTTACATTTAATGCATTAAAAATGTGATGGGTTTTAGAGTAATATATTATAGAGTAAGATGTATTTTTACCAAGATCATGTTCAAGCTAAGCCTTATATTTGCTTATGCCATGTTAAAAACCAAAAATGCTAGGTAATTTTGGTAAAAATTTTGACTTCTATAAGTTATGCTGCATCAAATATATGTAAAAATTGAGTTAGATTCTTATTGGCCAATTTAGTAAATTAAATTGATAAAAATTCTGTGAGCTACTACTAATCATGTGATGCTTGAAAAGTTTTTTATTAAAAAATAAACCAGGTAAAATTTACATTTTAATTTTAACTTGCCATCTTGCATGTAATTATGAAGGTTGATATGTTTGCTGTCTGGTATCAGCATTCATTGTTTCTAGTGGTAACATTCCTTTCCATGGGAATGTGTGAGAGCCTGACTGCACAGTCCCACCAGGCCCATGCACACACCAGGCTCATGGACACAAGCAAGAAAATAACACCTTTGCAACCGCCCACATGGCACAGAATGGCTCGTGTAAACATGAATCCCTTTAATGGGTTTATGTTTTCCTTTTCCATCAGCCTTACAGTCTGCTGGCAGATCTCATGCCTAGCCACCCACACACACACACCCATGTCAGTCTGTCCTGTTCAGGAGATCCCTGACCTGTGGTACCCACTTCACCTCTGGCCCAGCTTGTTGGCTGCTACAGCCTGGAGCTGGTAGGAGGTTACATGGATGTACTTTATACACTGTGTGAGCCCAAACCTGGGGTCTCCTGGCAGATGGCCTTCGAGACCACATCGGTCTGTCCAGTGCTCATGGTCTCTCTCACGGTTCCTTGTCCCAGCTACCAGCTTATCCTACCTCAAATTTGCCACTTTAAAAACATGTCCCCTCACATACACAACAGAGAATTTAATAAGGAGATGGGACAGGTTACAGTGATCACAGGCAGGACTGTATTGACCAGGAACCTACTTATTTGCAGCTCTCCTGTTTAATCTCATTTCTTCTGTATTTTCCCCTGGGTTTATCTTCATTTCTCCCCTCCTTTTGCTCTTCACCTCAACAACTCCATTAAAAATTTCATGTTTGCCTAAAAAGCTCATAATTCCATAAAAAGTTCCACAGATATCCACAGTTCCCTTCCTCTCCATCAGGCCATAGCATGTTTCCTCTCTTTGCTTATATTCATGATAATCTTGTCTTTATTCTCATCAGTTAAGAGTTCTGGTTGAAGCTCTTAGAGGTGGCGCTTGAGAAGGTCCTGTCATGGCTCACTGATCAGAGTCTCCAGAGTCCTGGGCTTTGCTACTACTCCTGTTATCTACATTTTGCCAGCTCTGTTCATTTTATCACTTCAGATTCTTGTCTTTTCTCTTTTTTCCTGAATAACTGTTAACAAGGTATTTTTACAGAAAGTTTCAATTCAGATTAGAAGTATTCCCTTTTCCTCCTCATTTTCCTCTCTCCTTCTTTCTTCACCTTGGAATTCTGTTTTTCTGTCTTAAAGGGCTCTTACTCAAGTGGGTTGTTGATGTCCATAGGGAAGAACGAGTTATCTCCTGGAAATTTATGCCTGGCTTTTCTCTTGCTCATAGGTGTTTTGGTTCTAAGTACAGCCCAGAGTACTATACAGAGTTCTGGGCTGTACTTAGGACCAAATTCTGATAATTAGGAATTGCAGTTCAAATGTGTCTGGTAAATTCTCTGTGTATACCATTCCATTTCCATGTCACAAAGGTGCATACATTTCTGAAGAATACTGTTGCTTTATCAGAGTCTGAAACAGTATTTCTAAAATGTATTTGTGTGAAATATGTTAATTGAAATAATTTTTTTCTTTGTAGAACCAAAATTGCAATTTCAGCCAACACATCAAGTACAGCACAAAGTTATGAATACAGAACAGAATGGCATCAAAGAGAATCATTCAAGACACGTTTCTCGCAATGACATGAGACAACCAAGGAATGAGAAACCCCCTCGTTTTCAAAAGGACTTTCAGAATTCAAGGCAGGCTTTGGAAAGTGGTGGGTTACCAAGAAACAGAGGTCCTGAAAGGCACAGCTCTTTAGAACAATGGACAGATGAAAAAAATAAAAGTGACAGACATTATCCTAGAAATGACAGGTCAAAGGATTTGAGTTATCCCATAACCACTCACCAGAGTGATATTACTTTCAAAAAAAGGGATAACAACATGCAAAACAGAGTAGGAAAAGGAGTGTCTTTCTCAGAATTCAAGGAAAATTCTGCTGCTCAAGATGTGACAGACAACAATAACCAGAAACGTGGGAAAAGGGAAACACACAATTCAGAAAATTTTTGTGATAGGAAGGCACGAACAATAAGTAATGAAGCCTTTATGGTAAAACGTGAGCAACATTTTGGTGTTAATAATGATTACCAAAATCCAAGTAGGACTGATAATTTTAGTGCTGTACCAAATGGAGATACTGAGCATCATCAGAAAGGAAGACGAGTAGGACCCATCAAATCGTCAGGACCCACTGTTATCCCATCTTTTGATGATAAAATGTTGTATTACAACACTGGTCCCAAAAAGAGAACCGGGCCCATCAAACCAGAGAAAATACTGGAACCATCAAGTCACATGGAGTATGGAAAAAGTTGGAGACCAGGGGATGAATGCTTTGCTCTTTATTGGGAAGACAACAAGGTATGCCTTTGCTAAGTGAGAACTATCTCAAATTGTACCTCTAATGCTCTCTTAGTGTGTGTGAGAGATACTTAGCACACTACCACAGAGACATGGCCTTTGTTCATAGGTGTGTAGTGTGCTTCTTGCCTAGCTCCGTGCTCTGTTTTTTATATTTATGATGTATGTCACTTGCATTCACTGCACAACATTTTTAAGTCCCTAAATCAAGTCCTTGTTTCTGCCATGTATGTAGAGTTTAGGATGTCTTAAGTTCCTTACTGAAACATTTGACTTAAGTGCTGAAAATTTGAAGGGATGAATGTGGATGTAGGTGCTCATATTCTTTGCTGAGGAGCAAAAACAAAACAAAACGGTGCTATCTAGAATATCTATAATGGTAGATGTGTAATACCTTTTTCTGGAACAAGTCAGCACGCAACCTTTAGCAGCACAAAGAAAGAATAAAGTCTGCAGGAATGGGGCTGTAAAAAACCTGCCAATTTTCTTTCAGTCATTACAGAACAGAAACAGCAAAGGCTTAATTTTGATAAGCACTTGTATGCTATCAGGTAAAGAATTTGTGGACAAATTATGCTGCATGATAGATTTGTATTACTGATTTTTAAAAGTTTAAATATTTATTTTCAGCTCTTTTCCCCATTAATGAGATTTCTCTTGCAGGAGGACATTTTGCTTTCTTCTCCTTTGCTAAGAAAGTTTTAGGCTGTTTTCTTTGATTTATCATCACCTGTTCAAGAGTTGTCTGCCACTCTTCATGGGTAGTTTCTTTGGGTTTTACCCCTTTCTGATAATCTGAGAACTACCTTAAATATTGTTGTTCTTTAAGTACATTTTATTCACACATTTTTCTGCTTTTTAAGAATTTTTAATTAAGTTTATTATATTTATTATAAGTGTTTTCTTTTTTTTTTCTGTCTGCATTAACTCAGCAGCATAACTTTATTTTTCTCTTTTCTGCTGGTATGACTAAAACCAATGACAAACCATGCAGGATTTTTGGTAGTAGCAACCCATAGTCAGTTGACTGCCTTAAATAGGAATATGTAGCTTGAGTGGATGGATTAGTGTGAAGTATAATGGCATATTACTGAATTGTTTCCTATTTTCAGAGTACTTGCATTACTCTGAAATGAGATCTTGAAATTTTTAAAAGTACAAACCTTGCAAGATATATACATATGTCATAATCCCAGACTGTTAGGTATTCAGCAGATTAAAAGGTGTGTTTTGGGCAGTAATTGGTTTCTTGGTAGTTTAAGTAAATGCTGCTACTCACTTCTAAGACAATTCTAAAATGTGATGATAAAATACAGTACTGAGCCTTACCATTTAGGAAGCAGTGATTTTTTTTGTGTTCAGTCAGATAAAATTGATTTAATATGTTCAAGAAAGTATATTTGCATAAATGTAAAAAACCCAAGTTTTATGTTTAGAAAAAGAGCTTTATGAAGAGGCAGTTTTATCATATTTTCATCATATTTTTATCATGTTTTATTGTATGATAACATAGGTATGCAAGTACACACATACAAGCCATATCAATATATGGCTAATAAGCACTTACAGATGTATATTTTAAGTAAACACCTTACAATAGCATTTCTCTGTATACAGCAGTATTTGTGTTAGTGATTTATTTGTTCTGCTTTCAGGGAGATGAAAATGGGTCTTTTAAATGGTCAGTCTACTTAAATAAGCTGTGTATCTTCTCAATGAGTACTCTAAATACATTCTGCCATGTCCTTGGAGGCTGCCATGTAGAATTTTAAGATACCTGATTTCATATCTAGTACAAATTTAAAACAAAATATAATGCTGACTATGACTAAGTATGTATACACACACAGAGACATATATGAAAAGGAAGTTGTTACGTATTTGTGGTATTTCTGGTTGTATTTTGTGACCTTTGACAATTTCTCTTTTAAGTTCTACCGGGCAGAAATTGAAGCTCTCCATTCTTCTGGGACAACTGCAGTTGTTAAATTCAGTGATTATGGAAATTATGAAGAGGTGCTTCTCAGCAACATCAGGCCTGTTCATGCAGACACATGGGTATGTGATAACAAATTGTATTAAAAAATATAAACTACATAGTCTGTACAAAATATGTAACTCTTAACTAATTAATGCCTACTCATGCTACCTACATGTGTAGAAAAATAGTTGCAAAGTACACGCACAAAATCTCTGATTTTACTTGTCTATATGAAACCTGATAGACATGTATTACGATGTGGTATTCTTCCTGTATAATAAATTTCAATTGTATTGTTTGAAAATGAATAATTGATCTGTCAACCAAACAGTTTTATGCATGTTTTCTCTCTTAAAAGTTGTTACTTACTCTATTCAACCCAATTTTTTGTTTTATTTCATGTACATTGTATGTTGTTCTGTAAGGGTTAGGAAACAGTCATTTAAAACATATATTCTGAAGCTTTTCACTACATGTGTATGTATGACTAAAAATACACATCTGTATCCCTTTATTTTGTATCATGATTTTATTCTTGTTTCAATGATTTCTTCTTTGCCAAATATTGTAGTGGTCATGTATGCATCAAAATCTGTTTTATGAAGTTTAGAATGTATTAGCCTTATGGAAGTTGGAAATTTTAAAAGGCATTATTAGTGAATATCATGGAAGCAGAGATACATTTCAATTAAAACAAATATCAGGAATGCACAATTCTTTGCTGTTTACTCTTACTATAAAAGGCTGCACAAAAAATATACATCTGCATATTGATTCCTTAATGATGAGTTGACTGTGCTTATTTTAAGTTCTTACTTTTGGGTCACAGAACCGTGTTACTACTGCTGCAGAGGCTGAACAGTCAGCTTCTGTTTCCCAGTGGTCTTTTAACAAGTATTGTTGCCTGTAGCTCTCAGATGCCTCTGAGATGGCCTTGTTGTACTTAAAAAGATACCTGAAACTCCTCCCAGCTGATGCATTGCTGTTTGTATGAAAATTTACCCTTAATCCTGCCTCCTTTTTGTCCTACTAGCTGACCTGTAAGATGCTAGTTACTTAGGGTATGATTGTATTATTTTAACCCTTTTTCTGGGTTAATAATCAGACTTCTTCATTTGATTACAGTTTTGAGGAGTGGCTTTTATTTTACTTTAAGCCACTTAATGTTAGCTCTCACAGTCTAAGAGTTTGGCCTAATATTAAGACTAAGTTGATCCTGGTAATGAGGTGCCGTTTCCTACTTGATCCTAGGAATGAGGTGGTCATTTTCTCTGCCTCTTCTGCTTATGTCTGACCATGTGTTCTTCCTCATCCCTCTCCTCCCATGTTGTATTGTCAGTCATGTAGCCACAGGATGAAATTGAATGAAATGGACCACATTTTTATTCCCCTGGGTTGTCTTACTTAATTTCAGAGTTAGTTTGTTAAAGCTGACACGAGGGTGGGACAATGTACGGAGAGGCAATTCTGACAGTAAGTACCATAGTCTTGACATCATGCTGCCTCCTGATTGAGTCATTCAGGCTTCCTCTGCTATTACTGGAGACAAAAGAGGAATTTCCAAGGATTTTCAGTCCATTCAAAAGTGAAAAATACCTTTCTCAAGGTTCTTTTTTTCTCTCAAGGTAGCCTAGTAAATTCAAACAATGACATTTCAGATCATTACAGTTACACAAGATAAATGCCAATCAACATCTTCACAGTAAACATAATTTTAATGAGTTGTTTTCTGCCAAATTGCTCTTTTGTTGCTAGAAGGTCCTTGCAGCTATAGGATATTTGCAGAAGAAAGTTGATTAGGACCTACCTCTTCACTTCTTTGTTTTTGGGTGCTAAGCATAATCCTCATTATGCATTTGCAGTTCTTAATCACCCATTGATACTCAGCTTTGTCTTTTAAGCTGAACACTGTTGGCCATTTTTCTTTGTCTCAGTGTTCTTATTATATATAAATCTAGATAGCATGCATAAATGCAAAATAAAGTTATGCTGCTTAGTTCTTTGACTTAAGATTCAAGTAACTTGGGTGTATTTCCTCTTTACAAGAGAACAAAACAGATTTTAAAGTGACTTCAATAATTACTTTTCTTTTGCTGATCAATGCTATTGGCCCCAAGGAGCATGTATTACTGGAAATATTATGCTGATTTTTATTTCAGTTGTTCCACATAATTTTCAGATAGCTAAGTCCCTTTTTCAGGTGCTTGGGTCCATCAGTGCTTTTCAACATCACCTCCTAAGGGCACTGGAGCAGGCAATTCCCAAAAGTCAGAAGTCAAGCAGGCAAGACAGAAGGCTGGCTTGGCTGAACAGCAATCTTCTCTTGGAAATATAGCAAAAAAGAGGGTGTATGCCCAGTGGAAGCAGGGTCAGGTGGCATGAGAGGAATACAGAGATGCTGCTTGCCACTGTAGGGAGAAAATGTATGCAGCTGAACCTCAATTGGAGTTGATGCTGCCAGAAATGTGGGGAGTGATAAAAAAAGAGGGTTTTTTCAAATAAATTAATGGCAATAGGCAGTGTAAAAATAACATCAGCTCATTACAGGATGAGGATGGTCTCCTTACAAACAGGGACAGGGACAAGGCAGAGGTGTTTAAGGCATTCTTTGCCTCCATCTTCAACATGGGTGATGGACCAAGGGAGTCTCAGTGCCCTGAGCTGGAGAACCATGACTGAGAGAATCAGCAACTCACAGTTTACTCTGGAATTGTGTGAGGTCTGCTCGTCCAGCTGGATCTGTTCATTTGTGGAGCCTGATGGGATTCATCCAAGAATCCTCAAAGAACTGGCAGATGTAATCACATACCCTCTCACAAAGATTTTTGAGTGGTCTTGGTAATCTGGACAGGTGCCAGCTGACTGGATGCTGGCCAGCGCTATCCCAGTTTTCAAGGAGGTCAAGGAGGACCCTGGAAACTACAGACCTCTCAGTCTCACTTCAGTGCCTGGTAAAATGATGGAAAAGATTATTCTGGGAGGTATTGGAAAATACCTGGAGGACAATGCACTCATCAGTCACAGCCAACACAGCTTTGTGTGAGGAAAGTCCCACTTGTCAAACCTGATTTCCTTTTATGACAGGGTAGTCCACCTAGCTGACCTAGGAAAGCCAGTTGATGTAATTTTTTTGGATTTCAGTAAACTTTTGATGCTGTCTCTCACAGTATGCTCCTGGACAAAATGTCCAGCCCACAGCTTGATAATCACATTATGTGGTGGGTGAGTAGCTGGCTCTCAGGTCAGGTGCAAAGGGTTGTAGTGAACAGGGTGACATCAGAGTTTTGGTGACTGGTCACTAGTGGGGTTCTGTAGGCTTCATACTCAGCCCCGGTGCCCTTCAACATCTTCATTAACGACTTAGACATAGGTCTCAAAGGAATAAGTTTGCCAATGACACCAATTTTGGAGTAGCTGTCAACTCCCTTGAGGGCAGATATGCTCTTCAGAGGGACCCAGACAAATCAGAGGGCTTGGCAGTCACCAAATGTATGAAATTTAACAAGGACAAGAGCTGGATTTTCCACCTTGGATGGGGCAACCCTGATGGTGTGTGTACACTAGGTAATGAGGGGCTGGAAGCAGTGCTGCAGAAAGGGACCTGGGGATTCTGTCAGTGGCAAGTTGAGTCATCACTGTGCCCTGGCAGCCAGGAGAGCCAACCATGTCCTGGGGGGCATCAGATACAGCATCATCAACCACTCAAAGGAGGGGATTGTCCTGCTCTGCTCTGCACTGGTGTGGCCTCACCTCGAGTGCTGTGTGCAGTTTAGGACATCTCAATATGGGAAAGACATTAAGCTATTCGAGAGCATCCAGAGGAGGGTAGCAGGCAGGGTGAAGGGCATTGAGGGGAAGCCTTGTGAGGAGTGGCTGAGGTAATTGGGTTTGTTCAGCCTGGAGGAGACTGAGGGCAGACCTTGTTGGGGTCTTCAGCATCTTTATGAGGGGAAGGTACCTATCTCTTCACTCCTGTGACCAGTGACAGCACCCAAGGAAGTGCATGAAATTGCATGATTCAGGGGAGGATGTCAGGAAGAGGTTTTACACCCAGAGAACACTGGAACAGACTCCCCAGGGAAGAGGTCACAGCACCAAGCCTGACAGAGTTCAAGAAGCATTTGGACAATGCACTCATGCTCATGGTGTGATTCTTGGGATGTCCTGTGCAGGGCCAGGAGTTGGACTCGATGATCATTGTTGGTCCCTTCCATTCAGCATATTCTGTGATTACACGATTCTTGGTCTTAACTGTCTGTACTGAAAACTTGTAGAAATACACTATATGTGAGTTCTAATTCAGACTCCTTTTTGAAAGAGTTGCTGATACTGAGAGAAGATTTAGTGAACTCTATCAAGGCATAAATTTAGCTAGCCTATGTCTTAGAAGTGATTATTCTTTATTGTTTGTTTCAGTACTGTTTGTTTAGGACTCATGTTGACTTTCATTTTTTGTCCAACAAATACAAATGGATGATAGTATACCACTGGGAGGAAGAAAAAAAAGCAAAGCAAAATGTTGCTTGGCTAGTCACTTGAAAGAATAGCCAAAGTACCACAGTGACCTTATTTTGATGACGTAACATATTATTTAAGCACCTCAGCTTCTGGTCTGCTTTTGGCAACTTTTTAAAGTGATTTTTGCTTTGTTTAGTTTTTTTGGTGGGTTTTTTGCTTTGTTTTGTTTTCTCTTCTTAACTGTAGATCAACTCTGCCTCATATTCTCAGAATACATTGTGCTTACCACCTTAATGAAAAAAGTATAATAATTGATTGTGTACTGTCCATTATGCAGTTTGCTGAGAGTTCTTGTAAGTTTTCAGTCTCTCTGACACCTTACATGCAGCTCTTTATCTTTCTGATGGCTAGAAGTAGAAGATAAAGCTGAATTTTACATTAGGTAAACCAAAAAGGTATTGGGGATTTTTTTTCAATAATCACATACAATACCAATATAAATACATTTAAGAACACTAGAACTGCGTATTGTTTTTCTTAGAGCCTGAAAATATGTCCTAGGTATGGAATTCATAGATATTTTTAATAATAAAACATTTGGGTTCCACTATTCTAGAGTTCTTATAATGTCCTCTATGTAACACTACAATACTGTATTCCAATAGTTCCCTCAATGTAGCAGGGGTCACTTAAAGTATTTTAATCCAAATAAAAAAAAAAATCACTGAAATGCTATTGTAGAAATAAGAACTGCTTGTTTTTTCTTGTAAATGATGTAAAATTATACTAACAGCTGAAAAGCATTGAAAGGACCTTCCTGAATCACTTAATAATTTGTTCTGTGGAAAAAAAATAAAGTCAAGATAATACTTTAAACTCTAAGTCTTAATTTTATTCTCTATTTTGTAGGATATTTTTCCCTTAATAAATTATGAAAATGTACAGTCTAAGTGTTTATCTTGTGACATTTTTCCCCAAAGCCAAGTAAGTCTTTGCTTTGTTTTCCATTCTCTGTTTCCTTAGTAATGTCATCGGCTTTGTTCCACCCTCTTTATGCTACAATTACCTTTTTTTGTTTTCTACTGCTGTATGAAGGAAATAAAAATCGTAGTGTTCCCTATGTATGCATGTAGTTTCACTTACATATGTCACAGCCTCAACTGCTTGTTCTCTAAACAAGCTGAAATTCTTACAGATACTTTGAGTACAATTATTTTAATTCCTTAAGAATTCCAATTATGAAGTGAAGCCTATAGTTTAGCTTAGTTCCTCTTCCTGCAGTATCTTGCACTGGATTTCTGCATAAAGATAAAAGAATGCAAAAATTATTACTAAGACATAAATGTTATACATACTCCTAGTTTTTTCTAGAGTTTCTTTTGTTCTCTGGAGACTGAAAATCCATTTTGCAGGTTTTCTCAGCTCATTCTTCCAGTAAGGAATGAGCTGAGGAAAGAAAATAACAGGATCTTGGATTGCAGTTAATTCTTGCTGGCATACAGTTCAGAGTTCAAGTTCGATAACATTGTATCTTGTCACAGAGCTTTAAGAGCTTTTGTGTCTGTTGAATTACCTTAAACTGTAATTCAGGGCTTGATCATAGCTTTCCATTTCAGGTAAGTGAAGAGGTAAACTCCTCTTAGTTTTCTGAAGGTGTTTGAACCTCCCTCAGCAGTGTAAAGAGCAGTGCTGAAAACCACTAAATGGTAAAGGTTTACAGCTGCTGCTTTAAGCTGGAGAAGGCTTTTGCCTACCTGTTTTATGGAGGTGTTGAACCCATTCAAATGTCTTTATGACAGGCTAATAACTACTTGAAAGATTGGGTGCTGTTTCTTTATGGCTCTTAGGCCTGGATGCCCTTGGCATCACACTGTGGTCTTTTTGTGTTGTGTGTAAAGCAGGAAATCTTTCCCACTGAATAATTAAGTAGGTGCAGTAGATAAATGTGTCCTTATACAGAAGCTTATATAGCTTCTGTCCGCATTGACTATACAAAAACCAAGGCTGGTAAAAGACAATGGTACAGTCTACTTAATTAGTTCTAAGATTCCTATAGAAAAAATGTCCCTGAGTATTGCATCAGAGAAGACTTTGATGTCTTTAATTCTTTGGCTTCTGTACTGTTAGGAAAATCTCTAGAATAATTTTACAGTTCAAAATAATTCAGTGACTCAATTCATTAAATGAAGGATGAGTGTTTTGGACTACTCATCTTTCCGAGTGATGGTGGACATTTGTTGAAATTAATCTAAAACATTACTAGTGTGACTTTAGTTTCCACAAAAAGCTGTCTTTTGGCTTTAAGAAAGAACTTGAGCTGTAGGCAGTAATTTTGTTGGGATGTGCCTTACTTTCTATCTTATCAAGACGGTGATTTCCCTGTCCTCCTAGACTGAAAAATTGCTTCTCCTAGTATAACTTAAGCTTTTTTTTTCTTACCTGAGACTTTTTGTACTCACTGGAAATATTGTCTTAAATTCCATTGTGTCTTTTACAGTACACCATGATACATACCCTACACACAGTTTAACCTTCAGGTTCTCTCAGGATAATTCTTTATGTAATTATTTATTTCCCCAGCCTTCTTTTAAGGGGAATTATTTTGAGACAAACTTTTTGGAAACCACTTACCCTGATCAACTGCTAGAAAATGTTTTTCTTTAGCACCTTATCCTCTGGGAAGCTGCATTGTTTTTCAGACTTCAACTTGTTGTATGCATGTTGGAATAGAGATAGACGTTCACAATTTAGCTATTCCTCTGAAAGTTACTAGCCCTTAGCTGAAACATGGTAACTGACATTGAAAGGTGGTTAAAGAACAGCATTTTACTTTTTAATGAACTAAAAGGAGGCAAATTTCAATTGAGGAGGTAATTTCTACCAAGTGGGCATAAACCAGGGGCTTTCAATTTTATAGTTGTATCATTAGGCATTGTAAAACATATTTGAGTCTTCACTTTGAGCATTTCATATTCATCAGACTAGGAAATATTGCTACTAATTATTATCGGCTCTACAATTCAGATTAAGGACATATTCTTCTTGGGGTTTACAATTATTGAAAATAGTCGTGGCAGTTAAAGCAGGACTCTTGGAACATTACACTGTTCTTCTCCTTCTCCTCTTGTTATTAATTGTAATTGCGTATAATGACAGTTCTTTATTTGGAGACTGCATATGGGCTCCTTCCTTGGGTTATTTTGAGACTGTTTCTCACTAAATATCTTCCTTTAAACTGAGTTGCAATTTCGTTTTGAGATAGTTTTTGATCCTGCTCTAGTATGATTAAAGTTCTTCAAAATCTCATTTTGAGAATTCTGAAAGATTCTTTGCTTGAATTTCTCTATATTGCCTATGTTGAGATTGAATATGTTGAGTAAAAGAACTTAGTTGAGTAAAAATATCTGGTCTGTTCTTGCCATCACTGTTTCTCTCCTGATTTCCCTGTCTTGTTCACTTTCCCATGTTCTGAGTTTGTCCAAATTTCATAGATTAATTAAAAGGATTTTAATTTAAGAGGAAATGAGAGGAATTGGTGTAGTATTCCGGACCAGTTGCTTTCTAAGGAAGGGAGACATGTTACTGTTCATTTGGTATTGCAGAATAGAAGTGATGATGAATATAATCTGTGGAGTATGTGGGGTATGTGTGTGTAAGATTACATATATATATACATACACATGAGTAAGATTCCAGATCTTACTCATGTGTACGTATACAGCACATGTTCAATAGATATGTTACTTAATGTGCTGAAGATTCCTTATACAGGGATGGTTAATATCTGGAATGCTTGAGCATTTTTCTTCCTTGTTTGATGACCTGCAGGTGTTGTCAGTAATAATATCTAGAAAAATAACTCTTTTATAATAGAAGAACTAAAAAAAGAAGTTTACTGTGAAGGCAGTTTTTTTTCAGCAAGGTGGTTTGTTTTTCTTCATAAATGCTAAACATAGAAAATTACTCTTTTACTCTGTTTTTTGGGGGGATAAGGGGAGAAGGAGGGAGGTTGGGGGAGTTCAGTTGTATGTTTTTTGTGAGTTCTGTTTTTTAGTGTTGAAGATATCTTTGCCAAAGGGAAACGCATGTTTCTCTAATGAGAGTGAGTTGGTTGATAAAAAAGCAATAAATATATGATGGCTATACAGAGGGACCTTTTATCCGTGTTTTGTGTATTTAATGAGTATGTCACACATATTGAACATCAAACATGATAGGATCTTCTAACTTTCCAACTTGGAACATTTGATTATGCAGGCAGATATTAGGGACTATCTCATTGCTCAGTTCAGATTCTCCTATGCTTATGAAGCCTATTTATAACTGGTCTTTTCTTTTTGTAGGGCTTTTTTGGTTTTGGTGTTTTCTTTTGTTTTTTCTTCCTTTGGTACCTAATTGGAAGTGTTGCTTCTGACTTCTTAGTGAAAATCTCGAGAGGTTATTTCATGCAGGCTCAAGTTGATAAAATCTTTTGCAGAAAAAGTTTGCATAGTTATGTAATGGTTTCCTATTTGAATTTATTCCTTCATGTCTTTTCTGATGTGTTTATTTTTGTTCTTCCTCTAGACTATATGTTCTCATATAGGACATCCACTGTGGGTCACAAGGCATACAGGAGCAAATAAAAGCAGTGGTGTTTAGTTATTGCCATACTCTTTGTTCCTTTCTTGACAGAGGTCCCCCAGTGTCCTGTTTCAATGTAGGACACTGCTGAAGAATGTTCTTGAATGGTCTACAACTGACAGTAAAATTTTACAAGATATCGGATGCTGTATTGCACTAAGCCAGGCACAATTTTACAATTGGATGCAGGCTTGTGGGGTTTCTCTTCTTGCTTGCATTCCTTCCTGGCCTATTCCAGTCTCACTTCTTTTCCCTGTATGGATAATCAACCTCTTTTTGATGATGTCAGACACATGTTAGGTTACATCAGCAATTCTCACAGCTGGGCATTTTGAGGCCCAGCTGATGGAAATCACATCATAAGTCACAGAGTTTCATCAGTGTCTAGGGAGAGGAGTGAAGCTGAGTCCCCACTGAAAGAGCTGAATCTTCCAGAAGTTCAGGCCAGTTGAAGGAGAGAGCTACTCAATAAAAGTTCATCACTCAACCTGGAAATGGACTTCCTTCCATATCAAAGTGGGAAGGGAAATACTTGTAAATGTGAGTAAATTGGTGCTGTGGGGTTATTATGTAGTAGTTTTATTTTTACACATGGAAAGTTTTTTAGGTTTTTTTACTTTGTTCCTAACATTGTGTAGATGTAAAAATTACTGAAGATTGGATATTACAGTTTTAGGATAATAGAATTGCTTAGGTTAGAAAAGGCCTTGAAGATCATCAAGTAAAATCATTAGTCTGGCACTGTCAAGCCCACCACTAAACCATATCCCAAAATTCCACATCTACAGGTCCTCCAAATACTTCTAGAGATGGTGGCTCAGCCACTTCCCTGGACAGACTGCTCCAAGGCCTGACAAAGGCTTTTGTGAAGATATTTTTCCTTATATCCCATCTAAACCTCCCTTAGCACAACTTGAGGTGATCTCCTCTTGTCTTGTTATTCGTTACTTGGGAGAGGAGCCTGACCCCCACCTTGCTACAACCTCCTTCAAAGTAACTGTGGAGAGTGATAAGGTTTCCCCTCAGCCTCATTTTTTCCAGGCTAAATATAACCCCAGCTTCTTAGGATGCTTCTCAGAGGACTTGTGCTCCAGACCTTTCACCAGCCCTGCTGCCCTTCTGTGCTCATGCTCCAGCACCTCAATGTATTTCTTGGAGAGAGCCCAGAACTGGACAAAGCACTCAAGGTGTTGCCTGTCCAGTGACAATCACTGCTGTGGTCCTGCTGGCCGCACTATTGGCCCTCTTGTCCACCTGGGCACACATTGGATCATGTTCAGCCACTGTCAGCCAGCACACCCCAGGGTGCCATTTCCACTGAGCAGCTTTCCAACCACTGCCTTCAGCCTGTGGAGCTGCCTGGGGCTGTTGTGACCCAAGTGCAGGACCTGGCACTCGGCCTTGTTGAACCTCTTAAAATCTGCCGCAGCCCATTGATGCAGCCTATCCAGATCTTTGTAGAGTCCTTCTACCCTCCAGCAGATCAACACTCCCACCCAACTTGGGGTCATGTGCAGACTGACTGAGGGAGCACTAGATCCCCTCGTCCAGATCACTGATAAATGCATAAAGCAGAACTGGTCCCAGTACTGAGCCCCGGCAGCACTGTTTGTGACCAGAAACCAACTGTTCTGTCCTGTAGCAGTATAAAAAGTTCCTAATGTTTATAAGCATATTTTGCCCATTATCATCTTTTGAACCTATTGTAGAACTTGCAGGATGATGTGGTGTATTTTTTTAAAGTCATGGTTATTCGCTAAAATATAGGTGACCCCGACACAATTTGGCAAATTTTATTTTAAAATATAAAGCATACAAGATACAAGAAATATAGAGATCCTGACTTTCAAGTTAAGATACTCTCTTTTTTATGGGTCTGTTCTGTGTTGTCTCATGGGCAGGTTATGTTTCAAGTCTCTTTTAAATTGCTGTGTCCCTGCACTACCTAATGCAGTTTTGTTTCAGTTTTTAATTGGGTGTTGTTTTATATATATTTCTTTTGAACTTTTCTGTATATTTATGAAAATAAATTTTGCCATGTTTAACTTTCTAATTTTTTTTGTGTGCGGTCAGTCATTCACAATCAATTCACATAGGTGTTTTTTTACTAAATATACACCTCTGTCTCTGTGTGGACTTTGATATTTTTATGTCAAATTCTGTCATGGGTGAGGTTGTGCACATGGCCTTCTTTTTCACATAAAGTGTCACCAAAGCTCTCTTATTCCCTGTTAAGATTTTGATAGTGATTTTGTGTCCTAACAGGAAAGTATTTGATAATTTCTCATGGCATCCCTGAGTGCTTTCTTTCTCAGATTTATGTTGGCAGGGCTTTCTGTTTGCATGCTAAAGCAGGTTCAGCAATACAGCAAATACTTCCCCCTACCTTCCACCCTTCTATGGACTCATAGAAGGTTTTTCTCACAAGTGCATTTTATGCAGAGAAAATGAGTGTTGATTTTTTTCCCCCAGTCTATGCAAGTATTCTTTTTTGCTATAGTTTAGGACTGTCTGTATTATCAGCCTGGCAAAAACACTTCCAGTTTGTGGTTTTTTTTTGGATGAATGGAGAAAACCTGATGTGTCCGTTGGTTCTGTGTTAATTTATATAGAATGTCTTACTTTAGTGTATCAGCTTTTCTTTTAGAAATTGAAAGTAAACCTTTAAATATTTATAGTTTGATATTGATATTGCTCAGTGAAGAAGCTTTTCACTGGTGAAAGAGATATGGTCTGAATGGCTTAAATATGTACTTGTAAGGAATTTTTAACATCCATTGCTTTTTCTGTATTGAGAACTCAGTGACAAATTTGCAGGAAAGTAGGTCCATTTCCACACAAACTGCACAGTAAAAGTTGCCTGTTTATTTCCATGTGTGCCAGAGGGAATGACTGCAAGTATGAATAAACTGTGCAATACCCTTAAGGGGAACCAATAAGCCAGCAATATATCTGTGGGATAATCATGCCCCAGGCTTACATTATCATAGTTTTATGGAAATGTATTCAAAAAATTGTCTATGTAGAAAATGAATAATTGCTTTGTTTCCAGACCTGAAACAATGAAGTACAAAGAAATGTCTGATTCCAAGTTAATTATTTAAGTTATTGTTGCTTTTAGTTGTCACAGATTAAGTATGTAATTATTTTCCTTGCTCATCCATTTATTTTCAATTTCTTGATTTTTTTCTGAAAAATCTACTAATTTTCTGCTGCTTTCTCTCTAATGTTTTTTGCTTCACTCAAAACTCAGGATGTGTATGGTTTTAGCAGAATCATTTGAAAATTAGCTGGTTTTGAAGCTCAGGTTCTTTATATTTTCAACAGAGGAAAATGAGATAATTCTAATTAAAATTAACAGTTTATATTAAATTTTTCAGGATTACCAAATCATTTTATTATAAATCTAGTACCTTTAATTGATGTGTAATAAGGCATTAGTTGAAAAATTGCTGGTCCTGACAGTACTTACAGAATATATAGAATATATATATTATATTATTTATAAAATTTATATTATTTATAGAGTTTTAAAAAAACTGGCCAAGAAAATACAAAGTTTTCTGATGTTTGGTTAATGAAAGTCAACAGAAAATATTTATTATCATGATATTATTTCAGATGCTAAAGAGAAGACTACTCAGAGAAGGGTCATCTTGAAATTATTATTTGGAACATGGGAAAACAACAGTTATTATGGGATAGTTCCATGCCACTTAGCTTTACATACCATAGTTAGGAGCATATTTGCTTGTGGCCCATCTGTGTTCAGTGGAGAAAAAGACATATCCTCATAAGGATAATCTCCTTTTTCTAAGTGTAAATAAGGGTAACAATGGGTATATGTTTTATTGGTTTTCTATTTATTTTTTAAATGCCATTACAGCAAGTTTGTTGTAAGGTCAGTAGCTGTTGAAATTGACTGCTCTTGGATTAGGGAAATATTAACTGGTTTTCTCTCTTGGATAAAAGGCTTTGTACAGAGCTTATCTGTGTAGTACATCAAAATCTCATAGAATTTGAGAAGCAGTGAAGGAGAAAGACATCACTAGTACAGTAGATTAAAACATTTTGTGAAGGGGTAGGGATTATTTGTGAAGGGGTAGGCTGCATATAGAATGGCAACAAACAGTAATTTTGTAGTTGCAGTTCAAAACCACAGGGTATTTTTAGTACCTGATACAGTACCACGCAGCAACTCAATTTTATGCATTTGAGGACAATTTAATTTCCTTAATTGTTGCCATGATACATTTAACATTTCCATTTCTGCCACTACTGTTTTGCCTAATACATAATTTTACTGGAGTGAAGCTAGGGCTAAAAACTTCAACAAAGCTATTGATGGCTGAGACACAAAAGTCAAACCAGAGTTACATATGGAGGACTGTACATGCAGCAAAACTGGGTTTATACTCACGTATCTGTACTAATTACCTAAGGCTTGCAAAGTCCTATATGCAGTGAGGTGCTTATTGGGTCATGAGGTTCAAATAGGGGAAGAGCTTGTATACCCTTTAGATCCTTTACAGTTGCTTATCCTGCATGTTCTTTACAGACAGAAGATAAGGCAGTAATAGGGCTACGAGTTTATTTTAATGATCAGTGAGGGGTCAGCTGTATGCAGATCTCAAACCTCACTTGCTCTTCTCATTCAAGTTTTCTTCAGGAATTTGAATGCCCATAGGCCCAGTCTAATATAGATGTGTTGTACACTGGGGGGAAAAAAGTGAGCAACTGCAGGCTTACAAAGGTTACTCTGGGAGAAGATTACTCTGTAAAAGGAATGGATATTTTAGGTAAGAAGCCTATCTTGCAAAGAAAATTGATGAAGAACAAATATGTTGAATTATTCTGTAATAGACACTTCAAAAAAAAGTCAGTACTTGGTTGAGACCCTTGAAAAATCTACATCAGTCATACTTCCTCTTTTACTTAAAATATTTACACATCATTTGATAGTAATTTCTGAAATTACAGCCTAAAGCCACTCTAAAGTTGCATAACAAACCCTTTTTTCCCCCCCACAAAATCCTGCTTTATTCTTAGTTATTATGGAATTCAAAGAATCTATTTAAGTATTCTAATAAAGTAGAAGTTCCAGAGAATACTGTAAACACTTCAGCAAATTAATTTATTCCTTGCAAATATGGGATATTTAATATATTGAATATAAAATAATTAAAAATTAATTACATTTAGCTGTTTCTCAAAATACTTGTGAATTTCTCAATTTGGCCATAGCATGCGTTTTCTCTGCTTTTTTTTTTTTTTTTTTTGATTCATCTGGATAATCTTGCAGTCTCTTTTTGATTGATCCAAGCACTGGTAAGTAGAAAATGCAAAAACCAAAACAAGTATTCAAGGAGCTCAACAGTGGATGATTAGGCAAAAGAAGCAAAATCTGAGAAAGGAATTTAACCAAGAAAAAAGAGATCACTTGGTGTTTTAACAGCAGGAGACAGCTGTTGCCTGAAGAGTGGGCAGTGCAAAGAGGCATTAAATCTGGATCAGGAAATGGAATTTGAAATGCACATGAAAGAAAAAGTCATTTTACAAGGAAGCCAACACTCTCTTTGTACTGAACCAGCAAGTTCCTGATGCATTCAGTGTGTGGGTGAAGTTAAAACTACAGCTTAACTGAAACAGGGGCTTGACACTACCTAAATGGAAAATATCTTCTGCTTTCTTTCTTTGCCTTCTGTCTCCTCTTTGTCCCACAGTCCCTGGCCCCACACTGCTTCTACATGCTGCTTCTTCATGCCTCCCTGCACAGGCTTGGGTGTTCATCCCTTAATAGCCCACAGAGAGCTATAATTGAAAAGCTTCAGCAGAAGGCCCCAGTGAATGAAGCAGAATTTTCTATCTGTAAGCAGTAATAGACAGAGGTAACTACTTTGCAAGTGGCAAAAGTGTAGGAGCTGATCAGCTGTGACTTGCTACTGCTTCCTAAATATGTGTGAGCACAGCATTAAGCACAGCTTTTGTGTCAATGCATAAGTTCTGTCTGGTTCTTTACTGTACTCCTTCTATTCATTCTCAAAAGTTATGTATGTATGAAATATTTACTTCAAATGAATGTGTTTTAAAAAATAAGTCTCTAAACTGTTCTTTTGAATGCAATAAAAGAAGTCTTGCAGTTGAAATTCAGAGAGAAATCTTTTAATGAAGTATAAATTTGCTCTAATATTGTTCATTTGAAGAATAAATTGGTTGGTGAAATATGTTAAATGCTGGATTTATAACTGTATTCTGCAGCTATGAAATCCATTGACTTTTTTATATAAAAGCAGGATGGTAGTCACTTGTCTGGATGGAAGTTACTTGTTGATTCACTAAGCTCAGTTGGTCAAATATGGTGGTGGTACAACCTCTTCAGAGTATATGAGTACAAAATATAAGCACTGGCTGTGCATATGTTCCCATTTTACCCTTCTTTAGTTGTCACTGGTCTTATGAGATGGAAAAAAGCCATCAAAAGTTCTCACTTTTCTTATGAGATGGAAAAAAACCCATCAAAAGTAACAGCAGATTTTTACAGCAAAACTTTGAATGGAAGATGAATTTTCAAATTACTTATCCTTCCTTGTTTGTCCTCTTTTTTTAAATACCTAAAGAATGCTGGCATGTTCCATCCTCTCTGTCTTCATTCTAATCTGTTAGTGCAGAAAGAATTCTTTGTGCTTTTCATTGTTTGCATTGTGAACCTTTCCTTGCTTTTTCCTGTGGGTCTGCCAGTTTCTCCTGTCTTTAGCAGTTGTGCTTAGTGCTATCATTTAATCTGTGTTCATAGTCCGAGGTGGGCATTGTGTAAGTACTAACAGAGTCCTTGATCCTGGAATTTTAGATAAATAATGGAAAATAAGCTGAAGTATGGAGATAATAAAATACATAAGTTTTTAGAGCAGTATACTAATATAAAGCATCTACTGATAATAGAAGGAGAATAAAGATGCTCTAAGAGACATTTGTGGTCACCTTTGCTTTATAAAATGTAATCTAGATCTTATATGGATAAGAATAATTTAGAATGAGTCACAAGCAACTGATAAATTGAAAGCAAGCAGAGAGAAAGATTGGAAAAGTAGAGTTGGTAGCAAGATGAGTGACCTAACTGCATTTATAATGGAAGAAGTATAGACATTTGAAATTTTTGGTTGAAAAACAGAAAAAACAAGAGTACATAAGATACACAAAGTTTTGCCCACAAACAGTGCATGCTGTTCCAGAAAATGGCAGTTTTTAGTAGGTGGAAAAATTTTAAAATAAAGTGGGATAAAAGTCCATAAAATGGTATTTGTTTCTTTAAGGTAGTAAGAAATTTCCTTAAAATAGAAATAAGGATAAATAGGCTATGCCTGTTTTGCTTGAACAAGACTGAGAGTGAAATCTTAACAATGTAGGGAGGGTGTCCAGAGGAGGGAGCCAGGCTCTTCTTGGTGGTCTAGCCAATAAAACAAGAGGCAATGGGCAGAAAGTGAAGTACAGGAAGTTCCACTTGAATATGAGGAAGAACTTCATTATTGTGCAGGTGACTGCACACAGGAACAGATTGTCCAGAGAGGTTGTTGACTCTCCCTCACTGGAGATATTCAAGAACTGTCTGGACACAATCCTGTGCAGGGTGCTCTGGGATGACCCTGCCTGAGCAGGAGGCTGGACCAGATGACCCCCCAGTGGATCCCTTCCAACCTTTATCTGTTCTGTAATTCTGTGGAAATGAAATGGCAATAAATGGTGAAAGATCAGCAGTAGTGAATTGAGGGTCAATGATTAAGAAATGATGACAGAAAAGCAATTCAGTTACTTGTAAAGTAAGAAATTTTTAATAAAAATATGACTTGGCAAATTGTTAATTCGGAGAACATTAGAGCCATTTAGGATCACATGTGAATAGGTAAGATCCAAGAAATGACAGTGTGTCATCTGACGAGAAGATGGCAGAATTCAACAGGACAGTCAGTAATTGTGTGGAGCCATTTTGCATGGAAAGGAATCAGGGAACACTTGAAAGGTGTTCTGTAACTTGTTTTTTTATTACAATTTGCTGCACTGCTCACATCCACATTTTTTAGATCCTCAAGAAAGTGAATGTGATTTCACATTTCACTCTTGACTATTGCAGTAAAATTTCTTAATTTGGAATGCATGCATGTGAAGCTTTTCATTCACTGTGTAAAGACAATTACAAAAATAGAAGTGTATAATACAAATACTGGTTTTAATTTGGCTTTACTGAGTTCAAAGGATCAACAACATTAACGTTGAGATTTGATGAAAATTTGCTGCTGTAGAAATTTACTCTGATGTGCTTACCCTCAGAAAGAGGTTGGCTGTTACAGTTGAGATGCTATACACTGAACTATTTAAATTCTGTGCTATTTTCAGCTTTTCTTGTTTCTCAGGGTACACTGAAAGGTATACTCTGAAAGGGTATACTGAATGGTATTTGGACCACTTCAGGCATTTAGTTTAGTTTTTAACATTTGCTGCTAGTGCAGCTTGCATTGTCAGTGATGGGAGATGATCTCATATACTAAGTTGAGTGTTTGAACTAGGGCTAGCAATATTGCAAACTGTGGCGACTTTTGTGTTAGACATCTAATGCTCTATTGATTTTTTTCCTTTTTTTTGATAATCAGTGTCTCTGAACCTCTTTATATGAGGGAATTTATAGTACTACAGGTGGTAAAAAAAGTACACTGAGAACTGAGAAAGGTTTTATGGCAGAACTCTGTTTCTTGGCCTTCAGCTACAGTGAAACTAAGAGATATAAATCAGTTATGCTGTATTTAGTGCTGAAAATCTTCTTTCTTCCACAGTTGTTTCAGGCTCTCTGTAGTAATGCTTAATCTGGAAATATAGCTGTGACCACAGATGTGCCCTCTAAATAGGAGACCTTACCAAGAGGAATGTGGTTGTTTGTAACTGTTACTTTAAAAATGCATGTTTTTTTCATATTCATGCTAATTCAGAAAGAGAAGTTTCTTGAGTAAGATCTCACTTTTCACAACAGAAAGAAACTTAAGCTGTAGGTTTTCCTTTCTGTTGCTTAAAGTGAAATATTTTACTGCTTTGACTTGCTTAATCTGTTATGTGCATGCTGTACTCTGGCAGTTCCTGGGTGTTGGAATTGTTGATAAACTTCTAATGAACCATTCAATGCTCTTGCTTTGTGTTGCTTTATGTTCCTATGTTGTGAATAAAAGGGATTGAGAGTTACATATCCAGTACTTTTTCAAAAAGCTAATTTCTTCCAGCAAGTTCCCACTAGACCTGGTGTCTGCTACTGTATAAAGATATTAAAGAAATAAAATCAAACCTGTTTTTCTGAGACAGTATTTGACAATCATACTCATTCTTGGGAGATTTTTAATTTTTTCAGCCTATAATTTTTTCTTTGATATAAACTCTTACACTCTTAAATTTTTTCTCTCTCTTCAATGTGTACCACATTCAGATATTCCACTAGATGAATGTTTTTCCATTCGATATTTCTTGACCAAAATAAATATGTAGTTATTTTAATATTTGTAAGTCATTCTCCAGTATCTTGATTATTTTAAAATTTATTACTTTTTCACCTCTGAATACTTTATGAATATCTTTCTGGTTTGAAGATGCCTAGGAGTAACTGAATATTGCAGACATTTACCTCCCCTCTCATTATTCAGAGCATATATTTATTATTGCTGCACATAGAAAATACATCTCTAAATTGTTCACTCTACTTGTAGGCTTTTTTCATTATTATTGCATCATAGATTTTTATCTAGTGTTTCAGATGTGTTTATTAAGCATGCATATTTCCAGATGCTGTTCCTTGTAATTCTATTTCCTAATTCTTTTATTTCATTCCACACACATTTGTGAACTCCTGAAAGTTGATATTTCTCTTGATCTGGCAGGTTATTGAGGTTATTTTGCTTCTTGAGTTTGTTGCCTGTATGACTCTTGGAAAATAATTTTTATTTAATAAATATGATTTTTTCTTCCCTGCAAATATTTAATAACTTCTGTTGCCCTGGGGATTGAGTTTTGAGATTTGTCAGCTTGATGTTGTTAGCTTTCCTAGGCTTGAAAAGCCCACTTCCATCCCTCACTTATTTTAGTAAGTGGTCATGGGCACAGAAGCAGCAGTTGCTATGTGTGCATGGATTCACCCCTCCATGTGTATATCTGTATGTGGTGTGTGTTTGTATGTGTGCAAATACCAACTCATGTATCGTGCATTTCCCACCTCTTTCGTTTAAAACAATGCTATTTACCCACAGGAGGAGGAAGAAGAAACGTATGAGCAAACTCTAGAATTCCGCAGAGGAGGTGATGGTCAGCCACGGCGGTCCACACGACCCACTCAACAATTTTATCAACCCCCCCGAGCTAGAAACTGATTAATAAGAAAAGAAAGGTAAATATAAGGTACCAGTGCTTTATATATTGGTTTAGATTTCAAGATAAACAAATCTGGATTGTTCTATATTTTTCTTAGGGATATTGGTATATTTATGATAGAAGTTGGATATCTGTTTCTCTGAATTTTGTGTCTTAGGAGGACTTAATATATCTGTGGGAAGAGGGAAAGCAATAAAAACACTTCAACAAATAGCTTTTGGCTTTTGCTTTATGTCAAGACTCATATCATCTCAGGAAGCTTTTTTCTGATGCTTTTTCACCTGAAAGCAGCAGCAGCAAGATTCTCTGACTCACATATATTTGAAGCAAGCTTATTTGAAGCAAGTGTCTGCAGTCCCTGCTGAGCTCAGGATTGTCTAGCTCTGTCCAAGGTCCCATATTCTACTTTTTATAAGCCATTTATGCAAATAAATATTCTTTCTGCCGTTTTGCTTGCATAAGAAAGAGAAATATAAAATCTGAGTTCACCATTAAATAGGGAGGTGCACAGACAACAGATATTTATGATACTCTGAATCTTGAGGATATACTTGCACCTATACCTTATTAATTACCAGAAATTAGGGGTTATATATCTTCCTTAGAAAAGATACCTGCTACATACATTAATACATTTAAAAAGGTCAGCCAGATTAAACAGTTACAGTAATTTCACTGAACAAATCTCATAAGCTGTGCTGCTTTCATTTCACTGGTTGATCTTCTAAATCCTTAATTTACAAAAGACAGTCAAAAGTCTATTCTGACTAAAGAAAGCTTTGATAAGTCACTAATATTTGATGTACACCCACAGTGTGTCTTTTTCTTGAATGTGATTTTTTTTTACTAGCCAGTTTGTTTTTACCAATCTCTTTTTTGTTCTTTTCATTACTCCAGTCTTCCACATTTTGTTGGCTTAGCACATGCAGTTGATCTTTGTACCTTTTGATATTTCTAACATGCAACATATGATTCTATTTTTTAGAGTATATGTTAAAATGTATTTTTCATTTATGGCAATACTGGCAATGTAAGAGAGGTGATAATTGTTCTATTTTTGCTGGTATAACTTGTATTTCTATTTTAAGTACTTGTATCAATCACTATTAGTAAACATGTCCTGAGACAGTTCATGCAGAAATTATTCTGGAATATGCACTGAGCAGAGTTTTAACCAGCACAGTTGGTGCTGTGCACAGGGTGATCAGTTGAATGAGAGATGTGAAATGTACACAGCAGTCAAAGCCAGGGAATTTTTTTGTTTCTTAGGTAATATTTTTGGTATTTCTCTAGTTTTACAGTATAAATCTGGAAAACTCTACGTAGCTTTGGTCAGCTATGAGGCACCAGGGAGAGTGGTAGTAATGCCTTTACCTCAAGAACAAGTTACTTCTTGGCAGATAAGGAACAACCTTTCTAAGGCAGAGATGATTTTTCCTTGCAGGTGTTCCTATACTTTATTTTAAAGAGTATAATGGAGTCCTGATTTAAAGAGACAGCAGATTTGGTATCAAAACTTACCTGGCACAGAAAATAAGTCTTCACAGCTTTTCCTTTCTATTGGGCTTTCCCAAAAATAAGTGGTTGGTGTAATCAATTCTTCACTGGTTTTAAATGGAGGCAGAAAATCAAACACAGTCCTTTTCTAAATTGTTTTCAGTTTACCTGGACTTGTACAACAATGTAGCTTTAATGTCTTGACATGTAAAAGTTCAGGAATATTAAATGTCGCTTCCTAGAAGTGGATTTCTATATGGATTCTGCCTCATTTTCATTTCTTAGATCTTTTGAGAGCATGGCATACTGTTCTTATTTCAAGTTTTTAATAACCTGTTAAATGAAAACAGAATTTATTGGGGAAGTTTTAAGGGATCCAGTGAGACATAATTTTACCACAACTTTCCACTGCAGGATGCTTTACCTCTTCAACAGATCTTTTATTAGCAACACCTTCACTTACTTAAAGGGAGTATCTCTCTATTATGTTAAGTAACTTAATGTCTTTTTCCTAAAGAGATGGAAAGCCATTGATGATTCTTATTTTATATTATAAATTGGTAAATTCCATAGAATTTTAATGTTGTAGTTTGTAACATTTAAAATTCCAAGGTATCTTGTTCTCAAAGGCAACTTAAGCAGTACTAAAACTGGAGTTTGCTGGCTATATTTGTATTGGGTGTGATAGGGATGTATCAAAGATGAAGCATGAGGTCCATACAGTCAAAGTGTCAATTCATACCCAAAACCTTTTAGATCTACCTGTATAATCTTATATCACTTGACAAGGAGGACTCAGTAATGCAGTGGCGCATCAATGCAGAAATGAGGCTGTACTGCTTCCTGGATTGGTGTTCAGTACACTCATTCAGGTGTTGCATTTGGGCATGCACATCTGGAATAGGTATTACCAAATAATCACTTCAAAATCTTTGTCTGTACTTCAAGGGGTCTTAAGTGGAAGAAGGTTCAAGATTTTAAAATTCTGAGTTGTTTTTTAAAAGTGGAATTTGTATCAATGCAGCTGTTCAGTCTGGGGAAGAGTCTAAAGGGATCTGATTGCAGTATTTCAGTTTTTAAAAGGGGACTTCTAAAAAAGATGGAGAGGGAAAAACACTGCAGATTTTCAGGAAGTCTTGACCTGATGATTTTTATGAAGATAGATAGATAAAGTAGAAGTATGGGATAGTCAGTACCTCACTGTGGTTGCAGTTGACATAAACATTATCATTTATTAATATCCAGCAGTGTGAGGTGGAGAAAACTAAGTCAGCATTTTAAGTCAGTCAGGGGGAATTTTATGTGGGTATGAATCAAATACTAGGTTTAACAGGTCGGTAAAATAAGATACTCCTCCTAGAGAGTCACGATACAAGAATTAGAATCTAACAATAATAAAAATACATCCTGAGGTTACATTTTCTATGTAGAATGTCTTAATAGTCTGAAGTTGAAGTGGAGCAAATAATCAGAAATGAGTGTTTTCAAGGGCCAGAACTTTTGGAGGAGATTGAAAGAAGCTATGAGTGTGTATCTGTAAGTGCTTGGTCCTTATATGCTTTTTAGGTCTTCCTTTACTTCATGACAGAACTAATCAACACCTTGCCACCTTTGCTATAAAATCTGTATTGAAGTCGTTAACAATGGAGAAATTGTGGTTTTGTGAGAGAGAGGTCTTAACCAGAAAGTGTTCTTTGTATTAGACCGATCATATTTATTGCATTGAAGTGTAGCCTTCTGATTTATTCTTTTAAAGAGCTGTGTCTCTGTAGGTACTGAAAAGCAGATATTCACTCTTTTGGAGGAAGAAAATGAAGTGACAGTGAAGCCTATGTTGCACAGATCCCAGGGATGGGGGGTGCTTATAGTTTCTTGAGTGCCAATACTTTTTGTCTTTATCTGTTGTATTTTAGTTCTTTCATTTAGAAACCTTCCTGGAGTCGGGGGGAGTTCACTGGCAGCTCCCAACTTGCTGAACACTTCTTCTAGAAGAAATTCTGGGGTTTTCCAAGCAGCAGGATGGAACAAAGAAAGCTCATGTGAGCAGAAGGAATTTGGACCTGACACCACAAAAGACTTTTTTAAAGTTCTTAGTTAAATGAAGCTGAATACTTTTTACATATGAAAGAGGCAAATTGTCATTGCTACCATCAATAAAACCACAGTGCACTATTCTATTCTTTGCCTTGTATTCTTTTTACTGAGCCTCCATTGTTAGTTAACATAATAATGTATCATGATTTTTTCTTAATTTTGAACTGATTTTACTTCTAATATTGCTTCTAGTAAAGTAAAATTAAATATTTTCTCAAAAGCTGACAGGGTTGGGCATTTCATTTAGATTTTTGGTTAGTATTAGTGAAACATGTTAAAAAAATTCAGCTAATTGTACAGTAAAATTCTGAATAGGCTTTTGACTATGTTTTTTGTGTTTATTTTCCAAAGTTGCTAAAAGACAAACTATAGATTTGCTTATTGTGTTTTTCATGATCTGTGACCAGAGGGTCAAACGGGAGAAAGAAAGAAAATAATCAGTTTCAATAGTACTTTTCTAAATAATTTGAGGTAAATATTTTCTTTATAGGAATATTTATATTAAAGAAATAGAAACATTTCTAAAAGGTACAGAAAAGTCATTTAAACAAAAAATACTGAAAGATGCACATTGGTATTTTAAGCATAAATATGTGTATAAATGCACACGTGCGAGCTGTTGGATAGTAGATACTAACTTTCTTGTAATTTTAAACTATGCTTTCATTGCTTCATATTACTAGAATTTTTTCAGTTGTCATTGATGTTTCAAAGAATCTTATGTCAAACTACTTTTCATTCTAAGCTGTATCTTTGAACCTTATGTGATTATGACAAATAGTTGAAATTTCACTGTTTCTTTAACTGAGAAGCACTCAAAATCTAGGTAACCTGGAAATCCCTTTTAAGATTTATGCTGATCATTTAAGACTGAAATAGCACATGTGTTTTGAGGTAGTTTTGTAGAGATAGAATTATACCTGAGAGATGTATTGATGGTATAAAGTCTACAGTTAATTCTGCTGAATTTCTCTCTGAGTGCTCATACAAAACTGTTTGAATAGAACCTTGTTTATTTGGATGATAAGAAGTTTTATATTGAGGATGTAATTGAATGTATCTGCAGTACAGAATGTGGATTATTGTCTGGATGCAATCAAATCTTACCAATCACATAAATTTTTGCAGAATAGTAAGCAACCAAATGTTTTGCTGTCTTAATGGATCCTAAACAGCTTCTTCATAATTACAATGAACCTTACTAATAATTCTATAGGCTTTTCGAAGTTTTAAACATGAGTGTTAAAGTTCCTCACTATCAACTAATGCACAACAAGTTTTATGAAGTTTGTTAGATTTACATTAGAAACCACTTTACAAATAGTATGAAATATCCTGGTCAGTTCTGCTAAATTGTACCAGCAAATAAATAAACTGTAGATCTAATACATTGCATGTTGGATACTTTACTTCCAGAATCATTACTAAGACCACTGACAACAGCTATTCAGCTTCATTAAGAAATGCAGCCATAGCATTGTTTTAAAAAGCAGTTCTGAATTTCCTTTGCAAAGAGGATGTGCGTTAAACAAGCCCTACAGTCAGTGTACCAAAGCAAGTTCTGAAATTAAAATAACTTTTATGTTCTTTTGGGCTTTCATTCTTGCTGTGGACTAAATCATAAAATAAAGAAAACTGCAGTCTGATTCAGTGAACTTTAAAAAATAATGCCTAGTTATGAAATTTTAAGACTCTACAAATACAAAGCAGCATTCCTCTCTAGTGGCTGTGGCATTCTGAGATTATGACATGTATGTGCAGCTGTAGGCAAATGAAATATCCTTGAGAATGTTGTTTTTCTTTGTGAAACAGTAAAGACTATTTCCTGGTCTTTTTAAGGGGGCTGTGTATCTAGAAAGCCAGAGTAAGCAAACAGATCCAGAGTCTTCTTCGAAAAGTCATGTAGTCTTTGTATGTTTTATGATTACTTTCTGCTTTGGTTTCAATTGAAATAATATATGCTGAAAGTTCTGCCTTTCAGGATCTGAAGAACTGTTGTTTGAATAGTTAAAAACTTATTGCATCAACCTGTTTTGAAAAGCAAGAATTCATATATTAATGCTTATTGATTTCTGTATCTGGAAACAAAATGCCAATAAATTAGGTAGGTATATAAATTATATTCTTGATTTGCATAGTCCAACAAAACCAAAAATACAATTATTTCCCAGTCATACTGTAGTAAAGTTTGCATGCACAAGAGCAACATTAATTTATTTATCTTTTGTGTTCAGAAGAAATTACTGTGTCTAGATAGGTCTTCAAAACTGATGTGAAAGTTAACTTCCAGTTCATCAAAAGCAGCAGCAAAAGCAAGCTCCTGAACTTGGTGTGGCCACATTTGTGTGGTTAAAGGGAGAAAGGTGATAAGGGGCACCAGATCTTGGTCATGCACGCTGTTTATTTACTGGCTTGATTTGTGGCTCTGTATTGGAGTGTTCTTGGCTAGCTGTTGCTAAGACAAACCTGCCACAGAGGAAGTTTGCCCTTTGCAAGGTGGACATGAGCCAACCTGTGCTTCTTGACCTGTGAACCTGGTCCCTGGTTCATGGCTTTGCTTTGCTAGGATTATAGATAGGGCTTTTGAGAATTTCTGTGTTGAAATTAGGAGTGCAATTCAAATGAGGTGTTTTTCTTGCCTTGGACTTGTGTATAACATCTTTACTGAATGAAAAAAAAAATCAGAATTTCTTGTTTAAATTATTCTAAAACTTATATGCTAAGTTGGTAATATTGTCATTGGCAAGGTTTTTTTTTTCTCCTTTATATTATTGAGAGATAAAATAATTTTGAAACAAAAAGTGTAAATGATGTGGTTTTATCTTACAGGTTTTCAGAATTTTGTATTAAAATCTGATTGAAATCGTCATGTTTGCATTTAAAATTCTTCCTTGGTCTAACATCTTCTGATAGATACTCACATGTATATTTTAATATAGCTTTTTGTCACTAGCAGGTACTTTCTTTTTAAGTCTTTGGCAGCAACTGTGCAAAGCATTTTGAGGATTGCTTGTCAAGGTCACTTTTCCAAGAAACTGCTGGAATTTTCTCTTCAGAATCTCTTGGCTTGAGCCTTATGCAGATGAAACTTGTTGGGAATATGGCTTTCCAAGGCAGTATTAACAACATAATACATATTCATTGGGATGCAAAATGTTGATATCACAGGAAAGACAAATCTTATGTATAAGATGTACTTGGCATTAGATACATGAAGATTTAGCTTGAGATAAATCTGAGGGATATTTGCAAGAGAACTCCCAAACAGCCAAAGTAGCTAATGAATGTTGGTAACGTAAATAATCTGGTAGTGTGGGGTGTACAGTCCCTTCTTAGCATTATGGTTGGAATGAGCTTCATAGAGAAAAAGCCAGTGCTTTTATGCAGACACAGGAATATATCATTTGGAATAATTCTCTATAAAGATACATTTTTGAAGAACAATTCTATTTCAGCTGTCTTTTCATCACATGACTTGATCCAACTCTAGTAAAATGCTGTAACTTTCTTGAAAGTAGTGTAAACCTGAATAATGAATGACCAATTACACAATTAAGTTCAGTTTAGCTTTCTGCTGCTATACAACTGTTGGTGTATTCTCTTGGGTTTTTTGCCTCTTACTGGAGGAGAGCAGCTAAACCATGGAAGGTACTCCAAACTTGTAGGCACTGACCTTCTCATAGCATGGTATGCACGTGAAAGGCTTTGTGGTGCTATCCTTAAAAACAATGGTAAAGACTCATGATTACTCTTATTTTCAGTATTTAATTCATATCACTTTCTTTATGTTGGCCTTTTCTGGCTTTAAATTCAATTTTGTTCTGAGAACGATTCAAAATAATGTAAAGGAATAGAAATTATATCAATACCTAATTTTCCCACAAGATTGAGAGGCCATAAAAAGTCAGTTTCCATGTAAGCACATGGGCTGTTGATGGGCAAAATTATGTCCTGGTAATTATGATGTTATGAGTGAAACCAAAATCTAGTATATATTGAAAAAAATCTTACATGTATTCAAGTAAACAGGAACTGTGGGGAGGAAAATGATTAGGTGTATAAGACCAACAGAGAACTATAGATAGTGTAAAAAAAATTTGGCAGTTGCTTCTATGGAAAATGTTTATAGTCATTTTCAGTAGTGCCTTGCAATTTTTCATGCAACTTGACTATTTCTATCATAAAATGAATGCGTAGGTAAATTTTGTGCAGAAGGTATTAATGTAATTTTCTGCTTAGTTTGTCATGAGATCTTGAATGCTTTGCATTTATACCATGTGTTTCTAAACTGCAAAGGTTAAAGAAAATAAATAACATTTTATATTTGTTTTATAGTCAAAATATTCCCAGGTATCCTTTGTTAGTCATTTGATGAATGGGTATGCCTCTGCTAAACCAGCTATAATCTAAATTGACTATGCACAGATTTAAGTCTCAATCTAACTGTATTTGTGCTGAATATTTTTCTGTAGCTATTTCGCAAAGGAACTTGTTTACAATAATAATAAAAGTGAAAAGCAGAATAAAGAAGGAATGCTTATCATTTTGATAGGCCATGAAGGAAACCGTGGGGTTTTGTTCACTGGGGGACTAGAATAGCATATGCAAAGCCCATGTTCCGTGTATTATTTGAATGCAAAATAGCTTTCTTCAAAATTGATATTTTAATTTTTTTTCCTCAGTCTTCTAACTAAAAATTATTTTAACTCAGCATAATTCATGGGATAAGACAGGTCATCTACTCTGACATTTCACTGCTCTTGCTGTATCAGTATTGTGATCAAATGCTCCCAATAATAGATATTCTTGATGGCCAGGTACTGTGTTTTTTATTTCAATTTATTGCATTAAAATGTTTATAAAAACTTGAATTAACTTTGTACATGGCAAAGATGAGACATGCTGTATTGACTTTCATCACAAGTAGGAGCTCAGTTTCAGTGTACTTCAGTTGCAGAAACAACAATAGAATTCAGTTGTGCTGCTCCATTTTGCTTTGTTGCGTTAACTTTGATCTCTCATTTTCCAAAAGGAAATAAATTCTTACAGCTGTACATAAACCACTGAAATGGACTGAGTTTAAAACAAGAAGCTGATGCCTATTACATCTTTGGAAAGAAACAGAAAATTACAAGAGTTGTGATATGTGAAAACTTGCCATGCATATCAGCCAAGAATCTTTATGCTCTGTGGAATTGGGCAATTTTTTCCAAGATAATGAAGATCTGAACAATTCCTATATAGAATAATTGTATTTGAAAACAATTTATTCCTGTATTTCAGTCTCTGTATCCTGCGAGGAACCTGGCTTTCATTGCCTCTGGCACTTTAGCTTTCTCACAGCACGCAAGAAGCCAGGCAATGATTGGGAGTATCAGATGAATATTGATAGGAAGTTAAGATACTGATGTTGGTGTGTGAGTTCCTCCAAACTTAATGTGAGAAGCTGTACCCCAGAAGATGTGAAAGAAACCGTGACACTGTGGTTAAATAGCTGTAAAAGGTGAATGTTGTATCATTAATTCATCATTAATGTGTTGCAAAGTGCAGTTGTGCACACTGGAACAAGGACAAGACAGGTGGAAAAATAACTTTAAGTGATGATATGGTAACATTTTTTTCCAAATAGAGTTTGCCATGGGCTGAAAAGTATACTTAGCATCTTGAAATGCAGATACTAATGGGCAGAATGTACAGTATTTATAGAAAGAACCTCAGATTTAAGATGGTTTGAATTTGTCATGCGTATCACCACCAATTTTTTTATTTCCCTGTTTTTGCAGTAATGTGATTTTTTTTGAGGCAGGTGTTAAGGAGGTCTTTCACACTGCTTGCCTGATGTGCTGGTGAGATGCTGTTGGTGTCTAATAGGCCAATAAAACCAGTCTGCCACTAGATTATTTATTTTCTCTTTTCATTGGTGGTAAGAGATAACAGTAGCTATATATTATTGTTCCCTTGATACAACTGGAGACCATTCTTTTAGTAAGGGCAGACCATGTAGTCTCTTTTGGATAAAGTGTGGGTCTTATGCTGAAGGCCAGCCAATCTGTGTACCTGAATTTATGTACTTGTCTGACCAAAGCCTTGACGTCTCCTCCTGTAATTTTTCTACCACCTGCAGTGGAGAAAACATTAATGAATGATGAGTCACTCTGTTTCTTTGTTATGTGCAATTATGGTCTGTTTAGGCAACAAGTTCCCATGGAGTCCATGTATCTCTCCAGAGAATGTGTGTCTGAAGTGTTTGGGCCACAATGTTCATTTGGGCCATTTCTGCTCTGATATCTGTAAGCTGTTAACCACTGCATTTTTTTGACTTTTCCCTAAGTAACACAACACCTACAACTTTAGCCTAATCTAGTACAGAATACTAATGATACTTGGTTTAGATTTTGTATGTTGGGTTTTTTTGTGAAAAAAAAAATCTACTGCTTCACAGGAAAATATTCTACTTTGGGATGGACTGGGCAGGAGTAATACTACTGTGTACTTTTGTCTCAGATCCTTTCATCAAAGGCTGCTTATCACTGCTACTTAGCATTTTAATATCATATTTTTAAGGCAATTTTCACTTTGATCACATAGGATGTAGACTTTTATCCAGATACATTTTCAGCATAGCAAATAGCACTCTCCTGAGTCCTTTTCATATGAGGTCCTTCTTGAGTTTTTTTATGGACATTGATTAACTTGTCCCTTTGATAAAGTTCCTTAGCTCTTGAAAGCACTTAGCTCTAATGCCCTATTACTTCTATTACCAGATTGTTCCAGAATTTAATTCCCCAGAAGGCTAAAAATCTTCTAATTACAGCCTAAAATTATTCAATTATACACACTTGTGCTTGTGTCGCTGTTGATCTTCACATGATGAGAGCTCTCATCTGACCCTTGAGGTATTTTTCTGGACTGTGCTGAATGACAGTGTGGAAGAACAATATTCTGTGAATCATGCTCAAAAGCCATTTGCAGTGTGGTAACACGCTGTCACAGCAGGTTCTGTGATTCACATGGTCCTTCATGCTTATAATGCATGCAGCAATTTCTGTTCACTTGTATATATCTTCACTGAATTGATTAATTCTTTAAACTTATAGTCTTGCGTGCGCTTCTTCTAGTGGGCTGGGAAAAAGACTCTGTGGTGTTACAGCAGTTTAGATGGGACCTCAGGAAGTGCATGTCTAAGTCATCCTCATACTCAGAACCACGTCAGCTATAAGATCAAATAGGGCTCACTGCTCATTGCTCAGGGCTTCATCCAGTTAGGCCTTGGAAACATTCAGGCATATGGAGGCACAGCTTTCTGTGCAACCTGCTCCAATGTTTGACTCACTGTCCACAGGGGAAAGAGTCTTTCCTTTGCTTACATGAGTCTGTCTTACTTTAGTGTGTGGTGGTTGTCTTTTGTCCCCCTGCTGTGCACTGCTCTGGAAAGCCTGGCTCTGTCCTGATAAATCTCCTTATGGGAAGTAGGTCCCCAACAGCTGTCTTCTCTAGGCTGAACAGGCCTCTCCTCTGACCACTGCAGTAGCCCTCCCCTAAACTCTTTCCAAGTTATTGATGTCTTCCTTGTATTTTCAAACCCAAAATTGTATGTGATATTCTAGTGGGGTCTAATGAGACCTGAGTGGAGGATATCCTTTATCTACTGTCTGTGCTCCTCTTGATACAGCTCAGAATACCGTTGGCCTCCCTTGCTGCCAGAGATACCCTTGGCTCATGTTCAACTTGGTGTCTACCAATATCCACAGGTCTTTTTGTCACAAAGTCCTCCACCAGCCTGTACAATTGAAAGGGGTTCCTCCTTCCCAGGTATTGGACCTTTTATTTGTCTTTTGTTTAGTGAGATTCCTGTCAGCCCATTCCTCCAGCCTGTCTGGGTCCATCCAAATGGTAGCCCTGTCTTTGAGCATATTATTTTGTTCTCTCAGCCTGCCTCCAGTTTGGTTGCCTCCAGCGAACTTTAACAGCAACCACTCCACTGCCTCTTTCAGGTCACTGATAAAGATGTTGAATGGGACAGATTCCAGGGCAGTCCCCTGTGGTACAGCTGTTGGTTAGTGGCATCCAGGCAGACACATAGCACTCAGGGACCAGAGATCACAAAGGAACATTGGCAGGACAAAGCTAAGTTGATGTTCTAACAAGAGGTAATCAAGTTATTGGGGCTCAGTCTGTGATAGTCTGTGCTACAGAAGGCAAGTGAAACCTTTTGCTCAGTTTGGCAGATCTGCAGTAAGACTCTGTGGCAGAGACTACCTGTTACTACAGCATACCATGTGTTAATTTCTATTCTAATTACAGTTTCTGTGAGTCTTTTTTTCCTATCTTAAAATGTCTCACCTTGTAAAATATTAGGAGTATCCAAATCCAGGCCTTTTTAAAAATTATTCAAAGTAAAGAAAGATAAGGGCGTAATTGTGATGGAAAGAATTACTTGGATTGTTCAGTCTCTAAGCCTGGCTGATCTGGCTGCTACTGTGAATTTGCTCTGACGTGTTTCTAAAGTTCTTTGACTCATACTGCATGTATGCCAGGTGACTGTCACTCAACAGAACAAAACTGTGCTCTGCCAGCAAATATTGGAATTCTGTGTCAATCTGCTGATGTTTCTTGATGAGGTGTTGACCTGAGTGGTGGTTAAACTCCACCTTGAAAGAGTGAGCACACCTGATACACAAACTTGGACAGTAGCAACTGAGCCTAGGGTAGAAGAGGCTACTTATTCTGTTGTTGATGTTGTCAGTACGAAGCAACTTTTTAAATCCTAAATATACTCTTTGGAATGGTTTGAAGTAGGGCAGGGAAGACATCCACTGATGGGGATATGTAATGTGATATGGTAGGACCCAGAAGCAAAGTACTCTAGTGCTGTCAGAATAAAATCTCTCAGCTAGCTACTTTGGTTTCCATTGTGGAATAGAAATGAGTGTCTTGGACAATGTCAGGACCAGGGGTAGCCTTGGGCACAAGTTTAACAAAGTCTGATGAGCATTGACTTGGCAGCAGAGAAGCTGGGCTAATTTGTCTATTCCTAGCAGTGGGACCTGAGGAACAGGGAGCTCCACACTGCCTCCAAAGAAAGCTGAAACTGTACAAATCATGAGGGTAGGCATATCCTGAAGTACCCATTTAATGAAAAATAAATGCTTGTTTCCTCCAGGATTTGCTCTGATGGGTATGTTTTATTGCCAGCAGTTACTAGCAGGCACTGTAACATATATATATGTTTATCATAAAACTTGGAATAGACTGTGCTGGTCACAGGGTAATCTCAAAGATTGGAATATATAATTTTTTATTAGTTTACCACATCACTTTAAGTACATCTCTTACTCTCTATTTGCCTGTGGCCTGCAGAATTGAAGCATTACCTGAGGATTTATGCGAGAATAAACTTTTAAGAGCCTACATTTATTGAACTTTTTTTAGTCCAGTTCCTCTAGCTGCTTATTTGAGTGTTCCAAATATGAAAGTTGTTAGCATATTTAAAACTTTACTTTGCATGGAGGTTCATATTGTGTGTTCATTTATTGTGAGCTATGATATGCTGTGAATAGAAATAACCCCAAATACTGTCTGAAAGTCAACATCTATATGTGTTTAATTGAAGGAATTATGAAGGAGAGACCTCAGCTGTGCTTGGCAAGTTCAAAAATTACTTCCAGTTTATCTAAAGCCACGTAATATGAAATGAACAAGATCAAATTATAATGCTATGGTTCATTGGGTGCATTTGATTAAGATCATTGTTCATTCACCTAAGAGCTGTCATTTAATACTTATATTGTTGGAGAAATGCACAACTTGGAACCAAGTGCTGCTTACCTTTCAAAAAAGAACTATTTCTAGAACACAGTTCCCCATGAATATATTAGCACAGGTAAACACGAGCCTAGACTACATTGAAATATATTCTCTGCCTAATAACCTTTTCCTCCCTGAGTAGTTATATTGGTAGAAATCCTCCTACTGCAAAGTCTTATCATAATTTCAAGAGTCGTTCCCTTTCCCTTATGGAAACAGATTACAGTAGTATAAACACTATGACTGTACCAGTGCAGCCAAGGCAGAGTGATTTTTATTAGTGTCCTTGTGACATGTATCTGTGTCCTCTGTCACATCAGCACCTGGCTCTGCTCTTGGGAGTGTGTTGGGTGATGTTTGAAACAGCTGGCTCACCAGCTTCAGGGAGCATCAGGAGATACCCAGTCCCCAGTGGTGGGTGCCTCTGCCCTGTGGGAAGACAAAGCTTTGTGCTACTCTGCCACACAGACTATTCCTTTTGAATACCTCTAAGTCCTAAAGACTTTTTTATCATAGTGCAGGAAAACTGCAGTATTAGGCTATGGTGTGATAGGAAAAACATACCAAAAAAGAACTGCAAATAAACATCTGTCTCAAAGATGGTTTATGAACTCTGCAGATACATTGTTGAAATCATCACTTCTTACACGACAATAAAACTTTTGCTTTCAGAAATAACATTTACTTGGGATCATGGGTTATAGCATCAGTTTCAACACTGATTATGCTCTGGTTTCATACCTTTGGTTTTGAATTGTGGCTTCTCTGATACTCTGGGTAATTCTAATGTTCACTATGATTTATGGATAATTTCCTTCTTCCTAGGGTATAACATTTCTCTTCCTGCTGATATCCCTAAATTTCAGTCTTAGATATGTTAAAGATAGTGGAAATTTAGGTTTGTCCAGGATATACAGAAATATGGATTAGAAATTCTTTTATCTATAGAGTAAAAAATTCTGAAAGAAGATCTGAATGGCTTTTGTACTCCTCAGCTTAAGAGAGGTCAACTTGAATGACTGGAAGCTCATGGAATTTATATGTTGATCTTGATAGTACAAAGCCAACATTTCTATTGTGCAAGATAGATAAGCAGATAAAAGATAGATAACTTTTTTCCTAAAGCAAGCAAAGAACTAAATCAATCCCCCAAAACCCAAAATGAAACCACACCACTTTCCTGCAATGTCCTTTTGTGGCTTCTCCTTGATTTTTTGACTTTTAAAGTATGTGTTCTAATAAAACATTTAAAATTACCTTTCTGTGCTCAAAACACAGTAAGGAGTTGTCACTGATTATGAATGTTGATAGATTCACTATATAAGCTTATAAAACCAGAAATGTTTTACCTCTGATCTTTTACTTACAAAATGACTGCTCATATGAGAAGCAGTGTATTGAGAATTTATTTTTAAATGTTTAATTAGAAAGTGCTTAATCCAAACCTACAAAACTCCTTTCTTTTTCCCCCAAGATACATGGAAAATTGACAAAATGTTCCTCATTCTAGTGCATGTTTTGAGAGGTAGAAGAAAGGGTTAATCATGTTCATTTGGACAGAAAGCACTTAGTCAGGCAAATACATAGGTTTTGCCTCAAACTTCTCAACACAGTGTTCTTCACATTTCCATCTTTGAGGGAAGGGGAATTAATGGACTTTCTAAAGTCAGCGAAAAATTGATCCTAATTCTTCGGTGGTATTTGCGTGGAGAATATCTAAGCTGCTGTCTCTGATGTGTGTTCTTCAAAGTGCTTACGTTGATTACTTGGATTTTCAGCACCTCTTCACAGTTTTGTTATTCTCTGGTAATTACTTTGAGAAACATCCAGGCAACCTTTCAAACTGAATCCCTTCAGTTCTAAATGAAAAATGTCTAAATCGAAGTTTCTCAGATTGTGCAGAAATTTAGGAATGCAGCTTGTTCATTAGGGATAATTTCAAGCAGATGCTACTAACAGTGATGGAGAGGAATATGTCTGGCAGCTGCAATTTCCTTTTTGCCTCAGATGATTTGTTTCTGTAATGGCTTTGTAAAGGCATCTCACTTCTAGAAAAAACTTCTTTGAAATGGAAGGTACAAAAACATGGAAAAAAATTCAATTGGATTTATTTCCAATTTCAGTTATATTTTCCTTTTTCAATAAATACAATATGTTACGCCTCTGTCCATACTGGCTAAAATTGTATTGCGTTGTGTTTCAACCAGGAGTGCCCATGATTCCGTCTGTAGCCTTGGTGTGTTTGTATCTATTGCTGTATTAGAAATCTCCTCCCAAATCCTTGTGCATTCTGTGGTTTATGGCTCATCTAAAATTAGTCATTGTCATCATTGCATCAGTTAAAATACTGTAGTTGCCTTTTTTAATTGGCTTATATTTCAAGGACATTTTGTGTCCTTTGCCATCATTAATAAGCAGATTGTTGTTGATTAACAGACCTGGATTTAGGTAGCAAATTTAACAGTTTCTTTGGAAACAGGAGATGGAAGTACTGATCTACAGAGTGTAACTACAAGGCTACCTTGTGGGCCGTCCCTTCTTCCTCCCTGCCTCCTATCCCAGGGATACAAAATTAATAGTGCAAGCCAGCACTTTGGATATTCTGACTACAAAGGAACAATCCTCAAAACACCCACATGGAGCTTATTTGTTGTAGGGTGTGCAGTTTTGGGGAGAAGACCTTGACTTTTCACAGGGAAGTTTTAGCATAAGTTGTTACAGACTGAGTGAAGCACTTGAACTTGAGCTCTAAACAGAGTTCTGTGATTTGCCAGGTGAAAGCAACTCTGGCAATGTGCTTGGCATTGGCTGCCCAGCCAGGGACCATGTAAGTGCAGGGTGGTTTGTGACTCCTGGTGTTGGTACAGCCCTTACCATGGGAACTCAGCAGTGGGTTGTGTTTGAAGGCTGTACATTCCCTGTCTGTTCCTTTTGCAGGGCAGAAGGTCCTGGTGGATGGCCACAAGGCAGCTCTTACAAGAGATTTCTGGGAATTTGCTGCTTTGCACTCTCCATGTTTGTGTCACTGGACTTGTTAGTCTGAAAGCCCAGAGGAGGCAGTGGAGGCTGACTGACTTTGCAGAGTGGTTTACCCTCCTAAAGTGATGTGCCTTACTGTGAAAGGCAAGACTGGAGCAAAGGCAGTAATGGACAGAATGGCAGCACATGAGTAAATACACATGATAGAATGTCTTTATGTCCAGCTGAGGTGTATACTTCTGTGTTGGGGTGTCAGTTTGAGTGGTCAGTATTTACATAGGACATTTTATTTTCTTGCTGGTTTTCTTTTTTTTTGAACACTGATTCTATTTGTGAAGTGATTTAAAGAAAGTGATTTAATCGAATGTAATTGCTGGTTGCTTTTTCAATCCTGTATTTAAGATTGTTCTCTTTTCTAGTAATAGAGCAGTAAGTCTTACTGTGAGTGTGTTTATTTTGCTTTGCTATTATTAGTTCCAGGAACCAGATATAGTTTGGATAATTTGCAGGTTTTCTGTTACACAGAATTTTGCCTTTCTCTATATTCCTTCTCTTTCTGTTCTTAGAAGGTACTTCTTGCAGAACATTGCAGAAGTTTCTGGTTAAATGGATTGCAAGGATGAAATATATTTGTCCTATTTCCATTTTTATTGCACAAGGAATCTATTAATCTGTATTTTTATTGGTTTATAAAATAGAGTGAAATTCAACTACAAAGGACTGTTTTTCCCAGTGTCTCTCTTGTTTTCATATAAAAATTGTTTCTCTATTCCAATTTTCTTTTATATTGCAAGGAAAACCTTGCCTTTTGTTTAATATGTCTTTTCTTGTCTGCATTTGAAGGGAGATAATTTAATAAATTTTGGAGTCAGAATCAAGTCACGCAAATGGAATTGAGTAATCCTGAGAAAAGATTTGATAAGTCGATTGTATTAATGTGACTATCCGAGTTGCTGTGAGTTTCCAGACATTTAATTAGTACCTCTGGCAGCATACTCTTTTCAGCTTTAGGTGTCATTTTCTGCTCTTCCAAATATCCGTAGTGACTTCAGTGCTTAAGAGGTGAAGCTCAACTCCAGCTCCTCTCTTTCTCACCAGGGTTCTGCCTTTGCAGATAATTTGATTTCTTTTTGGAAACAGAACTCTTTGGGGAGCAGGGCAACCAGCAAATATATAAATCTGCACATGGCAATGCTTGTTAGTTTGGGGAACACAGCATACAGAGTTCTGTGGTTAGAACAGAAAATTGAGATGTACAGTTTCATTTGGATCACCCTGCTGCCAAATGTACCATTGTGTTTCCTCCAAGCAGCAATGCTGGTTGGAAACTACCTGGATTCATCCTGTGCTGGTGGCTTCAGCAGCAAGTTGTTGTAGGGCTTTTGTGTGTAAGAGTCATGTGTACACAGAGACAGTGAAAAAAAAGACACTGATTGTGGAACTTAGTTTGAATGGTCCATAAACATTGATATCTATGGGGTTTAGGGTGGCAGATGTGCAGGTTAGGATCCAATTCCTAACGTGACACACACAGAGATCACATTATTAATAAATTTGGAGGTTAATTTGATAGAAAATAAAATACATGAATGTACAAAGAATTTAATCAGATCAGAGTAATATTCCCAGGAATTCCTGTGAACAAAAGTCCCCCAGAACTGGGAGATGATGCCATTACGATTTAGAGAGCCTTATAACAATGATGACTACTAAAGGCAGAAGTTTCCAAGAGCATTAGGAAAAAAGAAATAGAGTGAAGTCTGTGTGTGAGAGGGAGGTTTGCTTTCTCATATTAATAAAGTGAGGATTACACATGTCCTTAATGTCTGTGAGTGGAGTCAAGGTTCCTGATACTGGGCTTGGACTGCTTGCTTTCCATCCTTTCTTCTTTTCTTCTGCTTCTCCCTCTCCTGACACTTTGCTATGTGCAAACTTCATATTTATGTGAAAACCCCCTGATTCTTGTGGAGCCTTGCCAGATTTACCCGTGCTAAAGAAGGACCCTTAACCTGCAAGCTGTGTTTGGGGCAGTACCAGACGACTATAAAGGACAGTCCTAGGTTGAATCAGGAGAGTGGCATGTGGCTTCTTCCCTTGGGGGGGAAAATATGGGAGGTTTTCCCATTATCTGGGAAATTTTTTCCAGGGCTGGATCATCAAGAGCTACCAGCTCTTGCCATCTCCTTCTATGTACTGGCAGTTGTCCACAGACTGAGGCTGTAGCATCATGCCTGAAAGGAGAATTGCATGATCATGCCTTCCCATTCCAGGTCCATCACTGGTATTGCCATTCCTGAGCTAACACACACAGCATCTAATTGATACAGAAACTGATGAGACTGACCTCTGATCAAGCCCATCTACTCTATTGCTAACAGCTGCTGGCTGAGCATGCCCTTAGACATGGCTGGGCAGAACCTCAGTGGATCTGACCTTCAGTTTCCGCCAGTGGTTGTGAGTCAGTCATCTGGTACAAGCCAGTGTTCTTGCTGGTTGGTTGGGGATTTTTGCTGGGTTTGTTTTTTGTTTTCTCCCTTTGGATGTACAGCAGGACTTTGCTCTCTTCCAGGTATACTTTTCCAGTTTCTCAAGTTTTCCAATTCTAATGGAGAAATGAGGACAGATTGAATGTAATTATGGCAAATAGTAATGAGTGGAACAGTCTGTTGAAGAGGAAAGTGCATTCTTGTCAAATCACTCAGAAATTTATTAAGAATGGGGTGATGATGGGGAGGAAATTGTTATAGGTTTGTTCCTCACAGGGATAACAGAAAGGCATTAGGGTTATGGAAAAGTGTAGAGGAATCCCTTCTGTGAATCTTGGAAAGGGGAGTGGCTCTCTTGACTGACAAACAGGTACAGTTGATGGCAGTCAGCTCAGAAGAACGAAGTTTCAGTTTAGAAGTTTCAGAGTTCTCCACATTAGGTGAAGAAGGCTTTCAAGGATAAAACAATCCTAGGTGAAGGTGAAGGCTATCAAGGATAAAACAATCTTTGACTTCAGAGGGGTTATAGTCAAGAAAGGGCATCTGCAGGGCCTTGTTTGATTATTTGAAGCAGAGCAGTGTGCCCTTGTTGCACAGGTGGCTGTTGGTATCTTGGGCTGGCTGCCAGCAGGTCAAGGGAGGTGATCCTGCCCCTGTGCTGAGCACAGATGAGGCCACACCTGGAGTGCTCTGTTCTCCTGTGGGTTCCCAAGTACAATACCAATGTGGATGTACTGGGGAGAGGGCAGGCAAGGGCAAAGAAGCTGGTGAAGGGACTGGGATAACTTACATATGAGGAAAAGCTGAGAGAGCTGTGACTGTTGGGCCTGGAATAGAAAAGGCTCAGGAGGATCTCGCCACTGTGTACAAAATACCTGCAGGGAGGATGCAAACAGGATGTGGCCAGGCTCTTTTCAGTGGTGCCCAGTGACAGAACCAGAGGCAATGGGCACAAACTGAAGCACAGGAGGCACCCTCTGGGCATCTGGAAATATCAGGATGACTGATCATTAGCACAGATCGTCCAGGGAAGTTGTGGAGTCTCCATCCTTGGAGCTATTCAAAAGCTTCCTGGACCATATCCTGGACAGCCAGCTCTAAGTGGCCCTGACTGAGCAGGGGTGTTGGGCCAGATGACTTCCAGAGGTCCCTTTCAACCTCAACTACTCTGTAACTCTGTGATTTTGTGAAAAAAGAGTTATTTTCTTTGAAGATGTACTTGGTAGAAATACCCTTTTCCCCCCTTCTTCTTCTCCCCCCCTCGCCCCCACCCTGGCCTTTGTTAGAGTGGGGGAAAAATCCCCAAACTTGAAACTTTTCTTACTCTGCTGGTTAATAGGAAATAGAACCAATTTATACAGACTAAAATGCAATCAAAGTGGTCAGAGTAATGAATAATGAGTGTGTGATGACAGGAATAGCAGCAGCTCTTGTCCTATGTAACAATTATAGCAGCAGTTCTTGTTCTGCCTAACAGCTCCTGGGAAAGGGAGACCTTAAGTGGGTGCAAGGACACAGGAATCTGCAATATACAGGAGAGTGTTCACAGCAGTGGATAAATTAAAATCTTCCTGCTGTGATATCTATGACTAGCCCTGAAATGGATTATCCTTTTAGGGATAATCATCATTAACTAATAAGAAGCATGAGATTCCTAAGACTATATAACTATTCTAGTTTGGTTTGAATTAAGATAAGAAGCCTTTGTGAAAGCTGGAGGCGATTAAGTACAAGGTAACTATGTCTTGGATTTTACCCCTGCAGGAGTGACTAAGGAGAACTCCTGAACCCTGAGTCTGAAGATAGAGGTGAATTTTCTCTGAAAGAGATACAAGTGACCTTAGAACAATTGACCTTAGAAAATCCCTCTGGGTGTTCCCAAAGGGAATCTGGAAATGAGATTGTTACAGTTGGATTGGATGCTGGGCCTAAGGATGGCAGCAGTAGTGGTAGAAATTCAGCTGAAACTGTACCTACACAACAGACCACCAGAAGTCTCCAGACTCTAAGGCATTTCACTTCTAGGAAGGGAAATTTTTACGCATTTGAGACAGAATCATAGAAATCCTTTAAATATTGAGGAAAATGTCTGGAATTGCAGAATAACACAAATAGGCTTAATTGACAATAGATTGAAAGTATAGATGTCTAAATACTTATTTGACAAATATCAATCATCCATTTAGGAAAGAAAAAAAGAGTTTTTAACAAGGAATAAGTCTCATGTAAATTCAGTCTCTCATGTTTGGGCAAAAACTGCATTTATCTTCCAGCTATTCTGGTTTTTATTTGGTATTCCATTTCTCAGAGAGGGCTTCATTCTCCGTGAACTATCCCTGAAGCTGTTCTTGCTTGTGGGTACTCACCCCTACATTTTTTATTTCTTGTGTTGGAATTTAGAAGAAATGAAGAACTGTTTTTTGTGGGTTTGTTTTGTTGTGTTTGTTTGCTTGTTTTTAAGAAAGATCCACTTAGCTGAATGATGCCTAAGGAATTAGTTTCTGGGCTAGGAGAAATACACAGGTGCTGAATCTGAGCTCTCTTTCCTCTTTGCTGTTACCTGAAAGTGGAGGGCAATTCATTACTCTTTGCCTGTCTCTACACAGTCAGGTCTTTTCATCTTCTGTCATTGTTACTTATGGAATGAAGACAACCAGAGAAGGCAAAGCAGAAGCTGTGCTGCTGGCTGTGGCTGCTGCCTGCAGCCCTTGGCAGTGACCAGTGAGCTGTTCTCTTGTGCAGGTCTCTTTGCAAAATAACCTTCCTAGGCTGCAAGTAAGGGCCATGCAGACCCTCCCTCTGATTTGAAAAGTTCAATAGGGTTTTTGTGAGAAGCTGATTTTAATTGCCTAATAATTTGAACAGGGACATAGTGATTCTTGTGTCATTGGATCATTAACTGAATGCAACAACAAATTAATATAAATTGGTTATGAATACATGGAGGCGGAAAATTAGGAGTTACCTAAATTATCTTTGAAGCAGCCCAGCCAAATACTCAAGTTCATTCTGAATCCTGTGAAATTTGCCAAGGACTACCACAGACCCCCAAGTGTCTTGAAGGTTATGGATACACTTAATCTTGGTTCTACAGCTTAACAGTACAGTCTATTGTGCTGTTCTTATCTCAGGAGTGCTCTAGCCACTCTCCCTTCCTGGCAGTGGCTTTCAGCTTCAAGGTCTGCACAATTCAGTATAATTCCTGATAGCTATTCAGTCTCCATCCCTTGCCTTGGTTCAGCTGGATGTCAGATGAGGACATAAGTAGCCATAGCCTTGTTTCTGGCAGCACCTTCTTTCATCCTGTTCATTGGTCTTGGAGGACCTAATGTTTTTGTACTCCCCAGGTGTCCAATTCCTAACCCCATTTTTATTTAATTCTAGGTAGACTACTGGCTAGATCACCTCTCCTATTGCACAGACCCCTGACTGCTCCCTGCCCAGATTAACAATGTGTCAGAAGTTTAGCTTTCCCCCTTGTTGTTCCAAACACAAATCCTAGTCACAACTCTGACCATAACCTGAATATCCTGATTTTGTAAGTTGGTTCCTTGAGTACAATTACTGTGACTGGAGAGACTGATCTGTCCCAGAGTTACTGGTCCCTGTTGGTGCTGTAGGTCATCTTAGCTCAGTGTACTGTGGATGATTGATTAGGAAATGGATTTCTTCCATTTCAGCCTTATAAAAATCTAAGCTCTCAGACAAACAATTTAATGTTTTCTTGGCAAGGACCAGGGTAAAAACTATTATCAAAAATCAGGTATTCTCTATTCTCTGTGATGTGTATGTTTTACCAATCCATAGCAGATCTCCAGTTCCTCCTATCCCAAGCCATTAGAGTTTCTGTGTAAGGCTAGAGTTAGAATGATGAGGTAGTTATAACCATGAATGTATAGAATCATACAATGATTTGGGTGGAAAGGACCTTAAAGATCCTCTAGATCCAAATCCCCTGCCATAAGTGGGGACCTTCCACTAGACCAGATGGCTCAAAGCCTGATCCAGCCTGGCCATGAAAACTTCCAGGAATGGAGCAGGGAGAAGGAAAATGTACATGGGTTCCTCTGGCTGCACTGAAGGCACTTTGCATTTAAGAGTTTCAGATCACTCTCCAGATCTTCTTTCTTCACAGCAATGTAGGTTTCACCTTTGTGTATCTGTTTAGATGTGCACACAACTTCCAGCTTCTTCAGAATATAGATGCATGTGTATGCTATTTTATTTATTTATATATTTATTTATTTATTTATTGTGAACAGGGAAAGGTGTGAATCTTCTCTGTAGGGTTAAAGAAGGAGGAAACACACCTATTGCATGAAGAGTAGGAAAGGACTTATCCAAATGAGGAATTCACTCTCACTTGGGACCACGGTGGGCTGGAAGTTCGATCTACTCAGAGTGCCAGAATAGGGAGCATACAACCTCCCTTGTTATACCTGGGATGGACAACAACCAGTGTAATTGCTTACCAGTCAGGGTTGGGATTAAGTTTAGGGATACCAGGTTCTGAAGTGATTGATTTATTGGTGGATTTTGCAAGTTTTGAAGGGGTAAGTTGGAATTGTGTTCTGGTAAGGCAGAGTTACCACTGGGATGTTATTATAAGGTGAGGGTTATGTTTGAGTTGGGAACAACATGGCATAAAACCTCATGTCTGCTGAAATACTGAGGTATCCTGAGGGAGAAAAGGACACTAAAGAGAAGTGAGCTGAAATCAGATAGGAAAATGAAATTAAATTTTTTCAGATTTGCATGTGTCACTTTAGCTCAATTTACGTGTTTCCTTAAAATGAAATTGCCACCATAGGTAAAGGGTATTTTCCAATTAACAGTCCTTGTGCATGGATGCAGAGGTCATATGCAAGCCACACAAAACACACTGAATCTCTCCACTCTTGGCGTGGCAGAAGCTTTAGAATAATGTTTGTTTGAAAAAAAAGCATAATTGAGTTTTTCCTGCATCCTTTATGCAAGAGAAAAACAAAGACAAGTTTGAAAGAATGAAATAGAAGGCTTAATAAAATCCTAGAAGGCTTAATAAAATCCATGTGGAGACTGAGAAAAATCTCTGGTAGCTCGCTCCAGGGATGAAGTTTGCCTGTTCCACAATGAATGGTGACTTTTCTACCTCTGCTTTGCTTCCTCTGAAAGAACTGTGCAATTGTTTTTCTTCCCATGCTGTGTAGTGTATATAGTATGATTACATTTCATCATACAATGAGATTCCACGTTGTTATGATTTAATTTTGATGTAGTTTGTTTTTTAATCACATCCCTTTACCTTTTCTAAATCAATATCCAATCGCTGTTGCTTCAGGGGAAAAAATAGCAATTCATTAAGACTTACCTGAAAGAAGAGTGAGTTTTATCTCAGTAATGTGCATGACAAAGTTTAATGAATCATTTAAATATTTTTCATTATTTTCCACCTCTTATGCAATGGAAATATCATTTTGGAGTTGACAGAGAGTAAGGTAGCAGGACTAAGCCAGAAAACCCATTTATAAAACACTTTTTACAGGGCATCCTATCTAAACAGGTAATTTTCCCATTCTTGAGAAGGTCAGTCTTACTGATGTTAATTTAGCAACCACCAACACATGTTTTTTTCATGGTTTGAACCAATCTTTCAGTTCTTGTGTAAGAGAATCTCTCAGTACTCTGAATTATCACAACTTTTGAAATAGTGGTGTTTGGCTTTATCCCCAGCTGTTTTCTGTGCATAAATGGATGCTTTCAGCTCTCCAATGAGAGAAGGATTTTTTCCTTCTATAGTCCCAAAGGTGGACCCAATGTCCTTCAAGTAGTACACAGGTAAAGGATGGGCGGCGATGGACACAAGCTGCATCAAGGAAAATATTAATTGCCATTAGGGAAAAAAATCATAGGCAATCAGATATTGGAAGATGTTGCCTCAAGAAAGTGTGGAAGATGTTTGAAAACTCTCTGAACTCAATTGGATAAGGCCCTGAGCTACTTTATCTAATGGCAAAGATTTCCCTGTTGCGTGGTCAGACCAGATAACCTTCTTAGGTCCCTTTCAAATTAAATTAGTGTATGAGACTTACCAAGAAGTAATCAAGATGCCTGTGCTGACTAAGAACTGACCTTATCAGGCAGTATTGCCCCTATTTCAGTCAGCAAATTACTTTACCTGATAAAAAGTGCAGCATTTTCTAACTCTAGAGCTGTTACCTGTAGCATTGTCAAAGTTGATGTAAGTGGTCTGTATCTCCTTAGTCATTGCCAATAACGTGCAAATTACTGTCTTTATCCTACCATATCTGTTTTTTTGCAACTCGCTGAGGAGGGAACTGATAAGGATGGTAATTTTTCTTCAGTTGGATGAATCTAGGCTGTACTGTCACATATGTGTAGGAATAAATAGGGGAGATTCAGTCTGAGACTAGTGAAAATCTCAGTTCTTCAGCTTATAAAAATACCAAAGAATCAGTAAAGCCTCCTTACCATAGTTTGCCTCTGCTTTTAAAATTGTCTTTTTCACATGGCAAATTCTGATCTAGCAGTGAAACCCAGGTTAGCAACAGGGATGATTCATGTCTTCTGGGCATTTTCTACAAAGTTTAGTTCAATCTTCTAAAAGACAAGAAAAATAAGGAGACTGGAGACTTTGACTAGCAGTAGAGGCCATTTCACATACATCTTTGCAGAAATAAAATTATAAGGCTTGAGGGATCAGTCTGGCAAAATATAAAATTATGTGCATTGGTATACATTTCCATTTAAAACTAGGAGTAATTTTAAAAAATGAAGCTAGGCGGAAATAAAACAGTAATGAGTTGATCACTCTACGCTGTAAATTCTTGAAGCATAGCCTAATGTGTAAGCAACCATAACCTTTGGGGAAAAGAAATAGGGCACCCAAGGCTTTCTTGCCCTTGTCTGGGTTTTGTGGTTTGGCAGTGGGGAGAAGCTGTAGAGAGAAAATCTTGTAAGCTGAGTCCACGCATTTATTTTTAGTTTTATATGAGGCATTTACTAATGGCAAAATGTCCTTGAGGTTAGGAAGAGGGGTTTTTTTCCTTGGCACAGACAAGTTTCTGCATTCCAATTTTGTTGTGATGTGTTCTTTCCAATTAATAATAAAGCATTTTGAGAGGAAACAAGGGAAAGCAATGAGACTGGGGAGGCCAAGTTATTAACCCAGTGTTATTTCGCCCTTATAAGCAACAATTATAGTCTAGAGCACACAGGTACCATCAAGTTTATCCCTTAGACCACAGCCAATTCCTTTCTGCTACAGATTTTCTCTCCTATAAACTCTGTGAGTTAAAATTATTTCAAAATCCAAAAACTTTCAGGAAAGTGGTGCTAGGGTGGCCAGGGAATGGAGAATCACTCTTTCAGAACAAGTTAAAAGAAGCAGGTTTGTTCAGGCAGGAGGAGAAGGTCTGACTGCATAGTAGAAATATATCCAGGGTAAAAGCTAGGAATCAAGAGTTAGAAAAGAATGGTAAAAAGTGAGTCAGATGTATTCATTTTTCCATGGGTAAAGCTAGATTAGACTCTAGAAGAAGGTTCCTGGCCTTCGGGAGGGCAGAGGCTTAGGATGAATTTGCTGAAGGTGAAATAGCTTGGTTGACTCCATTAGAAGACACTGACCTTGATTCAGGAGGTCCTGCTAAATCCTATCCAGGGGAATTACAGAAGGGTATGGAGCTGTGTGTGACTTTTCTTACCTCTCTCCAGAATCTTTTGCAGTTTAAAGATGTTTCAGGCACTATGAGTGATTTTTCTTGCCTTTGATACCCAGATAATTATTCGTTCTGTGGGGAATGTGACTTAAGCAGTAAAATGCCATTCACAGGTCATACAAAATGCAAAATTGTGTTTTGTTTTGACAGAAAGCTTTTCAGGAGGTTCATTTGACTAAATCAGTCATTTTCTCTAGACCTAAGATAATTTCCTATTTTTTCCTGAAAATTCCAAATTACTTTTAAAGTACTTTAAAAATATAGAGAGAATCCTATTTGTCAGTCTCACTGAGACTGAGCTTGTGTAAGTCTCTGAGTTTGTAATTTTTGTTATCCTCTTTTCCTTCTTGCTTCCTGGCCTTTCAATAGGAAAATATGTTTCCATGGATGTACTATTGGAATAACTTTTTCTACCTTTAAGCTGATTTTGAATTGATGAATGTGGTCATATCACTGTTTATCTTGCAGTAGTTTTTCCTGGCATGCAGCTTGCTACCTTTTGATTAATTTCTTTGTCTCCTGGGATGCAAATATGCATTTGTGAACTTTGTGTTGAAAACCTGTCACAAACTTGATTTTTCTTCTGCTTTCTAATCCTTAATTAAGCATATTGACATATTGTTAGTAGGGATGATAGCCTCCTGTCAAATAGCCAGCAACAGCACTGATTCTGCTGTTATATTTATTTATGAGACATCACAGTACATGGAATCATCACTTTGTTCACTGAAATCTTTGTAAATTAGGAGGAATTGATCTCTTTCCATGCGGAGAAATCGTACCATTCCCATTCTGATTCAGAGAGAATCTGGCTCAGAAGTAGGTAGGGGTGACCTCAAAAGTTTGGAGAAAATTGGTAGGTGAACTTGGTAAGTTTTTTAAAGGACTTCAAGAGTAAATGAAACACATCAGGGCAGATTCTCAGCTGGTGTAAATTGCTATCACTCCACTGAAGTGGGTATAGCAAAAGAAGTTTAACCAGCTGACAGTCCCTCAGGTGTGCCTTTCTTTCTTGTTTTGCTGCTGATTTTGAGATGAGAGGACTCCAAGTGAACCTTTGGACCAAATTATTCTGTTGGGGTTGGAGCAGGTCACAGATAAAATAAGAGTACAGATCAAATCCAAGCTTTTTCCACATGAGTTATACCCTAATCATGGCTTCATGCATTCTCAGAATTTGATTCCCTGCAGCCTTTCTCCTGCTTCTGCCTGCCCCTGATCTGGAATTAAATTGTTATCAGAATCACTGTAGCATATGTTGTATTACTGTGTATATCAAATAAAAGTTGGAAACTTGGCCTATTCAAGCCTGGGAATAATCTTGTCTACCACAGAGCACCTTCTGAGAGCCAGCAGTTCATCCAGTGAAAACACCAGCATCTCCCAAATGCTCCTACAAATGGGACTGCATCTTAATATTAATAAAGCAGTGAAGTATTAAGGCAACATATGCTGTAACTGTGCAGTCTGCAAGTGAGTTAACTCCTTCTAAGAGACCTGATCAGATTTCCTGATGATGAAGCAATGCTGTGCTTTGTCAGATGACTGCCTCCTCATTATCCAACATGGCATTGTGGGGTTTGTGGCATACTTTGTTATGTTTGAAACAAAGGTGAGGATTTTTTTTTTCTTAAAAGAGAAACCAACAAAACCAAACATAATTATTTTTGGTTTTGCTGGAAAACATTTTAAAAATGATGCTGCTAACTACTCAAATTTAAGTCTTAATTATATGGATTCTGGCAAAACTGTTCTATTTGCCAAAAAAAATGGAGAATTTTGGATAAAATAAATTAGCTTCTAGAATACTTTTTTTAAAAGTAAGTTCATACTTTAATTTTTTTTTCATCTGAATAGTTTATAAAACTTAAATACATACCTGACTTAGTACCCTGTTTCTCCATTTGGTGTGAAAAATGTTTCAGTGGGTGTAGTTCTCTGTTTGCAGCAGGGCAGTCTGAGCCTCAAGTGTGTGGTGAACTGCTTCCTTCTGATAATTGCCTTTTGTAGGGGCAGGGCAGCTCTGTGAACAGATCCCACAACAAGTAAAGCCAAAATATCATTCAGGAGCATGTGACAACCTGATTTCACCAGGTCCTGCTGAATTTTGGGAGGAAAGATGTTGAAATTCCAGGTTGGTCCTTAAAGGCCCAAGCCCCTCTATGCTCCATCTCCCTTCCTTGGTCACAAGCACATGAGAGGTATGTTCAGTAGTGTAATGAAGTTAAATGTTTTTAATTTTTGGCCTCAGTTCAATGGTGGGTTTTGCCCCAGGAACACAGAGTCTATGTGTGTGCACATGCTCGTTTCCTGCTGGGTCTGATAGCAGAACAGGGCTAAGTTCCCTTCCTGCTCATGCAGAGAGGTTACTCTGTAAAATGAATCAGACAGATTTTATTGTGAGATTAATGTAAGAGTTAACTGTCCAGTGTTATCGCCTTTTTAGAAAATGCATTTATTTACCTTAATTTCTGTTTTAAATACTTTTCTGTTAGAATAGAATATTTTATTCGAAGTGTTTACTCTCCATATTAAAGTACTTGTCTATTAAAGTGGGAAGCTATGCAGTATAGCCATCCCATTATAGCTATTAATTACTCTGTAAACTAAAGCTATGGGTAGGAGTGTTGTGGGCATGTGGTGAGAATATTATAAGAAATAGAAACTTCATGTTATACAGTGAAGTAAGGCTTTTTTCCCTCTATAAATTGATTTTTTTTATACATTTCCTTGGGGTTTGGTTTCATTTAGAACAGATAATTGTAGAAATATGATTTTTAATGTATTCTAGTTTAATATTAATAAATTGATACAATGCTGATGTAACCATTCATTTTTTCACAAGTTAGTTTTATTGACATCAGTGAAAGAAAAACTTCTTTATTCTTTCTCTGTAATTATAGTGTTCACACTATTTTATTTTTCCTGTATTGTGAGCATTTAAGCATCGAACAGCTTGTTTCAACCTTTGAAAATTCAAGCCTCAATGAAATATTTAAGTACAACCAGTTTTAATTCTTGCTGAATGGAAAATAATGAAAGTGCAGAACAAAACCATGTTTTTCCTCTGACTTCCTAGTAATTAGTCTTTGCCTTCTTTTTGAAACACCAATGTTCTGCCTATTTGTTCTTAGAATTTAACTACATTTTCAGTGCTTTGCAAAAAATTGCAAATTGAGACAGGCCTAGTTTCTTCATAGTGTTTTGCATTTTAGAAATATACCATTAAGGAATAATTTAACATGCTTTTCTCCTTTGTAAACCATGCAATTTAAACTACAAGAGAGGTTGTCTTCTATTGACACTTGAATATACTTGTACTTTATGTTGAAATCAAGAGGATGTCTGCATGAGGGCTGAGCACTTAAAGTTTTGTGATGTGGAAAGGTTTATATTCTGAAGTGACTAAAGAACCTAGAGATCAAACTGAAATCTGTGGAATTGTAGGAGAAAATCTTAGGAAAACAGCATGCCTCCAAACACCTGAAAAGCAAACCATCTCAGATTCTGTTTCCTTGACCTAGTTTGTCCTTGGATATTTAGACACAAACCCCCCTTCTCAAAGTCAGCATGAGGCAGAATGAAATTGAGTGGGAACAGATTGAGCAGTCAGAAGTATGAAATTTGCTCTGAGATAAAGTATCCTCATAGGAGCGCTCCTCCCTTGGGCTATGGACACTGTAAATTTACCTGGTAATGCCAGCTGACTGAAAGAGTCCCTTGGTATTTCTCATGGAGGCTTCCCTTGTTGCTGGAGATATCTCTTGTGGCTTAGGATCTCAATTTAGGCTTCATTAAGTGCCCTGACGCAAGAAGGATAAGAGCTGATCCATGCTTTGATCAATGCTGATCAATGTTGGCATTAATCCACAGGCACTTCTAACAAAAAAGTTCTATTTTCTCTGATGCTGTTCTGACTCATTACAGTTAATGGACTTTCCTGAGAAATGCAGCAGTGGTTATTAAGAGATGAGGTGAGGACTCAGAAATGAACCAGAGGAGGGCTGGCTGCCTGTGCTTTGAAACTCCTGCAGTATTTACGTAGTTACACACATATGCGGCCTGAATTCTTCTGCTCTGAGTGAATTTATTTTTAAAAGCTCTCCTATGCAGCTGCTTCTCTGTCCTTCAGCACAGAGCAGCTGTTCTGGCCTCGCTCTGCAGCAGATCACACAGTGGTTGGCTTCACCCCATGGCAGACCAAGGACTTGAGCTTGGGCTCCTCCAGCCTGGAGAAGAGGAGGCTGAGAGGAGACCTCATTGCAGTCTGCAGCCTCCTCTGGAGGGGAAGAGGAGGGGCAGGCACTGATCTCCGCTCTGTGAGAAGAGTGACCCAGCCACTGGACCCAAGGGACTGGTGGCCTGAACTTTTTTATGTTGGATATTAGTAAAAGGTTCTTCACTGAGGCGGTGTTTGGGCACTGGAACAGGCTCCCCATGGGTTGGTCACAGCACCAAGCCTTGACAGAGACAAGAAGCATTTGGACAATGCTCTCAGGCCTGTGGTGTGACACTTGGGGATGGTGCTGTGCAGGGTAGGGAGCTGGACTCGATGATCCTTGTGGGTCCCTTCCAACTCAGCACATTCTGTGATTCTGTGATCTGTATGGCAAATCTCAATGTACTTTCCTCAAAGTTAGAGCCAGAGGCACTGGAGAAACTGAGAAATTGCTATGATAACTGTGTCCCACTGGAGGGCTCCCCTGCACTTGCAGTAATCCTCCTCTTTAATGGCTATCTCAGTTCTAGGGCTGTCTCTTCTCTGCAGTGCAGTGCACTGCAGAGCTGCTCCCCTGCAGCAGAAGAAATGGGTCTAGAGATGGGTTTGTGGGTTTGTGTGCATGCAAGACTCACTCCCACACTCTGTGGGTAGTTTTTATCACTGCCCTCAGTATTGCTATCAAGAAACTGATGTGCTAAATCACCTCAGAATCTGGTACTACTCGTATTTTGAATTTTGTGTTGATTCCTCAGTGAGGTTGGCTAAATATCTTCACTGCTTCTTAACTGATTACAGCTTTAGAATGGCAATGGCAGTTATTCTGGAATTTTTCCCTTTATTGTACTTCAGTTTTCAATAGAAACCTTCAGTACAATCCAACTACTTAGAAGTACTCCAAAGGGAAAATGGCTACACAGCTACACTCAAAGTTGACTGCTTTGCACTTTCTCGGTTGTTTTGCTTTAATATCATTTAACAATAAAATAAAATCGTTGTTCAATTTAATTTGTGATCAGTTTTAAATTTTCTGTTGAGATTTCAGGTAGCTGCTGAGTCTTGAGGAGTCAAGTGCTTTAGAAGGATACTCTAACTAGAAAGCTTCAGTGATCTCACAGAAAAGTATATGAAGTGAGTTAGTGATCTGTTTGTGTGTAGCCATGCAATAGCTTTCTACAGTTCTCCATTTTGTCTGAAATGAGTTAGATGAGGCAGGATCTGTTGGGAAAAATCAGTAATTATAGTGAACTTTTGTGACTATTGTAACAGCTGCTCTTAAAAGTGTTAATTATTGGCAATTTAATTTCTTTAGAAATACATTATTTTCAGACTAGCTTACCTTGATACTAGCTTACCTTGAAATTTAACTAATGTGCCCAGTTACTTTTGGATTCATGATTGTCTTTTTCCTGCATCAGCTGCACAGTGTTTCAAAAGTCTTAAATTTTAAGTTGGATGCAAAAATTCACCTCTTCAAGAAAGTTCTTAGGTCATCTTTGGTCTTGTCTTTTAAAGATCACCCTAGAGATCTTTTAGAGCCCGTCTTACTGACTGTTAGATGATGGACAAGGACTTCTGGGGCTGTTGACTCTAAATCCTGATTCTATCCCATAGAAGTTCACTACTATGCTTTGCCTGTATGTATCCAGAAATAAGCTTTAAAATGCATATTTTTAATCACAGTGGCAATTTCTTCTAAGCCATCTTGCTGCTACATATTGCTTCTTAGTCCATCAAGCAACTTTGTGTAGTCCTTTCCTTTCCCCAGCCCCCTGCAAATGTTGAGGCTTATTCTGGGATTTAAAAAGAATTACCCTTCTTCAGGTATTTGTGTATTACTTGAGAAGGGCTTCAGATCATAATTAAAAAAAAGTCCACTTGTACAAAGAATTGTTCAGCTGCGAGGAAAATTATTATTGATGAAACTCCCCTATTCAGCCAAGTTCTTAACCAAGGGATATGGTGTGAGTTCATGTGAATGAATTTTTCTTCATCCTTCTTAATGCTCTGCTGATATTATTTACTTCCAATTTGTCCTGATGAAGGAAAATATGCACAGCAAAGTACAGTAAAGTTATCAAAATGTTTAATGTTCTTCACTTAAAGAGGGAGCAGCCTAGAGAACCGTTCCTAATTACTTTGAGCATGGAGATATTAAGATTGTGCATTAAATAGAAAGCAATTTTAGTACAATGATGAGTATCATCCAAGGATGTTGGAGCACTTTTTTGGTTTATATATCCTATGTGCCTTGTAATTTCCATTTTATCCTAGGAGTCCACTAGAAATACAACTGCTCATGTTGACTCTTTACAGTTAGAGAAAAGTAGCTGTGTTTTCTGGGAACTCTGTTAAAATTCACATTGCAATAAATATACCAGGATTCTTTTCCATTAGAGACATTGTGGTGTCAGTGAAGTATAACATACAAAACAATAATGAATAGACTGTGCAGTTTACAGTTTCTAAGCTGCACAAAATGTTAGGTCTATAAATATATTTTAAAAGATACACGAGCAAATATTTAAAAATAATTGCAAATTCTTCAGTGATGTAGACACATAAAATGAAGGAATTTTGCTGGGGCAATTATAGTGTCTCCTGCTGCTCTGCTAAAGTTATTAGCATCATACATGAGACCTAGAAATGCTTGCAGTAACTGGAGATTTAAGGTTTAGAACTTGGAGATGTGGGAAAAAGGTGTTGTAAATAACTCCACAGGTTTCAAATCTAACAGCATGACTCTGGTGCTTTAATACTGCTGCCCTTGGCCAGGAGCATTTGCCACTCCCTATCAAAGCTTTGGGATGGCTTGTCTTGGTGAGTACTGTAGTCAAAATATCCAGGTGAATGCTTCTTAATGTTCTTGCTGACTAAAAACATGTACTTTTCAGAGCTTAAACTGTTCTGTGTATCCCCCCAGAGCTGATGGTGTCACTTAATTTACAGAGCAAAGTGGGGAATAAGTCTTTCAGTGTTAGAAGCTATCCTTGCATCATCTTTTGTTTTCTCCAAAAGGCTGAATTTGTTGCCTGTTGTCTTTGAGCATCTCATGATACCGTTCTTTAGAGGGACAGTAGGGCATCTTCTTTGGGATCACGCATGCAGTGAACACACAGCTGGAAACTGAACATTCCTTGCCCCCAGCCCTATGTTACACTCTTTTCCCTGCTGGCAAGAGTACCATGTATATACATAAGTAAAGAAATCCTGGTAAGCTATTTAAATCCAATTATCTTTGACTTTTAAGCTTACATATATTTCTCTGAAATTAAGAAGGTATTCAGAGATATTTTATAAAACTGTTTGTTCTTTATATGTCTAATTTTCTCTTTTTTTATTTTTGAATAAACTTGATCCAAATGTTGATTATGTCAAGAAACATTTCTGCATTTTATAGTTATGAATCAGATGATGAGACTACTCGAAGAGTTTCTCTGCAAAAGTGAAAATGAGTTTTCTTTAAAATTTTTCTTCAATGGTTATTAAAAATTAAGCAAAACATACATCTGTGTTTATCCATAGTTTATTACTCATCTTTTAATGAGAGAGTTAATTAAAAAAATTAGAGAATTATTATCTTAAGATTTACCTAGAGGGAATGCTTGAATCATGCCTCTTTTGTATGGAGTTGCTCTTTGGGTCCTTCTGGCTTCATTCATATGAGCTGTGACATGGAAACGGAAGTGTGACCCTATCCAAAGCTTGTGGGAACTGAAGTGTGACCCTATCCAAAGCTTGTGGGTGTTAGGATCTCCTTTTACATCTTAGGACTGTTGACTTTACCTGAAGAAGCTTGTTGCTTCTTCAGAGGACATAGAAATAGATACTTAAATGAATTCAAAGCGTACTGAGTTCAGCCTATGTGTGCAGGCAGAATCTGACAATGTGGATGCAGATGTCAAAGTACTCTTCCTCCTATCCCGTAATTCTGAACTGGGGATGAACTAAAATTACTCTGATAGATGATTGATCATGTTTCTCTGACTAGATTTTGTCTTGTTCACCAACATTTTAGCTCTTAATAGGTTCTGATACTGTAAAAAAAAATCTTATCAGGGTTCCATTTTATAGGAAGACATGGTTACATCTCCATTTATTTTTTGACATTGCTAAAGCAGAGAGTTGGTCCAACTGTGACTCTATCAGCTGTAAACAATGCTCTTTGCCTTTGGCCAAATTTTAGTCTCCTAAGTTTTCACTTTGCCTGGAGTGAGTCACTGTGACAAACAAATCCCTGAAAATAAGAACATATAATGGCAAAGCTGACAAGACCCTTAACAATAGCAGAGCCATGGGCTTTGGTATAAACAACATAATAGCACAGTGGATTTGATTGTCATCCTGAAATTTCACTCTTTTGTTTCATTTCTTGTCCAATTGCCTGCATGACTATTTCACAGCAACACTTCCTGGCATATTCCAAAAGCTGTGGTTATTCATTGGCAGGCTCCAGCCATAACCCAGCAATAAAGTGTACATTGGGATGGTAACTGTTCTTTCCTCTAAAATAGAGTAAATATAGAAAATCAGAGCTGGCTATGGGATAAACTGGTAGTTAAATCCAACCTAAACAACTAGACCTCTGTGATGTGCTGTGATACTGGGGCTTGTCAGCATGGGGGGCTGTGAGAATGCCAGGCCGTGTGCTAATGAGTCATAGTGTGGAGCTTAAAGAAAAACACAATCCCTTTTCTTCTTCTCTTCAACTCCATGTCCTATTTGAAGTGGAAAGACACTGGATGAGATGTCCATGGTACAGCTCAAAGACAGTCTTATTCCCCAAACAGGAACTTCTCAGTGCTTCTCTATTGTGGTGGGCTGACCTTGACTGGACACCAGGCACCCACCAAGTCATTCTGCCATTCCTCTCCTCAGTAGGACAGGAGCAGAAAATAAGATTGAAGCAAACCTTGTGGGTTAAGATAAAGGCAGTTTGCTAAAGCAAAAGCAAGGGTCATGCCCATGCAAGCAAACAAAAAACTCAAAGGATTTTATTCTCTACTTCCCATGAGCAGATGATGTCTGGCCACTTCCTAGGAAGAAGGGCTTTGGCCTGTGTAATGGTTACTCCAGAGGGAAAATATCACAAATATCATCACAAATGAATAACAAATAATGAATGCCCTCTGCTTCCTCCTCCTCTTTTCCCTTTTATAGCTGAGCAGACACACCATATTTTATGGAATGTCCTTTTCTCAGTTTGGGTCAGCTGCCATGTGTCCCCTCCCAATATCTTGCCCACCCTCAGCCTGATGGTGAGGATGGAATGCTGGGGAGGCAGCACTGATGCTGTGCCAGCCCTGCTCAGCAGCAGCCAAAACAGTGGTGTGCTACCAACACCTTTCCAGCTACCAGTGCAGAGCACAGCACTGTGAGGGCTGCTGTGGGGAAAATGAACTCCATCTCAGCCAGACAAAATACACCTGTACAACATGCTGGGCAGCCAACACCCCTAAGAAGCTTTACAGAAGGAAACAAAGATGCAGAAGAGAGGAAAGTTGTTTTGTATTTAGCTGCCAACTTCTGATCTATGAAAAGCCTCTCCTTACTTTTCTCATTTTTTCTCTCTAGACCAAGGTCTCTGAATAATTTTTTTTTTGTCTCAGCTGCTTGAGATTGGGAAGAGCAGTGCTTTGATTGTGGCTTTTCTTTTTGAATATTTGCAGTAGTTCCATGTCTATTGCCCTTCTCCTAGTTGGAAATGTGTTAATTAAAGCATTCAGGAAAAGTCCAATACTATGTAATTAGCTCATGACTATTAAGATCAGTGCCCCTATGGAGCAGCATGGATGTTCCTATTGCCCTTCAAAAGAAAGTAGATCTCTGTTTTGCCCCAGCCCTAAATAAGGATAGCAATGCTGAATAAAGATACAAGGTCTTAGTCATGGGCCCGCTTTAGGTACTGTACCCAGCCAAGCATCCAGGAATGATTCAGAAATAATTTGACTGACAAGCTTGTAGGGTAAATTTCAGGTAAATGCTTCTGGTGCTTTGTGCTGCTACTGCAACACAGCCACAGAAGCCAGTTTGAAACCCATAGTGCTAATATAATTCCTAATTTTTGTTTATATGCCATAGACTAAGTGACTGCATTTTATTATCTGATAATTAATGAGCTCTTCAGTCCTTTGCATGATGTGCAGAGGGAAAACCTCGGATCCCAGGAGGTAGGGATGGGAGAGAAGGAAAAAAAGACTATTCCTAGACTGGATTATCTCCATTAATTCTTTCCTTTATTCATGTTCTCAAAGTTACTGTGCTAATAAATTGGAAAGATTAAGATTCCAGACTGGAAGAGATTCAGGTCATACTGAAATATATTAAATGTAGATTTATTAACAAAATTTCCTGTTTTCAATAACATGCTCTCATACTTCACCTGTCCTTGACCGAGTAAAACACAAAAAAGCCCCATCTGCAGTTATTGTGAGGTTACAATTCAATAGATAATCCAATTATATGCCTTTCTGAAGCTAGGTCAGGATCACACACAGAATTGTATTGATTACATTTTAATGCCAGCACTCTCATGGCAGCAGAAGGGCAAAACACCAGTCAGCTGCCACAGAGCAGGTGGGTTGCCATGTGATGTATTGCAGTGCTGTGTAGAAACTTTAGGCAGTTTCAGTGGTTGCTGAGTTATTTTTGATACCCCTGAAAGGTAACAACTCAATCGCCACTTTAACTTGTTGATCACCACTTTAACTTGTTGATACTATGGTTAGCTTTTCTCTGTACTGGTGCCCTGTCTTGAAGCTGTGCATTTTCTTGAAGAGTTCTGATGAATGTTGTGATTTGCTCATATTGGGAGAGTCCCAAATGTTGAGAAGCAATGTAAAAACTCAATTCTTTATGCTAAAGATGGAGTGAAATTTCAGCATTGAAGTGCAAGCTTGTAATCCACTTATCTTCTGTCTGATATAAAAGAGTGTGGGTTTTTGGCCAGTGCCTAAATTTCAAAAATGACCTGAAATGTCTTATTCTTGGTTTTTATGATGGTGCCTGCCACTTGCCAAAGTGGAGTGTATTCCACATTAACTTTCTGTTTATGTTTCCTTTTTTAAAATGTTGCAGAACAGAAGCTGGAGCTGTTAATGATGTGAGAGCCTTCACAGCTAACCTGAAAATCTCTTCTCAGTTTGATGGGAATCATATTTGCATCTCCCACAAATTGCCTTAGCTATTAGGCACTAGTCCATCTGAACAGACAATATTTCCTCTCCTACCGTTGAAGGCTTGCTGACGTGCAGGAAAAAACATCAGGGCTCTTCTAATCTATCTGTCTGTTCCTCTTACTTCAACCTCCCACCTCAAATCATATCTCTTTTTTCTTCTAATGCTTTTTGTCACTCGATTTTGTGCTCTACCCTCCAAATGACACCGTGCACTTCAGAGCATTATGTGAGTAGAGTGCCAAGGAAAGAACCACGGTGGGAAGCAATGATTCTCAAGCTGCAATTCTGGGAGTATCAAAGGTCTCTAAAGGCTTTTCTGAACTTAGGTGAGCAAGATGCCTTAAGAATTGGAAAAGAATAAAAAATAGTGACTGAGGATGTAGGAAGGAGCTCTATGATTTTCTCTGATTAAGATGTCTGTAGAATGAAATGTTGGCAGATTTTCTGGGCTGAAATAAAAGCTGTGTTCCCTTATGCCTTCTTTTCTGGAGTAACAGGGCTGTGATGTACATTGCTAGAAGCTATCGTGTGTGGCCTAACAAAGAATGCAGTGCTTCCATGGATGTCATAATCTACCCACAATATCTGGAAAAGAATATGAAAAAAATGAATGCTCCAGATAAGTTTTGTTAACTGCCTATGGAAATGGTACTGCTATGTACTGGTATATTGCAAATTCTATATTAACACTTCCTTTGTGGCAATGAAAGTGATTTAGCATTTTTTTCTGGGAAACTATTAGGGTTTTATTGTTTTAGTAGTTAAGGGTTCAGTTTTAACTTTGAAGAGTTTGCTCACAACTGAGCTTCGTGGAATTCTTGATAGATTCTTTTGATAATGGAAGATGAAATTACAAATTATATGAAGCACAGAGAACCTTGTGTGCATACACACACACACACCCCCATATGTAAGTGTGCATATATGTGTGCACAGACAGAGAATTTTGTATTTTAGAAATATCTCTCTATGTGTCTCTATATATACATATCTTCATACACACACACTCTTACATATACAAATGTGTGTTTTCCCCTTTCATATTATGGTCAGAGTAGTGCTGAAAAATATATTTTGCAAATCTTTTACTGAGATAAATGTAAATGTGTTGAAATTGAAGCTGTAAAAATTTCAAACAAAGATGAGAAGTTATTTACTATCTGAGAAGTGGCTTTGCTTTGATAATACTCAAGAGACTTGACTTTTTCACATCAAAATAAAGAGATATTTTAACATTTACTGTACATATTAGCAATACAGCATTTAGTAGGTTATATTTGAGGACTGTATGTAAACTGTTGATTTAATCTTAAAATTCTGCTATGAAATAATTTTCCTTAATGTGGAATTTTAGTAACTAAAAAAATATCTTATTCTCTATTATTGCTTTTTCTACCTATAGTAGGTTTTGAAAGATCTTTTGGAATTGTAGACTATTCAGGATCAAGAGCCTAGTATGTATTTGATGAATTTCATGTGATGTACTTGAAGAATGGGTTCCTAGGAGGGCTCAGATGATGGAATAAGGAACCTTTATCTCTCTTTCCTATTGATACTATGCATTATGACACATGCTCAGAAAAGTAATTTTTTAGGAAAAGAAAATAAAAAAGGAAAAAGATAACTAGAGATTAAGCACTCGTAATTTCTGCTTATGGTGCATCTCTCACTTTCCGTTCAAAGGTAAATGGCCTCATTTTCTCGAGTATCCAGCATGAATGGTTCAGCAGGCTGTGCCTATGAAATCCCACTCTGCCTGGTTGCTTTGCATCATGAAGTTGGGTTATTATCTGTCTAATGTATTCAATCTCATGGGTTAAGGAGAGAGAAAGACAGGGGCTATGAAGTTAATCACTGCAATCTCCTCTAGAGAAATAGCCTGAGAAGTGGTGGGCTCTGCTACACGTCTGAAAACGGAAACAAATCTGTGTGCTGAGATTAAAGGTGAACGGGTTCAAAAACCAAGGCTGTTTGCCAGAGAAAGTCCTGATTATAGCAAAGAGGATCCAGATAAAGACCTTTTGTTACCCTTTGTTGTGGCTGTCAGCTATCTTTCATATCATGACTAAGGTAATCACTTAGAGTCTCAAAGATTAAAGTAAAAATCTTACATCAAAATCCAGCAGCTTTACTGAGAAATCAATTGGAAAGCAGAACTCCTAGGCAGTGAATTCAGTCAAACCACTGCAGTAATCTTTATTTCCTGCCCATAGGTTCAGACTAGCCTTGTGTTTTAAGGTAAATTAAGTTCTATTTGGGAAGGCCAGCATAGTCTCTCTGGGAGAAAATCCTGTTCTTGTCCATGCCACCCTTTGGATGTAAAGAAGTAGTTCCAGGTAAAACAAACAATTACTCATCTGCTTCAGTTTAGTTTTACTAAACTGTTAGTTCAATTTAGTTTAGTTTTTAGTTTAGTTTAGATTACTTTACATGATGTTCATAAAAGAATGCTTAATGGTTATTCCAGATTTTCAAGATAAATTCTACAAAAAGGTGGGAAGATTATGATCTACTACAGACAGTTTCTCTGCCAATTTTTCTGGTTAATGAAAATATTTAAACCACATGGTTGTGGGGTGAAGCATCTGTACTTAGCCCTCAGTGGATATTGTTTGCCTCTGCATTAGATATTTTAATACATGCCTTGGAGCCACTGTCTCATCCATCTCAAAAGGACTGGTAACAATAATTTAAATATTTGTGTGTAGACAAATCAAAACTTTTTAAACTTGCTGATACTGTTTACTATATTATGTTAGGCTTCAGGGTTTTAAAAAAAATAATTGAATATATGTCACTTTCAAAAAGGGTATTTATTTAAGGATAAGGAAATATTGTCCTTTATAATTTTGTGCAACTGTCCACATGGCTAATAGGACTCATCATGGTATGCAGGTGGAAGAGCATTTTGGTACTTATGTAAAACTTAATATGTATATTTTAAGGGAATTGTTACAATGTGTGAGGGTTACACATGGATTGGAGAGGACTAGAAGAAGGGTTTAAAGGACCTCATTGAGTTTATTCAATTTGCTCATCAATAGAGTTGTCTGACAGAACCTTGTGCTTAATCAACATTTGCCATGTCCTCCTAGAAAGCCCTGTTTTTAATGTCTGTGTGAATGAACTCTCTGTCCTAAGAATGCATGTGTGTGAACATGAATGAATTTAAAACTGGACTAGCCAGTGAGTAGGAAAAGAGATCTTAGTGCCACCAGCTGGAGTGAAACCATGAACCTCCAAGGGCTCACAGGTTTGTGTGTCCACAGCTGGGGAAACTAAAGGATCAGGGACCAGCTACGGGGTAGATTGAGTTTCCAGGCCAACTACTGGAGGGATCAATACTGCACATGCACATGTGACAGATGTGCGTGTTTATAACTGCATCCATGGTGTTCACCTGTGGTGTTCTACTGGCAGCCTTCAACCTTGATCAGCTGGAGAGGAGGAAGAGGGTGCAGGCTGCCTGTTTGTGTGAGTGCCATGTGCTCCCTGCCTGTGCTGCTCTGCGTGGTGTGTGAGAGAACGGATGTATCTCTATCTGTTCTCTGCATAAGACACTTTTATGCTTACTGGGAATGACTGCTGAACCTCGTCGCTGGCTGGAGATGGGCATATAGAGTGCAGCAAGCTTGCAGCTATCAGGTTTGGCAGCTTCTAAGAGAGAACTCTGGTCTGAGCTAGCAAAACCCTTTTTTAATTAAAAAAAGAAGGAGCTTATGTGCTAGGATCTATTACTGCCAAACAGGTTTAAACCTCCTGCTTGTAGATGGTGGTTTCTTCATATATCCACTAACATTTCTCTCTAATCCTTAGAGACTTTACTTAAGACTGCCTCACAAGCTATTTTCATAGAATAAGCAGACTTTGAAAACAGCTGACAAGCAGAAGAATCACAAGTCATAAACCATAAAGAATAAGGGGACTCACTTTAAGCTGCCTTTTCTTAAAAAACAGTGGAAAAAGCAACACTTCTGCTTCTTTATGTTTGATATTATAGCAATGATCACTTTGCTATTAAAATTATTACTGCAGCTGGGGAAATGACTAGCAAAGGTTCATTTTTTTGAGAGAGTTTGGAGGTGGGATGGGAGGCTGCATGCTAAACTGTAGGATCTAGTTTATGTTTCCTGGGGCTAGAGGCAGTTCATGTTCCCAGGAAACCGAAAAAAAAGATCAATTGCTTTTCCTTTTGAAGTACAATTGTACTTCTCTTGCTCTACCTTCACCCAGACACCAACATTACTGGGCACAGAGAGAAGGCACCTGATCCAAGGACTGCTGAAGATAATGCCCCTTCTCAGCTTAGTAGGCAGATTAGTCTGGCTCTTGTAGAAAGGTAAAAGAAACTTGCTGTGTTCCCAATGCAGAGGATTCTATTAGCTGTGTCCTTTTATTTAATGTGGTGCTATAGAAATTCACTGCAGGTGGTATGAACTTGTATAATTTTAAAGCTCTTCTAAATCTTATCTGCAATGCTTCTACTCACGGTATGTGTGTACTCTCTGTGTGGCGCTCTCTATGTGGTCTCACCAGCTGATCTAGTTTATTAAGCAAAATAAAATATGAACCAGGAGAAATATGCTGTAAAAGAAAGCTTTGCTAAATCATACAGAGCCAAAGGAGAACAGCCCTAGCATGGCCTGGAACTCCTGATCCTGCTCTGCTTTCAGCACTGCTGTGCCCAGCCCTCTCAAATGCCTTGCCTTGGTCCCCTGCAGAATGCCATTGTTCTGTGCCTTGGTTTTTAATTTTGGCTGACTCTTTGGGGCACCCAGAGGAATAGGCCTTTTCCCTTTTGCACAGTCACAGGTCTGAAGGCAACATGCTTTCCAAATGAAATCTCCCTTCGTAGGGCTAATTACCTTGCATGTGAAGTCTAAAACAGTTTCTCACTTTCTCACTCCTGCAGCACACTGGTTCACACCACTTCAAAGAGTAGAAATTTTTATAATGATTCATATAAATGTGACAGGTCCTGGGCCAACACAGCCCACCACTTGCTGGAACTTGGTTGGGCTGGCAAGTATGAGACCATGCTCTGGGCTTCACAGTCTGTGTACTTAACCACCTCTGCTGAGAGGGTTTCCTTTTCCTTCGGCCTTGCATGTGTCTAGTCACAGCTTTCTTGCCTGACACCTTCCTGCCCATAAAATTATTAACTAGGAAGTCATGATCTTTTCATTAATCTCTCAGTTTCTACCAGACTCACAAGATTTTCCTTTTTTTAATTTTTGACAGTGGTCTAATTCTTTTTCCTCCACTGCCTTCTCTAGTTTTCTTATTTTGGCAGTCAAATCAGATGGTTTCCTAGACCATTACACTTTTCTGCATTGAGGGTAAACTGGTTGCCTCTGATACTAGAGGTGGACCAGATTCTTTGTTTGTTTTGTTTTTGGTTTTTTTTTTTCCCCCTCCAGGTAATTCTATAAAGCATCCTTTTAGCAGCTTCTAAGTGGGAAGGGTCAAGGTTTCCATGTGGATGGAAAATGTAAAGTCCCTTTGGTCTTAGAAACTCTCCTAAAACTTTGTCAGTGCTTATAGAGTATTTCATGGTTTTAAACATTAAAATTGACATCACAGCTCATAGAAAATTTTAGTTGGAACTGTTCTATTTGTTGAAGTAATTAAAAGCTAAATACCACATTTTTGTAATAGAAAGTGTGCAAAACTGAGTCTTCTTATCTGTTACAGCTTTGCAGGAGCTGTAATTCCGTATTTGTTTCATTCTCAGCTGGATTCAAAACTCTTGAATGAAGTAAGTTCTCTGAGGGGCAGGTGACTGTGACTCAATTAAATTGTCAAGGAAGACACGTTGTAACAAATAGGAAAAAAACCAAAACCAAAACAAATCCAAATCACTGACAGTTGCCGCAAAGGACATCTGTCTTTGAATGGGGGAAAAAGTTGCTAATTTGAGACACAAGCTTACTGTGATCATTTAGGTAATTACATTAAATTATGGTTAATGTAAGTAATTATAGTTATTTAGCTATGACATAATTCAGCACACTTAGACTCAGCCATGAGATGTGTTTAGTGTCTTGCCCGCAGAGGGGAATGCACTCGCACAAAGTGTTGTCTGCATCTTGTGTGAGCCACTGCATCCAAATCTGGCACAGAGTCTCCGGTGCTATTCACACACCCAGGAGGCTCATTGAATGACAAGTGATTGAAATAAGAAAAGGATGCTATGCACCTTGCTTTCTAGCCAACGAAGGTTAGTCCTGGGAGTAGATTACCTAACATTAGGTCTGATGGCATTTAAAATCCTGTGCACTGCTCTGCTTTTTTATTCTCTCCTCTATTATGCTGCAGTGTAGTATTTCCCCTTATCAGGATATATTTTCTAATAATCATTCAATGTTTTCATTTTCAATAACATAACTATATGGCTTTTTTTTTTCTAATTATAGCTACTATTTTTCTTATCTGACTAAACCAGAGAGGATTATTTTCTCCTTATTTCTCTGATGTGATGCCTCAATCAGAATTGCATTGCTTTTTTTGTTTCCCTGTCATATTACATACTAATCTAATTTATTCCCATTTCAAGGATTCAGGGCTCTTCTGGGATCAGTGCCTTTCAGGTTCTTCTCACCCAGAGGCTAATAGTTACATTATTTTTCCCACATGTTATTAAAATCTAATTGTGCAGAGAGACTTACATAACTGCTTGTTTTTTTTCTTTGTGAGTATTCCTATTGGGGCAGATGGGACTACTAAGAGTGCATAAGAACTACTTATGATATCAGGCTTTTATTAAAATGAATCTTGACTAAAAGTAAAAATGATGTCATAATATTAGCTTCTAAGTCTCTTAATGCTCTGATGAACAGGTGTTCATATTTTGTCTTAGTTAAATAAGTTGTATCAATAATTTCTAAGTAACACCAAAATGAATTGTTTAATTAATATGTATTGCTTTAGCCTAAGAATGTTTTATGTCTCTCAAGGCATTTTTTTTTGAAATGGGAATGTAAATTTAAAGTCCTAACAAAAATTCTGCTTGTTTTTTTTAAGGAAGTTAAAATAATTTTTCCCTCTTCATGCATTATTTAAAGCTGACAGATGCTTTGGGTATTCTGGTTGCCTTTGGAAGAAAAATAACATTTCCAATTTAGGTTTATAATTTAAAATGAAATATCTAGGTCTCTCATAGTTAGTGTACTTTATTGCTTTCTGTCTGATTAAACATATTAGACTGAATTATCTTTACAACTCCCCAGTTTGGCTCTCTCTAATGTTCTAGACTACTTTGTTGAGATATATTGTCTTCTATGTCTCTAAGAACTGTCATTTCTCAGCAGCTTGGAAAAGTTTAGTATTTTGGCCCCCTTTCTTTTTTAATTCTCTTCTTGCTAAAACCTTTTGATATGCACTGGCTCATACACAGTTATTGGATTCAAAGCAGGATTTAATATCTGTGGCCCATGTTACAGAATAGAATTGAATATGTTCTAGCAGTGGTGCCCCTCTTCTCTAAATCTCAGAGTTTATGTAAAACTCTGATTTATAAGGAAGTGTGTCTGCTGGAATCCTGATTCAACCATTCATCCTCACTTTTCAAATCTCTAAAACCAGTGTATAATAGAATGTTTGCTGAATAGACAAGGATGAAAGGATTTGCTTATGTTTTGTTGTGCTGCTTTATAAGAAAGTCTAGAATAGCTGTAGGTTAACAAATAAGGGAATCCCTTGGCAATTTTGGTAGTTCTTTGGAATGTCTCAGCTTTTACTTCTTGAAACACTTTGAATGACCAGATGATTAAAGTGACAACAGGAAATTGAACAAGTTTGTTAGCTGGTCCTGAATCCAGAGATTTTATCTCCACTAAGAATATAAAAAGTCAGTGTAAGAGATACAGATTAAATTTCTTTTTGCTGACCTGTTTCCTGGATTTTTCATTCTACCAACATTGCCTATGGAAGGAAACAATTTTTTAATTTTCTATTCTCTTTGTAAGACCTCAATCCAGTGAGACTTTTTCAAACATTCATGTTTTCCATCATGTTTATCTGGGTTCACTCTAGAGAGAGTCAGTGATATATTTTCTAGGAAGTCAGAGTACCAGCTAAGATCAGGTCTTCCCCCATAGTCTTGTAAGAGTATTTATGGCTTTGACAAGAAAGACAAAAATGTATCCCTATCCTGTGTCATTGTGAGTATCTGCTAGCCAACAGCAGCTTAAGGAAGAGTACATGAAGAAAGTCAGTATTTGGTATTTTCCAGAATATTCTTTCAACTTCAAGTTGTTAATGACAGATGGACTTATGGATTGAGGGGTGTCTTTGCATTTAAAAGCTCTTGATGATTTTTTTCCCCATGATGTTGTCCTGTTAGTGTTCAGCCTACTTAAACTTTTGGCATTGGTGAACCCCAGTAGCAGTGAATTCTACACCGGAGTCAAACAGAGGAGATAAAGGAAGGTGGTTTATTTCTCCTGACTCCTCCAGTTTAGGCAAGCTCTTCTCTTTCTTAACAAAATTCTTGGTTTCCTCTCTAGGATGTTAGCACCTCATCTTTTCATACAATATTAACATTCAGTTCTACTGCTACAGTCTTTGCTATAAACACACCCACACTCTCACACATCACTTCCTCAAGGACTATTCACATAAAACTTGCCATGCTTTGGTGGCCAGTATTCAAATTCAATCAACTCTGTCTGTCTAATTTTTCTTGTCCCAGATTGCAAGCCTTGGTCTATCAGCTGCTGGATGAATTCTCCTGGGCAGCTGAAGGAGAAATGAGCCAGCTGCTGGCCCTGCCCTGTTAGAGACCAGGTTATGTCACTATAATTTAAAGCCAATTGCTTCCTTCCCAGGGCAAAACTGTCGCTGGGAGCAGACAGACTGAAAGTGAAATTTGCTTTTTATTATTTTAAAAATAGTAATGTATGGGTGTTTTAAGCCAGACTGGCTTGGACTGAGCTGCCCAATTTTAGACGCTTAATCTAGGACGGTTCTCACTGGCCTCTCCCTGGTCCTTTGAGCAGAGTTAGTTAATCTGCTCAAAGGACCTCTCCTATTTAGGCTCCTCTTCCAAATTATTCTGAAGAAGCTTGTCTTTTCCTACTGACTATAAATAGAGTGTGAGGAAACTGGAAAACTAACTTGAACATTAAAATCTGTTCACTAAAATTAGGCATAAATAAGTGTAGGCAAAGGAGGACAGGAGATGTTGAGCATGGCAGAGTATGGGGAGATTTCAAATGTGCTATTTATCTGATCTAGGTTGCTAGTTCTGGGATGTGAGTCTAGCAGTACAGTAATGACTAAACTGGCTCTGAGATTTTTGTGTAGTAGCTCATGACATGATGTCTGAAGTCCTTTGTCTGGTTCTGCTATGCAGTCCAGAAGGGGATTTGTCTTGTTAGCATCCATTTGAAATATTTTAATCACGTATAACTTTGTTCTCTGCTCCCAGCAAAACATCATGTGCTCTTCTTTACTGCGCTTGTAAGACAAAAACTTCTTTGAAAGCAGAGCCCTCCTTGTTTGCTGCTGTCATACTTTGATATTCTAATCTCAATTCTGCCTCCTTTATCCTTTTAATAATTCATTATAATGTAATTTATAGGTGGTGGCAAAAAGTGAGATCATAGCACAATGACAATTTAGAAAGTTAAAGTTTAATTACTATTCATTCACTGTACATTAAGTCTACTGAAAGAGCAGTATACTGGATTGATTGTTCTCTATTAATCTGTGTAGGAGAAAAAGTTTAAGCAAGTACATTTGAGCCTTGCTCTGACTTTCAACATCATAGCATAAATTAGCTGTACTGTGTGATGCTGCAGATGGTATATATGCTATTTTTATTGACACAGTTTTTTTCCTCTTTAGCTTTAGTTTTTTTATTGCCCTTTATAATCACTGGGCAATTGGTATAAAAAAAAGTAAAACACTCAAGCCCACAGAGAGACATTTTTAATGGGATGTATTTTTACAAGGACAAGCTGATCAAAAGCAGTGAGAAATAAAACTTTCAAATGAGGTGCATACCTCAAATCAAGAAGGCAATAATTCTAGTTGCCTGGTGATGTTGACAGGAGAAGACTTGGAATTTATTTCTTTGTTAATTATACCTTTTCTCTAAATAGCTAAAAACTTTACATGTTCATCTTTGAGTGTCCCAGTGAAAAAGCTTTCCTGTTAAGAGAGAGAATAGTTGGAAAACAGACAAGAACTGCCTTGTAATTCTGTGATGTAAGAAAATGTACTCCATAAACAATATGACTCAAAAGCTATCAGCAGCAAGATATGCATTATCTCACTTTCTTTATAAAGTTATGCAAACCATTGTTTTTGTGCTTATAAGGCCTCTGCACCTTCTACTTATTGCTGTACTACTGCTATTTGGCATTTCTGTTCACTGCTATGGCCAGCTGAAAAGCTGCCTGATGGAAAAGGACCCAGGGTTGCTGGTTGACAGCCAGGTGAGTCAGAGTGTGCCTAGGGGGGCAGGAAAGCCATTGGCATCTTGGCCTGTACAAGCAACAGTGTGGCCAGCAGGACCAGAGCAGGGATTGCCCCTCTCTGTTGGTCACTGGTGATGCTGCACTTGAGTCCTGTGTCCAGTTCAGCTCACTGCAAGGACAGTGAGGTGCTGGAGTGAGTCCCAAGAAGGGCAATGAAGCTGGTGAAGGGTCTGGAGCACAAGTATTATGAGGAGTGACTGAGGGAGGTAGGGGTGGTTAGCCTGGAGAAAAGGAGGCTTTGGTGAGATCATATATGTTTTGGGCAGAAAAAGCACCACACTTGGTTCGTGCAAAGGTATACAGAAAGAAAATGTCCACTCCTTTAAGGATCTTGTTAAAGATTTTTTCAATGGATAAAAAGAGATAGAAAGAAAAATAGAAAGCTGGCTACTAGGAGCAGTGGGGTCTCATCATTATGTACTGTTACCAATGGGGACTTCAAATTTTACACACTGGGTGGGAATGGTGTGTCCTGAAAACCAGATATGGGGATACAGGCATGAGAGAGGTGAATGAGGGGCTCAGTGCCAGTGGCTGGATCAGGACTGCAGACCACAGCCCTTTTGCTGGGGTTTCTGTACCTGCCCCAAACAGTGTGTCTGAGGGGTGTGTGTGTGTATTTCCCCATAAACTCCATAGAACAGCTGGAGAGTAGAGGGACCTTGGGTCTGGGCAGAGGTATCAGGTAGATGGAGGGTCTGTGCTGGTATTTGGGGGGACCTGCCCTTGTTGGGTGTCCATGGGACAAGTGTGTGGGTTCTGTGTGTGGTGAGCACCCAGAGAGACCAGCCCATGAGTCAGGGACCCATGGGATGAGTGAGGAGGGCCAGGACCTCAACAGGGCTGCAGGGTGGGCAGAGGGACCATGCTGGTACTCAGGGGATCTGCCAGTGTGTGTGTGTGCTTGTGAACCCAGGGAGAGTGGGGTGTGTGCTGCACTTGTCACCCTCTGCCTCTGCAGTGCAAAAGGAGGAGGGGACGTGTCCCTGTGTGCCTGTGCCTGCTGTGAGTCCTGAGTGGGGGGGCTGTGCCTCATCTGTGGCTCTCTGTGTGACCAGCTGCATCTGTGTCTTCTGTCTGGATTATGTGCTCAGCCTCACTCTTGGCTGAACCTGCAAAGGGGGACAGCAGAAGACACAACCTTTAGCCTGGCAAGACCCCAGGTCTCTGGGATACTGGGTGGGCTCCAGCAGCCAGCCCGGAGGGGTCTTGAACTAGGGTGGCTGGAGGTGGTGACCACTCTTAACTTCTCTTAAGATTGCAAGGCTGGCCCTTGTGTTTGTACAGGCTAAGCCAATTCTACTGAGTGCAGATAGGTAGAAGCTGTATGGAGACACGCATTTCTTCCCCCCTCCTACTTCAAGTTTTGAGCAGGAGTAAAAATAAGATGGTCTCTCTCAACCAGGTCTCTGCTTCTGGGCTGAGCAGCAACAAAGATAGGGCCTGAGGTTTGGGCCAGCTTTGTTTCTGCCTGATCATTATGCCCTTTTGCTTTACATAGGGCATTTCAGAAAACCTCCCAGAAGCAGAAGGAAGAGTGCCCTTATTTTTCAATAAGTTAAGAACTGTCTGGAATTACTATTCATGAGCTTCATCTCTGGGGTGGTCAGCTGATAGTGTGATCTGGTGTGCTGGCCAGCAGCATTCACAGAAAACATCTGGAAAAATGCTTTGTGAGCTGGTTTTGGTCTGCTGTTCACATTTCAGTCACCCCTGCTCTGCTACCTTAGGAGTAGGAAATATGTCTCAACTAAGACTACCATGAGGAATAGATCTGTCAAAACACTATATTTAAGAACTAACCTTTTTTTTCATCTTTGAACATCCAATTGTTGCTAGAGACACATTTCTGTTGTCTCTTGCCCCATGGGCACACATTAGAACACCAGATATTTTTCAAAAGAAACTGCATGAAGAACTAAGTTTTCTTTTTTTAAAGGTTTTTTTGGTTTTTGTTTTTTGGTTTTTTTTTTTTTTTTTTTTTTCCCAAATTAATTGCCAGTTTCTTAAACTGCTTTATATCCAGCACCTGAGTGAGAATATACTCAGCTGGAAATCTGAAAAAGGTCATTTAGCTGAAACCTTGCTTGATATATGTTTGGGGATTTTTTTGTGATGCTTAATACTCAACACATAACAAATAAGATGCCACCTTCTCATATGAAACTGCCAGAAGTGAAAGTTCATAGAGAAATAAGAAACAGTAAGTGAATCATCTCCTTGTCAGACAGTAAATTAATTGGTAAAATCTTTTACAGGCTGCTCGAGATGTCTAGCTATGTATCTTTTTTTCCTTCAGGATGATTCAAGGAAACTCATTTCTTCAAAACAACCTTTATAATTGCCCCTTAACTTAAAGATACTTACAGTATGCTAAATTGTTCTCTGAAAAGAAAAAATGCAGGAGAAAAAGGAAAAAATGAAAGGAAAAAAAAAGAGAAATTTTATAGGAGAGCAAGCAATTTAGAAGCCTTTGGCTTTCTGTCAATGAGAAGAGATTAAACTTGCATCAAGGAATTAACATGCTGATGGGGCACACTATACAGCTAAATCCTAAAGAATGCATTAATAGTACAGAAAAAAATTCCTGTTACAATTCCCAGTGATCTATACAATTAAGGCAACAACATTTACGCATTTTCTCCTGTGCTGGCAGAGAATGCTGCATGAGTTTCTTCATTAGTATGCATTGTTGTATGAACTGATTCCCTTGTGTAGCTGTAGACTGTCAGTGGCAGCCACAGGAGGTCTAGAAAATTTTACAAGTGTGGGTCACAGAATGATCTGTAATTAAATGTGGCAAATAACAAGAAATCTAAGTTTCTTTTGGAAGTAATATTGTTCAATTGATAATGCAATGACACTTTAATTAAAATTTCAAAATATTTTGCCTAGAAATTAATATTTTCAATCTGCTGAAATATCTATTAAAGCAACGTAGATATATTTAGTTCTATCTGAATTTTTTAATTTTAGAGGTTCATTTTCCTATGAACCAAAAAGCCTTTGATTTCAAAGTATTTGTGATACTTTTATGTGAATTTTCTTGAGAACTGCATGTCCTGTGCATACCCATGTCTATTTATTCTGCATCTAAAATCACCCTTCCTGAGTGACTCTTTTGATTCATTCCTGTGGAAGTTGTTTCTGAGAATTTGTTAACAAATATAAATATGAGTCATCTAGAAAAGAACAAGAATCCGTATGGCATGTAAAATTTGTAAAATTTTGAGTAACAATTCTTGCAGGCGTATTTTAGCACTTTACGCTGTTATGATGTGCTGACTATTACTTTTAATCACCATTTCAGAACTTTTCTAACCTAAGCCAGGGTGAAGTTCATGCTGTAAAACCCTGCCCTTTGTTCAGGTATGCATACATAATTATGTAAATGTATAAATATATATATATATATATATTTACCTACACATAAGTATGTGCATATATATATATATATGTACCTGTGTATCTTTAGTGAAGGGAAAGAATTTTAAAGGGCTACCTTATTCCTATTCAAATTCACTATGGAACTTTTCTTTTGTCATTATGTTTCAGCAGGAGAAGCCATAAGGGCTCAGAGTGACTTCTTTGCGATTCAAAATGAATCACATACCTTTAAGAGCTGAGGTATAATCATACCTTTGACTTTTCTGCTTTCATCACATTGATTTTCCAGATAGAAATTGATTATGTAAATCAAGTACTTCAGCTTCTTGGTTCATATCAGTATTTTTATTTAATTACTCCTTGCAGGTTTTAAAGGAACATTTTATGAATCTGCAGTGAAAACTGTACCTTCATCGTCCTTAATTTTCCACACAATCAGCGTTGCTGAACCACAGTAATGCACCGCTTCCTGTGACTAATTTTTCACTTGGAAATGTGTCCTTGGTCATGCATCTACACTCTAAGATAGATACAACCAATGTCAAGAATTCCACTACAGTGTGTTCTGTCAATTGGTATCTGTCAATCTGTCAGCTGAAACTTGAAACATGACTTAATGTGCTCTGTGGTGTGGATCTGTAAGACACATTAGCAATAGTTTACATTCAGTATTTGCAGCATTCTCAGTCATTACAGTGTGTGTTGTTGAATGCATATTAAGAATAATGTGTTATGCTCAGCTAACTTTTAACATACTGGTTGACACTTCCCCCACCCCGAAAAAGAAAGCTGCTGCCTTTTCTTTCTTTGACACAACATAAAATACAAAATGCCACAACCTGTCTTCACAAAATGTTACTGGTTTGATTTAGGGTCTCAAAAGCTACACACATTCTGTGTTGCTCAGGGGGTTTGTAAAAAGAATTCCCAGCCTTTAGCAGGAGGGTGTCACCTTAATTTATTACCATCTGAAGACTGCATGGAAGTTTATGCAAATTGTGTCAATGGCTTCAGTCCTGCTCCCAAGGGGCAGATACTCACATCATAAAACTGCCTTAACAGTTACTGGGCGTGTTTGATGAACTTCTTCCATGTACAGAGTGTAGAAAAGTGATATTCTGTGAGCAGTTCTGAAAGTGAATGGCTTCAACACCCTCCTAGAAGTGGTCCCACCAAAATGGATTTGAGACACATTTAATAAAAATATGGGAAGAGTTCATTCCCCTGTACTTGTCTGACCCCCTTCAGGGGTGGGTAGTCATTTTGTTTTCTGCAGCTGACAATTCACACTTGAAAGTACATCTATTTTGATTAAAAAAAAATAAGACACTGACAATGCTCATTGTCCATGCTTCTCAATCCCTCACCCTTCTATGAACTCCTTTGGTCACCTCTGTCCAGGTCAGACCTTTTGGGAAGGTGGGGAGCTGGCCTAGCCCTGAGCAGAGGTTATATGATCTCTCTGTCACACACATCTGTGTGACCAGAAACCAAGCTGTAGTGGTTAAAAACAAAGAGCCACTGGCATTTCAATGACATTCCTCTAAATGCACAGTTCCTATTTCTCTGTAAACTTTTACAGAGGCTGCAGCTGCTTTTTGCATGGGTACCATGCTCCACAGAGCTTCTAAGATCCCTCAGTCTTCTTAGTGGTAATAAATATGATCATCAACCAGTCCATCAGGATGAAAAAATAAAACCTAATGCTGCCTAATACTTTGGAGACTTCTTCCCCTTCTCTCCCACCACACACTTTAGGTCACTCCAGAGCTGGGACAAAGCTTGACTTCTCTGCCCAATGCTCACAAATCTTGATACCTTGTTTAACTATGAAATTTTCACTGTTCTGTCTGGCTAATTTTAATTTTTCAGTTTCCAGCCTCCTGTTATTGCTTTATTTCTGGGCTCTGTTAGTCTATTTTTCATTCCACCATGGAAATCCACTCCATTAAGGTTTTTTGGGTGGGCTCAAGCATGTCTTACTCATAGCAGCTTTTTGTCTACATTAAGTCCTCATAATTTCTAGGCAGATGACAGCTGTTATTAATAAGGGATTTTTTCACTTTTGCTATTTTGAGCATCAAATAATCACAGACCTACAGAATCATGGAGAATTTGGGGTTGAAACAGACCTTAAAATCATCTAGTTCCAATCCCCCAACCATAGATCAGGACTCCTCCCACTAGACCAGGTTGCTCAAAGCCCATCCAACCTTACTTTGATCATTTCTAGGGATGGGGAATCCACAACTTCTCTGGGCAACCTATTCCAGTGTTTCACTACCTTCACAGTAAAGGATTTCTTCCCACTATTTAATATAAAAAGTTAAAGCCTCTCCTCCTTTCATTGTATGCAGTAGTAGAAAGACCCCTTTCTCACGTAGCCCCTTGAGGCAGTGGAAGGAGCTGTAAGGTTTCCTCAAGGCCTTCTCACATCCAAGCTGAATAACCCCAGCTCTCCCAGCATGTCTTTATAGGAGACATGTTCCAGTCCTCTGGTTATCTTTGCAGCCCTCCTCTTGGACCCAATGAGTCCATGTCCTTCCTCTGCCGGTGTCCCCAGGGTCCAGATTTCTTGTATCATTGTGGTCTATTTGTAGCATTTTGTCGTGTAGCTCCTACCTTAGATCCAGAAACTAGACATTCCTCTTATGTTCCCCAAAGGGCCAGACCTACTTATGTCTTGAGGCACTTAGCAGCATTTCTTTTCCTTGCAAAACTTGGACGTTCTATCCTTATTTTGGAAAGGAAAAAAGTAATCAATCTATCTTATCACAGTCTAGTGATTACCTTGCTGATCCCAGAAATGGGAGATCTGGATTTTTTTGCTGTGGCTGGGGCTGTCTGAAGAGCCTCCTCACTGGAACAGTTCCTCTCTCCAGGTTTTATGCTCAGTTGCAAGGGGACTTTCCCCCACTTTGTGCTTGATTGGTCTAATTAGGAAAAATAGCATCCTTGGTTGTTATACTCCTTGCTTAAGGACTTCCCTGACCTGCAGGACTCCATCTTAATGCTCTGGTTTACATGAAGGTCATTGTGCAATACTTGCTGGATTGTAGTTCAAAATGCAGCACTCTTTGAGAGACACTGACTAAACAATTAAAAGACTCCAGTTCTTGCTGACATAGGTGTATCATTTGCTGTGTTCAGCTTTGAAACTGAGCCCACTGGACTGATTGGTTTTGTGATATGAATCTTCCTCAATTAAATGAACTCTGGCCAAAGAAGTTGTTATATTGACTACCAAAGTGTGAGTTTTTAGTTTGGTGAATTATCTTCTGAATGACAAATAGGGATAAAAATTGAGCAGCAACTCAATTGAGTCCAAAAGCTGTTGCAGTTGATTATTTTGAAATACTTGATGAATGACCATAACCAGTGAAAGTGTATGCAATATTTGTAAACTGTCTTTGACTACTATTTAGTTCAGAGTTATAACACTGATTTTAAAAAACACACCATACTCTCTTATTTTAAACCAACTTCATTTCTATACTTCCGTCCTAAGGAAAAACAACTTCAACAACTAATAACATACACAATTAAAGAAAAATAGCATTTGGAGTGGTAAGCAGATGGTGATTGTGGTAACTGGTTCTGGATATAATTTATGGCATTTCTCTGGCCTCAAGATGAGAGGTGTCCTATGAAGTCTCTGTGGGAATGAGTTGATTACTCTCTACCTAAATTATTAACTGCAAGAAAAAGATGTTGTAATGTCCTACTTCTGGGGATCCGTCTGAGATACAGCAATTAAACAAATACTTCTGTATACTGTATGGAATTTCACTTGGATGTTGAATCAAGTTAGATCTTGCAGGAAGAATGGCTGTAAACATGTAATGTGGTAGTTTCTTCCTGTGACACTGGAACTGCGTGGTTTCCCCTTCTCTTAGTTTTCTAACTATGATGAGCCATCATCTGTTATGCTGTCCTTGGTGAGTGTCCACCGAGTGTTCCTCAGTTTTTAATGAAAATTAATGTATAGCTAACCTGAGAGGTACCTATCAGGCTCTAATACTTTTTTTTTTTGTTTGTTTACATACATTTATTGATATTGGCCTTGGATCTTTTTGATTTATCTAAGTCTGCCTCAGCAGACAGATTGACCGTCTGAGTACATTGACCCCAAAAATGACCTCATCACTTGGGAAACCTTGAGGCACAATCAGCATTGTAAGTGACGTGGGAGGACAGTGGAAGGAGCTCTGCAAGCCCATGAAAAATGGTAACAAGCCTACATAAACATGGTCATGTAGCCTTGAGAAATACAATATGTTAAAGAAGTTAGAAGTAATGTGTTGTCAACAGCACAGCTTTAGGTGCATAAGGAGACTTACTAAATTTAGTAGGGTAAAGATGAAACAGGCATGTTCAGGCTTGCAGGAACTTCTGTGTTTATCACTTTGCTACTAGTAAGTTTCACATATTTTCTTCAACTTTTTTTGGGAATAACTGTATCCTCTCATTTTATGGAGTCACAGAATGAATGAAGTCAGAAAGGACCTCTGTAGATCATCTGGTTCAACCCATCTACTCAAGCAGGGCCATGTCCAGACAGATATTGAAGGTTGCTAATGAGGGAGACTCCCTGACCTCCCTGGGCAATCTGTTGGAGTGCCTGTTCTCTGAGTTTGCTATCTGTAATAACAAAACCTGCCTTTTTTTTTTTTTCCTGCTTACTGCACTGCACTCTGGTTAAGCTGTTTCTACTGAGACTTTTAAAAAACTGTTCAAAATAAGACAGTAGTTGGGAATATCTATGAATATGTGACCTGCAATGAAACATGGAAACTACGGGAGTGAGAGGTGATACATATGGAGACTGAAAGCAGCCAGATAAAAGTTAAATGTACAATGTAATGTAATGTAAATGTTTAAATTTTTGTGGTACTGAGAAATGTCACATCTGACTCTTATTTTCTTGTTTCTAAACCACCAGCTCCTTTCTTTGACTAGTTAGGAACATATCCGTTTCAATTTTTGGGTTTTTTTTCCTGTTTCTATTCATCATGGCTTATTGCAGTCTTCAGTTTTTTAGGAAAATTCTGCTATCTCTTCAACTGTGGTAGTATCAGAGGTTTATTTGTAAATTCTCTTGCAATGTTTTCAATTAAGTAACACCACTTCAGAGTTACCTTAACACTAAGTGCTGGTGAAATTCAATGCACATACCTTTAGGTCCTTACCTTTTAATTAACAGTCCGTTTCAAGTTGTTCTGCCTTTCTTACAGGTGAATTGTATTGTGGCTCGTTGAGTCAATCATTAGGAGGTTCTGGATTATTAAACTCTTCTTGTTTCTCACTTTATGAGATGCTGGATTTTGTGGCTGGGACAGCAAATGACAGATGCATTTAAGTCAGTTTAAATCATAATATCATATAAGCTACTACATATATCCAATATGCTATTTTTTCTTGTTATGTCACTTCCCTGTCAATCATTTTTGTTATCCCATAAGTCTGATTTTTTTTTTCTGACATTGTAAGTTAGCTACCTTTAAAAGAGATATTGATCCATTGTACTTACTAGTTTGAACAAGTCACACTAACCTTAACTATATTGTAATTTTCTTGTGCAGGGTTGATCCATTAGCAGTCTTAGGAACTCTGTAAACCCTATCCTCAACCTAGATCAATGAAGTGACTTTTTTATGTTTTGAGTAATAGAAAATAATCCCTCCTACAAAACATATGTAAGGAAAAGAAAAAGTAATCAATTTGTTTTTTAATACCTGCTTCATAAAAGAAGCCAGGTTCTATCTGCATTCTTCATATTGGTGGATCTCTGCAAGAACCATTGTCAACACTGTTGTGCTGTGTTATCAATAGTTATGACTCCCTGTCAAAATTAACATTGTTCCAACAATACAGTTAACCTCTTCTACACAAAATTAGATAGATTACTAAGAAAAAATATTTTTTCTTTGGCAAACTTGCTTTGCCAAAAGAGATTAGCTGGCTTATAAACCTTGTTGAAGGTATAGATGTAACATTACTGTATGACTCTGAGCTGCATGTTTTCTTATTGAGCCACCCATTTTATTATTCTATCATCAAATGCCTCTCTGGAAGTTGCTGCCATCACTCTTTCCCACAGCTAGTATTTTGAACTGGAAAAAAGGAAAGGAAAACTGTTGAGAAAATGGAGACTCTGAAGAGATTTTTATTTCATAGGGTGTCCACAGATATGTTATTCCTGTCCTTTCATATGGCTACTTCTAGGCACCTGAGATACCATGTATTTATCAGAATGGTGATTGCTCTTGGTAGTCCCAAATTTTAATGATGCCAAATGTATACAGTTGAAGAATGTGAGATGTAAGAAATGTAAGAAATGTGAGTTTTTGAGCTATATAGTAGGGTGGTGGGGTTTGAATTTGTAATAAGATGCTAGAAAAGCAGAAATCTCCTTTATGGCTCAGTCTGATGTGTAGTTGGGGGCATTAGCAGAGGTAGGAGTTTTAGCATTACTAAGTAGTAAAGAAGATATGAAAGAGGAAAGAGGGTTCCTGTCAAAAGAAAAAGGAGGAACTATGCTCAGGAAAAAGCTTACATGAAGATATAGATGTCAATCATTTAAGTTAGCCATAAGGCAAAACACAAGAATTCTGTGAAGTTTTGCTTAGTTTCTATGTCAAAAACAGGGTTAAAATAACATCTGCTTAGAGCTAAGCAGGAATTGTGCAGCTCAGTAGGAAAGAAGTTTATATTTTTGGCTTAAAGCATGTAAAAACAATCAAACACATCAACATGGAATGCAGGAGTGCCTACAGACTAATATTTGAACATCCACTTGCACAGCAATTTGCAGAATACACTCACAGTCCAATTGGAAAAAGGAGCAACAAACAGCCCTGGACCTCACTGTAGAGTTTTTCAGCATATTAGGGTTTATTTTTACATGGGCGAATTCTTTATAATATTGACTTGGACATTAAAAAAAATAAGGTAGTTACTGAAATTTATCTGACCTTAATAAATATATGAATGGCCACTTCTTTTTGTAGTCTTTCTCATCAACTCACAAAGGAAAAAAAACTCTGTGTGGTGAGTACAGTACTAAAACATGGGCATCTAATGATAATATTGGGGTGATCTTGTAGATTGAGCAAATGGGGTCATCTCTATACAAACAGGCAAGCTCTTACCCACTAATTAAGAGTTGTCTTTCCATACAGAGGTATCTGCAGAAATATTCTTTCAGGGGATTTGGCTAAAACTGGGAAAAATCTATAGAAAATGTTAACTGAATCAGAAAAAAAATTTGCAGATTTAACATGGAAGTTTCTGCTTTGAGTAGGATTAGCTCTGTACTCAGCTATCTATGTCCCAGAGGATTTTGCAGAATTTTTCAGCTGGCTGTAGCTTGCATAAGTGCCAGCTGCTGCAGAGATCAAAGGTTGGAAAGGAAGGACAATATGTGTCCTTCCACAATAGATGTGTCATGCTATACTTTGTGATCCTAAAATCTGCAGCAGTGCATCAGTATATGTTTATAATTTGTTGCAGATGCACCTACTAATTACTGGCTGAGCGCCTATATTTTAGATAAAATAAGTACTTTCCAAAGCAAATATAATTTATATGTGAATTCATATATGATAAGATAGATTATATAAAGTTTTTTTTTTTTTAATCTCTTAAAAATGGAAGCTCTCAGAAACTTTGGATATTTTTTACAATATTGCAAACGCCCAAACTGTGTTTTTTATTCCCATGATACAGCCTAGGTAATTTACCAAGATGAAAGATCTGTATAAACCATGCCTTTCAAAGTGAAGAAAAATTACTTGCCCTGCTCAACTCAGTGTTTCTATAGACAATGGAGAAGAAATCTGCAGCAATGAATGACTTTTCATAATGCAGTGGATTTTTCAAAGAGTAAAGTTGATGTTAATGTAAGTACTGATGAGACATTTTGAGACTCTCTTGCAGTATTGAAATTTGATCTTCTGGCAAATCTGCTGCAGGGCTTGTGTGTCCAAATGTAACTGAGTCAAGGTTTGAGAAAAAAATGGATATTGAAGGAGTCAAAAAGATTTCTACAAGTGATGCTGCATAGCTGGTCTACCAGAAACAAATGGATGTACCTGATTCTATGGCTTTGTGGTGAAGTATTTTGGAAAAGTACAATTTAGATACATGTATTCCCAAAGGATTATGTAATAGTACAGTATGTGAACTTTGAAATCAAGGGAAGTTTGCAGAGGTATTATTAAAATGAAGGCCACAAAAACAAAGTTGTTTTGAGATGATTTTGCAGGGAAGTGAGGGTTTGCATGGTCATGTCATGCTTTTTTTAATCGGTGCACCTCAAAGTAGAGATGCTTTTGTGCAGAAGTTCTTCACCCAGTGACCTATTTTTCCATTCTAAATAAAACATGTTGCCTCTCTGCATGAATCTTACCTTGTTCATTACAGCTGGACCAGCTTTAAGCTGAAGAAATATCCATAAAAAGATGCATTAGCAATACAACTTACGAATGTTGACTTTCCGTTTTGCTTCCAAGAGACACATTCTGAGAATAGTATCAGGTTAAACCAGATCTTTGAATGTATTCACAAATTCAGGAGATCAGCTACTTGAAACAATTTTTATTGTTTGGATACTTGTGTATCTGGTTTTTTGACCATTTCCTAAAAAAAAAGAAAACAACTAAAAAAAGAAGTGCTGTCAACTTTTTGCTGTGTTTGCTACTAATTGTATGTGCAGAGTTTTTCTCATGTTATGATGACATTTCCTCCAGGAAAGCCAGTACTGGTCACTATCCTTCACTGGTGAAGGATGTGACTCATTCTGTTATTTCCTGCTACCTTGATAGCTAAGGGGAAGGTTTTGATTAAATTTAGATTAGTCACTGGGTTTGTTACTATCACTGGGCTCATTTCTGTCTTACCAGGAAAAAACGGATGTATTTAGATATCTAGGGGCAAGGACTGAACAGATTATATGCTGACTTTAATGGATGAGTAACAATCAGTCTCAATCTAATATCTGATGGACAGCTCTGTTACTATAAATACAAAGTGTCCCCCTTTGCTATCAGTTAGTCTGCTGGCATTTTAAGCTTGAACATTGCAAGCCATTCCTTCTTTAATTAATTGAAGTTTACCTGAGCATGTCTCACTATTATAGCTGCATGGAACTGTTATTCAGCTATTTTTAAGCAAAAGATTTTGAGGGAGGAAGAGGAGGTGAGGAAGGACTCAGATTTTCCAGGAAAAACAGATGAGTGTTCTGTAAAACAAGGTACTACTGGAATACCCTCTAAATGAAAAATTCATTCTTCCCCTCCTGAGCAAATTTCACAGGAAAAAAAAAGCACTTGAAAAGGCACTTTTAAATTCTGTAATCAAATGGGCAGAAATCCAATCAGATACTTCCTTGAAAGTGTGTTGTAACCCACTGTTTACAAAAAAGCTGGGAATGGAGCAGCCCTTCCTATTAAGTCATGTCACATTGTTCTGCAAAGACTTCATGAAACCATAGCTCTCAAAAGAAATTTGTTTTGAAGAATATATATTTTGACATCACAATTGATCAGATTTTGCATCATGCTTGAGGATTGCTACCTTGTTTTTTTAAATCTTATATTGTGCTAATGTTCCCTCTATTTTTTTCTCTACAAGGTCTTTGTCTCAGCCCTCAGTACATTTTTAAGTTAACAGGATGATAAGCTGCTTGTGTTCTTGGACATATAATCAGGAACCACAGAGTTATACATCAATCAAACATGCCAATTACACATGTATTTGCCTGGTGACATTTCATCCTTGCTTATAGTTGGGAAAGAAAGGAAGAGGATAAGAATAGTTCATTCAGTCCTTAGCTCTTCTCCAACAGAAATTGGACAGAAATGGATCTGGAGAGCTTTTGTTGACAGCTATTGCCAGCTGCTCAGTGAGAAAAATAATAAGAAATTTGAAATATTTTCTTTAATTATCAAAGCCCTTTCTTGACTAGATTCAACACCTGGTTTATAGAGATTTTCTAAGGCAACATCTCTGAGAACTCTTTGGCTCTGGCTTTCTCACTTCAAACATATACACTTTAGCCTCCAGAGCTTCATGTCTCCCTCCTTCTCTTTCTGGGTGGTGTATTTCACTTGCCTCCTTATAGTTCCTGCTCAGTTCCTCTTGTAGCTCTCTCTTTCCCTACATCTCTTTGCTGTCTCCTTTATGCCAGTGGTCACAGTCAGCAGACTCCTTTGCTTTATTACAGCCATTCAGAAGTCTCATACTTGTATGACTTTGCTGGATTAGGTGCCCTGTGGTACAAAGTTCCTGATCTGAGGAGTTTAGCTATGAAGATGATGGGTGTGTTATAAATACCTGAGCTAGAGAGGAGGAAAGATCTAAACTGGATAGATGCAATGCAAACAAAAGATAAAGGGAGGGAAGCTGCAGTGGAAGAATGTGCTACCAGGGCACACTCTCATCTGCCAAGCCATTTCTTTTCCAGCTGTAAATTGGCAACATATCTGTAGGCTTTTTGAATCAAGTCAACCTTAAACCCACACCTGCATCTTTTGTAATTAAGCAGTACATTGAAGAAATAAGATGCACTACTATTATTATTATTATGCACTACTATTCAGTAATTTACTTATAGCTCATCTGATCAGAGGGTTATTAGGTCTTTGTTCTATCAAAGTTATAAGAAAGAATTCAGGGAAAAAGTCTAAAATAAGATTTTAGGCCAATTTAGGTGAAAAAGTTATGGCTGGTTTTTGTTTTCAGATTAAAATGTTTGTGTGCTTTTGGTAGGAATGGGCTTTGTGTAAAAATATCAAACTTTTACTCAGAAATTGATTTTTTTCCCCTCTAAGGAGCTAAAACCATTAAAATCTATTACTCATATGCACTGACATTCAGTATTAATTTTATGTCCCACAGTATTGCTTTCTTCAGGGAAAAACTAACATCCATTTGTTGATCAGTGATATACAGTCAGCACAAGGTGCATGGCTGCTGATTAAATAACAAGCACGTTAGGATTTTTTTTTTAGTGGGTGCTGACAGTAGCTGCTGCTGCTGCCTGACAGTCACTTAAGGGCAGTTTGCTTGCTGCACTGGTAGACCATCATTGCTCAGTGTGTACTTTCAGCCAACAGCCCAGAATTTTTTGAAATCGGGGAAGAATCAACTCCTTCCTCCATGACTGAAAATAAACAGTATGGAGGCTTTCCCCTCAGATTCTATATTAAAATCTAAGTTGCACATTTATTCTATCTTGGCTAGGCATCTTTGTTAGATAGGCTGAGGAGGAAGAAGGGAGGAAGTGAATCAGGGACAGAGCTTCAGAGGGCATTCAGCTCTTATGTGTGAGTGAGTTGTTTCATGCTTTCTGTCCTCCATGGGTCAAAGATGTTGTGTCCAAGTTAGCTGGAATGGTTACAGCTCCTACTTGATGTGCTTCATGAAACAAAGTGGGCTAAAAGTTGTTTCTGAGCCTCTGAACCAAAAGGCTCAGGACAGAGGTGTGTGACAGCGTGTCTGCGCTCTGGCATTGCGTGTGGCACCTGCATGGGCCAAGGCAGCTCTGAGCACAGGATAAGAAAACTCACTTTCCAGCTGGGCTGCTAGTTCAGCCACAGCCCTGCACTGCTCTGCTTTTCCATCTGCCATTTCTCAGAGAGCTTTCCTAGGAGCCTGGTGCTCCTGTTGGCACATAGTCCATGCTGCCAGGTGACCTTATAGAGAATTTCTCTCTCACCAGCAGAAATTCAGCTATTGTTGTTGTTACCGGATTTCTAAAGTCCATACCTCTTTGGTGTATTCTCATGGCTGCAGATCTTCACTGACTCCTTCTTCTGTATACTGTTCTCTCTCAGGTCAGGGCTCCTCCAAGGCTCTCCCTGACTGGCTAACCCACCCCCTTTTATCCCAGTTATCTTCATTGGTCACAGCTGCAGCCCACTTAAGGACATCACAGCTGCAACCCATCAAGGGCAACCGGGACCTCTGGGGCAAAGCCTCTATACAGATACTCAAATAGATTTCCTCTACTATATTTCCCCCTTTTCTTTTACACAAGTTAACAGTTGTACAGATGTTCAAGTACAACACCCATATTTCCCCATGACTCACAGGCCATGTACACACACACATAGCTCCTTGCTCAAAGGCCATACTCTTTCACAGCTCCCTGTCCCAAAGGCTATGTTCTGTCACAGCTCTTGGCCACCACAGCTCTCAGCTGTCTTATCTTCTGTTAACTATCACATTGGGGTCACCAATTGTTGTTGTTATCAGAATTCTAAAGTCCATACCTCTTTGGTGTATTCTCATGGCTGCAGATCTTCACTAACTCCTTCTTCTGCATACCATTCTTTCTCAGGTCAGAGCTCCTCCAAGGCTCTCCCTGACTAACTAACCTGCCCCCTTTTACCCCGGTCATCTTCATTGGTCACAGCTGCAGCCCAATTAAGGACATCACAGCTGCAACCCATCAAGGGCAACCGGGACCTCTGGGGCAAAGCCTCTATACAGATATTTAAATACAATACATTTCCTCTACTATAAGCTATGAAAGGTGAGATGGACTCCTTTTCCTCCTTGATTAAACTCATCTATGTTCAAACACTTTATGGCAGTTTGCATGGCTCCCTCAGTGGCAGCTTGACCTCTCCAAGACAACATCCATTTTCCTTAATGCTCTCTTGTGATACTAAGCCTTCATAAAAAAAGTTCAAAACACTCATTGCATGCTTAGCCAAAACTCACCCACAAGGATTTTTTTTCACTGCTTTTGGTTGGTTTCTTTTTATTCTTTAAATCTTTATGTAGTGGTCAAAAGCAGAGAACAGAATGGTTAGCACAATTTCAAAAATCTACACAAATTCTGAGTAACTGGTTTGATCAAATCCTTGTTTTATGCTTGTAAGTGCTCAAACGTTGTTACAAGGCTTTGGAGATAAGGCTGTACCTGATGCAGTGCAAATGATTCTTCTGAGGCTTAGGACGGGAATAGCTCTAGGATACTTCCATTAGTGTCACTCTGAAGGGCTATTTTATACCAGAGATTGATGTTTGGTCCCAGTTTATTATTCAAGTTAGGTGAAATACCATATATACAGGCCTTCATGGCAGATCTGGACTCTCTTTTGGTAGCCCAAAAGACCTGTTTAGATCAGGCTTCCTCTCCCAATGTAAAAAACAATTTTCTTTAAATGGACTCACGTCGGTAAATGGATTTACTTTTGATGCTTCATTTTTTAAATGGGGATTTCTTTTTTCAAGAGGCATATTTATGCCCTCAAAGAGTACTATTTCAATGTTTACACCTATCTGTTCTGTATTTCATTGCTTCTGCTGGTCAAGAGGAATGATAAACTATGCATCTCTCATAATATGTATTGATCTTCCTGGAGATGATTTAAACACCTATCGATATTCTTCTGGACTCCATATAAGATAAAATGCTGTGTCTTCTCTCCATTTGCAATTCTTATTGTGGCATGAAATCCTATCACATTCATTTTCATTCTATTTAGCAACATTTCAAAAATATCTATTTATTTTTGCAGTTAATCAATTAATAGAAAATAACTGCACTGGATTTAGGCTATTTTTGTGGTGTTAACTTCATTGTTAGTGTCCAAGTTCTCTTTTGAGTAGTTTCCCTACTGCTAATGGGCTTTCCAATAGGAGAACTCAGCCTGTCTCTCTGGTACTGTTAGTCCAATGAAGAGACCACAACAAATTGTTGATAAAATTTACTTTTCTGTGACCAGAATGTCAATTATGATGGATTGACTATGATCTAGATTTTCAATGTAATGATGATCCCTTTTACTGTTTTAAACACTTAGCCTTTAATTTGCCCCCAGTTTTCTCTGCTATTTATTTGAAAATCATGCCTGGATCATTGCATTCATAACTGCATTATGTAAATAGTGTAAACAGCCACAGCAGTAGAGGAGTCCTGACCTTCATCTCTGCCCCAGCAGCTCCACGGATACTTGGTTTCCTTCATTGTTCTCTTCAGGATATTGTTCTCTTGGATAGGTTTTCACTGTTTTCGAATCTTTTTTAATATAATTGATTAAAGTGCCTGTATAAATTGAATTTCCCTTGTGGACTTTTTAAAGCCTCTGGAACTTGATAAGCTTTTGTAACAAAAGAAGAAATGTTTCATGTGGCTTGAAATCCTCCTTGCATAAAGGAGCATTTCATCAACCATGGTCTGCTCTGCTGAGCTCTGCTGGCACAGTGACACCTGAATCCCATAGTCTAACTAGCTTTTTTTGTCCTTGCCTGAGGGTAAGAGATTCAAGAAAGTTGTTTTGTTGTTCAGCAAGGAAGATACTGCTGAGCCAATGAACTAAGATAACATAAAAGTCCCTCTCTTCTTGGAGAGAACTCTGCATGGACTCTAAAGGGTTTGATACTCTTTGTTTGTGGGGCTCTTTGGAAATAGTTGTTTTAGAAAACTTAGAGTAACTAGGAAACCTTCAAGAATCTAAGGTGATATAAAAAAGTGTTGTGGGGACAAAGGAGTGTTAAACACATCTCAAGTTTAATTGAAAGTAAAGCTCAGAAAGGAAAATGAGCTTAAGCTTCAATGTTCAGGGCAAAAAGCCTCAGTCTTCTGAGGCTTAGTGTTTCCAGCAACAGTGACAAGCAACAGTTAAGGATGAAAGCAAAATGTATGGATGGAATGAGAGCATTTTCCACTACTCTCACTTTGAAATGTGCCCATTTCTGTGTCTGATCTGCAGCCATGAAGTGGAAGGTGTGCATATTTTAAGGCAGCAGGAAGGAATTGTAATTATGCCCTTGCAAGGTCTGTGAACATTATGTTTTTATCTCCCCAGGAGTTAGATTTTCTTAAAGACTCTCAACTGCTATAGCAAAACTCAATCAAAGAAAAGTCTCCCCTCTCTTTTTTCAAGACCTGAGACAACAGAGGAAAAGGAATTGAAAAGTCATGGGTGCAGGCTTATCTCATGTTTCTTTTATTTCAGGAATGCAAGACACACCTGGTGATTCTCTAAAATCAGGCTTGTCATTTAGAGACTGAGAAGCAATGACAGAGCTGTGTGATGTACAAGTATCACTGACAGATTAACCAGGATCTGAACATATTTTGATGAATATCAAAAGTGAAACTGTAGCTTAGTACAGAATGATAACATTTTCAGACTTTTGAAAATTTTCTTAATGTTCTTCCACATCTTATACATGAAATAGACTTGAATCAGTTCAATACATGGTGGGCAGTCACATGGCTACATGTAGGTTATCACTGCTTGCCAAGAAACACAGCTCTGTCAGTGTTAGCCAGAGTGACAGCTGGCTGAGAGCACATTTCAGTGCTTGGAGTGTCATGAATAGAGCCACCCATCCATGGAGGACCTGGGGGTGCTGACTGACAGCTGGGTGAATGTGAGCCAGCTGTGCCCAGGTGGCCAAAAAGGCCAATGGCATCCTGGCCTGGATCAGCAATGCTCTGGCCAGCAGCACCAAGGCAGGAATATTCTCATCCCTCTGTACTGTGAAGCATTCCCCCACCCAGTGTGGCACTGGTGAACCTGCACCTCAAGTCCTCTGCTCAGTTTTTGGCCCCTGGAGTGCTGGAGTGTGTTCAGAGAAGGGCTACAAAGCTGGAGAAGGGTCTGGAGACAAATCCCATGAGAAGCAGCTAAGGGAGCTGGGGTTGTTCAGCCCAGAGGAAAGGAGGCTCAGGGGAGATCACGTCACTCTATACAAAGTACTAGGTCTCTTTATCCAACAAGTGGGAGGATGATTCTTCACTGTGAGGATTATGAGACACTGAAACAGGTTACCTGAGAAGTTGTGGTTCCCTGGAAGTGTCCAAGGTGAGGTTGCATGGGGCTTGAACAAGGGGAAGATATCCCTGCACATGGCAGTGAGGTTAGAAATAGATGATCTTTAATGTGCTTCGCAGCCCAAGTCATTCTATGTGTCTATGATTATATGACAAGAAGAAATGTCCTCAGGCTGTGCCAGAGAAGATTTAGATCAGATATTAGAAAAAATTTCTGCACCAAAAATGTTATCAAACACTTGAATAGGCTGCCCAGTGAATGGTTGAGTCACCATCTTTGGTGGTATTAAAAAGTTGTGTAGACATGACACTCAGAGACATGGCTTAGTAATGAACTTGGCAGTAGTAGATTTACATTTGAACTCAATGATTTTAGGGGTCTTTTCTATGTAAATTATTCTATGTTTCTTTATGTATGATCGTGGATTTATTCCGATTTATTGCATACTTGAGATATCAGGAGAAGTTGGAGTGAGTTTTATTGCTCATATTTTTCCATCTGCAATCATGAATAGAACTTAGGTTTATTGTCAAGAAGAAAGGAAGCAATATTCCAGTGGTGCACTGTGGTAAAGGACAACAAAACATGTGCAGATGCTCCTCTGTTCAATTCATTGAAAGTTTGCCAAGGGCTTGGGAAAGGCACTTGTTTAAGCTGTCAGCAGAGAGTTTTAAAAGGTTTGCCTGCATCCCCACAGACAAGAGAGAGGGAAAGATCCAGACCAAATATTCAGATAAGTATTTGTCTCACCCATTTTGAGATAGAGCTCTTCAAGCTGGTGGCTAGCTTGATTCAAATGCTTCATCATGTCAGCTTGAGTCTGCATCCAGCTGCATAAGCCTTTGCTGTAAGGATTTCTTGTAGTGTTAAGAAGTAGCCAAGCATGTTTCCTTTGGGCAACTGGCTTCAAATTGTTGTTTCTTAACAATTCAAATCCATTTGTATCTTTTACAAAAAGGAAAAAAAAAAAAGAAAAACAACAAACCAAAAACAAAACCAAAAAACTTTGGGGCATAAGTTCAACTCTTTTTGGCAACCCATCCTTCCCTGACCCTGGAAAAGCTGCACAAAGCACAACCCAAAACAAAAGCAAGTAGGGTAAACGTTCAAGGCAGAGATGGCCTTTTTCAGGGCAGATGGTGTTCAGAGGCATTGTGTGTGTTGAAAGGAGGAGAGGATTCAGAGGGTGATTTCCCACCATACAACAGGTTTCCTCAAAGAACAGCAGCACTATCCTTTTCCTGTTTTAGCACATGGGACAAAAAGCAATTCTTCAATTCCTAGGTCTCACCCTATTGATAATAATTTTAACTGAAACAGATAAAAATGTCTGTTCTGAGAATCAGAGTGGATGCTTCAGGATACTCTTGAGTTTCTGTTGCTATGATTTAAATGCATTCTTCATGCTATGAGTCCTTGCTATTGCTTTTAACCACTCAGTACAAATTCTTGTGCAGAAATTGTAGTCAATGATATCTTTGCTCATGAAGCTTCAAAAAGCAAAATCTATTTTTCTAGAGCTGTTCGTATAGGAAAATGAGAAAAAACCAAACCATGTACAATATTTTTGTGCACATAATGAATATAAACTAAGAGAAAAATGCACATAAGCCAAAAGAAAAACAACATCAACTATGTCCCTGGAGTGTCTAAACACAGTGCAGGATGAGAAGAATATTCTCTGCCTGGTCATGCGAGCAGAATGACATTGTATGATGAAGTTCATTCTCCTGGTCTTGCCACTGTTCAGCAGCAGTGTGTTGCTCCATTGCTTCTGTGGGTTACTCATCTTGTGGCGTGAGTCATCTTTCATGCAAGAAATTGATTTCATATTTTATGCATGCTTTATATATTGCCTTATATAGCCTTCAGTTTGCTTTTGTAAAACTAAATTGTCTTGCCTTTAAATTCACGTGCCTATTCTATCCTGATGGCAGTGAGTTGCTACTTTACCAGACTTTGTCTCACAGCACGACTTAACTCACACCAAAACCATAATTCCATGAACTTTCTGAGGTGTGAATGAGGACAGTGCTTGCACATCTCCAGCAGCCAACTGATCAACTGAATACCTTCTGATACCTACTGATTTCACTCCTTGGAAAGCACCGCTTTTGAAACAATTACCTCTTTGGTTTTTTTTGTTTGTTTGTTTGTTTGTTTTGTTTTGTTTTGTTTTTTTTTCCCAGAGAGTGAAAGAATAATCCTGTGTAAGTCTGGTAGCTTGAAGCCTGAGGGGAATTTTGGTTTTTTCCTGATCTCCAGTGAGTTGGAAACCTGTAAGGGCTTTCAAGTTCTGCTAGGAAGACAGGCCACAATGGTCCTATGGGCACACTGAAAAGGGTTGATTTATGGGTCTTGAAACATCTGGGAGTGTTTCTCTTAAAGCCAATTAGTTTAGAAGTTGGAGAAAATGTGAGATTTATAATTATGCTGGAGAAATACAAGCCAATTGCTACCCATGTGTAAGGATAGAAAACAGATACCTTAACTTGATGGCACAGCTTTGTGGTCCATATGTCAGAAATTTTAGGCAAGGAAAGCTTGGTAATTTTTTTCTGAAAGGAAAGGACAATTTGTTTGTGGCCTTCTTTCACTCATGTCCTGCTGTTAAGATATAAAAAAATTATGAAGGTGGGCAACTAGTTTGGTCCATTAGGCATACCCACAGCTGGTGGGGAAACTGCTCATGAGGAGGGGGAGCACAGGAAGCAGTTGGGGTCTGGGCTGGCAAAAAGCCTGGACAGTGAGGGCTTTCCTTGCTAACCACACCTGCAGGTGATGTCAGACACCCTGGCCAGTGACAGGCAGCACAACACATGATGGGATTGAATAGACCTGAGCAGGACCCTTTAACCTGACAGCATGAGCCCAGAATACATTGTTTTTCATGTCATTGACACAGCGTCAGTTCAGCTTATGAGAGCTGGAGATTCAGCAGTGGTTCATGGTTCATTACTAGAGCAGTTACACACAGCTAAAGGAGAGGAGCTCATTAGGGAGTATTCCCCCTGTATTCTGGAAGGTAATTTGCTTTTCAGATAATATTCCTATTGTCCCAAAGGTAACATCATCATGCTTTCTCTTCTGTCCTCCAAAAATATTCTGTTTATTTAAATATTTTGTTTAGTTGTTTTAGATTATTTTTTGTGAAGATACTGTTTAATGGATGATCAGACAATGTAATTGCTGTCCTTGGCTTCTTGTGCAGGGATTAGGGCACTAGTTCTAGAAAATCTGGAATACTATCCTGTTTGTAAGTGCCTGGCAGAAAACCTGTACTTCTAATATATACTTACTTTGTGAAAAAATAAAGAAAAACGAAAGAAAAGACATAGTAATATGGGATTCATCTAATCTAGTGGGCAGTAAAAATTTCTTGAGTGTCACCTATCTTTTGAAAGTAAAATAATTGATAGATTCTTGCCAGTAGGTGAAAAATTCAGTTACTGCAGGTAAGAAGCTGACAACATGCACAATTCAATTCAATCCAGTTCAATTTTAGTATATTGATGGGCAAGTTGCACTTCATAATGAGGAGGTAAAATATGCTGCATTACAAGATTTTTTTCTTGCAAATCTCTTAGAGAAGGGCTCATGTATCCTGAGGAGTTTTCAGATGATATTTTCAAAACTGCTGATACAAAATATAATCAACATTTCTAGAAAAAGAAGAATGAAATAAATGTTTTATTACCCTTTTTTTCAAATAGAAAATATCTGTCATATATGTATTTTCTTTTTTTTTTTTTGGCTAATTGTTTTTAAGATCTGTTTTCTATAATTTTATTGGAAGTTCTTGCTTTATTATAAAATAAGAATGATATTTCCATATTATTCACTTCAAAGAATGATTATGTAAAGCACTTTGCCAACACTGTACACATACAGTGAAAGTAAGCGCAAACGTGCTGGAATAAATAGGCATGCATTGTCTGTGCTGATTAACTTAGTAGTTCTCTAGCCATTCTTGTTTTAGAAATGTGTCGTTTTCTCCTACTTTCCCCAAAGAATCTTAACATATCCTTTAAATTTTAAGTCATCATCAAAATCAATTTGCATTTCTCTACCATTCTCCCCTCTGTATTGTGTACCAATCTAATCACCAGCAAAGTATTGCATGAAGAACTTATAATATTTTCACTGTGCTATTTTGGGTTTCCATTTTTTTATTACTAAACTTTCTAAGGAATAAGACTCACTCCTGGGGTAGGCATACATGTTAATTATGGGAATCTGCAGGCTGATTCATTGGTTTGTCTTAAAAAATGTATATATATATATTTTGATTTCAATCCTGAAATATTTGATGCTATCGACATCTTTGACAGTCATAAGTAGTAACCAGGGTCCATTATTTAAGTTTCCACAGAGTTACTTGTTTTAAAGCTACTCTAAATTTAACTTTACTACCAAGGTTGGTCCCCCAGAAACTATGCTAACAGCTTTCAACTAGCTAAAATTTTGAACTATACTTTAAGACTGCTCCACTTTTTAAAAGTTGTCACATAGCAAGGCATAACATTTCAGGGTAATGAGTAACCCTTTCCCTTCTGTTCCACTTCATTGAATTTCTGTGGAAACCTGCATTTAAGGTGCAAATGCCTGAATTCAGGGGGACTCTAAGTTAAGCAGGATGCTGACTTTAGGATTTAGATAATTTGATGATGTGATGGTGAGAATAATGGAAGTAAATAACTTCAGGAGTCACCAATCTTTCTCTAGAATTTTGGGCTGAAGACTAGTGTACTCAGATAAGGTTGTTAAGTATTTTCTTTAAAATCCCATGGAAGATACTGCAGCAGGAAAAGTTAGCAAGAACTGAACTATAGATAGTAACCTCTGTGGAAAAAATAATTCCATTATCTTTAATGGAGTTCAGAGGAAGAAAGATAAAGGCATTTCCCATTGTTATTTTAAATCCTCTAAGCATCAGAGAGATACATGTCTCTGTGGTATGAATGCAAAAAAAATTAGAAAGCACAACTATGAGTTTTTTTAATACACATAAGGTTCTTGACATTAATCTGTCATTGCAAAAATTTTTCAGCTACAAGTATTTGTCTTCTGTAACTGGAAGGCTTGACTGACTTGTTCATGAATGTGATGGGTTTGGGAAAAAAAATATCCCTAAGTGGAAACAAAGGTGAAGCTTTTTTTTTTTTTTACAGTCAGAAAGGATGTGACAGGTAGAAAGTGATTTATAGCAGCTGACATGTGGAGCTGTTAGTCCTGCTTTGATTCTGTATGTGTTTTTGCCTCTGGTGTTAACCCTATGTCTATCAGTAGTTTCTATCAGTTGTCCCAACTTAAGAGCAAGAATCCAAAGTAACATCATCCCACCAAAAATTGATGTGATTTATCATAGCACAGAGATCTCTAGAGGGATGACTGGTGAAAGGCTGTCATTCTGTGACTCTCAGAAAGATTCATTAAAAAGTCAGAGGAATTGCAAGGGTTGGTTCGGCAAAATCAGTGTTACTGAAAGCTGTAGAAGCTTCTCTTGCTTGCGTGCATTTTGTGACTTGCACGGTCACAAAATTCCTGGTGGAAACTGGCAGTGTCAGATGTAACTTATTGAGACACACTGAGGTGCATGTTTGTATAAAGATCAAGACAGACATGTTTGCAAATTTGGCCTTAAAGAGGTAATATTGAAAGAGTCCACCATTATTTAAAGGCAAATTATTGAAAAATGGTTGAAAGTGAGTCCTAAACAGGTCTGTCTCCTTTATATAATGAGACTTTGTTGTAGGCAGATGTACTTCTACCTATGATTCCTATTCAACTATATTCAGTGGAAAAAAAGCTTAGTTCTCTCTCCCACACAAAATCAAAAGTAGTTCCACACAAAATCTAAAGTAGCTCCTTTTAAAATCAGATAGCAACCACCAGCAAATTTTGGTATGAGGGGTTCATTTTTCATATATTTTCAATTAAAAGTGAATTTAATAATATGAAATGTTTAAGAAGATTGTCAGCAAGAAAATATTCCCTCTACACCTTTACAACAAAAGAATATTGGGGTTTTGGAGGGCTTGTTATTTGTTTGGTTTTTTGCCCTCAGAAAGAGTTCTTTTGTAGGAATGTAAAACAAAGGTACTTGGTGAGTATCTATGCTCTGTAGAAATAGGTGACAATGGTACAACCATGATGTGATCAGTGAGGTTAAAGTTTTTTGTAAATCACGAATTTTTCTAGATAAGGATTTTTCTCTAGCACATGGGCAGAGGTTATGTCTGTTCTGCTTGTCTGTGAGATGAATCATAGTATGAATATACCTGTCTTTTCCCTATTGCTTAAGTGATCTCTTATAAGAGATTATACTGTTTAGACAGCAAAGGTTAGATGAGATAAATCTTTCTGCAAACATTTGAAGAGAATAGTCAGCAGATAATGAATTCTTCTGTAGTGTAGCATTTGTAAAATTAAAGAAGTAAAGTCTATTGTTTTTAAGGAAAAGAAAAATATTATAAAAACCAATGATACTGTTTTTGATTTTTTTTTGTTGGCAACCTAGAGAAATTTTACTAAAGCTGTACTCATACCAAGGGAAATTAGCGAGGAAAATTAATGATGTTCCTATGTCGCTTAAGGCCAGCTTTTGTTGCCATAGGGTGCTATTCTCAGAAACACATGGATAAAAGGACTTCTTTTATGTAGCCTCCCTTTTATAGGGATATTTTCTCGGTGTCTAGGCAGTCCAAGTGTAGAGGGATAGAATACAAGAAAATAAAGATAGTGTAGAAAGTAATCTTACCCCTAAGGAGCTGCAGCTGGGCCAATTATCAAAGATTAGGAACAGGCCTGACTTTACAGGCCACAGTTGTGACCAATGAGAAGAAGAGTGCTATAAAAGAGTGGGGTGGCTGGTTGAGAAGGGGATTGGAGTCAGTTGGCTACTTTGTGAAGAAGAAAGAGTCAGGAGGAGTGGCAGCCCACGAGAAACACCAAGAAGGTATGAAACTTTTGCAAAATGGAGGTGACAGTGTGGAACCTTTGTGATAAGATGGCAACATCTGAGGGCTGTTCATTTACTATATGATCTGCCTTAAATAACTTGAATGTCACTCGGGTAGATAAGTCTTTTTTAAGTGGCTTTTAGGTGACCACAAAGCACGATGTGCTGGTTTTCATATAGAAGCTCTGTGGGTGAGGTAAGTTGTAGGAGCATGGTATGAGTTAACAGTAAGTGGTGTTGGCCTTGCTAGGAAAGGAAGTAGGTGACATTTTGGCATGTATCTTTGCCTCATGAGTTATTTCACTGAAGAAAGGCCTTAGATTATATGTTCCTGTCACCACAATTTCAAAATGGCCTTTCTGTCTCTCACAGCTGGGGATTCTCTGCCCATGGGAGGTGGCAGACTGTGGGCATTCAAGATCACCTCCAAAGCTTCCACACAAGCATAGGGGTACTGGTTCAGTAGCAGTAATAGGCAGCAAATTGCATCCTCAATCATATTGTCACAGACACATTTAGGTTGGAAAGAAACATTAAGATCATCATGTCCAACTGTTAATCTTAGTATTTGATTAAACTGTATCCCTAAATGTCACATGTACACATCTTTTCAATGTCTCCATGGATGGTGACTACCCTGGTCAGTCTGTTACAATGCTTGATAACCCTTTTAGTGGAGAAATTTTTCCCAACATCCAATCAAGACCCCTTTGGTGCAACTGGAGGTCATTTCCTTACCTCTTATTGCTTGTTTCTTGGGAGAACAGATTAACCCTTAGATTCCTATAGCCTCTTTTCAGGTAACTGTAGAGAGTGATAATGTCACCCCGGAACCTCCTTTTCCCCAGGCTAAACAACCTCAGCTGCTCCTCACAGGACCCTCTAGATCCTTCAAAGCTTTGTTGCCCTTGTTGGACTTGCTCCAGAACCTCAATTTCCTGCTTGTAGTGAGGAGCCCAGAACTGGACACAGGACTCAAAATGTGATCTCACCAGTGCCCAGTACAGAGGGAAAATCACTGTTGTTGTCCTGCTGGCTGTTGTTAATATATTTAGAGAAACAATTTTTGTTGTCAGTAGTCAAGTTAAGTTTTAATTGGATTTTGTCCTGTTAAGCTTTCTCCCTGCATAACTTCACAGCATCTCTCTGGTCCTCCATAGTTGCCTGCCCCTTTTTACAGAGGTGATGCAGTCTATTTTTTTCCCAAAGTTTCAGCCAAAGCTCTCTGGTCAGCCAGGCCAGTCTTCCCCTCTGGCTCATTGTTCAGCACAGGGGGACAGCCTGCTCCCATGTCTTTAAGATTTCCCTCTTGAAAAATATCCAGCCTTCTTGAGCCCCTTTGCTATTCAGGACAGCCTCCCAAGGGACTCTCATTCAGGCTCTGAAACAGACCAAAGCCTAGTCTGTGAGTTCAAGTTGGTAGTTTTGATAAGCTCCCTCCTTACTTCTCCAAGAATTGAAAACTCCATCTATTTAATGATGATTTTGCCCAAAACAACCTCCAACAGTTGCATCATCCACTTGCCCTTCTCTGTTCACAAAGAACATGAAGCAGGTCTCAGATCCTCTGAATGCTAATCAAGTAGTCATCTCACTGAGGCCACAAAGATTCTCTGACTATGACTTAATCAAAACCTCATGATTTTGATGGTAATTTCAAGAGTTTTAAACATGGTTAATCAGGTGTTTTAGTAACAGGGTGTATTTTACTGTACTATTGACACTTCCTAGGCAACTCATTTGGTTGCATTCTGAAAAAACTTTGATAGAATTAGGAAGCCAAATTGGAAAGCCCTTTATAGTGAATGGGTAAGATAAAAGAATTGTCCAAGCCAGTGTAGGAAAGAATCAAACTTCTGAGTTAAACTGTGGCAAAGAAGCAAACAAAACCAGGCAGAATGTTATATAAGCATTCAAGATTCAAATGCTCAGGTCTGTGGTGTTTTTTTGTTTGTTTTTTCTTTTTGTCTCTTAAAAAAAGTGTAAAAAATAGTAGTTTTTCAGGGCAATTGAGTTACCAGCCTGTAATGATTTTGTTTTCAAAGCATTAAGGCCAAGCTATTTGCATTCATCTATGATGAAGTGGAAATAGGATTTGTCAACTAGTCATAAAAGCAACAATAAATTAGTCTGTCATCGCATAAAACACAAAGTTAAGCTCTACAGTAACAACTTATGCTGGGATAATACAGAGAAAACAATGCATGAGGAGAAGTAAATTCTATGGAATACTAAAAAAAGGATTTTAATATTAGAATGAAAGTAAACTATTAAAAGACATAGAAAAGAGAATTTTGAATGTACTAAGTGACAAGATATCAAAAGAAGCATCTGTAAAAAGAAACTGAATAAAAGAGCTGAGATGTTTACTAAGTATCAACAAAAATGAAAAGCATCCTAAAGACAGAAACAACACAATTTGAGAAGGCAGCAGTGAATAAGTTAAAGTAAACAAGCTGGAGCAAGGAGGAAAGGTCTTTCTATAAATTGCTTTACTCTGGGAATATGTCCTGATCAAATGAGATGGTTACATAAGACTGTCAAAAGGCACCATTAAAGCTATTACCCACAGACTGCTCAGCTACCATATAATCAAAGTGTGTTAAAGGATTCTTTTTGATAACACTGGCATTAAAAGATATCATCAGATGCAGCTATTACTGTCTTTAATAGAACCACAAGTAATATGAAGTGAAATATGCTCAGTAAGATCAACATGTTGCTCATCATGGCTGAGGTTTGTTCTGTCATATTGCTTTAAAACAGACTGTTTATTTCATTTAATAGTTATAAAGAAATACCATCCAATAAGAATATTTTGATTTATCCTTTAAGTAGTTGGTAGAAAAGATGGCATTAAGTCAGACTTTCATCTCACAGTTCTATTTTCATCTTTTTTTTTGCTAAGATGTCAGTGAACAAACTAATAAAAAATTTCAAATTCAAATGCAGCTCAAATCCATCATAACATGCCTTAGCAAGCTGTCATTTACTTCCACTGAGCATATAAAACACTGCATCAGATGAATCTGTGCTTGCAATCTCTAGAACAAAATGAAAGTTAAAAAAAACCTCATTGCAAGGTTTCATTTTTCTTTTGAGTCAATTGTAAGAAATGAATCCATAGCAATTAGCAATGAAGCATTAAAGAATTGCAAGAATTTCACTGAAATTACCTTTGCAAATAGATTCAAAGTTGAAAATCTTGAAACTGAAACACAAAAGTCTTTTGAGTGAATTGGTGCAAATAATGTGTTAATGGGAGATCTTGGGAGAAAAATGATTGTCAAGAACAGTGGTTGATAAGTAATTGATTTTCAGTTTTGTAATGAAGGAATTAGTCTGATTGGAAGCAAAGAAAGTTTCTTCTCTTTTTTTACTAAAATGTAAAGGTTAACATACTTCAGGTAGGATTTTTTTTTAAATTCTTATATAATTGTTTGGGATGTATTTTAAAACAATGTAAATTAAGTGTTTGTCTACTTTAATTAGCTCATTATGAAACTACAGGTTCATTTTCTGTCTTGGCTGTGATTTCCTTTGACATAACTGGGAACCCAAATTCCTAGCTTATTTGTTGATATATGTGTTCAGACAATGAAATGTAGGTGAACTGTATCCTGTTTTTCCATCGTACACAGTTAAGTCTATTAGGATCAATAGCATCCCTTTCCTACTTAATAGGTGGAAGGAATTACTCTGTGGAGGTTTCTCTATTTACTTCTATGGCCAAATGTTAAGTGAGATCTTTTAAAAAGTGGCTCTCAGACAAGAAATTCCCCTATTAGGACGATATTGGCTCCTGGCTACATGTAATTACCATTGACACAGTTTCATGTCATATGTGTGAGAAAGGGAACACAACCCTTTGCAAAATATTCTGTAAAGTAAGAATAAAAGCATTTATGTGCACAGTGGGCCCGGACATCAAGAACCAAGGAAAGTTCTTGAACTTTGATCTTGCATCTACTGGATGAATACTTTAGTTCTTGAATAACTTTGTAAAAGATTGGGATCATCATACCAGTATCTTTTAGTATATAAACTGGGGGGAAAAAAAAGAGAACTGTTGACATTTTTCAGTGAAGCCAACTTCTGTTCCCCAGAATTTCTATATGATCAAGCAGAATGCTTTTGGTTGAAGCAAATTTAATTATTAAAGAATTATATTAGTCAAACATATTGAAACGCTATATGATAATAGACTCCCTATTCGCTTTTTTTTCCTTCATGTGATCAAAATTTTGCTGAAGGTATCCTGCCACTCAAATAATCTGTATTTTATTAATTTTGAAAAGGATTCCACTATGCATCAGCAAAACATTTAATGTATTCAGCTCACCAAGAAGCATTACCCTTAATTTTTTGCATGATTTTTATTAATTTGATCCTACTGCACATGAACAGCTTGATCAGAACTGAAACAAAATGAAGTCTGCTTGAAAAGTTGTGAATATTTGCATAGGCAGAAAATAATTAGCAAAGCTGGTGCTAAGCTAACCCTCTTTGAATAAGTTCTCAGAAACCAATTTTTGCCTCATATATGGATGACAATTTGCAAGCAGTCACCCCTTTTATTACACTGAGTTGCTTGCTCAAAGAAAAATGCTATGCTATGAATTGCTAACATCACTTCCCACAGTAGCTGTGGTCTCCTTGGGGTTCTTTTGGCCAAGTACCAAACTAGCTCTGCTTGTGACATTTTGTTTGATAACACCATAAAGTGGTAAGGCCATGGAATGTATGCACTAATAAAGTGTTTATCCTTTAATGTCTCCCAGATGCTTGCCTATAGCTTTTTCCAGAAGTAAAGAGAATGTGTTGGCAGATGATCTTGTGTTTATATTGTCTGCTGGGTCTATGTGATAAGTCACGTTCTTTCCTCCTTTGTTTTTGTAGAATCAGTAAAGCAAGTGCTGCCTTAAAGGTCTGTTCCTCCATGTGTAACAAATGCCAGGTCCATTAAATAGCTAGGATCAAATGGTAATAAAACCAGAGGAGAGAAGAACCTCATTGAGGGAAAAGAAGTCAATAATTTCTGTGTTACATGAAATTACAAAATTCTGTGAGGCTCATAATGTTTAACTCCAGGGAGTTTTGCAGTTATTAGAATGAACAGAAGAGCTCCCAAATTTAGGGGATCATTCAAGACACAATGTTTATTCTTCCATTCAGTAAGGAAGGGCATGATGCTTGGGATTCTTTATTACTTACCTTTTGACACTATTATTTATGGTAGTTGATACAGGTGAAAATGGCACATGTTGTGACTGTCTTTGTACTTACAGTTTGCACAGCTATAAATCACCAGCAGGATCAGTGAGTGCTGTGGGGCAGTAGAAAAATAAAAGCCTAGCTTTTCACCCAGGTAGGAGTATCTGTTCAGATAAGGCTGAAAATCAATTTAAAAAATCAATTGAAATATTCTTACAAGTCAGTAAAATTAAAATATAATGTAAGAAGTTTTTCACTCTTTAGTCTGTGTGCTGGTTTTGGCTGGCATAGAGTGAAGTGCCTTCACAGTAGTTGGCATGGAGCTGTGTTATGGGTCTGTGATCAAAACCATGTTGATATCATAGTGATATTTTAGTAACTGCTGAGCAGCCTCAAGGCCTTTTCTCTTTTTCACCCCACCTCAGCAGTGAGGAGGCTGGGTGTGCACAAGAACGTGGGAGAAGACACAGCCAGGACAGCTTACCCCAAGTGACCAAAAGGAAATTCCAGACCTGATGGCATCGTGTTCAGCATGTAGAGCTGGGGGTAGAAGAAGGAAGGGGGAGACCTTTGGAGTGATGACATTTGTCTTCCCAAATCACTGTTACACATGATGAAGTCTTGCTTTCCTGAGGATGGCTGAACACCTATACATGGGAAGTGGTGAATGAATTCCTTGTTTTGCTTGTGCAAAAAGCAAAAGCTTTGCTTTACCTATTGAACTGCCTTTATCTTAACCATTAAGTTTTCTCACTTTTGCTGTTCTCATTTTCTCTCTCATTTTGATGCATGAGGAGTAGGTGAACAGTTGTGTGGTGCTTAGTTGGCAGTTGGAGTTAAACCAAAACACTTTGTCATGAGATACCAGGTAATATTTTTGAAAATGTTTAAATGCTTTTCAAGCCCAAGTACTCTTTCAATTGCAATACAGACATTTAGGCCCAGACTATTTACTCTTGTCAAAGCACTTCACAGTGTATGCAATTTATTCTGTCTGTTATAGCAGCATCTGCCAGCACAGTGATCATCATCAAGGATGTGATCTTTGCTTGACAGCAGAAACTTCCATTATACAAACAGTTGTACTGTCAAAACTGAACTTCTGCTGAATTAGCTAATTTTACTTGAAAGGATTGGAAGAGAAAATGTTAGTGTAGGCACTGACTTGTCAGGATGACACCGAATACCTTCAGGTCTGAATTTTTCCTAGTTCAAAAACAGTTTTAAATGTGTGTGTCCTATTTCACAGAAGTGCAGAACAGCAAAGGCTCACTGTGCAAGATCCAGGACAGGTTTGTGGGCCTTCAAGTTCACCTGTGGAATGTCTAAGTGTTATGGACATGGTCCTCCAGAGTCCCACATCTCATATTAACATGCCTCCCTGTGCACTTTCTGAAGCACTTTGGAAAAAAGTCCATACAGTCAGCACTTTGAACAAATTGTAGCTTAAAGTCAGCTTTCTAATGGGAAAGCTTTCCTGAGAGAGCCACTAAACACCAAGCAGGGACAATCCCCAGATGCCACCTCCTGCATATCCCCATAACCATGCAAGAACATAACTTCATCTACTGAAGAGCCACAGGTGAATGAGGATAATACAATCTTATAATCTTTATTTAAAACTCCACCTTTTTGAAGTGGAGAAACAGTAGAATTCTGATTCACTAACAAACTATATATAAAGATAACAAATCTCAAGAGAACAAGAGACACATTTGTCTCTAGTACCTGAGGGGAACAAATCAGCTGTTTCTACCTGTCACATGGGAGGCTATAGGTACTTTCCACATGTTGCACTATAGCTGTGCAAAGGATGATAACCAGTGTTGAAGAACATAGCAGCAATCTGATGGTTAGGATTGCCAGCTACAGGGCAGAGAGAAACATCATTAACTATATTCATTGCCTCAGATTAAGACTTTTCAAGAAGATATGCTGTAGTCATATGCACACTTTTTGTTCAGTTTTGAAAAGAACCAGATGAAATATAACCACCATTCATATGCAGACAATCAGTTAAAATGACCTAACAGGTCCCTTTTGGCCTTTGTTTCTGTGGTTCTATATGACAGAGCATTAATATTAATTGGAAATTATCAGGTAGAGTGAATAAATTCTGTAAAATTTACTTTTCATTGACCTAACTAAGAATTAAACAGAGGTGTAACATTGAAATATATGAGGAGCTAAAAATAAAGTAAACAATATAGTATTTGCATTATTACTATGTTCTCCTCAAAACACTTGGTGTCAACTTATTTTAAAATATATTTAATGTTTTAGGAAACCACTGTCTTCAGAGTAAAAAAAAAAAAAGGATACTTTCTGTACCTAGGATAAAATAACAATTATGGTTAGCTGGGTTTTTCTAGAATACCATAGAATCTTAGAATGGTTTGGGTTAAAAGGGAGCTATGAGGTCATCTAGTTCCAGCCCCCCTGCCATGGTCAGGGTACATCTCCCACTAGCTCAGGTGCTCAAAGCCCCATCCAGCCTGGCCTTGAACACTTCCATGGATGGGGCATCATGAATTCTCCACACAACCAGTTCCAGTGCCTCACCATCCCCACGGTAAAAAATTTCCTCCTAATATCTAATTTAAACATACCCTCTTTCAGTTCCTCCTTTTCCTGTCACTGTATTCCCTTGTATTCCTGAATTCCCTCTCAAGCTCTCTTGTAAGCCCCTTTTAGGGGGCTGAGAGTCTACTCTAACCTCTCACTTCTCCACACTGGTCAACCCAACTTTCTCATCCTGTCTTCATAGAAGACCTGTTCCATCCCTCTGATCATCTTGGTGCCCCTCCTCTGGACTCATTCCAAAAGGTTGATGTCCTTCCTTTTCTGAGGATCCAGAGATGAGCGTAGCATTGAAGGCAGGGTCTCCTAAGAATAATATCTTTTTTGCCTAATCTGGAGAGTGGAGACAACTGAATTAAGTGATTAATTTTTCGATGTGTATGCTGAGTCTAATAGACGCGCTTTATAATGTTTCTTTATAGGATATGGCCAGTCCTTTGCATGGAACAGGATTAGTAACCACAGTTAGTATGGTGGTTTAAAAAAATAACTTACATGTGGTGTTTTTTGGTCATTATTACTCAAGACTGTGTTTAAATCAATGACCTTGTGTTCATAAGTCAGTTCTATTAAGATCTCTCAAATGATCCCTAGCAATTCAGATGGTTAACTTCCTTTATCAAAATCAGTAAGACCTTCTTAGCCTGGGTAGGAATGGGATTTTGGTAGGTGCATATAACTCTTTTAAGTTGGTTTACTTGTTTTCCTTCAGAGACACAGCTCTGCCAATATTCCTCACAGCACGCATGTTAATTCAGTCATGGATTCCAAGCAGCAAACTGAGCAGTGGAAATCTGGGTATGGAAGAAAGAGTAGTTTTTTGTGGGGGATTGCATTATACAAGGAGCCTTGATAAGAGCCAGTTCACAAACCTGTCCTAGTAACCAGGGTTCAATCTGTGCCGTCAGTATAGATGGACTTCAGGCAGCTAAAAATTCACTCAAAAGGGAATATACTAACTATATTTAGGGACTGTAGCTGCAATCAGATCTATGATGAAACAGAGTGTGAGACAAAACAATCGCATCAATTTAATTTATAAAAGTAAAAAATGGCCATGAACTTCAAATATTTTAAGGTCAGAAGTCACTGTTTGATGTCCTGGTTAATATAGGTCATAGGACTTCCATGAATTAATTAACATTGACTTCTGTAAGACTAAGACCTTTACTGTTTGTGTTTTCCCTGTTACATGTGACTGTTGAAATCACCAGATCAGAAAGAAATTTAAGATATTTTTCAGTTCATTCACTTCAAAATTTTCAATGCTTTTTGCAGTCCACTGCATCAATGTCATGTGCTTCTATACAGGGAACTCATATGCCCTTTGTCATCTGGGCTCTTGCAGGAGCATGATTCTTATTAGCTCCAGGTAACTATGTGAAAGTAAAAATGATAGCAAGCTGATATTTCACAGAGAAAGGGAGGGGAGACCAAGAAGAATGAGTTAGATGTGGAATGGCATAAATGTGTTTTCTCTTGTCTCTGGATCAGTTTGCAGACTAATGGGATAAGCAGGTGAGAAAGAAAACATCCTTATCTGTTTAGAAGGTCAATGAAATGGACATCTCTTCATTACTTTTTACAAATTATTCTCCTTTCACATTTTAAAGGAAACTGAAATCTTCAGTATGCAAAAGTGGAAGGAGTCTTATCTAAATGATTAAAAAACGGATACCTTTGTGACAATATATGAATATGTAGATTATCTAGGAGTTCTTCCCATGTATGTTCCCTTTGCCTGTGCAGACCTGTAAGCATAGGGAAATCTGTACCTGAAAAAGTTGCAGTTGCGTTTACTAACTACTACTGGACTTGTATTTTTTTTTTAAATTGCTTTGTAAACAGATGCAGTTTGGAACCCACAGCAACTTGCAGCAACTAATTCAATATGTTAAATACATGCTGTATGAAAGCACTCCTCTTTTATTTATTTTGAACTAACTTCTTGATCATTAAACTTGATGATCTAGTTTATTTGATCATTTCTTATACTGGACCTTTTCTTTTTTTTAATTGGATGTGACTGAGCTAGTGATAATTTTTCCCCACAGCAGCATGTATGGTGCTGTGAATTTGTGATCTAAACAGGGCTGATAACACAGAGATAATTCAGGGATGACTGCACTGAGCAGTGCTTGCACAGTCAAAGCCTTTTCTGCCTCTCACCCCATCCAGGCAGTGAGGGGGCTGCGTGTGCACAACAAACTGTGAAGGGGACACAGCCAGGACAGCTGATCCCAGCTGATCAAAGGGATGTTCCATAAATATGGCATCAAGGTCATTGATAAAGCTTGGGAAAGATGAGTTCATAGCTATGGAGTTTTTCTCAAGTAACCATTAAGTGTGCAGAGATTCTCATTCCTGAAGATGGCTGAACACCTGTTTGTAGGTGAATTTCTTATTTTGTGTGTGCAGCTTTGCTTCATCTGTTAAACCGTCCTTATCTTGGTCCATTCTATCTCAGCTTTTGCTGCTCAGATTTTCTCCCTGATCCCACTGGAGGTGTTGGTGAGTAAGTGACTTAGTGGGTGCTTAGCTGCTCACCAGGGCAACCCACCACAACTGTCTGACAAAATTTTCAGCTAGAGTTACTATATTCCTTTCTGACATGTGAGAACTAGAACTACATATTATTTGCAAGATGCAAGTGCATCACAGAATTGAATAGTGAAATAACATATTTGTCTGATGTGTTATCTCTTCCTTTCCTAATATTTTTTATCATTTTGCTTTCCTGTGTGATAGCTATGGGCAATTTTCTTAGATTATCCATTGTAGTGGAGAGACTTTTTCCTCAGTGGTAATTAACTAGTTCAGAACTCATCACATTTCATGCAGTTTAAGACTGATTTTCCCCCATGGGCATAATTTTGCATTTATTAAGACAGAATTTCATCTGCTAATTGCAGTATACTTTTAAACCCCCTGTAGGAGTCACAGGGCCAAATAGTACATATAAGGTTCTCTTGAGAGATACTCTTCTATACCAATCAAGGTGATAAAAACTACAAAGAAAAAAGGCTCCAGGAATTTGAACTAGATTTTCCAGAAATCAATGGCAAGAATCTTTTTGTGCATAATTTTTCTCTTGGAAAAATGTATGCCACAGTGATTTATACTGACAAAAGAGAGTGATCCACTTTATCTTCAAATTATGTGAAGTTATCTCAAGTTATTAAAAAAGAAGGTTGGTGTTAGGCAATCCTTTTTCTACTTTAATAATCTAAAAATGAGGAGATAGCCTTCTCCCATTAATGAGCAATATTACATGTCTTTCACTTGAGAAGTATGGTCACTTTGAGCTATACTTTTCTGACACTAATACCTGAGTTCAAAGACATAACTAAATTAGACTGGAAATACACAAGGCATCTATGATTGAATAGTTTGCTCAGGTAAAATAAAAAGGAGATTAATTTCTCCTTGAAAACATTGGGAAATCCCTTATTAATCTAACATATCAGACCTAAGAAATGTGCTCCTACTAATACATGTGACAATTTTGTAAAAATATTTCAAATTTAAATTTAAACATGTTTCAAAGGAAGTTGTCTCAACCACATGTGATTGCTTTGCTGCTCTTGCAAAAGCAGTTATTTATTCCTTTTCCAGAATGGAGTCAATAATAAAGTAATGGTTAAATATTGGATCATTTCTGAACAAAAGTCAAGCCTGTAGCAGAACAAATGTAACAGTATTTACTGAGGAGACTGCATATTTATAAGACAATGGCCTAGGAATCTTTCAGATCTAATTTCTTGCTTTTGTTCAAAAGCAAAAGGTCAAAGCAGGAAGACGATAAAGTATGCATGGAGTAAGTTTTAGAGTAGAATATCAGGGGTAGTTATTTTTATTTTTCTTTATCAAATGTTATATTTTTTACTAATCTATGCCCATTGACACCATTTCAGGTCCCAGAAGTGTTGCTGTTTTGCTAAACAACAAGCAACTCAACAGCTGAAGGGGAGGCGTAAGATGTGGGTTGAAAAATAACGCTTATTCACAGATCTTCACGTTCTCTTCCCAAATATCTATCCCTAGCCCAAATTTTTTCCTACCTCTCACAATGCATTAAGTATTTAAAAGCATTATGTGGACAGGCTCACCCTGTAACAAGAATCAAAGACATAAAAGACAGAGACATCAAAGACATAAACATGGCAAAATACAACTTGATCACATGTGTAGTGGGAATCCACTTTTCTTACTGCACTTTTTAAGTAAAAAGCATTAAATGTGCATTTGGAGCTGTGACTGTCCACCATGCGTTGTTAATTGTAGTGGCTTTTCTGTCATGCTTCCTCCATTTTGCTTCCCTACCAAAACCCTGAAGTGCTCAACATAAGGTGCACATCAAAGATGGAGAAAAAGTAGCAGGCATGTTGTAGAGGCTGGCAATACTCAGCTGGTGGCAGCCTGTTGGGATCATTTTCAACTTGTTGCCAAAATTGCCTCCAGGCTTTGCTGTGATCCACATTTGGGACTTGGCCCAGGAACAGAGTCAGGATGCTGTGAAGTTTGTCTTTGATGCCCGTTATCGGCTGTGCCTACTGCAATGCAGGCACGGCCAAAGGTGGGGTCCGGCAGCTTTCGCACTTCTGGGCAAGTCCCTGATCAGCCTTCCAGATTTTATCTTTCTGGCCTCTCCCTGATGCAGCTATGCCTGCCTGACACTTGCCTTTCTCTCTACACTGTAGCTTTCAAGGAGACCTTTTCCTCTGTGATTTTCTGAAATAAAGCAGCTGTAAGACTTGGAAGCAATGATGTTTTCTGCTGGCACATTTCCCCCCCACCAGGAATAGCAGTTACATAATGCTTAGAGCTAACAGGCAAGGTGACAGCTCTCACAAAGGACACTTTGGAGAAAGCTTCTGTCAGCCTCCTCAGCAGCTCCAAGGTGCTGAGTTGCCTGCATTAAGATCTGTTGACTGTGAGTTTGCTGTGCTCTCTTTCTAGCTTTTTTTCCTCATGTGGGAGAGTATTCCCCTTTCCTAGTTAGATTTATGCTCCAATACTTGAAAATTAAGGGGTTTAACTTCAAATTGCTTGGCTACTGAACTAAAGGACTGTGTGTGAAAGCTCTTATCAAGGACACAAAACATGTGTAACAGTATCTTATTCAATATTTCACAGTACTGCTCCCCTGGGCTTATGCTTAAACACTAGCAGGAAAGTCCAGACTTGATCCCACTTTGTCTCCTAAGCTAAATCCTCAGGAAGCTGCAGGTTAGCTATGGTCAGCTATGAACCAGACAATGACACCACAGTTAGCTCTTTTGCAGGCTGTAAATTGAGGATGTAAGTTCATTACATGACATTGCTCTCCAAGCTTCATTTCTTCTCAGAGAACAGAGGAAATGTTTACAGCATGTCTGTGCCATTTGATGTTTGTGATTAGCAGACTATAGGTGACCAGGTTTGAGCTTTTTATCCTAAACTCTCTTACAAATAATGTAAATAAATGAATATAATTATTCTCATCCCAAAATGTCTCTCTAAAACAGGTCAAGGGAATGGTGATATAAGAGTACTAAGAAAGCCTACAGTGAATCTCTCATCTGTTGACATCTAAGTAGCATAGACTTTAAATTGAGGTGAATCCAACTCTAATCTATTGCTTAAATGTCAACTGGATTCCATATGGTAACATTTTTATGTAGGAAAGCACTAACAAATTGTAGTTTGGTTCTTTGAAAAAATTAATGAGAGAAGAAAAAATGTAGGTTTCGGTTCCAGGTTCAGACTCCTGACTATAAGGTTTCTGCAGGGCAGAAATCTATATGTGAGCTACAGATTATACAGTTAAGGGGCATCTAATTAATACAGGTAATGCAGCTGAAGCAGCTCTTTATCTGGGGAGATGAGCAGGTCTTCTTTAGACTGAGCTCTGAGAACTCTCTTTTCACTGGCTGTAATAAAAACTAAGGCACCATATAAATAAATAACAGTGATATTTCATCCAGTGATTTAATCTTAGTAGGTGGGTGAATGACTGTGCCTTCCACATTTTTACTCACGGTCAGGCTTGGAACTGAGAACATGGGCATGTGCTTTTATCTGGTTTTGGCTTAGTAAATAATGTCTCACTCATGCTGGGCCAAAAGGTGTTATAGCCAGTTTAGCATTTGGATGCTTGGAAGGCATAAAGACTACACTATACTTTTGCCCTTTTTGTGATACATATCTATCACTCTAGGAACTGTTATTCATTGACAAAGGAATTCATATGCTTTTCTATGACTCTCTGGAATAGTCAGCTGTGACACTGTCACAGCTTAGCCAAAATTGCTGTGTTAGAGTTGAAAATGTTGAATAGTGTAGATATACTATAGGGAATTGATGGGCATAAGGGGAACAATATTAGTTCCCAGCTGGAGACCTTCAAAAGTTTTTACAATAAATGCACATCAACAAGAAAGGAAAAAACTCATGCTGGGAGAACATTTATTGTTATTTCCACTATACTGTTGGTTCAGGAGTTGCAATAGCTCATGCTAACTCCTCACAGAAGAACTGCATGGCTCATAAGTGCACAACCTTTGTGAATTTATAACTCAGTCAAGATCTATTGATCTTTATAGTTTCAGGGCTGAGTGGCCTTAGAAATATATAAAAGCTTACAGCTTATGGAGTTCAGAGTATCTTCTGAAAACGAGTATTTGCCTTCTAAAATTTCTAAGCTTGAATTTGTAATTTTTCACGTATTCACCCACATATAGAACCTGGGACCTGACTAGGGGCTGGAAAAGCTCAAGAAGTCTTGCCCTGCGTCAGTCAAACGCTGGTATCAGTACAGGCTGAGGGATGAATGGACTGAGAGGAGCCCTGCTGAGGACTTGGTGATACTGGTGGATGAAAAACTGGGCATGAGCTGGCAATGTGGTTTTGCAATCTAAAAAGCCAATGAAATCCTGGCCTGCATAGAAAGAAGTGTGGCCAGCAGATCAAGGGAGGTGATTCTGGCCCTCTACTGTGCTCTGTTGAGACCCAACCCGCAGTGCTGCATCCAGCTGTGGAGTCCCCAGCACAGGAAGGACATCGACCTGTTGGAATGAGTCCAAAGGGGGGCCACAAAAATGGTCAGAAGGATGGAACACCTCTACTATGGGACCAGACTAAGACAGTTGGGGTTGTTCAGCCTGGAGAAGAGAAGGCGTTGAGAAGACCATTTTGTGGCCTTTCAGTACATGGAGGGTGCTTATGAGAAAGATGGGGACAAGCTTTTTATCATGGTCTGTAGTAATATGATAAATGGCAATGGTTTTAAATGAAAAGAGAGTAGATTGGACCAGATATAAGGAATCAATTCTTCTAGGGTGAGGGTGGTGAGACACTGGAACAAGTTGCCCAGAGATGTAATACATGTCCTATCCCTAAAACATTCAAGATCAGGATGGATGGAGCTCTGAGGAACCTGATCCTGTTGAAGTTGTCCATGCTTATTGCAGGGGTGGTAGTCTAGGTGATCTTTAGATGTCCCTTCCAAACAAAATTATTCTATGCTTATATAGCTGCATATTGCACCTCAAGTATTTTCCATGTCTCTCTATACTTCTTAAAATTGAATATCTCCTTACATGAGGTTTGGCTGCCTAATCATTCTCTTCCAAAGCCCATGGTCTAGGTCATGCTAGTGAGTACATAGCACAAAGTCATCAATATCCATGGGTATATCCATACCTGTGGATAAAATCATGCATACCTTCATCAGTGCCATGGAGGTCTACTGATTTAACCTCATATCTTCTCGTCCATATTTCTACAACCAGACTGGAAAGCTAGTGTTACTGTGTTATTTAGATGCCACTTCCAGCTCAAGAATTTGCAGGAAATTACACCTGAATCTTGAGTCTTGTTAGTAGAGCAAACCAGAGATGACTCAGAGAGGCCTGAGAGTTTTGGTCCTGTGCAAGGTGAGGTAAGATACTTGTTTTTTTTCCTCTAACAGTTTTTTTATTTTTTTTTTTAGCTTATGTTTTGGAGGCAGCTAAATTCTTCACTTTTTTTGAGTTTTATTTATAAAGATATGAAAGTCTGGCAATGATGGCAGTGTACAGTAAACTAATGTTCTCATTTATCAATTTTGATGTTTAGTTTCTAACTATGCTACTAAAATTAAGCTGAAATATTCCCTTAAACTTGCTTAAAACCCCATTATTTTTTTAAATAGCATTAAAATTGTACTTTAGAAAGATCTCTTTTCTGCTTATGAACTCTGCTCATGGCAGTGTAGTTTTCAATTCAAAGCTCTATGAAGTACTGCCTGGAAATATCCAGCTCTGTGGTGAGTTTGGGTGATTATTTGTTTTCTAAGGCAAGTGCAGCTCTGCACCTGAAAATTTGAGGAATAGAATTGTTTTGTAGAGAAAGACTTGAGGATCCCAGTGGGGAGGAAGTTCAAGAGAAATTAGCGCTGTGCCCTTGCAGCAAAAGAGGGACAACCTCGTGCTGGGCAACAAGAGTGTAGGCAGCAGATCAGGGCAAGTGATTATTGCCATGTATTCAACACTCACAAAACTATATTTCATTCCAGTTTTTGGCTTTCCAGTTCAAAAAAGACATTGACATAGTGAAGTCTCCAAGCCAATGAGGGGACTTGAGCACTTGGAGTACAAGGACAGACTGTGAGGGCTGAATCCATTCAGCCTTGAGAAGAACAAGTCATGGAGACTTTGCTGTTGCCTATAACTTCCTCATAGCAGGGAATAGAGAGTATGGGGCAAGCTCTTCTCTGAGATGTACAGTAGGGGCACTGGGCACAAGCTGGAATACTGAAAAATATTATTAGAGAGAAGGAAAATTTCTTACAGCGAGAATGGTCAAATACTGGAGCAGGTTGTGCAGAGGGGTTGTGGATTCTTCATCTATGGAGATACTCAGATCCTCACTGAATATAGCCCTTAGCCACCTGCTTAATTTGCCTTGCTTTGAGTAGGCCTCAAGGAAATCCCTTCCAATATAGCATACTTCATGGTTTTGTAATTCTATAGGTTGGGAATATAAAATTGCAAAGGAAGTATATTCTAAAACTTGTGCTGACCTGAGTAAAACAAATTTTTTATTTGAATTAGTGCTATGTTTGTTCCTTGGTTAAATAAGCCATTTAACCTGTCCACAGTGGGGAAATTGGTAGGTGGCATCTCAGCCACATCTTAACTTACTGAATTGATTACTTGGTGGGTATGGCCACGCAGTTTGTGCTGTGTCATGCAGGGTTATCAGCAGCATGAAGGGTCATCCTGAGCATCTGAAAGGTCAGACATACATGTAAGATACAGGACAGCTAATCAGCAATTACAAGTTTGCTGTGGGTCCACATCTTGTATGTCTGTGGGTTTAGCCAATAGGGAGTGCACCAGGGAATGCATGAATGAATGAATGAACAAACTAAAAGTACGCACGATTTGTGGGGGCTAAGTGCTTACACTTCAGGCTAGCTAACATGGCAAATTATCACCTTCATATCCCTACCTAGTCTCTTTTTTTTCTCCTTTTCTTCCTGTTTTCTTTTTGGTGCTCCTACTATTCTCTATTATCTTTCATCTATAATTCTTTCAGGTGTTTTTCCTTATTTTCCATTCTCTCCAGTAGTTCCTCAGATAATCTGTTACCTAAATTATCACTCTCTATTTGTATTTGGTTTTCTCTTGCTTAATCTGATTGTGAGTTCTTTAGTGTAGATATCGAACAGATTATGTTGAATATTATTGAATTTATTAAAGGAGAAAAAAAACTTGTTTAAGGTATTTAAGCATGTGTTTGTCAAGTACCATGCAAATGCATAACAATAGCTGTGATTAATACTAATAATATTACTGTTGTCATGGTTAATAATAAGTGTGATCAATACCAATATAAATAAAATTTGTCACTAGTGCAGTTGCTCAATGAAGATGGTTTTGATAATAATAAACACTGTCATCAAATATTTTTCTTGATTATAGAGGAGACATCCTAGTAATTTGCCTTGCTCATAATTTACCTGATGTAGGTAAAATATTAGATGTTTCAGTAATTACTAATGTGCTTCAAGCTACTCCTTTATTGAGAGGAATAATTACTGCTTGCTTCCATTCATCACTCATTTTACACTGCAGCATGGACAAGAACATATCAGAATGTATGTATTCAAGAGTGGCTCACTGAACCCTTGGGATTTTATTTTCTAGTGATTTAATGGCTTAGCTCTGTAAAGTATATATTTTTTTTAATTATGTATATTTTTTCTTTAAGAAATCTACAGTCACAAAGGTGATGGCCCTGACTATGATCTATAAGATGATAAATGTCTACATTAATTTTATTATGTCAAAAATAGTTGAAGCGGGGAAAGTATTAAAGAAAAGCCTTACACACCTTTTGTGTTACTTTTCTCAAAATATCAGTTCATGGCTAGCATGGCAAGCGGACTTCTGTGCTAGATGGACTTTTGATCTGACTATGCAGCAACTTGTGTGAGCATGAGATCCCTTTGGGTAGACACCCCAGAAATCAGCCAACAGCTGTACCCGAATGGTACATAATGAGAGGGGTGTGGAAAATGCCCTAATTCAGAATAGCTCATGGTCTTATGTGTTGGGCTTTTCTTCTGGTGGAATGGAGCAATGGGTAGGAACATTGTCAAGGAGAGGTGGATTAAGCCTTTATCTCTTTCAACTGAAGGGTGCATTCTTGGCACTGTTTAAAATGAGGTGGTGACCCACCATGTCCTCAGTTTGGTGCTAACTGCAAATCTGTGTAGGGCGTTTCTTATCTGCCTGACTAGGTTGGAGGAAAATGCAGTTTTTGAATTGTCCTCAAGTACAAGCCTCAGAGCGCTCTTCAGCAGCTCAGCTGTATGCAGACATTTATAACAAATCAGTCTTTGCACACCTGGGAAGAATTAATATTAACCAGCAAAGATCTTGCCAGGAATAGAACCTTGAATTCTACTTTTGTCTCATGAGTTTCTTTTTCAACACTTGTCTCAAGAGTTGTGGCTCAGCCACTGATATTATTAACTATAGTGAGTAAATTTATTTAAATAAAACCAGACTAGATTTATTTTGGAACATATTAAACCAAAATTGCTTTCACATTATCCTTTATAAAATATTTGATAATAATTAAAATAAAACCCAGCAATTAAAAAAAATTGATTAAATTAGATGTATATTTCTAAATAATTCTACCAAGTTATTTAAGCTACTGTTTCATAATGTTTGGTTTGTTATGAAGCAATAGCTTCATACTTCATGTATTTTACAGTGCAAAGTTGTTCTAATTAGATTAAACAATAACATCACATTTTAAAAATAAATAGAAAAGGTTAAAATTTATTTTGAAATTCTTAGCGAAGGAACAAAATAGTCCTGTGGGAGAGGAATTTAAAAATTTGAAAGCACAGCTCTACTCCAAAGCCAGGTTGAAGATGAGTATCTGGGACATTCCTAAATTGTGGATTAGCAGAACAAAGAAGGTTTTTCTTTTTCTCTGAGCTTGCCTTTCGTTGTGTTCTTAAAAAAACAAACAAAAAAAACCCTTCCAGAAATCCCAAACCCTTTTGTAGTGTCTTTGGAACTTTTATGTTTGGACAAGAAAAAACGAGGCATATGCACCCAGAGACTTGAAAATGATGGACAGCAACTGGTAGTTACAATTAAACATTAATTAGATAATTACTCTGCTTTATTTTGAATGTTTGTGCCATCCCAGAAATCTCAATGTGCTATGGTAATTAGATAGACTTTCTGCATAAATTAGGCTATATTAAGACAGTTTATGTGGATAACAATATCTTCATAGACTTGATTCATGATCACTTCCATTTTAATTAATTAATTTTTATGTGAGTGATAGGAAAATCATTCAACTGCACCCCTGCATTGTGGACCTGGGGGCCTTACACTGAAGTGTTTTTCAGTAACAGAGGTAAGTTAATGCCTGGGCAGACTGAATTTACATAATAAGTGCCATTTTTATGTACATGTGCAAAAAGAACTCATTTTTTATTGTAATATGACTCACAAACATTCCCAAAGGGAAGAAATCTGTTATTGCCTTGTATACTCGTTCTTATACATGGTAATCATTGCATGAGCAAACATATGCACCAAAAAAATCCTGTCTCTTGGACTATAAGCAGTAATTATCTCTGCTTAATATATCTGTCACACTGTTGGTAACCATCTGATAGGGAATGCTTGTGCTACTTTGCATTCATTCAGGCTTTCAGTAATTTTTTGAATACTTGAGAAAATTCAGTAAAGCTCAGCTGTGCCTGAAATATTAGAGAGTGCTACAAAATCTGCTTGATTATATCAGTCAGTACTGCATCAGAGATTTGCAATTTCTGCACCGCAAATAGATGCTCAAGTGTGCTCCCAAACTGAAACAGGTCATGACTTGTACTCTGCTCTACTGGAAATTGTTTGGCATTTACATGTTTGTTTTCCCACTGTAATAAATATCATGCAATAAGGATAATTGGTTTTAATTCTGGGATGACTTGTCATGAACTTGATACTGCAAACTTGAAGAGAGGCACAAGATAGAGCTTCTCTCTGGTGGTTTGCCAGACTGTCTAGGGACAAGTTCTGCTGACATCCAGAGAATCTCCAAAAAGATGTCAGGAAATGGGCAGCAGCAGACATCAAGGTTAAGATTCCCAGAGGAATGTGTGGTAGCAAAACCTAGCTTTTAGGTACATTGCGTCCCTGCCTGAGGAGTTCTCGGGAATTAGATACACAGACATGGGAGCCTTACTTTTTACCAATGAGATGTTTACAAATTAGCCACAGCAAAGAAGAGAAGAAATGCTGGTGGTAGAAATAATTTTTCATATTTCCAAGAATTGAAAAACCTGTTCTGAGACTACCAAAAGTGCCCATCTTCAACTGGGACCTCAATCTCTTTTAAAGTGAGGCTAGAGACTTGTAGCAAGGTATGATCATAAAATTTCTCTGGGATGAGTATCTCTCCTTTTTTTCTATGAGTTCTGTGGTTACAGTGCACATTTGACATGGGAAGAATTTGTTGAATACCTGTCACTATATGAGAAGTTCTCAGAGTGCTTCAAATGAAGACTTTGATCATCTGATGAATTTCAATGTGAAAAGCCTTGAGAACAACTTGTTAAGTGTGGACCTTGAAGATCTACCAACTCTTTGAGAATGCAAACACCCCTGGGGACATGAGAAGGGGTTAGTATGCCAGTGCCAGAGCAGGAAAAATATCAGGCACATTAGCCATAGAACGACTTCTAGAGATGGAAAATGTTGACTGTTCACAAATCAGTGGGGTTTTTGGTTTATTTGTTATTGTTCCTTTTAGCCCATCTATTTTTCTGACATGTTGAGCTCAGTAAGAATGTAGAAGTGATTAGGAAGGGAGGAAAAAGTAGTTCATCTTGAGATAGTCCTTATGTTCAGAAAGCATTTGGGAAGAAAACATGCAAGAAGAACTCGTAAAAATATTCAGCACAGATTTACTCATTCCATATGTCTGAACGTGTCTGGTTCACAATGTGCACACCTAGGAGCTGTGGTGTACTGAGCATTACAGTGCAGTCGCACTACATCAGAAAAGAAATTTGAAGTCCACTTTTCAGCTTCAATTAATGATTTTGACTATCTAAAGAAATCAGAGATTTTTCATATTTAGTTGCAAAACTGAGAATCTTTCTTTAAAGTCATTCTCTTTCTTGCAAACTTTTGAAAAGGCTGAAACTGATGGGTTTCTGTGCTATGTATATGAAATAGATGTCTCAGCAAACATGAGTTCATTGCTTTTCACAGCGTGAAAAGTGCATGGTAAAGTTAAGTTCTCCTAGCCTCAGAATTTTTATTCTTTGTTACAGACTACCACCTATAGAAAGAGGGAAGTTTATCCCTTATGAAATAGAAGTCATAACCAGTCTAGGACACAGTTTTCCTGCTCTGTTCCATGGGAATTTGTTAGACCAAATCAGTTCAGTTGGTTCCTATCTTCTGAAAGTAATCACTAGCTGTTATTATAACTAACTGTGCCAGTGAAAGAATGTTCCTATGCACTTAAGTCTCTACTGCTTACACTGTACCAGTTTCCAGTATTAAAAAAGACTAGGGACGTTTGAAATAGTTGTTTACTGGGATCATCTTATTTTCAAGGGTTTCAATATAGACAATATTTCAATATAGACATTCAATATATGATGTGGGCAGTTCTGTATCAGTTACTTGGATGTCAGAGAACAGTCCTGGACATTTACTTCCGTAGAGAATAGCCTCAATGGACAAAGTTGCTTAATATTCAGGGGCTTAAGAGGAGAAAAGACATTAGGCTGGATCTCTTTCCATTTCTCCAGCTCTTAGGGAGGCTCCCTGTTCAGTAAGTGATCCATTGGTTATCATGTCAGTTGACTCTTTGTTCTATTACAGCTTAATTATTCTTGCTATGTTGTATGTAAAACAGTTGAATTAGAGAAAAATCCCATGGTGAAGAGCTGAGTTGAAGCTGCTGGTTAGCAAAAGCCTTTTCTTCTTACATTATCTTTTAATCTGTTGTATTAATGTCACAGGCAGGATCCCCTTTAATTAACAGGAAGACAGGTGATGTGATACACTATTCTTCAGCTAGAAGCAGGAGAAGCAGATATTGATTGATTAGAGTATGGCACTCATCATGGAGACCCAGCATGAGAGCTGTATCAGAAGGATAGGGGGGCAAAGACCTTGGGCCCCTTTGATGAGATGTGACAAAAATGCCAATAGTGAAAGAAGCCAAAACTGGTATCTTTGCCCATTGCTGTGACTGGCTGGGCTCATGTAATATTTCACTAAACACAATAATTACTTCTGAGTTTCAATGTTTTTGGTGTTGACAGAAGTGATAGCAAGAACTCTGAGCATTGCTTGGCTTTATTCAGGGTGAGACTGGCAAGAGTCAGAAATTGCTTCTGCATGAGCTTGGGTTTTATCCTCAGAAGACTCTTCAGCAACACTCCAACACTGTACAAGCAGGTTAGTCTCTCTGTCTCAAACATCCTGCCGGTAGGTTCCACTGCAGCTGCTTTTGCTTTCATGATAATATAAACAGCAATTTTACTGCCTTGCTATATTTAAAACCAGATGGTGGGCCCACTTACCCCCCAGGCAAACATTGCAATTCCTCCTTTTTCAGATTTTAGTATTTGGTTGCTGACTGAAGCACCAGGGTTTAGAATCATTGCTGCTATACAGCACCACATTTCCTGTAAAACCCCTTTTATGTCTTGTACACTTATATATTATGTCATAGAAGCATATACATTCTGCTGCTAACTAGAAAATATGAATTGTAGTCTAAAATACATGCATGAAACATTAAAAAATAAAAAGCTTTGTAGCAGAAAAATAATTCCCTATTTGCAAGTATAATTTGGTATTATGAATAGAAGCAAAGACTGACAAAATAATGACATTACCTTTTGAATCAGAAATTACCAATTATGATCAGTTCTGTTGTATTTAGTAATAGAACAATTCCAAACTATTTGTTTACAAGATGTATAAGTATTTGCAGCTCTTTTTTCATCCTCATTGACCTCATCTCTTATTTTTTCTGCCAAGGGAATGATAGCACTCAGTATGACATAGAAATTATATATGATGCTCACTTTAAGGCTAATGGTAGTTCACAACGAAATACCTGCTGGCCAGAGCTTTTTATAGAGAGGTTTTCATATCTAAGATCTGTAGTGATATTACCATCTTTCATTACAGTCTTTTGATATCTTCTGTGCTACAAATTTCATCTGGTTTCTATGTAAATATCAAAAAGCAATAGGGTGGACTTCAACTTATATTCTATAGGACATAATAATATAGTTTTAATAAGTTTTAATAAAATTGTAGTTTAAATTAAAAAAGTTTTAATTAAAAATAGTTTTAATTAAAATTGTCTCTCATTCTGAGGCTTTGGAAACATTTATTTTATTTTTCCTGATGTGTTAGTTCTCTGTTTTTTCTGTGACACTTACAAGTTGTCATTTTCTTCTGTGTTTACTTTTTGATTGAGGATCCTATGAGCTCTTCCAGTGTCACCCATCCTTCTAGCCAAAGGCAGCAATCAGCAGCTCAGAGCTGCTTCATAGTAATGGACAATTTTCCAAACCAGGGGACTATTAATGCTAATAGAGAAAGTCAGCAAAACCCAAACCCCGTAAAATATAAAGTGGAAACCTGTTTCAAGCCTATTAAAAAAGCCAGGAAACCCCAAAAAGGGGAAAAACCCTCAACCATACAAAAAACCATCTTCCCACAAAAAAATACCAAGTAGCTGTGGATAATGCACATGCAACCTGAACCTAATAAATTATGCTCCAGTTATTGAGGTAACCTGAGAATGACCATGATTGCTCCTAGTTGTAAATAAGGATAGCAGACTTCATAAAAACTCTTTGTTAGCTAGTCACATTGTATTGGAGCTGGAACAGTCTATGTGACTGGACAACCTTCAAAAAACTAAAACATAACCCTTCAAAAAGAAGATTTAATCACTCTATAGAAGTGAAGTGCTAAGTACGGTCCCTGACAAAATTAGCTCTTTTAGTGAATACATGCCCGGTCATTGACTACACTCCACGTACATTATATTTGCACTTTGGAAAAGCCCAAAACCTTGTTATGGGAAAAGAAAAACACCTTATATGTAAACTCATTAGCATCATTATCATTAGCATCTAAACATTTTCATCAGTGAATTGTTATTAGGCCAAATGTAACAATTAGAAAATAAAAAAGGAGTCATACAGAAAGATAAATGTTAAAAATTGTGCACACACTTCCCCTTTTCATAGAATCATAGATTCACAGATGGTTGCAGAATCACAGGATGGCTGAGTTAGTAAAGCACCCCTGAAGAGCACCTAGTCCAACTGGCCTGCTCAAAGCAGACTGAGATAGGTTGCTCAGGGCTGTGTTCCACGAGGTTTTGGGCATCTCCAAGGATGGAGACCACAACCTCCCTGTGCAACCTGTGTCTCCCTTATGGTGAAGAATTTTTTGTTATGTTTAATTGCAATTTTCTGTATTTCAATTCTTGCCTGTTGTGTCTTGTCCTGTCCATGAGCATCACAGAGAAGGTTTTGTCTCTGTCTTCTTTACTCCCGATAAGTGGTGTTTATAAACCTCTTAAAGGTAGGATCCTCCTGAGTCTTTGCCAGGCTGAGCAGTCCCAACTCTCTCTGCCCTTCCTGGTAGAACAGATGCTCCAGGAGTTCTATCATCTTCATGTTCTCCTGACAAACTTAGTCCTGTTTGGTGATCCATGTGTTTGTTGTACTGAGGAGCTCAGAATTGGACCCAGCAGTTCAAATATGGTGTTAGTATGTAATTTTGTGATGTTCTTTGCTTATTTGATTTTATACTGGTGGTGTGGTTACTCTTCAAATATTCTTCTAGATTCTAAGCTGAATTATTTAATTCCATATGTGTGTGGAATGTACAGCCTGCTGTCAAAATTCTGAACCCATTGTTGGAAGAAGTATGATCATAATGATAGTTTTTTCTTCTGTACTGTAGGAGCCATTTGGGATCTTGTTTACTAGATCTACAGGTTTACAAGTGCTACACTTTGCTTTTTTGTCTCTGGTCTCCAAGGTCTCATTATATTTGAACTTATTTTAGATGGTGTTTTATCTATGTTGTTTTTTTTCTTATTTTTTACCCCTAAAACTGCTTTTACCAAGCTTCATGTCTGCAAGTTGATTTTAGCCTTCCAGTTTCTAGATTTTCAGTGGAATAGAAATCTGTGTCCATTTTCTTGTCATTCTGATCTCATGATCACTTTACAGAGGTGTTATTAGCTCAAGGTCCTTGCTGCATACCAGACCCATGTTCTGCTGCGCTCCATCGTTATCTCAGTGACATGAATGTTTCACTTTGCAGGAACATCTACATTACTGACTTTATAAAATTATTCTTACACCATGCAGACATTAGTAAAAGGAAAATGAATTAGGTTTATCCACTTGTTCATTAGGAAAAAACCCAAACATGCTACATTTAAACAAACTAGAGCAAAGCAAAGACTGATCAAAATTATTTCAAGCGGGGCAAGCCTGACAAACTTCAGTCTTAAGGAGCAGCAAACCCACTTTGAAGCCTGTGTTTTTAGTACTGCTAGCAATACCAATATTACATGAATTCCACTTCAGAGGATCCAGAGGGTATTTCTGGATCTTGGGGAAAGTTATAAAGGGTGAATAAAGGATCTGAAAATTGGGAAAGGAATATAAGTACACGATTTTTCTCTAGTCTTGAACCAAATTTTCCAGTGTGTTTTGAAGTGCTGGCTTGCTGAGAGTGTCAAGTAGTTGATGCTGTGACATTTAATGAGCAAACATCTATAACTGAAAGTTCAAACTTGATTTCTTTTCTTTTAAGGCAGAACTTGAAGGACTGAAAAATCAACAAGACTCAATTAATGAAGTTGGCAACATCAACAGAAAAGACTTGGCCATAGTATTTGATATATGTACGAATCATGAGCAGCAAAATGTACATAGAGTTGCAGAAAATGCACAAAAGCTGTTGTTTTGAAAGTAATACAGCTTGAAGCAGCTATCTCAACAGGGCCTTTGTCAAATAATAGTTTTCTGCAGTGAATTAATTACTTGGCTAAGTATGCCAACATACTTAAAGGAGTGCTCCTTTGTGCATCTGTTCCAGCGCACTCTGGAAAACTTAATAGAAACATCTCCAGAAGCAATCCAAGATTCATATACTTATAAGATTTACATGCTTCAACAGTGCTAGAGCAAGATAAAAGCATCTTGGCCTCACAGGTAAAGGCAATTAAACCTAACAACTCTTGGCTTCACTCTCTTGCAGTCCTCAAAATTCTCACCTCTAAGTTCACACTTGGAAACCAGAATTAAGGATGAATGAAAGGTGTGGGCTTCCACAAGGCCATCAGAGAATTTTTGACTTGCTGGCAGTTCTTAATGGTTAGGCTATGATTTCTTCTTTTGTGAGCAACTTTTCTTTGCAATCACCTGATGAGCCTGTCAGCAGAGGAGGCCTAACGAGATTCTTTGAACTAGGCTGGAGAGTCTCTAATGACTACCATTTGTTCTTAGCCAGTGATCCTTTCAAAAATTCATTTTGTGTGCTGCACCTAATCTACCTTCTTGACAGCTCCAAGCACTTAAATGAGCAGAACTTTTCTCTCCTGAGGCTGAAACGGAACCTTTGTTTACATGTAACCTGAAAAAAGTATTCTTCAGAAAACTTAAAGGGGGTTATTTCCTAGGGAGAAATAGAAAAAATAATCATCTTGTATAAGATCTCATTGACAAAACCCCAAAACAGGGTCTGAGAATGTTATGTATCTGATATTCAGTAGCAGATTTTTTTTTTCCCTGATGGAATGGAAAAGAATTTATTATCTGTTGATTTACCTGAGCTGCTGTTGGCTGCAATATTTTCATGGGTCATTTCAAAGTGAATTGTAAATTTCTCCTAAGACTGTGGTTCCTGGGTGACTTTTTATTTCCCAGAAGCTCAGAAATCTTCCCTCTCTCTGAATAAGAACCCAAGTTCATTTATAAAAACATTGTCAATTCTCGTATTTCCTTTTTCTGAATCAGGCCTCTTTTATATCACAGAGCCAAAGAAACTAACTTGTTAATATTTTTGGTTGAAAGTGAATATAGATTAAGCAATCCTGCAGTTTTATCTCTGTGTAGAATATATTTTATTGTCTGGAAAGATTTACCCATCACCACATTCTTACCATATTTTGAAGTGTTTTTCCATTAAAGAAATTTTCCTACTTCCAAAAGGATATATTACATTTTATTGTTATTTCCAGTATTGTAAGAATACCAAGATAATTGCAATAAAACATTCTCTGCTCTGCAAATAGAAACTTCAATTTAAAAAAAACTTGAGAAAACTTCTGCTGTGGTTACAGTCACTTTGTCTTCTACTGGAGTTAATTTAGCATTTAGAGGGCAACTTCTCAGTCTGTACAAGTACACAGAAAGAAAATCTGACAAGGAATGAAACTCCAGACTCTGGCACAGCTGTACTGAATGCCTCCTCTGTTCTGCCAGACCAGTGTAGCTATCTTGCTTTTTCTTCTGTGCACTCTGAGAAGCCTAAATCTAATTAAACAACAGACAAAAACTAGACATGCAATTGATCTGTGAGAGGAGAAAGGGGAATAAATTAGCACTGAAAAGTTTAAATTGAAAGTAATTTCAGTATATTTATCAGATTGGCCTTTGAGGAAATCTGTTTGTTTTGGAAGCCATTTTTACATTTAGCCAAGAGAAAATCCAACATTTTCCCCCCACCATGCTTTTTCCTTTCAAAAGCAGAAATCAAATGCTCTTGATATGCCTTCAGCACTTATCCTACAGAGCAACAAAAAATAAACGCCTTCCTAACATCCCATTCTTCTTCTACTCTTGTACCTAATATTCTTCCACAAGAAACATATCCTTGTCAAGACATTTTTTATACAGCTACATTTTATGCAGTTTCTCTTTGTGAAGTACCACCTGGCCTCTTAAATTCGGCTTTGGCAGAGCACTTTAAATACTCTGATAAAGTATATCTAACCCATTAAAAGGCCAAGTCTGAGTTTCATGATTCTTAGTGAGAGAGAGAGAATGAGATTAGAAGGAGCTTGAACTACCTTTCATATTTTCACATTGTCATTTTAAAAATATATTTAATATCAATCTTATTATGAGCATAGTCTGCAGCATTATCTTTATGATTGCACAAATAGGCATAGAGTGCATTTCACAGTCTATTTTTAAAGGGGCTTGCTGAGTATCTGCTCTGACTCAAAGCACATTAACATGCAAATAAGGACATAAATCTTGAGGAGAAGGAAACGCCACAGAAACTTGGCTGTAAATGAACTAAGTTCAACAATCAGTCAAATATGTAATATATTGACTCAATTTTTGGTGCATCACATCTGCTTCTAATCTCTCTAATCTCAGCATGTTCAATGTCCCCAGAGCTTTTATTTGACCTGTTGATGACATGATCAGAGATGTCATGGGAGGCAGCTAGGCAGTACAAATGAGCACTGGGTAGGGATGCTGTTAGGGCTGTGGTAAATCACACTTTTCAAAATGTTTGATAATATGCCCTTGTAGTGTCATAATTTCAGTGTCAAATATTAGCAATTTTTCAAAGCTATGGGATATGATAGATTACCTCTGTCTTCCCTTGTATCTTTTAGAATAGGATCTCTTGTAGTTCTTGAAGACTTTCTTCAGATGCTTCAGATCCACAGCAGGATCTTTTAGTACCTCCAGTAAGTTACATAGTCATTGTTATTAAATAGCTTTTAAAAATGCACACTTAGTTATTTTTTGGGACTTCCAGTGATTCATAATTCATTTAGAGCACAAATTATCATTCATATGGAGGAAACATAAAAAAATATATTGTTGATCTGCCCTTGAAAGAAAAAAAGATTCTGTTTGTAGTGATAGTTTGAGATAGGTTATGACTGGAAATTGGCTGAAAAAATGGCTGGAAAATGATGTAAAAGGCTGTTATTCTCTCCCTCTAAGGAAAGGAAGATGCAAGGCATCTTCTGCAACATAAGAACGAGACTGAATTACATATACAATTGGTGAATCATGTTGGAAAGTGGTGTAGTCTGTTATTGATCATGAGGGCTCTGGAATTTGGAACCAAAGGGGAAAAAAGACCTGAGGATACTGAGCTATAGTGCACAGACAACTTTGATTTGGGCATTTTTCCTTAAGACCACTATTCATTTAATCTCCTGAAGAATGTGAGGAATTTTTCCTGAGAAATTTTATGTCTCACTCCAGGCCATATTTTAGTGTACATGATTTTACTCTGAGTGTATCTCTCTCAATTTTTTTTCTTTTGATAAAATTGCAAAACCAGAGACTAGAGTTGATACAGAGACAGAATGGTAAGTGCTAGCAGATTGAGACTATAAATGTCTCCATTCAGAAGAAGGAAAATGTTATTTTTTCTGGTGATAATCCATACTTTAACATACTACAGGAAGATGAAAAGACTCTAATTAGATACACGTGTGAGTACAGAAGGAGGGTGAGTTCTTACTAAGGAGGCTGTCAAGATGTAGAATACTTGCAGTGGTATCCATGGTAGAATGAAAAGTCAAAATATATAGATAGCTGCATAGAGAAGAGTAGGAGACTCTTGTGGTCCTATAGTTAAGCTTTCCACTGTAAGCGATAAAACTATTTCTGCAAATTTTCTCTACTGATAATCAGAGAATAAGAGTATATACCCTAAAATAATGCAACATGATCTAAAAATTTTGATTAGACTCATGAAAATATATCTTGAAGAGAATGGGATAGCATTCCTCAGACTGTATGTCATACTTCAAAAACACTTTTGATGGTTGAATATTTCCTATTCATTTTTGATATGAATATGTTCTTGACCTACTCACTAGGCTGTTGAATTCTCTGTATTTTGTGTGTCCCACTATGCTTTCCACGGTTTCCAGCCTAACTGGCTTTTGTCTTATACAAGGTATTTCTGTGGTGTAGTCTTTCTGGCTATTTCTTTATTGAAATAGGAATTCAAAATCTACCTGTCTTAGACCTACAGATCAACACTGTACAGATTTTCTATCAAAGAACAGACTTGTCTTGTAGGTTTAAAGGCACTGACACTATTGGGGTTATATGGGTTTGTGGAAGAGTAGAGATTTGCCTTAGTAGTTTAGATAATAAAGTAATGGCATGAAACTTTGTCAGGGGAGGTTTAGGTTGGATATCAGGAAAAAGCTCTTCACCCAGAGGGCAGCTGGGCACTGGAACAGGCTCCCCAGTGAAGCGGTCACAGCACCAAGCCTGACAGAGTTCAAAAAGGGTTTGGAAAATGCTCTCAGGCATGTGGTATGACTCTTGGGGCTGTCCTGTAAAAGGTCTGGAGTTGGACTTCGATGGGCCTTGTAAGCCCCTTCCAGCTCGGAATGATAGCTCTTCCACAGAAAATTTAAAAATAGCAAAATATCTCTAATCTCTAAAATAAAGTGGATGATTTATCTTGAAGTGTTTTATTTAAATCTTCACAGAATCATGGGATCACACAATTTTTAGGTTTGGAAGTGACCTCTGGAGATCATTGAGTCCAACCCCCTTGCCAAGGCCGGGTCATCTTGAGTAGGTTATACAGGAGCACATACAAGTGGGTTTTTAATATCTCCAGAAAGGGAGACTCCACGACCTCCTTGGGCAACCTGCTCCAATGCTCTGCCACCTTCAGCATAAACAAGTTCTTCCTCATGTCGAGGTGGGACTTCTTGTGGTTTAGTTTATGGCCTTCGCCCCTCATTATGTTGCTGGGCACCACTGAAAAGAGTCTGGCACCCTCCTTTTGGCAACAGCCTTTGAGATATTCATGTATTGATGAGATCCTTTCTCAGTCTTCTCTAGATGAAACAGGCCCAACTCTCACAGTCTCTTCTCCTATAAGATCCTCCAGGCCCCTCATCATGGTTTTGGTCTCTGCTGGGCCCTCTGCAGTGGCTCTTTGTCTTTCACATACTGAGCAGCCCAGAACTGGACGCAGACCTCCAGATGTGACCTCATCAGGGCCAAGCAGAGGGGTGCTATCACCTCCCTTGACCTGCTGGCCACTCTCTTCCTGATGCACTCCAGGATACCACAGGCCCTCCTGGCCACAGTGGCACTGCCAGCTCATGGTCAGCTTTTCATGCCCCAATGCTCCCAGGTCCTTCCCAGCAGAGCTGCTCTCCAGTAGGTCAGCCCCCAGCCTGTGCTGGTTATTCCTCCCCAGGTGCAGGACCCAACACTTGCCCCAGCTGAACCTCATTAGATTTCTCTCTGCCCAGCTCTCCAGCCTATCAAGGTCCCACTAAATGGCAGCACAGCCTTCAGGTCTGGCAGCCACTCCCCCAGTTTCACATCATCAGCAAACTTGCTGAGGGCACATTCTATCCCTTCATCCAGGTCACTGACAAAAGAGTTGAACAAGGCTGGACTCAGTATTTATCTCTGGGGAATGCCACTGACTACAGGCCTCCAACTAGATTCTACTCTGCTGATCACAACCCTCTGAGCTCTGCCATTCAGCCAGTTCTGGATCCAATTTGGTGTCCATTCACTTATCCACAGTTCCTAAGCTTACCTAAGAGGATGTTATGGGAGACATTTTCAAAAGCCTTGCTGAAGTTGAGGTAGACTACCTCCACAGCTGTCCTCTCATTTTCTTGTCCTGCCATGTTATCGTAAAAGACTATCAGACGGGTCAAGCAGGATTTTCCATTCGTGAACCCATGCTGACTACTTCTTATGACCTTTTCTTCTATCTTAGGTAGTGTCAGTGTGGAAATTCAAGATGAACCTCTACAATTAAGCACCAGAAACTCAGACAGAAATGACTACAAGGACACAATTTTTAACAGTTTAGCTGCAATTTTTGGAGATTGTGATAATGGAAAGGTAAATTTGTAGTACTGCTAAATCCACATTGAAAATGAAGGCGGTAATATGAAAACCAATGCAAAAAATTAATAATTTTGGTATTGGTTTCCCTCATTCTATGCAATGTTTTATTTATTTATTTATTTATTTTAATTTCCTGGTGTCCTTTCTTGCTTTCCTATGTACTGAATTAGTAGTGATTACTTGTATTATCTGGCTCATCACACAGAATGAAAAAAAAAAACAATGAAAAAAGGCATCACTGAAGTACTATTTTGGGCTCTACTGCCTGTCACATAATGAGTAACTTGGTTGAAATGAAATGCTTTCATTATGAATGCTTTACAGTCCTAGGATCTCCCTGCTTCATTATCTTATGTAAGACACACTGAGACCAAATAAGTGTGATGAGACCAAACAAATGTGATATGATGTGTGCACCATTTTTTCTTCATTTCATATTTTGAAACATCCTCTTGCTACTGTTGCTAGTACTATTTATTGGGGGATTTATTTAAGCAGGAAAAAGAATTTGAATTAATAAGAGAGAAATTCAGCTGCTTTTATTTCCTGTTTGCCTGTAAGAGCAGTATGCTTTCCTTAGGACAGTATGCTAAAATGGATCAGGACTTTTGTGAACAGCCAATAGACCAAATACTTCTGGAAAGCAGGAAGTCAAATGGGAAGCTCAGTCTAACAGATCAGGTGCTGAATAGTCCTTATTTTAAGAGTGTGGATTTAATGAGGAGTACAAAAATAACATCCCTTAATTAAATGGACTCTTTCTGAAAATTAGAGGTCAGACATTAAAAGTAAATGGTATCCAGTTATGCATGTGTAATTTGCATACCTATTTCTTTCACCCAGTACAATTTTATGTCCTCCCTATTGGAGGAATCATTAAAAATCTTTTTGTTTTGTTTTTTCAATTTGAAAATATTTTCTCTCCATTTATATTGATATATTTAGGGTTTATTTTTCATTAATTTAGAAAATCTGAAAAATCAGAGTGTCATTTTCATATGCATTAGAAAATAATAATGGAGTCATAGAATAGTATTTTCTCTTCACAGAGATATCAGAGGAAAAGAATTAGAAAGAAAATTCTTTCATTAAGGCAATTGTAGCATTTCTAATGCAAACTGACTCATTTTCCCTGCCCTTGCCATCATTAAGGTTACTTCTGTGTTGAGTGGAGGCATAAGTGGTTGAAGGACCATGGTGCAGTTCAGGAAAATATAAACAGAGAAAAATAATAAATGCAGACAGCACTTTCATAAATATATATCATCTTTTGAGATCTTATCAGCCTTTGACCTATGCTTCATTTTGTTTTGGCAAAGGTAATAAGCTTTAATAAACTAACTGATTGGCTTGAATGGCTGACAGGCTTTCAAGCATTTCAGGATTTAAAGAAGATTTTCTGCATTTGTCTTCTCTAACTGTGTCAAGTGGTTTAATTAAAGAGGTTCTTCCTCTGTATAAACCTGGCTGAAACTTTATCCTTAAAGACAGTTACCATAACACTACTAGATTGTTTCTCTAGCATGATAACAAATTTCTTCATATATTCCAGGTTTTTCTAGGTATTGTGCTGATCTTCCAAGTCAGAGAGACACTGTGTCTTCAAACTATAAATTCAGTTTGGTATGCCTGAAGTGTCCCCCTGTTGCCTTCAACTATTGCATAAGAATACAGAGTATAATCAATTTTTAATTTCTCGTCTATTAAGATCAAATACCTTGTACTTAAGTGGTTGAACATCCAAATTTTTTGAGCAGTAATATTTCAAAATAACATTGTGAAATTGTTTCTCTGGCTGGTACCAAGCCCTCATACACATGTAAATATATATATTGTAAGAAGTAATTTTAACAAATCTTATATTTTCATTCAGTTTTTGAAAGGAGGCATATTGTACAAAGAGAGAGTGTATGTCCTTGGCAAATAATACCTACCTGGGAATAAATGGGTTTGAAGAAATCAAACAAAAAGAGGGATCATTAGGAAACCAGCAAGCTGTTAAAAGAACAGTCAGGCAGACACTGTCATAAAGATTTGAAATGCTGCAGCATCTTCTTTTATGGCAGTTCTCATTCAGAAAGGTCATGATCGTATGGAGAATGAAGGGTTATCTTTTATGATCTCTAGCTATTGAAAATAGTGTAAACAAATACATCCAAGGTATTGGAAAATATTTATTAGACTTCAGAGGCTTTGCAAGACTTTAGTTGAGATACTGAAGTGCACTGCTCATAGGAGGTGATGAGAAGATCAGTGGCTATTAACCATATCCTGCAGATTTTAATACCTCAGAGAAATGGTAGCACAAATTACACACGATAACTTCCCAAGCAAAATCCTAAAGTCCTAGTTCTCTAAATGTAGCCAATGATTGATCATGCATTTAACATTACTGACTTGTCTAAGCATCTCATCTGTTGAATATTCTGCTGTCTGTCTGTAAAACTGTGGTGACCAAAACTTTTACCAAACTACTTGCAGAGAACGGGAGGAAAATTTTAAGACTGTCTTCCTTCCCCCTCATTTACCTCTGCTGTCAACCATACTTAATCTAGGCAAACTTAAAAATGATTCAGAGTGGGGAATTACTATATTCATTTTAGTTTATAAGGATGATGCTATCCTCCACAATTTTGTTTTTGAAAAATTTTGAACTAGGGAATATCTAAACTTCTATGAAACGCCAACTACCATGTTAAGCTTAAGAAATATATTTTGCTACATTGAGTATAACAAGCAAGAAAATAGTCTGAGCTATATATTTCATAACTAGGTTCAAGGATTTATTATAAGTCATGTTTGAAAAGATGGCAAAATGTAGAGGTGTTTGTCTGCATTTTTTTTGTAGTAGGTGGTTATTAACAACAAGGTACTTATGAGAGAAAGATTAGCTAAGAATATTGTCTTGAAGAAGTAGAAACTATAGCCTGTAACTCTGTATCCAAAATACACACTACACCGTTCAGGTTTAATGTATTTTTTTTAAAGAAGAAAAATACCTTGTGGATTTTTAGTAGTGAGGTTTGTAATTTTTGAGTTTACAATTTCTATTGATACCAAAATAGCTGTGGTGAGCTGAACATGACTGGCTCCCAGCTGCCCACCAAGCCACTCTACCACACCCCCTCTATCAACAAAATTGAGGAGAAAATACAACAAAAGGTTGTGGATTGAAATAAGGGAGTTAGTTCAGTAATTAATCTCACAGGCAAGACTGATTTATCTAGGGGAAGATATACTTCCCCAATATTGGTCCTTCCCACGGGTTGCAGTTCTTCACAAACTGCCCTAGTGCAGATCCCTACAATGGGGTGCATTTCTTCAGGAACGGGCTGCTCCAGCATGGTCCCCCTACAGGGTCTCAGGTCCTGCCAGCAAATCTTCTCCAGCATGGGTTCCTCCCCCCACAGACCCATAGGTCCTGCCAGGATCCCTCTCCAGTGTAGGCTCTGGTGGGCTCTCCTCCACAGGCTGCAGGTGGATCTCTGCTCCCCTGTTGACCACCATGGGCTGCAGGGGAATCTCTAGTTTATCACCTGGAGCACATCTTCCCCCACCTTCTCCACTGAACTGGCTGTCTGAGGGGCTGTTTCCATCACATATTCTCATCCTTTGACTGGTATTTGCTTTTGCTTAGGATTCCCCCTCTTTATTAACTTTGCTATCCCAGTGGTGCTACTGCCGTGGCTGATAGCTTGGTCTATTATATATATATATGTAGGGGGATACAGTATAAGTAAATAAAGGTAGTATAGAAAGTAATCTTACCCCCTAAAGAGTTGCAGCTGAGCCAATTACTAAGGATTAGGAGCAGGCCTGATGTTAACAGGCCGCAGCTGTAGCCAATCAGAAGAGTGTTATAAAAGAGTGGATTGGTTGGCTGAGGGGAACTGGAGTCAGCTGGCTGCTGTGAGGACAAGGGAGAGTCAGTGCCTAGAGGAGATGCCTACAAGAAACATCAAGGAGGTATGAAACTCTAGCAATATGGAGCCCTTGCAATGTAATGACAATAGAACTCTTGTGCTATAATGACAACATTATATATTTTTATATATATCTATATCTTTATATATACATGTAGCTGGCTTTGACTCTGTTGGACATCTGGAATACTTCTGACAGCTTCTCAGAGAAGCCACACCTGCAGCACCCCCCTCCCTGCCTTGTCTGCCACTTTTCTGAGTTTATCTATGCTTAAATTTATTCCTTCATAAAATAGAGCAACCTAATGTGTGATGCAACTCTTCATTTCAGTAGACAGGATTATGATGTTATACATAGGAGATGATGGTTTAAAATGAGGACACATAAACTCACAGAAATAAAGTTCCTTTATTTTTTTTTTTCTTCACGCAAATGCCTCTAATAACAAGAGATGTCAGAAAAAGAAAATTACAGAGAGCCTGTGACATACAGGTTATTTTTTGGAAGAAAATATTTCTTGAAGTATCATTTGTTCTCTAGGAAAAATAGTTAAAGCTTTCAAAAAGCATTTTATATTAGCAAAGTATTAATATCATGTTAGCATGATTTTATTTTGTGAATTTTGCAATATCCAAAGAAGAAGAACCTAGTTAAATATAGATTTTGGTGTTTTCATTACCTGGGAGTTTGAGAGGGCTTCTTAACAAAGTAAAGCAGTAAAAGAGAAGTGTGAGAAATAGCTTGTTACTGGATAAGATTAAGGGAGAGTAGTTTGTTGTAAGGAACCTGGTCCATATTTAGATCAGCCCTGACAGTGTCTCTTTGAGATGATGTCACATTACTTTCACTAAATGTCTTAGCAGACTCTTCAGTTATACTCATATGTACTATCCCAAATATAAAAGCGCTGTAATTTTTTTTTGATGACTAGTGCTTTTATTTTCAGTTTAGTGTCATCATGCAATCATGATGGCAGTGGAACCATGTTCTGAAGAATTTAGAAATTGAATGTTTGAATTTATATTGAATTTTATCAAGCAGAGGGGTTTTTTTTATATAGCCAAGGTATGTGATAATAGTCTGCTCTGACTAGTGTTTTATGTTCCTCCTTAAGGAAGATTGTGATTTAGCCACCATTTACCTCCTGTTTCTTTTCTTTAGAGTATAATGCTGCTGAATGTAAGATTTGTCTAGTTCAATGGAAATCAGTGGAGACATGGGCCAGTATTTTTTTCTCATGTGCTCTTGGAGATGACTGAACAGAAATCCACTAAAAATCACTGCCTACGCACTTGCATGGTTTTAACTTGGTCAAAATTCAGCAGAATGTTTTTGCTTATTCCACACCACTTCCTTCTTGTTTTCTTACTATGTATTGCTGAAATGTAGTCCTGTGGCTTCCATTCATGTATCAGAAATCAACTCTATTTCATTGAAATCAATAGCAACTCTCCTAAAAATGTAACACTGACATGGCAATGAGTCTACTAAAAAAGAAAAAGGTCATTTCTCATGGCTGTGCTGCTGTGTTCAGCCACTCTTGCAGGGCAGCCTAGGGGAGGGTGTGTACACTCACCTACTTCCTTCATGCCTACCCTGCTGTACTGGGTTTGTGAGGACAGGATTTGGTAGCCAGGGCCAGGATGCTACAGAGGTAGATTCTGTGAGAAGCTGCCAGAAACTTCTCCCATGTCTGGCAGAGCCAATGCCAGCCAGGTCCAAGATGAACCCACCACTTGCCAAGGCCAAGCCAATCACAGATGATAGTGATGCCTCTGTGATATTTAAGAAGCAAAAAAAATATTGCACAGAGGTAATTGCCCTCAGAGAAGAGTGGAGTGAGCATATGTGAAAGGAACAGCTCTGTAGACATGCAGGTCAGGGGAGGAGGTGCTCCAGGCACTGGAGCTGAGATTCCCCTGTAGCCTGGAGTGAAGGCCCTGCCCCTGGAACTCATGGAGGTCAATGAGGCTGTAGGTACCTACAATGAGGCTGCAGATCCATGGAGAGAGGAGTCCATGCTAGAAGTGGTTTCCTGGTAGGACTTGTCACCTCATGGGGGACCCATGCTGGAACAGGTTGTTCTCAAGGGACTGCACCCCGTGGAAAGGCACCTATGCTGTAGCAATTTGGAAAGGACTGTAGCCTGTGGGAAGGACACTCACTGGAGAAGTTAATGGAGAATTGTCTCCCATAGGAGGGACCCCATGCTGGATCAGGGGAAGGGCATCTCTGCTTGAGCCATGGTAAACCAAGGTATAGTGAACTGACCATAAATCCCATTGCCCAAGAGGAGAGAGGAAGTAGAGATCAGGAAGGAGCAATGGGGGGGGGGGGGGGGGGGGAAGGTGTTTTTAATATTTGTTTTATTTCTAGTTTGCTGCTGTGATTTTGATTGGTAATAAGTTCCATTAATATCCCCAAGCTGAATCTGTTTTGATGGTAATTGGTTTGTGACCTCTCCCTGCATTGGCTCATGATTCTTTGATTATGTTTTCTCTCCCTTGACCACTTGTGGAGGGGAGTGGTAGAGCAGTGATAGAGGGGCTTTGGTGGGCACCTGGCATCCAGCCACCACACCTGCAATACTGCCTGTCCCAGTATTGCCCACAGGCACGGAGGAATCCTGGACATAAGGCATGGGCCATGAAACCTGAGCAGCAAAAAGCCTTTTAGCAGCAGTCCCACTGTATCCATTTTCCTCAGGGCTGTTGCAGGACTTATATTCTTAGCCCTCCCCATTAAAAGAGGTCTGTGATTTATTTATTGTATTGTGTTTCAAAACCTCACTGATGACTATGGCTGACTTATGCAGTAATTGTGAATAGTGATGATGGCTAAATGCTTTGGAACATCACCCTCTGTCTCCAGGGCAAAATTATACTGTGTTCACAGCAAACAGTGCTAACATTTGTTGTCTGGAGTTCAGAATATTGATATGAAGCTCAACTATTCTTTCTTACAAGTTTTAAATGTATTTTCTGGTAATTCAAGAGCTGTTAGTGCTGCCTATTAGAGCAAGATCATAAAGTCTCTATAACATGGAGCACACCTTTAAAATCTGTTTAGAGATACACTGCTGTTTCCAGCCCTGTGATGGCTGGATGTAGTTCAAATATAAGGAAAGCCATCAACAGGGACATAAATCTATTGGGTCATCCAGTGCTGTCTGCCAGAGTTTCTCCTAAGATCTGCACCTCTTCCTGTATTTGTGAGAACTGTCCAGGGATTTTTCTTCAGCACATATGTACAAAGCTGCCACAACAGAGTGACAATACAGCCCATGTGAGCATGAAATTAGTGCCTGTTACAGAAATGAAAGCACTGTAAGAGTCTCACTATATTTGTTACCATTTTTGGAGATGAAAAGAATTCTCAATGCTAAAATTTATATGTTTGTATTTAAGAGTTCTGGTTGTCTGGTTCTTTTTTTTCCACAACACTTTGTTTACAAAAATAAGATGGATGGCTAAGATTAGCACTTGCAAGTAATGAAATCTGAATAATTTTGAACATGATTCACCAAGAATTATATTTATTGTTTGTAGGCACTTTTAAATAACTCATTCTCTGCACCTCATATATTTATTCTACAAGCAGCTGTTAAAAAGACTTAATGCTGATTTCTGCTTTAATGTATTTCTCCTTGTAGATACAAATTAGTCTAAGTTTTGTAAATAAGTAATCCAGTAAGCTTTGGGGAGCCTCCAAATACTAACACCCGTTGAGATATTCTTTTAAAAAATAAGAGTTCATAATTAACATAAATCCTGGCCTTTTTTTCATTATTATTTTGGGGATGAAGAAACTGATATGGAAAAAAGGGAGAAGTTTTCTGTTCCCTTTTGAAGTCTTCTGCTGGGCTCAAAACACATGTTTAGAAATTTTGAAATGTCCAAATGTGGTCTTTCAGCCTCTATTCTTCCTGGTGCAGAGATGAAAGAAATCCAACTCTCCCATTTCTTCTGGTGAGATCTTGCCTGAAACAACTCTGAAGTAGAAAGAACTTCAAGATCAGATGCTGGAGGGGGGGGAAACAGAGATGAGAAAGAGGGAGAATTTGGATAAAGTTCTAGGAGTAAATAGGCAGGCAGAGGGGAGAATGGAAACAATCAAGCTGTATCAGCTGAATCTCTCTGAAGGCAGACAACCCCTGATGGGCCAATTACTTCATCTCAGCAGCAGGAGACAGACATTTTCTGTGGATCCTAGGCTAGTAATACTTTAATGTTGCTGAAACTTCTTGTCAGGTGGCTGCACATAGCACAGCTGTGTTCAGCGATACAATTTCTGCCTAACAGTGATTGAAAACCAATCATCCATGGAAGATGTGGTACAGAAACAGACTAGGCAAGACTTCTTTGACAAGCAAAGTAGTCTGCAACAGATGAGCAAATTTTGATTCCTGTATTTGCTGAGAGGAGAGAGGAATGCTATGCCTGTGCTAGTAAATAAATGGGTTCAGGGCCTCTGCATCTAGTTCTGAAGCCAAATGGATTTAAATGGCCTGGCACCTTGTTGTGACCACACAGTAAAGGTCACACCAAAGCAAGGTGGCTACACCGAAACCAAACTAAAATAGAGTAGTCCTTGTCTTCAGCTGTCTTTGAACTGTGCCTGACGTTGTGTGGGAAAGAGGGAGGTGCTGTGGCACAGGACCCACCCTCTTAGAGCAGAAGAGCAAGAAGCCAAGCAGTGAGGATGGCTTCAGTGTATGGTCAGCCTGTCTGTGCCCTAGCCATTTCCTGATACGCTCACACAGAGATTATCAGTATGTTTTGTGACTGTTGGGATCCTTCTCCTCAGTGACGGTATCAGACCATCACTGTGTGTTGTCTGTGCCTTGATTACATGCCCTAAACTATAGAATTGCCATCAAAAGTGTATTTAAGTGAAATGCAGGGAGAATTCTCCCATGCTTGGGCAGACATGCACAACAAAAAACCCATCATGCTACACAACCTGTAATACCTAAGATAGTGCTTGCAACCTTTATTAAAAGTGAAAAAAATGCTTATATACAGGATGCATGTGAATAGAAGCATATTTATTTATAGCTATTTTTTTAAGTAAAGGGAGCATTTTGCCTAACTGAAATGAAACTCCCATGCAGTCTTAGATAAAGAAATGTGGACCTTTAAGGAGAATATATCCTCCTGGCCCAGAAATCCACACTATTGACTCATAGGCCCAACTGCAGTGTCTAGAACGCACCTCTGGTTCATTGAAGACTTTCGTGTGATTTATTTTACAGAGTAGTAGAACTGAATATTTGAAAATATTTGGTGTGTAATACTTGATGAGAACATTTTAGTTGGAGTTATGGTAAAGCATTTGTTAATTGCTGCCTTTCAAACTATTTAGTTAGAAAGCAAATTTTCATGAGCAATGGAGGATCAATGGCCAGGCAATGACATTATTCCAACAGGGTCTCAGAAAAGAGTAACATATATGACAGTTTTCTAAAATACAGAACACTATGAAGAGAAACTTCCTTCTTCTTATCCCTTTTTGTGTGCCCTTCTTTGTTCACAAAGAAAGCTTCTCTTTTGACCTGATGTGGAAAGTTCCAGTAACGTTCTTTTAAAAAGTCATTTTTGCAGATCATTTAGAGTGGTGTTGGAGAATCCATGGAAATAAGTTTTGCTGGAAAATAGTTTGTTTAAAATATTTTGGTGGTTTCATAAATACTTAGCAATAGAAGAGCTTCTAGGGTACATTTATTTGTAATATTTATAGTCTAACAGGCCTCTTCTGTAAATAGTTGGATGGTTTATTTATAAATAAAGTCACCTGATAGTATTTTCAGTTTCTAAAATAAGAAATCTTGGTCAAGACTGTTTATTTAAATTGTGGTATAACTAATTGTACAGCAACATGAAACAGTTTAGCTGAAAAAAAGAAATGTTACTTCTCCAAAAATGGTTAAGAAGAGGAATTTTCCCTTTGTATGTTAAATGTAAAATTTTCAGCAGTCTAAGAGTAAAAAGGGAGCATGTTTGCAACTATGAACTATAATTTCATACCCAAGGCTTTTCTCAGAAATGAGCAGAACATAACAAATTGCAATTCTGAACTGTAAATACCATGTGACAAGTCACAGCTTGTATATAAATTGTATATTAAGAACCAGAAGGTGGTATTAGCTCTAATCCATCAAGGTCAGACCCACCTGCGCCTCCCTCTTGACTCCTTCCTTGCTTCATTAGCTACACAGCAGCCCAATTTTGAAGGCACAGTGCCATCTCTGCCCTTCAGTCTGTGGTTACAGCTATCCTCTTCCACAAGGGAGCTGGTCTTACAGTACTGTGCCAGTAACCCAAGCTAATGGGTAAAATGTAGAGAATGCTGATTTTACTGTATTTTCAAACAATGTCTATACTCATAATAACATCTTCATATGACTGCACAGACAGATGTGCCCATATTTTTTGTTCCTTATACACTATATTTTATTCTTATTGATACCCAACATGTTTTACTCACAGAAGAACAGAGGCAGTCACCTAGAAAGATTTACCTGTAGAAGGACTCAGCTTCCTGCAGAAGATAACCTACTTATTTGGTCTGAGTTCTCCTTCCCAGGTTTCAAAGGCTGTATCTAAATGATGTGACTAAAGAGTTCTTCCCAATTGTCATGTAAAGGTGTGTAATACAGTCACACCCTGACTATGTTATGGGACAAGACTTGGTGATATTCCCAAGTATTCTGGTCAGAGTCTGTTGGCAGTGCTGCTGATCAAAACCAGGGTTGGCATTCAATCCTGTGTTCACCATTTCCACAGCAGCCGAAGGTCTTTTTTATCTGCTTTCATGGCACTGAACCAAGCTCATGATAGGATCAGTGTAGCATGATTTAACTACAAGCCACCTAATCTTTTTTCCCTCCCTTTTAGTGGGCTTGAGATACAACAGTGCCATTAACTGGAAACAATAAAGGAGAGAAAGCTTTTTAGGGCACAAATGAAAAGTGATGTGGTGCAATAATAAACCTGTCTTTTCATGTCTGTATCCAGAAACACAGTACTTTGCTTGGATTTAATGTTTATTTTATTGCTTAAATATGCATTGTCAGCGCTAACACAATGTGTTTATCATTTTATTTTCACAACAGGGATTTCATGCCTTCTGTATAATTGAAATGTGTAAAATTACTGTGAAATCTTACTGAAGCATATGCTGAATTTAATATGCATAATATTTTAATTTTTCTACTAAGAAAGAAAAACACTTAGTTAGTATGAAACTTAGATTTCATATAACCCCCCATAACTTATGCTATCTGTCCCTGATTTGTGGAAGATTCTCAATATTCTTACTTATTATGTGAACGATAAAAAACTTTGCAGTAAATCTTGGCATTCATATTAGGTGTTATCGTGGTTTGCCTTACTTGCACATATGAAGTACCAGTTTTGACTTTCAGACCCAGCATCTCTGATTTGTGAGTGAACATGCTCTTGTTTTTTCATGCTCTAGCCCAGATCATGTATTTCCTGGGTAGGAATCTCAACATCTCTTCAAATATGGCTGTAACTCGCTCTATAACTTGGTTATGACTACCCTCAGATGCTGTCAGCTCCTATTTTTTGTGCATGGCTGCTGTGTCTGCAGTCCTTTCAGGATGCTGCATCTCCTGTTCATTGTGTTCCAAGAAGGGCAGCAGATTTCAGAGGGGAGATGAGGACAGTGATAGATAACATCAGCAGGATTAGCTGCAAGGTATGGCATGTCTAAACAGTTTGAAATACAAGCAAGAAGAAAGTGCTGTGATGAAAATGATGGAGATGACAATGAATGGGAGAAAACATCAATTGTATCATTTGTGGAAGAGGTTAATGTCATGGTTTAGGAATGGTCTTCCTCAATTTAGTAACTCCACTAAAAAGAAAACCACGAACTGCTCCCCTCCCTGCTCTGGTGGGAGATACAAAAGGCAGAGATTATGATTTAATGGGAAAAGCAATGAGATAAGAAGCTGAACAGTAGCAGCAACAACACTAATAATAGAAAAGAGAGGATGATTTACGTGTACAACCAAGCTGAGTCAATGGACAATGGCAGCAACCATTACATAGGCAACCCTACATGCCTCTGCTTTTCCCCCCAACTGCAAGCTCACCTCCTTCTCAGAAAGAGAAATCCCTTACTTCCCCACCCTAGTGATGGCATGAGGTGATAGAGAATAACAACCTAGACATACCCACATGGCTGCAAAGTCCACCCCCTCGTGGCTACTGCAAAAATATTGTCTCTGTCCTGCCTACAACAAGGACAGCTGGGAAGCATGAGAACGTAACATGGAAAGTTAGCTGAAGGAAAAGATTGAGAAAAAGATGTGTGAAAATGGAAAACTGTATACCTCATGTATCACTGAGGATCTGCTGCAAGACATTTTGACATTAATGAATGTGATTTAACTGGGTCTATAATGATAAAATACACAATACGAATAGGTATTTCATTGGACCTTTACACTTGGCTCTAGGAGGATGGAAAATAGTAATGTATGCTAAAATTTGATAAGAATTGCTGGTAAGACTTGAGATATGAGAAGAAAATATGAAGGTTTTAGGAAGTGCATTTGTTTTGTGATGAATTTCAACCAAGAAAATAAATGGGAAAATAAGTTTTACTTAGAAAAGGAATAAGAGAAATATGAAGTAATTTTGGATAGAAAAAGGCCAGAGGGTGAATTTTTATCTAATTTCCTTTGATTTAAGGGCAAGAAAATTTACCCAAATAAACAAAAATTATTTTCTGTATTCCTGATTCTGGATTTATATAATTTATGTTTCAGTTGTACACATTGTTTCCAAGTAAATTAGGTTATTTAACTTGGAGATTGCAGACATTTAAGTCATGATTTATTTAGATTGTCCTATGCATGCATAATAAATTTTACATCTTTATTGTGCTAAAATGAGAGCTAGGCTCTGCACTGTGGGCTTTATTTTAATGAAGTTCAATGGCAGAGTTTGGAAAGCATTCAGATCACTGGGGAAAAAGATAGAAGTCACAAGGTAAAAGCAAGTGAGTTCTCACAGAAGTTTCATTTACAAATAGATATGTGTGACTGATTCCTCTTAAGTTAATCTAGTATTGCTAACTTCACATTATGCAGCCATATAGGCTGAAAGTATGAAGATTCTTTTTGGTAAGATTAATAAGAAAATAAGAAGTAATACTTTTTAATCTCCTTTTTTTTTATCAGAGAGCATTTAGTTCTGTGGCAACAACTGATGTGACTAAATTTATGTAATTTTCAATGCACTTTTTGAACTGTCACTATATAATTGTCCGAAGTATTACACTGTATCCCTAGATGACCAAGAACAACAAATATATGGAATCACCATTGCCCCTGTAGTTTTTATTGTAGCAAAGTCATAACAGACACATTGATTGCTCTATTCCAATGTACACAGATCAAGTCTTACGCATTTTTGTTGATTAAGAGTTTTAAATCTAACAGTTTATAACTAGTGATAGGATGGTTTTGTTTGGAAGGAACCATTAAAAACTACCTAGTTTAACTCTCCCTTCCATGAGTAGCAACTTCTTCAACTGGGACAGGTTACTCAGAACCCCATCCAACCTGACCTTGAACACTTCCAATGGTGATGGGGCATCCACAACTCTGTGCAACTTGTTCTGTGTCTCATCACCATCAGCGTCCTACTCCTGCTGGCCACACTATATCTGATAGAGGGCAGGATGCCCCTGGCCTTCTTGGCTACCTGGGCACATCCTGATGAATGTTCAGGGGCTGTCCATCAGCATCCCCAGGTCCCTCCCAAAGAGGTCTTGCAGGACAGATTGGATGACCATAAGCTATTCCTGCAGACAAAAGCAATTCTTCCACCTTAGAGCAGGTGCCAGGCAGTATTGGAATTGTATCATGAAAAAACAATTGAAAACATTTAATGAAGCACTCTTTTTACTGGAAACCAGATCTTGTTGGAACTGGATCATTCATTGGAACATGTCCATTTCAAGAGAAGAAGAGGTTGAACAAACAATTTTAACCTTTTTTGTTCTTATTTTGCTACCACTGGGTGTTTTGTTTTGGAATAATTTATTTCATTTTGGTTAGTGTATCATATGATATATGTTTTTTCATACCTATTTTTGACACTAAAAATGGAAATTTTCAATGAGTTTTTCTAGAACTTTTTACTTAGACTTTGTTTTTTTAATTTCGCAACAGTTTACAAATACTTTATTTTCTTTAATATATTGGAATTTTTTCTTCTGATAATTTAAGGAAATTCTCAGCTTACAGAAATGTTGTGCCTGAACTCTCATGCTGTATATAATTTTAATGAAGATGAATCTTTTTTGTACCTGAGTAATTGTCTTTTTTTTGGTACTAGACAGTTGCAGTAAAGGCAGACTACTTGCATACGTATATATATATATGTATGTCTATGTATACTCACTACTCTGGCCCTCTGATAGGCTTATATCTGTTTGTGTGTTCATTTTCAGAGGTTTTTTTTTTTTTTGCAGCCAATTACCTGTAGGCCATAATCTGGTCTTGGGTTAAATTAGACATATATTGATTACTTCTTTATGTTATTCTCTTTCTATCAAGGATTCAACTATAAGGCTTCCATTATGGTATGACAATATATTTTTTTTTTGTTAAGGTAAGAGTGTAGTACAAACAGAAGATCAGGTGTCATAAAATTAATAAAAATAAGATAATAATTTCATACAAAGATCAGTGGTGCAGTATGTTATTTTAAAATATTTTTGCATTTCTTCAAAACATATTTTCCTTTGTCTAGGTCTCTGGCGTGTATTCATAGTTGTAAGACACTGTCCTGATTTCAGCTCAGAGGGAGTTAATTTTATTCCTAGTCTTATTCCTAGTATTGTGTTTTGGATATTATTTATTCCTAGTGCTGTGTTTTGGATTAAGTATGAGGATATTTTTCATGACATGCTGATGTTTCGTTTATTGCTAAGTAGTACTTTCTCTAAATCAAGGCATTTTTAGTTTCCCATGCTCTGCCAGTGAGCAGATGCCCAAGAAGCTTGGAGTAAGCATAGCCAGGATAGCTGATCCAAACTCATCAAGGAGATACTCAGCATTATAGAATGCCATGCCCATTACACAAACTGGGGGTAGTTAGTTTGAGGATGCTGCTCACTACCTGGGGATAGGCATAACATTAGTCAGTCTATATTATTATTATTATTACTAGTAGTAGTAGTAGTAGTAATTATTATTGTTGTTGTTATGGTTATTGTTATTACTACAATATTTTTACTCTATTTCAATTATTAAACTGTCATCACACTGCAGAGCAGCTGTGTGGTGCTTAGTCGCTGGCTGGAATTAAACCAAGAAGGATTCAAAGTGCAATACTTGCACTCTTCCTGGATATGGCTGTGTCATTATAGGAAACCCATTACAAGACAAAATTGTTTTTTCCTACCTTTGAATGCTTTTGCTTGCAAAACTGTATTTTGCACTCTTTTTCTCATATTCCTTCACATAAAGGTAAAACACTGAATATTTGCTCCTTTTAACCAGGACAAGCCTCCCATGTTTTGTTTGTAGAATCACAGAATCACAGAGTGGGCCAGGTTGCAAAGGACCACATCTGGTCCAACCTCTCTGGCCAGGCAGGATTATCCTGGAGCATATGGCACAGGATTGTGTCCACATGGTTCTTGAATCTCTCCAGTGAGGAAGATTCCACAACCTCTCTGGACAATCTGTTACACTGCTCAGCCATTGCACAGTAAAGAAGTTCTTATATTCAGGCAGAACTTCCTATGCACCAGTTTCTACCCATTGCCTCTTGTCCTACTTCTGGGCATCACTGAGCCGAGCCTGGTCCATCCTTTTGACATCTCCCTTTAGACTGTAGACATTGATGATGTGCCCTCTTAGTCATCTCTTCTGGAGGCTGAACAGGCCTGGCTCTCTGTCTTTCCTCACAAGAGAGATGCTCCACTGAAGGGGTGCCATCTTTCTGGGATTGAGTGTGGTTGGCAGAGCATAGGTGGTGACAGAAGGGTGCTTTGACAGCCACTGGGATGACCAGTAGGGCACAGGTCTAGAATGCATCCAGGGGCTCCAGTCTGAAGTTAAAAGGAAGGTGGTCAAGAGACAAATCTGTGGTATAGATCAGGGCCAGAGATAGTCTGTGCTCCAGAAGGCCGACAGCAGCTCAGCTCTCCAGCACTAACAGCTCTGGGAGGAACCAAAACACAGTCCTGGGCCAGGGTGGGGTGGCCACAGCACTGTAGGTGGTGGAAAGGGATGATGATGTCTATGAATGACCCCAGGATTCTAACACTGTTACAGATAGATCCTGAGTTCTTGTTCCAAGGACAATGTGTTCCTCTGCAGCTGTATCCCAAGTTCAGTATGTGAGGCTCAGCTTCCATTACTGGAATCTGCATGTAAAATAAAGGACTAGGTTTACTGGTAGAAAGATAAGATAGGATCTGTTATCAGATAATGAAATCTAAAGCTATCTTAAAATTTGCATTTATAAGATTTCACACCAGGTGTTCCACAGTCTCCTTTGGGACAAAAAACTATTGAATCCTGGCAAAGGGTGCTGCCATTGATTTTATTAAGATTAATCTAAAATTTATAACTTCTTTGTCTCAAACTTTCTATAAGAAAGTTAAAGCTATTATTATTTTTTTTTTTAATCCTTAACATCTATTTTCAGCTGTCTTTCTTCAGATAATTGTATTAAATTATCCAGATAATTCAATTATTCAGATAATTGTATTAAATTAAGGTATCCAGGCAGCTATCTATCTAATAGACTTTTTTGGTTTCAAATATATATATATTTAAACTGCTTTCCCCTGAATGGGTTTATACATCTGACATTCTTGTATCCATTCCTAATGGATATATTTTTCTATACGGCACCCTTTCCATTTATTTTTTGTTTGCTTATTTAGAAAAAAAATGTAATTCTATGCATCCTTGTCTTAGGCTTGTAAGAAAAGAATAGTTCATGTGCTACAAATATAACTGAGGCTTTAGCTGAATTCTCTTGAATCTTTTAAAATTCTCTTCCTAAATAAATTTTCCACCAGGATAACCTACAAAATTGCAGAAGAACACTCTCAAATCAAAACAGACAAGGCAAATGGAAAAATGATTTTCAGTAACAATAGCTGGACGTATGCTATATTATGAAATATGGTGAAATGGTGCGCATTTTTAAAGAAAGCTGCATTACATTCCTTTATATTCTTCCACTACACTTTATCACCGTCACTTTTAAAGTAGGAATCACCCTCTGGTGGTTCTGATCCAAGTATCCTGATTTGTTTGTGTTTGCTATAAGCTAGCCCTCAGCTATCAAACTAATGGGCCTAAGGTATATTTAAGTACCTAAATCATCATGCCTAAATGCAGATTTATTTTTTATGTGAGAATTGGTTTCCTTAAAATACATTTATAAAATCTAGACTCAGGGATTTTAATATGTTTCAGTTTTACTAAAAATGGTATTTTTAAATTCTGTCTTTTCAGTGTGGATGTCTCACATACACTTTGTTATGCATAAATAGGATTTGAAAGTTGTGCATGATAATGCTCTTGAGAGGACAGAATGTTTATGATTCATGGCTATTACAATCGGTTCATGTATAAACAAAGTTTTGCACTTACTTGATGGTTAAGAGTTGTAGCTTTTGCATTTAATGACAGCTGAGATAGGTGTTTTTTCAGTCTGTTGTTCTATTCAAAAAAGTATTCACAAGTCACTGCTGAACAGTTAAGATATTTTCCTTTTCACTTTTCGTTTGTTCTGAACATCATGATTCCGAGTACACACAGTTGCAAATATATTTTTTCCTGGGTTGTCAGTAGCTATAAAACAAAGAGCAACCTAGAGAGCTGGCTTCTCCTGCTTTTACAGTTTAATGATGCCACATCAGATCTGTAAAATGCACTCTGTTTTTCATAAGGCAGAGACAGATGCACAAATTAGGATCCGTTGCAGTCTGGACAGTCTTCTACTGCAGCCCAAGTCTCTGAATCTAACATAGAAAAAGAACGTGTGTGGTACCCTGGATTGCTACTAGGTGGTGGAACATTTTGGCTTACATTGTGCTAATCCTAAAATGAACAAACTCCAGTGATCCGAGACAAGAATAGAAAGCAAGTTGCATATTATTACACAACAGATTTTCCAGGGGTTTTCCTTAGGACTTTGGTTTGATATGCTTGTCCAAGTGGCACAAATACTGCCCAAAGACATTCCCTTGTTTGTTTTCAGTCTCTCTCAATGTTTCATTGTTTTGCACCTGTGTGGTATCCCAAACTTAAGGGGAAGGGAGCACACAAGATTTATAGAGTCTCATGATGGAGAGGAACGATAAAAGTCATAGGGTCCACAAAAGCTTACAAAGTTTTGTTAGTAAATTGCACACTTGACATGGAAATTGGCGTGTTTGTCCCTGATCTCTCCTTATGAGAAGGAGGCAGTGGATTTTGAATAGAAGGGTAGGGTGAAAAGGAAGAGAGAGAGGTAGATGGATTAAAGAGGGAGAGAAAGAAAGAAAGGAAGAGTGAAAAAGACATCAACAATCCTGTTTCCAATATCATTCCAGCTGAGATGTTAAGGGTCTGCGAGGGTATCTTTTTATAGGTAATTTTTCCACACCCTGGAGATATGTTTCTCACTTTCTATGCAAATGAGTTCTCATGCATAGTCTGTTCTTTTAGACCTTTATAAAAATGGGTCAGAGGGCTTTGTGGATGTTTGGTGGTCTTGATCATCCCCTGTAGTCCATGCCCACTTCTTGACCTCATTTCTGTGTTTACACTGTGCTGTGTTATGCTTCTCTCCAGGAGCCAGAACAAGGTTGTCTGTCCCAGGAAAGTGCTGCCCTCTCTATGGCCCCTTTCTCCAGCTACATATTGCTGTTTCTCACAGCACATGTTTATCAATCATCCTTGGCTGGCTCTGCAACTATAGGTGTTTGATGCATGCAAAATAGCCCCCTTACCTTCTAGGCTGCTACAACCTCCTTCACCTCCAAGACCTTTTCTAAGTAGCAATCCTTCCCTTCCATAGAATACTTAACTGCTTGACTGATTGCAAGGTATTTACAGCACTTTGCTTGTTGACCAGCAAGGGAGTTCTGGGCCTCTCACCACCCTCCACATTTATCAGTGTGGCAGTTAATTATTTAGAACCTACTTTTCAGCCACTTGCTGAAGCAACAGTAGCCTTGTGACTTTCATAGGTGCTAGAGTTATATTTTTACTAATAAGCAGTAGATAGGATAGAGTCAGGGAGAAAAGAAATAATTCATGTACTTTGCACTGTGCTTTTTTTTTCTCCCAGGAAATAATTTTTTTTCTTTTCAGACAGTTTGTCCTTTGTCATTTATGCTAAAAAATGCATGTGTAAAGAAAGAAAGAAAGGGAGGTATTGCATAGAGTAAGGCATGTTATTCACTTTAGCAATTCTGCTTCTGTTTTGCACCACAGGATATTATTTTATCTTGGAAAATTAAAATAAAAGTTCAGCATAGACAGTGAGGAATACAATAGGAATACTGTAAAGACTTGACAGATTTTATTGTTTGATTAACTTTGAGAAATATCCCAGTCTTCAATAAATATGCCTTAAATGTAGGAATCATTATTGGTGAACAACAGTGAAGTAAGTTATGGCTTCAATGCATGTCTAGACATGCATAGAAAAGAAGGATCTATTGGTAGCTGCAGACCATGCTTGAGTGAGTTATATAAGTGGACCATATTATAACATCTTTGAAATCCTGTCTTTTCTGCCCAAGATTTACAATTAATTACACACCAAAAGACTTAGAATCATGCTGATTATTTTAAATGAAGAGTAAGTATTTATGCTCTAACACATTATAAAGAAAAGAAGCTGAGAAAAGGATACTGGCAAAGATAGAAACACAACAGTCAATATTTTTGTAATCTTGCTTTAGGAAATAATTTTATCTTTTTAAAACTAAGTATGGTGCTCAGAAAATCCAAAATCTGCATAATTTTCACATCAACAAAATCTAATATTTAGTTCCTTTTGTCCTTGTGTGAACACGAATGATGATTTTAGGATTCATTATGAAGTTTTAAAAAAGTTGTTCAACTGTATTCTTCTATGTCTCAGTGATTATATTCTCTCCCACTATATCTACAGAAAAAAAAAATCTTATAGTTACAGGGATGTGTTGGCTTCTGTGTTAATAATCTAATTTGCTTATTCAGTCCTTTATCGGTTAAGAGTAGAAACATTGTAATGGCAGAGTAATTTAAGTGGTTCCATTAGTCTCTTTTGAAGGAACCATTGATTTTTAATGGTCTTACTTCCTAAGCTCATTTTGCCAAGGTTTTATTTACCATTAGCTTCAAATCCGTGCATGTTAATGTATTTATTAGCCTCTGGAATCCTGTAAGAGTCTGTTTTAACAAAAGAAATGAGCAAAACAAACTGTTTGGCTTGGAATTTACATGCTCCATGCAAAGACTAATTCATGAACATTCATATTTCTGAAATTAAAGAACCTCTGTGTTTCAGGAACACTAATGCAAAGAGACTGCAGAACACTACAGAGAAAGATTAATTTTGCTATATATTTTTGAGCCCTTCCCATTTCTTTGGCCTGGTCATCAACCAGAGCTGCTAAGAGATATTATTCTTTTTTTACCTCACTGCATTTTATAATAGCAATTCATAGTCTGGCATGCATCCAGACAGAGGGTTCAAAGAGGATTGGTTAAGCAGTAAATTTAGCCCTCCTCCAATCATTGCATTATTTCCAAGACTGTAAGAGGGAAAGGTATGGAATTAGTAACTGCTTTGTACAGCTGCTTTCCTTGCCCAAATCCTGCCACATAGCAGACATTTGTTTCATTCTGCAAACCCATGGAGAAACTGCTTCACGTTCAACTGGCAATGGCTGGGGACAGTTTGTGAACTGTGGAAGAAAATGCATACTCTCTCCACAGCTCTCAGCCCTTGTGCTCTGGAAGTGGATAATATAAATCTGATGCAGAAAAGGAGTAATTTTTGCCAAGCCCTGAACACAAGGGGAGAGATGACATAGCTCTGACTGGACAACCTGAAAGGTGGCAGAATGTATGTGTCTGCAATCCCCATGTTCTTTGAAAATTAAGGTCTTTTCTGCAATGCTGATATAAATGTCCATCTGATAATTAGAATTAACCTTGTATCTATTGCTTTATAAGTATTTGTCATCCTTTTGACCATAATAAATTTATTAAATCTACTTCTTTGAAATTTTAATTTGAAAATACTCAAACAGTAAACAGTAATACATTTGTCTGGGAAGTAAGAGAATGGAAGATCTTCCCTGCCTCAGCCTTTGCATGTTTTATGCTGTAGCTCTGGTTTAAAATGGACCGATGACCTTTAAAAGTGGAGCTCAAAAGTTTGCTGTCACGGAGCATGACAAAAGTATGTAAACATGGACTTTCTTGAGTCTGAATCTGGTATTTTAAACTCTTTGTTGTTTGCTGGTCTCAATGGCTACATTTCAGTGAGAGGTATTGACAGAATTGGGCCTTGATCTTTATTTTAAACTTTTGGGGGCATGATAAGTAATTGTATTGTAGCCTTTTTAGATAAAGCTTGTAGCCTTTTTACATAAAGCTAACAGAATCTAGTTCTCAGCTGCAATCACGTGTCTCCTAAAAGTTATGAACTGGCATTGCCTACTTCACACTTTAGAATGAAAATTGAGCAAATGGACTTTTTGCTAAATTCAGTGACTTGTGTTTTGGTAGATGTGAGTGCACACAGCAGATTAGTCTCTTTAGGAGGTGTCTGAACCTCAGTTTTGCATGTTTGTAAGACAATTCCTATGGTGGTCAGCTTATCCAAGATGGGAGCTCCTAGTACATGCATAAAGCTTTCAATACATTAAGTAATACAAGCAAAAATCCTAGGTGATACAGAATCTTATCCTAGTAGAGATGCTTTAAGTTAGATGAACCATACCCTGAGTGTGATTGTTTCTCTTCATTGCCTGGAAAGAGAATGAAGATATTTAGATAGATATTTAGAGATGTCTTTTTGATAGGTAGGATACATCCCACTCCAGGTATCCAGAAGGTGTGCTTCTGAATCTTGCTCTTGATCATGTAAATGAACAGTCCAGGTGCTGAAAGATATTTAAATTGCAATGAGCGCCAACTGGAGGCAGAAATTTGGAAGTAATTGTCATTGTGTCCAAATGACATTTGCTGGATTTGATTAGACATTCCTCATCCTCACAGAGCAGCTGAGCAAAATGGAAAGAATTTATTTACTCAATGCATAGACAAAACATGGCCCAACAGCTCAACATCTGGAACCAAGAAAGGTGCATACAGGGCCAGGGTGTAATGTAGCTTTTTTATGAATGAGACAATTGTCAAAATCTAATTTGAATAGCCTAAAATGTGAGCGCACTAAATTGGTTTAATTTAAAAGGAGTCTTGCTCAAAAGTGAATCCTTTAGTTTCAGTGATATCGTCTCTTTAAATGAATCCATGGACATGAGTATACCACTGGCTGACAGTTACAAGCTTCTGTTTACTGATCTGTGACACATGCCTGTTCCTCTTTAAATTAAATGTTCATTATTACCCTGTTCTTCAGGGACCTTTAAGTCATGCTCACAGATTACCCATCATTCACTGCTGCCTAATTCTTGTTGCAGTCTCTGCATTTCTCCAAGAAGTCTTCTCCAAGAGCAAAGAGCTTTAGAAAGGGTTAAGTTCTAAATGATGTAAAGGAAATCAGTGCCTGTTAGCCTTGGCCTCTTCCTTTTCAGCAGCAAAATCCCAGAGTCTGACTCTGTGGATGGTACTGACTGGCTTAACTGTCTCTCAGCTAATTTGCATTAAATAGGTGTCTGGTTGGACCAAACTGATACTGACTCATTTCTTTTCTTTCAATGAAAGAATAACTGCTGAAATTTAATCTTTCATGACAGTTCAGAAAGCATGTCAAATTTCAACTATTTTTGATTGACTCATTTATTGCTGTTTAAAAGGCTCATTCATAGTGTAAGTTGTCATGTTTCTGCTATTTTGTTATTATCAAGATCTGAGGATTTATTTGATAGTTTTAAAATCCAGTGCCAAATTAAGGTGATTTATTTCAATATATATATGAGCTTCACAGTTTATGAGCTTGTGATTATTCTTTCCAACTCTTCAAAATAACTATTCCTTAAAATTACTAAACTGCATAATATCCAATAAAACTTATATAGCAACAGAAAACATAATCATCTGGATTCATAGTGTCTTGCTGTTTGTGCCAAATTTGCTCACTGCAGGAAGTCAAAAAGTCATGAGGTGAAAAACACTTTGAAATACTTTCAAACTCTTAGAGGTATTTCAGAAAGCTTTGACTAAATAGAAAACATTGTATGATTTCTTGGTTTAATGACAGATTTTCCAGTCTTTTTTAAAATTAAGCTTGATTTAGTATTAGGCACACGGTGCTCTGAGGTATTGTGAATGATCTTGTCAGAAAATGCTCAGGACTATTGGATCAGCTGGTATCATTGCTGAAAACTCTGTATTACCCTTTAAGAAAGGTACGCCAGCGTGCTCTGAACAAGCACAGATTGGAGAATAGTAACAGACTTCAGGCTGCACTGTATTTTTTGCACCAAACCAATGATAATGTGGAGATAAAACAAGATATTTTTTTTTTAAAAATTGTAATTAGCATTTCTAAATCAGAAAAAAAACCATTTTTCTAGGAAGTGAAATTAATTTGATAACAGTATGAAAACCAAATGTTAGATTTTGAAAACACATTCTACAATGTTCTTACTTTTTAGCATTAAAGGAATTTCACTTACATTTTTCATTGCTCATTACTGAGAGGTGAACAGATATTTGGCTTTCAGAAGTACAAAGTCATTCAATTGATGAACATCATCAGGCACCAGAATTAATTAGGAAACAAGCTGGAAATATTTTTAATTCTACTGCTGTAATAAGCACTATAATAAAGAGGAATAAACAGATTTTTAAAAAAATTCAAACCATTCAAACCAGCAAACCAAAAAATTCAAACCAAAACTTTATCTTTCATAGGAAAACACAAAGAATAGAAATATAGTATATGTTTCATTTTATTTTTAAAATATTGCTATTTGTAAGTAAATTAGACCAAATCCTTAATCTTCAGTATACATTTTAGTGTTGAAAAGCAGGTACTGCAGTTCTTAAGTTAAATAGTTAAAATACTGTGGCAAAAGGTATGCAACATGGAGATTCTGCCAGCACGTCTTTCATGTCTTGGCAGTTGCATATAAGTCAGTAACAGCAGAACAAGAACACTTCATCTTCTCATTTCTGTAAACTCAGTCACAGGGCAGCGAATATGTCACAGGTCACTGCATGGTCTTGGCACTAGTCCAAAATACAGGTCAATAAGGCATAACCCCAATTTATCAGCAACATGATCTCTGGCTAATATGTTACAAAGTCCAGATGATGACAAAAAATTCAGTATAATCCTAGAAGGGAGCTGTGGTGCTGCACCATGTAGTGATCAAACTCTGCCATTTGTTGAAATGACTTTTCAGGGCAGTAGAACTCAGGCAGAACAAGAAACTTTTCACTATAGATACTTTGCTGGAGGAAATCAGCTATTTATTCAAGGCTATAGTAAAACTATATACAATATGGCTAGAAATGTGGGAGTTTTTTTCTGTGTCTGTGTGCATGAAAGCATTATACTCAATACCTCTTGAGTGAATTTATGACATTGTATTAGGCAAGAAATATATGATACTGTGTAACTTATCTGCCTTATTCCAATTTATCTACTGCAGTTTTTCCAGCCTGGATAAACATAATTGCCTGTTCCCAAGGAGGCTGTGGGCTAGCATGGTGCTACGCTGACATGTTGGAAATGATTAATGACTGTGAGGTAGGAGAAACTGGGCTAAAATGGATACAGAATCAGTCCAATTAGAAAAAAAGTAAATAAAAAAAGTAAATAAAGTAAATAAAATTTGGTGCATCAGGGTGCTTCTAATTTTTCTAAGTTTTTCACCTGATGGATGGCCATCAAAAATTCACACAAAATATTTGCACAACAATTATTGGAGTTTCTATGTCCTTTTTGTGCCTTACAAGGCAAATGAGGTCATTTATAAGGTCATATAATTTTCACCAAGAAGGTACATCAAGACAGCCAGCTTTGCTCATCCTTGAGAATATATATCAGTCATAGAATTACAGAATCACAGAATGTGCTGAGTTGGAAGGGACCCATAACGATGATCAGAGTCCAACTCCTGGCCCTGCACAGGACCATCCCAAGAGTCCCACCGTGTCCTGAGAGCATTGTCGAAACGCCTTTTAAGCTCTGTCAGGCTGTGACCACTTCTCTGAGGAGCCTGTTCCAGTACTCAGCCATCCTCTGTGTGGAGAATCTTTTCCTAACATCCAACCTAAACCTCCCTTGACTCAGCTTCAGGCCACTCTCTCAGGTCCTGTCACTGGTCACAAGAGTGAATAGATCAGTGCCTGCCCCTCCTCTTCCCCTAATGAGGAAGTTGCATGTTGAGATGAGATCTCTCATTCTTCTCTTCTGCAGGCTGAACAGACTGAGAGACTTCAGCTGCTCCTCATACGGCTTCACTTCCAGACCCTTCACTGTCATTTGAGCAAAGTTAAAAGGTGCAGAACTACACACCTTCTAATTTTAAAAACTGTTTTTTCTAGAAGACCTATTGTATTTGAGTTCCCCCCAGACAAAGGAAGGAATGATGCATCTGACTGCATGTTCTCAGAAGGCTAATTTATTATTTTATGATACTATATTATATTAAAGGATACTAAACTATAATATACTAAAGAGTACAGAAAGGATTCTTACAGAAGGATAAAAAGATAATGAAAACTTGTGACTCTTTCCAGAGTCCTGACACAGCTTGGCCCCAATTGGACATTGAGTCAAAACACACCAGAAATCCAATGGAGGAATCACCTGTAGTAAACAATCTCTAAACACATTCCACATGAGCAAAACAGGGGAGAAGCAAATGAGATAATTATTGTTTTCATTTTTCTCTGAGGCTTCTCAGCTTTCCAGGAGAAAAAGCCTGGGCGAAGGGATTTTTCAGAAAATGTGAATGTGACAGAAGACCTGGGTTTCCCAGGCAGACAGATGCACTCCATTGTACTTGACAATATTAAGTTAAGCTGCTATTTACAATTCAGCTGTAGATATGAGGTAGGATGACTACTTCTTATGCTACTTCAGTTACTTATATAAGTACATACATTTTAGAAAGCGAAATATTTTTTCACAAAAATTTTGCAAAAATCAAAGTAATTTTAAAAATTGTGATTAATACCATAATAGGTATAGTAGGTGATAAGCTAGTGATTGCAATGCAAAAATTTCCTTTCTTAGGCTCATATAATGAACAGGAAGCAAGGAGCTTTGTTCAGCCTTGCTTCAGATTAAAGTTTCTGTCATTCATGAACAAATGGCATTAAAGAATGTTTGGCACATAAATCACAGTGCATTTATGTTATTTGTTTCTCAGGGCGTAAGTACTTTGTTCTCAATGTCCTGGATCAAAAGCCTTCCTAAGGCTGTGTGAAGTCTCTTATAGGTCTTCAGAAATTTGTAAATATCCTAAGTTAAGGGCAGCAAGAACTTTTGCTACTTTGTCTTCTGCGATCAAAGCTGCAAAATTCTTTGTGCTTTACATGATGGCGAGCCTTAGTTATATGGCAATTATAATTGTTATAGACATGTTTTATAGTGCTTCTAGCCATCATCTGATACTTAACTCACAATATCTGTCCTTGTAAATTGTAATTAAATGCCTTCCCAGTTTCTAAATTTAAACAGTCATCTATCATGTCTCAGCAGTTATCTCTCTGTGCATGAAATCCCCCTCCCTCCCTCCCTCCATGTTAACATGCAGCATGTACCAGCAGTGAATTTAATGCAATGCTCACCTTCACAGGAATTGGCAATACTGGAAAACTGAAGTTATTCTGGCAGCATAATATTCTCTGTGAGGAAAAGCTAGGTCACTGCCTTCCTTCTCTCCCCTGCATACTGCCTAGAATTTTTATGCTCTTACTAATTATCTTGAACATTCTTGATGCTTTGAACAATTAATACAAGGCATAATTTCGGAAAGTAGATGTTGGCCAAGATAATGCAGTTGTGATATGTAGGACCTGAAGTTGCCTGAATATATCAGTATAAAAGGCAATTAAAACATAAATCATGAAATGCACTCATTGTTAAAAGTTTAATTCTCCATAAAATGTATTTATCAGCATTTTTTATAGTGAGTATGTCACAAATTGGGCCTAGAGATAGGAAAAATGAACTTGACAAGGTGAGGATGTAAAAAAAAATGTGAAGAAGGTAATAAGCAGAAAGGTTGAGAATGAAAAAATATTAATTTAAATCACAGAATCGTAGAATATCCTGAGCTGGAAAGGACCCATCAGGGTAATTGAAGTCCAAATCCTGGCCCTGCAAATGACCACCTCAAGAATCACACTATGTGTCTGAGAGCATTTTTCAAAGGTTTCTTAAACGCTGGCAGACTTAGTGTCATGACCACTTCCTTGGGAAGTCTGCTTCAGTGCCCAGCCAACCTCTGGGTGAAGAACCTTTTTCTTATATCCAACCTAAATCTCCCCTGACACAGCTTCATGCCAATTTGGAAAATAAAGAGTCTGAAGGCTGCTCTTTTTACCACTGTATTCACAGCAATAAAAATAAACAGATGTCATGAAAAAAGGTAACAAATACTACTCCTGAATGTAAATTCTTAAACATGTGACAGCAGTAGCCCACTAACTGCCTTCAGTCATGCCACAGCTATAAAAATTGCAATTAATATCATCTTTCTCCAGAAAACATTCGATGATTTCAGTGGAAGTGACTCCAAACTATAGTTTGCTCTCTTGCATGTTGCTTAATGATTTATTTTGATAGGTGATAATGAGAAGGAGCATATAAATGAGTTCTATTTCCACCCACTTTCCCAAATGCTTGTATAACCATGATTGGGTGTGGTTTACTTTTCCGTGAGCCTAATTAATTCCATTTTAAACAATTGGTGTACATATCATGCAATTTTTAGAGCAAGATAATGTTGCAACCTGAACTCTTCAATATCAAATATACTTTCAGTGTTAGGATTGACTAATGTTTGCACAGATGCTTTGCTACCATGCCCAGGCTTGGCAGTCCTCCAGCCATCGCTTGCTTGTATCGTGCATCAGTCAATGGCAGATTTCTCTGTGACTTCTTTATTTTTCAGGTTTATATGGACTGTGTACAGGTTTCATATTTCAATACTATATGACAGCCAGATTTGGAGCATATGTTTGCATGTTCCTTTCGTCAATGGCATTGATCCACACCCTTACAGTGTTAAAATATACTAATTTTTCTTGTGTCTCTGCCAAACCTTCTAGGGGAGGGCTTTTTAGTCCACTGGATTTCTTTGCTCATCAGAGTAAAAAATGTTTATTATCAATGGAATGAGGATCATATCAATAAAAAAAAAAAAAAAGAAGAGATATCTGGAAAATCTAGCAATGGGAAAAAAAATCTAGCATGATATACAAACTTCTACTTATGTTATCTGCTGCCCCTGTTAAGGAAAACTGGCATTAGTTTCTTTCTTTGGGTGAAGTCTTGTGTTGTGAATAAAAAGATCATTTTTTCTTTTTATTGTGGAGAGCAATGAGAGAACAAACATCTTAACTCTACCTAGGGCTCTCCTAAAAGTAAGAGAAAACAGTTGTAGGAGATCTATGTTTGTACTGGCATTTGGTGGTCTGTGCAGTGACTGTACATGCTCTGAGGGAAAAATTCAATGCAGGCAAAGCAGTACCCTGGCAGAAGGGGACAGAGAGGTTCTGGGAGGGAGCAGTAGCCAAACAATATTCCCAACTTGTTGGTTTGAGATGCAGATGAGTAGTTTGGTGAGGCAAAATGTTTTAGCTGTATGAATACATGACATGCTGGGATAGCTGACATTGACAGCAGTTTCTGATTTATTTTCTGATAGAGGCACAGCAGTATAGTTCATTCTCCTACCCCAAGACAAGTTTTGACAAGGAAGGTATTGTATTACTGATGTGCACTCTCTGGCAAAAGTCTGAAGCAACTCAGAAGATGGTGATATGGGCATTAGGTATCTTTTTGTGAAATATGATGAATTTTAAAGACATTCAGAAATATTATTCAGAAAATTTTTGAAGTACTTTAAGATGGTTGGGTGCCATTGTTTTATGCAGAAGCAGGAGCAGGCTCAAGTTTTTTTCTTTCAGATTGTATACTTGAAGCATGAAGAGGACCAAAGGGATTATTTCCAAAACACATTAGCTTTCAGAATTTTATGTTGTGTACCTGGAGTGAGAGTTAACTTCTTCTAAAACATTTATTTATCTTTATAATTTTATATTTTGTCCTCTTGTTACTATTGTTTGAAACCTTCTCTCTTACCATATGTAAATAGCAACTTACTAGTAACATAATTAAATTTGTTACTGTAAAAAGAAAACACAATCCAAATAAATTTTCTTCAGCATACAGTTGATGCTACGGATGAAATGATAGCAAATTACAGAATTTCTGAGATGCATTTCCCAGATGTTTTTACAATATCCTACCATAACATTTAATCACAGCATTGTATCTGGAATTTTTGCTGTCACAAGGAGTAGTATTGCAGCTCTCTTGGGGGAACATTTCACAACTTATAGTTGCAAATAGATGAAGAGATACTAAGGGATAGATGAAGATTAACAGGAATACTAAGATACAGAGGAGCAACTGGTAGAGAATGTTTTAAACCCCTATGGTTCTGGGCATAGGGGTGAGAAAATTGAGAAAAATCTATTAATTTTACTTTAAGGATTGCAGAGGATTTAAAATGGTCCCTAAGCACACCTAGTTCTCAGTTTTGGTTACAATTTTTTTTTTCTAGATTTTCTTTAAGCTTAAATATTCAGCTATAGTTTCTTTACTCTGAGCTGGTGCAGCCTCAGCTCTAGTACTTTGTGCAGTTTTGGGCACAACAATATAAGATACCAAACTACTAGAAAGAATCCAAAGGAGAGGAATGAAGAATGTGAAAGGCCTTGAGTGAAAACATGCTAGGAGGGGTTGAGTTAATTTGACTTGCTCATCCTGGAGAACAGAAAATGGAGGGAACACCTCATAGAAGATTACAGGTCTTCACAAGGTGAAGAGGAAGAGTAGGCACTGATTTCTTTTCTCTCTCTCTTGTGACCATCAGCAGGACTCAAGGAAATGGCACGAAATTGTGCCAGAGGAGGCTTAGTTTAGGAAAGGTTTAGGAAAGGTTTTGCATCCATAGGGTGGCTGGACACTGGAATAAGCTCTCCAAGTCACAGCACAAAGCCAGCCAGAGTACAAGAGGCATTTGGACAATGCTCTCAGGCATGTTCTGTCACTCTTAGTGTGTCCTGTGCGGGGTCAGGAGTTCTATGATTTCTGGTCTGAATAGGCTTTTTTTTTTTTTTTTTTTTTTTTTTTGTGGCAACTTGTATCAGTGACCTCTTCTAGCACAAGAAGTTTCTGCAGAGATGCACATATGACTTCTTACCTGGTCTCCACAACCCCACCACAGTTTGCAAAACTATCACGTCAGTCAAGTTTCTTTGTTAGCTTGGGAGTTCCTACAGTGACTCAGGTTGACTGGCAGGGAGTGACTCCTGTCAATCAATCAACCATTTCTCATGAACCAGCCAAGTGTATACTTCCAAGCACTTTCTAAAAGCAGTGCACAGAGCTTCTATGCATTTTTTGAACAATTTCAAATAGTACACAAAAGGCTTACGGCAGCGTTTTTCCAAAATATAAGTAAGGTGGAAAATATCTTGCTGTTTCTACACTATACTAATGCTGGGAAGGAAGAAGAGCTGAATATGTTATTCCAAAACTTAGGGTGATATTTACCATTTTTGGTGCAAAATAAAATGTGTAGGGCAAAATGACTTTTTTACTTTTTCGTCACCACAGGTCTGAAATTGTAATTGGTCTTGTACTCAAAAATAAGTGTGTACTCAAAGATAAGTGTGTTTTCCAACCACTGTGACTAGGTAGCTAGGGGAAGCAAAAACAGTTGGGTTTTTTTCCCTCCTAGGAATTTCAAAGGACATGAGTAAGGTACCTCTGGAATGGAGTTTCTGTGGCTTAGAAGAGTAAGAATAAAGAGCTGATTCAGCAGAGCTCAAGACATTATAAAAGTGCCAAGGACAAATGATATGTGTTGAAGATTGCTTTACATTAAAACAGTTGTAGCTGTCCCCTTTCTGTCTACCAGTGCAAGTTAAGTCAGGCAGCCTCTCACTCTGGGTAAATACTACATGTTGTATCTCATATTCACCTCAAATCAGACAGTGTGAAAATTGCTTCACAACCAAGAGGTACATTTTTCTAAGGTGCATCACACCACAAGTTACTATAAAGCGTCCATATAGAAAGCCTGAAATACATATAGCAGTGATTTATATGGCATGTAGTTGTAGAAAAACTAGTAATAGGTGTGAAAAAGAAAATACACAAAGGAGACATTCTTCCATTCTGCCTAGGAAACTCCATGCCTGGATGCAAGCTGGATTTCCAGACGTATTTAAACCTTCTCACAGTGTGTATGGTTATGACAGTGATGAATTTACACTGTCAGTTTTTTGTATTTAAACGACAAGCTAAAAATACCTGAGGAGATTAAATGTTTATCCATTGGTGCTTTATTTTTTTTCAGTAATAGATAGCATATTCAAAAAGAGAAAAAAGAAAAAAAAACCCAAAACAAAAAACCCCACTTGCTTAGAAAGTAGTCAATAAGTATTTAACATAACTATCTCTGAAATATCATCATTTTCATAAGAAACTTGGATAGTATTCTGTAAAGACTCATGAAGATTTGATGATATATTTTTCCTCAAGCATAAGTATGTTCATGAAATGTCATAGCAATGCTCAGAGGATATTTCCTGAAACACACACGAGAAATCTCTCTGAAATTGTCATGTAATATTTATGATATTTTCATGAAATATTTAACAATGTATAAAGAAAAAAGCACATTGAGCTACAACTACAGTGAAATACCACATGAAATAAAACATCCATTCATGGAAAGTTCCAGAAGATTCATTCATGAGCTCAGAGTAGCTAAGATTGGAAGGGACCTCTGGAGGTGATCTACATCAAAACTTCTGCTCAAGCAGTGGGCCAGAACCAAGCTCACGTGATTTTGGATTGTTACCACGGTTGGAGAGTCAGCAACCTTCCCAGGCAAGCTGTGCCAGAGGTGATCACCCCCACAGTAAAAAAGTGTTTCTTGATGTTCCAAGGGAACTTCCTGTGATCATTGCCTCTGGTTCTGTCATAGGACACTGCTGAGAAGAGTCTGTTCCATCCTCCTCACACTCTCCTTGTGGTTATCTATGTGAACTGAGATGTTCTCAATGAGCCTTCCCTCCTCTAGGCTAAACATTCCCATCTCTGTCTTTCCTCGTAGGAGAAACGCTCCAAACCCTTGATCTATTATTGTTGCCCTTCATTGGACTGTCTCCAGGATGTCCATGTGCCTCTTGTACTGGGAAGCCCATAAGAGGACACTCTATTTCAGGTGTGTCCTTGGCAGTGCTGAATAAAGGGGAAGAATCACCTCCCTCCACCTGCTGTCAGTACCCTGCCTAAGGCACCCCAAGACAGCCTGTGCTGCAAGGGCTCGTTTCTGGCTATGTCCAAATTACTGTCCACCAGTAACTCCAGGTTATCCTACCTCATCTTCCTGGTCCATCCTTCCTAAGGATCTCATATCCTTCCATTACAGCACTCTGGTCATGCAAGCCATCACAGATCTTAAAGATAAATATTTGTCAAAGTTTGTTGAAAAATATTTGTGACATTTCTTACAAATACTCAGGAAATTTTTAATGAGTATCTCATGGAATTTGTATGAATTATATTATAAAATGTAATGCAAAGAAAAGTCATAGTCAGTGAATAAAGTGTAAGTTTAAAATTATTCAAATCACCCCAGTACTCAGAATAGGAACACTGGGCACCTCTGAGTCAGTGCCTTTGACATCTGTCGTTTGGAGGAAGAAAAGTTTTTTTTTTTTTACTCCTTACTTCAGCTTAAGAACCTCCCCTCCTCTGCATCCCAGCAGGGTTTGTAGGGGAGCTCTCTTTTGCCTTGGGTATTTTGGACTGTGTGGTATACAGTCGTGGCACAAAACAACATTCAGCAAGAGGCAATGGCAGCTTTCCTTTAGTCTCCCAAATGCACCCTTTACAGTCAGGTGATGTCAGTTAAGGAAGGAAGTAAATAGTTTCTGTAATCCAAGAGGAGATCCATAAATTTTAACTAGAATTAGCACTGCAGAGAGCAATTCATCCCACTTGATATCTATTTTAGTCTGGGATTTTATTCCTTATATAGGGAGGATAGGTGATAAGTGGTCTACAGAGCTAAAGACAGAGAAAATGAATCATAACCAATGACTAACTAATGTCTAATTAAAGATTTCATAGGTCAAGTAAAAAGATGTGGATTATCCAAAATTACAAAGGTATCTCAACAGCAGTAACATCCATAATGTCTGCAAACACTTATACTGTTAAAATTAAATAGAAGTGGTGTCAATTGACATCTTGAATTCTTTCACAATAAAGTTTAAATAACAATGGTGACATTTCCTATGCAGACAACCAACTTTTGAAAGAAGAAGGGCAATAGAAATAAAGACATGGGTTCTGGCTCTTGTCCTGTTCAATGTGGGACTTAAAAATCACAGCCTCTGAGAATTTTTAATCTTTAAAATCTGTACAGACAATCAGAACTGCAAAAGGTATTTGTTCCTGCTGAGGAGTTTTGGCCGTTTATATCTGAAGTTTACAGTGATGTTCATAGTGGTGATGGCCACAGTTTTATAAATATATAGAGAAGATTTTATGCTGACTTTCAGTTCTGAAATGGCATCTGCACAGAGCTCCAGAAAAATGATATTTTTTTCTTGATATTCTCATACATTGCCACAGATCAATCTTTTCCTCCTATAAATGAGCCCATAAAAAGTTTTGAACTGAGGAAATAGTTCTGTGTTCAAATGATTAGAAAAAGTGTTGATATCACATCAATGCTTTTTGGGATGGAATATTTTATCCAGCACTAGGAGTGCTAAAGCTTCATTTACTTCTGTGGTTGAATCACAGCCTTATGCATAGATGTTGATCTATATGTCACTTCACATTTTCTTTTGTGCTGCTACCAGGCAACTCCTTGTCCAAACTGACATACACTAACTGACCTTAAGAGAGGAAATATTTTGTCACTACTCTCAATTTCCATACTGGAAGATACAAATGAGGATCTGTATCGGAAAGTACAGAAAAGGATGTAGAGTACAGCAGAAAGCAAAGAATTGTGAGAACTTGAAAACTTAAGCATTCAACTTGCTGCGGGAGGATTATGGTCCATTAAATACACATAGTGAAAGGTGGAATTCCTCTGAGAAATATGGACATTGCCAGTGCAAATATCAGTATCAAAATAGTTTACTTTTGTTCCTTTCACAGGAAACCACTCAGGATCACTGATTCATCTCCTTCTAACTTAGACATGATTAAAAGTATCATAAGTACTGTGTCGTAAAAGAGCCCATTGCATTTCATTGATCAGGAAGAAAAGAGTAGGATGTCTACCTTAGATGTGGACATTCAGATAACTGATATCTGAACCTCAGTACAATATCCCCAAAACACCTGTATAGAATATTATGGAGAAGTCTATACAGTGCTAAACCTACACTGACCAATCTAGCTGTAGCCATGACTGTGGAACACTTGTTCCATTATGACTAGGGCACCAAACTCAGCACAAAATGTTCTCCATGTGATGACAAATTGTAAAATGAATCAAAAGGATAGGCCTTAGTAAAATTTTCAGCTCATACAGTGAATTTCCTGTACAGATTTTAATCTAATTTATGAATAAAATTTGTCCTTGTAACTCTTGTGAGAGATGGAGAAGAAATATTCCTGCTTGCAAAAATGGAGATTAGGGGCAGAGCTAGAATTCAGAACTCTAAAGTTTTGTCTTGAATGATTAGACTGCAGTTGTACTTCTGATATTTGGGAAAATACACTAGGAAAAAAAACATGGTGAGGTTACAGTTCTATATATGCACGAAACATGGAGCACCAATTCTCCTCAGTGGTACAGACCATTTTAAATTTTAGGGACAGGGCCATAACCAAACGATACAAACAAATCGGGTGTTAAGATAGTAGCATTCATAAATTTACTCAGTGGAGCTATTAAACAGAGGCAGACTGACAATCAAGGTCTTGATTCAGCTTTGTGTCTATGAAAGGTTGGCTTAATGCTGTAATAAATGGGTCTTAAGTTGCTTTGTAACAGTTGATAGCTGCTGTCATGAGAATATGGCACAGCTGGGAATAGAGCATGCAGTGTTAGCCAGAGAGGTCTTCCCTCTTGTGATGATCCTTTTATGATAAAAGCATTGGACTGGAAAGTCGAAGATTTATTTCTTGTTTTTACACAAACTTCTGTTATGACCTCTGGAGGCCACTTATTCTGTCTTCACCTCATCCCTTTTTTTCTGAAATTCTGCTCCACAATGTATAGTTTCGTATACTGCACTCACATCCAAGTACCTCTCACTGCCAGGTTAAACAATGTGACTAATGTTAGTCTTATGTTTATTCTTGCCTATCCTGATAAGGAAGAAATATGTGTAACACAGTATTTCAACCTGTAGGTGCAAACCTGATCTTGGGGTCATTATTTAGAAGAGCTCCAATTATCCTAAGATATAATTAGGGCCAGAAACAAATCCACGATCATAAAGTCAGGGGGAATCACCTGGGTTATGTTTACAGTTCTGAGAAATGCAGCATATTTTTCTTGTAGACAATTAGAAGGTTTCATTCCCTAACTCTGACTTCTTTGTATTGCCCTTGCCCAGAAATTTAATACATAGGGAATGAGCACAAAGCCAGGGAATGACTTTGGAAAAGGATAGATAATGGGTCTGTCTACTGCTCAAATTCATCTGCTGGCCTTCTTTCATTAAGACAGAACTCAAATATTTGTGCTTACGGTTATGGAGTGCTTTCATGATAAAGAACATGTGATGGAGATAGAATCACTGTAGGAAGCCATGTCAAAAGATCCTGCATTGTCTATGTAATATTAACCAAACATGGATATCTAGAAAAGAGTATAGGAATGGAAAAAATGTGGTTAAACTTTCTCAACATAGCCTTACAGTCTTTGGAAACTTGCAACAGAAGAAATTTCTGAAAAAGAAAAGCTGATGTGTTTGAAGATAATAACTACTAATGACAATTTCTCCCATGAACTTGCACAGTCCCCACTTGAACTTAAAAATTCATTTAGCATTTACAATGTCTTGTGGCAGGACATTCCACAGATTACTTACACCATGTGTAAAGATCCATATTTTGTTCTTTTGAAGGTCACACATAGTTTTTTTGATAGCCTGTGATGCTTTCTTTCAAAGAATAATGAATAGTCAATCCCTACTTAGCTGTTTGCCCCACTCATTACTTTACTTACTCCTATTATAACCCCATGATTTCTGCCCCACAATTTTTCACATGCTGAAATTCCCAGCGTGTGTACACAAAGCATTTAGAAGCACTGAACTTGTTTATTAGTGCAATGAGGATGCACTGGTTACTTGAGGCCAGATCTGATGGACTGAAGCACCTATGTCTGTTGAGAATAGCAAAGCACTGAGGGTGTCATTCTTTCAGAAATGTCCTTGGCAATGTCTGTCTTACTGGCGATAAATAAATGAGCCCAGATAATTTTCCATCAAGACAGGTCAAAGCTTTATATCATGTAACAGAAGAGGTGCTGCCAGCCTGAGTAGATTGTAGAAATGTAGCCGAGCTGGTGCGGGGGGGTTCAGCTTGAGGCACAGCTGAATCTTATCTAACTGCTCCATTCTAGAGGCAACTTTCTCCCAGCACTCTAATATTGCAATCATAATAATCAGATGTAGTGAAGATTAAGTTTCACTGTGTGTCTTCTGCATATAATTGGCACTTTACTTTGTATCAGTGGTTGAAATTGGACTGTGCTGCACTTACATTTCACAAAATGCTTGTTCATCCAGATCAGGAAGACAGCTAGAGAGCACTGTGACTTTCTGCCTACCCACACACAAGTTTCCATCCAATAGAAACCATAACATGGTAAGAAATATAGCCAGAACGCAAATTTGCAATGAAGGGAATCCTGCAATGTAGGGGTTACCATAATTATCTGTCTGTAGGCTGAAAAGGAGTGGGAAAATATTTATATATCCATATCTATATTTAAGAATTAATAAAACAGTTGAACTGAGGTTATATTTCTAAAATATGTTCATGTTGTCTAGCAATTGTATAATGGAGACAGTTGGTACTGAATCAATGATATATTTTTGGATTTTCACTTAGAATTCAAACCTCAAGAGTAGAGACTAAAATCCATTTTCTCCTGTGATCATGCTGTTCCTCTGCATTGAAGGGGCCACAATACTTACAGGTTTGATAAGTAATACAAAGGACCTAAAAGAACCTGGAAATCATATTTCTACCCAGTACAAGAGAATATCTATCAGACTGGTGAGGAAATATGGCTTCAGCTTTCTTCATGCAGCATGTTTCTTAATGTGGATACCTGTTCTGCCACAAGGGCTGATAAATTTGAGGCTTTTCATTTAAGACAGCAAATATCTCATGGCAAGTAGTGCAGCTTCAGTCTTTTCAGCTGTTTTCTTAGTCAGTTTTGTAAAACCAATTAATTTTTTTCCTCATATGTAATAGTTAATCAATCCATGTGAGTAAGTCTATGTCCCAACAGGCAATACGGTTCAAAAGCATCTCAGGGAATTGCCCAATTCCTGAAATTCCAATTGAGATTGCCCCAGGTTTTTGCATTCTCTGCCCTTCAGTACTACCCCAGAATGCTTTGAACCTTCATTGCCTGCCAACTGACAATGTGCTATTTATGCAGCACAGTCACATCTTCCTGAGTTTCAGAAAAAAAGTCCAGTTGGCTACAGTACAGTCCTCAAACTGTTTAAAACACTTGAACTAACACCCAGTCTCTCTCTTCCTCATCCGGTTTTGTCCTGTGGCAACCAAAGTGCAGGGTGGGGCTGGGAGACCCAAAGCTGAAACCTATATAAAGTTTTTAAAAAGAGATCTCTCTGAGTATTTGGGAGTCAATCTTGGATAGCTGAGAACTTTAATGAGGGTTGCTCTTACCCAGGGATTTGGGAAAATGTGTAATGCAGTATAATACTAGCAAGAACTGTTACTTCATCAATACCTTTTATAGTTTTTATATGTGGATTTGATGAAAAAACTTCTGTGTAATTCATAGGAATAAACTGCAAATGGCCTGAGAATGACTGGAAAAAGACATGAGACTTTCAATAATTATAAAGTCTCTGTGGTAGCTTTTGTCTTCACAGAAAAGTAATTAAAAGTTCTTAAAGAATGAAAGTAACTTGAGAAAAACTGTATACATCTCAGACTGCAATTTCAGAATCTTGAGAGGGTGCTATTAAAGTCTCTAACATGACAAATTCAGTAATAGCTGTAGACTGTGGTATAAGTTTCATTCTCAGACATTAAAAATTGTTTCCTGATGAATTTAAAATGGTTTTATCTTGGTGCAGTCTGCACTATATTTTTCAAGCTTTCCATTGTAATCTGCAGCATTGTCAACTTCAGTAAGTAATGTTATGATGGTGATAGTGAGGTTTATATGCTAACATTAAATCAAACATTAAAAAACAATGGAGCAGTGTATTATAGCTGTAATGTTTGCAATAATGAATGCGCAAGAAAGAACAGAATGAGACTGCCTTTTAAACACTCATTAGTTGTTTTTTTTCCTTTAAACATGTCAAAGTTCTCTTTCTAAAACTCTGTTGGGTAACATATTTGACATGTTCACAGGTTTCTTGAGACAGAAAATTCAACATGATAGTGCAATTTTCTTTTCTTCAGGAGGTGCAGTGCATTAGTTGGTTTTCTTCAGAAGAACATAAATTAAAGGTTGTATCTTTTATTGTTTCAATAAACTTACACATCATATACAGTGTGTCAAAAATGAAAAAATAAAAGGGGAATATTCCTGAAAGATATTAAATAATCAAAAGTAACTAACAGTTTGATGGTCAGTATGCTTGAACCTGGATCTTTTTTGGGGGGGTATAAGAGTATTTGATTTACCAAAGAGATTAAACAGAGATTTTAATTTCTGTTTGTTGTGGTTTGACACTGGTACAATGCCAGTGCCCCCCATGAGGATACCCTCTCCCTGGTTTCTGCTGTGAGATGTGACCAGGAATAAGCAAAGCAGGCTCCCACTTAGAAATAACGAAAACAAAACTTTATTAACTACACTACAACTATATATAAAAAGGAACACACTCAGGAAAAATGAAAACCTTACAAATACATTTCCTCCTCCCCCCACCAAATTTCAATACAATACATCTATTCCCCAAATCACCAACTCTTGGTCCAGCACCACCCTTCAGACAATCAATCCTCAGTTCATCAAGAGGAGAGGAGTCCTTCTTGTACCATGGGCTTCCCCTGGAAACACAGCTGAAGCCTCGTGTGTTTCCGTGTCACTTGTGGCACCGCCCAGAGTACATCTGCCCTCGTGACTTCTTCCTTTCATGTCCATGCTCTCACCACTGAGCATGGACCAGAACTGCTTCTAGGGTTGTCTTTTTAAGGATGCTTTGTCCCGCTCCAAAAAGGCACAGTCTCTCCTTTGGGACACCTGTCCCCCCCATATTTTTTCACGCCCTGGGGCCAAGGGGTACCAACACAGAACCCTCTTGGTCCTGAGGCATTGCCTCCCCCTAGAATGCAGTCTCTGTATCACAAGGAACATGGTTCTGTCCATGGCTGTACAAAAAGAGTCCAGCAAAAGCCACTCCATCATCTCTTCCCACTAAGATTCTTCTCTATTTTTCCACCATATCTCACTTGCCCAGACCTCTCTCACACTTGCCCATTTCCTTCTTCATCTTCCACTCTACCTCTCTTCTAGGAGAGGTCAATGTTCTGTAAAGTTCTCATTCTCCGAAAAGGGGTTAAAAGCTCCTACAAGCAGCCGGCTGAACCCCCCCCTCTTCTCCGTCCCAGCCGTGCTGCCGGCACAGGCCCATGTTTATCAAGCTTCAAGGTTACAGTCTCAGGCAGCGGCTCTCTCTCTCTCTCTCTCTGTCTCTCAGGGGGGGCTGCCCGATGGCTCCCGGTGTCTCTCTCTCTCTCTCTCTCTTCCACCCTTCCACCCCGGGCTCAGGCCTACCTCTCCCGGCCACATGGCTTTTCCCCTCCCCCTGCCCAGCCAGCAGCTGGGCCGAGGCAGAGACCCGAACTCTTTCCCGCTGGAAACCCAAGAGAGCCTCCCAGGGGAGAGCTCTGCTTTTAACCCCGTGTTCTCAGAGGCGGATCTAATGTCCTAATAGCCAGATTAGATGCCAATATTAAAATCTGAACATCCATTGGCCTGACCACAGCATCCCAGAAAACACATTACCTGTTGAACCACCACACTGTTTATATTCTCATCTCACTTAAAAAAGAAATCCAGATGCTGCTGTCTGTAGAGCACAATCATTAGATGCTGTTTTTCACCTTAAAATTCGTTGAAGTACCAGAGTTATGTCCTGAGGACGGTGTCCCAAACGTTAGTCAACCTCATTTGGGAAAGGTTTTGAATGACTGCCTAAAGAGTTTCCTGAAAAGTGATTATTTCTTCAGTTGAGACAAAGCTATTTTGCAATCACTTTCTAGACAATCCTTGTGATATTTTGATGCAGTGAGTAAGTGAAAATATTATCAGAATGTTATAGTTAATGAAACTGTGGCAGACGTAGCGTGAGTTAAAGCCAGATTTTCAAATGCCACAATTTCTATTAAATGCTTAACATAAATTATTACCTTTTCAAAATGTCTCATGTTTTTTGAGATCACTAGTTCATACAGTTAGAGTAAATGGCAACACTGAAGAAGTGGTCCCAAATCACCAGGCTCTGGTGCTGAAAGGAAGTAAATTTATAGCATATTCAGTGAGGAGCACTGCTTGCAAAAGACAGATTAGAGGAAACTAAGGCCTTTTTCTCCTGGATAGTGTAGGAAGTGTAAGTGACCTGTTCCAAGTAAACAGTGTGGATGAGATTGCCCCAGGTTTTTGCATTCTCTGCCCTTCACTACTATCCCAGAATGCTTTGAACCTTCATTACCTGTCCTACTGATACTGTGCTATTTATGCAGCACAGTCACATCTTCCTGTTTTTCAAGGAAAAAAGTCCAGTTGGCTACAGCACAGTCCTCAAACTGTTTAAAACACTTGAACTGAGACTAACACCCAGTCTCTCTCTTCCTCATCCGGTTTTGTCCTGTGGCAACCAAAGTGCAGTGTGGGGCCAGGAGACCCAAAGCTGAAACCTGTGAGGTCTTGATGCAGCCAATCTGATGTAGATGGGGCACCCATGAGGAGAGTGGACACAAGCCTTTGTTACCCCTCTTGACCAGGGACCCCACACAGGACATGTTCAACAACATGTCTGTATCTTTAGTAAACATTTGTGCTGAAGGTGATACACTTTCTTTCTGGTCCAGGACAAAACCAGAATGTATTGCGTTTAAGTATGCTGAATTTCTTGTGGAATTTAAGAAATTTATTTTGAAATTTCGAGGAATTCGATGCTTGATCTGATTAACTATTTTGGCAATAATAATCTTTTTCTTTGTTATCCATTTTTCTGGATATATTTTTAGGGGGAAATTAGTGTATTGGGAAGTTGTTCACATAAGAACACAAGTCTGTAAGATGCAACTGTCCCTGCTTTCAGTGCAGCAGCAGAAGGTTCTTCCTTATCTCTAAAAGTCACCAGAACACTGAGTCCCTATGTTCAGCAGCCAATCCTAACATGGCTTTTGCATGCACTTCTATTCCTTGATAGCAAACTAATAAGTTACTGCAAATTACTGAAAAATAAATTAGAATTAATGAAGGAAGAAAACTCATTAAGGATAACATGTTAATGAACTCGTATCTTCTATAGTAATAAAATCATTAAACATTTTATCTCATATTAATAGTGCTTAACATTTTGAATAAATATAAGCTAGCAAGTTCTTGAAAAATTTGGGAGAGGTAGTAAAATAAATATCATATACTTCTAAAGTATTTTTTTGAATAAAATGAAAAACTTTTATCCAGGCGATTGTAACCACTCAACAGTGGGATCTCTACTCAATTTTAACAAAGGTTCAGCATTCTTCTTTAATTTTTCCCCAGTTTCTTATTTCTATGCAATAAGCACATTCCCATTTTCTTTGCATGAATCCATTGTCAATTAGGTGCATATCTTGTCACTCGTACAGACAATGTTATTACTTTAAACAGGAAATTTGACATACTTCAGACTGATTATTTTTTGGAAGAAAAAGAAGTCTCTTTCTTGCACCAAGTAAATAATGTGAAGTGTCTACTGCATTGCATGAACTGAATATCAAGCATCTTATTTATACAGTGTTATTTGTATAGTAACAGCTGATTATGGAAAATATAGTCTGAAGGTTTTTTTCCAGAACACTTATTGCTATCACACTTATTTATTAACTTTGCTGGTTTAGATGAAGATCATGTACAATAATTCATTGTAAACAATGAAGTATTTCAGTTTATGTGTACTAAAATGAAATTTTTAGTCTTTCTTCTTTCATCACTATTAGTTCATAATCTGCCTAATTTAGTGTAAATTTATGGGAAAAAAACCACAGAGGTTTTAAAGACTATTCTATTGCCTCCTCTAACAGGGCTAATAGTAATTTTCCTATAACACATATTCACTAGTGGTCAGATTTCCCCACCATCTATTCCATGAAAGAAGTTAAATAAATAGAGTCCAAGATCTGACTCATTCATAAAGTTGTGTAATAAAACTCTGTGAAAGACAGACAGAATATAATATTCTAAAAGACAGAACCTGAGGGCTAGAGAAATATGTCCATCAATGAAAGTCCCATTTCAGTCAAAAGGAAGAGACTGTCTCAACCCAAAGGTGACATCTGTAATGGGTTAAACCTTAGTTTAGTGTTTATTTAGATTGAATATAAATCCTTTTCATTTTAGGAATTATATCATGTTGGCACTTACACATATTTCTTATTTGTTAATGTGCAATAGCTTTCCTTTCAGCACATGAATTAGACATATTTCTTATTTGTTGATGGGAAATAGCTTTCCTTTCAACATATGAGTAAGTATACAGTTCAAAAATTTGTTTTAAATCCTAATGCATTCAGGGTTAGAGAGCCAGTCTTCAGGCCAATTTCTCCACTACTTGCCATGACACAAACATCTAGAGAGAAAAATATTGAAAAAAAAATCAGCATTTAGTGCTAAATGCTAAGCATTTTACTGCACAATGACTATCATCACTGTATAATAACATCTGACAAATAGGCTATTACCATCAGAGGGGAGGCTTTTAAATCAGGCCTTAACTACTTTTATTAAAGGCTTGGAAGGTAATCACTGAAATTATTTTTTTTTTCTTGTGTGTTTATGCTTCTCTCTGGAGTCTTTAGAGATTTGCCAGTTACAATCTATCTACTACCTGTTGTGAAACACTGGTAAGGAGATAATACAAGCAATTAGAAAAGCATTGCTCACTCCTGAAGTGTAATTACCTTAAATTAAGGTTTCCAAAGGGAATACACAATAGTGTTTCTGTGACATTTTTTGTTCCTATATTTTCCCAAAGATACCTTTTGTTTCTTACATATTCTGTCTAATCAGTACCTCACAGGTGGCTGCGGAGTAGTGTCAATGCATTAAATATACTCCCTTAGGACTAAGTAACATTAAATCTCAAATCCACCAAAAACAAGGTCAGTCTATGATCCCTTTATACATTATGTCAAAACAAAGTAACTCAAAACCCCTTCTTGGTTAGTTTTAATCTTATGTGTCTTAAATATTTCTAAATCTGTAATCTCTAGACATGCCACAAGGTTACATGAGTAATAGTGAGAATTAAGACATGAATCTTAGCATACTGATGTAAACCCACATATGTCCCACTTGCCATGCTGTGCTGCATGTATTTTCCCAACTTGGGACCCCCTGTGATGGTCCCAGCTGATCACCCCAGTCTGTGACTCACTGGAAACTTCTCATGAGGGGAGACAAATCATGGGCTCTCTATATAAGGTGGGGTTATGATGTGAAGCCCATCACTTTGCCTTCATACCTGTCAAGGGCTATTCTGCTGTTTTGCCTCTTATCTCTGCCAATATAAACTGATCCTGAACTTTTCCAGAGGGTTGCTAGTCTCTGAGAAATTAGGAAAGGATCTATAAAGTGGTTATTAGAAACAGTAATGAAATGTGTTTAAAAAAACTTCATCACTCTACCACGCATACTTCCAGTACCCTTCCTGTTCAGTGAGTGTCCAGCCCTGCAGGGAAGGTTGATCAGTGGATTCCTGCCCTGTTTTCAGAAGGTCTACACTATGAAGTACCTCTACCTTGGACAGTGAGCTCTGGAGCTGAAGCTGGTAGAGATGAGTTCTGTCCACATGTCCAAGGATGTTCCCTTACAGAAGGGCTGGACATATCCACGTTGCATAAGATATGCTTTCACATCTCCCCAAAGCCCGAAGTACAGAATATAGGACTAAAAAACCATTTTATATGTGTGTTATTTGTTTTGTTTTGTTTTTAATTCAGAATTAGCGCAGCTCACTAGAATGGTGTATACTTTTTAACATGAAAATGAAGGCATGTGATGGTATTTGAGGACATAAAGCTTTGCTGGCGTGTTGTTGCAAGACCACGTCAGAGGACAGTAAAACTTGTCTTCTGCAGTATTCTATCCACATCAATTAACACAAAAAAGGAGACCAAGGTTCAAGGGCAAATTTGATTGCAAAGTTATTTCACAGTGTACGTGTACGCTTCAACTGTTTTTAGATAAGTCTATGTCTAAGTAGATAATGGCTCTAGAAAGCTAAAGAGTTCACAAGGGTAGCAAGTTCTTCATGTATTTTTCTTGTCTCCCTCTTTCCACAGTCTGCAAAAAATATTGGCAAAGTAAGCATATAATGTAACTTCTTTTATTCCTCTAAATGGATAGGTGGTTTTTAGACACAAATATTGAGACATTCTCTTCAGAAATGAGACTTTCTGGGGGTTTGTCAGTAACTCTTGTCTCTTGGAACTTGAGTCGGGGAAAAAGTGAGTACTCAGCCTTACAGAACATATAGAATCACTGTATCATAAAACCATTTTGTTCAGAGGGGCTTAAAGGGTTGTCTAGCTTCAAGTCCCCTGTCTTTGACAGGGACACCTTCCACTAGACCAGATTTCTCAGACCTCCATCCAGCCTGGCCTTGAACAGCTCCAGGGATGGGACGCCAACAGCTTCCTGGCCAACCTCTGTTCCTCACCTCACAGTAAAGAATTTCTTCTTTATGTACCATTTGAATCTACCCTTTTTCAGCTTAAAACCAAACATACTATATTCAGAATGAGATGCAGGAAAAAAAATAATTAATAAGTAACAGCAAAAGGAACTGTGTATATTCAGACCACTTTTGGGTTTATTTTTTCTGACTGTGTTTTGTTTTATGTACTACTTTCCTAGCAACTTGTCTTATGGCTTGTCTTACTGTTTAAAAAAACACTATCATATTTTCAGGCAAGCAAAAATGTACTTCTTGTTTTCCTCTTAATGTGTTTATTTTTTTAAAAACTGTTGTTTTTACACATGGTATTGTGGCTCAATTATGACAAAAAACAACATTCATGCCAGAAAAGGGAGATGTTTTTTAGCTTTTAAAGGATAAAAATTGGTCTTCAAAATCAGGTGTCATGGTCAGCTGAAGTAAAAGCTCTGAAGCACATTTTTTCATCTGTTTTAATAAGATGAATATGGTAAGGTTCATGGCCACCAGAAGCTGTAAAATGAAGCACAAACCTATATGATATATCATAAAAATTATAACTCTTTAATTTTATTATTGCATAGTTTTTTTTTAAATAATAAACAAAATATATATTTATTTAAATTAATACTTATATGAAGTCTGATGGAAAAAAGGAAGCAATAGCTGCTTTGCAGTCAGTTAAAACACTTTACATGGTGAGGACTTATTCCCTTTGAGCCACTTGGTTTATTATATATTCAGTGCCTGAGTGGGTAAACCAGCAAGAAAATTTAATGTCTAGGGACTACTTCACTCTGTTTGCTACCCTTGTAGAGAAGATAGCTCCTTAAGCAAGCCTGTGGATAATATTTGTCACATTAATCTGTCAAATCTATTTCACAACTTATGTAGTTGAAATATACACGAGTTCAGTTGATGAGAAATGCAAAAGAATAAATCATGGAGAGGCTCAGTTAGTAAGGGGCTAAAATAAACTTGCTATATGGTCTGTACATATCTACATATATAGAAAACCTCTTTGCAGTCACTCAGGTCTTAGCTGGAATTTGGACATCATAAACTCAGGTCAACTTCACCAGCTGCTTTAGGATGGAAAGTTTTGTCAAAATCATCCTTTGCTTTATATTTATTTCCTTTTATCACCAAAAGGGTATAGACTGGCATTGGTTCAAAAAAGGTTACATTTTTGTATATGTACATTTGGAATCAGATTGTGGAACTGATGGAATAAAGAGTCTTATACTTCATCTATATTTTGAAAGTGAATTAAAGAAATGTCAAGTCACAATGGACATTTAAGCTAGAATACTGCAGCTGTCAATACATCAGAGACACTAGTCAGTGGCAGTACTATTTAGTAAACTAATTTAATTAAGTATATCAGTATGTTTGTGTAAAAATCAGATTATAGTCAATATTTGACTTTTTTTCTGAAAAGCGGAAGCATAAGGCTGATAAGAGAAAGTCATAGACATAATCTGTCCATGCATTAACTTACAACTGAATTTTTAAGTACTACACAGGCTGTTAGCTAAGCAATTTCTATTAGAGAAGGCAAATGAAAGCTTATTTCTTACTTTCAAATTGCAGGTGTAAAAATGCTTTTTGAAATACACCTACAAATTTGGTGAATACATTACAGTACTGACCTACTGGTTTGGAACTCCAAGAGACAGAAAATGTTTTATATAAATGGTCAGAGGTGGGAATAACTGGTAAAGTAATTCTGTTCACTTTGTAAAGCAATGACCCAGAGGAAGAGATGTGGAGTAGAGATAAAATTTCCTGATACTAAAAACCAGAGTAGCCATTGACAGAAAAAGTATAGTACAAAATTACTCTGATAATTTCAGGCCAATTGCCTGGACTGAAAATTCAGTTAATTGTTGAGAAATTTTCCTGTAGGTGGAGAAAATTTCATACTAAAACCAAGAAAATATAATCTAAATTTCTGAACACAAAAGTATTCTGAGAAATGTCTGAGAACAATGACTAGAAAGAATAAACAAATATTTTAGTTGTTTATTTCCTCTACAGAATCATGGTGTTCAAAGTGTCGTGTGATGTACTGAGAATAAACTCCATAGACTTGACTGGTGCCTTGGGAATCTTACTGGCTGTTCCGACTTCATCAGTTGGCTTCTCTATTCTGTGCCAGCTGCATGCCTTGTCAGGATTTAATCACTGTACTTGGGTCCCAGTGACTGGTAAATCTAGTTGACCTCAGTGTTTTGCACTCTGATATGCCCTTCTGGTATATCCTTCCTCTCTTTCCATCCTTCTCACCTGATAATTTTGTTACTTCTTTTACACCATACTAGAAAAACAAATGTTGGGCACTTTTGGTTTTGAGCTGTGACTAGATGCTTGTGGGATCACAAGGCAATTCAGGCTGGAAGGGACCTCAGGATAATATCCATCTTCTTGCTGAAAGTGTGGTGAGTATCCAGGCTGGACTAGATTGCTCAGGGCTGATCTAGCCTTCAAAGTATCCAAGGAGAGAGAACACACAGGGTCATTGGGCAAAATCTTTCAAGGCTTTATTGTCTTTATGAGAAAAGGTTATTCCTAAGCAAGGTGGATATGTATCACTTGTTGAGTTTTGTGGGAGCAAGTTTCAGATTTTTCTGATTAGAAGACATATGGTTTCATTTGGAAACAGATGATCATATAAAGCAGCAGAGAGATTTCTGTGGGGGATACAAATCACTGCTTTCACAGGGAGTTCATGAGGCTCTGATCACGTTGCAGTAAATTTTTGCTCCTATGAAGAATTCTAGTCATGTCAGTGGAGCTGTTGCATGGACATTTTAAGTTGGCGGCAGGATCTCAATATTAGGCCCATAAAAATAATCTGAATTAAATTTAATTAACTCACCATGAAAATGTTAGCTCTATGAGGGAAAAAAGAGAAGTAATTGTGATTCAGGGAAAAGTAGTAGAGTTAGCTTTTCAGCTCATGTTGAGGTAGATCTCAGGACTGCATGATGCTATGCCAAGCTATATCCTCAGAGGAATTGCTCTGCTTAAGAGAAAGTAGATCCTAAAGGCAAACAAAATCATAATCTGAAATGGGATTCCAACTGATAAGGGGGGTAGGAAGATCTGTTTCTTGGGTATGGCTGCATTAAGTGATGCAGAAATTTACACATTATTGTATGTCAGTGCCAGGAATAGTCACACTGAATAGTGTCATTAACACTGGCAGAATGTTACATCTGTTTTCATAATTAGAGACCATGTGATTAATTTTACCATCCTACTTTCACAGAACAGTGAGCCTGAGTAATTTTGTGGCTTACATGAACTCATAACATGTAAAAAGGCCATAATACCTGTGGCTGATGAGCTGCAAATTTACACATGCCTGTCTCTGTGTGCCAGGCAGTCCAGCTCCCAAGTCACTATTTCATAGCTTTCTATGTAGGAAGGGATTTGCCTGTCTTTAGATATCAGGAATGAAACATCTGTGCCTGGGGCAGTCACACAATCAACATCTTCAAAAGGTGAGTCATTCTAAGATTTGTACTTTAATAACCATCTCTGGGGGAGATGAGTTTTCTTTTACCAATGCCTATCTATTATTGTTTGTTAGAGGAGAAAGAATTTTACCTTTCTCTAATGCATAATTAGACATCTAATTTGGATTGGAAACATAATTTCTACCATATTTTTTATCATTGCATTTTTAATGCATTTCATGTAGCCATTTCTAGCTTTTCAAAGGTGATCTGCATTTCTTTACCTTACATACAAATAGTCTTGCCAAGTGATTCAGATCTGTTTCTTTATGGAAATTGATAGATTCAACACAAGATAACCAGGATGATAAAGGGAACACAGAAATATGGAACCTTAAGATGAAAAAACTGCGTATATATAAAATTTTACCTAAGGGTGTTAAGATACTTGAAGAAATTGCTTAAGCCCTGTGCACAGCTAGGCCAGGGAATCAATATTATTACTGTTCTGCAAAAGAAACTGTAAGAACTGTTTAATTCTGCAGCTAACAATTTACTACCCACACCAAAGGTTGTAAACAAATATAAAGAACAGATAAGAAACAAAGCTGCAGATAAGAATTTCAGCTGCAGTGTAGCAAAAGTGGTGTTCTTAACTGATGCTTTCCAGTTTCACTTCCTTGTGTTAGTTTTTTTACAAAATATGAAGAATTACAGTTTATTATTTTTAAGGTTTGGCGTTTGTTTGTTTGCTTGTTTGTGTGTTGGGATTTTTTTTGGTTTTCTTTACTTGACTTTTTTTTTTTAATGTTTTTACTGGAGGCCTCATTTGTAGCTTTGTCAGCTCACAGCATAAAGTAGGAAAGCCAGCACTGAAGAATCCTAAATGAGAGTTAGTTGTAGAATATATTCCCTAGTCAACAAGGAGGGCTGGTCTGTGTCAGTTGGGTTTCACTCCTGACTCAAAATGTCATTAATATTGACGTGCTGGAACTGATGCTGTGTCTATAAAGCTTCACATACTGCAGTATTTCCTACAGCAAGGGTGGACAATATGCTTCTGCAGTCTTCAAGGACTCCCCAGGGCTCACATGAAGCCCTGATTCTGTTTCTTCTCTCCTGTTATTTGCCTGGCCTATTGCCTGACCATCTGCAGAGCTCTGTATTTATGCCACTATTCCATTTGCTTTTCTGAGGCGAGCTTTAAGGAGAAGGCAGCAAGGTGAATTTAGCTTTGCTGCATAATGTCTTAAGGTCTGTTGTTCAAATAGGGCAGCCCTAATCTAGCAAGCCAAATGAAATCCTACCTTGTATTAACTCCCAGGCTGTGTAGCAAATACATAGCCGTGAAAGGAAGGGAAAGTTCAGTGCTTTTAAGAGCCTTCTTGCACTCTGATAATGGCACAGAAAGAAACAGCTGTGGCTGTTATAGCTGTGGTTGTCTGATAGAGGAAAGAAAAAGTTCGCAGGTGAATGGAAGTGGTTTTATTCAACCAGGTGAAAAAACTCAAATTCACAGGCATACAAGATCTTCTAAAGTAAGTATATACACTGGGAATTTACATTTGAAAGAAAGAAAACATCTTGCTATTTCAAGTTATTTCTGTTTACAAAGGACAGAAAACCCTCCAGGTCATTGAGAATTGTGAGCATCAGAAATGTGTTTTAAGTTGCATATTAGAAGATACTTCCTGATATGTTTTAGCTATCAATAGAATTTGCATAAATTTGTCCCACATTACTTGCCTTTTGAAAACATAATATATATTGGGAAAATATTTATGGCTTTATCCCTCACACAAACAATAGTCCGTCTAGAATTCTCTGTCCCCATTTCTGCTCTAGCTATATTACAAAGACTCGTGGAATAAAGTGAATCTTTCTTCTCACTTGTACTCTTTTCCTTTGTCTGTGGCTGCCTCCAGAATACTACTTTGACAACACAGCTATGTTATCACGGAGATTTATAGGCAGTTAAATATGACACTTGACATTTACATGCCTCTTTTCTTTCTTAGATCTCAAAGAGAACTATGAAAAAGTTTAAACACTCTCATCAATTCATGCAGGGAAGAAAGTGAGATACAGTCAGAGGCAGAACTGAGAACAGAACCAATGCTTCTTATCTCTAGACAGGATCTTGTCATTTTAGGCCAATTATATTATCTAGTTTGGTTTTATGGTGAAAAAATCCATATATCTGAGACTCTAGCATGCAATGTGAGAAAATGCATGTAATCATACCTTTCATTAAGAGTTTCTTCCTTGCAGAAATAGGCCATCTGAAAAGTCTTTTTTTGCCATGTACAGTCTGCTTAGAGCTTTTGCTCAGTGTTCTTCCTGAATAAACAAGATAGGAGCTTATTTTCATGTCTCAGCTTCTCAGTAAATTGCAAGTAGCAGACAGAAATCTTTCAGAAAGAGAAAAAAATGCTGAGGAACACATGAAGGGACTTTGTATCTCCTAGGCTAATTCTATAACCTCTGGCTGTAGATCTGAAAATGTTTATGAGTGAAGATGTGATTTATGCTTTAAAGTAAGGAAAGATGATAAAGGTGAATTAGATCATCCAGTCCATGTGATCATCATGTAAGCTGCAGTGGTAATTCTTTGATAAAGAATGAAATAATACTAAAATAATAGGAACAGAATTAACAGGGAACCCAAAAGACAGTAAAAATAGTAAATGAGATGGTTTTAGGAGACCAAACAGCAGAAAAAATTAATCCTTGAATTGTGAATAAAAAAAGGCTCATTTTGAAATAGAGGTTCCGAATTTGGTTTTGGGAGCTTAAATATCAAACAGTGCTGCAGAATTACCTCAGAAACAGCAGTTCCACTAGCAGTTAACCACAATTAGGATCAGGAGAAGATAGTCAGGAGACTGTATATGAAGTTCTTCCTCGACATGAAATCACACATCAATGTAATTATTGACACGAGTAGAGCTAGTGCAGGTGACATAAGTGTTTCCAGTTATTCCCAATGGTGTCTTGTGTTTTTATAGACTTGTTTCATCATCAGCAGAGTGAGACTGATGTATGGCTCTTTCAGGTAGCATTATGAGTTTTGTAAAATAAATGTGAAGTTCAATTTTTTGCTATGGTGTTTGTTACATATCTTTTTAGGCGCTGCTCAGAAATGTTTCCATTTGGAGGAAAAAGGCAACACGTCTCTTCCCAAACAAACTGAAAATTAATTTTAAAATACATTGTGTATAAAGAAGAAAGTATTAAATTAAATATTCTGGTTTTCAAAGCAAGCCTGAAGTGAAAATCACATGGGATTTGAATTCAAACTCTACACACCCAAGTTTCTGAACATTATAAAAGGTAATTAATAATAATCTTTCTTCATTCTATGCTGTTTAAGAGTGAGATGAGTTTCAAGCAGACTTAATTGGTGCAACTAAAGCAATTCATTTAAAATACTTGACCACAATAGTCTGGATTTTGCTCATTACTGAACAAAAGAAAGGTGGTGAGGAACACTCTTCTTTTTATTCCAGCATTAAAGGTCTTCCTTACTTTAGAATTCTCAGAATAACAACAAATCCCAACACCAGACATCTAACAGACTATGGCTTTGTCATAGCAACTAGAAAAAATCTAGTCTAGCATTGGGAGTTTACCCTTTCAAATTACTGTTGTGCATTCCTGTATAATGGCTGCCTGACTGTAAAAGTTCCTCCTGCCTGGGCAGAGTGCCCCTGAATACCTATTAGAGCTCTGCCTTTCAAAGACAGGCAGAGTGGTTTATGTTGCTGTGTAAGCTGGAAATTCTGGTTCTTAGGTACATTACTTGACACTTCACTGTGTGAAGCTATTACTAATTAAAGAGCTTTGTTTTACAAAGTTTGTGAATTTCATAAAAAGTTTAGAAAACAGTGTTTACACTTAATGCAAACAATCCAAGGTTAGAGTCAAAATACTTATTTATTAATGAAGCTTTGGGCTTTCAGGGCTTTTAGTTCCATTTTGCTCCCTCTTGATTACATGTGTGTGTTTAAGATTCTTTGTCTTTTCCTTTTTTCATTTCCATTACAAACATTACTAATTCCTAACACAAAATTAGCAATCTCTGCATGGTGTTTTTCTCTTAATAGATGATGTTGATGCTGCGTGACATGAGTTAATATAATTTCAATAATAAGTTAAAGTGCAGAAAATGCCTTTAAAGGGAGGTGACTGAACTACTTTAATGGAATCTTTTGGTAAAAAAAAATATAAAGAAAATACAGGGAGGACAAAAAGCAAGGGAAAAACTAAATGAGAAACAGAAGAGGAAAACGGACATGTTAGAAGACATAAGAGACGCATTTAGCACAGCCATCATAAAGAGTTTCTAGCAGAAGTCCATTTTTGCAAGTCTAGTGATACATTTTGTAATCCTTTATTTGTGGGGAAAGGAGATTCAAAGCAGAATGAGAGGGTGGGCAATTTCACGAGTACCTGCTGACCTAATTAATAGCTTTATTAACATTATACCATTTGGTAATATATTGTGTAGGTCAATGTGAGTTTATAAAATAGAAATGCAGAGCTAAGTATTGTTTCCACATTAAGCAAGCCAATTTATTTGTATTTACTTTTAAATTTTTTATATTATAGTTATGGAAGAACTTGGAAGGTTTTTATTTATTTTTCTCCTGGAAAAGGGATTGTATGGCATAGAAACCACTTTTTCAATACATTTTATTGCACCTAGATAGCCTTTTCTCGTGGGCTCAGAGGCAGGAATCTGAGAACATTATAACTTTAATAGGAAATATCGGGTATTTATAATAAGAATCTTGAGACCATCACTGTTCATTCAGAGATCCTCACTCACATACATAAACTGGACTGTACTCTTCAGCAGCTATTGTTTCCTTTTCCAAATTCAATAAGGTTTCTGTGTTGATAATTTCCTAATGTCTTATTTTACTTATTCAGTTTTTCCTACCTTACATAGTCACAGAATAACCAATATCAATGCTGTTCCCTCAAAATCCTCCTTACTGTGTTTGCAAATTGAAGAATTTCATTATTTGCATGTAAGTGCACAATATTTATTTTTTCCCTACTGTAGCAAAAGTAGCTTTGATGAATAAATATCAAGGAGAAGTTCTTCAATTTGCAACTATTTCTTCTATCTGAAATTTTTACAGAAATCCTGTGTCATATTGGTCTAAATGAGCTTTAAGTGTAATAACTGCTGCTTTGCATCAACAAAGACTAGGATTTTCCTCAGATTTTGCTTGAAGCTTTAACTTGGATAAAATGAAGTCAACACAGAAAGTAATGCCAGCTCTTGTCACTATCTGCATTTTAACTTGGGTAGAAAGAAGGATGAGAAATCCAGTCAAGTGGTTTAGGACACTGTCTACTGGAGTCAGATATTGTATTGCTTGTCTCCTGCTGCTTCTAGAAATACACATCCTGAATCACAAAAGCTGAGGCACGTTTTCTCTAGGGCCTGGAAGAAGAAGTGAAAAGTTGAAGAAAATGTTTGCCTGGGTTGCAGATGAGCTCAGTAAGCAGGTCATGTATTTTGAAGATGTACTTAACAATGGTAACTTTCTTAGAGATGCTCTAGAGAGTAACACTCTTCTCCCACACCATTTGAAGCATGAGTTAGTCACTTTGTCAATCAGCTCAGCACAACAAAGCACAGTGAAGGGTCACTGTCATTCAGTTTCTTGACACAAGTACAGGGCATGATTTGATGGCTTTCAGTAGCCACATGTGAAGTGAGTTGTAGAGGCAGAGGGCCTTGCTGATTTTCACTTTATCATTATTCTCTAAAATGTGGTAGATAATTTCCAAAGAAAATATGCCAGTGTGGCTGTAATGCTGTTGATAACTTGTCTTTCATCTGTGAAATTGCTTTTAGACTTGGTACCTGCCTTGAACATAAGCACTGCAGCTTTGCTACTCTGCTGGACTCATTTGAAAGATACCCTGCTGCTGTAGCCTGGAAGAACTACTGTTGAATTTTAAAGAGTATTTTGGACTAATGCAATGATCACTGAGGACCGGCATCAGAGACATGATATTTGCATAACAGCTTTTAGAAATACTAGTACAAAGCAAAATGTTGTAAAAGTGTGGATAAAAGGAACTTAGCACCAACCTATTTTAAGTACCTTTCAATGTTCAGCTGGCTCTTCTTTAGTGTCTGTTCTAATGATACCTACCCTGATTACACTATTTTTAATAGACACATGCTCAGCTAATATCTCCAAAGCAAGCAGGTATATATCCCACTTAACAGGTTCATATACAGAGAAGTGGGTGGCAAAACAAGAATTCAGATATCTGTCCTCTGGGTTTATACTTACTGCTTGAAGTAAAAAGGGAACTCTGTCATCTCAAGCCAGAAACATGCTTTCAGATTTATCCACTGGTTTTTTTATACTATTTTAGAGTAATGTTTATCTTTAAAGAACCACGGGAACCTAATTCAGAGGGACACTTACCACAGCTTTCAAAGTACACTACAATGTCTAATTGACCTTGTTACTTCCAAGGTGTGAGTGCAGATTAAGGAGAAAATTTAACTACAATATAGGCATTAACCTGTTTACATGTTTCAGTAAGCAATGAAAACTTTTTGCCTTCTTACTATCATATATTGAAAAAGGTAGACATTTAAAGTGTAATGGCTATTTTTTTTCTTATTTACCTCAATTTCTAATAGGGAGAAATTGGATTTTAAATGTTTTTTTCCTTTTTAATTCATCTTAAGAAGCTGAGGTTCTGGTACTTTTTGTTTCTTGTAGGTCATGAGCTGAAATATTTTCTGCAAATTATGAAATAAAAAATATCTGAGCTACACTACTTCCTTGTTTGTGTGTCCCCAAGTTGTCAGCAAAACTCCCTGAAGCATTCTCAGATGCTGAAATGGGAGGCTGGGATGTGAGGGGGAGAAGACAGGGAATCATGGAGAGCAGTAGGATGATATTTATGTGAACCATATCCTGGTGGAGCAGACATCCTTTCAAAAAAATTATCTCTTTGCCTGGATAATTAGTCTGAGTTTGAAACAGCAGGAAAAAAAATAGTACATGCCTAGCTTGCATCTGTCTGTTCACTTTACTCATGCAATGATTTAGGGACATGAGACACTCACTTTGTCTTTCTGGTTACCTGAAAATCAACTCATTATAGTTCAAGGAGGGGCAGCAGTTCTGTGGTGGCACACATAGGGCTTGCAGCAGTGATCTTTCTCTTTGGATATGCAGGGTATGGATATGTAAATCCAGTGCTGTTCTTTGCCATTGGAACAGCCTGCTCTCCTCAGATGACATTTCCCACTGTGTGGAGCAGCTACAGTTTCCCTTCGGGAAACACTTTGAGCTAAGCTACAAATGACCCTGTCTTTTATTTTGGTCTACCCACAGTATGCTGCTGGTCTCAAACAGGCAATAACCAGTGTGAACAAATGTTTTTTTTACCTTGATATCCGATTTTTTGCCTAATAGGATTTTTTTAAAAAATAAACAATGAAAGCTGCTCTTTGGTGGCCAGCTTATTTATTTGAGTTGGAAATAATGTATTTCTTTAATATTTGCTGTATGGTCCTATAGATCCTGAATTCTAGGATTTGCCAGTCCAGGATCCTTTTAAAAAACAAACAAATAAAACTGAAACAGGTACTGACATCAAAATTATAAATTTGAAATATTCAGAAAAAGACATTAAATTCTCTAATTAAAATCATAAATATGTCTGAAATAAAAAAATACAAATGAAGTCAACTGAATGAATAATTTTTTCCTTTGTCTTTTTTCAAAATAGATTTTATCAGTATTTTATTGGACTTTTCAGCTCTGGAGTCATCAGATTCACAGTAAAAGAATAGTAAAAGATTGGTAAAAAATGTGTGGAACAGCATTTGTACTTCCATAGTGAAGATTTACTGAATCATGACTATAGTGTTCTAAATGGCAGCTCCAGTAAGACAAGTCTGATGTGGGACTGATTGCATTAGAAGTCCTTATACTGCCTTTTGTCTTGGATGTTGCATAACTCTTATACAGTCCAGCAGAGTGCAATCATCTCCAATGTAGCATTTTATATATGTTGCACAGGCATGAATTATTGCTAATGCAGCATGCTTTCCTTCTGCATCACTGTTCTTCCCGTTATTCTGAGCACTAGGCTTAGTGTACCCCATAGTGTCTACAATATGTTTTGTGAAGTTTGCACTGTGTAAATGTAAATGGACAAAATGGAGAACTTCGCTGCAGAGTTTAAGGCTGGAGTGATGAAACAAACTGGTGTAACTCACAAAGGGAAATGTCTCTTTTAGCACTGGGAAACCCATGTTTCTCTGAAGCTGCCCAGAACAGATGTTTTCATATTCTTGTCCTTGAATCACAGTTGATATTAAGGACATTTACTTTTCTTATCCATCAATTATTATATTCTACTTTCTCTCCTTATTTCTAAATACTACTAAATTTCACTCAAAGATGGCTATATAGATTCAGCCCTTTCATAATATCACTTTACTCAGTTGGCCACAGGCATGCTATCTGACAGTTTGTGGCAGAAATACTCCACATAATTGAAAAAGAGAAGGACCTGTACTGCCAGATGTTCTCTGACAGGTATTTCTCCTTAAGAGGGTGATTAATCTCATCCAACCTTTGCCATGCATAAGATAGGTGTCTAAGTTAGTTCTTTATGTTCTATTTTTAAAAGGGAGGAGAGGTAAGAGTCTTAAACTTATCTTGTTTTGGGCTCTATTAGGTTCCAGAAGTGCTTGCTGCTCTGCAATAAGAGGCTTCAATATCTGCTTGACCCTAGACACTGATTTGTTAAGCAGTTGCAGTTCGATAAGATGAAGTTCATAATCAGGCATTAGAGTGCTGTGCACTGAACACAGTCCTTTGTGACATGAATTCACTTTGCTAGTTGTTCAGCCTGGCCAAATAAAGAGCAATTAAGATAAGGTACTAGAGCATCAAGACCAAGGGGATATTTTCAGCACTTCTCAGAAGCACTTGAGAACACAGACTCACTTGGTTGTCCCCATTCTTCTGGCAGAGATTCTTAGAAATAGCATATAGTACTTATAACCAGGTGAATCAGAAAGAATGATTTACCTTTGCATTATTATTGCAGTAATTTGCAATTTGAATTTATAGTCTTGGTTTTCATATCCAACTTTTGCTTTTCTTGCTTCTTTTATGTTCAGATTTTCTAAACTAGTCTCATGTATATCTTTGGCTATAATGTCACATGCAAAATAAAGTTGAAATATTTTTTGGAAGAGTATCCATAAGAAAAACTGTCTTCTGGCTCATATCTACGTTAATGACTCAGGTATCCCTGGTTTGATTTGAAAACATGGACATATTCAAAATAAAACATACTGATTTATTCCAAGTCTCTACTTGGACCTAGGAGTGGTGACTAAGCTCATTTGCATGTCAGAGTCCCTCACACTTTTCAGCATGGATTAATTGCAGGACTGGGTTCATTGCCTGAATTTGCATCTCCAGCTTAATAGATGTATTTAGAATTTCATTATCTATGTGCATTAAAAACCATGCTAAAATCCTTTATTACTAAAAAGAGTTCAAAGCAATGAAATTTTACATACAAATCCCTTGAGCTGTTATGTAAGTGCCATGTATTGCACAAAATTTAAATTAAATTACAGTAATAGTAAAGAGAAGTTAAGCGTGAAACAAAGAAATTTTCCATGCTAATTTAAATTTGTTTTCTTGTGTTTGTATATGCAAAGTTTCTTTGGAAAATGAGTTATTTCCTTCTTTGTCCAATGTTGACTTAATAGGTTTAACTTAACAGTCTTTAAAATTCAGATTTATGTTCTGGGGTTTCAACATCTATCTATTTGGCTCAAGTAACTGTGCTTTATTTCCAAGTGTGTATATAACAGTGCACTGCATGAACACTTTACTAGCATGACACATAAATCTCAGATTTTGGATTTCTGTATTTGGTATCTCTTGTTTCTTCTCTAACAGCTGCAAATGTTCACAGAAGATTTAGATGGAAAATATTTAACAAGAAGAAAACCTTTCCTTTTGCTTGGCCTTCTCAGAAAATTGCTTAATTTTTGTCTGCACTTCCACATTGTTCCTGTATGTATAAGTTTAGTACTTTATATATGCATTATATTTGCACATGCTCTCTTTTATAACATAAACTATTTTTATATATATGCATACATATATATGTGTGTGCGTATATATGAAAAAATAGGTGTGACAGTTGCTCCTTAAATAAAATCCAGTAGAATCCTAGCTTGGTAAATGCCACACACTTCTTTATCTGGTTAAGATTAAAGTAATTTTCTCTGCTTTCTATGTGTGTCATAGAAATGGTTGATGAGATCCCTTTGCCTAAGTTAGATTTTTAAATGTTACAAGTCTATGTGCAAATTACAGTCTACCCCTTTATAGCCAATAGAGAGGAAATATATTAAATTAACTGGCTTATGGATGTGCATACTTTTATTAAATTTCAAAGATTCTGGGGTGAATAAATGAATTGCTTTCCATGTAACTGGGTCATAGAACTAAGTCTCTGGGTGGTTTTGATCCTATAGAACTCAGTTTCTGCCTCTTTACAAGATAATTCTGCCTTCTGCCTCAGGTGGGGTGGTATTTGCAGGCAGATTTGCAAGATAAGATTGATTGAAAAAGGAATTCACATAATACCTTCCTATCTTCTTTTTCTAAAACTGTTTACCCAAAATGTTTTTGTCCTCATTCCTAGCTCAGATTTGTATCCAGACCATTAAGATATCTGCAGAGCTCTTGAACTCTGGTTCTAGTTAGAGATCTTTTACTGTTGGCAATTATCTGGAACAAATCTTTAAATACACTTTTACTCTGTATAATATGCTTTTGCAATATTGGTAAATACGCATATCTGCAAAACATAACCATCTATCTTCATTCCATTTTACCCAGAGAAATAAAAGTTTTAAAGCCAAAAATGCTACTACTATCAAGTGACATACCTGTCAGATATTGAGCTATTCCTTAACTCCTGTTTTGTTGTTGGTGGTGGTAGTTTTTTTGGTTGGTTTGTTGGTTGGTTGGTTTTTAAAAATTTTTAAAATTTTTTTGAGATACCCTTAGATACAATCAGAATTTTGTCATAGAATATTTTTATTCTCTGGAACAAGTTAGTACATATTATACTTATTATACTTTGAATTGTAAGTTAATTTCTTATCTCTGTGTATTGTAACTATTGCATTTTGGATTCTAATTATTTAATTTTTCATAATAAAATTAAAATTATTGAATACTTCTGCTTTTGTGTCCCATTATTTTTCAAGTATTCCATTTTAATTTTCAGTATTTAAGCTTAGGTGGTTCCTCCAAAATGCACACAGCCTTTTTTCCTGATAACTGTACTTAAAATTTATAGCACTTTCAGCCATGAAGTAGGAAAGAAGTGACATTTAGTATCAGCTTGATTTGAGTACTCATTCCAAAAAGCTTTTAGCTTTGATTGTCATGACAACAACATCAATTCTTATCCTTTACAGAGCTTGCTGTGCACTGAAAATGAGGAATTCCCATGAGTTCCTCTACACTTATGTGAAATTAAAAAGAAGTGATAGAGGATGGTCCAATACCAGTAAGGTAAGGGAGTGTGTACAATATTTTGTTGAATTAAATTCCCATATGCAATAATAATAAAATGATAGGTATTTAGGTTCTTATTTCACTAGCGCATTTACACAAAACTTTAAATCTTAAACAGCAAACAATCTCAGCATTGGTTACTAATACTGTTATAGGAACTTAGCCCCTACTGGACTCAGCAGAAGAATCATAGAATCATGGAATCATAGAATGGCCTGGATTGGAAGGTACCTTAAAGATCATCTAGTTCCAGCCCTCCTGACACTGGCAGGGGCACCTTCCACTACACCAGATTATTCAAAGACCTATGCAGCCTCACCTTGAGCACTTCCAGGGATGGGGCACCCACAACTTATCTAACAACCTATTCCAGTGCCATTTCACCCTCACAATAAAGAATTTGTTACTAATATCTAACATAAATCTGCCCTTTTTTGGTTTAAAGCCATTATCACTTGTCCTATCACTACATGCTCTTGTAGAATTCCCTCTCCAGTTCTCTTGTAGCCCTCTCTCAGTACTGAAAGGCTGCTCTAAGGTCTCCTCAGAACCTTCTCTTCTCCAAGCTGAATAATCCCAGCTCTCTCAACCTGTCTCCACAGAACAAGATGAATGCCTCTACAGTTTGATAATTTCTTTCTTCTAATAGATTATTTCTGTATTTATTCTACAGGGTTGTGAAGATAGTCTATATATAGGGGTCAGTAACAAAGGCTAATATGTCCTTAGAAACATTACAAGGCAGAAATTTTTGGGACTAGAAAGTAAAAATATTTTTGGGAAAGTATTTTCACCGCATGAATCTGTTAATAGCTGATAGCTTATTTTAGAAATTTTCCAAATATATAAAAAATGAATTTATGGCTAAGAGATCTAAACATATGTGACAGTTCAGATGCTGCTAGGTGCCAGTTGTTAGCAGACACCTGCTTATGAGTGTCCATTGCTGTAACTGAATGTAACTCTAACTGAGTATATCGTTAAAGCTCTGCAAAAGATTTGTGGCACTATTTAATGCTGCCTTCTATCTCTGTTTTTTAATAGCCTGCTGTTTAATCTAAACCAGCTATTATTTTTTCATTAATGTGCTTACTGCTAGGCGACTGAGATTATCATGAGTATCTAGCCTAACTAGACAGGAAGTAATGATTTTGTTTTGTTTGTCTGGGGCAGTTTAATGTTTTGGGGCTTTTTTCCCTTTAGTTAGGATCTCTTATGAGTGGTATCCTGGGGAACCAGAAAGAATAAACATTAAGAAATAGCTTTTATAGAAACAATCACTACAGTGTATGCATGAAAATAGTCATAGACTCTTGCTGTTGTGAAGCAACTAATTCCATTATATATCTACATCTATCTATCTATATCTAATCTATCTATATCTATATCTATATCTATCTCTATCTCTATATCTATCTATATCTATATGTAATCTATTTATATTTATCTCTATCTACATGTGTCTATATTTATATAGACATGTCTATAAATATCTATCTATATCTATATCTATCTATATCTATCTCTATATCTATATCTATATCATCTATATCTATATATCTAATCTTTATTGACATCTTTCTATATCTCTATCTCTATCTATCTATCTATCTATCTATCTATCTATCTATGTGTCTATCTACCTCTCAACCTTTTTATACTAGCATTGAAACAGAAATATGCTTAGAATCATACTTACCTGTGCAGGCTGCTAGGTCATTGCATCATCAGAGTAGATGGGAGTTGATGAATTTGATCACTGACCTTCACCAGTTTTGAGATTTACTAGCTTAGTCCAGTATACAGGCTTCCCTCAAATAGTCCAATATTCAGAGTTTCCCTCAAGGCAAATGAGTTGTACAGTAAAATTATTCTGGGATTCCTTCATTATTAATGAAAAATTTACTTTCAAACTGGAACAGAAGGGAAGAATGGATGTTTTTATATGGCTAATGTGGTATGTCCATACCAAAACCAAACCTGATTTATCTTTGCTTCTTAAACAAATGATACTCTTTTAAACAACTTTATTATCAGATTTAGTTCCACTCATTAACCTAATTTTTATTGCAAGGATAGGTACCATCAGTGAGTTCATGTCTTTACACGGGCAGTTCTTAAAAACTGATGGTGCATTCATTGTTTCTCATCAGACATACCCTGCTCGCTGGGATTTTCATAGGGGTCTCTTGTTTCTATCCAGGATTTTCTGAGGGCAAAACCCCCCATGTATTTGTGCTGTGCACTGCATGAACAATGCTTGTACAAATGACAAATTGTGTGTCCTGTCATGGTAGATTTACTGTGCGTATTTGAGCCATGTTCATGCAAGAAGCTCAGAGGCTTCCTCGTGGTGCATGTACTGTGCAGGTGATACATTTTCCCTTCCACCATTAAGTGACAATGGCATTTATCAGAACATCCTCTTTATCTTCAAAGACTTTTTGAGACACTGCAACCTTTGCTAGTCAAGGCAAAGAATTAGAAAAATAGAACAAAATGGCAATATCATGTAATAAACTAAAGGAACATCAATATCTTAATCTTGAATATGACATTGCCTCTCTCTGTGCTTTATTTGCATTGCACTTGCCACCAGAAAAATGGTAATTACAGCTCAAGTAATCTTGGAAATGTTAATTATTTAAGACTTGTGTAAGTGTTTTCAAAGATGTCAAAAAGTATATTATATGGGTTAACTTGTTTATTTATCTTTCTCAAATTATAGGATAGGAGGACTGTCAAGAAATAAAATTTTCCAACAACTGTAAAAGGATTAGAGAGGCCATGTAAAATATTCAGGGACAATTGTTTAAAGTCCCAAGCAATAGGTATCTTTATTTGTCTCAATAAATCCTTTTGCAGCAGAGGTCAAACACACAGAAAGTGCCTTCTCTGCACTTCTCACTTTGGGAGCACTTGCCTCCTTCTTTATCTTCTCCTTTCATGAGGCCTTTCCCTCTTCTTTGTACTATCTTTGTTGTGTCCTTGTGAATTTCTTACTGTTACAGTTTTAATATTTTCATTTGTTCCAGCAGCTTAAATAGAAAATATTGGGGTCAGCCTGAGGTTGCAATGCTCTTTCTTATACAGAAGTTGAGAAACAAGATTGGCCTTTTCAACACTTGCTTCTACATTTTCAAGGGCCATGAAAGGGGAGTTGTGCAGACCTAGATGACACTTCACTGCTTAGTAATCAGTCTTTTTCTTTGCTCTCTATGAACAAAGCAAATGCTTCATTGGCTGCAACTTCAAAAATCTGTAGATAGTTTGAAGAGGGAACTACAGTTTAAATAATTTTTTCCCCTGAAGATATAAAATCTTCAAAGATAATTGATGCAGTATTGTTTATTGTTAACTACTTTCTTTTTGAAGTAATAGTAATAATAATAATAATAATAATAATTCAAAATTACACTAAAGCAAAACTCAGCATACAAACACTCCTAGAGTTTGAAGGAGGGAAGATTGGAGGAAAGAGATTTTTGAATCTTCATAGGAAAATGAGGCTCTACAGTCACCTTAATGACCTGACACCTAAATTTTCTTGATTTGCCTATTCTGACTTAGGACTGAATTTGGTTTCCAGCTTTGTAAGGAACTGGCTTAAACAAGATACAATAGTGATGAATTCATTCTTTCCTGTTCCTTTATTTATCTTTACAAAAAATATGAAACATTCACTGCAACCAAGACTCCCAGGTTCTATCTGCCACAGAAGGTGTGAAGGTCCTGCAAGCCAGCAGTACATTTCCACATTTGTCAATATATATTCAGGTAATTAAGAAAGAACAACAAAACAGGAACTGCTGAAAAAGTCCTGCCTGGGTCTGTCTTTTTGGTTTAGTGTTTCAGGCTCTCATCCTCAGACATAGGCTTGAAATTACCTAGAGACTTCTGGAATGCCTATTTTTGTCTTTAAAAGTTTGGTTTCTCTGCTCTTAATAGTATGTGTTGAGAGATCCTGTTTATAGGTAAGACAAAAGCTTTTCATCTCTCTCAAACAGGAGAATAAAACAAACTGATGTCTACAGGAACGCAGTACAGGCAGGGCTGTCAAATAAAAGGGCAACAGCATTACCAGCTCATGTAAGCAAAAGAATTTTTTTCCTGTTCTGGAGCAAACCAGTAAGAAACAATGTTAAATTTATTTCTTGCTGGCCTAAACCAGATAAAAAAGAAGATTTCCTTTTTATTTTGTTTTTTGTAGAGTAAAACACCATTACTTGCTGTGATGATGGTTAAATGAATTTCTTAGGAAAAGCCCTGGCCAGCACTTTTCTGTGGCCATCTGAGTGTCTCTTTTGGAAAAGCTGACAAACTCTACTAATACATTTTGTGTACCACTCCAGTCAATGAGTAGATGCTTAAGATCACAAAGTCCTGCTAATATAATTACTGGGGAGAATATATTTTCATGGGGACACTGGCATTGCACCAGTGTCAAAACCATGACACCATTATATATAGATTTTTCATCAAGGAGGGTTGAGTTGGAGATTAATTTAGCAAACTGCCCATGTACAGATGATGCATTCAAAGGTAAGCTGGCTACTGTCATTAAAAGGCCACTATCAACTTTCAGCAGTTGTGATGTCCAGGGCAGTACTCCAATACCTTGAAAAAATCAAATCTATTCAGTCCCTAGGAAGAAGAATTCTGGCTGTGTACTAGGCTGCATCCAAGAAAGGCAAAAGCTCCAGGAAGGCAATTGTTAATCTCTTTTCAGCATATAGGAGGAGGCCTGTTGGAGTCTTGTGTCCAGCTTAGGGCTCACAGCTCAAGGGAGATAATGACAAACTGGTGAGTTCAGTGGAAGGCTTCTAAGGGGAATGGAGCACTTGAAAGGCTGAAGGACTAATGTGGATTTCATGGAGTGATGAAATTTTTAAGTAGATACAGAAATATATTAAAATCATTGCAATCAACTTTGGTGACACTTCAGAATAAATGTTCGTGGAGCTGTAACACTTCTATGTGCTTTGAAGTATGCAGGTGCTATCTAAGTAATTGTACAGAAAATGTACTCATTTGGCTCTTACTCGAGAGCCAGAATCCTGTGGCACATCAGGACAATGACATAACAGGATTAGGACTTTCTCAGGCTACTTCTTATGCAGAAATGTGTGTAGTTGAATTCTTCCTTCTGAACAGAGTTTCAATGATACCTGATGTTACATCTGCTGTTGCCATGGATTACTGTAAATGCTAGAGTCTGAACCAAGTGGCATGTTTAAAAAAGGAGGGGTGTACTATATTTTTTAGATTTTAATCTCAGATCAGTGAAATTCCATTAGTACAGTTGTTGCTGACATGATAACAGAATGATTTGTGATTCTGAACCAAATTCTTTAGTTCTTTTAAACAAACTGCAACAGGTAAAGACCCATCACTAGCATAAACATGTACAGAAAGTTAAAAGCAGTCAGTCTGAAGGTCAATTTTTATTTGGCCTTATTTGGCAAAAATGTATGATTTCCCCCTTTCTCCAATGATTTTTCTATCTTTGTGAGAATTTTTTTGCAAAGAGGAATGTGAAAAATTGAAATGTGGAAAATTGTCCTAGAATCTCAGATAGATATGTGGAAATTTGTCTTGGAATCTCAGAGAGTATAAATTGTCCTTGATTTGCTTGTCTATAGTGATCTATTCCACATTTTTTTCCTCAGTAATGACAAGGAATGTTAAAAGAAGAGGAACATGAAATGATAAACATTAATTCCTTAAAAATTCAAGTAAATATTTTAACTGAAAATAGACACAGTTTTAAGTGAGTTCAGATTCACTACTTTTCAAGGCATCTGTCTTTTGAGACACTCAAACTTGAAGCTTAAGCCAAAATTTATGAGAAATGGAAATTTTGGGTTCAAAGAAAATAATAATCCAAACAGCCAAATTCTACTTCACTCCACAAGGTGTTTTCACCCCTATATGTCAACTGCATTTTTAATTTCCAGATCATTGCTTGGGTATTTTTAATTGTATTTCAGAAAGTTCTAAGACAGCAATCAGCTATAAAATACAACAACTAAGAGCATTTTTTAACATGAGGTGTTTCCTTACAAGATGAAAACTCCTTTTGAGAAACTATTCAGTGCAGGAGGGTATGGACATAGTGAATTGATTTGCCATTCATCTTCAATATTCTGTATATGCACTAAAATTTCAATGCATTCGACTTAAATTTTATGTATATAAGACCTTTATTCTTCTCCACTCTCGCTTTCTCTTTGTGTAATAAAGAATATTTTCAACAACTCAGGTTGATATTAGATGTGAGAAACAAGATACTTTTCATATGTGCTCAGAGTACTGCACATGAAACACTGGAGAAATCATGTCCCCTTTTCCCCCACCCCCCTAAATATTTTCAGTTTTATAGGCAGATCAAAAAGTTTTCTGTATGCTTTCATCTCCTAATTTTTGTCTACTGGCTTGTCCTGTTTTCATATTCATTGATAATCACAAATATGAGGTGGTGCAGAAAATAAAAGCACAGTTGTTTCAAAGCAAACTTCAGTAAAAGATATTTTTAATACCCTTTCCCCTCACCCCTGTCCTTTGCTGTACAATGTAATAATAAATGCAGTTATTTATTTTCTGTGAGAAGAGGAAAATGCCTGATCTAATAACAGTCCTTTCCCAAAGGTATCTTTATTGTTTTCTGGTAAACAGTCTGCTGACCCAAGAAAAATAAAATGAGAATATGATCACTGTTATAAGCAGTAGAAATATTGGAGATTAAAGTGTAATTGAATGTCAAGCTGCCAACTAGATTTAACTCCATTCACAGCTCTTTGGGATTGTGATCATGACAGTTCTCCCAGCTATGTCCTGGATGGGATGCACCACTATATGTCTTGTTAGCCCTTACCCTAATTCTTACACCTAGACACTTTACCCTATCATCACCATCATTAAACTCTGAAGAGTCAAAGGTTACCCTGTTGCCTCTTTGTCCTTGCTTATCCCTTCTGAACCCTTTGTAGCCATAGCAGCCCTCCAGTTGTGAGTCAACCACCATGTTTCTGTGATGACTTCTGTACTTTCCTGTTGCAGAGAAGCTTCCAGCTCCTCTACTTGTTTTGCTCATTCTATGTGCATTGGTGTAGGTGCACTTCTGCCAGGCTATTGATGCCACCACATTTGTGGGGGAGAAGCCTGAATTTCTGTGTGATCAGCCTTAGGCATTTCCATGGTTTCTAACAAATGTATCTATGCTCATCTGTGCTCAGTGGAGAGATGCAGCTGAAGAGGGTAATACACTCTGCTGGGATGACTAAGGAAATCCTAAACAAGCTTGAATTCAGCACTTCCCAATGTCCTGTTTTTCCTGTTTTTGACCTTATCACCATTTACTCTTGCTGCCTTTCCATTCTATTTCATCTAAATCCTCAATGTGCAGCCCCCTGGACTTCAGCAGGAGGAAGGGACACTGCTCTCTGCCACTGTGGCTTTGTGGTGATATCATGCTTGCACCACAAATATTTGGGATTCCTTTCTCCTGTAGAGGTAGACTTGGAGTTAGTCCTTCATCTTAGCATCTGGCTGATACCTTCTACCCTGTTTCCAGGAAGTGATTTTGGAGGCTAAAATAAGGTGGTAGAAAGATTTGTGTCAGATATTCTTTTAATTTTTCTTTGTTCTGCAACACACATGGTAAAAAGCTGTAACTTGTGTGTTTGCATTGTTCAGCTGTTGGTACTTTGATTCAACAGAAGCGTCCTGTTGGAGGGAGGGACTCTACCTTCCCAAAAGTCAGCTAAGAGAGGTCTACTGGACAGAAACATCAAGAGTAGATGAAGAAGAGACAGGGTGAGTTGGAGTTTGCAGTATAAGCAGAGACTAGGAGGGCATTGAACAGGGGCCCAGACTTCAGGGGACCCGGAAACAAAATATTTTTCCTGTTACTTTGAGATGACTGTGTAGAGTTTGTGAACCCAGGCAGCCAGTAGAAGTCACTGGAGGAATGATAAGGAAAAGATGCATTGTACATAGAAACAGGGAAATTAGAGTACTTAGAAAAATATTTGTCTGATAAAATAAAATATTCCTTTCAGGTAGTTGTAGAGAGCTATAAGGTCCTCCCTCACTCTTATCCAGGTTGAACAACCCCAGCTCCCTCAGCCATTCTTTACAGGATTCTTGTTCAAAACCCTTCATTGACCTTGTGGCCCTTCCCTGGACACTTATGAGATAATGCAAGACCACTGAGTTCTGTGCAAACTTTGTGTTGTTTGGATACTGCTAAGTAGCAAAGGAAATGGAAATTCTTTAATTTCTTATCCTCGTGAGTCAAGATGTATTAAAGATTTGTGATATACAGACATGACATGGAGAAAAAAATTCATGGCCAGTGACTATTATTGAAGCATTGTAAATTTAACCAATACTCTATTCTTCAAACAACATTTTCAAGTGTTCAAATTTATATGTATATGTGAAATTTACATTAGGGTTTATGTGATAATAAAAATTTCTCTTTAAGTTGAATGTTAAGTTTGCATCGTTTTAGAATTATAGCAAGGAGAAAAATTATTTTATTAGCCCTAGAATTTGTTTTGTTAATATTTTGTTGAGAGTTATTAAGAACTACTCAATATCAGAGAAAGCTGATAAATTCAGAATAGATTGGTTGCTTATTGTCATCAATCTTTTAATAAAGCTTTCTGTTGCGCTGAGGCTATTTATTTGACTAATACACTCCAGATCTTGGTGTAAATTTTGTTCCTAGGCAATATGCTTACTTGTCCTTTGCCATTTTCTTTGCCTTAGTTCAAAGGAGCTTATTACTTTTGCGTATGATTTCAGTGCACTGTAAAATCATATTAATCTATTTTTGAGAGTGAGTAAATGCTCTCATCTAAGTTGTGTCATCCACTGTCATGACAAAATTGTAATATAGCAAAAGTAAAAGCAAAAACAGTAAGGAAAAAGCAGAGCAACAAGGAAACTTTCACAGTTGCTCCAAAAATATTCCTACTGAAGTGGAGTACAGCTTATTCCTCGTGTACTTTTTTTCCCCCTTGCATTTTCTTTGTAGCTGGGATGTAATGCCATTCATTTCTCTAAAAATCATTGCTAATCTGATTTAATGATTTTGTGATGTCATTTATGTTACTGTGCCTGACATTGACATTAAAATCTTTTCTGTTTAGAGTTTCGCAAACTGAATTTTGTGTCTTGTTGGTCTTTATAACATAATTAAAAATGTGTAAAATAGGCCAGAACCTTTTAGTCTTTGATGGATGTTTAGAACTGGGAAATGAGATATGACCTGGATGATACAGAGTGGAATTCAATAGAGTTAACAGAGCTGAAGATGGCTATTTGAAAGAAAATTAAAGAACGTTCATTTCACATATTATGTTTTAATAAAAGATGAATCTTGGCTTTGTGTAAGTCAGCATAGATTCATGAATACTAAGAGAGGTCTGTGGAGCTCTGGCTGTTAAATAAGAGCTGTCAGAATTAGCAGCTTCAACCTTTTCTTTGTCTTTCAGATGAAGTGTGTGTGATGGTAAAAAACAACGAAACTTGTTATCTGTATTTCATTTTATGATTGCATGACTATTTTAAGGCAGATACTTGAGTCTGATTTCTTCATAATTTGTTCCAGGTACAATGGTTATAAACTGATTAAGTTATGCAATTTAATACAAATCAAGTTTCTTTGGTTTTGTGTTGTAAGCAGTCTAAACAAATTGCATAACAGTATCAAAGGTGCTTAGGTTCATATTATGCAGCAAGTATCCAGATTCATGATTGAGAGAAGAGGTCCTCTTTCTCATCCTGGATAGTCAAGGCCCATTTTGAGCTTATTTATTCAATTCTATACTAGGCTAACTGGCTGAAGTTTGCAATTAGATGATGAAAGCTCTGAGTTATAAGAAATGATAATGTTTAACTAGAAAATATATTCTGATATTAAGCTGTGATTCTGAGTGAGGCATTTAAAAGAAGCAAAAAAAGAAACATATTTTTCTAATTCTGACCCTCTATTCTAGACCCTCTTTTTCTTGTTTTCACATTGGTTTCCTGCTTTCAAGTTTCTGTATTACTTTGAATGTTTGCAATAGCTATCATCCTCTTTGAGTCTAGAAAAGGTTCTCCAAAAACTATCAGTAAATCAAAATGGTGGCTTTAAAAGCTACTTTTTTACAGGCATTATAAGATTTAGAACAGAGCAGAAAATAAGATATTTTTCTGGTAAACCATGATTATGCTAAGATGAAGTCTCTTAGACAATATTTTTGAGTTATCCAATATTCTAATTCCATTTTTATCCTGTTACCTCAGCACCACTGTAGTTCTTACCTTTATGTGTACTATACTCAAGGCCATATCATGATGAGCTAACTAGTTTAAAACAAGAATCTGATTGCTGGACATAAAACTTGTTTCCACTGTTTTCCTTTTCTAGTCTCTGCAACAATTCTTTTTTCTGATTGTTCCACATCTCAATATTAATTCTGGCTGTAATTCTTACAAGTATTTTAAACAACTCTGCAATCTAACTGAAAAACCTATGGCTAATTTTGCCTTGGGCTTTCCTTTTGTTTTGAAAGTGAGTTTATGAAAGTTTTCATATGGTTGAGAAATGAAATGCCAGCTAACCGTGGTTTGTTCTTGTTTTATGTAGTGGTGTGCAGCACTCTCCATCCATCTAGCAGCAACACTGCAGATACATTTTCATTCTGGTTTTACTGCTTGGATTCTCTCTCTCATCCCACTCATGGGCGTTTGAGTGAGTGGCTGCATGATGCTAAGTTGCCAGCTGGTGTTAAACCATGACAAATTTTAATTCACCTTCTGGCTGGCTGATGCTGATAATGATGTTTAAACCAAGAAATCTTGATTGCAGATTTTCTCCAGTTCAGTAAAGGAACTTTTTTTACAGTTTACCATATCTTTCTGTCTCTTGCTAGAGGTGTGGTCTCAAGGGAGTTCTAGCCTTTCCCTTCTGTAACTGCTGCTTGGACTAGTGTGGAGTAACCGATGGAATAATTGCTGCAAAAAATGGAGTGTGGCATTTAACATCTCTGGTTTCGATGTCATGGACCTGCATGTCTTTTGAAAAAAATGCAGGCTGTTAGTCTTTGATCCTACAAACTCTCCCACATGAGTTACTCCTGGGTTTAAAGGCCTTTAAGGGTGACAGGTTGATACAGGATTAGCATATAGATATGAGTTTTCTGTGTTCTGACACTTATCTTTATTATACTGGATCTTACCCTGGCATTTTTCCTTGCTGTACAATATTCCATATTGTACAGCAAGGAAAAGTGCCAGGGTAAGATCCAGTCCAGTTAGGACTAAGATGTGGGTGCCAGGATAGAAAATTGTTGTGCCAACTGTCAGAGACATATCAGCTTTAGTGAAAATGTCTGAGAGAAGCATCTTGGGTAGCTTAAAAGCCTTATTATTATAAGGCTTTAGTATTATAAAATGTAAAAATTTTTTTTCACATTTTCAGTAGAAAAAAAACCCATAAAAATTTATGCATTCAATTGCTTTAATTAGATGTATAAATGCAATGTGAAGAGTATTACAAAATATTTTGGGGCTGCAGCTCTAGGAGGTATCAGTTTAGGTATGTTCCCCCAGTTTGATCACCTATTATCTTGAATTAGCTTTCTCACTCTCTTGCTAAACTCAATATCTAGGTATTAAACAAAAAAATATTAAAATGCATTTATTACTGTTTCTTACATTATTGAGTCATGAAGACTTGAGGAAAGAACAGGACAACCATCAGGGATATAATCTAATTCCTTTTTTTAAGTAAAAATCACACTTAATTAGAAATCAATTTCTCTCCTGCATCACTTTCTTTAGGAAAAAAAAGGTAAAATATGTTCACTTTCTACTAAAATCATCTGGATTCCTGCGTTTGATTCAGCGTTCATTCTATTTGCCAGGAATTAAAGATTTCTCTATGTAATCAGTGTCATGCTCTTTTTATTCATAATGAGATAAAAAGACCTAATGCAAAATGAATTTTAATGTGGTTCTTCAAAGGATGTAATATGCTACTAGTTGAAATGTAACTTGCTACATCAATTTGGAATTTATGTGTTAAGACTAGGGAACAATGACACACTACTTGTGCTCACATTATATCAAGCTGTACCACATTCACAGTAGATACGTGGTGAATTAATCTGTTGCAGTTTTTCTACCAGCAAATAATGATTACTCTAAAGCCATTATGATTTCAGCCTTTTCCTGACATTTGTTGTAGTCTCAGTGACATGCTATTACCCTTGTCACAATTTGGTGTAAAACATCTCTCATTCAAACACCATTCATTACCCTTGGGCTAGACTCACATTCAGTACATGTCAGTAAAGGGGCAGGAGGTCAAATCTCAGTAAATTAGCTGTCCTCTGTGAAAAAATAACTCATCTCAGAAGATAATTTACCTTTAAACAACTGCAAGATTTCCACTTCTGTAAAGTTAGATTCAATTTGGGCTGTATGCTGGAAGACCTGCTTGCAAAACATGTTTACACTTTTTAATGTTTCCTGGGTTGTCCCCAGGTGCCAATTTGTGCATACTGATCTCTGTGTGACATGGTCTGAATGCTTAGTACTATAGTCTCAACAGCAGTTCTCAAGTCCACAGCCTGAACTACATTTTGATTCTCTTCTTCCACTAGTGTTAGAATGTGAAATTTTTTTGGAAAAATATAATCTCTTTATTTTATAAATCATCTCTTTCTGTACCAAATGAAATCAACTGTTCTTTGATTTTCATCTTTGAAGCCACTTTGTATTAAAAAATACTGTGGTTTTATACTGATTTTAATCCTATCAAAATCCTATCAATGGGATCAAACTGGAATTTTATGCACCTAGTTAAGTAGTCCTCATTAAATATATATACATTTAAATTGTGTATTACTTCTTGGCCTGTAAAGTTGATTTTATGGTGTGGCTGTGCCTAAGATTCTTTCTCTGAAATACCTGGGTGATGCTTCGAAGAGTCTGTTTCACTGAACTTGAGTCTGTAGCATAATTTCTTGCTTGGTGGCTTGGTTTCACAATGGGTTGGAGTCCTGTTCAATTTCTATATGGGGAGAAGCTCAGAGTGATTATGTTCAGTGATGATATTACATCTGGATCCTCAATTTGGTGCTTCAGTCCCTATGTTGACCTTCAATGCTGTTGATGTTGAGCTTGGAGTGTTTTTGAGAACAATTCTCCAGAGGCACTTTTCTTTCCACTTGCACAGGCTCAGTGATCCCAGACAACCCTTTGTGAAGGCACATGTAATAAACATAAGGGGAGGAACTGATGTTCCTGCCAAGTCTCTGTTCTCAGACTGGGTCCAGCAGATATGAAAGGAAAACACTTTCATCTGACATCTGAGCTCTCCAAACAAGTCTGGTCTTCTGTTCACTGAGCAGGAAATCTTGCTACTGAAGTATTATATTGTAGGCATGTGGTCTTACCTTCTTTGGGCAAATTTTGAAGGAAGAGAGTTGGTTTTGCTAAGTTTTCTACAAAGATACTAAAGCATTCTCTACGGAAAGTGCCATCTCTGTACTTCTGAATTCTTGGCTGACACAGGGTTCTGCTGGTCTCCTAATGACCTATGCTGTGTCTCAGCTTTGACCACAGAACAAGAGGCCTCAGTCTTAAGCTGGGCCAGGGGATGCTTAGGCTAGACATTGGGAAAAATTCTTGACTGAAAGAGTGATTGGGCACTGGAGTCATCTCCCAGGGATGGGCAATCACTGTCCCTGGAGGTGTTTAAAAAAAGACTGGACATGGCACTCAGTGCCACGGTTTAGTTGGTGAGGAGGTGTTAGTTAGGTCATAGGTTGGACTAGATGATCTTGAAGGTCTTTTCCAATTCTCTGATTCTGTAAAAGGTACATATCTTTGTTCAGAAACTCCTGCTAACTCTCAGCAGTCTTTTCCAGATTGCTCTTTTACAGGACTGTTTCTTCCTCTGTCTTGAGGATAAGTGGCTTGCCCAATGAATCTGAGCACCAGAGCCTTTCTTCATACAAGCTGTGACAGCAGTCACTTTTTAAAGCTAATCATAAAAGATCCTTATGCCTTTTTCAGGTTTGAATCTTCAACACTTACAATGTATAATGACTTCTTATAGCCTCATTAAAATCAAAGTAATTTGGGGGAGAGTTGGTGAATTCCCTTGATACAAACCACATCCTTATTCCCTGGTTTTTGACTATTCCTATGAGATTAGAGAGGAAAAAATCCAAGCTCTTTATAAAAAATATTGCATCTCATTAAAAAAAGAAACAACAAATAACAAATTTGACTCTAACTTTTACCATTATGTAAATTACATTTATATTAAAAAAAAATTGAATGAGTCACAGAGACTTGAAAATCAAGGTTCACAGTGGAACCTGACAGCTTTTCTACAATGTCTTTAATCAGTTTTAATTTTGTCACCTGAGTGATCTGTGAAGGTCTTACCTTTATGAGAGCTTGTAGGTGTGGGTTTTTGCTGTTGCTGCTAATCTGGAGCCAGAAATAGTTGTGTGTAATTAGGGATCCACAGGTAAGGTCAGATTTTGTGTTCATTGAAAGGGACTTAGCAGGTATTCATGTGGTGTGACATAATTTTGTTCATTAGGATAAGAAGCTTAAATTCTTTCACTGTAATCACCTCCTCATGAAAAAGAGCTAGAGCTCAATACCAATTGACTAGAAATTTACATGGCCCTGTTGTTGAGCACTGAGTGTATTTGGTTCTACATTTTTGTCTAAAAACATTACATTTTTCCACCTCGTGCAAGTTGAATGCATTTATATTTAAAAAAACCCATTCATTTCAGACCAAAATTCCATAAACATATTATTTTCTCATATGTGAATTTACACATATTTACTTGTAGCAAGCCAAATACAGTTAGAGGAAATGCTGGCTGAACTGTAAGTAATGATATAATGGAAGCATACTTCCAATAATATAGTGTAAGCATAGAAGAAATGCTGATGTGATGTTTTATAGATTGATTTTTGGAAAAGCATTTCTTGAAACATAAGGAGGGATTAAAAATCTCACAAGTCTGTAGAACTAACAGCCAAAAAAGTCATATAGACTAGCCACTAAGAAACAAAACAAAACACAACAACAGCCAAGGTGTTTGAAAGTCAGCATCTTGCTTACTGTTTTTTGGTGACTGTCATGTGATAAGAGATGACCAGAGTCACCATCCCCTTTCCCCAGTGGAAGACAGCAGCAAAGAAGAATGCAGACATAGTGGGACCAAACATGCAGGCAGCTAGGCTGTGCCTGTGAATCCTTTTCCCTTGCCCCTCAAGCACACAGGTGCCTTAGGCACCTTTCTACTCTGATTAAGCCTTGAGTCATTTCTGGCTTCAGGGTGCTGCATGCTGAGCATGCTGATTGTGGTTTCCTCACTTCAGAGGGTACTGACTCTTTTAGATCTTTCTCTGTGGTGTCTACCTCTTTTGTATAGAGAGCCTAAGCAAATTCCACTGGAAGGGTGAATTGCCTGTAAGTTACAGACATATAACTTATGGTACTTTGATACATAACTTTTGGATAGCTAAACTTTTATTGGAACTGGCCTACTTTTCATATTGACCTTGTTAGGAGTTTTTCCAGAAAGTTGTGTATTGTAACCCTGGAAGTGCTGCAAAAACATAAGGTATTACAGCAATAAAAGGTGCATCGTGATTTGTGTGCCAGCAGAAAATCAGGGTTTAAATGGTTGGTGGCTCCTATTCCTATCTGATTTTAATGGTAAGACAAATTTCTGGTCTGGAAAAAAAAATACCAGAAGGACCATAGAAATGACAAAGGACTTCAAGACAGGACAAAAGACAAGACAAAGCCATGGCTGACTCGTCTTGTCCTGGCAACAGTCCTGCTGTGAATGGGAGTTTAGGCAAGAAGACACCCAGAAGTATATGCCAGCTCCTGTTCCATATTTTCTGTAGGTCTCCTATAAGGTGTCTTAATATTTTTTTCTGAAGCACTAGTAAGACTACAAAAAACTCAATTTCTAGAAGAGTAAGTATCAAAGTCTATTATATTATATTATATTATATTATATTATATTATATTATATTATATTATATTATATTCAGTTCCAGACCTGTGAGGGGGGAAAAAAAGGAGATTCTCAAAGACAGGGTCTTGTTTAAGGAAGAGCAGGAAGGATTGCCTTAGAAGAGGCCTAACAGGAATAGAAGTAGTTTGGAATCTGTCCTAAATGGGTTCTTGAACTCCAGCCCAACCAGTAGAGGAGCTTCTAAAAGCTGTGGATGTCAGATCATTCCTGTAGTAATAAATATGGTCATAGAGGAAAAGGTGTTAAGATAGAGGTTTATGTATTTAAACAGCAGCAGAGAGAACTTTTGTAGACTCTGTCAACATTCCAGCCCTTGAATCTCAATGAAATGAGGGTTATCTTTTTCCTTCTTTGCAAATACCAGCTGTCTGAAATTCACTGGCCTATGAAAAACAAGTTACCTGTACAGGAGTATTATAGATACTAACTAGATTAAATCAGTATATAACATTATTCTTTGGAAATACCAGTTGCTGAACTGAGCTCCTTCATTCTCACCATGTCAAAAATAATTGAAGGAAAAGCATGGTGGTCTATTGTACCATGAGGTGTCTGAAACTTTCCCTTTGCGGTGGAAGGGGATCCCTTTGGGGTGTTCTTGAATACAGGCAAAGCCTGAGACTAAGCTAGTTCTCAGTCATGTATGATGACATATCTGAATTTGAACAGACTTGCGCTTGACTGACAGGATAAACTTAACTTACAAAGTGGCTGTAAGCTTAAAAATGCCCCTCATTACTGTCTGTAATCAAATTGCACTATCTCATCCTTAATGAAGTTGTGGTAGGAGAATGATATGCTCGTTTAGATGTGTTGGGAAAAAATCAGTACCAGTGTAAAGTAGGTCCATTAATAAATGAGATGGAGAATGAAATTACTAATGACTTTGAAATGGCTGAGATAAAGGAATTCCATGCCAAGCTGCCTTTAGTAAGAGAAATAACATTAGGTCAATTAGGAGTGCTGGAAAACCCCCCCTAAACTGTGAATTCAGTGTGAGAGAGCAGCTAAGGAAATAAACTTTTGAACACGACTGCTACTACACAGTAAAATGAGGCTCTCTCTAGTGCACCTGCAGTTCTAAAATCCCTCTTATCCTCTGCACTGGTTAATACTGGGACTGTATTTTCCAAAACCATCTTAAACTCCTAATGCTATCAAAAGAAATAACAGTGCTTTGGCCTCTAGGAGGTTGTCTCATTCATGCCTTTTCTCTTGTCCTGTTGCCCTACTTGTTTTGACAGAAGCATTTGCACTGCCTTATATCCAACTGTATTTTTGTAGTTTTCGACTGGGACAAATAACTTCTACAGAGTAATGAGGTTTATTAGCTTGAATGAAGGTAATTCAACAGTATTGCTTCCATTAAACAAATGTATTTGTCAGCCCAGGTATGTCTTCATGGCACTGGATTCATTGTGCTGTTTAGATTTACTCTAATTAGATGTTAAGCTGAAGATTTCTTACTGCCACTGGAGCTGGTACTGACAGGCATTTTTGCTCTTATCAGGTTTTATTCTAGATGTTTCCTCATATTATGCCTTTCATTCTCTCCTTTTCTGCTCAGGTCATTAAATCCTACCTGACTGATTTTTCCAGTCACACTTTTTTGCCTTTCATGCAACACTTTGAACTCTTTCTTCTTTTTGAGGAATGTGGTACATTAGGAAGGCTCATTTGGAAATGAAATGCCCATCTTTTTTATCATATTTTTCATGCTCATAAAAGTATGAGGTGCATTAGAGTAATGTAATCTTGAAATAATCACCCTGAGAAGTGTGAAATGTCTCTCTTTATGGAGGGTTTCCTGTTTTAATATCAAGGTGATTAATGATTGGAAGGGTCAGTAATTTAGCAGGACCATTTCAATTATAGGTTGTTTTATAATCCTCAATTTTTGATACGGAAAGACCCAACTATTATTTATGCAAATGCAAATAATTTCAAGCTGCTTTTCTGGTAATGATGCTAGTTCTGTTTTTTGATGTAAACAAAATAGGTTGAATGATGAAACCAGAAATGCTAAGACCAATAGAGATAATTATACTTTTCTGCAGTAGAACCAGAAATGGAACAAACATTAACTTTATTGCAGTATTTATCAGTATGTTGAACTCAAGGTTTTTAATTTACAAGGCTCTTTCACACTATTCTAATTCTGCCACAGATATGTTCCAGTGAAAGCAGGGCATTATAAATCAGAAGCAGAGAATGATCATCCCCAGAAGAAGATTTAAAAGAAACAAAAAAAGCAAAAAACCCTAAAAAGAAAAAAAAAAATCCAATGGGAGCCTCATTCTTTTGCCTCTCAGAACATTTCTTTTGTTTCTGAAGCATTTTATGAGCCATATTCATTAGCCATTCCTCATCTGGTGCTCCTGTTCCATTTCATTTTCCCCAAAAGCACTATTGTTTCATACCAAGAAATGGTTGCTGGTTAGGGAAGGAAAATCAGAAGATGAGAGACTGCAAACATTGCCTTTCTCCTCAGACATACAGGGAAAGAATGCCAGATGGTGAGGGAACCTTTCCTTGGAATTTCAGTGGTGGATAAAAGGACAAACGTAATATCAAATACTGAGAATTATCTGGAATGGAAAAAGAAATGGAAAAAGAAATGGAAAATAATGGAAAAAGAAATTTTTCCCAATGGGTTAGAAAGAAGGTGTGTGGCTCTCTGCATGTGAATTTCAGTAACTTCCTTGTGAATTCAAAGCTCTTGTGAACTGCATACTTTGTCGAATATTCAGTCAACCTATAAAAATTGCTTGAATATTTCAAATCAAGACTAGCACCTGGATATGTTATTAATTAAACATTTTTTGCCTGATGCTGAATCTAATGAAATCTAACAAATTATAGAGAATGATTAGTAAAAGGTCAGACAAAAGCTTTAAAAACGTTAAGCACATTATTTTGGCTTCTCATTTGCATTCTGAGTTCAATGGATTTATGTTCTTTACACCGTTTTACATTAAAGTAATGGCATAAGGTAGTCATAAAATTTTCTAATAAATTAAAAAAATCTTATGTACTCTGTATTTTACTGTTGAAAATATTGCTAATACAATAATGCCAGAGAAAGAAGTTTCAGGAAAATGATAATCAGATTCTTACTGGACCTGACAGAAATCTAAGAAAAGCAGGTTAATAAAAATGAAGCTCCTGAAGTTGATAGAAACAGTTTGATATTCTCCTTGAAGAAGTGAAGATTGGTAAAGTATTTTTAGGAGAAGTCCTTAAACACCAGAACTAGGGTGAGCACTGAGAGTTGTAATCTGAAGCTTCAGTCAATTCACCTTGTCAGAACAATCTTCTTGTGTTGTAAGCATACTCTGAGTCCTACCATAGCATGCTTGGATCAAACCTATTAACAATCATGTTTTGGAACTATACAAATGTTCTCTTCAGAGAAGGAAGAGTAAATAATGCTAAAACACATTGAAAGTACTGCTTGCACAATCTTACAAGAAATAAATTTACCCTGTAACTCTGATTCTGAAGGAAGATTGCTATGGCCAGCAAAGAAAACTAAAACATTTCCTTGCAACATGTGTTGAAATACTTTGAAGAATGTTTAATTTCACATATATTGTTGAAAATTAATATTTTTATTTCTTGAGCAGCTTTTATAGCAAGAAGTGGTGAAGAAATGTTTTGTTACATTTTTAAAAATGTCAGAGAAAATATTAATTTTGTTTTTTTATGTCTAGACTTCAAAGACAGGAGAGTGGTAGGAATGCACTCATGGAAATTAGGCGTATGCATCCACCTTCATACTAATGAAGTTTGTTACTAAAATCGCACTGTTTTTCTGTAAAATTATCTAATGCCTATTAAGGATCTTTAGTATTATTTCAAACACCCAGAGTTTTGTACTGAATGCTCATCCTCTCTAATGTCTCTTTAGAGATATAATGTATGAAGACATACTAATGTTGAAAACGGGTTTTTTTGAAATGTGAGAAGAAGCTCATGCAAAGTAATTTATTTATGTTAGTATCTATAAAGCCATGGGAAAAAATTCCTTGCTGAAGTTAATTAATTTTAAAAATTTATTGTTCACGTATTATGTATGCAACTACTGGAGTGTAAAATATATGGGTTTTTAAAAAAATTTATCTTTTTCTCAGACAGCAAATTCCAGCTTTGTAATGTGACTTTAATCCTACCCACTGAATGATAAAATATAAAAAACCCCATTGAATCACCATGATGTAAATTGTACAAACAAATAATTTTTGAAATTGCAAAAACTTAAATAAAGATTCCTTTATTATTTAGCATATTTGTTTCACAATACTGCATGCATGATACCAGCATATTGCAGTACCACAATCCAAAGCTGAATTAATATTGTTACTTTGTTATTTTGCACATATATTTTAGAAGTCAAGAAGTTTCTCTTGAATTACTGCTCATGCATGCTATGTGCCATTGCAAGGCTGATTTTTGAAGTTCATCCAACAGTGATTTAGAAATTACTTTAGAAAGACTGTAATTGATTGCAATCATAAAGTGCAGCTGTGTACAGGGGAAAAAAACCCAAAAAAGGTCTCTTACAAAAGAAAGTGATTTGAAATTTAATTGAGATCTGGAGCAATTTTAATTATATTACGATTTCTCCACCTGTTTGTTTAATGAAAGACAAGATAAACATTTTCTTATAATTCAAATTCATTAATATTGTGATTCAAATTACTCAATTTTATACTTTATATATTAAAAATGTTCAGTATTAAGTATCATACAGAGCAGGATAGAATTTGTAGTTTGAGACACCTAGATAGAGCTGTCCACATGCAAATATCTGTATGTTTAGCTGGGTCAAACAGGCCAGTCCTGTGCATATGCCAAGGGTACTGCTGGGTATTGCAGGTAGCACAAGGTGACTCTTTTCTTGGCAATGGAAGCTCAACCATGTCCAGTTCAATTAATGCATCCTAGGTAATGACTCAGCTGTCCACTCACCAGACATCTGTTTTAGGGTGAAAGGAATAGCTCTTTGGGGCTCTGTTTGCTTGACTAAAGAAAGGAATCTGGTGTTATTGGGACATCACAGAGATCCCGAGGCATCATCTTACAGCTGCAGACACAGCTTGGGGCATACAGGAGATGGTGCGGGCAGTGGGGACACCTCAGGATGTGTTAAACAGCCCTGGATGCCTATGTGTGGGCACTTCCATCAACTGTATTGACAAGAGGTTTGATTTATTTGCCTACACCTAGAAGATTTAGAGGTGGGAATTATTTACCTGAGCATAAGTGACCTGTGTCAGGACATGCCCTAAGATGCGTGTTCAGAGTCCTTGACACTTCTAAACAAGGTATGGCTTCAGTTGTCACCAGGATGATTCGAGTCACACAGAGGCACACCAAGTCACACTTGATGTTGCATTGAGATAATTTAATTGAGAACTTAATGTCATTTAAGAGACAGAGGAGACTCTTACTCTTAGGGAACAGCAGCCAGCTGGGATGACTTTTCATTGGTGCTTTTAGATCCTTGATAAAAAATTCCAGATATCCACTGCTTGTAATGAATATTTTTACATTTAAGTCTCAGGTAAAAACCTACTCATAGATGCCTAAACACAGGTGTCTTTGTGTTCTGAATTCTATCAAAAAGGCAATCTAAAAATGTCTATTATAAAAATGGCTGTCAGAACCAAGAGAGTAGTCATTAATGTTATTTTTAAATTGGCTAATAAAATACTATGCTAGCCTCTTTTAAAATTATTTCTGTCCAATACACAGTGGTTCCATAAACTTGTGTTTATTTAACTCTTTCTTACTACACCATTACATGTAATTTCTTCATCTGCAAAATAAAGTCAAGACCTCCCTTCCACAGAAACGTGTTTGGCTATATCTGAAAGGTAACTCTAAATTAATACATATTAAGTTTCTCTGTCTCCTTTCAGCCTAGTCATTATCCTGTAGGAATAATTGGTCTAGTTCAATGTAGGGGAGTTGTAGGTCTCCTTTTGATGCTCTATGTAAAGAGAAAAGCTGAAGGAAGAGTAAAATGGTATGCATTGTTTCTTACTTCAGGTTCACAAATATAATAATTCTGGTAATTTCTCAAGTATCTTCTGCTTACATTTGGTCAGACCTTATGGTTTTGTCCTCTTTGAATTTACATCCACAGGCCGTAGCAGATACACCTCTTTTGCTAAACTGATGTGCAAAGGCAGGCTGTGACACAGGACTCTGATTTGGTCTGTCTGCCTTGGTGTTGGCCCACTCCACAGATCAGTTTTGGTCTGCTTCCACTAGCCATCTCCAGATGAGATTTGCCTTAAAGGAAGCTAGCCCTAGGCAGTGTAGGTGTGTGCCAGTTAGTGTTCCTGTCTCTCTTACATTTAGCTGTGCACCATATAAGCACAGTGACTCTAACCCTTTTCTAAATACTCTGTTTTTCCCAGGACACTCTTTCTAAGCTACAATTCATAATTACAATTCCTTTCTTCACCATGCAGCTGTCCAATTAACATGTTTTTATGAACTTGAGACTGGTACATCAGCTACAGTCTACCTCATCATGAAGCAGAATGTGGTTCACAGGTTCTAGCTCTGACAAGGACTGGAAAATCACAGCACATTGATATGAAGACTGCCTTCTGTTTGAGTAACTCTCTTCGAGAAAGTCTTGTAATTGCTATTTTGTCTAAGTCACTGAACAGCCACCATAAAATTCTGTGTCATTGTGTCTCTTGTAATGGCCACCCTGACACTTGCTTGAACAAGGATTGCACCTTTCTCTCTTGCATTATTTGATGCAGAGCCTGTGAACTATAGAAATCTAAAAAAAATGTTATTTTATACATTTAAAAATACTGCAGGCCCAGCTTTAATTTAGTTTTGTTTGGAATCCAAGATAATTAACCCTGGAATCAATCTATTTTAGAGAAAATGTTTTCAGCTGCAGCTGCAGGCAGATATTTCAGTTTCAGACACAATAGCCATAGTTAATTATCCAGTCAACAATAATTCTGTTTAGTCTGAGAAGAAAAAAGCCACCCAGGTTTTCATTTTCAAGCTTTAAATCAGCAAATGCTGGAACTTAATCAGTCTTTGTCTAATGAGAAATTAAGCGCTGCCCTTAGAAAACAGATTTCACTCCTGTCTTCTAGGGTGAAAATTTAAATTTATATTTGCCTTAAAAAACCCCCCAAATTGCATTTTTAGTAGCTACAAGGAAAGTGCAATGAGGTTAAGCTGGGAAAGGTCATGCATTACAAAAGATCACACTTGGCATGGAAACACCTTGAGAGATTTCAGCTGGAAAAGCGGACACAAAAGAACACTAATCCATTTCATCACAAATGCTTTCCAGTTAAAATGCAAGGCAAACAGTAAAATAACCTTTTTTTCCCTCTAAAGGAAGTTCACTACTAATTCTGAAATATCTAGCAGCATTGAACCTCTAACACAAGAATCGAAACTCTTAGATAGCAGGAACAGAATAAAACCTAAGAATATAATGGGTGCATTGAAAAGAAGCTTTGGTTTTCTTATGAAATGTGCACATGATATGCCTGGTATCATCTTCTTTAAATTCCTTACTTGAGAAGGAAAAGGTTACAGCAAAGTGGCAAAACTATTATAAATTTGTAAATATCTGGGAAGGAAGATCCATAACATGAAAGCACAGTAGTTCTGGCTTTCATACTCTAGTTTTCTTTTCTTCTGGGGAAAAAACCCAAACAGTGGTTTGTTTCCTGTCCCTCAGACTGACTAAGGTGACCTGCAGACAAATGCATCTGGGGCCTGTTGGGATCTCCTTAGAAGAAATCATTCTCTTGGGTTCAAACTGACATTCATCTGGCCTATGAATTCAGGCATCTGTCCATGAAAACCAGGGCTTGTAGGAAAGGTGGACATATGAGCAGGAAATTGGCCTTATAAAGTGTTTGGTTGTGGAGCAGGTATGCACATTGTCAATATTTTTTAATTTGGTTGGTTCCTGCCTGATGGAGGAATGCGTAAGCAAGAAATTACTGTTGACACTTGGCTAGAAGGAGTGAAAGTGTAGAGGGTGAGGAGTTCCTGCCACCTCAGTGATTATCTACAGTTCCTGGCAGTCTAAAGAAGCTGAAACCATCCAAAGGCCCGTGCTGTTCTTGCCCAGTATAATTAAACCCTTACTATAGTGAATGCATTTTGAAGGTGACAACCTTTCTCTCCATTACATCTTTATGTTTGCTTCACTGCAAGGGTGCTGTCCTTAGCTTGCCCTTTCCTCAAGACAGAAGGGCAGGGCACTTTTGAACATCTTCTCAAAGGATCCACACCCGTCCCTTACAAATACATTGACTTCCACTATTTTCAGCTCCCCTGTCCTATTCAGTAGAACTCATACTACCAAACCCAATGGATGTCATTTCTTCCCCCATATCCCAAAAGGTTAACTAATATTACATCAGGCATTTTGTGCCTTCCCCCTTTCAAAAGTGCAAGAATCCTCGTTTCCTTCTGTGCTAATCAGAGGAGGGAGGTATTAAGAAACTCTCTTCACAGTGTGGCCTCCTGCAGCTCTCTTTGCTGCTTGTGACATGGCCAATCATGGACTCACTTCAGTGCAGCTTCACAACTACAGGACTGGGTCTAACAATGCTTAGCAATAACCATTTTGTCTATGTGATTCACTGTGTCATGGAAAGGGACTGTAATTCTTTATTAAGGAGAGATATAATCATTGAGACAGTAACTGAAATTAATAGTGTTAGCCTATGTGGAAAATAAGGCATCATGTGTTAGGTACTACTTTTTTGTAGGGTAATCTTGAAAGGGCTGGGGAAAAGTAGACCTAAAGAACTAAGTGATTAGTAGATCTGATAGAAACAAAATAATTTGAAAAAAAAATAGTGATTCTTTTTACTTTTAAAATACACTGATTCTGGATCTAATAAAATCATGTGCTTTTTAGAAGGGAGCACATAAGAACCAGGTGGCCACAGAATACATATTTATGTCAAAAAGCTGGAGAAAAACCATGAAGAGTTAGCTAAAGTAAAATATTATATTTCTTTTTTAATACTACGCAAGTGTGTGTCACTAGGTATTTTTGAAATAAAGTTAGACTCAAACTGAAGCTCCTTTCACTTTACATGTCACAAAACATGTCATTATGATTTCAGTCATTTGCATATATCATTGCTAATTATAATTACTCTGGTTAAAATATTACTTTGATTGTTTTATGCAATTTTCTGGATTAATAAATCTCTAAAGCAGTCTGCAGATAGAAGAAGTCTGTAATTTGGATGAGTACTGAATTGTTTGAATAAAATGAAATAGTCCATTTGGCTTAAAGGAAAAAATTACAGATATATGCTAGCTATTTTTAAAGCAATTTTAAATATACGTACCTGCTGTGCAAATACTGATATATAAATTAAAGGGATTATATCTTGTCTTTTTTTTTTTCAAGTACAGCAACTATTGACCAGATATATAGCAATAGCTCAAAGTACAAAATGAGTTAGGGTTTACTGTGTTATGATGTGTGGATTACAGACTCCCCAAGTATATAGTCATAAGATAAAGCAAATGACTCCTATGGAATCACACTGGGCTATCATGGCAAAGAATTGCAGATTAAAGATCACTTGGAATAGTTAGGATTGCAGTGGAGCAAACATAATGGGTTTCCTATTGCCAAAGTATTCTCAATTACAGTTTTTATTTTCTGTTTATCCAAAAAATAGCAGAATAGATTGAAGGCATATGTAAAGGCTCTCTCAGCTTGAATGAAGGTATTGAGGGGGCATGTAAGATTTGACTCACATCAAAGTCCCATTCAAAGTGGTTGCTACATGTATGAAAAGACTGGAGAGAATGAGAAGGTGTTTCAGGTGTGTTGGCATTCCTGTCTTACATTAAAATACAGTAAGTGATTCAGACCAGTGGGAGAAAAAATTACTTTCAGGGGCTATTTAGTTAGCATGAGGAGAAAAAAATCTTCTCTACCTATGAAAACCTTTACTTCTCATTTTTATAATGTAAATTTCCCAAGCACTGCCACAGCCTGGAGACAGAGAAGAAGCAGAGGCCTGAGAACGAGTCATGGGTAGGCATAACTTTCACTGTTCACAGGGAAGAATGGACACGTAATCAACAGGGTAGATCACACTCAGTGAAGAAGGAAAAGCAATTTACATGTACTAAAAGAATAAACAATATTGTACAAAGGCAAATGGGATAATCGTGGGTGGTGTACTGGAAATATAGAGTAGCTTGTTTAAACTATGTAAAAATGCAGGTTTCTTTTTGAAAATTATTTATTTTATGTGAAAGTTACATTGACAAATTAAAAAACCTAAAGATCCTTCATTTACAATCAGATGTACATCCTACATTTATTCATAACAACCATAATATTGTTCCTTGTTAGTTTAGTCATAAGTACAGAAAAAGACTGAACATGACAGTTATTATTTTGCTACATATGATATAGTGGAAAACTCCCCAATAGTTCATATCTTGGATCTTTGCTCTCTGTTTACCATTCTTCCTGTGGATCCATATATCAAACAGTTGCACCTCCTATAGAAAAGCAGAAAACAAAAACCATACAGTATCAAAAGTTAAGTTACAGAATTTTAAGATTTAAGGGGACAACTCACACAGGACTAGATTAGACAGCTGTGATTTATATTAAAATATGTTACACTGAAATCTTTTAATCTGTGTGTTACTGCAGGCAGATATTTAAATCACATTCAACTTAGAGTTGCTTACACTTATCTGTGCTTTCATGATGCACTTATCTGGGCTTTTTTCACCCTAACTTAGGTGCAATGTGATGGAGCATGTCCAATGGAAAATCTACTCTGATAATCATGGAAGTGGAAAAAAGAGTATAAAAGAATCTTTTCTAAAGGGAACTAGAAGAAGATCCTTGACCACTGACTGTTTCCCTGAGTACAGTAAATATCACTAGTAAAAGAGCACAATGCACATGAAGTGCATTGGCAACAAAAGTATTAACTCTTATAATACTTGATACTATAGACATAGCAGACTGATAGACTTTCCAGGGACTTATAAAATTTGAAGTCTACTTGAGATTTCTAAATGTTTTTAAGGCAATTTGATGTTGTATGAGAAGAGGGAAAAAAGAAAAAAAAAAAAAGAAGAAAGGATCCAAAGCCATGATTTATTTTTGCTTGAGGCTAATTAAGGAAAATGAGAGTATGAGTTTTGTAATTTGTGAATATTGGCATGCATGGTCAATCAAGGGGGAAGAAAGCTGAGAGCTCATAAAACACAGGCCATCTGTCTTCTTTACAGAGATAATTAAGTATAATACAACCTGTGGCAAAATGACAAAAGTATAGCTATTCAGTATAGGGATATTAAGGAATCTGATTTATAAGTTAGTAGTTGGTTAATAATTATTTTTCATACAGTATTCATACCATATTTCTTTTATCTTGAAATCTATTTTCAAGGAAATACTATTGGATGGAAGATAAAATCCAAGAAAATACTATTTTTTATCATGTCTACAATTGAACTCTAATGAGAATGTTCAGTTATTTAAAATAAAAACCCATTAAATAACTTTTTGTAGTTTAACAAAATCATTTAAAAAATCTTTTTTAATATAGTAATACTATGAAGTCTTCCTAAAATTGTCTGAAATTGAAACACCTTTTTAGAATGGAGAGAAAGTAACAAAGGAAATATCTGCATCTATTTGCATGACTATATTACAGGAGTGCCTAGTCACCCTAAAAGACTCTAAAACTTGTCCAAAACATATTATTTGAAATATTATTAAATTGATGTGCAATGACCCCGTGAGGTCATGCTATTCCTCGGGTTTTGGGTGCTTCAGCCCAGCGTCCTTCACAACTCAAATTTATTTGATTTTATTTTCCCCTGTAAGATGTTTGAAGGGCAGGTTTAGGCATCTCTCTGTAGTGAAAGCTCAGGTGCCCTACAAAACTCTTCATTGTTAGAAACACCAAGGGCTCCTGTGAAGCCTATGGAGACCCAATAAAGATGTTATCACTACTCTGTGGAAGTTCTGCAAAGTTCTGCTGTAAACGAGTTGGGTCCTGGTTTTACTGAGATTACTTCTGCCAGTGAACTTTTAACCCTCTACATGTTTTAGAAGTTACTATCATCACACGTTAAAAATATACGTAGACCAATTGAAGGTGAAAGTATGAAAGATGCACATAAATGTAACTAAAGCAGAATTTTGGTAGAAGAGAAACTGACTACACTAAATGTGCTTAAGTCTATGACATATAAATCATCACAATAATGCATAAAGTTTAAAGGAAGTACAATTAAATTTGAAGTCAAAAAGTGACCAAAGTGACAGCAGTATGCCTCAAAAGCATTGGATTTGCTACTTAAATTTTAAAATCACAAAGAGAAAGCATTACAGAGTGCCTTGGGTGATTGACCTACATTAGTCATTGATGAAATTTCTTCTGCTACTCATTGCTTTTCTAGGCATTGGCTACTGCCTTGTATTTTTCTCCAGAGCTCTGTTGGCTTTGTCATCTTATTTTCTTATCCATTGCATCCCCATTCATCTCTTTTGATTACTTCCTGAATATTATGCAAATCTTAGATTGCATTGGATAAAATAATAGATCATAAACATATTGATGTCACAACTCTTTAAAATCTTGTCTTCTTCTCTGTATCATCTAATAGAATAGAGGCAAACCTTTGAGGTTTGTAATCACTCTCATTTGTGAAGGATATTCTGTTGTGATTGCAAAAAAATTACTCCTTGCTTCCAGAAGAAATAAAACCCCACAGCCCCACTAAATTCATAATTTGAAAGCTCTGAGAAAACTTAAATTCTGGCTTTTAGGAGGAAAGTGTAGTTTATACAATCAGAACAGAAAGGTATTTTGCTGGTAATCTCTTGAAAATCGCACAATCAGCCCTTCCTCTGGGGGTGTGGATACACACAGAATCAACTTTGCTGCTGCTTTTCACACTGATGCCAGCTATTGCAGCTCTGTGCAGATGCCAAAAGCAGTCAATATACAGAATGGCAGTAAGTTTACTCTCCTTTCTGCAGGGCTATAAATCACTACCTTAGCACATACATGGCAATGGTACGCATTTATTGTGTCCTCTCATCTTGTACTGCTGTGTGTCTGAGTCATTTGCTATTGCAGTAAATTAAGAGATTCTTACTTATTATTAATAGATTCTTGGTTATTTAGAAAATGCATGTGACTATTTAACATCTTAACACAAGAAAGGGTTCTTCTGAGGAGACCAGTGATTCTTCTAGAAAACTGGCTCTGAGTATAACATCACTGAGCTGATTCAGATGGAGATGTAAAATCACATGTTCTGACAACTGTAGAATATTTTTTTCTGCAATGAAAGGTGCTTTGAACTATCAGTATTTAATCTGTGGGATTTAATATATCACAATGTAGTTTTGAGATGGAAATCGGACTGGTAAGCTTTTGTGGGTTCTGCCACTATATACTCATATCATGTTTAATTTATAAAGTACTGCTCATCCATTTAGGATATCTTCCATTTGGGAAGTAGCTGGACAGTGAGACAGTGCAATTCTTTCCCAGAAGGCTTTACAGAGTGCTGATAAATTTGCAGTCCTCTCAAGTATCTCTTACTGAAGGTTTATAAAAGAAGTTTCCTGCATGGGGAGGAGATCACTAGCTCCTGTGGAGCATATTAACTAAATCACACATCATGCTAAAGAGTTAGCACACTCAGGTCAAATCATCTCTGTCTTTTAAAATAAGATTTATCATCACTGAGTTGTTAAAGTTTTGTCTATTATCCTGAATAGTCTTTTATTGACTCAGACAATCCTTTGTACCTTCCCAGCATGAAATTATGATAAAAGGTTGAGCTCTACAGATGTCTAAAATATCCTTGAAATGGAAATGGAAAAGGGCCTAGGTTGCTTTTCAAAAAATGAGTACATATCACTCTTCACAGAAAAATGAATTTATTTTGTATTCATTAGATGATATGTGAAATATCTTCAATTAAATGAACAAGAGATTTCTAGTTCCTACAAAGATAAAAATTTAATCTTACATGTTTTTAAATTCCTTTTTTTTTCACATATCAAAATTGTGGTTTTGTTAAGACAGTGAACTGAACAAGAATAGAAAAGCAGCCATAAGAGAGCTCTCAAACAGCATGGTAACTTATACAGTTTTACAATTGCTTTAGCACTCAGAAGCAATGAAAGGTTTATTTAGCCAGATAATGTAACATAAACCCATGTATGTAATATTTCCCTTTTATACCAATTTATACCTTTAGGACTTGACCTAATGAAACTTCCCCATGCACACATGGGGAAGAATTATGGCAGCAGTTATGGTTTTACTTGCTTTTTGAGTTCAAAAAAGATTATCTAAATTTCTCTTCTGTCTTTACATGTATTATAATGATTGCTTCAATTACAGAAGTGCCAGTGGACTCAGCCATGAATTAGACTTTTTTTTGTTAAATACCACACAAGTATATAAGAGACCTTTGCCTCCAAAAATCTGACTGGGAAGAAGACTGATGTATGCTACAGCCAGATAGCGGGGAAAAAATAAACCAACCAGGACAGGAGAAAATGAAGCAGTGTCTATAAACAAATAAAAATCTGAGATTGAAGGCACGTTTTCACTCAAGTATGAAATGACTGCCTCATAGGAAAGACAAAAATGATTTTTTGGGAGGGACAAAAAACTACTGAGTGTTCAAAGATACGTTGTTTTTGGCTAGGATACTGTTAATTTTCTTCATGGTACCTGGTATGGGGCTGTGATTTGCTGCTTTTATGCTGAAGACAGTGTTGATAATACAGGGATGTTTTTCCTAGTGCTGAGCAGTTCTCAGAAAGAGTCAAGGCCTTTTCTGCCTCTTGCTCCATTGCAAGGACACAAGAAGGGACACAGCTGGGCCAGCTGACCCCAGCTGACCACAGAGATGTTCCATATGGCATCATGCTCTGCATATAAAGCTCTGGGAAGAAGGAGGAAATGGGGGGAACATTCAGAGTGATGATATTTGTCTTTCCAAATCACCATTCTGCATGATTGAGCCCTCTTTTCCTGGAGATGGCCAAGCACCCTTTTGCTGATGGGAAGTGGAGAATGAATTCTTTGTTTTGCTCAGCTTGTGTGCACAGACTTTGCTTTAAACTGTTTTTTCTACATGCATTTTTTCTACTTTTATCCTTCCCATTCTCTCACCCATCCCCAGGATGGGTAAGTGAGTAGTAAGTGGTTCTGTGTGGTTTACTTGTCAGCTAGGATTAAATCACAACAAAAGGGTAGAACTGAAGTCAAAGTATGTCTGTTACTCAAACATGAAACTGGAGCTGCTGTTTTTTTTTCAAGGAGACAAATAGAGGGTTTGTTGAAAGAAAAAAAGGAAAAAAAAAGAAGAAAATTCAGGGAGTAACTTTTGCACAAGAAACGTGGCCCAAATTCAATGAATGCCCGCCAGGATATTTTTATACTGAAACTGAAATATGGCTGAGAATGCAGGCCATACTTCCTTATAAAAAGATATTATGGAACCATTTTCTGCCCCTGAAGTTCCTTGGGCTTCTTTCCTGAAGTGTTCCCTGAGCACGCTGTTAGTGGGACAAGTGGAGGCCCCCCAGGCCCTGGGATCTCATTCATTGTCCTCTGTTACTAGACCAAAATGAACAGTGAATATTAATGATACTCACATCTTGTCTCTGAGCTTATTAGCTTTTCCCTGTTTCTTCATTCTGTAGTTGCTATAGCATCATTCTTGCTTTAGGAAAAGGAATGAGTGTCCAGTGAAACAGGAACCATTTCCTTCAGAAAGTATCAAACCCATTTCTTGTATTGCTTCCTTCTCAGCTGGCTGCCATAATCTTCCCTTGATTTTTTCCTCCAACATAGTATTTGCCCAAGACCTTGTGCTGAAAAAATGAATGAAAATAAACCTCTCACCTTAATAATATGCTTTTACTCAGTTAGTGCAACAGTTTGAGGACATTATCTGCACAGTGTGCGGATTTCATTTTTGAGACTAAGTGTTCTGCTACTGCCTGACAAATTGCAAACTTTATTTTTACTGCAAAGACAATCATTGTTTTCCTGCAGTAGCTTAGCCTGAATCTTAACTAAAATTCATAAAGGGTTCTGATCCAGGGCTAACAGAAGTATTACTGGCTTAAAATGTATCACTTAAATGTAATTGCTCTGACAATAAGTTAAATCCCATAGAGGAGAATTGTTTTGTCACCTTGGCAATAAAGTCATTTGGAAAGGATCAGAGAACAGCTTGTAGGGCTGATCAGGGATTCACCAGGCAGAGCAGCTAGAAAGTTATAAAAAAAGAAAGCAAGTAAATTGTTTGATCTGCTTTAGTCTTTTTCAGCAGCTAAGGATGAAGGAAAGCTATTTGTCCCAGGGGCAAAATAAAGAAGAGAAGGGCAGAGCATAAGTAGGTTCTAAAGGGGATCCAGAGAAGGTCTGAGCCAGAATAAAATACATGATATTTTGAAAGAATGTCAAAAACTGTGTATTTTTCTTTAATTCCTTTATAATTCATTTTGCTTTATTTGAAAACTAAAAGCAGTAATATGTTAAATTTTTTTCTCTGTATTCTCTCCTTCTACTGGCAACAAGTTTGGAGAAGTATTTTTGGAAACTCCTGTGGCTATCTTTATTTCTAGCTTACTAAGAAGAAAAGTCATGGCTTTTTAGTTTTGGATTCATCACATTGTTGGAAAAGTATCTTTTCTCTCTTATTCACTTCAAAGTCAACAGGACCAAATTTTCACTTTAAAGGTGAGGAAGGACTGACAAGGTCTTCTGAAATGCCTGCACTCATCCTGGCTCTTGAAAGGTCTGAACTGTTCAGAGGCAGCTACAAAGCCAACCCAAGCCAAAACACATCAATGGAAATGCATCCATTCATTTAAATGAATTTAAGGAAGAGTTTTGATTGCAGCTTTTCCTGACTGTGATCCCTCCCATCCATTAATTGATGAGGGCAATTTTGTGATTGTCAACAATGTGCCTTCTCTTCAAAACTATTGTCATCTGGTGGAAAGAAAACCAGTAGGCTGAAGCTTAATATGTATTTGCTTTTTCCTTGACAGCCATTCCTTTTATCTATCTATCTATCTATCTATCTATCTATCTATATCTTATTTGGCAAGGTACTTCTACTTCAGTCATTCTGGAGAATTGAATTCCAAAGTGCTATTAAAGTTATTAACTTCTGGGGCAAAAATTGGAAAAAGGACTTTCAAGGTATGGTGGAACACCAGAAAAAAAATATATTTGGACTTTGGAAACAATCTTTAAAACAAAAAGAAACAATTTTTAAGTGTGTCCCAGACATGACAGAAGAAAAGGCCAAAGAGAAAGGGACAAAATATAAAGCATCATTTATAATTTTCTTTCTATGCTCTAAACAAAGAATCTGTTTTTTCACCTTGGGTTCCACCTGTACTGTGCTGATTTTGTATTTTTCTATCCAGAAAATATAAATAACCACACCAAGTATAGCTTTTGTTGCAGTGGAGGCATTTTAATTTTCTCTAAAAAAGAAAAGCTGCAATTTTTCTTCCTCTTTCTAACATCATGTGCTCATTTATCTGCCATTTGTAAGTATTAGATGATAATACAGAAGTCTTGCATCATTTGAATCAAGTGTTTCCAAACCTTGAATGATTACAAAACCTCTTCTCTTTTCCTTCTGCTGTTTTTCACAATGTTTTTATGCAAATCCAAACCAATTTCCCATTGCTGAAACATGACTCTGCAATATGATATATTAATAACTAACACTGAGTCAACAGCAACTGATTGTCATCCATGCTGCTCCTGATTTCCCCAGCTAATACCTTAAAATCCTGTCTGAGGGAAGAAAGAGGCAGAAATTCTTCTGATGGTTTTCGAACTGGGTATGTGTGCATGTCTTCAGATGATTTAAATTAAAAAAAAAAAAAAAAAAAAAACAACAAAAAAAATCAAGACATAAAATGGAAGAAATTCTTTACTGAGAGACCTGGAACAGGTCACTCAGAGAAATTGTAAAAATTTTTGCAATACAATATTAGAACTTTGCCTTGAAAGGCGCAAGATAAATATCCCACATTCCTTCTGGTTTGAATCATTTGACTTACTTTAGACATCACAGTTTGAAGATAAAAGCTTCAGATATGATTTCACATTTACTTTACGAGGAGCCTAGGGCACACAGCTCTTTGTATACAGCCATGACATCTACATTATTTATGAGGCATGTCCAACACTTGAGTTATTACAGTCTGAGGTAGGAGTCTCTACTTTCAAGAGATAGTAGAATTACATGGTCACAGAAAAAGCACTGTGATACACTCAATTTATATTATTTTGCTGATCTTCACATTTTATTCATTTTTGCCCTTTATTTTTTTTTTCTCATGTTCTTATTTCCTTATGAAGCTCTTATTCTGTTTTTGTTTTGCTTTTTTTTCTCAATAATTCTCTTTTTTTCTTTTTTAATTACTAGAAACACCTTAGAACACCTTGGAAATACCATTTTCCTGTTAATAAAGATATACATAAAACCACAAATACAAATGGCACACAAACCTTAAAATCCTATTTGGTATTTGGTATTCTCAATGTTGTCCTTTCATCCCAATTACAGAGCAATTCGTTCATCTTAATAGGCAGATAGGATTTTTCAAAAACAAAATAGGTAGCACATTGCCTGCATTGGTATGTTTAACTGGAGTTATTTGCTTTCATTCATAGCAGCTACAGAAGTGAATTTTAAGTCATCCCACAAGTCTAGACTTGATATACAAATTTTGTAATGCCCTGAGCAATATCTTGAAGAGCCATGGCACTATGTATGAGGTATCGAGCAAAGGACACCAGGGGAAGAGCAAAGAATTATGAACCATGAGCTATAGGATCAAATATCTGTCTTTGTCATGCCTCTTCAATTAGTTGATTAAATAAATCACTCAGAAGAGCTTGGATGCCGAAGCATATTTTATTCCTACAGGCAAGCTGGCTGTTGGAAATCCTCTTTTCATTCTGCAGTAATTACTTTTATGAAACTTGTTTATCTGACTTTTTTTTAATTCATGCTTTTAAAAAATATTTTATATTCTCTAAAAGTACTGAATTTGTAATCACTAGCTGTGTTGATGGCTACTATTTAGGGAAAATATCTCAATACATACAGAATTTCAGTACAGAATCCTGGACCTGTGTGATTAGCAGGAGTTAGATGTTAGCTTATTTATGTATAAAAAAAATCTCAATAGGTTGGCCTATATCCAAAATGTAAAGTACCTCATAAAATTTTCCCTGGTGGAGGTTTATCCAGCCAATGGAATAATAGCCTGAACTTGGTGACAAATTCAAAGCACAAACAGAAATAACAACAAAAAGCTAACCAACCAAAAAACCAGTCACTTGATTCATGAGAGGGCTAAAACTACAGGGATGAAATTACACTCACTTCTTCAGATATTGGGTAAAGTAAACCAGTGCTTTCTTTTATGGAGGTAAGTGTGCTAGGAAATAATCTTGCCTAAAATTCATGATTTAATATTTAGTGAGGTGCCCTTAAGCTCTTGCAATGAAAGACCTTCTCTTTCAATAGCACAAATCTTTATTATTTTCTTACTAAGGCTTAGAAGTTTCAATTTTTTGTCCCTAAGAGACACATCTGAGTGCTTATTGAAGAAAGCTTTTGATTTTCCTTCTTTAGAGAAAAATAACAAAGAGATGAAAATAGTATTTTCTTTGCTAACCAGTATTTTGCCACATTTTCCTTTCACTAACTTTTACTGTACTTATACAAGTATATAACAATTGTTGTGTTGGATTCCTCTAACCTTAAATCCTGCATCTGACAATGATTTAGGAGGGAGCACAAGAATAAGGCAATTTTATAGATTCTGGCAGTCTTTCGTTCAGAGAATTCCTCAGCTAGAGATTATGCCCATTGCCATCCTTCAGACATATTCTAGTCTATTCATACTTTGAAATCTCACATTAACTTTTAGAATTCAGATAGAATACAGATTTTGTAGCAAAACTTTTACAATTTAACTTTATATCCTATCTTTTAGGTAAGATGAATGACATTTTGAATTTAAAGCTTCTGTCTGAAATTTCAGCAGTGGGCCCTCTGATCTTCGTATAATGAAAATTCAGTAAATAACTTGTTCATCACTTTTGCTGTATCATTGATGAAAGCATTTTTATTCAAGGTATTTAAACCTCACTAACCTTTCTTTGTACAGAAACTGTTCAAGTCCTTTGATTTTACTTACTGCACTTTTTGACACTTTTTAAATCTAATCTACCTTGGTTGAGGTGAGGCAGCATCAGGAATGCACATCTTATTCATGAAATAAAAACATACCAGATTAATACATGAACATAATGCTGTTTTGTTCTCTGTTTTGTATTCCATTAACCCTTTTGCTGATGTTAAGCATTAAGATGCTATTTCATCGAAAAATCCTCAGTGTGCTCAAGTGGAGTTACAAATTTAGTACTGTTGTGTCTTTGTAATTATTTAATACATTCAAGACATATCATTATGGGAGGATCATGGACACTATGATTAACTCTCACCGACATTTGGAAATTTGCCTTTGGCAGAGTTCTGTTTGCAGAGAAGGCAGAACATTTGGAGCAGACAGAGCGCTAGTGTACCTTATGGTTTTCCTCATGCCCACCCCTACTGTGAGTCATGCACTTGCAGGGGAGATTTCGTGGAGATTTCACCTGAGCCCCCAGGAGGGTTTCAGCTGAGTGTTCCTCAACTTAGCACAAAATGGAGAATATTAATAGGCTGACTATGTAAGCCTGATAACATCATTTTACCTTGGTGTGTTGCACAGTCTACAAACTGGTCTTCCCAGGTGGGTAGCAGAAAGAGCACGTAATTTTCATTACACAGGCTGGCACTGTTGTCAACAGTGGGGTTGGCACTGGGAAAGGAAGGGAAAAGGGTAATTCCATCTCGCTAAATGTAGCACAGAAATATAGCAGAGGTGTGAATTGTACTTGTTTGCTCAAAATTACTCTTATTCTGCTCTGAAAAGAAAAGCTAAACTAGAAAGCCTTGAAAAAAAGAGAGGTGCTACACTATCCTTTAGGAAATGATTGAACAGGTAAAGTCAGGGAATATCTGAGAGCTGGGACACTGCATCTTATATAGAGAAGTAGTAGAACTCAGTTCCTTAAATGGGAATTTGCAGTACTCCCTTAGATGTAAAACATTCCACCCATCTGCCATCCCCATTCTAGAAGAGTTTGGGTTACCAGTAGTTCCTGCATCCTGTGTGCCATTGCTATGAAAATATTTCAGATGGCTTGCTACATCAGAGATGTATCCAATGGCACCAGGCACCTATGTTTAGGCAGCTAACATGAATCCAGAGGGCTGGGTTCAGTTTATTATTTTAGAGAGCTAAATTTAGATAACTATCTGTCAAGATGTTATCTAAACTGCAGGTGCGATGGACACCTAGGACACTAGCCCAGTTAAGTGTGCAGAAACATCCTGTGGTGATGTGCTGCTTCCAGTAGGACTCAGGGACATTCTGAGCTTTACTGCAGTGCATGATTAAAACCTTTAATCCCAGGAGAAGTATAGGCAGTGCAAATTTGCTCAATACTAAATGTTTAAGAGATGTTGAATCATCAGCATCCCAACCTTCTGTCTTGGAGTTTTCCCACTATTTGTGGACCATTAATGCTGAAAAGTCATTAAACAGGATTTGTACATTTTACACAGACTTTTTGGTATCAACCAAACCTTTACTACATGCTGAGAGCAGGTGCCTATTTTCTCACCTCTTCTGATAGGATGGAATATTTGTGATCAGAAACAGGCATGTGAGGTTGTTACAAACCAACTATCCTTTCTTGGCATGTTTTTCAGGAATGGTCAAAAATTCTTGAAGCTCATTGTCTGCTGGGATGTTTGATTTATTTCTGGGGTAATATATTACTGTCTTCTGAAGTAGGAAGGGAGCTGGCTGAGTGACTTTTTTATTCTTGCTGGCTTTCACTTCAATCAAACTTTGCAAAGTCTCTGAAACCAGCTTGTAGCTTTCAATCATGCTTTGGGTAGTCCCTGGCGTATGGCTGGTAAAAGGAAATATTGATGCTGTGTTGTTTGGTTAGTTTTTTTCCTTTGGTGGGAATGTAAAAAGATTTGTCTTCAGAGACTTAATTTTAAAGCTAGACACAGATCTTGCATGAGATGTTATTTCTACTACTTACTTATATTCTTGAAGTAACACTGATGGTTGTCTTAGGAAAAAGAGACAACAGTTCAGACATGGAACTTTTGATGGTTTTTAAAATTTATTTTAGTTATCATAATTAAAATACTCTTATGATACTGTTTAAGATTCATATTCTTAAAATGGTGTATCATATACATCTATCTAATAAGGATCAAACAGCTGATGCAATTGAACTTGGTTAGGTTTAAATAAATATTCTAGATATTTTGAATTTGTTAAGATGAGACAAACGCCAGCCACATGAAAGGTATTAATAATCAATATAAAGTTTTGTAGTATGGATAAAAATCTTATTGATTTTATGTGTTTACATGGCTACATTAGAGATTTTGGAGAGTTTAATTTTTACATTTCCCCCAAACAATGACAGCCTTCTTCTGTTCAGTGAGCAGCAGGCTCAAATCTTCTAAGAAGACTGGATTAAAGATATATCCATCACTACATAAGCTTCTTCTAAATCTGAAATTTTATTTAATTACTGGAATAGTTTTCTGAATATTATTCATAGTTATAAAGCAGTACCTGATAGGAAAAGAGTGAAGAGCATTTCTTGAAATATTCTTCCGAGAAGACACCCACCTAAGGAGAGAGTTGTTATTTCCTTTTTTTTCTCCTTGTTGGATTTCATTAACACACAACAGATTAAATTGGAGCAGGGGATTTATTTTCACTTAGTTGGGGATTATTTGCTAAAACATTCTGAGGGCATTCAAGTTTTGAATGTACATAGCCTATATAGCAGCAAATAATCTAGCAGCTCATTTACTTTCAGATCCACCTACACACCTAATATTGCCTTTTTGCTTGTGTGTGCAGTTAGCTTTGTTATAAACCCTCATACATTCTTTCGTACTAAGGAGTAAATTGTTTTCTGAAGACAGCATCTTTGAGTTTTGATTCTTACAAATATTAGTTCTGAGTGAAGGGGTACAAGAAAAAGGAATGTATGGAAGAAATACTTCAAAGAAGATAGTTCCCAATGAACACAGAATAAATGAAGTGCAAAACTTTCTTGAGGAATGTGCTGGTTTGCATTTGATAGTTCCGTAAATCACATGTATTTATATATACACTTATACACCAATTAACACTTCTACAATTCAGCCTTTCTCTTCTGAAGCATGCAAAAATACAACTTTACACAGTTTGCAGTGATTTTATGATTTTTTTATTGGCTGTATATATTTTTAGTGCTTTTTTCCCTGACAAATTTGACTACCAGTTCTCATTTTCCTTACTGCTGTCAGTCTACAAATAAATGATAAAATACCATGAAGATGGAAACTTTGATAGTTTCCTCAGTTTAGCTTGAAATATTTTTTTTTTTTCATTAACCTCTGTGGAATTTTGTATATTTTGTAGTTTTCAAACCTGAAATGCTTAATGCTGTGGAGTTCTGTGGTGTAGTGACCTTAGCTGGTCAGGACCCAGCTGTTCTCTCTCTCTACCTCCTCAAAAAGGCAGGGGGAGAAAATAAGATGAAAAGCTCATGGGTCAATCTATAGACAAGGACATCACTCACACTGACTATCACACTGACTACATTCATGGGTAAAACAGACTTGATCCAGGAAAAATGAACTTATTAATTGTTAATTATTGAATTTATTTATTGTTAATTAAAATATTTTTGAAAGCTACATGTGCAAGCATTCAACTAAAACTGCTAGAATAAATAAGTGATGGAGGCAAATAACTGCAGCTATCAATTAAGCAGTGCTATTTGAAAGTTTCATTCAATCAGCGCAAAAGGGAGGATATTTTGAAATGTGTTTTTAATGATGCTAAAGAGGCAAATTAAATAACAGTTTAGAGACTGCATAAGGCTTTTAAGCATAAAATATAGCATTTGATTTTCCCTAAAAGCATCCACTATATGCAAAGAGTAGTATAGGCAAAATGAAAGATAAGTAGCCTATATTTTTAAAGAGAAGCCAGTGTTGCCTTTCTGTCTATTTTCTCCTCTTGTTCTGTTGAGAACATGTTTTGAGATGTATTTTTGGAAACTCCTGTGGCTATCTTTATTTCTAGCTTACTAAGAAGAGAAGTCATGGCTTTTTAGTTTTGGATTCATCACATTGTTGGAAAAGTATCTTCTCTCTCTTATTCACTTCAAAGGCAAGAGGACCAAATTTTCACCTTTAAAGGTGAGGAAGGACTGACAAGGTCTTCTGAAATGCCTGCACTCATCCTGGCTCTTGAAAGGTCTGAACTGTTCAGAGGCAGCTACAAAGCCAACCCAAGCCCAAACACATCAATGGAAATACATCCATTCATTTAAATGAATTTAAGGAAGAGTTTTGATTGCAGCTTTTCCTGACTGTGATCCCTCCCATCAATTAATTGACAAGGAAAATTTTGTGATTGTCAACAATGTGCCTTCTCTTCAAAACTATTGTCATCTGGTGGAAAGAAAACCAGTAGTGTGAATCTTAATATGTATTTGCTTCTTCCTTGACTGCTGGTCATTCAATAAGCATATTGAACAAAGCCTTACAGCAGTATTCCTAAACCAGTGACTGAAAGAATCAGAATCATACACAATCTAATTAGATCTGAACTTGAAGTTATCAAGCAAAAATATAACTTTGAAACATATATTTTTTAATGTGTTTTCCGATAAGTTATGCTATGATTTGTAAGTAGTTGTTTATTTTTTATTTTTATTATCCACTAGTCATTTATTTTTTATTTTTATTATCCAGTTATGGATTTAGGTTCATAACTTTTCCAATATTGTAAATTAGATTTTGAAAATGTAGAAGGTATGGATGCATTAAACTTACAGGATTTACAGTTTTCACCTGCAGAAACAGTCACATGTCCAGTCTGGATAATTCCTCATTTTACAGGGTTCAAAAAGGGCAGAATATGATGACAAGAACACTGGAAATTGAGTTATTCTAAGGGGTTAAGAATGAAGAGGCTCAACAATAATTTAAGCATGTTATGTAGAGCATCTGGGATATGGGAATTTCCTTTATTTAATTACAGCTATCACTAGGTAAATCAGTTTATAGAAAATACATGAGCCTGGAAGACTGAGATAAGTTTTTGTGTTTAACCTTTGCTGTCTAAAATGTTGATGTCTTGGGTAGAAGGCTAGCTGAATACTAATTACTCCATGGTGTCTTGCAAAGCAGGCTGGTTGATATTTTGGCTTTGATTTGGATGTAACAGCTATCTTATGAGACTGACAACCCATTTATTCTCAGTTGCATCCATGCATGCTGGAGGCCATACATGAATAGTTCTTATCCCCAGATGTTCACCACTGTTTTCAGCAGAGATTCCAAACTTTAAACACTGGAACCTTGCCAGAAATTCAAAATTCTGGACACTATTTGCATATAGTCACACAGATGGCTGGTACCTTCATTGTTAATTTGGAAGGTTACAGCTCTTGGCTTAAAATATTCCAGCTTGAGGTCAGCACTTTGAAAAAAACTTTTGTCTATGGCTGAAAGTCGATCTATCTTGGTAATATATCAAACAATATAACAATGTATATATAATTCATAGAAAAAAAAAAAACCTCATATAAATCCCTCCATATACATCATGACATCTTGTGCCATTTGTGTGCACTTTAATGTATCTATCTTTAGGTGCATACATAAGAAAATACACTTGTTGATAAACAATTGAAAATATTATTTTTTTACAGGAATTAACAAAATAAAAATACCTGGCCACTTTCAAAGTTTACTAGTCTTGATCTAAATGTAAATGACTGAGGCAGGTCTTCATTTTATCTAGAAATTAATTTATTTTTCTGTACTGCTGCAAACTGATTTTGAGCACAAATGGATTTCATTTGTTGCCAGCTAAGGAAGCTTTCATAATTTACACTTCAGTGTGGACTAAACTTTTAAACTTTGCCTGTTGGCAGGAATAATGAGACCATCAGAGCAAAATAATAGTGCTTATAGAACAGAATATCTTCTGTAAAATATAATATATTGGAGAGGCATGTTGAAATATATAATACAGCCAACTGATTATGTATTTAGTCATTTGACATCAGAATACACCCCTGATGCCTGCTAGAGTTATCTTAAATGCTTCATTTAAAATCCTAAGGATAGTGGCATGCATCACTGAAAGTGAAAAATATTGAGAAAAAGGAAGTGGGTTTATTCCTTTCTTTTCTTTTTTCCCCTGTATTGGCCTTCCAATTTTTTGTGTTTTACAGACATCCATTACATAAAATACATGAAGATTTTATCATTATGAAACTCCTTCAATGCAGATGCTTCCAGCAGTAAAACACAAAGTCTATAGCTTTAAACATTGTTTCCTTCTGATCAAATTCATTGGAGAAGGTGAGATTTCCTGCTTTGACTCTTCTATAATATTGAAGGACTCACATTCAAGCCCAGGTCTTTGCATACTTCCCTGATGTACAGTCCTGTGCCAATATTATAAAAAAAAATAGTGAAGCACATGGCAAAATCAATGTTATGGTTTGTAGTCATGTGGAAGTCCTGTGGCCACTTTTCTCAAGCTGAGACCAAAAAATGTGGCAAGCAAGTGAGATAAAACACAGAAACACACTGAACTGTGCAATCACACAGACTGAAATTTTATATCATCCCTGCAATACCCATAAAATGAAGCGGGGAAAAGACAGAGTAAAATTTTATCATTGAGGAGTTTCTCATTGAATAGCTAGAGGTCCAATATCCACAGGTTACCATTTTAGACAATCACAATTTTTGTTATATTTAGTCTGCAGGTACACTGGCTACAGGATCCATCTGATGGCATTCCAAGAGCAATAAATATGATCATAATACTGTTTGTGACACAATTGTACCTATACCAAAGACTTGGATGAGAAAAAGGGAAATAAAGGCAGGCTAACTAACAGAAGAGACTTAAAAATAAATCCAGTAAAGTCTGGTGGAAATTTATTCAAATCATGCTACACCTGTAGATATTAAATTTAATGAAGTCAATGGAGATGCATCACTTTACCTGAAATTAAGTTCTGTGCCAGTTTCAAGTCTCTTTTCTTGCCTAGCAATACAAATACAGTAAAACTGAGCTGCAGGTTGAAGACTTAGAGCACACCTGTAACATTTTCTGACTAGCAATAAGATTATATAAATCAGGAAATACATGAAAACTCAACTCAAAGTAGATGTTAGGGGATTTCAACCTCACTACATGCAGAGCATCTCCATTTAGTCTTTAAGTCCAAAAGGTACTTTTATGATTTGCTTGAACTTTCTGAATATAAAGCAGGTCATAGAACTTCTCTAAGTCGCTCTATATCAGTTTCTGGATGTATATATTATTTGAACCATAATGGCTCATCCACCATTAATAAAAGGATTTTGCACATTTGAAGTACATATACTGAAAGTGCTTTTATGAGGAACTGACACTTTTATTTGCTGGAATATTTATTTACAGCTTGATTCTATGTGAGTTTTACAGTGTTGTGGGGTTTTTTTAAAGTGCTTTAATATTTTTTGCAAAATACTACTTTAAAGGACACTGTATGTTTGTAGTTCATTAGTCATTCCTAAGCACACAGACCAGTAGAATAAACACAAAATTAAAATCCCCAAACACCTTTAGTTTCTACAGTATATGAATCTCCATAAACAGAAATCAGTCAAGTAAAGAATTTTATGATTTTAATCCTTCCAGCTAAGCAATCAAAGAAATAGTCATGAAATCTGAAATTGTGAAAACAAAAATATGTCTCGATGTAATGAGCCAGACAGCATACTAATAAAATCCTCAAACACAATAAGTCAGTCAATAAAAATGCAACATTTTGCAATACACTTCACAAAACATGAAAACTGAACCTTTTTCCCAGTGCATCAAGAGAAGTAACTGAGATTCAATATAACAGGGATTTCAGTATTTTACAAATACCTTGCTCTTTACTTGTTTTTATATCCAATAGTAATATATAAAGAAACTTCTACACCAATACATAAGAGACTGTAATTATTCTCAAAATTAGTCGCTTTTCTTATAATTTGCCATTTTCAGTAGCTTTTCCCAATTAACTTTCCTTTTCTGGGGAAGGGATTCTCTTTAGGTGTTGTATGTGATCCAGTCATCCACATCATTTAAAAGGTAATGGAAAGAGACACACATCCCCAAAAGCCAGCAATAAGTTTCTGAGCCTTCTACTTGAGGAACAGAATCATCTTCTACCGGTGTCTTCTTCATCCATCAAGGATGGAAAGAAACCTGTAAAGGTATGTGGAAGGAGAATGTCTGCTTTTTTAATGGTATCTGATCAGAGAAGGCATGAACAAGATCATACAGAGACAAACATGTGATAAGGGAGGTCTTGATAAGAACAACCCTGCTCAGAGACACTGATTAAAAAGGATATGGGGAATGTGAGGATGTTTTTTTTTCTCAGTTGGGAAGATAAGGAAAAGGAGAGAAAGAAAAAAAGTTATAAGACATGATTAATTAGCACTAACAAAGACCACAACCAGAAACAGAAACAAAGCTCTCTGTCACAGTAACTGATGGGGTAACAAAATACTGCAAAGCAAACCAGGTCTTTGCAATGGCTAGTGATGCAAATCTGAGTGTCCAGAACATCGGAAGGGGTTCAGTGGGACTATGCCAACTGATAAGGCCATGTGCAGAGGAAAGGAGAGCAGAGAGGAACAAAAAAGAGATAGGCAGAAAGGGATAGAAAAGGGGCTGACATGTAAAATGGGGCCTGTTGCTAAGTTTTTCTGGCTGAGCCCTGCTCCTGATCACCCTGCTCTGTCCTGTCACAATAAATAATTTCTTAACAATTTGTGTGCGTGATCTTGCCCTCTATTTTGTGTGTGTCAGTGCTGCAAGAGTTTAGTGCAGCTACTGGAGGGTGAGCAAGGGCACAAGCAGAGATGAGTGAGGGGCTCAATGCTGTTGGCTGAAGCAGCCCTGTGGGCCACAGCCTGGATGCCAGCTGATGGAAACAAGCGTCTGTATCTTCCCAGCTGGTTGTGCTCTGGGTGTGCATGTGGATCTGTTGGGAAAACTCCAGGCTGGATCAGCCCCAGGTTCAGACAGGTCTATCAGGCAGGTGAAGGGTCTGTGCTGGTATTTGAGGGGACCTGGGATTGAGGGGTGTCCATGGGATGAGTACATGAATGCAGTGTGTGTGCAGTGAGCACCTAGATGGACCAACTGGTGTCTCAGGGACCCATGGGATGAGTTAAGAAGGCTGTCAGGGATGCCAGGTTGGCAGAGGGGCTGTGTGGGTGCTCGAGGAATCTGTGAATGTCCATGTGTTTGTGAACCCGGGGAGTGTGGGGTGTGTGCTGCACTTGTCACCTTCTGCCTCTGCAGCCCAAGAGGAGGATGGGACGTGTCCCTGTGTGCCAGTGTCTGCTGTGAGTCCTGAATGGGGGGCATGCTGGAGCAGCACCTTGTCTACAGTTATGTCAGTGCCCCATGTGTGTCCCCTGCTCAATGTGTTTGTTTGGGATATGTGCCCAACTTCACTTCTGGCTGAACCTAAAAATGGGAAAGCAGCATCTGCCTCCTTCAGCCTGACCCAAGGTCTCCAGGCACTGGGCTGGGATCCAGCACATGGGTCTTGGGCTGGTGCTGCTGAAGAAGGCAGTTGCAAATTCTGGGTGAATTTTTTATCTTGAATCAGAAAATGGTAGAAAAATACTACACCTAGATTTCAACACACATTTCTTAACTGTACGCTAAGGAGTTAAATATTAAACATAGAACCGTGCAGTTACAGGTGGTCAATCTTCAGCAAGATTGCTCAAATTTTTTACTGAACTTACTAACCTTCCCTTCTCCCCTTTTCCTTTTTTTCCTGCTGATGTATCTTACAGTTTACTGCCAGTACTTAAGATGGCCTTAGAGTCTTGTTATTTTTTCTAGACTTGGAGTAACTTCTGTGCCAGTAGATACTTTTCTGCCCAGAGCTATTTTCCATGCAGTCATCCTGGGACGAGATTTGGGCTTGCAAGAAAAAGAATCCAATGCAAGCATACCCATGAGAAACTAAAAATTTATCTTTGGGCTGAGGAGAGGAAATCAATATTGGCAAACTGTGCATAGCACTCCATCTCCAAGCAGATGCTGATTTCATTTTGCCTGCACACCAAGGCTGTCTATGAGGAGGCTTGGAGTTCTGCAGATGGGCTGTGGTCTTTTCTACTGGTTGCAGGGCATGGTCCCAAATAAAAACTTTCTGTTGATTCTGGGATCTCCTGGTGCTTTATATGCCCTGAGGCTGCAACTATGAACTCATGTAGGCAACAGTTCCTTATCCTCTGAGGAGGAGTCAAGCTCCCTGAAATGAGCTCTCCACCAGTTGTGAATTAACTTAAAAGGAACTGGGCTTTGGAGGCTCAGCAAAGCATGCCTGCATCAGTGTAAAAATTTCATAGTGCTTCTGTTGGACTGCAGCTACTTCACAGCTTAGTGCTTGGCTGAGGCCAGAGGGAAGTGGGCACAGTTTCATAGGGGAAAGGAGGATTATTTGCTAAAAGTGAGGACAGAAAGCAATATTGAGGCTCCTTTTTGCAGCACTGTCACAGTAGGGCAGTGCAGATGGGAACAGACAGATGTATTTTGCAGACACAGCAAAAGAAAACCAGTGTTTTTTTTGCAAAAGTGGGAGATGAAGAAGTCTGCTGTTGAAAAGAGGTTTTCAGATAGTTAGGACAGAGTTTAGGAGTAAACAGAGGCAATACACTCTGTCAGTGTGGCCTGTGTAATTGAAGGTAATCAAGTGTTTGATATGGCATGTTACTACTCAAAAATAAAATGTTCCAAAGAAGAAAGCACTTTCTGAAAATATTGCTGTCTTATTACCTTGACATATTAGAGCTTTAACTCCCTTTTCTTCTCCTGGCAGAAAAGGAACTGAAGGCCTTGATGGACAAAATATTGACCATGACACAGAAATTTACCATGGTCTTGTGGTAAATAAGTCCAACAGCTTCCTGCCTGCATAAGTAGAGTTTTACAACATGTTGAGGGATTGGATCCTTGCTGTCTGTTCAGTGCTGATGAGACAAATCTGAAGTGATGGGTCCAGTTCTGCAATCACCAGTACAGGAGAGGTATGGACCTGCTGGAATACAGTCTCATTGGAGAACCAAGTTTTGGAGCATATGTCCTAAGAGGAGAGGCTGACAGAGGCTGGAATGTTTATCCCAGGGAAGGATCAAGAGGGTCATATCAGTGTGTATAAATATCTGCTGAGGTGGGGACTAAAGTAAGTGGAGGTAGGCTGTTCTCCCCAATGCCCAGTAAAAACACAGCAGGCAATTGGCACAAGTTGAAATACAGGAAATTACATTTAAATGTTGTTCTTCTATTATTTCTAGAGTTTCATATTGTTGTTATTAGATTTCTAAAGTCTATATTTCTTGGATGTATTCTCATGGTTGCAGATCTTTGCTGCACAGACTCTTTCTTTTGCACGCTGTTCTCTCTCAGGCTAGGGCTCTTCCAAGGCTCTCTCCGACTGGCTTACTCACTCCTTTTTATCTCAGTCATCTTCATCGGTTACAGCTGCAGCTTAGTTAAGGGCATCGCAGCTGCAGCCCATCGAGGGCAACCGGGACCTCTGGGGCAAAGCCTCTATACACATATTCAAATACATTTCCTCTACTATATTTCCCCCTTTGCTTTTACTTAAGTTAACAGTTATACAGATGTTAAATTACAATACATACATTTCTCATGACTCACAGGTCATGCACAACACTTACATTTTCTCATGACTCACAGGCTATGTTCAATACACATAGCTCTTTGCTCAAAGGCCATACTCTTTCACAGCTCTTTGACTCAAAGGCTATGTTGTCACAGCTCTTGGTTGTCACAGCTCTCGGCTGTCTTATCTTCTGCTAGCAACTACTGCAGCTCTTGGCCACTACAGCTCTCGGCTGTCTTATGCTCTGCTAATTATCACGTCGAGATCACTACTCGTTGTTCTTCTATTATTTCTAGAGTTTCATATTGTTGTTATTAGATTTCTAAAGTCTATACTTCTTGGATGTATTCTCATGGCTGTAGATCTTCGCTGCACAGCCTCTTTTTTCTGCACACTGTTCTCTCTCAGGCTAGGGCTCTTCCAAGGCTTGCCCTGACTGGCTTACTCACCCCTTTTTATCTCAGTCATCTTCATCAGTTACAGCTGCAGCCCAATTAAAGACATCGCAGCTGCAGCCCATCAAGGGCAACCAAAACTTCTAAAGCAAAGCCTCTATACACATATTCAAATACATTTCCTCTACTATATTTAAACATAAATATACCCCAAAACTCCAATTTTTTTTTAAACTCAAGAGGTGTTTGAATACTGAAGAGTGTGCAGTCTCTATCCCTTCAGATACTCAAATCCCAGCTGGACAAAGCTATAAGCAATTTCACAGAATCATAAAATCATTAAAGGTGGAAAAGACCTCCAAGATCATCAAGTTCAACCTTTGACCAAACAAAACTGTAGACTTAAGTGCTATGTCCAGCCATTTCTTGAACATTTCCAGGAATGGTGACTCCACCACTTTCCCAGGCAGTCTGTTCTAATGCTTGGCAGCTCTCCTTTCTTTGAGCAGAAAGGCTGTATTTCATGATCTCCAGAGCTGCCCTCCAGGCTCCACTATTCTACAATTCTATGAAAATGCAGTGCCCGCATGGATGCTCTCACCATAGTGGAAGCTCTTTTTTAGTAAATCGCTGTTTAGTGATTGGTTTCAGAAGATTATTCCCAGGTTCTTGGGAAGAATTGAGTGATGCCAAATTTTTTTGTGCAGCTATTGGTTTATAAGAGTAGACGCTGGTCTCTGTATAGTCCAAAAATTTGTGCTGAAGCAAATGTAGACTAGAGTAGGTTGTGGCTGGAGAGGCTTACATACAATATTCTGTGAAATATTAATAAGGCTTTTCAACACTAAATCTCAGTTTTCTCATTTCGAAACTAAGGAAGTATGGTCTGTTAGATGGAGTGGAATTTGGATAGATCCCTGAGCTTAAAGGGTACTTATAAACACCATAAATTCAGATGTCAGATGACAAAGGACTATTTTACTGGGACCTGTACTTCTCAGAATCTTCATCCACACTTGTGGATGCACACAACACGTATCCTTGGTGAGTTTGTGGATCAGACTAATACAGGAAGGACACTGTGACTGACACAAGGATTGTTGAGTTTCTGTTCAGAGCGAGATGGATAATCTTAAACCAGTTGACCTCACAAATTCCAGTGAGGAAAAGAGATCTGCCTTTCAGGTGTAAGAACCTTACACACTAGTGGAGGCTAGGAAAGGGCTCTCAGCTGCCTGAAAAGTGCTGGGGAGTATGGTGGACGGCAAGTCAAATGGGAACCAACATTACACTCATTTCAAAAGAAGTACACTGTGTAGAGTAGCTAGCAAAGGTATCAGTCCTCTGGAACTGGCACTGGTGAGGCTGCAGATGAAATATTGTGTCTGATTTTAGATCCCACAGTCTCCAGCTGAAGCATGTGGAGAAATTGTAGAAAATTCACTGGTAAAATACCAGATAGTTAGGGGTATTATATACCATATATTGTGAATACTACTCTGAATCATGTCTATGTAGAAAATTTGGGTTCCCTATGTTGTGGAAGGCAAGTCCTAACAACAAACTTACTGCCTGTTTGTATTCTCCTGGCAAAAGAAAGATAATTAGCCTGGACAAGATCCTTGCTGATGGACTTTTCTTGGTCTTTGAGGGCAGTGACAAAAGCAAGCAACGTAGTTGTGTTCACAGACAAAACGTGGAGCCTGGGAGAAGGTACAGCTGATTTTTCCTTCTCTTGAAGAGCTTAGCAGGTAAATTCTGAATGGATGCAGACCTGATGCCCTGTTTTGGCAAGATCAAACTCACTAAAAAGGGTTACTTGCTGTTGTGGCACACTATTGCAGTGAAGTTTGGATGGCAAGAACCACCCAGAAAAGACTATTCCCTCCATAGTATAGAGGTAACCTGGACCCATAAACTCTGCAATGTATTCAGACATCAAGAGAAAGGAAAAAAAACTTCACCAAACCCAAACCCCTTAAAAATCAAAGAAAACAAACAAACAAACAAACAAAAAAAAAAACACAAGGAAAAAAGCCACAAACCAAAACCTCTTTTGTCTGGGAAACAAAGCTGGAACTAAGCCAAACCATAAAACAAGTGAGGCTATTTCATTCCATAAAAACTTCAAAGGTAAAAAAAAAAATGCTTTGAGGTAATCACAGCAAAATTTAAATATTTAACTAACCTTATCCTGGATATTGGAGGACAACAGATAAGCTCTTAATTTATCATCACAATGTGTAAACTAGAAATTAATTCACTGGAGGCTGCTTAAGTATACAGTCTTAGTTTGCTCAAATGTATTCTGTAAATCCAGCTGGTTGGGAAAAAATGGAGGTAATATCAAGAAACTGAGTTGCAGAAGCCTTGTGTTTCTCTTTATAAGAAAACTAAGGTTGAGAATTGACAGTGTGATAGTAGATACAGATATGAAAAACACAAACAGAAGGGTGAGTTTATTTTGAAGTTGGGTCATTAGCTGCAATGGGTGACACATAGGTTTGCTTATTCTATTATGCATTGATCTTTAAATTTAAGCAGCCCACCCGGGGCAAGGCTCTTGTCAGAACCACACAATAAAACAACTTACTTGGAATGCAGTGTACATAAGCTGACACTGACCATGCCAAATGGGCTACAAGAGCACTTAATTTGCAAATTCTGAAGTAAATGTATTAGATGTAGCACAGTAGAGGATGGAGATCACATTAGTGGCATTGCTAAGTAACACCCACTAAGTAGAGTCAATTGAAGATTCTTATCCTTCTGGATCCTCTAATACTGTTGCTTATGATACAACACTATTGTATTGTATTTGGGAGATATGACAGAGATACAGAAAAAAAAAGTCATCAAAATTATTCAAACCTTCCCTAAAGTGAGAAGAAACTTACCGTTAGACATTTCAACCCTTTTCTTCATATGCCATCAAGGTAAGTTCTCTTTCTAGATATATTTAACATCTACACTACCCTTTCCAGGCCAGGTAGCAGTTACTGTTGTACATGTTGACTCTTCCCCTAGAAGGGAGAAGCAGCAGAAGTCAGCCTGAAATTGCATGATAGATTTATGTATTTGGCCCCACAACTTCAGCTAATTTCTATTATTTCTGTCAAAGACAAAGTAGCCATGAGAACCTGGAAAGATCCTAAACAAGCTACTGCTCCCAGCAGTAGCCACCATAGTCAACTTCCTGGTTTACCAGTGCTTGTAACTAGCATCTAGACTCACAAGTACTAGACAGTCCTACCCTGCATTACATTGATTTATTACACTGAAGACAGACAATAGGCAGTTCAAAGGTACGAAACAGATTTTCAGAATTCAAGTCTGAATGACACAAAAGTTCTCTTTGCAGGGCAAAGAAAAAACTTAAGTTTTTACCTCTGGTGCAAGCATTGTTACATGGAAGGTGCACATTCTCAACCAGTCTACTTCTCTAACAGACAAGCAAAGCTAGAGTCTCCACTGACATGGCAGTATCTGTCAGTAATGCTTCCTGTCATTTCTGGCTGGCTAGAGGACTCTGTCCTATCATAGTTAGTCTCAGTTATTGGTTGTTTGTCACCTTCCAAGCTATATAACTGTATCATATATATTGCAATGAAACTCTTGGCACTTAGGGAGGACTACAGTACACCTCCTTAAAAACAATGGCTATTATATCAGAAAAGTCTTCCTATCCTCTCCTTCTCTCTCTTAAGCATCAGACTAAATCTCCTTCCTTAATAGGAGGCTTACTAGAAACTCAAAGCAATGCACAGAAGTAATTAAAGGATAAAGAAATTCTCTGTTCAAAAGACTCATTGCAGTTGTGATTTTCTAATAGGAAGCAGCTTTCCTTGTCTGTCCAAGGGCTGCACTCAGGATCCACCTCAGGATGATGAGAAGCATTTTAAGACCTGAATGAGATCAGCTGGTAGAGTGTTAGACTGAAGATCAAAAGTTTCCTGTTTCATTCCTGGGATCTGGCAGATGTGTTTGACATCTCATCTGTCTAGGTGGTCAAGGCCAGATTAGATGGGGCTTTGAGAAACCTGGAGTAGGGGAAGGTGTCCCTGCCTGTGGCAGGGGGCTTGGAACTAGATGACTTTTAGGGTCCCTTCCAATCCAAACCATTTTATGATGGTGAGGAGGGCCAATGCAGCACACCTCCTACTTTAAACACCTTTCTACTTCACTGTCTATAACAGCAATTAGCAAGGTATGATTTACCAGATTTAAGAGCTCTAAAACAAGTGTTTCACTGTGTACAATTCTTCAGCACAAGAAGAGTATAAGGGAACAAATGCATTGGAGTTGTTTATCATTTAACAAACACATTTTTCAGAAACTATAATGATGAGCACTCCTCAGCAGTCTGTACTGAAGGGGTTTTTAATAGAATTTTACTCTGACATGCAACCCTTGCCATAGAAATCATAGTCTCTCCACAGTTCCAAGTATGACTTTTGTCAAGGACAAAAAGTTGTTGAGATTGGTTTTGTTTGGTTTTTTCCCCCTGGAAAAAGGCTGAAGAACAAGCTTTAAGATTGCTATGCAAATCAATAAGTTTGTAATCTAACAAGTTAGTAAAATGCATTTAGATGAGTTTTGAATTAATTCTGTTGAAAAATTCACTGCAATGATGAAAACTGAAAGCATCAAAATATTTCTTAGTCTTTAAAGGGCATTGTTGTTCCATGGCAGAAGGTATTTGATTTGACAGGAATGACTAATAAAACCATTAACATGAGCTGATTTTTGTATCACTAGAAGGGTTTTACAATATTCCTCAGAAAGTAAGGCTTACATTTTCTTACAATCAATCAATCTTGCTAAAATAATCACAAATTGAAGAGCCAGCAATCTCTGAAAATAAAAAATACATCTTACTGCTGCAAAAGAATTACATATAGTGCTTTACTAGAAAGGGTAGGAGTAAAAGAGCTTGCTTGGCTGTATTCCTGTTTGCCAGCCTACATATGTCATTACAGATGACATTGATTTATTATGTATTAGCTGAAGTGGAGTTCACTGTTTAAATCTAAAACTAAAACAAAACCCAGAAAATCAATGCATACGGAATATTAGCTGTAGTGTCATTTTTGGTGAATCTTCAGAAATCTGAATTTTTCTCATTACATTTCATTAATTAGTGGCTCACTTGGATTTTTTTGGTTTGGCTTTTTTCTTTTATTTTGTTTTCCTTTTCTTCCCACCCCCTCCCACTATCCTTTCAAATCCAGAAGTATAAGATGATTCTATGTCAGGATGAATTTTAGATAATATATAGGCCCTTGAAAAATTTGATGACAAGTATTTTTGCGTCAATTTGATAACAAGAGATCTCTTCAAGAAAAAAGAGACAAAGAAAATAGAGAAAAATCTAGAAGTATGTTAATAAAGCTTTTGATGGAGCAAAGTCACTGCAATGAAGAAACAAGTACAAATGTCTGTAGAGCAGGATGAATTTATACCTGCAGCAGCATTGATAATGGTCTGAGATAAAAATGAAGATAAATGCTTTAGCTGAAAAATTGTTTTTGAATACCTTGCAGTTGCTTGTTACAACATACTGTTAAAGCTACATGATGTTTGGGCCAATTGTTTTGCATCAGAGGTCCTCATCACAGAAATCACTGATTATGTTCTGTCATACAACTGCATTATGTTGGAGAAAGGTGCAGTGTATAGCATGATTCTCATTATCTGAAAGCTAACAAGATTACCACACAGAGGAAATGTGCATAGTACCTTTGAAGACAGCCTGAGGCCAGCCTGCAATGATATGGAAGAGGAATAAATCCCATTTTTCAACTTCTTCAGTTTTGCCCACTGCCTAGACTAAAGTGTCTTTAGGCACAGCAAAAATAAAATTGCTGTGTGGAAAAGCTGAATAGCAGAGCAATCTAAGAGCTGTGTTTGTGTTGACAGTTTCCTTATAACTGAAATCCTGTAAGGTCAGGCTGGTCATGACTGAAGTAGCAGAAGCAGCCAGTCCCATTTTCCTGAATACATTGATATGTTAATTCATGTCTGTCCTCGCCTCTACATCTCCCTTTTTGATGGCAGAAGGGAGATGAAAAGTTCTTTCTGGAGCACCAAAACAGCTTCTTAAATGCTCTATGGCACACTTCTCAGGGTCTGTGCCCAAGGAAAAGAGGCATTAATGGACATGGGTTTGACTTCATTCTCCTAAATGTGAGTACACCTGCATCTGGGTAGCTCTTGTATAAGACAATTTTTAAAAGTGGTGAAATCTACAAGAACAGTTTCTTTATACCCTCCTCTTCCTTCTGACCTCTTATGAATGCATGGTGAGGCTGTGAAGTCTCTGTTCCTCTCCTCTGGGAAAGGGTGAGAGAATGGGAGTTCTTCAGCCAGAAAAAAGACTTCAAGGAGACCTTACTGTGATCTTTCAATACTTAAAGGGGGCTAATAAGATAGATGGGTTATGTGTGATAGGACTAGAAACTAAAAGAGGGTGTATTCAGGCTAGATATAAGGAAGAAAATTTTTATGGGGAATGTGGAGAAACACTGGAATGCATTGCCCAGAAAGGTGATAGATGCCTCATCCCTGGAAACATTCAAGGCCATGTTGGATGGGGATCTGAGAAGTGCGATACAGTGGAAGGTGTCCCTGTACATTGCAGAGGGGTTGAAGGAGACAACCTTTAAGGGTCCCTTGCAACTCAAACCACTCTACGCCTTGTTCCTTGGCAGAGCCCATCTTGTGTACAGGATACTTGTATCTGATAAACAAAACACTTGTGCATTTCCATCTTCACACTGTCATCACTGCAGTGTATATCAGCAGATTCTAATTTGACATGTGTTTCTCTCCCCATTGTTTGTGATGGTAACTTCTGGCTTAAAAATTATGCAGTATTCATTCAGTACTTTGGAATACTTTGTGCCATAAATGCTATACTTTTCTGATTATTCATTTCTTATTAATATGCTATACTTAATTTTTATTAATTGACATAATATAGGAAATCTGTTTTGATTAAACACTTAATTGAGCACCATGCAATTCTTTGGCACCAGCTGTTGACTGGAATTTACACTAGTTTTATCCCAATTAAACAATAACACAAAATGGAAACACACAGAGGGTCGAAGTAAGGATGAGTAACCTGGGAGAAATACAGAAACATTGGATGAGTGTCCAGGGTTGAAGTTAGAAAAGCTGAGGCCCAAATGGAATAGCTTCTGTCCAGGGATGCCAAAGGAACAAGGAGAAGAACTTTTAAAGTACATAGATGCCATATAAGAAAAATAAAAGGTCTATGGAAAATGTGGGTCTATTACTCATTTGGATGGGGGACCTGGTTACATAGCTCCACGGGATGGAAAAGGCTGAATTTTTGAATGTTTTGCCAAAGTCTTTACTCACTAGATTGGCTTTCAGAAATCTGAAGTCACAGAGACCAGGGGGACATTGTCCAGGTCAGGAAATACATAAGCAAACTGGACATCCATAAAGACCAATGGATATTGTCTAACTAGTCTTTGGGAAAGATACTGATGAGATTCTCACAGACAGACTGTGTATAGCTCTTCATGTTTCTCTATTTTTGCTTTCCCTGGCAGATACAATTTGAGTAAATGCCACGTTATTTGTGTTTTTGCATGAAAGTGTGAATGAAATACAAATACGTATACAGTATGTTCTCAGCTATGTACAGAGCTAGCCCTTACAGACATCTTGGGTGGTTTTTCTTCAGACTCTGCAAGCTGATGTGACCTTGAGAGATGGTTAATGTAGGTTACCACTACAATGGCTGAGGATGGACTTCAAGTAAAAATTTCAGTTTTCTATCATAGAAACTAATCATGATTGTTTAAGTTACTAGTTCAAGAAGAAAACTGTTCAAGAAGTCACAGTTGGACTGTGACTGAAAGCTGAAAAGTTATGCTTTTCAAAATTGAGAAAGAAATGCAAAGTTTTCAGGTCTAGTTTGGTGCCTAGGTGAAATACATGGTATTGGGGAAGTAGGGTGTTATTTTTTATCATATGAAGATCCTTAGCTCCCTTCCTTTTGCTATAAAGGACGCTTATGTTGATCATAAATGCATAGAGCTCCCAGACAGGTCAGATTAAATAAATTTTATGAGTATATTAAAAAAAAAACAAAACAAAACAAACAAAAAAACCCTGCAACTGTCTAGATTGCATGTTTTCCCCTGCTTCCTGAAACACTGTAATTTTACTGTGATGGTAAGGTCTAATTGTAGCTTTTGGTGTTGAAGACATGGGCACACAGTTATTTTCTAAAGCTCTGTTGCTAGCTTTCTACAGTTATTAGAATGAGAAAGATGTAATAGGTGCTCCATAAATTCTTTTCTGGAAGTCCCTGGGACTAAATGTCAATTTTATTACATTTCTACATAGCTGTAATTGATTCCACTTTTGCTGCATATGAAATCTTGATTGAAAAGAGAACATGTAAATTTTTTTTGTTTGAATGACTGCTGAGTCTTGTTTATTACCATTTCCAGGGAAATGAAACCTCCAGGGCAAATACAAAAACCGACCTCTTAATTGCCAACAAGCAGATAAAAATATGAAAGCTAAAATGGTAGCAATAGAAGGTCATGTAAACAGTGTTGAGTTGAACAGAACCTGAAGTGGTAGCAGCTTTACTTCTGGCTCTTATGTTTTTCTCCATCCTCTGTACAAAAAAGGCATATAGGATACTCAGTCTCTTTCTTTAAGGTTAACTCTAAAATGGCATCATTGTAGTTAAATGTTTTTCTTTAGCATTTAGATTTACTTCTATAGAAATAGAAGAGAGGAAAAGCATTATTTAAAATAAATTTTTAAAATAAATATAAGAAAACACTTTTGTGAAACTTGCCAAACCAGTTAAAAAACCAAAGAATTTGATTTCTTTTAAGGCTAAACAAAGGGCTTTCCTAGAATAAATAAATAAAGAATTTTATCATCAAAGCTATTTGCTTTCTTTGCTTCATTATGGAGTCTATATATAAACAATTTAGTTTTAAAACTTTGATGAAATGATATTCCAAATTTTGGAAAAAACTAATCTTTGGCTGCTGATCCTCAGGAAAACAGGAATGCTTGACATCTTATGACTTAAAACCAATAAAAACATGTTTACAGTGAGGTTTTAAACTGAAATAAGAAGGCAGGAAAAAATAATACTTTTATCTTCTGTTCAAAGATTCAGAACAAAGTGCAGTGGGATTTTCAGATCTATGCAATTGTCTAAAGAAATGAAAAGTCTTAATCCTTTGCAGTTATTTTTCTGCAACTCTGGTCTCCTAAAGACCGTTTATTCTGTCTCCATACACTCAGTTTAAGGAAGGTGAGCTTGAGGACACAAGAAGGTTACAGTAAGTTGATGGTGCATCACAGTCACAGCAAGTTGCTTTCTTAAATGGGTCTGTTTCTCAGCTAAAATTGGGTAAATAGGAAAAATGATTTTCTTCTTGTCAGTGTCTCATTGCAAGGTTGAAGGAAGAAAAATAAAATCAGTGTGTCTGTAACTGAGGTAGAATATTGAACTATATTGAAGCATATCATACACAAAATCTTAGGCCTGAAATATATTGCAGACATTTATTTATGTAAAAGATAATGCATTTGTTTCTTTAAAGGGGAATAATATTTGCCTTGTATTTGGTGCAGGTTAATACTTCTGTTCAATATTGGGTTTAATATTTTTCATAATGCTTCATTTATTTCAGGAGTTTCAGCAATTATAACCTGCTTTATATAGTCAATACAATGAAGCAGTCTGGATTATTGTCATATGGTCATTCACTGTTTTTCTGTCTATATAAATCCTACATAAAACCTTGCCTCTGACTGAGTTGTGTAGAGTTTGATAAAAAACTTTGAAAGAATCTGATCCTGAGTTTACAGAGCCCGATCCTGATCTGTACAGATGGCTTGGGATGGAAAAACTGGGAATAAAAGCAACAGGAAAGAAAGAAATCGTGAATTCTTGTAGGGTGACTCTGATCTTATGTAACATGTGCACTTATGTGTTATCTTTTTCTTCCTCGCTTTGTAATAGACATTCTTTTCTGTTTTAGTTTTTTTCTCCCCCTGCTCCCACTGTATGTTTGTATAATAGAAAATATATGTTGTTTGGAAAGAAAATACTCCATTCCCTGCAGCTACTAACAATTTACTTTTCTCAGAGTTAGAATGCAAACATTCTATTTCTGTTTTTCTTCACCTCAGATCATCCTGACATTGCTTTACTCTGTGGAAGGACATTTTGACAATAGGTGAAAGAAAACACAGCAAAGTATCCTTGTAGATATAACTCAGTTCTGAGCTGATCTGACTGATGTGACTGTGTGACTTGAGCACCAGTCTTTTAGAGCCTGGCTGTTGGTCTCATAGCACTCACATATATAGACTGAATGTAAAGGACAGTATTTTGCTCACACAACCATACAACCTCCTTGTCTCCTTTAAAATTAAAAAATGCCCATACTTGAAAAATGTCCATAATTCCAAGTAAATACTTCAAGCCCATTTGTGCACTGTCTCTCAGTTAAGGTTCTTTTCTCATATATTAAAACAAAAGCTAAGAAATGCAAATACATTAATCTCTTATAAATAAATAAATAACATTTTAATTAATAAAATATAAGGATTAACTTCAGTGCCTCCTTCCCGGTCCTGTAATATCATCCTCATGAAATAAATACTCAATTAATAACATTTATTTTTGTGTTTGAAAACCTCTTACTGTGAATAGCTGAGGATTGTTCCGAGTCTTCAAGTACCACACAGAAGAAGAGAGGTCATTTTAAATCCTTTCAGAATTTTCTGATTGAGTGAGAATAAAAAACAAAACAAAACAAAACCCAAAACCAAAGAACCCCAAATCTATTAAAAAGCATGCAATAAAAAAATTAAGAAATAAAGTGATTGGTGCATGTTTTTGAAAAGCACTTGTGTGAATATATTGCTAGAAAAAGTTACATCACCATATTTTTCTTATTTATTTCATAAGAAGGATTAGAAAGCATAAAGTGGCTGCATCATTTGAAATTAATTCAGACCCTTAGAAAAGCCGTGAATCACACAATTTAATTTACAGCCTGCAAATCCTGTCATTCTTTTACTTTATGCCAGATAATCCTATCTCCAGATACATGATTTTGTTTACTGTGTATTTTGATTAAATAATTGAGACAAGGACAGAAATTTAACAGACACAGCAGATTCATTCGCTTTTCTCATTTAAGTACCTTTTACCTTTAGCCCTTGCTCAGTTTTTTGCTGAAGAACAAATCCACAGAGAAGGAAAACTTAACAATCATTGACACTTTTAGAATTAAGTAAGAAGAAAGAAATAGTGATAGACTATCTCATCAATTCCCAGGATATTTTTGCACAGAGAAGTGTAAGTTACTATAATAACCATATCTTAAAATTTGATACATTTGAAGGTATCTTAGGAACCAGATAAGATTCTTCTCAGATGCAGGATTTTATTATGTTAACCTAATTTGGACTCAATCACTATTGTCTCAAAAGTATTTAATGCCATAATAGCTGCTTCAGCAATTATGTTTTTCAAGGCATCTTGTTAGATGTTTCTAGAATCTGAAACAATATGTTAAAACACATTTATTAAGGAAAATAATACAGTTACAGAATTTCTCTAAATTGCCAGAGAGAACATATAAGAAGGTGGTTTGAAAAAAAGCCTTGCAACAGGCATGATTACAAAATGCAAGGGTAACTGGTAAAGCACATTTCTGATTTCTGATTATATCAATTAAAAAAAACTTTCTTTGTAATCCACTTAGATTCTGTAGAAATCCATTTATTAAAGGAGGGTATGCTGCATTACTACGAGGTTTTCTATCCCAAGGACTTATTTAGTGGAGCTACTTGCACCAACACTGTGAATGAGCAAACAGAGAGTATCCAAAAGGATTGCAGAAAGATCTAGGCATTAATTTGAATTTGAAGTGCATGGCAGTATTATCATGAGTGAAATACCTTGGGATTGGCTTTAAGATTACTAAAATATGAGCAAAATAGCAGAAGTGTTACTTAGAGATATATTTCACATATACACTTCCATTTTGTTCTATTTCTTGTTTATTTTGATTGATTTATTACTTCAGCTGAAAGCAATCTGTATCATCACTGAAGCAATTCAGGTTATAAGATAATGGACTTTACTACCCAGTTGATATCTTATCTTTAAGAAAAAGTCAGTAACCTCCTGTATAGGAAAATGGCTTTGGCCTTTCTCCAAGTGACATACTTTTCATGTTAGAGAATTTGGATATCTGGATGGAAGGTTAATTAGACTATGTTGAATGAAGAATACTTTATGCTATGTACTAATGAAATGTGGTTCCTTTGAATATTTTGTGCTTGGCTTTCATACAGAAGATTTGTGGACCACAGCATTGACTACATTGTTAAAAAAAGAAACTTGAAATTTTGAGAAATTAAGACTTGCCTGACTTGGTGAAATGGTGTTCAAAATGTAATATGGAAAAAAACATCCCATTAAAAGCCCAGGAAATTATTAAATTAACCAGCTTGGTGAGAAGCAAGTTTCCAGCACAGAAATTAATTATTTTTAACTTTTGTGGTGCAATTCACTTGCTTAATCAGGTCATGTATCATTTTTTGCTACTTAGGATTTCACACTTAGGCACAGGCCTGCCCCTATAGGTGCCTTCTCCCATATGTCTGTTCTGCATATGCCTTCAGCAGCCTAAAGCAAAAACATTGATTTATTGGAGTAAATCCAATGGAAGGCCACGAAGATAACTGGACTCAGAGCGCATTGTATGGAGGTAGTGACTGTGAGGACTGGGTTTATTCTGGAAGACAGAGGGTATCTTAGTGCTGCCTTCAGCTTATGGGATGATGTGAAGGATACATTTTGGGATGTACACAGTGATAGACAAAAGACACAATTACAATTTACCAAGGGAAGTTCTGATTCTGTATTAAGAAAACAGTGTTCAGCATGAGGACATTAAAACACTGGAAACAGTTGTCCACAGCAGTTACGGAGTCTCCATAGGTGGAGATATTCCAAATTCCTCTCAAAGTGAGAAACCTTAACTGTGTTGAGCCAAATAACCCACACAGATCCCTTCCAATACAAATTACTCTATGATGCTATGATTGTGCACTTGGAATGTGCCTTCTACATTTACAGAGAAAGAAGCTGTGTGTCATGACTCATTTGATATGTTTCAGGCATCTCTAATAAGAATCAGTCACTCAAAACATTATCAGTACTGTAATGTCTATAAAACATTGCTATTATGAATGTAGTCTTCTAAAAACTATTCACATTAATCCTGTTGGCAGAATCAGTGTGATTATTGTAAAATGATACAGAATGTGAAAGTAATGGACTTCAAACACGTCCTTCTATCCTCTGAACATTCCTTAAGCTCTTTTGTCAGCTTTTCTTTGAAATGCTAACAGGGAACCTTCTTCCGTAGTCAAATTTGACTAAAAAATTTGAAACACTCTTTGCTCAACAATTTAGTGATTATAATTGTCATTGTGAGTATGAAAGGCTTCATGACCTCAGCCTCAGGAGTTTCTAACCTTCTTGAAAAATGAAGAGTGTCTAGTTTATAAGGCATAAAACCCCTCCCACTGAACTGGTGACACCAAGGTTACACTGTCCATTTTTTACCTTTGATTACAGAAAGATGTAGGGTTTCACTGACTTCTCCCAGTCCATGCCCTGGTTTCACAGGATTCCAAGAGATGCCCCAATCTGGACAATTGCTAGATGAGTATGTCCTAGTATATCTGCCAAGCCAGTGTTTACAAATTTATTTGTCCCTCATTTACAGCAGTCACACTGCTTTTCACTTAGTGAATAGCTAAGATGCTAAGCTACTTATAAGTATAGCACTTGCTTAGTGACATTAATCTTTCACAAGCAACAATGGAGATTTCAGTTTTGTGGTTTCTGTTACTGGAAATGGTTATGGACCATGAGACACTACAACAATGAATAGATTCTCATGCTCCAAATTTAAAAAAAAAAGGCAAAAAAAAAAAAAGAAAACTCTCTAATGGATGGATGGATATCAGCTTGTTTCCTTCTGAGTTTTTTTGCCTTTTCCAATTGGACCAATGTCATCTCAGAAAGTCAGTATTAGACTGTTTCCTCCCACCCACACAATTAGCAGAGTTTTCTTCAATGCGTAAGATGTCAACATGTCCTTAAAGTCTGTCAGTGTGCATGACTGTAAAACTGGTACAGCAAACTCTTTATTCTGTCCCTTATGCTTAGGAAGTTTTAATCTTGTTTCTGGTCTCTGAAGATTTGATAGTGTTGAAAAGGGCTGAAGAAAGGGCTGGTGATGATATTATCAGGTATATAATGCCTTATGATGCTCAGCTTGAAAGCTTCAGTCTCTTATCTCTTACAGGAATGTTTGAAGTTACCTCCAGCATTTTTGAATCCAGTGGAGTTCTTCATAGGCAGCCATTTAATCCAATCCCTTTCACTAAGTTTATAAGATTGTTTAAAAGTAGCTGAAAATCTGCTTCTAATTTAAAAACTGGACTTACAGTATGTGAAAGATTTTTTCAATTTTTTCAACACTGAAATATGTATTCTTGGCTTTCTGAACATCCTACATGAATCCTTCCCTTACCTGATATTTTCCCAAACAGATTTATAGAGCTATCATACCTCCTTTTCTTCATTTTTCTGAAGCCACACTCTTCTGTCTTTTAATCATATGGTAGTAAGATGTATTACTATTCCTAAAGTCGTCTTGATAAAAATTCTTTTACAGACTTGAAATCTGAGTTGATCTTTCTTAAGCAAAGACAACACAAAGGTTAATGAGTGTCTTATGTCATATCTGTCCTCTGAAAACTTTGTAGATTGCATTTGACATTTTTGTGTTTGCACTGCTTTTCCCCCATCCAGTCGATTGTTTCTCCTCGCTTCAATATGCATAACTGAAATTTTATTTTGCTTTTCTTTCTTCCCCTCCCCTCCCCTCCCCTCCCCTCCCCTTTTTTCTTTCATTAAAGAAATATTAAAATACTAAATAAATTTATTTTTAGAAGAGTTCCATGATGTTTTTGCTATAACAACTCCAATTTTCCAACTTTCAATTCTACCTATGAATTGCTGTCTTCTCAAGTTCATTGAGTAATTTCTCCTGTGGCAACATGTCATCTGCTTCACTGAAATCCAGACATGTTTCATCTACTACATTTCACTACCCTGAGAAGTAGGTGTCAAAGAAGGATTTATAGCTCACAATCTATGCCTTGTACCATTTACCCCATTTAGCATTTTTCTTCATGTCTCTAATTATTTTTTCCTTCCAGATACCTTCTAAAGCTTTGCATACCTTTAAAGCCTGCTTTGTTACTGTCCAGTAACTGTCCATCATTTTATTAGCTGTGTCTGCTGTTCCTTGATTACCTGGAAATATCTTTAACTTGATGCATTTATTGAAAGATGTTGCCATTAAAACTGCAATTTCATTTGCAGTTTTCTTCAGGAGACAATGTTTCATTCCTGACTGCATTAAGTTGCTTGATTTTACTGTCATTTCAGATATGAATCTTTTAATTTTCTATCCTCATCTCCTCTTTGAAATTAATCCAATATTGTTGCCCATATTGAAAACTAAAGTTTTCATTTGATTTTTAGAACATTCCATGAACAATTTAAATCTATATTCTACCCTTCAAAGTATAAATGTATTTTTCTCTCCCTTTTTTTTTTTCTTGTTATTCTATTTCCTGAGCAGAAGGCTGGAAGTTATTACTCCTAAAACATGCTATGTACTGTTTGCATAAACTAAGTGGAACAGGAATAACTTTCAAAATGATTCAGAGTACATATTGAAAAATACATATGGGAAATGTGAAGTCAATTTAAAAGTAAGAAAAGCTGTAAAATATAAAGATTATCAGGATGGGATCATTTGGTGTTGATTTCATATTTTCTTTCTTATTTGCTAAATTAAGATTAAAAAAGAAATCATTAATTACCATGCTGAATTTATTATTTTTGGTAATGACTATCTTCATCCATTATCAGTTTAATTCATAACAAATCACAACAGAGTGATTAATCTTCATTAGTGAGTAATTTTATAATTAAAAAATATAATTTTTTAACTGTTTGGAAAAGTGGAATGACATTTTATGTAGAGGCATTAGCTACTATTATTAGCCAATCATATTGGCTTTATCCATTCTAGTAACTCAAGAAATATTTGCAAACAGCCACAGAATCGTGGAATGGCTGAGCTTGAAAGGTGCCTCTTGAGGTCATCTAGTCCTATCCCTATCTTAGAGCAAGGCTAGCTAGAGTAAGCTTGTCAGTGCCATGGCCAATCATGCTTTTAATATCCTATGGAAAGAGACTCCACAACTTCTCTGGGCAGTCTGTTCAAGTGTTTGACCACTGTCAGAAAAAAAAAAAAAAAAAAAGAAAAGGTTATGTTCAAGTGGAATTACTTGTATTTTAATTTGTATCCTTTTCCTCTTCTCTTATCACTTCATACCTTGAAGAGGAGTCTTTGTCTTCTTTACTCCCTGCCCCCATCAGATGTTTGTACAATTTGATAAGAACCACTTGAATCTGCCTTTTTGGAAACTGAGCATCCTTAGCTCCCTCAGCCTCTCTTCTATGCCTGATACTCCAGCCCATTAGAGAATCTTTTGTGTCCCATTTTTGTGTTGCTTTGCTGAATTTGTCCCATTAATTGTGTATATTTCTTGTACCAAGGACTTTAGAACTGGATGTAGCACTCCAGATTTGTCTCCCCAGTGCTAAGCAGAGAGGAAGTATCACCTGTCTCATCCTGCTGGGAACATTTCTCCTCAGGTAGCTTGGAATGCTGTTGGCTTTCTTTGCTGCAAGATACACCTCTGTGTCACTGACAGTTTGTCCACCTTGACTCCCAGGACCATTTCTGCAGAGCTACCCCTGCTGCTGCAGTGTTATTCATCCCCAGGTTCCATACTTTGCCTTTGTTTAACAGCATTAGCTCTTCTGCCCAGTTCTCCAGTACAATCCTATGGTTGCCAAACACCTCTCCCAGTTTTACATCATCTGCAAATTTGCTGAGTGTGCTGTGTTACTGGAGTCAGTGTCAACCCTTGGAACACAGTGCTTGCCTCTAGAGGGTTCACAATGATGACCATAATCTCTTGGTTGTAGCACAAGAGCCAGTTTTCAGTGCACCTCACTATCCATACATCATTCTGTTTGAATTTTATGAGATACAGCCTTGAAACCCACAGATTACACTGAGAGATTTTAAAGATTTAGGAAAAGATTCACCCCCAGACAGACTGGAGTGACTGAGCATAAGGCTCATTTTATACACAGCCAGCCCCTTTCATACTACTTTTTGTCTACCTCCCTTTAGTTCATCTCTGATCTTCTTTTGCCTACACATAAGAGCATGTCTCTGTACAACTCAACAGATGCCCAAAATCCACCCAGCCTGGATCTCCACTGGTTTGCAGCCTTATCAGTTGCAATATTCAGGCTGATCTTTTTGGAAGTAGTGCCTGTACTTTCTGGATAGGTCATTAGTTAGTGTGACTGGTGAGGTTTGTCTCTTTTCATTGTCTCCATGTTTTGTCACCTCTGTGTTTGGTATATTTTGTTTCTGCTTTCTCTATTTTAACTTAGTTTTCCAATTGACAAGATCTTCAACCAGATAACCTTGCTGGAATAAACATTCTCACACTCCCACATGTCCTCATCAATTACCTGACTAGGTTTAGCTGTTATCACTGCCTCCCCTATCATTTGTCCATTAGGAATGTGTCCCTGTATGTTGTTGTTTATGGCTTCCTCCTTTTCTTATTATCCCTTTTATTTACAGTGTAAATGTCCTTGACTAGGCACCCAAAAAGGAGCAAAAATATTCCTTTATGGTAATCTTTCAAAATGGACTTTTTCATGTCTGATTTCTCAAACATGCCCTAATCTGATCGTACTCCATCAAGGAACTTTTTCAATCACAGGGGTCTGAGATTCATGAAGGCTGGTTAATACCACTAAAGACTGGTTTAAGGATAGCAATGACTAACTCATCTATTTCCATATCTTTCAACACCCTGCATCCTAAGCTACTTTTTTTCTTTTGTTGTTTTATATATCTGTGAAGCCCTTTTTTGTTGCATTTCACATGCCTTGCCTGATAAAGTTCAGGTGGGCTTTGTCCTTCCTATCTGCAATCTGTCATGCTTTCAAAGTGTTACTACCTTTCTCCAAAGTCCCTGCTTCCCTCTCTTGTATTGTATGTTTCATTTCCACATTAGTTTTGTCAGCATCTCCTTGTGCGCTCTAGTTTTAGCCCCTGCTCTCGGAGGTGAACCATTCTTGACTTTTGAGGAGGTGATTCTTGGGCTTTTTACACTCAATAACCCACTCTAGAAGGCAGCAGACTGGTTCTGTGCTAATTTCCTCAACATCTATGATGAGTTGACACATGCCACAGAGCTTTCTGAGCAAGAAGTTTGAATGCCACCATCCTGTCTAGTGAGGTAAAACATGTTGGAACAGGTTGAAGGTAATTTCATACTACTTGGCCTCTTTGGCACAGAACTGTCCCTGGTACATTAAGCTTACTGGAACTGGTACTGAAATGGCACCTGAATCTCCTGCTTTTTGTATTTACGGATTGTTAGTTATCTTCAACCTTAGATTTCTGCACTACTGCTCACTTTTCCATTAATTCTTAGAAATCTGTTTCTGGTTCATTCCATAGATTTCATAAATGAAAAATTAATTTCTCTCTGGAGACATGGACCATGACTAAATGGGTAACTAAAGAAAACTATGGGAATTTATGTTTGCTCCCCTCTAAGGACACCTGTTGGAGACCTTTTGGTACCTCTGGTGCCAAGGGCTGGCTGCTCTGAGCACAGCAGCTGCATCTACACTGCGTCGCACTCAAACCTCTGGGCCTTATGCTGTAACTCCTTGGCCCTATTGTGTGGTTACCAGTCTCTGTGATTTTTCAGCTGAATGTGTCTGAAACAATTTGGTGGCTGAACTTCAGCCAGGCAGAGGAGTGTTTTTACAGCATGACAAATGCTGGAAGTTGCATGAGAGAAAAGCTGAAATCCTTGGGGGTGAAAAGCCCCAGGTGGTAAGGAACTATTCAGAGTGAAAGTAGCCAAACTGTGCATGCAGATCAGTTTCTGGTTTTTTGGGGTGGTGCCCAAAATAATCTTTCAAACCTCTGTTTAGGCATTGTTGTAGAGAGTGCTAACTGGAGTGGATTAAACAAATACAGCAAGTGGACTGCCAGGGGCTCAATTTGTGAACTTGCTTCCTGCTCTCTTTTTCTCATTAGTTTCAACATACTCGCGAATTCCAGATGATTGCAGGAAGATTATTTGCCATCTGTATTTAGCTTAGTACTACACTTAAATCTTCTCCTGGGACATGAAGTCTAGGCCTGATAGTAAAAAGATAATGATAGAAAAATATAAGAAGATACTTTAAAAGAGATAAATTTGATAACGATTTTTTGATGTTGGGCACATAGAAATAGGACAGAGACAACTGTCCTCTAGTTTCTAACCAAAAGTAGCTAAGAGGGTAGCTAGTTTCTTAAAAGGAGTAGCTAAAATAGTAAGTTCAGAACTCACAGGTTAGAAAATATGATGTGCAATAAAGAATTTTTTTTCTCTTAAATCTGGGGAGAGGTTTAAAATATCTTCTGAACAAAGCAGCAGTGAAAATTAATTCCCTCCAGTATTACATTTACATTTTTTCTAGAGTCTCTGATTTGCTTTTATTTTTACGCCAACTTCCTTTTTTCTTGTCTCTGTTTTACAAGGCCACATGAATTCTATGCTATTTCTTACTCTTTTCTTAGTTAAATAATAGCTTACATATGAAGAGTTGTACTCCATTCAGTGCAATACTGAGTTTCCTTAATCTGTTCTCACAAATGCCTCTGGAGAAGCACTACAATGCAGATAGTCAACTTTTCTATGATGATGACTTGATCATGGAATAAGCATGTTCTTTCTAGATTTTCTATTTCCTAATATGTGTTTATATTACTCTGTTTCTCTCTGTGCATTCAAGAAATTATTAATTCCCTTCAACAGTTATTTCCATAATAACATATTTGATCTGCTCTTCCATTTCTTCCCTTTATTCCTGCAGTTTTTTTTATACAATCCATTCTCTTATTTTTCATTTAATGGGAAAGTATTTTGTGACCTATCTGGGTATATTTTATTTGTTTCAACCTATACTCAACCTATACAGGTTTGATAAAGGTTTATTTCAGACCCTTTATTTTATAAAGAAAATATATCTTTCTATGTATTCTATGTATAGGATATGTATATCCTATTTACTCTAATATTTCTATATTTTCACTCATTGCCCAAGTACCAAAAATAACAATTTTATTAAGATGTGGGCTCCCAATTTATTATGCTACACTGGTTTCAATGAGATGAAAATCTCTTCATTGAAAGAAAACCAAACCAGATTTTCAGAGTAATATTTTTATGAGATAGCTAATGAAAAACTTGGAGAGTTATTTTTGTGATTTAAATGGGTTTATAAATAAAGCCACCTATCCTTTCAGCTCTGTATACCCTCCCCACTTAGAAGCCTGAAGCAAAAATAGCTTAAAAAATCCTTTCTATGTCTCATCTGTTTCATGTTAAATGACTTCATGCTCTGCTCATGAAGTCATTTAACATTTATATTTTTCCTTTTCCTGATAACAGCTCTTAAAGAGTTTCTAATTAATGTTGCTGGCTCCGGGAAAATGTACATAGAACTACCATCCTTGCCCATATCCAGAACTCACGCCACAAAATAAGTAAAGAAAAAAAAATAGGGAAGAAAAGTATATGATAGTTACTGAGGAAAGGATGACTTTCACTCTTTGAAGTCACTCACACTGACACCATTTCCAAACGTTCATTAAGGTTTAGTTCATATAGATTTGCATGTGGATCGGAACAAGTTTTATCTATCTGACAGTTTTATCTATCCATCCATGGAACATGGATTTATGGCCTGAAATAGATGACTCTATAATTGTTTCTTGATAATGATTTCTAGTGACTAGAACACCAGTCAGAGTTTAGCCACTTTTAAAATACTTTGATATTGCTTGTTAATCTTAGAAAATGTTCTCCATAAGAACAAAATAATAGTAGATTAATGACAAGAATGTCATGTCAGTGAAGAATGTTTAATCTGTCTGTTTTAGCACTGTGCAGGCAGAGAGTGATAAATCAAAATTTTGTGTATAACTGTGGTGCATAACAAGTGTTTATGAACTTCAACAAAGTATATGTTGTGACTCAACACTATATCCTAGAGCAACATCTGTAATTTTCTGATACTTGTGTCCTGGATATTGGTAACTAGGTTTTTTCCCCCTCAGTCTTTTGTTATTAAACTGAAGCACAAGTCAGAATAAGTGTCTTGTAAATCAGACTTTTTATATAACGTGCTTTTTTGTCTGTGGTACGTATTTTGATTATATCACCTCTCAGCTGTTCAGGAAAGCCCTAGAACACGTACAAAAGTTTCCTTAACTTCAGTGGAAATTAAGCAGGTGTTTCAGATTAATCATTTACTGCAATGCTTTGTGGAATGGGATTTTAATCAGCAACTATAAGATATATTTTCTTTCTAGAAGTATAGATTTCTTTCAATGTAATTGAGAGGGTGAGCCAGTTAACTAAGCTAATTTAGTGGCATATGTCTGAGCAGTGCTAGTTTTATTAGGTGCCTTTTAGAAGTGATGTCCATTAACTACAAAACTAATAGAGTGATTCTGAAAACAGTTTATAGAGAAGAAATACCTACTCCATGTTCCCACTGACATACAACTCACCAGAGAAAATGCAGTTAGTCGTACATTAAGATTTTTATTTAGCTCATTGTCACTGGCATCTGTTCACTATTGTTATACATAGTATACTTAGCCTGCAGTGTACTATTTAGTCACAGTTTATGAGAGGTTTTTAAAACTATAATTTCTAAGGATTGGTTTTTGAATTCTCTGAGACAACGGTGGCAACACTTCAAGCTTGTGTTTTAGCAAGTGTCAACACTTGGAAGTTGATGTTAATATCTAAGAGCTGCTTACAACCAATAAATACATAGAATGATGATTCATCATCATTCAGCTTCAGTTGCAGTTTAATTCCTCTCAACATGCTTTTAATGCAGATGTATAAGTGTTGATGTCTGATAAGCTTAGTCTGTTATAGGACCTCTGATGTTGGGCAATTGTACTGGGAAGGGAGGCAAGAGTCACACAGCATTTTCAGCTGGGTTTTTCTATTTCCTGGTCATTATTTGAGAATTATCTCTACAATTTGATGTCAACACAAAAATTTCATTTATATTTCATATTTCCAAAACTGTTAGGGAACAGCTTTCCCTTGAACTGTTATGCTCTCTAGCTATATGTACTCTTACTCTGCAGATGTGTTCCTTGAAGGAGTGCCTTACTTCTTTGCTTTATGTTTTACCTTGGGGAAATTGAGCTAGAATGAGGGTATTGCATGCATTTTAAAAATTGTTTACTCCTGTGAAATTGGAGTAAGTTTCTCATAATTTCCTAAGGGATTTAATAAAAGAGCTATTTCTTCCAAATTTCAGAGTCCTGTTATTAATTCTTTCAGTGACAAAGCTGATAAATTAAAATAAATTATCTGCCCTCCTGGTTTTTTTTTTTTCCCTAAGAAGAAAAGTATATTTTTGTATTTGGCAACTACTAAATGTAGTTGTAGGGGTTATGACTTTTTCAAAAGAGAAGACACTGTTCAATTGCAACTCTTCTGAAACTAGATATTACTGTTTGAAATTTTATATTTTACTGGGGGTCAGATGAGATATGCACAGGTCTTTCTTGATTGCCACATTTATGAAGCTTGACAAAAAGATAGGCAAACTCTCTTTGCCCAAAGCTGCACTATATGTATGTAACCTCTGTTCAATTAATATGAAATTTCATAAAGCTGTAAATACCAAGACCAGGAAATTTAGCATGAAAAAACAGTTCACAGTTCTAATTACAGGTATTAAGGTGTCTTAAATAATAATTAAATTTGCCTTATCTGCTGTTTTTTATTTTAATATAAAACTATTTTTCAATGGTCTAGGCATTACATAATTTTTGCAAGAAACCAGTTAAGCAGATAATACAACCAAATTCATTTAGATGGTTCTTTGCATTCAGGTTACTTTTTGATGCTATCAGGAGATGGAACAGCAGAAAAGTGCCTGTGGTGAGGGTCCTTAAATCTGTTTTATACAATTGTTTTATACAATGTGTCCTGCCTGGTGTTTGACTCTAAGGTCTTATGTTCCTCTTTCACTTTATCATGTGGTTATTTTCCTTTTTCTGCTGTTGATATCTTTCTTGATATACTAGTGCTTGTTTGTGATTAGAGATGGGAGCTCCATCAACTACAGGGAATATTTCCATTCAAAACCTGAGGTTTTCCTCATTCTTTTTTCTCCTTTTTTTTGATAGAAGTCTTTATTCCCAGAAGCTTTACTCAATGAATCTTATTACAATTAACATCCATGATGGTTCTATTTGTTATTGACTACAGTGAGAAGGCCATAAGTGCCTAAGAACATTTTTGGCTCATTAACCAAAATGGACACAGAAGGTGTTATGAAACTATTATTTTTAGTATCATTTTTTATCATCTATTTAAAAATGACTGTTTAATAAAAATTAGTAGTTAGCAAGTCTATGTAGTTAGTTAATCTTTGCAGTTAGTTAAAGAAACATACAAAAACCTTTAGTCCTTGAAAGATAACCATATAATCCATAACTTTCTTGATTTGGATAATACCCTTGTAAGCACTTTGTTTTGAACTGTATTCTGTGAACTGTTCTTGAATAGAAAAGCCAAAACCAGAACTTGGTATAAACATTTAAATTTGGCAGAAGAGTGTGATTAGATCTAAACCCACGATTTTGTCAGCCAAGACATTTATTGTTTTCTGTCAGTCTATTTGGAGCATGCTAAGAAAAATTAAACTGATGAGCGAATGCTGTTCAAATGGTTTGGCTAGCAAAGGGAGCAGCTGCTGCTTCTGACTTATGATACATCCTTAGTCCACACAGATTTAAAACTGTTCCACATATTATTTCCTAAGATGTTGTGTGGGAAATGGTTTTTTGCTTTAGTAAACCCAAGACAAATTTATTTAAGTGTATAAGTTAGAGCCAAAATGCCCAAGCATTTAGCCATTTGCTTATGGGTTCTTCCAAACACCAATTGCTCTTTTATTGAGAAAATAAACAAACAAACAAACAAAAAATACCTCCTCTTGTGAAACCATATAAAAGAAATTACCCCTGGTTACTGTTAAGAAAAACCTAGTCTAATCAGATTTAATCAGGCTTATCATCCTGGAATTTCAGCTCTTGTGGAATTTAAAATTATGAGAAGTCTGTGAAAGAGAATCAAAAGATACAATAAATGTGAACTACAGAGCTTCAGATACATGGTCTAAATAAACAAAAGAAAAAATAGTTTGAAGGTCAAAAAACTATCCTATTGTTGACACTAATTAAACTGAATAATTAGTTCCTCAAGTATGACAACAAATGTTCAAATACTTGAAAATGGAATAGAAATACATGAAATAATATCTTGCATTAGCATTAGGATTTGAAGGATATTTAAATTCTTTGTGGAGCATGCATGCTGTAAATAAATCTATTTTTTCTCTGCATAATTATTATCACCTTGTTTCATCAAAGCAGAGGTGTTCTAAAAATATAGTGTGGTTATTATTGCCTCAACTGACCTAATGACTTTTCTTCTCTATTTATATGAGCAATTCATACCACAGACCTCTCATTTTCAAATACTGTAAATCAGTTTGAGACCACTAATAACAAACATGTTGACTACAACTGCAAGGTAACACAAGACCAGATTTCCTAACCAAGTTGAGAAATTACAATCTCTGCATGTTTTTAGGATTTGGATAAACAAATGAAGGTTTGATCTAGCATTGGGGATAGTCCATGTATTTTTATGGTCCTTATATTCATAAAAGTTGCTCTAAATCAATGTCAGGTTAATGTTCTGATTTTCAGGGAGGGTGAAGAAGGCAATGTTTGCCTTTATGACTCAATTTGAGATGTGGGAGATGTAGACTGAAGTTTATGAGTCTTTCTACAAAGTGAATGGAGAATGAAATGGTTCAGAACACCCTGGTCTGAATTTGGTTTTTACCGTGCTGTGTGAAATCAATACCTTGCCATAGCTCTCTCTATAGATGGCCAATGAAGCCAGGGCTGCTAATTTAGGCACCCAGGATAGATTTCATCTGACTGAATGCAGATAACCCTATCTGGTCTAGAAATCCTGAGCTCTTTTTGTAGTTGGTGGAGAAACAAAGTAATTTTAAGGTTGTGTTTTATCCTTTCCTCTTTCATCCATGAAGGCAGGGTAGCATGGCCATCACACCATAATCTGATAAAAGCTTTTTGAAGACTTAATCCCTCATAGATCCATGCCCTAGCACACACTAAGTAAAGAAGCTGGCATATGGCATGAGACAAACTTGGATCATCTAGGCATTATCTGCAGTCTGTAGTAGTTTGAGCTATGGGCCTACAGTAGCTTAAGCACACATTTGTAGACAAAATTTTTTTGTGGAATGCTTAGACTTCATCTCTGAAAAAAGAAATTATGCCATAAAATTAAAAAAAAACCCTAGGTATTGAAAGGGTCAACCCTGTAGTCATGTAGTCATAAGTATGACATTATCCTGCTATTCTATGTTTTTGGGAGATCACATTTGCTTCATTATCCAGAATAATATACAGAAAATGGCAGTCTAAATTAGCTTCATGCATGTTAGATGTGTCAGTGCAAATTTTCAGAAAGTGACATGAGCAGGTGTGAATTCTTGAATGTAAAAGAGAAAGTCAAAAATGTGAGAGATGGTAAGAAGTGCATCGCTGAGAAATATAGTTATTTTACAGTTCTGTGACGTGAGTCTGAAAAAACAAGTGCACAAATCATACTGTGCTGCCTAATGGCTAAAACAGGCAAGAAAGAACTGGCTTACATGCTCAGCTGCAATGCCTTCAGTCAACATAGTTGTATTGCATAGACATGACAGTAGGAAACTAGTCAGGAAAATATTATGGCTTGCAATATCCAGATTTCAATACTAACTTTAACTATCTTTCTATGCCAAAATATTCTGCTAGGCCTTGAGAAGTGATAAATACAAGGAATCAAATGCAATAAAAGTTATCCCCTGTTGGAATGAGAATAGGAGCATCCTGTTAGAACAGCAAATTTTCTCATTTATTTCTTTCTTTTAAAGACTTTTGCAGTCATCATGAATGGTGGTAGCAATTGAACCAAAGCACAGGCAGCCTTAAGAAAGAAAAGTTCAGTGATAGGAAAGTAGAAAGGAACACTAACATCAGTATCTAGGTAATTGGCAGAAGATGATTTGTAGATAGGCAGCCAGTTTTTAAAACATTTAAACTCTTTACATAACTGTGAGGTTGTTATACATTTCCAGTCTGTTCTGCTTCAAGGAATGTGGAGTGAATTTAAAAGAAAACAAAATAAAGATATTCATAACAAGTTCTCTTACTGTCTCTCTACTCTCTCAAGTGAGTAGAATTTTCCTCTCAAATCCCTTGAAAATCTATTGCTATTTAAACTACAGAAGATAGAACACAGGTATTTCCCTTTTTTCTATTTATACATGGGTGTGATTTGTAGCATTAACAGCAACACTTCCCCTGTCTTTTTCGATGGAGGACAGCAAATATATACGGTGTTTCCAGGCCAGGTTAAGAATGTGTAAAATCTAAATGCTTCCAGTCTGTCACATTATTGCAGTTGGAATAAAAATCCAGTCTCTGCTTGGCTTGGATACTTAATTTGTTGTATTTTAACCCCTGTATTTAACCCCTAATGACATTTTGATCTCTGAAATCTGAAGTTATCCTCAGATGAATATTATCTGCTTTATAATCAGAAATAATCAGCTCTTCCACTGCAGGCAATATGTGTTCTATTCAGCAAATCTGTTGCGTGATTCACAGCTCAGCACAAAGAAGCTATTCTCCTACTTATGAATACTATCTTCTCTCCAAAATTTATGTTTCTTATTCAGGCAAAAAATTCTATTGGCCTTAGTGTTAACTTGAGTGAGTTTAAGAGATTAGGATCTCCAGGTGGAGTCATGAAAAAAAAGAGAAGGAACTAATTAATAAAATTTTATTCAAAGGAATATTACTGTTTTCTGAGTAAAAATAATTCTTATACTGTTTATACGTACCTTTCTAGGACTTCTAAGGAATTATAGGGGCCCTATGGAATTAGAGAACCCAAGATATGCCATCTGCTGTGAGCAGATCTCCATCTTCCTGCACTGCTGCCTCAGATCTCACACAAAATTAATAACCATGGACAAACACTTTTACCAGCTAATAAACACAGAGAAATTACTCTGAAAATCCGTCAAATGTTCAGGAGGGGACAGTCAGTCTGTAATTTTCATGGTTTTTTTTGTTTTTTTTTTTTATGAGTATGGAGCAGGCTTTCTAAGAAAGTTGTATATAATGTAGTCCTTTTCCATTACAGACTCTTAGAAACTGTGGCCTCTTCAAACTCCATGCAGATAAATTTTATCATTCTTCTGGAGATAGGTGCTAACAAGAATGAAGTGGGATTTGTTGCTGAGCATGTGGACTCTCTTGCTGTTGTTAAACAATGGAACTCACTGTAAGAATGCTTGTGATAGGATAAACTTTTCCACCTATGGCTTCCAGAGCTGGATAAAATAATCTGCAATGTCACAACACAAAGAATCAAGCACCAAAGCAGTTATTCTCCTGTCTTGCTGAAAAGAATGCAACCTTTTAATGATAGCTGAAAATAAGGGATTTTTCTGATTGTTACTCTTTGAATATAGAAGCCAAGCTAATTCCAGGAGAAACTAAAGCCTATTTTATAAGGGAAAGCCAAAGAAGAACCTGAGTAACTTCATCTCTAATTTTGCTGTTGATTAGCATTGCCTTTAGATTCCATCCCCCTCACTGCAATTTCCTTTCTTAACAAAATTTGTACTCTAACTAAATAAATACCTCAGCTAACTTTATGTCCTTCCTCAAGTAAAAAGTTCCTGAGGGAATTCCTTTAAGACAGTATCATCAATATCAGAGATATTAGTTGACTTCACAGCCTTTTCTTTGCCATTAATTATTTCGATGTGTGATTATGATGTAGCTTCTGTTTGAGAAAGACAAGATATCAAGTAGACAGCTAAATATCAGGTTTAATTTCTGCAGGACTGAATTACATGAGATTGACAAGTAATACCACTTGCTTAGTACTAAATAATCAATACAAATTATTCTAATGTACTTTCCATAGTAAACCCACTGTTATCACTTAGCTTGCCATCATCCTTCCATCTTGGCTGGGGTTCCATAGTGAAATTCTAGTGGTGGTGATATGTGACATTACTAGAATCTGTATTTCTGCCTATCCCATTGTCTGAATCAATAAGCAGCAAATATCACATATTGTAAAATAATATGATATTATGAATTATTAAAAAATTCTCAAAAAAAGAAAAATATTACTTGAGGAACTTTATATGGTTAATATTATCTATATATAGATATATATCTAGAATATATATATCTAGAATAGATATATATTCTAGATACATATAGAATATATATCTAGAATATATATATTAAATATATGTTTATATTTCAAAAATATAGTCATATTTCCAAATGAGGAGTAAATATCAGAATTCTTGGGCTCTTGATAGATTTACTGGGTAGTCACAGAGTGCTACACATTTTTTAATGTCAGTGAATCATGGCTAATATTTATGGTACCTTAGTGAAATACTCACAGTACAGACTGAAAACATATAGAATATACCTGAATTTATTTAAGGGATTATGATCTGTGTTGGTATTCTTCAAGGGCAATAAAAAACAAGCTGTGAAATATAGTGTCCCACATATTGCTTCTGTGATTCCCTTTTCAGACAACTTTTGAAAAAGCATTGGATAAAGTGTTGGTACTTGCTGATGTACCTTGACCAGATGAAAAAAACCTTCTTCAAATCCAATTAAATAAAACCCCAACCTCACAGAAAAGAAGCAGCAGAGATGATAAATAATGAATGTCAAAGCATCATAGAATGACTTGGTTTGGAAGGAACTTTTAAGACCATCTAGTTCCAAGCTCCCTGCCTTGAGCATGACTTGGTGTAATTGACTACAGCAGGCTTTTGAATCACATGCAATTAATTTCCATGTTTTGATCTAGTATCAGGTGAAGCTTGGTCATGGAATTATTTGAGTTTTCACTTAAGATTTGAATTTGTCTTGTATACATTTTCCATATGTCTTCCATACTTTTACCAAAACTACCAAGTCATTTAATTTCTGGGATACAGTTTTTATAAATAAATACATCGATAGATAAGAAAGAAGCAACTCTGCATATATGTGCAAAGAAATATGCCTTTACATAACAGGAATTTGTTGTGTTAGAATCTGCTTTTAGAAGAGTGTCTGAACAAATATGATTGGATGGGATTGAGACTAAGAAACTGGATTAAGAGATCAGTATTCAACTTCTGGCTGTGTAATGCATTTCCTGATTACCTCAAGCACACCACCTCACCCTTCCAGATCTCATTCCTCTGCCTTTTTTTTTTTTAATCATTTTATAAATCCAATTTACTTACAAATAATGCATGGCACAATGATCATAAAATTTGATAGCCAAAAGCATGCCACTGAAGCAGTTATTCAAATGAAGCAAAGGCATATGACCTCACTATTCACAAGCAAAATTATATATATATGTACATGCAAGTGCAATTTATTTCTGTAAAAGTGATGAAGAAAATGAAAACCTGCTGTACAGAGCCAAGAAACTTTCTTCCAGCTGTTTATTTATGACACTCCTATTTCTTCAGTCAGAAAACAATCTGGTTATTTTCTATTTAAGAGCCAATTTCATTATCTAAAAGTCCTTGGGCTGATCATTTCCTGCTGTCACCTTAAAGAGGTTCCATCATTTCCTCAAGACTATTATAAGTCCCACAGATCCAAACAAAGAGGTACAAAGTGTGTTAAGCTAGTAGTCCATACAAAATACAAAACATGTATTTTTGATAGTTAATACATGGTGGAAATTAACGGTTTCTCTACCATTATATGAGATACATTTTCAGAGGATCATGGCTCTAAAGCATTGAAAAATAACTCTATAATAACCATTATAAAAATAATAAAAACAACCATTATGAAAATAAGTCTACAATAACCATTAAAAAGAACTTTTTGGGTTGTAATGACTGATTTATGTATCTGCTTTTATATGTATCTCAACATTTTAATGATTTCTGCTACAGTCTTTCTTTAAATCTTTGATACTTGTCTTGCTCAGACTGCTGAAAGTTGTAGCTAGAAAGGGCAGAAAGTATTTTTTCTTAGTTCATGATATGCCACAATAGGACAATGACCTCTTTTTTAGCCAATCAAAAAGAAGATTTATTTTACTACTTGTATAGTCTTTGCAGGTCAAAGCAGCACATTCTTCATATGAAGCTGGAAGTTGTTCTTAATCCATTTAAAACGTAAATATATTCAAGATGCAATAAGTATCATTAGTAGTCCTGGCATAATGATACTAGGAGTTTTACTTTAAGTTATCCAATGAATGTATAAAAAATATAAATAATTATTAATATCTTTAACATTGTTATAAAAAAAAGTTTTGTATAACTCTGTTTCCCTGGAACTCTGCTTGTACAACCAATGCTGTTCTGAGGGTGTTATTTGGAACTGTAAACATACCATTCCTTCTCCTGGTTACAGATCCTGGTGTGGGTATCCAGACATTGGTAATAATGCTTTCTTCCTCACTGCTGAGAGCTGTTTTGACACATGGAGAACACCTCTCTTCATTGCTCTGTAACTTCACACTACATCCACACTTTTACATACTGTGATTTACATGATCTATCTCTTTCTTGCTCTCTTCGTTAACCCCTGAAGCAAATTCTGTCCATCTTACAAGGCTGCACCCCTTTCATATTCATTAACCAACAGCTGCCGACCTGTCCTTAGACCTGAGGCTTTTGATGCTGTCATCTGCACGTGCTTACAAGGCTTCTGCTATTATCCTGTGCTTGTACTCCTCTGCATCCCAACAGTATTTTAGGGTAACAGGTTCTACAAAAATACTTTTTATCAGTGTAACAGAAATCAATCAATGTTTTTGTAACACTAGACATTGCACCTGCTATACAAAATTGTACAAAGCTGAGCAAAACTAAAACAAAAAAGATAATATCTATCTGGCTACTGGACAATGGTTGTTACAGCTAAGAAAGCTAAACAAAGTGCCAGAAAGCCCCAAAATAAGCCCAGACAAAACAAATTTAAGATATTTAGTCATGAGGCTCACAGAGTTACTATATCCTGTGGCCTGTTAAATCAGTGGCAATCTCATATTTTCAAATTTACAAAAGGCCAGTGTTCCCTGCAGCAAGACTCTCCAAAGCTCATTGAAATCAACTTCTCAAGAGGTGTGCTGAGAGCTGGCATTCCATACTTCCTGCCAACAGTAGAGTGATGGGGGTGATAGAAGGCAGTCAAAAAGATTTTGTACAAAAATGCTATATCAAAAGGAAAGTAGTCTGAATGCAGAGACAGCTCTGAAAAAATAGATCTATCCCATGAATTGCAGCTCTATCACCTCTTGCATATAAATAAATTTAATACATCTAACAAGATTGATATCTTCCTGGGCATCTTCCTCCCCTCTCCAGATCCTTGCTCTTGAAGAGGATGATAAAAATAGAATTTAGATCACAGAAGTAAATTTATATCTGCCATGGCCCACTTATTTAGTTTTTAATTATCAAGAGTTTTGGTTGAATATTCTGCATTTTTACTTGGAGGCCATCTCAAAATTGCTCCCTGATCAACTGCAAGTGATCAAGTTGCTTAAGTGGAAGAAATTTTCAGTGAATATATGGAAACCTTGGGTTTTTTGGAAATTTTAGTTTTCATTTTTTTATTACAAGAAGAGGGAAATCAATTCCACTCTGAAAGAAGGAAATGGGAAGCTATTGTAAAAGTGAACCACCAACACAACTATGTTATTAGCAGAAGTGGTGTTTAAGCTCCTGTGAGTACTTGCTCATTTCTTTTACATATTAAATGGATCTGACTTGTTTTTAGTTCTGCATAGACATCTCTGAGGCTTATGACACCTTGAGATCATCAATTCTATGAAATATTTTTACACCTCTACACACATCAGTTCTATGATATATTTTTAATGTAACTCTTAAAGAGTCTTGCATATAGTTTAAAAACCTATGAGTTTATGAGGCTAATGAAGGACATTGTCAACTTCATTAAAATTCACTAAGGACAGTTGTGTCAACAAATATTTTTGTGCTAGTGTTTTATGATGATTTGGAGGGCTCTTCACTGAAGTATGGTCCTATTTTTCTCCATTCCTCTACTGTTCTAAGGCTGTGAAGAATGAAATCAAAGTATAAAGCTGATACAAAGGAAGCAACATTAATTATGTTGAGGCAATCTGCTAGCACTCAGGGTGGATTAGGTATTTTACAACCAGGTTTCATTGGCATCAAGCTCCTGTGCTTGTTCCACTGCATGGCCGAACAGCTAGGTAGGTCATTTGTCACGGAACATAAAAGAATTTAGTCTTTTTGAAGCAGGGAATCCAAGCCTACAAGACCATCAGTAATTCATACTATAATTCCATCTTTGCATAATCAGAGAGATTAGCTGCCAGCAGCCTGTTTATGTGCAAGAGCATAGCAAAATCTTGCAGTTCGTTTTCCTTGCAAGCCTATAAATTTTTATGAGATTTATATATTTCAGTCAGCAAAACATATTTTGAGGAGGAATAAATATTTTTTAAGCTAAATATTTTTAAGCTAAATACTTTTTTTTCTTTTTTTTTTCTTTTTTTTTTTTTTTTGGTGACATGTGGATACTGGTTTGGCATTCTTTATGAGAAGTAGCCAAAAGCAAATTGTGCCTCTCTTTTTGTGATTACCTTTTGAGACAAGGTAGAAAGCTTGAATTTGGAACTGTTAAATGCAGATGACTACTGAATGAATTTGAATTTCAGTGCTTCAATCAACCCAGCTGGAAAACTGGATATTAGCAGGGTCTGACTGAAAAACAGATGTTGTAGCACAACAGTTTCCATAAAGAAATCACAGCCTAAAACTGTGTGAAATTACATGTAGTTACTGTAAAGCAGTATAAGGAGAAATAGATCTGTGATATTTTTAATTCAAAAATTCAGGGACAAGTTCAGAGATATCTTGTTATTGTTCCAACCCATCTTTGCAATGAGAGGTTAAATAGCATGACACTGCTAATTATTTTGAGGGGAAGAATTGTACTTGAAATCTGGGAGACCTAATGTAATAGAATAACATCTAATGAATATATTTGGCAGAATCTAGTCAAAATGATAAAGTGAAACATCAGATACCTTACACATTTTCTTGGAATTTGAAATAAATAAAAAAATCCTTTAAAATATATTTATAATCTTTATGTCATTGCGTCTTTGGTAGATCTCACACAAATTCCTACAATACATTTCTTTCTTGAGTCCAGTGCATCATCTTTTGGTTTTTTTTCAGTCAGTGATGTTGTTTCATGTGGTATAGGAAGAAATATCTGAACAAGTGAAGGTGCCAGACCCTTTCTCTGTGTAGAAGATGTTGTTAATAAGGAATGTCTGATTGAAATGAAGGATGGAAATCTCACTAGTTTAAATGGTGTAAGTGCATCACAATATATGTACCTCCAAGGGAAGTTTTTTCTTTAAATCTCAGTAGTTTGGATGACTGAAATGTTGTAATTCGTGGCTACATGGTTTTTCTAGGAAAAAGATGCCAGTAAAGCAAAGTGGTGCAGTTGCCCTTTATGTCAGAGAACATCTAGAATGTCTCTGGAAAGTCTGGAATTCTGTCCCGAGGAGAATGATGAGTGCCCCTTCCAGCTTAACCCATTCTATTTTTCTGTGATTTTGTGAATGGGTGTGCACATTAATGGTTTCTCCTTCTTCATTGTGGAGTCCAGTTGGGATAATTTCATATATTTTCTAACACATTTCTGTATCATTTACTCAATTATTCTGCATGCAGCACCATAGTATTTCCCAATGCACTGTCCATGGTGCCTTTAGGTGAGTTAGTTACTCTTGTCCTGTGTGTTACCCCTAGGTTTGCCCCAGCTCCAGGCCTGCATTACCATAACTGACTGTGGGTGAGATGTGCATACCTGTGGGGTCTCCAGTGCCAGCCTGTGCCACCTCCCTCATCAATCTGCGCCTGCACTTCTGAGCTTTGCCTCCCGTGTCCTCACTTCTCAAGGCCTCGGCTATCACACTGGATTCCAGTTTCTCCACCCTGCATCTCCATGGTGCAGTCATAAATATCTCATTCTCTATAGAAAAACACTGCTATCTATAAAAATCCATGTTTGTACTATGCAAAGAGAAAAAAAAATTATCTGCCAGCTCCGTTGAAATGCCTCTATCACAGCTAAACTAAATAAAACAGCTGTAGGAGGTCAGCTGCAGAGAGAACACATCAGACAAGCCCCAGCTCTGAGGCTGTGCAAACTCAGTATAAAGCTTATGGCCAGCTAATAGTCATGACAGTGAAGTACTACAGGGCTACACAGAGTTACACCTCTTTGCTCCTAAACTTAAGGATGCTTAGTAATTTCAAGGGTGAAGCCAAACATGCAGCAGAGGTAGGATGGAGTGACTCAAAGTTCTTGATATCATTGCATTGATTGTCTTAACGTGTATGTGTATGTACACAATATATATTTCCATATATCATTTTCCCCCTTTATACTATCTGCCAAGCAAACTTGGAGGATTTTGATCTTGTGATTCAGGCCAAAGATAAAATAGTTGTGTTTCTGCCTGAGTGGAAAGCTCTTTTAGGCACACATTTTCTTCTAAGAGGAAAAAAATACAAATACTAAAAAATGTAGATTTTTTTTCCTTATACAGCTTCCCCCCATCCGATATTTTCCTGTGGGACCTGGTACAAAAACTGTCCCCCATATTTGTGTGTTTATTTTTATTTAGACACCATATACACTCAAAATGATGGCTGGTTGTAATGTATATATTGTACACAGATAAGATATTTATATGTAAATAATTGAACTCTTGTTTTGCAACTTGGAAGAATTTAGTTTTGCAAAAACCCTGAAAAAACATGATTGAATTTATTTTGGCGTTATTGTATTCCTTATATGTAATTAGCAATAGTCAGATATCTTAAATGTATTTGAAAGCCCCCGTCTAAAGCTTAGTAGGTCATGGCACTAGAGCAAGGCCTCTGCAACACAGTAGAACATCTGTGGTAAGATTCTGAAAGCTCAGCTATGTTTTCAGATGCATTTATAATAATTGCTTTTGACTAGAGATTATAGGTCTCTGTGGGTAGCTCTTCTGAGACACTTCTAGGCAGTGATAGACATACTGCAAAAGGCACTCAAGACAGTGTTTATGTGCAGCCCTAAAGGTACTTTGAAAAGGCTCAGTTTTTTTGAACAGATGGTGTAATTTGCTTCCTGTTGCTTTTAAGGGATGTCTTCCTTATCCTGAGGTATTCTAGCATACGCTCATGCAAATCCTATTTGTCCATTGCAACTGTTTTTGTTTATTTTTAAAAATTCTCCTCTGACTTATTTTTCACTTTTCTTATGTAATAATTTTTCAGGGGATTACTGGACTAATAAGCCTGATGTAGCCATGACATGTATGTCTAGCAACATTAGAAACAAGGCTCCTCCCTCACTTTTATTATTCTCAAATACTACATTAAAAATTGCTTCTCTGAAATGAAAAAAATTGCTAATATAATGTAATGATGAATACATTATTACAGACCTTCATGTGAAATCAACCCATAGCAAAGACTAATTCAAAAATGCAGTTTAATATAGCTATTTTTATTCTTAGAAGACATGAAATTTGTGCTTTGAAGAGATGTCCACTGTCATCACTGATTCCCTTAAAACTGCACAATGCTGAGATAGCAATTCTTGAAATCCTTCTTTTCACAATGTGGTACTTTTCCAAAAAAGAGAACAGCAGTCAGAGAGAACCATGGTGATTCTCTGCTGGAGAACACTGCAACCAATCAGGGCCACCCTTTTGTGAAACCTTCAAAGTGCCCCACGATCACGGCAGTGGTGGCTGTCAGAGGAGGATGTCTATGCTACCCCATGAAATGAATGAATTCTGTTATGCAGATGCTTTTATTTTTTTCTTTAGAATGATAACTGAACCACTACTTCTGAAACTGAGGAAGCAAGTTCAGGGGCAGCACTACATAACTTACTGAAATTGTTTTACCATGCTTGCTTGCAGCTGCATGCTTAGGGAAATATAAGTTTGTCATGTGTTGGAAGATGTGGGCTTCTCACGACATCTCTTTTCCTTGTTTTCTGGAACTCTGGCAGAGAAACTGCGCAATGAAAACATGAATTGATTGACTGCGTGTGATTTTGAGAATATTTGCCACAGGCTAAGGGTGCTCATCTGGTTAAACATGCCTATGTACCCAGATACAGGCAGTTGTCTGCTGAGCCTTCCAACACTGAACTGCCCAATCATGAATCAGCTCCAGCTCAGAAGCTATCTAACTTAATTTGTGAAATGCAGTGTCTCATCTAAAGTAGCAGCTGTAAAGATATAGAAAATGAAGGAAGTACAGATCTGCTTAGATCCCTGTCTTAATTGTGATGGTGAGACATGTAAATAGATTTAGGGTCATGAGCACTTGTGATCATCAAGGACTACTCAGCAGATTGTACTGAGCAAATCTAATTAGGATAATTATTAGCCTCCTACTCAAATGCTTCTTTTCATCATGTAAGACAATTTAGGCTTTTTCATCCTGTATTACTGTTGTGATACATAAAGCAGTAGCAAAGTTCTACCTCAGATGAGGCTTGTATTTTAGGGAAATATTTCAGTGTGGACAATGTATAGTTGTTTGTTAACAACCTTCATGATGAAAGACAAAACTGAAATAATGTTACTTGCTTAACATGTTTTTGAACTGTTGTCGTTTGATACTAAAATTTTGTGTTTAACAGCCTAGGCTAGAAACCACAATAACCCACAATGAAACACTCAAAACCTCCTCATTTTAGTTTCAGTAACAACTTTTCCATAACATAGCTGCTTTTAAATGCTCCTGTTCCATCAAGGTTATTTCTATAATAGTGAAATTTTCTTTCAAAAGTGTAGTGTGGTAATCTGCAACTTTCTTTAACATGTGGTATGCAGAGCAAATACACAGCTTTTTTTTTTTTTTTATATAAAAGCTAGGCACTTAACTTCAAATGGAAAAACAAGAAAGGGAGAAGCAGATGATGTTATTTCACATCGCAGTACAAATAACGATAAAAGGAATAAGTGGCAAGCCAATTTAAATGCAACTGAATGTAGCTAGTATGATTCAGTAACTGAGAGAAAGATAAGTCAAGGGCATACTGCACTCATTATTAATACTTAAAGTCCAAGTCTTGCTAGTGGTTTTACTAGTTCATCAAACAAAATGAAGAAAACAAACCAAGTCAAAACAACAAAGGATTAATTTTTGTAACACCAAGTTCCTTCAGAAAGACCTAAGAAGCCTAAAAATAATACTGAAGTCTTATAAATGTGTGTCAGTCCAAACATAATATATTATTTTAATGAAAAACACTTAAAAATTAAATATAACTTAAATGAATAATGTACTTATTTAATTCTTGCACCTCAGTGATTTCCAAAAGACACTGTTGTTCTACTTGAGTAAAGTTTCTTCTAAAGCATTTTCTATTAAACATAGCAAGCACCTGGGGAGCACTTGGAACAAAAATAAACTGATCTCAGAGACATCAAAAGGGTTTGGTTTTTTTCAAGTTTATTGTGGATCATAACAAAGTAAAAATTAAAAATGTCTTATATAAGACTATTCTCTTCAAACCTGCATACTAATTATACACGTGTACTTCTGCAGAAAACACATGTTAGTTTCTGGCCAAATTTCTGGACTAAATATTGCTTGGGAAAGATGCTTGTGAAGACAGTACAGATCTCTTTCTTTTCCTCCAACTCCTCAGATGTGAGATAATCTCATACACCAAGGAACAGTGATGGAGAGAGGGAGTTCAGTTTAATTGGGTACCCTGAATTGCTGTATAAATGTTTCCATTGCTGACCTTGGCAACAAAAGGTGATTTCAATCACTTGTTGAAAATGACAATAAAAGCTGCTCAGCCTTAAAAACATTTTTTAAAAAATATCTAAGGTAGGGAAGATGAATCTCTTACTGCATTGGCTCCTGAATTGCATGCTACATGTAGATGGATAAAATGGCTAACACCTGCACTTCTTCCCTGATTTTGCTCCCCTAGAAACACAGCTTTGTTAACAGGCAGAAGTTTCTGATCAGCCTCTGTTCCTTAGATTGATCTATTGAAGGAGACACAATTGACTGCTGCTCAGTCATTGGACTAAATTATAAACCATAGTGATTTGGGATGTTGGAGAGGATCAGTGTGGACAGGTCAGGGTGATAAATGCTTTAGAAAACCTGGTTTCAATGGCTAATGTTAGTCAACACGGCAAGTTACAGGCTCATTCCAGCTGGCATGAATACAGCCCCATCATTATGATCCTTCCAAGCTGTATGGATTAGCCCTGCATAAAATACAAGCTTGTCTGTTAAACTATATTTTTCACAATCCTATTGTGAGCAAAGGCATTTCTAGATATCCTGCTGAATCTCAAAAATGTGTTAATCCTGATAGACAAGTTACCTAGGGTCCCATCAAGAAGAAATCCCTCAAAGCAGGTACATCAGTCCTGACTGCAGTTACCCCCATTATCCTCTCACAAATGTCATAATGAGTCACTAGGCTACCCTAGTGGTAGGGTACCCATCTGTAAAGTTGGTCTTTCTTTTGGTGAAGAAAGGAAAAACAGATCTTTTTTTAAGCCCTGAGAGCTAGTCCCTTCAAGGACTTATGCATCAAATGATCAGTAAGAATGTTCAGTCCTGCTTCCTTCTCTGACTGACAGAGCACAGAACTGCACCAGCAGTCAGATGGTACTGCCTGGAAAATAAAGCTATGTGAAGACACATCTGTGATGCAAATGGGAAACAAATTACACCACAAGCCAGTAGGTGACTGGCTGACACCCAGTGCTAACAAAAGAGGAGCTTTTCTGCATCTTAGAAAGACCCTGTCTCTGGACACTTCAGCAGGGAAGAAGAGGATAAAGATTGTCATGATCATTTGGATGCCTCATGCCAATAAAGGAGTGGCATATAAGTTCACTTTCCTTTTTATGTACTCATTGAATGATGCAATTCTTCCACACACTTTTGTATTGTACTGGTAGAATTATTTTCTTCTATTTACATTTATTTTTCATTTTCATATCATTTTATTTGGACATATGTAATCCCCCACCTCTCTCTTCACTTATATAAACTCAGCTATGCCCTTCAGTATTAAGGGAAACAAAGTCATCTGCTGAATAAATTTTAGTATAACTTATCTTTGCTGAGGGAAGAAATTTACAAGTGCCAAATGTGTACTGTTGGAGAGACTTTGCATTCAGATTTTAGAATTTAAAAGACAGAGAGCATGTGTGTCTGAGCTTGGTCCTACCAGCCCTCCTGGCCACTGTGGTTATTGGCAGGAATACATGGTACAGGTTTCCTGGGGAGGATGGGAGGGGAAAAGAAAATTCCTTATTTCTTCCTTTCTTTTTTCCTGGTAAAAGCATTCCATTTTTTTTTTCCTTTCCCACTCAACTCTATGCACCTTGTCCAAAAACACCAACATCTCAGCGGAGAAGTAAGTAGATAGGTGGCCTGAGATAACAGTGTGGTGAAGAGGAGGCTTCTCCTCTCCTGGTGAGAAAAAGCAATTGAGCAGCTCTTAAAGTTTCTGCCTCAGGATCTGATCTGAAAACTTAGAAAGTTTTTCTAAGAGACACCTACAACATACTCTGTCAAAACTGGAATGCAAAGGAAAGAGTGAGTAAAAAGTCCTGTTCATCTTGCCTAACTTAAGCTGCTTATACCAGGTATCTAGTCTAATACAAAGTTTTCACAGCTGACAGAGGGAAACAAGGGTATACTCCAGAGGCTGTCATCCTATCCAAGGGTATTAAAACACAGGAATAAAATGTTCTCTGATATTGCCTGCTTGCACTAGCTAAAGAAAGAACCTAATGAGAATGTACAAAGTGCTTAGTTTCTAGTTGGTTAAATTTGAGTGGGATTAATGTAATTTCCAGTATTCTTTCAGATTCTCTAATTTGCTTGTCTTTATAATTAGGTATTAAGATGAAATTACTAAATTTTTCAAAAAACTACTTAACTTGCATTAAAAATTTATATCCATATTATAATCTTGATACAGGGGACAACTTTGGAGAAATAAATCTAACCCTGACTATGAAGGAGATAGGACACTGTTGGAACCTGCCCCAGAAGGCAAGAGTAACCCAGCTTCTTGTTAATAAATCCCTTGGGCCAGATTAGAATGAAACAACACTGAATGATCTTTGCTTGTATAAATACATGTGTAGGGCTTATTTTAGAACAATCTGGTTGTAATGAAAAACAGGTATGTAGCCATTTTGGTTATTATCTATAGTGATATGGCAATATGAAGGAATAAAAATATCACTTCGGAAAATTTACAAGGGGAAGGAAGGAAGGAAGGAAGGAAGGAAGGAAGGAAGGAAGGAAGGAAGGAAGGAAGGAAGGAAAAGACATATAATCACCCATGTATCTATGACAAGTCTTGATTGTTGCAGTTTGTCTGTTGGTCCAAGTGATGGTCTTGACCTGTTCTGATCCATTGGGTGTGAGGGAAGAAGCCTGTGAAACACAGAGTCTGATGTGTTAAAATACATTCAGCCTTGGTGGGAATTCCCAGGTACCTTCCATGGGGAAGAGCTTTCAGTCCTCTGGTGGAAGGCCTCAGATATTAGTCTGGGGACACTTCAGGGGTCTTTAATGATTTATGACACCTTCTAAGACATGACAGCTGCCCCTCAGTCAGCGTAGTTAAGCCAGTTATGCCCCATCAGACCTTCCCTGGCAGCAGGTGGACAGAAGTTGTACAAAATTGAGTTGTGTAGGGGAGGGCCATTAGCATAAGAGTCCCCATCCTGCCTTGCAGGATTTGCCTCTTCACTGTGGCCTCCAGGTGAAGATGGTTCCCCCCTCTGTTGAAGGCAAACTAGTCCTTAGACATCCAAAAACTCCTCTCCTCCCTGGAGGGATGCAAACCTGGCTCAGCAAAGCACCCAGGAACCTCAACAAATGAACAAATATTTGGAGTCATTAGTCATTAATAGTCCAGTCTCTCCTAGACACCTAACTGGAAACATTCAATTCAATATTTATTTACCCTCGAGTATTTTTGGTGATTAAAACACATTTCTTTTGACATGGTTGCAAATGTAATACCTTGGAAAACAGGAAGGCCCTGAGATGTAATAGCTATGGTTATGGAAGACAACTCTAAAGCAGACTTTTATATGAACATAGCCTTCTGAAGAGAAGGAATTACTATTCTGATAAATCGCCCATCACACTCAAGATGCTCACAAAACTCATCAAGATACTAATTTAGATGTTTAAACGTTAGCATCACAGTTCACCATTAAATTATCCAATTTTATCGTAATATACCAGCTGTCTCATTATTAGCTTTTCTCCTAGATGTTTCTCACGAAAGCATACACTCCAGAAATGAATTTTTTCATGATTTGGTGCCATGAAGAGATGACGAAGGCAATACTTGAATTTCTTCCAATTGTTAATCATTCTTAATGTTAAAAAAAATAAAAAAACTACATAATCTGTTTTACTTCAATATCTATTTCTTGGGTCATTTTAGGATTTTTTTAATGCCATTATAAAGACTACTTCTGTGTTCAGTATTTTTCCTCTCCAGAGATACTCCACTTACTATAATCAAAACACTTCTCTTGTCTTTTATCACCTAAAAAGAATTATTTCCTTAACTTTTCTCCTTATAGAATAGCTCTCCAGCTTGCGAATAATTTTTAATGCTCATTTTTTCCTTCTTTCCAGCCTTTGACATTTTTTTCCCAGATGCACTTCTTGCCTAAGTTATCAGCTGAGAGCAGAGTTTTTGATGCATTCTGTCAAATGAATGAATCTCCCCAAGCATTTTCAGAAGATTTATTATAAGTATTGCCATGTGAACTGCAAATCAGCAAAGCATGCATGGGTAATTAATGCCCATTTCATATGAAATATGAAGAGTAAACATCATTAATTTGCTTTGCATAAAAACCTTTAAAAATCAGCATAAATATTTAATACTCTTTCATGCATATAGAATTTCTTTAAACATCTCACCTCTACATTTCAAGGAATATGACATTCAATATCATGCATACTGTGCATAAAAGGGTGACCAAATAATAAAACAGTGGCCACATTTTTTTTTCTGCAATGTGTAGCAATTGATTATTTTTCTGAAATCCTAACTTCTAGAGGAAGAAACACTGCTGGTTTTCACAGAATTTGTTGATATTAAGAGTATTTAACTTCAGAAACTGTCAACAACTACCTTATAAAATTAAGATAGTATGTAGAAAATTGTAGCAGAAAAAAGTCTCACAGAAAGATGAATGAAAAAACAAAACCATGATTCCTTCAATTTTCCGAAGTCTAAAATTTTTCACTGCTTAGATGTTCTTTAAAAGAAATTCCAAAACTTTGGATATCTGTAGAATTGTTCTGAGGAAACTATTCCCCCACAGAACTACCCTACTCCTTTTATGAGTATTAAGTATCACACTGAAACCTTACAAATAGAATTGACTTCTGCCTGTCTTGAGGGGCTGTGGGATAGGAACTTTCCTTTCTCTCTGTTTACTACTTTTGATGCTCCCCCAGTACAAGCAACATCCTCAAAATGGAGAAACAAACTGGACAATTAGTCAGAAGGACTTGTGCAAAATAAGAAAGAAAGAAAATTTAGAAATAATAAGAAATAGTAAGAAAGAAAGTACATTTACTTGTTTTCTCTAAAGTCTAAAATTCAAAGGGATTTTCTGAAGCATGACCAGTTTTTCTACCTTTGGAGACAGCTGGGACAGAGAAATTGTGCACATATTGAAATCTGCAGATTCTTCAAAACTCTTGGCCTCATGTGAATTTTCTGCCTCCCAGGTTGAATAGGTATCCCATATGCTTAAATGCTTGCACTTCAAGCCTTTCTAACTTGACTTGAAGATACTCCTTTTTTTGAGTGTGGTAAAGAAATCACAGAAATCTTGGACCTCGGTCTAACTGCAGCTATGTAAATTAAAGCTTGGATTGACAGTGGACTGATGTATGTGGACTGTTAAGCTGAAAGACTGTAGAAAAGGAAAAAAACCCCAAAGTATTAAAATACAGCTAGAAGACTGAGAATGTTTTGTAACCAAAACAAATAAAAATTGTTTTCAGTGATAGAAGCCATATTTTGCACGAGTCTCTGCCTTCAGCTATTCCCCAGCTACAGGCAGTAGTTCATCAGAGATGTAAATTTTGAGCTTTATGGACACAATATGCAAACATATTAGGCTTGAACTTAATTGGAACCCATAAGAATAAAGTCCAAAATTGAGTAACATTCAGGGGTTTTCCAAGGTGTTAAAATGTTAATTTAATTTTCCAACATGGAAAATTAAATGATTGCACATTCAGACCTGTCTTACCATCTCTTGGCATATGCAAAGGGATCCAGTTCTGAGGAAATAAACCACCTTATACACCTGCTATGCTCGCTTGCCATGCTGTATTCTGTGTCATTAATGCAGTTTTGTGAACAAGCCATCAGTACCCTTGTTTGACTATATTATACTGTTCTGCTGGATAGAAATGGGATATAGCGATGTTTACCTTTGGAAAAATCTTACAGAATTGGACAAGAATTTTCTATATATTTTCTATATATAAATGGCTATAGAGACTCCCATCATATGCACAGCTATACTTCAGCCTCTGAGTTCTGCAGCACTTCAGGAACCACTCAGCTTTCTGGCTTCTAGTTCATGAAATCTGCTGAGTTCTTTAAGTGAAGCCTTGTATTGGTATGGTGGTCATCTCTTATTCCAAATATTGCATTGCAGGATGATAAACAAAATACTGAGATGTTAAATGTAAATATAGGCCATTCTAGTCCACAGTATGAGACAGCTACAAGTATTTTTATTCAGTCATTTGCAAATGAAATTATTAATAAATGTAAATGTATTTCTAATTCTCTACTACAAGTTAATTTTAATTTTTTATAAGCATGTGTAATTCCTGTAATTGCATTTTTTCTTCTGCTTTTATTTTTGGTAAATGTCTGTGTATACTAACTGAACTGTGGAATTCAGAGATGTTGACTCTGTGCCTGGAGCACAAAACAGAGCCAGTAATTCAGTAATGGATGAAACTACCCTATATGAAAGATTCAATGGGAAAGACAATGTTTAAAATATTTATTTTTTGTTTCCAAAGGCTTTCAAAACAAAACAAAAAAAAAATAGAAAAGGGAAAAGCAGCCATCTGAAGAATAGTATTTGTGAATAACCTGCTTCAGATGATATCCCAAAGGTCACCAATCCATTTTGGTGAGGATATAACAGAATATATGCTAGCTCTAAAAAAACCACTCTCTTCGCCTCTCAAATTTCACACATTTTGCTAGAGATTTTATTATTTTTTTAGCCCTCTGAAACATCTGGTGTAAGAAGTTGTTGGAGAAAGTATCCTGGTTTTGATAGACCTGTCATCTGCTCTGTTCTGACTCATTTTATGCTCCACCTGTTTTGTCATACTGAATCACATTTAGCATCTCTTTGAAATGTTGTTTAAAACCCATCCAAATACTAATCAAAATTTGCACAGTACACATAAATAAAAAACTGTAAAAACTATTTTTTGCAATATCTAGAAGCCCTTTTGTCAGAACTGAAAGTTGCTAAATTTTTTCTTTCATATATTTTCAATAAAGATTGTTTTTCAAAGAAGATGTACCCATTCTAGCTGGTATGTGGAGACATTGATATGCTAATATTTTATTCTGAAGTAGGTAGAAACATAGTGTTAAACCAGAGAAAGAATAAAAAAAAATCAGAGAGAGGTTTCTGTGCAATTAGCTGGTAGAATGATGCTTCCATTTATTCTGAAGAGTTACTAACTCCTCAAGATATTCTAAGTTAATGGATTTCTCTTCAAAGTAGACTTCAACTAAGTCAGAATAAGCATATCAGAATTCATCTCTGAATGTTTTGATCATTTTTTAAATGGAAGGGCATTCATTGTTGGAGGGTTACATTGAGTCATACAATGGAATAAAATGTCAGATCTGAACATGTGTATTTATAGACATTTTTATCCAGGGTGACACTATTTTTCATGCATCCTGTCTTGTAAATTCTTTCTGGTACTATCAATGTAAGTGCCTGGTATTTATTTTTGTGTCTTGCTATATCCAGTGTCATATGCCTACATTGTTCATACTCTGCACAAAGAAAGAAAGGAGCATAAAGAATTTAAGTCAACCCAAAACAACAGGCACAGAAAAGAAAGCCAAGAAGGAATCCCTTAGTGTTTCTTATCATCAAGTAACAAATTATCACTTTGGCTTTTCCCCCTCATTAGTGAGGCTAAATAGCAGTACTTTGTTGCCAATGGGTAAGTAAGAATTTAGTCTCACTTTACATGAAGATGAAAAGTAAAACCACTTTGCCATGACCCAGGAGCTGCATCAGACTGAATAAAGAATGAGATAAATAATGCAAGCCACCTAAACTAGGATTTTTTTATTAACCACATTTAAATATTCTTTGATCTTGCTCTCTGACTCCTGCTCTCAGTACCATTTGAGAGACTGGCTGGGGGCAAAGCTAAAGATATCCCCCTGAACAAATAGATTGTTGTCTGTGATCATGGAATATATTAGGAGATATTCTACTAAAATGAAAACTTGCACATCTTTGCAGTCTCCAAACTGCTACTGGTTATGTGAAGAGCAGAGTGAACTGTAGCAGTTAAAGTGCTGGATTGAAAAAAACGAAGTTGCAAATTGTTGGGCTTCATTAGGCTGCCTAGTCATGAAGCACTCTTTGCTCTGGTGGCTTAACATTTTCCTGGTTTGCTCTTTAGTATGTGTTGAAAACAGCTCAGTTTCTCACCTCTTTCTTAGCGGTTGTAACTTTGGTTCCTACTGTCAGAAGATCTATGCCATGGATCTCTTGCAGGTCAGACCTTTTCTTATTTGCATCAGTAGAAACGATAGCAGCATGTGATCAAACTCTTTCAGGACCTGGATCACCTCTCCTATTCTTCTATGGAGGATGTGTGTTGATTTTATTTTATTTCTCTTATTTTCTTAAAGACCTGGAGGGCCTAGATCTAACATCATCTTACAATATCTGGAGGATGCTGCGGTAAATTCTTGATTAGAGCAAAATGTATAGTACAGCAACAGTTTCCTGCCTATCTTTATCCCCTCTGAGGTCATCTCCTATTTTCTGTTTCTGCATAGGATGGATTAGCTACCCTGATCTTTTGAGAAATCCTCGTTACTCAGAAAGGAAGTAACAGAGCAAAGCACCTTACCCAGGTTGTAATACTATCTGCAAATTTATAAGTCGTGACAGTGAAGGGGAGCAGGGAGGTTCTCTCTTATTCTGCACAGTTTTCCTGCACCATATTACTAAGTATACAGAGATTATTGTCTCAAGAAATACTCTTACAGTGTGAAGTGTCATGTTTTTTTCTCATGTTACTTCCTTTTTAGTAGATATAATTTATATTTAGACTGCTAGACTGTTTCAGAGTTTATTGCACTGAAGTGTTTTATAAGAGAAGTGTTCCAGAGATGGAAAATCAGATAAATACCCATTGAAAGCTACAAGGACATTACCAGGATGTCCAGAGATGCGGTTAGAAGCATTAATGCTCAGTTAGAATTGAAATTGGCCAGAGTTGTCAAAACCAACAGGTTTTGACAGATTGTGTCAAAAAGAGCGCCAGCAGCAGAGATAAAGAAGTAATCATCCTGCCCTACTCAGCATTTGTCAGACTGAATCTGAAATTCTTACCTCACATTTGGTCTCTCCTACACAATAAAAGCTTCAAACAGACTGGAGGGTGTCCAGATAAGGGCCACAAAGATGATGAAAGGCCTCAGAAATCTGATGTAAGAAAAGCTGAGAGAACTGGGTTTGTTAAGTGTTGACGAAAGAGGGCTTAGTGGAGAGATTCTCACCATGTTCCAGTATTTCAGAGATGGCTCCAAAGAAGACAGAGACTCCCTTTTTCACAAGAAGTCACAAAGAAGAGACAAGGAATAATGGAAATAAGGGGGAGATTATTTGTGGGGAGATGCTGATTGCACAGGAGAGAAACTTTTTTCACATTGCAATGCCCAGCCATTGTAACAATTTCCCATGGAAGTGGTGGGCTCCCAAATGTTGTATACTTTTACAGTTCAGCTGGACAGGTTTCTGGGCCATCTTGTCTAGACTGTACTTTTGCCAAGGAAATTTAAACCAGGTGGTCCTTGAAGTCCTTTCCAACCTGGTATTTTATGATTGTAAGATTCTATAATGACAATGGCTCATTTGAAATGTTGAAAGAAATGAAGCTGTCATGGTTTAAAATGTTTTATCCTCTTATGGATAACTAGCTAGATAGAAAATAAGAAAGAGGCACGAGGAAAAAGAAACAAAAAGCAACACCAAAAAAAAATTTTTCCTGGTCCTATTCAGTCTATTCATAAATTATCTGGAAAAGGGATAAGTAATAAAGCAATATTGAATAGCTGGAAGATAAAATATAAGTGGAAATTCAGCGTCAAAAACTACAAAATAATGAATATGTGGGTAAAAACTAAATTATTTTATACAAAAAACTGAGACCTGAATTATCTATTATGATTCAGGAAAGAACTCTTGCTGTCATGGTGAATAGTTCTTTGTAAATGTTAGCTCAGTGCTCGTTGGCACTCAGTAAGGCATGCTAAGAATTATTATGAAAAGATTAAAGAACACAAGAGAAAACAGCATTATATCAGTGGATAATCCCATGATGAGTACACATCTACAACTTTCTGTGAAGGTCTATTCAGGCTTCCACTTTCTTAACTTCAAAATATATTAAACTTGGGAAAGTGGTTTGGCAAGGATGATAGGAGATATAGAAAATTTTTAAATTACAAACAATTAAACAGGCAGGGAGTGTGTAGTCCAGAAAATAGAAGACTGAACAAACTTTTGTGATGAAGACTTGTAAAATCATGAATGGTATGAAAGCAGTGAATAGCACATGGATTGGGGGCAATTACTATTTCATCACATGAAGTCAACTGACAGGTTTTGAAGAAAGAACAGGAATTACTTTTCCATATGATAAATAATTACACTGTTGAAGTAATTGATACAAAATGTGGATGCCAAAACCCTCAAGGGAGATCAAAAGCAGTGTCAGAAAAATTAATGCAAGAAAGAGTTATTCTGCACAAGGAGACAGAAATACATTAATCTTAGGAATCCCTTGCTTGCAGAAACCTACATTGTTAGCAGAGATGATATATCAGACCAAAAATAAACCCAACAATCTATATTTTTCCTAATCTCATGTTTTTTCCACTGATATCTGCTATGTTGCCACTGTGAGACAAAGGTGATTACAAGGCTATTTGGCTTAATCAGTACATACATCCCCATATTTTATAGTCTTAAATGCTTTCTCAATTCTTTCTGACACTGCCTGCATGACAAATCTCTCTCTTGGTGATTCAGTGTTTTTGGAGTGGTATCTGTATCTAGTCTCTTCAAAAATGGATTGTGTAGCTCTATGACTATAGAGTAAAGGCTTTGTGAGGCATGCAGAGTTTGCAGAAGAGGTTAATGCATTTTTTCTTGGCTTAGTAAAGACCATTTGTTTTCTTATATCCTCTGCTTCCTTCCACCTACTCTCAGTATCCTGACATGATTTTGAAATATAAATCTTCCCTAGATCTCTGTTTATTTTGAGCTTACAATATTTTCTATTATAGTTTCTGGCCCTCTTATATTATGGACAAACTCACTATTTTAGTATATAAGAAGTACCTTACATGACCTTTAATGATGGCCTTTAAGAGCCATTTCTTCTTTTCCTACAGGCTGATATGTTGAAGTTAATATAAATTAATTTTAGAGGGACAGAGGAATGAGAAAGACCTCTTGGACCCTGGGATTACCTTATGGGTAACTTAGCATCCAGTTCTGCTGTCCCACAGGCAGAGCACAGCACTGTTACAGGTAGCCTTGTCTCTCATCCCATCTCTGGCCCCGTATCCAGCTGGTCCAGATTAGTCACCCTGGGTGGACCCTAGATGTGAGTGCTGACATTGATTGTCTGCCTGTGGGGATGGTCCCTGTCACTGTCCCCAGTGATGCCCTGCCCAGATCCTGCAGTTCTGCACCGATCAGTGTAGGCAGCATGCAGCCTGTGCTGGGGAAACCTGGGAGCCTTGGGCTCTCAGCTCATCCTGCCTTGAAGACCAGCCCCACTCATGCTGCTCCCTGAAACCCAGGTTCAGTAAGATGAGAATTAACCTTGCCAAAATCCTTTAAATATATAGATATATATTCTTATGTGAGTTGGAAGCTCAGTGCTCCTAACATTCTATAGTTTTAATACTCACTACTTTGGATTTCAGGTGAACAGACTTTCATCTTGTCCAGGGTTTTGCTTGAAAGAATCACACTTACTCCATGAGACTTGTTTGTTTAACAGCAATATTAACCCACAGTATTTAAGTTTAATAATTGTTTTCATAAGCTCACCCTCTAGAAATGCAGAATACAATACTTTCTTTTCTGCCTTTTCTGTTTAGTTTATGGTCACCCAGGTCTGAGAATGTATATGGAGAAGAAAAAGTATGATCTTTATATGGCCTTTCAGATTTTGCCACAAACTAGAGCTGTAAGATAATATGAAAGCTTAGGTTATAAAACTTATTTAGAAAGTGATAACTAACTGCTTAAAGATGACAGAGAGGTGATTGATATGGGCTAGAGATAATGTTCAAACCTGCTTTGAACATTAAAAGTAAAGGACAATTAAGAAATCTCTAAAGAAAGGGATTGTATAAACACAAAGCTCAAAGCCAAATAAAAAAAAAAAAAGAAAAAAGAGGGTAGTAAATTCTACCAAGACTTTAAGAGTGGCAAAAAATATAATTATAAAGAAGAAAGGGAAACCAGAAAGGAAGTTTAAAGTAGAACAGAATTCATAGGATTAAGGAAAACACTTTTTTTTCCCTATTTTTAAGGAATGTAATGACCCCTATATAGTATACTATATTTAACAACACATACATCTAGAATATGTCCTTCCTGGAGATTTCTGTAAGACTTTTTTCTATGTAGGTTACAGTATAATTAAAAATCCCTTTCTGTTCAGATAATTTACCTCTTCCCTTTTTTCCCCTTTCCTTTCCCATTTCTGCACTATTTTTCATTGTTTCCTGCAATTTTACATTCCTGGTTTATATTTATTGATTATCAATATGGAAAGTATTGTTGTGAATACTCATGAATGTCAGTATTTTCCTAATAGAAAAAAACAATGCTGTTCAATTAACTTCATTTCCTTTTCATGTAAATAATCACTTTTTCAAAGACTTGAGGGTAATCAGGCAAAGAAAGAAAAAAAAGCAAAAGAAAGAAGAAACATTTTCAGTTATACAACCTATATGCTTAGGTAATTTTCTTCTACATTATACGGTTCAATTTAGTATTTACAAGCTGTTTTTAATGGAATTGTTTAAATATCAAAAAGAGCATATTAACAATAGCAAATAAAGACTGTAAAGAGTGCAAAGCCAGAACATACACAGCATACGCAGAGAAAGGATTCTTGAATTATTAAAAAGAAGAAAAACAAGAGGGTAAGCTAATTTGTGTCATATCCAGGTCACTGTTCTAATCATGATTTCAATCCCATGTAACACTACCTCTTACTTTATTGACGTGGTAATTGTTTCTGTTCATGCCACAGAGAGAACAATAATGCCCAGCTAGAAATGTGAGCAGCCTAGAAGCAATGCTAACTACTTGCTGTCCACACAATTAAATAATTAAATGTAATTTCAGATACTCTAGTTTCCAAATGGTTTGGTCAGAGGTAAGACAATATTAACTACTCTACAAAATCAGATGAAGAGAAGAAAATTTTCCACTTTGGAGCAATAACAGACAAAGTTGCTTTAATTCTTTTTACACTTACTGTACTTGCAAAGAAACACCAAAAAACTAAAAAAACCCCAAACCACTGTTCAGCTGTCAGATATATTATATTTGCTCTAAAATTAATAGTGCACTTCTTAATAAAAGATGTCTTTTAAGACATCTTGCAAATAAGCAGCAAATTAGACATGAATACTGTCTTGTCCTGGAGTAATTTGCAAGTGTTAACAGAAAAGCTGAAGTATGGTGAGTGCTGGAATTACACAGTAAAATATAGTAAGGAACATTTATCTTTCCCAAGGTGTACATTTTATTTTCTGCTAGTGAGAGGAATGTAATGTTCTTGTCATTGCCATTGTGAAAGTTTTTGATGGGACAAGTAACAAGAGCACTCCGTTTATTTTCACTGCTGTCTATAAATATATAGTTTGATTGCTGGAAGTACACTGATGCAAATGATAATAATTATTCGAATTGACGAGCACTTTTCTCAGCATGCTCTTCAGCACTAGTTATATAATGCAATAATAATGACTTTAATATCTCTTTGTGATAAGAGACAAGATGACAGATTTTGTGTGTGATAGAACGCCCTCCATAATTGCATTGCCTCCTATATAAATCTAAGGCCTAGTTCAAAAAAATGAAATTTTTGAGGTGAATGAAATTGTGCTACTAAAATGTAATTTTAAGGACAGAAAAAATTCCATGTTACTACTATTTGATAATTGATACAATTATTTTAGAATAATATTTTACATATAGGCAGAGCTGTGCAGGGAAATATTTTCCTGCACAAAGACACATCAGTGAATGAACCATCTCACAACCTTTCTGTATTTTGTATTATCATCTTCTTCTCTCTGAAGGATAAGGTAAGTTATCAGTAATTTATTCAGGACACATGAGCAATTATAAGAAGAATTAGGATTACAATTAAATCTTTCCTCACCTTTATTTGAAACATCAGACTATGTTTTTTTATTCTTGTTCTTCAGAAGATACAGTCAGAAACCAGATTTTAAAATGAATTTATGTGCATGTCATGCTAAGTGTATCATTCAATATCAAGTTAAATGTTTTTAAATTTATGAAAAATAACTTGAGGCATGCACTGTAAACCAGAGCCAACATTTATTTCAGCAAGGTTTGTTCATGAACAAAGTATTGCTAGAACCACTGATTTCCCTGTGGATTTTTTTTCACTTTGGTGTTTGGGTTTTTGTTTTTTGGTTTGGTTTTTTTTTTTTTTTTTGGTTTGGTTGGTTGTATTTGTGTGTATGGAAACTTACTAATAAATTTAATCATCTAATAATCAAAATAAGTCTCAGGAGATGGTGACAAATATCCACTAGGAAAATTTTAGTAATGAGATTTTTGTTCTCAGAAAATACCATTTTCCCCAAACCAGGCTTATTGCTGCGATGAATTGGTTTTAATGGAACACTCTAAGAAAGGTTTTGCAAATCTTGGGTAGAATATATATTTTAAGGAAGAGACAAGTGATACCCCAGAATAATAAGTGAACAGGTAGTAAAGATATTTAACTGATGTAGAAGACCTGAATTAAATTCCTTCCCTGAGGGATTTAATACTTTCATACTTTATGCGTCCTATTAATTTAGTTATTCAGAGGCCAGAGTCACCGTGCAATGTATCTTTACCACCCAGGAATTTTTCTAAAATTCAAAACGCTCTGGTGAATTGGAAACAGTATTTCCTTCTCATTCCTCCCTGTGAGGAATGAAGGTAAATTTTCTTAGAGGATTAAAAATGACAGTAGACCATATTCTGATGGATTTAATATGTATTTTAAAACACAGAGGAATTTAAAAATTAAATCTGATCATATGAAACTTCTGCTAAGGAACTGATCATGCAGTGGTTTTTTGTGCAAACCACATATTTGTGCCTTGGCCTTAAAAATAAAAGAAGAAAGTCACTTTATCTTGTTGCGAGTAGTAGATAACTTTAGAATAAAACCTGTATGTTCCTGAAATTCTATGACTTGGGTGAGATATGTTGTTTTTATAACCTGAAGTATATTTAATCAAAATAAATTTGTTTTGGTTGCAGGTAGCAGCACTACACTCCATCAATGTAATGAGGTCACGGTTGAACTTAATTAATTTTACATGGATATACTGTTTCCTTTGAAACTTCTGGTTCTACCAGTAAGTAAAAATAGAATTGATGGATGATAGATGAAAACTTTCCAAATGGGCTAAGCAATAAAGTTCAGTTGTAAATTGATCCCTTAGAGAGAAATTAAACTTTTAATTCTCAGACGAGTAGCAAGATTTACTAACAACCCCACCCAAAATAAGAAAAATCACCTTGAATAATAACCAGAGGATCAAACCTTTAAAGATGAAGAATTTGCCTGAATTTCTGCAGTTTTAATCCACTGAGTAGAAGGCTTCATTCCCTCTGTATAGAATTAGTTTATTGGAAATGGAAGGCTTTGGTATATCCTAGTTCAGTATGACAGTTCCATACCGATTTAATTAAAGTCAGTAGGAATTTCATTGTTCAAGAGTATCTCCTTTGTTTGGGCTTCTCTGTCATTGCAGTTGCAAAACATTCAACAAGCAAAAAAGAAAAATATGCTCTAAACATGTAGAAAAAACAAAGGGATTTGGGAATTCGATTCAGACTCTCTAATTGTGGAGATCTCATCTGAGTTAGTTGCCGAGTCCCCTCTATAGCAAATAGAAACACACAGACAATTTGAACAAGTGATTTAAGTGACCTATTCTTCGTATGCTCTTCATCAGGTGAACTGCACCCTATATGTGCCTAATCTCCTTCATTTTAACTCTACTGGAATCTAGACTGCTGTAGTAGATGTTGCCATTGGGAAAACGTTTCAGAGAGCTCTCCAATCAGAAGAGAGCTACCTGGTTGCTTTTGGAGATGGTCATTGAACAGTAACGTTTTAACTTGCAAGTTTGGATTTAGAGGTGTAAATCTCTAAATCTGGTTAGCATCATGTCCCTCACCTCGATGAAACTCCTGTTAGAATTTTGTCTAACTCAGAATTTCTGAGCAGATGATTTAGAACTAGAGTATGGCTAGACAGGAATGGATTTTTCTATCATCCTTAGTCCTGTCCAACTTTTAGATTCATTCACTTCTAATTAGTCTTAAATAGAGCTTAGAGTGAATGGACTGGCTGTAAGTCATCTGGCTGTTAATGGCTCACAGAAGAAAAGTACTGTTAAGGGTAAGATTCAAAACTTAATTTCCTCTAAAGCTTTTATAATATTACCTCCTCATTGTAATGCCTTATCTTGCACCTTCATTTTTCTCCATTGGATTCCTGCCTCTGCTGATTCAGTAATTGAAGTATGTCATTATCCCATGCCAGAGGGGTTGGAACAAGATGATTTTTAAGGTCCCTTCTAGTCTATGCCACTCATCCAGCGAGTGGCTGGACACTGGAACAGGCTAAACCTGTCTGAGTTCAGGAGTGTTGGAAAATGCTCTCAGGCACATGGTGTGGTTCTTGGAGTGTCCTGTGTAATGCTAGCAGTTGGACTTGATGATCCCAGTGGGTCCCTCCAACTCAACATATTCTATGATTCTCTTATTATATTAACAATACATTGAGATTGTTAATCTCAAATTGATTGGTTGATAAAAGTTCATTACCAAACAAAAAAATTGCAAAGAAAATGTGATTTTAAAGCATTTTTGCACTCTTTTCAAGATTGAAAATGGGCATACTTGGGAAATTTTCCCCTCCTTTTTTTTTCTTTTCCTTTTTAAAGATTAACATCATATTTGTGAAAAATCTCAAGATTAACAAGACTAGATATTTTGCCTACCAAAATTATTTCATAGTTTACATCTGTCCTTTTCTTCAAAAATTATCTGTGTTATAAAATAATTAATTAATAACTTTTAACACATGTAAAATAGGAAATACATAACTACCTGATACTTTAGCAACTAAGAGTTATGCTGAAAATATTGACTTGAATTACAATTAGGTGAAATATGGTGGTTCATTAAGTAAAATGGTCATTTTAATCAACTGAAAGAATGTATGAAAACCCTGTGATATAACTTAGATTATGTGCACAGCTACTAGATGATGACAGTGATGTCATAGGGCAAATCTTAAATGGCATCAGGTTTATGAGCTATAAATACAAGAAAGGAAAAAAAGATCCTTTAAATAAAAAAAGATCCTTTAAAGAAGAAATCTCACTATTTTTTTTCTCATATGAGTAATGGAAAATTCTATTAGTATCTATAATTTCTGACTTTGATTATCCAGAGTGCCATACTTCTTTGATCCAAGTTCCCTGCAGGAGAGGAAGGAAGAGCTCATAAAAAGAGATTACCTCTGACTTTATGACTAGATAATTATAGAAGAACAGGAAAATATCTGTTTCTCTTGTATGCTTCACTTGTCCTCTAGTCCATGATCTATTTGGGAGGAAATATGAAATAAATCCACAGAAGGAAATTTAAATCCATTATTTTCACATGGGACAATCCATTCTTTAGCCAGTCTGCTCAATTCCTTGAAACTAGAACATTGCTCTAGGTTTCTAGAATGTGCTGGAAAACCAGGATCTCAATAGTAGAGCATACTAAAATCTAAAGAAAGCATACCATTGTTTGCATCATCTGATCAGAATGATGGGTTTAAAAAAAAAAAATCCTCCCCTTGTCTTCATTCATCCCTGGAAGTAGGGCCATGAGAATGGTGAAGGACTGTGAGGGGATGCCTTGTGAGGAGCAGCTGAAGTCACTTGGTCTGTTCAGCCTGGAGGAGACTGAGGGAGACCTTATCGTGGTGTTCAGCATCTTTCTGAGAAGAAATGGAGGGGCAGGTACCGCTATCTTCACTCTCATGACCAGTGACAGGACTCAAGAAAATGGCATGAAGCTGAGTCAGGGGAAGTTTTTGTTGGATATTAGGAAAATGTTTTTCACCCAGAGGGTGTTTGAGCACTGGCATGGGCTTCTCAGGGAAGCGGTCACAGCACCATGCTTGACAGAGTTAACAAAACATTTGGACAATGCTCTGCAGCACATAGTGTGATTCTTGTGATGTCCTGCACAGGACCAGGATTTGGACTCAATGATTTCTGTGGGTCCTTCCCAAATCAGCATATTCTATGAAAGAATATATGAAAGAGAAAATGTGAGACATTGGCCAGATCGCTCATTTTAAGATGATTGAATATCCACATTCCAAACCAGTTAATTTTCAAATCTAATGGAGGGATATAAGGCAGCACCTTTGAGGCATACATTTTAGATTTTTGTAGCTAAACAGAGACTAAGGGAGTAAAAACTTTTGATAAGTATATCTATCAGCTGGAGAAAAGGTACACTTGTTAGCTACTTAAAGGAAAATAAATGCAGAACCAAGCTGCAGCCCACCCAACACTGTAGAGGATGATGGGGCTCAGAAACTATGGCAGATCCTCAGCAGTTCTCTACTTATTTTTCTTTACCCACATATGATCTTACAGTGTCTGACAAAGAACTCATACATGCAGAACGATAGATGAAGCACTCCACAGTATCTGAGGACAGACGTGTGAGATTGTGGGATTGCTTCCTCCTGACTTTTCAGCATGTGTGGGGTTTACTGATTACACAAGATATTTTTATTTGATGTAAAAGCTAGTTATTACTGTTATTTAGGCCTTAATTATTCATTTCCTCTTATTCTCCTCTCTTTATCTTAACCTTTTAATTAATGTTTTCATTATTCCTTCATTTAGAAAAATCACTTAATATTCCAGTCTGTAATATAGCAACTATAAATATATTCCTTTATTTATCCAACCACAAAGGAAGAATCTAATTTGATACAAAAATCAGCAGCAAATTAGGAGCTTTCACTGTCGTCAAAGGAACAGGAATGGAAAGGCAAATAAAGCACCTCATTGTTACTATTCTTTCCCAGTAGATAAGACATCTAAACTCTATTTAATATTTAATAGTTTATTCAAAGTACAGTATCAGTAGAAGAGATTAAGAACACCCAGCTACGCTAAATAAAGTGGGCATTAGGGTATTTTCTTTAGATATGGATTTAAATGTCTTCATGCAAAGAAAAAATGTGAATACTGGTCTTCCACAGAGAAGGAGAATAATAAGTAAATAGGATAAATAATAAAAGAGGATGTTATAACATCTTCTCTTCTATTAGTATTCCCTTGCTTCCTAACTTTTTTGAAAGAAACCAAATCTTCAATCTTTCATGAACTCTGAAATAATTGTTATTTTTTAAAATATATGTTTGTGTGGAAAAATGCCTTTAATTCTAGGTCAATGCAAACCAAATTTTATCATTTTTTAACATTTTTCTCAGCTTGTCTTGTAAGATTTCAAGTCAGGCAGATGCACATCTGCTACCACCACAGACATGCAACTGATTGTCCCTTATCTTCTTTCTCTAAATAGATCCTTTCTGGTTTCTAGCATTTTTCCCCAGCTAATGTGTTCTTTGAGCACGTGATTGTTTTCCTTTGAAAGACCAAGTCTTTGTCTATGATGTGTTGTGGATACACTAACTTTACAGTATGACTGCTTTCAGCAATGCAAAGGCTTGTCTTAGTAAGCCTGTGATTACTGATAACTAGAGTAAAGCAATACCCTCAAATTTGTATTGTTTCATTTTCGGAGTAAAAAGGTTTGACTAAGACAAAAAGATTATTAAAATCTATTGAAACTCTATATTTAGAGGCTTTATTATTGTTATGGGAACTGGGAAATTCTTGGCATTTACATGGGGATGTAACCATTCCTCCCTCCAAGGTTCTTCTGACAACTTTTTTCAGGCATTCTTAATATATATACACAATTATTCCAGACAGGGTGTGTGGGAGAAGAGAGACAACTTTCTGGCTGGTTGGTTTGCTGATTTATATTAGTTTTTTGTTGGATTGTTAGATTTATTTTTTTTTTGCAACATCCCATTTTTATTAAACCAAAGTAATAATACAGTGAGTAAACCCTGCCATAATCTGAGCAATTTCTAGAATGCATAGCAATTATTGTAAATCACAGAACTGCCTGATGTCCTTCACAGACCCAAGATAAACCAAGACACACACTTCCATTTGAAAGTGCTTATCACCTTACTTCCTCTGGTTCTCAGCACATCTGCTAGGAAAATTAAAGCCCCACTGTTCACCTACAACACAAAGGGAAGCAAATTGCCCGTTACAGAGATCAGCCATGAGGGTGGCACAGCCTGAAATGAAAATAATTAAAAGCTGGCCTTCTACAACGAATTTATTAATTTTAAATCATTGTTATAATAGCTGGCTATGTTTGATGTCAATTTAAAACTATGATTTTTCTGCAGTGGATAATAGGTGAGTTGGAGCAAAATTTTATTGTATAACTGCAGTCATTTGTTTAATTTGAAACTCTTGAGGATTGTAAAAGTATTTCAGAACAGCTAAAGGGACAATGATAAAGCCAGTATATAACCAGTGGCAGTACTGCTTGTTGGAGAAATGACAGTCCCACAGGTGCAATAGTTGGATATTGGACCTATCACTCCTGAGGTAGTTCAAGCCAACTGGGTCAATTACAGAGCACTGCTTTTGTTCCTCTGCCTAATATGTCCATTCATTGTAGTCATCTGCCCAATAATTACTAAATGTTAAGATTCCACTGAACTTTTCAGTGCTATCCACTGTCCAATTAGATGCAGCTGAGTAGAAATTTATTTCCAATCTATCCTGCCTTGTTTTCCCATCTAATACACCAGTTTACTTCACCTACAGAGTTGAGAAAGAAAAGCCCTGTATGAGGTGCTTCCACATGAATGATGGGCAAGAATCCTTGCTCTGATCCTCCCTGCTCTGTATGGGGTCCTCAGTGGCCCTGGTTTGAATTTCAGAGTGGTTCCCCTCAGCTTAACCAAGGTGGATGAAATTACCAGAGAGCCAGGCTGCTCAGAAAACGTGATTAAACTATGGGTTAGCAGTAAGAGGGTCATTTGTGCAAGAGACAAGGCTTCCAGACAGACTAGAATAAAGTTTTACAACTTAGATGCAGGGTTGAAATGTATGTCTACAATTTAGGCTTCTTGCCATATAATTTTCATGTGTGTCACACATCTGTATGCACGTATGTCTGCAGAACTAAACATGTATGAACATTAATGCTCACTAGACACCTGTGCTTGTACTTTCCATTGGCTAATTCTGCAGGGTGATAAGAGAAAGAGATTATTTGTTTAAAAAAATTAAAGAAATTGAAAACTTTAATAATGTGCAAAATTAGATTGACACATTTGTATTCAGTTTACTTCTCTAGAAGTAGTTCTACATAAGGAGACTGATTATGGGAAAAAGATCATTTTATACATCCATGACAAACCATGTCCTTCACTATTTTTTTAACTTATCCCAAGGAGTATTCTCAGTGACTGATCTTTTTTTTTTCCTCACTGCCTACTTTTTTACTCTAAGTATTCAATAATTACAGTGATAGAGGATTGTTTAGCTAGTAGTCATATCAATGAGTGAATACATAAAGAAAGGGCATTCACTTTTTAAAATCTGCCCCTATAGTCTAAACAACCATAGGATTTATTGTGACTGCTACAGCTCAAAGTTCCTATCAGGCACTTTGTAATAGAGTGGTTTTCTTTGAAATTCTTTGAAAATATCACTTGTATTTGATTTCAGATGCATTAACAGATAACTTTAGTTTGTTCATCTAACCATTCCACGAACATGGGGAGGGGAAGAGAGGAAAAGAGGTTAATCACAGTAATATAAAATCAATCTGTATCATAGTTCCAAAAGATCTAGCACTACATCACTACATCAAGTCTGTCCCTTTTTCATCAGAAGTTAAAAACACACAATATTTAATGCACTAGGTATTTTTTAATCTCAGTTAATTGTGCCTGACTGTTTCAGGTTACATTTCAGAATGTCATTCAGCTTTGATCTAGAGATACCAAATGCTTACTTTTTTATTTTTTCTACAATAGAAAGTGTGCTGTGTGTAGAACTTATTTTCAATGGAATCAGTCCATTATTTCCTTTAAGAAAAATAAAATAGGCTAACTCTCCAGTCTCTCAAATTAATTAATTTTCTCTTAATTTCAAAATAAATTTGTGACTTATCTACATATCCCCCATTTTTAAATGACCTTTAAAAATATAACAAAAAAAACCGATGCAATGTTTCAGCACTATTCTGACTAATGCCATGTAGAGAATAATATCATTTCTCTATTTCTGTTTTTATTTTTCTGTTTGTAGAACAAGAACAGAAAAAAAACCCCAAAACCTAGGGGTATTCCTTGCTTTTTCTTTTTCTATTTCATATCTTTATGGCATTACATTGGAGTACAAGTGAACTTGTTTATTCAATCAAGTTTTATTAAGGAATATAAAATTAAAAAATATATCCACAGAATCTACCCATAAACCCTAAATTAAAAGACATTTTCCCACTGAAGACTTTGTGCCAGACATCTCTCATTAATGGGTAGTAACTGCTATAACTTTAGAAATTGCTAAACTTGTTCTATTGAAATCATATAAGGCTAACCTTTGAAGTATGTAATTTATTTAGAAGTCAAATATCTTATACTAGTTTGACTTACACCTTGACTTCACAAAATGTATAATTTAATCAAAGAGCAAATTCAGGTTCACTATGTTGAAAAGATGAGCTTTGCACAGGATCATTTATATTTTGATTGATTGCTATACATTCTTATCTTTTAATTCACAGAATCCTAGAATGGTTTGGGTTGCAAAGGACCCCAAAGATCGTCTAGCTCCTACCCCTTCTAAAACAGGCAGGGACAAATGCCATTAAACCATGCTGCTAAAGCCCCATCCCACCTGGCCTTGAGTACTTCTGGGGATGGAGAATCCTCAACTTCATTGGGCAGCCTGTTCCAGTGCCTCACCAGCCACACAGTGAAGAACTTCTTCCTAATTTTGAATCTAACCTTACCCTCTTTCAGGTTAAAGCCATTCCTTCTTGTCTTGTCACTTCATTTCATTGTAAAACATCCCTCTCCAACTCTCTTGTAGGCCCCATTAAGGTACTGAAAGGTGGTTTTAGGTCTGCCCAAAGGGTCCTCTTCTCTGAGCAGAACACCTCAGCTCTCTCAGCCTTCCTTCACAGGTGAGGTGCTCCAGCCCTGTGACCAACTTAGTGGTTCTCCTCTGGACTCACTCTAACAGGTCCATGTCCTTATACTAGAGGCCCCAGTTTGTTATCCTGTTAGTTGCACAACAGCTTTTTCTTAATTTTACCTAAGTTTTATGTGCTATTTTACTTATAAATATTTGGGTCCTCACATCTAACCTTTCTAAATATTTGCATAGCATCTGTATTCTTCTAGTTACTCTGTAATTTAAACAAATTAACCACCAACAAATCTAGGAAAAAAGGTTCAGCTCTGATGTCTGTTGGTCTGTATTCTGTTTGGTATGGGAAATAAAGTCTAATCCCTATGAAATAAAGAATATAATTTCTTTCCCACTTACTCATTACCAGGTGAATGAGGATTTCTCTCACCACTTCAATACACTTCAATAGATAAAGTAGTCTTTTATGGAAAAGCAGTGGTTAAAATCCCTGATATAGAGACTATGTTCAAAGACTGCAGATGAAATTGAGACACATTATTAAAAAGGTACAAGTGTCCCCTGGAGTATCTCTGTGCTCTTAGGTGGAAAGGAGAACCAGTTTGTCCTCCAAAAGTTTTTTTGTATCTGTGCCTTAAAAACTACTTTTCAGACTAATTTGTTTTACGAATTTGAGCTAAATTGAAATTACCAAGTTTGAACTAATAGTTGGGTGTCCAAACTCACTATTTAGTAGCTGTATTCTCAAAGGAAAATGTATCTTGCTGGACCCAGGAATTTTCTACCATCATTTTGTTGGTTTGTTTTAATTTCATGGCCTACTGCAATTTTATTATTGCCCAACCTTAATAATAATTAATTGAATTCTTACAGCAGCATCTTTATTCTATTCTAGTTATATGGCTCACCTCTACCTGTGTTAACTCTCCCATATGTTACCTTCTCTTCTCCTGGGATCTTCAGCTCTTAAGCATATGCCAGAATTTTCACTCTACACACGTTTATCTTTCAATCTTCCCTTCTGTTTGTTGCTGGCAAAAGGTCACAATCATCTCATTAAGAAATGATGAGCAATCACACCACTATATATCAAAGAAAAAGACCCTTTTTGTGAAATCAAAGAAGGGTGAACCTATTAATGAACTAATATATAGAACACTTGGAACTGAGGTGATATTCACTCAGAGTCACAGGCAGCAGTTCTATAAACTAAAGAAAAAATAACAAATCCATGCACATCTCATTGTATAATGTTTGGGCTTTTTTTCTCTTTTACTTAGATATAAATTCTTAAAAACTTAAGTTTTTTGGTTTTGTGTTTCATTTCACCCACAATTATTCATCTGATAGGGTTTGGTACCTTCTCTACATTAATTTCATTAATTTCTGCCTTTACTTTTTCCTCTATTTTTTTTTTGCCCACTACAGTAACTTGTTTCATTGCTCCCAGGTAGACCTAATTTCTTGGTATTCTTTTAAATATTTTCTTTTTTTCCCCCTTTTTTGAGGGGGCAGGGGGAGAGTGAGGAGATGAGGATGGGGGAAGGTGTATCTGGCTCAATAAAAATTATTGACAGCTCCTTTAAAACATCTGCAAAGTACTCATGCATCCAAATTTCAATTAAGTATGGCCTAATGCATATTATTATTTCTAATAAGTAATTCCAGTTTGAACCTTAGTGGAACTGCTTGAAAGGGCCCTTCCTTTCATTGTTTTTAATAAATTTCAGATAGTTTGAATTGTTTACTATTCCCATTTTTTAAAATTTTTTAGTTCATGAAAGTTGATGGAAAGTGCCAAATTCCCCATAACAGTGTAAAAAAATTTCAGTTTTACAGTAGCTTATTGTTAATCATTATCTCAAAAGAATCTGTAAAAATTGCATGTCTTTTGTAGACTGGTTTCACATATCAAGTTGGGTTTTTTCACCCAGATCACCTTGCAAAACACTCATTTCAAAAGTAGTCTGAACTCAAATAAATTATTCCTAAACACTGTTTTGCTATAAAAGAAAAATGGCTCAAAACCATTTTTGTCTATTGCTTTCTGATACACTCTGAGGAGGCAAGGATGTATAAGCTGTTGTGCTCTATTTGACCCACACAACAGCTCAAAATCTTACCAGTAATCTGTGCATCTTTATTAGGCTGGAAGGTTTTTTTTTTCTACTCCCCTTGAGTAGATTTACACATATTGGTTTTGTAATTCCCATACAGTATTTCTTATCACAGGTACACCTTCCATTGAAGAACTGCATACTCAGCACACTTCCATCTATCACCCACAGACTTGAGAAGACAGAGTAGGAAAGAGACTCCTTTCCTCCTTGCCTCTATGCCTGCTGTATTTAATTCTTCTTATGATTTATGGGTTTTCATTTTTTAAAAAAATGACTTGGCAAAAACCTGCCAGTTGCATCAAATGCAGCTGTCCCTATCACTTCAAAGAAATTTACTTCCACACCTACAAAAATTAAATAAAAAACCCAAGCAAATGCTAACACAAAAACTTTCATACTTGGAAAAGGAAGTTGTCTCAGCATAGAGATTTTATATGTGGCACCACTTTAGCATTGTTTCCCATCCCCTGTAACTGGGAAAGGGAAATATGACACTTGGTTCTCTCTTGTTCTAGTACATAACCTAGATTCACTCTGTTTAATTTCAGATATTTAAGCGAGGTGCATTTGAGAGGGCTCTGCTGTAATGTTTTCTATTGTGAACTGAGAGCAGAGACATGTCATAAGCCACCCACATTGCAACAAGAGACTTGTAGAGTTGGCTTGATTAGAGAAGCAATCTGAGATGTGTGTACTTCCAAATTGCCTATACAGATCTATTAAGTTTGGATTACATGAATCTGTGTTGGGAATCACTCATGACTTGGCATTTCCAGATGCTGTTATTACTGAAATCCCAGCCTTTAGCTGTTTTTAATTTCATTATATTACAAACCAAAGTCTAAAAGCTTATTTGTAAAATGACAAAATACTACCAGGCTCTAAAAAAAATATTAAGAGAAAAATCTTTGAATGCTCTGTAATGGTCTTACAATTCCATATTATAGCTGATAGTAACACAAAAATAGGTATTGCTTTTAAAAATGGAATTTTTATTCCAGAAGATAAAATAGGGAAAAGAAAAAATTGTGAATTTTGTTTCAATATTTTGTAAGTGATAAAAATATTGTTGATTAAACTATTTGTCAAATATATTAATTCAAATAAAATTACTAGTGGATGGATGTTGATAGTCAATATCAAAGACAATAGCAAGTGGAACTTACAACCAATACAAATATTCTGATGCTGAAATATTTAATTTTTGATGCCTTCAAAGTGGTTGTGATGGGGATGGCAGTATCAGTTGGTTTGATTTTTCCCATATTAAATTATAGTTTAATATGAATACTTGAACACTTTTAAGCCAGATTTACCTTAGTGAGAGATGCAGCTACTCACCCCCTGAAAGGACTTCAGCAAAGGCTCTGAGGGTGTGCCCCATGTACACACAGCTGAAGCAACTGAACTGTTTTCATTGTGTCTGAGAAAACTGAAAAATATCCTTGAGGAGATTAATACATTAATTACCTTATGTTGAAATGTCAAGATTGAATGTTACTCCAAAACGTTTCTTTTTCCTGCATGCTTCCTTCCTTTATTGCTTTCTTGGATATTTGCATATCTACTTTATAGGTGCCTAACTTTTTATATGATGTTTCAAAATTCAAATTCTAAGATAAGCCAGTTAAAGACAAGCATCCTTGTGGTTTTAGTCCAGCCAAACGTACCTGGGTAAACAGAAACAAATAAAAGAGACCACCAATATAATTTTGTGGCCTTTGCTTTTCTCTTATGACTTATAGCAAAAAAATAAGACACTCTCAAAATGAGGAGATGACTTCTACAACTTCTACAGAGATATGCAAGGGAACCATTTGAGAAAACATCTGCACGGTGTACACCTGTGTATTAACACAGGGTTATATCAAAACCCTCTTGTCCTACTGTAATGAAATGTTTATTCCATTCATAAAGAAGTTTACCCGATCATTATGCACTTTAGGAAAGTGAGGACAGAAGTACATCTGCTATTTGTGTATTGTTGCAAAAAAAAGTTCTCATTACTTTAACAGCATTCACAGGAAAAATTATGTCACAGTATCAGCTTCTATATTGGCTGAGAAGATGCAAATGTTGGTAATAATAAGGCTTAGTCCTGGTTGGCAAAAATGAATGCATCCAATATAATAACACTAGAGAAAAGCACCAGGAAAAGGGAACGCTGTTATCATAATAAAACAGACACTTTAAAAATATTCTACTCAAAGCCTTGATTTGTCTATACAATTGTGACCTGCTGACAATGTGAATCAGTTTTTAATATATTTTGTGTTAGAAGATTGTGTCAGGAGGTACTAAAGCTCTGCAACAAGCTCTCATCCTTAGAGGTTAAGAAAAAGGATGAGCTATTGCTGAAAGGGGATGCTTAACACTGCTAATGAAACACAGTAAATCCAGTACATTCAGAAACATTATTTTTATTGTTTCTGACCACTTATTTTTGTTTCTCATGTGCAATGTTAGAAAATGACCCTTTCATTTTGACTGCATTCATTTATTCTTTTCTATTTTCATCTGTCCTGAACACATCCTGAGAAGCAGTTCTGCTTTGTACCCTGTCAGCCAGACCTTTAATAAACACATTCCTCAGAAAATAGAACCTTAGACAGAGGATGACCAACCTTTATCCCATAAATGTCTTGAGAAATACATTCCTCAGAAAATAGAACCTTAGACAGAAGATGACCAACCTTTATCCCATAAATGTCTTGAGGTTGTAATTTTCATTCCATTGCAGCACAAAGAAAGGTAATAGGTTTGAAAAATTCTGAACATTGAGGAGACTATTACATCTGAAAAATATCTAAGGTAACATTTTCAATTTTTTGTGTGTCTGTGTGCATACCAGAGTCTGCTCATCAAGGAGGAAAAAGCACAGAACTGTGTTTTCCCTGGTTTTCTCACCCCTCAACTGTCGCTGATTGTTTAAAGGAAAGTTTTGAAAGTGTTTCAAGGCCAAGTATCTCCATTTCCATGGAATGCTTATCTAGTTGACAAAGCATGACTGTGTCTCTTCAGCCTTGGAAGATTTTGACATTTGAGTCCTTATATTAAAAACAATAGCTCAGTTTCCAAAAGAAAGCTAAAAAGTGCTCGTGCTAGCATCTGCTCCAAATACACAACAGAAAACACTTGAAAAATAAAATTTTCTTACCTCCTCAGCACTGAGTACTCTGCCATCATATAAATCAAAGGTACACCTTTTACAGTGTCCTGTAGGAGTGACTTGCATGCAATACTACATGGGATGAATTTAGGCTTCAGAGGTTATCAGTCAGTTATGATAGTAGTTACATTTTAGGCTTGCAGGTCTTTTTACATTTTGGCTCTGATACTAAGTATCAGATGTCTCTGATTTATGTTTTATGTTCCTGTTACAGTCTGTCAAGCTCTGCTCGGTGGAATTGAAAGGGTGATACACTCACTGTGTCACCGCCATATGTGGGACGTGCATGCCTATCCATAGTTTTCTCACATCATCTTTAGCTGCTTTGCTCTCCTGGCACCTAGCTACTACTCTAGAAAGGCACAAGACTCCCTGACAGCACTGTGCAGAATCTTGAGATGCTCAAGGGCAATCTAGATAGCACTTGATACTAATTTTCAGAGCAGCTAAACCTTGCCTGAATTCCCACTTTAGCACAGACTGAAGCACTCTCTAGTTGTATTGCCTGTGCTGATGAAATTCAGATTATAGAGGAAGCTCAGACTCTGAGCTCAGTGGTCAATACCTGTCTGTAGACATGCCAAGATAGATGTGTAAATATGGAGATGAATCACATCAAAGACTCAATTCAACACACATTAGCATTTACTGAACACCTAAAATAGCCAAAGCATCTGCACTGAGCTGACATACATGATAGCTCATTGAGAGAGAAAGCCTGCACTCCTCCGAGGAGCAGCTCGAGGCCAGGGGGGATACCTTAAGGCATCTCAGGTAAGCACTAGATGCTGGCACACAGATATAGAAATCAAGCTGTCACTTCTGTTATGCTCAAAGAGATGAGTTCTCATCTCACTGCCTTGCTCTGAGGATGAATACTTCACCCAAACTTTGAAGATGTAAAATAGGACAAAATAGTACACTACATTAAATCAGTGCTGCCAGGGCTGCTGGGAATAGACAAACTTCTAACTTGGTGCTTAAAATGCAAGTCCTCTTGAACAGTTGAAATAATTCCTTACAATGTATTTCAGTTAAAGTGTTTGCTACTTAGCAGCAGTGTTAGCTAGCAATATGCAAACCTGCAACTTCGACCTGTAAGCCTCTACTTGTTTTTACAAGCAGCAGAATAAATGACTGAATGCATTATAAATGATTCAACGTTTCTTCATTCAGAACAATGTTTTCTAAGCACCTGTTCAAAGTACTCTCATCAGAAAAAAATTGAGAGCTGAAATTCAGCATTTAAAATTCATTTTGTAATGAAACTAAAATGCAAATATAGCAGAAATCACTGAAACATTCAGATAGAACATATCAGAAAAATTATGTAAGTTAGCAATCTGTTAAGAATAGCAATCTGTATAAGAATAAAAATATTTTTCTCATCCATAATGTGAAAAACAGAGCTGTATAACTTTATATTTGTTTGTGAGCTGAAATCCTTGAATCTCACCATCTCAGAATGCAGATGACATTTTTATCTTATCTGCTGGTTCAGTCTGGTACAGAGAGGGAAAAGGAAATAGCAATGCTGGCTGCACAAGTACTTTTGCATGTTTTAACTCAGAAAACTGTAAACTATGACATGTTGCAAATAACTTTCAAATAGTTTCCTAAAAATATTTCTCACACTATTAAAATAAAGCATAAAACTAATTTCTGCAACTTTTACCTCACTGGGCAACTACTAGTTATATAAAAAGTATATGAACCTACTCTAGAGGAAACGAGGGTGCCAAATATGTTTATTTCCACTTTAAGTTTCACTAGACATCTCCTTTAAACTCAAATTATTTCAGTAATGGAGCTAAACATGCTTAGCTCCTCAAACTCCAGCTCTGAAGAAGAGTGGTCTAAATAAAGTTAGTTTCAGCTGGCTAATTAATTTAAAGATTGACTGTTTTGCATTGCTTTTCTCCCTAAATTACACAGAAGAGAGGAATGTACAAAGAAACTAATGTCTGCAAGAAGATGGTGAGAAGCACAGTATAGGGAAGGTGGCAATCATCTTTCAACATGGCTCTGACAAGGCACATTAATTATGAAAATAAACACTCTGCATATTAAGCTGATGATTTCTTTGTGGCAGAGGTATCTCCACTTATGCCAAACTGCAAGGTATTTTTGTGATGCACGCCACTACTCCCAGAAAGTTCATTGCTTTGAACCAGGAGGTGAAATGAACCAGAAGGTAAAGTATTAGTCATGGACTAGCCATCAAATACATGTGTTTGAGTACTTTAATGCAATCTTCCCAAAGCAGCAGTTAGGGGCAGAAAATTTTCAATGAAACTCCAGCCAGAAATCAAAGGTTTGTCACTGCTGTCAGGGAGGCCAAGTTTTGCTCATACTGTACCTCTCCTTGGATGTCCTGCTAAGAGAGTGGCAGATTTTTACATTCTTCTCAGTGGACTGTGTCCCAGTTGCATGTTTGAACCCTGATACTGAAAAATGGAAATAAATGACCATAAGATTAAGTGTTTTCTGAGTTTTTACATGAAAGAAAAGCAAATAGCTCGAATTCCCTTTCCACACTTTTACGTCTCATCCTTTATTGATATTTAGTCAGGTGTTAGGTTAATTTTGCATCAAAACAGTAACTTCAAATAGTTCTTTAAAAAGAATAAAATGAAGGAGAAAGAGAAGACTGATTTTCTCTGTCCACTGCCACTGGGCTCACTGCCCATTTCTTGTCTTTCATTTTTTAATTTGTTAATTCTAATGAAAAAGTGTTTGCATAGCAAGTTCAGGAGACTTTGGCAACACAAAACTTAGGACAATCGCATTTTTTATAAAAATGAACAAAGGGCACTCACTCTAAGATTGATCAGTGGATACTGTAAATGAATGAGACATTTATTTTTGTGCCAGCTCAACTACCAGTCTCAACAAGATTTGCATATATTTTGGCAAGTGTACTGCACAAGGTGGTAATAAAATAGGCCTTTTATATCTGAGTCTAATTTACTTCAGTTGTACTCATTAAAAATGTGTTTTCATGTGAAAGGAATTTCAGTAAGGGATAGTTTGAAAACAGAAACATCACAGAAATATTTGCTATACAGACAGTATCAAGAATTTTACAGCTGAGAAAGAGTATTTTTTAGGAAGAAATTCACAGGTTCTACAAATGTAAGACTCCTGTTTTGTTGGTTTTTTAATCATTTTTAGGCTCAACATTGCAGGGTTAACTATTATGCTTGATGTTAATAGCTGTATGCTTTTTCAAGTAACACAAAATATGGAGTAAAAAAATCCAGTTCACTGTGTATTTTGCCATTTTCAGTGACATCACCCATAGAAAAACTACCACAGAAGGCAAAAAATGTGCTCTACAAGGTCCTATGCAGTATAAATTCCTTTGCAATAGTAAGTGTTGGTATGGCTGAAGGTGTAATTTTAAACCCATTTTCTTTAAATGTGTAGAAAATCATGAGTGAAATGCTTCACGAGCAGTACTTTGGCTTTAACAGGCTCGTAACATTGCATTTTATTGCGCATTAGGAACATGCTTCATCTAAACAAACAAACAAAAAAAGAAAAGGCAACAAGAACAGCATGTTTAACCAAAGATTAATCAAACAGGGTCAAGACTATGTCTTTGTCAAACCTGAATAAAAGCATCTGCCCAGTGTTATATGAACACACACTGAAGGATCAGGATTATTTTTTAATTGCATTTCTTAAGTCTTGGGTTTGCTCCTGTTTAAACTGTCTTAAGAATATATTGGACTGCTAATTGAAATAAGAGAAGAGCAATGAAAATAATCCTGTCTTTCAGTTACCTTGCCTCCTTACTGAAGAGAAAAATGCAGAGGATCTAGCTTCGTCACCACAGCAATGCACAGTATCTGTAATACTGAAGCTGTTTCCAAAGATATAATGTAATTTTTCTTCAGAGATAAGAAACAAAGTCTTTTTGTGCCAAATGCATTTCAGGGATAAATGCCATTTTTATATTTTGATAAGATGAAAAATAAAGGAAAAGAGGTGATTGACCACAAAGCTCTGACAGGCTGAATTAATTTTTATGAAACACAGCTATCAAATCATGCCCACACAGAAAATATTCTAACCTGGAAAAAAAAAAAATTCCTATAGCCACGATGGCAAAATGATGGGTATCATGCTAGTATTTTTACTTTGACTAAGTACAACCAGTATCTATTAGAAACCCTAACATTTCAGTTAGGGTTCAAGGTAATGTGCCAGTCACAGAGAGAAAAATCAAAAACTGCCTCAAATTGCATTCCCTACTTTCAAAACAGGTATGAGCTGCCTCACCACTTACAGCAGCTGACATACAGTTGCCTTTGCTGGTAATTTCAAGATGCACAGCACAAACTGTCATTAATGATTTAGAAATGTACTATTTTGTGAAAGTATTATGTCACACAAGATAGCCAGCACCTAAGAACTTGCGAAAAATGCATTTCTTACAACTGAAATAACATTATTTAGCTTTATAATTAAAATTCTAGGAGAGAGAGAATAAGTTATTATGAAAATATATAGCTTTAATTTGCAGACATATAAACACTTTTGGTACATTACAGACATATGATGCGAGAAATCAAAATAATAATTTTTAAGCATAACACTAATTTATCTTGTTCACACAGAGAAATTTGATGCAATCATCATACAAAAGATAGTTCTTAGCTCTTAAAATGAAGTGAAAGTAATACATCACTGATAAAATTGCTGCTTTGTTGCAGAGGATACAGCAAAGAATAAATTATCAAGAAAATATGCCACCAGTCTTACAAGTTAGATTCTGGAACTAATCCAAAATCAAAGCCAATGAAAAGGAGCCAGGAATGGTCGCCAAAAATCAGAAACAAGATCTTTCACATGAAATACCAATCCAGAAAGGAGCAACAGTCAGAATAAAAAAAGTCCTACAATTCCTTAGAATGTGAAGTGATTTTTGTTTTCATCTGGCAGATGAGATTCAGAAGTAACACATAACAAAAATCTACTGCACAACCCAACTGATGGAGTACTATTGACAGATTGCTCGAAGTACAAAAAAATACCACCACTTTTGTGACAACTAAGGATTTAGCCATTCCCTTTCTTCCTTGCATCTGGCATGTTTATGAGGATGAGGATGGAGCTCTGTTATTATTTGCTTTAGGAAATATTAAATATAATTTTCCATAAAAATGACCAGCAGATTGCTGGAGCAAATGATAATGAGAGTGGAATCTGGAGAAAAATGAATGATATGTCACAGCAGTTCAGATTCTCAATACAATATCTTGCATTCTTGCTCAACAGGAATTGCACTTCTTGTTAATGCCTCTTCTACCCTACTGTATAAGCTTTACTTGTGAGGTAATAAACATTCTGGTTTTCATTACTAGTGCATTTTAACATATTTATTCTTTTTATTATACATACATTGGGACAGACACTTTTTTTTTTGTAATGGTTAAATGTCTGTATGCCAATAGGTATTTTATATTAAAATCAATATATTTAAAATATATTCTGTTTATCTCATGGACAGTACCTTGAACAGTTCCGTGCTCAGGAGCATTTGATGCCCTCTCGTGGTTAAAAATACTTTTAAAACTTGAGTTTAAAAGAATCATCTTACCTTCACCCTTTTTATGTTCACTGATCTTATTGATTTATGAAAGCTGGAAATGATGTCCATGTTTTTATAGTCAGGGTGCTAGCTGTTAGTTACTAACGTTTCATAAAAAAGCTGTACACTGAAATCGAATTTAAAAAACTGTAAACAGCTATTTACAATTATAATATTAAGTTATAAATTAGCAGTCCTTCATTGCAACCTCTGTCAATACAACCTACAGCTACGTGTTTTAGTGTCCTGCAGGGTTTTTCAAATGTTGGACTTATACACAAAGAAACATCAGATGTTAGAAATCTCCACTGGTTTCTTCTCCAACATGTGCAGGTTAATTCTTCCATTTAATGGGATTTGTACTTCCAAGTTTTCATCTGCTCTGTGATGCTTTTTCCCTTTTCTTAGACAAATGTAAATTCCCATCCCCGTTACTAAAGCAATTGAACCCAAGCTTATTATTGAAAGAGCTACCAAGGTAGGCATGCAGGATGCTGACTCCATTTTTTTATGTGTAGGTTCTATGGATATTTGTGGCTGCTTTTCTTCTACACTGATATCAGGCTCCTTCCTTAACAAGCTCTCGATGTAGCTCTCATTGCTGACGGTGTCATTGACAAAAAGGTTCACCATGACGGTGGAATGGAGAGGCTCCGGGTAGCCGTGATCACTAACTTTTACAAGCAGCCGATAGAGGCCATAGTCATTCTGCATCAGTGACTCTTCCAAGGTGATATTACCAGTTTTGGGGTCAATCCTAAACGACTCGGGTCGAGGGCCTCTCCTTCCTATGATACTGTAAGCTATGACTGCATTCATGCCAGTGTCCTTATCGACAGCATAGACCTCAGTGATGGGAGAGCCAGGAAGGGTAGAAGGAAGGACTAACAAGTAAGACATATTAGACTGAGGGAACAAGACCAAAGGAGGGTTGTCATTTATGTCCAGAAGAAGGATAGTTATTTTTGCTGTAGAAGACAGGGCAGGATCACCGCCATCAACTGCTTCAATCCACAGAACGTAGGAGCTTTGTTGCTCCCTGTCTAGGGAGACTTTAGCTCTCAAAACTCCTTTTCCAGTATCTATAACAAAAATATCACTTCCGTTCAGAACTGAAAGGGCAACCCATCCATTTTGCCCTGCATCAGCATCTGTGACACTTATAACTCCAATTTCACCAAAGCCTGGAAAGTTTTCTGGCACAAAAAAGCTGAAATCCTTATTGATAAATCTTGGACTGTTATCATTTTTATCCAATACAGTGATGGTGACAGTTGCTATTGATTCTCTTGGAGGGAATCCAGAATCTACTGCTTTGACAGTGTATCTGTATTTCTCTTTTTCTTCTCTGTCCAGTTGGGTGGAAACTGCAAGAACTCCTGTGGTTTTATCTAAAGCAAAATAGGAAGGGGCATCAGGACCTAAGAAATAGGACACTTGCCCTCTTTCTCCGCTGTCAGCATCAGTAGCATGAAGTTTGGTCAAAAAAGCATTGGGAACATTGTTCTCCTCAATGGACAATTCTATCAGCTGTTCAGAGAAAACTGGTGAATTGTCGTTGTCATCCAGAACCTGTACTTTGACAACTTTCTTGACATGAAATCCTTCAGAGTTCCATGCAACTACGGAGATTTCATACAGCTGCTGTGTCTCAAAGTCCAAAGGCTTCGTGGTCTCCAACAGGTATTCATTGTTGTATGGCTTGTACGGTGAAAGCCTGAAAGGCCCATCACCGTCCAAATAGCAACTGACTTTGTATTTTTCATCGGGGTCTTTGATGGTAAAAAATGCTATGGGTGTGTTGATAGGCTCAAGTTCCTTTAAGTAGACCACCCCTTCCACTTCATTAGCTATGAAACGAGGAACAACTTCAGGGGGCCTCATCATGACTTTGATGATGGTCACCAGCACCGTAATCACGGCAGGAATACAGCCAGGACCGTTGCCCAGTATGATCAGCCTGTGCAGCCTTGGAGTGTCCCCATCAACCTTAGTGGAGAGTGTGATGGCTCCTGTGCTTTCATTCAGATGGAACAAGTCTCTGGATGGCTGGGGGACCTTCTGGCTGTAGGAGTAGGTGATCTGGGCATTGGATCCAAGGTCCACGTCCACAGCGTGGACAGTAGCCACATGTGTTCCTAGGCTGGAATTCCCATAGAGAGTGACGTTGAGCTGCGAGTCATTGAACTGGGGGCAGTTGTCATTGATGTCACTGATGCCAATAGTGAGGGTGGCGCTGCCCACGAGCGGAGGAGTCCCCCCATCCTCAGCGACGATGACTGTCACATACTCGTCCTGCGTCTCCCTGTCCAGTGCCCCCATAACAATCAGGTAGGGAGTCCTCTCCCCGTTCTCATTCTCCTCCACATCCAGGGTGAAGACACCATAGTTATCTCGCAGGCGGTAGGTCTGGACACCATTGGTGCCCATGTCAGGGTCAAGGGCGGGGTGCTCGATGGCCAGGCGGGTGTTCACAGGCGCATTCTCAGGCACCGAGAGGCGGATGTGGGGCACAGGGAAGCGGGGCGCGTTGTCGTTGACATCACGGATAGCAATTTTTACCTTCACCAGGCGAAAGTACTCCTGTGGCAGTACCAGCACATCCAGCAGCAGTAGGCATGACTCTGGTGAGGGGGAGGAAGAGGAGACAGCAGCCGATGCCCCGAAGATGGTGGCCCCACTGCTTTCCACGCATAGAGCTTCCCGGTCTATCTCCACCGCTGAGGTGTGCAGCTCTCCGGAGCGGTTGTCTAGCTGCACATACTGTCCCCCCAAGCCATGGGAGGCCAGCGTGAAGGAGAGTGGGGGCTGCAGAGACGCAGCTTGCTGGCTGCCAGCCGTTGGGAGCCGCAGGTCACGGGCCAGGCTGCCGATGAGGACCCCAGCAGGCAGCCCCTCGTTGAGGCTGTAGAACAGCTCAGTGGCACGGCTGTAACTGGCAAAGCAGTTGAAAGGCCCAACGAAGAGCAGGAAGAGGAGCAAGTGCTGAGAAGAGAGAAGCACAGGGGTGTGAGGAAGGGCTGGCGCTTCCCCCCGCCCACTACCTCCCCCACTGCCACTTCGAGCAGCGAGTGCTGCATCTGCAACATGAATCCATCCTCCCTCTCCCCACCATCCTCCCAGTACAGCAGCTACTTCCAGGGCATCACCATCTGTACCCTCCAGGCAACACCAGCTGCATTCCCCACAGCAAATACGCAGTGCCAGGATGGCCCGGGGGCACCCTGCCTCCCCCCGCCCCCCAGCAGCACTTGCGCCCCGACGTGCCATTTTCCCTCTTGCCCCCGCCCCAAGCTCGCCCGTCTCACCAGCGGCACTTTTCCTCCCAACAACAAGCGCATCCCAAACCGAGGCATCCCCTAGCACATCCCCAAACATTTGCTCGCCCCCTTCCTCTTCCACAGCAGAAATGCGGAACGCGTCCCTCGCAGCTCCTACCCCCAGCCCCGTCCCGAAAGCTGTTTTTCCCGCAGGTTCACGGGTCCCGCGGTGCAGCGGGGAGGCGGCTCGCTCCGCGGAGCCCGCGGGGGTCCCGGCGGAGGTGCCGCGCTCCGGGAGGGGGGTCCCTGCCTCCCGCGGCCGCGGAGCCGGCGGCTCCAGCCCAGCCGTGACGGGTCCCCGGGCACCCCCACAGGGTCCCTCTGCTGCCGGCGGACACCGCGAGCTGCGCAGGAGCCGCGGAGCGGAGGGGCTGCGCGGAGCAAGTTGCCCGCGCTGGCGAGCGTGTCGCCCGCTGCACACAGATGGAAAGGAGCTCCCCGAAAGTAACTTCAGGCATCGTCTCCACGGAGAAAATTTTTTCCCCTTCCCTTCTTTCTAATCACCCATTCGCTTTTCCGCGGCTCTTTGCCACAACCCGGCAGCAGCAACAAATATAAACTTTTCGCGGCTGCCCCGATCTTTGGAGAGAAAAAGACCCAACAAACATATCCACGCATACACGGTCTGGTTTGTTTGGTTGTTTTCTTGGGTGATTTTTAGCCAATTTGTTGCCAATTTCGCTGCTGCGTGCGAAGTCGGGCTCGGGTGGCCGGACGCGGCGCGTCCCCCCCTCCCTCCGCCCGACCCTCACCTGCAGGCTGCCGCGGGCGCCGGAGCTGCCGCGACCGCCCGGGGGCCCCATGCCCGGCCACCGCTGCCGCCGCCGGCTGCGCCCCGGCAGCCCGCCCGCTCCGCCGCCCGCCCGGCGCTCCGGCTCCCCGCGGCTGCCCATTCCCCCGCCGCCGCTGCCGCCGCCGCCGCCGCCGCCGCGCTGGGCTGGGCTGGGATGTGCGCGCCGCCCAGGACACTCCCCCTCCGCCGCGGGAAGGGCCGGAGCGGGGGAACAGTCACGGGCTCGGCCGGGAGGGGGGCGGGCGGGCGAGACGCGGGGGCGCGTCCGCGGAGGCTGCGGCAGCGCCGCGGGCAGCGGGCAGGGATTGCCGCGGGCAGGGAGCACAACGGGCAGGGAGGGAAGCGGGCAGCGGGCAGGGAGCACAACGGGCACGGAGGGAAGTGGGCAGCGGGCAGGGAGCACAACGGGCAGGGAGCGCAGCGGGCAGGGAGCACAACGGGCAGGGAGCGCAGCGGGCAGGGAGGGAAGCGGCCGCTGTACCGAGCCCAGCGGAGAGCGGGGATATTGGGAGTGTGTGTGCTCGCCCGGACAGCGCTGGGACCAGGGAAAGAAGGTAGACCCGTCTGGAAACTATAGGCGGGAAATAGATATTAAAAATGAAAATAAACTCGGCTTGTTCTTCGTCTGTAGAAAGCGGACGGAGAGCGACTTTTAACACGGGCCGATAGTCATCGGACAAGTGGAGCAGTTTTGAACTAAAAGAGGACAGATTTAAATGAGGTGTTAAGGCAGAAATTTACTCTGAGAGTGGTTTGGCGCTGGAAAAAGTTGCCCAGAGAACCTGCAGGTGCCCTGTTCCTGGACATGTTCAAGGCCAGATTGGATGGGGCCCTGAGCAACCTGATCTGGTGGGTGGCATCCCTGCTCTTGACCGGGGGGATTGGAACTAAGATGATATTTAAATTTGCTTCCAACCCAAACCATTCTGAGATTCTGTGTTGTGGCGTGAGTGTCAGCAGGCAAATCAAGAATTAACAGCTGCACTGGCATTGCAGAGCCTTGGTAGATTGAGCAGCTTGTTCCTGCACGAAATGAAAGTCATGTTTTTGAAGAGATTGTAAGCATTTGATTGGTGGAAAGAGTGTCCTGCTGAATTAGAGCAGCAACTACGATTTGCTGCTGGCTAAGAACTCAAAGGTCCTCTGCGGCAGAAAATTATGTGTTTTCATTTTATAGTCTCTGGTCACTATTGGCTAGACTATAAGCCTGCCATAGAACTAGATGTGAAATCATCAAAACTCAGGAAACTTTAGATAGCTCAAGACCAATTACACATTCATTTAACATGTTGGACTATCAAAAGGATTGCTAACCTCCCCAGCATTACTTAATGATGTCTGTCTGAAACATCTCAAATAGAATTTTACATGTCCATCTTTAGCCTGAAAGTGCTCAATGGTCTGAATCCAGGCTACTGCTGAAAGTTTGAGTGCTGGGACCCTCAAGCACAGTGGAGCTGCCCTTTGCAGAGGTAATGTTTGTGTGGGAGTTGAAACTCACTAAATCACAGTGCCTGAAGACCACCTGAAGTGTCTCCATGCACAGTGGCAAGCACAGTGTGTAGGCATTTCTTCTCAGCTAGGCACTAAAACATAGAGCACAGCAAAACATTCTCCTTCAGTTAAAAGAAAAATTACTCTTCCCTTTTCCTTTTCCAATTCCATGAGACAAACTCCATGTCCAATCCAAAGCAAAGAAGCAAAACCCAGTGTAATTGGAATCCCAGTCCAAAACCAACTTAATGCCTGAGTCTTTTGTAAAACTGCATCTTTCAAAAGCAAATAAGTGAAACATACAAAACATATTGTCTAGCAACTCTTGGGATGTTCTTGGGTGTTGTGAGGATGAGAGCTGTGGCACAAACTTCATAGCATAGAATAGAATAGAATAGAACAGAACAGAATAGAAACAAAAACTTCCAAGACTGACTTTCTCTGGGATTGTAAATAAATCATATTAATTCCTTTGTCCCATATTCTCCATCCTTGAAATATAAATAGTGCAATACTGTTTGTCTGAATTAGAGCTTTACCTCTTACTTGCTAAAGTAAATGGCAGTGGAATCAGGCTCTGCTTTATTCAGTGAAACTCTTGGAAATATACTGTGATTTCAATAACCATTTCATCCCAAAATGACATTAGCACAATAATCATATGTGAGCTAAACAATAAAGCATTATGGTACTAAAAAAAAGGTTTGGATTTATTTATTATTCATTAATCTCTAGGGTTTTGAAACCACTCAGTATGTACCGCCCTTATAAATTGTTTATATCTTTGCCATTCATTTCTAGCACAAATAGAACAGACAATGCAGTGTATACAGTTCAGAGTGAACATGTATAATTCAAGAAAGAAACCAAACTACTCAAGCCCTTTACTAAATTCTCATCCATATGCACTCTTTGAACATTGCTTGGTGTTAAAGGTGCCCATAAACTCAATCCTGTTTAAGGTAGTTTGACTGAACATGCCTGGCAGATGCTTTTAGTTGACTCACATCTGCTTTAATTTTATTCATTTCAACAGAAATATTGACTCATTTGGATTTCAGTCAGATTTTGACACTGATTTATGTGGAGTTAGAATTCATAGACACTATAATTTTAGTTTTAGTGAATTGGCAGTCTACTCATGAATGAGTCTGAAGTCCCCTACAAAATTCTACTGTTAAGTTTTGGTTTTTGTTTCTCTGATGTCACAGTTTCCTCTTATGTTATTTCTTCCTCTTATGCTTTTGGAATTCCTACTGAATGACCTATTCCTACACCATTTTTCATACTATTACAGTCACTGCAGTTCCCTTGGGCCACTGATAGGGTAAATGATGACTTTACTATTATAGTATTCAGGTTTTCATTATACTTGATGACTTTTGTTTTATTAAAGCACAGGTGTAACAGCAGAATTAAAAGTTTTGTGGAGCATCTGGTACCTCTATAATATTTTATTTTGTTAGGCACCAGAATCATCTAGTAAGTCTTAAAGACTCCTTGAAGACTAATATGTCTAATAAATCTCCTGGTTAAGAAGTACTCCAGCCTGTTTAAGGAGAAGTACTCCAGCTGTGTGTGGGATATGGAATGAGGGGTGTGAGACAAACAGCAGTATTGAAAAGATACCAAAATGGCTCCTTCACTCATTATTTTGGGGGAAAAACCCCTTTCAAAGTTTCAGGAAAACATTGAACTGATTTAATTATGTACTGAGTTTTGTTTGCTGGGACAAAGATGTTAGCAATTTATGAGCCTAATTCCATTCAACCGCATGTAGATAAACATATCTTTTTAACTTGCATCTTACTACATAAAATCTGGTTATCACTGCATCCAAGATTCATGTTGTAGCTAGTGATTCAGAAGGAGCAAGTGAGAGCATTTCTGTGGGATTCCTGATTTTCTCAAGTATGTCACAAACTGCAAGTCTGAGATCTAGTGACAAGCCCTCCAAGAAGTGTCATAGTTATTGATAAATAGATCAGACAGAAAAAGTACATTATTGGTATGGTAAAAATAGAGTATTTATTTTACTTTATCCTGAATAAAGAACATAGGTATTGATACTCAATTGAAATGCTTTGTGTTTGTGGGCAGAGTTCCAGTGGCAGATGGGAGCCTTCCCAGGTGATTCATTCAGGACCATCACTTCTGAAAGAGAATATCAAATAGTATCTTTTGGCATGGCTGGCAACTGTGGCCAACTTTTACAGGAGACAGGGATGCAGGGACATTTTGCCCCTTGAATCTAGCAAAAAGCTCTCTGCTACAACCTGTGGTTGCACAGAGAAAGATTGTGGCATGAGATTTCCCCATCAGTGAAATTTAACTGATTCAGATGAAAAATTTTTTCAGATTCCAGTCAGTGTGATACTTTGAGACATGTGCTCTTCAGTGGGGAAACAGTCCCATTTTGCAGTGAAAGCCCTGGTGTGAGTATTGATTTCTAGTCACAGGAAATCTAAGAAAGACCCATAACTAACAGACTACCACTTCACTGAAGATTTTAAACTGCAGGAGATACAGGGCAAGTAAAAGAGATCTTTTTAACTTTTAGCAATATACACTTTTTCTTGTTTTGCTGCTCAGTAAGGAAAATGCCTTACATGCTGAACTTCCTGTGCAGGGTGGTGGATTACAGTGTGAAAGACTCTTATGAATATTAGATAGTGACCTTTCTTGCAGAAGTACTGAGCATCTGGCACTCGTGCTTTACTGAAAGCTGTGATCATTCTGTGTCACTGTAGATCAGACCTAGCATGATCATTCCATTCTCAGCATAGAGCAGGAGAGGGACCCTGGCACTGCTTTCCCTTGTGTCACTGTAAGGCAGCACAAACTCTGGGTCCAGCTTGAATAAAGCAACAGTCGAACTGGAAAGTGGATGACTCTTTGGGGTTTGTATCACTCAAATCTCCAGCCACCCTTTCAAAGAGCTGGTTCTCGAAAGCTCTCGCAAGGTGAGCCTGCAAGGTTGTGCGCAACAGCTTTTCATGAACAAAACTCTGCTGCGGTCATGGCAACCTTACAAGAAAGTAGCTAAAGTGTGAAAGCAGTTTCTAAACTTTATGAAGGAATACCCCATGAGGCAAAGTGGTGTTTGATAGGAAAGCTGACAAAGGTGGATGAGATTTTCCCATCTGGTTAGCTTAGTGCCTGTTGGGGACTGCTATGTTGAAGTATCACAAATCAGAGCTGATAAACCGAGGCAGAGAAAAGAGACTTGAGGGGAAAAATGCCTCCTGCAGTCTCTAAACCAAGTATTTGACACATTTGACCAACTTCTTCCTCAGGTTCTTTTGAGGTTTCATAGAAGTATGGTTCTTTTGTTATGATGTTTTGTATATATGTCTCCATGCATTTTGTGCTTTTCTTTTTATCTGGAAAAATGTCAATATAGTCCAGCAGTGAGAAAGATATATATATATATACATATATATATATATGTATATATATATATATTCAAGATATTTTTAGTCTGATCACAACTTTATTTTCAAAAGAAAACCTAATTTAAAATCTATTAACTAAGTATAGTTTTCTAAAATATAAGAGGAAGGAAGACTTTAACTCAGATTATATTCCAGCACATCTTTTTACCAGAGTTTTTTATACTGTGTTTCACAGCATGTGAACATTTGCTTTCACTGACTTCTTGTGTAAGGCTTAAAATAATAATGAAACAACTCTTGTTTAGTTAAAGCCAGAGCACAAGCTGAGCTATAGTACTAATATGACACTCCTAAAATTATTAATACCGTAAGTGTTTCATTACAGTCCTTATCACATTAGTTTAGGGACAGCATTTCAGCTTCTGCCAGCTCACTGTGTACATAATGTCTGCAAGTTATGAGAGTGTCATGAATATGTAGATATTCCTTAATTGACTTCTCATTGACATTAAGCCATGGCTTCTGAGCTGAAGTGGCTCTAAAAGCTGAAGCTTTTAGTGCCAGAAGCCACCTCTGAGGGGAGAACACTGCTCACAGCAATGGAGGACAATGCACTGAAGAAGCCCTGTGATATGCCAGGTTGCCCACACATCAAGACATGAGTGTCAGATAGTTCTTCTAAGCCAGCTACCAACAGTCTGCAATCCCATTCAGTTTTCTGTGGTGAAAATGGTTAGACAGTGGATATAGAGCAGAGCATTTTTCCTCTGATTGCAGCAGCTCCAATGATATTTCAGCCTTTCTTTGTTCCTATGAAACAGGCAGTTGTATGTTTCCTTGTATGTGTATTTTTCCTTGTCAGTATGCATTTTTTTCCTGAAGTGCTTAGCTCTGCTCTGAAAAACATACCGTATATTGTAGCTTAACCTGAGCTCCTTGGCAATAGGCGATGGACATTTTCTTTCCTTGACAATAAATTATTACATGAATTTTCCAAGGGCCAGATTCTGTCAGCTTCCCTCAGTCTATATTCAGGTAAAAATTTTTAATTAGCTGCTAGCTGTAATTCCCTACTGTTAGCTTGTTCCTTGCTCACCAAAATTCATAAATAAGACAAAAAGTTTTTTATTGAATTCAGGATAATTACTATCTGTCCTGGGATTTGGTCCAAATTGCATCTTTTATTTCAACAAGTGGATTGACCAACTCCTATTGGGATTTAACACATTTTTATGTCTGTGATGAAATGAAGGTAGTAAAACCAAACAACTTATGCCTAAGCTACTTTTTAGATAATAGGAAAATATTCTGGTCTTATGCTTCAGAAATCTTGCAACTGATAGAAGCCTTATTATTCATGTTGCATTCTGACCACTCAGGTCCCATACTGAGATAAGAGACAATAATGTTTTCTCTGCAGAGGCCCTGCTTTCCCTTGGCAGAGCTGAACAAATAGTTGGAGCCAAACCTGTTCTGAGTTTCATCCAAATATGGATTTTCTTGAGTGTGTAAAAGCCTTTGGTCAGATCAAAACCATAGTTCTGTCTTGTTCAAATGTTGTATGTAGTGAAAAGAGAGTATTCATTAGAAAGAGTGGGATTTGCTTGCTCTAACTTTGCTGTCTCAAAATCAGGCATTCAGTCTAGGACATTTTTTTTCTGCCTGAGATACAGACATTTCCAGGGTACATAAGTGAAAAGCAGAGGTGTCTAAAACAAGTGAGACAAATTGTTTTCTGCTTCTCTCTCAACTAAAAATTCAGGCTAGAGTGAGAAGCTTTAATGTACATGCTTAAATTTTATCTGTTTAAAAGTAGATTATGGAGAAAGAGAAAGCTGAGTGTGCAGACACAGTAGTTATATTGCAGATGTGACTTTAAACCATATGCTTTAAAATAATCAGCAATATTCTTTGAGACTACTGTTAAGTCTAAAAAGCCTAAATGTAGGACACCAGCACCTCGTTTCTCACAAATTATCAATCAAGACATATTTACAGATGCTACATCTCACACAATAATTACATCTGACAGAGGAAAAAAAAAGGTGATCTATCTCTAACAGAGTTTCAGAAAGTAAAATTCATTATATACATTATTATTTTAAGTACTAGCTTTATTCACCAGACATCACTTTTTCTTCATACTTATACACTATATCTCAGATAGTGAAGAAAACTATTTGTAGGAAGTTGATGTTTGAAGTTTTTATCCACAATAAGATAGCACTTTCATGTGACAAATTTGAGATTATATTTCTTTTAGCAGCACTGAAATATCAAATATTTGGCAACTTCTCTATTCCTAGTTCTGCACATGCCTGCGACTCCATGTAAAAACCATTTGGTTAAAGAAATCAAAAAGTGAGCAAGAAGTTCAATAAAAGTCAAAAGGAATTTCCTTCAGCATAGAATAAAATTATCTAGTGTTTTACTTCTTCATACACTGACTTTCTTCAGGGAAAAAAAAGAATTTATACGTTTTGTTGAAAAATGAAAGTGCATAATTTGTGGAAAAATGTGCAGCCTCTATGGTAAAACCTTTTTCTCTTTATTTATGGTAATATGGGATTGTGAAGGAAACACCAATTCATGCAAATTTCTATTTCAAATTTTACTGTAGTAATGTACTGTCTAATGTTACAGTGTCAACAGCATAACCAGCATGTTAGTGTTTTCCCTATTCCTTAGGGATATAAAAAGCTCAATTTCAATTGTCTACCCAATGAACAAGAGAGCATAGAACTGCTAGCTGGAATAGCTTTTACATGGGAGATTGCTTTTCTGGTACATCTCTTCAAAAATTGATGTGTGCATAAATAGAACACCTATGTATAGAATATGGATTGTAAGTAAATTGACTGAGAAGATTTTAAAGCAGAGAAAAAAATTAACAATTCAAGGAATCTGACAGTAATGGGAACTGAATACATCCTGATTTGAATTGTGTGCATTGTGATGCAAAGACAGAAAAATTAAAATGTCTCTGCTGTATTTTCTATATGTTATGCAAGGTATTTGTATACATAGGGTCTTTGAAAATAAAATACTTTCCCTGAATTAATCCTTTATTTGATAGTAAGTGATTAATATATCTTTTTAAAATATTAAGCAATGCAGGAGGAGATACTTGCAAAGTGAACTATTGAAAAGAAACATTTTTTCCCTCTATCCAATATTAACTCATGTCTTGTTCTGATCAGTCTGAAATTTTAAGGATTATGTATACTCTTTTAATGAGTGAAAGTAGAAAGATCAGCTTCTGAAAAAAACATAGTCACCATTGGGTTAAATACAAATTCTTTAATGTTGAAACCATTGTGTGGATGTATTAAGACCCTTAAGTGTCTTAATGTCTGATATGTATGCTATATATATATCCAGCATATATGTTACTAATTTTTAGTGAGCAAATTTCCTCCTCAGACCTGGACTGCCATGCTTGACCTTCTGCAACAGTAACATCTATCTCTCACCTTTCATTCAGCACAACCTGATACTAGTTTTTGTAAATGTACACACAGTTGTTTCCACATAAAATAATGTAATGAATATTGATTTTTTTTGCTGTTTTTTAAAGACATACAATTATACTTGGTTTTACTTCACAATGGTCTATTGATTTGTATTTAGTTATTAGACATTCATCCATTACCTTCTTGTTTTATGATTATAGCTTTATTGCCACCAAAATCATAACCAGATTAAAACCTGACCTGTCTGACATAGACTGATATTTTTGTGCGTGTGTTTGTGTGTGTGTGGGGGTCTTGGAATAGACTGATATTTGTGTGTGTGTGTTTGTGTGTGTGTGTGTGGGTCTTGGAAAATGGAACATAAAAAAAAATTGAAAATGTTCTATTGAGTGTTGCTAGTTCCACTGCAGGTCAATCATTACTATGGGTCAATGGAAATAATAGTTATTACAGGTCACTGAACTTTGTAACATCAGTGGCTTTGCACTGTTCAGAAACTATTTTTAGAATTTATAAAAGGAGTTCAAGTTCATGAACTTTTTTCTTCAATAATTTTTACCCATTGCAAGTTTCAAGGTTGTTGTCATTTTAAAGTGAAAGCTGCAGGGAGAACCCTCCAGCATCAAGACCTCCCACCAACTTGGGATGGATGCTTTTTCTCCCTTTAATGTACTTGAGAAGTTCATACTATAGGGTAGGATTCAAAACAGCTTGTTAGTTGATCAAGGAGTCACTTAAAATTATCATAGTCTCTCTGAAGTATCCAAAGCTCCCTTGAGAGAAATATCATGCAATTTTATTCACCAAATATGTCTTACAACTGGCTTGTTTTCTTAAAGCCACAGATTGCCATGACTGGACATTGAAGTATCAAAAGACCCTTTGACTCAGCAAGGAGGCCTCACCTTTACCTGAGGGATCAAGGAATAGGAAATGTCTTTTTTTTTAAGGACTCCAGTAATGGCAGATGAGCTGCCAATCCATTTTTGTTAAATAGGCTGATATTAGAGCTTTACTGATGATATGCTTTCAGGACTTTCTTCTGAGACAGTAACTTAGACCGAGAGAAATTTCATAGGAGTGTTATGAGGATGATGAGGCAGAGTGCCAAGGAGTTAGCAAAGCCTTAACTGTTATTATTTAGTTATATTTGGCTATTTCCACGTTATATGTAGAATTTAGGTGGGATTATATGTAGAATTTTGCTTCTCAGCGCGCTTGTGAGATTAGATTCCTTTCTGAGTTTCCTCAGAAACTCAGAATACATGGTAGACCATGTATTCTTCACACATGGTCTGGGCAGACACCTAATTATTCCACTTCTTGATCAAGACCTAAGCAACTATGGTGAATTTATGTTGTCTAGATGCCAGGTGCCTACCAAAACTGCTCTATCTTTGCCCTCCTCAGCTGGACAAGGGAAAATGGATGTAACAAAAGGTTTGTGCATCAAGATAAAGACAGGGAGAGGTCACTCACCAATTGCCATCATATGCTAAACAGATTCAACCTGGGGAAAATTAATTTAATATATTACCAATCAATTCAGATGAAGGTAATGAAAATAAGAACTTAATCTTAAAACATCTTCCCCCCACCCCTTTCTTCTTCCTGGGTTCAACTTCACTCCTGAATTCTCTACCTGTTCTGCTCCAGCAGCCCAGAGCATGGAAAATGGGGGCTGCAGTCAGTTCATCACATGTTGTCTCTGCCACACCTTCCTTCTTAGTAGGAGGACTCCTCACACCCTTCCCTTGCTCCATTGTGGGGTCCCTTCCAGAGCAGACAGTTCTCCATGAACTTCTTCAATGTGATTCCCTTCCACAGGCTGCAGTTCTTCATGAAATGCTCCAGAGTGGGTTCCTTCCATGGGCTGCAGGGACACAGCCTGGCTCACCATGGTCTGCACCGTGGGTTGCAGGAGAATCTCTGCTCCAGAGCCTGGAGAACCTCCTCCCCCTTCTGCAACAACCTTGGTTTCTTCAGGGCTGTTTCTCCTGCACATTCTCACTCTTTTCTACTGGCTGAAGTTGCTTTTGGGCAGGTTTTCCCCCTTCTTGTTAAATCTGTTATCCCAGAGGTACTATCACCACTATCACTGATGGCCAGCAGTGGGTCCATCTTGGAGCGGGCATTGTCTCTGCTGCACATGGAGGAAGCTTCTGGCAGCTTTTAGTGGAAGTTCCTGCTGTAGATGCACACTGCCAAAATCTTGCCATGCAAACCCAACACAGCACCTCACATGGCTGTGCATTTAGTCTCAGAGCTGGGTGTTACTGGGTTTTCAGGAGGTTCAGTGGGTGAACTTAACACTGCATCCTAAAATCAACATATTGGCTCTGATTTGAACGACTAGAACCGAAAAGATAGCTCTGATGTTGCTGGGGCTAATTAATATAAAGTTGGTGCTACATGATGGGGAATAGGACTTTGATTGTTCCCTTGTCTTTCTGTATTTATCAGCGCAGATGGAGGCACTCAGTTCACTTCCTCTTCAAAAGACTGGGCATGTGGGAGGAGGAGTGGCTCTAAGCTGACTCAAAGCAGCATATGTGCTATTCCACAGACCTCCATATACAGAGATGGAAACTTCATATGTTGGGAAACAGGCAGAGAAACTTCCCTCATTAGAGGCAAGAAGTGGCAAATTAACTTCAACTAAAAAGGCTGCCATCTTTGCCAGTATTCTATGCTGTGTTACAAAATGCTCTGGCTCTATCTAGAAAGCTTCAGGAGAAAGAATGGGGTTTGGTATCAGGTGAGCTAAAGAATTTGCTATAGTTTTAAAATGCCTGATCTGAAAAGAGCCACCTTAATGTCCTGCTGTAGTATCAGCTGGCTGAAGCTGAGCAGCTTCAATATTACCTTATCCATAAAGACAATTGCCAGTATGAAATAAACACCATAAGTAAAACAGGAGTCAAGCAGAGAAAGACAGGCACTAAAAAATAGCTTTACATTACTAATTTCTGACCTTTGGAACACGTAAACAAAAATTTAAAAAAAAATTAGAAATCCAAAGCCTGCAAATTCTTCATCTTTCTCAAGCTGTTATCTTGCTTTCTGAAGAGATAGCACCTTCCCTTGGACTCCTGCTGCTTCATTTAATCTTTTGTGATTTAAATATAACTTCATTGTGTTTGGAAATAGTATTTGTTAGGGTGAAAGTTAAAGTAATTCCTTCACAGGGATAATAGAAAAAAACCAAAACAAAGCCACTGCACAAAAACAGGATTATTTTTGATCACAGCATGTGATGTCAGAAGAGGCAGAGTAGACATTAGAAATTGTCTGATTGAGGAATGTGCCATATTGTCACATGCATAATTCATTTTCCAGATAATATAAAGCCTCATATACAATGTTTCTTGAAAATAAATAGGAAGATAAACAACATATTTATCAGTTCCACTCATGTTGTACAGCAGAAGGAGAAATCTATTCCTCTTTGCACTGAGGGAAAGGATTCTGGTGGATAAACTTATACTACCTGCATACACTAGTAAATTAAATTTGTTTGAAAACTTTGAGTTATATGTAGGAAAAATATTGTGATTTTCAGAGAAAGATCGTGACTTACAATACTGGTGTGCTTATTTATAGGCATCCAAGACAAAAATAGCTTTGGAGGTTATGATTCAAAAATGGTTTGACTGCTTGCACTTTACTCAGAGAGCTTGGAGCAGAGGATCTATCCATTTAAAAAAAAATCTCTAAGTTAAAGTGATCATATCTGTGATGACTATAATGTAATAATACATTACATTTACATTTTTCATGTGTCTCTAGGGTTCACCTTATTTTGCTTACAAAAGGTTACAGAAATTGTTCACATGATTCCTGACCTCAGTTTTCACTTGTAAAAAATCGAACAAATATGATTTATATTTATATAACAAGACTGTTCTATGATTCATTCAGTTTCTTAAAGTAAAAGATAATTTTTAATATCCACTGTATTTTTTGTCAGTCCTTATTTGAAAATGCTTATAATTTTTCTTACATTTGTATTCTGCATGTTCATCAAAATCAGTAAATTTAATGTCTCAAATATCAGTGTAAACCATAGCAGAAATTCCAACAAATGAGTTAATTTTAAATCTTTTTACTGACATGCAACATGTGTTTAACAGTGTACTTAATGAGATGATGAGTCAGTGGCTAAGTACTGATATTTTGACTCACCTAGCATCCTATTGTTTTTTGATTGCCTTCCACATCTGCTTTCTTATGGTATTTTTGCAGTGGGTGTAAAGCAGCTAAAAGGCTAAGATCTTGATAGGTTAAAGAAAGATACACAGTTTTTAATATTTATGAAGACAATTAATAATATTCTACTGTTTACAGCATCTTCATACTGGAAGAGCTTTAGTGCATGAATTATTCCAACAATGATATTTTATTCTGTTTTAAGTAATGGGAAACTGTGGCGCAGCATTGTTCTGAGATTTTACCAAGATGTCTAACTTCTAGGGGTAGGATTCCTCTCTCAGAACTTTTCAGTTCTGAAGTATGATCCATTTGACCCTTAGGAGCCATCTAGAAATAGACCCACACATTTGTGTCTGTATCTCTGTTTTGACCATAAAGATGATTTGCCCAACTCTAAGCATTTGTGGTAATGTGGTATTAGTGTCTGGAAACAAATTAGAAGGCAAACATTTTCATTATCAATCAGTATATTTTTCTCCACCCTTTCTTTGTGTGAGCTGTGCTTCTTCCCCTGACTTTCTATGTATTTCTTCTCAGTGATGAATCCATGGCTGTACACTGTTATAAAGGGATTATATTAATTATCCTCACTCTGACTTATCAGGTTACCATACTCATGATTATTCATTGCAATTTTGGCTTGATATTTTTGCACCTGTTTAGTTTTCCTTTAGACACGCTATGACAGCAGCAGATTTCAATGGTAGAGAACAGCTTGTTCAAAATGAAAAGTTATTATTTATTCAGGATGCTGCAGCAGAAACCAAAACCCAAGTAATAACCTCCCTTACCTAAAGCCTGAAATCTACTCAAAGATGTGACAATTTACATGTAATCAAAGTTCGTCTCTCTTCACCTCCTTCACTTTGCATTTGGGCTGATACAGAGTCTTGACATCTCCATTTGCCCTTTAAACAGTATTGCCTATGGCTTATCTCCCAGCTATTTTCAAATTCTGCAAAATGTTTCACATGAAAAAACATGGAGGTTTCAAGATAAGAACACTATTTCCAAATAGGTCCCTGTGAGTTTAGTCAAGTTCATGAGTCCATAAGTGATAAGAGAATTGATGCCAGTGCCACCCATTTGAAGACTGAGGATTCAGTGGCATAACTAGCAATGCACTGAATATTAAATCAGAACATATATATACATAAAATTACTTTTCTTCCCCAGCATTAAAGCTGAGTTAAAAGAACTAGCTACTGTCCCATGATGCCACTTTTCTCTTAATTAAAGTTATTTGTTTGTTATTTTCATTAGTAGTCTTCTACATGCACTTTGGGGACTGTTTGTGACAAGAAGACCATGAAAACTTCATAATTACTTTGGTGGAAACACTTATAACTCCCTCAGCTACCTCTGTAAAATAGCTAATTTTAACATGTGCTAAAATACCGAAATCAAGTGTGTAGGTAAGCTTTTAAAAAACACAAAGAATTTCTCAGAATTGCTCTTTCTTGAACCATGCTAAGGGATAAATACATCAAATATGAAGCCAGATACATGTGATAGTTTACATGTTTAAATGTACAGAAACAGGACTTTGAAGTTTGATTTCTACCAATATTCAGTGCTCCAGTCATTGCCTTACCAATGCTCTCAGAAAGGAAGAGCAAGAATAAAGATAAGGATGTCATTCCAATTTACTACAGTTAACAATGTTTGGTTATAGTAGCATAGATTTAGTTTGAAACAGTATTTTATTTCTTTTTTCTTTTCCCAAATGTCAAGTCATATTTCAATGCACAGATTGAAATTCACACTCTTCCTCTTTTACATTTCTAAATTTTGTATAATGTTTTTAAAAGGTCCAGAAATGCATTGTGTAATGTTTTCCTCATAAATCTTCAGCATAATATCTCAGTTTATGCTGCAGAATTATCCCAGCTGTGGCAAAGTAGTTTGGATTTACAGATTTTTCTTGCTGTAGTATTGGCTATTTTGATGAATACAGTGATAAACTCTCTCCCTGAACTCTTCTGGCTAAATATCAATTGAAAGTTTGCTCTAACCCACGTAGAAGCATGAGGCTAAGGCTCTTTCCTGAGCATGTTCTGTACATATCAAGTTATACCAGAGAGGTTATCTATGGGGTGAAAATATTCCTCTTCAGAGAGATGAACTGACACCTTGCTTATTTTTCCTGAAAGGGTATATGGGTGATATTTAATAATCATGCAGACATAAATGTAATTTAAATTAGTAGCAGTTACTTTTGCTGTCAGGGGTGGTTTTGCTATCTAGTCTATTTGCCTTTTTTTTTTTTTTCTGTTTCTTTTAGTTCCTTTTCTTTCTGCTTTTTGCTTCTTTATTCTCTCTTCTATATTTTCCCCCCATTTTTTTTCTGCTTGTCATTTAAGGACACTGATTTTTACAGTACCAGTTTCTAACACGAATAATGTTTTACATTAATATACTTTGATTCTTCAACTGGATACCTATATATTTCTAATTTTCCTTCTCCTAAATATAGTTTCTTTTCAATTTCAGCCTTGTTTTAGGTTACTTATAGAAAATTTCACACTTTTGTTCTTGTATTTTTATTCTTTGCTTCTTAAAGATTGTTTTGGCTGGTGTTGTGGTTTAACTGGAGCCAGCTATCAAGCCCAGCACAGCTACTCGCTCACTGCCCCACCAGCAGAACTGGAGAGAGAATCAGAAGTGCAAAAGCTGGAAAAATCATGGCTTGAGATGAAGACAGTTTAATAAGAGAGCCAAAAGCAGCATACACAAGCAAAATAAAACAAGGAATTGGTTCAGTTCTTCCCATGGGCAGGCAGGTGTTTGGCCATCTCCAGGAGAGCAGTCACCATCTCACGTAATGGTGACTTGGAAAGACAGCAGCCATTACTCCAAATGTTCCCCTCTTATTCCCTTGGTCTGTTTGGGTCACCTGTCCTGGCTTTGTCCCCTCTCAACCTTGCAGGCACGCCCAACTTCCTTGCCAGCAGGAAAAGCAGAAAAGGCCTTGGCTCTGTGTAAGCCCTGCTCAGCAATAACAAAAACATCTTTATATTATCAGCCTTATGTTCAGCAGAAATCTCTACACCAGCCGCTGTGTAAAAAGGCAATTCTACCCTGACCAAAACCAGCACAGATAGTGATAATCATTCTAGTTCATATTATTCCCCTGTCCTGAAAAGCTTTTTAATTAATTTTTGCTAAGAATTATCATATTTTTTTATGTCAGAGTCAGTTTAACTAAGGCAGTGATAAAACATATTAATATTTATGTATATTTTGGGAATAAAAAAAATTGTATACCGTTTTTGTTTACTTTGATTTCATTATTTTCTAAAAGTATTTTTACTTATGCAGTAGTTTTATAGTTATTATTAGCATTTGCTACAGGAACAACTCTTTTTTATCCTTTGGGAGTTTTCTCCATCCATTTTCAGCATCAACACTTCAGATGGGAGAGGTTTACATGCAGATAATACTGAAAATTATGCCTTCCATGTTAGATGCTACTTGCAAAGCCATGTTCAATAGTGAACAGTATCATATGTAATTTACTGAATCCCTCAGGACTCCAGGTACTTTTAACTGGATCACTGAATAGAAAATTCCAGTGCATGGAATACTTATGTTTTTATGGCCATTACAGCTCATAATAATAGTTATGAATACCATATTAGTTGTAACAGCCCAGTTTGGTAAAGATACATAAATTAGAAAAAATATGACTGCTGGGTATATTTGTGGACAAAGTTTTATTGTATTTAAACATTTGGTTTTACAAAATGTTTTCTCTTGCTTGATTAATTCCCAACATCAGGTAATTTGTTGAGTACTGTGTTGTCCTGTATTTTTCATCTTTATCATAGTATCACAGTAACTTAATAATAATTACCTTTTTTCTTTTTTCCTTCAGTGACAAGGGGCTTGTCTTTATGTATCTCTTCCATTCCAATGTACTGCAATGTGGACTGTTTCCTGCAGTTCACATTAAATAGCTTTTGATCACAGGCAATTGAGGGCAGCTTCTCATTTTGCCCTGGAGAACCCATGATTTATAGGCTGATGACTCTTCTCTCAGGCAAAAGCTGAATTTCAGTCATCTACATTATTTCAATTTACTTTAAATACATAATACATTATCTTTATTCTATGATTTTCATGTCTGCTTTCCTTCTCAAAGAAAAATGCAGTATTGACAACATAGGACTGGATCAGTGCTGAGTGCCATGGTACCCTTGAAAAGATGTGGTTCATGCATTTCATGACCAGGTGGGTTCTACAGCTTGACCTCTGAGCTGCCTAGGCTTTGAAAGGGTACAAAAGATTTTTAGGGGTTCCAGTTGTATTATCCAGTGAGAAGTGCTAGGAAAATACTTACATTATCCCTAGAATAATTGCACAATTCAATGTCTATTTAAAAAGTACCTGGCTTTTTACACTCTCATAAGAAAATTTTTTATTCATCCTTGGCCTCCTTTCTGCCCTTTTCTTTCAGAACATTGCAAGGGACTAATATATTTATTTCTAAGTTATTTTTTTACTTTTCCACCTAGTTTAAAATCTAGTATTAAGACAGAAGAGATATTTGAGAAAGATCAGTCCCATTACACCTTTTCACTCCTTTCCTGCTTTATGCAATTGAGATAGAGACTTAAAATGTTATTTGATATTAATATATTTTCTGTTTCTCCTCTGAAAGCTTACCCTCACTGGACAGCATAATGAAGGAGAGAAAGGAGAAGCAGGGGAAAAACTGAGAAATTTTTTTCTAAAACTGAAACTATGGGATAGAATAAATAATTATAAACTTCATGCTTGCTCAACTCAATGCCCAAATCATGAGATTGTACATAATTTTCTGTCTGATTTGATGACTGTTTGATTAGATCATAAAAAGTTCAGCCTTATGCTAAATACCTATTGTCTTCTGGTTGCAGTAGTACACAAATTCCTAGAAGCAGGAGGAGAAATTTAATATCCTCTTTTTCAGGCAATTAGTCAAACCATTGATTCTTTTATATAAAGATGTTTTCCTTCTATCTATTTTTCATCTGTAGATACTAATCTTGCAGAGTGCCAGACCAGGTGAAACAGCAACAGAGAATGATGCACTCAGCTTGCAAAGCTTACATGTGAGATCTCAGTCAGGGGGGAATTGCCCTTGCTTTGCTTTTCCTGGTCCTTGGACATTTTGTGGTTCTGACAAATATGCCTTACTCTGCTTCAAAAATTAGTAAATATTGCAGGAAATTGAGTAAAGGAGGAGGATGCTTAATCTTGTTGCGGTATAAGCCCTTTCTCTAATTTTGTTTTTAGAAGTTACTCCAGCTGTCTATAGATTCTTCTCACATTTTCCTTGAAGTGGACCACAGTCTACTGAATGTATCTTCACATAACATTTTTCTATGAAGTTTCAAAGGCAAATGTTTTGGGTATTTTTCTGGCTATACAAGCCTGTCTTCTGGTTTTCCAGAAAACTGTATCATACCTGAAGCAATATGTGTAATTGCATAAATGAAACTAAAGTTAAAATCTAAAGTACTTGTGAGCTATAAAGAAGCTGTGATTCTTTAATACACGCCTACTTTTGCTGTTGCAACATAGTGTTCTTTAAACGTTAGAGTAAGATGACAGATAGTTCCTGTGAAAAGCAGTGTAAAAATATTCTAAACTGTATTTTTCTTTGATCCAAGATTGGTGGTATCCTGGGCTGCATTTTGAAAAGCATTGCCAGCAGGTTGAGGGTGTCTCTCTACTCAGCCCTGGTGAGGCCACATCTTGAGTGCTGTGTCCAGTTCTGGTCTCCTCAGTACAGGAGAGACATGGAGCTCCTGGAACAGATGCAGTAGAGGGCTACAGAGATGATTGAGGGACTGGAGCATTTCTCTTCTACGAGCATTCTCTTCATTGACTAATGAACATTTAAATGATTCAGTCATTTGTAGGATGAAAAAGCAGATGTTATCTTATCATGAAAATGGCATAAATTCTGTGGGGAGCAAAAAGAATGTTTTTTGGTCTTTATCATCTTAAATAAAATAGCACATTTAGTTTAGTTTCTGACTTCTCCAGGGACTGCATGCTTATTACTGGAGACAGTAGCTGAGTAAGTTTGGAGGACTATGTCACATGTAGCTTTCACCAAAAAATTTGCCTGAATACAAAAGAAGAAATTTATTAGGAGGCCCACTTTATAGACCTTGTAAACAGTGCAATTTATATGAAAACAAAAGTAGCTCTCAAAATCAATAGTGATCTTTGTCAACAACATCATCACAATGTGCAATTCTGTAGCCTCTTTTAAATGAGATCACAAAGAATTTTACAAATAATTGCAATTAAACTTCACCAACTCCCTGTATAAAAATGTGCACTTTACCAGTCCCATACATTTTTCTTTTAAAGTTGTGATCTTTACTTTTAGAATTTTAAAAAAAAATTGTGTCATAAGAAAAACACAAGCAGAATATTTGAATATAAAGGTTAAAGAATCAGTATTCTAAAGCTGCAGAGGATAGGCATTTATTGCTGAACAACACAACTGACTAGCTTGCTAAATAATATTTTCAAAAGTGTTCTATTAATATAGGACGAAAACCCATATTCAGAAGTGAAAATAAAATCGGTAGTACACTATATTCACATACATTCATGCCTCTATTCACTTAGAAATCTCACTAACCAATAAGCCAAAATACAAAATATTTTAATAGCTTCAAAAATATGGCCCTTTGGAACCTCAGACTAATTACAATTCAGTTCAACCTGGGCTTTTAATTATGTAAGTTACTTTTGAAAATTTAATCTCTAATTCATTATTGCCCAGATGCTTACAATTATAAAGACTTTTAAATCCCTCTTAAGTGCTAGCTAAGAGCCCAGATACCTTTCAGACTCTGATGTTCAGTATTTTTGGCCAATGTCACTTTGGAAATACTTGTGTCTAAGTTGGAGACAATTTTGCAATGCATGACCCTTACAGAGATAATTTATTCATTATTGGCTGTATTGTGTGAAAATGTACTCCACATCAATATATATCCATGAGATATTTTCAAGCAGAAAAGTGAAATGTGTATCCTACACCAGCAATTTTTTTCCCATTCTAAAAATATATAGACCTGCTTCAGGCCTCTTGGTTGTGTGGAAAACTCTACTATGTCTTCCAGATTTAGAAAAATATGAGATTGAGAGCCCTTGTGTATTTAATCATATATGCAAAGAGGTAATTGGAACCATCTGTTTCTTCAGGACAGAGTTGTCTTGTGAATCACCTAGTAGGAATCTCTCTTTCCCTGTTGACTTTCCTGAAACAACTTTTAATATAGTGTCAGACACAGGAAGAGAGTCCTATTTTTATATTTACATCAGCTGTTTTGAGGCAATCAAGAGCTAAAACAGTTGCAGCAATGTTTGGAAGAGGAAAACACGACAAGGAAAGGATCAGAAAACATATGGGATTTGTTTGGAAGTTTAGAACTTCATGACTTTCAGCATCAACATTTTGTGCAAAGATGGCTAATTGTGCACAGCTTCCAACATCATTGTTCTATGCACCAGCAAAAAGAAAGAAAAATTTTCTTTGTTTCTAAATAAAGAGATGAAAGTTACTTTTGTACTTAGATTGCTTCACATGGTGCATAACACAGCAGGAACAGGCATGTGCTTTTCACTCATGCAATCTTATATATAATATATCTGTTATATATTGTGTGATTGTTGTTGAAGTAAAAAAATTTACTCCTTTAAAGAGTGTGGCTGATGCAAGTGGTATCCGTGAATACTTGCCTTGTATTTTGCAGGAAATTCTGAGCCTAGTTTCCAGTACTGTGGCAGTGCTGGAATGATTGATAATGTGCAGGCATATGCATATATATATGTATATGTATATTTTCATATTAATGTAGTCAGGATTTTGGTGGTTATTTGCTCCTGACTTGTACTTATAGTTTTTATTCTTATTAACAAATTTTGTGATAGTAATATGTTAATTTGTATTAAAAAGGGGAATTTTTGTTCTTTTATATTTCCAGAAATAAACAGACTTTCTTCCTCCACAAGTGAGAACTTATCATAGTCTAAGGAGAAACCTACATATTTTTGTATAGATAATAGGCCATCTCCAGCAGTATCCAAGAAGTGTAATCACTGAAGTTCATAGTCTAAGGCAAATGGTATACAACAATGTTAAATGAGGGTGCTGCCTGAAGACAAGAGTTCTGGAGCTGTCTTCAAAGCTTGTACTGCTCATGTAGATCTTAATTCAAAACTTTAACATATTGCATATGGTGGGGCTGAAGCAATTCACAGCAACAGCAGGAGGTGTTAATGACAACTTCTATGTGTGATGTTTCAGCATATTTCAGGACACGGAAGATAATAGATGCTTTGGGATCTCACGTACATGTGACAAAATTGAGCTAATTATTCTTTGTAGCCTGAGATTTAATTCTTCCAGGCAGGAGAATTCATGGAGCTTTGATTATGACTTTAAAAAAGAGATAATTGATTAAGAGATATGTATTTTTTAAGATTTTGTCAAATAGAAGAAAGATATGTAGTACTTGATTCCCAGAAAGTAAAGTAAGAGTAACTAACAAATCAGACCCAAAAGTAAATATTTCTATTGGTTTCACAGATGTGATTAAGGCAATTCCAAAAAGCCTACAAAATCCCCTGATCTTGCTAACAGTAATGAAAACAAAATCAGTGGAAGAGACTCTTTTTTAGTGGTGACAATAAATATCCTATCTGTTTTTCACTCACGCAGTAAACCAAATTTGGAGGGTTTTTTGTGAGCAGGGAAAATAAAGAAAAAGGAAATGTTTGCTTCTGTTTGTTTCTGTTTGTTTAATGTCAAATATGCTAATTTTCCAAGCATATTGTTGGTTGTATGAGCTCCAATAGTTTTTCACCTTGAGAACAGAGAATATATAGGATAGTCTTGAATTTCTTTTATCTGAGCCATTGTTTCCACAGATGAAAACAACAAGCAAGACAACATGTATTCATAATGTAAAACTCTATTCTGAACAGCAGGCGTGGTTCTGGCTTGCTTAAAAAGAATGCACATGATGAGGGAAGATAAGGTATGGCTAGGGAATGGGAACATCCCAGGTCCTATTTAGGTTTGGGGTCTTTGTGTGCTAGCAATGTGATTCCTCAAGAAGAAAGTTTTGGAAGACACCTAAGGGACTCTTGACTCCAATCCCCAGACACCACTAACAACTATATTTTATATACTGTAAGAAGCTGTACCACTCACATTAGGCTTTATTATTTTTCCCCAAAATGATTCTGGGATGATAGATTTTGAAACTATAAGCTTATCAACTACAAATTGACAGCGATATGGAAGGGGTTTCACTGGGAGTAAAAAATGTTTTCTACTATAAAATTCAGTTGAAACGGACAGATGACATTGGGCTGATAACCCTTTCTCCATTCTGTCATCATTTAGTTAAACAAAACCAACAATCCAAATAGTTGTTGTTTGTTTAGTGACAAGGAGATGGCTAAATATATGTCCATTGTTCTTTTAACACAGCATCCAAGTTCACTGAAAAACATTGGAAGTATTTTTTTTGCCTTAGAGACACCACCTTCTAAAGAGGACAGCAGGTAATTTTTAGACCCAGACTCGTCTTTCCTAAGTTAGCTACCTAAAGTGCATTTACATAGATTTTCAAAAGAATTGCTTGCCTTTTTGCAACAGCTCACTTCCCACAGGCCAAATGTAAAGTTATTCTTTACGCTTGAGGGACTGTGTTTGGATGAGCTGATGGTCTGCCTGAATGTTGCCTTTTAACTTGCCTAGCCTGGGTGGATAGCTGTGGGCTGATAAAATGATCTCATTTCATTCCTGCTGTTGACTCCTCTTCTCCCCATCTCCTTTACCTTTTCTGTGTACAATGTTCTGTTCACTCCCGCCTGTAGTTGAGTAGAATCTCCTTCCTCACATTTATTTTAAGGAGAAAAGTAATATGTTTAACATCAGGGACTTTAAAGTGAGCATCTGGCAGTCAATAATTTTTTTCCTGGAAAATCAGGCCAGGAAGGACACCATGTGTTAAGAGCCTTCCAAACCACTATTCATAGCTTCATAGGAAGGCTGCTTCTTGCTTCATAGACTCCTGAAGACTCAGTAATCAGACTAAATTTTGAACTTTGTTCTCTGGGAGAACAAAGGGAGTGTCACAGGTTGGGCAGGCATGCCCAATAAGTGAAAATACTTTCTGATATGTGATATAGGAAAGATTTGAAAAGGCCAGTTCCCTTAATTGTGGGGTACAGCTCATGTATATAGATCCTTACACTGTCTACTCTTCACTCTATTCAGAAACAGCCCAAGAGAGAGGATACAAGGCCCAAGAAACCCACCAGAAATCTCATCACAATATCCTAACCAATATCCCTAATTTATTAAAATTTACCCTTTTAAAATCAAACCCCTTCCTCCCAGATCAACTAGTAGCAAAATAAAATAGATACAATCATGTCCACACAATGCAGTTGGAAAATGTACTGCCAGTGACATTTCTCAGGCTTGAAGAAGTCTCCTAGCAGTAGTCATCTGCAGCACCACTATGATTGCACTGTCTCTATAGAAAAGCTACTGGTAATATGTATTTCTTCCTCTCACAGGATCCTCAGGATTTTTTCACACTAGCTCCTTGTTGCCATCTAAGTTTCAAATTTTTCCTTATGGTGCAATTTGATTTTTCTTTACTCTGAAGTAATGAGTGGATTATTTGATTCCACTTTTCTATCTTCTTCTTTCTTCCTCATGGCTATAATATCTGTCATGACTATAGAAAATTAAATTGAGTAAACACAGTATTTAGATTTTTTTTTAGAATCTAAAGGAGGATTAATGTGATGAAAGATAGGTTACATGAACTTCCTTAGAGAACGATAGTAAGACTTTGAATTTCACTCAGGGTTCTGTGGAAGAAGAGAACAGAGTAGAAGACTCCTGTGATTATTTGCCATACACAACACTGATGATGAAGAAAGCCATTTCACTCTGTGATGATGAGAGACCCATGCTAGTTCTGAAGCCCATTCATGCAGCATGGGGGTCATTAAAGCATGAATCATCAACTGACATGATGAACAAAATCTTCTGGACAGCCATGGGGTAATTTTTGTGTTTGATTAGCTACTAGCTGAGAGAAATTTGGGAAAAATGGCAAAAATGCAATTTTTTGTTAATTAAATAATATTTATGAGATCTTTTTTTGTCAGAAAATGCTTTTTGTAATCAGTAGGACTCAATGAATAAATCCACATCTTTCCTGGACTGTGCTTGTCTCAAATTATTTCATTTAATGATTTGGTCTGGGCAACCATGCTGTGGCTCGTATATTCCTATTCCAATATGTTAACCCTTTCCAATGATTTTCTCTATTCTTACATTATTCTTTTACCATACTTTCTTCTTAAGAAAACAATTTAACAAAAAATTTTTGTGTATGTTCTATGTACAAATTAAATATTATTAAAGATCTTGTAAGATCATTTGTGAAACACATATATCAATGAAAAAAGATGGCAAATTTTTCCCCTGCTGTTAGGATTCATGAAGTATCTTGTTGGACACAGTGTTTTCAGAGAATCATTGAAAGAATATTGCATGAAGCCAATATTAGTAGTATTTAACAAACTAATTGAAAGAACATTTGGACTGATGAAACTGGATAATAACCAGTTGGCACTTATTCTCAAATATTGGCTGAAGTTTAAAAAAGACTTGGGGGTAGCAGTTTATGTCCATCTCAAAACAACCATTTTGCAGGGTCTCATTAGATGACTTCAATTGTTAATTTGTTTGCCTTAGGACAAAACAGTTTGTTACATTAAAGTAAAAAAGAACAAAGGAGTTATGATTTTTTTTTTTTGAAGTGAGAATATGCCTTTCAATGCTGCCGCAGCAGAATATTTTTACTAAGATTCTAGATTTTTGGTGTCAGGCAGATATTCACCTAATAGCTTGCTATAGTTCCCAGAGGATTGTCCCACCGGGTCTCTGTGGGTCTTTAAAACAAAACTGAAAAACTCATTAGCAAGTTTGAGTTTTGCTTTTGCTTTTCTGGCATATCTGACAAAGATGTGTATAAACATCCACCTTTTCAAAATGATAGGCATTTTATTTCCAGTGCTATATACCAGTTTCAACATTAGAATTATTCACAACTAAAAGAAAATGTTTGCGCTGATTTTTATTCAGCTAAGTACAGACTGGTGTGATATTGACTGAATGAACACTGAATATAGAAACAGGGAATTTCCTTGGTCTGTAAAATATGTCCACCTGCAGCCTCTTCCTGTGATTGGAATAAACCATATTGTCTATTTCACTGATTTTAAGCCATGCTAGTATCTTTGCAAAACACTAGAAAGAAGGGAGATTGTAGACTTCAAATCCAATGAAGCAGAAGGTAATCTTTGAAAAACTAACTGGTTACTTGAACTAGCTGACAGACAATCTTGAAATTTAAAATACCTTGTAGGCATTATTGCATTCACATGCATTCATGTGAATATGAAGAGATGAAGAGGAATATAATAGAACTTGTGTCAATGTTGAACATTTTAGAAACTTTCTGGCATTACCCACTGACAGTAAAGAAGATAAGGACATCAGAAAATGACATTAACTGCCTAAGATTTAGTTTTATAAATGAAATGGAAACACAGAAAATAATTCATAAATGTCTACAAAGAAAATAGAATCGCATGTATAAATTGTCCCAGCAAAGAAATATTTTAAATATGTCTAATATTTTTTTTATTTCCTAATGATTCCTTTAAATGAAATATAGAAATTATTTAATAAAGCTTTTTCATGCTCTCAAAGTGTAATGATGTCATTTGTTAGATGAATAAGTGCTTTTCTTTGAAAAACTATAAAAAGTTTAACATCAGCATGATGGATCACTACAGAGACCGCTTAGATAAAAGAGACCAGAGTTTGTAGGATAGCAGAGCTATATGACATTACTGTGCCAAGATGTAAGCCCTCTTAAAAGTGTGACCTACATGGCTCCCTTAACATTGCAGCAGGATAGTTATCTATATCTGCAATAGTAATTTTTATGTTATCACAATATCTCTGATTCAATTGGTCTGCATTTCTTCTTTTAAACTGAAGACAAAGCCAGCATTGAATTAGCTGTCACAATCAAATGTTTGTGAAATGATAAAAGCACATGTTTTTAATTGCAAATAATGAATGCTGATTAGCATAAAGTAAAAAGCTTCACTGTGAAGCATGACAGACTCATTGAATAGTCACAGTGAGGTCACCACAGTCTCAATAGAGCGGTCATCTTGTAGCAAGACTGAAAAATAAACTTGATGATTCTTTGACATGGTTTTCTTATAGCCTGCATTAATATCAAAGAACAAGTCAAACTTAAGTATTTCTTGGACAGTGTTGTAATGTTAGAAAATAGAAATTTGGTGGGGGACAAATTTAGGATGGGCAATTTTTCAAAACTACTTTGGAGTGTGAATATTTAACATCCATGCAATTACTTTTTCTATAAAAAGGCACATTGGAACATTTTAAATTATAATACTTAATGTTTTCTGTCTTCCATATTTGGTTATCAATGAATTAACAGAGATCTTTCAGCACTGAAGCACTTATATTTGGTTTCTTCTGATATAGGTTCTCTGATGAACTAAACATAGTAAGAACAAATGCATCATTTTCCAGAAAAAGAAAAAAAGCAACAAAGCTTTATACTGTATCTATAGCATCAGTTCCATCTGTTTATAAGAAGACTTTGTGCCTTCAAGGTAAAAATGAATGAATGACTCTTTTTCTCTCATTTTTTACTCCTTTCTCGTGTCTGATTATTTTAATTTGATACTAAGATGGACTTCTTTTTGGTTCTCACTACTCAAATCAATGACAGCTAAGTCCTATAAAGTTTGGCAGCTGTATGTAATAGATGAATCATGAACACTGAAGATGCCACAGATGCTGCTCTGAGGAGTTTATCTGCATAAGTGAAAATACTAGGAACGACCATGACAAAAATAGAAGGAAAGAAATAACAAATTAGTGTTAATTAGATCATGCAGTCAGCTAGTTATTGCACAGCACATTGATTCCACGCACTGTCCCCTAAGATAAACTCTGAATAAACAAATTGTAGGAAAGGGAAATCTTTTCCAGACGAATGATAAAATTAGCTCAAAATTATAGTAAAAGTGCTTTGGTATTTGCAGGGTGGGGTTGGTGTTTTTAACATTATTTTATATATCTATGAAAACAATATTCCCAAAGTGTATATGATCTTATGATCTGATATGATCTGAGCAATGTTGGCAACTAGTGTCTTTTTCTTTTTTTTTTTTTTTTTTTTTTTTTTAAGGTGTAGACTGTTACTGACATTCAAGAGGCCAGGATAAAAAACCAATCTTAGTACTTTTCTGGTACACTGTACAGCCTTGAGAAACTGGACTGAAATATTATCATAAGGGAAACTTCACCTGTTCTTACATAAGTGATTTTTCCAGAAAACCATTATGATTTACTCAAATATATTTGTTGTCTGGAATGATGTTAGCAATTAGCATGAATAACAGCTGGCCTGGTTTTTGTTCATAAGAATTCATTTGTAGCTGTCTTATGTGAAGAAGCCTGAATACCTGGAAACATTATGCATTATATTCCTTTTACTTGAACAGTTCGACATGATTCATGGAATGAAATTTCCAGCCTGACGATAAGACTCACATCATGTGAGTACCTGAGTGATTCATTTAAGATGGAATTTTCTAGGTAAAGCTTTCAGGTAAGTCAGAGTTTATTGCTTCTATTAGCTGAAGTCAAAGTGAAAAATCCAGGAGACAGACAGACAGATAGATAGATAGATAAAAAAATCTAATGTTTTTCTCTGATCACCATTCCCAATCTATGCTGTATTGAATATATATACTAACTGTTGAGACCACAGTCTACCTTTACAGATTTATAATTCTCCTGAATTATAATCAGCAATTGTCAGAATCACAAATTTACAAGTATTCTTATGTCCCTTTCAAATATTCTTATTGGTATTCTTATGTCCCTTTCAAGTGAGTTTAGTTCAGATTGTAAAGCCCCAGTACGCTTGAAAACTTGGAATAATGTGTTTCTGAAGGCACACTGATTTGAAAGGCACCTGGAGATAGTATCTAATGGGATGTGCAAATGAAACTTTCAGTCCCTGTTTAACAGCAAAGAAACAGAAAAATCAATAGAAAAGGCCAACAATCTACAAACTACTGTGGGAGAAAGTGTTTTAGTTGTAGACCTTTTCCATCAATGCTTATTTTCCTGACCATCAGTTTTAAGCACTCCCAGCATTTGGTCTCTGATTTACTGACTATGTCATTAATGCTTTTCAGACATCTTTTCCACACTGCCTCTCATTTTCTCAATCACAAAATCTCAATTTATCTTTGTTAATGATATTTATAACCTTCTAAGAGATTTGATATGTGCACAGCATATTCATATCTTTTCTGTGTGCAGGTATTCAATCCTGAGTGAAAAAGATTCTGTTGTCCTGGGTAGGAATTGTATTTTTTTTAATAATCTAAACAGTTGATAGGATTCATTTTTCCCAATTTCCTAAACAGCCAAAATTGTCCAGTTGGGAAGACAGGTGCAAATAACATGCATATATATTTGTGCACACAAGTAATGTATATCCATATACACTTGCATTGTTATGCATGCCTCACGAAAACATTATTTTTAAAGAAATACAAAAGAAAAATGTTCAGACAGGTTAAACTGCAAAATTCATTGTAAATAATTAGATCATCAGTGGTACTCATTATGAATGGAAACTTCACTTAATAATTTATGTTTATACAATTTTATCTAATCAGTTCAAAAAGTCTGAGAATTATTTTTTCTATGCAGAAGAACTTTTCCTTAAACAGCCAATAGTTTATCAAATAAAGGCTCCAGATCTTTGAGGAGGAGACTACCCCCTCTTTTAAATGCTACAGTTCATATTATGGAGTCATTCTACAGTGACTCTGAGGTGATGTGACTCCTGAAAGAGTGAAAAAGTCACTATGAATGAGGGTTTCTATTAATCCATTTATATAGTGATAGTCTGAGAATTTGAAGTCTTCTTTAAATGTCCAGAGGCCAGGATGTTGCTTGTATGCCTGAGATCAGGTTGATTGCACCCACTTTAGATGTCTGCAATGTAAATACCTCTTTTTCAGCAATTTTTTTGTACTTCTTGTATAGTTGGTGGAAATAAACAAGAACTTTTGTGATAGAAATTTTCTAAAGAAGATTTCTGCATTAGGCCAGGCAAGGTCTCTTCTAGATTTCTGAACACACTAGTTTTCTTTCTCTCCTAAACTTCCTGCTGAGGCTTACAGTAGATGTTCTTGATTCTCCAGGTTTAGGCAGAGGATAGAGGGCTTCATATTCAAGCAAGCAATCTGAATTTATTATTTTCCTGTTCATCAGTGCCTTATCTTTGCCATCATTGGTATATCTATGGATAATTATATCTGTGCATGTTGCTTCAAAAATTATTCTGTTCACTACCGTCCCAATTACAAAAAAAAACAATTTTGGCACAACCAATTACACTTTGTCTTAGTGTAAAATTTTGAAGGTGTCTTTTCAACTTTGTTGTATTACTAATGTGAGGCTATACAGTTAATACATACAGTAATAGATCAAAGCTACTAGGAATTGCTAACCAAATAGAATTTATTCTGCACATCATTATATGTTGATGTATATAACTGACAAATAAAAATCACAGTTTCAAAAGGCAAGAAGAAGCAATCAAATATTGAAGAAAAAAGTTTATAGTGTCTCTTATTACTATTCAAATGGAAAAAATTTTCTCTCCTAGGGAAAGCTGAGCTGTTTCTAGCTTTATTCTTTTCTAAAAATCCTGCTATAAGTTAGGAAAAGTGTATAAAAAATATGAGAACAAGATTGTAATTTATGTCACGTACCATAAGCATTGCCTAGGTGGTACTGGTTAGAAAGCACTTCTTGTTTCAAATGAAAATAAGAATATTGGCATCATTTATACAGGTTCTTGATTCACTTGCAGCTTACTCTTAAATCCTGCCTGCAGTGTATATAAATGTAAACAAATACTCTTTAGACATGAATATTCAAGCAATTAACAGGTGAATTTCAGTCATCTAAATTATTGAGGAAAAAAATTACAATTCCTACCCAAGATGACAGCCATTTTACTTTTCACTGAGGGAACATATGGGGATTATCAAATTCGACAAATAAGGTCTTGATGTGCAAATTTAGGCAGAAAAATAATTATCTGCCTAATTATATAAATTAGGTAGTCACTCTCATAAGTGACTTCACATAATTTTAAGGTTTCTAGGGATATCTGTAGATTATTTACTCAAACATTCAGTTTTAATACAGTCATTTTGATTCTTGAGGTTTGAATCAAAACACTTGCATTTCTTACTAGAATTTTCTCTCTCCCCACTGGCCTGTTTTAAAGGGTTCTTTTGCCACTACCATTTAATGGTTTCCATTTATTTTATTTTAGAAAGCAGTTTAAGTGATCTGAAACTGAGACCTTCATTGTACTGTTGGATAAATGTGACAAGTGTGATTGATGTTATTCATTGCTGTTTATTAAACTCTGAGAGGACTTAAAATGTGGTAGATTTTTTTGCAGCAACCAAAGTAGAGATTAGTCTCAAATTGGACTATGTAAGGGAAGACTGCTTGATGGAATTTTTTTTTTTGTATGAAAAATTCTTGATAATTTTTTATTAGGTTTTATGGATGACTTTATAATAGACATTGTAGAAAAAGGACTTATGAAGGGATCTGAATTAGGGATGGAGATACGCTCACAGACCACTGCCACAGGTGCTACTGATATAGGAACTTCTGGAAGAATCACAGGGATATTTGTGGGAAGAGACAAAGAGGGAATCAAGCTCTCAGGCTGGCAGGGGCAGAAGGTCACAAGTACAGACAATACTCCCCAGGTTCACCAGCACACACTCAGCTTCCCCAAGCACCAGCACAGCCCCTCTGTCTGCCCTGCCCCAACATTCCTGCCTGGATTCTGGTTTCTCCTTATCCTCTCCATGGGTCCCTGATTCAATGTCTGGTCCCACTGGGTACTCACTGCAGACTCTGGCAGAGTAGATTTAACCCCTACCAAATTGTATTTTATGTAGGGGTTAAATATACTCTGGTAGAGGAAGTATAAAACTGAGTCCTGATCAGAATTACTTCAGTTACTTCAGAAACTTGCATTTTTATGCAGCACTGGATAAAAATTTAACAACAATAGCAAAAACCAGTGAATTACTGAATAACCTTACTTACACACTCTTCCCTTGTCCCTGTGAATTTGAGAGGCATCTGCAGAAGTGGGGCTCCATGGCAAGGGAGTACAAGTTGAGACTGTCATGTGGAGTCTGAGCATGGTGGGCAGAGCCCAGGGCTGGTTAGAGGGTCCAGAGGCAGCCCCCAACATGGTAAGTGATGAACCAAGTCCAAGGTGCAATCATGAGATCCAGTGAAGAGCAGGAGGAAATGGTGGCACAGCCATAGTTGGAGAAGGTTGGAGAAGGTACATCTCAAAGCATCTGTTGATCTAGATAAGTCCATGCCACAGCAGGTACAACCTGAAGTGTCTATCAGTGGCCATGGATTAATTCACTGCACAGCAGGTACTGAAGATACTGTGGTCCTTGGATAAGGCCACACTGGAGCAGATACACCCCTGAGAGGGAGTGGTCTACAGATGAGGTCATGCTGGAGCAGGAGCAAGGGGAAGAGATTACTGCTGACCCAAAGGGATCGGGATTGAAGACTGTAGTGGATATGCCTTTAAATTGTTGCAAGCCATGATTTGAGATGCATTTTACAGGAAGCACTACAGGAAGAACCACCTGGACAAGCAGAGGATGAGCATCACAGGAAGCAGGACAAGTGCAGTAATGACCCAAGCTGAGTGTGAAGGGTGGTGGGGATTAATGGGGATGTACTGGATATTGCCTTACCTATTAAAGCGCCTTTATTTCAACTCATGTGGTTTTACCCTTCTGATCATCTTCTCCAAGACACTGGCAGGAGGTGAGTGTGCTGTGTAGAACTGAGCTGCCTACCAGAGTTAAACTACAAGAACAGGAAAGAACTGAGCTCAGCTCTATATACGCTGCACTGTGAGGAGTGTGCAGTGGCGCAGTCAAGACTTATCCAAGAGAAGGCAGTTATATCATTTATGCAGCTGAACAACACCCAATTTCTGTGATTCACAGTATTCTGACGCAGGACATACCTTGCCAACAAATTCCTGAGCAAATATATTGGCAGCTGAACAACAAACATTTACAGTTTTGCTGAATTCCCAGTTTGTAACTCTAGCTAGTAGAAGAAGAAACATATAGCCAGAGATTAAAGTTTCTTTCCTGTGCAATTGTGTTAAAATACTGCTTTTTCATTGTGCTTTACAAAATTTTTAGCAGTTTTTATTCCACAGTACTAATGAATACAGTATTAAATTACTATGAAAAGAAAGATTAATCTGTTATAAACAATTTATGCATTCCCAGCCTTTTAAATGTACTATCAGTAGACTTTTAATTCACATTAATCCTTTCTAAAAGAGCCCTGAGACAATTTCTGCTCATTTGTGAAGACATACACCTACTTAATCATCTGTTGTGACTTCTTTTGAAGTAATGTTAGTGTTTCATTAGCAGCTAATTTCTTTAGACCTAGAATTACTCAAGAGATGATTATATAAAAGTCAGACCCCCTCACAGTTGAAAGATGGTGCATTGGCAATTAAATCTCTACTCTCAGGCCTATTCTTGTATCTTAAAAAGAAAACAATGAGACTATCTCCTACTTCACAGAATACTGCACTCAGTAGAGATATTTCTGGTGCCTCCATGAGCTGATAACACAAGGGGTAGCAGTGTGAAAAAGAAATTCATCTGTCCTCATTCCACTAAACACATACATTGAAAAAAACTGTTTCTGGATATTTGTGTCCCTCATTCCTTTTATAGCAGTCAATGGAGAGAAACAGGCACCTATAGAACATTTTATTCCTTACAGCTGAATTAAAGAATTTTAAGGAGGACTGAGTACTGATCAGCCCTAAAATTTTAAATCCCTTTCTGTCTTTGCCTTGAACGTCTATCTCTCCTGCACAGCTCTGCTATGTAAGGAGTAAACGCTAAGAAGTATTGATGTGGACTGCTTGATGTCACTTAGGATTAGTGCCCAGACTTTTATTCAACAGTAAAAACATTGACATAGACTGGAGTTAATCTCATCCTACAGCAGATGTTTAACTGCAGGTAAGTGGGTTCAGCATAAGTGTATCTCTGCCCTTTTCTCTTCTGCACAGCCATACAGGACCACAGGGTGACATGAAACATTTCCAGATGTGAAAAAGTCTGCTAAGGACTTATAAGCATGCTCTTAGGAACATATCCAGTTTTCCTAGGTTTATTGAATTAAATCCTATTTTGTTTGTTTCGATGTCAAACTTCACTTCCTTAGTAAGTGAATAGTAGCTTTTTATCTTGTTTGTTTATCTTGTTTATTTTTATCTTATTTGCATTGAAGCATCTTTATTTAGGTTGGGAAAAATCTAAACAAAATATTTTTTCCTTTTTAAAAAAAAATTATGTTTTAAAATTTTTCCATCATATTGGCAACTTTTTATGGACAGTGAGCATTTTTTTTTTTTTTTTTTGCTATAGTAACTCATGGTCTTATTTGCAAAAGGTTAAGTATAATTTATAAAATTATAGAATGGCAGAATGCTATGGATTGAAGGGGCCTTATAGATAATCTAGTTCCAAGCCCCCTGGCATGGGTAGGGACACCTTCCACCAGACCAGGCTGTTCAAAGCTCCATCCAAGCAGTCCTTGAACACTTCCAGGGATGGAGAATCCACAGCTTCTCTGGGCATCCTGTGCCAGTTTTTCACCATCCTCACAGTAAGAAATCCCGTCCTAATATCTGATCTAAATCTATTCTTTTACATTAAAGCCATTCTCTCCTGTTCTATCACTATATGCACTTGTAAAAAGTCCCTTTCCATCTGTCTTGTAGCAGCTCCTGTCAGGCACTGGAAGGTGCTGTAAGGTCTCCATGGAGCCTTCTCTTCCCCAAGCTGAACAGCTCCAACTCTCTCAGTCGGTCTTTGTAAGAAGATCTCCTCCAGCTCTCTAGAGAATTGTCTTCATGGCCCTCCTCCAGGCTCACTTCAACAGGACCATGTTCTTGTTAGCTGGAGAGCCCCAGAGCTGGCAGAATGCTCAGGTGGGGTCTCAGCAGAGCAGAGAGGCCCTTTTGGCCACAGCACTTCTGGAGGTAGCCCAAGACATGGTTGTATTTCTGGGCAGCAGGTGCAGAGTGCCAGGTCATGTTGAGAAAATCTTAAAGCTAATACAGGGAGGAACTCTTTGAGTTATTCAGGCATGTATGAACAAAAGTAGGAGAGTGAAGAGGGAAATTCACTATAAAATTCTCAAGACCTATGGCCCATTCATAAATTCAGGAAGTATGTCCCATTTAAAGAGAAAAGTGAATTGCAGTACTTCAGGAATAGAACAGAAATTTTGACTGGGAATTCTTTTCAGAAGTAACCTTCATATCTTTTGCACTGTAGATGCTTAATATTAGCTGCAATAAATCTCACTCATTCTCTTCAGTTCCAAAAGAAGCACTATTTTAAATAAGCCCTCATTTAATATTGGTCTTTAATTCATTCAGGAGTCTGCAGTTCAGCTTGCTTAGTTTTGTCTTCAAAAGATAATTACAAGGATGTGAATCACTATGTTTTCAGCTGAGTCAACCACCCAAACTAATAAGCCTTTTAAGACATCCTCATGAGCAGATTTTTAATATCTGAATATAGCTAATAGATGTGTAGCATTTCCGTCATATGAGGAAAACCAAAGCTGCTGCTTTGCACAGACATTGCTTTTGTTTTTGTTTCCACCACCCAGAATATTAAGAAGACAACCTTGGTCATCTGTTCCAGCTATGTTGAGTTACAAAACAGCATGGAAAGAACAGTATGGACTAATGAGACTTTGAAATCCTTTCATGCTTTTCTGAGTTGTAAATACCCCAGCCAGCTATGACCTATCATGAATTAAATTAACCTTAAGTCTGTCAGATAAATCCTGTCCTGTTATTTGTCCCTGGAAGAGCACTCTGTGCTAGACACTGAAAGCTGTGAAATAAAAGCTTATGAACAGAGCCAAATTTTCTCTAATTTTGGGCTGCTTTGTCATAATGAAGTAGCAAGAGACAGAGCCCCAGATGAGAATGATTAGAGCTTCACAATGCAGATATTCACATCTGATAATTTTTTTTCCAGTGCAAATACTATTGCTATTTTGAGGTTATTTTAGACAGGTTTCAGAAAATTAACTTCCTTTTGCACTCCGCAAAAGTGGTTTGCTTGCTTGAGTGGTAAAGACAGGCATGTACTATCCACAGTATACTTTTTGTGTGAATTCATGAAGGATGTAATTACAAGGGTTGTCTGTGTTCAGACAGGCAACAGAATCACTATAAAAACCAAACAAAAACAACTTCTGAGCTCATCATCTTCAGGACCATCCTCACTGCTGAAGTTAGGGAAAACCTACTTAATTTGTCTATATACCTTGAAGGTTAATATGGGATAAACCTCACTGATGGTAAATAATTGTCCACTAGGAAAGTGTCACAAACAGGTCATGGCTACCACAATACATCCTGGCCTAACAGCAAACCTACAATTTTGTGGGAGAAGAAAAAGCAAAAGGATTTATTCCATATCACTACACAAATGGTGTGTGTCTGGAAAATGTCTGTGAAAAAAATGATCCACCAGTGTGCATTAATTGGATGTGGCTGGCTGGGCCAGGTGGTAAGGCGCTTGCCATGGAAAGATACAATCTGATTTCAGGTTCTTATTCTCACTAATCTAGAGAAAGGATCTGAAACCTTTGGGCATACACTATTCAGAATAGAAATCTGCTCATTTCTTCCAGGGAAGCTCCTCAGCATTCTTTATATAATTAAATATAAACATTGAACCAGGAAGAAATAGAAAGAAAGGGGTTTTTAAAACTTAGTAGTTAGCATGTGCAATCAGACTGTGAGGGGAATAGACTTTCTCTGAGTTCAAATGAGTCTCCAGGGACAAAAATTGGACTGGAGTTTTCTGGGTTTCAGCTCATGTCTGTACTATCAGAAATTTGGTGCTTTTTTCTTTTCTATGTGCTTCATCAAAGGGAAACTTTTTGACAAGATATTTCTTAAATAAATTCCTTACTTGTTTGACACTAAATGACCTTAAGCACTCAAATGTACTAAAGTATGCTTTAACCCAGTACTTGGGATTCTTCCAAAGATCATTGAATCATAGAATGGTTTGGTTTGGAATGAACCCTAAAGATCATATTTTTCCAATCCCTTTGCTACAGGCAGGGTCACCTTCAATTAGACCAGGTTGCTTGGAGCTCCATCCAACCTGGCCTTGAACACTTCCAGGGATGGGGCATCCAAACTTCTCTGGGCAACCTGTGCCTGTGCCTCTCTGCCCTCAGAGTAAAGAACTTCTTCCTAATATCTCATCTAAACCCACTCTCAGTTTAAAGTCTTTCCTCCTTGTCCTATCATTCCATGCTCTTGTAAAAGTCTGTATCCTCCAAGGCTACCTGCCACTCCTTCCCTTTTGTGTTGGAGTTTGTCCAGGAGCTCCTTGCTGATTCACACAGCCCTTTTGGTGTCTTTGCCTGACTTTATCTTCACTGGAATGCATCACTGATGAGCTTGGAGGAGGTGATCCCTGAATATTAACCAGCTTTCTCATGCCACTCTTCCCTCCAGAACTTTATCCCATGGTTCTCTAATAAGCAGAGCAGGTCCCTGAAGATGCCAAGATTTGCTCTCACAAAGGCCAGGGTAGTGAGCCTGCTGTGCGTATTCTGTGAGTCCTCTTTAATTTCCCATATTACATGTGCCTGCATAGAGACATTTATGTTGGGCTTCCAATGAAGCCAACTCACTGGCTGGAGTGGCTGGAATTTCTTTGTGAAGCTCTCCAGGTGTTGTCCTGTGATCCCTCTCCAGGCTCTGGGCATCTCTTGCTGTCCCTGGCATCAAACTGCTATCAGTGGCCTGCCCAGAGTGTAGAAAATGTGTACTGGAGCTGCAGTGTTTATTTACTGCTGTACAATGAGGGTTTTATGATTTTCTGCCAAATCTATTGTATCAGGAGCACTTCCCCAGACACTGGGAAAGATTTCTGGGCATATTTGAGAATAAATACTCACTGTCAAATGAAAAGAGGATGGAGACAGAGACTGAGTACCAGACCCCTGATCCACAACCACCTTGAATCCTTTCAAGTGGCTATTTCTTACAAAGATCATGTGTAGGTGGAGCAAGCACTAAGCTGGCCTGAGTCTTCCAATTGCACTTGCATCAGTTTCTGGCTCTCCTTTAGTTAATGCAACAAAGGTAACACTTGAGCAATGATGGTTATAAAACTGAAATCTCCTTTGAAGACAAGCATTGGTTAAATTGGTGGAGATTTATGAAATCCAATACAAAAAGAATATTTATTAAAGATTAGATCTAAGGTGCCTAAACCCTAGAGAAAAAGCCAGAAGATTAATCTTTTAATATTCAATCATCTCTGTTAGCATATGTTTTCATTACTTCTCAGTGCAGGCTGTGTTTAGAAACTTACAAAGTTCTTTTCAAAGGTCTCTTGTGTGCTTTAGTTCAATAGCTCATTTTTCAGTCAGCCTTTCTATTTTTCTTTTGGGGTGTTTCTCTAATTATAGAATCAGTCTTTGGAATTTTGTGTTCTTTGTCTATGATGAGAACATTTCTCAAGTCATTTTTAGACTTCTCTTGATCATCTTAAAAGACTTCATTAAAATCACTGGTCATTGTAAGATGGGTTTAAGTCCAATTTTTCAATAATGTCTATTCAGATGCACTTTCATATCATTGCATGTTATCTGTCAGCTAAGTCCCAATTTGTGTGAATAAGAAAAAATATTTTCTTAAATTAAAGCACAAACGATTTGTAGCTATCAAGCGATATTGTTTTACAAACCCTAAACCCTAAACCCTGATTACTGAGATCAGGCTTCTTTTCTCTGAAGTATCTTTGCTAGAAGAGAAGCAAACACTTTCACACTTGGGAGTTGTTAGAGCTGGGTAATTTCCTATTCACATACTACATGCCCATCACTGAGAGGTTATAAAGTTCAGATTATTAGTACTTGTTCTCTATGAAAGATTTAGCAGAAGGCAGAGATAAAAGTAAAAAACTTTATTTTTCCTTGGCTCAAAAGAAAAGTATAGTCGATTTTGCTTGATATTTCTCTAACACACTTGTAATTTTTAATTTGAGTCTGATTATGAGACAGAGAAAATCACAGTCCTTACTTCATTCTTGTCTTTGGGCAAAACCCCAAGCTATTTGAAATTAATAAACATGCATGCTTTAAATATGTCCAAAAGATTTCCCTGAAGAATACACATCCAGGACCTGTTGGGTTCTTCCATGCCTTTGGACTACTGCAGTAGTTTTTACCTACTTTTTGTGGACTTTCCCCTTGGTGAAAATGTAAAATCAAAATGTTCCTGTGGAACACCTAGCTACCTCTTGTCAGGAATTTTATATGAGGCACACCTGAAGATGTACTGCTATAATCTGACAAGTTCCATAAAAAGGGAAGAATTGGAAGGTACGTAATTGGTAATACTGACTAAAATAACCCTAAAGCAGCTCTATTTTTATTAGAAGTCAAACCAGACCAAAAGATAATCAGAATGCAAGGGTGACCTTGAACTTTAAAGAGCTGAATTAGCAGTGTTATGATGCACTTCTGGAGCTTTCTTAAATGTTTTTCTTGAAGGTTTTTTGGTATTTTTCTAAGCTAAATCTTTTTTCTCCAATTTGCAAACACTTTTTAAAACTTGTTTAAATAAACAGAGTTTATTTGAGCATTTTTTGTGTGTAATCTATTCAATGGCCTATGGAACATTCAAATATTAAAAACTAGAACAGTGTATTTCCTTACACTTTCCCAGACTGGAATCTAGGAAAGTATGCATTTGCATTCACCTCAAAAATATGAACTATCTTGAAGACCAAGCTGTTATTTTCATAATTTTTTGTTCATAGCCCCAGAAAACAATTTGAAACAGAAGAGCATTGGGATGACCTGTGTTCTCTAATGTCATATGTTTATTTGGTTTTATTTTTTTCCTACAGGACTGCATTTTCATGGAAATAAAGTAATAGAATATAATACAGGAAGAGAGTTTTTCAAATCACTTTATATCCACTAGGATACCAAGGCAGGTTAACTTACTCTGTATCCACACATTTTCAGTCCAGGCCAAAGTGTAACATAATTTCAAGAGAAAAGAGCATTCTGACACAGGAGAGGTTTTTGGTGTTTTGGGGCTCTGTTTTTTTTTTGTTTTTTTTTTTTTTTTTTTTGGTTTTTTTTTGGTTTTTTTTTGTTTTGTTTTTGTTTTTTGGGTTTTTTTTTTTTTGTTTTGTTTTGTTTTGTTTTTTTTTTTTTTTTTTGTGGTAAGAACAGAATTCTTGGAAGGCAATGTTATAGGAGGAAATCTCCTTAGGTCCAATAATTCCTAAAATTCAGAGCAAATGCCCTAATTAGAGCATTATTCTGCAGCAGATGGATACCCCAGCTAGGCTGTAAGCTGGTAGGGACACTCTGCATGTATCCAGCCAGTTGAGTCCTTTATGGTGTCGAGGTACAAGGATACCCTTTTGTTTTTTACCTGGATCCCAAAAGGGCTTTGATAAGAATGTGTCTCAACAGTCAGCTCAGATAAACTGACAGTGCTTCCAAAGATGGGCAGTATCTGTACTTCATATCCTGAAGGGAACTTTTGCCAATAGCTTTATCGAATTCAAGCACAAGATCAGAATTATTTTCTGGCACAGTGCTGTACTTACACTTCCAAGCTGAGTTTAAGGTGCATAATAAGCACTTGCCTTTTCTCTCTCGTAATATGGATATTTCTGCAGTTAAATAAAAAAGGGTCAGAAGGGTATTCAAGGACTAAATGCAATAAAGTTCAGGGAAGGGCTGAAATGCAACCTCTTGCATGTCATCCTTGGAGATTGGCTAAGTTTATTTTGGGGTGGGGCCATAAATAGGGATTTATCCTTTTGGTTTTGTCAGTTCAATACCTGAATCCTGAAATAACACTGTAACGACAGCCACCTTGTTGCCCTAAGATTCTGTTGGCTTGAAATTTATCTAATAAGTTTTTGTTGACAATACATTATTGGAGATTTCAGCTTCTTATATCACAACTAGTATTGTTTTAAATGTAATGCCAGGAAAAATATTGCAGTATAATAACAGTATGCTTCCAGTTATTTTTCACAGAAAGCCAACGTTTTGTTTAGCAATTAGGCTTTGCATGGTTTGCATGAGTTTCTTTAAGCAGTGTTTTAGAGGAAAAATTTGTTTTCTTATTCAGTGATTTTAGAACTTCAGTAAAAGTTAATCTATATGCTATAATGTGTTTAGTCTAAATGTATAAATATTTACAGGTATTCTAGCAGAGATAATAACCATGACATTCATCATTTTATAACATCCTTAGAACTCAAACAATAGTAAATATCAATGTGTTTTACTTTTGCGTGAAACATTTACCAAATATTCATGGTAACATTCAAGCATGTGTCCAAAATGATTGACTTTAGGTTTTTCACTGTGAAAAACTGACAAAGTATCTGAGGAGCTGGAACCTGCACACTTGCAAATTAATTGAGAAAGAATGGTTAAATTTTTTCTTTAGCATTCTTTAGCATGAAATTTAAGTATGTCAAAACTCCACAATAAATGAGATAATGCAATCCTTTATTTATTAATAAAAACTTAATGGTTTTCCATAACCTACACTTGGGTTTTGGTTGTATGGCTCATTGCATATGAGAACATAGACTTATGATGGAAATGTTTACATAAGATCCACAGAAGTACACATATTAGGAAGACTTTGTAATTTATAAAAACTTACAGTTATTTGGCAGATTGGGGCCCATCCTGGGGTTCATATTTCTAGAACTCAATATTTCTCTTACCTGTCCAAAATTAAAGAGCATAATTTGGCTTTGAGATGATGTGCCTTGCAGTTGTGGCTGCTGTGAGATACCTCCCATGGCAGGATCATGATTTATATTTAGAAGAATTAAAATAAATGCTCTGATTGTACTTAACTCTCCCCAAAAGCTAAATATCAGGACTTGAATGGATAACAAACACACTGTCAAGGAAATGCCAGAGCAAAGACATATGGTTTACATCTGGAAAGTTACAACTCCCATATTCTTTTATAACTCCAAACGGGACAATTCAGAATTAAGGGTAAAACAGGAAAATTATCTGCCAATGTATGTCAGATTTTTTTATGTGACAGGAATGCAAATCTATCCCCTGACTCAACTGTTGCAAAAGGCACATAACTAATAAATCACATAAAGCATGTAATTAACTAATCAGTGTAATTTCCTCACGAGTTTCTGATCTTTAAAGAAATTAAAAGTTAAACAGTGCATAATAATTACAGTTAACTACAACTTTATATGCAAATAAACAGTTTTTAGGGTAAATAAACTCTAAATGGTCTAGACCAGATTTCAACTAACATTGGACTTAGTATTCATCATGGTATTCAGAACATTGTGATTGATTTAGATTTTTCTTTCTCCCATAGAAATGCTGATAGCTAGATTCTGCTAGAGAATTAAAATGCCCTTCAATATTACAATAGATTTCTAACTAAAAGGCAGCCTCACTTTATTATAATGCTTGTTACAATAAACAAAATCTCAATACATTGCAATAATTTGTCTTTGAAGTTATTTCAAGTGATGACTGGGGTGTGTGAACAACATCCAGCCACAAAGAGATTCACTCAATGTATTAATTACAAGAATAAAGAACATTTTAAACATTCATGAAAGGAGAGAGCAGTAGATAAGGACAACCTCTATTGCTGAAAACATTAACTCAGAGTTTCATGCATATAAAGAAAATGTTAACTTAGAATTTCATGTAAATAGAGAACTAGCTGTGAACTGTAAATGAAGCCTGTGCTGAAGGGTAATGCTTTCAGATAGGCACAATGGTACAGAAGAAGAGTCATTAATCACCCCTAGTATATTTAGCATTTAAAGACTTTATGGGTGATCTGGAAAGACACTAAATGTCATGCCATCAAAATAATGGATGATGAAAATGTGCCAACTTTGTTCAAAATAGCAAAGGAGTACTGAAGGATGTAAACAGAAAACACAAACATTGAATAAAAGAGATCTGAGTTGGCTTTTCAGACATTCAGTGTCTCTGAAGCTTTTGGCTGGACTTAACTTTTGAATGGCACTTTTCTCAGCTATGTTCTTATACAAATTAGAAGAAATTATTACATGCTCAGTAAAGTGTGACACTGTAAGAGGATGTAATGGACATTATCTAAATTGTCTTCTAAACACTGCATTTTCTCTCTAATGTTCAGAAACATGTATGGGATAGGTATCTTTTTAGTTATTTTGCTTTAAACATTGTCAAATAGGATAGGACTGATTATATTAGTACAGACTCTTTGAAAGTGGGCAAACACAAACAAAGGAAAGGAAAAATTAGTAGGAAGCAGTTAAACAAAAATTTGTAAAATCATCTTTTATCAGCAGGTAGGTAAATTTACTTTTGAAACTACAGAAAGTTGGAAGTTAACTAAGAATAATAAATATAAAGGAGTTCAATTTCTTCATGAGTTGCTGGTCTTTAAGAATAACAATAATTTCAATTTAAGTAGTGCATAATAGTTATATTTAACTACTACTCTATAACAAGCAATTTTTTAGGATAAATAAACCAGTTATATATTAAATGCTTGTGATTATTTTTCTAATATTCTTACCATGGAAATTTTTACAGATTTGCCTTAATATCTTATTCAGTGCATTACATGTTTGATCATTTTTTGAGCATCCTCAAAATCAATAGAATCCTAAAAAGATGCCAAGACCCATCTGTACTGAACTGATGAGAAGGGGAGGCCTTAGCTGACAGGTAATTGGGCATACATGCCAATTCTTTCATTTTATTTTACTTCCATTTCAGTCAACTACATAAGTAGAGGACTTTTTGTTACATTTACAGGGTATTCTACACATTTTCTCCTCTGGTTTAAAATATATCTGGATATTAAAATAATTTCACTGTAGCCTCTATCAAAACAAATACTAAATCAAGAATCTGGTCTGACAAGGAAATATAATCATAATAGAGCCAAATGCACATGGCTAATAACTGGAATCTGGGGATATTTAGTAACACTTTATTTATGGGTTATGAGAGAATTGTGCCCGATATTTCCACCAGTTGCCTTCCTCAGATGGTCACCAAAAGAACTCATGGAATAAGTGCCACTGAAAACCTGTAGCCTGCCAGGAAAACTGGATGAATTAAGACTTTTTAAGGATCAGCACTTTGAATTAGGTTTGCTTGGGAATGTTTTTTTCACATCCAGGAGCTCTTAGGTTTTATATTTACTGGTGAAGTTACCATGCAGTCACTGGTAGCCCACAAACATATTTTCTCTGTTAAATTTTTATGGGGGAAAAAGAGGAAGCTGTATTTACATATAAAACATATCTGTAAACAATACAATTTATGTCTCATTAATTTCCTCCCCTGCCCAAAGTGCAGTGCAAAGTTGTCTGTTATTGTACAGGCTTGAAAAATTCAGCTACAGGAAAAGACTTTGCTTAGGTATCACAGAATCACAGAATCAAAAGGTTGGAAGAGACCTTTAAGGCCATCAAGTCCAACCCAACCTCAAATAAACCATGGCACCGAGTGCCACATGCAACCTTTTTTGAAACACATCCAGGGATGGTGACTCCATCACCTCCCTGAACAAATGTGCAAATATGCATATGAAAATAATGGACTTCACAGAAGACATACTTTAATTGGTATAACAGTTTTCTTTTATTATCAGTGATAAACTACAGGTTCATTTTTTTTTTCCCCCTTCAAAGGTATATAGCACAGACTTGTACTAAATTTATAATACAAGCCTTAAGAAGGTTTTTAAATTTTACAATCCTGTGAAAACCTGATTTATAATGAATGGTGATAAACTGTAGCAACATGCCATCTTGTATGCTATTAAACCTAAGTCTAAAGCATCTTTTGAATTACTTTATTGCATTTTATTTCATAAAAATAAAAGAAGTTTCAAAAGTGCCTAATTATTTGGTTATTGCCTAAAGAAAGCAGATTCAAGATGTTGATTCTCTGCAGCCTTTTTTTATCATCTGTTATCATATAAAGCACATCAACAATATAATTTCTCTGATTATTGTTTTACAAAAGGTGTTAACATCAAAGTCCCAGAATCTACTGAGCCAGAGCAGATCTTTCACTCACAGGGTTTAATGCCACCTTGCACCTCACTTGTCAGCCTGGGAGGTTGCTTGTACTGCTCCTAGATCTGTCTTAAGTCTTGACTCTGCCAGCAACTCAACTGTTTGCTGATGGTGTAAGTGGTTGCCTTTCAGCTAAAACAGCTGTTTGATTCAGAAAATATTACTCCTTTCTGGTTTGCTGCAAAGGCAGAGTTTGGCTCAGTTCACCTGAGACTTAACAAGGCAATTTAACTTTCTAGGGAAATGGGAGAGAAGCAGTCATGTAGGCAACGATGGGTTCAGCTGAGTAGTGATTAACAGATTCATTTCCACTGATATGGTGAAAAATTAAAAAAGGAACTCAGACACCTCAAGTCCTTTTATGAAAGTTGCTTGTAATTCCTTCAGTATCCATGCATCCTGTGAGGTTGGTATTTTAATATATTAGAGACGCTTTTAGAATAAATGAGCTGGTGGAAATAAAAGTGGCATAAGTCATGGTTTTAGCAGCAGGGTATGAAACATATTGACTTTTTGAAAGGACTAATTTGTACAAAGGGAGTATGTTCTCATGGCTTCTCTGAAATGGCTTGAAGGGAATAAGCTAAACAATTGGAAGTGGCATAAGCCTGGTCCTTTACGTTAGTATTTTCTGTCTTCAGTTCCTTTACCTATAAGCATTTTCCTTTGCAAAATACTAATTCAGAATTGTTCTCTGCAATGCAACATTGCTGTAGTTTTTTTAGATTCCCAGGACTTGTTCCAGATTTTTCTGTGGTAAAGCTCTCCACAGTTTTCCTCTTTTCTTTGTTTCTACTGTTGCATACCACATTAGTTCCTCTGCTGCTCAGAGCAAGGATAAATCTCTGTATCACAACAGAGTGCCACAATTAGTTCCATTATGGTCCCTGTCAGGAGCTGAATCTAAATATTTTACAGCATATGGGTGTGCACAGACATAGGAAAGATGTTAGTGGCACATGCTTGCACTCTGGTGCCAGTGCCCAATATAAAAAGAGGATTATCTGAAGAAAAAAAAAAAAAAAAAAAAAAAAAAATGCTGCTAAACTATTTGCTCATGTTTTTGCTTTGGCAACTGAGATCTGTCGTATGGCTTTGTACAGCCCTTACCTATGGAATTACAATCTGAGAAGCCAATGAAGATCATCAAAGGCACTAAAGGCACTAAGCTCTCCAAAGCCATAGCAGAGGCTTGAGTACCAGAGAATATTCTTTGCACAAACCCAGGCTGTCTTGGAAACAGAGCAGCTAGAACTTCATTTTAATTACAGTTTTATATTAGAAGCATGCATTGAATTTTGGTCAGCCACTGAAAATTGAGTCAATACAGCCAAAAGTTTCTGGGCCTCCTTGTCTCTGTATTTCCTTCCAAGTGAGATACCTATGGTGATCAGCTGAAAATTTCTCTGAACATCTCAGAATATGTTGATCAGTTTAGTTTATTAAAAAAAAAAGCTCCCATTTCCATTTCACACATTCTGGCACCCAGGCTGTACACATGGCATGGTATAAAGAACACAGTGCTTGTGAGACCCGTGCCCTGCTGAGTACCTTCTGAAGGCTATGTGAGAATAGGAAATTGTGAAGGATAGTGTGCAATACAGAGGAGGTCGCATGTTTGCCATCTTATCCTTTTCATTTCCTGACATTGTGACCTGGAAAACATTTCTAAGTTAAAGACAAAAGAAAAAAAAAGAGAAAAGAAGTCAAACAAAAACGCTTTTACAATTTGTCATTCATTGACTGAAGGAGGTGAAAAAAAGAGATCAAAGCTATCTCCTATTAATATCATCCTGTGCCCAGGAATATAATTTAGCTTAAGGAGAACAATGTGTGTAGCAAGAGGCATGAAGAAGTGGAATGTTGCAGAGACAGCAATACATTGTGTGGAATCGTGAGGAAGAAATGAGAGGTGGCTGGAAGAGAGATGGGCACTTAGAAGTAAGTAGGCCTTCATGAGTGATGTTTATTGGCAACATGACCACTGATCTGAACATAAATGGTTTTATTTACTTTAAAAACTTGCTCTTGGATTAAAAGACCTTCTCCCCTGAGTTGCAATAGCAGAAGCATTTTTAATACATCAGGTGTCTCCCTTCCCTGTCTGTGTAGTTACCTTGATAAGTCCTCCATCATGAATAGTTAGATTCATTGCCTTCTTTTAGCTTTCCATCTGCCAGTAGAGATTTTCAGTGGCAGATATATTCATAACAGTCTGACAGAAAGAATACATTACAGTATTAGCTTAAAGAAGCATAAAGAGCATAAAGAGTAGCTTTCCATCTAAAGTTATGTAAAGGAGTCTTCATTGTTTACTGTTTTTATTGATTTAGTAAATTAATAGGATTATTTGAAAAGTTTATTTGACATAAAACTTTAAATCTTTGAGACTTCGGACAATTTTTCCAGGAACTTGTAAATGCTGCAGAGAAACATTTCAGTTTGTTAGAGAGGGAGCTTTTTCTTGACGTCAAGTCAGCACTGAAAGTGAGGAATTAGACAGTCATTGATGTATCTGGTTGTACTCCTGTGTTGAGAGGTAAAAGTGTGTTATAATGAAGCTTTATTTTCTTTTTGATCAATATTACAGAGCCTTTCTATTAAAAAAACCCCACAAACCCCAGTTAAAATACATCCATTGCACTTCACAGTACTTTGTAAATGCCAATCTATGAAGTATTGTTACATCATACTCATAGCACACACACCATGCCCCAAATCACTGTTTTTCTCAAGCTGCAGAACAGTGAAGTAGCAACACTGAGATATAAACAAAAGAAGCAACTGTTCATTTCTGTTACCTGTTTGAAAAGTCAATAGGAAGGAAATTTAAGGGAAGTATATGGTGCTCATCCTACTGGCACAAGATTTTATATAAGGCATTTCTCCTTTGAAAACTTTTAGGATGCCATTGCTACCCATGTTTTCTAGTAGAAACACTGTAGATGAAAGGCTTAGTTAGATAGGCAGTACATTTTGTAGAGTCTCAAGAAACAGAAATAAACACATATATAAAAGTATTTGGGTCTTTCCTTGCAAGAAGTGTAGATGATCAATATATATGTTCATTTCTGTTCTTATATCTTTTACTCTTAAGATAATTTGAGTGTCATTTTACCCATAGCAGTAGCAGGCAGCATTAGCACGAGGCAGAAGACAGAAGTCTCTTGTGCCTGGCTAAGTACGTGCTGTTCCTTTGCTGTACCAGTGGCGTAGCACGATTGTGAGTCATGAATGCAGACCCAAGCCATGTGCTGCATAATGCTTGCTTCTTGTTTTCTGCAGATCTCTGGTTAGAAAGCAACTAAGATTGGTCCTGTCCTCCAGTTCAACAAATGCTTGGTTTAGATACACAACAGAAAATATGCACTCAGATTGGAAATGTTAATGTGAAGCAGCTACTTAATTAATTGTGTAACTGTCAATAAGTGATTGGTAACTGTCTCTGATGCTAATGGTGTTTTTATTATTCATCTTGCACATAAAGCAGTAGTAGGACTGGGTACAACAGAATGTTTTTAATGGTTTTTGTTATCTGCAGCGAACAGCATTTTCTGCATAGAAATTCAGACTCTTCAAAAGGGAGAATGTAAACTAGTTAGGACATTATTAATGCTCACAGTACAGCAAAAGGAATACAAGGGGAAAAATAATCAAGGGTATAAAAAGTGTGTCCATTAGAAAATTATTTAAGAACTGAGAATCAAAGTTTAGGCAAACTTCAACCTAAATAAAATGTAATATGGCTTCTAATTTTCTGAAAATAAATTAAATAAATTAGTATCATTCTTAATTAATAGAAATGTAAATAATCTCATGAAGTAAAAAACATTAGCATGTCCTTCACAGATTGCACACATGAATGCCAAGTCAATTTAATGTGTGGTTGTAGAAAAAATTGTATATAAAATAACTGAGATGTATTATTTCCATGAGTTAAGTCTTCCTATCCATAGTGTGGATTATACTTTTCTCACTGCTGTTTAATCATCAGTCTTGGGAAATGGAAGGAAGGAGATGGTTTAATTCTCCAGTCATAGCTATCTCTCTCTGTGTGACTCAGAGACTCCACAACCTTTAATACAGAAAACAGTGTTTTATCTCATGTTGCCGAGAGAGAAATTATAAAACTTAAAGTGTATGACAAACCTTATAAAGCTGTATGACTGCAAATATTGATGACAATCCACAGTCAATGCTGAGGTTGAACTGCATTTTCACAGTAAAGTGGGATAAGAAGTGCTGAGAAAATGGGGTCTCTTTCCTGAAATAATAGCTAGGAAACATATAAACAATTCAGAAACTCCTATACATTTTTTTGGTGCTCATATCCCTGCCTGTCATAATATTGTTTTTAATTTCAAGTCAATGATGCAAACTACTCCATTAATTGTCTTTACATCCTTTATAAACAGTGCAGTGATTGCATTCTAAGAAGCATAGTGAAGAGCAGCTGAATTAATTTATGATTATTTTTTAATACAGGGTAAAACCAGATAAAACCAGATGAAAATTGTTTTGTTAATGAAATTAGTTGGAGTTTCACGTGAAGAGTCTGTTCAGCCTCAGCAGATGTTCTTGTAAGCTACATGGGAAAATTCAGTATAAGCTTATAGATATTACAAGTACCATTAAAATTAATGAAGAATTGCCATATCACACCTGTTGATGATTTCTTCTATAAACATATTAAAAATTCTCTGTCTGATAATTTGGTTATAATTTATAACCTTATAATTTGGTTTTAGTCTCTCAGACCATCCTATGAAATGTTTTTACTTTTTTCTGTTATGTTTCAAATATATATCCAGTCCCTACTACTTTGTCACCTTCAAAGCAGAGCTGCCTTCTTTTGTCTGAAATAAAATATTAAATCCATAATAAAGCATGTATATGAAGATAAAACTCACCAATACTAATAGAGTACACCTTATCCATATTTTAGCCTTTTCACATTATTTTTCTTTTCCTGATCCTAATAATTCTTACTACTCTTTTGTCAAAACGTAGAAAAGACTGTTTTTTCTAAGTAGTCATGGAATAAGTGTACTTAGATATCTGCAGAATGAATACATGCCATTTCACCAATGGCATATGGATCACACGTCCTAGACAACCCTAGTCTGGGTTGTCTCACTGCATTGATGCTGCATTAGTTCTTCAATATTCTCAAAGATCTGTAGACACCACTGATTTTTTAATCCTTCATTTTTTATTGAATAGCTGTTTGGCTGTTTGAATTTCTTTGTGTTGGCTTGTGGGTTTGTGTTTTTGTTCCCTCAGGTGAATTAGCTGGTTTTACCAAAGATTGAATTCTCTTATCCTCTACAGATTGGTGAGGTCTCTACTTAGTTTATTGAAAGAAATTTCCTATTTATCATCTTTGGAATTTCTTAAAATAAAGGCTGCACAGGATCTTAATAATTATTACTGTGACACAGAGCTGTACTATTAAATATTCTATGAATTGAGTGTTAACAGATATTTGGGTGTTTATTTGCTTCTTAAAGTTGTAGAAACTTGATGCCCAAATGTCTCTGCAGATTTTGACCTGCACTCTGTTGCAGTATTTCTCTGTGCTGAGTACTTTCAAAGTTGAATAATCTAATTGCTTTTATTGCTGTATTGGAGTTTCCCTTTTACACCTGCAATCTGTAATCCCAGTCATTAGCAATGACAGTAGAAAATCATATGTCATTTTGCTGCTGAATACTTTCTTTAAACCATGTCTTGGTCTAATATTTTATCATTTTAATAGCTTTTAAAAGTTTACGGGCAGTTTCATATGATGGTGTTCTTTCTTACAAGAATAGAAATTATATATTTGTATGCTCACTGGTTAGAATCCTAAAGCAAAGAACAACAGCAATGGCAAAAAGGCTTTTCTAAAGAACAGCTAAACTTTCCAAGGAAGTACCTGATGAGCTGCTGTCATTAGAATGTTCATTAACTCCACCTACTTTGCCACTCTAAATTGAGACACTTTAAGTAAGTTGTCATAGATTCCCCATAAAATCGATGAAGATTTGGGTAGACAGTGAGAGGATGTCAGAGGAGAGCAGTCAGAGATCTATGTGAGAGGTCTCATAGAGAGTTCATTTTTGACTTCATCAAAGGGCTAATAAATTCAATGGCAACTGGTGAAGCAGCTGAACATACAATTATAGCTGGAATGCTACCCACAGGCTCTTTAATCAGTCTGTCCTTTATCTCCAATATTTTGAGAATCCAGTTGCTAAATATTCTTTCTCTGAAATAGGACTGTGTACATGAATATATGCAAAATTTCCTGTTTATTGGAACTGTCTGTATCTACCAATTTCATAATGAAGGCCATGTCTGGACAGTGTTGATTTTTTTGTTTGACTCCTTTTTTTTTTTTTCTGGCATCATCTATATTTAGCAGTGTCCTATCAAAGAATGAGATTCAAGGTGACTTTCAAAAAGAGACAGAAAATATGAGACACATTTAAAAGCAAATATTTTCCTATATACTCTTTATAATATAATGTGTGTCCCAAGATAATGTCATATCGCTGTCATAAGGCATAGGGATTATTTGATGTGGCATCCATTGAAACAGTGTTTTTAATCAGGTGTTTTTTATTTTTATGTTACACAGGAGAACAACATGCTATAAATACTGGAAATTCAAAAGATGTTTGGATTTCAAGGCTTAAGAGGAAAAGTAGTATTATCAGCTAAACAATTTGTTTAATCACAGGTAGATATTTAAAACTGGTAATCTACTTTATAATCTAAATACTATAAAAAAAGCTTTCTTGAAACATTCCATTCCTTTAAAAAGAAAGGCAAAAATGAGCAAATAGAGAAAACAAATCTGTACATACATGCCCATCAGTTCAACAGATACTGGACACCTTTAAATATTGCAATATCTTTATTGCTAAATTATTTCCATGTGGAAATGAAAATCATCATTTTTCTTCCTTTCCCCACACTCCTGTTCATTTCTTCCTGTGCTACCTTAAGAGAAGGAAAAATCGTAATGCATAAGGTGTGTTCCTATGCTCAATCCTCTGTCTCTCATGGGATTACAGAACGAGGAGCTGGAAAGGGCCCCCACACCTCACCACTGCCCCTGGGATAATGTACTCCTGCAAATACAGGTCCCTGGAGGTGCCTGTACTTGTTTATGTGAAGAGAGGGATGACAGAGGAATGGCAAGCAAAGGATGGATTGTTGTGTGGTTAGGTGTTGGCATCTAGTTATGTCATTCATTTTTCCCAGTGCAAGCAGGCTGTGATAACTTCATGTCTTATTATCTCTATGTTTCCTCATAAGGAACATTTTACTGACCTTTGTGGAAGCCCTGATTTCCTCTAAACTGAGAACTAGGGTTTGCTGAAGCTTTTTGCACTAAAAAATACCTAGGGGGAAAATGGGAAATAAAAATTCTCTTGCAACCATATGTTTGAATGGTATTTTGATTTCAAAAAAATCAAAGCAACCAAACACAGTTTGAGTTTTCAAATCAAGAGTTCTGAATTCTGATAAACTTACAATGGAAACAGTCATTTCAGTAAGTCCAAGCTCTCTTTGGTCATACCTGCCAAAATTTCAAAATTCTGAGTTACAAATTTGTGGAATAGTCCAGCATCAAAAACAATTGATATGAAGACTTGTTGTGCTTAAAGGTCAAAATTATTTAAAGTCTTCAGGTAATAGACAATCCAGCTTTTTCAAATAATTTTGAAAAGTTTTGTTCACTTTTCAGCAACTCAGTTTCTGAAGATGCTTAAGTCATGTGAATAGGCATCCAAAACCTGCTACTACATCCAACAAAAGAAAAGACTGAGGGGAGACCTCATTTCAGACTCCAGCTTCCTCCTGAGGTGAAGAGGAGGAGCAGGCACTGATCTCTTCACTCTTGTGACAAGTGACAGGACCAAAGGGAATGGCCTGGAGCTGTGTCAGGGGAGGGTTAGGTTGGATATCAGGAAAAAGTTCTTCACTCAGAGGGTGGTTGGGCACTGGAACAGGCTCCCAGGGAAGTGGTCACAGCACCAGCCTGACAAAGCTCAAGAAGCATTTGGACAATTCTCTCAGGCACAGGTTGTGACTCTTGGAGATGGTCCTGTGAAGGGCCAGGAGCTGAACTTTGAGGATCCTTGTGGGTCCCTTCCAAATCAGCATATTCTGTGATTCTGTAATTCTGTAAAATTCTGGCTTACAATATCTTCATCTACCTTATTCATAAATGAAAACTTTGTGGATAGACATGGGAAAAAGAGTTTCATGGTTTCAGTGCCATGGAGGCTGAAGTTATGACCCAAAGACTCAGACATGTGCTGCTGTTTAAGTGGGACAAATACATCTGGTAGTGCTGGAGACTTCCCAATAGAATGTTTAGAGAGAAATAATCTTGGTCTTGAGAAAAACATAACAGTCCATTGAAAATACCAGTTATAACAAAAATCAGTTTGCGAAAAAATCTTTTGTAAACAGAAAACCAGCATTGTGGTTAGATGAGTAAGTTATGATGCTTTAAAAATAGGAAACAAAGATCCCTAAGTGGCATCTGTCTTCAAAATCCTCCACCTCTGCCTCTGAGTAGATAAAAAATGCAAGTGACAGGTTGGAAACTGAACATTTCCTGCAATCACAAAATCCATACATTTATCATGCTACTTGATCCTATTCTGACCACAGAGAACAGAATAAACACTGTGACTCAAAGAATACATTTTAACTCTGTTCTTTATATATATTTTGAGAATAGCGAGACTATATGTATTGTCAACAGAAATTCCAAAACATTGGGGTAAACAGTCACAGGAAAAAGGAAAAAAAGAAAATTCGCAGGAAAAAGAAAATCTTAGAGAGAGATTTCTTCTGTTTCTTTTTATATATACTTATCATAAGAGGCTCATTTAACTTCTGTACAGAGGCAGACATGGTAACACACATATGCATGAGGGATGGTATAATTGCATTGTGTTAATTAAAATATGTCTTAAAATAATGACTTTTGCAGTCTTTTCAAAGGAGCAAGCCTGTTTGGGTCAGCTTTACCCTGATTTTTGTTGACTGGAAAGAAATATGTAATACCATTTCACATTCTAAAAAAAGAAACAGCAGCTGAGCTGTGGCTCAGTCACCACATTTTTTTCAACCACTGAGAACTCAAAAAACCACAGCAATGAAAATTATAGGAAAATGTCAGAGGATTCAGATACCAAAGAAAGCCTAAGACTAAGTGCTATAAAATCTGGGGGGGTGGCTGCCCAGCTAAAGTGGGTATGACAGAGTACCCTACCCTGAATAGGGAGGCGGGGAGGAACTACTTTATTAAGCCTAGAGCCAGGAATGGCTTCTTGGAGCAGTACATTCAAGAGTGTAGAGGCAGCCAGAGTCTTCAGTCGTGTTGGTTGCCCTGGAACAAAGAGGTTTTTCTTTTCTGGGAATGAGCACACTGTTCAGTTTGGCATATGTGATGTCCCAATATCAAACACCAGCTCCTGGCAGAAGTTCCTGGAAGAAGTAACCTGAGGAAGACAGATCCTATTCCGTTTGTGCAATAAGACAGGTCTTTATTTCAGTATTAATTATTTCTAAAAGTTGAGACTTCTGTTGGTTTGTATCTCTTGTGAATATATATTATCTCATTATCACATTTTTTAAAGTGACAGCTATTACATTCAACTTTGTATATGTACAATATGCAAAGATTTGCTGTAATCATAAAATATTACCATGAACACTTGGAAAGTATCAGTGATTATTTTTTCTAGAACCAAATTTTGTCTAATTGAAAAAAAAAAATACACCCTCTCCTTTTTGCAGGTATTTTTCTTCTGATTCTTTGTTTTTTTAAAGACCTCATGAACATGAGATACTTCAGGGAATAAATTATGATTATGAACTAATAATGAAATGTCTGTGAGGTTGCCAGCATTTTGTCCTCTTCTTTCTATCTAATAATCACCAGAGTATGTCACTATAATACCACAGTGCACACCCTCTTGTGCCATTCTGTATGAACATTAAGGGTCACAAAAATATTGTGATGACATAAACATCCCCCCTCTGAAAACCAAAACACAATAAACAGTCAGCACCACACCCTCTGAACCTCAGGAAATGCAGATTTCCAAAATATTTAAAACACCAAACAAAAAATAATTATTCCTGTTATTTAGAATAATGACCTCCCATGTGATTCAAAAAATGAGAGAAACTGGCAAATACTCCTTCTGTCAATTGCAAGGTCTATAGTGGCCTGCCTCAGAGAAATATTAGCAGAGTGTAGGACTGTAGAAAGTTACTTTATTTCATCCATATCCTGTGGAGCAGGGCAGAAAAAAACCCCTTGATTCCTTAAGACAGTTTGTGCCACAGCAAAATCACAACCCTCTACTTTCCCTCCTTTTCCACCCCAATAATATCTTTCCCACATATTCAATAATTCAATATCTAATAACAATCCAAATATCCAACAGACCAATATTTTTCTACACATTCTTCATTAAGTCTGCAGCAATGCATGGCGTTGTTGTGACCAAGTGCAGGACCCAGCACCTGATCTTGTCCAAATGGCCCTGACTTGTTGATGCAGCCCATCCAGATCCTTCTGCAGAGCCTTCCTCCCTTCCAGCAGGTCAGCTCGGTGTTGTCAGTGACTTACTGAGGGTGCTCTCAATCCTCTCACCCAGACCTGGATAAAGGTATTAAACTGGAGTGGTCCCAGTGCAGAGGCCGGGGGAGCTGTGCTTGTGGGTGGCTGCTAACTGGATTTAGTTCCACTCATCAGCACTCTTCAGGCCCAGCCACCAGTGAACAGTGCACACATCCAAGCCAAAGAGCAGCCAGTTACTCCAGGAGAATGCTGTGGGAAAGGGTGTCAAAGGCTTTACTAAAATGTGGGTAGACAACATCCACAGGCTTTCCCTCATCCACTAACTGTGTCACATGTACCTATTATGAGACAGTATGAGTAGTCTTTTAAAGGTATTTATTCCTCTTTGCTGACTAGGAAGGGAGTTAGGAACATATGACTGAACCTTATTCCAGAATAATTTAAGATATAAAGTCATATGTCTGCCCATATGTCTGAAGATAAAAGTGAGTTTAATCTTCTTCACTAAAAAAATATGTTTCATTAACACATAGAAGTAAATTAATATTTTATTGGCTTTATAGTGCTAGGAAAATCAATGGCGTATGTGACAGAAAAACAGATAATGTATGCTTCCTGCAAATAATTCTATACATGTGTTGACAGTATTAGCAATTTGTTATAGACAAAAATTTTCTGCTTCCTTTTCAGTACTAGTGAACTGGAAGGTTTTGATTAAGAGCTACTCCATGACCTGTGAGAAAACATTAAAAAACTGCATATACCCATGTACACACCTTTAGATGTGCACACAGATGTGGTTTTCTTAATGAACCACATTAAAAGTCGGAAAAATGAATTCTTAGCCTGTTGTATACACAGAGCACTGAAAGTAAATGCTTCCATGTAGAAAAAGTTACTTCTAGGTGTATGTAGGGAATTTTCTAATGAATTATGGAAGGAAGACAATATGAAGTACAATTATAACAAGGAAACTGTTCTTGCATATAGATCATGTAGAAATACTGGATAACATTGCAAAGCTGTAATATTTTGACTTTTAAGAGCCCAGAGGATATGCTGGATGTATGGTGATTTCAGGGGATTGTATAATTGGAATTGTGCAGAAAATTTTAAAGAGCAGCTGACTCTAGCTTTTCTGATAGCTAACAAGATTAGTTGCAGCACCTATCAAGACATAAAATCTCTTTCAGATGTTTGAAAGCCAGGCTGAGAAAAAAAAAAATCAAAGAAGGAAAGAAAAATAAAGTTTCTTAACTGGAATGAATTGGTGCATAATAATCTGCAGTAGAAAAAAAATCTGTTTTCAATTTTAATGTCAGCTCATAATGCAGTCTAGGGTCTAATGCTATTTTGACACAATAAAGTGAAAAGTTGAAATGGATGTTCTTTGGAAATAAGGACACCAGTTGTTAAAATTAAAGTTAAAATTTAAGGAACACATCTTTTAGCTGGGATACTCAGTGCTCAATAAGTAGTGAGCATTCTACTCTTACACATAGTAATCAGTAAATGTCAAAAATGGTATGAAAAATTGAGTAAGAAGACTTCTTATGCTATGGAATATTACCTCCTAATAGAGAAACTCCAATTTTCACAGTGAATTTTGTTTAAGTGAACACTTATATGAAAGTGAAATTCTGAATTTTAACTCATTTAGCAGCAAAGTTTTAATTTGAGAGTAAAATTTTGTCTTTTACATAAGGATATTTTTCAAATATTAAGAGGCTTTTGTTGACTTTAAACCAGAATTTTCTGTATATGTATTAAAATGCTGATAAAAAATTATAAACGTGTTCCTAAAATGTTTGGCTGCTACATTTTTACCCTCAGTAATTCAGAGAGCACTTCTTCCTTATAAATATTGAACAAAATACTTTAAAATAAATGAATAAGAATGAAAATAGTGCCATCGGCTTTCTCAGCTTGAAACATATTACTGCTTAGCCTACCCAGTAGTGTTCTTATGATTTTACAGTGGTTAATTTATTTCATATGTGCAATAAATTTGCAGTAAAATTTTCCATAGTATCCCCTAAATGAGTTAAAATTACTGAAGGCAAATGCAGAAAGAAAGATGGAAATAGATTCTGGAAGAGAATGGATTTACTCAAGCAAAAAATGCAGAACTCTGGCTATGCTTTGTGCCAAACTTCAAATAGATCCTTATTGGTACTTTTATTTCACATACATAGAATATCTTATGATTAGCATGGCTGTTAATTAAAGATTATTCCTTATAACCAGTTTTAACTCTGCACATATGAAGGAACAGCTAACAAAGGCCACCATAACAATGATTTTGTTTTTCTTTTTTACGTTTAATGCTAAACTTGTGCTCCAATAGATGGAATCCACTGCTGGATTCCATCTATTGGACATCTGCAGGCTGTAATCTCTGGTTATGATGGGCATTGTATTTCAAATTGTCATAGAGCCCTGAAGACATTATTTTGGCTTCTTTTGAATAGGAGACCAGCTGCAGAATTCTTCTGTCATCGCACCTCACCATTACGCTCTAACGGAAGATCAAATCAAGATGAAAAGCCTCACTGCAGTAGCTAGAAAACAGACATGCAATAAAAAGTGTACCCAGAAGTACTCATAGTCTGGTCTTTGATAAGGCTGAACAAGTAGATGAGCCACGTGGAGAGAGTTGGAGGCAGGGAGAGACAAAGCTGAAGTGAAACAGCAAAGTCATTTTATGCTAAGTAGCTTTCTAGCCATTTTCAACAGAGGTGCTTAATAGAGAGGGAGTATGAGAGTATATAAGAGGAATTGGTGGGTGGTCAAATAATTTTCAGTGTGAAAAGCTGTGAAAACTAAGTGACTCTTTTACAGAAATCATACTCCTAAAAATAAGAGTGATGGGGAAACTAAAATGGAGGCAATGTGCTTCTGAAATTACAGTTTATAAGAAACAAAACAGACAAGAAAAAACACCAAAAAAAAAAAAAGGAACCAAAAAAACCAACCCTAAATGTCTTAATATTTCAGCATGACCAAGGTAGGTTTATTACTAAAAGGGTAGAGAAATGGTCTAAGGGATGTTTTATATTTGAGACAGATGACTGTAAAGGAAACTGAAGGGAATCTCCAGGGCATGGGTCTATGAAAGGTTACCTGAATGTGACCCTATAATCCCAGTTTTGTATACATGAGTTACAGGCCACTCCACTGTGGCCAGTGCACTGAGGTGAATCTCATTGTGTATTTTCCTCTAAGAATACATCCTCTGAAAAAAGGAGCAACCTAACTGAAATGCTCAGTTTTGTTAGGACACAGTTTCGGACAGTGATCTTCTAGGTGAGGAATTTTGCTAGGCAAACAGAGAAAAACTAAAGGACACTGAACATTAAGCCCACCGTGTGGTCTCTGCGCCCTTGACTTCAGTCTTGCTCATATCAGTAGCTTTCAGAAGTTCCTGGCTGCCATAAACTGCCATTTGTTTGTCCTGGCTGCCATAAACTGTCATTTGTTTGACAGCTGTTCTATGACATTAATTCTAATACTGTAATACTGTTCATGTCTGTGGAGCACATCAAGGACTCATTTTTATTTGTATTTCATTGTCATCTTACTAAAGATCACATTTGTTTAGAGGTTTGGGGTTTTTTTTTTCGCCTTTCAAGGACTCTTTGAACCAGTTGAAATATGCATTATAGCTGTATGATTAGATATGCTTTCTGCAAATAGATGAATAGGGGAAATATGCCTCTCATCACATATTGAGAGTCTGATAATGAAGGAAATTGTTAAATTACGATTAGTTGTTTAAAATTCCAGTTGCTCAAAGAGAGATTCTTGGTCTCAGAAACTCAAAAACTCTACAGATCAGAGATTTTTTTTTATGTTTGGTGCTGCTTCTGTGATTAATCCAATTTAGATAATTAAGAAATTGGACTACCAAAGTTCAAAATAATCTGAGTAATTTCACTCTCACAATGACAAGTTAAAGTTACTAAAATTGATTCTTTACTCTCAGATCAATTTGCTGGAAAAAGTTTGGGAATAAAAGAAAAGGTGACATTTTTAAAAGAGGGTTGAAGTCCTGAATAGTTTCTATCTTGACTGGTTAAACTCAAAGTCATTACTCCTTAATATTTGTTCCTTTTAATTTTTTCCTAACTTCCCCTGCCCCAATCTGTAAAACCTTATACAAATTTCTTCCACATTTGATTATACCTCCTCATCAACTGGATGGCTTTCACAGTGGTATAGTGAGGATGGAAGATATTTTCTGAGCTGAACACTTTTCCAAAATTTAATTTTCTAGGGCTACATATTACTTTTTTGACTGAAAAGTTCACAGAAAAATATTATGATTATTTTTAGGAATTACTCCACTATTACTAACAAGTCAGAGCTAAAAATCTGTCAGAATACACTCCATGTTGTTGTGCTGTGTCTGTATAAGTTGGACTGTTCTGTTCCCCCTATCATGTAATGGTTCTGCCCTGGTTCTCCCTTCCCTCCTTCATGCTGCCAGTTATCCCAACTCCTCCCCCGTTGCCTTGGAGATTAATGTGCCCTTTCTCAAATCCCTCCCCGGTGCCCTGTCCATCACTCAGCGCTCCCACCCTTCTCTCTAGAATGCTCTAGAAACTTCCAGCTAGAGCGTCAAGTGATCGGCTCAGGGGCTGGGGCCCCACTCTCAAGTTATCCCCATTGGTGTTCTCCCTAAGTCAATCTTTTGTATCCCGCTCCCCTCTGAAACCTGATTCGTCCAAGGACTGACTCCGCCCCTGTTCCCCTCCCTCCTTATAAGCTGTTGTAACCCCTCTCTCTTTCTCTTTGTCTGTCAGTTTCCTCTGGGACGCAATAAATCTTGATTCCCCACAGCTGGAGTGCGCTCTCTTATTTCTGCTGACTGTAGCCATAAGCCAAGCCATGTCCTACCAGAAGGTCATGCTGCTGTCACAGCACAGAGCGTTTGCCTTAGGGGATGTCTGGAACCACGGAGATTGGGATAGTGCCCCTGTACTGCTAGCGGTGCTGGATAGCTAGCCAGGATGTCCGAGAAGGACAGTCAATCTGTCTCCAGCTGGACTGCTTCACCAGGTTATTTTGCATATGGATGAAAGCAATATTAAATTAGTTTTAAAAATTAGATTACTGTATTCTTTCTTGATGTTCATTTCCATATACTTACCAAAACAACTGTTTCTTAACTTTATGGTAATTTTTGTTGCACCAGAAATATAATTTCTACTTCTGCATTATCAAGACTATTTTTCAGCTGAATTAAGAAGAAATTTTTTTCCATGTAATGCATTAGCTTGTCCTATTTCATTTTTTTTACCAATGTAATTGTTAGACATTTTATATGAGGCCATGCCATGTTTCAGGGTTTTGGTGTCACATTTCACACAAGACCTGGGTCTTAAAAAAAGATTATGTCCTTAATATATTGTGGTCTGTTTTACTAATACTGATTTTAAAAGACTTTTTTAACCTACTGAGATGAAAACAGCAAGACTTATTATAATGTTTATAAGTCTTTAAGTTTTGTGACTTTAAAGGAGCATACTACTCTTCTGATAAGAGTTACATTAAAATGAAGATCATCCAGTTGCTTTTCTGCCCTCAGGAACAAGCAGTTTAAATTTTACTGTAATACAACATACATTAACTTTCTGCTCAACAATCAAATAGTGAACATTTGTGTTTTGCAAGCACAGCTGTATTTTCATACTTTTCTTTTAGGTCTCCTGTAAAACACTCATCATAAACTCCGACCTATAAAAATTTTTACTTTTCTTCATAGACAAATAAAGTCTTCCAATGTTTTTCTCAGATTGCTTTGTTTTCCAACATTACTTGTAAAGTGAAAAAAAAATTCTTATAAATATGCTTAGAAAAAATATGTCAAAAATTAATCGCACTTTGTATGCACATGAAAAAAATGCAAGGATTTTCTCTCAGGGGTAATGCATACAATTTGCATATATACCTACATCTATGTTCAAATATATCTCATTAGGATAATTTTTTTCAGAAAATCAAAGCTTTAATTTCAAGTAATGTCCAACTATGACTGAAAACAACTGCAGAGGACAAAATTTTTGGTCTTTCTAATAGCAGTTCTCTACTGGCTCTGTAGGCTACAAATGCGGGCAATGGTACATCTGCAAAGCAGTGCTATCCTTGCTCTTTAATACAATTCACACCTCACTCAGTAGTTGCATCCCTATTAAGAGCAATAGTTCAATTAAGAGCAATAGTTCATAGTCACAGGGCCCTGAACATCCTGAGATGTCTGTTTTCAGTAGGGGGTAGGACAAAATGCTCTCCAGGGAATATTCCCTATGCAGAAATTTTTGTGATTCTGCACTGTCCTTTAGTGGATTTTAAGGAAGAGAAATGCAGTACATTTCTGTTCTACAAAGTATTTTCAAATTGGTAGGAGAGTCTTTATTAAGGACACAGTCCACATCTGACAAAGAAGCCGTTTCTTCATATACAGTCATTTCTAAAACATTTGGGAATTTTACATTTGGGAATTTCCTTTTTTTTTTTTTTTTTTTTTTTAATTCCCCTGCCTATCTCTCACTATCTAGAATTTTCATGGCCAGGAACTTCTTGTGTGGTGAAGTACATTCACTAACTAAAACTCCATCTACACAGGAAATATGTATTTAAGATACTCAAAGATGGAGCTTTCCACTTTACTGCATTTATTTTAATAATCTATTTTAATTCTGTCAAAGAGGACACAAACTCTATTATTGTCCAAACTGAACTGAAACTCTTCTTGACTTTTTTTCCCATCACTAGTCCAATTTCAGGAAATTTCCTAAAATGCTTACGGAAATCAAACTTCACTAGTCAATTATAGTGAATGAAAATTTGCTTCTGAAGCTTTAAAAGTCTGCAGTTTATCATTAATTCAAATTAATTTGTGTAAAAGCTATGTCATGATCCAGTAAAGCACATAAGACTAGAGGCGATAAGAATCAGAAATCCAAATTCAGGCAAAACTAAGATGACAAAGCTTGAAAGCTAAAATAAATAAATACATAAGAAAAGAATGAATTGACATTAGGAATTTACAGGACCACTGTGTTCTTAAGCAAGCACAGGGCAGTACTCCAGGCAGATAGCTCTGCCTCTCTCCCTGCTGTGCCTGACCTGCACTGAGGGAGTGGGAGCTCTTCTGGGTAAGTCTCCATATCTTACTGGAAGGTGGAACCTGAGTCAACTGGTAGCATTAGGTACGTAGGGCAAGTGGTGGTCTGAGAAGAGATAAGCTACACTGAATTATCCATCAAGCATTCACAACCAGCACAGCCATATGGAATGGGGAATGAGAGGCTGGAGAGCAGTGCTATGGAAGAGACCAGGGTGTCCTGGTCAGTGGCAAGCTGAACGTGAGTCAGCAGTGCCCTGGCAGCCAGGAGGGCCAATCCTGTCCTGGGGGGCATCAGGCACAGCATCACCAGCTGGGCAAGGGAGGGGATTGTCCTGCTCTGCTCTGAGCTGGGGCAGCCTCACCCCAAGGGCTGAGGGCAGTCTGGGGTGCCACAGTGTAAGAAAGACATTAAACTGTTAGAGAGTGTCCAAAGGAGGGCAATGGAGATGGTAAAGGGCCTTGAGGGGAAGCTGTATGAGGAGTGGCTGAGATCACTTGGACTGTTCAGCACGGAGAAGAGGAGACTGAGCAGAGACCTCATTGCAATTACAATTTTCTTGTGAGGGGAAGAGGAGGGGCAGACACTGATCTCTGTGGTATACAGTGACACGTGACCCAAGGAAATGACCTGAAACTGTGTCAGGGGAGGTTTAGGTTGGATATCAGGAAAAGGTTTTTCACCCTGGCAGTGGCTGAGCACTGGAACAGGCTCCTCAGGGAAGCGGTCACAGAACCAAGCCTGACAAAGTTCAAGAAATGTTTGGACAATGCTCTCTGACAATATGGTGCAATTCTTGGGGTATCCTATGCAGGGCAGCAATTGGACTTGGTGATCCTTGTGAGTCTCTTCTAAATCAGCACATTCTGTGATTCTGTATTTTTTATTTATTCTTTTAATAGTCTTGCTGTCAGATACCTTGTGTTATCTCTGTTTCTTCTCATGTAGCTGTGCTACCTTTCCAGACTCTGGTCCCAGGACTGCTTCTGTATTTGCACTGAAATTCAAAGTTAATTTACAACTACTTTTGGAGCAATGCTTGGAAGCCAGGTTTCTTTCAGCTAGTGCCCTAATCACTAGAAAGTATAAACTCAGCCTATTCCTTGAATTATTTTCCTCTGTTCTCTCTTGAAGTGGGAACTTCCAGGAATAAGCTGATATAACTGTTTCTGGTTATGGAAGCTCTCAGTCACTAACTATTTCCCTTATTACATTCTGTGGAAGAAAATGGTAATCGTTTATACATATTTGCATATAGAAAAGGCACTGTGCCCATTTCAGTCCTATTAGGTCATGAAATTCTAGTCATGCAGTTTATAGTCAGGCTGTTGGAGAATTATTTCCTTCAATAAATGTAAGAACATGATATGACTTTGTCCTATTACAGAAAATTCTATCTATTTCTATTTCTACTTCTTGTCTCTTACAGTTTATAAGATAGAAAATTAAAATTAAATTCTGCTTGATATGTACAAAGATTTTGAAATGCCTGTCAGGCTGCATTCAATCTCTGGCTGGGGAGAAAATGTAGATTGGTCTCAGGGAAAAGAAAGAAAAAGGCTTCAGAGGCTAGTGGCTTGCCTCTGAATTTGTACAAGAAGCATTGTGAGCTCTGGAGTATATATGCATAGTGACACCCTTCCAGGCTCCTCATTTTAGGAAAAACAACAGCATTAGCTCCTGGCAGATTGATCTTTGCTGCCAACTAGAGAAAATATTCTGGGTACTCTCTGATAGATATTACAGAATATGGAGAATATTTCAAGCAGCAGTGATGTACTTGAGTTTTACCAAACGTTAGCCTAGTTGTGTTTGATGAGAATGCAAGATCTTTTTTCCTGGCTCTCCCATGTTCTCTGCTAGTTACGTGATTTCTGACATGCTTGTATTTTCCAGAATGGCTGTGCACAAACAGGTGGGAGGAATATCTGTTACAGATGTCATTTCCCACAAAACGTCCTCACATAGCCTCTAATATAATTCTTGCCCACTCTTCTACACAGTGGTGTCATATATAAAAGAAAGAATTTGCATAGACACTTGGTCATTTGTTTTAGGGCATTTCTTTAAACGATTTCTTAGAAAATACATATACTAAAAAGTGTAAAACCTAATCACTTACATTAGATTCAACTGACTTATCTGAGGCAGTCATCACAACATCAGTTCCCTTTACTTTGTAGTTCTAGTAGTATTTTGATGTATTTCTCAGTTCAGATGGCCATATTTTGTGGCTGAAGCTCTTAGACTGATTTGATAAAGATACATATATTGCCAGTATATCTTTAGAGTACAGATAAATAATAAAATACTTCTGTAAGTACTTAACTCTCTAGCTTTGGACCCCATAAGAAATATTTCGGAAAGGAAACTACACAGCTTTCGAATGAACCAGAACACTTTCTTCTCAGAGTCTCTTTTCAGTTTAAATTATATAGTTCATACACTGCACATTTTAATCACAGATAATGAAAGTTTCTATGTATAGTTAGATTATTTTATGCCAGTTTTCTTTTCCTTTTCAAGATTTCACAGCAAACTATAAATCAAAATATAAATGTAAGGTATTAAGTATTACTTCTGGTTCTTGCAGTGTCAATTAATGTCAAGTCACTCACTACTGAATAAAATCAGAGATTCTGAGAGAAGTCCTTGGCATTAACAAGAGCTCAGCAGCCATTATTTGCTTCATATACTCCAGAGTTGTTTTGATTAGTACTTAGGAAGCAATGTGCTATTACTCTAAGCTTAATGTTGATGTAATTTTAAAAAGAAAATGAACATCTGTCTGTCGTCTGATGTGAAGATATTTGAAGTGTGTATTTTGTGTCTCTGATATTGATTAAAACAAATGCACTTTTTAATGAAATTAACTTGATGTTGGTATTTTGCCTTTGAGAGAACATAACAATAGAAAAAGGTATGTCATATATGCTTTCCATAATTTATTGCAGGTTGAGACATAAAATAAGGAAAGAGCAAATTTAAGAACCAGAACATGAGCTGGTGAAAATTAGGGACATAGATTTGAAAACATCTGTGAACTTGTACAATTAGTTAAGGAATTGAAAACAGTGAGGAAGAAATGTAAAAAGAAAAGACCCAGGAAATGAAGTTATGCTGTATTAGAACTGTCAATAGTAAACTAAGGCTTCTTTTTTCTAAAAGAAACAATTTTATTTAAAATTGTCTCTCTTATCACATTTATTACAGCAAATTAAATCATTAAACTTTCAATCATTGCTAGCAGAAAACCTGTTGAGAACCAGCACCTTCAAATCAAAAAGAATTTCTTATATGTGTGTGGTGCCTTCCTGGCATGGGGGAGATGGGAAGAGAGGAAGGATTAATTGCTCTGTTGAGTTGTGCTGCTTTAAGACCTTGTGAATCTGTTGAAGAAAGTCCTGCTTCCCTCTTGTAAACCTATTTCCTTCACTGGCATTAGGTGTTTCCCAAAGAAATTTCTTCCTGCTGAAAGAAACAAGTTGGCCTGGTTCTGGTCAGGACAGTTAATTTCAGCAGTAGTGAGGAGACAGGAAGGCCAGGACCTGGAGGTTATTTGATACCACACCATGTCATTTTCCAGGGATGAGGAGAGGCTCACTTCTGGGTCAGCATGGTAGGGTTGTCTCATTACTGTTCAAGTGAATTGTTCTTATCTCAACCTGTGGTATTTATGTTTTGTGCTTGCAATTCTTGTCTCAAGCTGCAGGGAGGGCAAAGAGGAGAGGGGAAGCGAGAAAACAGAACATGGTTGGAAGATTTTCAGTGGCTGCACTAAATTCTGGAGTACCAGTTCTAAACCACTACACAGTTTTAGGATGGAACAGACATGAGAAGCACTTTGGGTTTCTTGGAAGCACTCTGTGTACAGTTTTAGACTTGATGAGATTACAGCCCTTGAGAAAGAGGTAGCAGTTATTGAGGGTTCTGGAGCAGATTTTCTATTCCCAGGAACACACCTAGTGGGACTTCCTGAAGCATGCCAGATACCAAAATGTACACTTTGTGGTCACTAAGTAGTAGTCCTCTCATGCTCCTTGCTTGTGAAGTTGCTTCCAAGGTCAGCTCATCATTAGACCTTTCACCCTATCTTCCTATTACTTGGCATGTGAGACTTCTGACTGTTGCAGTGTGATTCCATTTCCTGTTTCACCTATCCCAACCCCTCAGGTGTGCCAACCTTTCCTTTCCCCTTTCGCCCTCCTGCTAAGAGCTGTCCATCAATCTTAACATTCCAGCAGGGTCGTGGTGTGGTTGGCAGAAGTTCAAAAGATGCCCCTCAGGTCCGGGCTCATTGGCCTGTCCAAGCATCTGTATCCCTTGAGCCTTCCCCTCCTCACACCTGGTTGGCCCTCACCTGTCCCTTCCCCTCCCCCTGTCCCTGGGCTTAAAAGGAGACAAGACCATGCGGTCCGGACTCTATTGGGAGCTGTTTCAGAGGTCTACCATCCTGCAATAAAACTCTGGATTAAGACTCTACGATAGAATCCTCTCCTTTCCCTCTTCACTGTCGCCTGAACCTTTTCCACCAGAGGTAAACTGAGTTCCTACTTTGCCTGGATTTGTTCCGAGTGCCCAGCTGCAGCATCCAGCCGGCCAAAGGCATCTCTGAGGTGAAACACCACAGCTGCCGCCTTTGGCCCAGCAGCAAGGGTCAGACGAGGCCGGGCACGTCCCACCCGGAAATATTTGGATTAATATTCCATACCTGACCAGCCTATCAGACAGTTAGAAGTCATCAAGACCAGTGTGTTTCTGCTCAGTGAAGTGATCAGGAGATCAGGTCGTACCTGTACTTCTTTACATGAGTATTTCAGTTGTTCACCAACATTTCCCTGATCTGTGCTCTGTGTTTTTGTTTTTCAATTCTACAACTTAGAATTCCTAATTATAATGCCTCTTTACTGACCTACTTAATTGATCTGAAAAATGTGTGCTGCCTACTTTTGCTTACAGTTGTATTGTCCCACATCTAACTCTCGATATTGAAGGGAATCTGAATCGGTCTTGGTAATTTCAGTCTGCAATCATTTTGTTTTCTCCTTGCTGAAGCCTAGTGCTAATGTTTAAAGCTAGGTGTCTTACATTGTGGGTAATTCCCTTCCTCTGAGTTAGCAAAAGCATCATGCAATAATTCTAGTATTTGTAAGAATAGCGCTTAATATTAATTTACTTCTTAGTCGCTGTTTGTGAAGCAGAACACGAAGTCTTATTTTCTACTAATCTTTCCCTGTATTACCAAAGCAATTTTGCTTGCCAGATGACATTCATTCTTTCCCAGAAAGGTGGTTAAAAGATATGGAAGACTATTATTCATCTACACTCTTTACTTTTACTCTAGATTGCATTGTAGTCAGAATAATTTAATCTACTATCTTGTGGCAGAGTAATTCTAAAGAATATAGTACTGTTACTAAATTCTCTTATTTAATTGTTTTCATAGCTCATTGTATGCAGGTTATATCACCTCTGTGCTTTGATATCTAACAGAAATGTCATTATTTTAAGCAATGAAATAATAATGTGACTAATGTAAAGAAAAGTAAAATACAAGATACAATACAATGTGAAATACTGTCCTTCCTCTGCAAGGAATATCTGTTGCATAATTTTTTTTTTTAATAGGAATCCATTTTCCTTTAACATCTGTATTTGCTGCAAAGGGAGAAGAAAAAAATTAGCACTTACAGTGGGATAAATATAGTACAACTGACTTTTTTTTATTTCAAAAGACTGGTCTCATTGTTATCATTATTTTTAACAGAAGAATCACACACAAAAAGATAGGCACTAAAAGCTTTCTTAATATAGTTTTTTTTTTTTTCCAAACTAGCTTGCTGTATATATTCTTGTTCAGTAACTTAGAGTAGTTAAAGAAATTAGGGAATGAAAAACAAATTTTCAAGCATTTGTAACTGCATGGTTTGAATTTCTCAGAATTTTGTAAGGTCCCAATAGTCATTATTCTATTTACTGCAAAAATTTAGCAATCCAAAAATGGCACAGATGAAAAAAAAGAGTTTGACTTGGAGAAAGATGAATCTCCCTTGTGCACAATAAACCGATGCCTTAGCAGGGTCTGGCAGTTTTGTCTTGAACTAATGGAAAGAGAAAGCTAGAGTGTATTCCAGAGCTCTGTGCATGGAAGGATTTTCCACAAGTGAATATCTTCTTTCTTTGGTAAAAGATCTTCAGCTATCTTCAAGAGCAAGACCTTTTTATTTTTCCAAAGCTGAATACAGACATCAGGAAGGCTTTGTCTTACTAGGATTTTCCAAAATAAAGTTTTCACTTTTGTTGAAATGCATCTATTGGAAATATACTTGATTTCTAATGTACATTTTATTTTCTGTTGTTTTCTCTCCAATGTTTTAATCGAAGACTATTTCAACATTTCATTAAATGTTTTTCTTTATTTTGGGATTTTACATTATTTTTATTATTTGAAATTATTTTATTGCATGGACTTTTATAGCTGATTGCATCTGGAAATATGGAAACCGTTATATTATGTTTTATTATTTAAATTTCTGATTTATTATGTAATTGCAGTTATGACAGGCTGTTGCAGTTTTGTTAAGCAGTACTTTCCTTAGTGATTTAAAAAAAAAAAAATCATAGCATCATGTTATGGCTTTATATACTAGCAGCAGTTACTCACTTTTTTCTAATCTTCTGCTGCACTTGAGCCAATGGGTAGATAACATGTAACAAAATTCTAACATTCCCAAAACAGAGACATAAAGGTGGCCTAAATTTGAGGAAGCCAATATTCCAATGTCAGGTCACTTAGTCTTACTTTGTAGCATATATCTTGGCTTGCATGTAAAATTAAGGGGTTGAGGTTACTTTTCTTCAAATGTTAATATGATTTCTTTACCATTTTAGAGCACTTCTGCTCTCTTAAAGATTTGCTGTAAATGATCCCAACAAGTAAAAATCTGTTGATCCCTAAAGGCATATATGCATATCCAGGTGTTTCCATGAGTTTCAGTTCATATTTTTCAGGAGCAGATTTGATGTCTAAAGACTCTGTCTTTCTGAATTTGAAATTTCTGGTAAAAGAATACACGTTTACAGATCAGAACATCAGCTTTAATCCATGTATTCTTTAACACAAAAATTTTCTGCTGCAGCTGATATGTTAATAAAATTATTGTGATTGCATATTAGTTGCAACAAAAAAGTCTAGTGTCGCACAGATCTTTATAAGCTCAAAAATCAGTTTGTTCCTATTATCTAATTCATATTTTTAAATTAAATTATAATTATATCTGGATTTAAAATTCAAGATATAATTTTTTTTCTTTTGAAGAATGTGGAATTCCAAGTAATTTATAATGAGAACATGGCATTACAACATATAACAAGGAAACAAGTGAGAAAGCAAACAGGAAATACCTTCTCCAAAAGAAAACAGAAGATAATATGTGTATTTATCATGTAGGAGTAAGAAAAACACACACATTTGTTTATCACGTTCTATGTACAGCAGCCTTGACCTGTTTAAGTAAAGCTCACATAAGAGCAGTAAGAGTAAAAATACACATTAATGTTTAATAATAATGATGAAAAAGTGAGTTTCTAGAATTTACTACTTGGAAGTTCTCAAAATATATTTTTCAAAAATGTTCAACAGAACCTGAGGACAGAACATCAGTACCCTTGGCTCTGTGAGTTTTGTGAGTTTTGTGAGAAGCAGCTTACACAATGGACAGGAGGGCTCAGTTTTCCCCAGCTGAGAAGGCATTGAGTGCTTTTGTCCTGCCCTAACCTCCTTCTGGTGCAGCAGGAGCTGCTGCATGTCCACAGTTCTTCATAAGTCATGGACCAAATGTGGCTTTCTCCTTTCTCCACTGTCATTAAGAAAGGTAGTAGGGACTAGGTAGTGGAGCAAGATCACAGTCTGCTCAATAGGCAGTGGCAGCTCTGTCTCTTTACTGCAGCAGAGATGCACAAGAGGGGAAGACTGGTGAGGGAAAGCTGTGAGATTTAGTTCAGAGACAAAGCTGTCCAGAAAATCCCCTTCTAAGCACTTTTCCACTGAATAACAATGTAGATTTGTAGCACATCTCAGTGCAGTTCAGTTCAGTTTCATCAGCACTGCCCAAACCCTCACAAGTGTGTTCACCCATCTCACTGCTCTGCTAGCAAATCTGATCTGCTCTGTACCCCTGGTTCAGAGTGTCTTGCTTTCTCCTGATGTGGGTCTGGACATCCCCAAAAGTCGTGGTTAACTAATGCTGGGAGAATACCACCAGAGGAACTGGTGATAATCTATCTGGCCATCCAACATTTGTATGATATCTGTTCAAATTAAATAAACAGTACCGATGGGTTCAAGCACTGTCTCAAGCAGAACTCTCCATGAGTTCCTTGATTCAGGTGTGGCTTATGAAGGAAACATTCCCCCAGGCCTGAGCCTGGTTGGGGGATGACAAAGGAATAGCAAGTTAGCTATTTTGGAAGGGAAGACAGTTTGCCAAGTGGAGACTAGATACACCATTGTTTTGTTGAGGGATCTTTCATTATGCCTAATTTACAAGTTATTCTTATATTTTTTCTCTATTAAATAAACTGTTCCTTAATTAACTGTACCTGACCATTCCCATTAATCTCCTCTCAGAGGAGGTAGCTGTGACACATGCATGAATATTAAAGTTGCCTTTATCTTGCCAGCTGAAGAATTGAAAAAAAACACGTATACCTCTGGACATCATACATGCACACTTCCTTGAATCAGGACAGCTTTGCTGTTATCAGGGTTTGAGGTAGCTTGGTTGCTAATCCCTTTCCTGATAGCAAAAGTGACACACATTTGGAATACAAAAGAGCAAAATTGAGGTTAAATTATGAAATAGAATTATTTTCAAATCTCATTCGAAAAGTGTCTAAAGAGATAAAATAGAGCATTATTTAAATATATAGCCTAGTAGCCTCAGTTCAGAGCAGTAAGTTCATGAGTTTTATCTATCATTGGCTCTGATAGAAATTCCTGCTGGTGTTGCTTAATTCATTCACCCTAGCTGATTTATCATGGAAATGCTACAAGGCATTGAAAACAGGGTTTATTGTAATAACATCACAGGTATTTATGATAAACAATTCACTCCAATTGTTACATTGCCAAGTGGTTTGCAAGCACATATATTAGAACTGTTTAAAATTGCATTAGCTTGTGTCCTGTAATATTTGTGCTTCCTGTTCTCCTTGTATTTTCTCTATAGCATGAAATAAATAAAACTTTTGAGGAAATTAGTGGAAAATGAAGCTTATAAATTTAAGCAATCACTTGAAAACACATGCTATTGCATGTCAATTATGATACGGACATGAGAGCCTTTAAAACATCAGAGGCAAAACCAGCTTTTATTTTTGGAGAATCCTCCTCAGTTAAATTGCATCAGTCATAGACAGACTGCTGCAGGTACCATAAATAATTACTTCAGATTATTGATATTTCCAGTTTCTTTTCTAGTTTTTAATCGTAGTGTCTGATCTGACATTTTTCTCTGTTTTTAGCCCAGAAATTTCACGTTCTGTTTTCAGCTTTATAGTTTTAGAGTGATTAAAAAGTCTTTCAGTGGTCTGAAGCAGTGTACCTGGAGGCTAAAATTTTGAGTCAGTTTTACCCTCAACCCATCTGTCTCATAGACTGAGTTAGCTCTGAAGGCAAATGCTGTCTGAAGCACACAGTGAGTACTAAGGCTGAAGGGACAAACTCTGACATGTCTAGGCAAGGTCAGCTGCAGGTGTGTAGTGTGGAATTAAATTGCACAGACTTGTTTTGGGACTGGAGCTACTCATCTCTGAGGGATTAATAATATTAACCAGTAACAGAAGGCAGAAGATAGGCACATGAGTTTCCTTGTAATGCCTGGATACTGCTTGTGAGTGCTTTGGCTGGTAATCAGTCACATTTCCTGCTCCCTCTCCCTAACCTCCAACACTGAACATACATCTCCATGATTCACCTGTCTGGACACATCATTGTTCACCTGTCTTACTCATGGCTGGCTCTTTTTATTTCACTCTTTAAGAAAGAGAGACTTTTGACTTGAACAACTTTGTACAGTTGCTATTACTTGACTTCTCTGTTTTTAAGCCACAATTATACAAAATTTAATAGATGTGAATATGAAAAGTATGGACAACATCTACTGGCATATATTGACAATTTTGAGGGGTTAAAAAGAGCAAACTCTGAGGTGAGGGAAAAAAGTTTTTTTAAAAGCTGCAGTTGTGCACTATATATTCACATTTGAAGATAATTTTTGCAATTTACTTCATTATTGCTTTCTATAAATAAATAAATAGGTCCCCAGAGTTTCAATACAAGTCTCTAAAGATATGCACATTAATCTGAGAAAGACAAGACCTTGAAAGAAGTTAAAATGAATAAGTTTCCTATATGGCATTTAAGAAGATGAAGATACTTTTTTTAGCCTATAATAATTTTATGAAGGTGTGTGTAGGACAATGCAGAGTTTAAGCATGACCACAACTTTAGCAGCTGTGTGATCAAAGGTGAATAGAATAGAGTAGAGTAGAGTAGAATAGACCACAATAGTTACTAGACCAGCTGCCTGACCACTTCAGGGCTGACCAAATGTTAGAGAATATTAAGTGCATTGTTCAAATTCATCCTAAACATTTGACTGGCTTGGGGCATAGACCACCTCTCAAGGAAGCCTGTTGCAGTGTTTGACCATGCCCTTGGTAAAGAAATGCTTCCAAAAGTCCAATCCTGATGTGCTTTGAACCATATCCATGCATCCTGTCACTGGATCTCAGGGAGAAGAGTTCAGCAACTCCCACTCCACTTGCCCTCCTCAGGACAAAGAGCAAATGCAAAGAGCAATGCTGTCACCCTTCATCCTCCTTTTCCCCAAAGTAGACAAGTCTGAAGTCCTCAGCTGCTCCTCATAGAGCATTCCTTCAGGCTCTTTCACTATCATGATATTCACATTCATCCATGCTTCCTCTGCATGCATGGACCTTCATATCCTTCTTGAATTGTGGAGCCCACACAGTACTCCGGGTGAGACCACACCAGTGCTGAATTGAGCAGGAAATCAACTCATTTATCCAGCTGGTTATGCTATGTTTGATGCACCCAAGGATGGGATTTGTCCTCTTTTCTGCCAGGTCACACTACTGGTTCATACTGAGCACCCCTTAATCACTTTTTGTAGGTCTGTTCTCCAGACACTCCTCTCCAATTTTATTTTTGTTCCTCTTGTTTCTCCAGGTGTAGAGTCCAGCATTTGGTCATTGTCACATTATGTCATGTCACTGATAGTTGCCCAGTGCTCCAATGTACCAGAACATTGGAGCACTCTCTTATTCCCTGAGAAAATCAACAGCACCTCCCAGTTTAGGATAATCATCAATAGTATTGTTATAATTACTATCTAATAATTTTAAATAAAAGAAAAAGCATTACATACAATTATTACATAATATTTGTAAAACTATTTCCTTCTCATCCTCTTTCTCCTGCAATAACATAACATCCACACATATGCTGATCAGACTAATTCTACCACCAAGAATTACTAAAATAACATTTTATAAAGAATATCAGAACAAGGTAAGTGTTTTGCAATGTTCTCGTGTTGTACTTTTCTGGACTCTACTGAGTGGTTTGTCTGAGACTGATATGAGTAGCTGAACTGTGTTTATTAACTCTTGGTAGCTCTTCCATGAATTCTTATAATTGCTCGTGATCTTATACACAGTTTTTCATGCACAATGACTCATTGAAATGAGATCCATCATTTAACTGCGTTTTATGTGGAAGAATGTTTTTCAGATTGACATCTAAAAAATTCATTTGCTACCTCTTATTTTTTTGCTTTCTGAGACACTGAAAAAGAACAAATGATAAAACCCAAAAAACAACCAATCAAAGAAAAACCCAGCAAACTTGTTTCATCTTTCTTGGACATTTGTGGTTTGATAAATCTTTATTGTGTTAAAAATTTTTTAAGTTTTTCTTAAGATGATGAAAATGGCATTATTTTAATCACTAGTTATGGCTCTTCTTCTTTTGGTCATCATGTTACCTTTCCCTCTACTTTTTCCAAGGATTTGCTTTGGTTTTTTTTTTGTTGTTTTTTTTTTTTTATAAGATGATTTGGTTTATTTTAACCAAATATTCCTGTTCCAGGAACATTGTGTATTCTAAAGTACCACAACATTGCTTTCTGATTAGTTCTCCCTTCCTTACCTAATAAATTGTAATACTCAATTTGCTTGTTTGACTGCTTCTGAACATTAAGATGATTACTCTATTTTCATAGAATAATGTATTATAAGTCTGAAATATCTTTCCTCTGTAGTACAAGCTAGTGCAAAGTCCTTCACTGTGCATACAAAATTAGAATTGATTTTCCCGTTATTTTTTCCCATGAGTATCACTAACAATAATAATTTTCAGCCTGTGAATCTAATCACCATAAAACATCATTAAAGCTAATTGAACATTTATATAGATAATCACAAAACTTACCCTCTTATATTAGAAAGTAAATAGATAAACCCTCATACTTTTGGACAGAGTTATTTGCAATAAAGAAATAAAGTTTTATAGTACTTTCCCTCCCTGCCCCCCTTCTAGTTACTTAGGAATAAAATCCAATAATTTCTCAGTCTTCTGTAACAATGCTAGGAAATGCTGAAATTCTAGGAAATTCTGTCTCTGCAACACTTCAGTGTGTTCTCACAGATTACTCAGTTTCATTGTCAAGCATTCACTTGAATGAGTGGATGGAAAACCAGTCAGAGTTTGAAGCCAGCCTCTAAGGAAATTCTCCAGTAAAATGCTACATAATATTCAGGGGGATAAATGTTTACATTCTGACTGATTGCTATATTTCAATATATGACAAATTCCTGTGATACAATTAATAATACATCATGACAACATCCATTGACTTTAATGAAGGTGAAAATGGTATGGGACAATATTTTTGCAGCATGTTTTGAAGATAAGGCAACATTTGCCTTAACGTTTTCTCTTTACTAACCTGCTTCACAGCAGAGCACCCTTGACTGAAAGAACTTAATTCATTGCTGTCATGAAATGCAGCAAAAGTTTCTATTATGTTATAATGTTAAGCCTGATTATTAAGAACCTTTATATGAGAAACTACCTTAAATTAATGTAAGAAATTGAAATCTTAATTGCTATCTGTGATCTAGGCATACAGCATATGAAGTACTGGAACAAATGCCCTCATTAATTTATCTAGAGCTTTGAAAGAAATGTCCGTCATGACAAAAATGCAGGAGATACTTTTTACCTTCAATGTCACAAGCAGGATGTTCTAATCTTGGGGAATATTATTTGAGACAGAGATAAGAATGAAATAGAAGCTATTTTATGGTAGGAAAGCAGAACATAAAAAGAGAACTTTGCTCCTTTTGATATATATGTATTATATTGGAGGATTTGCAGTTAAACATATAGATTTAATAGGAGGTCAAATTACACTAAACATACTAGATGGGTCACACAAAACTGTACCTGCAAAAAAAAAAATGAGATAGAGCATAATAATCAGATATTCTTTTGAATATGGAAACAAATTGTATTTTTCATTATTTCAGAGGCTGATTTAAATAAAAAAATAATGCAAACCATAGAAATAAATTTTAAAAAATTTCTTGATGTGCCACTTTCTTTCTTATAAACTTCTGACGACAAGGCTATGACAGATGGCCTTTAGGCCTCTTTGGCCATCCTACTTTATGATCTCTAATTAAGTCCAGATCACATCTTCCATCTGGAAAACACTTTCTGGCAGCAGGAATTCTGGCTACAGAAGGCAAATAAGAGGCTGTACTGCAGGTTTAGAGACTCTGAGCAGCTAGTCTCCTCAAGCTGCCCTTAATAACTTGTGAGCTTTAGCAGTTCTAATATTAGTCATATTTGAACACGTATTCCAAAGTAAAATGAATTAAAATACAACACGTACTCATGCAAAATTGACTATTTCAGTACAAGCTGATATTTTTATCTAATAAGCTGGATGATTTTCTAGGTTAATTAAATGAAGGAAACCTCATTGATTTGTGTATTGGAAATGCAATCAGTGAAACATCACATAGAGGGTGGCAGCTGTTTTAAAGCTCAAATAATCCATTCCAGGTATACTTGTCTGGGGGGGGGGAGCTCAAATACCTCGTTCTCTTCTGGAATCCATAGGGCATCCAAGACATTCATGTGGACTTGGTTGCAATAGTGTTGAACCTATGGGAGATCCATTCTTCCTTGGAGTGACAGCCGAAGATGTGGTGGATATGGTAAAGCCTCAAAGTATTGTTTGGCCAAATATAACAAAATCTCATCTTTCTTGTCTGCCCTAAAGTGTATAGACTCCACCCTTAAGCTCCACTACCTGTATTAACTAGGCCTTAATTCTTCTTCTAGGGGAATGTTAATCTGCTTTATGTAAAACCATCAAAGAAAAGAGAAATCAATAGATTTTCTTTACAAAAAAAAGGCCTCCTGAACTAAATTTTACTGGAGAATTGTAGTAATGACCTTTAAATATTTGCTAGTAGAAATAGGTAATAAAATAAATTAGGAGGAGATCCTAAGAATCCTACGTGGCCTTTTAGATGACCCTAAGGAGAACTGAAAAAATTAGGGAGTGGAGTAAAATAGTGCAAAATAGCTGGTCATATAATTCACAAACAGTTAGTATAATTTCTGGTACTGGCCTGAAAATCATCATCTGAAGACATCAAAGGAGAAAAAGGATTGTTTGAACACGGGGTGATTTTAAATCACTAACAGGGTATGACAATGGAAAAGCAAATATTCTGGAATGCATGAGAATACATATTTCCAGTAGAAACAAGAAATTGTTCCTGTCATGCTTGCCACTGAACACACATATTTAGAGTCAAAATAAGATCCTATCTGTTTAATAAAAACTAAGTGAGACTTCAAGCCTGCAATAAATAAAGCCTGCATTGTTCAGATAATCAAGATCAGAAGAAAAAAAACAGTAATGATAGAAAAATGTATATTCTTTATATGTATAAAAAAATCAAGGAGTAATAAAGGAAAACAGTAAAAATATATAATGTTTGTGGAAAGAATTGTAGATTGATAGATAGAAACATGTCTCTAGCCAATAGAGGAATAAAGCTTTGGAAATTTCTGATTGGATTAGTGGACATTTCAATCCCAACACAGACATTTCTTTACACTTTTCTGTTTTGAAGTCTGGGTCCCTACCCACTCAATATCCAGTGGTTTTAGCTTCTGCACATGTTTTCCCCCTCAGAAGAACACAAAGAAAAACATCTATACAAATACACTGCCTACTACAGGAAATTTTTGGATTTTTTCCCTGGGATAATAAGAAAAAAAAAGGAATTCTAAATTGATATTTGTTCATTTTCATGAACAATCTCATCATTCCCATCATTTGTTCTTGTTGAGCAGGATGAGAATATCAAAAGTGCAAAATGCTTTCGGTCTGAAAAGACTGTGTACAAACTTCACAAAGAAAGAAAATCTGTTGTTCTTTTTAGTATCTTTTTCTTTCCTTTGGTTTAGCCCCAATATAGGAAGTTAATAATTTAAATAACTCCACTTCTTTTTAATAGAAAAAAGCATCACAAGTGATTACTTAGCTATAAGGTCAATAATGTGATCTCTTCAGCACTTTCACTCCCCTGAGTCAATTGCCCACAACACTCTACTTAACAAGTCCCTCCAGCTCAGGGTGGAAGATAATTTAGTCCCATAGCTCAGTTAAGACTCTGGGAAATTTCTGTGCAGTAGTGGCAAACACTTTTCTCAGGTTCTGCATCAATGCTGTTCATAACCAGAAATCCTGTAAAAATTTCAGGATTCAGAAATTTTCACAGATGAAGGTAAACTGAGATTGCTAACCTATCATAAACACAGATTATAAACCAAAATGGTCACCTAAGGCACCAGTGCCTTTCTCTATTTTTTCTGCTCTTTTCTTGTCCAGAAAAAAAATTGACTTTTTTGTTTTTTGAAGTCCTCATTGACTCACTTTTCCCTTTCCACTTAAATCCTCTACTCTCCCATTTTCTTTTCTTGTTTGGTATATACCTTTGTGACAGGTAAGTAAGAAGCTTACATGTAAATTTTTAAATGCTCATGGGAAGATCATACAACCAACAGATGAAATTACTCCATATGTATCACTCTGTAAGTACCAAAAGGAAAAAAATCAGAAAAAAACTTTTGCCAACAAATTCTCATTTGAAGAGCTGATTGCTGATTTCAGTTTTAATTAGTGAGCTGATCCTTGGAGTGTTCTTTCTTTTGTGTTGAAAAAAAGGAACATTTAGGTCACTGGACTCTTATCAAGTGGAATTTATTTTTCTAAATGCAGCTATTTTGTTAGGAAATATGTATATGCCCAAGCTACATCTTCTACTTAGTAAACTATTCAAAGATCTCAGACTTTTCTTATGATTTATACAACGACTAAAATTAAGTGGGAACTGAAAAAAAATAAAACTATTTAAATCAGTTACTACATCAAAAATAAGAAAAAAATAACTTGAAAAAAAACCATTTAAAATGTTACCACATGTTCAAGCATGACATTATCTTACAAAGATGAGAAAGAAAAACAAACATTAGCAAACCTGGCCTTCATTTTATACATGCATTATAAAACTTGCAGCAAATAGGTAGAACTAGAGGAGACCTTTTATGTAGCTTTATGTAGCTTTAATACTCAATATACACAGAAATAGGAGGATTTCAGAATATGCCTGGCCATTTCTGTGTAGGAATTTTTTATTTCTTTTTTTTTTTTTTTTATGAATAAAATAAGCAGTCTATATAGACATTTTTGCCAATCAACCAACAAAAATTAAGATTTTCTCTAGATCATATTTCCCTATGTCACTGATAGGGCACATAACACATTATGATTGTAAGGCTTGTGGCACTGGGCCTAGCTTCTGACTACATATTTTTGAAGTGTCAGCCATAAACTTTTGCTAGGGATCCTGTGAGATTTAGGCAGTAACAAAAATAAATATTTTTAAATATATATTGAATAAATATATCTTCTGTAAAAGCTGAACCAACTCTATAGGAAAGAGGTTAAATATAAAAGATTTGATTTTAAACCCATACCTATGGTGTAAAATGAAACTGCAAGAAGTGTATTATAGGAATAAAAACCCTCTCTGATGACAGTATATGAGACACAAGGCACAAGCTCTTAGCAGATGAGTAACCTCTTCTCCATCCATTCCACTGCATTTCCATACAGACCATCAGAATATACTTGGGTTATTCCAAATAATCCACTCTCATTCAGCTTCTCTCAATGGACTTGCTTCCCTTTCTACTGGTCATATCCAACCTTGCTGCCCCAAAGCCATTTTGCCAACATAGACTTTGCTAAGTCTCTGTGTTATAGTAGGCTTAGGCTCATATCTCCCTCCAGCATGATCTAGTAAAATAGTTCTGAAAAGGTGGAACAGAGCTATCTTGTCACTTTCAAATCCTATTCCTTCAGTACTCTGGCAACTACTATTTTGCTGTTTTTCTGGAAGGTACAAGATACAGCAAGACACATTAGTAGTCTCCAGAATTCCTTCTATCTAAGGAAGTCAAAATGTAGCAGTCTATAAGTTGCACTGCTTCCCAAATTCCCTCATTAATTAGGCAAGGCTTACAGGGAGAGGGCAGAAAAAAAAGATGCAGGAGGATGAACTTGGAAAGGACAGGAATACAAATGTGTTTTGGAGATGCACTGCCTTTATGAGCCAAATGCTGCAAATAGCTGCTCTAGCCTTGAAATGAAAACTGATGAACTCCCCATATCCTTCGAAAGCCATGGTAACACAAAACATTTGGGATATTTAGACAGTATCCATCCTGAGAGCAAATTTTCTAGAATGTATGTTCTCCTCAAAGAAAGAAGTGAACAGATTTAGAAACTTTTCCTGCTAGTAGATGTCAAAACCAACAAAATTAAAGTCTTGAAAAGAAGTAGCAAGGGGAAAGATATTTTAGTAATGAAAACATAATTACAGTGTCCCTGATAAAGCAAGACCACAAGAAACTAATTTACATAATAATTTTCTGAAACACATGAAGATTACATTTCTTTCTGGGAAAACCATCTATTTTGCATTCACATTCCACTTGTGAGATTAAATTTCTAAAATTTAGTTTCTGAGTAAGAACAGAAGCACATACTTGGATCCTGTGATCTAACCATATCTAGGAATATAATCTGCAGTTGTCAGAAAACATGATTTGGACTTTCTTATATCAAATTCAATTTTATCTGTCACATCTGTTTTTCTTTTTTTTTTTTTCCATGCATAACCCTAAAAAATGCCCTCTAAATAGACTTGCATTGGTATAAATAGCTAGAGAAACCAGAGTATTGTTCTTGAAAAAAGGCAGGGAATAAGGTGTTGGTAAATTTTGCAGGATGTTGTTGTCAAAACTCTTTTATCTGTTAACTGGAAAGGATCTTAAAGCTGAATTCAAGGCATCTCAGCTATGGCTGATCTTGTGTGCTTCTCGTACAGCAGTCAGCGGATTCCCTTAGGGTCTGTGACTGAAAAAGGATGCTTGCAACATACACTGCCTAATCTTTTTGTATATTCTTAAATTACTAAGATGGGGGAATTTATTTTTGGCTATTAACATACTGAAGTTCTACACCTTTGGTAATTATTCTTCAAGTTTGTTAAAGAATAGGGTTTTTTAAAACAGTTTTTTGTCCTCACAGAGCAAATTTTGTTCTTGAGAGTCAGAAAATTATTTTCATCTTATTTTCAGTCTAATTAGCAATGTAAAATAGAAATTATCCAATTCCTTTGATTGTTTCTGTACAAAAGAACCATGAAAGATTCTGTACTTAAATAATTTAACTCTACGAAATTAATTTTAAAAATGCAGGCCCTCAGTTGCTACAGATCAGGAACAATTAATAATGTAAAGGGAATTTCAACATTTGTTTTTCTGTAAATAGCAGTATTATTCAATGGTAAATGACAATTCAACATTACATCTACAGGACCACTCAGAAGGACTAGAAATTGAGTTATTAATAAATGTCTTTCTCTTATTGGTTATTAAATTAGATTATTATACACATAATTATATCATCATGATGAGCCAAGTGGATGAAATAAAAAGTATTCTCTGATGGCTTAATATCAGAATGAATCATTGCTGATACTTTAATCTTCATAAGTCATGTACCAAAACTTACCTGGCTTCAGGAAGATCAGGAACGTTAAAACCATATCCATAGCAAAATGAAATTTCTAGAATTTGGGATAATTTAGGATATTTAAGACCTTATGGAAACTGTCATATTCCTTGTTTGTTTAAGGTGTTTCAAATAGGAATATTTTATAAGATAATATTCACTGTTATTTAGGTAAGATTACAATCTTTCAGTTCTGAGTATTCAAATGGTCTTTAGTAGTAACTGAAAATATCTACTTAGCAGTCACTTTACCCCCATTAGTTATTGTGTCATTTTAAATCAAGTTGAGTGACCAACCTGCACCACTTACAGGAAAGCACAAATGTACAAATTGTAAATGGGTTGGTGACATTTTGTAATGATTGCAGTAATGATTTTTTTGCCCTCACTTTTGCTTTACTTGTGCCAAGCCAATTCTTCACAATATCAAAAGCTGAAAGGTAAAAATAAGTTCTTTTTTATAGTCTCATAAGATGCAGATGTATTTCAATTGAACAGGGAACATAGCTTCCTCTGAGTTATTTATTTATCTAGTCAATGCACTGAATAAAAGAGCAGCATGATCCTTTGCTAGATGTAGTAAAGTGCATATGAAAGGTCATGTTCTATGCTGTCCTGGTTTCAGCTCGGGTAGAGTTAATTCCTTCTCAGAGGCTGTTACAACGCCATGTCTTGGTGAGCAATTGCATTGTGCATCACTTGTTTTTTCCTTTTATTATAATTTTCATTATCCTTTACCATTATAATTGTATTTTAATTTATTATTGTATTTTACTTTATTTTCAATTATTAAACTTCTTATCTCAACATACAGGTTTCTACTTCAATTGTCCTCAGTTCACTTGGTTGGTGAAGAAGAGCAGGGGTTGAGTGGGCAGTTATGAGGTGCTTCGTCTCCAGCTGGGCTTAAAACCACAAAATAAGCTTATAAAATGGGGCCATCACTTTCAGCCATAACATGTATATAGGTTATCAAATTCTTGAAAAAGGTATTTATCTATTGCTTGTCACTTTCTTACACAAATCATCCTAATCTCCTGTAATCTGAAGGAACACATTTTGATATCTCTTTATTTTGCCCTTCATAAAACTTTCTCAGAAATACCATAATACCAGTATTAGTAACAATGGGTCCAATGCCAAAGACCATATGGATTTTTTACACAGAGAAACACAGAAAATAATGTTTTTGTCTCAATGGGACTGTACAGCACTTGACAGAATTGCAGCATTTGACACAGATTTGATAAGTCTATTTGCTGTGCAAGTGAATATTTTGCAGTGGCAGGGCAAGGAGATAATTTCATACTTGGTGGAGTTCTAGTACACTCAGAAGATTTGCCCTGGGAGTGATTTTAATCCATGTTGTGTCTTCATCAGAGATGCTTCTGAAGTACTCTGAAAATATTTAGCACTTCTGCATACTCACATTTCTATTGGTGTGTATTTCTTACCCACGTGGCTCTTATCTTCTGACTTCCGAGTCAGCACTGAAGCGATAAAAGTATCATGAGGACTGACTTTAGCATGCAAAGCTTTCTTTAACTAAATCTTTTCTCCTCTGTTATCCTCAGGCATTTAGGCTGGTGACAGAAGCATATCTACAACTGCAGATGGAAAAGATTCAAATGCCTCAACCCAGGAAAAAAGATATTTATTCACGGATATTTCTCTATTGCTTATATCAGTCTCTTAACTAGAACAGGCTACAAAAGCAATGAGACTAATACAATTCAAGATAGGAAACTAAGTATAAGAGCTGGCATTACATATTACATGTTGATAAGACACATATCAGCCAAAACTAATTAGGTATACAAATGGAAAAGCAATTTAAACTTAAAGGGGACAAGAAAAGAAGAGAACTGGCCCTTACTGGAGCTTTCAGCCCCTCAGGAAGATGACTATTATTGCCATAAATGCCCATGGGTATGAATAACACAATTATCTTTCTGTCAAATTATTTTGAAGATTATGTGCCTCCTTCCTTACTTTTCCTCCACCAACTTGGCATCTGATTTCAAGCTAACTTGTAAATGAAGTGGTAAAACTGTGTAAAAAAGTATAATAACTTCTAGAAGTGACAGGTAAAGTCACTACTTAGTCACACAGCTGGATTTTGCACCAAGATTTCTCAGATTTTTCTTTTTAGAGGCATGCTGGAATTGAATATTTTTCAGAAATACATTTTCTATATCAACTTTGGACTGCAATTTTCAAGAACTAATTTAAAACAGACGATTACTCATAATCAAGGAGACACACATCCTCTGCTGTTTTGTGTCACACCTGTGCAGGCTACTCAATACTCTAATAACAGTTAACACTAAGTGAAACACATACCTCAGTAGCTGGCAATTTCTATAACAAAACTAAGGCTCAGAAAATGAAAACCAGTATAGGCACACACATAAAAATTATCTTTTTATGGTACTCTACAAAAAAACATTTTTTTTGAAAAAGCAAGTATAACGGTGAGTGAATATTTTAGTTACTGCATGCAGATAGGGATAGTTTTTTTTTTTCTGCAGAGAAAAAAAATAGGTAATCACTGCTGCCACAATGATTTTTTGTTTTCTGAAAAAAAACCCTGTTTCAATAGGTATCTGTGCTAGGAACTGAGCTCAGGATTCTTTGATAAAATCTTTTTCTGCATTAAAAAATGGTAGCTCTGTTGCATATGAATTAACCTCTTTCAAGTAATTCACAAAATGACAGAAGATAATTGCTATGAAAAAAAGCAAGTTATTTTGGTTATGAAAATTTATGCAGACTTGTAAGAGAAAAAACTGTATGAATAAGAGGTGTCTGCCTATCTTTTCACTTTACTGTTTTCAAAAAAGCATTTTCACGCTATAGGTCAAACAGAATTGCTTATTATGACATAAAATGGGTGAACATCCCTAATTCTGTCTGTAGAGTAATAAATTGCTAGTAAAATTGTTTTGAGGTGTAATTTATGCCATCTACTCTAAAAACTCATCAGCTAATGGTATCTAGGCTTATTTTCATTACTTCAATTTAAATGAAAAATAAAAGGTACTATACTTTTGATGCATTCAGTATCAAAAACAGTAATAAGAAATGTTCCATGGAGTTCACATAAGCTCATCCATGTAGAGGTGGCCACAGAAGCTAATACTGCCTAGTGAAATTGAAACAAATTGAAAATTTACATATTATTATAAATATCCAAATGAATTCTTTCCATTTGAAATCAGCAGACAGCTGAAAACGCATGAATAGCATGAAAAAGAATCCCAAAGGATTTTTACAGGAATTAAACCTAGTGTTATTGTTTAAAATCATCCATCTACATAGAGGCAGTGGGAGGCATAGAGAGGACTACGAAAATTCTTGCATCCTAAGCTGCAGGGTAGTAGCACTTTCAGGCTCTGGAGTGGTACTTCATGAGTGCAGCATACTGGTGCTTGTTCTGAATACCAAAGAGGTATTTGGCTCCAAGTGAGCTGTATGGTGGCACAGATCCCACTGACTTTAGTATAGTTTTGCCACTGATCTCTGCAGAGAAATTAGACTTCAAATAATTGTATACATGGCAATATGATCTACATCGATTATTTACAGTTTTAGGATTACGCCCATACCTATCAATATTTTGTAGCTGACTTATGTCTTTTAGACTACCATGACCTAAGATTCAGCCTGGTGAGGTTGAATGGTCTTTATGGTACACTTAGTGACACAAGTCTTTTTTAACACAACAAAACCTCAGAATTACAACTTCCCACACTTTTGTCTGGACTGTCTGTGCCACTGTGTGCAGTGGGAACTGTCTATGAACATGTAATACAAATGCAGCATAGAAGAGTATGGGCATGGGAGGGTGGCAGAGGGCTTTAGAGCACAGGATGATACCAGAGGCCCAGGGCTAAAAATGCTATAGAAATGGTTAATTAGTGGGCACCTCTGGAGTGTAGATGGTACAGATGATTTTACAGATAAAAAAAACCAAAATAAGTACCCAGCAATGGAAAATGTACCACATAGAGTAGATCTAACAGAAGGTGGAATCAAAGACCAGTTTAGGAAGTTCTGTTAGAAAACACATGAAAATATCCCAAAGAACTCCAAGAGTAAGGAGGAAGACACCCCACAGCTCTCAAAAACCACATTGTAGTCCTCCTGGAAAATGATTTGGACTAATGATTTGCCCAAATACCTCTTGGTTTTTTATTAAAGAGAATTAGCTGCAGTAGTAATTTAGTTTATAAATGTTAGCAATTACTAGAATACTAAGAATTAAATTCACTAGAATACTACAATTCTTAGAATGTATAGTTTTTGGAAAATAAGTAATTTTATGATTATAATGCTAACAGACTGGTATAAATATAATTTACTGATATAAATTCTTCATTGCACTTATATTGTGAATTTCTTCAGCACACACAGAACACACAAGGGTTGCTATCACATTTTACGTGTTTGATGAGAGTCAGTCTCTCCTGTGGACAAAATTCTGGCACTAACAGAATCATGTTTATGAGGCTACTTAGGACACAAAACAGTTGTATTTACCTTTTACTGTTTCCTATACAGCCAGATATTCAAATATTTGTATGGCTTCTTTTACATTAAATATAACTGAGCCTCAAAACTCTTTATGCTGCTCATCACTGAAACAACCTTTTGAATTCGCAAGTTGTACTGTTACCACTTCACATGTGGCAAACAGATATTTGGATTATTACCACATTCTGTTTCACCAAAATGTCAATTCTCTCTCCAAGCAAACATGTATGACTGGAGTCACACAGGATGATGTGAAAATACCAGCTGGTAACCCACCTGTGGTACCTTGTTACTGGCTTTCCCCCTCCAAGTGACTGCTAAGCTCATGTGGCTGTAATCCTCCCAGGTATGGATCTGCATGCCTTACTGCAAAATCTGTATACACCCTGAAAGTCTTGCACTCAAGGTCTTAAAGCTACTTATTCATATGTAAAATTTCAGGTAAATGACCAAGGAGGGTTTTAAAATCAATCCTCACACATTTCTCTGAGGAGCTGAAGATCACCAAAAAAAAAAAAAAAATAATAAAGAAGAAATATAAGCCTCTTATCCTCAGTTAGAGCCTTAATCATTGAACTGTCCTTCCTTATTTACATAAAATAATAATCAGTGATGCACATTTTCACATCAAATTAATCCCTCACAGTTGACATTTATTTCTTTAAAAGGCATCTTCAGTAGTGCAACTGTTCACTCTTTGGAGAAATGTTACACACTTTAGTCATTGTGCAGAGTAGGAAAGAAAATAGACAAAACAAAGGGAATTCACCTTCTACTTTTCCTTTCTTAGCTCTATTTTAGGTTAAAAATACAAGATGGCTCTTCAAACACACAGGGAACAGAACACATAATCAAAAAGAGCCAATTTGCTTGCAAGGAACTGTCAAGTTAAAATTCACATATTCAGATTTTATATAGGAAGTCATTTTCATAGTGATTTTGAATAAATTCTCAGATTTTCATGCAAGGATTTTGTTCTGCTGTTTTCCTTTTCTTTTTTTTTTTTTTTCCCTTGGTAGATGCTATTATGAAACAAAGCATTCTGTATATCTTGAACCCAGTTCTATTGGAATAAAAGATAGTTAAGCACAGAGAGACTTTTGCAGTAGTGTTAACTTCATTTGAACTCAAAAACAGAGTCTGGTATGGCAGGCAGAGCAGGGTCAAATCCTGCAGCTGTAACAATTTGATTCTTGGTTTTGTGACACTGAATATCACCTTGGCTTTTCATAACTAGATTTTGGGATCAATTTTGTCTACAGATGCAATCCATAGCTAGTAGAATTAGGATATACCACAGAAGATGCTTTTAATTTATTCATAAAATCAGTTAATTTTAATGAGATCTTTTTGGCACAAATTAGGAAGGGAGCCAGTGCAAGCTGACTCACTGGAAACTGTTTCAGAGTTGAATCTGTTTTAGAATAATAATAAAAGGGATTGTCATTCTGTGACAAAAACCATATCCCATGCTTATACAAATGGTGATAATACCTGAATGGATAGCTAAAACTATATTTTCAAAGAGAAGCTTTTGATCTTAAGGACTCTAGAAAGTTTTTGGCAAGGAGGAACGGGAAAGGTCATGCTTGTGTCTGTACTGTATTTTTCTTTTGTGGGCCTAGCAATCAGTACATGAGATTATGGAAAAAAAATCCAATTTTCTCAAAGAAATTGGATTAGAAGAGAATCAGATAGAATAAGTAATTTGAAAAATTGAAGTTTATAATCTTAGTGATGTTTCTTCTGTGGAAAATTATGGAAATTGTGCTGGATGCAAGCAATATGCTGAGCAGAAGATACATTAAAAAGCCTTTCATTCACTTACATGTGGTTATCCAAGTGCTACTGCTAAGGTAATATAAAGACAAGCAAAAACAATATAATGACATCCATGGAGTTGATATGCTATGAACAGCCTTTCAGAGAAAAATAAACTGTCAAAGAAGGTTCTAATTTCTTGAAACAGTAGGGATCTGTACTTAAAAGCCTCTTGTATCCCTGCATTTTGTTTCATACATGGTCTTAAAAAATTTCACAGGTGCTGTTCTAATGTGACTGGGTTACATCTGTGGCTGTTTCTGGTCTGAAACAAATAGGTGTCACTTGCAAAATTACTTCTGCTCCCATTCTATCATCCGAACTTTGGCAGCATTGTAAGAGGTTTGATCTAAGAATGCCTGAAGGTGGCAGTTAGTGATGATCTGCACCTCAGGACCTGAAGGGAAAAATTAAAAAAAAGAAAGGGATTGCAAACACAGAGGAATTTAATTCAGGCACCTGAATAGTCATTAGAATATTTCAGCAGTTGAAAATGTAATAAATAAAGTTCTACTCTGCATGTTGCTTTTAGCATCACTCAAATTTATCTTTCTTCTGCCTCGTTCCACAGCTTTCCTTGAAAAGCTTTTCTAAATTACATTTTGGAAAAAATAAAAAATAAAACAAAAAAACCCAAAAACTTAAGAGATAATTCAATTTATATTAAGTGTAAAAGTAGTACAAAACTTTTTTTTTTTTCTTCTGGATAGTATCGTCAATTTAATCTCACATCAATTTTGTAGATGTTCAATGATGGAAAGGTAAAATATAAGCTCACTGGAATTCTGTCAAGTCTGATGGTATTCTGTTGGTGACAGTTATGGACATGGATGGAAATTTTCCAGAAAAATAAATATTATTTTATGCATTTACAGGCACTAAATTCGGCTACATGTGCAATAAATTCCCATTAAAGATAAGAAGAGAACAGCAAAGAAACAGATAGTAGCTGACAGGTTCTGCAACTAACATAGCAGTAATGTGATTGACAAAGTTCAGGTAATTGATTCTCAAAAAAGGTGAAAAATGACAGAAAAAAAGTTCACATATACAGAAAGATTTAACCTTTTTGATAAAAGAGCAACTCAGCTCCTCCAGGGCAGAAACAAGCATATTTAGTTACTGTTAGCTTACTGAAACCATGGCTGCAAACTAATTAATTACTGGCATCTATCAGTAATTAACACTGTCTTCCCCATCTCACTTTTGTGGTAATTGGATTGTTTTTCAGAGCTTAAAACATTATATGAGTGATTTGGCTTGAGCTTGGGTTTAAGAATGAGCTATTAGAGAAGGGAAAATTACTTTCCCTTGGAGGGAGGATCATACAAAGACAAATGCATCAAAAGCAGACTTTATTTACAAAAAATTGATGAACAATTTTACAAATCTCTGAACTCTGTAAGGTGGGTGATTAGTTTCCACATAAACTGAGCATTTTCTGAAACAAGTAATGAGCCACTATCTTTTCCAGCTTATAATACCAGGTATAATGGTCTGGGAAGGGAATTCTGCAGGAGCTCAACACAAAATTTGTGCCTAGGAAAACTGGACCCCAAGCAGATTAAATCAGTTCTCTGCTCTCTTTCTTTCCTGGTAGAACAGCAGACACTCCCATCTCTGGACTTTTGACAGTGAAACTACCCTTAGCAGAGAGGATGGTACAAATTATATAGTTCCTACTATCATGCCCAGTAATTTTTTTCTTCTTGAGAAAAAATAAAGAACATTAAAATTGTTAGATATTTGCTTCCTCACTGATACTTTAAAAATGATAATATAAAGATTTTTTAAGGAAGAACACCTATTAAACTCTTATATGAGTTTTACTTCAGCAAAAAATGCAAATTTGTGTTCTTCTCCAAGTAATAATTATTTTTCTTTGATTTTATGATTCCAAGGTAACTTTGTTTTTATAATATCTCTGTTTTCCTGGAAAACCCCAAATGTGATCACACCCCACAAACAACATAAATTATTAATTTAATAAATTTTTTTCTGTCTTTATTTAGGCGTAGAAACCTTTGCCTCTCTCACTTCCCTGAATATTTGAGCCTAAAGGAGATGTAACACACATTGTCTCTGCAAGTCACTACTCACTCATGTCTTCTGGGCTGATTTCTTTTTTTCTGTGCAATAATTAAAAGAATAGCTTTTCAAGCTTAATTCATTAATGTAATAAAACCCAGTTTCATCTAATTTCCTGTACTTGAGAAGTTTCCTTCCTTTGGTTTTTCATCTTTTCTTTTTCCCTTTCCTTTCTGCTTCAATGTTAGTTTCACCTAGCACTTAGGTACAGAAATGCTATTAAAGTACTGTGAACCAGATGTATAGTCAATATTGTGTCTTCCTGTCTGTTCTATGCTGTCAATATTTTGTAAAAGTGAACAAGCTGAGTCTTGATACACAAGTTGAAGATTTGCCTGAAGCTATTTATTCTATTGCCTATAAACAGGAAAGGAATCTCTTTAGAGACTAGGTTTTCCAAATAATTCTGGTTCATATTATTTTTTAAAAGACATACAGCTTTATTAGAAGATTCTGTACTTAGTAAGATTAAAACTATTTTCTTACATTCAATGAACTACCCAAAATCTAAATTCTCCCCCCATCTTGTTTTGTGAGTCTCCAGTATTCATTTGAAAAATACATGTCAAATTCACCATTTACTATATCTCTACATTGAATTAATCCTATTGGCAGTAAAATGACTTTAAAGAGTAGGTATAAAATTATGTAAAACCTTAATATTTGTCTTGCTATTATTTGTTTCTTTGCTGTCTAGAAACTCACAATGGTTTCTCCACTATATCTCTATATAGCAGCAAATTTTAAAATATCTTGGTCTATTTATTGTAAAATATTTATTTTGATGAAGCACTTTCTTGATCCCGTTTTGTTGACAAGTATTTAGCATTCAATAAGTTTTCCTTCAATATATTAGACGTATGGTAGATTTCTTGATTAGTGTTGTGCTCAAAGATTAAGATTGTACTCAAAGATTAAGATTAAGATCTGCAGCTCAATTTCTGAGATCATTCCTGAAACAGTCAGGAACAGTTCAAGTCTCAACAAACTTCTTTTAAGTAAACTTATTTATTAAAATGCTTCTGAGACATGAACTCAGATGTAAGTATAGTCAAGCAAGTTGATTTATAAAGTAAATGAATATTCATGGTCAGCATTTTTTACACTTTCAAATCAACCTCCTGCTGCCAAGAGAAGCCAGCGGAGCAAGTGCATCTTGCAATGTGCCCAGAGACTCCCTCTTTGCTCTTCTGTTTAATCAAGAGAGAGTGCAATCATTTAGTGAATCCTAAATGTTCAGTATCTAAAGAAAGAGACTGGAGAAACACTAGAACAGGTTGCCAGAGAGATCATAGATGCTCCATTCCTGGAAATATTCAAGGTCAGGTTGGACAGGCCTCTGAGCAACCTGGTCTGGTGGAATATGTTCATGCTCATTGCAGGGGAGTTGTGCTAGACCATTACCTCTTGTCCTGTCCTGGAGAACAAGTGCCCCCTCTGTCAGCTGGCAGGTGATACCAACTTGAGTGGAAGTGTGTGTTTGCTTGAGGGTGGGACACATGGTATGCATTGGATCTCTAGGTTCCATTCCAAGAAAAGAATTTTCCCTTCATTTTTATGCAATACCTGCCAGGCCTGGATGTTGTGTGAATCTCAGCCAGCATTAGATATCTATCCTAGACAATTGAATCAAGCCCCAATATCTTCCTCAATCTCATAACTGTATGGAAAACTTTTAGTTATCCAAGGGACTGGCTTGGTTTTAGCATTACAAGGGGACAATGTTGGGCTAGTTCATAGGCAGACACTGCACATGCAGATGCCTTAATTGTAGTACCTCAATCCTGTAGCAAATTCTATTTTTTTATGCATATTTAAGCAGATTTTCTTTATTTTGAAAAGTTTAATTTGAACGTTGATAAAATGTTGAAAATAAAAAACCATAAAGCCTATGCTGTAAAATATTATAATAAATTATTTGAGCAGATACCCAAACATGCAAATCCCCCACTACTTGGATACAGTATTGATTTACAGAATAGTGTTTCTGTTTTAAAAAATCACTCACTTCACCTGACATTTTTTTGTTTTGCTTGGTGCTATTTGTGAATTGCAGGTTTTGTGTTCATCACATTTCTAGAACTGGATCAGTAGGCTGAAAAATTGTGTTGCAATGCAATGGTATTAGGATACTAAAAACTGATTTGGTCTATGACTTCTTCGAGAAAAGTACATTCAAATAAGACTTAATGGGACTAACAAATTAGCCTCACTAAAAATACTTGTTTTTTCACTTTTATGGAAAATATATGTAAGTCACCTGAAATTAAAAACAAGCAATTGAAAAGGTGGAGAAAGGTGTGCTCTAAAAGTTTTGGAATTTGTTTTGAAGAAAAGAATCAGATCTTCACCTACTCAAAGATTGAGTATCAATCATAGTTTATAATTTATTTGGCAAAGCCAAGTATTTATAAAAAAATCTATAAAGTTAAAATGACCTGATACAAATTTATTCTCCTTAAATGGAATGTGTTTCAATATTTATGCATATTCAGATCATATGAAGTTAATTTTATATTATGATTAAGAACAAGATGAGTTATTTATGTGGTGTTTCAGAAGATGCCAGTTTAATTTATGCTTTGAGTTTGTTTTCTTTCCTTTGGCTCTGTGGCATTTGCCGCTGTATGAAATTGGATTCACTATTAGAAATAGATACATTTTTTTCAATCAACAATTTTTCCATCTTTGGGACAAGATCCTGAAATGATGTAATTTAGTTGTACAAATGAAGTCAACCATATCACAGAAATAGAGCAGAACAGAGATCCATAGCAGCAGGGTCTCTGTCTCCCTCTTACACAGACAAGCTAAAGTGCATTAAAATTAGCTTTCACAGAGATTTAAAGTTGTTAAAGACCTAAAATAAGTGCTTGTCCCATCTTTCTGCTTCAAAGAAATAATACCTACATCTTTGTTGGTCAATTCCTAAAGACTTCCACAATAGTACATCCAAACCTTCCCAGATACACTAAAAACTAGATTTTTATTATCTTGCCTTTTTTTTTTACCAGTGATAATGAAGACTCAAGACTATTTATGATTTATTGCATCCTCACCTCTGCTTCTGCAGAATTTCTAGCTAGCGGAAATTTTTTTTTGCTGTTGATAGCAGTTAATTCTGCCTAAACTTAGTGCATTTCACAAAACCTATAGAGTCATGTAAAATTTTACCCTCTTATTCATTCTTTCAGTATCTAAAAATCTCTCTGAATGCTATTTCTGTTCTCTAATATATTTGAAGTTTATCCCACTTTGATATCGACATGAAAAACTAATAGTCATATTCATGACTTAAGGTCATTAAGTCAAATACTGAAAAACAGCTGTCCTGGGACAGCACCACAAAAATTAAATTTGATGGATGTTTCCACTTGGACAGTGAACCATTAATATTCTCTGACTGCATTTTTCCAATTAGTTTTGCAATCCACTTATAATAAATGCATTTAAACAATTTTCTTTTGCATGCATGTTGACACTAAAAAATTGTAAAAAGCATTACAGAAGCCAAATATGAAACTTTAATATATTGCTTCCTTTTTGTCTGTAAGGCCTGTTGTGTTATCCTGGGAAGAATTAAAATGGTTTGGCATGATTTTCTCTTGAATGATCCATGCTGGCTGTTGCTTACTGAAGGTCTAAGTGCATGGACTAAAAGGCTGTGACTTGTGAAATCAGAAGAGAGCTTGTCATAGGACGACACTGCCCAACATATCTTGCTATTTCTGTAGTAAGGCTTAGAAAATGTTACCTGTTGCAGGGATTTTGTGACAAAAAATGCCACCTGGTGTTATTCTTTGACAAGTTGATTTCCTCTACTGAACTGATGTAGATGAACACAGAATGGTTTTAAATTACTTGGAAAGCTGAAAGATACCTTTTTTAGTCTCAGTAGACATTTGAAATGAAGAGGGTATTGCTTGACTAACATGTCAGGGACTGGCATTCAATCAACATTGTTTTCTTAGGTTACTAATAAATGAGAATGACAGTGGCTTAGGTAAGGAAAAAAGAAAAAAGTTGAAACCCTGTTGTTTCCAGAAATAATTCAGTTATCTCAAAGTATGTTTATTCTTTTCCTTTCTTAGCTGACAAGTTTAATAGTGTCAGACATTTTCATGGTTTCCCTATTTCAGTGAGGGAACTAATAGCCAAGTGACTATTCTAAGCAGAAGAATGTACTAATTTATTAATTTTTGGCTTCTCAAAAATATTTCCTATGCACTGTATATTAACAGGGAAGGAACTATTAGATCTAAAGCAGAGAAACCAGTGAGATGAAATTAAAGGACGAATATACAATGCAATACACAAGAACTTAGATAAGTTCACCCAAGCAAAATGACAAAAGTAAGATTCTTTATGCACTTTTATCTGCGTGAGGACAGGGGATAAAGCCTTGGCAGGGGTTTATGGATAGGTAATATCCATATGTAAGAGCCTGAGGCCATCAACTTAATTGTTATCACTCCTTTTTTAAGCTAAGAATTAAAATATAGGCTTTGATGCTGCTGTCCGCTGTACTAGAATGGCTGGCTACTGAGAATAATGCTTTTGGGAAATGAGATCCAAGATAAATTCTTGTTCCGCCCAATCCAAACTGCATCTGCTGAGAAAATGCTGCAAATATGTTTGAAGGGAGAAAATCTGAATAAAATTATTCCAAACTTTATTTAGAACCTAGAAAATAGAGAAAAAATTGCTAGTGCTCAGTGGATTAGCAGTCTATCACATTACTGAATTTTTCTTCACGGGGTGAATCCCCACAATGCCTCTTGCTAGTATTGCATCAATGGCGGTCACCTGTACACGAACAATCAAACCCCAAACAAAACAACAAAAACCAAATCCTCTTTCAGTGCTTCTCTGTGATGCTGTGTCGCTTGACTTCTCCAGTGAGAGATTAATGTCAGCAAGTGCCCTCTAAAAAGCACTAAATCTTTGGGATGTTGGGGTGCAGCTACACTCTCTGGTAGATTGGAGTACCTCCATGGGAAATATTTTCTGCATGAGCAGTGTGGAAATTTGGGGCATAGCATCAGCTTCTGAAAATCAATTTAAGTGCCAGAAACTACATCTTAGGTAATACCACACTTATATATTAAATCTGAAAGATTGTGACATTGAATTGTAAAGGTCATATTGTGGTTATAGCCTTGAATTTTATTGCCAAAAAAAATTAATGGAATTAGCTCCATAAATGAAATTATTACATAAATGAATGGGCACAAAAATATTAAGCAGGAAGAAGACTCTTATCACTGTCCTACCTTTTCTATCCTGTGTGTTTATTTCATGATCAACATGGAAGACTCAGAAGCGAGCCTTGTATTTGTCTTACAAGAAATGCTCTGTAAATGCAGGCAACAGCTACAAGTGCTCCATGTACACTCTCTCCCTTCTTATGTGTTTGATGGCCTGCAAATAATTCTGCCTGTAGCTCTTGCAGCTTTTATAATTTGTGTGACTTCTAAATTAAATAAGAGATTAAAAAATAAGAACTGTGAGTGAAGAGGCGGCTACAAGTCTCCAGAATGTACCCCTACATTCCACACAAATTTTAACTAACATAAGTGTGTGGGGAGGAAGAAATGTTCACTTCTGGGGGCAATTGCTTTTTGCTCCTGCATTACTGTTTGCTTTTTGTCTGTGTAGCCTGCTCAGTTTAAATTGGGGTTATATCTGCCTCCTCCTTACACAGAGGAGTATTGTATTGCAGTCTCAGAGTGCAGCACAAAAACCTCACTTCGTGGGTCACTTTGTGTGTTTTCGGCACAACAATCAATGAACTGGACACGAATTACAAATATTGCAATCCTATCAAAATTCATTGATATTTTTTCCTATGAAATTTTGCTTTTCTGCCTGTTTGAGAAAGTTAATCTTGGCTACTCAAACATTCATGGAAAATAAACATGAAAAGGTAAAGAATGTGGCTGAACTTAAATTTGGTCTAGAATCTCGAGAAGTAGTTCCATTTCTTTTCTCTTTACTATTCAGCTAGTTGTAGTAAGAAAGCTAGTGTTCATGTAGCTTTTAGCTGCCAGCATTTCTGCTAAAACAGTAGCTTTTAAAAACCCCAGGGAATGTTACAGATGGGGAGAAAATGCAAGAGTTTTAAACTGTCTTTTGCTTACCATACATCAACTTCTCCTGTTTTTATCTTTCCTCTGTAAAGTAACTAAGAAACAAGGACTCAAAATGTATGTAGAAAGCAGGTTTTAGAAAGTACAAAATTCATCCACAGCAGGACAAACCTCTGATACTTTGGCTACTACCCATATTTAGACTTATTTTGATTTGCTGATTTTATTTTGCAGTTCTCAATGAGGAAAACAAGGTGTGAGATTATTTTTCACTGAATCCTGCTACTTCTCTTTAGGATCATTTTATTGAGTCACCATTTGTACAATGCAAAGAAACTCTGCATGAGATACATTCTCAACTCGAAAAGTAAGAAGCAATTATTTACCAGTTCAGCATGCACAGAACACAGCTAAGATTTGATAATTTAACGAGCTATTAGGCTAAGCATTGGTTTCCTCAGCAGTACTCTTAAGGCACAGTAGGAGTTTCTATTGGGCTCACAGCTGTCAGTCAGAAGGCTCAAAGCTGCCTCTATCACTCCTTGAAAAGGTTCTCAGTGAGGCCACTCTGAGTCACCAGGTGTCACCTGCTTTGTCATTAGTGGTGACACTGATAATCTCAATTCAAAGCCACGGTGATTCCTAACCTACTCATCTAGCTGTACAAGTTATATTTTTAGCATTTTATATTTTTTAATGTTAGTGCTTTTCTCCTTGGATGCTTGAGCCACTAATTATCTTGTCTCAATAGAGCTACCTCTGGCTTTAATTTTATCTCTCTTATTTTTCTGTCCTCTTTTCTCACATGTTTCTAAATTAAGAACTTTTTCAGAAGTCAAGAACCAGGTTATGCTGCTGGGCCAGATCATAGCTGGGTCTTGAGCTCTTGGCTGCTGAGCACAATGTAAAAGAGGTTTACAGCAGTGTTTAAAAAGAAAGAGGTTTATAAGCTTTATATGTAATTTTTGTCTAAGTGAGAAAAATCAACAGGCAAGTAAAAGGCAATCAAGATATAAGTAGTTTAAGATTTTCTAAAGTGAAAGCAAATCTTTCTCCTGCTGAAATTTGTGAATTCAGAAGAACCTATTGAAACAAATACGCTTGAAATTTGAGAATTTTCAATTTTTAGTGCTTCCAGCTTCAAAGTCATAAATTTTCACAAATACCTTTGATATGTCACAAGGAATAACATACTTTCAGCTAATGTGATCAAATTTCTCATAGATTATTATGTGCAATCATTATGAGCAGGGAAGCTGTTAATTGTGTGCAGGAAAATATTTATTTGAAGTTTTCTTATTCATAAAAAAGCTTTCATTTGTACAGTAACAAAAGAAGGAAAAAGAACCTCAATTTTTTTTTTTTCAGAGAAAATAATATCACAGGCACAGGAAAAAAGAAAAAACTAAAGCTGTCACTTTATCTAAGCAGAATAGTTACAGCAAGTTCAAACTGTTCAGATTTGGAAAAACCCAGAAACATTTCTGTTTATACATTTATAAATACGCAATATATATGTGTTATGTATAATTTATATATATTATTTATACTGCAATTTTTCTATGAATAGCATAAAGTGTTCAAAAATTGTCAAAGACTTTTCTTAAGTTGCTGCTTGTTTCAAGGGTCAGCAATAAAAAATCAAATGGGAGGTAATTTCACTTCATACAAAATGAACTCCTGAACGTTAAAGTAAAACCTTATTTTCTTCAAGTCAAATTTCCTTACTTTGCTAATAGTGTGTATAGATTGGTGAGAAATGCTCATGTTTTTCCATTCAAGCAACAAGAAATAACAATAAAAACATCTCAAAATAATTGTGTAAGCTAACCATCAGCAACCATCACATATAAAGATCCTAGCCTTAAATATAATATTGATATTGATAAGTGATAATGTGTCTATTCAGAAAATTCCCAGTGAGATGATTAGCACCCTTTTCCTAGTACACCTCCCTGGGTGATAGATAACTCAACATATGGCTCATTTGTTTGGCTCACTGATTTTATTATCCTCACTTTTGCAAATGTTGCATATTGCATGGAATTACTGTTAATCATCTTCCAGGTACCAGCCAGCACCCTCCCAGTTCATGTTACAGCTCTCATCTCGGCTGCCTCCTTTGGAAAGAAGAATGCTGCAACTCTGAACAATGGGTGTAATGAAATATCATAACTCTTTTTTAGGAAGAATAATGTACAGTACCACCTGTGCTAGTAAAGCCATACTGAGCAAGATTTGTTATATTAAAAGCATGCAGCTGCTTCAGATTGCCCTGAAGCTCAGTGCTTTGACTATTATTCTTTATAATTTTTGTAGTTTTTATTTACTGAGAGCAGTTTGATCTATTAAAATGTAGATACAGATATAAATATCTGTACTTTTTTTTACTCAGAATGTTCTTGTTCCTTGTGGTCAAGTGACTCTCAGCAGTACCTGGAGCACTGATAGCATACAGCTAATGCAATCCTTTTTCCAACTGGAAACACAACTGAACTCTTTACTTTTTCTTCAGAGCTGAAAGGACTGAAAACTCTGAACTAATGACTAATTAGCTGCACAACTATCATCTGCATTGTTTGGAGTAGCTCTAATGAATTTTCACACACTTTATTTAGCGACCTGTATAAGGCTTAAACTTCTTTTTAAACAGGAGCTCCAGACAAAACCAAGGTATATTCATGTTGCCTGTTTGTTTCTGAGTTTAGATGTAAACAAGCAAAGTTCACCAGCTATTCCTATCCCCATATGGGATGAATAAAGGCATATTTTCTGTGGCAGGGAAAATAGAAAAGGGCAGCTGGAGGCTGAGAAGAGTCAGATGGGAGAGGTAGTGAAGGCTATGAATCAAAATCTTTATAGTACAGAGTAAAAAAAAGTTTATAAGAAAGGTGAATTTAATTATGTTAATATTGATACTGTTGCATACACCCGGATCTTACTCTTTAAGCATATATCAATAAGGGCTTGAAATACGTAAATCCCATATTTAAAGGCTCTACATTTAACCTATTCAGACCTTCAGGCATTCAACCACCAACATTTCTTTACTCCACTTGTTATGAAGACATTAATTTGCTTCCCCTTCTTTATTAGGACTTAATGTTTACTAAATATGAGAAAAAACACACACAGATGTGATTGCTTCCTTGTGTTCCTGCCCTTCCCATAGGTGCTTTAAGGTGAGGTACTCTATACCTATATGGCCAAAACATTTGAGGAATTGTTTAAACCCCCCCACCTCATTAAAAAGTTAAACCTAGACTTCAAAGGCATATGTGGGCAGGAATAATAAATCACATGAGAAATCACAGAAAGTGATTTCAAGACCTTATTATAGAACACTCTTTTTTCTCTCTCACATACAGCATCCCTCTTGTCAGACACGCAGTGCACCCTAGCCTGGCTGGCACCTTTCCTGCCTTCTGCATCCTTTTTTTAATTGCTGAGCTGTAGTCAACTTTTCTGCTGCTGTGTCCATGAGCTAGTCATACTGCCTGGTTTTTTATTTCTCAGTATGTCCATGCCTATTAGAGCTGATTACCTAGGAGAAATTGCTCCATCTGTCATGTATATTAGTATGCAGGTTACTATTATTTGGTACTTGGTTTTGGAGGGTGTTTGTCTTGTTGCTGTTTTTTTTTAATAAATTTTTAAACTTTTTCTTGTTTCATTAAAGAGGAAAAAACCACCACAAATCAATGCTAACACACAATGAAAAATCTCTGTCATCACCAGTAGGAAAATCATTACATGATCACTGCATCATCAGAAAACAATCTAACCTCAAATTTCCTTCCATCACTGTGGTAAACACTAACATGTCAATAGTACGGTGACAGTGAGGATTCTCAAAAAAATTTTCATGATACTGTTTATTTGTTGCTGTCTGTTTTGCTTATCAGTAGTATAATATAATTCACTTCAGAAAGAACTGTTAACTACTGCTGAAAATGATCTAGTATGTTTTAAAGAAACCCAGAAATATAGAAAGCAATATTTTATCGACTTTTAGGTACATCACTTGAAAGTTATGCCTAAATATATTAATTTTAATAAACATTAGACCTTTCATAAGGGGAGACATTCCCATAGTATGTTCTTTGTCTGTATTACCTTGCAATGTCTAGTCCAAACCTTTTATTCCTTCTTAAATTTTCTTCCTCCTTCATAAAATTTGACCTTTCATGGGTGAGTTTTTCTTACCTTTCCTCAGTTCCTTTACCTATGTCTTCATAATTAATTTGGTATTCTTCTGCTTTCCTATCTTTTTCAGATAGTCATCTATCTCTAAAATAATTCAGTAGTTACCTTTCCTTTATAATGTTTTTCTAGTCTCGTAAGTCTGAGTATAGCAGTTCAGATAAACACAGCTAACAAGGAAGATGAAACCTTATGCAAAATGGAAATACAAATACTCATTGCCTGGAAAGGAATATCAAACAGTTTCAGCTTCTTTTACTATTTACTTTGCAACAGAAATCATCAAAGCCCATCAAGGGCATTACAAGGGCAGGTTTGATGCTTTGAGAACATATGTACCGCAATATGTATATGAACCTCTGTGATTCTGTGATTCTAAAATCAATAAAAACAAAACCACTAATGATGTTTTTCATTAATGTATTACTATGCAGCATTCATGGACTTTAGAAGAAAATAATTTCATGTAAATGAGATGGCTATAATAGCCAAAAGTACCTCAAAAATACAGATCAATTGTCAAATTATTTTTTCGAAATATATGGGATCATCAATTGGCATATTCCCAGTTGTCCAAAATCTGTTAAAATCAGACCACCATCAGTCTTACTAAACCCAAGATACAATTTCCCAAATTCTAGAATTCAACCCTCCCTCCGTACAGGTTTGCCCAGGCAAGCAGCTAAGCATGCCATCACACACTCTCTGCCCCAATCTGACCAATCCTCAGCCAATCTCTGAGCAACAGCAACCTTGGAAGACACACAACACTCCCCCTCCTCCATTTGCCCACACTTTCTTGATCTACCCTTAATTTTAATTGCTAAGCATGACATTTTAGGGTATAGAATATCCCTTTTATCAGTTTGGGTCACCTATGCACACTTCTTGCTTACCCTGAGTCTATTTGCTCAGGGGAGAGAGTGGTAAAAAAGAAAGCCTTGATGCTGTGCAAGCATTGTTCAAAAATGTGCTGCCAATGGCTTTAGGCACAAATCCAAAACACAGCACTATTTGGGCTGCTATGAAATAAATTAACTTTGTCCCAATCAGACCGAGTGTACCTACATTTCTCAAACTTATCTTTAAATTTTGGAATGTCAAATGATATTTACCTAATATACATCTTACCACTTTCTACTGGCAATTCACACTATCTATTATTCTGTGTTTATTTTTGTTCATTTCTGACATAAATTTCAATACCCAAATTATAAGTGAGCTGTGCTGTGTTTGTGAGAATTCTTGCTGTGACAAGGTGAAGAGTTTTTGTGAGCAAGAATTCATAGAAAATGAAACAAAAATTGAGATTTTAGTTTTTCTTTTTCATAAAAATGAGGCTAAAGAGAAAAACAACTTCCTATTATTATGAAAAATATTCAAATTTATTTGAATACTTTGGACTACAATTCATTTGAATGAAGTATTGAGAAGGTCAGCAGTGAACTCACTTAAGAACATCTAATATCTATTTTTATGGCAGGAGACAAAATATATCAAACAAAAGCTAAAAGGGCTTCATTTGCCCTCCTGCTCTCTGTGGGCTTTGCAGAAAGATCAGTGGGATTATGCAGTGGCTACACTCTAAACTGTAATAAACCTGCTCATCCTAGCTTTGTAATTATTGGGGGTCACATTGGCTCAAATAACTTTTTCTATTGAGTTGTTTTGGTGCAGTTTTTGGTGATTCTCTGCTTGTTGTCACTGAGACTGAAGGTTTTTGTGCCATCTGCATCACTAATCCATTGCCATACATCAAAATCTCTTAATTCTGCTCTAGACTTCATGAGTCTGGAAATGCCAGTTTCCATCCTCTCAAAAGGCAATTAAATGAATTGGTATTAGTGCATATTGCAATACTGATAAGAAGGGCAGACTTTGTAAGGTATTGTTTAAAACACCATGTATTGGACCTATGAGGAGAGATAAAAAGAGGATGGTGTAGACATTTTTATGCCTACTCAGGCGTCAGGGAACCCCAGATTCTGCAGCATCAGATGCACCTCCTAGCAATGCAGATCATGCTATGCAGACACCATCCATGGGGATGTTTGTGGGGTACATTGGTTTTTGCAGCTGTGATAAGGTTTTCTTAACAGAAAACAATTTTGTCCATCAATTCTAGGGCTGAGCAAAAGGATGTTCTCATGTGAACAGCTTCTGCTTCATTTTAAGTCAAAAGCAAGAGTATGTATGTGACATAATTGCCAATGTCCATAGGGCGCTGCCTCAGAGCCCTCCATTGTATTCACTGTTTGAGTGATCAGGTATTGGCCCTCTCCAGAGGCTCACGAGAGACCTTGCCACTCTCTGCACCTGCCTGAAAGGAGGCTGTAGCCAGGTGGGGATTGGTCTCTTCTCCCAGTCAACCAGTGATCGGTTGACAACCGATCGGTCAAGAGAACGCAGCCTCAAGCTGAGCCAGGGCAGGTTGAAGCTAGACACTAGGAAGACTGACTTTCCAGAAAGAGTGATTAGACATTGGAATGGGCTGCCCAGGGAGCTGGTGAAGATATCATCCCCAGAGGTGTTTAAGGAAAGACTGAATGTGGCACTTGGTACCATGGTCTAGTTGGCAGCATGGTGTTCAGTCATAGGTTGGACGCAATGATTTCAAAGGTCTTTTCCAACCTAGATGATTACGTGATTCTGTAGTTGATCATCCCCCAGGTATCTGTTGCCAGGCTCTTTTCAACCATTGGTTTTCCATTGTGCAAAAATTTAGAAAATGAAACAAGGGCGTGTTTGAGCCATGGTTGTTTCTGTTTGCCCATCTTGCCTTTATCTGCGTGAACACTTGAACCACACTCAAATGCACACATGCACAGAAGAAAACTTCCTACTGGTAAAAGGAAGGATACAAAATCCTTCAGTTTGTGGCCTTCTATGGCCATTTGGAAGACTTCAACTTGGCCTTGGAATTTGTACAAAGTCACAGGAAAGGAGTAAGTATACACTTGAACTGAAAAATTCATGAAACTTTCTGGTCTTTTCACCATTTCATGAAGTCAGAAAATTTCTGATGCTTTATGATGTTTTTAAACATAACTTCAGGATTTTGCCTGGAGGCTTTCATTGCAAAAACAGCTAATCTGATTGGGAGGAGACTGAGATGCAACTCTGCTTTTATGAATTATTTCTATAGAAAGAGCTAGTAAACATGTACTTATTAGATGCCATATTTGCTTTAGACACTTTTTAAACAAATTAACTCTATCAAGGGTCCTGGAATATCTTCTGATAGATACTGAAATCATTGAGATTATAGTTTGTCAAACAGTTTAAAACAGTTTAAAATTCAAAGCAATCAAAAGCGGGCACTTTTGCTGCCAACCTGTCCCAAAATTGTATATCCTGTTGCCTCCCTGGTGCCATGGATTATTTTCATATCTTGTCACATAGTCCTTGTGAAGATAATGTACCCTTTTAAAGATGTGTTAACATTTTATTTTATTTTATATCAATAGGATATGATAAAGTTTCCATAAAGCAGAGAAGCTAGAATGATCTCTGTTGCTTCAAATTGCAATGCAAATATTTTTTACTTTCACTTTTTTCTTTTTTATATTTTTTAAAGTGACATAGAAACATTAGCAGCAGCATTTCTCACAACAATAATGATGGCAGCAATAAATTGCATGTTACATCCTACCATTGATATGAAACATCTCATTTCTTTGAAGTTAAAACATCCAAAATAAATATTTAAATTAATAGTGGTGCTTTGCCTTTGAAATTGCCATCCATATCTCCTATAAATTCATTAAATGGTACTTAATCAATCTTGCTCTATCCAACTAGTTTCCTACTGGTTTTGATGGAAGGAATTAACCATATACAAAGGATCATCCAGTCTGCCTCTCATGCATATTTATTTTTTGATAGGATTCCTCCCTTGAAGATGCACATTTTTTTTCCATGGCTCCCCAGCCCTGCCCATGGCCCAGGGCCCCATTTCAGCTCCCTGGACCAATGACACTGCAGCAGAGCCTGTCCAGCTCCCCACAGCTCTGGCCTGCTTGGCCATAGTCCCTGCAAGTCCCACCTGGGGACTGTGTCCCAGCCCAGCCTTGGCCTGTACCCATCCCCATGGGCATATCTGATGCCTGGAGCTGGGACAGCCCCTGTTGCCTCCAGTTACTCTGCTGTTCCCAAGCTGTACTGGTGTTTCCTGAAGTGAGAAAGGATTTAGGAGACAGATTTGGTAAAACTCCTATGTCTCTCTATAGCTTTCCTGGAGCTCTGCAGAGAACACTTTAAGAGGCAAAAAAAATAAATAAAAAGATAACTTCCCTCCACTGAATGAGCAATGGGTTCAGATCTGAAGAAAAGAGGATTTGCAGCAGCTCTGAATTTTTTACTAGCCCACTAGCTATGGGGGCAATTCTGAATCCACAAAACCTTTGCAAATGTACTACCCATAAAAATCATATTTTATTCCCATTTCATTCCTTTCTACCTGCCTTCCTAATTATATGAGCTCAAACTTTTTTTAATACTACATTTTCATCAGTTAAGATAAATAATGAGCTTTGCACTCTTGATGAATGCTTCCTCCCATGTACTTCAGTGGATGTTATACTGGGCATGGGAAGACAACAAGGGAAAAGATTCCTGCATTCAATGCAAAAACCATGCCTTATGAAGAGGTTTCTGGTGATGATGAAGAGTTTTTATGTAGCATCCATTTTGTCAACTAATTCAAGCTAAGCTACGAATTATCCAAGAATAGCAATTAACCTGAATCTTGACCTATCTGTGAAATGATTGTTGAAGATCCCTTAGGTAGACAAAGACAATTTTAGTCAAATGCAGTGGTGTCAGCCAAGCCAGGAATATTTTTGTAAGATGAGTTCTCTAATTTTCTTTTCCTGATCTCTAAAAGACAAACAAAAATAAGTCTGACACTAAGCCTGGCCAGATCAGAACACAATATATAGCTTTATTTACTCTCTGTCAGAATAAGTTTAGACTGCACAGAGTTGATTTATAATTTTCTGCTTGCAGTAAATACTGTTTATGATAGAAAATATAAATTTTTATCTCATATTATTAGAGATAAATAGATTTTGTGTATTAACTCCAGAGAGATAATGAATGTAAGAAATAAAGTATGGTGATCCTTTATAATGCAGCAGGAAAAACCAAAACAGTGAAAAATAGGAAGGAATTCAAACTCCCCTGGCCTCAAGACAACAGATTAATAGCAGCAAGAATAATAACTATTCTAATGGAAGTGCAGGGTGGAGATTTTTGGTCAAAATTAAAGGAGAAAGAAAGAGAAATGCATCACTATGCAAAGAAGCCCACTACTTAGGTGATATTTCAATAATTGATATCTTATTAAAAGAAAAAAAAAAAGAAAATAATTTGAAATGTGATTATGAGATAAAATACCCCAAACTGAGCATATACTCTATATATGTCTAGCATGGGCAGCATTTAAATTAATACTTTATACAAGACTGAGAAGGAAAATTTTATCAGTGGTGTTACTTTTGTATGGAGATAAAATTTTTAACTGGGTACCATATATATCTGTTGAACTGGAGTTTCACCTGAAAGGCACAAGATCCAAGAAATGTTTATTTTTTGTACGTGCCATGTTGTTACAGGGGAAAATAGTCTAAAATGCCAAGAAAAACAGGAAATATTATATGAGATTATTCTTTTATACTGCTTGAATATAGGAGACAGAATATATTCCATTACCATAACTTATTTGTTGTTTCCACTTTTTTATTAAACTAAAGTATGTATCCCTCTTTAATGCTACTTGGGATATAAATATCACATAGTTGAGAGATGGAATCAAATATTGTTGGTCATCTTGAGTCTCACATGGCAGATATGACCTAAACTGTGTTGTGGCATCTTGAGACGGGCTTCTCTGATCACTCCAGATGCCTGTATGTGGAACAATAGCTGAAACAAACCCAAAGACAAGGATTCATTTCCATATTCCAGACACACAAAGTCAATTTTGTTTAAATGGAAGAGTCTATCAGATACTTAGGTGAACTACAGTTTTGTAGTAGTAAGAAATACAATATGAGACTCGGTTCCTCCACATGTAGTTATCAGTTCTTACAGAAATACTCCACCTGATCTGACTTCCAGCTGGAATTCCTGAGAATTCAGCTCTCCAGTAAGCCTGAGCTCATATCTGCCATTCCTGGGTGCATATGCCCCTCCAAAAGTAATAGCCTTCTGCATTGTCTCTGTCCTAGAACTCTATTCAACTCATGTGATGTATATAAAAAAAAAAAATCTGAGACTCTGTGACTGAACAATTTTTTCCCAATTTATTTAAGGGAATGGATTTTACAATAAAGAAGTTCTTGTTTCCTTTGCAGTTATTCCTCCCCCAGATGAACAGAAACCTCTCGTCTTTGAATCAATATGATTTCACTCTAAAGATCTATTTTTCACATCCAAAAAATGAATAATATTACAAAATAAGACTAATCTTAAAACCTGTCCCTGAAAAATTACACTAGTAAGATCCTTGTACAATTACATTTTCTCTTTCAGTACTGTTCACTTCCTCATTTTAAAAGTCATTTATTATATACCCCTTTGCCCAGTTTGGATAATAGATTTTCACATGGAACCATATGAAATACTTTGTTAAGTACGGCTAGATTATGCCAATTTATATTCCTGTTGCCTAGGAAATCAATAGTCCTTCTGAAAACTGTTTTCAAATTAGTCTATCACAATCTAAATTTCACACCTTAATTGTTAATCCTATTTGTGACTTTAGTTAACTTTTAAAGCATTTGCTGAACATTTTCAAACCACTGACAGCTGATTACAAATTGTGTGATTACACTGATCACTCTCCCATTCTGTTAAATAAACATATTTTGTTTGCTCTTCTCCATTTGTTTGATTCTGCTGGGATTATTCCATTAACATCATCATTTACTGTGAATAAAATGGACAAGGTAGGCAGGCAATGCTATTTAGACAGCAGCAAAGTAAACATTCATTTAATCTTCAGCTACATGCATTGACTGGTATACATCCTCTTCAACTATTTTAAGGTTATTACTGGAATAAAGCTAGCAACTAACTTGAGTTTCTGACCATTTCAATAAGTAGGAACTATAGAGGTCTCTTTGAAATTTTAATCCTGAAATAATTGTTTACTTAAGGATTCAACACCACAGTGTGTGCTATATATTTCTTGCACATACATGATTTCAAAATACAAGTCAATATAGTATATTGGTCTTCATAATTTTCAGGTTTATTTTCAGGCATATTCTTAAGTTCATGTTCTTTACACACAGTAATCAATTTTATTTTGTATCTGTATCTAATTTCCCTATCTGTTTTCTTGAAGCTATTTCAAGAAACTACATTTAGGAAAGAGATAATTATCTTCAAAGATTCATAGAGGGTAAGGGTTTAGGATTTATAGGATCATTTTGTCAACCCTGTGATATATTTGGGACCATTAAATTTCATCTGGTGTTGATGTATGTTGAAAGTGAGCTGTGATGATCTGTATTTATTATTATTATTACTATTGATTGCATTTGTTGTTGCACTACCCAAAGCCTAAACAAGAAAAGAACTACTGAGATAAGCATTGTATGAACACAGACTACTTGATGATCCATGTTTTGAAGAGCTCATGGTCAAGATATGAATATTCTGGAGTTGAAAAATGGAATGTAAAACATCCTATTTTATGAAAAAAGTAGAAAAAACCTTAGCTCTATTATTTGATTATATTTTTTCATAAGTTGGAGGAATGTAGTTGGAATTGAGCTATATGGGAAAGAATACAAACACAAACACAGGCCATTGATACAGGAAGTAATGTAGGGTTGAAATGAAATTATTGTGAAGAGATGTGGTACCCTAATTTTTTATTTACTCAGTAGTTAAATATACTAACTGTTCAGTGAGATCAAAAAGAAGTCACACATGACAACCAATAACGAGTCTCCAACACTAAATTTGGGATGAAGATGAACGAATTATCAAACAACCTACTTGGCTCAGCACAGTAGCAGATAAAACAACCAGGTTGGATCCAGAAATGTTGGTTATGTAGTTCTGCACCAAAATTAATAGATCCTGGTCTATAGGCTTCAGCAGCCATTTCATGTGAACAGTCATACTGACTCCAGGCCAGGGTTCATTTGTCTCCAGCCATCCTGAGCTACTAGAACCCATGTGATTCATGAATCTGTGACTGGCACAGACAGAAATAGATAATTTGAAAAGTTGTCTTGGACATCTCTATGAAATTTTGCACTAAAGACAGGAGACAAGGGGGAAAATGTCACGAGCTTTCTGTGTTTTTATACTGAGAAAATCTCCAAGGCTGTGGATGAGATGAGAAAAAGATGAATGACTGTTCCTAGAGTCTGTCTGGGTACTTGTTTGTCCTCTAACCTCTCACTTTGATGTCAAGAAAACTTAGCTAGGTCACAAAAAAAAAACCCCAAAAAAACCCCACTATGGGATAAAACTAGAGAATGAGAAGTGAAAGAAATAGATTTTGCATTTAAATCTGAAAGCTGTTAAATCTGAGCTCAGTTCACAAGCTCATAGCACACGTAAAAGAGAGCTCCTCAATCTCTGTGCAGCTCTTGCAAAAGTTCTATCTCCTATGCTTGCAAGTCTTTTCTTCTTGACAGAAAACTTCATGGCTTCTTTCAATTATAACAGCTGTCAAGAGAGGTCATGATTTTTAAAAAGAAAAGCTTGGTCCTTTGCTATGGAAGGCTCTGAATATTAAGATAAACTATAATGTGGGGTGATATATTCAGAGACCTATGTGCCACTAAAAAGATGGGTTGATGAATTTCAAAACTTCTTTTTCAACACCTGCTTGGACTCATTCCCAGGCATAATGAGTTGAAATAATAAGGTCTGGAGGTGAAGAATGTATGGGTTATTCCAGCAAGCTTTATTCCTAATATTCCACAGTTATTCTATGTTTAAATGTGTGTAAAGGAGAATAGAATGTGGACCCATTTTATTTTTTCTTATTATTTTACAAGTCAAATAAGAACACAACCTTTTAATCTAACTCTCCCTACAGCACGTTTGTTAAATCTGGTTTCCGGAAAAAGCTTAAAATCTCATTGTATTTAACTCAGCAGTTGCAGCTGCAAATGCCTTTGAGTTAAAGTGAAGATCTTGTACAGATTAAAAAACCCCGAAAAACCAGTGTTTTTATTACTTAGTTTTTTATTACTTGATGATATGCAAGAGTAAATAATAACATATAAAAAGAGAATAAATTGTGCACATCCAAGTTACCTATTGAAAGTCTGCATCATTACATTGCACAATGTTGTTATCTCTACAGCAAATACATATTTGTGAAAAAATTTATCTATTTTGGAAAAAAATGTGCTCAGTTTCCTTGCTCCAATTTACTTTTTCCACATTGAAATATGACACCTCTGTCTTGACTTGTAATTATGATTGCTTTGAAAATTTATGGTATATGTTTATTTGAAAGGACTTATGGTGGAACTAGAAACTGATAGGATTCAACTAATAAACAAAGGGAAAAATGTTGTCTTGAGTAGAATGGAATGGAATGGAATGGAATGGAATAGAATAGAATAGAATAGAATAGAATATTTTAAATTTTTGAAGAAACCAACAAAGATCATCAACCACCTCTCTGGGAAGCCTGTTCCAATGTTTGATCACCCTCATGGTAAAGAAATGCTTTCTAATGTCTGGTCTGGATCCTGACAGAATTTTGAGGCATTCCCATGACTGAATACCAGGGAGAAGATATCAACAATGAGCAGCTGTTTTCAAGCAATGGGTGGTTACCATTTCTCTTGGGCAAATTTTGCCCTGCCTTAAGCGACTGCAACTAAGACCAATTTCTTCATTGAGGCCAACTTAATTTAGAATTATAACCAGACCCACAGATATCTTCATTAACATTTTAGATAAAATCAGACAGACTTTGATGTTCTGATTAGTGAAATTAGCACTCTCTATATTTCTTAATTACAAAGTATGGAAGTGATGGAAACTGCAAACAAGTTGATATTCTAAGTTCAGGAGACAAATGCAAATCCTTGTACATCAGAAATACTATATGTTTTCCAGTGATATTCTAGAATTATCTCGTGTATTATTTAAGACAACATGGTTTATGCTTAATGAATTAAATATTTCACAGTTCATGCACCCTGATGGAATCCCTATTTATACAGATTAACGCAGTGTTTTGAGGACCAATTATATAGTCCAGGGCCTGAAAAAGAATGGGGAGTTGAGTTCTGCTTAACTGAAATGCCAAAATGAATTACTGGTTGTATCACAATTGTCTTCAGAAACTCTTTCCCCATTTTTGGCCAAAATTCCAGGAGGACAGTTACCCTCACAATTTTTTTTTCAGCTTTAAAAGCAGCCAGATCTCAGCTAATGTTGTATCATGTGATTTATACCTTAAGTTTTGGACTGGATGACAGATCTTTCCATTTCTTTGAGGGTATTTGGATTCCAAGTTTTATCTTTGCTCATGATGGTAAACATTACTAGTTGTCTTAGTTTAATATTACTATAAAAGCACTACAGTCACCCTATGTATTCCTAAACTTAAGGCACAAGAGAACATGGTGCATATTAGTCATTGTATGATTTTGCTGACCTCTATGAATAGGTATAATTGTTCTAGGGGATGCAGTGCTCAGGAATCAATTCTAGCACTATAATGGCATATTATAGCATTAAAATACCAAGTTAGCATTCAGAGAAAGTACCAAACAGCCATGAAAACTCATGGTTTTTAGATTTAATGTGACAGATTTCCCCCAACACATTTAGTTTTACAATGGGAATTTAATAGGTATATGGCCTGTTAGTGACACATCAAATCATGAGGGCTACTGCAAGACACCTTCTGAACCATCATTCAGTTTTCCTAACCTTCCTTTGATTACTTGTACTTATACTGCTGCAGAAAGTAAGGAAAACAGAACTCCCATGTGGGATTTACCTTTGCCTGTCACAGTCATGAAGAGTTACCCACCAAATTGCTTGCAGAACACTGGCAGAGGGAGCACTTTGGCTGTTTAAAGCTGATAAAAACTCTATTAGTGGACCATTTTCACATCTAATGGCCGCAGGCAAGTCCAACACAGAAATTCACCAATGCTTCAAAATGGATTACTGCAGCGATATTGAGAGAACTGACCCCCCACAAGGCAAGTCACTGCACCAATCTTTGCTGCAGTCTACAAATCTGTAAAATGGGGAGAATAATAGTTCCCTGCTTTATAAAGGGCTTAGACAGCTAACATCACAACCTTATAATTATAAGATGGATTGTTTACAATAGACATACTAAAAAGGCATTAAGCACATAAAATTTAAATGAGTGTTAATCATGTAAAATTATTTTTCCCTCTAAAAGTCTAATTACATCATCACAATCATTCAGAGGGGTGTTTTTTTTGTTTTGTTTTGGTTTTGTGTGTGCATGTGTGTCTGTAGGTGTTACTCTAGAGCAAGCCTGTCTTTTATAGAATTAATGGAACACTAAAGTTCCAGCAGCAGCAGCTGTAGCAATACCAGTTCAGGCTGAAAGAAATGTGACTTACCCTAGTGCTTTTAAGTGAGGTATCAGTCAAACACAAGATCAGCTGACTTTATCAAAATTCAAGATCAAACTGTCTCTTGCCAGTCACCTTTTCAGAAATGCAGAAATATCAAAGACAAGCATTCCTTATCTGAAGTGCACACAACTTCTGAGCCAGGTGAATATAGTGGAATCCTCTATGTATATGCCTCACAGTGCACAAAAAAGGTAATAAACTCTATATAGCTGGAAATTATATGAAGAAGTAAAGATTTCTTTTTCACCTAATTTTTATATCTTCTATGCGGCAATATAAAGGACTATGCATACATTTGCCTAGGTGTTCTCAGAGTCAGAGGCTACAATTATAATGAGGGATAATACATTTTCAGTTTCTTTCTCACTTAGGAGAAAATGTGAGTCAGTCAAAACAGGATCCTAAAGTTCTGACACTCCTGTGTTTTATATCACTGAGTTCTGCACCATTTATACATTAGTTGTGTTTCCAAGATTCAGACACAAAGAACAGATCGGTTGAATTGAATTATGCTAGTTTCATTACCTGAAAACTTCAAATTTCACAGACACACAGAATCACAGAATCACTAGGTTGGAAGAGACCTTCAAGATCATCAAATTCAGCCCAGCCCTAAAACCTCAACTAAACCATTGCACTAAGTGCCACATCCAGTCTTTTTTTAAACACATCCAGGGATGGTGACACCACCACCTCTCTGGGCAGGCCATTCCAGAACTTTATCAGTCTTTTAGTGAAAAACTTTTTCCTAATATCCAACCTATATTTCCCTTGATGCAGCTTGAGACTGTGTCCTCTCCTTCTGTCAATTGCTGCCTGGAGAAAGAGACCAACCCCCACCTGGCTACAGCCACCTTTCAGGAAGTTGTAGAGAATGATAAGGTCACCCCTGAGTCTCCTTTTCTCCAGACTAAACACCCCCAGCTCCCTCAGTCATTCCTCACAGGGCTTTTGTTCCAAGCCCCTCACCAGCCTCATTGCCCTCCTCTGGACATGCTCAAGCATCTCAATGTCCTTCCCAAACTGAGGGGCCAGAACTGGACACAGCACTCAAAGTGTGGCCTCACCAGTGCTGAGTACATGGGGAGAATGACCTCCCTGCTCCTGCTGGCCACACTATTCCTGATACAGGCCAGGATGCCCTTGGCCTTCTTGGCCCCCTGAGCACACTGCTGGCTCATGTCCAGCCAGCTGTGGGTCAGCACCCCCAGGTCCCTTTCTGCCTGGGCACTGTCCAGCCACACCATCACCAGCCTGTAGCGTTTCAAGGGGTTACTGTGGCCAAAATGCAGGACTCAGAACTTGGACTTATTGAACTTCATCCTACTGGACTCTGCCCATCCATTCAACCATTCCAGGTCTCTCTGCAGAGCCCTTCACCCTTCCGACAGATCAACACCCGCTCCCAGCTTAGTGTCAACCACAAACTTACTAATGAAAGACTCAATCCCCCCATCCACATCATCAATAAAGATATTAAACAGAGCTGGCCCCAGCACAGACCCCTGAGGGACACCACTGGTGACTGGCTGCCAGCTGGATGCAGCCCTGTTCACCATCACTCTCTGGGCCCAGCCATCCAGCCAGTTCCTAATCCAGCAAAGAGTGCTCCTGTCCAATTCATTCATGTATATCTGAGGTCTTCTTGACTTTGAATATTTGGAGTGTGATTTCAATGTGAGTCTGAAAAATATTCCTGAAATACTTTGTATGCCACTCACTTGTGCTTTCTACAGATATCAGTAAAAATATTCCCTTAGGGACAGTGGAATAAACATTTTCTGGAGTAAATCATGTGCTAATGGGATACATGACGAACAATTTCAATTTTCTGCTTTGTTTCTATTCATATGGGTGTACAAAACCCACCCTCACTTCCCATGTATTAGTTTTCCGTTTATAAACAGACTGAGCCTTAAATTTAATTTACTATGTCAGGGATGTAGTTAGGTATGGTATTAGCTTGGGAAACCCATGAGAACAATGCTGCAGTTTCCTGATAGTAGACAGAAAGAATGAGCAGAAGATATATAGGAGTTTAATTCTCTTAAACAGAGGTAGGAGTCTATTATTTGGCCCACCTGGAAGAATGTGTCTGACTTAGGTGCCAGTGCAGAAGAGCAAGGTTAGGATTCAGTTATCGTAATGCAGGTGACTAGACTCAAGTGAAACAGGCCAGGGAGATATTATAAGGCAGGCACCTGCACATTCTACTAATTGTGACACAAGACAAGAGACACATTAACTCTCTGGAGTGGCTGCTAGAGACCAAGTAGAACACTTCAAATTGCTAAAATAACACTAGGAGGCCATGGGGCATTTGAATTTTGCCCCAGGCTTAAAGAAGAATAAACCTCACATTCAATTAAACACCTAGGGTAAGTTTCAGCTTTGAAACGTAATTTTTCAGTGCTTTTTTCAGTGCCTTACAGTATGACATCCAGCATTCATTTGATGCACAAGTGGTTTTCCCCTAAATGCCTTGACATGCTTGTCAACCTTTGGAATTTCTAGGAAAATGAGGCAGCCTGGCCACCAGAAAGCTAGACAGAATAATCTAATATGTAAAATGTCCATCAATATCTGTCGGGTGCCAAGGAAATAAAGAAAATAAAACTGATTTTTTTTTTGCATTGATTAAGCCAAAGAATGAAATGCTAATTTAAATGTTTTGCATTTAAATATTTCTCAGATACATATACAGCTCCTTCCAGTTGATTCTGTGGCTGAGGATATGAGCCAGTACCCTCTGTATTTCATCCTTCCATTTGTTCCTACTATTAGAGATGTTTAAATATCAGTTCTACTAGAACATATAGTTCTCAAAAAGTTTGATGTTGATATATCAACACAGACTATCCCATAGCTAATCTGTTAATTAATAAAATTAACAAATAATAATAAAATTATTTTTGTTCAAAAACTGCTTAATAAAAGATGCATTTCCTATTTAATTATTAGTCAAAATGTCACCTTTGCCTATTAGTCTTTGAGCTGCAGTATTTCTTTGGAGGCATCTTCTTTCATCTTGTACAGTGTAAAATATATTGGTGAATTTTGAAAATCTGCTTCCTGTTTTTTTTTACTCTATGACCACAGCATGTAATTCAGCATGCAATACCTACTAAATCGTTTTCATCTGAATATAAAACTTGAGGTATACATAAAAAATGTCTTCATGATGGCATGTAAGGGTTTATTAGGAATAATGCAAGGATTTTTTCATTTAACAAGAAAATAGATGCCTGTCCATGGCCAATCACATTTCAGAAGACTAATATTATATTTATCTGATTTATAATGATAAGTGAGATTGTATAATTGAGAAATATAACACATTAAATAATCCTGCTATTTTATGATATCCTAAAAATTTCTACTAATAACCCTTTTGTAATCAAACTGATTGGTATTTTTAATATTTTGTTTGACAAATGGAAGCCAATACCTGAAAACCCTAGGGCATCAAACATAAAATCAGTTTAATAGAATAAAAGGTATGTGTAATACCTTCAGTGTATTCTGGTACCACAAAGCAGCAAGAATGAATGGGAACAGTTCTATAGTGAAAACTGATCTGTTGAGAACAGATTATTAGAAGGTCAATGAGAGAAGAAAAGTTCTCTTTGTTTGAAAGAAGATGGTGGTGCAGAAAAAACCCTTTAAATAAGCATTCAATATGATCATAGCTTCCACAAATCAAAGCTAAAAACATTTTGAGGTTTGTATATTGCTTTTTGACACCCTTAAGCCTTATCCTATGATGTGTGAAAGTGCTGTAGACACTTTACTGTTAATAGAAAAAGGCAAACACAAATCAATAACTTCCTCTTTAGTGAGCCACAGTGTTGGACAAGTCCTGTCTGCCCCTGTTAGTGTGTATTATTGCTTGCTGGCTGAAGATAAGATTGATTTACTTTCCCCTCAAATTCTTGTTATAAATTTCCTCTACAGTACATTCATTTTTGAGAGAAGAGTAAATGAATTGCTAGGTTAGAGATGACACATCCTTGTGGTGCAATATAATAACTGTTAACATCCTTCTGGGAGAACAGGGATATTATTTCCATGTGACTCTCATTGTTTTCTGTCCCTGCCTTAGTAAACAAACCATTTTCTTCTTCTTTTTGACATGCAGTCATAAACAGTGAGCATGGAACATCAGACCTCAAGGTTAACTCTTGTTTTACTCATGGAGAGAAGGCCAGGTGGTGAACTCAAGGACCTGAGCAGGGGTTTTGTTGCAGCACACAAAAGACAGGTTTTTGCCAGAGCAGAGTTTTTTTTAAACAAAATGTGCAAGCCATTTGGGCATAGTTGCCTAGATGATCACCTTATCAGTCAGCAGTTTAAACATTTTTGTCCTTGTTCTTTCTGTCTATATCTTTCTGTCCCTGAGTGGAAGTCATTATGTCTTTTCTCTAATTACTGCAATACAAACAGATTAAATGATTTTGTGTTTCTTAGTTTATAAAGGCTTTTGCTGAATGCACTTGCTGAAACATTTAGTGATCCAATTGCAGGCCATGACTTAGAATTTTAACAAATGTGATTAATCAGAAACTGTGGAAACTTAATCACTATGTTGTAGCAACATGCATTCATACACATACAACCCTCATTGCTTCCTATGCCCCACAATAACTGAAAAAGCAGTGTTAAAAGCAGTATCTGTAGTACATATGTGACACTTTTTCCATAAGCATGGATATCCTCTTTCTTCTTAATTTATTTTCTTTGAAAATCTATGAAGACAGCAGTAATCAGCAGTGAGTTTTCAGCAGGGCAGGCTGAAAATCTTCAGTCAAAGCTATAACAGAAATCAGTACCTGACAGAAAGTTTTGTTCATTCTTCTACCAGTTTTTTGTACTGAGTGCTCCATTTTCTTATGATTTTCTAATTCAAATGTGTCTTTTCTCTAACTAAAAGCCTCTTAAAAATTCTGTTCAAAATGTAAATATGTTCTTGTATTTATAGTCAATAAAAAAATCCATGAGCAATAATAATTTATATTAATAATTTATTTTTAGTCATAAAAGAGGACAAGATAAAAAATAATTATCCTTCTCAAACTAAATATACTTACTTAGACACATGGTTCTGTATATATTGATGTGTGATGATAGTTTTTTTTTAAGGCATGGCAAAAAATGGGATCATTTTCTCTTGATGAGAAAAAGGAAATCAATTTAATATATTCTCTTTCTGGAGATAAATTATCTATATGCTTAAATGACCCATACTTAAGAGATAACTCTGAGAATAATGAATATTATGACAAGTTTCTGGGCATAAAATGACTTTAGTTCTTCCATATCTTGTATGCAGAACTACTCTTTTCCTTTCTTTACATCTATTTTAGCCAAAAGATATTTTTCATGAGGACTAGTGTTCTTGTGTAGTTGTGCATGTTGAAGTTTATCTTTAATGTTGAAAGAGATGACCCTTATTCTTCTTCAGCACAGTACCTGCTGCCACAGGCCTTCTTATGGTACTGGGAGAAATACAATAGCTTAATCTGTAGAACACTCTCTTGACTAACTGTAAACACCCCATGATGCCACCTACACACAGTCAAAAATACTTTAAGTTAGAAAATCTTAGAGTGATTTATATCTGAAGAGAGCTCATCTAATACAGTCATCTAATACAACCCCATGATCAAAGGAGTCAGTACAATGCAGGCAACTGGAGTCCCTGTTTGGTCAAGATCTGAATATCTCCAAAGGTGGAGATAATGCAGCCCCCTTAGACAACCTGCTTTTGATGCTTCTTATTGCCAACAACATTATTTTAAATACCTATTTGGAATATTTTTTGATGATTTGCTTTCAGCTTGGTCTCCCATAGGTCCTCTTCTGCAGAGTATTTTAGCTTTTTTACTTATCTGTGACTGAGCCAGCACTACTGCTATCGATGTGTGGATATTCCCAGTCCAGTCTTCAGTCACTGCTGAGATATATCCTCACACCAACAGGACATCTAAAATTATTCAAATGATAAATGTATTTTGATTATGAATCAATGTTCTGTTTTAAGCAGTTCTGAATGATCTCTGCCCTGTGGATCTCATTTATATGTTACACAGGGAACAACACAGAATTTATATATATATATATGCGTGTTGTGAACAAGACAGAAAATAGCAGGAAAATAGTATGGTCTTATCCTTACTGCATGTGAATGCCATTTTGATGAACTGGACTCTTTCTTGCTCTTGGCCACATAGTCCTAATGTAATGTTTGATAATCACTCCAAAGAAACTGCTGACAAATGATTGTTAATGGTGTGATCTTCATTTTTTTATTTGATAAATTAAGTTCTACTTTATAGAACTGTTGAATGCTGCAGCAACACAAACACCCTTAATTCTGTGCTCATCTTTGCAGCTGTTTGGTACTGTTTTCTGTCTTATCCTTTTTTCCTTCTATGGCTGTCTATGCCCAAAACTCTATACACATGACATGCAATTGGATTTAATTCAAATATCTAAGAACTGATGGAATAGCATTCATATAATTGAAACATTTGAGTCACCATCATTAAGATGAAATACGTCTTCCCTTTTATTCAGTAAGAATAGCACATCTAACACTTGTCCATTAAAATTTATTTGGACTTGTATAATTTCATTTTAAAATGTTTGCATTTCCTAAGGGATTCAGTAAGTAAATATACTGATGATAATTAGCAACTCTATTCAATTATATAATGAATACTTTACAATTTTTTAATGAAAAAAAATATTTCTTGTGTTTTATCTCACAAACAAACAGGATGATGGCAAGCAATACAAGTTTAATGATTCAATAGCCTTGGAAAAGTGAACATTTTACATGCATTTTTAAAGGGTATTGCGATAAAATTGCAGTGCCAACAAAACAGAAATGCCTGTGAGTTCAAAAAGATCTGGAACAGGGTAAAGAAGATTGCTTTGAAGAAAAATAAATAAGAAGAAAAAAGCTGCACAGAGCTATTAATAGCCACAAATGAGATACTTAGAAATTGTTTCTCTGGTGTTTACTGCAATGAATTAGGAGTGAATAATGAGTCTATTTATGTCATGGTGACCAGGCTCCCTGTGTGATAGAGAAGTCTGTTTGCTAAAGGAATTTTTTAGATGGCAAGCCATATACAAACTTTTAAAAAAATCCAGGATTAAGAAATATTTATGTTTTTTGTTACTAACCAACACAAAATTGAATATTTCTCAGAAGACAATTGCTTCCTTAAAAAAACCCACAAACCTAAACCACAAAAAGCACACAAAACCCCAAACAGATCTGCTTCTGACACAAAAAGCAAATCAGTACTTATAGCTATTGTTTTTCAGAAAACTCTGACTTGTCTGCCTTTTACAAAAGTTAGATTTATGTCTGGTATTATCCTTGAGAAACACAGCATCAACCAAATAGCATGGAGCAGCTTCCATATAATGCCAAGGGAAGAATAAAATCTTTATAGTTTCAAAAGCTCTAGCAGCCTTACTTTAATATGTAGGTAGTGCTTTTTGAAAAGCCATCAAGCCTATGAAATTGCACACTTTATTCTTGGAATAGCTGCGATAACCAGAGAATTTCTCAAGAGGTTCAGGGAACAGTCTTCATGAGGTAGGGTATTTAGTGGGCTTCTCATCATTGCCAAAAAGCAGGTAAGAAAAAATGACAGTCAAATGTGCCATGGAAAATTTCATCTAGTGGTGATGCAGATGTGGTGTATTTGTTATCTTTCTGAGCTCGGGTAAGGACATCCTCATGGATGAGCAGGATATGTGTTCGATCATGCATGTGCAACACTAAACAGAGCAGAAGGGACAAGCTCCATAAGCAAACCCGACCTTGCAACACTGTTTATGATGTGATTTTATTCAAGGGAGTCAAATGTATTCTGGATGGGATCTGGCCAGATTCTAGTATTTCGCCAAATTAGAATTCCAGCTGTAATATGGGGCAGTTTTGCAGGAAGGGTTTGCAGGTTTTAAAGGTAATGTCACAAAGATTAAGAGACACAAGTCTCAGCCTTATGCCCTTATCTCTTGTGCTCCAAAGGTCTTTAGAAAAAAATTATGGATACTTTATGTATGTAAAACTGATGGATCATGAAAATAATTCCTAAAATTGTCTTTAGTTTTGAGAAATATCAGGGAACTGAGTATCTAGCTGCCTTTCCCTTGTGAAAATTTTTTGTTTTGGTTTTTTGGCTCCTTTTAAATATCAGAGAAAAATTGGAGCAGTCAGGATGTAATACCTCTTTTGCAACTTAAGGAAAGCAGAAGGAGAAACAGAAACATGAAAGCAAAGAAGCCTATTGAGGTCTTTTTCTTTCCCAATGGTTTTGGATCCTTTTCTTAGTCTTTACTCAGAGTAATGGAAACTATGATATATTGCATTCAGCAGCTACTCAAAGTCAGAAATAGCTCCTTACATCTGGCAAAACAAAAAACCCACAACTATCCTGCGTGCTTTAACTAAAATTCTCAAATAATTTTTGCCTCACAGTAGAAATAATAGCTAATTTGTATCTAACCTTGTTTTTTAATCCTTTATTCTCAATTTGATATATACTCTTCCTTTTTTTGCCTTTCATATTTATTACCATACAATTTAAAAAAATTCTCTAGTAGTGCAGCTGTGGCAATACCTCTTCCTTTAAGCCCAAATATTGAACTCAGATGTTCATATGAAACTCATTGAATGAGCACAGTCTCCTCTGACAGTCACAGCCACAGGCAGTTGGCCTTAGCTGTCAATTCCTTCACCACCACAGAGCACAAAACAACATTTTGGATCCACTTTATTTTCTGTGTCATTCCATGAAGTAGTACACTAGAATGATGCTAAGAATAAACTTAAGTTGTTTTTTTAGCTCAGAAAGGTTTTTTTCTGCTGCTGTTTTGTAAGCAAAAATAGAAATATATCTTTTGTTCTGAGGTGAAATACAAATTGTTCTTTTGGACATGTTTTGTTTTCTTCCTCACCTTGACCTTTGAATGAATAGAACTCATTCAAGTAAATATTTTTTACTTGAAGCTTCCTTCCTGGTACATAGAGAATTCAGCCAATTAGATCCTTGCATCTTGTGCACCTCTTGCATTTTTTGGTTCCTATCACTGTAAAACATAAACATAGTTCTTAATTGCAAAGTGTCATGCATTTCAAAGACATCAAAACAATTCTTCTAATCCCGCTGCCATATGCAAGGACACTTTCCACTAGATCAGATTGCTTAAAGCCCCATCCAACCTGGCCCTGAACACTTCCAGGGATAGGACACCCATAACTTTTCAACCCTTTTGAGTGCCTCAGTACCCTCAAAGAAAGAATTTTCTCCCAATATCTATTCCAAATCTAACTTCTTTCAGGTTAAAGCCATTCCCCCTCATCACTACATATCCTTGTAAAAAGTTATTTTCCGGGTCTCTTATTTGCCCCTGTAGGTACTGAAAGGCTGCTAAAAGGTCTTCCTGTTGATAAGGAAAAGTATAAAATTTGGTTCAAATTATTATGGATGTTCCCTTCATTAAACCACCTGGAGTCAATTTCTTAAATGCCAAGTCCACACACTGGCTTTCAGAGGCAAAAGATCAGTGAGAAAAAAAGAGACAAATCAATTTTAAAGACCAATTTGAACATTTTATGTTCTTTTCTCTTCTTTTCCCAATGACATATTACAGTAATTTTGTTTCATTGGCAGCTCTTCTATTCTGGTAATTCCAGACTGCAAAATTATCTGGACGATACAATTTCCTTCTACCTTTCTCTTTCTTTGGCCTTATTCATTTTAAGTTGTTGAATTTCTATCTGATCTCCTATCTATGCTGCGTGAATTATTGGCTGAGGCTGATGTAATTTAAAATTGCATATATGTCATATTATGTTTGAAATCTTTGCCCCCCTGATATGGATGTGTGGGGTGTCCTCTTTTTTCCTTTAAGCATAGGAATAATTTATTGTTTATCTTACTTTACTCTGCATTATTCCTACTTAGATTTCTTCAAGCTCAAGATCTTTATAATAATATAATGATTAAAATTTATTAAAATGTGAGATTTATTCCAGGCTAGAATGTCATTATGTTCCTTTAGAATCACATTCCATTATTCAAGTCATATGAGAAGAAATCTCTTGATTTTCTGAGTGCTTCTCTCAGCTTTTCTGGACAGCTTTAAAGGTAAAAATATTATTATGCTGAATTCATAAGCAATTCTTCATATTTCAACTTTTCAATTATTTTATTTTGAGGAATGTTTAGTCTTTTATTTTCTGATATTTTTAATTCATTAAAATGTTTTATGTATTTATGGTTATAAAAATAAGGTGTATCTGAGGTATCAAAATTACTTTTACTATAAATTGATTTAATTTGTTGTTTCTAATCACATTTCTGTAAATCCAGCATTTGGGATAAAAAGTATTTAAACTGAAAAAAAATTTCAAACAGGTTTTGATGACTTTCAGTTCTTCCATATCTTAGATGGAAGAACTTCAAGGTGTTAATGAAAAATAAAAGATCTCACCTAAAACCAAGTCTGGTTTGATTTTGAAATTTCATAGTTCAGAGAGAAGAACCATGTAGTTCTTTGTTAAGTAACAGTACTTCACCTTGAATATTATCCGGGTCCAAAGATTTTCACCTTTATTTGTTTGGTTTTTGTTTTTTTGGGATTTTAATATAAATTATAATTTTCAAAACATAATTAATTAATATATGGTTTTCTTAACTACTGAGCTAAAATATTAGGTTATTATCCATATTAAAACCAGAAACAAAATTTGTTTTGAAAAATTTGGGGTTTAATTACTCTTAAATTGAATTGAAGTAAATTAAATCAAATTTAATTAAATAATTGAAGAAAAAACTGCTTTGGCCTGTTATATTATGTAGACCATCAGAATTTCAGTGCTGATACAGTCAGAAAACCAGTGTCAGAACTAGCTAACAAAATAGCAGATTAGATTGATAATGTGTTGTTTAAAAACTCTATTTAAGTTTGTAAAGATATTTGGCAAATTTATGGGATTTACCTCCATTGCCTCCATTGATCAGGAAATTTATAAGTCCCAGCAATATTGAAAGGAGTCAAATAAAATTCAGTGTTCTTGAAAATAAATGTATTTTCTGATGCTTGATATGTCAAAATAATTTCAAAACACTTCACATTCCTACCTATTCTAAATAAATACACAAAGGTCAGTCATTGGTTTCAAAATTGTAATATATCATAGTTAGACTACTAAGGATTGACTACCATTTTTGTTCTGTTGAATGACACTTTGAGATATATTTTGTTTCCACTTTTAGATGTTTCTGCAAACAGGTGCACAGAGAAATCTTAAATTTTTTACTTAAAATGAAAAGAGGCATTTTAAAAGCAATTCATTGCTTAAGAGATTATTAACTTCTCATGCCAGAAATTATAACTAACTTGAAAGTTATGGATTTCTTGGTAAAAACAGAACAGTTAGTGATACAAATATCAGAAGGCCAGCTTAAGATGTTCTACCCAAAAATGTTTTTTAATATAAAGTTGGACTACTGGTTCCAGAATTGTAGATCTACTCAAGAGGTTGCTGGTAGAGACAGAATGAGCTGTACTACTTGGTAGAACCATAAGGTATAACGTTTATTTGTTTGAATTTCTCTAATGTTACTTCTAACCTTCCAGGATGGGGAGTCAGACAATATTGCCACAGGTTTTTTCACTCGTTTTATTCTCAAAATAAATCCATTAGATACAGATCTACTTAGGAATTGTCTGCTTTTTGGAAGGGGTTAGGAATCTGGGTGCACTGGCAGATTTCTATTATTTCGGTTTGGTTCTTATTTTCAGACATATATAATCTCCACCACTGTTTCCTAGGGCACAAATAATTCTACCGAGATGCATAAACCTGCACAGAGCTTCAATGTACCTTACTTGCCCTCTAAGCTGTATCTCTATTTTGTTAACTGGTTCTGAAAATTACTCATGCTTCTAAGAGACCAACACTGTAAAAGGCTAAGATTCATGTATGCTTCCCTCTAGAAATAACTATTTATGATGTCAGGTGATGCTCAGTGTGAGGAAGAGGAATGAAATGGACAGTAGGAGATTTTAAGCACCAAATATGAAATATATTTACAGTGCCTAGGTTTGCATCCCCATTGCAAATATTCAGGGTGTTCTACTCTAGGAAATTTTCATCTATCCTATTCTGCTATGCTGTCAATACATGAAATAGAATGAGCCAGTAAATATAGTAATTTTGAAATAATCCTTGCTATCCCACCAAATTCTGATACTGTATAACTGGAATTATAAAAATGGCTTCTCTATTTCACATATAGTTCAGAATAAAAATGTGGCCAGAGTTGTAAAATACAGTCTCAAAGTCTTATTTTCTGAAGAGGATATTTACTCATTAATTCAGATGTTGCATAAAATGAACAAATCTCTGAAACAGCATTATTATCATCATGCAGTTTCTGCCCAGCCCTCCTAGCGTACATGATAAACTGCATTTTGTACTTTTTTTCAAACTGGATGGTTAAATTGTTTCCTTTACTAATCCAGAAGGTATTAAGCACAGTGAATAGCTAGACATAATCTGAGTGAATAGTTTCCTTTATGAAATAATGTTAAGCAGTAAGGTTTCATTGTTGGTATAGGCTTCCTGAGGGCTGAAGCAAATAAACCAAGATCAGCATCGTGGTTTATTCTGTTTACATAACTGTTAGCACTTTTCATTTTTCAATTTTACCTGATATTATAATATTGTTTTTTCTTTTTACCTCCAAGGCAGCATGAAATGGGAGAGAAAATGTTTCTAGGAAATGGGACTGTTAAATTTCTTGCTTGATGGCAACAGAAAGGACACATTCACTGAAGTACTTATTGATGTTTCATTAACTTGAAATAAAGAATTAGAACCCACAGTTCTAAGCTGTTAAGTACGATCTATGTCAGAGATCTGTTATTCTAAAGAAAATAAAATATATGCCACTTCTCTTTAAAAAAAGATCCCTAACCCCTGAAATGGTAAGAAAAACCTGATAAGAATAGTCATCCAGCTTTCTCCTGTTAGAACAGCATGCAGAATGTGACATCTGTTTGAGAGTTCCACACTCACATCCTATAATGAGGAAACTCCAGATAAATAACTTTTAAATTATTATTTATCTTTACATTAGTTTGAGAAAAGAAAGTCTTAGAGTTTCTGTTCCTTTCCAGTGTACACAGTCTCTTGTTTGTCAAAATGATTTCCAATGCCTTTTCATTTTACACTTTTGAATTTATGATTGTACTAAAAATTCTCATAAAAATGGTGAGGAATGCAAGAATTTCCACAGAACGCTGGTTTAAAGGTTTCTGAAATGAAACCAGGACATTATGAGAAATTATTCTGCACAGGTGTGTGGCATTTCTGAAAGCAAGCCCTTTGCTATATATGAATTTTTCCCTGATTCAGACTCCTAGACAGCATCCCTGCCCTACTGCACTTTACCATGAATTCATGGTTAGTTCGTGGTGGGGAACTACCTGTATCAACTCAGACTGAGATGCCTATACAGAGTTGTGCTCTATAGACATTTTGTAAAGATGCTACCACCACAGAGATGAACTACAGTCTATTTAGGTCCTTCCCCAGGCATGCTGGAGATTCCAGGGTCTTCTCTACATGAAGCCAAGCAGAGAAATTAGCATTTTTTACCATCCTTGAGTACTGCAATCATAAAGTTAAAGAAAAAATGCAGTTGCTTCCCACACTGCCCATGTAAGACATACCAAATGTATGAAACACTTCAATACCTTTTAAGGTTTCTGCTTTGGAAGTCTTGGGCAAGTTGCAGTGCGTGTACTGGTTAAATCAAATTTTTTGCGTAGTTGAATTGTGGTTAAAACTTATCAGGCCTTTTCCATGGTCTTGGCAATGAGGAGTATGTGATAATTACTTGTGTTGCTCCTGTTACCAATAATTGTAGCCTAGAGCACCAGACTATGGATGTGCATTACTGTAACAATAGATCGTTGTTGGCAGGCTGTAGCTGTGTTGCTCTGCAGGGTGACTGACATTAATCAGGTTAAGAAAACTTGAGGGGAATAAACAAAAATATTTATGTAACAGAAGATAACTCCTCATTGAAGATGTAATTTGAACCAGAGAGAGTTTGCTCCACAACTCATTCATTGAAATAGAAGTCTCTCATTAATGGAAAGAGAACTAGGCTGCTGTTGAGTATGGAGAAAAGTCTCCAGTTAAAAGCAATGCCTCAGAAAAAAAGGCACCCTCAACTCCTATACTTGAACTTAGGATTTTATGCACATCCACTTAGTCTGTGACAGAAATGAAATACAGAAATAAGATCTCATTAGTTCACAGGGATAACCTTTTTTTTTGTACAGAACAGGGCAGATGGTTTCAGTCAAGACATCAAGACATTCAAGTTTTCTTTTTTTTTTTTTTTTGGAGCTCTGGTGCAGCAGACTGGCTGATGTAAGATCTTTTAGGTTTAGAAAGGAATAGGTAGAAAAAAAAAAACAACCAAAAGAAATCATACTTCATGAGAGAACATGATAAAAAAATTCTTTTCCTTTCCTATATTGACTTCAAAGGAGATCGTCAAAGGCATAGTGATTTTTAAAGACTACTAGTATGTTTTTTTCTGAAGGAAATGCAAGTTTCTATCTCTAGAAAGAGTTTTCAAATGAAACTGGGACTAGAAGTACTGCAGCTAAAGATTTTTCCTATGTTAAGACAGTCATGACTTTTTATTAGACACAAAACTGCCTCTACCATCTGGAGGTTTTACATGATACTACTTAAACATTTGCGAATGATTAAAGTGTCTCTTTAAACACAAATACCAAATTAAATTGCCAGAATAAAGTTCCAGATGTATTAATACTCCATGTCCCAAACTGACTGGTGGTATAAACAATCTCAGCACCATCTAGGCTGCTTGTATTCTGAGTCTTAGGGATGCACTGAAATCTCTCAAATTGTATTTACTAACTTCACATTTTAATTCCTACATTTATTTCCCAGGTGAAAAGGTGAAACTCATTATTGGGAATAGACTTAGCAAAAGGTCTATGACCTTTCAAGTTCTCTAAAGCTTCAGGCAAAGCAATTAGCAGACTGAACTTAAAAACAATATCACTTTTTGATATACTTGTCAGCTCTGCATAAGTTTTCCAAGAGATGGAAGAAGAAACAGAGACAGAGAGTAAGACAGAGAGAGGAATGTCCCTGGGTATTTTAATTTTCTGATCAAACTCTTTTTTAAAATTCTTGGTAGGTTTTTAATAGGAAAATTTTGTGCACTGCATGAGGCAAAAGCATTTTCTTTAATTATATTTGATAGTTTATCCATCATCCCTTAGGGAATAAAAAAATAACTGGTTTCTTAAGGCAATAAAGGCAAACTGTCTAAAGCAAATATTTAAAGCAAATATTGTGTTATAATACCCTCAACTTTTCTAAATGACTCCAATAAAATCCCCAAATTACTGTAATCAAGACGAAGATTGGAGAAGCTTTGCAGGTCAAATGGCAACTTTATTAATGCATAAAGCTAGCAAAAAGAGCAATAAAAATAAGATTTAAAATGCATAAATACATTTAAAAGCAGCAAATACAGAACATGAAGTGCCATTTTATACCATCAGTGAGTATGTATCCCACACGTGAAAAAGCAATTCAACTAGTTTTGTTGATATTGAAGAGTTCATTATTCTTCACTGAAATTGTAGGGCAAAATAACAATAACAACAACAAAAAAACAACAACAAAAATAGAATTAGGATTGAAAGTTTTGGGAATTGTTACTTTTAAAATGATATTTTTAAAATTTTTTTTAGCATGTTAATACTAAGAGTAAAAAATACTCAACCCTAAACATATCATTGAAAAAATATACCCTAAAGAAACTTCATTGAAAGCAATTAATTTTGTCAGGAGATTTTGACAACAATAATAACTATGTTTTACCACAACCATTAGTGATCATTACCAAACTTGCAATGCAGGAATGAGGAAATATTTACCTATATTGCTCTTGCTCATGCACACAAATGTTCTGTTTCAGTTGGCACTTTTCATACAATATACTCCTTTATAATATCTGACAATATCCTGCACATCCCCAAGGAGTCCCTCTAAAAACCTATGCATGTGAAGGGGTACTTATTAGTCTTTCCAGTCATCTTTATTTATATTTGCTTTATTTATTAATTTACTTATTTATGTAATATTTCTTTGTATATGTTCTCCCTTATGAAGTCTCCATTGTTCAGAGAATAGTGCTTCAGCCTATTGCTCTTCTGTTTCAGTGTTTTGGGGCTGTAATGCTCTCCTGTGGATTTTTAAATACCATCATGTTTTAGTAATCGAAACAAACAATATTTGTATTGGAGGCCTGTAGCTAATGATGTTACTGCTGGGATCAGTGTCAGGTCCAGTCCTATTCAACTTGTCAAAGACTTGGATGGAGGGACAGAGTGCACCCTCAGCAAGTTTGCAGTTGATTCAGAACTTGGTGGAGTGGCTGACACATCAGGAGCCTGTGCTACTACTATTCAGTGAGACCTGGACAGGCTGGAGACCCTAATGAATTTGACAGAGGCAAGTGTGCAATCCTACACAAGGGGAAGAATAACCCCAATTACCAGTACAGGAAATCAGCTCTGCACAGAAGGACCTGGGGTCATGATAGTACAAAAAGTCAGCCATGGGCCAGCCACGTGCCCTTGTGGTCGAGAAGGCCAATTGTGTCCCAGGTTGTGTTAGGAAGAGCACTTCCAGCCAGTCAAGATGTGATTCTTCTCCTATGCTTAGCTCTGGAGAAGCCATATCTGGAGTGCTGTGTCCAGTTCTGGGCTCCTCAGTTCAGCAAAGACAAGGAACTACTGGAGAGGGCCCAGTGGAAATAATAAGGGGAGTGGAGCACCTCTCTTATGAGGAAACACTGAGAGTTGTGCCTGCTCAGCCTTGAGAAGAGATAAATGAGAGAGGATCTTCTGAATGCCTATGGATGCATTATATAGAGGATGGGGCCACACAGTCTTCAGTGACAGGACAAGGGGCAACAGGCACAAATCAAACACAGGAAGTTTGACCTGAACAAGAGGAAGAACTTGAGGGTAACAGAGCACTGGAAAAGGCTGCTCATAAAGGTTGTTCTGCTCTGGAGTATTCAAAACCCACCTGGCATGGGTCCCTCTTTTCAGAGTGACATTGAACTACAGGATCCTCAGTGGTCCCTTCTGACCCTGACCATTCACTCTGATAATGTGAAAGGTACAGTTCAAAAGTTCTATGTAAGAATACACAAATAAATGGAGCAATAAACCATTAATCTTCTTGTTATATTGATTCTTTTCCTGGAAACAAATGAATAGATATAAACTTAAATCAGTTAAATTATTTCATTAAAATATTTTTTTCTTATATTTGTCTGTGTTTCCTATATACCAGTAAAGCAAGCCTGGATGAGCTGGAACTTTCCACTGTACATCAGTGACCCATGTAAATTTGTTATGCATCTCTTCATGGTGAAATGCATTTGGTCATGAAGTGCATGTGGCAACAAACAGATGAGTTCAGCTGTAATTTGAAAATCAATTTTTTGTTTACAAAGTCTTGCTAAAACTTGTAGACACTTTTGAAAAAGTGCGTTGGATGTAGTCACAATGTCCTTTAATTAGCTGCTAACCTTCTAAAATAGAATCTCATTTTCTAATTTTCTCCTACTTCAATGAATGTCATGATTTTATTTTGCAGTTTTTAAAAATCCATTCTAATTGTCATGCAGTATGTTAACTTCAAATAAACACTTATAGCTTTAATCCTTTTTATATTGTCTCTATGTTAAAAGCTAAAAAAAAATTATAATCAATAATGTAGTGGCAACACATCAACATCTGTGTAATAACTATCAATCTTTCATAAGAAAAATAAAAGCAAACATCTTACTTGAATATCTGTAAACAGTGATGAATGCCATTTCCTTCATTTTGGAGTACAAGAACACTCTGCTGGCTGTTAAACTGAATGCAGACCAACAATAGTCTGCATGTTTTATTTCCCAAAAGAGAGGACATGGTCACCATCTCATGTCAAAACATTTTAGGTGACACAATAGCAATAGTTCAATGGTGCTAGTCCTGGGTTAAAATCAGTAGTCCTCAGACACTATTCAGCTGCCAAATGCAGTATTTTTCTATTAAAATTGCTTGTAAACCTGATGAGGGATAGATAATTTTAGTAAGGCATAGGGTTTTATAATTTCTCACAAGTAGATAGAAGCATATTTGGCCAAGAATCTCTGAAGTTTTTTTTAAGAGTGCTGTCCATAACAAAAACATACAAATAAAGTGTACTTATTTGAGAATAGTCTCAGTTTTAAATTCTTTTTATTAAATAAAAAAGTTTGGGTTTATTCAGAAACATTATTTTTTATGAGATAAAAAAACCCCAAAATGTAAAAATGCAGAAAAAAAGGGTCTGAATTCTTCTGGCTAGGTTTTTCTAATTTTTTTTTTATTTTATTTGTAATTTTTTTAGATTTTTGTAGGATTAAAGATCTAAAAGATCTTACAAGGTTTCACAGCTTTCTAGGTGTTTGAGCTTGTTTTCGGCTGACCACTCTCTCAAAACCACATGAAAAAAAACTGAGCTTTTTTTCCCTAAGTTTTAGGTAACTCTTTCTTTTGCAAAGGAGTGTCCCTGATAAGAACAGAAATTAAATCATGGACTACTTTAAAGTGGTTTTTATGGCCCCTCAACTAAGGTTAGCTTTATGAACCAAAATAACCAATGAGGACTGAAAAAGAATTGGGATAGGGCATTTGGGAGATTGGTGGCTTTTTGCCCAGCCTAATGGTTTATGACTTCTTCTTTGTCATTACATATGCTGTAGTTATGACTCAGTCACTGAGTTGAATTCACAGTAGAAAGGATAATAGAAATCAATACCATGGAAAAAAATAAACAATGAAAGCTGTCTATTAATGACAGCTTTCTTCTACACAGATGGAAATTGAGCCCTTCAGTCAGATAGCAAGACCTTCTTGCTGAATTTCAAACTTAGTGCAATGGCAAACCAAATAATTCAAACAAACAACAGTAACTCCAAACAAGATAAACAAGCCATTCCATTAAAATTAGAAAGTCCTATAAATACTGATAGTATGGTCTAAAACTTTAAACCTGACTGCTCTGCACAAGACTTCATGATATCACAGAACCACACAATAAGCTGAACTGGAAGGAGCCCACAAGGACCATTGCTTTCAGCTCCCGGCCATGCACAGCACCATCCCCAAGAGTCACATCCTGTGCCTGGGAGCATTGTCCAAATATTTCCTGAACTTTGTCAGGCTTGGTGCAGTGATCACATCCCGTATCCACTGCCTAACACCACTTTGGGTGAAGAACTTTTTTCTGTTATCCAACCTTAGCCTACCTGACACAACTGCAGGCAGCTCTCTGGGATTCCATCACTGATCACCACAGAGAAGAGATCAGTGCCTGCCCCTCCTCTTTCCCTCACAAGGAAGTTGCAGATTGCAGTGAGGTCTCCCATCAGTCTCCTCTTCTACAGGCTGAACAGGCCAACTGAGCTCAGCCTTTCCTGATACAGCTTCCCCTCAAGGCCCTTCACCATCCTCCCTGCCCTTCTTTGGGTTCTCTCCAGCAGTTTAATGTCTTGCTTACATTGTGGCACCCAAAACTGCCCCCAGCACTTGAGATGAGGCTGCCCTAATGCAGAGCAGAGTGAGTTAATCCCCTCACATACCTGGCTGGTGATGTTGTTCCTGATACACTCCAGGACACTCCTCTTTGCCTAGTTTTACATAAGCACACAGAACTTCATAAAGTTATTGTTTTATGAAATACGCCTCTTCTGTTATACTACTGCCAGGCAGTAGAAGGCAAAAAGAAGAACCTCCTCCAGTAGAACACAATTTTTTCCTTTCCAACCTGTTCTGACAAGGTGTTTTAGTTCTTCCTTGGATTTAGAAAGACTATTTTCTTTCAAAAGGCCATAAGTTTGGGGATTTTTTTGTTCTAATACTTATCTCACTGTGCTTGCCTGAATGTCCTATGCCCAATCTGACCAAGATCTCTGGAAAAGAGCAAGGCTTGCTTCTGCTTCTCTTTTTCAACAGAGACACAAACCTTCTACTCAATCAGAACCTTTCAATCAGTAAGAACCCAGGATTTTTCTTGATTGGATTCTTTGCTTTTGTGATTCTATGTAGTGCTGCTCAAATTAGGGCATGTTAAAAAGAGAAAAGATTGTTCATATTTCCAGGGGGCAATGTAGAATATAGCTTTTTTTGCTAGCCAACTTACTTTAAAAGAAGTTTTATCAGACCACTGTATGCAGTATTCAGTTTTGTTTTCAATTAATTCTCCCTCCCAAACCCTCATACGTCTCATTGCCTCATGTGGCCTTCCAGCTGTCCTTGAAGATACACCTCACAAGACACTCACACCCTGTACAAACAGGTTCAAGAAGAGATGGGCACATGGAGCTCTAAAACCAACATTTCCATTCATTTCAACAGTTCTTAAGGCTCCCATGGTGACACTAAGTTTTAATTTTCCACCAGTTTCTAGTGCACTGTTTCCAAATTTGTTTTTATGCAAGCCCTAGTGAACACAATCAAACCTGTAATGCAAAGTGACTTTGTGGGACAAGATACAACCGGTTTATGAGTTCTAAGGACTTTTTGTAGCCTATTTGGCAGATTTTATCAGCACAGAGAGAAGTTAACTACTGTTTTTATCCTAGGATGTGAATTTGTTCTCTTTTGTAGATGCTTATTTCCACCACTTACACTAAAGCTATTGTTGCATGTGAGAGTTTATCAGTTTAAAGCCAATTCAGCTTTAATTCAGCAATTTTGATGGAAATAGGAAAAAAAAAGGGAAAGAAATATATATTCACTTGCAGATATGTATATCTATTCTTAATGAAGTCCTGCCTATTACACCTCCAGTATAATAATTTACTCTGGCATTAGTAAGGAGAAAATTGTTATTAGCTCAGAAATATTATGCTTAAAAACACAATTAAATTTAGAAGTCTAATTTTCTTGCATAATCAATGTGGAGAAGGGAGAGTTCATAGGAAAGCTGGTTATTCTACCTTAGTTCTCCAGAGACAGTATGTCTCTTAGTGTTTGAACTTGACACGCTCTTAAATAAGGGTTGGAAAGTGTACAGTGTTTTCTTTGTTACTTTTCCTCTCCCTCTTTCTTATGGGAGTGCAGACACAATGCTGCAGTCAGCTAATGATAAACTTATTCCCAGCCAGTTTTGCAAATAAGGGATATCAAATGATTTTGTCCAAAACCTGATTTAGCTGGTGCCAGCAGACTTATATATTGGGGAAAATACTGAGATTTTCTCCCAATACTTGCTGGTGCAGACATAATATTTTTTTTCTTATTTAAATGTAGCTGTCAGTCAACTACATAGATCTGAAGATGAATCATGTTTATTGAATCTATCTTTCTTTCTTTCTTTCTTTCTCTCTCTCTCTCTCTCTTTCTTTTTCCTTCCTTCCTTCCTTCCTTCCTTCCTTCCTTCCTTCCTTCCTTCCTTCCTTCCTTCCTTCCTTCCTTCCTTCCTTCCTTCCTTCCTTCCTCTTCCCTGTGTTCCTGTTTTTGCATGCCTGTATTTATTTTTTCCAGATATGATCTTGTTCAGATGAAATAAGCAATATGAAATAAGGCTATGTTTTTATGATTAGTGGAATCGCAGGTGGAGAAGAGTACAACCTCATAAAGCTGATTGAATACAGTCCATTATTGATCAGTGTACTGCAAAAAAGTGAAGAATAAAAATTAATAGACTGTGATAGTTATTCATTATGATAAACTTGGAGGTGGGTATTACAAAGAAGATGATTTTTTTTCACTACCACAAAAAATCATAATGCCATTAACTAGATTTATATGAAATGTGATTCTGTGCTGGTGAAATGAAAAACCAAACAAGCACACTAAAATATGCTCTGGTTATAAGTTCTAATTTTATTTCATTGTCTCCATGCTGGTCTCAGAGAGAGAATTTAAGAAATAAATGAATGCTGTTAAGTAAGAAGACAAATAAGTTTCCTGTCAGTTTGAAATCATAGCTTGTGCTGAAGAATTCTGCATGCTACAGTAGTGTTTCTCACAGTACATCCAGAAATAAATTAGTACACTGCAAAGACAGGTGAGCAAACCCAGGTTTAGAGTCAGTCTGTAGTTAAATTCAGTGATTAAAGTCATGGAAGTCTCTGGGGCCTAGAAAGAGAGAGTAGACAGAGAATATTTTTAGTCCAAATGAATATGTGAGGATTCAGCATTTCCAGGAGATTTTAGGAAAGTAAAAATAGGAAAATATGTCCTTGAATGCATATAATCTATGCCCATGAGAAATGGGGTATGTTGGAAACAAGAAAAAATAACTGTTTAAAGTGTGGAACAGTTACAAAAACAAATCTAAGATCAGACTAAGCCAAAAAGATTAATAAGACTGATTAGCGTTTCATTTAAATCTAAGAAAAAATTATGTAAAACTGACTTTTGCTTCTCCTTAAAAGACACAAGCCATCTGTGAGGCCAGAAAGCTCTCAGCCACTCTGCAGCATACAGTTTGTCAGTCTTCTGACAAACCATTTTTTGTCAGCACTTGCACATGGCAAATGAGTTGATCATATAAGAGTTTCCTTATAATTAAGTAGACTTGTATGTTGAATTAAAGGCTTATTTTTTTCTATGGTGGGGTGCTGCTAGTGATACAATCACTCTTATTTCATGTCAGAGTCTATTCTTTGCAGATCCATAGACTCCAATTGCATTACCTTATATAAAGACTTTTTTCCCCATTTGACTTTAATTATGCTCCATCGTCCTATACTAGTGGAGTACTTAACACTTAATTTTTTCTACTTAAAAAACCTTGCTGCCATGTAAGTTTTCCCAAACTTTCATGGCTCTTTGTCTTAAATATTATTGCTTCCATAATTGCTTATAGGAAATAAAACATCTCTTGGCATAAGTGTCAATTAGGTCTTGGTATGATGTCTTTTTCAATGAAAAATATTTCTATGCATGAAATCCAGAACAGCAGCAACAAAATTACTTAAATGGCTGTGTAAGCAAATCTTTTGTGTGCACAGGGAATATCAAGCCCAGTGTCAAAATTCAAACTAGCACACTGAATGAAAGCCATGCCTTGACTATAGGAAATCTTTAGGGACATGGAAACCATGTGTTTTCATTAAGAAATAAGATGACCTGTGAAAGAGGATGTCTGTACAATCCTTCTGGGACTAACAGCAACAAAACAAATCAGTTTTTAAAATAGAAAGATCACACAACAATGTATTTGCTCAGAGACAAAATCTGCAGAGCTGCCAGGCATTTGGGAGATAATTTCCAAATGCTCTTCCAACCTCAGCTAGAAAAAAAAAAAAAAGCATTTTGTGGGTTCGTAGAATAGAAAATAAATTTAGCTCCAAAGCGTGCCTAAGGACTGACTACAACACAGAGACTTCTGTCACGTGGCTGTGAAATATGGACTGACTGGTTCTTCCTGGCACTGGTTCTTCCTGACCTCCGGCACAGCTTGGCAGACAGATCCACTCATGGCAAATCCACAGTGACTGCACAAGTAGGCTGTGTGGCAGATCTGCTTCCCCATCCCTGCAGATCTCTGGATCTCTCTCTTTTCTCTCCTGTGTCAGAGCAGCCAGAGAAACTGTGTCAAGCCTACAGCATGTAACACAACTCAGACAGGAAACTCCGGTGGGAGAAGGAGAGATAGTGAGACAATATTTCTTCAAGCCTATGCTTCAATAATTAATAACAAATAATAGGATTCCAGTCCCTTGCTGTATTCTGATGATGACACTTTCTAGTATGAGTGGAGAAGCCAGAGAGGAAGAAAGGGATTTCGCTTTTAGAGCGAGTCTGATGAGTGCACCCTGCCTTGTACTGGGAAATTATTTTATTTATGTGAAACAGAAAGCTGTTTTTTCCTGCTACAGAGACCCATTGTGGGATGTCAGAGAGCTCTGGCATGCAGTGAACTGAGTAAAACAGTAGCAAAACCCCGCAACACCTATGGAAACAGGTGATGGAGGTAGAGACTCTGAGTTTGAAAAAGCCAGTATCACTGTTTACTAAAAAATGACACAGAGCCATCAGAAGGCTGAGTAGCAAATCATTACTCCAAACTGCTTATTTTTATACACTGATCAATACAGGAGGACTTGATTGGTCATTTAATTAATACACTTCACCTGACTCGCTAATTAACAAGATGCCCTTTTATAAAGAATCTTATGAGAATAATAAGAAAACACAACAGGATGTTGTAGGTGTTGTAGGAAAAACAACACCTGCAGGTTGTTTTTAATATTGTCTATCATTTTTTATCTTCAACTCCCTTAAGTCTCCCAGGCTGATTCTGGGAAAACTTATCTTTCTCAGCTTTTTCTCTAGCTTTTCTCAGCTTTTGATCAGCTCTCTGACCAGGCTGTCATGTCCACAAGGCAGTCCCAAGAGTAAGAGACACTTCCAGGATATGCATATAAGGACCAGAACCAAAGTAGAATATATGGCTTGCACATTACATTTTCACTTCCTATGCATGGACTCTTCCTGCCTATGCATGGTTCAAGTGCATGAGCCTTGCTCATAAAACTGCTGTTTAAATATGCTTTTTGGAAGGCAGACTTAGAGAAGATTTGTCTTTCCCACACAGAAGCACAGTACTTCACCAGACCTAATAATCTCTACATCCAGCAGCAGCATACTGTGAAGACTGACACCATCTCTCATCCCCTGAGCTGGCCTGGGGATGAGAAGGAGCCCATCAGGGATAATCATTTGTTCCATGATGATTAAGGAAAGGGATTATGTGTCTGTAAAACAGAAGAAAACACCTTAAAGATTTTAGGCCTGCAGTGGCAGTAATTTTATAGAATTCATCATAAGACAGGGATGGTGAATCTTAGGCAGGGATCATGATTGCTAATGTGGTGTGCAAGTAGGGCTTGAGATATCTGCTGTTTGCTGGCTGCTGTGGAACTTTGGCTACTCATACTGCTGGTTATAGGAAGCATTCAAAGCATAAGCTAAAAGATAAGGATATTACTTAGAGGTTGTAGGGAGCAGAAGGAGATAAAAGAGATTAAAGAAAAAGCGGGGAGAGAAATACTGGCACAAAGTACAAAAAAGATTCATCAACACATCTTAGTCTCTATAGCACTTTTTGCACAAATTAATAGTATTTAAATGTAATATTTAATTATGACAGATGTAGCCAAAACAGAATCATTATGGTCTGAATGGTTTATTAGTTTAAAGGATGTCAGCTCTTCGTCATGATTTTTTAGTCAGCTTAGACATTAAATTTCCAGGTATGACAAAAAAATCAGGAATAATTTCTAATAATACCTTAATATTAGAATAATTAAATAGTATATAACATTAATTTATAATAATAGTTTATTTAACATGTCACCAACTACACTGATTTTTAGCTACATCTATGGATTTTCCATATGTGCATAATGCCAGTGGCATTACATAGAATGGTTAAAATGCCTCAGCCTGTCAAAATCATTTGAAATACTATTGGCAGCTATCCAACCTGCACATAATGAGGTAAAAATATCTTCCATGAGTTGTGAAATTTATGACAAGTGTACTGGTCTGTTCTTTGCTAGTGAAAGTAGGAATATTTCCAGTGAAATGAAAGGTCTTCTCCCTAAACTGTTAAGCCTTGAGACCTGTGGTGCATTTTTTTTCTCCCTATGGGTCTTTTGTCTGTGAAGTTAGTGGTAATGTGGAATGACAGAATAATTACCGTTAAAATATCTTTTTCCAAATGGAATGTGATTATGTAATGAATCATCTGTACAGAGAATAAGGTATATTAAAGCATTTCATTTCAGTCAGTCGGAATCCAATTGAGAGTTTAAAGCACCGTAAAGTTTACTCTTCTCTTTCTTTCTTTTTTTTTTTTTTTCATTTTTCCATCTTTCTGGGGAAATCTTAAACCTGATTTTTTTCCTTTTTAGCTCTAAAGGAGCTTATGTGTCAAATAATCTCATTGAGGAGATAAAAGCAAAAGCTCTCCAAAAGTCTGCATTAGAAGGAAGGAAAGTTTCTTCAGTTGCTGAGAAAGACAAGGTAGGGTCATTTCCTCTGGTCATCAGCTATTCTAATTTCTGTTTCATGGCTGTGATCCAGGTTCATGACTTCAGGGCTTTCTGTCAGCTTCACATCATCACCTGCAATTTACATAATGTAAAACTACAGGAAAACATGCAGTAGGACAAGCTTAAATTGACCTTGCATAGTCTGAGTTTGATTCATTAATTTCAAGGCACACATGGTTCTGATACCAAATGAATAAAGAATATCTTCAGCTGTACACATTAACTGTAATAAAAATATGAAAGATTGCAACTTTAGTACTAAAACTGATAAGGATGAGATTTGGTTTTTTGAGTTAGTTCCCATTTCTCATATGAGAAACTTAAATGCTATAATGAAGTCAGTTTTCTATATTAAGGCATCGTACAAGCAGTGAAAAAATCTGAATCTTAAAGCTAAGCTGAGGAGTAAATATATCTCTGTTTGCTAAAATGCAGTCTCTACTATCCAGCTTCGATAATGTTCTTGGTATTATGTTTTTAATGGAATCACATTAACCACTTTATTTTATCAGATAAGAATTCTTCTCTGTTCTTTAAGCTTGCTGTGCTCTAGCAATTAATATAAATAAATTTCCCTGTTTCTGAAATATAGCTTATGTACATGATCCATGGAAAATTATGCTGGAATAGTATCTTAGTAAATTATGAGTATAATTCACTATTGCTTTCACCTTTACTGAATTTAAATATTGTCAGGGCTGATTCAGAGATGCTTTAAGGAACAATAAATCCCAGTATGCTAACACTTACTGTGATAATATTAGCACAGTCACATATAATGTGTTTAGTTACATCAATCTGCCATATAAACCAGCTTCAAGTCACTGTCTATGACAGTCACTGATACCCCATGTTTGGCTATTCTGGGTTAAGGATATTTATCGATTTAGTATACAAAATATTAATTTTTTTCTCACTTGTGTCCTGCTGACAAAGCAAAATATTTTAATTACTTAAAATAACCAATCTATTCTCTCAAGCAGTTTCATACTCCTGTAATTATCAGTCTTAATACATTTTCAGAAAACTCATTAAAAGGAAACAATCAAACAAAAAGAAACAAAGCAAGCAAGCAAAGTAACCCTAAAGACATTACATACATGCAAAAGCATATTTCAAAAAATCAAAAAGTCCCAAGTCTCCCAGAAATATTGACTCAGTACTAATATTGCTGTCCCAACTACTCCTTTTGAACTGATCGTTTCGTCCCTTGGACTTCTTTACATTAGTTTTTCAGCTGAGAGCTTCTCCATGAAACAGAAGAGATTTTTTAAATAGTATGTTTTCCCCTCTTTCTCTGATTCCTCTTGATATAAATGTTTCAAAATAATATTACAGCCTAAGGCAAATACATAGCATGGAAAATTTCAGTACAAAGAAGAAAGATTAGCAAAATTAAAAATAACTGAAAGTAGATGTGTTGGCTAATTTTACTAATGATGACAAGTACTGCCTTATCCATGTATTGATAATTACAATGATTAAAAAAAACCAAAACCAAAAAAAGAAATCTCCCATTTAAAATAAATTTCCTCTGTAGTAGAAGCATTTTACTATTAATAGTAAAATGTTATATTTTAAACTGAAATATAAACCTAAAAAGCACATACATGTCCTGTAATAATGAAATACTTGCCTGAAAAATACTGAAAAAAAAAAGACAAAATATCCAAAATGACAATTAGCAAATGTATTGCCCTCATATTGTAATGAAAAAAGTTTACTAGATTGAACCTGAGGGCACTGTCATGGATAAAACTTTCAGAGAATCACAGAATGGATCAGATTGGAAGGGACCAGAGGAGGTCACTTGGTCAAATCCCCCTGCTTAGGCAGGGTTATCCTAGAGCACGCAGCACAGGATTGCGTCCAGACAGTTCTTGACTTTTCCAGTGAGGGAGACTCCACAACCTCTCTGAACAATCTGCTCCAGTGTGTGGTCACCTGCAGAGTAAGGAAGTTCTTCCTTATGTTCAGCTGGAACTTCCTGTGCATCAGTTTCTGCCCATTGCCTCTTGTCCTATTCCTGGGCACCACTGAGCACAGCCTGGCTCCATCCTCTGGACACCCACTGACCCTTCCTATGCGCACTGGTGAGCCCCTCCCCCAGTTGTCTGTCCTCAGCACTGAACAGGCCCTCATAAAATAAATGCTTGCTCCTTAATCTTCTTTGTTGCCTTCTGCTGGACTCACTCCAGGAGCTCCATGTCTCTCTCGAACTGAGGAGCCCAGAACTGAACACAGGGCTCCATGTGTGGCAGGATCACCTCCCTTGACTTGCTGGCCCTACTGAACCCACAGTGTGCACACTGTTCCTGAAGGACTGCACCCCATGGGAGGCACTCACACTGGAGAAGGTAATGAAGGGCTTTAGCCTGTGGGAAGGGCTCATGTTGGAGAAGTTAATGAAGGACTTTCTCCCATTGGAGGGACTCCTCTCCTTGAGGAGAAAGCAGTGGCAGAAACAGCATCATCTGCTGTGATGGCCTGACCATAGCCCCCATTCCTGTCTCCCTGCACCCTTGGCAGGAGAGAAGGTAGAGTCCAGGAAGAATGGAGAAGTGGGGAGAAGGTGTATTTAAGATTTTTTTTTTAACTTCTCATTATCCTGCCCTGATTTTGAATAGTGATAAATTCAATTAATTTCCCCAAGTCATGTCGTTTTGCCCATGACAATAATGAGTGATCTCTCCTTTCCCTTATCTCATGACATTTTCATTATATTTTATCCTCCTATCCAGTGGTGAAGCAAGAGAGAGAGTGGCTTTTGTGGGTACCTGGAATCCAGCCTGGATCAAACCACCGTACATGGCTGCAACCTGACTTGTTGCCTGCCTCTTTCTTACCAGGTACTGAACCCCACAGTCTCATGGGCTCTACAGCCAAGCCTGCTGTGACCCCATTACAGCTGCCCCCAACCTTAACTCCTTTCCAACAAGGCCTTCCTACTTTGTTAGTATAAAAGTGGGCAGCACACCGTTCCTTGTGAGATCCTCCTTCCTCTGGCATGAAGTTGTCATCAAGGAATTCCATGGAATTCCATTCCGTGCTTTCCAGGAATCTCCTGAATTCTTTTTGCTTTGCTGTGCTGTTTCTCTAATAGATGTCAGGATAGTTAAATTCACCCTCAAGACCCAGTGCCTGTAGCTCTGAGGCTGCTTTGAGGTGTTTATAGAATGTCTCATTCACTTCCTCCCCCTGATCAGGCAGTCTGTAGCAAACATCCACAACTGTGTCACCCTTTCTGGTCTATCCTTTTACCCTTCGGTAACTCTTCATGGCTACATCTCCAAGGAGGATCAGGAGTGATCTTGACCTGCAAACCTTGGTCATAGGCAATTAATTGTCCTTTCTATTCATGGTCCTATTAGTCTGACAGTTCTACTCTCTTTACTTCTTCTGCTATAACCTCTTCATGCATCAACTTGTGAATGTCTCAAATGGGGTTTTGACTTACACTTACTGGTTGAAAGTCTAGGGTGAGACATTTCTGAAATATTTGATATTTGCCTTCAGCAGAATGAGTCATAAACCAATTTTCAGTTCAAAAGAATAATGCTGCAGAGAGATGCTTTAGCTCAATTTAATTGTAAGGAAATTGCTCTCACTGTAGGTTCTTTGTCTTAAGACTTCCTTTCCTGATAATCACCAAAGACTAGATGCCCTGAGATTTGACTAGTTTAAGGAAAGATTTGAATAAAAGAGACAGAATTCTCTGAATTGAAGATAGTGTATAGTGTATGGATTTGGAGTTTTTTTCAACTTCCATCATGTCTAGTTTAGGAATGCCTGCAGTACATGTGTTGTGAATATATTGATTGGGAACTCCTACTACAAGGTATTTAGAAATTAAAACAAGCATTTCAGAAAGAGGTACTTGTGGCTTATTTTGCTGTAGAGTAAAAGGAACATTGAATGACCACTGTGTCTGGTTTATGGACCATGTGGTTTCCCATTTATCCAGGGTGACACACATTCCAGATGTCACTGTCATTTCAAAGTGGCAGGAGGAGAGTGACAGAAACATCACATTCCTTCCAAACCTTCCCAAAACCAAAATTGCATCTTCTGTAAGGTGCTGATGTGTGAAATGGTCCTCTTGATAGTAATAATGCATGTGGTGCAGGAGAATACTTGCAGTAAACAACCTGGGCAGTTGATTAAATGTCCCAGTTTCACAAAGGCCATTTATTGTTTTGTCTATTTCAGCACCATAGAAATTCTCCTTTAAAGAGAAGAAATGTCAGTTCTGAAAAATGTGACACTAAAACCTTCAGTCATGAAGCAGAAAGCCTTGACAGGAAATGCTTTTTTTTCCTTTTTTTTTTTCCCCTTGGATGGCAGATTTCAATACTTTGCCTCGATATTTCAGATTACCTTCCTTTCCAGCTCTCTCTGGACAGAGAAAGTTGAGAGGTTTAGATACAATGACTTTTAACCTATTCAATTTTCCAATCCATTTGGATTTTTGCGGCCTTGGAGACAGCCTATGTTTTTGTTGTGCAGGAAAGGATTTAAATATTATTGAAAACCCATTAGTAACAGTTAGAAATTCTTTTCAGAGCTGTAAAAATTTGAATGGATATATATGGAGTAAAGTTTCAGTGCAATGTGTGTGGACTAAGATCCAAATTGGGTGATTTTAATAACTAATGTCAATAGCAACTGTTGCTGAATGTAGGGATATGTTGCACATACTTTTGTTACCAGAAAAAAAGTTTAGTAATAAAACTGCATATAAACTTAGAAAAATACAGAGAATGCCTGCCAGGTTTTGCTTTTGTTGATTTGACTGGTTTTCTTTTCTTATACCAAGTTCAAATAATTTTTTCTCAAGATTATTATGTTTATGTATTTATGTATTTTTCCTAAAATTTATATAGTATAATGGTCCAGTGTAGATGCCTGACAATATATATGACATAGGTATGTTTTTTTGTGCTAAGATAGCTGTAGCAAAAGTTCTGGTTTGAATCTTAATTACAGTGGCAGGTGTTTTATAGCTACCTTAATGTACCTGCTTTCTGTAAGTGATCTGAATGTATGTACATCTGAGTTAGGAAGGCACCAGTGGAACACTACATTCCCTAATTTGGGAAAAAGCTCTACATCTCAAGGAACAGTTTATGACTTTTCATTATCCTTTCATTCCTCAAAGGCTTCCATGCAACTACTTTACATGGTGTAGAGAAGCCAATGAATTAGACATATTTGCTTTTTAGTGAAGACATATTTCAATACTAATGCAACTGGACACAAGTAAAAATAAATCAAATAGCTTTAATGACAGAAAGCACAAAAAAGTCAAGCTCAACATCTAACAGCGCAAAATATTTTTTCTTGCTTACTCAGTGCTATAAGTGACTCGAGCTTAAAATTTGTCATATTTAGACACATGAAAGCAGCTTGTGAAAAGAACACAATCGTTGTTTTCAGTTTTATAGTTATGAATTTTGGTCTACTGTGTCAGTCAGAATTTTTGTTTTTAATTTGCATAGCAGAAAAGATTGAAGGAAACAAAAACAACTGCCCCAAAACCTGCAGCTGTCATCCTTTGTTCCATGTCTAACAGAATAAATGGTCTGGTTAGATTCCAGCATAGTTAGGAGAGTTGTTTGGTTCAAATATCTGTTAGACATCAGGGTGCCACAGTGAAAATGGCTATTTTTTGTGTAGTTGGAATAAAGAAAGAAATTAAAGCTGCTCCAAATACTACAGGGAATGCACACAATTAGTCTTAATGAAAAAAAATTCCAAAACTATACCAGGGAAAAAAATCACATTTTTCATTTCACTATGTGTCCTCTGTCTGGTAGATGTTCATCTACTACATCAAAATACTCCTTAATCTCCTTATATGTATTAAAGTATTAAGAAATCTATCATGATCCCTGCAAGGTAGATGGTGCTATAAAAAGTTTCTGAGCATATGATGCTGACTAGCTTAGAACTCTTCATCTTGGATATACACAAACCCATGGCATATTAATTCAGCAAAGTCCACTGCAATTATGTATATGATCTAAAAAGGGAGATTTCATGCCACAGAAGCAAAGCAGATAAGCAAATATTTCACATAAAATGGGCAAGTTTTAGAGAGGTTTAACCTACATTCACATTGTAAGATACAGAGAAGTAGCTTATGCAACTTTTCATAGTTACAATAAATTTATTTATTTAATACTATGCTTAAAAGTTGCTATATGTATCTACAGAATGACAGGAAAAGCCACAAGACTCTCCAGAATCTCCTCTACTTCTTCTCTGCAAGAAGAAAATCATTCAGGTTGGAAGTGTGTGGCTGTTTTTTGTGCATGAAGATTTTAAACACACCATATAAAGAGCAGAAAATATCACGCAAGTCTATTTTCCAAGAGTGGCCTGGCTATTAAGAGAAGCAGTTGGACTGTAACAGATGACTGAATGTTCTCCAAGATGACTTTAAGTGTCAGATGGTTGTTTCCTAGGGTTTTTTTCACCAATCCTTACATTTATATCATATTCTATATATCTAAACCAGACGAAAATAAACAGTTTCATCAAGTGTTCTTGTACTAAGGGAGATCCTGCATACTCATATGGCCAGCTAAACCATATTCTAGCCATGTGAGACTACTTCAGGGGCAAAGAATGGGCAGACAATGGTAGCTAAACATTGAATATTAATGGGACTTTCTGATAAAATATCAAATATTAGGTTATGACTTGTCAGCAGTAATATGAAAACTTCAAGGAAAGCATCACCAGTGCAGTCATCTTAGCTGCCAGACAAAACATAGATCTTCCCTTAATAATTAAGTAGGTAAGCTGTCATGGTTTTCATTTGAATTAAAGAAAAAATGGGCTCAGAATCTTTATTTTATGGCATATACAAAAGCTTTCAAATGCATGCTACTGCATGTGTGAATTTAACATCCTTGCTGGAATAGTTTCACTTTGTGTAACTAATTAAATATTTATAGGAACAGAGAGTGCAAAAATAAGTCCATGTGACAGAGGTTGTGATGTTTATGTGGTAGAAGAAAACTTCAGCATAAATTCTCTTATTTAAAAAGCAGATTTGGATCAGGGCACCCACAGAATAGGCAAGTATTCTCTATTTGAGATATAGGAGATACCCCTTTGGGGCTCTCTCATCATAAATTACTCTAAATTGATGGTTTTTTCTCAGTCTAGAAAGAAAAAAATTAGGCATTTTTTAAACTTTTACATGAAGTGAGACCATTCTTCTCATTTGAATTTTATGGAATGTGTTAAATTCCCCTAGACTATTTCACTGCAGTTAAAAAAGAGATGCAGAGGTGTTATGAATATTATGAATGTTGACCTGTCTAGTCATATCTCTATTAGCATTTCTATTCAGCTATTAAATAACAAAGAATTGTAAAAGTAGAAAGAAAGGCAGTAAAATTTCAGCTAATATACAACAGGCAGAACTGTGTAATTCTAATGCTGAGGATGAGCCTGAAAAAGAACAGTGACAGACTATATAATTACAGTGTTTGACAGAATACTTTTTTCTGAATCTGAATATAATGATACTTTTCAGTTCTCAGAACTAGAAGACTGAGGATGAGTCAGAAGAGCAAGCATTAGCTTCCATTAAATGTCCCAGAGGAAAAAAAATAAAAGGAAATGGAATTTAGAAAGAGGAGACACAACATCAGAAACAACAGAGTCCCTATAACACCATCAATAAGGACAAAAAAAAAACTTTAAAAGTTTCTATACTGAGGTTCATTTGTTAACTGTCAACCTCCACCGGAAATCTTGTGTGAACAGATTTTGTTTTGATCTTTCAAAATTTCCATTTCTTGTCTTAGCAAAGCCCAAATCTGCAGAGATGTATGAAAAGAGGAGGAAATATGTTCAAAAATCAACCATATAAATAATTTTCCAACATTATATAAATCCCCTGAAACAGGTCTGGCTTTAAGTACGGAGTGATTTTTTTTCAAGTGGCTTGTCCTTTTTTCCATTTTATCTAAAATAGTGCAGTGGTAGCAGTAACACATATTCAGCAACATAGAGATTAACTTAACTTTATCAAGGGTCTTCACAGCACCATAGGTGGAGTGATCCAGTATCTGAGATAACATAATTGATACTTTCATGAATCTGCACAGACTTCAAAACAGTATTTCAGGATTACAACAGGTTTGACAATATTCTTTAGTTCAGTATTAGATATGTATGTCAGTGGTGCATGCTCCAGATCCTCCTGTCTATCCCAGATAACAAGGTGTTGTAAAATGGGATAAAGTCCCATCACAAAAGAGCAGGATTTTTTCATCAGGTCGCCAAGGGGTGGGGGGGGGTCTCTGACTGCAAGCCTGAGCTTAAAAGATGTGTCAGGAAGTGATCTGTGGGTACAAGATGTGCATGAACACACACAGAGTACTTAACTCTAGTCTGTTGGACTGACTGGTATACTGCTGTATACTGATGTGGGTTTTATCACAAGTTTTCTAAACCAAAGTATCACTTAATTACAAAGCATCAGAATTTCTAGGTGACTCTTTTCTGAGAAAAGAGACAATAGTGAATAAAGGCTGTAAGTGCTATTATTTGTAGAATGTCCAACAGTCCTAGCTGAGGCTGAGGTACTAATTAGAAAAAACTATGTAAAAAGGTAGTGGAATCTGCTTGAGAAAATTATATTTTCATTTCAAACAAAAGGAGGGAAGAAGTGCAAAGAAATGGACTGATTTTCTAATTCTCATTACCAAGAGTTTTTGGAGAAAGAATTTTGGAAATCATGCATGGTACTCCAGCTGCAGGTGACAATACAATACCATCAGTAGAGGAGTTACCTACAAATGTATATAAATGCACACTACAGACTATCATTCAAAACAGGTTTTACTCAGTAGGATTATGAAAAAATGTCCAAGGACCCTGAAAACTCAATCATGTGAAGTTGAGGCTCCAACCTGTTGTTTGCCCAGTCTGTTTTTGCAGTCATAGATTCTTTGACCAATGTGTGGACTCTTCAATCATATATTTGTGTTTTCTTCTGAGGTATAGTCTTACACATAAGTTACTAAATTGAGGGAAGAGTCCTAAGGATTTACTTCCTCAGAAGGAGAAGGTCTATTTAGAGCTTACAGAGTGGCTGTAAATTTTAAAGTATGTCTGTTGAATACTGTAATTGCACCTCAGACTGGGAACATTTTAAATCAGGGGAGTATGAGCAAAGGAATGGTATTGCTGCAAAGCTGTGGCCATGTATAGAGGAGTGACACACTTGGCATTGCAGATGGAGCATTTTGGAAGTGTTAGTTCACTAACACTGTGGATATGGACCAATCTGATCCATTTAGCTACCTGGTTAAGGACTATTTACTATAGAAAATATAAAAAGGAACAAGGAAAGTGACAGATTAAACACATAGATACACAGACTAAAGAAGGTGATAGACCTGTATTTATTATTACCTTGGGTAATTTAATCCAGTGTGCATGTTTTTTATGCTAAATTCAGTAGCAAACCAAGTCAGACTATGGGGTGAATAAGAGAAATCTCCATATGTGAAGTCAGTGGTGGGTATGGAGCCCAAGGTCTGATCGTGGATATTAGCCAGGCAGAGAAACCTGCATTGATGTTCAAGGGATCCGTGGGAGGGGGGAGACTGTGAAGCAGGTGGGTGATTTAATGCACCTGTTTGATAGTAAACATCAAGCTGAACAAGCCAGTGAACAGGAGGAGACTCATTTGGAGGGGAAAGAGGGCTGGCATCCAAACAGCGATGTTGAGTGAATGTGGAGAATGAGAGCATGCATGATTTCAGTAGTGAACTTCAACCACAGTCAGAGAGAAGGAGCAGGGTTTGGCCATCTGTACCTATATCTTATGAGAGATAAGACCTGTTTTATGTGCTGTATCTGGGTGCTTTTAAAGGCAGTGCCTGAATGGCAAACTGGAAAGTAGCAACTGAGTCCATCAGCCTGGGATGGAGACCCCTGAGACATGATGCCTTAATCTATGCTTACCTTGATCTGTACATAGTATTAATGAGATGAAACTATGTGTACTACTAAAGAAATTGAAAAATAAAACAATTATATTTTCACTAAAATTTCTGGTTTTAACATATGGAATTCGGTCATAATGTACCATTGTTTCTAAAATACGCTAATTTTTAGAAAGTTTTGTGTACTTATTTCCATTTTTGGATACTTTTCTAAAGTCATTCCTGTTTGCTTGCCCTCTGCAAAATTTTCCATTTTTAGGGTGACCAGGTTTTTTTCTTGTGTAATTTAGTTTATTCTTTAGATAATTCTGATATTATGTTAGAAGTTAAATAACTAAGTTTTGAGTTTAGGCTGGCATAACATTTAATAATTTTCTTGGCCTACTTTCTTATTCTAAGACCATATTTAGGCAATCTGAAAACAATTCCTTTACTTGTTTTTCTTCTTTAGAAGGACCCATTGGTTTTACTTTTATTTCTACTTTGATGTATTTTAAAGGTAATATCTTTGGTAAGATCTTAAAGAATAAATCAGAACCTTGCTTATATTTTCATGTAATCTGTCACGTATACTTCAGTTTGCAAACAAATTACAAGAAAGAGAAATAAAATTTAAAAAAAACTCAGAAAATTCTTGACCCATCCACAGAAATTTTTAGGGTTATCTTTCTGAATTTTAAATAGTATTTAATCTCAGTTTCTTGAATGGATAACTCAACAAAATAATTATTATAAGTTACTATAATAAATTATTAATATTATTAAGACTTTATCATTCCTAGGACTATTCGCTTTTTATTTGTGATAAATAAAAAAAAATCCCTTTTTTTGACTAAGAGAAACTAAAATAAAATGAAAGATAGGTGAATGCAAAGATCGTCATTTTTTAATCATTCCATTTTTCTCAGCTGTAAAGTGAGAAAAAAGCAGAAAGATATATTAAAGGGACACATCAGTTTAAATTATATCAGGCATAAAGGCTGGTAAAAACCTGATGATATGCAGATACATATATATTGTTTTGATTAACTAACCTATAAAAAATTTTTACACAATCTGCAAACAAGAAATATAACTCATAGCACATGAAATTCAAGGGAGAATTAAATACCGTGTTTTATGTGCTTTTCACCTGGATTTTGGAAAGCCATTTGCCACACTGCTTTGTGAATTACTAGCATCTCTATACCCACTGAGTGTGTTTACAGCATAGCCTGCAGTGGAATTCAGGGACACCTGTACCAGCACACATGCCAGATGCAGCGGAGTCCCCACAGCACTGAGTTCAGCACGAGCCTATTCCTTCCACTCATGCCATCACAATTCAGTCAGCTCTCTATTACCAATGCTAATTGGAGCCTCACAGAGTTTTGAAAACAGAATTAGTGCTATGGTTTCCACACTGAGCTAAGGTGGCCAGGATCAGCCTCATGAACAGTTCTTTTTGCTTTATGAAAGATGCCATGCTGTCCAAATTCATGGAGCCACTTTGGGTCTGAAGCTGTGTCCAGCATCTAAACCAATAAGCCCACCAGATATGACAGAGAGCATGGTGTGAAGAGAGCTGGAACAGCTCTTGGTCTCTGGCAAGGGCTCAGCACAGCATGGAAACAGTTAAAATCTTCTGAGCCAAGGATAGATGCCATTGCACCCATGGCTCTATACTTGGGCAGCAATCTGTGCAGCATTTGTACTGGCCTGCTTGGATCTTCTGGGAAATTTTTGCACCTCTGGCAGGATTTAGCTACAGCAGGAATATCTGCTTCTCAGATGATGCAAAAGTTACTGAACTTGAGTTACCTCTGACCAGCTGTAGGTGTTAATAATGTATGCATCTGAGCTACTCAGCCCAATTCCCTACGCGGTCAACTGAGAAAAATAACAGCTTTCAGGTTCTGATCTATTTCTTCAAAATCCTGATGAGAATTGCTCTTCAGTTTGCCAAATTCCCTACACTGAATAAAAGAAGCATCTCTCTCAAATGTGGATGTATGACATGATGTCTAGAGCTAGCTGGAGTCATCTTTAGCATCTACCATGAGTCCTGTGCCTTACTATTTTAAAATGCCTTATCAAAATCTCCTGTAGAAAGAACAAAAAAAAAGCTGATTTTTTATTTACAAATTGACATAGGAGGGACATGTTTTGCATGTTCGGAGTTCACAGAAGCTGTGGAGAACTGATATTATATGACCCAGTGAGACATCCATTGGCTTTGTCAATTTGGGAATAAGCAGAACACTTTTGTATGGCACCAATGTAAAATACAAGAGTGGCTTCAGGACAATGATTCTGCCAATAATTATGTTCTTAGCATCAAAGCAAAACCACTAAATTTTGTGAGTTTCTAAGGCTCTTGTGACACCAGTCTAAAATGTTAGATCATACTGCTGTTCAGATAATTATAGATGCAGAGGGAAATACATAAACTCTCAGTTAATCGAGTGGATAAAAAGTTGTCCTACATCCAAAGGACAGCTTTGGATGAATGAGCCTTAGCTAAAGGGACCATATGGTAGGTTTGTAAGTAAGTGCACATACTGTATTCATCTTGAGACTTGCTAAGTACTCAGCCCTGAACTTAAAGGATGGGCCAAAAGGAATGCTATATAAAACACTTCACACATTTTTGAAACATTTTTGTTGAAAATAAAAATTAATGAATTTGAAGGCAATGAAAAAAAGGGTGGAAGGGAAAAGACCAACTTCATCTATTTTTAACCACAAAATATTAGACTGTTGAAATGTGCTGTTTTGACACCTTCAAACTTTCAGATGAGTAACAGCGAATCCTTTCAAGAATAGAAAATCACTTTTTTTATGGCCCACATCTAAATTTACTACTGTTGTAAGTATCATGCTTAATATTTTAGTCTGAGGGCAATGCTCATTTAAACACAATTTATCACTGAAACATTTGGAAGTTTTCAGACACCTACAAAACATGTGTTCAACCAGCTTTCACTTATTAATACCACAGCAATAGAATCAATAGAATGTTTTTTACGATATATTAAATGAATTTTTAAAGAAGACAACACTAAATTTGTTAGCTACTAATTTACTTCATAAGGGATACTGATTCCATGACAATATGTTTTTTGATTACATGTCCTTTGATTTACAAAACTTAATGAGCTGCTGTAATACAGTGGGTCAGAGTGGGAAAAAATAAAATCTCAATATTTTGTTGAACTGTTAACCAAAGCCAAAATGCTGGTATGTTATCAACACTGGTTTAATGACAAATTAAAGGCGCAGCATGCTGCTGCTGTGAAAAAAAATCACTCCATGTTTTCCAGTTCTATATTGGACACAGTCTCTTGCAGCAGACTCTGGATGCATTGCATCACTTGGCGTCATGTTCAGTGCTCTGCTGCAGGGCCTCAGTAATGAGTCTGGTGAGTGCTTTGGGGGTCTTTGATGGATGATGACACCCCCTCAGCTGCCCTCATGTGAATGTCCTGTGGTGTGGCCTTCCTGGGCTGGGGGCTTTGCAATTGGGCCAGTTTGTGTGAGGGAGGGTGGATGTTCACTCCCCCTGGCCAGGGGTTACACCACACCCCCAAAACTCTCCTGCTCCCCCTTTCATTCTGGAGGGAGTTTGTGCAAACCTGGCTTCAGCAGATGAGTCTGTGGGCTGTGGCCTCCCCCACATTTAACCATGCTAGAACTGGTTTTCAGGACAGCTGCTGGGTTTGGTTTTCTCTCTCAACCTCATTTACTTCTTCCTAGACCTGAGATAATTGGACAACAGTGTCACCTTGACCTTATCTCAAGTTCCTTTAGGCACAGTTCCAGACAGAAGGCTTTTTGAGGGAGGGGTGGCCTTGGTGGTCATAGCTTCTGCCAGTGGCCTCTTGTCCTATTGCCTGGGACCACCAAAAAGAGAATGGCTCCATGCTCGTCACTCCCTTCCCTCCAGAGGTAAGATCCCCTCTCAGCCTTCTCAATTATACTCTAGATGATCTGACAGAATTATCTTCAAAAGATTATTATTTTATCTAAGGCCTACCAGTTATATTTGATCTTTAATGTTCTAGGAAATTGAATTCAGGGGTGTAAAGCACACAAGAGAAATACAAGGAGTTCACAAGTAGAGCTCTGTGAACTAACTTCATTTGAACTAATGAAATATTCCTACTAAAGAACTTTTTTCCTTTACTCTTAAGGTTTTAGATTCTAGCATGTGAGACTAAACTTCTTGCATCTTTTAAATGGAACTACTGTGTGAAGTAATTGCAATGCTTAATAGCCACCCTCCCCTCAAATCAATATTTTATTTCCCCAGTGTTACAAAAGGAAGGAAAAAAATCTTGAGTCACTTGTGCTCAATGTTAATTACATCAAGCAAGAAGCAAATTTTGTCAACTTGCTTTATTCTCTATTGAATAAAAGAAGACCTATAGTTTAGGGGCAGGAATATCTTACCAAATTTTGTATATGACTCTTCAGATAAAAATTTGTTTCTGTAAGTAAAAACTGTCAGACAAAATATTTGTCATTATGTGATGTAACTACAGTGTTACACTGCAGACTCCCTTTAGATCTGTGTGATATCAAGTTATCTCCATGGAGCTCCTCCATGCAAATCAAGGAATAATGCCCACTTCAAGGCATGCAGACCCTTACCAACCTAACACATTTTCTGCTTGCACATGGGTCTGTCTCCTTCCCTCCCTCACTTTGTAACAACAGCAGCTTATGCCATTCTTGAGAAGGCTTTAGGCTTTCCATGAGAAGGCTGCTCACTGTCTAGGCTTGTATAATTAATGATGAAACCCATTTTCTGTGGTGTTTTCTGAAGCAGCTAAGCAAGTACTTTGCCTCTTAACTATTGGGTATTATATCAGAGTTGGTATATTGAAGTGGTGACATTAAAAGATAGTGTGGGTTGCCTCTAATGTTCATCTTCAAAGAGACAGTCTGCTCTGAACTTATCCTTGAATTTTCAAATATGAGCAGATTTTTTCAATGTGGGGAAAATTTCCCAGTTTGCTCCTGATGTTGAAATTTCAGCCTTGAGCAAGTATTTTATAAGAAAAGACTAGCCTGTGACAAACAAAAATCAGTGATAGGCTGATAATTATAGCAATGTTTGAATGTACCATTGTGACTTGCCTTTGTAGTGAAGCTAGTGAAGCATCCCCTAGAGTAAATTGCATTTTTCATAAATACCAAACATTCGGGAATAATTACTGCAAAGCATTTGAATGCCTGAAGGCTCACTCCTTTGTGAATGGAACCAACAATGAGAAACAGACATGGAAAAAAGCCACGCATTTCTTGTGAGTGTCTGTCTTTCTCAAATGCATTCATTCTATCCTGTTCTTCAAATCCACTTGAAAAGGCTTTTTTGCCCTTTATGAATTCAAAACATCATTAAACAATCACTGCTTTTCTTATTTAAACAACATACTCCTCTCAGTTCTACATTTAGTAATAAAGTCTAAAATTTCTGAGATGAGACATTTTCTACCAACTGGGAACATTTTGTAGTGTAGCTTTCATCTTTTTGTTTTTCTGTGGGCAGATGTGCCAAGTAAAGATTATCAAGTAACAGCAGGTTAACTGCATATTTCTGTTAATATGGCTGAATACATTTGTTTTCATGATTTATCTTTCAAAAGTATAATTGAACAATCTTTGTAGAAACTGACTGCTTATATACAAACCTTCACAACAAAAATACTCCCTCTTTCAGGTACTTATTATTATCAGCCCTTAGTTTTTGTACTTTCTCACTTCCTAAAGTTTTGGGGTTTTTTGGTCTTTCTCTATGTCTTAATTACATCAGGTAATCTCACTAATGATATTGTCATATGTTTTACCTCTTTTTTAATCTTTTTTTGAGCTCTTTATTCTGGCTTGTTATTCACTGAAAATATCCCTGTGAAAGATGATTCTTTCAACAGGGACCAGAGACCAGCATTTTTTTTAATCTGCCTGTTGTTTCTGTTAACTGGTGAAGAAGTATGATGCCTTGGACATAAACTCTTGTAGGAATGATGGATTATTCCTACAAAAATAGTTTATTTTGCTATGAATTTTCTGTTACTGGACATATAGTCTTCCAAAATTGCTAATTCTAAAGGAGATGTTGGTGTGGAAAGAATGAAGCCTAATCTATCCTGCATAGGTATTAATATCAGCATTTCTTTAGTTTCATTTTTGCAGTTAGCTTACTTTCATTCTCTGGTTGTATTGATTGTCTTATTTTAGAATAATCCCCAAAAATACTGGCTTTGCGAAACAGAACTGCATTAGTAAATAATTTATACTTTGTGATTGATGTGGGACTCAGGTTCAACTTCATACACACACATACATAGATGTCTATGCACAACTTAGACATCCATACCCTCCCTCCAATCATTGGAACTGATTGTATTTCTGGATTGGCACTTATAGAATGACTAAAATGGCAATACACAACAGATTTCAAGTTTTATCTATGGAGAGTGGAACTTTTTTTATAATGCCTCTTGTGGCTTAAATTATTGATGCTCAGAAATGCAGAAAGTCTAGGACAGGCAAAATTCAAAAATAAACCAAATTATTTATTAAGATTGGTACTTTGTATTGAAGGACTGAAAATTATATGAAGGTTAATTATTACAAAAAAATAAGCTAAAGAGAGGAAACCACATTATGTAAGTGCTTTGAACAACAAAATATGAGAAGATTGTTATAATTGACAGGCAATATGAAATCCAGAAGATGTCTTGTGTGGATAGGATCAGTAAAACCAGAAGGAATTACATAACACAGCAAGGTACAGAATGAATCAGCATATTGAAACTACAATATGAAAGAAGTCATAAGACATTGGCCCGTACAGAAAGCCTAGATACAGATAGCGACCAAAAATCTCATATTGAATATGCAACAGAGCTTAGAGAAAACATTTAAATTTGAACTTGAGACTTGAAAAGTTCTACTTTTTCAATATGTGCTTTATTTTAGTAAAGTTGTCTGGTGATTACTACATGCTCTTCTCATTTTCAGTTTTCACAGAGGTGTGAATACAATGTCCGCCTTTGTGTGAAAGAACTCAAAAATATTACTTCAATTTCTAGTGGCATGTAGTAAGAAGTAAAGGCATGGGATAAAGAAAAGGGAGGAACATTTTTTTAATGCATTGAAATGCTAAGAAGTGTTAAAATGACTTTACTGGAGGGACAATCTCGAAGATCATTTACTTGATATTTCATTTTGCCCAAGCAGACATCAAAAGGAAAACAATAATTTTAAAAATTTTGTGAATATAATTAATTTTGACTTCCTTAGTATTATGAACACTTAAATTTCTCACATTTAAAACATTCCACCTCAATAAATTTAAAATTATTATTATTATTTGCACTGCATATCATTCTGAAATATCTTACTCATGGTTTATTGTCAAAGAACTAAAGAAATAAAACACAAACTAAAAATCTTTTTGTATATCCCACAGATAGAGACTGGAGCATGAGATACCTATTGTAATTGGGCAGAAATACTGCTACCATTCTGATTCTATTATTATTTCTCATTGACAAGTTGTTTCTAGTTCACTGAAGTTCACTGATTTTTTTTTTAATTTTTTTTTTTCTAATGTAACATGAAAGTTCTCTTTACAGACATCGTCTACCCAGAAAAAAATAGTGGCACAGAATGCAATATTATGAAGATCACAGTCCCTGGAAAGTATATGTTTTACAAGTCCATGTCTGGACAAGACAGTCTTTACAGACTGTCCATGTTGTAAAATAAGAAAATTAAAGTTTAAATTATAAGAGATTTATCTTAAGTCAGTTGAGTGTATTTCTCACGTCTAAATGTGGAGTTTTCCATTAAGCAATAATAAAATTATCAAGAGAGGTACTATTTTATGGTGAGATTACAGACAGCAATAATCTTCATTTCATATTAACCTGATACCAATTCCAAGATTCCATCAAAGCTACTGTCAGTCCTTGCTGCCACCACATACATAGTAAATATTGCTAAATATCGCTCTACACTTTATTGGCTATTCAAAGTGTGTGCAATCAGATTGAACTTCTGGATTTGTCATGTTATGCTATGGTGCAAAATTAATCTGAAATCAATGCAATACTCATACTGACTTAAAATAAGTTTAAATCAAGACTTTTCACTGTAATCACGTATCTGAGGATATCTTTTATTTGTGATGCAAAAGGAATCTGTTCTTTACCTATGTAACCATGATTTTCATATGGAAAGAAAAAGTGCATGGTGGGACAACTTCTTATCATGACATAAACTGTGTACCATACCATAAAATCAAGGTTAAGTATGGGAAAGAGGAGCATATCAATGAGAGTTTTTACTATCTCTGATTTAAAAGAAAAGATGATTAAGGACACATTTTTTGTTTGTTATTAGCTGTGGTGTTTCATTTGTGTCTGAAGTGTGGAAATGATCCACAATAGTTTCAAGTAGCTGATTATTTAGCTGGTAACACCTAATTCCAATCTTCATTTACACCAATAACTACATGTCTGTAAAAGTAGACTGATTTATAAGCATGTGAGCAAGCTTAGAATTAGAGCCATAGACTTTACAACTACAATATCAAAGCAGAGAATAAAAAGAACCAGATTCTCCTAAACCATTTTTTTGCCTCCATACTCTGCACATTCTGAGCTTTTCATATATATTAATAAATTTATCCTCACAAGGTTTGCTTGAGAAAAGGGAATATTTTTCTTTGAACAATTGTTGCTGCGGAAAAGAATCAGATGTATTAAATGTCAAGCATCAAAAATTTTATTCCCAATATTACTAAAAATTCATAGTCCAGAGAGATGAAAAATGAAAGGCTAAATTCAATAATAGTGTCTCAATATCATTTCAGTGCTCTGTGAGCTGGTGTCCCACAGAAAGTTATTTGCAGATTACTTTAGAGCAGTTGTTCTTACCTTTATTTTTGAGTTACTTACAGTATAATGTTCTTCTCACCATCCACATGCCCCATCTCTCTGCCTCTATAGCAAGGGCTCCACCACTGTTCCCTTCTCATTTATCAGGGTGCACTCCTTTGGCAGGAAATGAGTGGAATAAATGGAACCATGTTAGTGCATCCACTGGAACAGTACAGCTGATCCTATTTTTCCAATTCCCTGGACAGAAAAAAACTCTGTGGAGTGCATTGGCCTATATCTTGAGATGAACCACTTGTTTCTGTGCTCTGACATATCAGAATTGATACCACAACTTATAGGCAGCATGGAGAGGCAATGAAGAGCTGATATGCCATAAAAGTTGTACAGGTTGGAATAGCCAGTTATGTGCCTCATATTTCAGATGTATTGAGAATACACTTGTAGTAAAAGGGCAAGAAATGAGACAATCAAAGCTGCAAGGAAATTGAAAAGGTCACTCTGATAGCAGATTCCATACATGATGGGCATCTTTTCAATGGATTTGGCATACTATTTTCTTACGCAGCATGGATTCACTAAAAGTAAATCATGTTTGACCAACCTGATTGCCTTCTACAAAGGAAAAACTACCTGGATGGATGAGGGGAGAGAAGTGGGTATAGTTTATCCCTACCTCAGAAAAGCTTTAGTCACTGTCTCTCACAACATCCTTGTAGGCAAACTAAGGAAAGACTGGATGAGTGAAGAGTTAGTGTATTGAGAACTGGATGAACAGCAGATCCCAGAGTGTTGTAATCAGTGGCACAGAGTTTAGTTGGATGCCTGTCAGTAGTGGTGTCCCCCAGCGTTCAATACTGGATGCAGAATTGTTGAACCTATTCCTCAGTGGCTTGGATGAAGGGGCAGATGCCTCCTCAGTAATTTTGCTGATGACTTAAAGCTGGGAAGAGCGGCCAATATCCCAGAGGGCTGTGCAGCCCTTCAGAACAACCTCAACAGGCTGGAGAGATGGGCAGAGAACTGTCTGGAGTTCAACAAAGGCAAATGCAGGGTTCTGCACTGAGGAAGAATAACCCCATGCTCCAGCACAGGCTGGGGGCTGATCTACTGGAAAACAGCTCTGCAGAAAAGGACCTGGGAATCCTGATGGACCACAGGCTGTCCATGAGCCAACAGTGTGCCCTGGTGTCCAAGAAGGCCAATGTTGTCCTGTGGTATGATAAGAAGAGCATTGCCAGCCGGTAGAGAGAGGTGATCCTGCCTCTCCACTCAGCCCTGGGATGAGTGGAGGCCTCAGAGTCCTGTGTCCAATTCTGGGCTCCTCAGTCAAGGGAGACATGAAGAGGCTGGAGTGGGCCCAGAAGAGGCCACAAAGATGATTAGGGGACTAATATCAGGCTGAGTTTCTCTGACGAGGAAAGGATGAGAGATCTGGGCCTGTTCAGCCTCAAGAAGAGACAACTGACAGGGCACATCATCAATGTCTGTATGTATCTAAAGGGAGAGTGTCAAGAGGAGGGAGTCAGGCTCCTCTTGGTTGTGCCAGACAACAGGACAAGGAGCAACAGACAGAAACTGATGCACAGCAAGTCCCACCTGAATCTGAGAAAGAGTTCCTTTTCTGTGTAGGTGAAAGCACTCTGGGACAGATTTTCCAGAGATGTTATGTAGTCTCCCTCAAGGGGAGATGTTAAAAAACCATCTGGACATAATCTCATGCCATGTACTCCAGGATAACCCTGCTTGAGGAGGGAGGTTGTACCAGATGATCCTCAGTGGTCCCTTCCAACATTGATTCCAAGAACAACTCAAGTTCAAGACTGAACTGGGGAACATGTAGCAGTTGGATAATGTAAGCTTCATTTGATACCATAATTTAGATACCTCAAAAACCTTGCATGAAAGATTTTCATACATTTTTGGTGAAGTCATTGCAGACTGGCCAAAAGTGTATCTGTGAAGATGGTAATTTCTTCCATGTTAGGTTCTTGCCTCAGAACAGATGTTTTTTATTTGGGTGAATCATCCATGCATAGGTATCTCATGCCATTTGAAATGCCCTTAATTGTTCAACATATCTTCACAAGGCTGAGAGACAGAAAGATGTGTGCCCTTCTGTAGTATCAATTGAAATACAGCAAAGATATCCTATTGCATCTCAAGGTACACTATTATGATGTGTCTGGACAACTGGACTGAATTCCTTATTCCTCCATTTATGCACATGGAAGCATTACATTCCAGCTCACTTCCAGAGTTGCCATGAACTTTTCCAAGATCTTGGACAGAGCCTGGTGTGAATTACAGTCAGGCCATGTGCTGGGTTGATCAAGCAGACAGAAAAATCACAGCAAATATCCTTTTAAATGCTTAGGCAGATGGGGGAAGAGCTGGTAAAGTGTTTTCTTCGTGTGTTGACAATGCCTATGACCATATGAATGCAGAGGGTGGAGGTCTAGGAAAGAGCAGAGGAATTGTGTCCCAGGAAAAGATATTGATTGTTGTGACTGTACACATGAGAGATATCAGGCTGAGTTTCTCTGTCCAGACCCCTGGGTATAGCCACCCAGCAGCTGTAAGTTTGATGTGTTTTGTGTCAGGAGGGCATCCAGATTCTTACAAAGGAATGAAAAAACAGAGTAGAGAAAAACCATAAATGAGAACTCAGACATCTAGACTTTGACTTTTAGTCTGAATAATCACAATGTGTTACATTTTCAAGGTAAATTTTTGTCTTTAAGGTAAATTTTCTTTACAAAGAAATCTTTGTAAAGATGACATATTTTATTATGTAAATCTAGAAAACCTTGCCATTTCAGATAATTCAGTTTTCTTTTAAAATGAAATTAGTGTTAAATTTTCTTGGCCATTGACAGTCCTTTTTTTATTTGTAATTTACCTTGGAAAATGTTCTTTATCTTCTGGCTTTATCTAGTGTTCTGAGAATTAATTTCTCAGTCATTAAAAAAAACCATCCAAATAGCTGTTTATTTTGCTAACCAATAATTGTCTTTGTATTCCATATTGGTACCTAAAACCATCCAGTTTATAAGAGGACTCCACAAATACCTGTGTCATTAGAAAGAAGAGTATTCAGCTACAAGATAGCAATGAAGATAGATAAATTCATTTGGAAAGAGGTTTAAGTTTTATCTGTGCTTCATCATCTCCTAGAGTACCTATCCATTTTTACTAACTAAGAAGCCAAATGCAACCTAAGCATCTCAATAAGACATTTAAAGTTAATGATGTGAATCAATCCATAAGCTTTTTAGACTCACACAATATTTCTCTATAAGACTCCAGAACAATAATTTTTACACACTGTGTCATGAAATATATTCTTAGAGGTTGATTGCTTTTCTAACAAGCTGATTTGAAGTTTATGGTACCTACAGGCAACTCATGATGAAAACTGCTCTGAAAAAAAATACAGAAATTTCATACACTTTCAGAAACCTTAAGAGCTATTGAAATACTATAAGCACCACAAATATTAAAAGAACTATGTTCTGTCATAGTTTTGAAACTGAGCCTAAAATAGAATTGTTGAACAGAAGCAGCTCTCAAGAACTATGACCTATCTGTGGACTAAAAGGTGGTTGTGTTTATTACAGATTTATGGATGAGAGACGTTACCTCTGAAGAATTTCAGGCTTGTCACTTATTATGAGAAACCAAAGATTTCTTCAGCATTTCTTTAAATAACATGGACTTCTTATTAAAAAAGCAACCAAATACAACTGCACTCAATTTTCAGTTTAAATATTCTTTAAATGAATGTTTATCACAGTATTTCAAAGAGGAATAGAAGTGAGAATAAAATTGTGAGTTACAAAAATTACAACTTATATGTAATAGCAATTTTTAATCAAAATATATTTATCTAGGATTTAGAAAACAAAAAACCCCAACATTTTTATATATCACCTACATTCTGAACTGCTCTTATGCCATAAGCTCATGTCTGTATTCCAGGGTAAAAGACAATCAACAGCTTTGAGTCTCAAGGTTTCCTGATGTTGAAGCAGAGTCTAAAAGGAAGTCTACTTCTATTCTCATTTTTAATAACAATTTGTATTTTCTTTTAAGATCCAACTTAATCTACCTAACTGCTAGTGTCTTTAATTGCTTTCTTTCTATGGGTAGCTGTCAGATATGACCAGAAAGATTAACCTTGGCATTGCAGACCATTATGTCTCATTATCTACAAGAAGATACTTGGATTGAGAATTTAGTCAGATTTTAATTGCTGCCTTTCTGACTGTCTTTTTACAAGTTTAATCATTGTATAACTATCTTCAAAAAGAATTGCTGAAATGACCAAATATTTATTAATGTTAAAGTTTTAGAGAATGATATGATGATGAATTTCCTTGTACATTAACTTCTACACACTTTCAACCAATTTCTATACTGCTTTTTAAAAAATCAACCCAAGGTCTATGAACTGTGTTTTCTTTGTATTCTAATAAAAAATACAAGATGATAACAGCTGTGCTAAGGTATTCTTTGCAAACTACTTTTGTTTTGAGAAAGGTCACTCTGTGCTCTTTTATCATACTTCATTATTTAGTTTTGGCTCGCTTTTGTATACAGGCAATTTTTTTCTCTGTCTACAAGCTGGAAATGAAAAACTCCTTATTAAAAGTTTTCTCTTTATTACTAAAGTTATCTGAGCTTCCAGTTGGTAGATATATTGATTTTATTTTTTGAAAACTTGTAATATTTTCAAATTTTTAACAAAACTTTCAGACAAAATAAAAACAACAGTTGCTTATTTGTACATAGAAAATGGACTTACAAATATAAATAGGGGTTTGTAATAGGCAAAATTTTAAAAGGTTAGAGGCTTTGGTTTAAATTCACATACATACATAGTGTTTGTAACTCCAAGGTTGTGGGTTTTGGTCCCTGCATGAGCTGTCCACTTAAGAGTTGAACTTGACGATACTTGTGGGTCCCTTCCAACTCATAATATACTGTGATTCTGTGACTAAGCTGAGCTATCTGAGCTGCCTAAATCTCTGAAGTCCACAAAAATTGAGTCTCAAAAATTTGAGTGGCCAGACTTTTCTTCTGGTGCCAGCTGGTTTAAGAAGCAGTGAAAATAGCTTTTCTTATCTTATTTTAGCACTAGTTCTCTTGGACAGATTAGAAAGTGTAGAGGAAAACCAAATGAATAACATTAGCAACAGCAAAACATAATTTATGGAGCTTGTAAAAAGATTTAGTTTGAGTTTAAAACTTTAGTTATCTTTCAATGATTGATATATCCAGCCACAACTGTATACATCCCTTCTAGGTCTATCTAAGTTTTTTAAAACATGTGAGATTATCCAGTAATTTGTTAATTTGATGTCTGTGAAAACTTTTTCATTGATTTACAGGCAGACAGACTGAATTGTCAGAAAGTATGAAATGTAAATGAAATGTATGAAAAGTATGAAGGTGTAATTTCATTTACGTAATTTCATGTTTGTGACAGTTTAAGAATGATCTCATTCTATGAAGCAGTCAAGATTTCAATGCACAGGTATCATTTCAAATAAAAAGTATAATCCATGATGTATTCTGTGCCAAAAAACATAAGAAAGGTAACTGCCCCTTTTCAATCACTCCATTGATTTTCTGTGTAAATAGGGAAAAACCCTGAGTATTAGATTTATTTCATTTAATGTTATGTACCTTATCCTTGGTATCTGCTTAGTCAATGATAAGGTGCATGTGTCTTCAAAACTAATTCTCTTCTTCAAATAACTAAAGCATGAGGACAAAAAACACCATTTGGATAATGATAATTGACAAAGTTAGGCTTTAGTTGAAACAAATCCCAGTTTAAATTTCTCCATGTCTCAATGCCCTTTCTTTAGGTCCAGCCTGTGCTCTTTTCTTCAGAAATTCCTGCTGAAAATTTTAAAACTCTTTAGAATACTAGTTTTACCATGACAGTTGTCATCTGCTAGTAGCCATTATTACTGATGATTAATTCCAGCTTTTGAATTATACACCTTTCCTAAATATTTAAAAAATTATAAATATTTGATACAGTAACACAGAAAAGTTGAAGAAGCTGTTGCATATAACAGTACCAGGAGAGAGAGAAACTAGAGGATAACAGCTGAGATCTGCTGCTTTGTTCCTCTGTGTGCTTGACTCAGCAAGATTAGGTATCCTATTAATGCCATCTACTCTGGAATCAAACAGCATCCACATCCTCTTTGGTCAGTTTGACGAGCTGTGACTGTTGACTGACGCCCTGTCAGATATCACTTTATTTTCCCAAATGGAAATGCTTCAGATTTCTTCTTATGCTTTCCTTTCCCTTTCTTCTTTTGAACATGTTCCAATTTTGACTTCATGCTCAACTGCTTTAAACAGCTTTAACTGTCCATGTCAGTATCAGTAAATTAACTTTTTCTAAAGTCACTTACTTCCTCGTCTCTGACAAGTGATACTGTGAGTAAATATAGCCAAGACCACAAAGATAACATTTCTCTGAAAAAACTTCACTCACTCATAATCTCCCCAGTCTGACTAACCTTCCCCCAAAAACAATAGGTCAAAAGACACTTTGTTATGCACTCTTTGTAGAAAAAACAAATTGAATTCTTGTTGAAGCAGTTCATAGTACAAGTCTGCAAACATACTTTTCCCCCCAATGAGTCACCTGACTTTATTTTGTTTAAATATTGTCAAACATATTAGCATGCCTCTACATTTTCTACTGAAGAAAATTTTATTTTATTAAAAAAATAATTATTATATTCAAAAATCTTCTGAAGGCTTAAGGAAAAGAAATTGAGATTATGGTCACAATTACGAAAGTTATAATTAAGCAAAAATGCATGCCTGGCTAAAAAAAAACCCTACACTTTTAACTCCCAGTTAACGATTTCTAAGACTCCCTTGCTAAGTTAAAACTGATCATATACCTCCATCCTCTGAATTTTTACAAATCTTTTAAGAACACATTATCTTCTTTCCATAAAAAATAAATTGTGCTTATCTAGTGTCTTGGAGATTAGTCTTAAAACCAGGCAGAGAGAAAAAAAGATTAAATTATACTTTATGTTTTATTTAGAATTTCCTGCATACTTTGTTCTATGGAGACCATAGAGTAAAATTGCAATTGATTATCAACCTAAAATCACTTTCTATAGGTTTTATCAAGTTTATTAAGCATGGAAATGATCATATGCATTTTAACATTTTTTGCTATGTCATAAGGGGATTCATATCAGTTTTATGCTTGGCTGGTGAAGAGTAATGATTCTTTTGACTTTCTCAGCTACTTCAGGGGTCTTCTACCTTCAAAGTCTATCATGATTAAAGTAGTTTCAAACAAATAACAAGCTTGTCATCATGCATAAGCATTTTAAAGCTGATGTTAGAGCATTAATAAGATTTAACAGGCCTGATCAGCTTTACCTGAGGCTTCCAGCCACATCTACGTGTCCAAAGGCTCCAGTTCAGGTCCTCAGTGGGTTCATCAGGCCCCTCCAGAGCTATGCCAGAAGAGCATTGAACCTCTGCTCAGACACTGGCATTCCCATGCCTGTCCATGGAGCCCCATAATCAGAACCCTGTTGCCACCATGAGGGACCTGTGCTGAGTCAGAACCTCTCTGTGTGTTGCTGGGGAGGTGCTGGCTGACATCTCATCTACTGATCTACTCTCATTCTCCCACATCCCCCTGCCCACTTAAACCAGAACCAACAGTGGGGGTTATGATGCCTCCATCCAGCTCACTCTGGATTTTGGGGGACAGATGGCAACAGGGTAGCCAAGGGCTGTCAGGAATGGTGACCCAGATGTCTTGCTAGTATGCTAATATGGCTACAAATCAATCATTCTACTCCATAAATAGCAGACAGCCCAGAGCCCTTGAGCTCTCCGGCACGGCAGTGGGTTGCATGCCAGGATCTCCCCTTGAGTAAGGACATCTTTGAAGGTTACTCCTCGAGGTTGAGATGTTCCTTGCTGCAGCAGATCTTGGTAATGATTGTGTGCTAAACTTTGGAATATTAGCTGAGTGATGCAAGGATTTATCGTGTGCATATAATAATTTTGAAGTAAACCGTTGACCAAATGTAGGACTGGAACTGGATCCAGTTACACCTAAACTCCTCTCTGAGATGGAATTAAGAACAAAAGGAAGTCCTTTCTGAACATCATGACTCAACAGGAAGCTCTTCCTCCTTTATCCAACCCTGTCCCCTATGCAGATATCAATCTAGTCTATCTTGTCATGGAATCCTGTTTAACCACTATCACATTTACCACTGAATTTTGATAGCTCACTGTTTTATATCAATAAAGTACATTGTTGTTTTTCTATTAGGATTGAAGTGCATCACTCCATTCATGACACGAGGACCTATTCTGCCAACTGTCTTGGGTAACCTCAGCTCCTGGTGCTCTTAAGAAGCATCTAGCCATTTCTACTTCCTAAAAAATTATTTTGGATGAAATATGCATTACTTTTGCCCTAACACACACCTGAGTGTTCAGAATTAATACTGAAATATTGAAACAAGGATGGAGCTGTATCTTCAAACAGTAAAGAAAATTGTTTTTTAGAAGTAGAGTGTCTAAATTAAAAGTTCCTTCTAATTTCTGCATAATACCACTTCTTTCTTGGTTTAAACATATCTGAAATGCAAGACTCAGGAAAATATTATAAAGCAACTTAGGCATGTTGTTCTCTTTTTAAATAAAAAAAAAAGAATAAATTGACTGTTTACTTGCATCCTGAAGTACTCTGATTTGGAAGTAAATGCATCTTGCTTATATTGGTAAAGATATTTAAAATATTTTAAATATTTTTTCCTCTTTTTTTTTTCACCTTAGTGTATTTTAACATCAAATAAATATTGTCCTAAAATAGTCTGTATTTTGGAGAATCTAAATGAAGTTTTGTCACAACCAATACAGAGAACACCATACAGTTTTATTAGAATTTGATACATTAGAAGTTATGCTGGTTTTTTTTTAGCTATGGTACTGAACCTGTCCTGAACCTTTTCTGGGCTATGAGATGTCAAGAAAGGAATCAGCATTTTATCAGCTCACAAGTACCTTCAGTGCTTGAGAGACACTGCCAACAAGAAAATGTTAATTGTTACAGTACATTCGGATAATCCAAAATACTTTGTTTATTGAAATGCTACTGTTGATTTCTGTGATCATCCCTCACAGGTCTTTCTTTCCATTCTTGAGCAATATCAATGTACAAGAAATTCTGCCTTTTTATTTGCGAAAAAAGAAATGCAAAGAGTAGTATTTTTTCAATTGAAATCTCTGCTCTTCCATTATCCCTGTGGAGCTATTTGAGTTTTAAAATTCAATAGGAAAGAAATCATCTATATAAAGATTTTAGGAGTTCTTGGAACATCAAATCATCAGTTTGATGGCTGTTCAGATAGTTTCTTATTCCAGTGCTAATCAAAACAGGATATACTGAACTCTTATTAGATTTGATCATAATCTTTTGAATTAAAATCTTTCCCCTAGGAAATAGTGTTTTGTCAAAATTAAACATTGTATCAGTAATGTTAAATTCTTTTGCTTTAAAAAACAAATAAAATAAGATGAGAAAGTAACAAAATAGATCCTTCACACTTATATGAGACAATTTTACAGTGATTAAACATAGTCTGGGATGAAGCCAACTTCTGGGACTCCTCCTTGCATAATACTGCAGTGATAGCTGGAACGTGGGAAATACTGATTAGATATTTAAGAAAAAAACACCACAAGGATGGTCAAATATTGGAACAGGTTACTCAGAGAAATTTTAGGATGTCTATTCTTAAAGGTATTCAAGATTCAACTTCCACAGACCACAGTATCTTGATTAAATTAGGTGTATTTTGAGAAGAGAGAGGGCTGAGTACCTCCAAATTTTTTGTCTAACCTAAATTATTGGATGATTTTTCAGTTCTAAAAGTGGTGTAATTTCTGGCCAAAGCTAGTGTTACTTATCAATTACAGTAGAACTATCAGCCCTGTATTTAAGACTACTGCCTGGAACACCTATATCAAAGTCTCTTCCCTGACTTTGGGCTTTTTGGAAAACTTGATCTACAATATTTTAGACCTTAATGCTGTGTAGTACCAGAATCTAGTTTTTGTCTGATACCATTTTATTTCATGAAGGATGGAAAATTTTTTCTAAACCTAAATATGAGTGGGATGAGACCACCATTTCTTGCTTCCATTTTTCTTTACTTTAGGAATTGTTAGCAAACATGAAAACCAAAGTATTCCCCAAGGACTAATGTATTCTCAAAGTCTAAGGAAACAGGAAGCTATTTTTGTAAATCTACTTGTAATAAACCTGTTCCATATAGTATTTTAAAAAATCATATTATACAGTTTCTCCCCTTTTAATCTGGTTGGCTTATATTTATTGTCTAAGGTTTGTTTTATATGTTTTAACTTTATTAAATTTATATTTGTTCTTTCTTTAAGGATTATATCTTATCGTTGCTTCAACCCTCTTTTTCTAATACCCTTTGTCCTTTTTTAATACACAATCTGGAATTCTATCTTTGTCATCCTTCTGATCTTTCAGCTAGATTTAAATTTAACTCTTTTTGTTGATGTTCCTGATATATCTGGTAATTCTGCAAAACTAATGATATTTCTAAGTAACACAGGCTGTGTCTTGACTACCAGATGTTTGTTAGAACACGTTCACTGTGAGGAACTTCTCCTTTATATCCAGGACAAATATTATCAACAGTCTGAAACAAAACAAGGTTTAGCAAGAAATACAGCTCAGCTAGTTTTCACATGCATAGAAGAGCTCGTCCTGAGGGAACCTGCAATATGCAAACTGCTGCAGTGCTATCCCTGACTGGAAGAGACTCAATGGATGCAAAAAAGACACCTGGGTTATCGGTTACCCATGAGTTCACTTTACAATACAGATTGGTTTTGAAAGAAAAAAAAACAAGAACATTTGGCTGTACTATAGAATACAGAGATCACTTTCTGATTGTAACCTTTAAAATAAGGTCAACAAGAAATCAGAAAATACAGTCTAAATACAGTCTTAACCCAGTAAAATCAGAAAATGGCACTGAGGCTTGATACTAATCACTGTACTGCTCATCATTTCTAATACCCTGAGAGAGCCCATCATACTCAGGTGCATCTTGTCCTGACTGTACTGTTATCCAGTGAGAGCATCTTTCACTCCTATTCTCATTATACTGAAATTTGAGCTGTATTTTCGGAAAACTATAATTTTATGTCCTAGGACCTCAGTTTTTGTTTCTCGTGATGTGCTTGTATTTTTGATTATTTATGGTCTTTTCTGAAAATACAAATAAAAGACTGATGAAATGTGCCTGGAGCTGAAAATCATATTATTATAATAATTTTTATTTCTAGGTTCAGCTTCATTAAATTAGTTATACTGTATGTAATGTGAACTCTCATGTCTTAACAGAAACAGCAAGATTTTTCATAGGAATTTTTCTCTTCTTCAAATAAATTCATAACCTGTTTAGGCTGTTTGTTTGGGGTTATTATTTGTTTGTTTTAATAAGGAAGTATAATTTATCTAACTCTTTATTTTCAAAAGCTGAATTACTATGGCGCATTTCCATATACGTAGTCTATTAATAACACACATGAGCAGGTTTTCTTCTGGAGTGATTATACAGTAATCCTGCAGCCACAGCTTGTAATTGGCTTGGCAATTCATTCAGTGTGCAGCTTTCAAATTCCTCTATTCTCACATCCTCTTCAATTCTAGTAAAATGATAACTTTAAAGATAATAGGTCCATAGGCAAATGGTACACGTAGAGACCTGAAGGCTCTATCAGCTATTTGTTAGGGAGCAGAAAATCAGTGCCAGTCAGTAGAGAAGGTGCTGGGGAAGAGTAATTTCTCCTACCATAATAATTTGAAATTTGTCTTTAATGTTTAAGATCTTGGGTCTTGGTTCATCTTTATTCAATGAAAAGTGAATTCTTAAAGGACAATGCATTTTATCATAAAATATGTGCCCAAGGACATGTGAATTTCTATTTTGATACACTTATTTCTCTTTCAAATATTAAAATAAAATTTATGTATCTAATTTTTCAGATGTTTAAATTTAAATTACTCCCACTTACCCATGCAAGTCTGTGCTTTCTCTCTGTCATGCAAAATAAAGGAACACAGAAATAAGTCAATAAGTCTGTCTGTAGATAAAATCTTCTCAGAGAAGGATGGGGAAAAATAATCTCTTGGAGAGGCTCATTCTTCCTCTTTTATTTTTCCTCCACAGATAAGGAACTACATATGCTGCAGGATTCAAATCATTGCAAGATCATAACTGTGGCATCAGTGGAAGTTTCATAGGTTTTGTCTACTGATTAAATTAAACAGATCTTGAAATGCTTTATATTTTCTTGCAGTGGTATAGGAAGGTCTTAAACTCCAAAGGCAAATAGTGCCATACAATTTTCTTTAAATTGTGCTGATTGTGGTATACAGGTTACCAGAGAGAGTCTTGTCTACTGAACTGAAATTTCAAAAGTTTATTTAGGAAAAAAAAAAATACCCTTGTTCACACACAAACACAGATTTGGACAAAAGACTGAAAATAGGAATTATTTTTTTTCTTGCAAAGCAAGATTGCATAAACAGTCACACACTTTGATCCATAGTCTATTTGAGACTTATGTGAAGTGAAATGAATTGCCTACTGTTACACAAAGAAGAAATGTTGTGTATTCTGCCAAACATATCCCAGCAAACATGTTTTCAATCCAAAATGCCTCTCCAAGCGGCCACTCAGTCTGTTTACACAAGTATTACATCGCAGTTAACATGGTCTCTTTTCTTTCAAGCACACTTTTATCAGCTGGCATTCCAACAGTCCTTTACAGTTCCATATTCACATGTCCAGCCATCAGCTGGCATGTGAACAAAATATTAACTACAAAATATAGACTAAAAGTTTTAAAGTTGATGCTTTTTGAAGTAACAAAAATACTCCAAGGATTCTAAGACAAGCTTCAAACAAGAAACTGAAATGCTTTCCTCCCTTTGACAATCCACAAGTCTCCTTTATATTTTCTGTTCCTAAGGGTAAATTGAGTCACTTTCATGGAAAATGTGTCATCAGGCCCTCAGCTGAAACATCTAAGAACCTAATCAGCCTAAGGTCATTCTAAAAATGAATCAGGAAAAAAGAAAAGTCTGTAATCCCTATGCTTCCACCAACTATACAGGAAGTTGTATGAGTGTTTGGTGTAGTTAAATACATTTAATCTCAATGTGTTTTAAAAAGATTTAAAATTTCTGGGAGAAAATCAAGGCACATTTGAAACCAAACTTGAAAACACCCAGTAATTCCACTGCAGCATGATTTTCAGTCCTTGAGTTGCTTACAGAGAAAATATTTGCTAAGAACCACATTTACCAACGACTTAACAATATTACTTGTCTAGCTCCTCTCAGAAAAATCTGCAACCAACAAAAAATCTGCAACCAACCCCAAAAGCTCAAGATTGTAATTCTTCATTGCTTTTAGTATTTTGTTGCTTGAGCACACTTTGTATAATTACTTGGAAGTAATTGTCAAACTATTACAGTTTACATTAAACATACAAGCAAGAAAATCTACACTTTGACTCCATCTCAAATCCACAGGCTTTAAAAATGAAACACGAAAATAAAACAATGTGCAAAAGATCTTAAAACTACTATTTGTCAAGTTCCTGCGCTTTTCCATTTTTCAGTTCTATCATAAGTATGTAAGACATCTGCACCTTAGAAAATGAAGATAATTTACAATTCAAACTCTAAGCTATCAATCAAACTCCCCGTCTTTCAGACCATTTAATATATGAGTATTATAAAATGTCTTTAGAACTGGCTGCAATACAGGTTCCTGACTGGGATCTTTTCATTGCAACCCTTGAGTAAGACTAAAACTGTAAAAGCAAAATTATAAATCTGTGACAAATCATTGAATGCAACTGAAAAAATCTGGGCCAGCTGCAGTCATGAGTTTAATTAAAGCTATCTGGAAACTACCAAGTCCACACATATTTCAAATTTTGCATGTCCCTTCCTGTATGGCTGTGTGATTTACAATGCACAACAAGCATTCCTTTTATGATGGTCTCAATCTGTAGCAATGTGAACAGTCTTTTACTTGTGCTCTGATACCTTCTGGGTTTGTCTGATGGTCACAGCTAACAGGTCATAATTTCCTGCAACACCTGCTCTCAGAAGTGTTGCTTGGCAGTGACCATTCAAATAAAATTAGTATCACTGAGGGACTGGAGGCTATATCACTCATCTAGGAGGCAATCTATACAGTAATACCAGCTTACTTTGTGGTTTCAGGCAGGTTCTTTTATTTTTCCATCTGTAAAATGAAAATAGCAGTGGTTCATCTCCTTTTCTTGGGTGTCAGAAAAAATAGATCTGCTCTAGTTGAACAAGTAAAGGTAAGGCAATGAATTACATAAAGACAAACTAAGGAATAGAAAAAAAAGATTACATATAAAACACAAGACAGAAGAAAAATGTTAAACTTGAAAATAGAATAGAAGGTTGAAGTCAAGGTAATCAGTTCCATCAAGAAGAATATCTAGTTGGGCACTGGGAATGGAACTCACAAGCCTCAAGGTATATTAATCAGTATCTCACTGCCTAAATTTTAGCCTCTGATTTGGCTAAAGAATTCAGTAAACTTATGATTATGCCATAAAAGAAGGGGATTATGGAGAAAAAATATGGCATTTTGATCATAACTCTAAGCAAATCAAGAGGATAGTGTAAATATGTAAACTACTTAGGTGTATTTTTTCTGAATTGGATTCAATGTGTTTCATGTAATTCTGACTCATAAACGTTGGTGTTATAGCTGTAAAATTTCTTTCATCACTTTTTGATATTATGCTGAAATTTGGAGTATTTTAGTTCAATCTAAATTTGCTTTCCAAACAGGCAGAAATCATTCTTTCTCTTCCAGGGGCTGGTATGTACAAAGAATAACTAAGTATATTCATATTCTACAAGTAGAATGAGACAACAAATGTTTCATAGAACAAAAAAGGTCAGCTGGACCAAATAACTCTTCATTTTTGTTGCATTTCAATGGATGTAAAAGTGGAGAGTGCTTTTAAAGGAAGTGTTTTGCAATGTATGTTTCTAGGTCACAGGTATACAGCTTGATTCTTTTCCACCAGTTTTGTGTCTGGATAATATAATAGAATCACAGTGAGGATTTCTGGTAAAAGAAATGGGGTATTAGTCCATGACAACATATTTATTCGATATTGTAAATATTTTAAAGGCTCAACTATTTTTTGCAAGTTGGTACATTTGATAATTACAGCTGTTCCTAAAGGATATAGTAGGAGCAATGGCTTAAACATAAGCAATGGCTTAAATCCTGACATTATTTGTGACAAAAAATAAACATTTAACCTGTGTACAGTGTTCCTGTATATGTATATGTATCCCCCTGAAAAATACATATGTCTGCATATCTCTGTGTCATGTCATAAGTAAAAGACTGTATAAAGTGAGTAGATTCCTTTAAAACAGAAAGAGATGGCAAAGAAAGGCTAATTATCTTCTGCAGGCCTTTATAATCCTGTGTTTCTTAGTAGACAGAAAAGCTAAATTGCTATGGTCTGGCACTCTCTGTCTTCTGTCCCTGCTGTGATAGGTCAGCACCCAGTAGAAAAGAGGATCTGCACACTCCCTGATACCAAATCCTAGAGTGTAAAATTAGTGCCATAAATTTTATGCTATTATACCCCTATCATTCTGGACTTCTTTAGAGGCTTGACATTACTCCAGACACTCTGACTTGAGAAGGAAAGAGGAGAATAACATCTCTTCCAACAAAGATGATGTTTTAGATCCTCAAGGGCATCAAGGCATGATGTCAGAGGAGATCAGGGAAAGGTACAGTGAATGGAAAAACAGACTGATTTAGAAGACAGCATTTCTAGGAAGGGTGGATGAAAAGCACAGTACGTGTCTTAGGTACATTTATGATTTCTTCTTGAAAGCAGATGAATCCTTACAAAATGTTTCAGTTTTCAGGATACAGGCTACATATAAAAAGTATAAAGCCATTGAACATTTGGTGATTAACATGAGGTAGAGCACAATTTTAACAGTCACCTTTTTATTGATGTTAATTCTCTTCACAAGGAAGGGGAAATGACTATCACCTGTACAGACTTTGCTGCTGTTAAAGCATTTCTTTATTGAAAACCACTCAAACAAGATCAAATTAGCTGGTGATAAAAATCTCAGAGATCTAGTGTGTGAGATATATATGGTTTAAAGGTAAGCAATATTTAATGCGTTTTTCATTCAAGCCTTTTTTTTCCTACTAGCCTATCTTTGCTTTTACTTTTTCACTATGTTTAAAGTACTTTTCTGAGTGCTTGAAACTCTATACACTTTCTCTTGGGTAAATTAGAAGTAAAGGGGTTTTGCTGTTGTGCCTGAATCATGATTCAAAGGTAAGTGCCTGATGATTTGCCGTGTAGAGCAATTACATTTCAAATACAAGTTTGTCAGAAATTAGGTCAAGCCAGTTGTGTGAGGTAAATGCAGTGAAACAATACAAAACATTTCATATAATCTATTCAGTATATTCCAGTTTCTAAGCCTCATACAAATATATGAATTGTGGTTTTTTCTTAGATTATATTTACTTATGGCAATCATGTTTAACATGCCTGCTTATAATCCAATAGATTTTATTTGAAGGTGTTTTCTCATCCAAGACATCAAGACTAAGTTTGATATGTTGCCAGGTATTTTAATTTAAGAAATTCAATAACCAAGCTTCAGATGTTCCTCAGAGACAGTAAACACATTATTTTGCTTTGTGCATGGTTGTAATAAGAATTTAAACAATAAATTTTGCAGTAGTTGATATAAACTATATCCCTGCATTTCATTGTATTGTTATGTACCAAACAGCATATCATATAGCTATAATTTCTATTCAAGACAAGTTATCTAATATTTGTAAGTTTAATTTCTACTTTTGGAAAGTTGTATTAAATCCTAGTTTTCTTTTAAAATACAATGTTTCAATAATTTTCTACAAAAAACTGAGCACAAACTTGACCGTGTAATACAGATACATTTATGATTTTCTCCAGAACCCTTGATTGTTGTATTCCCTTCCATACCTAGGACCACCTTCAATGGAAGAAGTAGAAATACTCCATAGTTAATCTAGCTGGTGGTTTTACAGTAAATGTACCTGGTTTAATGTTGAAATTTTGGATCTGGAACAGGTTTCTTTCTTCATGAATGAACACTTCGTTTTCATGTAATTCATTCAAATGCTTCAAACATCTCCAGTGTTTACAAAGGGTGTGTATGGCCAGATCCCCTGCATCAGGTCCATTGGAGAAGCTAGGTAACACTCTTAGTTTCTGGAAATAGATGCTGAGTTCTTTTGGTTTGACTGGCTTTGTCATGCATAGAAGATCCATGTGCATATTTAAACTCTCACACTGAAAACGTAAGATTCTGCTACTCACTTGCTACACTGATGTTTTACACTTTAATTTTGAATTTGGGTTTTTGTCGCAGTTCAAATAACATTTAGTTTATGGAATTTTCATATCTTCTGTTCACTATAATTATGATTTAATAGGAAATCTTTTCTGACTCTTCTATCCAGAAATTCTATAATTAGAATAAATATTTTAAAAATAGTTTTTATTTTAAAAAAATCTTCAGCTAAAAATACAGCTTTTTTTTTTTCTCCAGAAATACACTACTACACAAGTGAAGTTCTGCCTTTTTACTATGCAGGTTTATTTTATTACTTCCCATGTGTCATTGCCATTGATAGTGAAGTTACCAAAACTGACCACAAAAAAATCTCAACAAGAGTCTTTGTAAAAAGTGAACTGTTGAGAGTCATATGAGCCTGAATAATGATAGCAGTGTACAAATTTCTTTAGCTGATAAGTGTGAAATAATATATGACAATTTCAAGTGACAAAATATTTCAAGTGACAAATTAATTTCCTATTAATTTATGAAAGAAAATGGATATTTCCTCCTTATTCATGTTCCAGTTCTTTACCATAAAAAGATAACTGAGACGCAGAAGCTTTAGTTTATTTTCAGTGCTAAACTGCAAGTGTGAAGTAAGGCTAACTGCAGAACTCTGTCAGAATGCCTAATGTTTCCATTCTGAATAGATTTCAGGTCCAGCTAAAAAACTATGTTTCACCAGGCAACTAGAATAAAATGTAAAAAAACCCTCAAACAAACCAAACCAACAAACAAACTCCAAACCAAACAAAAAACCCCCCTCATGATTAAGGAATAAAGTTCAAGGTATCTGAATTGACTACAAGCAAGTTTGTTATAATCAAAATGCTTGTCATTATATGTCTGAGGTGAAACCGTCTATTAAAATTGTGATTATATGTTAAGGTTTAAATTCTCATTTCCATACCCTTATGCTCCACACCATGCTCCTTAGAAGAGCCTGAAGTGAAGCCTTGCAATAGGTTAAATAAAACTTCCCTGGGGGCAGCATGTCTTCCAGAAAACAAGCAGAGAGCTAGGACTTGCTAAATCTTCTGTCTTCAAACCTTGACACAGAGGTGAAGATGCAGCATGTAGTTTGACACAGAAACTGATTGCCGTGATAGATCACATGGCATCTCAAAGAAACAGTTATGTTTAACAGAACTCCTTTGTTCCCTCCTGTCACTGTCGTATTTTCTGAAAAATCCCTTGCCCAGGATTCTTCTCCCAGGAAGCTGAGAAGCCTCAGAGAAAAAGGAAAACAATATCATCTCATTTGCTTCTCCTGTGTTTTGCTGCTTTGGAATGGGGTTTGGAGATTGTTTATCCAACAGGTGGTTTTTTGATTGGTTTCATGTGAATTGTTTTAACTTAATGACGAATCACAGTCAGGCTGTGTTGGGACTCTGGAAGGAGTAATGAGTTTTTCATTATTATCTCATTAAGCCTTTTGTCTGTATCCTTTCTCTATCCTTTAGTATAGTTTTAGTATAGCATAATATCATATATCATATCATATATATCAGCCTTCTAAGAATATGGAGTCAGATTCATCTTTCCTCCCCACGATGGGGGACCCCAAAAATACCACACCCTCTATCCAAAACATATGAAAGGAGTGAGATTTAAAAATAAACAGTTGCTTCAACTCACTGATCTTGCAATGATTTTTATGCTGCACTGCTTTGTCTCCACAGGATCTCTGCTAGGTGGTGGGCAAGGATTACACCTTGAATTAACAGTCCATTTCAATATATGATAGGTTTTTTCTTTTTCTTCAAATGCTTGATTTGGGACATGAGAAAACAAAGTTTAATCTTTGTACCCTTACATAAAGGCTAGATAGCCTACAAGTGATGATGAAGATAGGGGGAATAAGTAGCAGTAGCAGTCACATACAGAGATCCCGGCATCAGGGTCTCACTCTTGGAGGAAGGCAACTCTCTTCTGACCAAAGCACATAGAAGTTTTCTGTGCAAAGCCAATGTTGTGGACTAATCTTTTGGTAATACATATTTGTAAAGAGTTGTTACTTAATTGAAAAACTCTAATTAGCCATGATTGTATTACACAGACAATATATTTTTTGTTTCTTAAGTCTTGGAGAGAATAGTTTTCTCTTTCTTGGGAGAAGAAAGGAAAAGAGAGCATTATTTAAAGCTGTCACACTAATTTATTTTTCTTTTTTTAAATGTTTTCTCCTCATACAAGCTAATCTGAACTTGACTATGAAATGCAGCTTTGAGTTGGCAGGTGTCGAGGTTTAGGGCAAATTTGGAGGAGAATTTCCAAATTAGGGCTCCTCCAGTTAGCAAACCCACACAGCCCCTCCCCCCAACTGGTTCGGGAAGGATTTCTCGGAGAGGAGTGGAAAGAACCTGTTTATTTAACAAGCACAGCACCCCCCAGCACACAAAATGAACAATACCGGATGACACTGCTCTGAAAAAGATGACAAATTCAGAAAGTCTCTCTTGGGGTGCTCACTCTGTTCTCAGTCCCTCCGGCGCTGGGGCTGCTGCTGCAGGCCGCAAGGTGCAGGATCTTGGTGTTTCCCAGGTCCCAGTCCGGAGCAGGTTCAAAGTGATCAGAAAAAGGAAAGGAGAAACCGTCCAGGAAGAAATTGGACAGTTTAGCTAAACTAGCCAATGAGCAAAAGCAAGCAGAAGCAAAGCAAGCAAGAGCGAGAGAGCCAAAGCAAAAAGCAAAAGCAGCAAAAGCAAAAGCTGCAGTCTCTGTGTCCCGCCAGGCTGATAAGAAAACCAAAACAAAACTTTCCCGCTTCAGAGCCGGTCTTAAAGGTACAGAACATAATATCCAACATTAACAGGACACATGAATGGGGATACAAGCATCATAATGTCACCCTAGGACAGCAGGCCTGAAGCCTGATTGAACTGCTGAAGAAAAAATACAGCCCTTTATACAACAAATAATGAAAGAAAGCTAGTTTAACGTTTCTGCAGTAGACTGGCATAAGGAATTATCTAACTAAACTAGGTTTCTGGATTCATTATTTCTTGACAAAGTCATCACTGCACTCAGAATTCATTGAAATTTCAGTCTCCTGTTTAGTGTATTACACCACCAAATTACCTGCATGTCCTCATTTTCATAACTTCTATCATAATAGATGAAAAAAAGAAAGTGAGTCATTGCAATGGTATTGTTATTTGTTCTGAAGTTGAGACAAGGCACAGTATTACTCCCTTCAGTAACTTCTAAGGATTTTGACAGATGATTCATGACTTTTAAAAGACCTGTCCCCATTGTATTTCAGAAATTAGGTATGAGCAAACTTGAACAAACTGTATAAACATGTTTAGATCTCCAAAGGAATCTGAGGGTTCTGTAATCCAGTGCTCAGAACTGAAGAAAAGTCTAAACATTTTCTCAGGAAACCTTTACATGTGAACACAAGGAGTCAAATTATCTTGATGCTTAAGGAAAGTGCATACAATGCAGCAAATTATTTTTCTCCCTGGCAAGGCAAGATAAACCTCATTTCAGTCAAGGAAGTAGAGCAGATGGTAACGTTAAGTAACATAAATACAAGAACAGATTCAAAAAATAATTGTAAAATAAGATTTGGATGGCTAAATCAATCTAGTATTTCTTAATGAAGTGTTAGCAAATATTTGAAGTTTTACTTACATACATAAGTAACACTTTTGTAGTTTTTAGGAAATAAAAGACTTGTAAGATTTAGTTACTGTAACTTTTGTTTTTGTGTTACTGGTAGAAGAGAAAACATTAGGATTTGCATTTTACCTAGTTTTTAAAAAAAATTGATTAACCCACATAGGTAAGCAAATCAACTGGGCTAAAATCATTTCAGGAATTCAGGCAGCCAAGGAGCAATGCAAAACCTTCTAGGCATGAAGGGAATAAGCTGCCAAGTAGACTGAAAGCCATGTAAAGGAGAAATGTCTTGTACATGGTGAAATCCATGTCTGTCATATGATTTTCATGCTATGATTCAAAATCTGTCAGCACTGAGAATATGCAAAGGATTTACATTTCATTATGATTCTTCAATGGAGTACAAAGAACTGTCAGAGGAAGGAAATTTGATGTGGAATTTATCTAGGCAAGCATTAACTCTGTGGGATTCAACCAATGAAGGTTGAACACATCTGTAGCACATATCTCAGTAATGGCACATATCAGAAGAGATGGAGAGTCTTTCAGTGAAGAGCTAGGAAATGTCTAAAGCTATGATTATCTCTGCATGTGATGTCAGCTTGGATTTGAATCCAAACTTGAGTTCAAACCTCTTTGTTCAAGTGCTGATGTTTTTCTGCGGTCTGATGCTGAACAAAGCATCTGGCTCCCAGTTGGGGAAACTCAGATCTGAGGCAGGGGAGGAGCTGGGTTTTGTGTGATGGAATGATGTGACTCTGTGTCTTATATTCAGATTTTGGCATTAGTTTTCCAGACTCTTAGATTTGCTGAGATTAATAATTAATTTAGATAAGATCCTGAATACTGTCCTCAAGCTCATTTCATGTGATGCATGATACTGTGATGCCTCTGTGGGTGAGTTAATTTTGTCTGTGCTTTCTTGCCATGTTTTTTTTTTTTTTTAAGGATGTGTATGACTTTTTATTTTTGCTTTTTTTTAATCATCAGGAACATTTCTCAGTAATCATGGGTCTTTGAATATAAAGAATAGTCCTGTCATGATTCTATTTACCTCCCTCAGTGTATTTAGATGCTTTGATGTCTTCGTACTGACTCTGGTGAATCAAAATTTGGTGTGTGTGATTTCTAAGTTAGTTTCTCTCTGCTGGGCTTAATTCCTATAGACTGCTGCCAGGTTTAGGGACCTGGTGAGCCTCAGAGCAAACCCTGTCAGTAAAACTGAGACAGAAGTTGCTTTAAGTCTTTTCTGCATCATTTATCACTAGATCCTTTGCCTATTGAAAAGTGAGATTACATTTTTGTCTGCCTTCCTTTTGCTGCATGTGTACCTACAGAAGTCTCACGTGTTGCCTTCTGCATTTATTTCTATTTCCAACTCCAGTTTCAACTTCTAGCTTTCATTTTAAACCTGTATGTTTGAGCAATTTTCTCTTTAGTTCTCTCAGGTCACTGCTTCCCACTTCTACCTTCTGTTTATTTCATTTTTGCATTTAAGCTTCATCACGTGTTCCCTGTTCTTCTATGCTGGCCATCTCCCATGATTACTAGTCTGTCTGCACATTGGAAAAGACTGTTGTCCTTGAAGATGAGCTAGCTTTCCTAGGCTATATAGGGCTGGTTTTTCATGCGCCCCCACCAATCAGATTCCAGAAGAAGCTAAATCTGTTTAAAGTCCAGATCTGTACCTCTGCTATTCAACTGATTTTTAATTTTTAGAAGAAGGCTTTGTGAGGCTTTAGGCTTGTGGATCAGGTGGTCTGTAGCAGATGTTCACTTTGACATCACCCATGTTGGTCTGTCCTTGACCAGCTTGCTCTTTGCTCCAAGGTAAAGTTCTATGCATGTTTACTGCTCCATTGCACTAAATTCAGCCCCTCCTGCTTGTCTTCCTCTCCCATCCATACTAAAGGGCCTGTATCCATCTTTTGTACCACTCCATTCATGAATCATACCCCATTATATATCTGTGATTCTAATGAGACTACAGCTCTGGAACTGTTCATAGGCAGTCTCTAATTTCTCCAGCTTGTTTCCCATGCAGTGTGCAGACACTTGCAATGAGTCTCAAGTCATGCAGCTTCCATAGCAGTAATGAGGGGGCCTCCACCTGTATGGATTTCTCTGTGCACCACTTCATACCCCTCAGGTATATTTCTCCTTCACTCCTCTTCAGGTATTTTCAGTTTTCCCAACAGCCTTGTTTAAAGCCCACCTCAGCGAAGTAGCAGACCACTTTGCAAAGAGGTGCTTTCCTGGCTTTGTCAAATGGCTTGTGTCACTCCTCAGGCAGTTTATGCCAGCAGCAGTGTGAAGGTGGGGCAGCACCAGCCTCAGAGCTGTGGTAAAGCTGTGCCTTGGATTATAAGTTCTCAGTAGCTGTGAAAACTATGCTGACATGCATTCCACAGTATCTTCATTTGTCTGCACAAAGGTTTCTAAGCTTGCTCTAGTCAAGCCAATTAAGGCTGACAAATGAATTTTCTTTGTTTTTACCAAATGTGTACTCAGGGTAGCCCTATTTTGATGCTACAAGAAGAGAAAGAAAGATTTTGTGCATTTATGAAATTGGAGGTTCGAATTCTGAACTCTGCATAGGCTGATGGCTTCTGTCTTGCAGAAGCAAAATGCCAGCTCAGTATCCCTGTGAAGGAGATTCTCTGTGTAAGAAAACTCGGCTGTAACTGTGAGCCAGTGGGCCAACTGTGAGCCCGTTCCTTGATAGGGAAACTGAGTACTGTTGTCTCCTAAGGAGTTTAGAATTCAGTAAATGCCATAGAACCCCTGGGTGGTTTTTTAAAAGTCAGCAGCTCATAAGCCATGCTGCTACCTCGTGTCTTCTCTGTAGTGTTCAGTGACAGATCAAGAAGGAAGAGGTGCAAGTTGAAACACAGGAAATTCTACTTGAATGATAGAAAACATGTTTTTAATGTGAGCATGGTCAGATAGTGGAACAGGTTACCCAGAGATGTTGCAAAGTTCCTGTCCTTGGTGCCATTTAAAGTCCAACTGTACACACACAGCCTTGATCAGCCTGTTGTAGCCAACTTTGCTTTGAGTAGGTGGCTTGGAATAAACAATGCAGGGAGGTCGCTCCCAGTTTCAAAGGCTCTGTGATACTTGTTATTATCAGCTAAAAAATTGTATTTGTTCAAGATGGTGAACTCTTCTGAATACCTTGCAAGCATTCCAGCCTTTTGATTTAATAAGCTTTGTTATGATAATTTTGGAAAGCATAGATAGGTGAAACATAGTGACACATTCTACTCAGAGTGACTGCTAAGAAGATCTGTTCTGTCTTTCCATAAATCCATCTAAGAAACCACCAATCAGAATTTAAATACTTTTATCTGCTGGTTGCAGTTAAGTTTGTATTTATTTATTTATTTATTTATTTCCTTTATCTGAGCTCTGGATTAAGGTCAAAAGAAGAAATGGTTAGTAGGCAGAATCATACTAGAGTGAGTCATCAATGATTTTATGGTGTTGATGCCATTCTTAGTATTTTAGACATAAGCATCAATGTCAATGTTCAAAATTAGTTCAGTTGTTAAAACAGACTCACTTTTTGAGGTAAGCATTTCTTTCATGACATTTCCACCATGAAAATCCTATGGGCCATTTAAAATATCAACATTGTTATGCATACATTTTTCTTGACCCATATTTTATTAAACCCCTGGTTTATCTAATGACTTTTGTTACTGTTTTCCAGCATTTCTGAGCATAACATTCTTATGTAGGAGGAAAGAATACTCTTACTTTGGAGTATTCTTCCACTTTTTTTTTTTTTATCAGCCATGCTGACGTTTTAAACACACATTTCATGGAAGGTAATAACTGAACAAATTGATTATATTCTTTTAATTGATGCCTTTTTTTAATATTGAGTACAATACCAATATTGCTTTTCTGCCTGTAAAGCAATCTTTTTGGAGTCTTTGCATTACACAAAATTAGGATTTTGTCATGTCTATTTATGCTTACTTTTAGTCATCTTAGAATATTTGGTCTGTCTTTTTCATCATCATCATGATCTTTACATTTCAATTCAACATATAGTCATGAATTATTACTATTATTCTTTACCTCCTCCTTCCCTTTTTGGATGTAAGGTATGTAAAAATAAAGATGATACTCTAAAGCCAAATTGAATAGACAAAATAAACAGTATATCAGAGAAGGGCATCTATTATCCAACAGAGCAAGTATATTGGTAGTTTGTTAACATTGTGGTAGCACCCTAATTTTCCTTCTCGATCCCCACTGAATGTGTGTGGATGTGGTTTCTTAGTTTCTATTGCCTATAAGAAAATCAAAAAGCCAACATAAATTCTTCTGGATAGGGAAGTATTGAGTGATGGTTGTGCTTTTGATAAAGGAATTAAGGAGAAGTAAGGAGATAAGCCTGATTACATCTGTGAATTGGCTCAAGTGAAAATTACAAAAAGGACTATGTGAGAAAGCTGAAGGTCAGTGACAAAAGGAGGAGAAAAAATTTTCAGAATTGTACTGAGAAAGCTGCCTGACATGATCAGTTGCTGATATTCCTGGCTGAAGCCACTTCTTGTTTTTGTTTCTCTAAGTCTGAATTTCTTTTTGGCATTTATCCAGTACAAATAAAGTCAACAATGAGTCTTTTGAGCTCTCAGTCTGTTTTCATGATTTTTTTTCTGTTCTCTTTGAGTGTTTTCCTCTCCTTTCTATCTCTGTTGAAATGTGTTTCCTTCTAGTTTGCCAGTGCCAGTTAGGTTATCACTGTATATTGTCTTTTGGCTTATTGGGAAAGTAAATCTTGGCAAGTTAACTTGGGAGTTCTGTCAAAAAACTTGGGAGTCATTGAGTCATCTCACCAAAATCCACTGGCTCTGTTAAAAAGTTGAATAACTGTGTAACATTATGTAAACAGAAGCAAATGCTTATAAAAATGTTATCACTTCAATGAATTAGAAGTGCTGTCAAATACATCAGATTGTCTTTCCAATGGTATTTAAAACTAAAAAATATCTGCAGAAATTTCACTCAGCTGCCTTTACAATGAAACAAGTGATCTGATACTGGAAAAGGGTTTCCTATGAAGCTGATGCCTTTAAATTCACAATCCTCTGAAGAAATTCAGTGCTATTTTTCAGAGATATATCTAGAAGACTTTATTATACATTGTTAGACTACTGGCTTCTGAAGCAAGTCACAAAGTCCACCAGGTCAGATCAAGATCATAGTATGTACCTTAAAAAAAATATATCCAAGATATAAGCAGTCAACTTTTGATATTCCTTTTGATCAACATTCTGTTTAACAAAATCACAAGAAGTTCTTTACATGCATTATTAATTTTTACACTGAAGAAATTGTAATTGCTGTGGAAAGAACCCAAAGCTAATCAGTACAAGATGTTTTCTTCTCCTACAGTTGCCCAAGAACCCATCTAGCTGGAATAAGCACATGGCATTGTGAAATCAGTGTTTATTCATGGGGACAAAAACCAAAGTGAATTACCACTTTCATTGAACAGACTGGAGAAATCCCCTTTAAGGACCTGAAATTCTCAGGGAAAGTCAAGGCACAACGTGCCTGCAGAAGCAGGACCTTGCCTCAACAATACTTGTTTAAACTTAGGTGGGCAAAACTTGGTGGCATTCAAAGTGCCCCATCCCTCCCCTCTAATGCAGAAAATATGGGAAGTTGGTGGTTATTCCCTGAGTTCCTGGTACAGGTGCTTAAGCTAGAGCTCAGCCATAATGAAAGCAGTGAGCCGCAGCGGCCAGTCGGAACTCAGCACAAAGCCGCAGCTAAATTGTCAGTGGAGCACTGCACTGTGCCACGCTGAATGAAACACTGTGGTTGCTCTGCAAATGAGGCATTTTTTTAAACTCATATTTATTGTTTATGAACAGCGTTTTCTGACAGTCTTGGAAAAGCCTCCAAGATTTTTATAATGACCTGCTTTTATGTTCCTCCCTGTAATGGGTAAACTGGCAAGGATATAAGCATCAGCAAAGGCATGTTGCTAAATGAGTATCAGTAGACATGGTCTTCAGCATATCATCCCTGTACTTTGTGAATATAATTCATCCTTATAATAAAATATTATCTCACAGCAAGCCACAGTGGGGCTGGAGCACCACACACTAATCAGTCTGTGGTGATTGCTTGTATCAGCCTGAGCCTGCTTGTTCTGCAGCAGAAACAACAAATCTTCTATCATCTCTGGCAATTCTGGTTTATGAGTACAATTATATGTAATAGGGCCTAATGGTATTAATAGAAATAAAAGTGAAAGTTTAAACAAATCCATGCAATGAGAACTTTAATTACTCAGCAGTACAAAAATTTGTTAGCCTGTTAATAGTATTGTGAACTGAGAACTACATAAATTGTTCATGGTATTTTTCTTCCTGCCTTGATTTCTTAAGAATTTGCAAAATGTTTAAGTAATGTTAAAGGCATAGCAACTTGCAACACACAATTTATTTTGTTGGAAGATTTATAGATTTACTTATGTTAATTAGAGTTTTGTTAAATTAAATAAATAAATTATGTTAATTTTCACAACAAATTCCTCCACTATGCAGAGTTCTGTAATAACGATGTTGAGGACTTTAGCTTAATTAGTGATCTTTTGGTTTTATGAGTGTTTAATTTTAAATTAGCTATTTTGTGATGCACACTCATGTTATCCTGTGGTAGACTGACAATGTCTGGCTGCCAAATACCCATATGCCACTCTCATTCCACCTCTTCAGCATGATGAGGGAAAGTATAAGATGAAAAAAATTGGTGAATCAAGTTAAGGACAGGGAGATCACTCACCAGTTACTTTCAGAGGCAAAACAGCCTTATATTGGGGAAGATGAATTTATTGCCAACTCAAAAAATAGAACAGGATAGAAACAAAGAACTAAAACTAAATCTGCCTTGTTTCTTCCTAAGCATAGCTTTAATTTGCCATTCATGATTCATCTGCTTTCTCCCATCTCCAGGCAATGCAAGGAGATGGGGAATATGAGTTGCAGTCAGTTCATAATACTTCCTCTTTGCAACTCATTGCTACTTGCACTCTTCCTCTGCTCCCCTTCCCACACATTGCATTTTCCATGGACTGCTCCATCATGCTTTACCTCTGCAGGATGCAGTCTTTCAGGAACAGATTGCTCTAGTGTGGGTTCCCCACAGGGTCACAGGCTTGACCAGAAAACCTACTGCAGCATGGATCTGTTTCCCACAGATCTACAGGTGCTGTCAGGATCCTGCTTCAGTGCTCTCCATGGCATGCAGCTTCTTTCAGGGTATGTCCACCTGCTCCACTGTGGGGCTCTCCATAAGCTGTAGAATATCTGCTTTGCTGTCCTCCTCCATGGGCTGCAAGGTGACAGCCTGCCTCACCGAGGTCTTCCCTCCATGGGCTGCAGGGGAATCTCTCCTAGTGCCTGGAGCACCTCCTCCCCCTCCGTCTTCACTGACCTTAGTGTCTACAGAGTTGTCACTGATTGACTCGGCTTTGGACAGCAGTGGCCCCATCTTGGAGCCAGCTGGAACTGTCTCTGTCCAGTGTTGGGGGCTTCTTTGGCTTCTTTGCACAGAAACCATCCCTGCAGTCTCCACAGCCTCCCATCAAAATCTTGTCACATAAATCCAATACACATCCTCATGAAATTTTTAAAGGATTGAAATATTTGTAGGTTACAATATGTGCAATGACTGAAACAGCAGGTTTGTAACGTGTTCACAATGTGAACACATGAATCCTGTGTCAAATACATGGAGCAATAGTAAGCATGAGAACTTGCATTAGGCACATAACAGATGTGGGTTTTTTTTCTCTAGTGAAATACAGTGAGGATAAAGGATGGAAAAAAGTCATTGACACTGATTGCCTGTGGAGCACAGAGATCCTTGAGCTAATCTTCACTGAGCTGAAAAATCCATGCAGAAAAGCAAAGAGCCATGTGGCTGCACCAGCTGGTGTCCACAAATGTCTTATCCACACATACATGCCCCACATTGAAACAACCAGGATTCGCCAGCTTTCCTGGCTTATGCTGGGCCAGTTTGCTGACAGCATCCCAGGAGGCCTCACAGGCTGAGCACATCCCGTAGTGACTGAGAGTTGATGGTGCAGCTGGGCAAGTGTGACACGATTCATACCCCGCCTTTTGGAGGGAAAATCACGCTGCTCATAGAAAAAATTCATATGGAAAAGACCCTCAATTTCAAGTCCAGCTGCAAACCTAACACTTCCACTTGTCCCAAAGTGCCACATCTACACATCTTTTACATATCTCCAGGACTGATGACTCAACCACATCCCTGGACACCCTGTTCCAATACTTGACAAACCTTTCGGTGTAGAAAATTTTCCCGAATATCCAATCTTAACTTCCCCTGGTGCAGTTTGAGGCAACTTCTTCTCACTCCTATTACTTCTGGTATTGATTTTTGAAGCTGCAGTGTGCCTGACAGAGTGGTTTTGTTTTTTTTTTTTTTAAGTTGAGGTGTCTACTCTTGAAAACTCCTGGAATTGTGCAGCATATTCAGATACATTTTGGAATTAAAAATATTTTATTGAATTGCATGAGAAAAAGTACACTGTACCCTTGTTAAATTAGTTTGATGAATCCCAAGTTCATTTGATGTTGTGAACTTCCCATAGCTTCAGTTCTCAGAGCATTTTCACATCCAGAAGTACACTTGCCTATTACATTGTCATTACATTGCCCATGTTTCATTGATGAGCTCTTTTTTCAGAGGAACAGCATGCTCTGGCAGATAATCACATATTTGTCTACTCTGTCTTGTTTGCACCAGGATTTCAGATTAATCTCCAGGTGCCTCAAACTATCATTTTAATGTGAGCGTCTTAGAACAGAGTTCTGTGACAAGAGGCAAATTTAGGTAAATTTACAAGGAAATTCTAATACAGAAACTAAATTCTGTAACAGCAAACTCACAAAATCTCCTTACAGAGCTCTGGAGCTCTGTGTAGAATATAATAGAGATTTTATCCCTTTTTTTTTTTTTTTGTAAGGTCACCTCTGGTGAAAGTCTCCTCATGCCTTTAACTGTACATCTGTACTTCCCACAGCATTAAAAAAGTGCTACTTCAGCCTCTTCAGTCAGATGCTTTTGGGAGTAAATGGAGGCAAACATCTCAAAAAAATACCATCTTCAGCAACACACTAACTTTGTATTGGATATTGGATTTTCATAAGGAAGATGCTAAAAGTCAATGAATTAGTCACACAGATATCTTTTCATTTCTTCATTATTATTTGGAATATTTCTAATTCCTTTAATAATCAGCTTTGGGGAGGATAAAAGCCTGCTTTAAAGCAGCAGATGGGAGAACATCAGGGATGGTTTTAGTATACCTACTGCCTTTGTAAACATGATTCTTTGATCTAATTTTAAGTTACATCACACTCCCAGAAAGTCCAATCCCAGTGTTTTCTTCTCTTTTCTTTACATTAAATTAAACTGTTTACAGATAAATCTATATTATTCACAGTGTATGAATAGATTGAGAGAAAAAAACCCATCACAATCTTTGTCTGCTGCCTGGCTATCCTTAAATGTAGCTCAGAAATATGAGTTATAGACTATAAAATAGTTGCCGCTTCTTGAAGAAAAGGAAGATTTTGCTAGGATGATCTCTGGAAAATGCATAATCATGGAAAAGTGAGTGTTTCCATTTCCTTCTGGACATGTGTGACACAGTTTAACTTAATCTTCAGACAATGGAAATATTTTAAAAAAATAGAATAATATACAGATTTTTTTTTGTTTCATTTACTATTTGAAGACTCATTCACTTTCACCTGCAGTTAGATCACATCTGATTTGATATTACCATCCCTTTGAAAAAAAGACTGAGGAAGACATGGTGCTCATAATAGGAAAATTATCAATATTTTGTAGTATGAAAATGATTCAAAAGGTAAGTTCCTTTTTAAGCCCTCCATTGAAAATATGTAAACTTTAGATTTCAATTTTTTAGCCAAAGCACTATTCAGCTTGTTGGTGTGTCTCAGTTTTAAATCAAATTTAAGGGAAGATATTCTGGAATGAGTAGTCTCCTTGGAGGAATTTCAGTATTACCCTTATAAAAATAGGAAAATTGATGCTAATAGAGAAAAGGGAAAAAACCCAACAGTTTAACAATGGAATGCTCACTGGGCTCACCCCCTGCCCCACGTAGACACACACACACACAAAGACCCAAAAATGCCTGGAGAATGGAGCAAGTGTTGAAGAAATACCCCTTCCCAACACGAGCTGTGAAATGGTGCGGACTCTCACACTGAGGGGAGTGGAGCTTCCATGAAGGAGTTCCACCAGGACACAAAAGCTGATGGCTCTCTGGTGTCAACCTCTTCTCCATGGCAGACAAAACAGCCAGGTTGGGGCCTCTTGAATGCTTTCTCTCCTTAGCTTGGCTCCTCAAGGCTTGAGGCTGGAAGAGGGTGACGCTGCTCCTGCTGGTCCTGCTTCTCTGGTCCTGGAACAGCAGCTGTTCAGTTCATCTCAAGGCAGCTCCAAAGTTGCTGCTACCGCTCCTTCAAGCCAGAGAAGGCAAAAGCTTTCTTGCCTGGGCCAACAAAACTAAGCTAAGCCAAGCAAAGCTGAACTGCACAGCGCCATGGAATGCTTGGGCAGGGAGGCTTTGAAAAATGCCCATGAAAGAGCTCAAAACTTCCCTCTCCCTGGTGCCACACACACCTGGCCCTGGGCCTTAAAAACACAGCAGCCATTTTTTGGGTATTAACAGGAGGATCATGGAGGAGACTATCATAATATGTCACTTCAAGACATGGTGCCACTTCGCAAGTGTGAACATGCTGAAGCAGTCAACAGATAAAGCTATTAGAGCAGCAGTTAATGTGGAGGGCTACAAAGATGAGGGTAACACCCCATCCAAGAACACCTGTGGTGGGTTGACCTTGGCTGGATGCCAGGCGCATGCCAAGCCACTATATTATTTTTATCACTTCCCTCCACAGCTGTACAGGGGAAGGGAAGATGGAAAACACCAAAACAAAACAAGCAAGCAAAAAATCATTATGGGCTGAGATATAGGCAGTTTACTAAAGGAAAAGTGAAGGTTGTGCACATGAAAGGAAAGGATGAAAAAATCCCCAACAATGAATATTTTATTCCCCACTACCTATCAACAGGTGATGTCCACCCACTTCCTGGGAAGCAGGGCTTTTGCACACACAGCAGTTGCTTGAGAAGGCAGACATTATAAATAATGAATGTCTCCCTTCCTCCTCCTTCCTCTTAGCTTTTATGTCTGAACAGATATAATATTGTATGGAATATCCTTTGTTCTGTTGGGGTCAGCTGCCCTGTGTGTCCCCACCCAAGATCTTGTGTACCCCCGGCCTGCTGGTGAGGGTGTAAGCTGGTTGGAGGGACAGAGCTGAGGCTGTGCCATCCCTGCTCAGCAGGAACCAAAACATTGGTGTGCTAGAAACACCTTTCCAGCTACCAGTGCAGAGCGCAGCACTGCGAGGGCTGCTGTGAGGAAAATGAACTTTTCTCAGCCAGACCAAATCTAGCCCTACACACATCCTCAGCTGTGGTGATGACATAAGGCATGATCCCCAGCAGCCAGTGGAGCAACAGCTCCTGAGATGTTGAAGACTTGACCCAGTTGAAGATTCAGAAGGAGGCTGCAGCCCTATAAGGCTCAAGCTGCAGGAAGCTGTGGGGTTTCTCTGAGGCCAGGGAAGATTAATTTGCCTCCAGGATGTCTGCAGCTGTTGAGGAGTTGTGCTGCCTAGTGAAGGAGCTCCAGGTGGAGAGCAGCAGTCTGTGTCTCATCAGGGAAGATGAGAGAGATATCACTCAGTTCTTCTTAGAGACCCTACTGTTTCAAGAACCCAAACTGCAGACTGTTGCAGAAGAGTCTGTGCCTGTCAGGTTGGAAAGAAGAAATTCCTTTAATAGCAAAGACTGTAAGCTTTGGTGACTTCAGACACCAGGAGGAAGACTCCTACTAGAGCTTAAAATTTGCAGTTCCACAGTAGATTGACTGCTCTCTGGGCTGATGAGCAGGGAGTGTTGACCAGTGAAGCACTCTGAGCCATGCAGCAGAACCAAGAGAAAATGGTGAATGACAGCAGTGGGAGACTCCCTGGGGAGAACAGCAGAGGTCCCCATCTGCTGACCTGATCTGTCATCTAGGAAAGTTTACTACTTTCCATATCTGTCTTTCAGACAGATTTGTGGAAGTGCTGCCAAGGTTTGTCTGTCACTCAGGCCTGCTGCTCTTTTGTGTGGGTGCTGACAGAACTGTCAGAGGAAACCTGGATAGTATGGAGCATGACTCCATGGCTCTGGAGAGGGGGATAAAGAGCAGGTCTCCTTCATCCTTTTAGTGGGGGGGAAGGAACCCTCTTTCTGGAGGACTGATGGCTGCTTGGAGGAAACCAAGATAACAAGATTTTCACATGGAAAGGAATAACCCTATGTCCCAGTATAGGCCAGAGCCAGCCACACTGAAATATCTTTTCCCAGACATTCTATGGTTTGGTGAATAACATGCTGACCAAATGTCAAAGCACCCTTGCAGCAAAGAAGGTCAACGGCATTTTGTGAATACTGGAATATTTTAAATACCTGTGCCAGAGGTTGAGGGACACGATCCCTCATCTCTACTTAGCATTGGTGAAACCACATCCGGAGTGCTGTGCCCAGTTCTCGGCTCACCATTATAAAAAAGATAAAGAGGAGCAAGTCCAGTGAAAGGCAACAAAGATTATTAAAGAACTGGAGCAGCTGTCATACTGGGAGGGGCAGAGAGCTCTTGACTATTGAGCCTGGAGAATTGCAAAGTTAGAATTATTTTAGCAATGTGTATAAACCCCTGATAGAAGAAATTTAAAAAAAAAAAGAGATGGAATCTTCTCACTAGTTCTCAAGAAGAGAATATGAGACAATAGACACTACCTAAATGTGGGAAATTCCATCTGCACATAATTTTTTTTTCTGTGAATAAATTGTTAAAATTATGAATTTTTCAGAGACGAGTGAATAATACACTGAGTGAATAAGTTGTGCCAGAATCTGATTTTACTGTAAAATGGACCTATCAAGAGACAATTTAATAAAAAAGTCTTATACCAGAAAAATTTCCTTTCAACAACTAAATTTTGGTACTTTTCTCTTCCCAGTGAGTCCAGTATAAATCTGGAGGGAGCATAATGAAGATAAAGATATTATTTTATATTGATACAGGCATAAGGGAAAATGCAATGCTGTCAGTATGCAGCATTTGATTCTGGCTTCCTTACTTGGTTGCAGAGTGTGGATCTGAAAGGTCTCTGCCTCTGGGTTGTCTGGCTCCTCTAAGCAGAACTTTTTTCCTTTCATCCTTTTACACCATAACTTTTTGCGACAAGAATGAGTTGAGAATGTCAGGGGTGTAAATGGCAACTCAGAAAGAAGTGTAAATATTGATCTGATCCTTGGCATATGAATGTGGCTCAGAGATGCAGAATTTCTTTTATGCTTTCTCACAGTTCTTGTTCACACTGGCCAGATCTGCAAGCAATGCAGTGGAATTTCTCATATAGTATAAGGGCTAAGGATATAGCCTGTCATATCTCATGAAATTTTCTTCAAATTTTGATTATTAGGGCTTTATACAGTTTGTAAAAATTTTTGAAATATTTGTCAGTACTGCTAGATGGCATCAACAGTGACACTTGCAACTTAGTCGGACCTGGCTGATTTTAATAACTTAAAAAAAAAAGAAGTATGGTATGTTTTTCCTACCTATGCATATTGGACTCTAGCAACATTCACAGCCAGGTATAAAAAACAATGGTGCACAATAACAGGAAAATAAAAGATGTTGAGTCATTGACTCATTCAGTCACCATATGTGTCCCTTATAGAAAAATAAATTTCTTTGACTCAATTTCTCATTGCACTACCCTCATATCCCTAGTTCATCTGGAGTGTTTTTTCCTGGGAGATTGTTCCACTGGACATTTACATAGATGTACATTCACATTCTATGATGAACTATTTGGTAATAGTGGAGAAAGTTCATTCCATCAGTGTTCAAAAAATAGATTTCTGATGGTGAAACCTATAGGACTCGTAATTATTGCAGGTTGGCTGACTGTTTAAGGAGTCATTTTGGTTCCTTGGAGACTCACAAAATGCCAACACTAACTGCATCCAACCATAAAGCAAATAATCATTTGATTCACTCATACACATATGTGAAATCAGCTGTTGTTTTCATTGAAGATTTATTTAGACTGTCAACCAAACAACATGAAGTTCTGAGACTGGCAGAAGGAAAAGTCAGAGAAGAAGAATATAAATAAGCATTTAGGAAAAAAACTGAATGTGATAAAAAAGGTTAAAAATAAAAAAATTAGAGCCATTGACAAATATTGCAGTATGATAGCACAACAGAGGGAAGTAAAGATCCATTTATGAGTCAGGATTGGAACTATTAGCAAAACCTGGAAGTTGCAGAACAGTGTTAGAATATATTTTTGAAGACGTCCCTCAGCAAAGCAGAGATGCCTTAGGGACTCTTTTCTGCTGAGGATGTCAATGAAATATCTGATAATAAATTCCCTGTTCTTCATCCCATTCTCACTGTATTAGAAACACATAGGTATGGAAAGGTATGCACACGTAGGTATTCATGTACTTTCATTAATGTTTACACAGAGACACACACACACAGACACACACACGCTAGCAACAACTGTCAAAGAAGCAAACAAGAATTTATTACCTAATTTTAATGACAAGTGGAGGCCTAGCTTCCTTAAATTTCTTTGAATAAAATCTCAAATAGCATTATCATATTGGCAAAATACAAAATAATTTTCTTTTTGACAAAATAATTGACTGGATTTTTTAATCAAAAAAGAAGTTTTGGCAATTCACACTTCCACTTAACTTATGTAGTTTTTCCATAGGAAATGTGTCAAATTAAATTTAGTTTCTAAAGTCACCAGTGTGTACATTTACCTGCATATTTTCTTGTGTCATTACTTTTAATGAGAGCTCATCTGTTACTTCTGAAAGATAAAACATCATACATGTGACACAATTTAAAATACCAGGTTGGAAGTTATTGTTGCATTGATGGGAGGTGGTGTACCTGAGATGAGGATATGCTTTTTACTGTTTATGAACAAACCTGCTGTGTGAGAACAGCTTTTTGAAGATGCTGTTTCTAATTTGTCATAACTTTTGAGCAGATTCACAGGATAGCATATCCCAGGGGCTGAGAGATAGAGTTAATAATAAATCTTACAAGAATTTAGACAAATATTCTTTCTGAACTGGTTGTCTGTGTAACTCATTGGCAGAAAATTCATACAATTTACTATTTACAAGGTAATGTGCTCTTCCATCACTGCTCAGCATCTGCTGTTTTAAGGATCCTTGAAGTCATGATGTGAAGGCTGCATTAGGTGAAAAAACATTTTACAACTGGATGTTGCAAAGAATGTTTTTGTCAGACTTCGTTGTGAACTGCTGCCTCACAGAGTAGGCAGTTATAAATGACATCAGTAAATAAGTGGAGTAAAATGCAACACATGAATAAGTGTTTAGCACTTCTTAGAATTATGATCAGTTTCCTACTACTGAAGAAATAAAAGAAGTATTTGACAGATCATTTCTTGAGAAAGAAGAATCATATTATAGAATAGCACTGTACCACAAATACATTCTGGAATATCTTTTAATTTTTTACTTTTCTTTTTTATGAAAGGTGGCAAGTCTTTCAGTATTTTCTTCTATCCACTGAATGTGTAGTGAATATTGAATACAATACTGGATGAGATTTCTTACTTTTGTCTGCATATGTTTAAACCTTAGATATCTGAAGTGAGATGAAAAGATCCCTCTATTATCAAATCAGAAGTTATGGACATGCCTAACAAAGATCCATTTAACTGGAATCCTTGCCCTCCTTCACAAGAATAGAACCATGTTCTAGAGGGGATTTCTATCCATCAACTTAAGGACAGGATAGGATGAAAAGTTCTGACTTTCAATCATCTACAAAAAAGGCAGGCAAATCTGACAGGTTATTTCAAATCTAGCTGATTTAAAAGACCAATTCTTAACAGTATTGTGCGTGATTCAGCAAGAGTCTTAATATATTATGGAATTCTGAAACTTCTGGAAAAATAAAAAACCTTCTGCATAAGAAGCTTCTTAAAGGTTTTTTTTGTTTGGTTGGTTGGTTTGGTTTCTTTAGGTTTTGGGGGGTTTGTTTAATGTTTATGTACCAAAGAAATTAATGTTGATGGATTGGATGGAGATGGTGAGTATATACAAGATCTTGCTTTAATTTGTTGTCTTCAAAAATAAATCCAGAATTTTAACTGAAAACAAAAATAACAATTTTTAAAAATGTATGAGGAGGAAAGATAGTTTCATCAAATAGGTTGAGAGAATTTGTAATTTGTAGTTTGTAATTCCTTGTTGCAAGACATGAGGAGATCAGAAAGATGAAATACTAATAGTTACTACTTTTACTCAACTAGAACAGGATCAGGCAGACATTTTTACTAAATAAATTTCAGCTGATATATTTTCCTCAATCCATTCAAGATAAATAATAAAAGTATTGGGGTCCTCTCAGGCTACAGGCTCTACTCACACCAATATTGTTTCAAAAGAAGGTGTTTTGTAAATTAAATTTGCAGGCTATTTGGTCAAGATTCAAGCAAATGAGATTTCTACATCTCTTTTTGGAGCTATGAATACAAACATGTTTGTGCAGACAGATCTTAGACACTCAAAAGTCCATCATTTTCCATAGAGTGGGATTATTTTGCATAATAGGAACTGATGTTTATTCACTGGAAGTTGTTATTTTGCAATAGAAAATTATTTGAAAGAAAAGAGGGATTTTAGGGCTCTTCAGACAGACAACCATTTCTTTTTTTTGTCCTTATGTCAACCTTTTTCTCCTCTTTGCATTTTTCTGTTTTGGTTTGTTTGTTTGTTTGTATGTATGTTTGTTTTTCTTTTTCACCTCTTGTTCAGGATCAGAAAAAAGGGGTGGACAATTCAGCAAAGCACAGCACATTGTATACTTACAGGGCAAGAAGGAGTGGAAGGACCGATGAGGATGTTTAGACAGCATCCTTGACAATGTTAGTTACAAAACCTGAATACTAAATCACTCTGAGAAATTGGAAATGTTTTATCTTCAAAGCATGAACTTTTGATATCTAATTGCTAGCTGCATAATTGCCAAGGTTACAAGACAACATTCTTAAGTTAAAAATATTTCCTTTACTGTATAAGGTGTTTCATTTCTGATCTCAGTGGAATTATACATTATATCCATAGTTAGTTATGATTTTGCTTATGAACCTTAAAGCCTCACAACATTGCCTCTATCCTGCAAGCAGTATCTTTAAGTGGGTTGTGTTAATTGTGTCTTGAGGGCTGATAAGCAGATGTGTGCTACATTGCAGCCAGTGAAGAGAATTTTGCATTCTTATCCAGCTGTGTTTGGCTCATACTAAAGCAAAATTACTGAAAGTTGCATTTCCAACAGGTGCATGTCCTACCTGTGCTGGGGACCCCGGAGCTGGATGCAGTACTCCGGGTGGGGTCCCATGAGAGCAGAGCAGATGGGCAGAACCATGTCCTGTAACCTGTTGGCCGCTCTTTGGATGTGGTCCAGGATGTGGTTTTTTTTCTGGGCTGCAAGTGCATATTGCTGGCTCATGTCCAGTTTTTCATGCACCAAAACCTCTGAGTCCTTCTCATTAGGGCTACTCTCAATCTGTTTATCTGTTGTATTGAGAACAGGGTTCCTGCTCTGACCCAGGTGCATCACCTTGCACTTGGCCATGTTGAACCTCATGAATTTCCCATGGGCCCCATTCTGCAGGCTTTTCCAGGTCCCTCTGGATAGCATTCCATCCTTGAGGTGTGTCAACTGCACTACTCAGCTTGGTGCTGTCTGAAAATTTGCTGAGGGTCCTCCACTGTATGTTACTCCAAGGAATGTAATAAACAGAGCAGGTCCCAGTCCTGACCTGCTGACACAACTCGTCACTGATTGCCATCTAGACATGGACCATAACCCTTTGCATGTGACCATCCAACCAATTTCTTATCCACCCATCAAAGGCATCTCTCTGCAGTTTGAGAGAAGGCTGGTGTGGGGGACCATATCAAAGGCTCTACAGATGTACAGAAAAATGACTCCTGCAGCCCTTCCCTCATCCACTGATGCAGTCATTCCATCATAGAAGGCCACTGTGTTGGTCAGGCAGGACGTGACCTTGATAAAACCATGCTGGCTCTCTTGAATCATAGCAAAGCTTCTAAAAGGCTGTAAAGAAGGTTCCATGATCTTACCCAGCACAGAGGTGAGGCAGAGAGGTCAGTAGTTCTCAGTTGGCCTAAGTATAGAGAAAAAGAAATTTGGATCCTATCTATGCATTTCTAGTTTTCCTTCCTTTTAAAATAGCCCCTGTAAAATCTGGTTTTCAGATGTTTTTTTCTGTGTTTAGTAGTTTTGTCAATTAATTTAACAGTAATACTTCTTTATTTGTGTTTATTATCTTTTTACTTTGTCATGCACAGTCAGATTAAGTTAGTTTGTAGGAATATATTGTCCTTTTCTTCGCTTAAAAGCTACACTACAGACTGAATGGAATGATTTCACTTGACTGTAATGCTTGAACTACTTTACACTCCTGTGCTTAATACAGCTCTTGATTTGTATGATTCCTTTCAGAATTTTGTGGCAGCTTGACTTTGAATGTGGCTGAGAAGTCAGATTTATTTTCACTGCAACAATCTGCCACAGCATTTTGTGTATGTTTTTCTTTTGCCAAGTACACAGCTTTCATGTTTCCCCCCCCCAACCCCCCTTAAAGGAATGGCTTTGAAAACAACTGGCAGTTTGCAGCTCTGCTATTCAGTGTTTCAGTTCTGGAATTTTAAGCTGTTTATATATCAGAATGTTCTCTTTTATGCTTAGAGCTACTGTACAGTTTAAAACATAAGCTGTAGCAGTCAGTGAGCTCTATTTTCAGTAAACAAAAAATTAAAAACAGAGGAGAAACAGGAAGAATGAAATGTAAATTTCCAGTTTTTTCAGCTACTTTTACTATTGGTTTCACATTCCTGAACCATACTAGGTCTCTTTTTTGAAGACAGTGATCTTTAAGATTTGGAAAGTCACACAAACCCTGAAAGGATTTATTAATTTTTAATTCTGAAAGAGGATTACAGGGAAATTGGCCTGTTAATGGAAAAGCAGAGAAGCAGTAGCATGTAACAAGAAATTTTTGCAATGATTTTGAATACGCTTGTTGCTTGTACATGATTTTTTTTAAGCAGCTGGAAGATTGACACCTTCATTCATCATGTGCAAGCATGTGATAGCAGTTATGGGGATGAAAGCATTCCTTATTTAGTTCTATCCCACTGTCAGCTCCAGGATCCTTTCCTTATTTTCTATATTTTTTTTCTCTTTTTACTTAAAGCAAAGAACCGTAAATATTTCATTCCTAGCTGGTTTTACACAAAATCGATGTGAAAGTCAATATTTCTATATAGTTAAATATGTATATAATTTTCCAGTCAACACTTTTAATGGAGGCCATTTAAATGTTAACAGCTAAACATATCTGGGAATAGCATGGGAATGTTTCTGTGATTGAGATTAGTTTTCTGTGCTGCAAATTCTTCCTGCCTCTCTTTTAGCATCAGCATGATAAGCCTCCAAAAGCAAAGGTGTTAATAGAAGCTGTTGCTCAGGGAAGACCTCAGCTCTTGGAAAGGTAATTTTGTACAATCATATGAATGGTTTTGTTAAACTAATAGGGAAACAGATAATTGAGATATAGAATTCATCAGTTTCGGTTCTAACATGATTCGTTTTCAAGTCTAGTCCTTTTTATCTACTAAATTCTAGACATAATAATATGAGTAGGAATGTGGCCCTAATTTCCAGTCTCTTTCATTTGCTTTGTAAAGGCAAGTGTATGTGTGTGAAACCAGATGATGATGACAGCTGTGAAATATTATCAGTCATCTCATCCTTTGAGTGTACTGTCAGGAAAAAAAGGGAAAATAAATATTCTCAAGTTTCAAGGGACATGGAACACAGTTTGATGTGAGCCTTGCCACTGAAACTGTAGATGACTTGATATAAAATATGTTTACTGAATGCAGTAATGAAAATCCTTGTCAACCCAATTCAAAGGATTAAAGATTAATCATCTCACATTAGAATAAGAGTAGCTTTAATTTCCCTCTCACTTTGCTCTTGAGTTTTCAAAGTGTCTTATGTGAACAAAGCCAAATAGTATATGTAATCCAGACTATAACTTCTGTTTCTTCCACCTATCAAAAATTTTGCAGAAAACAAAAAAAACAAACACAAAGAAATCCAAACAGTAAAATATTTTGTCAGTCAATCAAAAACCTAGTGAAATAAGAATAAAGAACAAGCTTTTTTGGTTTTTTGCTTTTTTTTTAGGAAAAAAATTCAAAACAGGTTGGGATTTTTTTTTCTTTGAATATTCCTTTTGAAAAAAAAATGAACTAATTAAGTTTGGATGTGTTATTTAAAAGCAAAATATAGGTAGAAAAGAAAACTTAATTTTTTTCATTAATATATGGACTTCCTTATGATTGAATTATAGACAGTAATAGATAGGTTCTACTTCTACTTCTTTCAACAACTTATCTCAAATGTGGGATTTGAAGCTTTATCTTACTTGCCTTTTTCAAAAAAACTCTCAGTTAAAAAAGTTATGAAAAGTTTTCTTCAAGGATCTTTGGCTCCACCTTGTGTCCTTTGTGGTTTCCTAAAGAAGCTGGTATGTCATGACAAAATGTGAAAGAAAAATATGGATGAAGTTTTCTGCTTAAACTTAGAGGGAAGTTTCATGTTGGATTGTGTCATGTGGATTTGACCTCATTTTCCACTAAGGAGCAATGAAACTCAGAAAGTAGTGTGTTTTCCATTTTTTAATAATTACAGTATTTAAAAGACAGTAACATTTCAAACTGAGAGATACATAAACCACTCAGAAATATTTTCTATGTATACTAGCAAACACATTATTTACTGGAATAAATCTTCAATTGATGTAAGAGAATGATTGAATTTAAGTGGAGTTTGACTAGGGAGGTAGGAAAAGTAAAGTCTCAATAGCAATGTGCTCTGCTCGTTTAGGGTTGTGCTTGAAGAACCCAGTTTTACAAATTACCATTTCAGATTCAGCTTTCTAAGTCAGCTGAAGTCAGTTTTATGGGTTTTTTAAAATCCCATGTCTGCTTTTTATGTTCTACTGTACAGAGATTCTTTCTCCACAAAAGGATCATATGAAGGAGAAGTGTCTGGCCTAACATTAGACAAATGTTTTTCAGAGAAGTCATGCATAGAATTTCATGTATCCTAACCTGAAATCTGTATCCTAACTTGTTATGTCTTTCTGCTTCTCTTTAAAGTTATACTGACAATTATGTGCTGAATAATAACTGCTAGAAGAGCAAGTAATGAACGGGAATATTTCATAGAGTTATCTTTCTAAAATCAATCAGTGTTTCCCTCTTCCTTTTTAGGTACTGACACTGGGAAGCAGTTTGGGATGGGAGGATGGGAGGATTACCCTGTTAGAAGTGAGTATTACACTTTGCCCTTTCATTTATGTGCCTTGTCTTATGATGCACATCAGATCATCCAGAGTCCTCCAATGAATATCAGAGATACCGGATAAGAGTTTGGGCTTTTGGAAACTTCTCTCATGAACTTTTTAGAAGCTTCACTAAATGAAATGTGTGTCCCAGAGGAGCCAGTAATGACGTCAGGAAAGAGGAGTATCTCAGTTCTTCTAACTTACCCAGTATTTCTAAGTGTAATAGATTACACAGAACAAACATATAGCAAAAAACATTTAAGTTTACACTCTAGGAAGAAATTGAACATGTTTGTAACAAACAAAGTCATCTTTGTGTTTTCTCAGCTTTCTCTATCAATTTCATTTCTTGCAGTATTTACTCAGCCTTTGTTCTTCAGTTAGTTCTAAGATATGATTAAGTTTAAGTTTTTGTTTTGGGCTTTTTTGTGGGATTTTTTTGGTTGGTTGATTTGGGGTTTTTCTGCCCTCTTTGTCTTCTCTGAGAATTTTTCTTGGGCAAGAGATACTACTGAGAATTTATATTAGTTCTTCTTCCTAAAAAATTGAAACATCAGATTTGGTTCCATGATTTGAAGAAACATTCACCTGTTTTTTTCTTGGTGGTTTGTTTATTTGGTTTGGGATTTTAATGCATGGTTACTGCTCTACATCACTGAAGAGATGAATTTTCCCATCTGAACTTTTATCAACCAAGCTATGCCATAATTTTTTATGTAAAGGGTTTTTTTACACCCTTGTTAAGGAAGGACATATTGAAAATAATTGCATTGACTAGAGTACTACATAACCATTACAAAATTAAGCTCAACCAGAGACAAAAAAAAGTGAGTGCTCTGTAAGGCAAGAAAGGAAAGGGTAATTTTCCTCCAAATTACATATTTTTCTTCCCCCAGACGTCCTCCTCCCTGGGATCATAACAACTATTGTCTTCTCTGAAGTAGGGGAAAAAGAAGGACTCAGCAAACTGCTATGCAGTGCAGAACATGGAACCTTGTTATTGACATTGCTGCTTTCTTTGGCTTCTGTTAAAGAGCTGTCATTTCCTGATACACAAACCACAGATTGAATGCTGATCACTGTGGTAGCTACAGACAGATGTCTGTGAGAATAAATCAGTCTGGTGTACAGTTTTCCCAGTAACTTTCAAGGGCTCAAATGTTCAGCATTGCTGGTTTAAGAACAATGGAAATTGGTCTAGCTTACACAACTAGTTTTCTAGCTTACACAACTTCAGAATTGCTCTCAGTCATAAGAAGGAAAGTTACAATATAATAAGGTATTTTGAGCTTGATTTTATTAAGAGCTGATTACTACAAGGTACCTTAGCAAAGCGACTTTGCTAGTAATAGTGCTACTATTTCTCATGGGCATATTGATAACACCAAGACTCTTCACGTCCTGCCCAGAAGTAAAAAGACACAGACACCACACTCAATGCAGCTAGTCCCAGGTCTGTTGTTCAAATGAGGAAGAAGTCAGGAGAAGACAGAACTAGATAAAGCAACAACCAAAGCAAACCTCATAAAAAATGAAGGACTTCACATGGCAGAATCACGGAATATCCTGAATTGGAATGGACCCACAAGGATCATCAAGTCCTACTCTTGACCCTGCACAGGACTAAACCCAAGAATCACACCATCTGCCCAAGAGTGTTGTCAAAACAAAACTTAAATTCTGTCAGGCTTGGTGTTGTGACCACTTCCCTGGGGAGCCTGTTCCAGTCCTCAGCCACCCTCTGGCTGAAGAACAAAAACCTTTTCCTAGTATCCAACCTAAACCTTCCCTGACACAACTTCAGGCCACTCCCTGGGGTTCTCTCACTGGTCATCACAGAGAAGAGATCAGTGTCTGTCTCTCCTCTTTCCCTTGGGAAGAATTTGTAGCTGCAATGAGATCTCCCCTCAGTCTCCTCTTCTCCAGGCTGAAGAGACCAAGTGACATCAGATGCTCTTCATACAGCATCCCCTCAAGGCCTTTCACCATTTTTATGGCCTTCCTTTTGACACTCTCTAATAGCTTTATATCTTTCTTACATTGCGGTGCCCAAAACTGCCCAAATTCTCAAGGGGAGCCTGCCCCAGCTCAGAGCAGAGCAGGACAATCCCCTCCCTTGCCCAGCTGGCCATGCTGTGCCTGATGCACCCAGGCCAGAGTTGGCCCTTCTGGCTGCCAGGGCACTGCTGGCTTGTGTTCAACTTGCCATTGACCAGGACCCCCAGGTCCCTTTCCATGATGTTGTTCTCCAGCATCTCATTCCCCAGTCTGTCTGTACATCCAGGGACAAAGCAAATCAATTCAGACTTGAAGTCCATCTAATTTAAGTTAGGTTGTTTGCAATATTCAAAGCCAACACTTTGAATACTCAGCTTAATTCACTGAAACAGTTTTATTGTGAATGAACACTATTCAGATAGGAAAATAAATAGATTTTGATTATACTCAGTTAAGGATCAAGCTGAGTCACGATCAAAGAGTGTCAATTACCTTACATTTATTTTCCTGGTAAAATTCAAGAAAATCATTAGAGTCTACTTCTATGTCTCTTCTAACAAGCTATAGCAAAATTTTTAATTAATCAACAATGTAATATTCATACTCTTCTAGCATGAAATAAAAGCAGAGCTCAAAGGAAGTGATCTCTAAGTGTATGAATACTATGATTGCAAATATTTTATTTGAGATTGTCACTAATAATCATTTTTTGAGATACTGTTGAAATGGTTAATGTTATCTATATGGCTGTTAGAGATCCCTGAGTCTCCCAAGGGCTTGAAGCAGAATGTTTCCTACCTTTTTCTTGATGTTCCTGAAGGACATTGGCAACTTCTACTCTCTAAAGTAAAGTCCTACTAATACACATACTCACAAAAGAATCTAGAGAACTGTATCTCTAAATAAAGTAATGCGGATTTCATCCATGAAATACCCCAAATCTAAGCCTTTAAAGTAAATCTCCCTTTTGCCTACCATGTTGTCCCCTTCTCATAAATACTTCTTTCCAGCCCAGGCACTTTCAGAGGTTTTTCTAGTTGAACAGACATCTAAGGTGTGGTTTCTAGTCCTGTGGGCAGGTCTCTGTCTTCTTAAGCACTTCCAAATTGCTGAACTATAAAGTCTTCATCAGCTCCTATGTTCAGGTATATCCCTAACAATATCCTAGCACTGAGAAGACCTGGATTCCTACCAAACTGGTTTAAATGGTAGGGCCTTCAGGAAGAAAATCCAGTCATAAGCAGCAAAATGGTGTCTTGATATGCTACAGACACATCCCCCTTCAGCAGAAATGTCTCAGAGTACAGCAGTGTTTGAAATGTCTCTATACTATTGCTTGTCCTGTCTGTTCCAATCTGTATTCATAAATGTTTTAATGGGGAAAATATTTCAAAGATCAAAATATTTCAAGGTTCTTTCCCAAAAGGCCCTTAAAAACACCAACGAGTAATGGAGACAAGGAAAGGCCATCAAAATAAGGGGAAACTCTTGGGAAGAGAATAAATGAGGGGTAGGAATAAATTCTTATTTTTCACAGTGCCAGGAGGTCACAGCAACAAAGGACTGTGGCCAGGAGTTGTGTTGTGGTCTGTCCTCTAAAAAGTTTCTTAACTAGTAACTCATTCAAGAAAATAAAGGCAGGAGCAAGGACTGCAAAGGGATCTTTCAATATTCATCAAGAAAATAGCATATTAAGTTCAGTTTAGATAAAAATGATGGCATGCACTTGAAAATGGACAGTCCAAACTTTTCATATATAGTGATGTACTCTGAGCTGATTATAAGAACACAGGAATGAAATCTTTGGGGAATAAAACAAACAGCTTATGCTACCTTCTGTTAAACAAATAATTTGTGTTAAAACAGACAACTTTCCCTATCAAAAAAGAGTAAAATATTTAAGTTTCTGAGGAAGATTTTTTTAAGCTGTTCTGCAGATCCACAATTTTGATTTTAATTATGCCTCATCTCTGGCACCTTTCGAGTGAATAGTTAGCTTCAGAAGGTTAATATCATGTAGGTTACTTGCCAGTCAATGGCAAGGAAAGCTTAGCCATCTTTTGTTCAAGCTCATTTAACTTTTTGGAGCCTAAGATTTCCCTCAGAAAACTGCAAAATAAGCAATGGCAGCCAATTATTCAAGTTAAGTGGGCAGTAAGAATGCATCATTTACTTTTTAGCCTTCATTAAGTCTGGGCCAACTGTCTCTCAGAGGTGGTACAAAGGGTGTTGCCTAGCAAAGTACAGCAAGCAAAGAGGAGAAAGTAAAGACAGACCCAGTCATCCTATGGCCAGCTTGGAAACAGAATCTATTCATATATGGGAAGATTTTAATAATTTCAGAGGATATTTGGGTAACCAATTACTGCTGACTTACTTTCAGAAAGGTTTGGCCTAATTTCAGAGAATGAATATAACATCACTTTTTAGAGCTTTGAATTTAGCCTATATGAACATATTGCTTTATTGCAAGAGACTTGGCAAATTAGAAAAAAAAAAAAGACATTAAACCTGTTGATATGATTTTGTAAATTTTTTTTATTTTTAAAAATCATTTTTATATTTGTAATGAAAGCAATTTTGGCTGAAAAAAGCAACAAGATTTCAACTTTTGAAATATTGCTTTGAGTAGTCATGTACAGAAATGAAAAAAACCCAACCTAATAGAAATTAGTTGCAGTTGGTTTCCAAAATTATTTAAGTACTTTAAAGGCTCACAAATTCTACAAAACCCCCACATTTTATGCTCTTACAAGGAATGAAAAAAACAAGCACAGTATTGTAATCAAATATATAGAAACTATATAACTAATGTTTTGTCTGCAAATATACTTGAGTGTGTTAAATTCTTTTGAGTGGTTATCAATGCAGCTTTCAAAGTTCATTTATGGTGGTTATGCTTGATTTGATATATTGATAACAAGATTTCAGAGATGGATCTCTGCTCTGAAATGCCCATAAATAGGAATGGTACCTGGGGCTTCTGCAGGTTTACATGATCACAAAACTGGAATCAAATCCAGAAAATTATGCCAAAGGAACAAAAATTTGTTTACATTGTCTTGCTGTTTGGCTGGCAACAAAATGTTCATCTGTTTTGCCACTTATACATACCATAATTAGTCAAATTTTTTTTTTGTAATCATCAAACTAATTTCTTAGAATAGTCAAAATGGTGACTGGAAAATAAGGGATGCCAAATGCTTGAATACTTGTCTTGTGCCTGTAAAAGTTAATATTCTTCCACCTGTTTATAACAGGAAAAATATAATATGGAGAGTAATGTAATTAAGGAGCAAAACAGATGGTATCTTCAGTGAGAAAATTATCCAGAGCTGTTGAATCCTACAGCATGGATTAACTCTTGTACATACAGAGGACACTGTTCCAGCAAACTTGGATGAGTAAAATTAAATATTGCACATTTTGACTCAGCTGCTCAGCCAGAAACAGGGGCAAAAGCTTTCTAATGAAACCAGGTCCAGGTCAGGAAACGCTTGCAAAAATAATTTCTAGGCATTTCAGGCAAGAATGTGAATTTGAGACTTTGCTTTGCAGATCTCTGCCCATCCAGTGCAGTGATGACTTTGATGTTTTGCAGGTCCAGGATTTTTTGGGCTTTTGCACTCTTTCCTGCCTGCAGAGGTTGGTCACCATTTTGGCCCCGCTGTGAGAGTGGAGGATTGGCACATTCTAATTGTCTTTAAGACAAAATATCCCATTGGAGGCAGGAAGATATAGAATTCAGTTTATGTATTTGTAGTATAGCCTGGGCACTCTGCAGTATATTTTTTTCTTCCAAAGATGACAGCTTGCATTTGTTTGCAGTTTTGAGGTCTGAGTCAGGTGGGTTTCAGAGTCTGATCCTGCCCTTGCTGCAACTAAAGACACTCAAAAAAGAAGATTATGTAGTATAATGTAGGGTAGCCAGCAATGTGATAAAGCTATAAATGAGGCAACATGCAGCGTGAGTGAGGAAATAATATGGACAAAAACACATGAATGATTTTTCTTTTGAAGGGGCACAAAACCATGGCCTAAAGCTCAGCTTTCCCTGTCCCCCTACTGCTACTTCTTTCTGTAAAAAAGCATAGCTACTGCTGCATCCTGTGTATACAAAAATACATTCAGTAATCCAACCCTAATTTTGTTAGGAAATTAAGATTGTAAATTATTAATGAACTGTGTGCTTGGCCTCTTGCAAACTCACTTGATCTCTCCTCACACTCAAGGGGAAGCTGTATAGCTGTGGGTAGAACAGAGATAGGAATGAGCTTGGAGCACAAACAAAGCATCTGTGTCCAAAATTAACTTGTGTTTGCCTGCCAAGGAAATCGTGAACAGTATGATACCACAGAAAAGAAAAAACAGCTTGTTTTTGGCATTAAAAAGACAAAACAAAACAAGATACTTAACAGACCTATTGTACTTTTCATAGGACGTGATGTTTTTCATGCCAATGACTCCTGTATTTCTACTGGAAATAGAGTATCGGTAGCTGATGCATCAGGGGCTGCTGTTAAACCTCTGTACTCTCTGCCATGCTTGACAGTTGTCTACTTACAGTTATCAAAGCCATGCCTTGAGACTAATAAAAATCCTGTTTTCAAATCACACACTTACACCTACAGGCAATGGGCTTCTCTCTTGCTTCCTTGTTATTAACGAAGATGGTGCTGCTGAGATGAAAGGCATTCTTTGCTGATATACAGATATTTTGTGCAATTAGTGTCCTGTCCTGATAGCTCTGGAATGAGCACCATCCAAATAATTCATGTTATGAAGAAACAAGAACTTTATTTTCTTGTTTGTCATCATGTGTAATGGTGAGAGTCAACTGATACAATTAACACTGGGTTGCTTTTCATCATGTAAATCCAAGCTAATCCTGTTCCAGAAGTTTGTCTCCAATTAAGAAACAGTGAATCAAAATATGGTAATTTCTACACTGCTGTGATGCCTCTTGGGCTATTTTGTCATTTAATCTGCTTTTTTGATGGATCATAGGCCTCCAGCTCTCATTCATTTTAATGAGCGAATAATTCCGCATGGTCAAGGCTTTATCTCTCTTCGTCTGTTACCCACTTTGTGCTTTAGAAGAAGCTTTTCCCCCAACAGGTTCCAGATATATTCTGTGATGACACACAGACTCTGTGCACAAACACTTTCACTATTCTGTTTGATACTGGGGATTATGTGAAACTAAAAATTTTATTATGAGCCTGAGGCTTGATTACTTCCTCTTTTTTTTTTTCCACTTTCAGCCTCAGGTGCAGTTCCAGGAAAGAGACACACGTGTTCCATAAGGCAGCAGGACTGAACTTTGGCAATCTTCTGTTCAAAATAAATGCTTTGGGTAAAGGATGTCATCAAACCAGGGAAAACAGCCCATCCAGGCAGGTTGTCAGCAAACTAAATCGTTGTGGATGTTGGTCATATGCTGAGGCTGATCTAGACTTAACTAACAAAGTGATCTACAAAATGAGTAGGAGGACCACTCTGTAATCCACCATTTTAAAGAGAATGAGAAAGTTCATTTTCTATGGAAGAAGGTAGGTGGAGGGAGGAAGAGATAGATAGAGGGAGGAAGAGGAAATATTCAAGACTGGAGAGAAGACTAGGGCAAGATATGAGACTGTTGTATTATTATTGGCTGAATATGCATATTGGGCTGTACAACAGAATGAGTTTCTTTTAAATCCTGAAAGTTGTCATGAAATCTGTGTATCGTGTCTTGTTCTGCAGAAAAACTCATGGTACCCACTGGTTTAGACATTTGAGAATTTGAATTATTTTTTGTTTAATAAGACATACTGTTGACAAAAAAAAAAAAAAAGTATCAAAGGAAGAGAAACACTGCACACTGTAGCCTACCGTATTACAAAATCTTTAACCATGCAAGTCCAGCATGAAGGATCAGAATGCTGCAGCCAGAAAAGCCAATGAATCCTTTGGCAAGGGCTTTAAGAGTTACCAGTCTGGAAGCAGGAATAGGAAACCTGGAGTATGAGAAGTACTGAATGCTCACCACTCCTATAAGGTGAATGGGAGTTAAAATAGCTGCTCATAATCTTTTAAAACCCTGAATTGTTAAAAAGGGTCTCTAGAAAGTGCTACAAAAGCATGAGTAAATGGGAAAAGAACTTATTAAAACTATGAGAAATCTTTTTATAAGAGCTAAGTATAGCTCATCCAGCAGTCTTTCACCTCCAAACTTGTTGGGTTATTTTGGTGTAAATCACTGTGCAGCTCAACTCGACCTAAAGCTTTATACCACATGAAGAAGCAGTCCAATCTTGAAATCAGTGCTTTCTATTTATGTGAATCTTTAAATATAAAGTCCCTCTGCTCATGCTTGCATTTTCCTTTGGGCAGAGAAATTGCAATACTTGTGTGAAAGGCAATTATTCTGCTCTGGTGAGTTCTTTCCTTTCATCACTCTCCTCCCAAAGCACTTACTGTCTGGAAGTAGAAAGCATGCTCCCACCCAATTTCTTACCCCTGAATGAGGAAAGAAATGTGAATATGTTGTAATTCTGTTTTGACCTACCACACATGGTCTAAATTGTCAGTTAACATTTGCCTTGGATGGAGTTTTGCACAAACTTTCAACTGAAAATAAGAAATGCTTCCAATCAGTGATTTCCTTAGAGTGGAGAAGGTGGAAAATTGGTTTTACAAGCATGAAACAAAATGAAATGAGTCTTTTGGTGTTTTCTCTGTTAATTGAGTATGTGAAGAGCCTGCTGCTGATGAAAAATTTTCCCATTATTTTTGAATTACTCATACTCTGTTTATATTCATTAGATCACCCTCCACAAAGCCTGAAAATGACTACCAGTAATTTATTGGCCTGTAGGCAATATTAATCAAATGTTCACAATGTGTTTTGGTGTTTTAAGTGTTCCTTTCAGAAAGAAGTAGAACCCCATACATACCTGCTTGCATTCAACTTTATCTGAGATATTCACAAGTCCTAAGGGAATGAGGTGGTTTGCAAAAACAGGATGAGAAACTTGACAAGTACATTCAGAGATAGCATTTTCCTAGACTACTGCCAGAGCTCTTCACACATTTTATTTATTTTAGGATGTAGAAGTTTGTTTATTTTCCTTCCTGGAAAGAACAAAAAAAAAAAAATAGCAAAATACTCAGTAAAGGAAGTAAGAATTGAAACTCCACCAGTTTTAATTTGAAATAAACCACTACTAATTATGGGTAAAATGTGGCTGTTGAGCAGGAAGGACGGAAAAAAACTTACCACAAAACCATCAGTGATGAGGGTCTGCTCCCAGACCATTCTCACAGAGCAAAAGAAATTGTAGTTTATCATAGTAATAGTATAAAGATTTATTCCAAGTTTGGCAGGCTAATGTAACCCACTGTTAAGCAGGCCAGGCTCAATAGTTATTGAATGTCTAGAAAATTGAGTAGATACCCTTTTCTCCTGGCAGCTACAGCTGTGTGCATTAATTTTCAGGATGAGCCTTTCAGCAGGCAACTTGATAATGGCTCCATCAAGTGGCACAACTGCTCATTGCCGGCGTTTGGCACCGCCAGCCTGGGAAACTGGCGTCTAAACTTTGGCTAAGAGACGTATTTGGCTCATCTTGTGGACAATGAACTCTGCCAATGGCTTTCATAGGACAGTTGTTCAGAGATAAAAGATTCATTACCGCTAACAGGCCAACATTCATCACATGAATCCAAAGGATTTAGAGGATCTTGGATGCATCTCGGAGGGTGCCAGATCTTATATTAGAGATAGATGTTCATGACATGTCTCATGCTACTTTTTCCTGGAAATAAGAGAAACAGTTCAGTTTTAGGTTAGCACTGGATTTATATCCTCATGCAATGGAATAACTTCAGAAGTTCTCTTTTGGCTGAAAAATGAGGAAACAATGAATTTTGAGGTGTTATGGGGAAAAATGCCTTTATGCTGCCTAGGAATTGGCCTCAAAGGCTTTTACTCTTTTTTTTCTTCGGTAGCTATAAACCTGTATATAACTGAATATACTGGATATGTTTTTCGGTTACCTTGCACAGTGTTTTCATAATACTTTATTAATTAAATGCCTACCATGTCAAGAAAATACTGCTTTGCATCTGATGGGGAGATAGAGTCAAATATAGCTTATGGAAAACTAGGATTTTTAGACTTCCAGTTAAAAAGCTTCACAGCACTATTATCTCTGTAGACAAATGTGCTGAGGAGTGTGAACAGTCTCTTCAACCAACAAAATAACTTTACTTAGAGTATAAACCATCTGGTAAGCTTAGGGTATATTTTTGAGGAAAATAATACAAACAAACCAGCCAATGAAACCCCCCTGTCTCCCCACCCCACCCATCCCCCAAAACAGCCAAACAACAAAGGAAACTAAAACTATGACTAAATTAAATGGACTTTCTAGTTGCAAAGGAAGAAAAAAATCTTTGAATGTGTTATCCATTCTTTATGATAGAGAAAATCAGAAATTACAGATTTTGCATGTATTTTCATGTAAATTAATCTACACTTTCAGACTTTATTACCTTTTTCCATGCCTACTTGATCATGCTAAGATTGGTGGTAAAATTGATTTTTAACCTTGGCATTTTTTCTGTTCTTTTTCAAGGCATTATGTGGCATTATAAAGCAGATGACTGCAATCTGTCACATGAATTTTTTTCACTAAATTCTGTAAAGAATATTCTTTAGTAACTAATAAAAATTCACTCAAATATAAAAGTGATAAAACATTTTTCAAAACTATAATCACTGCAAAAGAAAAAGAGAAATCCATTCTAGGCTATCTCATAGTTTAAATAACTCAGAAAAGCAGAAATAAATTGATGGAGCAATATTGGAGTGCATATACTCCTTTCTTAGTGGCAGTTTTAAGGATTCAAGCATGCAACTTCATAGTTACTGTGAAATTATCTTGTCAAACTGCTAAATAACAAAGTGAGCTTCAAATAGCTTCATAGCTATTTCATGTTATTTAAGAAAAAGAAATATGCACAGTATTTCCTGGCTTTGGATAGAACCAGTTCTTTTCACACAAACTTTGGACAATACTCCCCAAACAATCTAGCTAAAAGCCACTTCTGTAACTTAGTTAACCTATTAAAAAGATGCCATTGCACATTTTTGATAGGTGGGTGCCATCTCTTTACAGTAAACCACAGACTTAGAAAAGTATCTGAATGGTCATGGAAGCCAAAACCCCGCTGGAAACCAGCTGTGCAGCCAGATGTGATATGTGTGATATATCTGTTTCTGCTTGTCCTTCCTTCTGACTGGAAGGTTGTATTTACTATTTATAGTAGAAAATAACCTGAGGGACTTTCACCTTTGCTTCATGCCCTATGTTCCTGAAGTCCTTGATTATGTAGGTGCATTTTTTGTTAAATATCTAACTGGACCCAGTGTAATTATAATGAAAATACATTTTTATTAGAACACCAGAAAAAAAAAAAAAAATCTGAGGATTTTCTGTGTATTCACATGAATCAGCCCACAACCATTTTTTTTAAATTACAATTATTTTATTGAATATCTCTAAAGAAAATCTGTTCAGTCAGAATTTCTAAACACCACAGAAAGAGACAATAATGGGTTAAAAAAAAATTAGGAAGCTCCATAAAATAAAATTCTCAGACTCAAACAACCCTTTCTTTCAAAGAAAAAGAACAAAAGGCCAAAAAGATTTCTCAGCATAGTTGCACTACGTTATCATTCTACATATTCTACTATTCTATTACATCAAAGCCATGAACCTGAAATCTACCTTTATGAATCACATATGCTTTTTATTATTTTTTTGAAAATAAGAAACAATAGGGATTTTTTTGTCAGACAGTCTTTTCTGTCATTAAGGATGAGAGACAACTAGCTGTCCTCAAAACTGTCTTTGAATATGTCAGCAAGGGGATTCAGTAATCTAAATATAAGTATTTGTTGTAATTTTAGACATTGGATGCATGTCCTCCAGAAGGATGAATGTATCTCATAAATCTTGTGCTGTACCTGCAGGCTTCATGTAGAGGTCATGGATAACTGGGTCATACTCACACTCAAGTGCTGAAATTTTATGTGCTTGAAGATTTCCCTCTTTAGCTCCATTAATGGGGAATAAAGAGAACTGAGGAATTAAATCTGCATATGAGATAGAGTTTGAAATAATGTCCTGCTCCTAATTTTAGCCTCTACACATTTTTAAAACAAATCAGACATTTTGCTGTAATCCCTGGCCTTCAATAGATAAACTTTTATAAATAGCATCAATTATCATAAACATTAGCAGCAGCAATACAGGCTGCTTTTCCCTCTGAAACTAGATTATCTCAGTCTAGAGATGTTCACTTTGTTATATTTTCCTGATTGCTTTATGATTTTCATGCTTCAAAATCAGTGAAAACTAAGAATGTAAAAGATATGTTGACATTTGTGTTTTGGGATGTGTGGTAGCATCAGAATTTTTTTAGTTGACTCAATCATTACCACTACACAAGTCAGCTGTAAAATCAAAAATATTGTTGTATTCCAGAAGGTGTCAGTAGAGTATTAGAAAATAAAAATGAGGATGCTGTCTAAGCTCTACGGTATTAAGACATTACAATGGTAGAAATGTCTGTTTTGCATAGTGATTTATACAAAGAAAACATTCTCTATAACTATGACATGCTACTCTTTTATGATAATTTTAAAGAAGACTTATTTTTCTGTACTTTCAACTAATGAGTTAGCTATAAGATACTGAAATATATTCTGCTGAGGAAAAAGGCCTCAGATCTAAGTATTAATGTAAAACAAGGAACCAACAGCATCCTCTGCAAAGATGGCAGCAACACTTCAACTGGACTGAGCAAGTAACCTGACAAGTTTAGGCTAGAGCATGAGAAACCTCTTGCACAGTTATATGTCACTGACAAGGTCTTTTATTGATCCCAGGGCCTTATCACAGCTTCAAAAGGAGTATAGAAATGGAGAGCTTTTGATTTATGCTCCTCTGTGTCTACTCCTGTGTTAGTGGTAGCCTGGTTCCCTCTCAAGTTAGTGGAAGAATTCTAAAGGATTGGCTCACATGAAGCAGTTCACATGACACAATGCTACAGTTATACCCACATTTTAAAAAATTAAATTACAGAGCAGATAACTAGAATGTTCAATAATTGTAACAATTTAGGAGTGAAATGTGTAATTATCACTAGCCAATGCAACAACTACATTAAAAATGAGAGCTAGGGAAAGATGCATCTTAGGGTGACCCTGCAAATTTTTTGAGAGGCTTTTAATCTACATCATTGTGTAAGAAATGAGGCTAAACAGAAGATGGAATGTAGCTGTTTGTCACAGTTGGGGTTTTCATGCTGACAAAACCTGTCCATTCTAGTTTGTTTCTTTTCTTTTCTTCTTAGTCGAGAATATGATTAGAGCTTGGTCTCTCATAATCAACAATACTAATGACAACTAATTGCACTTCCCTTAAGTAAAGAGGGAGTGGTTGCACTGTTGTTTTTAGGGATAAAATGATAGAAAATGTACATCTAATGGAAGTACACTCTCATATACTACTGAGATTGTGTAACATAACATTAACATCAATAATTTGAACTTCAAGTCTACACTGAGGAAAAAGTAGCTTATTGAACCCTTTCAAAGGCTGCCACATATTCACCCCATTGGAACTCACTTGTTCTGCACACCAAGTTCTCATAAGCTCCCCAAAAGAAAACCAATGCAAACAAATTGCCAGGTGTAATGTATGCTGAATCCCTTCCCAGCCTCTTTTACAGTACTTGAAGAAAAATGGGACTAATAGTATCTTACAGGCAGCCTCCTGGCTCCTCAAGGCTGGTTACAGTGGCTGTCTCTTAAACAGTCTGTACAAGAAGGGAGGGTTCTTATTCCCTTCCAGAACCATTGTGAAGCCAATGGATATTGATGGTCTAATAATGGATTAGGAAGCACCCCACTAATCCCAGCCAAGAGCATCCTAACTATTGACAATATTTTTTTACCATTTTACACTGGAGCAAATTTTAGTTGCTAAGGTACCCTATGATTCAATTTTTAAGCTTTTCTTGGTTATGAAGAAGGATTAATCAAATAATGTAAATGCAATGAAAATTAAGTTCTCATCTCAATATGATTTCAGGGGCTCCTAATTAATCATAAAATATAGGGGTTCTTATTTAAATACCTTATATTACTTTTATATTTTGCTAGTGAAAATGGTGGGTGACTATATAGAATAAGCATGAAATAAATTTAAAGTAAATAATGGACTGTAAAAGACACAGCAGTGTGAGGCTACACAATTAGGTCCTTATACTTTTTTATCTTAGAATTAAGCCAAAAATACTTCATCCAGGCATGATGAACCATGTCACTGTTTTGCCTTTCATGCTCATGTTATGATTTTGGCCATTGAAGATAGTGCTTGTATATGATCATGCTGTAAAAAAAAATCACAGTAGTCCAAACATGATTCAAAGCATTCAACATGATAAATATCAGCTTATAAGGTTAAATAAAAATGTTATGAGAGTATTTCCATGTTTAAAGTATGTCATGCTCTTCCATACCATTGATCTTAACATGACTTCATTCAAATATTACAGATTTTCTTCATTATTCTTTAGAAAATTTTACAATAAAGAAAGATCACATTATGAGCCATTTTATTGGTTGTCATGTATCTTAAGCAAGTTCAGAGCACTTGTTTAAATCATTTGAATGGGTCAAGACTTTGAAGTTTAAATAAGCTCTGAAGGGATGAAAGGATCAAGGACGAATTGCAGTTAATGATGTTTTCAAGTTCCCTCTTTAAGTGACTTTTATGAACAAAAAGAACTACAAAGATTTGCCTTTGAGTGAGTACTTTCAAGGTCCATAATTGAAAAGAAATGTACAAAACACTTTAGAATTAAATTAGGCATGTATGAATATATTAAAGTATGATTTCTCGGAACAGAACATCTGTACTTATCAGGTATATCTACACTTTAAGTTAATGTTTCTTATTCCATTTCTATTTTGTGTACATATTCTTTAAGTGAACCAAGGGGGATTTTTTTTGGGTTCCAAAGCACATTGCTCCCCTTACCAATGAGAAGGGTGTTCATCCCTGGCACTTATTAATGAAGTCCTTTCCCCAAGAACTCTCTAACAAAAAGGCCTCCTCTCAGAGTGTTTGCAGGGGAAGTCAATTGGATTAACTAAATATTGCTTTCATGCTGGTTACAAAACATTTTTATATAAACTAGAAGTTTTTAAATTATAACACTGCAGAGATTATACATTTATACTTGCAACTGTAGTAAGAAAAGAGCTAAATCATGTCATCAGTATGAATCTGCTTCACGTACAATCCTCAGATTAAGGTGGAGGAGCCTTACTTAGAGGCATTGCTAAATCACGTTTTATTACCTTCAGTGCCAAAGTTACAGAATCTTTTCCAAAGAAGAGGCAGTGTGCTAAGCTGTCTCATGAGGTGTTCTGTCAGAAGAGGATCTGTAAAATAGACCAGTAGTGACAATGGGTTCTGAAATTAAACAGAACTGAAATATTATTGATAGATTGCTGAGAACCTTCCTTACAGCTATTGGGTTATCATCACCTCAGCCACGATATATAATAAAGCACAACAATATTTTATATCCCTTAATTTGGAGCCATGATATCTCAAGAAAGATTTTCTGACTCTGACGATGACTTGTGAATGAGGTAGTGGGGGCTAAGTACTCCAGTAACTTGAGGTTAAAATGTTCATTTTATGGAAGTATGGTTGTGGGTAATTCACTATTTGTCAATGTAGAGTTATATTTAACTCATCACTGGGTGATCAATGGGCATGATTAAGCTTACCATATTTTCAGAGAAAAACTTGAGCTAGTGTGATCAGATGTTCTTTGAGAGTTTGTTGTCAGTTTGTTCTAAGTACGAATTTTTAGAAACCTCATCTGACTTCTGTGGCTCACTGAAAGTACTGGGCAGAAGGAATCAATTACTGCTGTGTACACAGAGCTTTCTCAATCTGTAATCGAATTTTGCTGTGCAAAGAGAAGCAGGTGATAGGCAGGATGCAGAGTATTAGAATATCATTTTGTAGAGTACACGGTTTAGCTTTGATCAATTTTAAGAAGTTGCAGCTGTAAGGCTGACATTCTTAGTTTGGCTATTTTAGTAACTGATCATTAAGAAGTTTCAGAAAGAATCTTACACTTCTATGATTTACATTCCTGAATGATAAAATTGACTTATTTTTCTAAATCTTCTGCATTCTTCCTCCTTGCAACAGATTACATCTTACTAGCAAGATGGGCAATTTTGCAATCTGCTTTTTACTTCAGATAGACCTAAAATGAGCAGTAATTTTAGAATTAAGTCAGATGAAGCACAGCTCAAAGCTGAAATTATGTATCAAACCCTAAGCATTTAATATGCCATTATGATACATATATTTTAAAAATTACTCTGCAGAGATGCACATGAAAGAGAAAGTTCAGAAGTTCACCTGAGTGTAAGAGTTCTATGGAATTAGTGAAAATTTATATATATATATGATGACATATGCATTTTGAAAACTTCTCTGTCAGACTATATTGGGTCAAAACTTTTCCCACTGCACAAAATACAAGAGGGAATATTTAACTTTTCAGTGCACAAAGTGTAATGAAGTAGGAGGCCCTTGTAAATTAACTTTTCAAATTAACAGGCTTAAAAACTGGCTTTCAATATGATTTATTTTCTGGGAATATTTTCTGGAAAAGTTCTGCTGCATGTCTGGCAAAACTGTCAGTCAATCCTTGGCATGGGTACAGAGCATAAAATATTCCCATGGGTAGAGGGCATAAGATATCTCCAGCTGGCAATATAGGTGAAACTATCCCATTTTAAGGAGGAGTTAGATTTTAATGACATGGTAGAGAGAGACATTACACCATATTACTTGTGCTCAGACAAATAACAGAAAGAGCTCATGACCAAGCAACATGGGCCATCTCACACAAGCACTGATTTGAATAAGCTCCCTTCATGTCATAATTTCCTTGGGAAGAACTTGCTGGAATAATCCAAAAGCATGAGAGGTATCGAGGCAATAGTTAAGTAGTTAAGGAGCTCAATCTCTGCTTGGTTTATTACCTTTGTTTAAAGAAAGAGCCCTTTATATAGGTATAGCCCATGATATAAGTGAAGAATACCATCTGTATTACATCCATCATTAAACCAAACTAACAAGAGTGTACATAAATCTTTTGAGAGCTTGGAATTCCACTGGTGCCCAAAAATCATTTGTAAGATGAATGTTATTCACTGTATTAAAACAGAAGCTTAGCAGAAAAATGGATTATTTTCTTCCTTCTTCTTGTAAAAACAACTGACAACTACTTTTTTTTTTCAATACCATGAAAAAAACCAAAACAGGCAGATTAATTTTCTCCATTCTCCTGAAGGAGACTTCTGCTTTAAGTATAAGGAATCAGACTACAAGCACTATGTAAAATTGGATTGCTAAAAAGCTGCAGGTGGAGGACAAAATGGTCTTATTCTGCTCCACAGGGCTGCTGTCAGTCTAATCTTGGCCCTCTTCAGGCATTAAAACCTCCCCATGATTATCTTCCTGGTTAGAAATGGGTCCAACATTTTGCTGTTATATTTTTTTAATTTATTTGCTTCTTCCAACAGATCTTTGGCTAAATTTTCTGTCTTCATCCCTCTGAACAAGCTGAGACACAATGCTCACTACCAGGTAATGTTACTGTTATCATTAATTTGGGTGCAAATGTTTTTTTTTTTAAGCTTTTTTTAAAAGTCCTTTGACCAAATAAAACTTCTGTTTCTAATACTGTAATGTAATGAACTCTTTGGTCTGTGGGCTTAATTTGGTATCTGATGCCAAAGAGATGCACAGCCATAGGTACAAATGGAGTTGGTTTAGACTAGATACCTTTCTCAGCTTCAAATATCTGATAAATATCTGATAAAACATTGCTTTTACTCTTGATCAAAGACTGAAAAACACGTCAGACATTTGATGAGCACTATTTTACACCATTTATTTGTGTGCTTGTTTCCATTATGTGTTTGACTGTTCAATATTTGTAGCACAATACAAAGTTTTATTGTTTTGGGGTTTTTTTAATTCTTTTGTCTTTGAAAACTCACTGGTTTGCAAGTTATTGTGTGAACTCTGTAATCTATCGCAGAAGTTAAAATATTTTGCTTTTGTTCATTCTCTACTAGCATTCAAAAGAAATCAGAAATAGTTCTTTTATTTCTGTTGGTGCGATGTTTTTCCTCTGTTTTGAAACAGGCATGCAGACATGCTTAATCCATAGATTTGGGTTTTTTTAAAATTTTGGTAGTATCCTATGCAGTCAGATGCCCAGAATCTGCATTGTATGCTTCTTTTGCAAGATGAGATTGAAGGCAGAAGATTCCCTAAGAGTCCTATCAGGATATTAGGGATAAGAATACCAATGTGGAAAATTCATCATTAAAAAATCAGTTCAGCATTCACAATCAAATTGTGTTAAAATGCAAAGCTGGCTATTTAGCATTTCTCCACAGACTACAGGACTTTTGGTCCCTGCTATTGGTGTTTGGGACAAATGTTTCAAAGGTACATGAGCATGAGATTAATTGATATGAGACTGATGTGTACAGAATTAATTATTATGAGAGACTGAGAGATAGTCAATATGAGCATAGAGATATATGAAATAAATTAACTGATATTTTGGGAAAATCCAGAATCTCCTTGTACTATCATCTGCACCAGACCATGGAAAATGGTGTGCAGATGATAGTGATACTATTTAAAAAAAAAAAAAAAAAAAGAAAAGAAAAAAAATTACTTTTAACAGCCTTTTAACTTTACTGAGCTAGTTCTACCGGTAAACTGGAAAATATTAAAATGGCAGCTTTCTCCAAGCCTCATAACAAAAGGGAGACTTAAAGAGATAAATAAATTTCAATGTTTTACCTGCTACATGAGATAAATTATTTACATTTTGAATTAAAACACTTGACTTGTGTGTTGAAATAAATATAATTTAAGTAAACAGGATTCATCCCTACTTATAGTTCTTGAAATGAGTATTACCACTAATTAGTATGAGGGCAAATGTTTGGAGAGAAATGTCTGAAAGCATGTTTGTTAACTTTTCAGACTAATAAAACATCTTTCATACTGGCTGTACAACAAAAACATTCTGATGTCAAAAATCTGCATAATATCTGGTACATAGATGTTTGGTCAGGTTACTGCTCAACAGGATAAAAAGCAAGTCAGATAGTTAAGCTTTGCATTTTTCTATTATTTTGATAAAATTATACATGCTTTAGAAATTAAGATATGTGAAAAATAGCTACTTTTGTTCATATTGATAGATCTGTACTTTTAAGCAGTTCTTTGAAAATACTCAAATAAAACTGCAACAAAAGACTGAAATTAACCTCCCAGATGAGCTTAATGAGATTAATGAGTCTGAGATGCCATAGGTGTCCTGAGTAATGAGTCCAAAGTAATAAAACAGACCCACAGAAGCATGAAATTAATTTATTCTAAGCATAGAAAATGGTAAGATTTTGTTAATACCTAGTATTTTGTCAGGTTGAGAATCATTACAGACTCCTTATTCTCTGACATAAAGATGGATGGAGCATAGACATCAAAACTAATACTGTGGTTTTATAAGATTTGAATCTGGTTTCTTTACACATAGCTTACTGTTACTGAGGGTGGAACACTGGAGTAATAAAATGTCATAGGAAGAATACTATAAAAAAGGAGACAATGTCCCTTCTCTTTCTATGACACATTCTTTAAGCTGCTGACCACTCTACCCTGGCCCAAGAAAGGATCTTGGACATTTTGTTAGCTTTAAGCATGTTTTCCTAAACCAGACACATGAATTTTACATTAGTGGAAGGTCTACTGCATTTAAGTTACTGCCAGCTCCTACCCAGGAAGAATGAGATCAGAGGAGATAATGTGGGGAGTTTTGTGTTTGTGAAGGCTGTGCAGTTTTTCTCACCATGAAGCAATGATTCTCTGCAACATTAAATTAAACTTTAGAGAAAGTCAATTTGCTATTTGCCATTACTGTTTCTTCTTTGCTATATCCCATTTATTTAAGTAAAATCAATGTTGTAACAGGTGTACTCCGTATTGTGTGCGAGGGCTGTCTTTGTAAACTCTTTTCTAAGTAAAACTTCCTGCTTATTTTATCCCTCTCCTTTAGCCCTGGTCAGTAGAAATATGCAACAAAGCATCTGTCCAAAAAGTTCTCTGTTCCAGAGAATACAGATTACCTGGGGAAAATAAAAAAGAAAAAAAAATTGAAAAAATAAAGAAAACAAACCTACATACCAAATAAAAATAACATTTAAACTCATTCCCAGAAATCTACATTTCAATTATTGCTGTCTCATTTTTAAATGACTACTGCCCAATGAGACTTTACAGATGCCATTCAGTGAAGGAAGTTTCACCAAAACTTGAAAGTTTCTGACTATAAAAGTAGGGAAAAAAAAAAGAACAAATATTATCTGAGGATGGCTTGTTCAGCAGTAGTGGGTAATTTCAGTACATTTAAGTTTTATGCACAGAAATGCTAAAATTCAGCACCATTTGTTTAAGACATTCGGCAGTGGACTCACACACAGAGACTGACACAGTTTTTACAGACATTAATAGAGTCAAGCCATATTTTTATATCAGTCTGTGGCCTGGAAATTTAGGTAAGGAAAGGACTCCAAGAGATTAGCACCTTCAGGGAAGCATGCACATACAAGTTGTCCCTTAAAGGCAAATGTATAATCTTTTTTCTTTGAATACTCCCAGTAAATGGTATACTTCATGCTGCATATATTTTTCTCTTTAAAGCATCTTTCCCAACTATTAGAATTTGAACAGTCTTCTTTCTTGATGTGTAGATGTTACATGGAGAACTCTGTTCATCAGTTACCTAAATTTACACTCCTCTGCCCCAGAGCCTGTGATCCCCCTCCACTCTGGCTTCTGTTCCCACTGATTTTGGATGACTCGTAGTGACCCTCCTGCCTCTCTAATCCATTCCATGCTTTTCACCACTAGTGGCTTTGCCTTGCTCCATTTACTCCTCTCATCCCCTCACTCTTTGGTCCAGCTTTTTGGTCTTATCAGCTTGGTATGTAATTCCTACCTCAATCTACCACGCAGATATTTACCAGTGAGTAAATACCAAGGGCATAACATGTATAAGGGAAACTGCAATCATGGCTAAGATCTAGCATATGCTGCTTTTACAGCCATAAGGGTTTGTTGGAATTCTATGACAGGAATGCTAACCTGGAGAAGAAGTGAGCAATCACAAGAGACATCAAGAAGGGAAGAAATAGAAGATACTAGAAATGGGGTTGTATGTGCCCCAGATGCAAATTATCGTTTTAGAGTGCTGGGAATTACTGAAGATAATAAGAATTTCAGGGAGAGTCTCACTGAGCTTCTGCTGCCCTGTGATAGAGCAGGTCTAGCACAGATGAAACCTGCAGAAAACTGAGGTGATAACTCACAAGATCCTAATTAAGTGTGAACGCTGCTTCTTTTAAAGCTTAATGATTTTTTAGTATATGGATGAATACACTGATACATATCTAGGGCAATTAAAGGACTACACCATATTTCAAAGATGTTCTTTGTCAGCTTAGGGCAAGTAGATTTTTTTCCATGAAAGTCATTAGATTTTTATTTTTTTTTTTAGCAAAACTAATTATTTCCCACCTATCTCCCACCAAGAGCTTCCTCATTCTACTCCATTACAGTTAACTCTAAAGAGATAAATTTTGAAATAGTCACAGGCAGTAGAACAGGATTTTTAAAAATTCATGAATACTGGCAATCCTGAAATATAACTACCGCGCATATGAAGTAAATTCTTTTTGCTTTTCCCTTTCTAAAATAAAGGAATCATTTATATTGAAGATCATCTTGAGTATAACTTAATCACAGACTCTTAGAGAAGGTACCTAGAGCATGACTACTAGGCAAATTAGCACAGAATAATTATCTAAATTGATTATCAAAACAGCAATTATTCTGAGCTTGAATAATTCTGATTTATATGAAAAACCTAAGAGCATATTGCATAGCAGCAAACTATACTATTTCATATGCCTATTCCTCTTGAAGATAATTTTTCATGCAGTGAAGTTAGAATGTGGGAGCAATGTTTTGTAGAAGGCATAATTAAAAATATACACTATCTGTCATTTGGTATGTGGTTTATATTCTGATGAATTTAGCATCTGAATATATGCCATCATTGTTAGAAATTGCTGACATGGATACAAATGAACTGATTTTTGTTCCTCTATAAGCAAACCAAAGCAGATTTTGATATTAATGTTTTCAGCTTTGAATTTGAAAGTCTGACCTCAAATTAGAAATTTGACCTCAAATCCCTGGCCCATCATAACCATGGTGGCATGATGAAAATCAAGCTGAATGCGTGAGAAAAATCATTGCCTCCCAGATGCTGAACCCTGCTTATTCAGTTGAGAACACCAGGTCAGTTTCCCCTGTTCAGTGCAAGGCAACACCAGCTGAAATACTTTAATTTTCTTTTAACCATGAACAAACTGAACTAATGAGATACTGCAAAATTTTATCTGATTGTTGTTAAGCATGGTCCTCAGATACAAATAAAATGTTCTCAATGGAACATTAGTAACAGACATTTTACCCACAATACTTTTCATTTTTCCAGTAATGCCTAGAATTTTCCACGTCAGCTAAGTACGGTGAAGAGGTTTTGATGCCATACGGTTTACAGAACCATCTGTGCACTCCAAGGACTGTCTTGATGTGCACTCAAATGCAAACTTGTTTTGTGAAAGGTTAAAGCGGCAGAAATATATATCAGAAACTATCTACTGGTATTCCCAAAATGAATCTTGCAGCTGTTCCTGTCAAATTATTTTTGTTATTATTGGAGAAGACCATTTAACTCTAGAAGAAAGCTATAAGCCCTGTGATAATAATATGCTGCAGGCAACCAGAGAGAATCTGTCTCACTTTGAAACAGAGTAATAATTTTCAGCTAACAGTGTACATTTTTGGGGTTCTTTGCATAAAACAAGATTCATCTTGCAATAGGATGAAAAGTCACAACAACTCAGAGAATAATTGGGAAAAGAAATATTATTTTAAAAATTAAATTCAAGAGGCTCTGGTTCTAAAAAACAGTTTGCTGTTGTATAATGAACTCATCCTTTCCTCACAGGAACTTTACTGCAACCATGTTCTTTTTATAGACTTGTTGCTGGTTTTCTTTTTAGTCTTGTGAATTTTTTATTATTTCCTGCACAGAGGCTCATCTGCAGGAGCTGCAGATTCCCTCTTTCATTTGCTCCATACCTGACTATGGATGTAAAACATGAGGATTCAGCTTTCCTGCTTCAGGATGAAAACTTGCAACTCCTGATTCTATCTGAAATGGTAGAAATTAAAATCTAATTCTAGCTCTTTAAAGGAATGATTGAGATTCACTTTATTTAGTCTTTCTTGTTTTAATCTCACAGATGTCTTACTCTGTTTACAGTTCACGGAGAAGCCATTCCAGAAGGCAGTGGTTCCAGGCTACCGTAGAGCACAACTGGATGTGGAGGGAATCCAGAAGGCTGTCCTAGATTAGGCTTAATTTTTAGAGATCTACATTTGGCTATTATGAATCCCACCCTTGTTCCCAGAAAGATAATTACAGGCTGTGGATCTCAGGTAGATGAATAGAATTTTTGAGATGTATTTTGCACAATGGTTTAGGTGCAGCTAGAAATTACTGCCTGTTAATTACTGTTGTCAGGTGTTGTTTGAAATGCATATTTGAGTCATCTATACACAATTGGAACTATGGCACAGGACCTACAAGAAATCCACTTCTGTTTGAAGTGGCAGCTGCAGTCTTGATGAGTTAGATGAGTCATCTCAAATGACACACTAGGTGAGTAATCTTGAATATCTCCTAGTTTATAAATAAACACTTAGGGAGAAGTGATTTTCAGTCTTTTTTATCTCTGTGGGCTAATTCATCTTAATTACAGATGAAGAGGACTTCTACAAAAAGGAATGAGAATGTCAATTTTTATCTTTCCTGTATAGCAGTGCAATCTGAGAGTTCTTGGATCTAAGTTTGAATCTCTTGAAGAAAAAATTGGAGCTATGTCTCTTTTTCTCTATATAAGTGTTGGAATGGCTAACTTAGTCTATCATAAATAGGAAGGAAGAAAAGAAACAACCTTGATTACCATTGTCTCTGAATTTGGAAAGAAATATGCTGTAGTCTCTCCTCTGACTTTGAAATGACTACATATAATGTCTTGAAATTACAAATTTCTCAATGCAGAGGGACCTTAAGGACTGAAGTAAGGAAAAAATTAGAAAGCAGGATATAATCAGCACTTTTTAATGGGAAGCCTTGACAACTTGGCACTCAGTATACAAGTCTGAAAATTGAAATCTGAGACTTGTATTTTTCCCTGTGCTTTACATAAGGATGTTGAATATGCAATTTAGAGTTTATATTCTGACATAGAGGTCATATGTCTCAATCTTATTTTGTATCTAACCCTATTTCTTTCTTCTCCAGTGGTTTTCTGCTTTTTGGATGAAAAAAAACACCTTTTGCACAACTTTGGCAAAAGTGAAGAAGATACAAACAATTGGATCTGACATCAGAATTGCCTAAATGTAATGTAATTTTTTACATTTAATTAATTTCAGTGAAATTTTGCTAAAGTAAAACAGGAAGGAAAATTTTTCAGTTGTAATTGGCCATTCCTTAAACTTTATATACTTTCAAATTCTTTTTTTAAATTTATTTTTAAAGTTAAAATGCAAGGGTAAAGTAATTTGAATTTAAAGAAGATATTCTTCTATTCCCAATTTGTCATACATTTTATCCAAGTTGGTATCTTGAAATGATGGTATCTTACCCATTTTCCTGCCATAAGGAATGCTGATACATCTGAATCCATGACCATTCTTCCTCCCTCATGAATACAAACAGTCAATATTACTAAAAAATTATTTTTCTTCTGCTCATATTATGAAAATTATTTCTTTTTTCTCCCTACTACTGAATGCCTAGCCTCTCTTCCCCACCTTTCAATTTTCTTCCAATTGAAACATGATGAATAAATTAATTTGGATCAATTAAAAGTAATATGGCTGTCCTAAGACTGTGTTGATTTTCTGTCTTCCATTTCTCTTCTCTTAATGTTTCCTTCTATCTTCTGATTTCTTTTTCTTTTATTTCTGTATCTTTCTCTTTTATGGCAGGGAAAAAGCATCTCTCTTTCTTTTATCCCTTTACTTCAGCAGTGATTTTTCATTGCCTTCATAGTTGTTCTGTGAGGATTTGCAGCTGCATTCCCATGACTCCTCTTCACCCTGGCAGCCACTCACAATTTTTGTCTTACAATTCTTGCCTGCTTGTTGTAAGGGTGGGTGTCTCATTACTAGTCTGCTGGTGTTTTTGTTAATTAGTAGAGACAATGTTAATTGAGGAGTCATTTTGTTAATAAGCGTGCTAAACCTCTAAATACCTCCCGTATGAAGTCAGCATTTTCTGCAATTAGAGCATTTTCCCACTGAGCTGGCTCATGCAATTCATAACAGTTTGGTGCCTTCTAGCTTGCACTCTCAGCCTACCAAGCACTACAGTTTGGGTATAGTGGCAAACTTGATGCTAAAAATCAGAGCAATTTCTGAAGCCTGAATGAAGAGTCAAGAAAATCTGGGTGAGCCTGACTCGCTCTTAAGTAAAAGTGGTCTGCTTCATGTCTGTTGTTGCAAATCACTTAAAATTCAGTGGTTGTCCAGAGATAGTTCAAACTAAGACAAAAAGCACTCTATTCAGTTTTGTATTGATAACTCTCACCATACTACACTATTAAGGCATTACACTGTTACTACTGCCCTATTAGGGTGTCCTTTAATTTCCACAATTTCCTGTTACCATGGAGAGCATCCTGGCACAGAGGAGCTCAGAATGAAGTTGAATGCTTTTTAGCATTTAAAATAGATAGCCTCAGTTTTAGACTCTGTGCTTAAAATATTGCATAATCTTTGGTTCGTTTCTAGAGTGCAGCCAACCCCACACTAGAGCTTTTAGGACAGTAAAGGCTGAGAATAGGAGGTTAAAGGATGATAAAGACTTTTGCCCAAGAGAAAAATGTTTGTGATGAAGGCAGAGCATCTTACCTGGCTGCTTCTTATACTTAACAAAGCAAACAACATCCCCAGAACGTGATTTATCCCACCCCTAGCTAGAGATCCCAATACCCAATGACCCTTAACAAACTAACAATGGAATATGATATATATTCTAACTCTAACTATGGAATATGCCAGATATTAACTATTAGTGATTAATTAACTAAGAGAGGGACAGGGGCTCATTGGGGACCTTATTGCTTTCTACAACTTCTTAAAAAGGGGTTGTAACAAAGTGTAGGTCGGTATCTTCTCCGTGGTAACAAGAGATAGGACAAGGGGAAATGGCCTTAAGTTGTGCCAGGGGAGGTTTAGGTTGGATATTAAGAAAAAATTCTTCACTGAAAGGGTGAATTTGTTCCCAGAAATGTAGCAGGCTCTTCCTATCTGTCTGACACTACACATGGTCCTTTAAACACCTTCCAAAACAAATTGGTTTGGGTCTTTAATGATAAATTTTATAACCTTTTTCTTTATCAAGTGTAATTAAAATACTTATAATGCATGCAAATCTTGAAAGCAAATATAATACTTTTATATTGTTTATATTAAAATAGAAGTGTTTGTGACTCTCACTGGTTAAACATTGGTATATTAAATAGCAATATGATGCAAGTGAATGAACACAGTACCTGACAACACAGAAAAAAAATTTAGTTAGGATTTAAGTTATAGTAGAGATAAAGAAAGCATGAGTCTCTCTAGAAAGAAATACTTGCAGAAAATGATTTTCAAAGCTTAAAACACAGAAATTGCTGTAACCGAAAGAAATTTTCGGCTTCTATCCCACATTTATTATTTGGATGTTAGTAAAAAAAAAAACTTTCCCTAGTGTAATGTTTCTGCCACAACCCTGTTTACTGTTAGCACATTTACATGTTAATATGACTAATTTTGATTTGACCTATGACAGACTGAAAAAATGAAGGTTGAGTTTGATTAATTTACTTAATTGTAGTCTTAAAGATCTGGAAACAATCTGCATATTAACTGCAGGTTATTTTCTTTCCTAAACAGCTTTAAAGAACAGAATAACTCTCAATTTGAAGAAAGGGGCTGGTTTTTTTTCCACTGACAATTTGGTAATTAACTTTATATTCAGTTGAAATGATAGAAAATCTAAGGGGAGTTTCCTGGATTATTTTGAAAACCTACATTTTAATAACATCTCTTGGCATTAATTGACTAGTAAATCCAATTTTTGAAAATAACATTTATATATAGATACATATTCATATTTGTGTGTTTATGTCCTGAAAGGGATAGAGAAATGTAAAAAACATAATTACACTGATTTTAAGTAGCATTTTCATTAAAAGAATAGGTTTAATTTCAGATTAATATCTTGCTATTTTTAATTAGTAGGCTGTTATGGGAAAAATGTTGCTAAACAGGCTGCTCACTTTAATAGAATGAACTGTAATAATTTTTTAATAAAAGGAAAAATACTGTAACTTGCGATGATAATATTAAGGGGCTTAAAAATGTTCATACTTCCAGTTACTTATACAGTTTGCTGTTGGAATGCTTCAGCAAGGGGCTTTTCAGTTTTGAGGTTTTGTTGTTTGGGTTGTTTTTTGACAGAATAGAGACATTTGATCTATATTTTTATTTTAAAATGTCAGGCTATTACTCTGAGTCTCACCTTCTTTTACCATTGCAGATAATACACCTGGTTTTCTGCACCTTGATTCTTTGAAGAGGTGATCTCTTTTTAATAAATAACTTGGGAGAATCTCTGATGTGCTCCTAGGTTGTGCACAGGGTGTGTAGCCCAGAACTTGAGGGTGAAACTTTTACAGAGATGCTCAGGCATTCTTACTGAGTTTGTTGAGGTAGAACCACTATTTGCTTCTTCAAAAACTTGTTTTATATAGAATTCTACTAGTAGGTTTGACTTAATTCTTATTAAAGATGGTATTTTCAAAGTAGGTATTGATAAGTTGCTAAATAATCTAGCTCTCTTCTACTAGATTGGGACCTACTCCTGTGATTTCCTAAGCCATAAACATTTTATTTCACTCCTGGGGTCTCTGTAGGAATCATGAAACTAAAGTATTCCTAAATAATGCATGGGTCAACCTCTGAGTCAAGGGAATAGCCACAAAATGCAATGCAAACTAGATAACATAAATATGTGATTTGACCCACACATTACAGAGTGCTCCAAAGCTGTCCCAGCAGATTTGGCACACTCATTGCTCCCTAAATCCCACCACTGGTAGGCAACACATGCAAGAGGCTCATACTATATAAAAAAATACTTTGGTGGATGCAGCACTGCCTTTGCAGTGTTTTGTACACATTAAGCTGGAGAGCAAAATCAAGAATAAAAAAAAAGATTAAAAAATACAAAACTATTAGGTCTTACTGTCACAGAAATGGTGGATGAAGCCAGAAGACCCAGTGCTGTAGAGTTCATACATAGTACACAACATCTAATTTTCTATGGAAGAAAAAAATCACTTTCCATGCTACAGAAAGCCTTGAAGAGTGTCATTGCAAGCCTCTCCTCATCACTTGTCCTGACACTAAGCATCACTCCCTGGGACCAATGCACTTAGCAATGTACATTTAGCTAAGGGTGTGGCTTTAATGGTAAAGGAAAAAGGGCAAAAGACCTTGGTCACGTAAGGGCTAAGTCTATTTTACAGGATGCCAGGGCCTGTTCTCACTCCCTGCAGGCAAGTGCCAATGTCTGCAATGTGTCCATGTCACTGGGCAGGAAATCACATCCACAGGGTCTACTGAGAGCAGCCTATAGCTACTGCTTTTCCATGAACAAAGATCATCTGGGAGACCAAAGATGGTCCAAGTGTAATGGATGTGAGCAGAAAGTGTCACTTGGCTCTAAGAACCAATGCTTAGGGCCAAGAAATACAAGAAGGGCTTGTACTTCTTGTACACAGATTTCTTTTCATTATAAGGTTTCATGAAAAATGAGTCACATATTTATTGCTTATTCAATTGTTTACTCTAGCATTTTTTCATATAAAATTTGTTTACTTCAGACTCAGAGGTGGTCTCTTAAATGAAATATCAGAGACACACTGTCATTTCTGTCTTCTGTGGTTCAATGCTTCTTTTGTATACTATTATAAATCACACTACATTTGCTTTATGTCATCTTGTGTTATAAGTTGATTTCAGATTTTTGCCTAACATCACTCCCTGATCTGTTTATATTTCATGTTTTAGCCCTCCTGCTGATTGCAAAGTAAGAGTTTCAGACCTTCATTTTTCTTTAGACATGGTGGCTTACTTTTTTTTTTTTCTTTCAAAATCTCATTTTGGTTTGTATATCCATTTACTCATTTTTTCCAGTTTGCCTTCGTTCTATTTATGTCCTTGGTAGAGTTTAAAAGGTTCTTTGAATAAGTGCAATCTGCAAATACTATTACTATAATGGTTTTTCCCTCCTAAGTGGTCTAATGAAGTTGTTAAAAAAGGACAGTTGTGACACAGTTAGCAAGTTCTCCACAGGTCCTAACACAATGTATTTTATCTCAAGACATCCAGTTTATAAGATCTATTTATTAAGAATCACTAAACATGGCAAGTTCTATTTTGCATTTAGGTATTGCAATTTCTTTTAATTAAATTATTTTAAAAGAATTTAAAAACAATTTTAATAGAAATTTTAAAAGAATCTCTAAATTCTTTTAATTAAATTCACTTGAAACTAAAAATGTAAAAATCATATTAAACTGCACTGTACTATGATTTTAATAAATCTATGAATAAAGGAAGAAAGAAAAAGTGAGAGATTTATGAAATTTCCAGGCTTAGGAGAAATTAAATTTATCATTACAGCATTGAAAGCTTTTCCTGAAATTGATTTTGTTCTAATATTTCTAATGTATATAAAAAACAATGAAAACTCATAAAGTTATTTGGTCGCCTTTTCCTTTCTTGGCTAACATTCTGAATTCCAAAATTGGAGTCCAAAATTCAGTCCAGACTTTGAACACCCTTTGTTCATATGTATTTTCTGAATAAGGTTCTAACAAGCATGTGCAGAAATGCCTTTGTCTGGGAAGCACTCAGAGAGTTTTAGTTCTTTTTTTGTACCTGACATATCCACAAATAATCTCTGCTTCCTGGTCTCATTTCATAGATACTTTCACAGAATATCTACTGGATTTAAGCCAGCACAGGCCTCAGCCCTGCTCCTCTTTGATTGCTCAGTGATTAAGTAATCCATTTAGGATATGGGAAACCAAGACTCAATTTCATTCTTTGCCTCACCGTTTCCGATGGGAATGCACTAAGGATGTGTTCTGTAATGGTGTAATTTCAGTCCACCCTGCTCAATCAGTTCCACTGTGCATTGGCTGGGTGAATATTCATTAGGCTGGAGAGAGAGAGAATGTGCAAACGCCAGTAGAAGATTTTGGCCCTTGGCTAATAGACTGAAAGCACAGCCTTGGGGCCCCTGAACAGGGGGTTTACAGAATGTGCTACCTCAGAGTGGAGGTCCAGGATGGTGCTTCTTAGGTGAGATGCTGCTCTTAGCTTGCCAATGAGAAATACTACAGAGATCTTACCTTCCACGGGTCACCTGTGGCTCATACATAGTCTTAGAAATCATCACCAAACCAATAACAATCATTAACTTAAAGAATAAACTAGAGATTAAGCTTTTTTAACAGCACTAAATAACAGTTAAGTATGTAAATATAAATATATAAGCATATTGTTTTTAATGTAGATAGGTATATTCTTGAATCTTCATATTAAAAAAGACATCTTCTCATCAGAAAACTTTTCCAAAGACTATTGACTGAAGATCTCGGGACCACAGATTCACCTGTATTGTGTTTATTTATTTTAATAATACTTAACATTTTCAGCATTTTATCTACCTCAGTTACTAAAGAAAGGTTTTGTTGAGGGTGTGTGTAAACCCAAATATTAAAATCTGTACCATCACAAGGTGGTGCTGTTGGATAAGAAAAATCTAGAGAAAAACATTGAGAAAGATTTTTACAGTGAGTTAAATAAAATTAAAAGAACGACAGCTTCATTCACCTCTGTCATGTCCAATCTTTCATTTCTTCTTTTGACACAAAGGTTTTAAATTAGGCAGAATCGGTATTCCTGTGGCTTGTATTTTTGATATCTCACACAGTAGATACAGATCTTTAACATGAATTTTATGCTTCTGAAGACTGACAGTTAATGAGGCTATTATTTTCATTTTTAAATTGGCCAAATGTGGGACATAAAATTGGTGGTTCACATCTCTTGCTGTTACCTTTCAGTGCAAATTTTATTCTTCATCTTTTAAAACCTTTTATAATATGAGGTGAATGCCTAAATCATCGGATGATTCAATATGGTATTTTCTATTGCAACAAGTATTTTGCTAAGCCAATAACCTTGTTTACTCAATATAAATGGCATGTTTTGAAAAAAGAATGAATACCAGCTCAAATTGCTTTGGCTGATGTAACATCTTGACATTGAACTGCACATTCAGAAGAACCTTGCTATCATCTAATTTACAATCTTTCTTCAGAAATGTCCTTTTTTCTAAAAAGATGTTCAGTGCAGTAGCTGTAAACAAAGTCTTCAATTTGACAATCATCTGTGCTTATAATAGTTCAAGCTACAGGTATTGAAAATTTCAGCAGAGCTCCATGGGATCTTTCAGTTGCTGTGGAAGAGTGTGGAGATGTCCAGTTTTAAAATTACTGAATAGACTAATTATATCTTTCCTGATTGATAAAGAAGCAGGTAATGACATATTTCAGGTGTGATATGTGCTGAAATTATTTTTTAGTTATGGAAGTAATTGTTATGTTAACTCTTTTGGTGGATTTTGAACTTCTGGTGCTCCCACTAGTATTACATTAGAGCACTGCATGTGAGGCCAGAAAATATGTCAGAACTTTAGCAGGGATTTTCAATGGCAAAATGAAAGTTTTTGAATTGTACTTTGCTTCAAAGAAAGGGTCTCAGCAGCTGCATTCTTTGTGACATTGGTAGGCAGACACATCATTAGCATCTTTGACTTACAAGAATAGGAAGCCTGAGGGTCTAAATTTTACCCCTTCACAGTTAAAAGATGAGGCACTCAGACGGTGCCTATGGCCAACTGCTGTTTTCAATATAAGGGGCAGAGTAATCTCTCAGTTTATTTCCACCTCTCACCTTCGTGCCCCATTGTGGGGGGCTCCATTGGGGTTTTTCAATTTTTGTCTTTGAATGCAAATCCTGAATGAGATCCTGACTAACCTTAACTCCCACTGAGACTTGCAGAATTTGTAAATGCAAATTATGTTATCAGCACATTTTTAAATGCAGACTATGTTATCAGGACCACTTGGGATCTGGTTCAAAGCCTTGATGTGTTCGATTTATTTTAGATGTGTTTGATTTGTATTTTATTAAAAGAAGCCCCTTCAAAGGTAATGGATAACATGCTTCAAAGACAAAATGCACTTGTGATCTCACAGAACCAGCATGGTCTAGTGGGTAAGTATTAACCAGGGAAAACAAGGTTGGAATTTCTGGGTATTTCCATCATCATTCATTACCCTGCTGAATTGCCTGCAGCAAGCAGTTCCCACACTGTGGTTTTGGTGGTTTGTTTGGTTTTTTTTGTTTGTTTCTGTCTGTAAACAGAGATGATTGATGACAAGCTGATGTCAAAATTTGGCATTGTTACCCCACTCAGAAGAAGATAGTGCTTCTTTCCATTGGGCGAAAGGAACATGAAGAGAAGCTAGAAATAAGCATAAAAATTCTGCATGTTCTGTATTTCTTTATACCCATTTGTATCTAAATACAGCAGTATTTTGTCTCTTTCTTCTTTCTGTGTAACTTCTGTATTCTTCTTTTGTATTACTAAGTATTTCTAAGCTAACTGTTGTGTAGAAAAACTTTTTCCAGAGAAGGCTAAAAAGAGCAGTAAGTTCAGATGCAATACAGAAATATACATTTCTCACTGAACACATATTTTTTGTTCCTCATCCATTATTCAGTCTGCTGTAGGAAAAGCTTGTATGCGTGACATGAGACTAACAAAAACATTGCAGTCATCAGTATTTTCAATTCCTAGCATCTTATTGTTTGGCATCTAAATCTGTGCGAGCTGTTTTCTTCCTGCTGTGGTAAACAATCCTGTTTTCTTGCCATTCTCTTAAACATTGCAGTCATGGAGAATAGCTGCCTCTCTAGGGAGTGTGTACACTACAGTTTGCACCTCGAGTCTCAGAGTAAACATAAACATTTATGCTGTTATGTCAGTAATATAACCTCCCCATTCCAGCTGAGTATTCCCCTGATTATGCAGCCACATTAGCCCTCTCAGCCACAGCACCACACTGGGAGCTGGCAAGATCATGTTCAGCTGTTTTTAACTTGAAGGAACAGATTGTTAGAAAGCAACATGTCCTCAGCTTTGTTGATTTAGAGCTTGGGTAAACCTCTATGAAGTGAGAGTTTGGGGATTTCAGTGAGATCAAATGCAGCCATATTCTAGCCTAAATAGGAAATATTTAATGCAGTATTACAGTTTAGCTTGCCTATTTAACATCATTTTGGGATGCTCATGTCTCCTACCATGCTAGGCAGCTGATATTGTCACTGAAGTGAGCAGGAAGGAATTGATAATTAAACAGATAATGAGTAGTAGAAATTCACTAGAGAACATGGGTGATATTTCCATCTCTGTCTTTTTTCTACACTTAATTTTCTTTTTACTCTGTTGTCTTGATGCAGCTGCTGCAACTGAAAACCTTGATTGCAGAGCTTTAGATTTTTAGAAGATGGAGGGCCAGGTTTTTGTGATGCTGTTCCCATACCAAGTGCAAACTAGCCCCAAAGCTGCTGTAAACAGCCTGGCAAGTCCATTACAGTGCAGAGGTGATCCAAAGCTAAAAGTGAGCAGGGATTTTTCTCTCTCTTCTCATGCCTGAAGCTGGGAAATACTGGCATTACTCTAAGAAAACACAAATGGCCAATGTGTTGTTTTGCCAGGAGTATTTCACCTTGCAAGAGAAGAGAGTTCAAAATAATTTCCTTTTTGTAGTTTGATGAAATGAAGACTAAAGGTGCTTGGGATTCTGTAGAAGTCCTAGTTTAAAAATAGCATCAAAATTGAATTGATAATCTAAGTGCCTGTTAGTGGGAATTTTGCTGCTAGTGTAAGCCAAAGGGGCATTGTGATGCTCTGATTCAACACAGAGCCTTTTGGCACCCTCTCAAAATGGTTGATATCACAGTTGATATCCCTCTATCAGCTGATGCCCAGTATCTCACCTCCATTTTTCAGTTTTATGCAGAACCGTAACAGAATAAAAAGAAAAATACCAATGTATTTACACTGTAGTATATTTATCTGAACTCTGCCTTTTTTTTTTAGCCACAGATCTAAAAATGATGTCTCCATTTGCTGCTTCAGCAAGGTAATCTCTGAACTCTATAGCCTGTCAGGGTCCCAATTTTTTCCTTATATTTATCCCTTTTCTGTAACTTCTGCTGTCCCAGGGCTTGGGCACCCATACCAAAAACTGATTCAGGGACTTGATCCAGCTAAGGACTAATAAGTATTTTCTTCTCTCTCTCTCTTTTTTTTCTTTTTTAACTTCTTTTACTCTATGAATTTTCATCCGTTCAGCTCCCATAATGTTTCAATACATGATTACACAAGACATAGTGCCAGTTCAAGGCAGGAGAGTGCACAGCTGGGGATGGAAAAGGCAGCTGAGATCACAGCAGTCTCAATTTAGATTTGTTGAAATGATTATGGATATGCACCTTTCATTTCCTGAATTTTAGCTGCTGCTGAGAGAAGTGATCCCTGGAGACAAAAATATTTTTAACCAGACCAGTTCATCATGCAGTTACAGGAACTTCATGCACTTGGCATTTAGAAGAAGGTAGAAGCTAGAGGCAAGCAACTGAGGGAATGAAGAATATATCTTTAGTGACAGTGATGGTTCATTTAATCTTATAGTGATATTGAAACTTTGTATGTTTTAAATGAAATGTATTTTAATTTTAAAAAATCTGTTTAATTTCTTAACGAGTTTAACAGAGCTACAGTTGTGTTTCTTGAAACCTTACGTTTTTAGGATTTTTCCAGAAGAATTTCAACCTGGCCATTCTTCACAACCTCCCCCCTGCTTCTTCAGTCTCTATTCTTTGCCTTCTCAGCTCCTCTAGATGCACAGAATGAAATAAATTATATAGGAGAATAGAGAATGGGTTTTCATGATGTTATTATCTAGTAGTTTGCAAGATTTCGAAGTTGTTTGTTTTCAGTTCAGAGATAAACAACTCTGATTGTCTCTAATCATATTAGTTGCCTTTGAATACTATTCAAACATGTACAACATGCAATAAATTGGAAATGACATAGTGAAAAGCAAATCTGCGTGAACTTGATACTTAGGAATATGTCACTATTCTTAATATGAGCTTCTATCTGACTTGCAAACCCCAAGGATTACAGTTCCACACTTATTAATTATGAATGAAAAAAAGTGGCTTGCTGTTTTCTAAGGTATTACACACCACTAAAAGTACTGCTTTTCTGAGTCGTGCCTAGGACATAACTGTAACATGGTTGCAAACTAGATTTATTTTATATCCTTCAGGCTGAGCTCCTAAAATGAAATGTAATTGATCAAATTATGTATTGTGAACAAATCAGACAAACATGGGAATTTTTCCTTAAAGAAAATTTTTCAATTTTGTTTTCATTTTCTTGCTTTAATGGAATGAAATATGATTGTCTAAAGTACTCCATCTCAAAATTTTACAAAATAGGCAATTATAAAATTGATTTTAACAAAAGAAAATAGGAAAGTGGGAAAGAAAATATTTAACTAACACTGCAAAAGGAATCAAAGTACTTAATATGAACTGTGATACTGATACTAATTCATAAACCTCTTTCTATTTAAAAGTTAGCAATTTTTGATAAAATTATGTATGTAAAGCCTCAATAAAAGTGATTTTTTTTCCCCAGAAACATAAAAGTTGTAGTTAAGACACATATAATAGAAATGGAATTAATGGAATTCCACCATATTTTTTAAACCCTAACTAGGCACTTTAATACACTTTTTCTCTTAGTTCAATACCAGGTTTTGCATTCACTGATGAAGCTTTTACTTTTAGAGTAAATTTTTAGTTTCTTCTGTTATTAGAAAATTTATGGTTTAATTAAATTACCTTATTGATTAGCATAAAATAGTCTTCTAATATACAGCTTCTCATAACTTAAACTTTTGCAGTTCACTTGACTTGCTATTTTTTAGTTACAAAAAAAAAATCTGGCTTATGGCATCTTCAATTTTCATTAGCGTTCCTAGGTGAAAGAAAGAAAAATAACATAAACCCAGAAGTGTATATTTTATTACAATGTCAACATTGGCATTTCATTAGCTAGCAAAGGTCTCCAGCTGACTTCATCAGTGAATAGATTGGTATAATTTCTCTCTAACCAGAGAATAAAGTCACCAATATTTTACAGTTCTCATGCATACTTTCATGTTGAGAAAATTAAATATATCTTTTGTGCAAAAGCCCAATATAAAAGCTCTTTACAACATCTAATTTGAAGGTCCTGGCTTTAGACATGAAGAAACTGGAGAGCAGAGCCTACACATGAATGCTGGAATGTGAATAAAAGGATGTATGTGTGTAAAACAGCCTCTAGTTCTTTCAGACTGGCAATAATGGGTTTTGCTTCCTCATGCATGCTTCACCTTCAAAGAGCCAAAATAATCAGTTGTTATTTTAAGAATAAAACATCAGAGATCACTGGGATCCCAGAACTTAAATGTTTGTAAGAAGAATTGAATGTTAAAAAACCTTAGAATTTTCTGCCATAAACTTGGGAAGGTATCATCTGTCAGTACAAGCTCAATTCAGATTGCTGAAAGCACTGCTGAAGAATTTTGATTGGAACCAACCACTAGACCTTACCTAGTCCAACTCCTGCTCAAAGCTTTTTTCAGAGCTAGAGTAGTTTGCCCAGAGTTTTCCACAGCTTCTCTGGCACAGCTGGGCCACAAAACCCTGCTGTTTACTCAGGAACAGTGGCTCATATGGAGGCAAGTGTCTTCTTGGAAGGTGCTTGGTAGTCCTTTCAGGGATCTTCTGGTTAGCAAATGTTTACATATAATCTGCTAATCTCTGTCTGCCTAGAGAAGCCACTGCTGACTGGGAGGTGCTCCAAGGCATTACCTTCACTGCTGATGCTGGTGGGTGTGCTGGAGGCCTTGGAAAGGTTCAGTCCCCTTCTAGTGCTCTGCATGGATCTGTTCTTGTGGTTCAGTAGCACATTAGATTGTGGCAACACCTTACACCTCAACACATACTTCAGTTTTCTTCAGTTTGGTTTCTTCATTTTACTTTTTTTATTAACTGCTTCTCACTCCACACCTATAAGTGCATCATAGAAGATACTGACATTAACTTTCACTTACAGGTGTTTTCTGACACTCCCTGCAGCCTCAGGTAGAAAGGTCCCAGAAAGTCCATTTTGGCTGAGGACGCTGCTACCCCTGGAGATTCCTGAATCAGCCAAGACAAGGTACCATTTTTCCTAGCACAATACCACTGTCACCATGATGACATGACCATCTTCAGGTCCTTTTTATATGCTTTTGCCATGGTACTACCTTGTTCCCATGGTACCATACTTCCCATGGTATTGCCTTGCTCCTATCTTTGTGTCCTTCTTCTTGTGCCACTGATTGCTACAACTTCCTCTCAGTTAAATAGGAAATCCATCATAAATCTGTTGGCCTCCAAGACCTTCTGTTGAGTACAGGTTGTTTGTTCCCCTGTCAAGGTTCACAGCCCTGGTGAGTCTGTCTCATATTTCTTTCTCCTTTTCTATGCTCCAAAGGTGCCCTTTTGCATGATTGCACCTTGCCATAGTCATGTGGAACTTTTTAGAATTTACCAGATTTCAAAGTATAGTCTTCTTAAAACTTACTTGTAGAAAATATCCTAACAGATACAAAACAGACCCTTCAATAAAGAAAATGTACATCAGCTATGGAGATGTTTTAGTTTTCTTTTAATCAATTTGCTTGGGTTTTTTGTTTAGTTTTTAAAAATACCAGTCTTTTATCTATCAGCTCTTTTATACCACGTTGTTTTTTTTAGTATGCTTTAACCAAAAAAACAATTAAAAAAACCCACAAACCACAAAAAACAAAATTCAAAAAACAAGTAATATATACTTTTCCCTGTCCTGCATTGAAGTATCTCAGTTACATATGCAAACCCCACTGAATTCTGAGCAACAACAGCTGAGCAAATAATTCGAAATAAATGCCTCCCTTAATTAATCTTTTCCATTTGCAAAATGTCTATAGGCAAATTATTATTTCTTCATATTAATTCAGTATTCAGATTTGCTCAAAAGTTTTTCACTTAATTGGTTGAATGAGTGGCTGGGAACCATTCAAAGTATCAGTATTCAGCTTGGCTGGCAATTAAAAAGTTGTTTCTGAACTTTAACTCATCTATAGTTCCTTCTTATCAAACATCTCTTTGTGGCCTCTATATCACAGTATCTGAAGACCTTGCAAACTTAAATGTGCTTACTCTTATAGATTCAGGATTCTTTTTTCTTTTTTCTCTGTTTTATGGATGACAAGCAGAATATATAAAACCAGGTTTTTAAAGGTGCTTAGGCATAGTGCCACTAAACCAGAGAAGCAACACCTCATCTGCTGCCAGCTTACTTCCTGGAAAATTCAGCAGCCAATAAATGCTTTGGCTCCCAATAAGGCATAAAGAAGAGCCAAGTACCTAAGGAATGGATTTTTCAGAAACCTGCAAGCTAAGCAGAGTCTATGTCAGTTAGATATGAAACAAATCCATAGCAAAGGACATAAATAAAAGCTGTGACTTACAATCCTTCCACTCCAGTCATCCAGAAAGCAATTGATCCAACAAGCTTAGGTTTGAGGAACTAATACTGTTGAAAAAATGAGGACACATCAATCTCTAGTAAGTACTAGAGAAGCATAAAATGCCCACCTTCCCCCTGGGGATCAGTGGCAAGCTACTCATTCCTTCCAGACAGAAAATGCCTTCTGTTTCATACAGGGGCATCAGGGCCCTGGAAACATCAGTACACCTTAGTGCCCCTGAAAAGCTTCACCCAGGGCTTCCCCTCCTGTGGCACCAGGAGTTCATGACCTGCCCTGAGTCAGGCATCCAGTCACTGCCTGAGCTATGTGTGCTGTGCTGGAGATTTTACCAGAACCTGGCACTGCCTGTTGTGCTCAGGCCCTGGAGGACTGTGACCTGTTGGTCAGGACATGCCAGGGTCACCCTCATCTTCCACCTTGTGTCCTTGGCCAAGCATGAGAAAATATCAATACAGCTGCAATCTACAGGTCTGTGATAGAGCTGACAAGTGCAAAGGCATTGACTGGGCAGAAAAGTTCACAAGCATATCCTTTTCCTTCCTCTTCCAACTTGCTGTGTTGACTGTCAATGTTGTCATCATATTAAAAAAGTTCCAAAAGCAACCAGTTTACCAGAACAGCTCTCCAGGAAAAACAAAAGAACAAAAGGAAGAACAAAATCATACCTGGCTCTCCCTAGGACAAACCCATGAACCAAACTACTTGAGAGTTCTACTTAGATGAACTGGACAACTAGCTTGCCTACCATTTTCTACCAGCCACATTCTGGTTGTTTTCACCTAAACTGTTGAAATATATTAATTAAATATTTTATTTTTATTAATTAGATCCTTATAAATTACCCATATTATAAAATGGAGTTCTGAAAACATTCACAATGCAGTCAGGAGTGTGTATAGTTTGCACAAAAGAAATCTGAGGATATACAAAAGATTTCTCGTAGAGGGGATTAATTCTGTTCGATCTCCAACATAGGATTCAAGTACAGCTTAAGACAATGTTGTAATGTTGACATTTAGATGTCTCCTCATAATTTCAAATGTTTAATTAACCTAAATGTCAAAAACTTAATTTAAATTATGTAAATCTTTATGTGTTTGGAAGAAGGGTGTTACTTTGTGCTGTCATTATATTGCAAGAGTTCCATATTGCTAGAGTTTCCTACCTGCTTGACGTTTCCAGTAGGCAGCTCCTCCAGGCACTGAATCTTCCTTGTCCTCACAACAACCAACCAACCAACCCACTCTTTTATAACACTCTTCTGATTGGCTGCAGGTGTGGCCTGTTAAAATGAAGCCTGCTCCGAATCCTTAATAATTGGCTCAGCTGCACCTTTTTAGGGGGTAAGATTAATTTCTATATTACCTTTATTTACTAATGTTCTATCCCCCTACAATTTTGTTGTTATTTCTTTGGTTTTTGGTGGATTTTTTTTTTGTTTGTTTTTATGATATAAACAAGGCAAAGAGGAGCCAGAATTTTGTACACCATACAGGTGGCATGTAAAATTTTACAAACACTTTTAGGTTCATAGCTTGACAGCAAAAGACATTCAGAAGGGAAATGTTATCTCTGCTAGCTTTTTTATTGTTTTAATTTTGGCTATGCAGTTCATTGTACATCTTTGTTGTTGTTGTTCTCCTTATTTTTAGTGAGATCTGATAAATGCAAGCTGGAAAGTCTCCCTTTATGTTCAAAACTTTATCTTGATGGGCTAAAATGAGCAAATATATATAGATACTATCAAAGAACTGCCTTGTTTATATTTGTTTTGATAATTCCACACCTTTTCAAATAAGTATCTTTTACAGTCACAACAAACAAAGCTGGAAGTCTTAAAGTTGTTTAATAAAGAAACCAAAAAAAAATTTTGGTGAAGGTAGGGATGAATTGATAACTCAGTAGATAAATCGCAGTGACTCCAAATAAAATATCATCTTATGAATAAAACACAATCTTTTAGAATCCACCAAATCAATAGCTCTTATAATTTTTAGTCAAAGGTTGAGTCTCAAGAATATATAATTCATTGAAAAAAATTGCTTTTGAAACAATCTTTGACATAGAACAAGAACAAAAATATGGTAAACATTTCACTATTTCATATAAGCTTGTACAATTACATAGAAGCATAGGTTAAGATTCTCACGTGACATTCCAGTGAGTTGCCCAATTAAATATTTTACAGGGGATGTGAAAGAAAGTAAAAGAAGCCTTTAATAAATCATGATGTTTTCGATAAGTGCTGTAAAAACACTACAGTTCTAGCACTTTATCTGCCTGTGGTGATTTTATCCTGTGATTCTAAATTTGTACTTCAGAGAGATTGCTATCTTACAATTGATTCTTTTTTCTTTCCTGAAAATATTGGGATACTTCTTTGATGAAGTTTTGCAAAGTTCTGTATTGTTCTTGTTCTGTTGCTCAAAAATTAAAAGACCATTGTAAATCACTGTAATGAATCAACAGAAGATTCCCTGTAGTAATTTATTTTCATGGGTGTCCTGAATCCTGTAAAGTTTACACTGTGAATTCTTTCTCATCAGCAAATCTGAAGGAAAAAAAATTTGAATAAGCCTTTGGTACAAGTAGCTTTTGCAAATCAGAGTCCTCAGCAGAACTTTTCCCTTGTTTCTTATATTTCATTTCAGGACTTGGGGTGCCTGTATAAACAGCTGATTTTTGAAGATTATTCCCTCAAAAATCCAATTTTTCATATACACAATGAAAGAAACCTAAAATTAATGATTACTCTGATTTTATAATTTTATTAGTAGAATTAATTAATCTATATGTGAATTTTTCTCTATATGCTGATTTCTCAATTAGAAAAATTGTTCTTTTATTACCTCATAAACATATCCTGAAATAACTAGATGAAGATAATGCAGTGCTTTCTACAACACCTATATAAAAGTCTGACAGAAAAAAAGAGAAATATTGAGTAGCTATAATCTTGAAATTTAAGGTTCTAGCACTATTTACAGGCATAACAATATTTTAAAGTTTAATGCTAATCATGTCTGCTAAAAAAAATGAGGAAAAATAAGAAAAAAGGAAGAAAGCTCTTAAAGTTGCACAGATGCAAAACATATCTGCTATATATAAATTATCCGCTCTGTCTATAATTAATAATTTTTTCATATCTGAGAGTTTTTCAGTACTATTAGAGAATGATTGGTAATTAGGAAGATATTTGATTAAAAAATGTATGCTTGTTTGTTTTCTAAGTCCTGTTTTTGTTTCTGTCTGCTCTAGTGATATGGAGCATATATGATGATTTTGGAGCAGGCCAGGTTGCTAGACATTACCTTAAACACCTTATTTTAAATTATCTGAGACATCTCACATCCAGGAACTTCACTTTAAAGAGGTAAATATTGTACTGAACCTATGAGACCCCCCCCAGTGCCCTTGGCTGGCACCTTAAACCTGGCTGAGATATTTCTCACATAGTCATTTAAGCAACTGAACTGAGCTCCTCCATCTTCTCACAAAGTCTGTAGAAATATTTGAATCAGAGGGTATAAGAAATTCCTCTATTTTTATAATCAAAAGGAGTTCTCAAAATATTTTCAAAATATTTAAGAAAATAATGAATTTTTAGCAAAACAAATACAACAAAATTAATGATTTTCTTGTAACAAAATATCTGAAAAATGTATATGGGCCCAAAGCTGCTTAATCCTATAGCCTCCACCTAAGAAGCTGTAGAATCATATACTTATTGTAGCTGAGGTCTAAAGGATGTCATTATTAGAAAATTCACTATTGTCTTTATCACACAATGTAGGGTGTGGCATCATCTAAGTTTGCATAATAAATTTTTCAGGTAACTGTGGGAATTTTTAAAGTATTCTGTAAGCCATGAAAGATGCCACCAAAAGGATATTTCAGACCATATGGTGTCATGCTCAGCATTTAAAGAGGGGGAAGGAGGAAGTGGGGGTTGCCTAGATTGATGGTGTTTGTCTTCCCAAGTCACTGTCACATGTGATGGAGGCCTGCCTTCCTGGAGACAGCTGAACACCTGCCAGCCCATGGGAAATGATGAATGAATTCCTTCTTTTTCTTTGTTTACATGAGTGTCTTTTGCTTTAATTATTGAATTGCCTTGATTTCAACCCACGAGTTTTCTCTCTTTTACTCTTCTGATTCTCTCCCCATGCCACGAGGGGTGATTCAGTGTGTGGCTGTGTGGTGCTTTGTTGGCAGCTGGGATTAAACCATGACATGCTGAAAGAAGCAGTATGAGTGCAGCTCCTACTTCTTGGCCTTCACTGCAGTCCTTGTCTTGCAACATTTGTTTAATTGTTTCAGAGCTGGTAATAGAAATTGGACAAAACATACTGGGGATGATCATTTGCTGAATGCCTGCAATGCTCTTTGAAGACAGCAAGTGTCTTGAATACTTTACACTAGACAGGTGAAAGAAAAGTACTGCTCTGTACTTCAGTAGCAATTGCTGTGGAGTGAGGCTTTCAAGAGGATCCCACAACACAGTGGGAAGGTGCATTTGCCAGCTTCCTCAGAATTTGTATACTTAGACCCCCGACCAGCTCTTTGCTCAGATAAAAAGAGAATTTGTATTCTTACTGATAATTCTGACAGCACTTGGTGCTGCAGCATTGTCAGATCTTGTAGTCTTGTTCCGTATCTGTTGATACATGGTATAGTTTATAAAGAGTCACATGGCTATCTGATGCTTGGTTTCTGGGAATTGAAAAACTATTCTTTTATCCAGCTGTCAATCTGATTCCATTTTCTAAAACAGCAGCAAATAAACAACAGTAAACAAAAAAGCCAACCAAAAACTTTTTATCAATTCTGAAATTAGGAAAAAAATAATTATGCAAAACTATACCATTTTTTTGTTTTTTAATCTCTGATTTTTAAACCAGTGTAGTTCTTCAAACTTGCGGGATGTTTTAGCTTAATCCCAATGGACAGTCAAGCACCACACAGCCTGTTGCTCGCTTTTTCCTCATTCCCTCAGTGGAACAAGGTAGTATTAAAAGAAGAGTAAAAGCAAGGAACTGGGAAGTCAAGGAAAAAAAAAAGTGAATGGTAAGTGTAAAAACAGAGATATAAACAGAAGTGATGCAAAAAATATCATTCACCACCTCCCACAAGTAGACTGATGCCCATCCTGTTTCCTAACAAAAGCTGATTAACCCTCAAAGCCCCTTCTTTCCCCTTTTATTGCTGAGCATGGCACTATATGGTATGGAATATCTCTTTGGTCAGTTCAGGTCACCTGCCAGGTTGTGACTCCTCCCAACAGATTGTGCAACCTCTGGGGGACAGAGAGAGAAGCAGAAAAGGCCTTGATGCTGCGCACTGGTCAGCAAACACTAGAACACTGGTATGTTATCAGTACTGTTTTGCTCTCAGATCCAAAACACAGAACCATATGCGATGTGTGGAGAAAACTAACCCTGTCCAGCAAGGCCAGTACACTGGCACGGTTCTTCATGGATTTTGCTAAGTGGATTTGCCAGTATAACGATTGGAAATTTCTAGCTCAGTCAAAGCTATTAGGCTCCAAATCTTTTGCTTTGTGTTTAAACCTGTGTACCTGATTTTCTGAGGCTTTTTATAATTTTCAACTAACCTGCTATGGCTTAAACACACTGTTATTTAGCTGAAATCTTGAATCATCTTAATGAACCTTCAATGACACTTTCAAAGACAGTTGACTGGGAACAGGGGGAAACAGAGTAGGAGTGTACTCACACAATCTAATCATTTCCTTCTGTAGCCAAATGTGAATAACTTAGGATTGATTTAGAGGACCTAGAACTGAGAGACATAATTTTCTCTTTGTTCTCAGTGTAGGAGATGGAGAGATGTAGATAGACCATCAGTTATGAAGATGTTAACCTCAGTTAGGAACTTGAAGTTTATGCACTTTGTTTAATCATTATAATTGAAATTGCAAATTTACCTCTAAATTTTCTATCAATTATTTTATCTCTACATGAATTAGAATTTATGACTTTTGTCTATTATTTTCTTCTGATATGCTTTCAGAAATAAATACTGTACTCTAGTAGGCTATAATATAGTATGCTTTGACACTACACTTGCCTAGCAAGCTCTTAATGGAGGCAATTTATGCTGTCTGCATCTGAAACAATTTAAAGTGTCTATATTGTGCTCTCAGAGTGGCATGACAACAAAAGTAAAAATTATAGAAGGCATTGGTGACTCAGACTTGTTTTAAAATGCTGACTTTAGCTAATAAGAGTTACTTTAAATAATAATTCATCTCCCTTATTCCTCTTCTACACAACAATCTGAAAAACTTTACAAGATATGAGCCACATTTAAATGAAAGATGATCCATTTCTACATCAAAACCCATGCCCAGGCTTGATCCTGTTGCTGCACAGTAACATAAATGAAGGCAGACACAGCATAAAAGGAAATTGGGCTTTTTCACTTACATCAGTTGAAACACAATGGCAATTTTTTGCTGCATGTAAAATCCTTTAATTCAGTATATGTAATTCTATCCGGCTAGTTACAGAAGGAACAACTATTTGTCTTAGAAACTTCAATAAAATTATTAGATGTTTTAGGAATATTTTCAATTATATGGAGTTACCTAAATATATGTGATTCATTTGAATGTTGTGTCTATGCATGTTCTGGCATCTTGTAATGAACAAGAATTTAGTTTCTAACTCCTCTTTGGTCAGTTTATTGTATGAGAGCACTTACTCTGAGTAAGGTGAAGTAAGGGTTCAAAACATAGACTAGAACCAGTTTTTCCTCTGTGATAGCCCAGTGACTATGAATAATGACTGTGATCTCATTTGAGGGAGAGGGAGAAAGATTTTCTTACGGAATTCTCTTGATAATTTAAGTGTCATTGCACTTATATTTTCTTCCTCTTTCAGTTCCACCTACTTGCTAATATAACTATATATAACTTCTTCATATCTCAGGTTTGCTTGTTTTTTTTTTCACAGAATCACAAAATTCTTGAGGCTGGAATGGACATCGGGAGATCATCTAGTCCTCCTGCAGCAGTATGCAACAGCTCTGTGAAAATAATAGAAACAGTTGAATAAAAAAATCAATCATTTTTTTTCTTGAAATAATTTATCTTCAGGTTCATAATCAATAGAATAAAATTGAAACCTAAGAGATGAGTTGAGAGATTAATGATGCATTTTTTTAAACCTACTTTTTCCTTCTGTGAGCACATGAAATTGAAAAACTGTCCTGTTACCAATTCTTGCCTTATGCGCATGTCCTTTGTGTACAGTAGTAAAATATCAAAGTTTGTTTTAGTTTAGCTAACCTGGTTGCTGCAATATACATTATTCTTGGCAGCATGTTTGTTTAATCCAGTTTCTATCTGTAAACCATGCTGCAGTAGTTTTACTGTGCACTGCATAATTCAGAAAGGCATAGCCAGAGTTCAGGACACCAAAGCATGGGGAGAAGTCATCTCTTTCTTCCAGATTACATTAAAATCATCTATTCATTCCTCATAGGGCATTGGCCTGATTTTTCCTTGGAAAAGTTTTGTCAGTCCCTGCTCTCTGTGTTTCTGTAGTCGCTTTTGATTTACCCCAGTGCCATTGAAGAAGGGTAAGGTTACATAGCTCTCATGAGACATCGAGTCAAAACATGTAATAATAAAGACAAATTGTTACACAATTTTATGGTTGTTACTATGCCACCAGACAAGTGCTTTGAGTCAACTCAGCCAGTGCTATTGTGAGAGGAAGAAAAACTGTGTATCTTGATTCAGCTTTACTTGAAAAGGAAATAAAACTCCTGCATAAATCTCCCTTTTCCAAAACCAGAATTGCAGGAATAGAATCTACAAATCTCTTGTCAGAGTTCACTAGCAAATTGCTGGGAATGACCATGTTAACTTTCTCCAGGAGATGTCACTCAAGACACTGGTAAATGTACATTTCAGAAGTTTGCAGTAGGAACACGGAATGAACTGTGGAATAAAGATCTGTTCACTCCAAAAATACCTTGGCCTATTTCAATATCATTACTGCTATATATACACGTCAGGAGCAAGGAACAAAGTTTTGAGTTCTGTTCCTTTGAAAAATACACTTGTTTGCATCAGTCTGTTAATGAGTCATCATTTATTAACATCCACAAGAGACTGATACTCTGAAGCAGCTCAAAGATTGAAGAGAGATTTGGGACAAAAGACAATTCTAACAGAGTTATTGCAGCCTGAAGGAAACAGATACTGCTGGCAGTTTGCTACATATACATTTTACATACCAATTTATATTACTGTTGCATTAAAATAAGTAGCCTGTGACTACTGAGCACTGTTTCATGTTAGTGGACATTCAAATCAGACTGGGAAACCACTTTTAGACAGAAAACAGATCTTTTTTTCTTGTGAACAGAGAAATTTAGGGAAAAAAAGAGAAGGGGAAAGGGAAGGAGAAGAAAAAAATAAGAAAAAAGAAAGATTGGGGGAGAAAAAAGGGAGAACGGGGGAAAAAAGAAGAAAAGGAAAGAGGGAATGGGAGATATTAAATATTGAAGTGCAAGAAGACAAAGATGGGTGTGGGTTTTTTTATTTTCTTCTAGTTTTATCAATGGTCTCAGAAAACCTTTGAGCAAGCAGTAGAGAGAAACTTGGTGATTAGTCATTTAGTCATTATTTATTAGACTAAAAGCATTGGAAAGAGACTGTAAGAAGGAACAAAGACAGATTTGTGGTGGGTGGATGGAGGTACCCACCAAAGGAACTCTATCAATCCCCTCCATAACTGGACATGGGAATATATAACAAAATGTTCATGAGTTAAGTGCAGGGAGAGCTCACTCACCAGTTACTGTCATAGAAAAAACAGACTCAGCTTGAGGATAGTAACTAGATTTACTACCAATCAAAATCAGAGCAGGATAATGAGAAGTAAAACAAATCTTGTAAACATCTTCTGCCCACCCTTCTTTCCTGAGCTTTGCATTCTCTCTGACAGTCATGCAGGGAGACAGGGAGTGAGGGTTATGGTCAGTTCATCATCTGGTCTTTCTGCCACTGCGCAGGAAGAAGAGTCCTTCCCCTGCTCCATCATGGGATCCATCCCATGGGAGATCCTCATGAAATTCTTCAGTGTGAGTTCTTTCTCAGGCTACTGTTCTGCATGTACAACTCCAACATAGCTGCCTTTCCACGGGATGCTGTCCTTCAGGAACAAGTTGCCCCCATGGGGTCAAAATCCTACCAGGGAACCTGGTCTAGCATGGGCTCTTCTCTCCATGAGTCAGCTGGTCCTTCCCAGGACCCTGCTCCAGCATGGGCTTCCCACGGTGCAGTGGAGATTTTTCATGGCCATAAGTAGAGATGCAGAAGAGGTTCTCAGAAGGAGAAAAGAGATTAATTGAGAGCCAGCAAATTAGCATAAATGAACTGGCGAGGGTTGGCTAAGATAACACGGAGGAAAGACTACCACACATTGGTCTTAGAATCTCTGCTAGCTCAAGTGGGAAGAGTTTGGGTGTTGATTTATAAGCTACAGTCTTTGTGGAAAACAAACTTTAACATCTAAGTCTCTACTTTTATGACTATCCTGTATAGCCCAGAAGAAGTTATTATCATACAAAAATAAAGAGCGAAAACTGTACTAGCAAACAGAAGCATGTCAGGGATCCATTTCCTACTTCTACAGTTAATTGACGTGGTTTGGCTGTATTCCCAATGTTAAAATATCTAAGATTCCAACACAGTGTACTTGAGAGCTGTTTTGAAAATTGTGCTCTGGCTTAAACCTCTGGGAGACTGATACTTGATCCAGATCAAAACATTGTCAAGGATTCTTTTAACTGCCTAGCCATACTGACTAATTGGTTTGCCACAAATTTTCCCTGTACAGATATAGTAAATATTTACCATATGTAGTAAAATAATGGAGTGTGGACTCAAACAGTGAGAATAAGTTCAACGTCTAAAAATTATAAAAGTATAAAATTATAGTTGTATGTTATATCAGAAATAGTGTGGCCAGCAGGACTAGGGTAGTAATAACTCCCTTGTAATCCACACTGGCATGGCTGCACCTTGAGTCCTGTGTTCAGATTTTGGCCCCTCACTAGAAGAAGAACACTGAGGTCATAGAACTTGTCCAGAGAAAGGCAACAGAGCTGGTGAAAGGGCTGGAGCACAACTCTTACAGGCAACATCTGAGGGGGCTGGGCTTGTTAACTCTGGAGCCTCAAGGGAGACCATAGAATTCTCTACAGCTCCCTGAAAGGAGGGTGTAACCAGATGGAGGTTGGCCTCCTCTCCCAGGTAACAAGTGGCAGGACAAGGAAATTACCTCAGGTTGCTTCAAGGGAGGTTTAGATTGAATATTAGGGAAAATTTCCTCACAGAAAAGTTTGCCTAGATTTGGAATAGGCTGTCTAGGGAAGTTGAGTCCTCACTGCTCAGGTATTTAAATGACATGTAGATGCAGCACTTAGGAATATCATTCAATTGTGGACTTGGCAGTGTTAGGAGTTAACAGTTTGACTTGTTCATCTTAAAGGTCTTTTCCAACCTTAAAAAATCTGTGATTCTATACAGTTATATAGTTAAATAGTCATGTAGCCTGGGGGAATTTTAGGTGTTCCCATTAAGATTCAAAAACAAATTCATAAAATTCACAATATTTCCAAAATTTGCTCTGATTCAGTGAGAACTTGTATGCCTCTTAATAGACTTTGCATTTCTGGTAAAATTGTACCAAAAAAGGTGAAAGAAAAAATGTAAATTTTAAGTTTTGATTAAAATTAGTATTTGGCTAGCCCTTTTCTTTGAAAATATACACTTGTTCATCTATAGTATATGTAAGATGTCCACAAAAAATATATTCATGCTCATATCCATATGTGTATATTGAACAGCCCAGGCGTGTGATAAATGATTTAGTATAAATTAGAATATGAAACTATCAGTGGTGTCTAATTTTCCCAAGCTGTTGCTGGAAGTGTTTTTAAGCATGTTTCAAGGCACGATAATATATGTTTCAGCTCTCTTGGATTATTTTCTGTGAGACATGGTTATAGTAAGAAACAACCAGGCACTCTACAGGAACAAATCCTAGTAAAGCTAAAGTAGTCAGACTCTCTAGAGAAATAATTAGCAGGGATTATAGACCAATCTGGCAAGTTGTAGGTGGAAAGTGAAATTTAAACTTCTGGAACAGTTGCGTTGAGAATGGATTGGCTCCAAAAAGACTGCAAAGGAATCTTCTTTATAAAATTCAATATGTCCTAAATCTTTGGATGTATTTAAAAATATATTGTTAAAATAGAACATTTATTAATATTAAGCAACTTAGAAGAAAGATAAATAAACACATTACCCTTCTTACTCTTACACAGAAAGCCTTGTTTACACACTACTGGTCTTATCACTTTCATACTGAAAAAAAACACACTAAAAATGTATCACAGAAATTGTAATTTCCTTGAATGTATGCTTCGTTTAAATTGATTGTTTATGAGCTCCACAGTTCTGTGAACGGCCTTTTCCCCCATTCTTTGTTTAGCCTAAAGAGAAGAAAAGTCAGTGTTTAGATTCCAGGAAACTTTACCCATATTGTAAATCATTAATATCTGAATGTTTATGAGTTTTAGAGGTTATAGCTTGTACTATATCCTAAACTAATTTGAATATTTTCTTTGAGTGTGAAAAAAATGAAAACTATCAAGAGAATCAATCTTGTATAGAGTGCTAATTGCTCATAAAGTAGCACAAACATCACGAGCAATATAAATGGTCTTTAAGTGCCACAGGCTAGGTCCATTAGATTAATGAGCCAACAGCTCCAACTTTGATGCCTTTTCTAATTATGCATTATTCGCCATTTCTTTCAAAAGAAAGACATCTAATTAATTAGGTACAAAATGTCATCTATAGGTCATTGACAGCAAGGGAGATCACCACTCACTCAGTTTAGTCTTCAGGCAAAATTATTACTCCTCTGGGATTACCACCAAATGTCATTATTGAATCAAGAAGAGTTTCTGAAGTAGGAAGATTAGGGAAAAGAAAAGAAAAAAACCCCACAAATCCTTTCCTTTTCACCCTGACTCTTACACAGAATTATCTATTCGACCTTAAATAGGTAAATACAATACTCCTGAGATGCCACAAATTAAAGACTCCCTTTTAATCACATAAAATAAAAGGATATTACCAAGTCAAAAGTGTTCCATAAAGCTCTTAAACAGTGATGCTAACTGCTGAATTACCCCAGTAAAATTACTTAGCTGAAAGTTCCTATTGTTACTCAAACTTTCAACTCCCAAACTGCCATCTTGAAGTCAGAGTTTCCACTTATTTTACAAAATGTGACACTGTAGCATCCTCTGCAATGTTTGTAAATTTTTGGCTTGATTTAGGGCATAATCCAATTCCCACTGATTTCAAGGCCACAGTTTGGAAAAATGCAGGATTGTTTAATGATTCCATCATTATACAGCTGCAGATCCATTAGATTGCCTTTAACTTGTGGAAAAGTAACCAAAACAGGGTTATTGAAAGTGCACGACTCTTGATACCAAAAAGTAAAACTTTATTCCAGCTGCTCTGTCTACAAATGAGAAAAAATGCTATCACTTGTAACTTGCAAGGAGATAAAAAACATTGTCAGGTGCTTTCTCAATTTGATTTATTCTCCTTTCTCCAAATATAAAAGCTTATATTCTTGATAGAGCAGTCGTAGTTAGACAATCTATAGGCTTTTAAAAGAAATGCCATGGTTGAGCTGACTGGAATACAAAATTTATATTCAGCCCTACAGTGTGAGGTATTAAGATGCTCTTTCATTTTAAATTGGAATAGAAAGTTAAAAGTATTTCTTTATTATTTTTCTATGAAGGAACTGCAGGTCTCCTTGATAGTAACCTGTCATATTGTGTTTAGAAACTAGAAGACTATCCACAAGGTTGTCCTCTGCCCCATTCTGCCCCATTCTTTTCTGTGTGGTAAAATGTGAACCAAAACAAGAAGAAAAAAAGTGCATTTTCCTTTATACACCTAGTAAATGTAGATCATATCTTTGGGGTGATAAGTTAAGAAAAAATAGAATTCTTTCCTCTCTTTCTAATTAACCTATTTTCTGTCAGAAAATATAAGTTCTGATGTTGATGTCTCAGGTTTCTTAAATGTTTGTAATGAAATCTTGCAAATTTGCCCCTCATTACTTGTTCAGATGAGAAAGTGTATGTGAAAGTAGATAAGTAAACTGATACAAGCAGGCAGCAACACCATAATTATTATAGTACTGTTATTAATATATGTAGTTGCAAATAATTTGACTGTGTTTTCTAATACTGCACAACAAGAACTTTTTATTGCAGATAATTAAGATGCTCAGAGATCTGTTTCTCTTTAATAGGTACTTCATACAGTAAATTTGTTTTCTGCATTCCTTCGTGGTGATTTAAGTGTTTTACACCTAGGAATATATATTTGAAGTTCTGTTCTTTAACTAGAACTTGGTGGTATTAAGAAATTACTTTTATCTGCAGGGAAAAAAGATGGAAGTGAGAGAAAAAATATTACATGACAAGCTGGGAACCATAGACTGCAAAGATGATATTATCAGCTAGAGAATTTTCATGATCCTAATGAAGAGCCAAAACCCCACTTTGCCAACCTGTACATTGACTTCAGCAGAATATCAAAAGATTGCAAATCATTTTAGCATCTGGACTTTTTGAATTTAATCAGGGAATTACAAATGTTGGTAAATTAGGACCTAATCTTTCAGACCTTTAAGTCAATGAGAGTTTTGCTATTGTGTTAACTGAAAGCAGAGCTGAGTCCTTTATACTTCAAGGTGTCATAGAAAACCACATGTTGAAAACAAAATCACAACTACATTTCATCGGTTTAAAAGACTCTTTACCTGATCAATCACTAATCAATACATTGTTTTGGAGTGGAAACCTTGTCTGAATGCAAATAGTAAGATAACCAAAACCTTCAGCATCCATTTGTCTCCATAAAAGAACAAAGAAATGAAGAGGAACACGCCTGTGCTGATATGAGGCTTATTTGGATTTGTGCTGAAAAGGGAGTTGATAATAGAGAGATGTTTTCATTTTTGCCAAGCAGAGCTTACTGAGTGTCAAGAATTAGGGTTAATTAGATCTTCACATTACAATAAGCCAAACTCAGGATACAACCACCTTAGCTCCCAAAATTTTGTTGCAGCTTTAAGGAGAGACAACTTCTCTACTCCCTTGCAAGACAATTTTTGTTTTTCTATAATCTAAAGTAAAAGTCCTGGTTGTGGACAGGAGCTGAGATACTGCTGACATTCCTTTTAAATGGAGGATTTTTATAGAAGCCAAATCAATTGAAGCTCAAGTGAATCAGCTGTAAAAATTGCTTCATATTTTGTAATCTTTCAAACGAATGCACTGACAACTATCTGGGTTTAAAAGAAAGGAGTCAGAAATGATCTTGCATTTGTTTAGAATTGTACACAATGTGTTAGCAAAAGCAATCAATACCTAATTACGAGCCTATCTCTGAGACCACAGTCCTCTCTATTCTAATGTTTTCCACAGAGATAAACCACTTGCTGCATGACCTGACACATTTGTTTTGACAGCTCTGCTTCAAACATGACAGTGAATGTCATAGTCTAAGAATAGCCTCCATCCTCAAAAAAACCCCATAATTCTATAGGTTTTATTATGTCACCTGCAAAAGTTTTCACAATGAACTCTGGTTTGTTTGGTTCCTCTTTTGTCCTTGAACAGAGATTCCAAAGACACATTTACACTAAAAGGTTTTCAATACTACTGCCAAGTTGTTAATAAGCAGTCAAGGGTTTCCAAGGCATTCGCAGAACTGAATTCTCCCTGAGAAAAGCTAGCTGTGGGATGCAGATTAATTCCATCCAGCTTTTGTAAATAAATCTAGACTAAGACAACAGTCTTGTTGAATTTTCTGTCCCAAAGGCATCCAGAGACAGCCATCTCTAAACTCAGGACTGGATTTCAGTTTCCATTTCAGGACCCAAATCACAGCAGTAGAAGCTGCTAATGGCTTAACTGTAATTAGCTCAAGCAAGTCAGCAAAATGTAAAATGTGACAAGAAACCAAGGTATAACCATAAATTACCCTGTGCATACACAGTTGTCATATAGGTGTATAAAGAGTAGTCAGGCTATTACAGTTTTCATTCCAGTTTGCTTGTCAATTTTCCAAGAAGCAACCTGAACACAAGAAATTGTAATGAGACACCCAGGTTAATAGTAAAACCCTCCCAAATTTCATGCATGCTTTACTACTTTTCTCACTTTTCATGTAAAAACAAAATAAAATGAAGCATCAATGCTGGACTTCCCAAGATCAATCATTTTTACCATATTCAGAAGATTGAACATGAAAGGCTGCATGTAATGGAACTGACCCAGCAAAATGTGTCATAACAAGTCTTCCACATTCTCTGGTCACCAGAGGGAACTAAAAATTTTTCTTAGCTGAATCCATGAATAGCAGTGTCACACCTGTACAAACCAAGCATGTAATTACCTGATAAGTTGCATGGGCAAATAGCTAATTTGCAACCTACTAGACCTACTAGTTAATATTTAAATGTGAAATCTTTAAACTCTTCTACTTTCCTAACTTAAATCATCATTGTCTGTGAACTCGCTCCATTGAAGATAAAAATTACATTCAGATTTTGGAGTCACAGTAGTTATAAAAAAAGGATACCGATGTCTAAATGTCTAAAGTGACTAAATTCATGTCCAACTTTAAACACTATCAGTATTTTATTAAAAAAACCAACTTATTAAGTGAATCACTGCAATTTTCTCTAAGTGTTCTAAGCTCGTAGCTGAATGACTGAGTTGCTAATTATCATGGATCAGAAGACCCTAAAATAACAATAATAATAATATTAATCTTCATCACCATCACAGAGAATAATAGGACATGAGAAACAGGGTGTTGACATGGATCTTTGATGTAGTTAAGATTTGATCTAGAGTTCAAGAGACCTGAGGATATTAATGTGACTGTGGATCAAGACAGGAAGAGTATGCATTCACCTGCTAGTGAACTTCAGCCTGTATCAACTGGAGAGGACAAACGTATTTGTGCATTGCTGCTCAAATTTTTGTAGTTCTTGTGATTGCTGTTGGTGTTTATGTGGGTAGCAATAAGGATAATGTTCACTGCTTCTCTTGATTTTTTTTCTGTATATTGGTTGTATGTTTGTGTCTGCATGGGTGTTTGTACCTCCTGCTGTAGAATGTATGCTCAGCCTTACTACTGTCTGGATGTACAAAAAAGAGCATCAGCAAACACTGGAGAGTAGAAACCTCCTGAGTATTAAAGTCTGCTGGATTCAGGTTCCCTCAACAGATACATTTAAAAAGTATATGAAAGTAAGAAGGTGTTCTTACCCATAATAAATGTATTGTTCCCCAAATATTGAACAACAAATGGATGCTGGTTCTTGCTGATTTGTTGTCCTACAACAGCCTCCTGCAGGAGCCTCTGAAAAAGGAGGAAGTCCCTAATGTCCTCAGAGTCACTTCTTCCTCAGGGCAATTATTTTCTTTCAATTTTTACAAGTTTTTCTTACATGTATTTACTAAAAGAAGTAACATAAGACACCTTATTCTGGGTGTTTTTTACTGAAAAGGCTGAATTCACCTATTCAGCCATTTATATATGCACTCAATGTTCTTGCTGTCCTCTCTTGCATACATCCCCACCATAAAAAGACAAAACACATGCCTTTGACATATTTTAGTCAAAGACAGACTGTTCTTGAAGTAATTTTTTTTCTTCACAGAGGAACTCAAAAGATTATAATCGAGTGATTTATTTTACCAATAATTGCAGCTCATATTTACATGGATGGGAGAGATCCAATTTTTAAAGCCCTTCAGCATCATTCCAGACTTTGATCTTTTCTCCCTTATTTACATGCACTCATTAGTAATTGTTGCGCGTTTTTTATATATATAAAAAAAAAAACCACTGTCTTGTGGGCTGGTTTACTTTTTTCTAGCCCTCCTGAAAGGCTGTACTATTGAATGTGAAGCTCCTTGACACTTCCACTGGAATGTCTTAGAGATTGCAAGATACATTTATAACTGAGCAATCTTATCTACACAAAAGAAAAAATGAGATTTAAGTGTTCTGTTTTTCATGTCTAATATACTATTTTTTCAACTGCACTTTACCCTGGTACAAAATTTATTTGGTACTATATTTACTTCATTTAATCATTTCTAACAGCAATTATGAAAACCACTCCTTGTATCTTATCATCTGATCTTTCTCTTGCGTATTTTCTTTCAGTGTTGGCAGAAAAAATGAGAGGTCTTTTTGTCTTACAGATACCTAGAGTATTTACCTCTGCATTTTAACACAATTTTCCATCAACAATCTTATTAAATCTTTTTATCTTTTCTTTGCTGGAAACAAAATACTTCAGAATAGTTTGCTATGTAACTGAATAGAAATCTCCTGTCATCAGCCTCTTCAATGTGAAGTTTCTGCTATTGTTCATTTTGATTGAATCTCTTTTATCTGTCACCAAGTCTTTATATTATCATTTTTAGAATGAATTTTCCTGAAAAAGTTGGATGAGCAAAACATGCCAGTTTGTTTATGCTTTAATTAATTTTTCTGATTTTTAACAGGCAAAGCTATTGCTGTGCATTTTCACAGTAGTAATAAGTTAACCCTGGCCAAAAGACAATGTGGAATATTCCTTTATCCAATTTAGGTCAAATGTCCAAGTACTCTTCCTCCCAACTTCCTCACCCCTAGCCTACTCGCTCTGGGGGAAAGAGCGGGAAAAAAAGAGAAAGCCTTGATGCTGTGCAAGCATTGTTGAACCATATTCAAAACCCTGGTGTGTTACCTACACTGTTAGGGCAACAAATCTAAACCATGGGATTGTACAGGATGCAATGAAGAAAGTTAATCCATGTCAGCCAGACCCAGCACAGTGATCTGCACACAACCACACAGTGGTGAGACTCTCAGAATCTGAATGAGCTGTGTGGCAAATAATTATGCTTTAAACTGGTAGACACCCTCTGTCTTCTGACCTTCAGAAGACCTCTGACTAACCTCTGTAGTACACTAGAAGGAAATGTACTTGAAGAATGCTTTAACTGCTAAAAGAACTTATGCTTCTGAAAACGTTCTCAATAGTACTTCTTCTCTGATATGTTCTACCCTTGCAGCTGAGGGAGGGAATAAGAAATCTTTGTCATTCTCCATCATTGGGAAAGACCTCAAACTCTGAAATGTGTTGGCAGGGGCTGATAAGCTCTCCTGTGACCACTTCTCAAAGGGTTAAGGGATGGAAATGCCAAATCCCCCATCTTTGGTGGACTGGATGAGTGCACTGTGACCCTTAGGTGTACAACCAAGATTTTATTCTTACTTTTAATCCACAAACTAAGTTTATGCTTGACTGAGCAAAGCAAACAGTATTAAAAGGAACAGTTACACTCTTTCTATTACACCCTTGCCTGTCATGTAGCATAAAATGACAAACTACTGCCTGCAGCATTAACATTTCTGAAGCCACTACGAATTCAACACAAATTGCTGCAACTTTTTTGACAAAAGGAGTATGTTTTTTCTTTATACAGTATTACACAGATACTTCAAAATACTTGTACTTTGAGTGACTTACACTGAGAAGAAGGACCAGTTGTGGTAGAAGCAAAAAAGATAATTTGATAACTGTTGAGTTTTAAGAGAAGTTTGGAATCAAGAGATGAAAAGGGTGACCACCCAGTTCGGGCACTATTTACTGTGCCCTCACAGTTAGCTTTCAGACTGATATTATTTCAAGGACTTTTTGGTGCATTGGTCTCTATAGAGAAGTCTTTCAGTGACTAGAGGAAAGGTAAATCCTTTTTGATTCTGTCTGTGATGTGTAGCTCTCTGTGTCCATGCCATGCTGGTCTTAGTAGCCGTCTTTTGTCTACTAAAGTAGTCTTCTATTGTCTACTACAACACATTGCTTGCAGACCTCTAACTCCTTTGGAACATTTTTCTTTCTCATCCTGAATTATGCCACCTGGTCATTTCTGTACAGTCCAAGTTGCTCCCTGCCCAGGAGTAATTTCCCTCTCTTAGAAAAAGTTTCATACTTTGCTTTGATAAATATGGTACAGTATAAATTGTAGGCATGAGTCTGAGTAAATCAGTACTAGCCCCATACTGAACCTTCATAATCCTGCACCACAGCCAGAAGAACATATATTATTGCTGCTCCTTGTTGAATTCATATTGAAGCATACAAGGTGTGCTCACCTAGTCTGATCTCGTGGGAGGGCTATAACCTCTAGTAGAGAGGTGGCAGTGAGTATCTGAAGAAGGTAATGTCTTTGAACTCATCAGTTAGATTCAGAAGAGGGAGACTAAGCAGTTTTGGGTAATGATAGTATTCAGTATGTTGCACAAAAGAACCTTCTCAATATCTTTAAATAAATGACTTAATAAATAGCTGAACTTTGACTTCATGAATAGACTCTGCTTTAAGCAGGGAGTGAAGTGTTAAGCTCCCACGTTCCCTGATTTTTTCAATATTGTCTTGAGTGCATTCTTTCACCCTTTTTTTCTTCAGCTGCTGTGGTAGAAACTCTGTTATAGCAAGGTCAACAAACAGTTGCATTTATATCTATGAGTGGGGTGCACATATCTATGAGGTGTAGAGATGAGCTGAGGAGGGCATTGCAGGAGCAGGAGTGCCTTTGCCCTAAGATGAAGCCTGCCATTGCTGTAACTTTGTGCTAGCTGATTCATGGAGCAGTAATAAAGGTTATGGCAGTCAGTAAATAACCTGTCAAATTCCTACTGCTTCCCTTACCCAATTCAAAGGATTCATCAATCTCTGTACACACTTGTGCCGCACATCTGGGTTGCTTATTGATGACCTGGATCATGTTCATCAGTTCCTTACTCATTTAATGCTTCTATAATCACCTCAAGCCTGTGTAAACCCTTTCAGAACCACTGAGGTGTGAAATATCTTTGCTTTTGATGTTCAAGGTGCCACTCTCCAATCTGACTATACACTTAACAGCACTATAGACTGGTGTAAACCCACCATCCTTTCCCTCTGGAAGCATCTTTATTAAGCAGCAGTAAGTATCCCTACCTTAAAAGTGCACAGAGACACAGGCAACCACACAGAGTAAAAGTACCCTGTCCCCCTCTCCCTCATCCCCCCGCCCCTTCTTCATTATACTTTTAAAGTCTATTTTTATGGTAAAAATACAGGGGTTTTATAACACAATTGGCATTTTAAACATTGCTTTTTAGGAATAGGGAAAAAATTATTACTTTTTGTTTGTTCAATTTTTCTATGAATTGCTAACAAGGAGACAGAAGCAGTGTTGATTGAGTTTTTAGGCCTGCTCACAGAATATTTCCTTCAAAAGACTAACATCCAGTAGAATTGAAACATTTTTTCGGTGACAATTGAGTGTAATGGCATATGGGTTATAAAACCAAAACCACACTAATTTTTTTCTGCTTGCTTTCTTTTGTGAAAGAAAAAGTCATACTCCACTAAGAGATGCGATAACCAGACAAGAGAAAAAGATGTGAGCATATTTCCTGGAGAGCACCCAAGAACTGCATTCATGCCATCAGCTGTTTCTCTCTGGCTTCCCCAGGATATAGTCAACCTCCAGCAGAGACTCCTATAAATCTGGAAAGGCAGGAGAGCCAGGCATTCCATGACATCTATTAAAATCTTCAGTGTGATCAATCTGTTTTGTGTAGAATGTAGCTGGTGCAAACCCCCTAAGATCTATATACAAGTAAACTGATAGCGTGTACTTAATGTGTTTTTCTCCTCTAGGTTCATTGCAGGAAAATTAGCTTCCTGTAAGGAACTGCTGTTGGTGAAAAAGACTTAGTAATCTTCCTTTGAGTGTTGCTTTCTAGTTAACAAGAAAAAAAGTAATTGCAACTGCTTCAACTTGAGCTGCCTATTGTTTTTTCATTCTGTTTTAAAAGGAAATCCCAGGGCTTTGTGATATAGATATAGATATTTATTATAAATTGAATTTTAAAAATAGGATATGACTTCTCAATATTCTGTTGAAACTCAGTCAGATATTGAATGCAGTAGCTGTGTCTTTGTTATTAAATCTGAACTTGGAATAAAAATCTATAGAAAGGCAGCCTTTAGCTTTTGCAGAGATTTTTATGGCTTTTGGGTTTTTTTTAAAATTCAAAATCTTACTGAAATGCGAAGGCTCTTCATGAAGCTATGAATGATACATATTAATTCACTGGAATTACATCAGAACTACATTTTTGGCCTGTGTTTAATTTGAAGAATACTTTTTCAGAACTGAATCTTGATATTAGCATACAGATGGAATTGAACAGTATGTCAATACTGACTGACAAAGCAGATAGATTGCTGGTTGCTTTATTTTAGATTAGTTCTAAATTTTCTCATGGAGAATATAAAAATGTAAAAGAGCATTTCAATTTCCCATTTCATTTAAACTGAGAAGAAAGCAATAATTCAAGGAAAACTAATAAAAGACTGATGTTAGAATATGACTGACATGTGGCTAAAATGTGTTTCAGTTGTAAAGACAGCCCAGTGCTAATAAAACAACATTGACTGACTTGTAACCTTCAGGCCTCCCTTGCTCACATATAATTGATTTTAAAACAGCATCCAAAAAAGAAAAGATGCTGTTCTATGTCTGCATAGATTTTTCCTATGTTATTCTGTCTTTGTTAGGAAGCATTTGAAATTAAATTACAACATATCCTAGGGTGAATATAAGCAGTTATTTATTTCTTTGCTATTTTATGAAGGAAAAGAAAAAGAAGAAACAAACATTTTGAGCTCCACTGTGAAGTTAAAATGCTTTATTTGTGTACAAATCCTAATAGGTGAAAATGCATGAGAGGAAGTAAGATAATCTGATTGTCTGAGTGAAAAAATTTCCAAAATTTGTACAGTGCTAGAGACAGAAGGAACATTCAGATGTACCTTGTTATTAGGGTAAGGTATACTAATTATTTTATTTGTTTATATGCATTAAGATCTCTCATTTTCTGAGTCAGAGTACGTGGAAGCAAATCCCAGAAAAGTAAATATTTACATTTATAAATTTGTTTTAGTGGCTAGGAATTGTCTCATAACAACTTTAGCCTCCTTATATCATCAATAAAGAGAAGCAGTCTTCCCATTCTAAACTAAACACCACAGATGCTCACTCACTCTCCCCTGGTGGGACGAGATAGAGAATCAGAAGAGTAAAAGGTAGAAAACTTGTGGGTTGAGATAAAGGCAGTTTTATAGGGAAAGCAAAAGCTGTGCACACAAGAAAAGCAAAACAAGGAATTCATTCATCAGATCTCATGGGCAGGCAGGTGTTCAGCCATTTCCAGGAGAGCAGGGCTCCATTGCATGTAGTCGTGACCTGGGAAGAAAACACCATCACTTTGAATGTCCCTTCCTGTCCCTTTCCTCCCCTGCTTTGATACCCTGAGCACACTGTCCTATGGTCTGGGCTATCCCTTTGGTCAGCTGGGGTCAGCCACGGGTCAGCCACTCCATCTGTGTCACCTCCCAACTTCTTCTGCACTCCCAGCTTCATCGCTGGCAGGCTGGGCTGAGATGTTCCAGAAAAGTCCTTTGCATTGAGCAAGCACTGTTCAGAAATAATGTAAGCATCCCTGTGTTATCAACATTGTGTCCAGCATAAATGCAAAATATGGCCCCATATTATTATGCAGAAATTTTTTCATATTATTATGAAAATAATATTATGCAGAAAATTAGGTTTATCCCAGCCAAAAACCAGTACAAAAGACCAAAGGAACAGCTCTACAGAATTATGTTTTCTGTTTAATGCAAATGAGGTGATTAGTTCAGAGGCAAATGACTGCACCACAGATGTCTGAAGAAGCTATAATAAATCAAGCATATCTGTCACTGTAAACCAAAATAGCCTGTACATACCACTGCAGTCTCTCAAAAATGAAAGGTTTAAATATGAGACTTTTTTTCTTTACTATGTTTTCTATTGCTCTTTGGGATTTTTAAAACCTAACATCACTGAAATGAACAGTAAAACTCTCATTTCTTCCTTTGTACTTCAATTTAAACCTCAATGTGTGACATAATTAGTATAATTACAGAAACAGCAACCAAAGGATGCATAGGCTTTGTTTCTATTCTATTTCTTTCCCACCATTATGGATATATCTGCTCTATGGAACAACTTAGCTCTTGAGAAGACTGAAATCCCTAGTCTGATGCATAGATTTCAACTCAGCCTTGTGATCCAAACTCAAATCAACTAATGTTTCCTCAAAGTAAAACCATCAGGTTTTACTTTTTACCCAGATGCACTGGGTTTGCATCTGGTTAATGACATTTCCTCAGATCTGCATCAAAAGACATTATGAATGGGCTTTCTCTCCCTCCTTTTTTCTTTTCCCTTTTTTTTCCAGGCTACATAAGCTGCATTTCCTCAGCCTTTCCTCACAGGCCACATGCTGCACGACAGACCACTGTGGTGAACATGTTCAGCTCACACATCTTCCTTATTTTGAGGATACAAAAGCAGACACAATATTCTACACACAATCTTAAAAAGTGTAAGTAGAGAAGAAAAATCTTTTTGTCAGGTGGCTTTGTTCCCCTTAAACAGCTCAGGAGGCTTTTGGCTTTCCCCAGTGTCAGGTTGCAGGCCCCATATCCTTTCTGCAGAGCTTCTTCCCAGCCGGTCTCCAGCCTACTGCTGCAAGGGATTCCTCCTTTCTAGGTGAAGGACTTTTTATTTGTCCTTGAGGAAGTTCATAAAGTTCCTGCCAACCCACTCCTGCTGCCTGTCAAGTGTCTGGATGACAGCCATGATACTTTGACTGCATTGAATGTGCTTTCCAGGGCAGTATCATTTGCAAACTTCACACAGGTGCATATCCATAACATGATTTTGCCTCTTTGCTCAAATGAATATTTGTACACTATTGTTCTCAATTTGCTGCCTACAAGTCTTGTGCCAAGCTGATAACCAGTGGCATTGCAGTGGCCATTGGCAGGCACTGAGTTTCCCTACCTGCCTGGAGTCAGTCAGCTGGGATAAAGATAGTCTGAGAGGAGCTAGGAGCTTCCTTCACAGTCTACTGCTATGAGCAGGTAGTACCATAGAAAGACCTTAGGAACACTTATAGCCGGTATTTATAGACCCAGTCTACAGCCGAATAAAATCTGAATTATTAAAAACATATTTAATAAATTCTCATTAAGAAATTTGGGGGATAAGCAAGTGGAGGCACAGATATACCCCATTTTAATTAATATCTTTCTCTCTATAACATTATTGTGTTTGAATGCACCCTCACCCTTAGATCTCTAGACAATTCCTGGTTTTAATCTCTCTTCCACAGCTGTGATTGAGGATTAAAGGAAAATTAATTGTTTGGAGAGAGGTAAATATGGTAGATGAAACTAAATGATTAGTAGGCACTTGCTGGCTACATTGCAGTTAAGGTAATATTATCAGGGACTCATTGACAGGAGAGAAACTAATATTTGAAATGTGAGGGTATTGAGAAAGTGATGATTTCTTTTTTTTTTTTTTTTTGTCCTTAAAGAAAATTGAAGCATCCCAAATTCTAAAATCACATGTTTCCCAATGATTGTTCATGCTCTGAATATATCAGTCAACTTATAGTCTAACCTTAGAAAAGATTAGAAAATGTCAAGGACAGAATCAGGACAATCATAATTTTGCTCTTTTATAAAAAATACACCTGGAGATAGGCAGCATGTATCCCTTTCCCTTTAATCATGAAGAGATATGATAGTAGCTTGCATAATACTTTATATATGACTGTGCTGTTTCATGATTAGAATTATGCCTTATCCAGCCCCTTGCAAGTACAGAAGCCTAGGGCTGGCTCATTGCACCCAGCTTGCATTGTGTGCTTAGAGAAAATCTTGCCTTTAGATTCTTCTCTCTCTTCTCTTCTCTTCTCTTCTCTTCTCTTCTCTTCTCTTCTCTTCTCTTCTCTTCTCTTCTCTTCTCTTCTCTTCTCTTCTCTTCTCTCTCTCTCTCCTCTCCTCTCCTCTCCTCTCCTCTCCTCTCCTCTCCTCTCCTCTCCTCTCCTCTCTTCTCTTCTCTTCTCTTCTCTTCTCTTCTCTTCTCTTCTCTTCTCTTCTCTTCTCTTCTCTTCTCTTCTCTTCTCTTCTCTTCTCTTCTCTTCTCTTCTCTTCTCTTCTCTTCTCTTCTCTTCTCTTCTCTTCTCTTCTCTTCTCTTCTCTCTTCTTTCCCTTTCTCTTTTTATTTTTGAAACCTCCCTGCAGTTGTTGCTTCCTCATCATTTGGAGACACAAAAGCCTCTTTCTCCCTTTCCACTTCCTGCCACCAGAGGGGCTGCCACATGTTAAGTCACAGAAACACCAAACACTTCAGAGACATGATTAATGGCAGTAGCTACTTTGCTTGATGGATTTTGATCCCCCAGCAGAAATCTGGCATCAATCATGTGGTTGAATTCCTCTCTGCTGCTAGATGATTTAGTATCCCATGTCCTCTGTTCTACAACTTCCATTTGGAGCTGAACAATTTCTCTGTCACTTTGGAAGTGTAGCAATAATTTCCACTCTGCTTTAGATTCCAAGGTGTTGGCAAGTCACCGCTTTTAGGACACACTACAAAGGGGTTCATTAGAACTATGAGAATAGGGAAGACACTCCATTAATTATCCTTCAGCCAGTAATACACACTCTCCTCCCCCACCCCATTAGAGACAAAACAGAATTGCTGTATAATTTCAGATATATTTGTGTTGTGTTTAGCACTTGCTTGCAATTTGTGAATAAAATCTTGTGTCATGGTATAGAACTTTTGAACTTCAGAATTACTGCTGAACTTCTACAGATGGTATTTCCACATAAAAATCAAAACTTTTAAGTACTAAAGCATTAAATACTTGAAATCTCAAGAATGAAGAGATCCAAACATTTTACCATTATATTAATATGAATTCTGAGAATGCTAAGTAGGTTTCTATCAAATGTTATTATTATACTAGTAAGTTTAATTAACCAGTTAATAAAATTTTGTAATTAATTGTAAGCAAGTTAATAAATAAAACCCCAACCAAGTGGAAAAAGTTGTGACAGAAAACAAAAGCTAAGAAAAAAAATTGCCATCAGACTCCAGATAAGTATCTTGCAAACTGAAGTATTAGCAGAATTAATTGTTCAAATACCTCTGTGAAACAATGATGCAAATCAAGAGAATTAATTATAAAGTGGCTTTGATCAGGCTCAAAGAACACATCTATGGGAAGCCATGTCAGGAACTATGGGACCCTGAGTTCAACAATTTACTGAACCACTTTACTGTCTGCAATTCTCAGAATGCACAAATAATAAGCTGTCCTGACAATGCAACAGTTCATCCAAATCAATTTTTAAATTGTAATTCTTGCAAAAAGTACATTAGTATCCCTTTCTGTCAGAAGAAATGTCTTACACTTCAGGCCCTGAACCAAGCTAGGATTATTGGGGTAGCTAGTGTACTCTAGTGTGGGATTCACATTCTCTGAAACTGAGAGAAGCAGCGAGAGAAGCAGAGAAAAGAATGACCAAAACAATTCTCATCTCATTTACTTCTCCTGTGTTTTGCAACATGTAGAATGTGTTAGAATGTAGAATGTGTTCTTTCAGGTAAATAATCTTCTAACACATGTAGAATGTGTTAGAAGATTATTTACCTGAAAGAATTTACTTGATTAGATTCTAGTGTGAGTGTTTTGTTTTCTTAACCAATCTCTGCAAACTGTGTCCTGATGGTCCGTCAGGAGACAGTAAGGAGATTTGGTTAAGTGCTTTTGCAGTTTCAGTTTAGATGTAGTGTAATATAGTATAGAATAATATAATATAATAAAGTAATAAATTAGCCTTCTGATATAGAGTCAGATACATCATTTCTCCCTGCCATGGGGGTTGTTCAATTTCTGATATTCTGGTTCTGGTTAAACTATTAAGTTAGAACAAGCCACAGTCAAGATCCCAGGCATAACCATTTATATAACACAAATGATTTGACATAAAAAAAAGAAATCAAGGAAATTTGCTATTACACATTTTACTTACATCCCCCTCTCTCTGTTCAATATACACACATAGTATCTGATTTCCCAAGCATGAGCATGCCTATCTACCTCTCCTAGCATGTGTAACTGAGCAGCCCTCTGACTCACCAACACCTTTGAATGCACAGATCACTGCGCTGTAGTTTGCTATCATTATATAAAGTCCTTCCTCTCTACTCTGAGGAAGCCTGGCAGAAGCTTTTGGGCCAGCGCAAAGTTCTCCTTGAGAGCTACAGCTCTAATTAATCAAATCCTATGCTGTTAAAGGTGACTAGGAGTTCTCTCCGTCATTCACTTTGTGCCAGTCCTTTGTCTCAAACCTATCCACTGTCTCATTGTCTCTGTTAGCACTGTGACTATAGGAGAGACCTATCTCACACTGATTGCTCATAAATTAAATTTGGTAGTAGCTGCCATAGGACTAACCTTCTTGCAGTGTGTAAACTGATCTTCGGGCCAGAGTCAGTAGACTTACTGCTGTATCTGCAGGGAGTAATTTTGAGGGGCACACCAAAAATAATAATTAAAATAAAATAAAACCTTTTTCCCAACTTAACCACCAAATATTTCTTCTTTGGTAGGCATGTTATTAGTCTATTTCTTCTATTCTATCACTATGAAATGCCTTTTGGTGTGAGACTGTGTCATGCTTTGAACAGATGTACCTATGACATCATCCCCTCTAGGTACTGAAACACCTTCAGCAGTAGGGAAACCAGACTGCCAAAGCAAGGCCCTTAGGTCTCCCTTACAGCCTCCAAGAAAGTGCTGGGTGCCTCTGAGGAAGAGTGAAGAAAGCTTTTGAAATGTAAAAACTCTTCTGCCGTACAGCAGAAATGTTGGAACTATGGGAAAGCTTATGGAAGCTCATGGATTAAGGTTGTTCTATGCTCGTTGGATCTAGTGTTTGCACTTCCTCAGCTGGATTTTCTCCAAACAGAAAATCACTCCTATAAAGAAGTTCTTGAGTAACAATGCACAATAATTTAGTTCAGGGATTACAATTTGTGGTCCAGAAGCTGCTGCATGTATGTAATTATTCCTAAATAGTCCAAAACAAAATTATTATGAAAAGCAATATTATTGTCAGTGGCTAAAATTCTTAGTGCAAAAGTCTGCACTTGCATGCAAATGGTTTCAGAATCTGTAAACTGCAAAAGTTAGAAAAAATATTTGTTCATTGATTGAGACATCAGCTCAGGAAATGGAAGACTTGTGTTCTGTTCTGACTTCAGAACATTGCACTTACAATTCTTATATCCTGGACATCAGCTGTGGTTGTTAATTACTTATGGAATAGGCACGAAAGCTGATTCTCCTCCTTTTCTATTCAAAATGTGTCATTCTGTAGTCAGGAAATAAAATGTCAAGAAAGTATAAGAAGAGCTAGAACAAAGGACATGACTCTGTCTTACAGAGTCTGGGATGAAAAAATCTCAAAACTGTTGAGTGGTTTTTCAGCAGTAAGACACTGAATAAAAGATGAGAAGAGCTGATATAGCACAAAATAAATTGCATTAGGGCCTCTAAACAGCATTATGCATTTCAAAATATTACACAATTTCTAAAGCATTTCAAGCCATATAAAGAAAAGGAATCAAAGCATTATATGTTACCTAATAAATTATTTTTGATTAATAAATATGATATAATACTGCAATATCCTGTAATCCTTGAAAACTTGCAAGAATCAGTTAGAAAACTGGAACTCCTGCTAGTACCATTTTACATTTTTTCAAGGAATCTTGAGATGGGATATTCAGGAGAAATGAATAAAAAATTGTATTTATGGTCTTGTGGAATGAACATGCACAACTGGCAGATTGCTTTTTCACTGTAGAAAAAAACTCTATATCTCTGTGTCAGTGATTTATCTAGTGATTTTGTGTTTGCTGGCTCACTAAAGTACCACCTGTAATGTAACACCTGTAATGTAACACCTTCTACTACAACAGTATTATTTCCCAGAATATATTATTTTGTAACAGTCTTTGCAAATATGTCATTTAAGACAAAAATCATTTTTCCAGATTGGTAATAATTTCAATTCAATGACAAACTGTGATGTCTTCTTAGGAGTAATATACATGAATGAAAAGGTATAAATCTGATGACCCTTCACTGAATTTTTACTGTTTTGTTGTATATGCTCCCAGACAAATGCTTTCTGTTTTAAGAGGTAACTTTAAACACTTGATTACCATAATTTTAGTAGCTGACACTCCTAGCAAGAGCACCCTCCCTCCAAAATCACTGAAAATCAATGAAAATTTGTTGAAGAAGGATTTGTTTTCCATTAATGACATCAGTCCCTAAACTATTTTCTTTCTGGAAACAAAAGGAAAATACAGATTAAAGGAATTAAGGTAGGATGTGGGTAAAGAGCAAATATAATAGCAGGTATCATATAAAAACACAGACTCACAGGCAACAAAATCAGAACCATCTCTGTCTGCATGGAGCACCAGTAGCCTATGCAATCTGTTTCACACTGTTTTACCAGCAGGGCTCAAGCTTGGCTCAGAAGAACCATCAATAAACCAGATGGAATAAAGCTATTTCTGTGCAGTCCCTGGTCTGTCCAATGAGATTGGTAAGGAGGTTGTCAGTGAGTACTTGGCAATAGGGACACCTGCTTGGAGCTGAATTGATGCCTACTGCACATCTTCATCTTGAGTGTGCCCTGACCACTCAAGATGAAGACGAACTCAACCAATGGCCTAAAATTGAAATACTCTGATAAAGAATCATCTGCATCAGAGAGTTAAAAACTATTGGCAGCAAAGGAGGGTAAAGCAACATGATGTAAAGAGAAAAGAATAACACGCAAGGTGCATTCTAATATAAAAACAAAGTTCCTTATTATGCGAAGTAGCCATCCATAGCTCACATGCATAATATGTATGGGTCCATTATTATTATAAATCAAAATTATTATTTCCAATTTTATAGAATACAACAGGTCAATATAGGAAGACAAAATATATTATATAATTATTCAGAATAACAGTTTATTCCTTAAAAAAAAAAAAAATCTTGCCGAAACTAAAAGCCATCAAAAAGCATGGCATGCCATCAAATGCAGGCACACGAGGTAAAGATTCCTCTATTGGTCCTCACTGAAATTGTCAGATTCCGATTCGATTCCCAAAAGGAAATGAAATTCCAGTGTGTTTGTAATACCTTCTTTTCTGTTTTGGCCTTAAGCAGGGATTACTTTTGGCAAGCCTTGCCGCATCTGCCTACATTTGATGGCTTTGACTTTGGGCAAGATTTTTTTCTTTTTTTTTTTTTAATAAGAATAAATGCCATATTCTATAGTAGAGGAAATGTATTTGAATATGTGTATCGAGGCTTTGCCCCAGAGGTCCCGCTTGCCCTCGATGGGCTGCAGCTGTGATGTCCTTAATTGGGCTGCAGCTGTAACTGATGAAGATGACCGGGATAAAAGGGGGTGGGTAAGGCAGTTGGGGAGAGCCTTGGAGGAGCCCTGACCTGTGAGAGAGAACAGTGTGCAGCAGAATGAGTCTATGAAGATCTGCGGCCATGAGAATACACCGGAGAGGTATGGACTTTAGAAAACTAATAACAACAATATGGGACTCTAGAAATAATAGAAGAACAACAATATTCCTCCTACCTTTCCCTCCAAGCTGTGTTTTCCTCCGTAACCTTTTCCCCTGCTTTTGAAACATCTCTCTGCTTAGTTTTGGCCTCTTTTGGTCCTCTTCACTGCACTTGATAAAATCCTGGTCCATCTCCTTGTAGTCACTAATTTCCCAAATTTCCCAAATTTTTTTTTTTTCCTCCTCCAAATGCAATTTCTTTCATGGTATCTCCATTCCAGTGTGTTTCTAAGTCCTTCTTATCTGTTTTGGACTTAAGCAGGGATCCATTTTCCAAGCTTTGCTGCATGGGCCTGCACTTGATGGCATATGGCCTGCATTTGATGGCTTTGACTTTGGGCAAGATTTTTTTTTTTTTCTTTTTTTAACATATCCATGCCATGTCTCTCATATCCTCCCCTGCAAGATGTGTCTTCCTCCTTAACTTTTCCCCCTGCTTTTGCAACATCTCTCTGCTTAGTTTTGGCCTCCTTTGGTCCTTTGCACTGCAGCTCATTTCCTCACAGAGCAGTTTTGGAGGACAACACATCTCCCAATTTTCTGGAGTTTTTGGGGTTTTTTTCAATTGCATTTCATTTGATCCTATCTCCTTTCCAGAGTGTTTGTAAGCCTTTCTTTTTGGGTTCGCAAGATTCCCTTTCCCTTCCCGAAAGGAAATGAAATTTCCTTTCGGGAAGGGAAAGGGAATCTTGCGATTTCAATGGGGTCCACTAGAGGGATCTTTGCAGCATGTGCCTGCACTTGATGGCATGCCATGCCTTTTGATGGCTTTGACTTTGGGCAAGATTTTTTTTCTTTTTTTTTTTTTAATAAGTATCTATGCCATATTCCTCCTATCTTTCCCTCCAAGCTGTGTCTTCCTCCTTAACTTTTTCCCCTGCTTTTGTAACATCTGTGAGCTCTTGTTTTACCCTCTTTTGGTCCTTTTCCCTGCACTTGATACAATCCTGGTCCATCTCCATGTAGTCACTAATTTCTCAAATTTCCCAAATTTTTTTTTTTTCTCCTCCAAATGCAATTCCTTTCATGGTATCTCCATTCCGGTGTGTTTCTAAGTCCTTCTTAACTGTTTTGGCCTTAAGCAGGGATCCATTTTCCAAGCTTTGCTGCATGGGCCTGCACTTGATGGCATATGGCCTGCATTTGATGGCTTTGACTTTGGGCAAGATTTTTTTTTTTTTTTTTTAAAGTGTCCATGCCATGTCCCTCATATCTTCCCTTCCACGTTGTGTCTTCCTCCCTAACTTTTCCCCCTGCTTTTGCAACATCTCTCTGCTTAGTTTTGGCCTCCTTTGGTCCTTTGCACTGCAGCTCATTTCCTCACAGAGCAGTTTTGGAGGACAACACATCTCCCAATTTTCTGGAGTTTTTGGGGTTTTTTTCAATTGCATTTCATTTGATCCTATCTCCTTTCCAGAGTGTTTGTAAGCCTTTCTTTTTGGGTTCGCAAGATTCCCTTTCCCTTCCCGAAAGGAAATGAAATTTCCTTTCGGGAAGGGAAAGGGAATCTTGCGATTTCAATGGGGACCACTAGAGGAATCTTTGCAGCATGTGCCTGCACTTGATGGCATGCCATGCCTTTTGATGGCTTTGACTTTGGGCAAGATTTTTTTTCTTTTTTTTTTTTAATAAGTATCTATGCCATATTCCTCCTATCTTTCCCTGCAAGCTGTGTCTTCCTCCTTAACTTTTTCCCCTGCTTTTGCAGCATCTGTGAGCTCTTGTTTTACCCTCTTTTGGTCCTTTTCCCTGCACTTGATACAATCCTGGTCCATCTCCATGTAGTCACTAATTTCTCAAATTTCCCAAATTTTTTTTTTTCCTCCTCCAATGCAATTCCTTTCATGGTATCTCCATTCCAGTGTGTTTCTAAGTCCTTCTTATCTGTTTTGGCCTTAAGCAGGGATCAATTTTCCAAGCTTTGCTGCATTTGCCTGCATTTGATGGCATATGGCCTGCATTTGATGGCTTTGACTTTGGGCAAGATTTTTTTTTTTTTCTTTTTTTAACATATCCATGCCATGTCTCTCATATCTTCCCCTGCAAGATGTGTCTTCCTCCTTAACTTTTTCCCCTGCTTTTGCAACATCTGTGAGCTCTTGTTTTACCCTCTTTTGGTCCTTTTCCCTGCACTTGATAAAATCCTGGTCCATCTCCATGTAGTCACTAATTTCTCAAATTTCCCAAATTTTTTTTTTTTCCTCCTCCAAATGCAATTCCTTTCATGGTATCTCCATTCCGGTGTGTTTCTAAGTCCTTCTTATCTGTTTTGGCCTTAAGCAGGGATCCATTTTCCAAGCTTTGCTGCATGGGCCTGCATTTGATGGCATATGGCCTGCATTTGATGGCTTTGACTTTGGGCAAGATTTTTTTTTTTTTTTTAAAGTGTCCATGCCATGTCCCTCATATCTTCCCTTCCACGTTGTGTCTTCCTCCTTAACTTTTCCCCCTGCTTTTGCAACATCTCTCTGCTTAGTTTTGGCCTCCTTTGGTCCTTTGCACTGCAGCTCATTTCCTCACAGAGCAGTTTTGGAGGACAACACATCTCCCAATTTTCTGGAGTTTTTGGGGTTTTTTTCAATTGCATTTCATTTGATCCTATCTCCTTTCCAGAGTGTTTGTAAGCCTTTCTTTTTGGGTTCGCAAGATTCCCTTTCCCTTCCCGAAAGGAAATTTCATTTCCTTTCGGGAAGGGAAAGGGAATCTTGCGATTTCAATGGGGACCACTAGAGGAATCTTTGCAGCATGTGCCTGCACTTGATGGCATGCCATGCCTTTTGATGGCTTTGACTTTGGGCAAGATTTTTTTTCTTTTTTTTTTTTTTAATAAGTATCTATGCCATATTCCTCCTATCTTTCCCTGCAAGATGTGTCTTCCTCCTTAACTTTTTCCCCTGCTTTTGCAGCATCTGTGAGCTCTTGTTTTACCCTCTTTTGGTCCTTTTCCCTGCACTTGATAAAATCCTGGTCCATCTCCTTGTAGTCACTAATTTCTCAAATTTCCCAAATTTTTTTTTTTCCTCCTCCAAATGCAATTCCTTTCATGGTATCTCCATTCCAGTGTGTTTCTAAGTCCTTCTTATCTGTTTTGGCCTTAAGCAGGGATCCATTTTCCAAGCTTTGCTGCATGGGCCTGCATTTGATGGCATATGGCCTGCATTTGATGGCTTTGACTTTGGGCAAGATTTTTTTTTTTTCTTTTTTTAACATATCCATGCCATGTCTCTCATATCTTCCCCTGCAAGATGTGTCTTCCTCCTTAACTTTTTCCCCTGCTTTTGCAACATCTGTGAGCTCTTGTTTTACCCTCTTTTGGTCCTTTTCCCTGCACTTGATACAATCCTGGTCCATCTCCATGTAGTCACTAATTTCTCAAATTTCCCAAATTTTTTTTTTTCCTCCTCCAAATGCAATTCCTTTCATGGTATCTCCATTCCAGTGTGTTTCTAAGTCCTTCTTATCTGTTTTGGCCTTAAGCAGGGATCCATTTTCCAAGCTTTGCTGCATTTGCCTGCATTTGATGGCATATGGCCTGCATTTGATGGCTTTGACTTTGGGCAAGATTTTTTTTTTTTCTTTTTTTAACATATCCATGCCATGTCTCTCATATCTTCCCCTGCAAGATGTGTCTTCCTCCTTAACTTTTTCCCCTGCTTTTGCAACATCTGTGAGCTCTTGTTTTACCCTCTTTTGGTCCTTTTCCCTGCACTTGATAAAATCCTGGTCCATCTCCTTGTAGTCACTAATTTCCCAAATTTCCCAAATTTTTTTTTTTCCTCCTCCAAATGCAATTCCTTTCATGGTATCTCCATTCCAGTGTTTTTGTAAGTCCTTCTTATCTGTTTTGGCCTTAAGCAGGGATCCATTTTCCAAGCTTTGCTGCATGGGCCTGCATTTGATGGCATATGGCCTGCATTTGATGGCTTTGACTTTGGGCAAGATTTTTTTTTTTTTTCTTTTTTTAACATATCCATGCCATGTCTCTCATATCTTCCCCTGCAAGATGTGTCTTCCTCCTTAACTTTTTCCCCTGCTTTTGCAACATCTGTGAGCTCTTGTTTTACCCTCTTTTGGTCCTTTTCCCTGCACTTGATACAATCCTGGTCCATCTCCATGTAGTCACTAATTTCTCAAATTTCCCAAATTTTTTTTTTTTCTCCTCCAAATGCAATTCCTTTCATGGTATCTCCATTCCGGTGTGTTTCTAAGTCCTTCTTATCTGTTTTGGCCTTAAGCAGTGATCCATTTTCCAAGCTTTGCTGCATGGGCCTGCACTTGATGGCATATGGCCTGCATTTGATGGCTTTGACTTTGGGCAAGATTTTTTTTTTTTTTTAAAGTGTCCATGCCATGTCCCTCATATCTTCCCTTCCACGTTGTGTCTTCCTCCCTAACTTTTCCCCCTGCTTTTGCAACATCTCTCTGCTTAGTTTTGGCCTCCTTTGGTCCTTTGCACTGCAGCTCATTTCCTCACAGAGCAGTTTTGGAGGACAACACATCTCCCAATTTTCTGGAGTTTTTGGGGTTTTTTTCAATTGCATTTCATTTGATCCTATCTCCTTTCCAGAGTGTTTGTAAGCCTTTCTTTTTGGGTTCGCAAGATTCCCTTTCCCTTCCCGAAAGGAAATTTCATTTCCTTTCGGGAAGGGAAAGGGAATCTTGCGATTTCAATGGGGACCACTAGAGGAATCTTTGCAGCATGTGCCTGCACTTGATGGCATGCCATGCCTTTTGATGGCTTTGACTTTGGGCAAGATTTTTTTTCTTTTTTTTTTTTAATAAGTATCTATGCCATATTCCTCCTATCTTTCCCTCCAAGCTGTGTCTTCCTCCTTAACTTTTCCCCCTGCTTTTGCAGCATCTGTGAGCTCTTGTTTTACCCTCTTTTGGTCCTTTTCCCTGCACTTGATAAAATCCTGGTCCATCTCCTTGTAGTCACTAATTTCCCAAATTTCCCAAAATTTTTTTTTTCCTCCTCCAAATGCAATTCCTTTCATGGTATCTCCATTCCAGTGTGTTTCTAAGTCCTTCTTATCTGTTTTGGCCTTAAGCAGGGATCCATTTTCCAAGCTTTGCTGCATTTGCCTGCATTTGATGGCATATGGCCTGCATTTGATGGCTTTGACTTTGGGCAAGATTTTTTTTTTTTTCTTTTTTTAACATATCCATGCCATGTCTCTCATATCTTCCCCTGCAAGCTGTGTCTTCCTCCTTAACTTTTCCCCCTGCTTTTGCAGCATCTGTGAGCTCTTGTTTTACCCTCTTTTGGTCCTTTTCCCTGCACTTGATAAAATCCTGGTCCATCTTCTTGTAGTCACTAATTTCCCAAATTTCCCAAATTTTTTTTTTTCCTCCTCCAAATGCAATTCCTTTCATGGTATCTCCATTCCAGTGTGTTTCTAAGTCCTTCTTATCTGTTTTGGCCTTAAGCAGGGATCCATTTTCCAAGCTTTGCTGCATTTGCCTGCATTTGATGGCATATGGCCTGCATTTGATGGCTTTGACTTTGGGCAAGATTTTTTTTTTTTCTTTTTTTAACATATCCATGCCATGTCTCTCATATCTTCCCCTGCAAGATGTGTCTTCCTCCTTAACTTTTTCCCCTGCTTTTGCAACATCTGTGAGCTCTTGTTTTACCCTCTTTTGGTCCTTTTCCCTGCACTTGATACAATCCTGGTCCATCTCCATGTAGTCACTAATTTCTCAAATTTCCCAAATTTTTTTTTTTTCTCCTCCAAATGCAATTCCTTTCATGGTATCTCCATTCCGGTGTGTTTCTAAGTCCTTCTTAACTGTTTTGGCCTTAAGCAGGGATCCATTTTCCAAGCTTTGCTGCATGGGCCTGCACTTGATGGCATATGGCCTGCATTTGATGGCTTTGACTTTGGGCAAGATTTTTTTGTTTTTTTTTTTAAAGTGTCCATGCCATGTCCCTCATATCTTCCCTTCCACGTTGTGTCTTCCTCCCTAACTTTTCCCCCTGCTTTTGCAACATCTCTCTGCTTAATTTTGGCCCCTTTGGTCCTTTGCACTGCAGCTCATTTCCTCACAGAGCAGTTTTGGAGGACAACACATCTCCCAATTTTCTGGAGTTTTTGGGGTTTTTTTCAATTGCATTTCATTTGATCCTATCTCCTTTCCAGAGTGTTTGTAAGCCTTTCTTTTTGGGTTCGCAAGATTCCCTTTCCCTTCCCGAAAGGAAATGAAATTTCCTTTCGGGAAGGGAAAGGGAATCTTGCGATTTCAATGGGGACCACTAGAGGAATCTTTGCAGCATGTGCCTGCACTTGATGGCATGCCATGCCTTTTGATGGCTTTGACTTTGGGCAAGATTTTTTTTCTTTTTTTTTTTTTAAATAAGTATCTCTGCCATATTCCTCCTATCTTTCCCTCCAAGCTGTGTCTTCCTCCTTAACTTTTCCCCCTGCTTTTGCAGCATCTGTGAGCTCTTGTTTTACCCTCTTTTGGTCCTTTTCCCTGCACTTGATAAAATCCTGGTCCATCTCCTTGTAGTCACTAATTTCCCAAATTTCCCAAATTTTTTTTTTTCCTCCTCCAAATGCAATTCCTTTCATGGTATCTCCATTCCAGTGTTTTTGTAAGTCCTTCTTATCTGTTTTGGCCTTAAGCAGGGATCCATTTTCCAAGCTTTGCTGCATGGGCCTGCATTTGATGGCATATGGCCTGCATTTGATGGCTTTGACTTTGGGCAAGATTTTTTTTTTTTTTTTAAAGTGTCCATGCCATGTCTCTCATATCTTCCCCTGCAAGATGTGTCTTCCTCCTTAACTTTTTCCCCTGCTTTTGCAACATCTGTGAGCTCTTGTTTTACCCTCTTTTGGTCCTTTTCCCTGCACTTGATACAATCCTGGTCCATCTCCATGTAGTCACTAATTTCTCAAATTTCCCAAATTTTTTTTTTTCCTCCTCCAAATGCAATTCCTTTCATGGTATCTCCATTCCAGTGTGTTGCTAAGTCCTTCTTATCTGTTTTGGCCTTAAGCAGGGATCCATTTTCCAAGCTTTGCTGCATGGGCCTGCATTTGATGGCATATGGCCTGCATTTGATGGCTTTGACTTTGGGCAAGATTTTTTTTTTTTTTCTTTTTTTAACATATCCATGCCATGTCTCTCATATCTTCCCCTGCAAGATGTGTCTTCCTCCTTAACTTTTTCCCCTGCTTTTGCAACATCTGTGAGCTCTTGTTTTACCCTCTTTTGGTCCTTTTCCCTGCACTTGATACAATCCTGGTCCATCTCCATGTAGTCACTAATTTCTCAAATTTCCCAAATTTGTTTTTTTTCTCCTCCAAATGCAATTCCTTTCATGGTATCTCCATTCCGGTGTGTTTCTAAGTCCTTCTTATCTGTTTTGGCCTTAAGCAGTGATCCATTTTCCAAGCTTTGCTGCATGGGCCTGCACTTGATGGCATATGGCCTGCATTTGATGGCTTTGACTTTGGGCAAGATTTTTTTTTTTTTTTTAAAGTGTCCATGCCATGTCCCTCATATCTTCCCTTCCACGTTGTGTCTTCCTCCCTAACTTTTCCCCCTGCTTTTGCAACATCTCTCTGCTTAGTTTTGGCCTCCTTTGGTCCTTTGCACTGCAGCTCATTTCCTCACAGAGCAGTTTTGGAGGACAACACATCTCCCAATTTTCTGGAGTTTTTGGGGTTTTTTTCAATTGCATTTCATTTGATCCTATCTCCTTTCCAGAGTGTTTGTAAGCCTTTCTTTTTGGGTTCGCAAGATTCCCTTTCCCTTCCCGAAAGGAAATGAAATTTCCTTTCGGGAAGGGAAAGGGAATCTTGCGATTTCAATGGGGACCACTAGAGGAATCTTTGCAGCATGTGCCTGCACTTGATGGCATGCCATGCCTTTTGATGGCTTTGACTTTGGGCAAGATTTTTTTCTTTTTTTTTTTTTAATAAGTATCTATGCCATATTCCTCCTATCTTTCCCTCCAAGCTGTGTCTTCCTCCTTAACTTTTCCCCCTGCTTTTGCAGCATCTGTGAGCTCTTGTTTTACCCTCTTTTGGTCCTTTTCCCTGCACTTGATAAAATCCTGGTCCATCTCCTTGTAGTCACTAATTTCCCAAATTTCCCAAAATTTTTTTTTTCCTCCTCCAAATGCAATTCCTTTCATGGTATCTCCATTCCAGTGTGTTTCTAAGTCCTTCTTATCTGTTTTGGCCTTAAGCAGGGATCCATTTTCCAAGCTTTGCTGCATTTGCCTGCATTTGATGGCATATGGCCTGCATTTGATGGCTTTGACTTTGGGCAAGATTTTTTTTTTTTTCTTTTTTTAACATATCCATGCCATGTCTCTCATATCTTCCCCTGCAAGCTGTGTCTTCCTCCTTAACTTTTCCCCCTGCTTTTGCAGCATCTGTGAGCTCTTGTTTTACCCTCTTTTGGTCCTTTTCCCTGCACTTGATAAAATCCTGGTCCATCTTCTTGTAGTCACTAATTTCCCAAATTTCCCAAATTTTTTTTTTCCTCCTCCAAATGCAATTCCTTTCATGGTATCTCCATTCCAGTGTGTTTCTAAGTCCTTCTTATCTGTTTTGGCCTTAAGCAGGGATCCATTTTCCAAGCTTTGCTGCATGGGCCTGCACTTGATGGCATATGGCCTGCATTTGATGGCTTTGACTTTGGGCAAGATTTTTTTGTTTTTTTTTTTAAAGTGTCCATGCCATGTCCCTCATATCTTCCCTTCCACGTTGTGTCTTCCTCCCTAACTTTTCCCCCTGCTTTTGCAACATCTCTCTGCTTAATTTTGGCCCCTTTGGTCCTTTGCACTGCAGCTCATTTCCTCACAGAGCAGTTTTGGAGGACAACACATCTCCCAATTTTCTGGAGTTTTTGGGGTTTTTTTCAATTGCATTTCATTTGATCCTATCTCCTTTCCAGAGTGTTTGTAAGCCTTTCTTTTTGGGTTCGCAAGATTCCCTTTCCCTTCCCGAAAGGAAATGAAATTTCCTTTCGGGAAGGGAAAGGGAATCTTGCGATTTCAATGGGGACCACTAGAGGAATCTTTGCAGCATGTGCCTGCACTTGATGGCATGCCGTGCCTTTTGATGGCATTGACTTTGGGCAAGATTTTTTTCTTTTTTTTTTTTAAATAAGTATCTCTGCCATATTCCTCCTATCTTTCCCTCCAAGCTGTGTCTTCCTCCTTAACTTTTCCCCCTGCTTTTGCAGCATCTGTGAGCTCTTGTTTTACCCTCTTTTGGTCCTTTTCCCTGCACTTGATAAAATCCTGGTCCATCTCCTTGTAGTCACTAATTTCCCAAATTTCCCAAATTTTTTTTTTTCCTCCTCCAAATGCAATTCCTTTCATGGTATCTCCATTCCAGTGTTTTTGTAAGTCCTTCTTATCTGTTTTGGCCTTAAGCAGGGATCCATTTTCCAAGCTTTGCTGCATGGGCCTGCATTTGATGGCATATGGCCTGCATTTGATGGCTTTGACTTTGGGCAAGATTTTTTTTTTTTTTTTTAAAGTGTCCATGCCATGTCCCTCATATCTTCCCTTCCACGTTGTGTCTTCCTCCTTAACTTTTTCCCCTGCTTTTGCAACATCTCTCTGCTTAGTTTTGGCCTCCTTTGGTCCTTTGCACTGCAGCTCATTTCCTCACAGAGCAGTTTTGGAGGACAACACATCTCCCAATTTTCTGGAGTTTTTGGGGTTTTTTTCAATTGCATTTCATTTGATCCTATCTCCTTTCCAGAGTGTTTGTAAGCCTTTCATTTTGGGTTCGCAAGATTCCCTTTCCCTTCCCGAAAGGAAATTTCATTTCCTTTCGGGAAGGGAAAGGGAATCTTGCGATTTCAATGGGGACCACTAGAGGAATCTTTGCAGCATGTGCCTGCACTTGATGGCATGCCATGCCTTTTGATGGCTTTGACTTTGGGCAAGATTTTTTTTCTTTTTTTTTTTTTTAATAAGTATCTATGCCATATTCCTCCTATCTTTCCCTGCAAGATGTGTCTTCCTCCTTAACTTTTTCCCCTGCTTTTGCAGCATCTGTGAGCTCTTGTTTTACCCTCTTTTGGTCCTTTTCCCTGCACTTGATAAAATCCTGGTCCATCTCCTTGTAGTCACTAATTTCTCAAATTTCCCAAATTTTTTTTTTTCCTCCTCCAAATGCAATTCCTTTCATGGTATCTCCATTCCAGTGTGTTTCTAAGTCCTTCTTATCTGTTTTGGCCTTAAGCAGGGATCCATTTTCCAAGCTTTGCTGCATGGGCCTGCATTTGATGGCATATGGCCTGCATTTGATGGCATATGGCCTGCATTTGATGGCTTTGACTTTGGGCAAGATTTTTTTTTTTTTCTTTTTTTAACATATCCATGCCATGTCTCTCATATCCTCCCCTGCAAGATGTGTCTTCCTCCTTAACTTTTTCCCCTGCTTTTGCAACATCTGTGAGCTCTTGTTTTACCCTCTTTTGGTCCTTTTCCCTGCACTTGATAAAATCCTGGTCCATCTTCTTGTAGTCACTAATTTCCCAAATTTCCCAAATTTTTTTTTTTCCTCCTCCAAATGCAATTCCTTTCATGGTATCTCCATTCCAGTGTGTTTCTAAGTCCTTCTTATCTGTTTTGGCCTTAAGCAGGGATCAATTTTCCAAGCTTTGCTGCATTTGCCTGCATTTGATGGCATATGGCCTGCATTTGATGGCTTTGACTTTGGGCAAGATTTTTTTTTTTTTCTTTTTTTAACATATCCATGCCATGTCTCTCATATCTTCCCCTGCAAGATGTGTCTTCCTCCTTAACTTTTTCCCCTGCTTTTGCAACATCTGTGAGCTCTTGTTTTACCCTCTTTTGGTCCTTTTCCCTGCACTTGATACAATCCTGGTCCATCTCCATGTAGTCACTAATTTCTCAAATTTCCCAAATTTTTTTTTTTCCTCCTCCAAATGCAATTCCTTTCATGGTATCTCCATTCCGGTGTGTTTCTAAGTCCTTCTTATCTGTTTTAGCCTTAAGCAGGGATCCATTTTCCAAGCTTTGCTGCATGGGCCTGCACTTGATGGCATATGGCCTGCATTTGATGGCTTTGACTTTGGGCAAGATTTTTTTTTTTTTTTTTAAAGTGTCCATGCCATGTCCCTCATATCTTCCCTTCCACGTTGTGTCTTCCTCCCTAACTTTTCCCCCTGCTTTTGCAACATCTCTCTGCTTAGTTTTGGCCTCCTTTGGTCCTTTGCACTGCAGCTCATTTCCTCACAGAGCAGTTTTGGAGGACAACACATCTCCCAATTTTCTGGAGTTTTTGGGGTTTTTTTCAATTGCATTTCATTTGATCCTATCTCCTTTCCAGAGTGTTTGTAAGCCTTTCTTTTTGGGTTCGCAAGATTCCCTTTCCCTTCCCGAAAGGAAATTTCATTTCCTTTCGGGAAGGGAAAGGGAATCTTGCGATTTCAATGGGGACCACTAGAGGAATCTTTGCAGCATGTGCCTGCACTTGATGGCATGCCATGCCTTTTGATGGCTTTGACTTTGGGCAAGATTTTTTTTCTTTTTTTTTTTTAATAAGTATCTATGCCATATTCCTCCTATCTTTCCCTCCAAGCTGTGTCTTCCTCCTTAACTTTTCCCCCTGCTTTTGCAGCATCTGTGAGCTCTTGTTTTACCCTCTTTTGGTCCTTTTCCCTGCACTTGATAAAATCCTGGTCCATCTTCTTGTAGTCACTAATTTCCCAAATTTCCCAAATTTTTTTTTTTCCTCCTCCAAATGCAATTCCTTTCATGGTATCTCCATTCCAGTGTGTTTCTAAGTCCTTCTTATCTGTTTTGGCCTTAAGCAGGGATCAATTTTCCAAGCTTTGCTGCATTTGCCTGCATTTGATGGCATATGGCCTGCATTTGATGGCATATGGCCTGCATTTGATGGCTTTGACTTTGGGCAAGATTTTTTTTTTTTTCTTTTTTTAACATATCCATGCCATGTCTCTCATATCCTCCCCTGCAAGATGTGTCTTCCTCCTTAACTTTTTCCCCTGCTTTTGCAACATCTGTGAGCTCTTGTTTTACCCTCTTTTGGTCCTTTTCCCTGCACTTGATACAATCCTGGTCCATCTCCATGTAGTCACTAATTTCTCAAATTTCCCAAATTTTTTTTTTTTCTCCTCCAAATGCAATTCCTTTCATGGTATCTCCATTCCGGTGTGTTTCTAAGTCCTTCTTATCTGTTTTGGCCTTAAGCAGGGATCCATTTTCCAAGCTTTGCTGCATGGGCCTGCACTTGATGGCATATGGCCTGCATTTGATGGCTTTGACTTTGGGCAAGATTTTTTTTTTTTTTTTAAAGTGTCCATGCCATGTCCCTCATATCTTCCCTTCCACGTTGTGTCTTCCTCCCTAACTTTTCCCCCTGCTTTTGCAACATCTCTCTGCTTAGTTTTGGCCTCCTTTGGTCCTTTGCACTGCAGCTCATTTCCTCACAGAGCAGTTTTGGAGGACAACACATCTCCCAATTTTCTGGAGTTTTTGGGGTTTTTTTCAATTGCATTTCATTTGATCCTATCTCCTTTCCAGAGTGTTTGTAAGCCTTTCTTTTTGGGTTCGCAAGATTCCCTTTCCCTTCCCGAAAGGAAATTTCATTTCCTTTCGGGAAGGGAAAGGGAATCTTGCGATTTCAATGGGGACCACTAGAGGAATCTTTGCAGCATGTGCCTGCACTTGATGGCATGCCATGCCTTTTGATGGCTTTGACTTTGGGCAAGATTTTTTTTCTTTTTTTTTTTTAATAAGTATCTATGCCATATTCCTCCTATCTTTCCCTCCAAGCTGTGTCTTCCTCCTTAACTTTTCCCCCTGCTTTTGCAGCATCTGTGAGCTCTTGTTTTACCCTCTTTTGGTCCTTTTCCCTGCACTTGATAAAATCCTGGTCCATCTTCTTGTAGTCACTAATTTCCCAAATTTCCCAAATTTTTTTTTTTCCTCCTCCAAATGCAATTCCTTTCATGGTATCTCCATTCCAGTGTGTTTCTAAGTCCTTCTTATCTGTTTTGGCCTTAAGCAGGGATCAATTTTCCAAGCTTTGCTGCATTTGCCTGCATTTGATGGCATATGGCCTGCATTTGATGGCTTTGACTTTGGGCAAGATTTTTTTTTTTTTCTTTTTTTAACATATCCATGCCATGTCTCTCATATCTTCCCCTGCAAGATGTGTCTTCCTCAACTTTTTCCCCTGCTTTTGCAACATCTGTGAGCTCTTGTTTTACCCTCTTTTGGTCCTTTTCCCTGCACTTGATACAATCCTGGTCCATCTCCATGTAGTCACTAATTTCTCAAATTTCCCAAATTTTTTTTTTTTCTCCTCCAAATGCAATTCCTTTCATGGTATCTCCATTCCGGTGTGTTTCTAAGTCCTTCTTATCTGTTTTGGCCTTAAGCAGGGATCCATTTTCCAAGCTTTGCTGCATGGGCCTGCACTTGATGGCATATGGCCTGCATTTGATGGCTTTGACTTTGGGCAAGATTTTTTTTTTTTAAAGTGTCCATGCCATGTCCCTCATATCTTCCCTTCCACGTTGTGTCTTCCTCCCTAACTTTTCCCCCTGCTTTTGCAACATCTCTCTGCTTAGTTTTGGCCTCCTTTGGTCCTTTGCACTGCAGCTCATTTCCTCACAGAGCAGTTTTGGAGGACAACACATCTCCCAATTTTCTGGAGTTTTTGGGGTTTTTTTCAATTGCATTTCATTTGATCCTCTCTCCTTTCCAGAGTGTTTGTAAGCCTTTCTTTTTGGGTTCGCAAGATTCCCTTTCCCTTCCCGAAAGGAAATGAAATTTCCTTTCGGGAAGGGAAAGGGAATCTTGCGATTTCAATGGGGACCACTAGAGGAATCTTTGCAGCATGTGCCTGCACTTGATGGCATGCCATGCCTTTTGATGGCTTTGACTTTGGGCAAGATTTTTTTCTTTTTTTTTTTTTAATAAGTATCTATGCCATATTCCTCCTATCTTTCCCTCCAAGCTGTGTCTTCCTCCTTAACTTTTCCCCCTGCTTTTGCAGCATCTGTGAGCTCTTGTTTTACCCTCTTTTGGTCCTTTTCCCTGCACTTGATAAAATCCTGGTCCATCTCCTTGTAGTCACTAATTTCCCAAATTTCCCAAAATTTTTTTTTTCCTCCTCCAAATGCAATTCCTTTCATGGTATCTCCATTCCAGTGTGTTTCTAAGTCCTTCTTATCTGTTTTGGCCTTAAGCAGGGATCCATTTTCCAAGCTTTGCTGCATTTGCCTGCATTTGATGGCATATGGCCTGCATTTGATGGCTTTGACTTTGGGCAAGATTTTTTTTTTTTTCTTTTTTTAACATATCCATGCCATGTCTCTCATATCTTCCCCTGCAAGCTGTGTCTTCCTCCTTAACTTTTCCCCCTGCTTTTGCAGCATCTGTGAGCTCTTGTTTTACCCTCTTTTGGTCCTTTTCCCTGCACTTGATAAAATCCTGGTCCATCTTCTTGTAGTCACTAATTTCCCAAATTTCCCAAATTTTTTTTTTCCTCCTCCAAATGCAATTCCTTTCATGGTATCTCCATTCCAGTGTGTTTCTAAGTCCTTCTTATCTGTTTTGGCCTTAAGCAGGGATCCATTTTCCAAGCTTTGCTGCATGGGCCTGCACTTGATGGCATATGGCCTGCATTTGATGGCTTTGACTTTGGGCAAGATTTTTTTGTTTTTTTTTTTAAAGTGTCCATGCCATGTCCCTCATATCTTCCCTTCCACGTTGTGTCTTCCTCCCTAACTTTTCCCCCTGCTTTTGCAACATCTCTCTGCTTAATTTTGGCCCCTTTGGTCCTTTGCACTGCAGCTCATTTCCTCACAGAGCAGTTTTGGAGGACAACACATCTCCCAATTTTCTGGAGTTTTTGGGGTTTTTTTCAATTGCATTTCATTTGATCCTATCTCCTTTCCAGAGTGTTTGTAAGCCTTTCTTTTTGGGTTCGCAAGATTCCCTTTCCCTTCCCGAAAGGAAATGAAATTTCCTTTCGGGAAGGGAAAGGGAATCTTGCGATTTCAATGGGGACCACTAGAGGAATCTTTGCAGCATGTGCCTGCACTTGATGGCATGCCGTGCCTTTTGATGGCATTGACTTTGGGCAAGATTTTTTTCTTTTTTTTTTTTAAATAAGTATCTCTGCCATATTCCTCCTATCTTTCCCTCCAAGCTGTGTCTTCCTCCTTAACTTTTCCCCCTGCTTTTGCAGCATCTGTGAGCTCTTGTTTTACCCTCTTTTGGTCCTTTTCCCTGCACTTGATAAAATCCTGGTCCATCTCCTTGTAGTCACTAATTTCCCAAATTTCCCAAATTTTTTTTTTTCCTCCTCCAAATGCAATTCCTTTCATGGTATCTCCATTCCAGTGTTTTTGTAAGTCCTTCTTATCTGTTTTGGCCTTAAGCAGGGATCCATTTTCCAAGCTTTGCTGCATGGGCCTGCATTTGATGGCATATGGCCTGCATTTGATGGCTTTGACTTTGGGCAAGATTTTTTTTTTTTTTTTTAAAGTGTCCATGCCATGTCCCTCATATCTTCCCTTCCACGTTGTGTCTTCCTCCTTAACTTTTTCCCCTGCTTTTGCAACATCTCTCTGCTTAGTTTTGGCCTCCTTTGGTCCTTTGCACTGCAGCTCATTTCCTCACAGAGCAGTTTTGGAGGACAACACATCTCCCAATTTTCTGGAGTTTTTGGGGTTTTTTTCAATTGCATTTCATTTGATCCTATCTCCTTTCCAGAGTGTTTGTAAGCCTTTCATTTTGGGTTCGCAAGATTCCCTTTCCCTTCCCGAAAGGAAATTTCATTTCCTTTCGGGAAGGGAAAGGGAATCTTGCGATTTCAATGGGGACCACTAGAGGAATCTTTGCAGCATGTGCCTGCACTTGATGGCATGCCATGCCTTTTGATGGCTTTGACTTTGGGCAAGATTTTTTTTCTTTTTTTTTTTTTTAATAAGTATCTATGCCATATTCCTCCTATCTTTCCCTGCAAGATGTGTCTTCCTCCTTAACTTTTTCCCCTGCTTTTGCAGCATCTGTGAGCTCTTGTTTTACCCTCTTTTGGTCCTTTTCCCTGCACTTGATAAAATCCTGGTCCATCTCCTTGTAGTCACTAATTTCTCAAATTTCCCAAATTTTTTTTTTTCCTCCTCCAAATGCAATTCCTTTCATGGTATCTCCATTCCAGTGTGTTTCTAAGTCCTTCTTATCTGTTTTGGCCTTAAGCAGGGATCCATTTTCCAAGCTTTGCTGCATGGGCCTGCATTTGATGGCATATGGCCTGCATTTGATGGCATATGGCCTGCATTTGATGGCTTTGACTTTGGGCAAGATTTTTTTTTTTTTCTTTTTTTAACATATCCATGCCATGTCTCTCATATCCTCCCCTGCAAGATGTGTCTTCCTCCTTAACTTTTTCCCCTGCTTTTGCAACATCTGTGAGCTCTTGTTTTACCCTCTTTTGGTCCTTTTCCCTGCACTTGATAAAATCCTGGTCCATCTTCTTGTAGTCACTAATTTCCCAAATTTCCCAAATTTTTTTTTTTCCTCCTCCAAATGCAATTCCTTTCATGGTATCTCCATTCCAGTGTGTTTCTAAGTCCTTCTTATCTGTTTTGGCCTTAAGCAGGGATCAATTTTCCAAGCTTTGCTGCATTTGCCTGCATTTGATGGCATATGGCCTGCATTTGATGGCTTTGACTTTGGGCAAGATTTTTTTTTTTTTCTTTTTTTAACATATCCATGCCATGTCTCTCATATCTTCCCCTGCAAGATGTGTCTTCCTCCTTAACTTTTTCCCCTGCTTTTGCAACATCTGTGAGCTCTTGTTTTACCCTCTTTTGGTCCTTTTCCCTGCACTTGATACAATCCTGGTCCATCTCCATGTAGTCACTAATTTCTCAAATTTCCCAAATTTTTTTTTTTCCTCCTCCAAATGCAATTCCTTTCATGGTATCTCCATTCCGGTGTGTTTCTAAGTCCTTCTTATCTGTTTTAGCCTTAAGCAGGGATCCATTTTCCAAGCTTTGCTGCATGGGCCTGCACTTGATGGCATATGGCCTGCATTTGATGGCTTTGACTTTGGGCAAGATTTTTTTTTTTTTTTTTAAAGTGTCCATGCCATGTCCCTCATATCTTCCCTTCCACGTTGTGTCTTCCTCCCTAACTTTTCCCCCTGCTTTTGCAACATCTCTCTGCTTAGTTTTGGCCTCCTTTGGTCCTTTGCACTGCAGCTCATTTCCTCACAGAGCAGTTTTGGAGGACAACACATCTCCCAATTTTCTGGAGTTTTTGGGGTTTTTTTCAATTGCATTTCATTTGATCCTATCTCCTTTCCAGAGTGTTTGTAAGCCTTTCTTTTTGGGTTCGCAAGATTCCCTTTCCCTTCCCGAAAGGAAATTTCATTTCCTTTCGGGAAGGGAAAGGGAATCTTGCGATTTCAATGGGGACCACTAGAGGAATCTTTGCAGCATGTGCCTGCACTTGATGGCATGCCATGCCTTTTGATGGCTTTGACTTTGGGCAAGATTTTTTTTCTTTTTTTTTTTTAATAAGTATCTATGCCATATTCCTCCTATCTTTCCCTCCAAGCTGTGTCTTCCTCCTTAACTTTTCCCCCTGCTTTTGCAGCATCTGTGAGCTCTTGTTTTACCCTCTTTTGGTCCTTTTCCCTGCACTTGATAAAATCCTGGTCCATCTTCTTGTAGTCACTAATTTCCCAAATTTCCCAAATTTTTTTTTTTCCTCCTCCAAATGCAATTCCTTTCATGGTATCTCCATTCCAGTGTGTTTCTAAGTCCTTCTTATCTGTTTTGGCCTTAAGCAGGGATCAATTTTCCAAGCTTTGCTGCATTTGCCTGCATTTGATGGCATATGGCCTGCATTTGATGGCATATGGCCTGCATTTGATGGCTTTGACTTTGGGCAAGATTTTTTTTTTTTTCTTTTTTTAACATATCCATGCCATGTCTCTCATATCCTCCCCTGCAAGATGTGTCTTCCTCCTTAACTTTTTCCCCTGCTTTTGCAACATCTGTGAGCTCTTGTTTTACCCTCTTTTGGTCCTTTTCCCTGCACTTGATACAATCCTGGTCCATCTCCATGTAGTCACTAATTTCTCAAATTTCCCAAATTTTTTTTTTTTCTCCTCCAAATGCAATTCCTTTCATGGTATCTCCATTCCGGTGTGTTTCTAAGTCCTTCTTATCTGTTTTGGCCTTAAGCAGGGATCCATTTTCCAAGCTTTGCTGCATGGGCCTGCACTTGATGGCATATGGCCTGCATTTGATGGCTTTGACTTTGGGCAAGATTTTTTTTTTTTTTTTAAAGTGTCCATGCCATGTCCCTCATATCTTCCCTTCCACGTTGTGTCTTCCTCCCTAACTTTTCCCCCTGCTTTTGCAACATCTCTCTGCTTAGTTTTGGCCTCCTTTGGTCCTTTGCACTGCAGCTCATTTCCTCACAGAGCAGTTTTGGAGGACAACACATCTCCCAATTTTCTGGAGTTTTTGGGGTTTTTTTCAATTGCATTTCATTTGATCCTATCTCCTTTCCAGAGTGTTTGTAAGCCTTTCTTTTTGGGTTCGCAAGATTCCCTTTCCCTTCCCGAAAGGAAATTTCATTTCCTTTCGGGAAGGGAAAGGGAATCTTGCGATTTCAATGGGGACCACTAGAGGAATCTTTGCAGCATGTGCCTGCACTTGATGGCATGCCATGCCTTTTGATGGCTTTGACTTTGGGCAAGATTTTTTTTCTTTTTTTTTTTTAATAAGTATCTATGCCATATTCCTCCTATCTTTCCCTCCAAGCTGTGTCTTCCTCCTTAACTTTTCCCCCTGCTTTTGCAGCATCTGTGAGCTCTTGTTTTACCCTCTTTTGGTCCTTTTCCCTGCACTTGATAAAATCCTGGTCCATCTTCTTGTAGTCACTAATTTCCCAAATTTCCCAAATTTTTTTTTTTCCTCCTCCAAATGCAATTCCTTTCATGGTATCTCCATTCCAGTGTGTTTCTAAGTCCTTCTTATCTGTTTTGGCCTTAAGCAGGGATCAATTTTCCAAGCTTTGCTGCATTTGCCTGCATTTGATGGCATATGGCCTGCATTTGATGGCTTTGACTTTGGGCAAGATTTTTTTTTTTTTCTTTTTTTAACATATCCATGCCATGTCTCTCATATCTTCCCCTGCAAGATGTGTCTTCCTCAACTTTTTCCCCTGCTTTTGCAACATCTGTGAGCTCTTGTTTTACCCTCTTTTGGTCCTTTTCCCTGCACTTGATACAATCCTGGTCCATCTCCATGTAGTCACTAATTTCTCAAATTTCCCAAATTTTTTTTTTTTCTCCTCCAAATGCAATTCCTTTCATGGTATCTCCATTCCGGTGTGTTTCTAAGTCCTTCTTATCTGTTTTGGCCTTAAGCAGGGATCCATTTTCCAAGCTTTGCTGCATGGGCCTGCACTTGATGGCATATGGCCTGCATTTGATGGCTTTGACTTTGGGCAAGATTTTTTTTTTTTAAAGTGTCCATGCCATGTCCCTCATATCTTCCCTTCCACGTTGTGTCTTCCTCCCTAACTTTTCCCCCTGCTTTTGCAACATCTCTCTGCTTAGTTTTGGCCTCCTTTGGTCCTTTGCACTGCAGCTCATTTCCTCACAGAGCAGTTTTGGAGGACAACACATCTCCCAATTTTCTGGAGTTTTTGGGGTTTTTTTCAATTGCATTTCATTTGATCCTCTCTCCTTTCCAGAGTGTTTGTAAGCCTTTCTTTTTGGGTTCGCAAGATTCCCTTTCCCTTCCCGAAAGGAAATTTCATTTCCTTTCGGGAAGGGAAAGGGAATCTTGCGATTTCAATGGGGACCACTAGAGGAATCTTTGCAGCATGTGCCTGCACTTGATGGCATGCCATGCCTTTTGATGGCTTTGACTTTGGGCAAGATTTTTTTTCTTTTTTTTTTTTAATAAGTATCTATGCCATATTCCTCCTATCTTTCCCTCCAAGCTGTGTCTTCCTCCTTAACTTTTCCCCCTGCTTTTGCAGCATCTGTGAGCTCTTGTTTTACCCTCTTTTGGTCCTTTTCCCTGCACTTGATAAAATCCTGGTCCATCTTCTTGTAGTCACTAATTTCCCAAATTTCCCAAATTTTATTTTTTCCTCCTCCAAATGCAATTCCTTTCATGGTATCTCCATTCCAGTGTGTTTCTAAGTCCTTCTTATCTGTTTTGGCCTTAAGCAGGGATCCATTTTCCAAGCTTTGCTGCATTTGCCTGCATTTGATGGCATATGGCCTGCATTTGATGGCTTTGACTTTGGGCAAGATTTTTTTTTTTTTCTTTTTTTAACATATCCATGCCATGTCTCTCATATCTTCCCCTGCAAGATGTGTCTTCCTCCTTAACTTTTTCCCCTGCTTTTGCAACATCTGTGAGCTCTTGTTTTACCCTCTTTTGGTCCTTTTCCCTGCACTTGATACAATCCTGGTCCATCTCCATGTAGTCACTAATTTCTCAAATTTCCCAAATTTTTTTTTTTTCTCCTCCAAATGCAATTCCTTTCATGGTATCTCCATTCCGGTGTGTTTCTAAGTCCTTCTTATCTGTTTTGGCCTTAAGCAGGGATCCATTTTCCAAGCTTTGCTGCATGGGCCTGCATTTGATGGCATATGGCCTGCATTTGATGGCTTTGACTTTGGGCAAGATTTTTTTTTTTTTTTAAAGTGTCCATGCCATGTCCCTCATATCTTCCCTTCCACGTTGTGTCTTCCTCCCTAACTTTTCCCCCTGCTTTTGCAACATCTCTCTGCTTAGTTTTGGCCTCCTTTGGTCCTTTGCACTGCAGCTCATTTCCTCACAGAGCAGTTTTGGAGGACAACACATCTCCCAATTTTCTGGAGTTTTTGGGGTTTTTTTCAATTGCATTTCATTTGATCCTCTCTCCTTTCCAGAGTGTTTGTAAGCCTTTCTTTTTGGGTTCGCAAGATTCCCTTTCCCTTCCCGAAAGGAAATTTCATTTCCTTTCGGGAAGGGAAAGGGAATCTTGCGATTTCAATGGGGACCACTAGAGGAATCTTTGCAGCATGTGCCTGCACTTGATGGCATGCCATGCCTTTTGATGGCTTTGACTTTGGGCAAGATTTTTTTTCTTTTTTTTTTTTTAATAAGTATCTATGCCATATTCCTCCTATCTTTCCCTCCAAGCTGTGTCTTCCTCCTTAACTTTTCCCCCTGCTTTTGCAGCATCTGTGAGCTCTTGTTTTACCCTCTTTTGGTCCTTTTCCCTGCACTTGATAAAATCCTGGTCCATCTTCTTGTAGTCACTAATTTCCCAAATTTCCCAAATTTTTTTTTTTCCTCCTCCAAATGCAATTCCTTTCATGGTATCTCCATTCCAGTGTGTTTCTAAGTCCTTCTTATCTGTTTTGGCCTTAAGCAGGGATCAATTTTCCAAGCTTTGCTGCATTTGCCTGCATTTGATGGCATATGGCCTGCATTTGATGGCTTTGACTTTGGGCAAGATTTTTTTTTTTTCTTTTTTTAACATATCCATGCCATGTCTCTCATATCCTCCCCTGCAAGATGTGTCTTCCTCCTTAACTTTTTCCCCTGCTTTTGCAACATCTGTGAGCTCTTGTTTTACCCTCTTTTGGTCCTTTTCCCTGCACTTGATACAATCCTGGTCCATCTCCATGTAGTCACTAATTTCTCAAATTTCCCAAATTTTTTTTTTTTCTCCTCCAAATGCAATTCCTTTCATGGTATCTCCATTCCGGTGTGTTTCTAAGTCCTTCTTATCTGTTTTGGCCTTAAGCAGGGATCCATTTTCCAAGCTTTGCTGCATGGGCCTGCACTTGATGGCATATGGCCTGCATTTGATGGCTTTGACTTTGGGCAAGATTTTTTTTTTTTTTTTTAAAGTGTCCATGCCATGTCCCTCATATCTTCCCTTCCACGTTGTGTCTTCCTCCCTAACTTTTCCCCCTGCTTTTGCAACATCTCTCTGCTTAGTTTTGGCCTCCTTTGGTCCTTTGCACTGCAGCTCATTTCCTCACAGAGCAGTTTTGGAGGACAACACATCTCCCAATTTTCTGGAGTTTTTGGGGTTTTTTTCAATTGCATTTCATTTGATCCTATCTCCTTTCCAGAGTGTTTGTAAGCCTTTCTTTTTGGGTTCGCAAGATTCCCTTTCCCTTCCCGAAAGGAAATTTCATTTCCTTTCGGGAAGGGAAAGGGAATCTTGCGATTTCAATGGGGACCACTAGAGGAATCTTTGCAGCATGTGCCTGCACTTGATGGCATGCCATGCCTTTTGATGGCTTTGACTTTGGGCAAGATTTTTTTTCTTTTTTTTTTTTAATAAGTATCTATGCCATATTCCTCCTATCTTTCCCTCCAAGCTGTGTCTTCCTCCTTAACTTTTCCCCCTGCTTTTGCAGCATCTGTGAGCTCTTGTTTTACCCTCTTTTGGTCCTTTTCCCTGCACTTGATAAAATCCTGGTCCATCTTCTTGTAGTCACTAATTTCCCAAATTTCCCAAATTTTTTTTTTTCCTCCTCCAAATGCAATTCCTTTCATGGTATCTCCATTCCAGTGTGTTTCTAAGTCCTTCTTATCTGTTTTGGCCTTAAGCAGGGATCAATTTTCCAAGCTTTGCTGCATTTGCCTGCATTTGATGGCATATGGCCTGCATTTGATGGCTTTGACTTTGGGCAAGATTTTTTTTTTTTTTCTTTTTTTAACATATCCATGCCATGTCTCTCATATCTTCCCCTGCAAGATGTGTCTTCCTCCTTAACTTTTTCCCCTGCTTTTGCAACATCTGTGAGCTCTTGTTTTACCCTCTTTTGGTCCTTTTCCCTGCACTTGATACAATCCTGGTCCATCTCCATGTAGTCACTAATTTCTCAAATTTCCCAAATTTTTTTTTTTCCTCCTCCAAATGCAATTCCTTTCATGGTATCTCCATTCCGGTGTGTTTCTAAGTCCTTCTTATCTGTTTTGGCCTTAAGCAGGGATCCATTTTCCAAGCTTTGCTGCATGGGCCTGCACTTGATGGCATATGGCCTGCATTTGATGGCTTTGACTTTGGGCAAGATTTTTTTTTTTTTTTTTTAAAGTGTCCATGCCATGTCCCTCATATCTTCCCTTCCACGTTGTGTCTTCCTCCTTAACTTTTCCCCCTGCTTTTGCAACATCTCTCTGCTTAGTTTTGGCCCCCTTTGGTCCTTTTCACTGCAGCTCATTTCCTCACAGAGCAGTTTTGGAGGACAACACATCTCCCAATTTTCTGGAGTTTTTGGGGTTTTTTTCAATTGCATTTCATTTGATCCTATCTCCTTTCCAGAGTGTTTGTAAGCCTTTCTTTTTGGGTTCGCAAGATTCCCTTTCCCTTCCCGAAAGGAAATTTCATTTCCTTTCGGGAAGGGAAAGGGAATCTTGCGATTTCAATGGGGACCACTAGAGGAATCTTTGCAGCATGTGCCTGCACTTGATGGCATGCCATGCCTTTTGATGGCTTTGACTTTGGGCAAGATTTTTTTTCTTTTTTTTTTTTTAATAAGTATCTCTGCCATATTCCTCCTATCTTTCCCTCCAAGCTGTGTCTTCCTCCTTAACTTTTCCCCCTGCTTTTGCAGCATCTGTGAGCTCTTGTTTTACCCTCTTTTGGTCCTTTTCCCTGTACTTGATAAAATCCTGGTCCATCTTCTTGTAGTGACTAATTTCCCAAATTTCCCAAATTTTTTTTTTTCCTCCTCCAAATGCAATTCCTTTCATGGTATCTCCATTCCAGTGTGTTGCTAAGTCCTTCTTATCTGTTTTGGCCTTAAGCAGGGATCAATTTTCCAAGCTTTGCTGCATTTGCCTGCATTTGATGGCATATGGCCTGCATTTGATGGCTTTGACTTTGGGCAAGATTTTTTTTTTTTTCTTTTTTTAACATATCCATGCCATGTCTCTCATATCTTCCCCTGCAAGATGTGTCTTCCTCCTTAACTTTTTCCCCTGCTTTTGCAACATCTGTGAGCTCTTGTTTTACCCTCTTTTGGTCCTTTTCCCTGCACTTGATACAATCCTGGTCCATCTCCATGTAGTCACTAATTTCTCAAATTTCCCAAATTTTTTTTTTTTCTCCTCCAAATGCAATTCCTTTCATGGTATCTCCATTCCAGTGTGTTTCTAAGTCCTTCTTATCTGTTTTGGCCTTAAGCAGGGATCCATTTTCCAAGCTTTGCTGCATGGGCCTGCACTTGATGGCATATGGCCTGCATTTGATGGCTTTGACTTTGGGCAAGATTTTTTTTTTTTTTTAAAGTGTCCATGCCATGTCCCTCATATCTTCCCTTCCACGTTGTGTCTTCCTCCTTAACTTTTCCCCCTGCTTTTGCAACATCTCTCTGCTTAGTTTTGGCCTCCTTTGGTCCTTTGCACTGCAGCTCATTTCCTCACAGAGCAGTTTTGGAGGACAACACATCTCCCAATTTTCTGGAGTTTTTGGGGTTTTTTTCAATTGCATTTCATTTGATCCTATCTCCTTTCCAGAGTGTTTGTAAGCCTTTCTTTTTGGGTTCGCAAGATTCCCTTTCCCTTCCCGAAAGGAAATTTCATTTCCTTTCGGGAAGGGAAAGGGAATCTTGCGATTTCAATGGGGACCACTAGAGGAATCTTTGCAGCATGTGCCTGCACTTGATGGCATGCCATGCCTTTTGATGGCTTTGACTTTGGGCAAGATTTTTTTTCTTTTTTTTTTTTTAATAAGTATCTATGCCATATTCCTCCTATCTTTCCCTCCAAGCTGTGTCTTCCTCCTTAACTTTTCCCCCTGCTTTTGCAGCATCTGTGAGCTCTTGTTTTACCCTCTTTTGGTCCTTTTCCCTGCACTTGATAAAATCCTGGTCCATCTTCTTGTAGTCACTAATTTCCCAAATTTCCCAAATTTTTTTTTTTCCTCCTCCAAATGCAATTCCTTTCATGGTATCTCCATTCCAGTGTGTTTCTAAGTCCTTCTTATCTGTTTTGGCCTTAAGCAGGGATCCATTTTCCAAGCTTTGCTGCATTTGCCTGCATTTGATGGCATATGGCCTGCATTTGATGGCTTTGACTTTGGGCAAGATTTTTTTTTTTTTCTTTTTTTAACATATCCATGCCATGTCTCTCATATCTTCCCCTGCAAGATGTGTCTTCCTCCTTAACTTTTTCCCCTGCTTTTGCAACATCTGTGAGCTCTTGTTTTACCCTCTTTTGGTCCTTTTCCCTGCACTTGATACAATCCTGGTCCATCTCCATGTAGTCACTAATTTCTCAAATTTCCCAAATTTTTTTTTTTTCTCCTCCAAATGCAATTCCTTTCATGGTATCTCCATTCCAGTGTGTTTCTAAGTCCTTCTTATCTGTTTTGGCCTTAAGCAGGGATCCATTTTCCAAGCTTTGCTGCATTTGCCTGCATTTGATGGCATATGGCCTGCATTTGATGGCTTTGACTTTGGGCAAGATTTTTTTGTTTTTTTTTAAAGTGTCCATGCCATGTCCCTCATATCTTCCCTTCCACGTTGTGTCTTCCTCCTTAACTTTTCCCCCTGCTTTTGCAACATCTCTCTGCTTAGTTTTGGCCCCCTTTGGTCCTTTTCACTGCAGCTCATTTCCTCACAGAGCAGTTTTGGAGGACAACACATCTCCCAATTTTCTGGAGTTTTTGGGGTTTTTTTCAATTGCATTTCATTTGATCCTATCTCCTTTCCAGAGTGTTTGTAAGCCTTTCTTTTTGGGTTCGCAAGATTCCCTTTCCCTTCCCGAAAGGAAATTTCATTTCCTTTCGGGAAGGGAAAGGGAATCTTGCGATTTCAATGGGGACCACTAGAGGAATGTTTGCAGCATGTGCCTGCACTTGATGGCATGCCATGCCTTTTGATGGCTTTGACTTTGGGCAAGATTTTTTTTCTTTTTTTTTTTTTAATAAGTATCTATGCCATATTCCTCCTATCTTTCCCTCCAAGCTGTGTCTTCCTCCTTAACTTTTCCCCCTGCTTTTGCAGCATCTGTGAGCTCTTGTTTTACCCTCTTTTGGTCCTTTTCCCTGCACTTGATAAAATCCTGGTCCATCTCCTTGTAGTCACTAATTTCCCAAATTTCCCAAATTTTATTTTTTCCTCCTCCAAATGCAATTCCTTTCATGGTATCTCCATTCCAGTGTGTTTCTAAGTCCTTCTTATCTGTTTTGGCCTTAAGCAGGGATCCATTTTCCAAGCTTTGCTGCATTTGCCTGCATTTGATGGCATATGGCCTGCATTTGATGGCTTTGACTTTGGGCAAGATTTTTTTTTTTTTCTTTTTTTAACATATCCATGCCATGTCTCTCATATCTTCCCCTGCAAGATGTGTCTTCCTCCTTAACTTTTTCCCCTGCTTTTGCAACATCTGTGAGCTCTTGTTTTACCCTCTTTTGGTCCTTTTCCCTGCACTTGATACAATCCTGGTCCATCTCCATGTAGTCACTAATTTCTCAAATTTCCCAAATTTTTTTTTTTCCTCCTCCAAATGCAATTCCTTTCATGGTATCTCCATTCCAGTGTGTTTCTAAGTCCTTCTTATCTGTTTTGGCCTTAAGCAGGGATCCATTTTCCAAGCTTTGCTGCATTTGCCTGCATTTGATGGCATATGGCCTGCATTTGATGGCTTTGACTTTGGGCAAGATTTTTTTTTTTTTTTTAAAGTGTCCATGCCATGTCCCTCATATCTTCCCTTCCACGTTGTGTCTTCCTCCTTAACTTTTCCCCCTGCTTTTGCAACATCTCTCTGCTTAGTTTTGGCCCCCTTTGGTCCTTTTCACTGCAGCTCATTTCCTCACAGAGCAGTTTTGGAGGACAACACATCTCCCAATTTTCTGGAGTTTTTGGGGTTTTTTTCAATTGCATTTCATTTGATCCTATCTCCTTTCCAGAGTGTTTGTAAGCCTTTCTTTTTGGGTTCGCAAGATTCCCTTTCCCTTCCCGAAAGGAAATTTCATTTCCTTTCAGGAAGGGAAAGGGAATCTTGCGATTTCAATGGGGACCACTAGAGGAATCTTTGCAGCATGTGCCTGCACTTGATGGCATGCCATGCCTTTTGATGGCTTTGACTTTGGGCAAGATTTTTTTTCTTTTTTTTTTTTAATAAGTATCTATGCCATATTCCTCCTATCTTTCCCTCCAAGCTGTGTCTTCCTCCTTAACTTTTCCCCCTGCTTTTGCAGCATCTGTGAGCTCTTGTTTTACCCTCTTTTGGTCCTTTTCCCTGCACTTGATAAAATCCTGGTCCATCTTCTTGTAGTCACTAATTTCCCAAATTTCCCAAATTTTTTTTTTTCCTCCTCCAAATGCAATTCCTTTCATGGTATCTCCATTCCAGTGTGTTTCTAAGTCCTTCTTATCTGTTTTGGCCTTAAGCAGGGATCCATTTTCCAAGCTTTGCTGCATTTGCCTGCATTTGATGGCATATGGCCTGCATTTGATGGCTTTGACTTTGGGCAAGATTTTTTTTTTTTTCTTTTTTTAACATATCCATGCCATGTCTCTCATATCTTCCCCTGCAAGATGTGTCTTCCTCCTTAACTTTTTCCCCTGCTTTTGCAACATCTGTGAGCTCTTGTTTTACCCTCTTTTGGTCCTTTTCCCTGCACTTGATACAATCCTGGTCCATCTCCATGTAGTCACTAATTTCTCAAATTTCCCAAATTTTTTTTTTTTCTCCTCCAAATGCAATTCCTTTCATGGTATCTCCATTCCGGTGTGTTTCTAAGTCCTTCTTATCTGTTTTGGCCTTAAGCAGGGATCCATTTTCCAAGCTTTGCTGCATGGGCCTGCACTTGATGGCATATGGCCTGCATTTGATGGCTTTGACTTTGGGCAAGATTTTTTTTTTTTTTTTTAAAGTGTCCATGCCATGTCCCTCATATCTTCCCTTCCACGTTGTGTCTTCCTCCCTAACTTTTCCCCCTGCTTTTGCAACATCTCTCTGCTTAGTTTTGGCCTCCTTTGGTCCTTTGCACTGCAGCTCATTTCCTCACAGAGCAGTTTTGGAGGACAACACATCTCCCAATTTTCTGGAGTTTTTGGGGTTTTTTTCAATTGCATTTCATTTGATCCTCTCTCCTTTCCAGAGTGTTTGTAAGCCTTTCTTTTTGGGTTCGCAAGATTCCCTTTCCCTTCCCGAAAGGAAATTTCATTTCCTTTCGGGAAGGGAAAGGGAATCTTGCGATTTCAATGGGGACCACTAGAGGAATCTTTGCAGCATGTGCCTGCACTTGATGGCATGCCATGCCTTTTGATGGCTTTGACTTTGGGCAAGATTTTTTTTCTTTTTTTTTTTTTAATAAGTATCTCTGCCATATTCCTCCTATCTTTCCCTCCAAGCTGTGTCTTCCTCCTTAACTTTTCCCCCTGCTTTTGCAGCATCTGTGAGCTCTTGTTTTACCCTCTTTTGGTCCTTTTCCCTGCACTTGATAAAATCCTGGTCCATCTTCTTGTAGTCACTAATTTCCCAAATTTCCCAAATTTTTTTTTTTCCTCCTCCAAATGCAATTCCTTTCATGGTATCTCCATTCCAGTGTGTTTCTAAGTCCTTCTTATCTGTTTTGGCCTTAAGCAGGGATCCATTTTCCAAGCTTTGCTGCATTTGCCTGCATTTGATGGCATATGGCCTGCATTTGATGGCTTTGACTTTGGGCAAGATTTTTTTTTTTTTCTTTTTTTAACATATCCATGCCATGTCTCTCATATCTTCCCCTGCAAGATGTGTCTTCCTCCTTAACTTTTTCCCCTGCTTTTGCAACATCTGTGAGCTCTTGTTTTACCCTCTTTTGGTCCTTTTCCCTGCACTTGATACAATCCTGGTCCATCTCCATGTAGTCACTAATTTCTCAAATTTCCCAAATTTTTTTTTTTTCTCCTCCAAATGCAATTCCTTTCATGGTATCTCCATTCCGGTGTGTTTCTAAGTCCTTCTTATCTGTTTTGGCCTTAAGCAGGGATCCATTTTCCAAGCTTTGCTGCATGGGCCTGCATTTGATGGCATATGGCCTGCATTTGATGGCTTTGACTTTGGGCAAGATTTTTTTTTTTTTTTAAAGTGTCCATGCCATGTCCCTCATATCTTCCCTTCCACGTTGTGTCTTCCTCCCTAACTTTTCCCCCTGCTTTTGCAACATCTCTCTGCTTAGTTTTGGCCTCCTTTGGTCCTTTGCACTGCAGCTCATTTCCTCACAGAGCAGTTTTGGAGGACAACACATCTCCCAATTTTCTGGAGTTTTTGGGGTTTTTTTCAATTGCATTTCATTTGATCCTCTCTCCTTTCCAGAGTGTTTGTAAGCCTTTCTTTTTGGGTTCGCAAGATTCCCTTTCCCTTCCCGAAAGGAAATTTCATTTCCTTTCGGGAAGGGAAAGGGAATCTTGCGATTTCAATGGGGACCACTAGAGGAATCTTTGCAGCATGTGCCTGCACTTGATGGCATGCCATGCCTTTTGATGGCTTTGACTTTGGGCAAGATTTTTTTTCTTTTTTTTTTTTTAATAAGTATCTATGCCATATTCCTCCTATCTTTCCCTCCAAGCTGTGTCTTCCTCCTTAACTTTTCCCCCTGCTTTTGCAGCATCTGTGAGCTCTTGTTTTACCCTCTTTTGGTCCTTTTCCCTGCACTTGATAAAATCCTGGTCCATCTTCTTGTAGTCACTAATTTCCCAAATTTCCCAAATTTTTTTTTTTCCTCCTCCAAATGCAATTCCTTTCATGGTATCTCCATTCCAGTGTGTTTCTAAGTCCTTCTTATCTGTTTTGGCCTTAAGCAGGGATCAATTTTCCAAGCTTTGCTGCATTTGCCTGCATTTGATGGCATATGGCCTGCATTTGATGGCTTTGACTTTGGGCAAGATTTTTTTTTTTTCTTTTTTTAACATATCCATGCCATGTCTCTCATATCCTCCCCTGCAAGATGTGTCTTCCTCCTTAACTTTTTCCCCTGCTTTTGCAACATCTGTGAGCTCTTGTTTTACCCTCTTTTGGTCCTTTTCCCTGCACTTGATACAATCCTGGTCCATCTCCATGTAGTCACTAATTTCTCAAATTTCCCAAATTTTTTTTTTTTCTCCTCCAAATGCAATTCCTTTCATGGTATCTCCATTCCGGTGTGTTTCTAAGTCCTTCTTATCTGTTTTGGCCTTAAGCAGGGATCCATTTTCCAAGCTTTGCTGCATGGGCCTGCACTTGATGGCATATGGCCTGCATTTGATGGCTTTGACTTTGGGCAAGATTTTTTTTTTTTTTTTTAAAGTGTCCATGCCATGTCCCTCATATCTTCCCTTCCACGTTGTGTCTTCCTCCTTAACTTTTCCCCCTGCTTTTGCAACATCTCTCTGCTTAGTTTTGGCCCCCTTTGGTCCTTTTCACTGCAGCTCATTTCCTCACAGAGCAGTTTTGGAGGACAACACATCTCCCAATTTTCTGGAGTTTTTGGGGTTTTTTTCAATTGCATTTCATTTGATCCTATCTCCTTTCCAGAGTGTTTGTAAGCCTTTCTTTTTGGGTTCGCAAGATTCCCTTTCCCTTCCCGAAAGGAAATTTCATTTCCTTTCGGGAAGGGAAAGGGAATCTTGCGATTTCAATGGGGACCACTAGAGGAATCTTTGCAGCATGTGCCTGCACTTGATGGCATGCCATGCCTTTTGATGGCTTTGACTTTGGGCAAGATTTTTTTTCTTTTTTTTTTTTTAATAAGTATCTCTGCCATATTCCTCCTATCTTTCCCTCCAAGCTGTGTCTTCCTCCTTAACTTTTCCCCCTGCTTTTGCAGCATCTGTGAGCTCTTGTTTTACCCTCTTTTGGTCCTTTTCCCTGTACTTGATAAAATCCTGGTCCATCTTCTTGTAGTCACTAATTTCCCAAATTTCCCAAATTTTTTTTTTTCCTCCTCCAAATGCAATTCCTTTCATGGTATCTCCATTCCAGTGTGTTGCTAAGTCCTTCTTATCTGTTTTGGCCTTAAGCAGGGATCAATTTTCCAAGCTTTGCTGCATTTGCCTGCATTTGATGGCATATGGCCTGCATTTGATGGCTTTGACTTTGGGCAAGATTTTTTTTTTTTTCTTTTTTTAACATATCCATGCCATGTCTCTCATATCTTCCCCTGCAAGATGTGTCTTCCTCCTTAACTTTTTCCCCTGCTTTTGCAACATCTGTGAGCTCTTGTTTTACCCTCTTTTGGTCCTTTTCCCTGCACTTGATACAATCCTGGTCCATCTCCATGTAGTCACTAATTTCTCAAATTTCCCAAATTTTTTTTTTTTCTCCTCCAAATGCAATTCCTTTCATGGTATCTCCATTCCAGTGTGTTTCTAAGTCCTTCTTATCTGTTTTGGCCTTAAGCAGGGATCCATTTTCCAAGCTTTGCTGCATGGGCCTGCACTTGATGGCATATGGCCTGCATTTGATGGCTTTGACTTTGGGCAAGATTTTTTTTTTTTTTTAAAGTGTCCATGCCATGTCCCTCATATCTTCCCTTCCACGTTGTGTCTTCCTCCTTAACTTTTCCCCCTGCTTTTGCAACATCTCTCTGCTTAGTTTTGGCCTCCTTTGGTCCTTTGCACTGCAGCTCATTTCCTCACAGAGCAGTTTTGGAGGACAACACATCTCCCAATTTTCTGGAGTTTTTGGGGTTTTTTTCAATTGCATTTCATTTGATCCTATCTCCTTTCCAGAGTGTTTGTAAGCCTTTCTTTTTGGGTTCGCAAGATTCCCTTTCCCTTCCCGAAAGGAAATTTCATTTCCTTTCGGGAAGGGAAAGGGAATCTTGCGATTTCAATGGGGACCACTAGAGGAATCTTTGCAGCATGTGCCTGCACTTGATGGCATGCCATGCCTTTTGATGGCTTTGACTTTGGGCAAGATTTTTTTTCTTTTTTTTTTTTTAATAAGTATCTATGCCATATTCCTCCTATCTTTCCCTCCAAGCTGTGTCTTCCTCCTTAACTTTTCCCCCTGCTTTTGCAGCATCTGTGAGCTCTTGTTTTACCCTCTTTTGGTCCTTTTCCCTGCACTTGATAAAATCCTGGTCCATCTTCTTGTAGTCACTAATTTCCCAAATTTCCCAAATTTTTTTTTTTCCTCCTCCAAATGCAATTCCTTTCATGGTATCTCCATTCCAGTGTGTTTCTAAGTCCTTCTTATCTGTTTTGGCCTTAAGCAGGGATCCATTTTCCAAGCTTTGCTGCATTTGCCTGCATTTGATGGCATATGGCCTGCATTTGATGGCTTTGACTTTGGGCAAGATTTTTTTTTTTTTCTTTTTTTAACATATCCATGCCATGTCTCTCATATCTTCCCCTGCAAGATGTGTCTTCCTCCTTAACTTTTTCCCCTGCTTTTGCAACATCTGTGAGCTCTTGTTTTACCCTCTTTTGGTCCTTTTCCCTGCACTTGATACAATCCTGGTCCATCTCCATGTAGTCACTAATTTCTCAAATTTCCCAAATTTTTTTTTTTCCTCCTCCAAATGCAATTCCTTTCATGGTATCTCCATTCCAGTGTGTTTCTAAGTCCTTCTTATCTGTTTTGGCCTTAAGCAGGGATCCATTTTCCAAGCTTTGCTGCATTTGCCTGCATTTGATGGCATATGGCCTGCATTTGATGGCTTTGACTTTGGGCAAGATTTTTTTTTTTTTTTTTTAAAGTGTCCATGCCATGTCCCTCATATCTTCCCTTCCACGTTGTGTCTTCCTCCTTAACTTTTCCCCCTGCTTTTGCAACATCTCTCTGCTTAGTTTTGGCCCCCTTTGGTCCTTTTCACTGCAGCTCATTTCCTCACAGAGCAGTTTTGGAGGACAACACATCTCCCAATTTTCTGGAGTTTTTGGGGTTTTTTTCAATTGCATTTCATTTGATCCTATCTCCTTTCCAGAGTGTTTGTAAGCCTTTCTTTTTGGGTTCGCAAGATTCCCTTTCCCTTCCCGAAAGGAAATTTCATTTCCTTTCGGGAAGGGAAAGGGAATCTTGCGATTTCAATGGGGACCACTAGAGGAATGTTTGCAGCATGTGCCTGCACTTGATGGCATGCCATGCCTTTTGATGGCTTTGACTTTGGGCAAGATTTTTTTTCTTTTTTTTTTTTTAATAAGTATCTCTGCCATATTCCTCCTATCTTTCCCTCCAAGCTGTGTCTTCCTCCTTAACTTTTCCCCCTGCTTTTGCAGCATCTGTGAGCTCTTGTTTTACCCTCTTTTGGTCCTTTTCCCTGCACTTGATAAAATCCTGGTCCATCTCCTTGTAGTCACTAATTTCCCAAATTTCCCAAATTTTATTTTTTCCTCCTCCAAATGCAATTCCTTTCATGGTATCTCCATTCCAGTGTGTTTCTAAGTCCTTCTTATCTGTTTTGGCCTTAAGCAGGGATCCATTTTCCAAGCTTTGCTGCATTTGCCTGCATTTGATGGCATATGGCCTGCATTTGATGGCTTTGACTTTGGGCAAGATTTTTTTTTTTTTCTTTTTTTAACATATCCATGCCATGTCTCTCATATCTTCCCCTGCAAGATGTGTCTTCCTCCTTAACTTTTTCCCCTGCTTTTGCAACATCTGTGAGCTCTTGTTTTACCCTCTTTTGGTCCTTTTCCCTGCACTTGATACAATCCTGGTCCATCTCCATGTAGTCACTAATTTCTCAAATTTCCCAAATTTTTTTTTTTCCTCCTCCAAATGCAATTCCTTTCATGGTATCTCCATTCCAGTGTGTTGCTAAGTCCTTCTTATCTGTTTTGGCCTTAAGCAGGGATCCATTTTCCAAGCTTTGCTGCATTTGCCTGCATTTGATGGCATATGGCCTGCATTTGATGGCTTTGACTTTGGGCAAGATTTTTTTTTTTTTTTTTTAAAGTGTCCATGCCATGTCTCTCATATCTTCCCCTGCAAGATGTGTCTTCCTCCTTAACTTTTTCCCCTGCTTTTGCAACATCTGTGAGCTCTTGTTTTACCCTCTTTTGGTCCTTTTCCCTGCACTTGATACAATCCTGGTCCATCTCCATGTAGTCACTAATTTCTCAAATTTCCCAAATTTTTTTTTTTTCTCCTCCAAATGCAATTCCTTTCATGGTATCTCCATTCCGGTGTGTTTCTAAGTCCTTCTTATCTGTTTTGGCCTTAAGCAGGGATCCATTTTCCAAGCTTTGCTGCATGGGCCTGCACTTGATGGCATATGGCCTGCATTTGATGGCTTTGACTTTGGGCAAGATTTTTTTTTTTTTTTTTTAAAGTGTCCATGCCATGTCCCTCATATCTTCCCTTCCACGTTGTGTCTTCCTCCTTAACTTTTCCCCCTGCTTTTGCAACATCTCTCTGCTTAGTTTTGGCCCCCTTTGGTCCTTTTCACTGCAGCTCATTTCCTCACAGAGCAGTTTTGGAGGACAACACATCTCCCAATTTTCTGGAGTTTTTGGGGTTTTTTTCAATTGCATTTCATTTGATCCTATCTCCTTTCCAGAGTGTTTGTAAGCCTTTCTTTTTGGGTTCGCAAGATTCCCTTTCCCTTCCCGAAAGGAAATTTCATTTCCTTTCGGGAAGGGAAAGGGAATCTTGCGATTTCAATGGGGACCACTAGAGGAATCTTTGCAGCATGTGCCTGCACTTGATGGCATGCCATGCCTTTTGATGGCTTTGACTTTGGGCAAGATTTTTTTTCTTTTTTTTTTTTTAATAAGTATCTATGCCATATTCCTCCTATCTTTCCCTCCAAGCTGTGTCTTCCTCCTTAACTTTTCCCCCTGCTTTTGCAGCATCTGTGAGCTCTTGTTTTACCCTCTTTTGGTCCTTTTCCCTGCACTTGATAAAATCCTGGTCCATCTTCTTGTAGTCACTAATTTCCCAAATTTCCCAAATTTTTTTTTTTCCTCCTCCAAATGCAATTCCTTTCATGGTATCTCCATTCCAGTGTGTTTCTAAGTCCTTCTTATCTGTTTTGGCCTTAAGCAGGGATCCATTTTCCAAGCTTTGCTGCATTTGCCTGCATTTGATGGCATATGGCCTGCATTTGATGGCTTTGACTTTGGGCAAGATTTTTTTTTTTTTCTTTTTTTAACATATCCATGCCATGTCTCTCATATCTTCCCCTGCAAGATGTGTCTTCCTCCTTAACTTTTTCCCCTGCTTTTGCAACATCTGTGAGCTCTTGTTTTACCCTCTTTTGGTCCTTTTCCCTGCACTTGATACAATCCTGGTCCATCTCCATGTAGTCACTAATTTCTCAAATTTCCCAAATTTTTTTTTTTCCTCCTCCAAATGCAATTCCTTTCATGGTATCTCCATTCCGGTGTGTTTCTAAGTCCTTCTTATCTGTTTTGGCCTTAAGCAGGGATCCATTTTCCAAGCTTTGCTGCATTTGCCTGCATTTGATGGCATATGGCCTGCATTTGATGGCTTTGACTTTGGGCAAGATTTTTTTTTTTTTTTTAAAGTGTCCATGCCATGTCCCTCATATCTTCCCTTCCACGTTGTGTCTTCCTCCTTAACTTTTCCCCCTGCTTTTGCAACATCTCTCTGCTTAGTTTTGGCCCCCTTTGGTCCTTTTCACTGCAGCTCATTTCCTCACAGAGCAGTTTTGGAGGACAACACATCTCCCAATTTTCTGGAGTTTTTGGGGTTTTTTTCAATTGCATTTCATTTGATCCTATCTCCTTTCCAGAGTGTTTGTAAGCCTTTCTTTTTGGGTTCGCAAGATTCCCTTTCCCTTCCCGAAAGGAAATTTCATTTCCTTTCGGGAAGGGAAAGGGAATCTTGCGATTTCAATGGGGACCACTAGAGGAATCTTTGCAGCATGTGCCTGCACTTGATGGCATGCCATGCCTTTTGATGGCTTTGACTTTGGGCAAGATTTTTTTTCTTTTTTTTTTTTTTAATAAGTATCTCTGCCATATTCCTCCTATCTTTCCCTCCGAGCTGTGTCTTCCTCCTTAACTTTTCCCCCTGCTTTTGCAGCATCTGTGAGCTCTTGTTTTACCCTCTTTTGGTCCTTTTCCCTGTACTTGATAAAATCCTGGTCCATCTTCTTGTAGTCACTAATTTCCCAAATTTCCCAAATTTTTTTTTTTCCTCCTCCAAATGCAATTCCTTTCATGGTATCTCCATTCCAGTGTGTTGCTAAGTCCTTCTTATCTGTTTTGGCCTTAAGCAGGGATCCATTTTCCAAGCTTTGCTGCATTTGCCTGCATTTGATGGCATATGGCCTGCATTTGATGGCTTTGACTTTGGGCAAGATTTTTTTTTTTTCTTTTTTTAACATATCCATGCCATGTCTCTCATATCCTCCCCTGCAAGATGTGTCTTCCTCCTTAACTTTTTCCCCTGCTTTTGCAACATCTGTGAGCTCTTGTTTTACCCTCTTTTGGTCCTTTTCCCTGCACTTGATACAATCCTGGTCCATCTCCATGTAGTCACTAATTTCTCAAATTTCCCAAATTTTTTTTTTTTCTCCTCCAAATGCAATTCCTTTCATGGTATCTCCATTCCGGTGTGTTTCTAAGTCCTTCTTATCTGTTTTGGCCTTAAGCAGGGATCCATTTTCCAAGCTTTGCTGCATGGGCCTGCACTTGATGGCATATGGCCTGCATTTGATGGCTTTGACTTTGGGCAAGATTTTTTTTTTTTTTTTTTAAAGTGTCCATGCCATGTCCCTCATATCTTCCCTTCCACGTTGTGTCTTCCTCCTTAACTTTTCCCCCTGCTTTTGCAACATCTCTCTGCTTAGTTTTGGCCCCCTTTGGTCCTTTTCACTGCAGCTCATTTCCTCACAGAGCAGTTTTGGAGGACAACACATCTCCCAATTTTCTGGAGTTTTTGGGGTTTTTTTCAATTGCATTTCATTTGATCCTATCTCCTTTCCAGAGTGTTTGTAAGCCTTTCTTTTTGGGTTCGCAAGATTCCCTTTCCCTTCCCGAAAGGAAATTTCATTTCCTTTCGGGAAGGGAAAGGGAATCTTGCGATTTCAATGGGGACCACTAGAGGAATCTTTGCAGCATGTGCCTGCACTTGATGGCATGCCATGCCTTTTGATGGCTTTGACTTTGGGCAAGATTTTTTTTCTTTTTTTTTTTTTAATAAGTATCTCTGCCATATTCCTCCTATCTTTCCCTCCAAGCTGTGTCTTCCTCCTTAACTTTTCCCCCTGCTTTTGCAGCATCTGTGAGCTCTTGTTTTACCCTCTTTTGGTCCTTTTCCCTGTACTTGATAAAATCCTGGTCCATCTTCTTGTAGTCACTAATTTCCCAAATTTCCCAAATTTTTTTTTTTCCTCCTCCAAATGCAATTCCTTTCATGGTATCTCCATTCCAGTGTGTTGCTAAGTCCTTCTTATCTGTTTTGGCCTTAAGCAGGGATCAATTTTCCAAGCTTTGCTGCATTTGCCTGCATTTGATGGCATATGGCCTGCATTTGATGGCTTTGACTTTGGGCAAGATTTTTTTTTTTTTCTTTTTTTAACATATCCATGCCATGTCTCTCATATCTTCCCCTGCAAGATGTGTCTTCCTCCTTAACTTTTTCCCCTGCTTTTGCAACATCTGTGAGCTCTTGTTTTACCCTCTTTTGGTCCTTTTCCCTGCACTTGATACAATCCTGGTCCATCTCCATGTAGTCACTAATTTCTCAAATTTCCCAAATTTTTTTTTTTTCTCCTCCAAATGCAATTCCTTTCATGGTATCTCCATTCCAGTGTGTTTCTAAGTCCTTCTTATCTGTTTTGGCCTTAAGCAGGGATCCATTTTCCAAGCTTTGCTGCATGGGCCTGCACTTGATGTCATATGGCCTGCATTTGATGGCTTTGACTTTGGGCAAGATTTTTTTTTTTTTTTAAAGTGTCCATGCCATGTCCCTCATATCTTCCCTTCCACGTTGTGTCTTCCTCCTTAACTTTTCCCCCTGCTTTTGCAACATCTCTCTGCTTAGTTTTGGCCTCCTTTGGTCCTTTGCACTGCAGCTCATTTCCTCACAGAGCAGTTTTGGAGGACAACACATCTCCCAATTTTCTGGAGTTTTTGGGGTTTTTTTCAATTGCATTTCATTTGATCCTATCTCCTTTCCAGAGTGTTTGTAAGCCTTTCTTTTTGGGTTCGCAAGATTCCCTTTCCCTTCCCGAAAGGAAATTTCATTTCCTTTCGGGAAGGGAAAGGGAATCTTGCGATTTCAATGGGGACCACTAGAGGAATCTTTGCAGCATGTGCCTGCACTTGATGGCATGCCATGCCTTTTGATGGCTTTGACTTTGGGCAAGATTTTTTTTCTTTTTTTTTTTTTAATAAGTATCTATGCCATATTCCTCCTATCTTTCCCTCCAAGCTGTGTCTTCCTCCTTAACTTTTCCCCCTGCTTTTGCAGCATCTGTGAGCTCTTGTTTTACCCTCTTTTGGTCCTTTTCCCTGCACTTGATAAAATCCTGGTCCATCTTCTTGTAGTCACTAATTTCCCAAATTTCCCAAATTTTTTTTTTTCCTCCTCCAAATGCAATTCCTTTCATGGTATCTCCATTCCAGTGTGTTTCTAAGTCCTTCTTATCTGTTTTGGCCTTAAGCAGGGATCCATTTTCCAAGCTTTGCTGCATTTGCCTGCATTTGATGGCATATGGCCTGCATTTGATGGCTTTGACTTTGGGCAAGATTTTTTTTTTTTTCTTTTTTTAACATATCCATGCCATGTCTCTCATATCTTCCCCTGCAAGATGTGTCTTCCTCCTTAACTTTTTCCCCTGCTTTTGCAACATCTGTGAGCTCTTGTTTTACCCTCTTTTGGTCCTTTTCCCTGCACTTGATACAATCCTGGTCCATCTCCATGTAGTCACTAATTTCTCAAATTTCCCAAATTTTTTTTTTTTCTCCTCCAAATGCAATTCCTTTCATGGTATCTCCATTCCGGTGTGTTTCTAAGTCCTTCTTATCTGTTTTGGCCTTAAGCAGGGATCCATTTTCCAAGCTTTGCTGCATGGGCCTGCACTTGATGGCATATGGCCTGCATTTGATGGCTTTGACTTTGGGCAAGATTTTTTTTTTTTTTTAAAGTGTCCATGCCATGTCCCTCATATCTTCCCTTCCACGTTGTGTCTTCCTCCCTAACTTTTCCCCCTGCTTTTGCAACATCTCTCTGCTTAGTTTTGGCCTCCTTTGGTCCTTTGCACTGCAGCTCATTTCCTCACAGAGCAGTTTTGGAGGACAACACATCTCCCAATTTTCTGGAGTTTTTGGGGTTTTTTTCAATTGCATTTCATTTGATCCTCTCTCCTTTCCAGAGTGTTTGTAAGCCTTTCTTTTTGGGTTCGCAAGATTCCCTTTCCCTTCCCGAAAGGAAATTTCATTTCCTTTCGGGAAGGGAAAGGGAATCTTGCGATTTCAATGGGGACCACTAGAGGAATCTTTGCAGCATGTGCCTGCACTTGATGGCATGCCATGCCTTTTGATGGCTTTGACTTTGGGCAAGATTTTTTTTCTTTTTTTTTTTTTAATAAGTATCTATGCCATATTCCTCCTATCTTTCCCTCCAAGCTGTGTCTTCCTCCTTAACTTTTCCCCCTGCTTTTGCAGCATCTGTGAGCTCTTGTTTTACCCTCTTTTGGTCCTTTTCCCTGTACTTGATAAAATCCTGGTCCATCTTCTTGTAGTCACTAATTTCCCAAATTTCCCAAATTTTTTTTTTTCCTCCTCCAAATGCAATTCCTTTCATGGTATCTCCATTCCAGTGTGTTGCTAAGTCCTTCTTATCTGTTTTGGCCTTAAGCAGGGATCAATTTTCCAAGCTTTGCTGCATTTGCCTGCATTTGATGGCATATGGCCTGCATTTGATGGCTTTGACTTTGGGCAAGATTTTTTTTTTTTTCTTTTTTTAACATATCCATGCCATGTCTCTCATATCTTCCCCTGCAAGATGTGTCTTCCTCCTTAACTTTTTCCCCTGCTTTTGCAACATCTGTGAGCTCTTGTTTTACCCTCTTTTGGTCCTTTTCCCTGCACTTGATACAATCCTGGTCCATCTCCATGTAGTCACTAATTTCTCAAATTTCCCAAATTTTTTTTTTTTCTCCTCCAAATGCAATTCCTTTCATGGTATCTCCATTCCAGTGTGTTTCTAAGTCCTTCTTATCTGTTTTGGCCTTAAGCAGGGATCCATTTTCCAAGCTTTGCTGCATGGGCCTGCACTTGATGTCATATGGCCTGCATTTGATGGCTTTGACTTTGGGCAAGATTTTTTTTTTTTTTTAAAGTGTCCATGCCATGTCCCTCATATCTTCCCTTCCACGTTGTGTCTTCCTCCTTAACTTTTCCCCCTGCTTTTGCAACATCTCTCTGCTTAGTTTTGGCCTCCTTTGGTCCTTTGCACTGCAGCTCATTTCCTCACAGAGCAGTTTTGGAGGACAACACATCTCCCAATTTTCTGGAGTTTTTGGGGTTTTTTTCAATTGCATTTCATTTGATCCTATCTCCTTTCCAGAGTGTTTGTAAGCCTTTCTTTTTGGGTTCGCAAGATTCCCTTTCCCTTCCCGAAAGGAAATTTCATTTCCTTTCGGGAAGGGAAAGGGAATCTTGCGATTTCAATGGGGACCACTAGAGGAATCTTTGCAGCATGTGCCTGCACTTGATGGCATGCCATGCCTTTTGATGGCTTTGACTTTGGGCAAGATTTTTTTTCTTTTTTTTTTTTTAATAAGTATCTATGCCATATTCCTCCTATCTTTCCCTCCAAGCTGTGTCTTCCTCCTTAACTTTTCCCCCTGCTTTTGCAGCATCTGTGAGCTCTTGTTTTACCCTCTTTTGGTCCTTTTCCCTGCACTTGATAAAATCCTGGTCCATCTTCTTGTAGTCACTAATTTCCCAAATTTCCCAAATTTTTTTTTTTCCTCCTCCAAATGCAATTCCTTTCATGGTATCTCCATTCCAGTGTGTTTCTAAGTCCTTCTTATCTGTTTTGGCCTTAAGCAGGGATCCATTTTCCAAGCTTTGCTGCATTTGCCTGCATTTGATGGCATATGGCCTGCATTTGATGGCTTTGACTTTGGGCAAGATTTTTTTTTTTTTCTTTTTTTAACATATCCATGCCATGTCTCTCATATCTTCCCCTGCAAGATGTGTCTTCCTCCTTAACTTTTTCCCCTGCTTTTGCAACATCTGTGAGCTCTTGTTTTACCCTCTTTTGGTCCTTTTCCCTGCACTTGATACAATCCTGGTCCATCTCCATGTAGTCACTAATTTCTCAAATTTCCCAAATTTTTTTTTTTCCTCCTCCAAATGCAATTCCTTTCATGGTATCTCCATTCCAGTGTGTTTCTAAGTCCTTCTTATCTGTTTTGGCCTTAAGCAGGGATCCATTTTCCAAGCTTTGCTGCATTTGCCTGCATTTGATGGCATATGGCCTGCATTTGATGGCTTTGACTTTGGGCAAGATTTTTTTTTTTTTTTTTTAAAGTGTCCATGCCATGTCCCTCATATCTTCCCTTCCACGTTGTGTCTTCCTCCTTAACTTTTCCCCCTGCTTTTGCAACATCTCTCTGCTTAGTTTTGGCCCCCTTTGGTCCTTTTCACTGCAGCTCATTTCCTCACAGAGCAGTTTTGGAGGACAACACATCTCCCAATTTTCTGGAGTTTTTGGGGTTTTTTTCAATTGCATTTCATTTGATCCTATCTCCTTTCCAGAGTGTTTGTAAGCCTTTCTTTTTGGGTTCGCAAGATTCCCTTTCCCTTCCCGAAAGGAAATTTCATTTCCTTTCGGGAAGGGAAAGGGAATCTTGCGATTTCAATGGGGACCACTAGAGGAATGTTTGCAGCATGTGCCTGCACTTGATGGCATGCCATGCCTTTTGATGGCTTTGACTTTGGGCAAGATTTTTTTTCTTTTTTTTTTTTTAATAAGTATCTATGCCATATTCCTCCTATCTTTCCCTCCAAGCTGTGTCTTCCTCCTTAACTTTTCCCCCTGCTTTTGCAGCATCTGTGAGCTCTTGTTTTACCCTCTTTTGGTCCTTTTCCCTGCACTTGATAAAATCCTGGTCCATCTCCTTGTAGTCACTAATTTCCCAAATTTCCCAAATTTTATTTTTTCCTCCTCCAAATGCAATTCCTTTCATGGTATCTCCATTCCAGTGTGTTTCTAAGTCCTTCTTATCTGTTTTGGCCTTAAGCAGGGATCCATTTTCCAAGCTTTGCTGCATTTGCCTGCATTTGATGGCATATGGCCTGCATTTGATGGCTTTGACTTTGGGCAAGATTTTTTTTTTTTTCTTTTTTTAACATATCCATGCCATGTCTCTCATATCTTCCCCTGCAAGATGTGTCTTCCTCCTTAACTTTTTCCCCTGCTTTTGCAACATCTGTGAGCTCTTGTTTTACCCTCTTTTGGTCCTTTTCCCTGCACTTGATACAATCCTGGTCCATCTCCATGTAGTCACTAATTTCTCAAATTTCCCAAATTTTTTTTTTTCCTCCTCCAAATGCAATTCCTTTCATGGTATCTCCATTCCAGTGTGTTTCTAAGTCCTTCTTATCTGTTTTGGCCTTAAGCAGGGATCCATTTTCCAAGCTTTGCTGCATTTGCCTGCATTTGATGGCATATGGCCTGCATTTGATGGCTTTGACTTTGGGCAAGATTTTTTTTTTTTTTTTAAAGTGTCCATGCCATGTCCCTCATATCTTCCCTTCCACGTTGTGTCTTCCTCCTTAACTTTTCCCCCTGCTTTTGCAACATCTCTCTGCTTAGTTTTGGCCCCCTTTGGTCCTTTTCACTGCAGCTCATTTCCTCACAGAGCAGTTTTGGAGGACAACACATCTCCCAATTTTCTGGAGTTTTTGGGGTTTTTTTCAATTGCATTTCATTTGATCCTATCTCCTTTCCAGAGTGTTTGTAAGCCTTTCTTTTTGGGTTCGCAAGATTCCCTTTCCCTTCCCGAAAGGAAATTTCATTTCCTTTCGGGAAGGGAAAGGGAATCTTGCGATTTCAATGGGGACCACTAGAGGAATCTTTGCAGCATGTGCCTGCACTTGATGGCATGCCATGCCTTTTGATGGCTTTGACTTTGGGCAAGATTTTTTTTCTTTTTTTTTTTTTAATAAGTATCTCTGCCATATTCCTCCTATCTTTCCCTCCAAGCTGTGTCTTCCTCCTTAACTTTTCCCCCTGCTTTTGCAGCATCTGTGAGCTCTTGTTTTACCCTCTTTTGGTCCTTTTCCCTGTACTTGATAAAATCCTGGTCCATCTTCTTGTAGTCACTAATTTCCCAAATTTCCCAAATTTTTTTTTTTCCTCCTCCAAATGCAATTCCTTTCATGGTATCTCCATTCCAGTGTGTTGCTAAGTCCTTCTTATCTGTTTTGGCCTTAAGCAGGGATCCATTTTCCAAGCTTTGCTGCATTTGCCTGCATTTGATGGCATATGGCCTGCATTTGATGGCTTTGACTTTGGGCAAGATTTTTTTTTTTTTTTTTTAAAGTGTCCATGCCATGTCTCTCATATCTTCCCCTGCAAGATGTGTCTTCCTCCTTAACTTTTTCCCCTGCTTTTGCAACATCTGTGAGCTCTTGTTTTACCCTCTTTTGGTCCTTTTCCCTGCACTTGATACAATCCTGGTCCATCTCCATGTAGTCACTAATTTCTCAAATTTCCCAAATTTTTTTTTTTTCTCCTCCAAATGCAATTCCTTTCATGGTATCTCCATTCCGGTGTGTTTCTAAGTCCTTCTTATCTGTTTTGGCCTTAAGCAGGGATCCATTTTCCAAGCTTTGCTGCATGGGCCTGCACTTGATGGCATATGGCCTGCATTTGATGGCTTTGACTTTGGGCAAGATTTTTTTTTTTTTTTTTTAAAGTGTCCATGCCATGTCCCTCATATCTTCCCTTCCACGTTGTGTCTTCCTCCTTAACTTTTCCCCCTGCTTTTGCAACATCTCTCTGCTTAGTTTTGGCCCCCTTTGGTCCTTTTCACTGCAGCTCATTTCCTCACAGAGCAGTTTTGGAGGACAACACATCTCCCAATTTTCTGGAGTTTTTGGGGTTTTTTTCAATTGCATTTCATTTGATCCTATCTCCTTTCCAGAGTGTTTGTAAGCCTTTCTTTTTGGGTTCGCAAGATTCCCTTTCCCTTCCCGAAAGGAAATTTCATTTCCTTTCGGGAAGGGAAAGGGAATCTTGCGATTTCAATGGGGACCACTAGAGGAATCTTTGCAGCATGTGCCTGCACTTGATGGCATGCCATGCCTTTTGATGGCTTTGACTTTGGGCAAGATTTTTTTTCTTTTTTTTTTTTTAATAAGTATCTATGCCATATTCCTCCTATCTTCCCCTGCAAGATGTGTCTTCCTCCTTAACTTTTTCCCCTGCTTTTGCAACATCTGTGAGCTCTTGTTTTACCCTCTTTTGGTCCTTTTCCCTGCACTTGATAAAATCCTGGTCCATCTCCATGTAGTCACTAATTTCTCAAATTTCCCAAATTTTTTTTTTTTCTCCTCCAAATGCAATTCCTTTCATGGTATCTCCATTCCGGTGTGTTTCTAAGTCCTTCTTATCTGTTTTGGCCTTAAGCAGGGATCCATTTTCCAAGCTTTGCTGCATTTGCCTGCATTTGATGGCATATGGCCTGCATTTGATGGCTTTGATTTTGGGCAAGATTTTTTTTTTTTTTTTTAAAGTGTCCATGCCATGTCCCTCATATCTTCCCTTCCACGTTGTGTCTTCCTCCTTAACTTTTCCCCCTGCTTTTGCAACATCTCTCTGCTTAGTTTTGGCCTCCTTTGGTCCTTTGCACTGCAGCTCATTTCCTCACAGAGCAGTTTTGGAGGACAACACATCTCCCAATTTTCTGGAGTTTTTGGGGTTTTTTTCAATTGCATTTCATTTGATCCTATCTCCTTTCCAGAGTGTTTGTAAGCCTTTCTTTTTGGGTTCGCAAGATTCCCTTTCCCTTCCCGAAAGGAAATTTCATTTCCTTTCGGGAAGGGAAAGGGAATCTTGCGATTTCAATGGGGACCACTAGAGGAATCTTTGCAGCATGTGCCTGCACTTGATGGCATGCCATGCCTTTTGATGGCTTTGACTTTGGGCAAGATTTTTTTTTTTTTTTTTAAAGTGTCCATGCCATGTCCCTCATATCTTCCCTTCCACGTTGTGTCTTCCTCCTTAACTTTTCCCCCTGCTTTTGCAACATCTCTCTGCTTAGTTTTGGCCTCCTTTGGTCCTTTGCACTGCAGCTCATTTCCTCACAGAGCAGTTTTGGAGGACAACACATCTCCCAATTTTCTGGAGTTTTTGGGGTTTTTTTCAATTGCATTTCATTTGATCCTATCTCCTTTCCAGAGTGTTTGTAAGCCTTTCTTTTTGGGTTCGCAAGATTCCCTTTCCCTTCCCGAAAGGAAATGAAATTTCCTTTCGGGAAGGGAAAGGGAATCTTGCGATTTCAATGGGGACCACTAGAGGAATCTTTGCAGCATGTGCCTGCACTTGATGGCATGCCATGCCTTTTGATGGCTTTGACTTTGGGCAAGATTTTTTTCTTTTTTTTTTTTTAATAAGTATCTATGCCATATTCCTCCTATCTTTCCCTCCAAGCTGTGTCTTCCTCCTTAACTTTTCCCCCTGCTTTTGCAGCATCTGTGAGCTCTTGTTTTACCCTCTTTTGGTCCTTTTCCCTGCACTTGATAAAATCCTGGTCCATCTTCTTGTAGTCACTAATTTCCCAAATTTCCCAAATTTTTTTTTTTCCTCCTCCAAATGCAATTCCTTTCATGGTATCTCCATTCCAGTGTGTTGCTAAGTCCTTCTTATCTGTTTTGGCCTTAAGCAGGGATCAATTTTCCAAGCTTTGCTGCATTTGCCTGCATTTGATGGCATATGGCCTGCATTTGATGGCTTTGACTTTGGGCAAGATTTTTTTTTTTTTCTTTTTTTAACATATCCATGCCATGTCTCTCATATCTTCCCCTGCAAGATGTGTCTTCCTCCTTAACTTTTTCCCCTGCTTTTGCAACATCTGTGAGCTCTTGTTTTACCCTCTTTTGGTCCTTTTCCCTGCACTTGATACAATCCTGGTCCATCTCCATGTAGTCACTAATTTCTCAAATTTCCCAAATTTTTTTTTTTTCTCCTCCAAATGCAATTCCTTTCATGGTATCTCCATTCCAGTGTGTTTCTAAGTCCTTCTTATCTGTTTTGGCCTTAAGCAGGGATCCATTTTCCAAGCTTTGCTGCATGGGCCTGCACTTGATGGCATATGGCCTGCATTTGATGGCTTTGACTTTGGGCAGGTTTTTTTTTTTTTTTTTTTGAAGTGTCCATGCCATGTCCCTCATATCTTCCCTTCCACGTTGTGTCTTCCTCCCTAACTTTTCCCCCTGCTTTTGCAACATCTCTCTGCTTAGTTTTGGCCTCCTTTGGTCCTTTGCACTGCAGCTCATTTCCTCACAGAGCAGTTTTGGAGGACAACACATCTCCCAATTTTCTGGAGTTTTTGGGGTTTTTTTCAATTGCATTTCATTTGATCCTATCTCCTTTCCAGAGTGTTTGTAAGCCTTTCTTTTTGGGTTCGCAAGATTCCCTTTCCCTTCCCGAAAGGAAATTTCATTTCCTTTCGGGAAGGGAAAGGGAATCTTGCGATTTCAATGGGGACCACTAGAGGAATCTTTGCAGCATGTGCCTGCACTTGATGGCATGCCATGCCTTTTGATGGCTTTGACTTTGGGCAAGATTTTTTTTCTTTTTTTTTTTTTAATAAGTATCTCTGCCATATTCCTCCTATCTTTCCCTCCAAGCTGTGTCTTCCTCCTTAACTTTTCCCCCTGCTTTTGCAGCATCTGTGAGCTCTTGTTTTACCCTCTTTTGGTCCTTTTCCCTGCACTTGATACAATCCTGGTCCATCTCCATGTAGTCACTAATTTCTCAAATTTCCCAAATTTTTTTTTTCCTCCTCCAAATGCAATTCCTTTCATGGTATCTCCATTCCGGTGTGTTTCTAAGTCCTTCTTATCTGTTTTGGCCTTAAGCAGGGATCCATTTTCCAAGCTTTGCTGCATGGGCCTGCACTTGATGGCATATGGCCTGCATTTGATGGCTTTGACTTTGGGCAAGATTTTTTTTTTTTTTCTTTTTTTAACATATCCATGCCATGTCTCTCATATCTTCCCCTGCAAGATGTGTCTTCCTCCTTAACTTTTTCCCCTGCTTTTGCAACATCTGTGAGCTCTTGTTTTACCCTCTTTTGGTCCTTTTCCCTGCACTTGATACAATCCTGGTCCATCTCCATGTAGTCACTAATTTCTCAAATTTCCCAAATTTTTTTTTTTCCTCCTCCAAATGCAATTCCTTTCATGGTATCTCCATTCCGGTGTGTTTCTAAGTCCTTCTTATCTGTTTTGGCCTTAAGCAGGGATCCATTTTCCAAGCTTTGCTGCATGGGCCTGCACTTGATGGCATATGGCCTGCATTTGATGGCTTTGACTTTGGGCAAGATTTTTTTTTTTTTTTTTTAAAGTGTCCATGCCATGTCCCTCATATCTTCCCTTCCACGTTGTGTCTTCCTCCTTAACTTTTCCCCCTGCTTTTGTAACATCTCTCTGCTTAGTTTTGGCCTCCTTTGGTCCTTTGCACTGCAGCTCATTTCCTCACAGAGCAGTTTTGGAGGACAACACATCTCCCAATTTTCTGGAGTTTTTGGGGTTTTTTTCAATTGCATTTCATTTGATCCTATCTCCTTTCCAGAGTGTTTGTAAGCCTTTCTTTTTGGGTTCGCAAGATTCCCTTTCCCTTCCCGAAAGGAAATTTCATTTCCTTTCGGGAAGGGAAAGGGAATCTTGCGATTTCAATGGGGACCACTAGAGGAATCTTTGCAGCATGTGCCTGCACTTGATGGCATGCCATGCCTTTTGATGGCTTTGACTTTGGGCAAGATTTTTTTTCTTTTTTTTTTTTTAATAAGTATCTCTGCCATATTCCTCCTATCTTTCCCTCCAAGCTGTGTCTTCCTCCTTAACTTTTCCCCCTGCTTTTGCAGCATCTGTGAGCTCTTGTTTTACCCTCTTTTGGTCCTTTTCCCTGCACTTGATACAATCCTGGTCCATCTCCATGTAGTCACTAATTTCTCAAATTTCCCAAATTTTTTTTTTCCTCCTCCAAATGCAATTCCTTTCATGGTATCTCCATTCCGGTGTGTTTCTAAGTCCTTCTTATCTGTTTTGGCCTTAAGCAGGGATCCATTTTCCAAGCTTTGCTGCATGGGCCTGCACTTGATGGCATATGGCCTGCATTTGATGGCTTTGACTTTGGGCAAGATTTTTTTTTTTTTTTTTAAAGTGTCCATGCCATGTCCCTCATATCTTCCCTTCCACGTTGTGTCTTCCTCCCTAACTTTTCCCCCTGCTTTTGCAACATCTCTCTGCTTAGTTTTGGCCCCCTTTGGTCCTTTGCACTGCAGCTCATTTCCTCACAGAGCAGTTTTGGAGGACAACACATCTCCCAATTTTCTGGAGTTTTTGGGGTTTTTTTCAATTGCATTTCATTTGATCCTATCTCCTTTCCAGAGTGTTTGTAAGCCTTTCTTTTTGGGTTCGCAAGATTCCCTTTCCCTTCGCGAAAGGAAATTTCATTTCCTTTCGGGAAGGGAAAGGGAATCTTGCGATTTCAATGGGGACCACTAGAGGAATCTTTGCAGCATGTGCCTGCACTTGATGGCATGCCATGCCTTTTGATGGCTTTGACTTTGGGCAAGATTTTTTTTCTTTTTTTTTTTTAATAAGTATCTCTGCCATATTCCTCCTATCTTTCCCTCCAAGCTGTGTCTTCCTCCTTAACTTTTCCCCCTGCTTTTGCAGCATCTGTGAGCTCTTGTTTTACCCTCTTTTGGTCCTTTTCCCTGTACTTGATAAAATCCTGGTCCATCTTCTTGTAGTCACTAATTTCCCAAATTTCCCAAATTTTTTTTTTTCCTCCTCCAAATGCAATTCCTTTCATGGTATCTCCATTCCAGTGTGTTGCTAAGTCCTTCTTATCTGTTTTGGCCTTAAGCAGGGATCCATTTTCCAAGCTTTGCTGCATTTGCCTGCATTTGATGGCATATGGCCTGCATTTGATGGCTTTGACTTTGGGCAAGATTTTTTTTTTTTTTTTTTAAAGTGTCCATGCCATGTCTCTCATATCTTCCCCTGCAAGATGTGTCTTCCTCCTTAACTTTTTCCCCTGCTTTTGCAACATCTGTGAGCTCTTGTTTTACCCTCTTTTGGTCCTTTTCCCTGCACTTGATACAATCCTGGTCCATCTCCATGTAGTCACTAATTTCTCAAATTTCCCAAATTTTTTTTTTTTCTCCTCCAAATGCAATTCCTTTCATGGTATCTCCATTCCGGTGTGTTTCTAAGTCCTTCTTATCTGTTTTGGCCTTAAGCAGGGATCCATTTTCCAAGCTTTGCTGCATGGGCCTGCACTTGATGGCATATGGCCTGCATTTGATGGCTTTGACTTTGGGCAAGATTTTTTTTTTTTTTTTTTAAAGTGTCCATGCCATGTCCCTCATATCTTCCCTTCCACGTTGTGTCTTCCTCCTTAACTTTTCCCCCTGCTTTTGCAACATCTCTCTGCTTAGTTTTGGCCCCCTTTGGTCCTTTTCACTGCAGCTCATTTCCTCACAGAGCAGTTTTGGAGGACAACACATCTCCCAATTTTCTGGAGTTTTTGGGGTTTTTTTCAATTGCATTTCATTTGATCCTATCTCCTTTCCAGAGTGTTTGTAAGCCTTTCTTTTTGGGTTCGCAAGATTCCCTTTCCCTTCCCGAAAGGAAATTTCATTTCCTTTCGGGAAGGGAAAGGGAATCTTGCGATTTCAATGGGGACCACTAGAGGAATCTTTGCAGCATGTGCCTGCACTTGATGGCATGCCATGCCTTTTGATGGCTTTGACTTTGGGCAAGATTTTTTTTCTTTTTTTTTTTTAATAAGTATCTATGCCATATTCCTCCTATCTTTCCCTCCAAGCTGTGTCTTCCTCCTTAACTTTTCCCCCTGCTTTTGCAGCATCTGTGAGCTCTTGTTTTACCCTCTTTTGGTCCTTTTCCCTGCACTTGATAAAATCCTGGTCCATCTTCTTGTAGTCACTAATTTCCCAAATTTCCCAAATTTTTTTTTTTCCTCCTCCAAATGCAATTCCTTTCATGGTATCTCCATTCCAGTGTGTTTCTAAGTCCTTCTTATCTGTTTTGGCCTTAAGCAGGGATCCATTTTCCAAGCTTTGCTGCATTTGCCTGCATTTGATGGCATATGGCCTGCATTTGATGGCTTTGACTTTGGGCAAGATTTTTTTTTTTTTCTTTTTTTAACATATCCATGCCATGTCTCTCATATCTTCCCCTGCAAGATGTGTCTTCCTCCTTAACTTTTTCCCCTGCTTTTGCAACATCTGTGAGCTCTTGTTTTACCCTCTTTTGGTCCTTTTCCCTGCACTTGATACAATCCTGGTCCATCTCCATGTAGTCACTAATTTCTCAAATTTCCCAAATTTTTTTTTTTTCTCCTCCAAATGCAATTCCTTTCATGGTATCTCCATTCCGGTGTGTTTCTAAGTCCTTCTTATCTGTTTTGGCCTTAAGCAGGGATCCATTTTCCAAGCTTTGCTGCATGGGCCTGCACTTGATGGCATATGGCCTGCATTTGATGGCTTTGACTTTGGGCAAGATTTTTTTTTTTTTTTAAAGTGTCCATGCCATGTCCCTCATATCTTCCCTTCCACGTTGTGTCTTCCTCCCTAACTTTTCCCCCTGCTTTTGCAACATCTCTCTGCTTAGTTTTGGCCTCCTTTGGTCCTTTGCACTGCAGCTCATTTCCTCACAGAGCAGTTTTGGAGGACAACACATCTCCCAATTTTCTGGAGTTTTTGGGGTTTTTTTCAATTGCATTTCATTTGATCCTCTCTCCTTTCCAGAGTGTTTGTAAGCCTTTCTTTTTGGGTTCGCAAGATTCCCTTTCCCTTCCCGAAAGGAAATTTCATTTCCTTTCGGGAAGGGAAAGGGAATCTTGCGATTTCAATGGGGACCACTAGAGGAATCTTTGCAGCATGTGCCTGCACTTGATGGCATGCCATGCCTTTTGATGGCTTTGACTTTGGGCAAGATTTTTTTTCTTTTTTTTTTTTTAATAAGTATCTATGCCATATTCCTCCTATCTTTCCCTCCAAGCTGTGTCTTCCTCCTTAACTTTTCCCCCTGCTTTTGCAGCATCTGTGAGCTCTTGTTTTACCCTCTTTTGGTCCTTTTCCCTGCACTTGATAAAATCCTGGTCCATCTTCTTGTAGTCACTAATTTCCCAAATTTCCCAAATTTTTTTTTTTCCTCCTCCAAATGCAATTCCTTTCATGGTATCTCCATTCCAGTGTGTTTCTAAGTCCTTCTTATCTGTTTTGGCCTTAAGCAGGGATCAATTTTCCAAGCTTTGCTGCATTTGCCTGCATTTGATGGCATATGGCCTGCATTTGATGGCTTTGACTTTGGGCAAGATTTTTTTTTTTTCTTTTTTTAACATATCCATGCCATGTCTCTCATATCCTCCCCTGCAAGATGTGTCTTCCTCCTTAACTTTTTCCCCTGCTTTTGCAACATCTGTGAGCTCTTGTTTTACCCTCTTTTGGTCCTTTTCCCTGCACTTGATACAATCCTGGTCCATCTCCATGTAGTCACTAATTTCTCAAATTTCCCAAATTTTTTTTTTTTCTCCTCCAAATGCAATTCCTTTCATGGTATCTCCATTCCGGTGTGTTTCTAAGTCCTTCTTATCTGTTTTGGCCTTAAGCAGGGATCCATTTTCCAAGCTTTGCTGCATGGGCCTGCACTTGATGGCATATGGCCTGCATTTGATGGCTTTGACTTTGGGCAAGATTTTTTTTTTTTTTTTTTAAAGTGTCCATGCCATGTCCCTCATATCTTCCCTTCCACGTTGTGTCTTCCTCCTTAACTTTTCCCCCTGCTTTTGCAACATCTCTCTGCTTAGTTTTGGCCCCCTTTGGTCCTTTTCACTGCAGCTCATTTCCTCACAGAGCAGTTTTGGAGGACAACACATCTCCCAATTTTCTGGAGTTTTTGGGGTTTTTTTCAATTGCATTTCATTTGATCCTATCTCCTTTCCAGAGTGTTTGTAAGCCTTTCTTTTTGGGTTCGCAAGATTCCCTTTCCCTTCCCGAAAGGAAATTTCATTTCCTTTCGGGAAGGGAAAGGGAATCTTGCGATTTCAATGGGGACCACTAGAGGAATCTTTGCAGCATGTGCCTGCACTTGATGGCATGCCATGCCTTTTGATGGCTTTGACTTTGGGCAAGATTTTTTTTCTTTTTTTTTTTTTAATAAGTATCTCTGCCATATTCCTCCTATCTTTCCCTCCAAGCTGTGTCTTCCTCCTTAACTTTTCCCCCTGCTTTTGCAGCATCTGTGAGCTCTTGTTTTACCCTCTTTTGGTCCTTTTCCCTGTACTTGATAAAATCCTGGTCCATCTTCTTGTAGTCACTAATTTCCCAAATTTCCCAAATTTTTTTTTTTCCTCCTCCAAATGCAATTCCTTTCATGGTATCTCCATTCCAGTGTGTTGCTAAGTCCTTCTTATCTGTTTTGGCCTTAAGCAGGGATCAATTTTCCAAGCTTTGCTGCATTTGCCTGCATTTGATGGCATATGGCCTGCATTTGATGGCTTTGACTTTGGGCAAGATTTTTTTTTTTTTCTTTTTTTAACATATCCATGCCATGTCTCTCATATCTTCCCCTGCAAGATGTGTCTTCCTCCTTAACTTTTTCCCCTGCTTTTGCAACATCTGTGAGCTCTTGTTTTACCCTCTTTTGGTCCTTTTCCCTGCACTTGATACAATCCTGGTCCATCTCCATGTAGTCACTAATTTCTCAAATTTCCCAAATTTTTTTTTTTTCTCCTCCAAATGCAATTCCTTTCATGGTATCTCCATTCCAGTGTGTTTCTAAGTCCTTCTTATCTGTTTTGGCCTTAAGCAGGGATCCATTTTCCAAGCTTTGCTGCATGGGCCTGCACTTGATGTCATATGGCCTGCATTTGATGGCTTTGACTTTGGGCAAGATTTTTTTTTTTTTTTAAAGTGTCCATGCCATGTCCCTCATATCTTCCCTTCCACGTTGTGTCTTCCTCCTTAACTTTTCCCCCTGCTTTTGCAACATCTCTCTGCTTAGTTTTGGCCTCCTTTGGTCCTTTGCACTGCAGCTCATTTCCTCACAGAGCAGTTTTGGAGGACAACACATCTCCCAATTTTCTGGAGTTTTTGGGGTTTTTTTCAATTGCATTTCATTTGATCCTATCTCCTTTCCAGAGTGTTTGTAAGCCTTTCTTTTTGGGTTCGCAAGATTCCCTTTCCCTTCCCGAAAGGAAATTTCATTTCCTTTCGGGAAGGGAAAGGGAATCTTGCGATTTCAATGGGGACCACTAGAGGAATCTTTGCAGCATGTGCCTGCACTTGATGGCATGCCATGCCTTTTGATGGCTTTGACTTTGGGCAAGATTTTTTTTCTTTTTTTTTTTTTAATAAGTATCTATGCCATATTCCTCCTATCTTTCCCTCCAAGCTGTGTCTTCCTCCTTAACTTTTCCCCCTGCTTTTGCAGCATCTGTGAGCTCTTGTTTTACCCTCTTTTGGTCCTTTTCCCTGCACTTGATAAAATCCTGGTCCATCTTCTTGTAGTCACTAATTTCCCAAATTTCCCAAATTTTTTTTTTTCCTCCTCCAAATGCAATTCCTTTCATGGTATCTCCATTCCAGTGTGTTTCTAAGTCCTTCTTATCTGTTTTGGCCTTAAGCAGGGATCCATTTTCCAAGCTTTGCTGCATTTGCCTGCATTTGATGGCATATGGCCTGCATTTGATGGCTTTGACTTTGGGCAAGATTTTTTTTTTTTTCTTTTTTTAACATATCCATGCCATGTCTCTCATATCTTCCCCTGCAAGATGTGTCTTCCTCCTTAACTTTTTCCCCTGCTTTTGCAACATCTGTGAGCTCTTGTTTTACCCTCTTTTGGTCCTTTTCCCTGCACTTGATACAATCCTGGTCCATCTCCATGTAGTCACTAATTTCTCAAATTTCCCAAATTTTTTTTTTTTCTCCTCCAAATGCAATTCCTTTCATGGTATCTCCATTCCGGTGTGTTTCTAAGTCCTTCTTATCTGTTTTGGCCTTAAGCAGGGATCCATTTTCCAAGCTTTGCTGCATGGGCCTGCACTTGATGGCATATGGCCTGCATTTGATGGCTTTGACTTTGGGCAAGATTTTTTTTTTTTTTTAAAGTGTCCATGCCATGTCCCTCATATCTTCCCTTCCACGTTGTGTCTTCCTCCCTAACTTTTCCCCCTGCTTTTGCAACATCTCTCTGCTTAGTTTTGGCCTCCTTTGGTCCTTTGCACTGCAGCTCATTTCCTCACAGAGCAGTTTTGGAGGACAACACATCTCCCAATTTTCTGGAGTTTTTGGGGTTTTTTTCAATTGCATTTCATTTGATCCTCTCTCCTTTCCAGAGTGTTTGTAAGCCTTTCTTTTTGGGTTCGCAAGATTCCCTTTCCCTTCCCGAAAGGAAATTTCATTTCCTTTCGGGAAGGGAAAGGGAATCTTGCGATTTCAATGGGGACCACTAGAGGAATCTTTGCAGCATGTGCCTGCACTTGATGGCATGCCATGCCTTTTGATGGCTTTGACTTTGGGCAAGATTTTTTTTCTTTTTTTTTTTTTAATAAGTATCTATGCCATATTCCTCCTATCTTTCCCTCCAAGCTGTGTCTTCCTCCTTAACTTTTCCCCCTGCTTTTGCAGCATCTGTGAGCTCTTGTTTTACCCTCTTTTGGTCCTTTTCCCTGCACTTGATAAAATCCTGGTCCATCTTCTTGTAGTCACTAATTTCCCAAATTTCCCAAATTTTTTTTTTTCCTCCTCCAAATGCAATTCCTTTCATGGTATCTCCATTCCAGTGTGTTTCTAAGTCCTTCTTATCTGTTTTGGCCTTAAGCAGGGATCAATTTTCCAAGCTTTGCTGCATTTGCCTGCATTTGATGGCATATGGCCTGCATTTGATGGCTTTGACTTTGGGCAAGATTTTTTTTTTTTCTTTTTTTAACATATCCATGCCATGTCTCTCATATCCTCCCCTGCAAGATGTGTCTTCCTCCTTAACTTTTTCCCCTGCTTTTGCAACATCTGTGAGCTCTTGTTTTACCCTCTTTTGGTCCTTTTCCCTGCACTTGATACAATCCTGGTCCATCTCCATGTAGTCACTAATTTCTCAAATTTCCCAAATTTTTTTTTTTTCTCCTCCAAATGCAATTCCTTTCATGGTATCTCCATTCCGGTGTGTTTCTAAGTCCTTCTTATCTGTTTTGGCCTTAAGCAGGGATCCATTTTCCAAGCTTTGCTGCATGGGCCTGCACTTGATGGCATATGGCCTGCATTTGATGGCTTTGACTTTGGGCAAGATTTTTTTTTTTTTTTTTTAAAGTGTCCATGCCATGTCCCTCATATCTTCCCTTCCACGTTGTGTCTTCCTCCTTAACTTTTCCCCCTGCTTTTGCAACATCTCTCTGCTTAGTTTTGGCCCCCTTTGGTCCTTTTCACTGCAGCTCATTTCCTCACAGAGCAGTTTTGGAGGACAACACATCTCCCAATTTTCTGGAGTTTTTGGGGTTTTTTTCAATTGCATTTCATTTGATCCTATCTCCTTTCCAGAGTGTTTGTAAGCCTTTCTTTTTGGGTTCGCAAGATTCCCTTTCCCTTCCCGAAAGGAAATTTCATTTCCTTTCGGGAAGGGAAAGGGAATCTTGCGATTTCAATGGGGACCACTAGAGGAATCTTTGCAGCATGTGCCTGCACTTGATGGCATGCCATGCCTTTTGATGGCTTTGACTTTGGGCAAGATTTTTTTTCTTTTTTTTTTTTTAATAAGTATCTCTGCCATATTCCTCCTATCTTTCCCTCCAAGCTGTGTCTTCCTCCTTAACTTTTCCCCCTGCTTTTGCAGCATCTGTGAGCTCTTGTTTTACCCTCTTTTGGTCCTTTTCCCTGTACTTGATAAAATCCTGGTCCATCTTCTTGTAGTCACTAATTTCCCAAATTTCCCAAATTTTTTTTTTTCCTCCTCCAAATGCAATTCCTTTCATGGTATCTCCATTCCAGTGTGTTGCTAAGTCCTTCTTATCTGTTTTGGCCTTAAGCAGGGATCAATTTTCCAAGCTTTGCTGCATTTGCCTGCATTTGATGGCATATGGCCTGCATTTGATGGCTTTGACTTTGGGCAAGATTTTTTTTTTTTTCTTTTTTTAACATATCCATGCCATGTCTCTCATATCTTCCCCTGCAAGATGTGTCTTCCTCCTTAACTTTTTCCCCTGCTTTTGCAACATCTGTGAGCTCTTGTTTTACCCTCTTTTGGTCCTTTTCCCTGCACTTGATACAATCCTGGTCCATCTCCATGTAGTCACTAATTTCTCAAATTTCCCAAATTTTTTTTTTTTCTCCTCCAAATGCAATTCCTTTCATGGTATCTCCATTCCAGTGTGTTTCTAAGTCCTTCTTATCTGTTTTGGCCTTAAGCAGGGATCCATTTTCCAAGCTTTGCTGCATGGGCCTGCACTTGATGTCATATGGCCTGCATTTGATGGCTTTGACTTTGGGCAAGATTTTTTTTTTTTTTTAAAGTGTCCATGCCATGTCCCTCATATCTTCCCTTCCACGTTGTGTCTTCCTCCTTAACTTTTCCCCCTGCTTTTGCAACATCTCTCTGCTTAGTTTTGGCCTCCTTTGGTCCTTTGCACTGCAGCTCATTTCCTCACAGAGCAGTTTTGGAGGACAACACATCTCCCAATTTTCTGGAGTTTTTGGGGTTTTTTTCAATTGCATTTCATTTGATCCTATCTCCTTTCCAGAGTGTTTGTAAGCCTTTCTTTTTGGGTTCGCAAGATTCCCTTTCCCTTCCCGAAAGGAAATTTCATTTCCTTTCGGGAAGGGAAAGGGAATCTTGCGATTTCAATGGGGACCACTAGAGGAATCTTTGCAGCATGTGCCTGCACTTGATGGCATGCCATGCCTTTTGATGGCTTTGACTTTGGGCAAGATTTTTTTTCTTTTTTTTTTTTTAATAAGTATCTATGCCATATTCCTCCTATCTTTCCCTCCAAGCTGTGTCTTCCTCCTTAACTTTTCCCCCTGCTTTTGCAGCATCTGTGAGCTCTTGTTTTACCCTCTTTTGGTCCTTTTCCCTGCACTTGATAAAATCCTGGTCCATCTCCTTGTAGTCACTAATTTCCCAAATTTCCCAAATTTTATTTTTTCCTCCTCCAAATGCAATTCCTTTCATGGTATCTCCATTCCAGTGTGTTTCTAAGTCCTTCTTATCTGTTTTGGCCTTAAGCAGGGATCCATTTTCCAAGCTTTGCTGCATTTGCCTGCATTTGATGGCATATGGCCTGCATTTGATGGCTTTGACTTTGGGCAAGATTTTTTTTTTTTTCTTTTTTTAACATATCCATGCCATGTCTCTCATATCTTCCCCTGCAAGATGTGTCTTCCTCCTTAACTTTTTCCCCTGCTTTTGCAACATCTGTGAGCTCTTGTTTTACCCTCTTTTGGTCCTTTTCCCTGCACTTGATACAATCCTGGTCCATCTCCATGTAGTCACTAATTTCTCAAATTTCCCAAATTTTTTTTTTTCCTCCTCCAAATGCAATTCCTTTCATGGTATCTCCATTCCAGTGTGTTTCTAAGTCCTTCTTATCTGTTTTGGCCTTAAGCAGGGATCCATTTTCCAAGCTTTGCTGCATTTGCCTGCATTTGATGGCATATGGCCTGCATTTGATGGCTTTGACTTTGGGCAAGATTTTTTTTTTTTTTTTAAAGTGTCCATGCCATGTCCCTCATATCTTCCCTTCCACGTTGTGTCTTCCTCCTTAACTTTTCCCCCTGCTTTTGCAACATCTCTCTGCTTAGTTTTGGCCCCCTTTGGTCCTTTTCACTGCAGCTCATTTCCTCACAGAGCAGTTTTGGAGGACAACACATCTCCCAATTTTCTGGAGTTTTTGGGGTTTTTTTCAATTGCATTTCATTTGATCCTATCTCCTTTCCAGAGTGTTTGTAAGCCTTTCTTTTTGGGTTCGCAAGATTCCCTTTCCCTTCCCGAAAGGAAATTTCATTTCCTTTCGGGAAGGGAAAGGGAATCTTGCGATTTCAATGGGGACCACTAGAGGAATCTTTGCAGCATGTGCCTGCACTTGATGGCATGCCATGCCTTTTGATGGCTTTGACTTTGGGCAAGATTTTTTTTCTTTTTTTTTTTTTAATAAGTATCTCTGCCATATTCCTCCTATCTTTCCCTCCAAGCTGTGTCTTCCTCCTTAACTTTTCCCCCTGCTTTTGCAGCATCTGTGAGCTCTTGTTTTACCCTCTTTTGGTCCTTTTCCCTGTACTTGATAAAATCCTGGTCCATCTTCTTGTAGTCACTAATTTCCCAAATTTCCCAAATTTTTTTTTTTCCTCCTCCAAATGCAATTCCTTTCATGGTATCTCCATTCCAGTGTGTTGCTAAGTCCTTCTTATCTGTTTTGGCCTTAAGCAGGGATCCATTTTCCAAGCTTTGCTGCATTTGCCTGCATTTGATGGCATATGGCCTGCATTTGATGGCTTTGACTTTGGGCAAGATTTTTTTTTTTTTTTTTTAAAGTGTCCATGCCATGTCTCTCATATCTTCCCCTGCAAGATGTGTCTTCCTCCTTAACTTTTTCCCCTGCTTTTGCAACATCTGTGAGCTCTTGTTTTACCCTCTTTTGGTCCTTTTCCCTGCACTTGATACAATCCTGGTCCATCTCCATGTAGTCACTAATTTCTCAAATTTCCCAAATTTTTTTTTTTTCTCCTCCAAATGCAATTCCTTTCATGGTATCTCCATTCCGGTGTGTTTCTAAGTCCTTCTTATCTGTTTTGGCCTTAAGCAGGGATCCATTTTCCAAGCTTTGCTGCATGGGCCTGCACTTGATGGCATATGGCCTGCATTTGATGGCTTTGACTTTGGGCAAGATTTTTTTTTTTTTTTTTTAAAGTGTCCATGCCATGTCCCTCATATCTTCCCTTCCACGTTGTGTCTTCCTCCTTAACTTTTCCCCCTGCTTTTGCAACATCTCTCTGCTTAGTTTTGGCCCCCTTTGGTCCTTTTCACTGCAGCTCATTTCCTCACAGAGCAGTTTTGGAGGACAACACATCTCCCAATTTTCTGGAGTTTTTGGGGTTTTTTTCAATTGCATTTCATTTGATCCTATCTCCTTTCCAGAGTGTTTGTAAGCCTTTCTTTTTGGGTTCGCAAGATTCCCTTTCCCTTCCCGAAAGGAAATTTCATTTCCTTTCGGGAAGGGAAAGGGAATCTTGCGATTTCAATGGGGACCACTAGAGGAATCTTTGCAGCATGTGCCTGCACTTGATGGCATGCCATGCCTTTTGATGGCTTTGACTTTGGGCAAGATTTTTTTTCTTTTTTTTTTTTTAATAAGTATCTATGCCATATTCCTCCTATCTTCCCCTGCAAGATGTGTCTTCCTCCTTAACTTTTTCCCCTGCTTTTGCAACATCTGTGAGCTCTTGTTTTACCCTCTTTTGGTCCTTTTCCCTGCACTTGATAAAATCCTGGTCCATCTCCATGTAGTCACTAATTTCTCAAATTTCCCAAATTTTTTTTTTTTCTCCTCCAAATGCAATTCCTTTCATGGTATCTCCATTCCGGTGTGTTTCTAAGTCCTTCTTATCTGTTTTGGCCTTAAGCAGGGATCCATTTTCCAAGCTTTGCTGCATTTGCCTGCATTTGATGGCATATGGCCTGCATTTGATGGCTTTGATTTTGGGCAAGATTTTTTTTTTTTTTTTTAAAGTGTCCATGCCATGTCCCTCATATCTTCCCTTCCACGTTGTGTCTTCCTCCTTAACTTTTCCCCCTGCTTTTGCAACATCTCTCTGCTTAGTTTTGGCCTCCTTTGGTCCTTTGCACTGCAGCTCATTTCCTCACAGAGCAGTTTTGGAGGACAACACATCTCCCAATTTTCTGGAGTTTTTGGGGTTTTTTTCAATTGCATTTCATTTGATCCTATCTCCTTTCCAGAGTGTTTGTAAGCCTTTCTTTTTGGGTTCGCAAGATTCCCTTTCCCTTCCCGAAAGGAAATTTCATTTCCTTTCGGGAAGGGAAAGGGAATCTTGCGATTTCAATGGGGACCACTAGAGGAATCTTTGCAGCATGTGCCTGCACTTGATGGCATGCCATGCCTTTTGATGGCTTTGACTTTGGGCAAGATTTTTTTTTTTTTTTTTAAAGTGTCCATGCCATGTCCCTCATATCTTCCCTTCCACGTTGTGTCTTCCTCCTTAACTTTTCCCCCTGCTTTTGCAACATCTCTCTGCTTAGTTTTGGCCTCCTTTGGTCCTTTGCACTGCAGCTCATTTCCTCACAGAGCAGTTTTGGAGGACAACACATCTCCCAATTTTCTGGAGTTTTTGGGGTTTTTTTCAATTGCATTTCATTTGATCCTATCTCCTTTCCAGAGTGTTTGTAAGCCTTTCTTTTTGGGTTCGCAAGATTCCCTTTCCCTTCCCGAAAGGAAATGAAATTTCCTTTCGGGAAGGGAAAGGGAATCTTGCGATTTCAATGGGGACCACTAGAGGAATCTTTGCAGCATGTGCCTGCACTTGATGGCATGCCATGCCTTTTGATGGCTTTGACTTTGGGCAAGATTTTTTTCTTTTTTTTTTTTTAATAAGTATCTATGCCATATTCCTCCTATCTTTCCCTCCAAGCTGTGTCTTCCTCCTTAACTTTTCCCCCTGCTTTTGCAGCATCTGTGAGCTCTTGTTTTACCCTCTTTTGGTCCTTTTCCCTGCACTTGATAAAATCCTGGTCCATCTTCTTGTAGTCACTAATTTCCCAAATTTCCCAAATTTTTTTTTTTCCTCCTCCAAATGCAATTCCTTTCATGGTATCTCCATTCCAGTGTGTTGCTAAGTCCTTCTTATCTGTTTTGGCCTTAAGCAGGGATCAATTTTCCAAGCTTTGCTGCATTTGCCTGCATTTGATGGCATATGGCCTGCATTTGATGGCTTTGACTTTGGGCAAGATTTTTTTTTTTTTCTTTTTTTAACATATCCATGCCATGTCTCTCATATCTTCCCCTGCAAGATGTGTCTTCCTCCTTAACTTTTTCCCCTGCTTTTGCAACATCTGTGAGCTCTTGTTTTACCCTCTTTTGGTCCTTTTCCCTGCACTTGATACAATCCTGGTCCATCTCCATGTAGTCACTAATTTCTCAAATTTCCCAAATTTTTTTTTTTTCTCCTCCAAATGCAATTCCTTTCATGGTATCTCCATTCCAGTGTGTTTCTAAGTCCTTCTTATCTGTTTTGGCCTTAAGCAGGGATCCATTTTCCAAGCTTTGCTGCATGGGCCTGCACTTGATGGCATATGGCCTGCATTTGATGGCTTTGACTTTGGGCAGGTTTTTTTTTTTTTTTTTTTGAAGTGTCCATGCCATGTCCCTCATATCTTCCCTTCCACGTTGTGTCTTCCTCCCTAACTTTTCCCCCTGCTTTTGCAACATCTCTCTGCTTAGTTTTGGCCTCCTTTGGTCCTTTGCACTGCAGCTCATTTCCTCACAGAGCAGTTTTGGAGGACAACACATCTCCCAATTTTCTGGAGTTTTTGGGGTTTTTTTCAATTGCATTTCATTTGATCCTATCTCCTTTCCAGAGTGTTTGTAAGCCTTTCTTTTTGGGTTCGCAAGATTCCCTTTCCCTTCCCGAAAGGAAATTTCATTTCCTTTCGGGAAGGGAAAGGGAATCTTGCGATTTCAATGGGGACCACTAGAGGAATCTTTGCAGCATGTGCCTGCACTTGATGGCATGCCATGCCTTTTGATGGCTTTGACTTTGGGCAAGATTTTTTTTCTTTTTTTTTTTTTAATAAGTATCTCTGCCATATTCCTCCTATCTTTCCCTCCAAGCTGTGTCTTCCTCCTTAACTTTTCCCCCTGCTTTTGCAGCATCTGTGAGCTCTTGTTTTACCCTCTTTTGGTCCTTTTCCCTGCACTTGATACAATCCTGGTCCATCTCCATGTAGTCACTAATTTCTCAAATTTCCCAAATTTTTTTTTTCCTCCTCCAAATGCAATTCCTTTCATGGTATCTCCATTCCGGTGTGTTTCTAAGTCCTTCTTATCTGTTTTGGCCTTAAGCAGGGATCCATTTTCCAAGCTTTGCTGCATGGGCCTGCACTTGATGGCATATGGCCTGCATTTGATGGCTTTGACTTTGGGCAAGATTTTTTTTTTTTTTCTTTTTTTAACATATCCATGCCATGTCTCTCATATCTTCCCCTGCAAGATGTGTCTTCCTCCTTAACTTTTTCCCCTGCTTTTGCAACATCTGTGAGCTCTTGTTTTACCCTCTTTTGGTCCTTTTCCCTGCACTTGATACAATCCTGGTCCATCTCCATGTAGTCACTAATTTCTCAAATTTCCCAAATTTTTTTTTTTCCTCCTCCAAATGCAATTCCTTTCATGGTATCTCCATTCCGGTGTGTTTCTAAGTCCTTCTTATCTGTTTTGGCCTTAAGCAGGGATCCATTTTCCAAGCTTTGCTGCATGGGCCTGCACTTGATGGCATATGGCCTGCATTTGATGGCTTTGACTTTGGGCAAGATTTTTTTTTTTTTTTTTAAAGTGTCCATGCCATGTCCCTCATATCTTCCCTTCCACGTTGTGTCTTCCTCCTTAACTTTTCCCCCTGCTTTTGTAACATCTCTCTGCTTAGTTTTGGCCTCCTTTGGTCCTTTGCACTGCAGCTCATTTCCTCACAGAGCAGTTTTGGAGGACAACACATCTCCCAATTTTCTGGAGTTTTTGGGGTTTTTTTCAATTGCATTTCATTTGATCCTATCTCCTTTCCAGAGTGTTTGTAAGCCTTTCTTTTTGGGTTCGCAAGATTCCCTTTCCCTTCCCGAAAGGAAATTTCATTTCCTTTCGGGAAGGGAAAGGGAATCTTGCGATTTCAATGGGGACCACTAGAGGAATCTTTGCAGCATGTGCCTGCACTTGATGGCATGCCATGCCTTTTGATGGCTTTGACTTTGGGCAAGATTTTTTTTCTTTTTTTTTTTTTAATAAGTATCTCTGCCATATTCCTCCTATCTTTCCCTCCAAGCTGTGTCTTCCTCCTTAACTTTTCCCCCTGCTTTTGCAGCATCTGTGAGCTCTTGTTTTACCCTCTTTTGGTCCTTTTCCCTGCACTTGATACAATCCTGGTCCATCTCCATGTAGTCACTAATTTCTCAAATTTCCCAAATTTTTTTTTTCCTCCTCCAAATGCAATTCCTTTCATGGTATCTCCATTCCGGTGTGTTTCTAAGTCCTTCTTATCTGTTTTGGCCTTAAGCAGGGATCCATTTTCCAAGCTTTGCTGCATGGGCCTGCACTTGATGGCATATGGCCTGCATTTGATGGCTTTGACTTTGGGCAAGATTTTTTTTTTTTTTTTTAAAGTGTCCATGCCATGTCCCTCATATCTTCCCTTCCACGTTGTGTCTTCCTCCCTAACTTTTCCCCCTGCTTTTGCAACATCTCTCTGCTTAGTTTTGGCCCCCTTTGGTCCTTTGCACTGCAGCTCATTTCCTCACAGAGCAGTTTTGGAGGACAACACATCTCCCAATTTTCTGGAGTTTTTGGGGTTTTTTTCAATTGCATTTCATTTGATCCTATCTCCTTTCCAGAGTGTTTGTAAGCCTTTCTTTTTGGGTTCGCAAGATTCCCTTTCCCTTCGCGAAAGGAAATTTCATTTCCTTTCGGGAAGGGAAAGGGAATCTTGCGATTTCAATGGGGACCACTAGAGGAATCTTTGCAGCATGTGCCTGCACTTGATGGCATGCCATGCCTTTTGATGGCTTTGACTTTGGGCAAGATTTTTTTTCTTTTTTTTTTTTAATAAGTATCTATGCCATATTCCTCCTATCTTTCCCTCCAAGCTGTGTCTTCCTCCTTAACTTTTCCCCCTGCTTTTGCAGCATCTGTGAGCTCTTGTTTTACCCTCTTTTGGTCCTTTTCCCTGCACTTGATAAAATCCTGGTCCATCTTCTTGTAGTCACTAATTTCCCAAATTTCCCAAATTTTATTTTTTCCTCCTCCAAATGCAATTAATTTCATGGTATCTCCATTCCAGTGTGTTTCTAAGTCCTTCTTATCTGTTTTGGCCTTAAGCAGGGATCCATTTTCCAAGCTTTGCTGCATTTGCCTGCATTTGATGGCATATGGCCTGCATTTGATGGCTTTGACTTTGGGCAAGATTTTTTTTTTTTCTTTTTTTAACATATCCATGCCATGTCTCTCATATCTTCCCCTGCAAGATGTGTCTTCCTCCTTAACTTTTTCCCCTGCTTTTGCAACATCTGTGAGCTCTTGTTTTACCCTCTTTTGGTCCTTTTCCCTGCACTTGATACAATCCTGGTCCATCTCCATGTAGTCACTAATTTCTCAAATTTCCCAAATTTTTTTTTTTCCTCCTCCAAATGCAATTCCTTTCATGGTATCTCCATTCCAGTGTGTTGCTAAGTCCTTCTTATCTGTTTTGGCCTTAAGCAGGGATCAATTTTCCAAGCTTTGCTGCATTTGCCTGCATTTGATGGCATATGGCCTGCATTTGATGGCTTTGACTTTGGGCAAGATTTTTTTTTTTTTCTTTTTTTAACATATCCATGCCATGTCTCTCATATCTTCCCCTGCAAGATGTGTCTTCCTCCTTAACTTTTTCCCCTGCTTTTGCAACATCTGTGAGCTCTTGTTTTACCCTCTTTTGGTCCTTTTCCCTGCACTTGATACAATCCTGGTCCATCTCCATGTAGTCACTAATTTCTCAAATTTCCCAAATTTTTTTTTTTTCTCCTCCAAATGCAATTCCTTTCATGGTATCTCCATTCCAGTGTGTTTCTAAGTCCTTCTTATCTGTTTTGGCCTTAAGCAGGGATCCATTTTCCAAGCTTTGCTGCATGGGCCTGCACTTGATGGCATATGGCCTGCATTTGATGGCTTTGACTTTGGGCAGGTTTTTTTTTTTTTTTTTTTGAAGTGTCCATGCCATGTCCCTCATATCTTCCCTTCCACGTTGTGTCTTCCTCCCTAACTTTTCCCCCTGCTTTTGCAACATCTCTCTGCTTAGTTTTGGCCTCCTTTGGTCCTTTGCACTGCAGCTCATTTCCTCACAGAGCAGTTTTGGAGGACAACACATCTCCCAATTTTCTGGAGTTTTTGGGGTTTTTTTCAATTGCATTTCATTTGATCCTATCTCCTTTCCAGAGTGTTTGTAAGCCTTTCTTTTTGGGTTCGCAAGATTCCCTTTCCCTTCCCGAAAGGAAATTTCATTTCCTTTCGGGAAGGGAAAGGGAATCTTGCGATTTCAATGGGGACCACTAGAGGAATCTTTGCAGCATGTGCCTGCACTTGATGGCATGCCATGCCTTTTGATGGCTTTGACTTTGGGCAAGATTTTTTTTCTTTTTTTTTTTTTAATAAGTATCTCTGCCATATTCCTCCTATCTTTCCCTCCAAGCTGTGTCTTCCTCCTTAACTTTTCCCCCTGCTTTTGCAGCATCTGTGAGCTCTTGTTTTACCCTCTTTTGGTCCTTTTCCCTGCACTTGATACAATCCTGGTCCATCTCCATGTAGTCACTAATTTCTCAAATTTCCCAAATTTTTTTTTTCCTCCTCCAAATGCAATTCCTTTCATGGTATCTCCATTCCGGTGTGTTTCTAAGTCCTTCTTATCTGTTTTGGCCTTAAGCAGGGATCCATTTTCCAAGCTTTGCTGCATGGGCCTGCACTTGATGGCATATGGCCTGCATTTGATGGCTTTGACTTTGGGCAAGATTTTTTTTTTTTTTCTTTTTTTAACATATCCATGCCATGTCTCTCATATCTTCCCCTGCAAGATGTGTCTTCCTCCTTAACTTTTTCCCCTGCTTTTGCAACATCTGTGAGCTCTTGTTTTACCCTCTTTTGGTCCTTTTCCCTGCACTTGATACAATCCTGGTCCATCTCCATGTAGTCACTAATTTCTCAAATTTCCCAAATTTTTTTTTTTCCTCCTCCAAATGCAATTCCTTTCATGGTATCTCCATTCCGGTGTGTTTCTAAGTCCTTCTTATCTGTTTTGGCCTTAAGCAGGGATCCATTTTCCAAGCTTTGCTGCATGGGCCTGCACTTGATGGCATATGGCCTGCATTTGATGGCTTTGACTTTGGGCAAGATTTTTTTTTTTTTTTTTAAAGTGTCCATGCCATGTCCCTCATATCTTCCCTTCCACGTTGTGTCTTCCTCCTTAACTTTTCCCCCTGCTTTTGTAACATCTCTCTGCTTAGTTTTGGCCTCCTTTGGTCCTTTGCACTGCAGCTCATTTCCTCACAGAGCAGTTTTGGAGGACAACACATCTCCCAATTTTCTGGAGTTTTTGGGGTTTTTTTCAATTGCATTTCATTTGATCCTATCTCCTTTCCAGAGTGTTTGTAAGCCTTTCTTTTTGGGTTCGCAAGATTCCCTTTCCCTTCCCGAAAGGAAATTTCATTTCCTTTCGGGAAGGGAAAGGGAATCTTGCGATTTCAATGGGGACCACTAGAGGAATCTTTGCAGCATGTGCCTGCACTTGATGGCATGCCATGCCTTTTGATGGCTTTGACTTTGGGCAAGATTTTTTTTCTTTTTTTTTTTTTAATAAGTATCTCTGCCATATTCCTCCTATCTTTCCCTCCAAGCTGTGTCTTCCTCCTTAACTTTTCCCCCTGCTTTTGCAGCATCTGTGAGCTCTTGTTTTACCCTCTTTTGGTCCTTTTCCCTGCACTTGATACAATCCTGGTCCATCTCCATGTAGTCACTAATTTCTCAAATTTCCCAAATTTTTTTTTTCCTCCTCCAAATGCAATTCCTTTCATGGTATCTCCATTCCGGTGTGTTTCTAAGTCCTTCTTATCTGTTTTGGCCTTAAGCAGGGATCCATTTTCCAAGCTTTGCTGCATGGGCCTGCACTTGATGGCATATGGCCTGCATTTGATGGCTTTGACTTTGGGCAAGATTTTTTTTTTTTTTTTTAAAGTGTCCATGCCATGTCCCTCATATCTTCCCTTCCACGTTGTGTCTTCCTCCCTAACTTTTCCCCCTGCTTTTGCAACATCTCTCTGCTTAGTTTTGGCCCCCTTTGGTCCTTTGCACTGCAGCTCATTTCCTCACAGAGCAGTTTTGGAGGACAACACATCTCCCAATTTTCTGGAGTTTTTGGGGTTTTTTTCAATTGCATTTCATTTGATCCTATCTCCTTTCCAGAGTGTTTGTAAGCCTTTCTTTTTGGGTTCGCAAGATTCCCTTTCCCTTCGCGAAAGGAAATTTCATTTCCTTTCGGGAAGGGAAAGGGAATCTTGCGATTTCAATGGGGACCACTAGAGGAATCTTTGCAGCATGTGCCTGCACTTGATGGCATGCCATGCCTTTTGATGGCTTTGACTTTGGGCAAGATTTTTTTTCTTTTTTTTTTTTAATAAGTATCTATGCCATATTCCTCCTATCTTTCCCTCCAAGCTGTGTCTTCCTCCTTAACTTTTCCCCCTGCTTTTGCAGCATCTGTGAGCTCTTGTTTTACCCTCTTTTGGTCCTTTTCCCTGCACTTGATAAAATCCTGGTCCATCTTCTTGTAGTCACTAATTTCCCAAATTTCCCAAATTTTATTTTTTCCTCCTCCAAATGCAATTAATTTCATGGTATCTCCATTCCAGTGTGTTTCTAAGTCCTTCTTATCTGTTTTGGCCTTAAGCAGGGATCCATTTTCCAAGCTTTGCTGCATTTGCCTGCATTTGATGGCATATGGCCTGCATTTGATGGCTTTGACTTTGGGCAAGATTTTTTTTTTTTCTTTTTTTAACATATCCATGCCATGTCTCTCATATCTTCCCCTGCAAGATGTGTCTTCCTCCTTAACTTTTTCCCCTGCTTTTGCAACATCTGTGAGCTCTTGTTTTACCCTCTTTTGGTCCTTTTCCCTGCACTTGATACAATCCTGGTCCATCTCCATGTAGTCACTAATTTCTCAAATTTCCCAAATTTTTTTTTTTCCTCCTCCAAATGCAATTCCTTTCATGGTATCTCCATTCCGGTGTGTTTCTAAGTCCTTCTTATCTGTTTTGGCCTTAAGCAGGGATCCATTTTCCAAGCTTTGCTGCATGGGCCTGCACTTGATGGCATATGGCCTGCATTTGATGGCTTTGACTTTGGGCAAGATTTTTTTTTTTTTTTTTAAAGTGTCCATGCCATGTCCCTCATATCTTCCCTTCCACGTTGTGTCTTCCTCCCTAACTTTTCCCCCTGCTTTTGCAACATCTCTCTGCTTAGTTTTGGCCTCCTTTGGTCCTTTGCACTGCAGCTCATTTCCTCACAGAGCAGTTTTGGAGGACAACACATCTCCCAATTTTCTGGAGTTTTTGGGGTTTTTTTCAATTGCATTTCATTTGATCCTATCTCCTTTCCAGAGTGTTTGTAAGCCTTTCTTTTTGGGTTCGCAAGATTCCCTTTCCCTTCGCGAAAGGAAATTTCATTTCCTTTCGGGAAGGGAAAGGGAATCTTGCGATTTCAATGGGGACCACTAGAGGAATCTTTGCAGCATGTGCCTGCACTTGATGGCATGCCATGCCTTTTGATGGCTTTGACTTTGGGCAAGATTTTTTTTCTTTTTTTTTTTTAATAAGTATCTATGCCATATTCCTCCTATCTTTCCCTCCAAGCTGTGTCTTCCTCCTTAACTTTTCCCCCTGCTTTTGCAGCATCTGTGAGCTCTTGTTTTACCCTCTTTTGGTCCTTTTCCCTGCACTTGATAAAATCCTGGTCCATCTTCTTGTAGTCACTAATTTCCCAAATTTCCCAAATTTTATTTTTTCCTCCTCCAAATGCAATTCCTTTCATGGTATCTCCATTCCAGTGTGTTTCTAAGTCCTTCTTATCTGTTTTGGCCTTAAGCAGGGATCCATTTTCCAAGCTTTGCTGCATTTGCCTGCATTTGATGGCATATGGCCTGCATTTGATGGCTTTGACTTTGGGCAAGATTTTTTTTTTTTTCTTTTTTTAACATATCCATGCCATGTCTCTCATATCTTCCCCTGCAAGATGTGTCTTCCTCCTTAACTTTTTCCCCTGCTTTTGCAACATCTGTGAGCTCTTGTTTTACCCTCTTTTGGTCCTTTTCCCTGCACTTGATACAATCCTGGTCCATCTCCATGTAGTCACTAATTTCTCAAATTTCCCAAATTTTTTTTTTTCCTCCTCCAAATGCAATTCCTTTCATGGTATCTCCATTCCGGTGTGTTTCTAAGTCCTTCTTATCTGTTTTGGCCTTAAGCAGGGATCCATTTTCCAAGCTTTGCTGCATGGGCCTGCACTTGATGGCATATGGCCTGCATTTGATGGCTTTGACCTTGGGCAAGATTTTTTTTTTTTTTTTTTTAAAGTGTCCATGCCATGTCCCTCATATCTTCCCTTCCACGTTGTGTCTTCCTCCCTAACTTTTCCCCCTGCTTTTGCAACATCTCTCTGCTTAGTTTTGGCCTCCTTTGGTCCTTTGCACTGCAGCTCATTTCCTCACAGAGCAGTTTTGGAGGACAACACATCTCCCAATTTTCTGGAGTTTTTGGGGTTTTTTTCAATTGCATTTCATTTGATCCTATCTCCTTTCCAGAGTGTTTGTAAGCCTTTCTTTTTGGGTTCGCAAGATTCCCTTTCCCTTCGCGAAAGGAAATTTCATTTCCTTTCGGGAAGGGAAAGGGAATCTTGCGATTTCAATGGGGACCACTAGAGGAATCTTTGCAGCATGTGCCTGCACTTGATGGCATGCCATGCCTTTTGATGGCTTTGACTTTGGGCAAGATTTTTTTTCTTTTTTTTTTTTAATAAGTATCTATGCCATATTCCTCCTATCTTTCCCTCCAAGCTGTGTCTTCCTCCTTAACTTTTCCCCCTGCTTTTGCAGCATCTGTGAGCTCTTGTTTTACCCTCTTTTGGTCCTTTTCCCTGCACTTGATAAAATCCTGGTCCATCTTCTTGTAGTCACTAATTTCCCAAATTTCCCAAATTTTTTTTTTTCCTCCTCCAAATGCAATTCCTTTCATGGTATCTCCATTCCAGTGTGTTTCTAAGTCCTTCTTATCTGTTTTGGCCTTAAGCAGGGATCCATTTTCCAAGCTTTGCTGCATTTGCCTGCATTTGATGGCATATGGCCTGCATTTGATGGCTTTGACTTTGGGCAAGATTTTTTTTTTTTCTTTTTTTAACATATCCATGCCATGTCTCTCATATCTTCCCCTGCAAGATGTGTCGTCCTCCTTAACTTTTTCCCCTGCTTTTGCAACATCTGTGAGCTCTTGTTTTACCCTCTTTTGGTCCTTTTCCCTGCACTTGATACAATCCTGGTCCATCTCCATGTAGTCACTAATTTCTCAAATTTCCCAAATTTTTTTTTTTCCTCCTCCAAATGCAATTCCTTTCATGGTATCTCCATTCCGGTGTGTTTCTAAGTCCTTCTTATCTGTTTTGGCCTTAAGCAGGGATCCATTTTCCAAGCTTTGCTGCATGGGCCTGCACTTGATGGCATATGGCCTGCATTTGATGGCTTTGACTTTGGGCAAGATTTTTTTTTTTTTTTTTAAAGTGTCCATGCCATGTCCCTCATATCTTCCCTTCCACGTTGTGTCTTCCTCCCTAACTTTTCCCCCTGCTTTTGCAACATCTCTCTGCTTAGTTTTGGCCCCCTTTGGTCCTTTGCACTGCAGCTCATTTCCTCACAGAGCAGTTTTGGAGGACAACACATCTCCCAATTTTCTGGAGTTTTTGGGGTTTTTTTCAATTGCATTTCATTTGATCCTATCTCCTTTCCAGAGTGTTTGTAAGCCTTTCTTTTTGGGTTCGCAAGATTCCCTTTCCCTTCGCGAAAGGAAATTTCATTTCCTTTCGGGAAGGGAAAGGGAATCTTGCGATTTCAATGGGGACCACTAGAGGAATCTTTGCAGCATGTGCCTGCACTTGATGGCATGCCATGCCTTTTGATGGCTTTGACTTTGGGCAAGATTTTTTTTCTTTTTTTTTTTTAATAAGTATCTATGCCATATTCCTCCTATCTTTCCCTCCAAGCTGTGTCTTCCTCCTTAACTTTTCCCCCTGCTTTTGCAGCATCTGTGAGCTCTTGTTTTACCCTCTTTTGGTCCTTTTCCCTGCACTTGATAAAATCCTGGTCCATCTTCTTGTAGTCACTAATTTCCCAAATTTCCCAAATTTTATTTTTTCCTCCTCCAAATGCAATTCCTTTCATGGTATCTCCATTCCAGTGTGTTTCTAAGTCCTTCTTATCTGTTTTGGCCTTAAGCAGGGATCCATTTTCCAAGCTTTGCTGCATTTGCCTGCATTTGATGGCATATGGCCTGCATTTGATGGCTTTGACTTTGGGCAAGATTTTTTTTTTTTCTTTTTTTAACATATCCATGCCATGTCTCTCATATCTTCCCCTGCAAGATGTGTCGTCCTCCTTAACTTTTTCCCCTGCTTTTGCAACATCTGTGAGCTCTTGTTTTACCCTCTTTTGGTCCTTTTCCCTGCACTTGATACAATCCTGGTCCATCTCCATGTAGTCACTAATTTCTCAAATTTCCCAAATTTTTTTTTTTCCTCCTCCAAATGCAATTCCTTTCATGGTATCTCCATTCCGGTGTGTTTCTAAGTCCTTCTTATCTGTTTTGGCCTTAAGCAGGGATCCATTTTCCAAGCTTTGCTGCATGGGCCTGCACTTGATGGCATATGGCCTGCATTTGATGGCTTTGACTTTGGGCAAGATTTTTTTTTTTTTTTTTAAAGTGTCCATGCCATGTCCCTCATATCTTCCCTTCCACGTTGTGTCTTCCTCCCTAACTTTTCCCCCTGCTTTTGCAACATCTCTCTGCTTAGTTTTGGCCCCCTTTGGTCCTTTGCACTGCAGCTCATTTCCTCACAGAGCAGTTTTGGAGGACAACACATCTCCCAATTTTCTGGAGTTTTTGGGGTTTTTTTCAATTGCATTTCATTTGATCCTATCTCCTTTCCAGAGTGTTTGTAAGCCTTTCTTTTTGGGTTCGCAAGATTCCCTTTCCCTTCGCGAAAGGAAATTTCATTTCCTTTCGGGAAGGGAAAGGGAATCTTGCGATTTCAATGGGGACCACTAGAGGAATCTTTGCAGCATGTGCCTGCACTTGATGGCATGCCATGCCTTTTGATGGCTTTGACTTTGGGCAAGATTTTTTTTCTTTTTTTTTTTTAATAAGTATCTATGCCATATTCCTCCTATCTTTCCCTCCAAGCTGTGTCTTCCTCCTTAACTTTTCCCCCTGCTTTTGCAGCATCTGTGAGCTCTTGTTTTACCCTCTTTTGGTCCTTTTCCCTGCACTTGATAAAATCCTGGTCCATCTTCTTGTAGTCACTAATTTCCCAAATTTCCCAAATTTTATTTTTTCCTCCTCCAAATGCAATTCCTTTCATGGTATCTCCATTCCAGTGTGTTTCTAAGTCCTTCTTATCTGTTTTGGCCTTAAGCAGGGATCCATTTTCCAAGCTTTGCTGCATTTGCCTGCATTTGATGGCATATGGCCTGCATTTGATGGCTTTGACTTTGGGCAAGATTTTTTTTTTTTCTTTTTTTAACATATCCATGCCATGTCTCTCATATCTTCCCCTGCAAGATGTGTCTTTCTCCTTAACTTTTTCCCCTGCTTTTGCAACATCTGTGAGCTCTTGTTTTACCCTCTTTTGGTCCTTTTCCCTGCACTTGATACAATCCTGGTCCATCTCCATGTAGTCACTAATTTCTCAAATTTCCCAAATTTTTTTTTTTCCTCCTCCAAATGCAATTCCTTTCATGGTATCTCCATTCCGGTGTGTTTCTAAGTCCTTCTTATCTGTTTTGGCCTTAAGCAGGGATCCATTTTCCAAGCTTTGCTGCATGGGCCTGCACTTGATGGCATATGGCCTGCATTTGATGGCTTTGACTTTGGGCAAGATTTTTTTTTTTTTTTTTAAAGTGTCCATGCCATGTCCCTCATATCTTCCCTTCCACGTTGTGTCTTCCTCCCTAACTTTTCCCCCTGCTTTTGCAACATCTCTCTGCTTAGTTTTGGCCTCCTTTGGTCCTTTGCACTGCAGCTCATTTCCTCACAGAGCAGTTTTGGAGGACAACACATCTCCCAATTTTCTGGAGTTTTTGGGGTTTTTTTCAATTGCATTTCATTTGATCCTATCTCCTTTCCAGAGTGTTTGTAAGCCTTTCTTTTTGGGTTCGCAAGATTCCCTTTCCCTTCGCGAAAGGAAATTTCATTTCCTTTCGGGAAGGGAAAGGGAATCTTGCGATTTCAATGGGGACCACTAGAGGAATCTTTGCAGCATGTGCCTGCACTTGATGGCATGCCATGCCTTTTGATGGCTTTGACTTTGGGCAAGATTTTTTTTCTTTTTTTTTTTTAATAAGTATCTATGCCATATTCCTCCTATCTTTCCCTCCAAGCTGTGTCTTCCTCCTTAACTTTTCCCCCTGCTTTTGCAGCATCTGTGAGCTCTTGTTTTACCCTCTTTTGGTCCTTTTCCCTGCACTTGATAAAATCCTGGTCCATCTTCTTGTAGTCACTAATTTCCCAAATTTCCCAAATTTTATTTTTTCCTCCTCCAAATGCAATTCCTTTCATGGTATCTCCATTCCAGTGTGTTTCTAAGTCCTTCTTATCTGTTTTGGCCTTAAGCAGGGATCCATTTTCCAAGCTTTGCTGCATTTGCCTGCATTTGATGGCATATGGCCTGCATTTGATGGCTTTGACTTTGGGCAAGATTTTTTTTTTTTTCTTTTTTTAACATATCCATGCCATGTCTCTCATATCTTCCCCTGCAAGATGTGTCTTCCTCCTTAACTTTTTCCCCTGCTTTTGCAACATCTGTGAGCTCTTGTTTTACCCTCTTTTGGTCCTTTTCCCTGCACTTGATACAATCCTGGTCCATCTCCATGTAGTCACTAATTTCTCAAATTTCCCAAATTTTTTTTTTTCCTCCTCCAAATGCAATTCCTTTCATGGTATCTCCATTCCGGTGTGTTTCTAAGTCCTTCTTATCTGTTTTGGCCTTAAGCAGGGATCCATTTTCCAAGCTTTGCTGCATGGGCCTGCACTTGATGGCATATGGCCTGCATTTGATGGCTTTGACCTTGGGCAAGATTTTTTTTTTTTTTTTTTTAAAGTGTCCATGCCATGTCCCTCATATCTTCCCTTCCACGTTGTGTCTTCCTCCCTAACTTTTCCCCCTGCTTTTGCAACATCTCTCTGCTTAGTTTTGGCCTCCTTTGGTCCTTTGCACTGCAGCTCATTTCCTCACAGAGCAGTTTTGGAGGACAACACATCTCCCAATTTTCTGGAGTTTTTGGGGTTTTTTTCAATTGCATTTCATTTGATCCTATCTCCTTTCCAGAGTGTTTGTAAGCCTTTCTTTTTGGGTTCGCAAGATTCCCTTTCCCTTCGCGAAAGGAAATTTCATTTCCTTTCGGGAAGGGAAAGGGAATCTTGCGATTTCAATGGGGACCACTAGAGGAATCTTTGCAGCATGTGCCTGCACTTGATGGCATGCCATGCCTTTTGATGGCTTTGACTTTGGGCAAGATTTTTTTTCTTTTTTTTTTTTAATAAGTATCTATGCCATATTCCTCCTATCTTTCCCTCCAAGCTGTGTCTTCCTCCTTAACTTTTCCCCCTGCTTTTGCAGCATCTGTGAGCTCTTGTTTTACCCTCTTTTGGTCCTTTTCCCTGCACTTGATAAAATCCTGGTCCATCTTCTTGTAGTCACTAATTTCCCAAATTTCCCAAATTTTTTTTTTTCCTCCTCCAAATGCAATTCCTTTCATGGTATCTCCATTCCAGTGTGTTTCTAAGTCCTTCTTATCTGTTTTGGCCTTAAGCAGGGATCCATTTTCCAAGCTTTGCTGCATTTGCCTGCATTTGATGGCATATGGCCTGCATTTGATGGCTTTGACTTTGGGCAAGATTTTTTTTTTTTCTTTTTTTAACATATCCATGCCATGTCTCTCATATCTTCCCCTGCAAGATGTGTCGTCCTCCTTAACTTTTTCCCCTGCTTTTGCAACATCTGTGAGCTCTTGTTTTACCCTCTTTTGGTCCTTTTCCCTGCACTTGATACAATCCTGGTCCATCTCCATGTAGTCACTAATTTCTCAAATTTCCCAAATTTTTTTTTTTCCTCCTCCAAATGCAATTCCTTTCATGGTATCTCCATTCCGGTGTGTTTCTAAGTCCTTCTTATCTGTTTTGGCCTTAAGCAGGGATCCATTTTCCAAGCTTTGCTGCATGGGCCTGCACTTGATGGCATATGGCCTGCATTTGATGGCTTTGACTTTGGGCAAGATTTTTTTTTTTTTTTTTAAAGTGTCCATGCCATGTCCCTCATATCTTCCCTTCCACGTTGTGTCTTCCTCCCTAACTTTTCCCCCTGCTTTTGCAACATCTCTCTGCTTAGTTTTGGCCCCCTTTGGTCCTTTGCACTGCAGCTCATTTCCTCACAGAGCAGTTTTGGAGGACAACACATCTCCCAATTTTCTGGAGTTTTTGGGGTTTTTTTCAATTGCATTTCATTTGATCCTATCTCCTTTCCAGAGTGTTTGTAAGCCTTTCTTTTTGGGTTCGCAAGATTCCCTTTCCCTTCGCGAAAGGAAATTTCATTTCCTTTCGGGAAGGGAAAGGGAATCTTGCGATTTCAATGGGGACCACTAGAGGAATCTTTGCAGCATGTGCCTGCACTTGATGGCATGCCATGCCTTTTGATGGCTTTGACTTTGGGCAAGATTTTTTTTCTTTTTTTTTTTTAATAAGTATCTATGCCATATTCCTCCTATCTTTCCCTCCAAGCTGTGTCTTCCTCCTTAACTTTTCCCCCTGCTTTTGCAGCATCTGTGAGCTCTTGTTTTACCCTCTTTTGGTCCTTTTCCCTGCACTTGATAAAATCCTGGTCCATCTTCTTGTAGTCACTAATTTCCCAAATTTCCCAAATTTTATTTTTTCCTCCTCCAAATGCAATTCCTTTCATGGTATCTCCATTCCAGTGTGTTTCTAAGTCCTTCTTATCTGTTTTGGCCTTAAGCAGGGATCCATTTTCCAAGCTTTGCTGCATTTGCCTGCATTTGATGGCATATGGCCTGCATTTGATGGCTTTGACTTTGGGCAAGATTTTTTTTTTTTCTTTTTTTAACATATCCATGCCATGTCTCTCATATCTTCCCCTGCAAGATGTGTCTTTCTCCTTAACTTTTTCCCCTGCTTTTGCAACATCTGTGAGCTCTTGTTTTACCCTCTTTTGGTCCTTTTCCCTGCACTTGATACAATCCTGGTCCATCTCCATGTAGTCACTAATTTCTCAAATTTCCCAAATTTTTTTTTTTCCTCCTCCAAATGCAATTCCTTTCATGGTATCTCCATTCCGGTGTGTTTCTAAGTCCTTCTTATCTGTTTTGGCCTTAAGCAGGGATCCATTTTCCAAGCTTTGCTGCATGGGCCTGCACTTGATGGCATATGGCCTGCATTTGATGGCTTTGACTTTGGGCAAGATTTTTTTTTTTTTTTTTAAAGTGTCCATGCCATGTCCCTCATATCTTCCCTTCCACGTTGTGTCTTCCTCCCTAACTTTTCCCCCTGCTTTTGCAACATCTCTCTGCTTAGTTTTGGCCTCCTTTGGTCCTTTGCACTGCAGCTCATTTCCTCACAGAGCAGTTTTGGAGGACAACACATCTCCCAATTTTCTGGAGTTTTTGGGGTTTTTTTCAATTGCATTTCATTTGATCCTATCTCCTTTCCAGAGTGTTTGTAAGCCTTTCTTTTTGGGTTCGCAAGATTCCCTTTCCCTTCGCGAAAGGAAATTTCATTTCCTTTCGGGAAGGGAAAGGGAATCTTGCGATTTCAATGGGGACCACTAGAGGAATCTTTGCAGCATGTGCCTGCACTTGATGGCATGCCATGCCTTTTGATGGCTTTGACTTTGGGCAAGATTTTTTTTCTTTTTTTTTTTTAATAAGTATCTATGCCATATTCCTCCTATCTTTCCCTCCAAGCTGTGTCTTCCTCCTTAACTTTTCCCCCTGCTTTTGCAGCATCTGTGAGCTCTTGTTTTACCCTCTTTTGGTCCTTTTCCCTGCACTTGATAAAATCCTGGTCCATCTTCTTGTAGTCACTAATTTCCCAAATTTCCCAAATTTTATTTTTTCCTCCTCCAAATGCAATTCCTTTCATGGTATCTCCATTCCAGTGTGTTTCTAAGTCCTTCTTATCTGTTTTGGCCTTAAGCAGGGATCCATTTTCCAAGCTTTGCTGCATTTGCCTGCATTTGATGGCATATGGCCTGCATTTGATGGCTTTGACTTTGGGCAAGATTTTTTTTTTTTTCTTTTTTTAACATATCCATGCCATGTCTCTCATATCTTCCCCTGCAAGATGTGTCTTCCTCCTTAACTTTTTCCCCTGCTTTTGCAACATCTGTGAGCTCTTGTTTTACCCTCTTTTGGTCCTTTTCCCTGCACTTGATACAATCCTGGTCCATCTCCATGTAGTCACTAATTTCTCAAATTTCCCAAATTTTTTTTTTTCCTCCTCCAAATGCAATTCCTTTCATGGTATCTCCATTCCGGTGTGTTTCTAAGTCCTTCTTATCTGTTTTGGCCTTAAGCAGGGATCCATTTTCCAAGCTTTGCTGCATGGGCCTGCACTTGATGGCATATGGCCTGCATTTGATGGCTTTGACCTTGGGCAAGATTTTTTTTTTTTTTTTTTTAAAGTGTCCATGCCATGTCCCTCATATCTTCCCTTCCACGTTGTGTCTTCCTCCCTAACTTTTCCCCCTGCTTTTGCAACATCTCTCTGCTTAGTTTTGGCCTCCTTTGGTCCTTTGCACTGCAGCTCATTTCCTCACAGAGCAGTTTTGGAGGACAACACATCTCCCAATTTTCTGGAGTTTTTGGGGTTTTTTTCAATTGCATTTCATTTGATCCTATCTCCTTTCCAGAGTGTTTGTAAGCCTTTCTTTTTGGGTTCGCAAGATTCCCTTTCCCTTCGCGAAAGGAAATTTCATTTCCTTTCGGGAAGGGAAAGGGAATCTTGCGATTTCAATGGGGACCACTAGAGGAATCTTTGCAGCATGTGCCTGCACTTGATGGCATGCCATGCCTTTTGATGGCTTTGACTTTGGGCAAGATTTTTTTTCTTTTTTTTTTTTAATAAGTATCTATGCCATATTCCTCCTATCTTTCCCTCCAAGCTGTGTCTTCCTCCTTAACTTTTCCCCCTGCTTTTGCAGCATCTGTGAGCTCTTGTTTTACCCTCTTTTGGTCCTTTTCCCTGCACTTGATAAAATCCTGGTCCATCTTCTTGTAGTCACTAATTTCCCAAATTTCCCAAATTTTTTTTTTTCCTCCTCCAAATGCAATTCCTTTCATGGTATCTCCATTCCAGTGTGTTTCTAAGTCCTTCTTATCTGTTTTGGCCTTAAGCAGGGATCCATTTTCCAAGCTTTGCTGCATTTGCCTGCATTTGATGGCATATGGCCTGCATTTGATGGCTTTGACTTTGGGCAAGATTTTTTTTTTTTCTTTTTTTAACATATCCATGCCATGTCTCTCATATCTTCCCCTGCAAGATGTGTCGTCCTCCTTAACTTTTTCCCCTGCTTTTGCAACATCTGTGAGCTCTTGTTTTACCCTCTTTTGGTCCTTTTCCCTGCACTTGATACAATCCTGGTCCATCTCCATGTAGTCACTAATTTCTCAAATTTCCCAAATTTTTTTTTTTCCTCCTCCAAATGCAATTCCTTTCATGGTATCTCCATTCCGGTGTGTTTCTAAGTCCTTCTTATCTGTTTTGGCCTTAAGCAGGGATCCATTTTCCAAGCTTTGCTGCATGGGCCTGCACTTGATGGCATATGGCCTGCATTTGATGGCTTTGACTTTGGGCAAGATTTTTTTTTTTTTTTTTAAAGTGTCCATGCCATGTCCCTCATATCTTCCCTTCCACGTTGTGTCTTCCTCCCTAACTTTTCCCCCTGCTTTTGCAACATCTCTCTGCTTAGTTTTGGCCCCCTTTGGTCCTTTGCACTGCAGCTCATTTCCTCACAGAGCAGTTTTGGAGGACAACACATCTCCCAATTTTCTGGAGTTTTTGGGGTTTTTTTCAATTGCATTTCATTTGATCCTATCTCCTTTCCAGAGTGTTTGTAAGCCTTTCTTTTTGGGTTCGCAAGATTCCCTTTCCCTTCGCGAAAGGAAATTTCATTTCCTTTCGGGAAGGGAAAGGGAATCTTGCGATTTCAATGGGGACCACTAGAGGAATCTTTGCAGCATGTGCCTGCACTTGATGGCATGCCATGCCTTTTGATGGCTTTGACTTTGGGCAAGATTTTTTTTCTTTTTTTTTTTTAATAAGTATCTATGCCATATTCCTCCTATCTTTCCCTCCAAGCTGTGTCTTCCTCCTTAACTTTTCCCCCTGCTTTTGCAGCATCTGTGAGCTCTTGTTTTACCCTCTTTTGGTCCTTTTCCCTGCACTTGATAAAATCCTGGTCCATCTTCTTGTAGTCACTAATTTCCCAAATTTCCCAAATTTTATTTTTTCCTCCTCCAAATGCAATTCCTTTCATGGTATCTCCATTCCAGTGTGTTTCTAAGTCCTTCTTATCTGTTTTGGCCTTAAGCAGGGATCCATTTTCCAAGCTTTGCTGCATTTGCCTGCATTTGATGGCATATGGCCTGCATTTGATGGCTTTGACTTTGGGCAAGATTTTTTTTTTTTCTTTTTTTAACATATCCATGCCATGTCTCTCATATCTTCCCCTGCAAGATGTGTCGTCCTCCTTAACTTTTTCCCCTGCTTTTGCAACATCTGTGAGCTCTTGTTTTACCCTCTTTTGGTCCTTTTCCCTGCACTTGATACAATCCTGGTCCATCTCCATGTAGTCACTAATTTCTCAAATTTCCCAAATTTTTTTTTTTCCTCCTCCAAATGCAATTCCTTTCATGGTATCTCCATTCCGGTGTGTTTCTAAGTCCTTCTTATCTGTTTTGGCCTTAAGCAGGGATCCATTTTCCAAGCTTTGCTGCATGGGCCTGCACTTGATGGCATATGGCCTGCATTTGATGGCTTTGACTTTGGGCAAGATTTTTTTTTTTTTTTTTAAAGTGTCCATGCCATGTCCCTCATATCTTCCCTTCCACGTTGTGTCTTCCTCCCTAACTTTTCCCCCTGCTTTTGCAACATCTCTCTGCTTAGTTTTGGCCCCCTTTGGTCCTTTGCACTGCAGCTCATTTCCTCACAGAGCAGTTTTGGAGGACAACACATCTCCCAATTTTCTGGAGTTTTTGGGGTTTTTTTCAATTGCATTTCATTTGATCCTATCTCCTTTCCAGAGTGTTTGTAAGCCTTTCTTTTTGGGTTCGCAAGATTCCCTTTCCCTTCGCGAAAGGAAATTTCATTTCCTTTCGGGAAGGGAAAGGGAATCTTGCGATTTCAATGGGGACCACTAGAGGAATCTTTGCAGCATGTGCCTGCACTTGATGGCATGCCATGCCTTTTGATGGCTTTGACTTTGGGCAAGATTTTTTTTCTTTTTTTTTTTTAATAAGTATCTATGCCATATTCCTCCTATCTTTCCCTCCAAGCTGTGTCTTCCTCCTTAACTTTTCCCCCTGCTTTTGCAGCATCTGTGAGCTCTTGTTTTACCCTCTTTTGGTCCTTTTCCCTGCACTTGATAAAATCCTGGTCCATCTTCTTGTAGTCACTAATTTCCCAAATTTCCCAAATTTTATTTTTTCCTCCTCCAAATGCAATTCCTTTCATGGTATCTCCATTCCAGTGTGTTTCTAAGTCCTTCTTATCTGTTTTGGCCTTAAGCAGGGATCCATTTTCCAAGCTTTGCTGCATTTGCCTGCATTTGATGGCATATGGCCTGCATTTGATGGCTTTGACTTTGGGCAAGATTTTTTTTTTTTCTTTTTTTAACATATCCATGCCATGTCTCTCATATCTTCCCCTGCAAGATGTGTCTTTCTCCTTAACTTTTTCCCCTGCTTTTGCAACATCTGTGAGCTCTTGTTTTACCCTCTTTTGGTCCTTTTCCCTGCACTTGATACAATCCTGGTCCATCTCCATGTAGTCACTAATTTCTCAAATTTCCCAAATTTTTTTTTTTCCTCCTCCAAATGCAATTCCTTTCATGGTATCTCCATTCCGGTGTGTTTCTAAGTCCTTCTTATCTGTTTTGGCCTTAAGCAGGGATCCATTTTCCAAGCTTTGCTGCATGGGCCTGCACTTGATGGCATATGGCCTGCATTTGATGGCTTTGACTTTGGGCAAGATTTTTTTTTTTTTTTTTAAAGTGTCCATGCCATGTCCCTCATATCTTCCCTTCCACGTTGTGTCTTCCTCCCTAACTTTTCCCCCTGCTTTTGCAACATCTCTCTGCTTAGTTTTGGCCTCCTTTGGTCCTTTGCACTGCAGCTCATTTCCTCACAGAGCAGTTTTGGAGGACAACACATCTCCCAATTTTCTGGAGTTTTTGGGGTTTTTTTCAATTGCATTTCATTTGATCCTATCTCCTTTCCAGAGTGTTTGTAAGCCTTTCTTTTTGGGTTCGCAAGATTCCCTTTCCCTTCGCGAAAGGAAATTTCATTTCCTTTCGGGAAGGGAAAGGGAATCTTGCGATTTCAATGGGGACCACTAGAGGAATCTTTGCAGCATGTGCCTGCACTTGATGGCATGCCATGCCTTTTGATGGCTTTGACTTTGGGCAAGATTTTTTTTCTTTTTTTTTTTTAATAAGTATCTATGCCATATTCCTCCTATCTTTCCCTCCAAGCTGTGTCTTCCTCCTTAACTTTTCCCCCTGCTTTTGCAGCATCTGTGAGCTCTTGTTTTACCCTCTTTTGGTCCTTTTCCCTGCACTTGATAAAATCCTGGTCCATCTCCTTGTAGTCACTAATTTCCCAAATTTCCCAAATTTTATTTTTTCCTCCTCCAAATGCAATTCCTTTCATGGTATCTCCATTCCAGTGTGTTTCTAAGTCCTTCTTATCTGTTTTGGCCTTAAGCAGGGATCCATTTTCCAAGCTTTGCTGCATTTGCCTGCATTTGATGGCATATGGCCTGCATTTGATGGCTTTGACTTTGGGCAAGATTTTTTTTTTTTTCTTTTTTTAACATATCCATGCCATGTCTCTCATATCTTCCCCTGCAAGATGTGTCTTCCTCCTTAACTTTTTCCCCTGCTTTTGCAACATCTGTGAGCTCTTGTTTTACCCTCTTTTGGTCCTTTTCCCTGCACTTGATACAATCCTGGTCCATCTCCATGTAGTCACTAATTTCTCAAATTTCCCAAATTTTGTTTTTTCCTCCTCCAAATGCAATTCCTTTCATGGTATCTCCATTCCGGTGTGTTTCTAAGTCCTTCTTATCTGTTTTGGCCTTAAGCAGGGATCCATTTTCCAAGCTTTGCTGCATGGGCCTGCACTTGATGGCATATGGCCTGCATTTGATGGCTTTGACTTTGGGCAAGTTTTTTTTTTTTTTTTTTTAAAGTGTCCATGCCATGTCCCTCATATCTTCCCTTCCACGTTGTGTCTTCCTCCCTAACTTTTCCCCCTGCTTTTGCAACATCTCTCTGCTTAGTTTTGGCCTCCTTTGGTCCTTTGCACTGCAGCTCATTTCCTCACAGAGCAGTTTTGGAGGACAACACATCTCCCAATTTTCTGGAGTTTTTGGGGTTTTTTTCAATTGCATTTCATTTGATCCTATCTCCTTTCCAGAGTGTTTGTAAGCCTTTCTTTTTGGGTTCGCAAGATTCCCTTTCCCTTCGCGAAAGGAAATTTCATTTCCTTTCGGGAAGGGAAAGGGAATCTTGCGATTTCAATGGGGACCACTAGAGGAATGTTTGCAGCATGTGCCTGCACTTGATGGCATGCCATGCCTTTTGATGGCTTTGACTTTGGGCAAGATTTTTTTTCTTTTTTTTTTTTTAATAAGTATCTATGCCATATTCCTCCTATCTTTCCCTCCAAGCTGTGTCTTCCTCCTTAACTTTTCCCCCTGCTTTTGCAGCATCTGTGAGCTCTTGTTTTACCCTCTTTTGGTCCTTTTCCCTGCACTTGATAAAATCCTGGTCCATCTCCTTGTAGTCACTAATTTCCCAAATTTCCCAAATTTTATTTTTTCCTCCTCCAAATGCAATTCCTTTCATGGTATCTCCATTCCAGTGTGTTTCTAAGTCCTTCTTATCTGTTTTGGCCTTAAGCAGGGATCCATTTTCCAAGCTTTGCTGCATTTGCCTGCATTTGATGGCATATGGCCTGCATTTGATGGCTTTGACTTTGGGCAAGATTTTTTTTTTTTTCTTTTTTTAACATATCCATGCCATGTCTCTCATATCTTCCCCTGCAAGATGTGTCTTCCTCCTTAACTTTTTCCCCTGCTTTTGCAACATCTGTGAGCTCTTGTTTTACCCTCTTTTGGTCCTTTTCCCTGCACTTGATACAATCCTGGTCCATCTCCATGTAGTCACTAATTTCTCAAATTTCCCAAATTTTTTTTTTTCCTCCTCCAAATGCAATTCCTTTCATGGTATCTCCATTCCAGTGTGTTTCTAAGTCCTTCTTATCTGTTTTGGCCTTAAGCAGGGATCCATTTTCCAAGCTTTGCTGCATTTGCCTGCATTTGATGGCATATGGCCTGCATTTGATGGCTTTGACTTTGGGCAAGATTTTTTTTTTTTTTTTAAAGTGTCCATGCCATGTCCCTCATATCTTCCCTTCCACGTTGTGTCTTCCTCCTTAACTTTTCCCCCTGCTTTTGCAACATCTCTCTGCTTAGTTTTGGCCCCCTTTGGTCCTTTTCACTGCAGCTCATTTCCTCACAGAGCAGTTTTGGAGGACAACACATCTCCCAATTTTCTGGAGTTTTTGGGGTTTTTTTCAATTGCATTTCATTTGATCCTATCTCCTTTCCAGAGTGTTTGTAAGCCTTTCTTTTTGGGTTCGCAAGATTCCCTTTCCCTTCCCGAAAGGAAATTTCATTTCCTTTCGGGAAGGGAAAGGGAATCTTGCGATTTCAATGGGGACCACTAGAGGAATCTTTGCAGCATGTGCCTGCACTTGATGGCATGCCATGCCTTTTGATGGCTTTGACTTTGGGCAAGATTTTTTTTCTTTTTTTTTTTTTAATAAGTATCTCTGCCATATTCCTCCTATCTTTCCCTCCAAGCTGTGTCTTCCTCCTTAACTTTTCCCCCTGCTTTTGCAGCATCTGTGAGCTCTTGTTTTACCCTCTTTTGGTCCTTTTCCCTGTACTTGATAAAATCCTGGTCCATCTTCTTGTAGTCACTAATTTCCCAAATTTCCCAAATTTTTTTTTTTCCTCCTCCAAATGCAATTCCTTTCATGGTATCTCCATTCCAGTGTGTTGCTAAGTCCTTCTTATCTGTTTTGGCCTTAAGCAGGGATCCATTTTCCAAGCTTTGCTGCATTTGCCTGCATTTGATGGCATATGGCCTGCATTTGATGGCTTTGACTTTGGGCAAGATTTTTTTTTTTTTTTTTTAAAGTGTCCATGCCATGTCTCTCATATCTTCCCCTGCAAGATGTGTCTTCCTCCTTAACTTTTTCCCCTGCTTTTGCAACATCTGTGAGCTCTTGTTTTACCCTCTTTTGGTCCTTTTCCCTGCACTTGATACAATCCTGGTCCATCTCCATGTAGTCACTAATTTCTCAAATTTCCCAAATTTTTTTTTTTTCTCCTCCAAATGCAATTCCTTTCATGGTATCTCCATTCCGGTGTGTTTCTAAGTCCTTCTTATCTGTTTTGGCCTTAAGCAGGGATCCATTTTCCAAGCTTTGCTGCATGGGCCTGCACTTGATGGCATATGGCCTGCATTTGATGGCTTTGACTTTGGGCAAGATTTTTTTTTTTTTTTTTTAAAGTGTCCATGCCATGTCCCTCATATCTTCCCTTCCACGTTGTGTCTTCCTCCTTAACTTTTCCCCCTGCTTTTGCAACATCTCTCTGCTTAGTTTTGGCCCCCTTTGGTCCTTTTCACTGCAGCTCATTTCCTCACAGAGCAGTTTTGGAGGACAACACATCTCCCAATTTTCTGGAGTTTTTGGGGTTTTTTTCAATTGCATTTCATTTGATCCTATCTCCTTTCCAGAGTGTTTGTAAGCCTTTCTTTTTGGGTTCGCAAGATTCCCTTTCCCTTCCCGAAAGGAAATTTCATTTCCTTTCGGGAAGGGAAAGGGAATCTTGCGATTTCAATGGGGACCACTAGAGGAATCTTTGCAGCATGTGCCTGCACTTGATGGCATGCCATGCCTTTTGATGGCTTTGACTTTGGGCAAGATTTTTTTTCTTTTTTTTTTTTTAATAAGTATCTATGCCATATTCCTCCTATCTTTCCCTCCAAGCTGTGTCTTCCTCCTTAACTTTTCCCCCTGCTTTTGCAGCATCTGTGAGCTCTTGTTTTACCCTCTTTTGGTCCTTTTCCCTGCACTTGATAAAATCCTGGTCCATCTTCTTGTAGTCACTAATTTCCCAAATTTCCCAAATTTTTTTTTTTCCTCCTCCAAATGCAATTCCTTTCATGGTATCTCCATTCCAGTGTGTTTCTAAGTCCTTCTTATCTGTTTTGGCCTTAAGCAGGGATCCATTTTCCAAGCTTTGCTGCATTTGCCTGCATTTGATGGCATATGGCCTGCATTTGATGGCTTTGACTTTGGGCAAGATTTTTTTTTTTTTTTTTTAAAGTGTCCATGCCATGTCTCTCATATCTTCCCCTGCAAGATGTGTCTTCCTCCTTAACTTTTTCCCCTGCTTTTGCAACATCTGTGAGCTCTTGTTTTACCCTCTTTTGGTCCTTTTCCCTGCACTTGATAAAATCCTGGTCCATCTCCATGTAGTCACTAATTTCTCAAATTTCCCAAATTTTTTTTTTTTCTCCTCCAAATGCAATTCCTTTCATGGTATCTCCATTCCGGTGTGTTTCTAAGTCCTTCTTATCTGTTTTGGCCTTAAGCAGGGATCCATTTTCCAAGCTTTGCTGCATTTGCCTGCATTTGATGGCATATGGCCTGCATTTGATGGCTTTGATTTTGGGCAAGATTTTTTTTTTTTTTTTTAAAGTGTCCATGCCATGTCCCTCATATCTTCCCTTCCACGTTGTGTCTTCCTCCTTAACTTTTCCCCCTGCTTTTGCAACATCTCTCTGCTTAGTTTTGGCCTCCTTTGGTCCTTTGCACTGCAGCTCATTTCCTCACAGAGCAGTTTTGGAGGACAACACATCTCCCAATTTTCTGGAGTTTTTGGGGTTTTTTTCAATTGCATTTCATTTGATCCTATCTCCTTTCCAGAGTGTTTGTAAGCCTTTCTTTTTGGGTTCGCAAGATTCCCTTTCCCTTCCCGAAAGGAAATTTCATTTCCTTTCGGGAAGGGAAAGGGAATCTTGCGATTTCAATGGGGACCACTAGAGGAATCTTTGCAGCATGTGCCTGCACTTGATGGCATGCCATGCCTTTTGATGGCTTTGACTTTGGGCAAGATTTTTTTTTTTTTTTTTAAAGTGTCCATGCCATGTCCCTCATATCTTCCCTTCCACGTTGTGTCTTCCTCCTTAACTTTTCCCCCTGCTTTTGCAACATCTCTCTGCTTAGTTTTGGCCTCCTTTGGTCCTTTGCACTGCAGCTCATTTCCTCACAGAGCAGTTTTGGAGGACAACACATCTCCCAATTTTCTGGAGTTTTTGGGGTTTTTTTCAATTGCATTTCATTTGATCCTATCTCCTTTCCAGAGTGTTTGTAAGCCTTTCTTTTTGGGTTCGCAAGATTCCCTTTCCCTTCCCGAAAGGAAATGAAATTTCCTTTCGGGAAGGGAAAGGGAATCTTGCGATTTCAATGGGGACCACTAGAGGAATCTTTGCAGCATGTGCCTGCACTTGATGGCATGCCATGCCTTTTGATGGCTTTGACTTTGGGCAAGATTTTTTTCTTTTTTTTTTTTTAATAAGTATCTATGCCATATTCCTCCTATCTTTCCCTCCAAGCTGTGTCTTCCTCCTTAACTTTTCCCCCTGCTTTTGCAGCATCTGTGAGCTCTTGTTTTACCCTCTTTTGGTCCTTTTCCCTGCACTTGATAAAATCCTGGTCCATCTTCTTGTAGTCACTAATTTCCCAAATTTCCCAAATTTTTTTTTTTCCTCCTCCAAATGCAATTCCTTTCATGGTATCTCCATTCCAGTGTGTTGCTAAGTCCTTCTTATCTGTTTTGGCCTTAAGCAGGGATCAATTTTCCAAGCTTTGCTGCATTTGCCTGCATTTGATGGCATATGGCCTGCATTTGATGGCTTTGACTTTGGGCAAGATTTTTTTTTTTTTCTTTTTTTAACATATCCATGCCATGTCTCTCATATCTTCCCCTGCAAGATGTGTCTTCCTCCTTAACTTTTTCCCCTGCTTTTGCAACATCTGTGAGCTCTTGTTTTACCCTCTTTTGGTCCTTTTCCCTGCACTTGATACAATCCTGGTCCATCTCCATGTAGTCACTAATTTCTCAAATTTCCCAAATTTTTTTTTTTTCTCCTCCAAATGCAATTCCTTTCATGGTATCTCCATTCCAGTGTGTTTCTAAGTCCTTCTTATCTGTTTTGGCCTTAAGCAGGGATCCATTTTCCAAGCTTTGCTGCATGGGCCTGCACTTGATGGCATATGGCCTGCATTTGATGGCTTTGACTTTGGGCAGGTTTTTTTTTTTTTTTTTTGAAGTGTCCATGCCATGTCCCTCATATCTTCCCTTCCACGTTGTGTCTTCCTCCCTAACTTTTCCCCCTGCTTTTGCAACATCTCTCTGCTTAGTTTTGGCCTCCTTTGGTCCTTTGCACTGCAGCTCATTTCCTCACAGAGCAGTTTTGGAGGACAACACATCTCCCAATTTTCTGGAGTTTTTGGGGTTTTTTTCAATTGCATTTCATTTGATCCTATCTCCTTTCCAGAGTGTTTGTAAGCCTTTCTTTTTGGGTTCGCAAGATTCCCTTTCCCTTCCCGAAAGGAAATTTCATTTCCTTTCGGGAAGGGAAAGGGAATCTTGCGATTTCAATGGGGACCACTAGAGGAATCTTTGCAGCATGTGCCTGCACTTGATGGCATGCCATGCCTTTTGATGGCTTTGACTTTGGGCAAGATTTTTTTTCTTTTTTTTTTTTTAATAAGTATCTCTGCCATATTCCTCCTATCTTTCCCTCCAAGCTGTGTCTTCCTCCTTAACTTTTCCCCCTGCTTTTGCAGCATCTGTGAGCTCTTGTTTTACCCTCTTTTGGTCCTTTTCCCTGCACTTGATACAATCCTGGTCCATCTCCATGTAGTCACTAATTTCTCAAATTTCCCAAATTTTTTTTTTCCTCCTCCAAATGCAATTCCTTTCATGGTATCTCCATTCCGGTGTGTTTCTAAGTCCTTCTTATCTGTTTTGGCCTTAAGCAGGGATCCATTTTCCAAGCTTTGCTGCATGGGCCTGCACTTGATGGCATATGGCCTGCATTTGATGGCTTTGACTTTGGGCAAGATTTTTTTTTTTTTTCTTTTTTTAACATATCCATGCCATGTCTCTCATATCTTCCCCTGCAAGATGTGTCTTCCTCCTTAACTTTTTCCCCTGCTTTTGCAACATCTGTGAGCTCTTGTTTTACCCTCTTTTGGTCCTTTTCCCTGCACTTGATACAATCCTGGTCCATCTCCATGTAGTCACTAATTTCTCAAATTTCCCAAATTTTTTTTTTTCCTCCTCCAAATGCAATTCCTTTCATGGTATCTCCATTCCGGTGTGTTTCTAAGTCCTTCTTATCTGTTTTGGCCTTAAGCAGGGATCCATTTTCCAAGCTTTGCTGCATGGGCCTGCACTTGATGGCATATGGCCTGCATTTGATGGCTTTGACTTTGGGCAAGATTTTTTTTTTTTTTTTTTAAAGTGTCCATGCCATGTCCCTCATATCTTCCCTTCCACGTTGTGTCTTCCTCCTTAACTTTTCCCCCTGCTTTTGCAACATCTCTCTGCTTAGTTTTGGCCTCCTTTGGTCCTTTGCACTGCAGCTCATTTCCTCACAGAGCAGTTTTGGAGGACAACACATCTCCCAATTTTCTGGAGTTTTTGGGGTTTTTTTCAATTGCATTTCATTTGATCCTATCTCCTTTCCAGAGTGTTTGTAAGCCTTTCTTTTTGGGTTCGCAAGATTCCCTTTCCCTTCCCGAAAGGAAATTTCATTTCCTTTCGGGAAGGGAAAGGGAATCTTGCGATTTCAATGGGGACCACTAGAGGAATCTTTGCAGCATGTGCCTGCACTTGATGGCATGCCATGCCTTTTGATGGCTTTGACTTTGGGCAAGATTTTTTTTCTTTTTTTTTTTTTAATAAGTATCTCTGCCATATTCCTCCTATCTTTCCCTCCAAGCTGTGTCTTCCTCCTTAACTTTTCCCCCTGCTTTTGCAGCATCTGTGAGCTCTTGTTTTACCCTCTTTTGGTCCTTTTCCCTGCACTTGATACAATCCTGGTCCATCTCCATGTAGTCACTAATTTCTCAAATTTCCCAAATTTTTTTTTTCCTCCTCCAAATGCAATTCCTTTCATGGTATCTCCATTCCGGTGTGTTTCTAAGTCCTTCTTATCTGTTTTGGCCTTAAGCAGGGATCCATTTTCCAAGCTTTGCTGCATGGGCCTGCACTTGATGGCATATGGCCTGCATTTGATGGCTTTGACTTTGGGCAAGATTTTTTTTTTTTTTTTTAAAGTGTCCATGCCATGTCCCTCATATCTTCCCTTCCACGTTGTGTCTTCCTCCCTAACTTTTCCCCCTGCTTTTGCAACATCTCTCTGCTTAGTTTTGGCCCCCTTTGGTCCTTTGCACTGCAGCTCATTTCCTCACAGAGCAGTTTTGGAGGACAACACATCTCCCAATTTTCTGGAGTTTTTGGGGTTTTTTTCAATTGCATTTCATTTGATCCTATCTCCTTTCCAGAGTGTTTGTAAGCCTTTCTTTTTGGGTTCGCAAGATTCCCTTTCCCTTCGCGAAAGGAAATTTCATTTCCTTTCGGGAAGGGAAAGGGAATCTTGCGATTTCAATGGGGACCACTAGAGGAATCTTTGCAGCATGTGCCTGCACTTGATGGCATGCCATGCCTTTTGATGGCTTTGACTTTGGGCAAGATTTTTTTTCTTTTTTTTTTTTAATAAGTATCTATGCCATATTCCTCCTATCTTTCCCTCCAAGCTGTGTCTTCCTCCTTAACTTTTCCCCCTGCTTTTGCAGCATCTGTGAGCTCTTGTTTTACCCTCTTTTGGTCCTTTTCCCTGCACTTGATAAAATCCTGGTCCATCTTCTTGTAGTCACTAATTTCCCAAATTTCCCAAATTTTATTTTTTCCTCCTCCAAATGCAATTCCTTTCATGGTATCTCCATTCCAGTGTGTTTCTAAGTCCTTCTTATCTGTTTTGGCCTTAAGCAGGGATCCATTTTCCAAGCTTTGCTGCATTTGCCTGCATTTGATGGCATATGGCCTGCATTTGATGGCTTTGACTTTGGGCAAGATTTTTTTTTTTTCTTTTTTTAACATATCCATGCCATGTCTCTCATATCTTCCCCTGCAAGATGTGTCTTCCTCCTTAACTTTTTCCCCTGCTTTTGCAACATCTGTGAGCTCTTGTTTTACCCTCTTTTGGTCCTTTTCCCTGCACTTGATACAATCCTGGTCCATCTCCATGTAGTCACTAATTTCTCAAATTTCCCAAATTTTTTTTTTTCCTCCTCCAAATGCAATTCCTTTCATGGTATCTCCATTCCGGTGTGTTTCTAAGTCCTTCTTATCTGTTTTGGCCTTAAGCAGGGATCCATTTTCCAAGCTTTGCTGCATGGGCCTGCACTTGATGGCATATGGCCTGCATTTGATGGCTTTGACTTTGGGCAAGATTTTTTTTTTTTTTTTTAAAGTGTCCATGCCATGTCCCTCATATCTTCCCTTCCACGTTGTGTCTTCCTCCCTAACTTTTCCCCCTGCTTTTGCAACATCTCTCTGCTTAGTTTTGGCCTCCTTTGGTCCTTTGCACTGCAGCTCATTTCCTCACAGAGCAGTTTTGGAGGACAACACATCTCCCAATTTTCTGGAGTTTTTGGGGTTTTTTTCAATTGCATTTCATTTGATCCTATCTCCTTTCCAGAGTGTTTGTAAGCCTTTCTTTTTGGGTTCGCAAGATTCCCTTTCCCTTCCCGAAAGGAAATTTCATTTCCTTTCGGGAAGGGAAAGGGAATCTTGCGATTTCAATGGGGACCACTAGAGGAATCTTTGCAGCATGTGCCTGCACTTGATGGCATGCCATGCCTTTTGATGGCTTTGACTTTGGGCAAGATTTTTTTTCTTTTTTTTTTTTTAATAAGTATCTCTGCCATATTCCTCCTATCTTTCCCTCCAAGCTGTGTCTTCCTCCTTAACTTTTCCCCCTGCTTTTGCAGCATCTGTGAGCTCTTGTTTTACCCTCTTTTGGTCCTTTTCCCTGCACTTGATACAATCCTGGTCCATCTCCATGTAGTCACTAATTTCTCAAATTTCCCAAATTTTTTTTTTCCTCCTCCAAATGCAATTCCTTTCATGGTATCTCCATTCCGGTGTGTTTCTAAGTCCTTCTTATCTGTTTTGGCCTTAAGCAGGGATCCATTTTCCAAGCTTTGCTGCATGGGCCTGCACTTGATGGCATATGGCCTGCATTTGATGGCTTTGACTTTGGGCAAGATTTTTTTTTTTTTTCTTTTTTTAACATATCCATGCCATGTCTCTCATATCTTCCCCTGCAAGATGTGTCTTCCTCCTTAACTTTTTCCCCTGCTTTTGCAACATCTGTGAGCTCTTGTTTTACCCTCTTTTGGTCCTTTTCCCTGCACTTGATACAATCCTGGTCCATCTCCATGTAGTCACTAATTTCTCAAATTTCCCAAATTTTTTTTTTTCCTCCTCCAAATGCAATTCCTTTCATGGTATCTCCATTCCGGTGTGTTTCTAAGTCCTTCTTATCTGTTTTGGCCTTAAGCAGGGATCCATTTTCCAAGCTTTGCTGCATGGGCCTGCACTTGATGGCATATGGCCTGCATTTGATGGCTTTGACTTTGGGCAAGATTTTTTTTTTTTTTTTTTAAAGTGTCCATGCCATGTCCCTCATATCTTCCCTTCCACGTTGTGTCTTCCTCCTTAACTTTTCCCCCTGCTTTTGCAACATCTCTCTGCTTAGTTTTGGCCTCCTTTGGTCCTTTGCACTGCAGCTCATTTCCTCACAGAGCAGTTTTGGAGGACAACACATCTCCCAATTTTCTGGAGTTTTTGGGGTTTTTTTCAATTGCATTTCATTTGATCCTATCTCCTTTCCAGAGTGTTTGTAAGCCTTTCTTTTTGGGTTCGCAAGATTCCCTTTCCCTTCCCGAAAGGAAATTTCATTTCCTTTCGGGAAGGGAAAGGGAATCTTGCGATTTCAATGGGGACCACTAGAGGAATCTTTGCAGCATGTGCCTGCACTTGATGGCATGCCATGCCTTTTGATGGCTTTGACTTTGGGCAAGATTTTTTTTCTTTTTTTTTTTTTAATAAGTATCTCTGCCATATTCCTCCTATCTTTCCCTCCAAGCTGTGTCTTCCTCCTTAACTTTTCCCCCTGCTTTTGCAGCATCTGTGAGCTCTTGTTTTACCCTCTTTTGGTCCTTTTCCCTGCACTTGATACAATCCTGGTCCATCTCCATGTAGTCACTAATTTCTCAAATTTCCCAAATTTTTTTTTTCCTCCTCCAAATGCAATTCCTTTCATGGTATCTCCATTCCGGTGTGTTTCTAAGTCCTTCTTATCTGTTTTGGCCTTAAGCAGGGATCCATTTTCCAAGCTTTGCTGCATGGGCCTGCACTTGATGGCATATGGCCTGCATTTGATGGCTTTGACTTTGGGCAAGATTTTTTTTTTTTTTTTTAAAGTGTCCATGCCATGTCCCTCATATCTTCCCTTCCACGTTGTGTCTTCCTCCCTAACTTTTCCCCCTGCTTTTGCAACATCTCTCTGCTTAGTTTTGGCCCCCTTTGGTCCTTTGCACTGCAGCTCATTTCCTCACAGAGCAGTTTTGGAGGACAACACATCTCCCAATTTTCTGGAGTTTTTGGGGTTTTTTTCAATTGCATTTCATTTGATCCTATCTCCTTTCCAGAGTGTTTGTAAGCCTTTCTTTTTGGGTTCGCAAGATTCCCTTTCCCTTCGCGAAAGGAAATTTCATTTCCTTTCGGGAAGGGAAAGGGAATCTTGCGATTTCAATGGGGACCACTAGAGGAATCTTTGCAGCATGTGCCTGCACTTGATGGCATGCCATGCCTTTTGATGGCTTTGACTTTGGGCAAGATTTTTTTTCTTTTTTTTTTTTAATAAGTATCTATGCCATATTCCTCCTATCTTTCCCTCCAAGCTGTGTCTTCCTCCTTAACTTTTCCCCCTGCTTTTGCAGCATCTGTGAGCTCTTGTTTTACCCTCTTTTGGTCCTTTTCCCTGCACTTGATAAAATCCTGGTCCATCTTCTTGTAGTCACTAATTTCCCAAATTTCCCAAATTTTATTTTTTCCTCCTCCAAATGCAATTCCTTTCATGGTATCTCCATTCCAGTGTGTTTCTAAGTCCTTCTTATCTGTTTTGGCCTTAAGCAGGGATCCATTTTCCAAGCTTTGCTGCATTTGCCTGCATTTGATGGCATATGGCCTGCATTTGATGGCTTTGACTTTGGGCAAGATTTTTTTTTTTTCTTTTTTTAACATATCCATGCCATGTCTCTCATATCTTCCCCTGCAAGATGTGTCTTCCTCCTTAACTTTTTCCCCTGCTTTTGCAACATCTGTGAGCTCTTGTTTTACCCTCTTTTGGTCCTTTTCCCTGCACTTGATACAATCCTGGTCCATCTCCATGTAGTCACTAATTTCTCAAATTTCCCAAATTTTTTTTTTTCCTCCTCCAAATGCAATTCCTTTCATGGTATCTCCATTCCGGTGTGTTTCTAAGTCCTTCTTATCTGTTTTGGCCTTAAGCAGGGATCCATTTTCCAAGCTTTGCTGCATGGGCCTGCACTTGATGGCATATGGCCTGCATTTGATGGCTTTGACTTTGGGCAAGATTTTTTTTTTTTTTTTTAAAGTGTCCATGCCATGTCCCTCATATCTTCCCTTCCACGTTGTGTCTTCCTCCCTAACTTTTCCCCCTGCTTTTGCAACATCTCTCTGCTTAGTTTTGGCCTCCTTTGGTCCTTTGCACTGCAGCTCATTTCCTCACAGAGCAGTTTTGGAGGACAACACATCTCCCAATTTTCTGGAGTTTTTGGGGTTTTTTTCAATTGCATTTCATTTGATCCTATCTCCTTTCCAGAGTGTTTGTAAGCCTTTCTTTTTGGGTTCGCAAGATTCCCTTTCCCTTCCCGAAAGGAAATTTCATTTCCTTTCGGGAAGGGAAAGGGAATCTTGCGATTTCAATGGGGACCACTAGAGGAATCTTTGCAGCATGTGCCTGCACTTGATGGCATGCCATGCCTTTTGATGGCTTTGACTTTGGGCAAGATTTTTTTTCTTTTTTTTTTTTAATAAGTATCTCTGCCATATTCCTCCTATCTTTCCCTCCAAGCTGTGTCTTCCTCCTTAACTTTTCCCCCTGCTTTTGCAGCATCTGTGAGCTCTTGTTTTACCCTCTTTTGGTCCTTTTCCCTGCACTTGATACAATCCTGGTCCATCTCCATGTAGTCACTAATTTCTCAAATTTCCCAAATTTTTTTTTTCCTCCTCCAAATGCAATTCCTTTCATGGTATCTCCATTCCGGTGTGTTTCTAAGTCCTTCTTATCTGTTTTGGCCTTAAGCAGGGATCCATTTTCCAAGCTTTGCTGCATGGGCCTGCACTTGATGGCATATGGCCTGCATTTGATGGCTTTGACTTTGGGCAAGATTTTTTTTTTTTTTCTTTTTTTAACATATCCATGCCATGTCTCTCATATCTTCCCCTGCAAGATGTGTCTTCCTCCTTAACTTTTTCCCCTGCTTTTGCAACATCTGTGAGCTCTTGTTTTACCCTCTTTTGGTCCTTTTCCCTGCACTTGATACAATCCTGGTCCATCTCCATGTAGTCACTAATTTCTCAAATTTCCCAAATTTTTTTTTTTCCTCCTCCAAATGCAATTCCTTTCATGGTATCTCCATTCCGGTGTGTTTCTAAGTCCTTCTTATCTGTTTTGGCCTTAAGCAGGGATCCATTTTCCAAGCTTTGCTGCATGGGCCTGCACTTGATGGCATATGGCCTGCATTTGATGGCTTTGACTTTGGGCAAGATTTTTTTTTTTTTTTTTTAAAGTGTCCATGCCATGTCCCTCATATCTTCCCTTCCACGTTGTGTCTTCCTCCTTAACTTTTCCCCCTGCTTTTGCAACATCTCTCTGCTTAGTTTTGGCCTCCTTTGGTCCTTTGCACTGCAGCTCATTTCCTCACAGAGCAGTTTTGGAGGACAACACATCTCCCAATTTTCTGGAGTTTTTGGGGTTTTTTTCAATTGCATTTCATTTGATCCTATCTCCTTTCCAGAGTGTTTGTAAGCCTTTCTTTTTGGGTTCGCAAGATTCCCTTTCCCTTCCCGAAAGGAAATTTCATTTCCTTTCGGGAAGGGAAAGGGAATCTTGCGATTTCAATGGGGACCACTAGAGGAATCTTTGCAGCATGTGCCTGCACTTGATGGCATGCCATGCCTTTTGATGGCTTTGACTTTGGGCAAGATTTTTTTTCTTTTTTTTTTTTTAATAAGTATCTCTGCCATATTCCTCCTATCTTTCCCTCCAAGCTGTGTCTTCCTCCTTAACTTTTCCCCCTGCTTTTGCAGCATCTGTGAGCTCTTGTTTTACCCTCTTTTGGTCCTTTTCCCTGCACTTGATACAATCCTGGTCCATCTCCATGTAGTCACTAATTTCTCAAATTTCCCAAATTTTTTTTTTCCTCCTCCAAATGCAATTCCTTTCATGGTATCTCCATTCCGGTGTGTTTCTAAGTCCTTCTTATCTGTTTTGGCCTTAAGCAGGGATCCATTTTCCAAGCTTTGCTGCATGGGCCTGCACTTGATGGCATATGGCCTGCATTTGATGGCTTTGACTTTGGGCAAGATTTTTTTTTTTTTTTTTTAAAGTGTCCATGCCATGTCCCTCATATCTTCCCTTCCACGTTGTGTCTTCCTCCTTAACTTTTCCCCCTGCTTTTGCAACATCTCTCTGCTTAGTTTTGGCCCCCTTTGGTCCTTTTCACTGCAGCTCATTTCCTCACAGAGCAGTTTTGGAGGACAACACATCTCCCAATTTTCTGGAGTTTTTGGGGTTTTTTTCAATTGCATTTCATTTGATCCTATCTCCTTTCCAGAGTGTTTGTAAGCCTTTCTTTTTGGGTTCGCAAGATTCCCTTTCCCTTCCCGAAAGGAAATTTCATTTCCTTTCGGGAAGGGAAAGGGAATCTTGCGATTTCAATGGGGACCACTAGAGGAATCTTTGCAGCATGTGCCTGCACTTGATGGCATGCCATGCCTTTTGATGGCTTTGACTTTGGGCAAGATTTTTTTTCTTTTTTTTTTTTTAATAAGTATCTCTGCCATATTCCTCCTATCTTTCCCTCCAAGCTGTGTCTTCCTCCTTAACTTTTCCCCCTGCTTTTGCAGCATCTGTGAGCTCTTGTTTTACCCTCTTTTGGTCCTTTTCCCTGCACTTGATAAAATCCTGGTCCATCTTCTTGTAGTCACTAATTTCCCAAATTTCCCAAATTTTTTTTTTTCCTCCTCCAAATGCAATTCCTTTCATGGTATCTCCATTCCAGTGTGTTGCTAAGTCCTTCTTATCTGTTTTGGCCTTAAGCAGGGATCCATTTTCCAAGCTTTGCTGCATGGGCCTGCACTTGATGGCATATGGCCTGCATTTGATGGCTTTGACTTTGGGCAAGATTTTTTTTTTTTTTCTTTTTTTAACATATCCATGCCATGTCTCTCATATCTTCCCCTGCAAGATGTGTCTTCCTCCTTAACTTTTTCCCCTGCTTTTGCAACATCTGTGAGCTCTTGTTTTACCCTCTTTTGGTCCTTTTCCCTGCACTTGATACAATCCTGGTCCATCTCCATGTAGTCACTAATTTCTCAAATTTCCCAAATTTTTTTTTTTCCTCCTCCAAATGCAATTCCTTTCATGGTATCTCCATTCCGGTGTGTTTCTAAGTCCTTCTTATCTGTTTTGGCCTTAAGCAGGGATCCATTTTCCAAGCTTTGCTGCATGGGCCTGCACTTGATGGCATATGGCCTGCATTTGATGGCTTTGACTTTGGGCAAGATTTTTTTTTTTTTTTTTAAAGTGTCCATGCCATGTCCCTCATATCTTCCCTTCCACGTTGTGTCTTCCTCCCTAACTTTTCCCCCTGCTTTTGCAACATCTCTCTGCTTAGTTTTGGCCTCCTTTGGTCCTTTGCACTGCAGCTCATTTCCTCACAGAGCAGTTTTGGAGGACAACACATCTCCCAATTTTCTGGAGTTTTTGGGGTTTTTTTCAATTGCATTTCATTTGATCCTATCTCCTTTCCAGAGTGTTTGTAAGCCTTTCTTTTTGGGTTCGCAAGATTCCCTTTCCCTTCCCGAAAGGAAATTTCATTTCCTTTCGGGAAGGGAAAGGGAATCTTGCGATTTCAATGGGGACCACTAGAGGAATCTTTGCAGCATGTGCCTGCACTTGATGGCATGCCATGCCTTTTGATGGCTTTGACTTTGGGCAAGATTTTTTTTCTTTTTTTTTTTTAATAAGTATCTATGCCATATTCCTCCTATCTTTCCCTCCAAGCTGTGTCTTCCTCCTTAACTTTTCCCCCTGCTTTTGCAGCATCTGTGAGCTCTTGTTTTACCCTCTTTTGGTCCTTTTCCCTGCACTTGATACAATCCTGGTCCATCTTCTTGTAGTCACTAATTTCCCAAATTTCCCAAATTTTTTTTTTTCCTCCTCCAAATGCAATTCCTTTCATGGTATCTCCATTCCAGTGTGTTTCTAAGTCCTTCTTATCTGTTTTGGCCTTAAGCAGGGATCAATTTTCCAAGCTTTGCTGCATTTGCCTGCATTTGATGGCATATGGCCTGCATTTGATGGCTTTGACTTTGGGCAAGATTTTTTTTTTTTTCTTTTTTTAACATATCCATGCCATGTCCCTCATATCTTCCCTTCCACGTTGTGTCTTCCTCCTTAACTTTTCCCCCTGCTTTTGCAACATCTCTCTGCTTAGTTTTGGCCTCCTTTGGTCCTTTGCACTGCAGCTCATTTCCTCACAGAGCAGTTTTGGAGGACAACACATCTCCCAATTTTCTGGAGTTTTTGGGGTTTTTTTCAATTGCATTTCATTTGATCCTATCTCCTTTCCAGAGTGTTTGTAAGCCTTTCTTTTTGGGTTCGCAAGATTCCCTTTCCCTTCCCGAAAGGAAATTTCATTTCCTTTCGGGAAGGGAAAGGGAATCTTGCGATTTCAATGGGGACCACTAGAGGAATCTTTGCAGCATGTGCCTGCACTTGATGGCATGCCATGCCTTTTGATGGCTTTGACTTTGGGCAAGATTTTTTTTCTTTTTTTTTTTTTAATAAGTATCTCTGCCATATTCCTCCTATCTTTCCCTCCAAGCTGTGTCTTCCTCCTTAACTTTTCCCCCTGCTTTTGCAGCATCTGTGAGCTCTTGTTTTACCCTCTTTTGGTCCTTTTCCCTGCACTTGATACAATCCTGGTCCATCTCCATGTAGTCACTAATTTCTCAAATTTCCCAAATTTTTTTTTTCCTCCTCCAAATGCAATTCCTTTCATGGTATCTCCATTCCAGTGTGTTTCTAAGTCCTTCTTATCTGTTTTGGCCTTAAGCAGGGATCCATTTTCCAAGCTTTGCTGCATGGGCCTGCACTTGATGGCATATGGCCTGCATTTGATGGCTTTGACTTTGGGCAAGATTTTTTTTTTTTTTCTTTTTTTAACATATCCATGCCATGTCTCTCATATCTTCCCCTGCAAGATGTGTCTTCCTCCTTAACTTTTTCCCCTGCTTTTGCAACATCTGTGAGCTCTTGTTTTACCCTCTTTTGGTCCTTTTCCCTGCACTTGATACAATCCTGGTCCATCTCCATGTAGTCACTAATTTCTCAAATTTCCCAAATTTTTTTTTTTCCTCCTCCAAATGCAATTCCTTTCATGGTATCTCCATTCCGGTGTGTTTCTAAGTCCTTCTTATCTGTTTTGGCCTTAAGCAGGGATCCATTTTCCAAGCTTTGCTGCATGGGCCTGCACTTGATGGCATATGGCCTGCATTTGATGGCTTTGACTTTGGGCAAGTTTTTTTTTTTTTTTTTTTAAAGTGTCCATGCCATGTCCCTCATATCTTCCCTTCCACGTTGTGTCTTCCTCCCTAACTTTTCCCCCTGCTTTTGCAACATCTCTCTGCTTAGTTTTGGCCTCCTTTGGTCCTTTGCACTGCAGCTCATTTCCTCACAGAGCAGTTTTGGAGGACAACACATCTCCCAATTTTCTGGAGTTTTTGGGGTTTTTTTCAATTGCATTTCATTTGATCCTATCTCCTTTCCAGAGTGTTTGTAAGCCTTTCTTTTTGGGTTCGCAAGATTCCCTTTCCCTTCCCGAAAGGAAATGAAATTTCCTTTCGGGAAGGGAAAGGGAATCTTGCGATTTCAATGGGGACCACTAGAGGAATCTTTGCAGCATGTGCCTGCACTTGATGGCATGCCATGCCTTTTGATGGCTTTGACTTTGGGCAAGATTTTTTTTCTTTTTTTTTTTTTAATAAGTATCTCTGCCATATTCCTCCTATCTTTCCCTCCAAGCTGTGTCTTCCTCCTTAACTTTTCCCCCTGCTTTTGCAGCATCTGTGAGCTCTTGTTTTACCCTCTTTTGGTCCTTTTCCCTGCACTTGATAAAATCCTGGTCCATCTTCTTGTAGTCACTAATTTCCCAAATTTCCCAAATTTTTTTTTTTCCTCCTCCAAATGCAATTCCTTTCATGGTATCTCCATTCCAGTGTGTTGCTAAGTCCTTCTTATCTGTTTTGGCCTTAAGCAGGGATCCATTTTCCAAGCTTTGCTGCATTTGCCTGCATTTGATGGCATATGGCCTGCATTTGATGGCTTTGACTTTGGGCAAGATTTTTTTTTTTTTTTTTTTTTAACATATCCATGCCATGTCTCTCATATCTTCCCCTGCAAGATGTGTCTTCCTCCTTAACTTTTTCCCCTGCTTTTGCAACATCTGTGAGCTCTTGTTTTACCCTCTTTTGGTCCTTTTCCCTGCACTTGATACAATCCTGGTCCATCTCCATGTAGTCACTAATTTCTCAAATTTCCCAAATTTTTTTTTTTCCTCCTCCAAATGCAATTCCTTTCATGGTATCTCCATTCCAGTGTGTTTCTAAGTCCTTCTTATCTGTTTTGGCCTTAAGCAGGGATCCATTTTCCAAGCTTTGCTGCATGGGCCTGCACTTGATGGCATATGGCCTGCATTTGATGGCTTTGACTTTGGGCAAGATTTTTTTTTTTTTTTTTAAAGTGTCCATGCCATGTCCCTCATATCTTCCCTTCCACGTTGTGTCTTCCTCCCTAACTTTTCCCCCTGCTTTTGCAACATCTCTCTGCTTAGTTTTGGCCTCCTTTGGTCCTTTGCACTGCAGCTCATTTCCTCACAGAGCAGTTTTGGAGGACAACACATCTCCCAATTTTCTGGAGTTTTTGGGGTTTTTTTCAATTGCATTTCATTTGATCCTATCTCCTTTCCAGAGTGTTTGTAAGCCTTTCTTTTTGGGTTCGCAAGATTCCCTTTCCCTTCCCGAAAGGAAATTTCATTTCCTTTCGGGAAGGGAAAGGGAATCTTGCGATTTCAATGGGGACCACTAGAGGAATCTTTGCAGCATGTGCCTGCACTTGATGGCATGCCATGCCTTTTGATGGCTTTGACTTTGGGCAAGATTTTTTTTCTTTTTTTTTTTTTAATAAGTATCTCTGCCATATTCCTCCTATCTTTCCCTCCAAGCTGTGTCTTCCTCCTTAACTTTTCCCCCTGCTTTTGCAGCATCTGTGAGCTCTTGTTTTACCCTCTTTTGGTCCTTTTCCCTGCACTTGATACAATCCTGGTCCATCTCCATGTAGTCACTAATTTCTCAAATTTCCCAAATTTTTTTTTTCCTCCTCCAAATGCAATTCCTTTCATGGTATCTCCATTCCAGTGTGTTTCTAAGTCCTTCTTATCTGTTTTGGCCTTAAGCAGGGATCCATTTTCCAAGCTTTGCTGCATGGGCCTGCACTTGATGGCATATGGCCTGCATTTGATGGCTTTGACTTTGGGCAAGATTTTTTTTTTTTTTCTTTTTTTAACATATCCATGCCATGTCTCTCATATCTTCCCCTGCAAGATGTGTCTTCCTCCTTAACTTTTTCCCCTGCTTTTGCAACATCTGTGAGCTCTTGTTTTACCCTCTTTTGGTCCTTTTCCCTGCACTTGATACAATCCTGGTCCATCTCCATGTAGTCACTAATTTCTCAAATTTCCCAAATTTTTTTTTTTCCTCCTCCAAATGCAATTCCTTTCATGGTATCTCCATTCCGGTGTGTTTCTAAGTCCTTCTTATCTGTTTTGGCCTTAAGCAGGGATCCATTTTCCAAGCTTTGCTGCATGGGCCTGCACTTGATGGCATATGGCCTGCATTTGATGGCTTTGACTTTGGGCAAGTTTTTTTTTTTTTTTTTTTAAAGTGTCCATGCCATGTCCCTCATATCTTCCCTTCCACGTTGTGTCTTCCTCCCTAACTTTTCCCCCTGCTTTTGCAACATCTCTCTGCTTAGTTTTGGCCTCCTTTGGTCCTTTGCACTGCAGCTCATTTCCTCACAGAGCAGTTTTGGAGGACAACACATCTCCCAATTTTCTGGAGTTTTTGGGGTTTTTTTCAATTGCATTTCATTTGATCCTATCTCCTTTCCAGAGTGTTTGTAAGCCTTTCTTTTTGGGTTCGCAAGATTCCCTTTCCCTTCCCGAAAGGAAATGAAATTTCCTTTCGGGAAGGGAAAGGGAATCTTGCGATTTCAATGGGGACCACTAGAGGAATCTTTGCAGCATGTGCCTGCACTTGATGGCATGCCATGCCTTTTGATGGCTTTGACTTTGGGCAAGATTTTTTTTCTTTTTTTTTTTTAATAAGTATCTCTGCCATATTCCTCCTATCTTTCCCTCCAAGCTGTGTCTTCCTCCTTAACTTTTCCCCCTGCTTTTGCAGCATCTGTGAGCTCTTGTTTTACCCTCTTTTGGTCCTTTTCCCTGCACTTGATAAAATCCTGGTCCATCTTCTTGTAGTCACTAATTTCCCAAATTTCCCAAATTTTTTTTTTTCCTCCTCCAAATGCAATTCCTTTCATGGTATCTCCATTCCAGTGTGTTGCTAAGTCCTTCTTATCTGTTTTGGCCTTAAGCAGGGATCCATTTTCCAAGCTTTGCTGCATGGGCCTGCACTTGATGGCATATGGCCTGCATTTGATGGCTTTGACTTTGGGCAAGTTTTTTTTTTTTTTTTTTTTGAAGTGTCCATGCCATGTCCCTCATATCTTCCCTTCCACGTTGTGTCTTCCTCCTTAACTTTTCCCCCTGCTTTTGCAACATCTCTCTGCTTAGTTTTGGCCTCCTTTGGTCCTTTGCACTGCAGCTCATTTCCTCACAGAGCAGTTTTGGAGGACAACACATCTCCCAATTTTCTGGAGTTTTTGGGGTTTTTTTCAATTGCATTTCATTTGATCCTATCTCCTTTCCAGAGTGTTTGTAAGCCTTTCTTTTTGGGTTCGCAAGATTCCCTTTCCCTTCCCGAAAGGAAATTTCATTTCCTTTCGGGAAGGGAAAGGGAATCTTGCGATTTCAATGGGGACCACTAGAGGAATCTTTGCAGCATGTGCCTGCACTTGATGGCATGCCATGCCTTTTGATGGCTTTGACTTTGGGCAAGATTTTTTTTCTTTTTTTTTTTTTAATAAGTATCTCTGCCATATTCCTCCTATCTTTCCCTCCAAGCTGTGTCTTCCTCCTTAACTTTTCCCCCTGCTTTTGCAGCATCTGTGAGCTCTTGTTTTACCCTCTTTTGGTCCTTTTCCCTGCACTTGATACAATCCTGGTCCATCTCCATGTAGTCACTAATTTCTCAAATTTCCCAAATTTTTTTTTTCCTCCTCCAAATGCAATTCCTTTCATGGTATCTCCATTCCAGTGTGTTTCTAAGTCCTTCTTATCTGTTTTGGCCTTAAGCAGGGATCCATTTTCCAAGCTTTGCTGCATGGGCCTGCACTTGATGGCATATGGCCTGCATTTGATGGCTTTGACTTTGGGCAAGATTTTTTTTTTTTTTCTTTTTTTAACATATCCATGCCATGTCTCTCATATCTTCCCCTGCAAGATGTGTCTTCCTCCTTAACTTTTTCCCCTGCTTTTGCAACATCTGTGAGCTCTTGTTTTACCCTCTTTTGGTCCTTTTCCCTGCACTTGATACAATCCTGGTCCATCTCCATGTAGTCACTAATTTCTCAAATTTCCCAAATTTTTTTTTTTCCTCCTCCAAATGCAATTCCTTTCATGGTATCTCCATTCCGGTGTGTTTCTAAGTCCTTCTTATCTGTTTTGGCCTTAAGCAGGGATCCATTTTCCAAGCTTTGCTGCATGGGCCTGCACTTGATGGCATATGGCCTGCATTTGATGGCTTTGACTTTGGGCAAGATTTTTTTTTTTTTTTTTAAAGTGTCCATGCCATGTCCCTCATATCTTCCCTTCCACGTTGTGTCTTCCTCCCTAACTTTTCCCCCTGCTTTTGCAACATCTCTCTGCTTAGTTTTGGCCTCCTTTGGTCCTTTGCACTGCAGCTCATTTCCTCACAGAGCAGTTTTGGAGGACAACACATCTCCCAATTTTCTGGAGTTTTTGGGGTTTTTTTCAATTGCATTTCATTTGATCCTATCTCCTTTCCAGAGTGTTTGTAAGCCTTTCTTTTTGGGTTCGCAAGATTCCCTTTCCCTTCCCGAAAGGAAATTTCATTTCCTTTCGGGAAGGGAAAGGGAATCTTGCGATTTCAATGGGGACCACTAGAGGAATCTTTGCAGCATGTGCCTGCACTTGATGGCATGCCATGCCTTTTGATGGCTTTGACTTTGGGCAAGATTTTTTTTCTTTTTTTTTTTTTAATAAGTATCTCTGCCATATTCCTCCTATCTTTCCCTCCAAGCTGTGTCTTCCTCCTTAACTTTTCCCCCTGCTTTTGCAGCATCTGTGAGCTCTTGTTTTACCCTCTTTTGGTCCTTTTCCCTGCACTTGATACAATCCTGGTCCATCTCCATGTAGTCACTAATTTCTCAAATTTCCCAAATTTTTTTTTTCCTCCTCCAAATGCAATTCCTTTCATGGTATCTCCATTCCAGTGTGTTTATAAGTCCTTCTTATCTGTTTTGGCCTTAAGCAGGGATCCATTTTCCAAGCTTTGCTGCATGGGCCTGCACTTGATGGCATATGGCCTGCATTTGATGGCTTTGACTTTGGGCAAGATTTTTTTTTTTTTTCTTTTTTTAACATATCCATGCCATGTCTCTCATATCTTCCCCTGCAAGATGTGTCTTCCTCCTTAACTTTTTCCCCTGCTTTTGCAACATCTGTGAGCTCTTGTTTTACCCTCTTTTGGTCCTTTTCCCTGCACTTGATACAATCCTGGTCCATCTCCATGTAGTCACTAATTTCTCAAATTTCCCAAATTTTTTTTTTTCCTCCTCCAAATGCAATTCCTTTCATGGTATCTCCATTCCGGTGTGTTTCTAAGTCCTTCTTATCTGTTTTGGCCTTAAGCAGGGATCCATTTTCCAAGCTTTGCTGCATGGGCCTGCACTTGATGGCATATGGCCTGCATTTGATGGCTTTGACTTTGGGCAAGATTTTTTTTTTTTTTTTTAAAGTGTCCATGCCATGTCCCTCATATCTTCCCTTCCACGTTGTGTCTTCCTCCCTAACTTTTCCCCCTGCTTTTGCAACATCTCTCTGCTTAGTTTTGGCCTCCTTTGGTCCTTTGCACTGCAGCTCATTTCCTCACAGAGCAGTTTTGGAGGACAACACATCTCCCAATTTTCTGGAGTTTTTGGGGTTTTTTTCAATTGCATTTCATTTGATCCTATCTCCTTTCCAGAGTGTTTGTAAGCCTTTCTTTTTGGGTTCGCAAGATTCCCTTTCCCTTCCCGAAAGGAAATTTCATTTCCTTTCGGGAAGGGAAAGGGAATCTTGCGATTTCAATGGGGACCACTAGAGGAATCTTTGCAGCATGTGCCTGCACTTGATGGCATGCCATGCCTTTTGATGGCTTTGACTTTGGGCAAGATTTTTTTTCTTTTTTTTTTTTAATAAGTATCTATGCCATATTCCTCCTATCTTTCCCTCCAAGCTGTGTCTTCCTCCTTAACTTTTCCCCCTGCTTTTGCAGCATCTGTGAGCTCTTGTTTTACCCTCTTTTGGTCCTTTTCCCTGCACTTGATACAATCCTGGTCCATCTTCTTGTAGTCACTAATTTCCCAAATTTCCCAAATTTTTTTTTTTCCTCCTCCAAATGCAATTCCTTTCATGGTATCTCCATTCCAGTGTGTTTCTAAGTCCTTCTTATCTGTTTTGGCCTTAAGCAGGGATCAATTTTCCAAGCTTTGCTGCATTTGCCTGCATTTGATGGCATATGGCCTGCATTTGATGGCTTTGACTTTGGGCAAGATTTTTTTTTTTTTCTTTTTTTAACATATCCATGCCATGTCCCTCATATCTTCCCTTCCACGTTGTGTCTTCCTCCTTAACTTTTCCCCCTGCTTTTGCAACATCTCTCTGCTTAGTTTTGGCCTCCTTTGGTCCTTTGCACTGCAGCTCATTTCCTCACAGAGCAGTTTTGGAGGACAACACATCTCCCAATTTTCTGGAGTTTTTGGGGTTTTTTTCAATTGCATTTCATTTGATCCTATCTCCTTTCCAGAGTGTTTGTAAGCCTTTCTTTTTGGGTTCGCAAGATTCCCTTTCCCTTCCCGAAAGGAAATGAAATTTCCTTTCGGGAAGGGAAAGGGAATCTTGCGATTTCAATGGGGACCACTAGAGGAATCTTTGCAGCATGTGCCTGCACTTGATGGCATGCCATGCCTTTTGATGGCTTTGACTTTGGGCAAGATTTTTTTTCTTTTTTTTTTTTAATAAGTATCTATGCCATATTCCTCCTATCTTTCCCTCCAAGCTGTGTCTTCCTCCTTAACTTTTCCCCCTGCTTTTGCAGCATCTGTGAGCTCTTGTTTTACCCTCTTTTGGTCCTTTTCCCTGCACTTGATAAAATCCTGGTCCATCTTCTTGTAGTCACTAATTTCCCAAATTTCCCAAATTTTTTTTTTTCCTCCTCCAAATGCAATTCCTTTCATGGTATCTCCATTCCAGTGTGTTTCTAAGTCCTTCTTATCTGTTTTGGCCTTAAGCAGGGATCCATTTTCCAAGCTTTGCTGCATTTGCCTGCATTTGATGGCATATGGCCTGCATTTGATGGCTTTGACTTTGGGCAAGATTTTTTTTTTTTTCTTTTTTTAACATATCCATGCCATGTCTCTCATATCTTCCCCTGCAAGATGTGTCTTCCTTCTTAACTTTTCCCCCTGCTTTTGCAACATCTGTGAGCTCTTGTTTTACCCTCTTTTGGTCCTTTTCCCTGCACTTGATACAATCCTGGTCCATCTCCATGTAGTCACTAATTTCTCAAATTTCCCAAATTTTGTTTTTTCCTCCTCCAAATGCAATTCCTTTCATGGTATCTCCATTCCGGTGTGTTTCTAAGTCCTTCTTATCTGTTTTGGCCTTAAGCAGGGATCCATTTTCCAAGCTTTGCTGCATGGGCCTGCACTTGATGGCATATGGCCTGCATTTGATGGCTTTGACTTTGGGCAAGATTTTTTTTTTTTTTTTTTTAAAGTGTCCATGCCATGTCCCTCATATCTTCCCTTCCACGTTGTGTCTTCCTCCTTAACTTTTCCCCCTGCTTTTGCAACATCTCTCTGCTTAGTTTTGGCCTCCTTTGGTCCTTTGCACTGCAGCTCATTTCCTCACAGAGCAGTTTTGGAGGACAACACATCTCCCAATTTTCTGGAGTTTTTGGGGTTTTTTTCAATTGCATTTCATTTGATCCTATCTCCTTTCCAGAGTGTTTGTAAGCCTTTCTTTTTGGGTTCGCAAGATTCCCTTTCCCTTCCCGAAAGGAAATTTCATTTCCTTTCGGGAAGGGAAAGGGAATCTTGCGATTTCAATGGGGACCACTAGAGGAATCTTTGCAGCATGTGCCTGCACTTGATGGCATGCCATGCCTTTTGATGGCTTTGACTTTGGGCAAGATTTTTTTTCTTTTTTTTTTTTTTAATAAGTATCTCTGCCATATTCCTCCTATCTTTCCCTCCAAGCTGTGTCTTCCTCCTTAACTTTTCCCCCTGCTTTTGCAGCATCTGTGAGCTCTTGTTTTACCCTCTTTTGGTCCTTTTCCCTGCACTTGATACAATCCTGGTCCATCTCCATGTAGTCACTGATTTCTCAAATTTCCCAAATTTTTTTTTTCCTCCTCCAAATGCAATTCCTTTCATGGTATCTCCATTCCAGTGTGTTTATAAGTCCTTCTTATCTGTTTTGGCCTTAAGCAGGGATCCATTTTCCAAGCTTTGCTGCATGGGCCTGCACTTGATGGCATATGGCCTGCATTTGATGGCTTTGACTTTGGGCAAGATTTTTTTTTTTTTTCTTTTTTTAACATATCCATGCCATGTCTCTCATATCTTCCCCTGCAAGATGTGTCTTCCTCCTTAACTTTTTCCCCTGCTTTTGCAACATCTGTGAGCTCTTGTTTTACCCTCTTTTGGTCCTTTTCCCTGCACTTGATACAATCCTGGTCCATCTCCATGTAGTCACTAATTTCTCAAATTTCCCAAATTTTTTTTTTTCCTCCTCCAAATGCAATTCCTTTCATGGTATCTCCATTCCGGTGTGTTTCTAAGTCCTTCTTATCTGTTTTGGCCTTAAGCAGGGATCCATTTTCCAAGCTTTGCTGCATGGGCCTGCACTTGATGGCATATGGCCTGCATTTGATGGCTTTGACTTTGGGCAAGATTTTTTTTTTTTTTTTTAAAGTGTCCATGCCATGTCCCTCATATCTTCCCTTCCACGTTGTGTCTTCCTCCTTAACTTTTCCCCCTGCTTTTGCAACATCTCTCTGCTTAGTTTTGGCCTCCTTTGGTCCTTTGCACTGCAGCTCATTTCCTCACAGAGCAGTTTTGGAGGACAACACATCTCCCAATTTTCTGGAGTTTTTGGGGTTTTTTTCAATTGCATTTCATTTGATCCTATCTCCTTTCCAGAGTGTTTGTAAGCCTTTCTTTTTGGGTTCGCAAGATTCCCTTTCCCTTCCCGAAAGGAAATGAAATTTCCTTTCGGGAAGGGAAAGGGAATCTTGCGATTTCAATGGGGACCACTAGAGGAATCTTTGCAGCATGTGCCTGCACTTGATGGCATGCCATGCCTTTTGATGGCTTTGACTTTGGGCAAGATTTTTTTTCTTTTTTTTTTTTTAATAAGTATCTCTGCCATATTCCTCCTATCTTTCCCTCCAAGCTGTGTCTTCCTCCTTAACTTTTCCCCCTGCTTTTGCAGCATCTGTGAGCTCTTGTTTTACCCTCTTTTGGTCCTTTTCCCTGCACTTGATAAAATCCTGGTCCATCTTCTTGTAGTCACTAATTTCCCAAATTTCCCAAATTTTTTTTTTTCCTCCTCCAAATGCAATTCCTTTCATGGTATCTCCATTCCAGTGTGTTTCTAAGTCCTTCTTATCTGTTTTGGCCTTAAGCAGGGATCCATTTTCCAAGCTTTGCTGCATGGGCCTGCACTTGATGGCATATGGCCTGCATTTGATGGCTTTGACTTTGGGCAAGATTTTTTTTTTTTTTCTTTTTTTAACATATCCATGCCATGTCTCTCATATCTTCCCCTGCAAGATGTGTCTTCCTCCTTAACTTTTTCCCCTGCTTTTGCAACATCTGTGAGCTCTTGTTTTACCCTCTTTTGGTCCTTTTCCCTGCACTTGATACAATCCTGGTCCATCTCCATGTAGTCACTAATTTCTCAAATTTCCCAAATTTTTTTTTTTCCTCCTCCAAATGCAATTCCTTTCATGGTATCTCCATTCCGGTGTGTTTCTAAGTCCTTCTTATCTGTTTTGGCCTTAAGCAGGGATCCATTTTCCAAGCTTTGCTGCATGGGCCTGCACTTGATGGCATATGGCCTGCATTTGATGGCTTTGACTTTGGGCAAGATTTTTTTTTTTTTTTTTAAAGTGTCCATGCCATGTCCCTCATATCTTCCCTTCCACGTTGTGTCTTCCTCCTTAACTTTTCCCCCTGCTTTTGCAACATCTCTCTGCTTAGTTTTGGCCTCCTTTGGTCCTTTGCACTGCAGCTCATTTCCTCACAGAGCAGTTTTGGAGGACAACACATCTCCCAATTTTCTGGAGTTTTGGGGGTTTTTTTCAATTGCATTTCATTTGATCCTATCTCCTTTCCAGAGTGTTTGTAAGCCTTTCTTTTTGGGTTCGCAAGATTCCCTTTCCCTTCCCGAAAGGAAATGAAATTTCCTTTCGGGAAGGGAAAGGGAATCTTGCGATTTCAATGGGGACCACTAGAGGAATCTTTGCAGCATGTGCCTGCACTTGATGGCATGCCATGCCTTTTGATGGCTTTGACTTTGGGCAAGATTTTTTTTCTTTTTTTTTTTTAATAAGTATCTATGCCATATTCCTCCTATCTTTCCCTCCAAGCTGTGTCTTCCTCCTTAACTTTTCCCCCTGCTTTTGCAGCATCTGTGAGCTCTTGTTTTACCCTCTTTTGGTCCTTTTCCCTGCACTTGATACAATCCTGGTCCATCTTCTTGTAGTCACTAATTTCCCAAATTTCCCAAATTTTTTTTTTTCCTCCTCCAAATGCAATTCCTTTCATGGTATCTCCATTCCAGTGTGTTTCTAAGTCCTTCTTATCTGTTTTGGCCTTAAGCAGGGATCAATTTTCCAAGCTTTGCTGCATTTGCCTGCATTTGATGGCATATGGCCTGCATTTGATGGCTTTGACTTTGGGCAAGATTTTTTTTTTTTTCTTTTTTTAACATATCCATGCCATGTCCCTCATATCTTCCCTTCCACGTTGTGTCTTCCTCCTTAACTTTTCCCCCTGCTTTTGCAACATCTCTCTGCTTAGTTTTGGCCTCCTTTGGTCCTTTGCACTGCAGCTCATTTCCTCACAGAGCAGTTTTGGAGGACAACACATCTCCCAATTTTCTGGAGTTTTTGGGGTTTTTTTCAATTGCATTTCATTTGATCCTATCTCCTTTCCAGAGTGTTTGTAAGCCTTTCTTTTTGGGTTCGCAAGATTCCCTTTCCCTTCCCGAAAGGAAATTTCATTTCCTTTCGGGAAGGGAAAGGGAATCTTGCGATTTCAATGGGGACCACTAGAGGAATCTTTGCAGCATGTGCCTGCACTTGATGGCATGCCATGCCTTTTGATGGCTTTGACTTTGGGCAAGATTTTTTTTCTTTTTTTTTTTTTAATAAGTATCTCTGCCATATTCCTCCTATCTTTCCCTCCAAGCTGTGTCTTCCTCCTTAACTTTTCCCCCTGCTTTTGCAGCATCTGTGAGCTCTTGTTTTACCCTCTTTTGGTCCTTTTCCCTGCACTTGATACAATCCTGGTCCATCTCCATGTAGTCACTAATTTCTCAAATTTCCCAAATTTTTTTTTTCCTCCTCCAAATGCAATTCCTTTCATGGTATCTCCATTCCAGTGTGTTTCTAAGTCCTTCTTATCTGTTTTGGCCTTAAGCAGGGATCCATTTTCCAAGCTTTGCTGCATGGGCCTGCACTTGATGGCATATGGCCTGCATTTGATGGCTTTGACTTTGGGCAAGATTTTTTTTTTTTTTCTTTTTTTAACATATCCATGCCATGTCTCTCATATCTTCCCCTGCAAGATGTGTCTTCCTCCTTAACTTTTTCCCCTGCTTTTGCAACATCTGTGAGCTCTTGTTTTACCCTCTTTTGGTCCTTTTCCCTGCACTTGATACAATCCTGGTCCATCTCCATGTAGTCACTAATTTCTCAAATTTCCCAAATTTTTTTTTTTCCTCCTCCAAATGCAATTCCTTTCATGGTATCTCCATTCCGGTGTGTTTCTAAGTCCTTCTTATCTGTTTTGGCCTTAAGCAGGGATCCATTTTCCAAGCTTTGCTGCATGGGCCTGCACTTGATGGCATATGGCCTGCATTTGATGGCTTTGACTTTGGGCAAGATTTTTTTTTTTTTTTTTAAAGTGTCCATGCCATGTCCCTCATATCTTCCCTTCCACGTTGTGTCTTCCTCCTTAACTTTTCCCCCTGCTTTTGCAACATCTCTCTGCTTAGTTTTGGCCTCCTTTGGTCCTTTGCACTGCAGCTCATTTCCTCACAGAGCAGTTTTGGAGGACAACACATCTCCCAATTTTCTGGAGTTTTTGGGGTTTTTTTCAATTGCATTTCATTTGATCCTATCTCCTTTCCAGAGTGTTTGTAAGCCTTTCTTTTTGGGTTCGCAAGATTCCCTTTCCCTTCCCGAAAGGAAATGAAATTTCCTTTCGGGAAGGGAAAGGGAATCTTGCGATTTCAATGGGGACCACTAGAGGAATCTTTGCAGCATGTGCCTGCACTTGATGGCATGCCATGCCTTTTGATGGCTTTGACTTTGGGCAAGATTTTTTTTCTTTTTTTTTTTTAATAAGTATCTATGCCATATTCCTCCTATCTTTCCCTCCAAGCTGTGTCTTCCTCCTTAACTTTTCCCCCTGCTTTTGCAGCATCTGTGAGCTCTTGTTTTACCCTCTTTTGGTCCTTTTCCCTGCACTTGATAAAATCCTGGTCCATCTTCTTGTAGTCACTAATTTCCCAAATTTCCCAAATTTTTTTTTTTCCTCCTCCAAATGCAATTCCTTTCATGGTATCTCCATTCCAGTGTGTTGCTAAGTCCTTCTTATCTGTTTTGGCCTTAAGCAGGGATCCATTTTCCAAGCTTTGCTGCATTTGCCTGCATTTGATGGCATATGGCCTGCATTTGATGGCTTTGACTTTGGGCAAGATTTTTTTTTTTTTCTTTTTTTAACATATCCATGCCATGTCTCTCATATCTTCCCCTGCAAGATGTGTCTTCCTCCTTAACTTTTTCCCCTGCTTTTGCAACATCTGTGAGCTCTTGTTTTACCCTCTTTTGGTCCTTTTCCCTGCACTTGATACAATCCTGGTCCATCTCCATGTAGTCACTAATTTCTCAAATTTCCCAAATTTTTTTTTTTCCTCCTCCAAATGCAATTCCTTTCATGGTATCTCCATTCCGGTGTGTTTCTAAGTCCTTCTTATCTGTTTTGGCCTTAAGCAGGGATCCATTTTCCAAGCTTTGCTGCATGGGCCTGCACTTGATGGCATATGGCCTGCATTTGATGGCTTTGACTTTGGGCAAGATTTTTTTTTTTTTTTTTTAAAGTGTCCATGCCATGTCCCTCATATCTTCCCTTCCACGTTGTGTCTTCCTCCCTAACTTTTCCCCCTGCTTTTGCAACATCTCTCTGCTTAGTTTTGGCCTCCTTTGGTCCTTTGCACTGCAGCTCATTTCCTCACAGAGCAGTTTTGGAGGACAACACATCTCCCAATTTTCTGGAGTTTTTGGGGTTTTTTTCAATTGCATTTCATTTGATCCTATCTCCTTTCCAGAGTGTTTGTAAGCCTTTCTTTTTGGGTTCGCAAGATTCCCTTTCCCTTCCCGAAAGGAAATTTCATTTCCTTTCGGGAAGGGAAAGGGAATCTTGCGATTTCAATGGGGACCACTAGAGGAATCTTTGCAGCATGTGCCTGCACTTGATGGCATGCCATGCCTTTTGATGGCTTTGACTTTGGGCAAGATTTTTTTTCTTTTTTTTTTTTAATAAGTATCTATGCCATATTCCTCCTATCTTTCCCTCCAAGCTGTGTCTTCCTCCTTAACTTTTCCCCCTGCTTTTGCAGCATCTGTGAGCTCTTGTTTTACCCTCTTTTGGTCCTTTTCCCTGCACTTGATAAAATCCTGGTCCATCTTCTTGTAGTCACTAATTTCCCAAATTTCCCAAATTTTTTTTTTTCCTCCTCCAAATGCAATTCCTTTCATGGTATCTCCATTCCAGTGTGTTTCTAAGTCCTTCTTATCTGTTTTGGCCTTAAGCAGGGATCAATTTTCCAAGCTTTGCTGCATTTGCCTGCATTTGATGGCATATGGCCTGCATTTGATGGCTTTGACTTTGGGCAAGATTTTTTTTTTTTCTTTTTTTAACATATCCATGCCATGTCTCTCATATCTTCCCCTGCAAGATGTGTCTTCCTCCTTAACTTTTTCCCCTGCTTTTGCAACATCTGTGAGCTCTTGTTTTACCCTCTTTTGGTCCTTTTCCCTGCACTTGATACAATCCTGGTCCATCTCCATGTAGTCACTAATTTCTCAAATTTCCCAATTTTTTTTTTTTCCTCCTCCAAATGCAATTCCTTTCATGGTATCTCCATTCCAGTGTGTTTCTAAGTCCTTCTTATCTGTTTTGGCCTTAAGCAGGGATCAATTTTCCAAGCTTTGCTGCATTTGCCTGCATTTGATGGCATATGGCCTGCATTTGATGGCTTTGATTTTGGGCAAGATTTTTTTTTTTTTTTTTTAAAGTGTCCATGCCATGTCCCTCATATCTTCCCTTCCACGTTGTGTCTTCCTCCTTAACTTTTCCCCCTGCTTTTGCAACATCTCTCTGCTTAGTTTTGGCCTCCTTTGGTCCTTTGCACTGCAGCTCATTTCCTCACAGAGCAGTTTTGGAGGACAACACATCTCCCAATTTTCTGGAGTTTTTGGGGTTTTTTTCAATTGCATTTCATTTGATCCTATCTCCTTTCCAGAGTGTTTGTAAGCCTTTCTTTTTGGGTTCGCAAGATTCCCTTTCCCTTCCCGAAAGGAAATGAAATTTCCTTTCGGGAAGGGAAAGGGAATCTTGCGATTTCAATGGGGACCACTAGAGGAATCTTTGCAGCATGTGCCTGCACTTGATGGCATGCCATGCCTTTTGATGGCTTTGACTTTGGGCAAGATTTTTTTTCTTTTTTTTTTTTAATAAGTATCTATGCCATATTCCTCCTATCTTTCCCTCCAAGCTGTGTCTTCCTCCTTAACTTTTCCCCCTGCTTTTGCAGCATCTGTGAGCTCTTGTTTTACCCTCTTTTGGTCCTTTTCCCTGCACTTGATAAAATCCTGGTCCATCTTCTTGTAGTCACTAATTTCCCAAATTTCCCAAATTTTTTTTTTTCCTCCTCCAAATGCAATTCCTTTCATGGTATCTCCATTCCAGTGTGTTTCTAAGTCCTTCTTATCTGTTTTGGCCTTAAGCAGGGATCAATTTTCCAAGCTTTGCTGCATTTGCCTGCATTTGATGGCATATGGCCTGCATTTGATGGCTTTGACTTTGGGCAAGATTTTTTTTTTTTTCTTTTTTTAACATATCCATGCCATGTCTCTCATATCTTCCCCTGCAAGATGTGTCTTCCTTCTTAACTTTTCCCCCTGCTTTTGCAACATCTGTGAGCTCTTGTTTTACCCTCTTTTGGTCCTTTTCCCTGCACTTGATACAATCCTGGTCCATCTCCATGTAGTCACTAATTTCTCAAATTTCCCAAATTTTGTTTTTTCCTCCTCCAAATGCAATTCCTTTCATGGTATCTCCATTCCGGTGTGTTTCTAAGTCCTTCTTATCTGTTTTGGCCTTAAGCAGGGATCCATTTTCCAAGCTTTGCTGCATGGGCCTGCACTTGATGGCATATGGCCTGCATTTGATGGCTTTGACTTTGGGCAAGATTTTTTTTTTTTTTTTTTTAAAGTGTCCATGCCATGTCCCTCATATCTTCCCTTCCACGTTGTGTCTTCCTCCTTAACTTTTCCCCCTGCTTTTGCAACATCTCTCTGCTTAGTTTTGGCCTCCTTTGGTCCTTTGCACTGCAGCTCATTTCCTCACAGAGCAGTTTTGGAGGACAACACATCTCCCAATTTTCTGGAGTTTTTGGGGTTTTTTTCAATTGCATTTCATTTGATCCTATCTCCTTTCCAGAGTGTTTGTAAGCCTTTCTTTTTGGGTTCGCAAGATTCCCTTTCCCTTCCCGAAAGGAAATTTCATTTCCTTTCGGGAAGGGAAAGGGAATCTTGCGATTTCAATGGGGACCACTAGAGGAATCTTTGCAGCATGTGCCTGCACTTGATGGCATGCCATGCCTTTTGATGGCTTTGACTTTGGGCAAGATTTTTTTTCTTTTTTTTTTTTTTAATAAGTATCTCTGCCATATTCCTCCTATCTTTCCCTCCAAGCTGTGTCTTCCTCCTTAACTTTTCCCCCTGCTTTTGCAGCATCTGTGAGCTCTTGTTTTACCCTCTTTTGGTCCTTTTCCCTGCACTTGATACAATCCTGGTCCATCTCCATGTAGTCACTGATTTCTCAAATTTCCCAAATTTTTTTTTTCCTCCTCCAAATGCAATTCCTTTCATGGTATCTCCATTCCAGTGTGTTTATAAGTCCTTCTTATCTGTTTTGGCCTTAAGCAGGGATCCATTTTCCAAGCTTTGCTGCATGGGCCTGCACTTGATGGCATATGGCCTGCATTTGATGGCTTTGACTTTGGGCAAGATTTTTTTTTTTTTTCTTTTTTTAACATATCCATGCCATGTCTCTCATATCTTCCCCTGCAAGATGTGTCTTCCTCCTTAACTTTTTCCCCTGCTTTTGCAACATCTGTGAGCTCTTGTTTTACCCTCTTTTGGTCCTTTTCCCTGCACTTGATACAATCCTGGTCCATCTCCATGTAGTCACTAATTTCTCAAATTTCCCAAATTTTTTTTTTTCCTCCTCCAAATGCAATTCCTTTCATGGTATCTCCATTCCGGTGTGTTTCTAAGTCCTTCTTATCTGTTTTGGCCTTAAGCAGGGATCCATTTTCCAAGCTTTGCTGCATGGGCCTGCACTTGATGGCATATGGCCTGCATTTGATGGCTTTGACTTTGGGCAAGATTTTTTTTTTTTTTTTTAAAGTGTCCATGCCATGTCCCTCATATCTTCCCTTCCACGTTGTGTCTTCCTCCTTAACTTTTCCCCCTGCTTTTGCAACATCTCTCTGCTTAGTTTTGGCCTCCTTTGGTCCTTTGCACTGCAGCTCATTTCCTCACAGAGCAGTTTTGGAGGACAACACATCTCCCAATTTTCTGGAGTTTTTGGGGTTTTTTTCAATTGCATTTCATTTGATCCTATCTCCTTTCCAGAGTGTTTGTAAGCCTTTCTTTTTGGGTTCGCAAGATTCCCTTTCCCTTCCCGAAAGGAAATGAAATTTCCTTTCGGGAAGGGAAAGGGAATCTTGCGATTTCAATGGGGACCACTAGAGGAATCTTTGCAGCATGTGCCTGCACTTGATGGCATGCCATGCCTTTTGATGGCTTTGACTTTGGGCAAGATTTTTTTTCTTTTTTTTTTTTTAATAAGTATCTCTGCCATATTCCTCCTATCTTTCCCTCCAAGCTGTGTCTTCCTCCTTAACTTTTCCCCCTGCTTTTGCAGCATCTGTGAGCTCTTGTTTTACCCTCTTTTGGTCCTTTTCCCTGCACTTGATAAAATCCTGGTCCATCTTCTTGTAGTCACTAATTTCCCAAATTTCCCAAATTTTTTTTTTTCCTCCTCCAAATGCAATTCCTTTCATGGTATCTCCATTCCAGTGTGTTTCTAAGTCCTTCTTATCTGTTTTGGCCTTAAGCAGGGATCCATTTTCCAAGCTTTGCTGCATGGGCCTGCACTTGATGGCATATGGCCTGCATTTGATGGCTTTGACTTTGGGCAAGATTTTTTTTTTTTTTCTTTTTTTAACATATCCATGCCATGTCTCTCATATCTTCCCCTGCAAGATGTGTCTTCCTCCTTAACTTTTTCCCCTGCTTTTGCAACATCTGTGAGCTCTTGTTTTACCCTCTTTTGGTCCTTTTCCCTGCACTTGATACAATCCTGGTCCATCTCCATGTAGTCACTAATTTCTCAAATTTCCCAAATTTTTTTTTTTCCTCCTCCAAATGCAATTCCTTTCATGGTATCTCCATTCCGGTGTGTTTCTAAGTCCTTCTTATCTGTTTTGGCCTTAAGCAGGGATCCATTTTCCAAGCTTTGCTGCATGGGCCTGCACTTGATGGCATATGGCCTGCATTTGATGGCTTTGACTTTGGGCAAGATTTTTTTTTTTTTTTTTAAAGTGTCCATGCCATGTCCCTCATATCTTCCCTTCCACGTTGTGTCTTCCTCCTTAACTTTTCCCCCTGCTTTTGCAACATCTCTCTGCTTAGTTTTGGCCTCCTTTGGTCCTTTGCACTGCAGCTCATTTCCTCACAGAGCAGTTTTGGAGGACAACACATCTCCCAATTTTCTGGAGTTTTGGGGGTTTTTTTCAATTGCATTTCATTTGATCCTATCTCCTTTCCAGAGTGTTTGTAAGCCTTTCTTTTTGGGTTCGCAAGATTCCCTTTCCCTTCCCGAAAGGAAATGAAATTTCCTTTCGGGAAGGGAAAGGGAATCTTGCGATTTCAATGGGGACCACTAGAGGAATCTTTGCAGCATGTGCCTGCACTTGATGGCATGCCATGCCTTTTGATGGCTTTGACTTTGGGCAAGATTTTTTTTCTTTTTTTTTTTTAATAAGTATCTATGCCATATTCCTCCTATCTTTCCCTCCAAGCTGTGTCTTCCTCCTTAACTTTTCCCCCTGCTTTTGCAGCATCTGTGAGCTCTTGTTTTACCCTCTTTTGGTCCTTTTCCCTGCACTTGATACAATCCTGGTCCATCTTCTTGTAGTCACTAATTTCCCAAATTTCCCAAATTTTTTTTTTTCCTCCTCCAAATGCAATTCCTTTCATGGTATCTCCATTCCAGTGTGTTTCTAAGTCCTTCTTATCTGTTTTGGCCTTAAGCAGGGATCAATTTTCCAAGCTTTGCTGCATTTGCCTGCATTTGATGGCATATGGCCTGCATTTGATGGCTTTGACTTTGGGCAAGATTTTTTTTTTTTTCTTTTTTTAACATATCCATGCCATGTCCCTCATATCTTCCCTTCCACGTTGTGTCTTCCTCCTTAACTTTTCCCCCTGCTTTTGCAACATCTCTCTGCTTAGTTTTGGCCTCCTTTGGTCCTTTGCACTGCAGCTCATTTCCTCACAGAGCAGTTTTGGAGGACAACACATCTCCCAATTTTCTGGAGTTTTTGGGGTTTTTTTCAATTGCATTTCATTTGATCCTATCTCCTTTCCAGAGTGTTTGTAAGCCTTTCTTTTTGGGTTCGCAAGATTCCCTTTCCCTTCCCGAAAGGAAATTTCATTTCCTTTCGGGAAGGGAAAGGGAATCTTGCGATTTCAATGGGGACCACTAGAGGAATCTTTGCAGCATGTGCCTGCACTTGATGGCATGCCATGCCTTTTGATGGCTTTGACTTTGGGCAAGATTTTTTTTCTTTTTTTTTTTTTAATAAGTATCTCTGCCATATTCCTCCTATCTTTCCCTCCAAGCTGTGTCTTCCTCCTTAACTTTTCCCCCTGCTTTTGCAGCATCTGTGAGCTCTTGTTTTACCCTCTTTTGGTCCTTTTCCCTGCACTTGATACAATCCTGGTCCATCTCCATGTAGTCACTAATTTCTCAAATTTCCCAAATTTTTTTTTTCCTCCTCCAAATGCAATTCCTTTCATGGTATCTCCATTCCAGTGTGTTTCTAAGTCCTTCTTATCTGTTTTGGCCTTAAGCAGGGATCCATTTTCCAAGCTTTGCTGCATGGGCCTGCACTTGATGGCATATGGCCTGCATTTGATGGCTTTGACTTTGGGCAAGATTTTTTTTTTTTTTCTTTTTTTAACATATCCATGCCATGTCTCTCATATCTTCCCCTGCAAGATGTGTCTTCCTCCTTAACTTTTTCCCCTGCTTTTGCAACATCTGTGAGCTCTTGTTTTACCCTCTTTTGGTCCTTTTCCCTGCACTTGATACAATCCTGGTCCATCTCCATGTAGTCACTAATTTCTCAAATTTCCCAAATTTTTTTTTTTCCTCCTCCAAATGCAATTCCTTTCATGGTATCTCCATTCCGGTGTGTTTCTAAGTCCTTCTTATCTGTTTTGGCCTTAAGCAGGGATCCATTTTCCAAGCTTTGCTGCATGGGCCTGCACTTGATGGCATATGGCCTGCATTTGATGGCTTTGACTTTGGGCAAGATTTTTTTTTTTTTTTTTAAAGTGTCCATGCCATGTCCCTCATATCTTCCCTTCCACGTTGTGTCTTCCTCCTTAACTTTTCCCCCTGCTTTTGCAACATCTCTCTGCTTAGTTTTGGCCTCCTTTGGTCCTTTGCACTGCAGCTCATTTCCTCACAGAGCAGTTTTGGAGGACAACACATCTCCCAATTTTCTGGAGTTTTTGGGGTTTTTTTCAATTGCATTTCATTTGATCCTATCTCCTTTCCAGAGTGTTTGTAAGCCTTTCTTTTTGGGTTCGCAAGATTCCCTTTCCCTTCCCGAAAGGAAATGAAATTTCCTTTCGGGAAGGGAAAGGGAATCTTGCGATTTCAATGGGGACCACTAGAGGAATCTTTGCAGCATGTGCCTGCACTTGATGGCATGCCATGCCTTTTGATGGCTTTGACTTTGGGCAAGATTTTTTTTCTTTTTTTTTTTTAATAAGTATCTATGCCATATTCCTCCTATCTTTCCCTCCAAGCTGTGTCTTCCTCCTTAACTTTTCCCCCTGCTTTTGCAGCATCTGTGAGCTCTTGTTTTACCCTCTTTTGGTCCTTTTCCCTGCACTTGATAAAATCCTGGTCCATCTTCTTGTAGTCACTAATTTCCCAAATTTCCCAAATTTTTTTTTTTCCTCCTCCAAATGCAATTCCTTTCATGGTATCTCCATTCCAGTGTGTTGCTAAGTCCTTCTTATCTGTTTTGGCCTTAAGCAGGGATCCATTTTCCAAGCTTTGCTGCATTTGCCTGCATTTGATGGCATATGGCCTGCATTTGATGGCTTTGACTTTGGGCAAGATTTTTTTTTTTTTCTTTTTTTAACATATCCATGCCATGTCTCTCATATCTTCCCCTGCAAGATGTGTCTTCCTCCTTAACTTTTTCCCCTGCTTTTGCAACATCTGTGAGCTCTTGTTTTACCCTCTTTTGGTCCTTTTCCCTGCACTTGATACAATCCTGGTCCATCTCCATGTAGTCACTAATTTCTCAAATTTCCCAAATTTTTTTTTTTCCTCCTCCAAATGCAATTCCTTTCATGGTATCTCCATTCCGGTGTGTTTCTAAGTCCTTCTTATCTGTTTTGGCCTTAAGCAGGGATCCATTTTCCAAGCTTTGCTGCATGGGCCTGCACTTGATGGCATATGGCCTGCATTTGATGGCTTTGACTTTGGGCAAGATTTTTTTTTTTTTTTTTTAAAGTGTCCATGCCATGTCCCTCATATCTTCCCTTCCACGTTGTGTCTTCCTCCCTAACTTTTCCCCCTGCTTTTGCAACATCTCTCTGCTTAGTTTTGGCCTCCTTTGGTCCTTTGCACTGCAGCTCATTTCCTCACAGAGCAGTTTTGGAGGACAACACATCTCCCAATTTTCTGGAGTTTTTGGGGTTTTTTTCAATTGCATTTCATTTGATCCTATCTCCTTTCCAGAGTGTTTGTAAGCCTTTCTTTTTGGGTTCGCAAGATTCCCTTTCCCTTCCCGAAAGGAAATTTCATTTCCTTTCGGGAAGGGAAAGGGAATCTTGCGATTTCAATGGGGACCACTAGAGGAATCTTTGCAGCATGTGCCTGCACTTGATGGCATGCCATGCCTTTTGATGGCTTTGACTTTGGGCAAGATTTTTTTTCTTTTTTTTTTTTAATAAGTATCTATGCCATATTCCTCCTATCTTTCCCTCCAAGCTGTGTCTTCCTCCTTAACTTTTCCCCCTGCTTTTGCAGCATCTGTGAGCTCTTGTTTTACCCTCTTTTGGTCCTTTTCCCTGCACTTGATAAAATCCTGGTCCATCTTCTTGTAGTCACTAATTTCCCAAATTTCCCAAATTTTTTTTTTTCCTCCTCCAAATGCAATTCCTTTCATGGTATCTCCATTCCAGTGTGTTTCTAAGTCCTTCTTATCTGTTTTGGCCTTAAGCAGGGATCAATTTTCCAAGCTTTGCTGCATTTGCCTGCATTTGATGGCATATGGCCTGCATTTGATGGCTTTGACTTTGGGCAAGATTTTTTTTTTTTTCTTTTTTTAACATATCCATGCCATGTCCCTCATATCTTCCCTTCCACGTTGTGTCTTCCTCCTTAACTTTTCCCCCTGCTTTTGCAACATCTCTCTGCTTAGTTTTGGCCTCCTTTGGTCCTTTGCACTGCAGCTCATTTCCTCACAGAGCAGTTTTGGAGGACAACACATCTCCCAATTTTCTGGAGTTTTTGGGGTTTTTTTCAATTGCATTTCATTTGATCCTATCTCCTTTCCAGAGTGTTTGTAAGCCTTTCTTTTTGGGTTCGCAAGATTCCCTTTCCCTTCCCGAAAGGAAATTTCATTTCCTTTCGGGAAGGGAAAGGGAATCTTGCGATTTCAATGGGGACCACTAGAGGAATCTTTGCAGCATGTGCCTGCACTTGATGGCATGCCATGCCTTTTGATGGCTTTGACTTTGGGCAAGATTTTTTTTCTTTTTTTTTTTTTAATAAGTATCTCTGCCATATTCCTCCTATCTTTCCCTCCAAGCTGTGTCTTCCTCCTTAACTTTTCCCCCTGCTTTTGCAGCATCTGTGAGCTCTTGTTTTACCCTCTTTTGGTCCTTTTCCCTGCACTTGATACAATCCTGGTCCATCTCCATGTAGTCACTAATTTCTCAAATTTCCCAAATTTTTTTTTTCCTCCTCCAAATGCAATTCCTTTCATGGTATCTCCATTCCAGTGTGTTTATAAGTCCTTCTTATCTGTTTTGGCCTTAAGCAGGGATCCATTTTCCAAGCTTTGCTGCATGGGCCTGCACTTGATGGCATATGGCCTGCATTTGATGGCTTTGACTTTGGGCAAGATTTTTTTTTTTTTTCTTTTTTTAACATATCCATGCCATGTCTCTCATATCTTCCCCTGCAAGATGTGTCTTCCTCCTTAACTTTTTCCCCTGCTTTTGCAACATCTGTGAGCTCTTGTTTTACCCTCTTTTGGTCCTTTTCCCTGCACTTGATACAATCCTGGTCCATCTCCATGTAGTCACTAATTTCTCAAATTTCCCAAATTTTTTTTTTTCCTCCTCCAAATGCAATTCCTTTCATGGTATCTCCATTCCGGTGTGTTTCTAAGTCCTTCTTATCTGTTTTGGCCTTAAGCAGGGATCCATTTTCCAAGCTTTGCTGCATGGGCCTGCACTTGATGGCATATGGCCTGCATTTGATGGCTTTGACTTTGGGCAAGATTTTTTTTTTTTTTTTAAAGTGTCCATGCCATGTCCCTCATATCTTCCCTTCCACGTTGTGTCTTCCTCCTTAACTTTTCCCCCTGCTTTTGCAACATCTCTCTGCTTAGTTTTGGCCTCCTTTGGTCCTTTGCACTGCAGCTCATTTCCTCACAGAGCAGTTTTGGAGGACAACACATCTCCCAATTTTCTGGAGTTTTTGGGGTTTTTTTCAATTGCATTTCATTTGATCCTATCTCCTTTCCAGAGTGTTTGTAAGCCTTTCTTTTTGGGTTCGCAAGATTCCCTTTCCCTTCCCGAAAGGAAATTTCATTTCCTTTCGGGAAGGGAAAGGGAATCTTGCGATTTCAATGGGGACCACTAGAGGAATCTTTGCAGCATGTGCCTGCACTTGATGGCATGCCATGCCTTTTGATGGCTTTGACTTTGGGCAAGATTTTTTTTCTTTTTTTTTTTTAATAAGTATCTATGCCATATTCCTCCTATCTTTCCCTCCAAGCTGTGTCTTCCTCCTTAACTTTTCCCCCTGCTTTTGCAGCATCTGTGAGCTCTTGTTTTACCCTCTTTTGGTCCTTTTCCCTGCACTTGATAAAATCCTGGTCCATCTTCTTGTAGTCACTAATTTCCCAAATTTCCCAAATTTTTTTTTTTCCTCCTCCAAATGCAATTCCTTTCATGGTATCTCCATTCCAGTGTGTTTCTAAGTCCTTCTTATCTGTTTTGGCCTTAAGCAGGGATCAATTTTCCAAGCTTTGCTGCATTTGCCTGCATTTGATGGCATATGGCCTGCATTTGATGGCTTTGACTTTGGGCAAGATTTTTTTTTTTTTCTTTTTTTAACATATCCATGCCATGTCTCTCATATCTTCCCCTGCAAGATGTGTCTTCCTCCTTAACTTTTTCCCCTGCTTTTGCAACATCTGTGAGCTCTTGTTTTACCCTCTTTTGGTCCTTTTCCCTGCACTTGATACAATCCTGGTCCATCTCCATGTAGTCACTAATTTCTCAAATTTCCCAAATTTTGTTTTTTCCTCCTCCAAATGCAATTCCTTTCATGGTATCTCCATTCCGGTGTGTTTCTAAGTCCTTGTTATCTGTTTTGGCCTTAAGCAGGGATCCATTTTCCAAGCTTTGCTGCATTTGCCTGCATTTGATGGCATATGGCCTGCATTTGATGGCTTTGATTTTGGGCAAGATTTTTTTTTTTTTTTTTTAAAGTGTCCATGCCATGTCCCTCATATCTTCCCTTCCACGTTGTGTCTTCCTCCTTAACTTTTCCCCCTGCTTTTGCAACATCTCTCTGCTTAGTTTTGGCCTCCTTTGGTCCTTTGCACTGCAGCTCATTTCCTCACAGAGCAGTTTTGGAGGACAACACATCTCCCAATTTTCTGGAGTTTTTGGGGTTTTTTTCAATTGCATTTCATTTGATCCTATCTCCTTTCCAGAGTGTTTGTAAGCCTTTCTTTTTGGGTTCGCAAGATTCCCTTTCCCTTCCCGAAAGGAAATGAAATTTCCTTTCGGGAAGGGAAAGGGAATCTTGCGATTTCAATGGGGACCACTAGAGGAATCTTTGCAGCATGTGCCTGCACTTGATGGCATGCCATGCCTTTTGATGGCTTTGACTTTGGGCAAGATTTTTTTTCTTTTTTTTTTTTAATAAGTATCTATGCCATATTCCTCCTATCTTTCCCTCCAAGCTGTGTCTTCCTCCTTAACTTTTCCCCCTGCTTTTGCAGCATCTGTGAGCTCTTGTTTTACCCTCTTTTGGTCCTTTTCCCTGCACTTGATAAAATCCTGGTCCATCTTCTTGTAGTCACTAATTTCCCAAATTTCCCAAATTTTTTTTTTTCCTCCTCCAAATGCAATTCCTTTCATGGTATCTCCATTCCAGTGTGTTGCTAAGTCCTTCTTATCTGTTTTGGCCTTAAGCAGGGATCCATTTTCCAAGCTTTGCTGCATTTGCCTGCATTTGATGGCATATGGCCTGCATTTGATGGCTTTGACTTTGGGCAAGATTTTTTTTTTTTTCTTTTTTTAACATATCCATGCCATGTCCCTCATATCTTCCCTTCCACGTTGTGTCTTCCTCCTTAACTTTTCCCCCTGCTTTTGCAACATCTCTCTGCTTAGTTTTGGCCTCCTTTGGTCCTTTGCACTGCAGCTCATTTCCTCACAGAGCAGTTTTGGAGGACAACACATCTCCCAATTTTCTGGAGTTTTTGGGGTTTTTTTCAATTGCATTTCATTTGATCCTATCTCCTTTCCAGAGTGTTTGTAAGCCTTTCTTTTTGGGTTCGCAAGATTCCCTTTCCCTTCCCGAAAGGAAATGAAATTTCCTTTCGGGAAGGGAAAGGGAATCTTGCGATTTCAATGGGGACCACTAGAGGAATCTTTGCAGCATGTGCCTGCACTTGATGGCATGCCATGCCTTTTGATGGCTTTGACTTTGGGCAAGATTTTTTTTCTTTTTTTTTTTTAATAAGTATCTATGCCATATTCCTCCTATCTTTCCCTCCAAGCTGTGTCTTCCTCCTTAACTTTTCCCCCTGCTTTTGCAGCATCTGTGAGCTCTTGTTTTACCCTCTTTTGGTCCTTTTCCCTGCACTTGATACAATCCTGGTCCATCTTCTTGTAGTCACTAATTTCCCAAATTTCCCAAATTTTTTTTTTTCCTCCTCCAAATGCAATTCCTTTCATGGTATCTCCATTCCAGTGTGTTTCTAAGTCCTTCTTATCTGTTTTGGCCTTAAGCAGGGATCAATTTTCCAAGCTTTGCTGCATTTGCCTGCATTTGATGGCATATGGCCTGCATTTGATGGCTTTGACTTTGGGCAAGATTTTTTTTTTTTTCTTTTTTTAACATATCCATGCCATGTCCCTCATATCTTCCCTTCCACGTTGTGTCTTCCTCCTTAACTTTTCCCCCTGCTTTTGCAACATCTCTCTGCTTAGTTTTGGCCTCCTTTGGTCCTTTGCACTGCAGCTCATTTCCTCACAGAGCAGTTTTGGAGGACAACACATCTCCCAATTTTCTGGAGTTTTTGGGGTTTTTTTCAATTGCATTTCATTTGATCCTATCTCCTTTCCAGAGTGTTTGTAAGCCTTTCTTTTTGGGTTCGCAAGATTCCCTTTCCCTTCCCGAAAGGAAATTTCATTTCCTTTCGGGAAGGGAAAGGGAATCTTGCGATTTCAATGGGGACCACTAGAGGAATCTTTGCAGCATGTGCCTGCACTTGATGGCATGCCATGCCTTTTGATGGCTTTGACTTTGGGCAAGATTTTTTTTCTTTTTTTTTTTTTAATAAGTATCTCTGCCATATTCCTCCTATCTTTCCCTCCAAGCTGTGTCTTCCTCCTTAACTTTTCCCCCTGCTTTTGCAGCATCTGTGAGCTCTTGTTTTACCCTCTTTTGGTCCTTTTCCCTGCACTTGATACAATCCTGGTCCATCTCCATGTAGTCACTAATTTCTCAAATTTCCCAAATTTTTTTTTTCCTCCTCCAAATGCAATTCCTTTCATGGTATCTCCATTCCAGTGTGTTTCTAAGTCCTTCTTATCTGTTTTGGCCTTAAGCAGGGATCCATTTTCCAAGCTTTGCTGCATGGGCCTGCACTTGATGGCATATGGCCTGCATTTGATGGCTTTGACTTTGGGCAAGATTTTTTTTTTTTTTCTTTTTTTAACATATCCATGCCATGTCTCTCATATCTTCCCCTGCAAGATGTGTCTTCCTCCTTAACTTTTTCCCCTGCTTTTGCAACATCTGTGAGCTCTTGTTTTACCCTCTTTTGGTCCTTTTCCCTGCACTTGATACAATCCTGGTCCATCTCCATGTAGTCACTAATTTCTCAAATTTCCCAAATTTTTTTTTTTCCTCCTCCAAATGCAATTCCTTTCATGGTATCTCCATTCCGGTGTGTTTCTAAGTCCTTCTTATCTGTTTTGGCCTTAAGCAGGGATCCATTTTCCAAGCTTTGCTGCATGGGCCTGCACTTGATGGCATATGGCCTGCATTTGATGGCTTTGACTTTGGGCAAGATTTTTTTTTTTTTTTTTAAAGTGTCCATGCCATGTCCCTCATATCTTCCCTTCCACGTTGTGTCTTCCTCCTTAACTTTTCCCCCTGCTTTTGCAACATCTCTCTGCTTAGTTTTGGCCTCCTTTGGTCCTTTGCACTGCAGCTCATTTCCTCACAGAGCAGTTTTGGAGGACAACACATCTCCCAATTTTCTGGAGTTTTTGGGGTTTTTTTCAATTGCATTTCATTTGATCCTATCTCCTTTCCAGAGTGTTTGTAAGCCTTTCTTTTTGGGTTCGCAAGATTCCCTTTCCCTTCCCGAAAGGAAATGAAATTTCCTTTCGGGAAGGGAAAGGGAATCTTGCGATTTCAATGGGGACCACTAGAGGAATCTTTGCAGCATGTGCCTGCACTTGATGGCATGCCATGCCTTTTGATGGCTTTGACTTTGGGCAAGATTTTTTTTCTTTTTTTTTTTTAATAAGTATCTATGCCATATTCCTCCTATCTTTCCCTCCAAGCTGTGTCTTCCTCCTTAACTTTTCCCCCTGCTTTTGCAGCATCTGTGAGCTCTTGTTTTACCCTCTTTTGGTCCTTTTCCCTGCACTTGATAAAATCCTGGTCCATCTTCTTGTAGTCACTAATTTCCCAAATTTCCCAAATTTTTTTTTTTCCTCCTCCAAATGCAATTCCTTTCATGGTATCTCCATTCCAGTGTGTTGCTAAGTCCTTCTTATCTGTTTTGGCCTTAAGCAGGGATCCATTTTCCAAGCTTTGCTGCATTTGCCTGCATTTGATGGCATATGGCCTGCATTTGATGGCTTTGACTTTGGGCAAGATTTTTTTTTTTTTCTTTTTTTAACATATCCATGCCATGTCTCTCATATCTTCCCCTGCAAGATGTGTCTTCCTCCTTAACTTTTTCCCCTGCTTTTGCAACATCTGTGAGCTCTTGTTTTACCCTCTTTTGGTCCTTTTCCCTGCACTTGATACAATCCTGGTCCATCTCCATGTAGTCACTAATTTCTCAAATTTCCCAAATTTTTTTTTTTCCTCCTCCAAATGCAATTCCTTTCATGGTATCTCCATTCCGGTGTGTTTCTAAGTCCTTCTTATCTGTTTTGGCCTTAAGCAGGGATCCATTTTCCAAGCTTTGCTGCATGGGCCTGCACTTGATGGCATATGGCCTGCATTTGATGGCTTTGACTTTGGGCAAGATTTTTTTTTTTTTTTTTTAAAGTGTCCATGCCATGTCCCTCATATCTTCCCTTCCACGTTGTGTCTTCCTCCCTAACTTTTCCCCCTGCTTTTGCAACATCTCTCTGCTTAGTTTTGGCCTCCTTTGGTCCTTTGCACTGCAGCTCATTTCCTCACAGAGCAGTTTTGGAGGACAACACATCTCCCAATTTTCTGGAGTTTTTGGGGTTTTTTTCAATTGCATTTCATTTGATCCTATCTCCTTTCCAGAGTGTTTGTAAGCCTTTCTTTTTGGGTTCGCAAGATTCCCTTTCCCTTCCCGAAAGGAAATGAAATTTCCTTTCGGGAAGGGAAAGGGAATCTTGCGATTTCAATGGGGACCACTAGAGGAATCTTTGCAGCATGTGCCTGCACTTGATGGCATGCCATGCCTTTTGATGGCTTTGACTTTGGGCAAGATTTTTTTTCTTTTTTTTTTTTAATAAGTATCTATGCCATATTCCTCCTATCTTTCCCTCCAAGCTGTGTCTTCCTCCTTAACTTTTCCCCCTGCTTTTGCAGCATCTGTGAGCTCTTGTTTTACCCTCTTTTGGTCCTTTTCCCTGCACTTGATAAAATCCTGGTCCATCTTCTTGTAGTCACTAATTTCCCAAATTTCCCAAATTTTTTTTTTTCCTCCTCCAAATGCAATTCCTTTCATGGTATCTCCATTCCAGTGTGTTGCTAAGTCCTTCTTATCTGTTTTGGCCTTAAGCAGGGATCCATTTTCCAAGCTTTGCTGCATTTGCCTGCATTTGATGGCATATGGCCTGCATTTGATGGCTTTGACTTTGGGCAAGATTTTTTTTTTTTTCTTTTTTTAACATATCCATGCCATGTCCCTCATATCTTCCCTTCCACGTTGTGTCTTCCTCCTTAACTTTTCCCCCTGCTTTTGCAACATCTCTCTGCTTAGTTTTGGCCTCCTTTGGTCCTTTGCACTGCAGCTCATTTCCTCACAGAGCAGTTTTGGAGGACAACACATCTCCCAATTTTCTGGAGTTTTTGGGGTTTTTTTCAATTGCATTTCATTTGATCCTATCTCCTTTCCAGAGTGTTTGTAAGCCTTTCTTTTTGGGTTCGCAAGATTCCCTTTCCCTTCCCGAAAGGAAATGAAATTTCCTTTCGGGAAGGGAAAGGGAATCTTGCGATTTCAATGGGGACCACTAGAGGAATCTTTGCAGCATGTGCCTGCACTTGATGGCATGCCATGCCTTTTGATGGCTTTGACTTTGGGCAAGATTTTTTTTCTTTTTTTTTTTTAATAAGTATCTATGCCATATTCCTCCTATCTTTCCCTCCAAGCTGTGTCTTCCTCCTTAACTTTTCCCCCTGCTTTTGCAGCATCTGTGAGCTCTTGTTTTACCCTCTTTTGGTCCTTTTCCCTGCACTTGATACAATCCTGGTCCATCTTCTTGTAGTCACTAATTTCCCAAATTTCCCAAATTTTTTTTTTTCCTCCTCCAAATGCAATTCCTTTCATGGTATCTCCATTCCAGTGTGTTTCTAAGTCCTTCTTATCTGTTTTGGCCTTAAGCAGGGATCAATTTTCCAAGCTTTGCTGCATTTGCCTGCATTTGATGGCATATGGCCTGCATTTGATGGCTTTGACTTTGGGCAAGATTTTTTTTTTTTTCTTTTTTTAACATATCCATGCCATGTCCCTCATATCTTCCCTTCCACGTTGTGTCTTCCTCCTTAACTTTTCCCCCTGCTTTTGCAACATCTCTCTGCTTAGTTTTGGCCTCCTTTGGTCCTTTGCACTGCAGCTCATTTCCTCACAGAGCAGTTTTGGAGGACAACACATCTCCCAATTTTCTGGAGTTTTTGGGGTTTTTTTCAATTGCATTTCATTTGATCCTATCTCCTTTCCAGAGTGTTTGTAAGCCTTTCTTTTTGGGTTCGCAAGATTCCCTTTCCCTTCCCGAAAGGAAATTTCATTTCCTTTCGGGAAGGGAAAGGGAATCTTGCGATTTCAATGGGGACCACTAGAGGAATCTTTGCAGCATGTGCCTGCACTTGATGGCATGCCATGCCTTTTGATGGCTTTGACTTTGGGCAAGATTTTTTTTCTTTTTTTTTTTTTAATAAGTATCTCTGCCATATTCCTCCTATCTTTCCCTCCAAGCTGTGTCTTCCTCCTTAACTTTTCCCCCTGCTTTTGCAGCATCTGTGAGCTCTTGTTTTACCCTCTTTTGGTCCTTTTCCCTGCACTTGATACAATCCTGGTCCATCTCCATGTAGTCACTAATTTCTCAAATTTCCCAAATTTTTTTTTTCCTCCTCCAAATGCAATTCCTTTCATGGTATCTCCATTCCAGTGTGTTTCTAAGTCCTTCTTATCTGTTTTGGCCTTAAGCAGGGATCCATTTTCCAAGCTTTGCTGCATGGGCCTGCACTTGATGGCATATGGCCTGCATTTGATGGCTTTGACTTTGGGCAAGATTTTTTTTTTTTTTCTTTTTTTAACATATCCATGCCATGTCTCTCATATCTTCCCCTGCAAGATGTGTCTTCCTCCTTAACTTTTTCCCCTGCTTTTGCAACATCTGTGAGCTCTTGTTTTACCCTCTTTTGGTCCTTTTCCCTGCACTTGATACAATCCTGGTCCATCTCCATGTAGTCACTAATTTCCCAAATTTCCCAAATTTTTTTTTTTCCTCCTCCAAATGCAATTCCTTTCATGGTATCTCCATTCCGGTGTGTTTCTAAGTCCTTCTTATCTGTTTTGGCCTTAAGCAGGGATCCATTTTCCAAGCTTTGCTGCATGGGCCTGCACTTGATGGCATATGGCCTGCATTTGATGGCTTTGACTTTGGGCAAGATTTTTTTTTTTTTTTTTAAAGTGTCCATGCCATGTCCCTCATATCTTCCCTTCCACGTTGTGTCTTCCTCCTTAACTTTTCCCCCTGCTTTTGCAACATCTCTCTGCTTAGTTTTGGCCTCCTTTGGTCCTTTGCACTGCAGCTCATTTCCTCACAGAGCAGTTTTGGAGGACAACACATCTCCCAATTTTCTGGAGTTTTTGGGGTTTTTTTCAATTGCATTTCATTTGATCCTATCTCCTTTCCAGAGTGTTTGTAAGCCTTTCTTTTTGGGTTCGCAAGATTCCCTTTCCCTTCCCGAAAGGAAATGAAATTTCCTTTCGGGAAGGGAAAGGGAATCTTGCGATTTCAATGGGGACCACTAGAGGAATCTTTGCAGCATGTGCCTGCACTTGATGGCATGCCATGCCTTTTGATGGCTTTGACTTTGGGCAAGATTTTTTTTCTTTTTTTTTTTTAATAAGTATCTATGCCATATTCCTCCTATCTTTCCCTCCAAGCTGTGTCTTCCTCCTTAACTTTTCCCCCTGCTTTTGCAGCATCTGTGAGCTCTTGTTTTACCCTCTTTTGGTCCTTTTCCCTGCACTTGATAAAATCCTGGTCCATCTTCTTGTAGTCACTAATTTCCCAAATTTCCCAAATTTTTTTTTTTCCTCCTCCAAATGCAATTCCTTTCATGGTATCTCCATTCCAGTGTGTTTCTAAGTCCTTCTTATCTGTTTTGGCCTTAAGCAGGGATCAATTTTCCAAGCTTTGCTGCATTTGCCTGCATTTGATGGCATATGGCCTGCATTTGATGGCTTTGACTTTGGGCAAGATTTTTTTTTTTTTCTTTTTTTAACATATCCATGCCATGTCTCTCATATCTTCCCCTGCAAGATGTGTCTTCCTCCTTAACTTTTTCCCCTGCTTTTGCAACATCTGTGAGCTCTTGTTTTACCCTCTTTTGGTCCTTTTCCCTGCACTTGATACAATCCTGGTCCATCTCCATGTAGTCACTAATTTCTCAAATTTCCCAAATTTTTTTTTTTCCTCCTCCAAATGCAATTCCTTTCATGGTATCTCCATTCCGGTGTGTTTCTAAGTCCTTCTTATCTGTTTTGGCCTTAAGCAGGGATCCATTTTCCAAGCTTTGCTGCATGGGCCTGCACTTGATGGCATATGGCCTGCATTTGATGGCTTTGACTTTGGGCAAGATTTTTTTTTTTTTTTTTTAAAGTGTCCATGCCATGTCCCTCATATCTTCCCTTCCACGTTGTGTCTTCCTCCCTAACTTTTCCCCCTGCTTTTGCAACATCTCTCTGCTTAGTTTTGGCCTCCTTTGGTCCTTTGCACTGCAGCTCATTTCCTCACAGAGCAGTTTTGGAGGACAACACATCTCCCAATTTTCTGGAGTTTTTGGGGTTTTTTTCAATTGCATTTCATTTGATCCTATCTCCTTTCCAGAGTGTTTGTAAGCCTTTCTTTTTGGGTTCGCAAGATTCCCTTTCCCTTCCCGAAAGGAAATGAAATTTCCTTTCGGGAAGGGAAAGGGAATCTTGCGATTTCAATGGGGACCACTAGAGGAATCTTTGCAGCATGTGCCTGCACTTGATGGCATGCCATGCCTTTTGATGGCTTTGACTTTGGGCAAGATTTTTTTTCTTTTTTTTTTTTAATAAGTATCTATGCCATATTCCTCCTATCTTTCCCTCCAAGCTGTGTCTTCCTCCTTAACTTTTCCCCCTGCTTTTGCAGCATCTGTGAGCTCTTGTTTTACCCTCTTTTGGTCCTTTTCCCTGCACTTGATAAAATCCTGGTCCATCTTCTTGTAGTCACTAATTTCCCAAATTTCCCAAATTTTTTTTTTTCCTCCTCCAAATGCAATTCCTTTCATGGTATCTCCATTCCAGTGTGTTGCTAAGTCCTTCTTATCTGTTTTGGCCTTAAGCAGGGATCCATTTTCCAAGCTTTGCTGCATTTGCCTGCATTTGATGGCATATGGCCTGCATTTGATGGCTTTGACTTTGGGCAAGATTTTTTTTTTTTTCTTTTTTTAACATATCCATGCCATGTCCCTCATATCTTCCCTTCCACGTTGTGTCTTCCTCCTTAACTTTTCCCCCTGCTTTTGCAACATCTCTCTGCTTAGTTTTGGCCTCCTTTGGTCCTTTGCACTGCAGCTCATTTCCTCACAGAGCAGTTTTGGAGGACAACACATCTCCCAATTTTCTGGAGTTTTTGGGGTTTTTTTCAATTGCATTTCATTTGATCCTATCTCCTTTCCAGAGTGTTTGTAAGCCTTTCTTTTTGGGTTCGCAAGATTCCCTTTCCCTTCCCGAAAGGAAATTTCATTTCCTTTCGGGAAGGGAAAGGGAATCTTGCGATTTCAATGGGGACCACTAGAGGAATCTTTGCAGCATGTGCCTGCACTTGATGGCATGCCATGCCTTTTGATGGCTTTGACTTTGGGCAAGATTTTTTTTCTTTTTTTTTTTTTAATAAGTATCTCTGCCATATTCCTCCTATCTTTCCCTCCAAGCTGTGTCTTCCTCCTTAACTTTTCCCCCTGCTTTTGCAGCATCTGTGAGCTCTTGTTTTACCCTCTTTTGGTCCTTTTCCCTGCACTTGATACAATCCTGGTCCATCTCCATGTAGTCACTAATTTCTCAAATTTCCCAAATTTTTTTTTTCCTCCTCCAAATGCAATTCCTTTCATGGTATCTCCATTCCAGTGTGTTTATAAGTCCTTCTTATCTGTTTTGGCCTTAAGCAGGGATCCATTTTCCAAGCTTTGCTGCATGGGCCTGCACTTGATGGCATATGGCCTGCATTTGATGGCTTTGACTTTGGGCAAGATTTTTTTTTTTTTTCTTTTTTTAACATATCCATGCCATGTCTCTCATATCTTCCCCTGCAAGATGTGTCTTCCTCCTTAACTTTTTCCCCTGCTTTTGCAACATCTGTGAGCTCTTGTTTTACCCTCTTTTGGTCCTTTTCCCTGCACTTGATACAATCCTGGTCCATCTCCATGTAGTCACTAATTTCTCAAATTTCCCAAATTTTTTTTTTTCCTCCTCCAAATGCAATTCCTTTCATGGTATCTCCATTCCGGTGTGTTTCTAAGTCCTTCTTATCTGTTTTGGCCTTAAGCAGGGATCCATTTTCCAAGCTTTGCTGCATGGGCCTGCACTTGATGGCATATGGCCTGCATTTGATGGCTTTGACTTTGGGCAAGATTTTTTTTTTTTTTTTTAAAGTGTCCATGCCATGTCCCTCATATCTTCCCTTCCACGTTGTGTCTTCCTCCTTAACTTTTCCCCCTGCTTTTGCAACATCTCTCTGCTTAGTTTTGGCCTCCTTTGGTCCTTTGCACTGCAGCTCATTTCCTCACAGAGCAGTTTTGGAGGACAACACATCTCCCAATTTTCTGGAGTTTTTGGGGTTTTTTTCAATTGCATTTCATTTGATCCTATCTCCTTTCCAGAGTGTTTGTAAGCCTTTCTTTTTGGGTTCGCAAGATTCCCTTTCCCTTCCCGAAAGGAAATTTCATTTCCTTTCGGGAAGGGAAAGGGAATCTTGCGATTTCAATGGGGACCACTAGAGGAATCTTTGCAGCATGTGCCTGCACTTGATGGCATGCCATGCCTTTTGATGGCTTTGACTTTGGGCAAGATTTTTTTTCTTTTTTTTTTTTAATAAGTATCTCTGCCATATTCCTCCTATCTTTCCCTCCAAGCTGTGTCTTCCTCCTTAACTTTTCCCCCTGCTTTTGCAGCATCTGTGAGCTCTTGTTTTACCCTCTTTTGGTCCTTTTCCCTGCACTTGATAAAATCCTGGTCCATCTTCTTGTAGTCACTAATTTCCCAAATTTCCCAAATTTTTTTTTTTCCTCCTCCAAATGCAATTCCTTTCATGGTATCTCCATTCCAGTGTGTTGCTAAGTCCTTCTTATCTGTTTTGGCCTTAAGCAGGGATCCATTTTCCAAGCTTTGCTGCATTTGCCTGCATTTGATGGCATATGGCCTGCATTTGATGGCTTTGACTTTGGGCAAGATTTTTTTTTTTTTTTTTTTAAAGTGTCCATGCCATGTCCCTCATATCTTCCCTTCCACGTTGTGTCTTCCTCCTTAACTTTTCCCCCTGCTTTTGCAGCATCTGTGAGCTCTTGTTTTACCCTCTTTTGGTCCTTTTCCCTGCACTTGATAAAATCCTGGTCCATCTTCTTGTAGTCACTAATTTCCCAAATTTCCCAAATTTTTTTTTTTCCTCCTCCAAATGCAATTCCTTTCATGGTATCTCCATTCCAGTGTGTTTCTAAGTCCTTCTTATCTGTTTTGGCCTTAAGCAGGGATCAATTTTCCAAGCTTTGCTGCATTTGCCTGCATTTGATGGCATATGGCCTGCATTTGATGGCTTTGACTTTGGGCAAGATTTTTTTTTTTTTCTTTTTTTAACATATCCATGCCATGTCTCTCATATCTTCCCCTGCAAGATGTGTCTTCCTCCTTAACTTTTTCCCCTGCTTTTGCAACATCTGTGAGCTCTTGTTTTACCCTCTTTTGGTCCTTTTCCCTGCACTTGATACAATCCTGGTCCATCTCCATGTAGTCACTAATTTCTCAAATTTCCCAAATTTTGTTTTTTCCTCCTCCAAATGCAATTCCTTTCATGGTATCTCCATTCCGGTGTGTTTCTAAGTCCTTGTTATCTGTTTTGGCCTTAAGCAGGGATCCATTTTCCAAGCTTTGCTGCATTTGCCTGCATTTGATGGCATATGGCCTGCATTTGATGGCTTTGATTTTGGGCAAGATTTTTTTTTTTTTTTTTTAAAGTGTCCATGCCATGTCCCTCATATCTTCCCTTCCACGTTGTGTCTTCCTCCTTAACTTTTCCCCCTGCTTTTGCAACATCTCTCTGCTTAGTTTTGGCCTCCTTTGGTCCTTTGCACTGCAGCTCATTTCCTCACAGAGCAGTTTTGGAGGACAACACATCTCCCAATTTTCTGGAGTTTTTGGGGTTTTTTTCAATTGCATTTCATTTGATCCTATCTCCTTTCCAGAGTGTTTGTAAGCCTTTCTTTTTGGGTTCGCAAGATTCCCTTTCCCTTCCCGAAAGGAAATTTCATTTCCTTTCGGGAAGGGAAAGGGAATCTTGCGATTTCAATGGGGACCACTAGAGGAATCTTTGCAGCATGTGCCTGCACTTGATGGCATGCCATGCCTTTTGATGGCTTTGACTTTGGGCAAGATTTTTTTTCTTTTTTTTTTTTAATAAGTATCTCTGCCATATTCCTCCTATCTTTCCCTCCAAGCTGTGTCTTCCTCCTTAACTTTTCCCCCTGCTTTTGCAGCATCTGTGAGCTCTTGTTTTACCCTCTTTTGGTCCTTTTCCCTGCACTTGATAAAATCCTGGTCCATCTTCTTGTAGTCACTAATTTCCCAAATTTCCCAAATTTTTTTTTTTCCTCCTCCAAATGCAATTCCTTTCATGGTATCTCCATTCCAGTGTGTTGCTAAGTCCTTCTTATCTGTTTTGGCCTTAAGCAGGGATCCATTTTCCAAGCTTTGCTGCATTTGCCTGCATTTGATGGCATATGGCCTGCATTTGATGGCTTTGACTTTGGGCAAGATTTTTTTTTTTTTCTTTTTTTAACATATCCATGCCATGTCCCTCATATCTTCCCTTCCACGTTGTGTCTTCCTCCTTAACTTTTCCCCCTGCTTTTGCAACATCTCTCTGCTTAGTTTTGGCCTCCTTTGGTCCTTTGCACTGCAGCTCATTTCCTCACAGAGCAGTTTTGGAGGACAACACATCTCCCAATTTTCTGGAGTTTTTGGGGTTTTTTTCAATTGCATTTCATTTGATCCTATCTCCTTTCCAGAGTGTTTGTAAGCCTTTCTTTTTGGGTTCGCAAGATTCCCTTTCCCTTCCCGAAAGGAAATGAAATTTCCTTTCGGGAAGGGAAAGGGAATCTTGCGATTTCAATGGGGACCACTAGAGGAATCTTTGCAGCATGTGCCTGCACTTGATGGCATGCCATGCCTTTTGATGGCTTTGACTTTGGGCAAGATTTTTTTTCTTTTTTTTTTTTAATAAGTATCTATGCCATATTCCTCCTATCTTTCCCTCCAAGCTGTGTCTTCCTCCTTAACTTTTCCCCCTGCTTTTGCAGCATCTGTGAGCTCTTGTTTTACCCTCTTTTGGTCCTTTTCCCTGCACTTGATACAATCCTGGTCCATCTTCTTGTAGTCACTAATTTCCCAAATTTCCCAAATTTTTTTTTTTCCTCCTCCAAATGCAATTCCTTTCATGGTATCTCCATTCCAGTGTGTTTCTAAGTCCTTCTTATCTGTTTTGGCCTTAAGCAGGGATCCATTTTCCAAGCTTTGCTGCATTTGCCTGCATTTGATGGCATATGGCCTGCATTTGATGGCTTTGACTTTGGGCAAGATTTTTTTTTTTTTCTTTTTTTAACATATCCATGCCATGTCTCTCATATCTTCCCCTGCAAGATGTGTCTTCCTCCTTAACTTTTTCCCCTGCTTTTGCAACATCTGTGAGCTCTTGTTTTACCCTCTTTTGGTCCTTTTCCCTGCACTTGATACAATCCTGGTCCATCTCCATGTAGTCACTAATTTCTCAAATTTCCCAAATTTTGTTTTTTCCTCCTCCAAATGCAATTCCTTTCATGGTATCTCCATTCCGGTGTGTTTCTAAGTCCTTCTTATCTGTTTTGGCCTTAAGCAGGGATCCATTTTCCAAGCTTTGCTGCATGGGCCTGCACTTGATGGCATATGGCCTGCATTTGATGGCTTTGACTTTGGGCAAGATTTTTTTTTTTTTTTTAAAGTGTCCATGCCATGTCCCTCATATCTTCCCTTCCACGTTGTGTCTTCCTCCCTAACTTTTCCCCCTGCTTTTGCAACATCTCTCTGCTTAGTTTTGGCCTCCTTTGGTCCTTTGCACTGCAGCTCATTTCCTCACAGAGCAGTTTTGGAGGACAACACATCTCCCAATTTTCTGGAGTTTTTGGGGTTTTTTTCAATTGCATTTCATTTGATCCTATCTCCTTTCCAGAGTGTTTGTAAGCCTTTCTTTTTGGGTTCGCAAGATTCCCTTTCCCTTCCCGAAAGGAAATTTCATTTCCTTTCGGGAAGGGAAAGGGAATCTTGCGATTTCAATGGGGACCACTAGAGGAATCTTTGCAGCATGTGCCTGCACTTGATGGCATGCCATGCCTTTTGATGGCTTTGACTTTAGGCAAGATTTTTTTTCTTTTTTTTTTTTTAATAAGTATCTCTGCCATATTCCTCCTATCTTTCCCTCCAAGCTGTGTCTTCCTCCTTAACTTTTCCCCCTGCTTTTGCAGCATCTGTGAGCTCTTGTTTTACCCTCTTTTGGTCCTTTTCCCTGCACTTGATAAAATCCTGGTCCATCTTCTTGTAGTCACTAATTTCCCAAATTTCCCAAATTTTTTTTTTTCCTCCTCCAAATGCAATTCCTTTCATGGTATCTCCATTCCAGTGTGTTGCTAAGTCCTTCTTATCTGTTTTGGCCTTAAGCAGGGATCCATTTTCCAAGCTTTGCTGCATGGGCCTGCATTTGATGGCATATGGCCTGCATTTGATGGCTTTGACTTTGGGCAAGATTTTTTTTTTTTCTTTTTTTAACATATCCATGCCATGTCTCTCATATCTTCCCCTGCAAGCTGTGTCTTCCTCCTTAACTTTTCCCCCTGCTTTTGCAGCATCTGTGAGCTCTTGTTTTACCCTCTTTTGGTCCTTTTCCCTGCACTTGATACAATCCTGGTCCATCTTCTTGTAGTCACTAATTTCCCAAATTTCCCAAATTTTTTTTTTTCCTCCTCCAAATGCAATTCCTTTCATGGTATCTCCATTCCAGTGTGTTTCTAAGTCCTTCTTATCTGTTTTGGCCTTAAGCAGGGATCCATTTTCCAAGCTTTGCTGCATTTGCCTGCATTTGATGGCATATGGCCTGCATTTGATGGCTTTGACTTTGGGCAAGATTTTTTTTTTTTTCTTTTTTTAACATATCCATGCCATGTCCCTCATATCTTCCCTTCCACGTTGTGTCTTCCTCCTTAACTTTTCCCCCTGCTTTTGCAACATCTCTCTGCTTAGTTTTGGCCTCCTTTGGTCCTTTGCACTGCAGCTCATTTCCTCACAGAGCAGTTTTGGAGGACAACACATCTCCCAATTTTCTGGAGTTTTTGGGGTTTTTTTCAATTGCATTTCATTTGATCCTATCTCCTTTCCAGAGTGTTTGTAAGCCTTTCTTTTTGGGTTCGCAAGATTCCCTTTCCCTTCCCGAAAGGAAATGAAATTTCCTTTCGGGAAGGGAAAGGGAATCTTGCGATTTCAATGGGGACCACTAGAGGAATCTTTGCAGCATGTGCCTGCACTTGATGGCATGCCATGCCTTTTGATGGCTTTGACTTTGGGCAAGATTTTTTTTCTTTTTTTTTTTTAATAAGTATCTATGCCATATTCCTCCTATCTTTCCCTCCAAGCTGTGTCTTCCTCCTTAACTTTTCCCCCTGCTTTTGCAGCATCTGTGAGCTCTTGTTTTACCCTCTTTTGGTCCTTTTCCCTGCACTTGATAAAATCCTGGTCCATCTTCTTGTAGTCACTAATTTCCCAAATTTCCCAAATTTTTTTTTTTCCTCCTCCAAATGCAATTCCTTTCATGGTATCTCCATTCCAGTGTGTTTCTAAGTCCTTCTTATCTGTTTTGGCCTTAAGCAGGGATCAATTTTCCAAGCTTTGCTGCATTTGCCTGCATTTGATGGCATATGGCCTGCATTTGATGGCTTTGACTTTGGGCAAGATTTTTTTTTTTTTCTTTTTTTAACATATCCATGCCATGTCTCTCATATCTTCCCCTGCAAGATGTGTCTTCCTCCTTAACTTTTTCCCCTGCTTTTGCAACATCTGTGAGCTCTTGTTTTACCCTCTTTTGGTCCTTTTCCCTGCACTTGATACAATCCTGGTCCATCTCCATGTAGTCACTAATTTCTCAAATTTCCCAAATTTTGTTTTTTCCTCCTCCAAATGCAATTCCTTTCATGGTATCTCCATTCCGGTGTGTTTCTAAGTCCTTGTTATCTGTTTTGGCCTTAAGCAGGGATCCATTTTCCAAGCTTTGCTGCATTTGCCTGCATTTGATGGCATATGGCCTGCATTTGATGGCTTTGATTTTGGGCAAGATTTTTTTTTTTTTTTTTTAAAGTGTCCATGCCATGTCCCTCATATCTTCCCTTCCACGTTGTGTCTTCCTCCTTAACTTTTCCCCCTGCTTTTGCAACATCTCTCTGCTTAGTTTTGGCCTCCTTTGGTCCTTTGCACTGCAGCTCATTTCCTCACAGAGCAGTTTTGGAGGACAACACATCTCCCAATTTTCTGGAGTTTTTGGGGTTTTTTTCAATTGCATTTCATTTGATCCTATCTCCTTTCCAGAGTGTTTGTAAGCCTTTCTTTTTGGGTTCGCAAGATTCCCTTTCCCTTCCCGAAAGGAAATTTCATTTCCTTTCGGGAAGGGAAAGGGAATCTTGCGATTTCAATGGGGACCACTAGAGGAATCTTTGCAGCATGTGCCTGCACTTGATGGCATGCCATGCCTTTTGATGGCTTTGACTTTGGGCAAGATTTTTTTTCTTTTTTTTTTTTAATAAGTATCTCTGCCATATTCCTCCTATCTTTCCCTCCAAGCTGTGTCTTCCTCCTTAACTTTTCCCCCTGCTTTTGCAGCATCTGTGAGCTCTTGTTTTACCCTCTTTTGGTCCTTTTCCCTGCACTTGATAAAATCCTGGTCCATCTTCTTGTAGTCACTAATTTCCCAAATTTCCCAAATTTTTTTTTTTCCTCCTCCAAATGCAATTCCTTTCATGGTATCTCCATTCCAGTGTGTTGCTAAGTCCTTCTTATCTGTTTTGGCCTTAAGCAGGGATCCATTTTCCAAGCTTTGCTGCATTTGCCTGCATTTGATGGCATATGGCCTGCATTTGATGGCTTTGACTTTGGGCAAGATTTTTTTTTTTTTCTTTTTTTAACATATCCATGCCATGTCCCTCATATCTTCCCTTCCACGTTGTGTCTTCCTCCTTAACTTTTCCCCCTGCTTTTGCAACATCTCTCTGCTTAGTTTTGGCCTCCTTTGGTCCTTTGCACTGCAGCTCATTTCCTCACAGAGCAGTTTTGGAGGACAACACATCTCCCAATTTTCTGGAGTTTTTGGGGTTTTTTTCAATTGCATTTCATTTGATCCTATCTCCTTTCCAGAGTGTTTGTAAGCCTTTCTTTTTGGGTTCGCAAGATTCCCTTTCCCTTCCCGAAAGGAAATGAAATTTCCTTTCGGGAAGGGAAAGGGAATCTTGCGATTTCAATGGGGACCACTAGAGGAATCTTTGCAGCATGTGCCTGCACTTGATGGCATGCCATGCCTTTTGATGGCTTTGACTTTGGGCAAGATTTTTTTTCTTTTTTTTTTTTAATAAGTATCTATGCCATATTCCTCCTATCTTTCCCTCCAAGCTGTGTCTTCCTCCTTAACTTTTCCCCCTGCTTTTGCAGCATCTGTGAGCTCTTGTTTTACCCTCTTTTGGTCCTTTTCCCTGCACTTGATACAATCCTGGTCCATCTTCTTGTAGTCACTAATTTCCCAAATTTCCCAAATTTTTTTTTTTCCTCCTCCAAATGCAATTCCTTTCATGGTATCTCCATTCCAGTGTGTTTCTAAGTCCTTCTTATCTGTTTTGGCCTTAAGCAGGGATCCATTTTCCAAGCTTTGCTGCATTTGCCTGCATTTGATGGCATATGGCCTGCATTTGATGGCTTTGACTTTGGGCAAGATTTTTTTTTTTTTCTTTTTTTAACATATCCATGCCATGTCTCTCATATCTTCCCCTGCAAGATGTGTCTTCCTCCTTAACTTTTTCCCCTGCTTTTGCAACATCTGTGAGCTCTTGTTTTACCCTCTTTTGGTCCTTTTCCCTGCACTTGATACAATCCTGGTCCATCTCCATGTAGTCACTAATTTCTCAAATTTCCCAAATTTTGTTTTTTCCTCCTCCAAATGCAATTCCTTTCATGGTATCTCCATTCCGGTGTGTTTCTAAGTCCTTCTTATCTGTTTTGGCCTTAAGCAGGGATCCATTTTCCAAGCTTTGCTGCATGGGCCTGCACTTGATGGCATATGGCCTGCATTTGATGGCTTTGACTTTGGGCAAGATTTTTTTTTTTTTTTTAAAGTGTCCATGCCATGTCCCTCATATCTTCCCTTCCACGTTGTGTCTTCCTCCCTAACTTTTCCCCCTGCTTTTGCAACATCTCTCTGCTTAGTTTTGGCCTCCTTTGGTCCTTTGCACTGCAGCTCATTTCCTCACAGAGCAGTTTTGGAGGACAACACATCTCCCAATTTTCTGGAGTTTTTGGGGTTTTTTTCAATTGCATTTCATTTGATCCTATCTCCTTTCCAGAGTGTTTGTAAGCCTTTCTTTTTGGGTTCGCAAGATTCCCTTTCCCTTCCCGAAAGGAAATTTCATTTCCTTTCGGGAAGGGAAAGGGAATCTTGCGATTTCAATGGGGACCACTAGAGGAATCTTTGCAGCATGTGCCTGCACTTGATGGCATGCCATGCCTTTTGATGGCTTTGACTTTAGGCAAGATTTTTTTTCTTTTTTTTTTTTTAATAAGTATCTCTGCCATATTCCTCCTATCTTTCCCTCCAAGCTGTGTCTTCCTCCTTAACTTTTCCCCCTGCTTTTGCAGCATCTGTGAGCTCTTGTTTTACCCTCTTTTGGTCCTTTTCCCTGCACTTGATAAAATCCTGGTCCATCTTCTTGTAGTCACTAATTTCCCAAATTTCCCAAATTTTTTTTTTTCCTCCTCCAAATGCAATTCCTTTCATGGTATCTCCATTCCAGTGTGTTGCTAAGTCCTTCTTATCTGTTTTGGCCTTAAGCAGGGATCCATTTTCCAAGCTTTGCTGCATGGGCCTGCATTTGATGGCATATGGCCTGCATTTGATGGCTTTGACTTTGGGCAAGATTTTTTTTTTTTCTTTTTTTAACATATCCATGCCATGTCTCTCATATCTTCCCCTGCAAGCTGTGTCTTCCTCCTTAACTTTTCCCCCTGCTTTTGCAGCATCTGTGAGCTCTTGTTTTACCCTCTTTTGGTCCTTTTCCCTGCACTTGATACAATCCTGGTCCATCTTCTTGTAGTCACTAATTTCCCAAATTTCCCAAATTTTTTTTTTTCCTCCTCCAAATGCAATTCCTTTCATGGTATCTCCATTCCAGTGTGTTTCTAAGTCCTTCTTATCTGTTTTGGCCTTAAGCAGGGATCCATTTTCCAAGCTTTGCTGCATTTGCCTGCATTTGATGGCATATGGCCTGCATTTGATGGCTTTGACTTTGGGCAAGATTTTTTTTTTTTTCTTTTTTTAACATATCCATGCCATGTCCCTCATATCTTCCCTTCCACGTTGTGTCTTCCTCCTTAACTTTTCCCCCTGCTTTTGCAACATCTCTCTGCTTAGTTTTGGCCTCCTTTGGTCCTTTGCACTGCAGCTCATTTCCTCACAGAGCAGTTTTGGAGGACAACACATCTCCCAATTTTCTGGAGTTTTTGGGGTTTTTTTCAATTGCATTTCATTTGATCCTATCTCCTTTCCAGAGTGTTTGTAAGCCTTTCTTTTTGGGTTCGCAAGATTCCCTTTCCCTTCCCGAAAGGAAATTTCATTTCCTTTCGGGAAGGGAAAGGGAATCTTGCGATTTCAATGGGGACCACTAGAGGAATCTTTGCAGCATGTGCCTGCACTTGATGGCATGCCATGCCTTTTGATGGCTTTGACTTTGGGCAAGATTTTTTTTCTTTTTTTTTTTTAATAAGTATCTATGCCATATTCCTCCTATCTTTCCCTCCAAGCTGTGTCTTCCTCCTTAACTTTTCCCCCTGCTTTTGCAGCATCTGTGAGCTCTTGTTTTACCCTCTTTTGGTCCTTTTCCCTGCACTTGATAAAATCCTGGTCCATCTTCTTGTAGTCACTAATTTCCCAAATTTCCCAAATTTTTTTTTTTCCTCCTCCAAATGCAATTCCTTTCATGGTATCTCCATTCCAGTGTGTTTCTAAGTCCTTCTTATCTGTTTTGGCCTTAAGCAGGGATCAATTTTCCAAGCTTTGCTGCATTTGCCTGCATTTGATGGCATATGGCCTGCATTTGATGGCTTTGACTTTGGGCAAGATTTTTTTTTTTTTCTTTTTTTAACATATCCATGCCATGTCTCTCATATCTTCCCCTGCAAGATGTGTCTTCCTCCTTAACTTTTTCCCCTGCTTTTGCAACATCTGTGAGCTCTTGTTTTACCCTCTTTTGGTCCTTTTCCCTGCACTTGATACAATCCTGGTCCATCTCCATGTAGTCACTAATTTCTCAAATTTCCCAAATTTTGTTTTTTCCTCCTCCAAATGCAATTCCTTTCATGGTATCTCCATTCCGGTGTGTTTCTAAGTCCTTGTTATCTGTTTTGGCCTTAAGCAGGGATCCATTTTCCAAGCTTTGCTGCATTTGCCTGCATTTGATGGCATATGGCCTGCATTTGATGGCTTTGATTTTGGGCAAGATTTTTTTTTTTTTTTTTTAAAGTGTCCATGCCATGTCCCTCATATCTTCCCTTCCACGTTGTGTCTTCCTCCTTAACTTTTCCCCCTGCTTTTGCAACATCTCTCTGCTTAGTTTTGGCCTCCTTTGGTCCTTTGCACTGCAGCTCATTTCCTCACAGAGCAGTTTTGGAGGACAACACATCTCCCAATTTTCTGGAGTTTTTGGGGTTTTTTTCAATTGCATTTCATTTGATCCTATCTCCTTTCCAGAGTGTTTGTAAGCCTTTCTTTTTGGGTTCGCAAGATTCCCTTTCCCTTCCCGAAAGGAAATTTCATTTCCTTTCGGGAAGGGAAAGGGAATCTTGCGATTTCAATGGGGACCACTAGAGGAATCTTTGCAGCATGTGCCTGCACTTGATGGCATGCCATGCCTTTTGATGGCTTTGACTTTGGGCAAGATTTTTTTTCTTTTTTTTTTTTAATAAGTATCTATGCCATATTCCTCCTATCTTTCCCTCCAAGCTGTGTCTTCCTCCTTAACTTTTCCCCCTGCTTTTGCAGCATCTGTGAGCTCTTGTTTTACCCTCTTTTGGTCCTTTTCCCTGCACTTGATAAAATCCTGGTCCATCTTCTTGTAGTCACTAATTTCCCAAATTTCCCAAATTTTTTTTTTTCCTCCTCCAAATGCAATTCCTTTCATGGTATCTCCATTCCAGTGTGTTGCTAAGTCCTTCTTATCTGTTTTGGCCTTAAGCAGGGATCCATTTTCCAAGCTTTGCTGCATTTGCCTGCATTTGATGGCATATGGCCTGCATTTGATGGCTTTGACTTTGGGCAAGATTTTTTTTTTTTTCTTTTTTTAACATATCCATGCCATGTCCCTCATATCTTCCCTTCCACGTTGTGTCTTCCTCCTTAACTTTTCCCCCTGCTTTTGCAACATCTCTCTGCTTAGTTTTGGCCTCCTTTGGTCCTTTGCACTGCAGCTCATTTCCTCACAGAGCAGTTTTGGAGGACAACACATCTCCCAATTTTCTGGAGTTTTTGGGGTTTTTTTCAATTGCATTTCATTTGATCCTATCTCCTTTCCAGAGTGTTTGTAAGCCTTTCTTTTTGGGTTCGCAAGATTCCCTTTCCCTTCCCGAAAGGAAATTTCATTTCCTTTCGGGAAGGGAAAGGGAATCTTGCGATTTCAATGGGGACCACTAGAGGAATCTTTGCAGCATGTGCCTGCACTTGATGGCATGCCATGCCTTTTGATGGCTTTGACTTTGGGCAAGATTTTTTTTCTTTTTTTTTTTTTAATAAGTATCTCTGCCATATTCCTCCTATCTTTCCCTCCAAGCTGTGTCTTCCTCCTTAACTTTTCCCCCTGCTTTTGCAGCATCTGTGAGCTCTTGTTTTACCCTCTTTTGGTCCTTTTCCCTGCACTTGATACAATCCTGGTCCATCTCCATGTAGTCACTAATTTCTCAAATTTCCCAAATTTTATTTTTTCCTCCTCCAAATGCAATTCCTTTCATGGTATCTCCATTCCAGTGTGTTTATAAGTCCTTCTTATCTGTTTTGGCCTTAAGCAGGGATCCATTTTCCAAGCTTTGCTGCATGGGCCTGCACTTGATGGCATATGGCCTGCATTTGATGGCTTTGACTTTGGGCAAGATTTTTTTTTTTTTTCTTTTTTTAACATATCCATGCCATGTCTCTCATATCTTCCCCTGCAAGATGTGTCTTCCTCCTTAACTTTTTCCCCTGCTTTTGCAACATCTGTGAGCTCTTGTTTTACCCTCTTTTGGTCCTTTTCCCTGCACTTGATACAATCCTGGTCCATCTCCATGTAGTCACTAATTTCTCAAATTTCCCAAATTTTTTTTTTTCCTCCTCCAAATGCAATTCCTTTCATGGTATCTCCATTCCGGTGTGTTTCTAAGTCCTTCTTATCTGTTTTGGCCTTAAGCAGGGATCCATTTTCCAAGCTTTGCTGCATGGGCCTGCACTTGATGGCATATGGCCTGCATTTGATGGCTTTGACTTTGGGCAAGATTTTTTTTTTTTTTTTTAAAGTGTCCATGCCATGTCCCTCATATCTTCCCTTCCACGTTGTGTCTTCCTCCTTAACTTTTCCCCCTGCTTTTGCAACATCTCTCTGCTTAGTTTTGGCCTCCTTTGGTCCTTTGCACTGCAGCTCATTTCCTCACAGAGCAGTTTTGGAGGACAACACATCTCCCAATTTTCTGGAGTTTTTGGGGTTTTTTTCAATTGCATTTCATTTGATCCTATCTCCTTTCCAGAGTGTTTGTAAGCCTTTCTTTTTGGGTTCGCAAGATTCCCTTTCCCTTCCCGAAAGGAAATTTCATTTCCTTTCGGGAAGGGAAAGGGAATCTTGCGATTTCAATGGGGACCACTAGAGGAATCTTTGCAGCATGTGCCTGCACTTGATGGCATGCCATGCCTTTTGATGGCTTTGACTTTGGGCAAGATTTTTTTTCTTTTTTTTTTTTAATAAGTATCTATGCCATATTCCTCCTATCTTTCCCTCCAAGCTGTGTCTTCCTCCTTAACTTTTCCCCCTGCTTTTGCAGCATCTGTGAGCTCTTGTTTTACCCTCTTTTGGTCCTTTTCCCTGCACTTGATAAAATCCTGGTCCATCTTCTTGTAGTCACTAATTTCCCAAATTTCCCAAATTTTTTTTTTTCCTCCTCCAAATGCAATTCCTTTCATGGTATCTCCATTCCAGTGTGTTTCTAAGTCCTTCTTATCTGTTTTGGCCTTAAGCAGGGATCAATTTTCCAAGCTTTGCTGCATTTGCCTGCATTTGATGGCATATGGCCTGCATTTGATGGCTTTGACTTTGGGCAAGATTTTTTTTTTTTTCTTTTTTTAACATATCCATGCCATGTCTCTCATATCTTCCCCTGCAAGATGTGTCTTCCTCCTTAACTTTTTCCCCTGCTTTTGCAACATCTGTGAGCTCTTGTTTTACCCTCTTTTGGTCCTTTTCCCTGCACTTGATACAATCCTGGTCCATCTCCATGTAGTCACTAATTTCTCAAATTTCCCAAATTTTGTTTTTTCCTCCTCCAAATGCAATTCCTTTCATGGTATCTCCATTCCGGTGTGTTTCTAAGTCCTTGTTATCTGTTTTGGCCTTAAGCAGGGATCCATTTTCCAAGCTTTGCTGCATTTGCCTGCATTTGATGGCATATGGCCTGCATTTGATGGCTTTGATTTTGGGCAAGATTTTTTTTTTTTTTTTTTAAAGTGTCCATGCCATGTCCCTCATATCTTCCCTTCCACGTTGTGTCTTCCTCCTTAACTTTTCCCCCTGCTTTTGCAACATCTCTCTGCTTAGTTTTGGCCTCCTTTGGTCCTTTGCACTGCAGCTCATTTCCTCACAGAGCAGTTTTGGAGGACAACACATCTCCCAATTTTCTGGAGTTTTTGGGGTTTTTTTCAATTGCATTTCATTTGATCCTATCTCCTTTCCAGAGTGTTTGTAAGCCTTTCTTTTTGGGTTCGCAAGATTCCCTTTCCCTTCCCGAAAGGAAATTTCATTTCCTTTCGGGAAGGGAAAGGGAATCTTGCGATTTCAATGGGGACCACTAGAGGAATCTTTGCAGCATGTGCCTGCACTTGATGGCATGCCATGCCTTTTGATGGCTTTGACTTTGGGCAAGATTTTTTTTCTTTTTTTTTTTTAATAAGTATCTCTGCCATATTCCTCCTATCTTTCCCTCCAAGCTGTGTCTTCCTCCTTAACTTTTCCCCCTGCTTTTGCAGCATCTGTGAGCTCTTGTTTTACCCTCTTTTGGTCCTTTTCCCTGCACTTGATAAAATCCTGGTCCATCTTCTTGTAGTCACTAATTTCCCAAATTTCCCAAATTTTTTTTTTTCCTCCTCCAAATGCAATTCCTTTCATGGTATCTCCATTCCAGTGTGTTGCTAAGTCCTTCTTATCTGTTTTGGCCTTAAGCAGGGATCCATTTTCCAAGCTTTGCTGCATTTGCCTGCATTTGATGGCATATGGCCTGCATTTGATGGCTTTGACTTTGGGCAAGATTTTTTTTTTTTTCTTTTTTTAACATATCCATGCCATGTCCCTCATATCTTCCCTTCCACGTTGTGTCTTCCTCCTTAACTTTTCCCCCTGCTTTTGCAACATCTCTCTGCTTAGTTTTGGCCTCCTTTGGTCCTTTGCACTGCAGCTCATTTCCTCACAGAGCAGTTTTGGAGGACAACACATCTCCCAATTTTCTGGAGTTTTTGGGGTTTTTTTCAATTGCATTTCATTTGATCCTATCTCCTTTCCAGAGTGTTTGTAAGCCTTTCTTTTTGGGTTCGCAAGATTCCCTTTCCCTTCCCGAAAGGAAATGAAATTTCCTTTCGGGAAGGGAAAGGGAATCTTGCGATTTCAATGGGGACCACTAGAGGAATCTTTGCAGCATGTGCCTGCACTTGATGGCATGCCATGCCTTTTGATGGCTTTGACTTTGGGCAAGATTTTTTTTCTTTTTTTTTTTTAATAAGTATCTATGCCATATTCCTCCTATCTTTCCCTCCAAGCTGTGTCTTCCTCCTTAACTTTTCCCCCTGCTTTTGCAGCATCTGTGAGCTCTTGTTTTACCCTCTTTTGGTCCTTTTCCCTGCACTTGATACAATCCTGGTCCATCTTCTTGTAGTCACTAATTTCCCAAATTTCCCAAATTTTTTTTTTTCCTCCTCCAAATGCAATTCCTTTCATGGTATCTCCATTCCAGTGTGTTTCTAAGTCCTTCTTATCTGTTTTGGCCTTAAGCAGGGATCCATTTTCCAAGCTTTGCTGCATTTGCCTGCATTTGATGGCATATGGCCTGCATTTGATGGCTTTGACTTTGGGCAAGATTTTTTTTTTTTTCTTTTTTTAACATATCCATGCCATGTCTCTCATATCTTCCCCTGCAAGATGTGTCTTCCTCCTTAACTTTTTCCCCTGCTTTTGCAACATCTGTGAGCTCTTGTTTTACCCTCTTTTGGTCCTTTTCCCTGCACTTGATACAATCCTGGTCCATCTCCATGTAGTCACTAATTTCTCAAATTTCCCAAATTTTGTTTTTTCCTCCTCCAAATGCAATTCCTTTCATGGTATCTCCATTCCGGTGTGTTTCTAAGTCCTTCTTATCTGTTTTGGCCTTAAGCAGGGATCCATTTTCCAAGCTTTGCTGCATGGGCCTGCACTTGATGGCATATGGCCTGCATTTGATGGCTTTGACTTTGGGCAAGATTTTTTTTTTTTTTTTAAAGTGTCCATGCCATGTCCCTCATATCTTCCCTTCCACGTTGTGTCTTCCTCCCTAACTTTTCCCCCTGCTTTTGCAACATCTCTCTGCTTAGTTTTGGCCTCCTTTGGTCCTTTGCACTGCAGCTCATTTCCTCACAGAGCAGTTTTGGAGGACAACACATCTCCCAATTTTCTGGAGTTTTTGGGGTTTTTTTCAATTGCATTTCATTTGATCCTATCTCCTTTCCAGAGTGTTTGTAAGCCTTTCTTTTTGGGTTCGCAAGATTCCCTTTCCCTTCCCGAAAGGAAATTTCATTTCCTTTCGGGAAGGGAAAGGGAATCTTGCGATTTCAATGGGGACCACTAGAGGAATCTTTGCAGCATGTGCCTGCACTTGATGGCATGCCATGCCTTTTGATGGCTTTGACTTTAGGCAAGATTTTTTTTCTTTTTTTTTTTTTAATAAGTATCTCTGCCATATTCCTCCTATCTTTCCCTCCAAGCTGTGTCTTCCTCCTTAACTTTTCCCCCTGCTTTTGCAGCATCTGTGAGCTCTTGTTTTACCCTCTTTTGGTCCTTTTCCCTGCACTTGATAAAATCCTGGTCCATCTTCTTGTAGTCACTAATTTCCCAAATTTCCCAAATTTTTTTTTTTCCTCCTCCAAATGCAATTCCTTTCATGGTATCTCCATTCCAGTGTGTTGCTAAGTCCTTCTTATCTGTTTTGGCCTTAAGCAGGGATCCATTTTCCAAGCTTTGCTGCATGGGCCTGCATTTGATGGCATATGGCCTGCATTTGATGGCTTTGACTTTGGGCAAGATTTTTTTTTTTTCTTTTTTTAACATATCCATGCCATGTCTCTCATATCTTCCCCTGCAAGCTGTGTCTTCCTCCTTAACTTTTCCCCCTGCTTTTGCAGCATCTGTGAGCTCTTGTTTTACCCTCTTTTGGTCCTTTTCCCTGCACTTGATACAATCCTGGTCCATCTTCTTGTAGTCACTAATTTCCCAAATTTCCCAAATTTTTTTTTTTCCTCCTCCAAATGCAATTCCTTTCATGGTATCTCCATTCCAGTGTGTTTCTAAGTCCTTCTTATCTGTTTTGGCCTTAAGCAGGGATCCATTTTCCAAGCTTTGCTGCATTTGCCTGCATTTGATGGCATATGGCCTGCATTTGATGGCTTTGACTTTGGGCAAGATTTTTTTTTTTTTCTTTTTTTAACATATCCATGCCATGTCCCTCATATCTTCCCTTCCACGTTGTGTCTTCCTCCTTAACTTTTCCCCCTGCTTTTGCAACATCTCTCTGCTTAGTTTTGGCCTCCTTTGGTCCTTTGCACTGCAGCTCATTTCCTCACAGAGCAGTTTTGGAGGACAACACATCTCCCAATTTTCTGGAGTTTTTGGGGTTTTTTTCAATTGCATTTCATTTGATCCTATCTCCTTTCCAGAGTGTTTGTAAGCCTTTCTTTTTGGGTTCGCAAGATTCCCTTTCCCTTCCCGAAAGGAAATTTCATTTCCTTTCGGGAAGGGAAAGGGAATCTTGCGATTTCAATGGGGACCACTAGAGGAATCTTTGCAGCATGTGCCTGCACTTGATGGCATGCCATGCCTTTTGATGGCTTTGACTTTGGGCAAGATTTTTTTTCTTTTTTTTTTTTAATAAGTATCTATGCCATATTCCTCCTATCTTTCCCTCCAAGCTGTGTCTTCCTCCTTAACTTTTCCCCCTGCTTTTGCAGCATCTGTGAGCTCTTGTTTTACCCTCTTTTGGTCCTTTTCCCTGCACTTGATAAAATCCTGGTCCATCTTCTTGTAGTCACTAATTTCCCAAATTTCCCAAATTTTTTTTTTTCCTCCTCCAAATGCAATTCCTTTCATGGTATCTCCATTCCAGTGTGTTTCTAAGTCCTTCTTATCTGTTTTGGCCTTAAGCAGGGATCAATTTTCCAAGCTTTGCTGCATTTGCCTGCATTTGATGGCATATGGCCTGCATTTGATGGCTTTGACTTTGGGCAAGATTTTTTTTTTTTTCTTTTTTTAACATATCCATGCCATGTCTCTCATATCTTCCCCTGCAAGATGTGTCTTCCTCCTTAACTTTTTCCCCTGCTTTTGCAACATCTGTGAGCTCTTGTTTTACCCTCTTTTGGTCCTTTTCCCTGCACTTGATACAATCCTGGTCCATCTCCATGTAGTCACTAATTTCTCAAATTTCCCAAATTTTGTTTTTTCCTCCTCCAAATGCAATTCCTTTCATGGTATCTCCATTCCGGTGTGTTTCTAAGTCCTTGTTATCTGTTTTGGCCTTAAGCAGGGATCCATTTTCCAAGCTTTGCTGCATTTGCCTGCATTTGATGGCATATGGCCTGCATTTGATGGCTTTGATTTTGGGCAAGATTTTTTTTTTTTTTTTTTAAAGTGTCCATGCCATGTCCCTCATATCTTCCCTTCCACGTTGTGTCTTCCTCCTTAACTTTTCCCCCTGCTTTTGCAACATCTCTCTGCTTAGTTTTGGCCTCCTTTGGTCCTTTGCACTGCAGCTCATTTCCTCACAGAGCAGTTTTGGAGGACAACACATCTCCCAATTTTCTGGAGTTTTTGGGGTTTTTTTCAATTGCATTTCATTTGATCCTATCTCCTTTCCAGAGTGTTTGTAAGCCTTTCTTTTTGGGTTCGCAAGATTCCCTTTCCCTTCCCGAAAGGAAATTTCATTTCCTTTCGGGAAGGGAAAGGGAATCTTGCGATTTCAATGGGGACCACTAGAGGAATCTTTGCAGCATGTGCCTGCACTTGATGGCATGCCATGCCTTTTGATGGCTTTGACTTTGGGCAAGATTTTTTTTCTTTTTTTTTTTTAATAAGTATCTATGCCATATTCCTCCTATCTTTCCCTCCAAGCTGTGTCTTCCTCCTTAACTTTTCCCCCTGCTTTTGCAGCATCTGTGAGCTCTTGTTTTACCCTCTTTTGGTCCTTTTCCCTGCACTTGATAAAATCCTGGTCCATCTTCTTGTAGTCACTAATTTCCCAAATTTCCCAAATTTTTTTTTTTCCTCCTCCAAATGCAATTCCTTTCATGGTATCTCCATTCCAGTGTGTTGCTAAGTCCTTCTTATCTGTTTTGGCCTTAAGCAGGGATCCATTTTCCAAGCTTTGCTGCATTTGCCTGCATTTGATGGCATATGGCCTGCATTTGATGGCTTTGACTTTGGGCAAGATTTTTTTTTTTTTCTTTTTTTAACATATCCATGCCATGTCCCTCATATCTTCCCTTCCACGTTGTGTCTTCCTCCTTAACTTTTCCCCCTGCTTTTGCAACATCTCTCTGCTTAGTTTTGGCCTCCTTTGGTCCTTTGCACTGCAGCTCATTTCCTCACAGAGCAGTTTTGGAGGACAACACATCTCCCAATTTTCTGGAGTTTTTGGGGTTTTTTTCAATTGCATTTCATTTGATCCTATCTCCTTTCCAGAGTGTTTGTAAGCCTTTCTTTTTGGGTTCGCAAGATTCCCTTTCCCTTCCCGAAAGGAAATTTCATTTCCTTTCGGGAAGGGAAAGGGAATCTTGCGATTTCAATGGGGACCACTAGAGGAATCTTTGCAGCATGTGCCTGCACTTGATGGCATGCCATGCCTTTTGATGGCTTTGACTTTGGGCAAGATTTTTTTTCTTTTTTTTTTTTTAATAAGTATCTCTGCCATATTCCTCCTATCTTTCCCTCCAAGCTGTGTCTTCCTCCTTAACTTTTCCCCCTGCTTTTGCAGCATCTGTGAGCTCTTGTTTTACCCTCTTTTGGTCCTTTTCCCTGCACTTGATACAATCCTGGTCCATCTCCATGTAGTCACTAATTTCTCAAATTTCCCAAATTTTATTTTTTCCTCCTCCAAATGCAATTCCTTTCATGGTATCTCCATTCCAGTGTGTTTATAAGTCCTTCTTATCTGTTTTGGCCTTAAGCAGGGATCCATTTTCCAAGCTTTGCTGCATGGGCCTGCACTTGATGGCATATGGCCTGCATTTGATGGCTTTGACTTTGGGCAAGATTTTTTTTTTTTTTCTTTTTTTAACATATCCATGCCATGTCTCTCATATCTTCCCCTGCAAGATGTGTCTTCCTCCTTAACTTTTTCCCCTGCTTTTGCAACATCTGTGAGCTCTTGTTTTACCCTCTTTTGGTCCTTTTCCCTGCACTTGATACAATCCTGGTCCATCTCCATGTAGTCACTAATTTCTCAAATTTCCCAAATTTTTTTTTTTCCTCCTCCAAATGCAATTCCTTTCATGGTATCTCCATTCCGGTGTGTTTCTAAGTCCTTCTTATCTGTTTTGGCCTTAAGCAGGGATCCATTTTCCAAGCTTTGCTGCATGGGCCTGCACTTGATGGCATATGGCCTGCATTTGATGGCTTTGACTTTGGGCAAGATTTTTTTTTTTTTTTTTAAAGTGTCCATGCCATGTCCCTCATATCTTCCCTTCCACGTTGTGTCTTCCTCCTTAACTTTTCCCCCTGCTTTTGCAACATCTCTCTGCTTAGTTTTGGCCTCCTTTGGTCCTTTGCACTGCAGCTCATTTCCTCACAGAGCAGTTTTGGAGGACAACACATCTCCCAATTTTCTGGAGTTTTTGGGGTTTTTTTCAATTGCATTTCATTTGATCCTATCTCCTTTCCAGAGTGTTTGTAAGCCTTTCTTTTTGGGTTCGCAAGATTCCCTTTCCCTTCCCGAAAGGAAATTTCATTTCCTTTCGGGAAGGGAAAGGGAATCTTGCGATTTCAATGGGGACCACTAGAGGAATCTTTGCAGCATGTGCCTGCACTTGATGGCATGCCATGCCTTTTGATGGCTTTGACTTTGGGCAAGATTTTTTTTCTTTTTTTTTTTTAATAAGTATCTATGCCATATTCCTCCTATCTTTCCCTCCAAGCTGTGTCTTCCTCCTTAACTTTTCCCCCTGCTTTTGCAGCATCTGTGAGCTCTTGTTTTACCCTCTTTTGGTCCTTTTCCCTGCACTTGATAAAATCCTGGTCCATCTTCTTGTAGTCACTAATTTCCCAAATTTCCCAAATTTTTTTTTTTCCTCCTCCAAATGCAATTCCTTTCATGGTATCTCCATTCCAGTGTGTTTCTAAGTCCTTCTTATCTGTTTTGGCCTTAAGCAGGGATCAATTTTCCAAGCTTTGCTGCATTTGCCTGCATTTGATGGCATATGGCCTGCATTTGATGGCTTTGACTTTGGGCAAGATTTTTTTTTTTTTCTTTTTTTAACATATCCATGCCATGTCTCTCATATCTTCCCCTGCAAGATGTGTCTTCCTCCTTAACTTTTTCCCCTGCTTTTGCAACATCTGTGAGCTCTTGTTTTACCCTCTTTTGGTCCTTTTCCCTGCACTTGATACAATCCTGGTCCATCTCCATGTAGTCACTAATTTCTCAAATTTCCCAAATTTTGTTTTTTCCTCCTCCAAATGCAATTCCTTTCATGGTATCTCCATTCCGGTGTGTTTCTAAGTCCTTGTTATCTGTTTTGGCCTTAAGCAGGGATCCATTTTCCAAGCTTTGCTGCATTTGCCTGCATTTGATGGCATATGGCCTGCATTTGATGGCTTTGATTTTGGGCAAGATTTTTTTTTTTTTTTTTTAAAGTGTCCATGCCATGTCCCTCATATCTTCCCTTCCACGTTGTGTCTTCCTCCTTAACTTTTCCCCCTGCTTTTGCAACATCTCTCTGCTTAGTTTTGGCCTCCTTTGGTCCTTTGCACTGCAGCTCATTTCCTCACAGAGCAGTTTTGGAGGACAACACATCTCCCAATTTTCTGGAGTTTTTGGGGTTTTTTTCAATTGCATTTCATTTGATCCTATCTCCTTTCCAGAGTGTTTGTAAGCCTTTCTTTTTGGGTTCGCAAGATTCCCTTTCCCTTCCCGAAAGGAAATTTCATTTCCTTTCGGGAAGGGAAAGGGAATCTTGCGATTTCAATGGGGACCACTAGAGGAATCTTTGCAGCATGTGCCTGCACTTGATGGCATGCCATGCCTTTTGATGGCTTTGACTTTGGGCAAGATTTTTTTTCTTTTTTTTTTTTAATAAGTATCTATGCCATATTCCTCCTATCTTTCCCTCCAAGCTGTGTCTTCCTCCTTAACTTTTCCCCCTGCTTTTGCAGCATCTGTGAGCTCTTGTTTTACCCTCTTTTGGTCCTTTTCCCTGCACTTGATAAAATCCTGGTCCATCTTCTTGTAGTCACTAATTTCCCAAATTTCCCAAATTTTTTTTTTTCCTCCTCCAAATGCAATTCCTTTCATGGTATCTCCATTCCAGTGTGTTGCTAAGTCCTTCTTATCTGTTTTGGCCTTAAGCAGGGATCCATTTTCCAAGCTTTGCTGCATTTGCCTGCATTTGATGGCATATGGCCTGCATTTGATGGCTTTGACTTTGGGCAAGATTTTTTTTTTTTTTTTTTTAAAGTGTCCATGCCATGTCCCTCATATCTTCCCTTCCACGTTGTGTCTTCCTCCTTAACTTTTCCCCCTGCTTTTGCAACATCTCTCTGCTTAGTTTTGGCCTCCTTTGGTCCTTTGCACTGCAGCTCATTTCCTCACAGAGCAGTTTTGGAGGACAACACATCTCCCAATTTTCTGGAGTTTTTGGGGTTTTTTTCAATTGCATTTCATTTGATCCTATCTCCTTTCCAGAGTGTTTGTAAGCCTTTCTTTTTGGGTTCGCAAGATTCCCTTTCCCTTCCCGAAAGGAAATTTCATTTCCTTTCGGGAAGGGAAAGGGAATCTTGCGATTTCAATGGGGACCACTAGAGGAATCTTTGCAGCATGTGCCTGCACTTGATGGCATGCCATGCCTTTTGATGGCTTTGACTTTGGGCAAGATTTTTTTTTTTTTTTTTTTTAATAAGTATCTATGCCATGTCCCTCATATCTTCCCTTCCATGTTGTGTCTTCCTCCTTAACTTTTCCCCCTGCTTTTGCAACATCTCTCTGCTTAGTTTTGGCCTCCTTTGGTCCTTTGCACTGCAGCTCATTTCCTCACAGAGCAGTTTTGGAGGACAACACATCTCCCAATTTTCTGGAGTTTTTGGGGTTTTTTTCAATTGCATTTCATTTGATCCTATCTCCTTTCCAGAGTGTTTGTAAGCCTTTCTTTTTGGGTTCGCAAGATTCCCTTTCCCTTCCCGAAAGGAAATTTCATTTCCTTTTGGGAAGGGAAAGGGAATCTTGCGATTTCAATGGGGACCACTAGAGGAATCTTTGCAGCATGTGCCTGCACTTGATGGCATGCCATGCCTTTTGATGGCTTTGACTTCGGGCAAGATTTTTTTTCTTTTTTTTTTTTAATAAGTATCTATGCCATATTCCTCCTATCTTTCCCTCCAAGCTGTGTCTTCCTCCTTAACTTTTCCCCCTGCTTTTGCAGCATCTGTGAGCTCTTGTTTTACCCTCTTTTGGTCCTTTTCCCTGCACTTGATAAAATCCTGGTCCATCTTCTTGTAGTCACTAATTTCCCAAATTTCCCAAATTTTTTTTTTTCCTCCTCCAAATGCAATTCCTTTCATGGTATCTCCATTCCAGTGTGTTTCTAAGTCCTTCTTATCTGTTTTGGCCTTAAGCAGGGATCCATTTTCCAAGCTTTGCTGCATTTGCCTGCATTTGATGGCATATGGCCTGCATTTGATGGCTTTGACTTTGGGCAAGATTTTTTTTTTTTTCTTTTTTTAACATATCCATGCCATGTCTCTCATATCTTCCCCTGCAAGATGTGTCTTCCTCCTTAACTTTTTCCCCTGCTTTTGCAACATCTGTGAGCTCTTGTTTTACCCTCTTTTGGTCCTTTTCCCTGCACTTGATACAATCCTGGTCCATCTCCATGTAGTCACTAATTTCTCAAATTTCCCAAATTTTTTTTTTTCCTCCTCCAAATGCAATTCCTTTCATGGTATCTCCATTCCGGTGTGTTTCTAAGTCCTTCTTATCTGTTTTGGCCTTAAGCAGGGATCCATTTTCCAAGCTTTGCTGCATGGGCCTGCACTTGATGGCATATGGCCTGCATTTGATGGCTTTGACTTTGGGCAAGATTTTTTTTTTTTTTTTTAAAGTGTCCATGCCATGTCCCTCATATCTTCCCTTCCACGTTGTGTCTTCCTCCCTAACTTTTCCCCCTGCTTTTGCAACATCTCTCTGCTTAGTTTTGGCCTCCTTTGGTCCTTTGCACTGCAGCTCATTTCCTCACAGAGCAGTTTTGGAGGACAACACATCTCCCAATTTTCTGGAGTTTTTGGGGTTTTTTTCAATTGCATTTCATTTGATCCTATCTCCTTTCCAGAGTGTTTGTAAGCCTTTCTTTTTGGGTTCGCAAGATTCCCTTTCCCTTCCCGAAAGGAAATTTCATTTCCTTTCGGGAAGGGAAAGGGAATCTTGCGATTTCAATGGGGACCACTAGAGGAATCTTTGCAGCATGTGCCTGCACTTGATGGCATGCCATGCCTTTTGATGGCTTTGACTTTAGGCAAGATTTTTTTTCTTTTTTTTTTTTTAATAAGTATCTCTGCCATATTCCTCCTATCTTTCCCTCCAAGCTGTGTCTTCCTCCTTAACTTTTCCCCCTGCTTTTGCAGCATCTGTGAGCTCTTGTTTTACCCTCTTTTGGTCCTTTTCCCTGCACTTGATAAAATCCTGGTCCATCTTCTTGTAGTCACTAATTTCCCAAATTTCCCAAATTTTTTTTTTTCCTCCTCCAAATGCAATTCCTTTCATGGTATCTCCATTCCAGTGTGTTGCTAAGTCCTTCTTATCTGTTTTGGCCTTAAGCAGGGATCCATTTTCCAAGCTTTGCTGCATGGGCCTGCATTTGATGGCATATGGCCTGCATTTGATGGCTTTGACTTTGGGCAAGATTTTTTTTTTTTCTTTTTTTAACATATCCATGCCATGTCTCTCATATCTTCCCCTGCAAGATGTGTCTTCCTCCTTAACTTTTTCCCCTGCTTTTGCAACATCTGTGAGCTCTTGTTTTACCCTCTTTTGGTCCTTTTCCCTGCACTTGATACAATCCTGGTCCATCTCCATGTAGTCACTAATTTCTCAAATTTCCCAAATTTTTTTTTTCCTCCTCCAAATGCAATTCCTTTCATGGTATCTCCATTCCGGTGTGTTTCTAAGTCCTTCTTATCTGTTTTGGCCTTAAGCAGGGATCCATTTTCCAAGCTTTGCTGCATTTGCCTGCATTTGATGGCATATGGCCTGCATTTGATGGCTTTGATTTTGGGCAAGTTTTTTTTTTTTTTTTTTTAAAGTGTCCATGCCATGTCCCTCATATCTTCCCTTCCACGTTGTGTCTTCCTCCCTAACTTTTCCCCCTGCTTTTGCAACATCTCTCTGCTTAGTTTTGGCCTCCTTTGGTCCTTTGCACTGCAGCTCATTTCCTCACAGAGCAGTTTTGGAGGACAACACATCTCCCAATTTTCTGGAGTTTTTGGGGTTTTTTTCAATTGCATTTCATTTGATCCTCTCTCCTTTCCAGAGTGTTTGTAAGCCTTTCTTTTTGGGTTCGCAAGATTCCCTTTCCCTTCCCGAAAGGAAATGAAATTTCCTTTCGGGAAGGGAAAGGGAATCTTGCGATTTCAATGGGGACCACTAGAGGAATCTTTGCAGCATGTGCCTGCACTTGATGGCATGCCATGCCTTTTGATGGCTTTGACTTTGGGCAAGATTTTTTTTTTTTCTTTTTTTAACATATCCATGCCATGTCTCTCATATCTTCCCCTGCAAGATGTGTCTTCCTCCTTAACTTTTTCCCCTGCTTTTGCAACATCTGTGAGCTCTTGTTTTACCCTCTTTTGGTCCTTTTCCCTGCACTTGATACAATCCTGGTCCATCTCCATGTAGTCACTAATTTCTCAAATTTCCCAAATTTTTTTTTTCCTCCTCCAAATGCAATTCCTTTCATGGTATCTCCATTCCGGTGTGTTTCTAAGTCCTTCTTATCTGTTTTGGCCTTAAGCAGGGATCCATTTTCCAAGCTTTGCTGCATTTGCCTGCATTTGATGGCATATGGCCTGCATTTGATGGCTTTGATTTTGGGCAAGATTTTTTTTTTTTTTTTTTTAAAGTGTCCATGCCATGTCCCTCATATCTTCCCTTCCACGTTGTGTCTTCCTCCTTAACTTTTCCCCCTGCTTTTGCAACATCTCTCTGCTTAGTTTTGGCCTCCTTTGGTCCTTTGCACTGCAGCTCATTTCCTCACAGAGCAGTTTTGGAGGACAACACATCTCCCAATTTTCTGGAGTTTTTGGGGTTTTTTTCAATTGCATTTCATTTGATCCTATCTCCTTTCCAGAGTGTTTGTAAGCCTTTCTTTTTGGGTTCGCAAGATTCCCTTTCCCTTCCCGAAAGGAAATTTCATTTCCTTTCGGGAAGGGAAAGGGAATCTTGCGATTTCAATGGGGACCACTAGAGGAATCTTTGCAGCATGTGCCTGCACTTGATGGCATGCCATGCCTTTTGATGGCTTTGACTTTGGGCAAGATTTTTTTTCTTTTTTTTTTTTTAATAAGTATCTCTGCCATATTCCTCCTATCTTTCCCTCCAAGCTGTGTCTTCCTCCTTAACTTTTCCCCCTGCTTTTGCAGCATCTGTGAGCTCTTGTTTTACCCTCTTTTGGTCCTTTTCCCTGCACTTGATAAAATCCTGGTCCATCTTCTTGTAGTCACTAATTTCCCAAATTTCCCAAATTTTTTTTTTTCCTCCTCCAAATGCAATTCCTTTCATGGTATCTCCATTCCAGTGTGTTTCTAAGTCCTTCTTATCTGTTTTGGCCTTAAGCAGGGATCCATTTTCCAAGCTTTGCTGCATTTGCCTGCATTTGATGGCATATGGCCTGCATTTGATGGCTTTGACTTTGGGCAAGATTTTTTTTTTTTCTTTTTTTAACATATCCATGCCATGTCTCTCATATCTTCCCCTGCAAGATGTGTCGTCCTCCTTAACTTTTTCCCCTGCTTTTGCAACATCTGTGAGCTCTTGTTTTACCCTCTTTTGGTCCTTTTCCCTGCACTTGATACAATCCTGGTCCATCTCCATGTAGTCACTAATTTCTCAAATTTCCCAAATTTTTTTTTTTCCTCCTCCAAATGCAATTCCTTTCATGGTATCTCCATTCCGGTGTGTTTCTAAGTCCTTCTTATCTGTTTTGGCCTTAAGCAGGGATCCATTTTCCAAGCTTTGCTGCATGGGCCTGCACTTGATGGTATATGGCCTGCATTTGATGGCTTTGATTTTGGGCAAGATTTTTTTTTTTTTTTTTTTAAAGTGTCCATGCCATGTCCCTCATATCTTCCCTTCCACGTTGTGTCTTCCTCCTTAACTTTTCCCCCTGCTTTTGCAACATCTCTCTGCTTAGTTTTGGCCTCCTTTGGTCCTTTGCACTGCAGCTCATTTCCTCACAGAGCAGTTTTGGAGGACAACACATCTCCCAATTTTCTGGAGTTTTTGGGGTTTTTTTCAATTGCATTTCATTTGATCCTATCTCCTTTCCAGAGTGTTTGTAAGCCTTTCTTTTTGGGTTCGCAAGATTCCCTTTCCCTTCCCGAAAGGAAATGAAATTTCCTTTCGGGAAGGGAAAGGGAATCTTGCGATTTCAATGGGGACCACTAGAGGAATCTTTGCAGCATGTGCCTGCACTTGATGGCATGCCATGCCTTTTGATGGCTTTGACTTTGGGCAAGATTTTTTTTCTGTTTTTTTTTTAATAAGTATCTATGCCATATTCCTCCTATCTTTCCCTCCAAGCTGTGTCTTCCTCCTTAACTTTTCCCCCTGCTTTTGCAGCATCTGTGAGCTCTTGTTTTACCCTCTTTTGGTCCTTTTCCCTGCACTTGATAAAATCCTGGTCCATCTTCTTGTAGTCACTAATTTCCCAAATTTCCCAAATTTTTTTTTTTCCTCCTCCAAATGCAATTCCTTTCATGGTATCTCCATTCCAGTGTGTTTCTAAGTCCTTCTTATCTGTTTTGGCCTTAAGCAGGGATCCATTTTCCAAGCTTTGCTGCATTTGCCTGCATTTGATGGCATATGGCCTGCATTTGATGGCTTTGACTTTGGGCAAGATTTTTTTTTTTTTCTTTTTTTAACATATCCATGCCATGTCTCTCATATCTTCCCCTGCAAGATGTGTCTTCCTCCTTAACTTTTTCCCCTGCTTTTGCAACATCTGTGAGCTCTTGTTTTACCCTCTTTTGGTCCTTTTCCCTGCACTTGATAAAATCCTGGTCCATCTCCATGTAGTCACTAATTTCTCAAATTTCCCAAATTTTTTTTTTTCCTCCTCCAAATGCAATTCCTTTCATGGTATCTCCATTCCGGTGTGTTTCTAAGTCCTTCTTATCTGTTTTGGCCTTAAGCAGGGATCCATTTTCCAAGCTTTGCTGCATGGGCCTGCACTTGATGGCATATGGCCTGCATTTGATGGCTTTGACTTTGGGCAAGATTTTTTTTTTTTTTTTTTAAAGTGTCCATGCCATGTCCCTCATATCTTCCCTTCCACGTTGTGTCTTCCTCCCTAACTTTTCCCCCTGCTTTTGCAACATCTCTCTGCTTAGTTTTGGCCTCCTTTGGTCCTTTGCACTGCAGCTCATTTCCTCACAGAGCAGTTTTGGAGGACAACACATCTCCCAATTTTCTGGAGTTTTTGGGGTTTTTTTCAATTGCATTTCATTTGATCCTATCTCCTTTCCAGAGTGTTTGTAAGCCTTTCTTTTTGGGTTCGCAAGATTCCCTTTCCCTTCCCGAAAGGAAATTTCATTTCCTTTCGGGAAGGGAAAGGGAATCTTGCGATTTCAATGGGGACCACTAGAGGAATCTTTGCAGCATGTGCCTGCACTTGATGGCATGCCATGCCTTTTGATGGCCTTGACTTTGGGCAAGATTTTTTTTCTTTTTTTTTTTTAATAAGTATCTATGCCATATTCCTCCTATCTTTCCCTCCAAGCTGTGTCTTCCTCCTTAACTTTTCCCCCTGCTTTTGCAGCATCTGTGAGCTCTTGTTTTACCCTCTTTTGGTCCTTTTCCCTGCACTTCATAAAATCCTGGTCCATCTTCTTGTAGTCACTAATTTCCCAAATTTCCCAAATTTTATTTTTTCCTCCTCCAAATGCAATTCCTTTCATGGTATCTCAAATCCAGTGTGTTTCTAAGTCCTTCTTATCTGTTTTGGCCTTAAGCAGGGATCCATTTTCCAAGCTTTGCTGCATTTGCCTGCATTTGATGGCATATGGCCTGCATTTGATGGCTTTGACTTTGGGCAAGATTTTTTTTTTTTTCTTTTTTTAACATATCCATGCCATGTCTCTCATATCTTCCCCTGCAAGATGTGTCTTCCTCCTTAACTTTTTCCCCTGCTTTTGCAACATCTGTGAGCTCTTGTTTTACCCTCTTTTGGTCCTTTTCCCTGCACTTGATACAATCCTGGTCCATCTCCATGTAGTCACTAATTTCTCAAATTTCCCAAATTTTTTTTTTTCCTCCTCCAAATGCAATTCCTTTCATGGTATCTCCATTCCGGTGTGTTTCTAAGTCCTTCTTATCTGTTTTGGCCTTAAGCAGGGATCCATTTTCCAAGCTTTGCTGCATGGGCCTGCACTTGATGGCATATGGCCTGCATTTGATGGCTTTGACTTTGGGCAAGATTTTTTTTTTTTTTTTTAAAGTGTCCATGCCATGTCCCTCATATCTTCCCTTCCACGTTGTGTCTTCCTCCCTAACTTTTCCCCCTGCTTTTGCAACATCTCTCTGCTTAGTTTTGGCCTCCTTTGGTCCTTTGCACTGCAGCTCATTTCCTCACAGAGCAGTTTTGGAGGACAACACATCTCCCAATTTTCTGGAGTTTTTGGGGTTTTTTTCAATTGCATTTCATTTGATCCTATCTCCTTTCCAGAGTGTTTGTAAGCCTTTCTTTTTGGGTTCGCAAGATTCCCTTTCCCTTCCCGAAAGGAAATTTCATTTCCTTTCGGGAAGGGAAAGGGAATCTTGCGATTTCAATGGGGACCACTAGAGGAATCTTTGCAGCATGTGCCTGCACTTGATGGCATGCCATGCCTTTTGATGGCTTTGACTTTGGGCAAGATTTTTTTTCTTTTTTTTTTTTTAATAAGTATCTATGCCATATTCCTCCTATCTTTCCCTCCAAGCTGTGTCTTCCTCCTTAACTTTTCCCCCTGCTTTTGCAGCATCTGTGAGCTCTTGTTTTACCCTCTTTTGGTCCTTTTCCCTGCACTTGATAAAATCCTGGTCCATCTCCTTGTAGTCACTAATTTCCCAAATTTCCCAAATTTTTTTTTTTCCTCCTCCAAATGCAATTCCTTTCATGGTATCTCCATTCCAGTGTGTTTCTAAGTCCTTCTTATCTGTTTTGGCCTTAAGCAGGGATCCATTTTCCAAGCTTTGCTGCATTTGCCTGCATTTGATGGCATATGGCCTGCATTTGATGGCTTTGACTTTGGGCAAGATTTTTTTTTTTTTCTTTTTTTAACATATCCATGCCATGTCTCTCATATCTTCCCCTGCAAGATGTGTCTTCCTCCTTAACTTTTTCCCCTGCTTTTGCAACATCTGTGAGCTCTTGTTTTACCCTCTTTTGGTCCTTTTCCCTGCACTTGATACAATCCTGGTCCATCTCCATGTAGTCACTAATTTCTCAAATTTCCCAAATTTTTTTTTTTCCTCCTCCAAATGCAATTCCTTTCATGGTATCTCCATTCCGGTGTGTTTCTAAGTCCTTCTTATCTGTTTTGGCCTTAAGCAGGGATCCATTTTCCAAGCTTTGCTGCATTTGCCTGCATTTGATGGCATATGGCCTGCATTTGATGGCTTTGACTTTGGGCAAGATTTTTTTTTTTTCTTTTTTTAACATATCCATGCCATGTCTCTCATATCTTCCCCTGCAAGATGTGTCTTCCTCCTTAACTTTTTCCCCTGCTTTTGCAACATCTGTGAGCTCTTGTTTTACCCTCTTTTGGTCCTTTTCCCTGCACTTGATAAAATCCTGGTCCATCTCCATGTAGTCACTAATTTCTCAAATTTCCCAAATTTTTTTTTTTCCTCCTCCAAATGCAATTCCTTTCATGGTATCTCCATTCCGGTGTGTTTCTAAGTCCTTCTTATCTGTTTTGGCCTTAAGCAGGGATCCATTTTCCAAGCTTTGCTGCATGGGCCTGCACTTGATGGCATATGGCCTGCATTTGATGGCTTTGACTTTGGGCAAGATTTTTTTTTTTTTTTTTTAAAGTGTCCATGCCATGTCCCTCATATCTTCCCTTCCACGTTGTGTCTTCCTCCCTAACTTTTCCCCCTGCTTTTGCAACATCTCTCTGCTTAGTTTTGGCCTCCTTTGGTCCTTTGCACTGCAGCTCATTTCCTCACAGAGCAGTTTTGGAGGACAACACATCTCCCAATTTTCTGGAGTTTTTGGGGTTTTTTTCAATTGCATTTCATTTGATCCTATCTCCTTTCCAGAGTGTTTGTAAGCCTTTCTTTTTGGGTTCGCAAGATTCCCTTTCCCTTCCCGAAAGGAAATTTCATTTCCTTTCGGGAAGGGAAAGGGAATCTTGCGATTTCAATGGGGACCACTAGAGGAATCTTTGCAGCATGTGCCTGCACTTGATGGCATGCCATGCCTTTTGATGGCCTTGACTTTGGGCAAGATTTTTTTTCTTTTTTTTTTTTAATAAGTATCTATGCCATATTCCTCCTATCTTTCCCTCCAAGCTGTGTCTTCCTCCTTAACTTTTCCCCCTGCTTTTGCAGCATCTGTGAGCTCTTGTTTTACCCTCTTTTGGTCCTTTTCCCTGCACTTCATAAAATCCTGGTCCATCTTCTTGTAGTCACTAATTTCCCAAATTTCCCAAATTTTATTTTTTCCTCCTCCAAATGCAATTCCTTTCATGGTATCTCAAATCCAGTGTGTTTCTAAGTCCTTCTTATCTGTTTTGGCCTTAAGCAGGGATCCATTTTCCAAGCTTTGCTGCATTTGCCTGCATTTGATGGCATATGGCCTGCATTTGATGGCTTTGACTTTGGGCAAGATTTTTTTTTTTTTCTTTTTTTAACATATCCATGCCATGTCTCTCATATCTTCCCCTGCAAGATGTGTCTTCCTCCTTAACTTTTTCCCCTGCTTTTGCAACATCTGTGAGCTCTTGTTTTACCCTCTTTTGGTCCTTTTCCCTGCACTTGATACAATCCTGGTCCATCTCCATGTAGTCACTAATTTCTCAAATTTCCCAAATTTTTTTTTTTCCTCCTCCAAATGCAATTCCTTTCATGGTATCTCCATTCCGGTGTGTTTCTAAGTCCTTCTTATCTGTTTTGGCCTTAAGCAGGGATCCATTTTCCAAGCTTTGCTGCATGGGCCTGCACTTGATGGCATATGGCCTGCATTTGATGGCTTTGACTTTGGGCAAGATTTTTTTTTTTTTTTTTTAAAGTGTCCATGCCATGTCCCTCATATCTTCCCTTCCACGTTGTGTCTTCCTCCCTAACTTTTCCCCCTGCTTTTGCAACATCTCTCTGCTTAGTTTTGGCCTCCTTTGGTCCTTTGCACTGCAGCTCATTTCCTCACAGAGCAGTTTTGGAGGACAACACATCTCCCAATTTTCTGGAGTTTTTGGGGTTTTTTTCAATTGCATTTCATTTGATCCTATCTCCTTTCCAGAGTGTTTGTAAGCCTTTCTTTTTGGGTTCGCAAGATTCCCTTTCCCTTCCCGAAAGGAAATTTCATTTCCTTTCGGGAAGGGAAAGGGAATCTTGCGATTTCAATGGGGACCACTAGAGGAATCTTTGCAGCATGTGCCTGCACTTGATGGCATGCCATGCCTTTTGATGGCTTTGACTTTGGGCAAGATTTTTTTTCTTTTTTTTTTTTTAATAAGTATCTATGCCATATTCCTCCTATCTTTCCCTCCAAGCTGTGTCTTCCTCCTTAACTTTTCCCCCTGCTTTTGCAGCATCTGTGAGCTCTTGTTTTACCCTCTTTTGGTCCTTTTCCCTGCACTTGATAAAATCCTGGTCCATCTCCTTGTAGTCACTAATTTCCCAAATTTCCCAAATTTTTTTTTTTCCTCCTCCAAATGCAATTCCTTTCATGGTATCTCCATTCCAGTGTGTTTCTAAGTCCTTCTTATCTGTTTTGGCCTTAAGCAGGGATCCATTTTCCAAGCTTTGCTGCATTTGCCTGCATTTGATGGCATATGGCCTGCATTTGATGGCTTTGACTTTGGGCAAGATTTTTTTTTTTTTCTTTTTTTAACATATCCATGCCATGTCTCTCATATCTTCCCCTGCAAGATGTGTCTTCCTCCTTAACTTTTTCCCCTGCTTTTGCAACATCTGTGAGCTCTTGTTTTACCCTCTTTTGGTCCTTTTCCCTGCACTTGATACAATCCTGGTCCATCTCCATGTAGTCACTAATTTCTCAAATTTCCCAAATTTTTTTTTTTCCTCCTCCAAATGCAATTCCTTTCATGGTATCTCCATTCCGGTGTGTTTCTAAGTCCTTCTTATCTGTTTTGGCCTTAAGCAGGGATCCATTTTCCAAGCTTTGCTGCATTTGCCTGCATTTGATGGCATATGGCCTGCATTTGATGGCTTTGACTTTGGGCAAGATTTTTTTTTTTTCTTTTTTTAACATATCCATGCCATGTCTCTCATATCTTCCCCTGCAAGATGTGTCTTCCTCCTTAACTTTTTCCCCTGCTTTTGCAACATCTGTGAGCTCTTGTTTTACCCTCTTTTGGTCCTTTTCCCTGCACTTGATAAAATCCTGGTCCATCTCCATGTAGTCACTAATTTCTCAAATTTCCCAAATTTTTTTTTTTCCTCCTCCAAATGCAATTCCTTTCATGGTATCTCCATTCCGGTGTGTTTCTAAGTCCTTCTTATCTGTTTTGGCCTTAAGCAGGGATCCATTTTCCAAGCTTTGCTGCATGGGCCTGCACTTGATGGCATATGGCCTGCATTTGATGGCTTTGACTTTGGGCAAGATTTTTTTTTTTTTTTTTTAAAGTGTCCATGCCATGTCCCTCATATCTTCCCTTCCACGTTGTGTCTTCCTCCCTAACTTTTCCCCCTGCTTTTGCAACATCTCTCTGCTTAGTTTTGGCCTCCTTTGGTCCTTTGCACTGCAGCTCATTTCCTCACAGAGCAGTTTTGGAGGACAACACATCTCCCAATTTTCTGGAGTTTTTGGGGTTTTTTTCAATTGCATTTCATTTGATCCTATCTCCTTTCCAGAGTGTTTGTAAGCCTTTCTTTTTGGGTTCGCAAGATTCCCTTTCCCTTCCCGAAAGGAAATTTCATTTCCTTTCGGGAAGGGAAAGGGAATCTTGCGATTTCAATGGGGACCACTAGAGGAATCTTTGCAGCATGTGCCTGCACTTGATGGCATGCCATGCCTTTTGATGGCTTTGACTTTGGGCAAGATTTTTTTTCTTTTTTTTTTTTTAATAAGTATCTATGCCATATTCCTCCTATCTTTCCCTCCAAGCTGTGTCTTCCTCCTTAACTTTTCCCCCTGCTTTTGCAGCATCTGTGAGCTCTTGTTTTACCCTCTTTTGGTCCTTTTCCCTGCACTTGATAAAATCCTGGTCCATCTCCTTGTAGTCACTAATTTCCCAAATTTCCCAAATTTTTTTTTTTCCTCCTCCAAATGCAATTCCTTTCATGGTATCTCCATTCCAGTGTGTTTCTAAGTCCTTCTTATCTGTTTTGGCCTTAAGCAGGGATCCATTTTCCAAGCTTTGCTGCATTTGCCTGCATTTGATGGCATATGGCCTGCATTTGATGGCTTTGACTTTGGGCAAGATTTTTTTTTTTTTCTTTTTTTAACATATCCATGCCATGTCTCTCATATCTTCCCCTGCAAGATGTGTCTTCCTCCTTAACTTTTTCCCCTGCTTTTGCAACATCTGTGAGCTCTTGTTTTACCCTCTTTTGGTCCTTTTCCCTGCACTTGATACAATCCTGGTCCATCTCCATGTAGTCACTAATTTCTCAAATTTCCCAAATTTTTTTTTTTCCTCCTCCAAATGCAATTCCTTTCATGGTATCTCCATTCCGGTGTGTTTCTAAGTCCTTCTTATCTGTTTTGGCCTTAAGCAGGGATCCATTTTCCAAGCTTTGCTGCATTTGCCTGCATTTGATGGCATATGGCCTGCATTTGATGGCTTTGACTTTGGGCAAGATTTTTTTTTTTTCTTTTTTTAACATATCCATGCCATGTCTCTCATATCTTCCCCTGCAAGATGTGTCTTCCTCCTTAACTTTTTCCCCTGCTTTTGCAACATCTGTGAGCTCTTGTTTTACCCTCTTTTGGTCCTTTTCCCTGCACTTGATAAAATCCTGGTCCATCTCCATGTAGTCACTAATTTCTCAAATTTCCCAAATTTTTTTTTTTCCTCCTCCAAATGCAATTCCTTTCATGGTATCTCCATTCCGGTGTGTTTCTAAGTCCTTCTTATCTGTTTTGGCCTTAAGCAGGGATCCATTTTCCAAGCTTTGCTGCATGGGCCTGCACTTGATGGCATATGGCCTGCATTTGATGGCTTTGACTTTGGGCAAGATTTTTTTTTTTTTTTTTTAAAGTGTCCATGCCATGTCCCTCATATCTTCCCTTCCACGTTGTGTCTTCCTCCCTAACTTTTCCCCCTGCTTTTGCAACATCTCTCTGCTTAGTTTTGGCCTCCTTTGGTCCTTTGCACTGCAGCTCATTTCCTCACAGAGCAGTTTTGGAGGACAACACATCTCCCAATTTTCTGGAGTTTTTGGGGTTTTTTTCAATTGCATTTCATTTGATCCTATCTCCTTTCCAGAGTGTTTGTAAGCCTTTCTTTTTGGGTTCGCAAGATTCCCTTTCCCTTCCCGAAAGGAAATTTCATTTCCTTTCGGGAAGGGAAAGGGAATCTTGCGATTTCAATGGGGACCACTAGAGGAATCTTTGCAGCATGTGCCTGCACTTGATGGCATGCCATGCCTTTTGATGGCCTTGACTTTGGGCAAGATTTTTTTTCTTTTTTTTTTTTAATAAGTATCTATGCCATATTCCTCCTATCTTTCCCTCCAAGCTGTGTCTTCCTCCTTAACTTTTCCCCCTGCTTTTGCAGCATCTGTGAGCTCTTGTTTTACCCTCTTTTGGTCCTTTTCCCTGCACTTCATAAAATCCTGGTCCATCTTCTTGTAGTCACTAATTTCCCAAATTTCCCAAATTTTATTTTTTCCTCCTCCAAATGCAATTCCTTTCATGGTATCTCAAATCCAGTGTGTTTCTAAGTCCTTCTTATCTGTTTTGGCCTTAAGCAGGGATCCATTTTCCAAGCTTTGCTGCATTTGCCTGCATTTGATGGCATATGGCCTGCATTTGATGGCTTTGACTTTGGGCAAGATTTTTTTTTTTTTCTTTTTTTAACATATCCATGCCATGTCTCTCATATCTTCCCCTGCAAGATGTGTCTTCCTCCTTAACTTTTTCCCCTGCTTTTGCAACATCTGTGAGCTCTTGTTTTACCCTCTTTTGGTCCTTTTCCCTGCACTTGATAAAATCCTGGTCCATCTCCATGTAGTCACTAATTTCTCAAATTTCCCAAATTTTTTTTTTTCCTCCTCCAAATGCAATTCCTTTCATGGTATCTCCATTCCGGTGTGTTTCTAAGTCCTTCTTATCTGTTTTGGCCTTAAGCAGGGATCCATTTTCCAAGCTTTGCTGCATGGGCCTGCACTTGATGGCATATGGCCTGCATTTGATGGCTTTGACTTTGGGCAAGATTTTTTTTTTTTTTTTTAAAGTGTCCATGCCATGTCCCTCATATCTTCCCTTCCACGTTGTGTCTTCCTCCCTAACTTTTCCCCCTGCTTTTGCAACATCTCTCTGCTTAGTTTTGGCCTCCTTTGGTCCTTTGCACTGCAGCTCATTTCCTCACAGAGCAGTTTTGGAGGACAACACATCTCCCAATTTTCTGGAGTTTTTGGGGTTTTTTTCAATTGCATTTCATTTGATCCTATCTCCTTTCCAGAGTGTTTGTAAGCCTTTCTTTTTGGGTTCGCAAGATTCCCTTTCCCTTCCCGAAAGGAAATTTCATTTCCTTTCGGGAAGGGAAAGGGAATCTTGCGATTTCAATGGGGACCACTAGAGGAATCTTTGCAGCATGTGCCTGCACTTGATGGCATGCCATGCCTTTTGATGGCCTTGACTTTGGGCAAGATTTTTTTTCTTTTTTTTTTTTAATAAGTATCTATGCCATATTCCTCCTATCTTTCCCTCCAAGCTGTGTCTTCCTCCTTAACTTTTCCCCCTGCTTTTGCAGCATCTGTGAGCTCTTGTTTTACCCTCTTTTGGTCCTTTTCCCTGCACTTCATAAAATCCTGGTCCATCTTCTTGTAGTCACTAATTTCCCAAATTTCCCAAATTTTATTTTTTCCTCCTCCAAATGCAATTCCTTTCATGGTATCTCAAATCCAGTGTGTTTCTAAGTCCTTCTTATCTGTTTTGGCCTTAAGCAGGGATCCATTTTCCAAGCTTTGCTGCATTTGCCTGCATTTGATGGCATATGGCCTGCATTTGATGGCTTTGACTTTGGGCAAGATTTTTTTTTTTTTCTTTTTTTAACATATCCATGCCATGTCTCTCATATCTTCCCCTGCAAGATGTGTCTTCCTCCTTAACTTTTTCCCCTGCTTTTGCAACATCTGTGAGCTCTTGTTTTACCCTCTTTTGGTCCTTTTCCCTGCACTTGATACAATCCTGGTCCATCTCCATGTAGTCACTAATTTCTCAAATTTCCCAAATTTTTTTTTTTCCTCCTCCAAATGCAATTCCTTTCATGGTATCTCCATTCCGGTGTGTTTCTAAGTCCTTCTTATCTGTTTTGGCCTTAAGCAGGGATCCATTTTCCAAGCTTTGCTGCATGGGCCTGCACTTGATGGCATATGGCCTGCATTTGATGGCTTTGACTTTGGGCAAGATTTTTTTTTTTTTTTTTTAAAGTGTCCATGCCATGTCCCTCATATCTTCCCTTCCACGTTGTGTCTTCCTCCCTAACTTTTCCCCCTGCTTTTGCAACATCTCTCTGCTTAGTTTTGGCCTCCTTTGGTCCTTTGCACTGCAGCTCATTTCCTCACAGAGCAGTTTTGGAGGACAACACATCTCCCAATTTTCTGGAGTTTTTGGGGTTTTTTTCAATTGCATTTCATTTGATCCTATCTCCTTTCCAGAGTGTTTGTAAGCCTTTCTTTTTGGGTTCGCAAGATTCCCTTTCCCTTCCCGAAAGGAAATTTCATTTCCTTTCGGGAAGGGAAAGGGAATCTTGCGATTTCAATGGGGACCACTAGAGGAATCTTTGCAGCATGTGCCTGCACTTGATGGCATGCCATGCCTTTTGATGGCTTTGACTTTGGGCAAGATTTTTTTTCTTTTTTTTTTTTTAATAAGTATCTATGCCATATTCCTCCTATCTTTCCCTCCAAGCTGTGTCTTCCTCCTTAACTTTTCCCCCTGCTTTTGCAGCATCTGTGAGCTCTTGTTTTACCCTCTTTTGGTCCTTTTCCCTGCACTTGATAAAATCCTGGTCCATCTCCTTGTAGTCACTAATTTCCCAAATTTCCCAAATTTTTTTTTTTCCTCCTCCAAATGCAATTCCTTTCATGGTATCTCCATTCCAGTGTGTTTCTAAGTCCTTCTTATCTGTTTTGGCCTTAAGCAGGGATCCATTTTCCAAGCTTTGCTGCATTTGCCTGCATTTGATGGCATATGGCCTGCATTTGATGGCTTTGACTTTGGGCAAGATTTTTTTTTTTTTCTTTTTTTAACATATCCATGCCATGTCTCTCATATCTTCCCCTGCAAGATGTGTCTTCCTCCTTAACTTTTTCCCCTGCTTTTGCAACATCTGTGAGCTCTTGTTTTACCCTCTTTTGGTCCTTTTCCCTGCACTTGATACAATCCTGGTCCATCTCCATGTAGTCACTAATTTCTCAAATTTCCCAAATTTTTTTTTTTCCTCCTCCAAATGCAATTCCTTTCATGGTATCTCCATTCCGGTGTGTTTCTAAGTCCTTCTTATCTGTTTTGGCCTTAAGCAGGGATCCATTTTCCAAGCTTTGCTGCATTTGCCTGCATTTGATGGCATATGGCCTGCATTTGATGGCTTTGACTTTGGGCAAGATTTTTTTTTTTTCTTTTTTTAACATATCCATGCCATGTCTCTCATATCTTCCCCTGCAAGATGTGTCTTCCTCCTTAACTTTTTCCCCTGCTTTTGCAACATCTGTGAGCTCTTGTTTTACCCTCTTTTGGTCCTTTTCCCTGCACTTGATAAAATCCTGGTCCATCTCCATGTAGTCACTAATTTCTCAAATTTCCCAAATTTTTTTTTTTCCTCCTCCAAATGCAATTCCTTTCATGGTATCTCCATTCCGGTGTGTTTCTAAGTCCTTCTTATCTGTTTTGGCCTTAAGCAGGGATCCATTTTCCAAGCTTTGCTGCATGGGCCTGCACTTGATGGCATATGGCCTGCATTTGATGGCTTTGACTTTGGGCAAGATTTTTTTTTTTTTTTTTTAAAGTGTCCATGCCATGTCCCTCATATCTTCCCTTCCACGTTGTGTCTTCCTCCCTAACTTTTCCCCCTGCTTTTGCAACATCTCTCTGCTTAGTTTTGGCCTCCTTTGGTCCTTTGCACTGCAGCTCATTTCCTCACAGAGCAGTTTTGGAGGACAACACATCTCCCAATTTTCTGGAGTTTTTGGGGTTTTTTTCAATTGCATTTCATTTGATCCTATCTCCTTTCCAGAGTGTTTGTAAGCCTTTCTTTTTGGGTTCGCAAGATTCCCTTTCCCTTCCCGAAAGGAAATTTCATTTCCTTTCGGGAAGGGAAAGGGAATCTTGCGATTTCAATGGGGACCACTAGAGGAATCTTTGCAGCATGTGCCTGCACTTGATGGCATGCCATGCCTTTTGATGGCCTTGACTTTGGGCAAGATTTTTTTTCTTTTTTTTTTTAATAAGTATCTATGCCATATTCCTCCTATCTTTCCCTCCAAGCTGTGTCTTCCTCCTTAACTTTTCCCCCTGCTTTTGCAGCATCTGTGAGCTCTTGTTTTACCCTCTTTTGGTCCTTTTCCCTGCACTTCATAAAATCCTGGTCCATCTTCTTGTAGTCACTAATTTCCCAAATTTCCCAAATTTTATTTTTTCCTCCTCCAAATGCAATTCCTTTCATGGTATCTCAAATCCAGTGTGTTTCTAAGTCCTTCTTATCTGTTTTGGCCTTAAGCAGGGATCCATTTTCCAAGCTTTGCTGCATTTGCCTGCATTTGATGGCATATGGCCTGCATTTGATGGCTTTGACTTTGGGCAAGATTTTTTTTTTTTTCTTTTTTTAACATATCCATGCCATGTCTCTCATATCTTCCCCTGCAAGATGTGTCTTCCTCCTTAACTTTTTCCCCTGCTTTTGCAACATCTGTGAGCTCTTGTTTTACCCTCTTTTGGTCCTTTTCCCTGCACTTGATACAATCCTGGTCCATCTCCATGTAGTCACTAATTTCTCAAATTTCCCAAATTTTTTTTTTTCCTCCTCCAAATGCAATTCCTTTCATGGTATCTCCATTCCGGTGTGTTTCTAAGTCCTTCTTATCTGTTTTGGCCTTAAGCAGGGATCCATTTTCCAAGCTTTGCTGCATGGGCCTGCACTTGATGGCATATGGCCTGCATTTGATGGCTTTGACTTTGGGCAAGATTTTTTTTTTTTTTTTTTAAAGTGTCCATGCCATGTCCCTCATATCTTCCCTTCCACGTTGTGTCTTCCTCCCTAACTTTTCCCCCTGCTTTTGCAACATCTCTCTGCTTAGTTTTGGCCTCCTTTGGTCCTTTGCACTGCAGCTCATTTCCTCACAGAGCAGTTTTGGAGGACAACACATCTCCCAATTTTCTGGAGTTTTTGGGGTTTTTTTCAATTGCATTTCATTTGATCCTATCTCCTTTCCAGAGTGTTTGTAAGCCTTTCTTTTTGGGTTCGCAAGATTCCCTTTCCCTTCCCGAAAGGAAATTTCATTTCCTTTCGGGAAGGGAAAGGGAATCTTGCGATTTCAATGGGGACCACTAGAGGAATCTTTGCAGCATGTGCCTGCACTTGATGGCATGCCATGCCTTTTGATGGCCTTGACTTTGGGCAAGATTTTTTTTCTTTTTTTTTTTTAATAAGTATCTATGCCATATTCCTCCTATCTTTCCCTCCAAGCTGTGTCTTCCTCCTTAACTTTTCCCCCTGCTTTTGCAGCATCTGTGAGCTCTTGTTTTACCCTCTTTTGGTCCTTTTCCCTGCACTTCATAAAATCCTGGTCCATCTTCTTGTAGTCACTAATTTCCCAAATTTCCCAAATTTTATTTTTTCCTCCTCCAAATGCAATTCCTTTCATGGTATCTCCATTCCAGTGTGTTTCTAAGTCCTTCTTATCTGTTTTGGCCTTAAGCAGGGATCCATTTTCCAAGCTTTGCTGCATTTGCCTGCATTTGATGGCATATGGCCTGCATTTGATGGCTTTGACTTTGGGCAAGATTTTTTTTTTTTCTTTTTTTAACATATCCATGCCATGTCTCTCATATCTTCCCCTGCAAGATGTGTCTTCCTCCTTAACTTTTTCCCCTGCTTTTGCAACATCTGTGAGCTCTTGTTTTACCCTCTTTTGGTCCTTTTCCCTGCACTTGATACAATCCTGGTCCATCTCCATGTAGTCACTAATTTCTCAAATTTCCCAAATTTTTTTTTTTCCTCCTCCAAATGCAATTCCTTTCATGGTATCTCCATTCCGGTGTGTTTCTAAGTCCTTCTTATCTGTTTTGGCCTTAAGCAGGGATCCATTTTCCAAGCTTTGCTGCATGGGCCTGCACTTGATGGCATATGGCCTGCATTTGATGGCTTTGACTTTGGGCAAGATTTTTTTTTTTTTTTTTTAAAGTGTCCATGCCATGTCCCTCATATCTTCCCTTCCACGTTGTGTCTTCCTCCCTAACTTTTCCCCCTGCTTTTGCAACATCTCTCTGCTTAGTTTTGGCCTCCTTTGGTCCTTTGCACTGCAGCTCATTTCCTCACAGAGCAGTTTTGGAGGACAACACATCTCCCAATTTTCTGGAGTTTTTGGGGTTTTTTTCAATTGCATTTCATTTGATCCTATCTCCTTTCCAGAGTGTTTGTAAGCCTTTCTTTTTGGGTTCGCAAGATTCCCTTTCCCTTCCCGAAAGGAAATTTCATTTCCTTTCGGGAAGGGAAAGGGAATCTTGCGATTTCAATGGGGACCACTAGAGGAATCTTTGCAGCATGTGCCTGCACTTGATGGCATGCCATGCCTTTTGATGGCTTTGACTTTGGGCAAGATTTTTTTTCTTTTTTTTTTTTTAATAAGTATCTATGCCATATTCCTCCTATCTTTCCCTCCAAGCTGTGTCTTCCTCCTTAACTTTTCCCCCTGCTTTTGCAGCATCTGTGAGCTCTTGTTTTACCCTCTTTTGGTCCTTTTCCCTGCACTTGATAAAATCCTGGTCCATCTTCTTGTAGTCACTAATTTCCCAAATTTCCCAAATTTTATTTTTTCCTCCTCCAAATGCAATTCCTTTCATGGTATCTCCATTCCAGTGTGTTTCTAAGTCCTTCTTATCTGTTTTGGCCTTAAGCAGGGATCCATTTTCCAAGCTTTGCTGCATTTGCCTGCATTTGATGGCATATGGCCTGCATTTGATGGCTTTGACTTTGGGCAAGATTTTTTTTTTTTTCTTTTTTTAACATATCCATGCCATGTCTCTCATATCTTCCCCTGCAAGATGTGTCGTCCTCCTTAACTTTTTCCCCTGCTTTTGCAACATCTGTGAGCTCTTGTTTTACCCTCTTTTGGTCCTTTTCCCTGCACTTGATACAATCCTGGTCCATCTCCATGTAGTCACTAATTTCTCAAATTTCCCAAATTTTTTTTTTTCCTCCTCCAAATGCAATTCCTTTCATGGTATCTCCATTCCGGTGTGTTGCTAAGTCCTTCTTATCTGTTTTGGCCTTAAGCAGGGATCCATTTTCCAAGCTTTGCTGCATGGGCCTGCACTTGATGGTATATGGCCTGCATTTGATGGCTTTGACTTTGGGCAAGATTTTTTTTTTTTTTTTTAAAGTGTCCATGCCATGTCCCTCATATCTTCCCTTCCACGTTGTGTCTTCCTCCCTAACTTTTCCCCCTGCTTTTGCAACATCTCTCTGCTTAGTTTTGGCCTCCTTTGGTCCTTTGCACTGCAGCTCATTTCCTCACAGAGCAGTTTTGGAGGACAACACATCTCCCAATTTTCTGGAGTTTTTGGGGTTTTTTTCAATTGCATTTCATTTGATCCTATCTCCTTTCCAGAGTGTTTGTAAGCCTTTCTTTTTGGGTTCGCAAGATTCCCTTTCCCTTCCCGAAAGGAAATTTCATTTCCTTTCGGGAAGGGAAAGGGAATCTTGCGATTTCAATGGGGACCACTAGAGGAATCTTTGCAGCATGTGCCTGCACTTGATGGCATGCCATGCCTTTTGATGGCTTTGACTTTGGGCAAGATTTTTTTTCTTTTTTTTTTTTAATAAGTATCTATGCCATATTCCTCCTATCTTTCCCTCCAAGCTGTGTCTTCCTCCTTAACTTTTCCCCCTGCTTTTGCAGCATCTGTGAGCTCTTGTTTTACCCTCTTTTGGTCCTTTTCCCTGCACTTGATAAAATCCTGGTCCATCTTCTTGTAGTCACTAATTTCCCAAATTTCCCAAATTTTATTTTTTCCTCCTCCAAATGCAATTCCTTTCATGGTATCTCCATTCCAGTGTGTTTCTAAGTCCTTCTTATCTGTTTTGGCCTTAAGCAGGGATCCATTTTCCAAGCTTTGCTGCATTTGCCTGCATTTGATGGCATATGGCCTGCATTTGATGGCTTTGACTTTGGGCAAGATTTTTTTTTTTTTCTTTTTTTAACATATCCATGCCATGTCTCTCATATCTTCCCCTGCAAGATGTGTCTTCCTCCTTAACTTTTTCCCCTGCTTTTGCAACATCTGTGAGCTCTTGTTTTACCCTCTTTTGGTCCTTTTCCCTGCACTTGATACAATCCTGGTCCATCTCCATGTAGTCACTAATTTCTCAAATTTCCCAAATTTTTTTTTTTCCTCCTCCAAATGCAATTCCTTTCATGGTATCTCCATTCCGGTGTGTTTCTAAGTCCTTCTTATCTGTTTTGGCCTTAAGCAGGGATCCATTTTCCAAGCTTTGCTGCATGGGCCTGCACTTGATGGCATATGGCCTGCATTTGATGGCTTTGACTTTGGGCAAGATTTTTTTTTTTTTTTTTAAAGTGTCCATGCCATGTCCCTCATATCTTCCCTTCCACGTTGTGTCTTCCTCCCTAACTTTTCCCCCTGCTTTTGCAACATCTCTCTGCTTAGTTTTGGCCTCCTTTGGTCCTTTGCACTGCAGCTCATTTCCTCACAGAGCAGTTTTGGAGGACAACACATCTCCCAATTTTCTGGAGTTTTTGGGGTTTTTTTCAATTGCATTTCATTTGATCCTATCTCCTTTCCAGAGTGTTTGTAAGCCTTTCTTTTTGGGTTCGCAAGATTCCCTTTCCCTTCCCGAAAGGAAATTTCATTTCCTTTCGGGAAGGGAAAGGGAATCTTGCGATTTCAATGGGGACCACTAGAGGAATCTTTGCAGCATGTGCCTGCACTTGATGGCATGCCATGCCTTTTGATGGCTTTGACTTTGGGCAAGATTTTTTTTCTTTTTTTTTTTTTAATAAGTATCTATGCCATATTCCTCCTATCTTTCCCTCCAAGCTGTGTCTTCCTCCTTAACTTTTCCCCCTGCTTTTGCAGCATCTGTGAGCTCTTGTTTTACCCTCTTTTGGTCCTTTTCCCTGCACTTGATAAAATCCTGGTCCATCTTCTTGTAGTCACTAATTTCCCAAATTTCCCAAATTTTATTTTTTCCTCCTCCAAATGCAATTCCTTTCATGGTATCTCCATTCCAGTGTGTTTCTAAGTCCTTCTTATCTGTTTTGGCCTTAAGCAGGGATCCATTTTCCAAGCTTTGCTGCATTTGCCTGCATTTGATGGCATATGGCCTGCATTTGATGGCTTTGACTTTGGGCAAGATTTTTTTTTTTTTCTTTTTTTAACATATCCATGCCATGTCTCTCATATCTTCCCCTGCAAGATGTGTCGTCCTCCTTAACTTTTTCCCCTGCTTTTGCAACATCTGTGAGCTCTTGTTTTACCCTCTTTTGGTCCTTTTCCCTGCACTTGATACAATCCTGGTCCATCTCCATGTAGTCACTAATTTCTCAAATTTCCCAAATTTTTTTTTTTCCTCCTCCAAATGCAATTCCTTTCATGGTATCTCCATTCCGGTGTGTTTCTAAGTCCTTCTTATCTGTTTTGGCCTTAAGCAGGGATCCATTTTCCAAGCTTTGCTGCATGGGCCTGCACTTGATGGCATATGGCCTGCATTTGATGGCTTTGACTTTGGGCAAGATTTTTTTTTTTTTTTTTAAAGTGTCCATGCCATGTCCCTCATATCTTCCCTTCCACGTTGTGTCTTCCTCCCTAACTTTTCCCCCTGCTTTTGCAACATCTCTCTGCTTAGTTTTGGCCTCCTTTGGTCCTTTGCACTGCAGCTCATTTCCTCACAGAGCAGTTTTGGAGGACAACACATCTCCCAATTTTCTGGAGTTTTTGGGGTTTTTTTCAATTGCATTTCATTTGATCCTATCTCCTTTCCAGAGTGTTTGTAAGCCTTTCTTTTTGGGTTCGCAAGATTCCCTTTCCCTTCCCGAAAGGAAATTTCATTTCCTTTCGGGAAGGGAAAGGGAATCTTGCGATTTCAATGGGGACCACTAGAGGAATCTTTGCAGCATGTGCCTGCACTTGATGGCATGCCATGCCTTTTGATGGCCTTGACTTTGGGCAAGATTTTTTTTCTTTTTTTTTTTTAATAAGTATCTATGCCATATTCCTCCTATCTTTCCCTCCAAGCTGTGTCTTCCTCCTTAACTTTTCCCCCTGCTTTTGCAGCATCTGTGAGCTCTTGTTTTACCCTCTTTTGGTCCTTTTCCCTGCACTTCATAAAATCCTGGTCCATCTTCTTGTAGTCACTAATTTCCCAAATTTCCCAAATTTTATTTTTTCCTCCTCCAAATGCAATTCCTTTCATGGTATCTCCATTCCAGTGTGTTTCTAAGTCCTTCTTATCTGTTTTGGCCTTAAGCAGGGATCCATTTTCCAAGCTTTGCTGCATTTGCCTGCATTTGATGGCATATGGCCTGCATTTGATGGCTTTGACTTTGGGCAAGATTTTTTTTTTTTCTTTTTTTAACATATCCATGCCATGTCTCTCATATCTTCCCCTGCAAGATGTGTCTTCCTCCTTAACTTTTTCCCCTGCTTTTGCAACATCTGTGAGCTCTTGTTTTACCCTCTTTTGGTCCTTTTCCCTGCACTTGATACAATCCTGGTCCATCTCCATGTAGTCACTAATTTCTCAAATTTCCCAAATTTTTTTTTTTCCTCCTCCAAATGCAATTCCTTTCATGGTATCTCCATTCCGGTGTGTTTCTAAGTCCTTCTTATCTGTTTTGGCCTTAAGCAGGGATCCATTTTCCAAGCTTTGCTGCATGGGCCTGCACTTGATGGCATATGGCCTGCATTTGATGGCTTTGACTTTGGGCAAGATTTTTTTTTTTTTTTTTTAAAGTGTCCATGCCATGTCCCTCATATCTTCCCTTCCACGTTGTGTCTTCCTCCCTAACTTTTCCCCCTGCTTTTGCAACATCTCTCTGCTTAGTTTTGGCCTCCTTTGGTCCTTTGCACTGCAGCTCATTTCCTCACAGAGCAGTTTTGGAGGACAACACATCTCCCAATTTTCTGGAGTTTTTGGGGTTTTTTTCAATTGCATTTCATTTGATCCTATCTCCTTTCCAGAGTGTTTGTAAGCCTTTCTTTTTGGGTTCGCAAGATTCCCTTTCCCTTCCCGAAAGGAAATTTCATTTCCTTTCGGGAAGGGAAAGGGAATCTTGCGATTTCAATGGGGACCACTAGAGGAATCTTTGCAGCATGTGCCTGCACTTGATGGCATGCCATGCCTTTTGATGGCTTTGACTTTGGGCAAGATTTTTTTTCTTTTTTTTTTTTTAATAAGTATCTATGCCATATTCCTCCTATCTTTCCCTCCAAGCTGTGTCTTCCTCCTTAACTTTTCCCCCTGCTTTTGCAGCATCTGTGAGCTCTTGTTTTACCCTCTTTTGGTCCTTTTCCCTGCACTTGATAAAATCCTGGTCCATCTTCTTGTAGTCACTAATTTCCCAAATTTCCCAAATTTTATTTTTTCCTCCTCCAAATGCAATTCCTTTCATGGTATCTCCATTCCAGTGTGTTTCTAAGTCCTTCTTATCTGTTTTGGCCTTAAGCAGGGATCCATTTTCCAAGCTTTGCTGCATTTGCCTGCATTTGATGGCATATGGCCTGCATTTGATGGCTTTGACTTTGGGCAAGATTTTTTTTTTTTTCTTTTTTTAACATATCCATGCCATGTCTCTCATATCTTCCCCTGCAAGATGTGTCGTCCTCCTTAACTTTTTCCCCTGCTTTTGCAACATCTGTGAGCTCTTGTTTTACCCTCTTTTGGTCCTTTTCCCTGCACTTGATACAATCCTGGTCCATCTCCATGTAGTCACTAATTTCTCAAATTTCCCAAATTTTTTTTTTTCCTCCTCCAAATGCAATTCCTTTCATGGTATCTCCATTCCGGTGTGTTTCTAAGTCCTTCTTATCTGTTTTGGCCTTAAGCAGGGATCCATTTTCCAAGCTTTGCTGCATGGGCCTGCACTTGATGGTATATGGCCTGCATTTGATGGCTTTGACTTTGGGCAAGATTTTTTTTTTTTTTTTTAAAGTGTCCATGCCATGTCCCTCATATCTTCCCTTCCACGTTGTGTCTTCCTCCCTAACTTTTCCCCCTGCTTTTGCAACATCTCTCTGCTTAGTTTTGGCCTCCTTTGGTCCTTTGCACTGCAGCTCATTTCCTCACAGAGCAGTTTTGGAGGACAACACATCTCCCAATTTTCTGGAGTTTTTGGGGTTTTTTTCAATTGCATTTCATTTGATCCTATCTCCTTTCCAGAGTGTTTGTAAGCCTTTCTTTTTGGGTTCGCAAGATTCCCTTTCCCTTCCCGAAAGGAAATTTCATTTCCTTTCGGGAAGGGAAAGGGAATCTTGCGATTTCAATGGGGACCACTAGAGGAATCTTTGCAGCATGTGCCTGCACTTGATGGCATGCCATGCCTTTTGATGGCTTTGACTTTGGGCAAGATTTTTTTTCTTTTTTTTTTTTAATAAGTATCTATGCCATATTCCTCCTATCTTTCCCTCCAAGCTGTGTCTTCCTCCTTAACTTTTCCCCCTGCTTTTGCAGCATCTGTGAGCTCTTGTTTTACCCTCTTTTGGTCCTTTTCCCTGCACTTGATAAAATCCTGGTCCATCTTCTTGTAGTCACTAATTTCCCAAATTTCCCAAATTTTATTTTTTCCTCCTCCAAATGCAATTCCTTTCATGGTATCTCCATTCCAGTGTGTTTCTAAGTCCTTCTTATCTGTTTTGGCCTTAAGCAGGGATCCATTTTCCAAGCTTTGCTGCATTTGCCTGCATTTGATGGCATATGGCCTGCATTTGATGGCTTTGACTTTGGGCAAGATTTTTTTTTTTTTCTTTTTTTAACATATCCATGCCATGTCTCTCATATCTTCCCCTGCAAGATGTGTCTTCCTCCTTAACTTTTTCCCCTGCTTTTGCAACATCTGTGAGCTCTTGTTTTACCCTCTTTTGGTCCTTTTCCCTGCACTTGATACAATCCTGGTCCATCTCCATGTAGTCACTAATTTCTCAAATTTCCCAAATTTTTTTTTTTCCTCCTCCAAATGCAATTCCTTTCATGGTATCTCCATTCCGGTGTGTTTCTAAGTCCTTCTTATCTGTTTTGGCCTTAAGCAGGGATCCATTTTCCAAGCTTTGCTGCATGGGCCTGCACTTGATGGCATATGGCCTGCATTTGATGGCTTTGACTTTGGGCAAGATTTTTTTTTTTTTTTTTAAAGTGTCCATGCCATGTCCCTCATATCTTCCCTTCCACGTTGTGTCTTCCTCCCTAACTTTTCCCCCTGCTTTTGCAACATCTCTCTGCTTAGTTTTGGCCTCCTTTGGTCCTTTGCACTGCAGCTCATTTCCTCACAGAGCAGTTTTGGAGGACAACACATCTCCCAATTTTCTGGAGTTTTTGGGGTTTTTTTCAATTGCATTTCATTTGATCCTATCTCCTTTCCAGAGTGTTTGTAAGCCTTTCTTTTTGGGTTCGCAAGATTCCCTTTCCCTTCCCGAAAGGAAATTTCATTTCCTTTCGGGAAGGGAAAGGGAATCTTGCGATTTCAATGGGGACCACTAGAGGAATCTTTGCAGCATGTGCCTGCACTTGATGGCATGCCATGCCTTTTGATGGCTTTGACTTTGGGCAAGATTTTTTTTCTTTTTTTTTTTTTAATAAGTATCTATGCCATATTCCTCCTATCTTTCCCTCCAAGCTGTGTCTTCCTCCTTAACTTTTCCCCCTGCTTTTGCAGCATCTGTGAGCTCTTGTTTTACCCTCTTTTGGTCCTTTTCCCTGCACTTGATAAAATCCTGGTCCATCTTCTTGTAGTCACTAATTTCCCAAATTTCCCAAATTTTATTTTTTCCTCCTCCAAATGCAATTCCTTTCATGGTATCTCCATTCCAGTGTGTTTCTAAGTCCTTCTTATCTGTTTTGGCCTTAAGCAGGGATCCATTTTCCAAGCTTTGCTGCATTTGCCTGCATTTGATGGCATATGGCCTGCATTTGATGGCTTTGACTTTGGGCAAGATTTTTTTTTTTTTCTTTTTTTAACATATCCATGCCATGTCTCTCATATCTTCCCCTGCAAGATGTGTCGTCCTCCTTAACTTTTTCCCCTGCTTTTGCAACATCTGTGAGCTCTTGTTTTACCCTCTTTTGGTCCTTTTCCCTGCACTTGATACAATCCTGGTCCATCTCCATGTAGTCACTAATTTCTCAAATTTCCCAAATTTTTTTTTTTCCTCCTCCAAATGCAATTCCTTTCATGGTATCTCCATTCCGGTGTGTTTCTAAGTCCTTCTTATCTGTTTTGGCCTTAAGCAGGGATCCATTTTCCAAGCTTTGCTGCATGGGCCTGCACTTGATGGCATATGGCCTGCATTTGATGGCTTTGACTTTGGGCAAGATTTTTTTTTTTTTTTTTAAAGTGTCCATGCCATGTCCCTCATATCTTCCCTTCCACGTTGTGTCTTCCTCCCTAACTTTTCCCCCTGCTTTTGCAACATCTCTCTGCTTAGTTTTGGCCTCCTTTGGTCCTTTGCACTGCAGCTCATTTCCTCACAGAGCAGTTTTGGAGGACAACACATCTCCCAATTTTCTGGAGTTTTTGGGGTTTTTTTCAATTGCATTTCATTTGATCCTATCTCCTTTCCAGAGTGTTTGTAAGCCTTTCTTTTTGGGTTCGCAAGATTCCCTTTCCCTTCCCGAAAGGAAATTTCATTTCCTTTCGGGAAGGGAAAGGGAATCTTGCGATTTCAATGGGGACCACTAGAGGAATCTTTGCAGCATGTGCCTGCACTTGATGGCATGCCATGCCTTTTGATGGCCTTGACTTTGGGCAAGATTTTTTTTCTTTTTTTTTTTTAATAAGTATCTATGCCATATTCCTCCTATCTTTCCCTCCAAGCTGTGTCTTCCTCCTTAACTTTTCCCCCTGCTTTTGCAGCATCTGTGAGCTCTTGTTTTACCCTCTTTTGGTCCTTTTCCCTGCACTTCATAAAATCCTGGTCCATCTTCTTGTAGTCACTAATTTCCCAAATTTCCCAAATTTTATTTTTTCCTCCTCCAAATGCAATTCCTTTCATGGTATCTCCATTCCAGTGTGTTTCTAAGTCCTTCTTATCTGTTTTGGCCTTAAGCAGGGATCCATTTTCCAAGCTTTGCTGCATTTGCCTGCATTTGATGGCATATGGCCTGCATTTGATGGCTTTGACTTTGGGCAAGATTTTTTTTTTTTCTTTTTTTAACATATCCATGCCATGTCTCTCATATCTTCCCCTGCAAGATGTGTCTTCCTCCTTAACTTTTTCCCCTGCTTTTGCAACATCTGTGAGCTCTTGTTTTACCCTCTTTTGGTCCTTTTCCCTGCACTTGATACAATCCTGGTCCATCTCCATGTAGTCACTAATTTCTCAAATTTCCCAAATTTTTTTTTTTCCTCCTCCAAATGCAATTCCTTTCATGGTATCTCCATTCCGGTGTGTTTCTAAGTCCTTCTTATCTGTTTTGGCCTTAAGCAGGGATCCATTTTCCAAGCTTTGCTGCATGGGCCTGCACTTGATGGCATATGGCCTGCATTTGATGGCTTTGACTTTGGGCAAGATTTTTTTTTTTTTTTTTTAAAGTGTCCATGCCATGTCCCTCATATCTTCCCTTCCACGTTGTGTCTTCCTCCCTAACTTTTCCCCCTGCTTTTGCAACATCTCTCTGCTTAGTTTTGGCCTCCTTTGGTCCTTTGCACTGCAGCTCATTTCCTCACAGAGCAGTTTTGGAGGACAACACATCTCCCAATTTTCTGGAGTTTTTGGGGTTTTTTTCAATTGCATTTCATTTGATCCTATCTCCTTTCCAGAGTGTTTGTAAGCCTTTCTTTTTGGGTTCGCAAGATTCCCTTTCCCTTCCCGAAAGGAAATTTCATTTCCTTTCGGGAAGGGAAAGGGAATCTTGCGATTTCAATGGGGACCACTAGAGGAATCTTTGCAGCATGTGCCTGCACTTGATGGCATGCCATGCCTTTTGATGGCTTTGACTTTGGGCAAGATTTTTTTTCTTTTTTTTTTTTTAATAAGTATCTATGCCATATTCCTCCTATCTTTCCCTCCAAGCTGTGTCTTCCTCCTTAACTTTTCCCCCTGCTTTTGCAGCATCTGTGAGCTCTTGTTTTACCCTCTTTTGGTCCTTTTCCCTGCACTTGATAAAATCCTGGTCCATCTTCTTGTAGTCACTAATTTCCCAAATTTCCCAAATTTTATTTTTTCCTCCTCCAAATGCAATTCCTTTCATGGTATCTCCATTCCAGTGTGTTTCTAAGTCCTTCTTATCTGTTTTGGCCTTAAGCAGGGATCCATTTTCCAAGCTTTGCTGCATTTGCCTGCATTTGATGGCATATGGCCTGCATTTGATGGCTTTGACTTTGGGCAAGATTTTTTTTTTTTTCTTTTTTTAACATATCCATGCCATGTCTCTCATATCTTCCCCTGCAAGATGTGTCGTCCTCCTTAACTTTTTCCCCTGCTTTTGCAACATCTGTGAGCTCTTGTTTTACCCTCTTTTGGTCCTTTTCCCTGCACTTGATACAATCCTGGTCCATCTCCATGTAGTCACTAATTTCTCAAATTTCCCAAATTTTTTTTTTTCCTCCTCCAAATGCAATTCCTTTCATGGTATCTCCATTCCGGTGTGTTTCTAAGTCCTTCTTATCTGTTTTGGCCTTAAGCAGGGATCCATTTTCCAAGCTTTGCTGCATGGGCCTGCACTTGATGGTATATGGCCTGCATTTGATGGCTTTGACTTTGGGCAAGATTTTTTTTTTTTTTTTTAAAGTGTCCATGCCATGTCCCTCATATCTTCCCTTCCACGTTGTGTCTTCCTCCCTAACTTTTCCCCCTGCTTTTGCAACATCTCTCTGCTTAGTTTTGGCCTCCTTTGGTCCTTTGCACTGCAGCTCATTTCCTCACAGAGCAGTTTTGGAGGACAACACATCTCCCAATTTTCTGGAGTTTTTGGGGTTTTTTTCAATTGCATTTCATTTGATCCTATCTCCTTTCCAGAGTGTTTGTAAGCCTTTCTTTTTGGGTTCGCAAGATTCCCTTTCCCTTCCCGAAAGGAAATTTCATTTCCTTTCGGGAAGGGAAAGGGAATCTTGCGATTTCAATGGGGACCACTAGAGGAATCTTTGCAGCATGTGCCTGCACTTGATGGCATGCCATGCCTTTTGATGGCTTTGACTTTGGGCAAGATTTTTTTTCTTTTTTTTTTTTAATAAGTATCTATGCCATATTCCTCCTATCTTTCCCTCCAAGCTGTGTCTTCCTCCTTAACTTTTCCCCCTGCTTTTGCAGCATCTGTGAGCTCTTGTTTTACCCTCTTTTGGTCCTTTTCCCTGCACTTGATAAAATCCTGGTCCATCTTCTTGTAGTC